>NC_090937.1:628092132-630502989 GCF_040938575.1 Ambystoma mexicanum
TCACTCAGGCAAAGGTTTTTATTACGCAGTCGTAAAATGTAGCTTCCTCTTCGCAGGAGCTGGGAGGGGCACTGCCTGTGAGAGCAAGCTGGCTTGGCAGAACTGGAAAGACCAGTATTTCTACCTTGTGCTGAGAGGAAACCACACCCCTTTGGAGCCAGAACATAACTTTAAAAAGATGAATAACTCATAGAGCGGACATGTGAAAATTTTATAAATGACACCATAATTCTTGTGATTTTTCTGCCCACATTTTAAGAGGTTTTTCGACCCGGTGGCATGTTCAGGGGGGTGTCAGCGGAAAAGTGGATATAACTCTAAATGTATGCATGTTAAAAATCTGAAACTTCATCAGTTAATGTCCCTACTCCCTGCGCACATGTATGTAAAGTTGGGTCAATGTCAGAAATTGAAAAATCAGTTAAAAAGTGAAATATGTGCCATTTCTGAATGCAAGCTCCCAGGAAGAGCAGAGTTTGAACAGGGGATACCTCCTGTAATGCATGATGGGTGCATATGATTTTAAAACAATATGTACCTCTGCAAATATGTATTTGTTTCAAATCTAGATTTGTGTGTAAGTTGACAGGAGGAGTGGACTTTCTGCAGGCTGTAAAATGACATCACGCTGACTCACAGTTCATTCCCCAATCAAATGATAAATGGAAGTTTGACCAATTAGAAGCTGAGAGAGAGGTAGGGTCAGTGATGCTAGAACACACCCACATTCTAAACACATAAAAGCAGACAGACAGGACAGATAGAGACGTTCCAAATCCATCTGCAGCGGGACGCTCTGCCGGAAAAATCCATACTTACCTCCATCAAACCTCCAGAGAGCCAAACTAGAGACTTCAATCTATCCAGACCAGAGAGAAAGCAGTGCTGTACTAAGAGACCAGACCAGAGAGAAAGCAGTGCTGTACTAAGAGACCAGACCAGAGAGAAAGCAGTGCTGTACTAAGAGACCAGACCAGCAGAGAGAGTGACCAGAGCCCAGTCTAAAACCCTGACCAGATCCGTGATGAGGCCCATTTAATTCAAGAATATAGTGTGAGTACCCAGCAGAACTGTGTAGAACCAATCTCTTAGTTTAAATTCATCTAATTCAATCTATTTAACCTAAGTAGAACTGCCTCCTAGCTGTCACCTGTCATTTCTAGTTGCAAGCTGCACTTGTCATTTTGAGCTTTTGAACTTTGCAAACCCAAAAACGACCTTTATTAAATCGCTCATATCTCCGCGACCGTTTGGGCTAGAGACTTGCAGTAACTTTCCTCTGATGGCTTAGAATCGTAGCTTTGAATCGCACCAAGAACCGCATTCCTACCCCTTATAGTTTTACCGCAATCGCGGAACACGCATCCGCGAATTTTACCGCGATTTGCAATTTCTTCACATGTAAAAACTGCTGCTGTTTGCTTTCCATTTGCCAGAAATTCGTTTAACCTGCTAACTATCCCTGCATCATTGCTAGTGTGAGCCTGGACTAATATTAACTAGATACCACTCACCCTGAACCTCTGAAAGGGAATTAAAAAGCATTTCCAGCATATTTCTCATCCATTGCTAGCACATATCAAAGCATTTGGGCCTGTGTTTTCAAAACTCCTATCTGTAGTCTAAGCTTGCTGGATTGAACTGATTACATTGATTGCATTTCTGAGAGCTGTGTGCTTTCCTCCCATTTCCTTGCATTGCATAAAGAGGGGGGGAGTGAATAGCCAGAGAAGAGTGATTACATTGTTTGGTTGAAATCATATTGAGTATTTTCTGCACTGCATTCATTGAATATTGCATCCACCTGAGCTTACATAAAGCATCCTCTACCACATTATACTTTTGTTCCTATTTACCAGTGTACTACCTTATCCATTTCATGTCAACTCATTAGTGATTATAAGAAGTGTGCGAGTGCCAGATTCTCCGTTGTTGATCTTTATCATATCAGATTAAGTGTGCTATTCAATTATTAATTTATTATAAAGTGTGATATATATATATATATTTTAAATTATCAAATAAACCTTTTAAACTTGCAAAACAGAACTACTTCTTGGCTCAGTGGGGTCAGGGGGATTCCAAGAGAGGGGTGTTATATAGGGGTAGTCATCCAGAACGCATGAACTGGACCTAAGGATATATCAATAAGGGTTTTCATTCAGTATTATAGACTAGGCGTTGACTTAGCTGTAGTGTTGAATTGAATCCTCTTACAATGGATCCACCTCTACTGGTATATAGAGTTCAGAAAGTGTCTCAGGTCCATTTCCTGTAGAATAATTATATGTAGTATTGATATCGTTTTTAAGTCCCAATCATTAATCTATAGTGTAATCAATTGAAAACATGGTGGAACTTACCACCCCGGGGCACACCTATAAAATGGACAATTGGAACAGGGTCGGCACTCCCTGTATGGTAGATAAGGGTAAGTGTTATCTTATCTTGTCTGGGTGGAGTGCCTATTTCACTGGTGTGCATGCCCATTCTGTGGTGCAAATGTAAACATCATGCCGAACACCCGGTGTGACATTCAAGGTGCACGTGTGATAGACATGCTGGATAGACATAGCTCATTATGTATCTAAAGCTTGCATAGCCAGGAGGGCACGTGTGCATTGATACATGTCATGGAGTACATAGTGGTCCGTGTGCTAGCGGTGCAGTGAAGGAGCCAAAATAGGGGATAAACTAAATAGCCGGAAACAACCCAGGCACGCTGGTGCCAGTGTAATACTGTACACACATCGTGCCAGCTGGGGGGCATAAAGCCACTTTGTGGTTTTTCAGTACCTAAATGCCACATGGTGCATAGTTTAAGTGCTAATATTATTTTCGCACACAAATCAAGGTCTCTCCCATTTCACCATCGGGACCTACCTCCAAGTAGGGACAGAGGCCTGCTGGCATGGCTCTGTGTGTGTTGAATGCGAAGCATGCTGGGAGGAGTACATACAGTTATATCGGTATCTATGGTAACCTAAGTCAACGCGGACCTTGCATGTCTGTGGCAGCCGTATTGTGTTGCCTCAGGACTTGTAATATACTTTGCCAACTCTGTGAGTATAGTGGTGTATCTATCCTGCACATACCCCTACACTGCGGGAAAAGAATAGCAAATTACGAATCGGGTCGTAACACGCCCAAATGGGTACTTGTTACAGTAAAACCACCAATAGAAAAACAGTGAGAAAAATTGAGAAACAGGGAGATATAAACCTCCAAAAAGTCTAGAATCCATTCAGGCCATGTTGGCTGCATGCAACGGCTACATATGTGAATATGCAGATACACGGGAGGCCGTGATGAGGCGATCCTGCAAGCGGATAATATGGCAGAAATGAATTGCCAAAGGAGGCCAGGATACTAATGGAAAAGTCCTCTCAGGGCATGGATCTGGGCGGCAGAAATATATGGCAGGGGGTTGGAAGGTCCCTTGTATAGTGAGGTATGATTAATACAAATGCAAGGTCTGACCCACACATGGATTAAGAGGTGTGCTCAGTTTATCAATTTTGTCAGAGGTTACAAGGTACATAGTTTGCAGTATTCAGCATCCCATTAATGTGGGTTCTATAATGTACCCATATCACCGTGCAAACATAAATCAGCAAGCATATTTGAATATCTGAACATCACGCAGAACAAAGTCTAACATGTTTCTAGAATAGGACACCTTAAATGGTATAGCATAAAAATCAATGGGCTTTATACACGCAGGTATATCAGCCAGCATTTTTTAAATATCTTTTGAGTATCACACAATACACAGTGTAGCATGTGTTTGTATATCTCGTCTTACACAGCATAGCAAGGAAAAACAGTTAGGCTTCATATGAGCTGTTAACAAGGTTCTTGAGATTTCTGGTACGACTATGTAAAAGTGCACAAGTAGGCATGTTTTTGAATGTCACATTATACAATTTAACATATTATTCAGATATCACACCTTACACTGTATAACAGCGAACAATTCAGCTTGATATATAGAATTTTGTATATGATGATCAAGTCATGCACGGGTGATGGGTTAAGTTTCATAAAGAAGTGCATGTGTGCGTTAGAGTCTTACATGGTGGTCATGTCACTAGGGAATTTATCACTCATGAGTTACTGCAGAGTGTA
This sequence comes from Ambystoma mexicanum, assembly GCF_040938575.1. Classification (NCBI taxonomy): domain Eukaryota; kingdom Metazoa; phylum Chordata; class Amphibia; order Caudata; family Ambystomatidae; genus Ambystoma; species Ambystoma mexicanum. The sequence goes on from NC_090937.1 coordinate 628,096,261, forward strand.
AGGTCTGTGTTACAGTCTATGTATGATCGCACAGTTCATATCTGGTATTTGGAATGTGCGAAGGACAATGCTTGATATGTTTATTTATTTATTGGACATTTGTATGGTGTCGATTCACAACGCATCACCCACATCATGATATCAAATGGTTCCACTCAACTGATATTTTTAGACCTGCATTTGCAGTGTCAAGACGGTATATCAATCTTTGTTCCAGTTTGCAGAGTTGTTTGTCACCATCGCCCCTTATCCTATTGGGAGTGAACAATTGATTAATAAACCAGTAAGGTCTCTGTCAGAATGTTTTAAGTAAGGCTCCACGAGAGGCTTATCAGGGACTTTGTTCCTAATAAATGAACAGTGTTCTCAGATGTGTTGTTTAACAGGACATATCGTTTTTCCTACATATAATGGTTTGCAAGGACATTCAAGAATGTAGATTATCATCTTGCTATAGTTTGTGTATTCAATTGTCAATACATGGTGCCCTAATCAAAGGTGTGTCTAGTTTCAGTAAATTGGCAAGAAACACAACAGCCACATTTGTATTGTCCTTGGACCGGTGGCAGTACCCAGCTTCTCTTCAGGGATTGGGGTATAACTGGTTCTTGGTATGTGGGCACTAATCGTTCCCTTAGATTTTGGTTCTTAAAGGTGAAAAATGTTTTGTTTTGACAATGTGCTGGTCTTCTTTATTAGGTGTCAATTCTTGTTAATTATACTCTCCACCTCATTACTGATGGGACTGAATGTGGTCACACAAACCAGTCTATTCATGGGTTCTTTGGCCCTTGGTATTAGACAAACCTCTCTCAATGTGTTGATTGCTCTCTTTTTTGTGTGTCACACAGTTCTTTTCAGGCAGCGCCTTTGTATCAACCTGTCTTGCAGACCATCCCTGTGTCTTATGAATTTGTCTTTGTCCATGTAATTACTTGGTACCCTGAAGAAAGGTACACAAGATAGATTGTTCTTCAGATTGGCCAGATGAAAACTCGTAAAGTGCAACAGATTGTTCCGGTCGATTTTTCCTGATCAAGTTTGGTTTTCAATTCTTCTCCAGACCTATATGTATGTAGGTCCAAGAAATCAATGGAGTTGTGGTCCCAGTTCATTGTAAATTTAATGTGGGCATCACAGGTGTTTAGCCATGTATGAAACTACTGGAGTTCTCTGGCACTCCCTGTCCACACCAGTAGCACATTGTCAATATAGTGATGCCAAACACAAATGTATGGTTTAAATGGGCTGGTCTCAGTGTAGATATGGTCCTCCTCATCAATGAGCCATTAAAAGGTTGGCCACGTCAGGGGCAAATGTGGCCCCCATGCTGACTCCTTTGCTTTGCTTATACAGTTGGTGCTCATATATGAAAAGGTTTCTGCCATTGCTAGCCAGATATATTCTAGGATTAAGTTGATTGGTACAGATGGCATGGGAGATCTTTGGTCCAAGAATCCATGCAGTGCTTCTAGACACTCCATTTGTGGCATGCAAGTGTAGAGGGCCTCTACATCGAGGGTGGCTGAGATACATAGGCTGTCCAATTGAATTGTCTGTAAAGTCATCAGAGTAGTGTCCTTGATGTATGACATAATCTGTGTAAAAAAGGGTTTCATAAAAAAGTCAGTGTAGAGTGACAAAGGTTCTAGTAATGAACCACACGAAGGGACAATAGGATGTCCCGGCGGGTTCGTAGAGTTCTTAGAATCTTGAGCAGGTTGTAAAATGCTGGATTTTTGGGATGTAGTGTGTTTAGAAATAACCGTTCATCCATGCAGATACAACCCTCTAGTTTGGCATGTCATGTGAAGTTGATGATCTCCTTTGCAATCTGTTCATGGGATTGGAACCCAACAACTGATAAGCTGTGGTATCTGACAAAAGACACGGGCATTCTTTTTCATAGTCTGAGGTGTTTTGGATCACAATTCCTGCACCTTTGTAAGCTGGTTTTATCGTCATCTCTGAGTTACTACTTAACAGTTTCAAAGCTTGTCTCTCTTCTCTAGTGAGATTGTCACTGTAGTGATTGTTCTCCTTTATAGTTTCTAGAACTTTAGTGGTGACTATGTTTTCAAAAGCCTCAAATTCAGCTGATATAATGTGTGACGGAGGATTGAAATTGGATTACATCTTTAGGCATAAGTGTTAGGGAGTGCAGCGGTGGTACACCGGTGTCGTTACCTGTTTGATGTTTTGGTAAGTATATTAAAAAATATATTTAAGTCTGGTGTTTCTGAAGAACCTTTTCAGTTCCATTTCGGTCTCAAAAGGATTGGCTTTGGCTGCAGGAACAAAGGCTAGCCCTCTATTGAGGAGGCTCTTTTCCTTGGGAGTCAATGGATGTGTAGACAAATTGAAGATAGCAATGGTGTCTAGTGTTATTGGTTGGAATACCACTGGCATGTTCTCATCTGTTGCTCCGTGGGATGAGATCTCCTTCTGTTGCATCCTTGTTGCTTCCCTCGTTGGAAAAATGGTTGTTGTTCAATACTGTTAAGGTCACTGTTATTGGAGGAATATTAAGCACCTTCTTCACTGCCACTGGATGATGCTGAGGTGTCTGAGAAAATGCCAATCCTGTTTATCAATTGTATCCACCTTGTTTTCTCAGGTCCTTTTAAAAATAGCCTTTAAGTAAGGGAAGTTTTTTTTCTTTGCTACAGTTCTGTAGATAATGTTTCAGTTTTTGTTCTTTCTTATCCACAGTGATCCTGTTTAAATTTTGCTATTTCCTCTTCTAACATGTCCAATTTCTTATTAGCCTCTTGTATCGTCTGGATTTCCAAAAAGCATTTCTCTAGGTCAGCCAACTGTTCGTCTTTGATATTTGCTTCTTCTTCTGCAGTGTCTTTCACAAGTATCAGTGGCTGCACTTGATCCATACACCGCTGTAGTTAAGTTTATATTTATATTTTGGATTGTCTATGACCTGTGAACCGTCTGGAATGATACCTGTCTTCAGGTATTGCAACATGAACATGCCATGCGTCTCTGTTTGTATATGTTTTTTCTTCTTTTGGTTTATCATATGAAGCTCACCATGCGATATTCCAAGGGCCATTCCATAATAGTGCTGATGCACCCATGAGTCTTTGATAATGTTCAACCAAAAAGGATACATTGTTTACATTATCCATTTCATTATTTCGGGGAACGATTGAGTAATTCTAGTGTAACGACCTGCAGCCACAGGCTGTGCTAAAACTGCAATATATAACGGGGCACCTGGCAACTCTCTGATCTGCCCAGGTAATGAAGTGTTGTAGCCATTGCATGCATCCAACATTGCCTGAATTGACTCTAGACTTTTGGGAGATGTATATCTCCCTGTTTCTCAATTTTTCTCTATGTTTTTCTATTGGTGGTTTTACTGTAACAAGGACCCATTTGGGCATTTTATGACCCGATTTGATATTTGCAATACTTTTCCCACAGTGTAGGGGTATGTGAAGGTTAGATACACCACTATACACACAGAGCTTGCATAGTGTATCACAATTCCTGAGGCAACGCAATATGGCTGCCAGAGACACACGAGATCTGCGTTGACTTTGGTTACCATAGCTACACATATTACTATATGTACTCCGCTCAGCAGGCTTAGCATTCAACACACACAGAGCCTTGCTAGCAGATCTCTGTCCCAACTTGGAGGTAGATTCCAATGGTGAAATGGGGGAGACCAGATATCCTGATCGATTTGGCACCTCTGTGTCCGTAAATAATATTAGCACTTAAACTATGCACCATGTGGCATTTAGGTACCGAAAAACCACAAAGTGGCTTTACACCCCCCAGGTGACATGATATGTGTACAGTATTACACTGGTAGCATTGTGCCCAGGTTGTTCCGGCTGTTCAGTTGATCCCCTATTTTGGCACCTTCACTGCACTGCTACTGCACGGCCACTATGTGTTTTATGACATGTACCAAGGCATATGTGCCATGCAGCTATCCAAACTCTAGATACATAATAAGCTATGCCTATACAGTATGTCTACCATGCGTGCACCCTGAATGTTACACTGGGTGTTCGGCATGATCTTCACTTGTGCACCACACAATGGCCATGCGCACCATTTAGATAGGCACTACACCCAGACATGATAAGCTAACCCTTACACTTCTCTACCATACAGGGAGCGCCAACCTTGTTCCAGTTGGCCATTTAAAAGGCCTTGCTCCGGAGTTGTTACACTGTAAATTAATGATTGGAACTTAAAAACGATATCAATACTATATGTAATTATTCTACAGAACTAGTATCTGAGACTCTCTCTGGACCCTATATACCAGTAGAAGTGGATCTATCAACTGGAAGGTAACTTGACTACCGCATTGAATGTCCCCTCTATTTGAGATAGGGTTCAAAGTTTTAATCTTTTCTGCATTTCACTATTACAGATACCATACAGAACATCAGAGAACTATTCCAAACTTCTCCCCCGGCAAGCATGATACTTCAATGCACACTAAGTGTCCCATTGTGGGGAATAAAAGGAATAAATAAGCTCCTTTCCAATATAAGCCGGATAAGAACCCTTTTAATATTAGATCTACACTGTCCTTATGTTTAAGATCCTTTTCCAAAGGCTACCTCATTGAATGAGACACTGAAATCAGCTTCTGTCCTGATAAAGGCAGTCGAAATGAGAGCACCCCTCATCTGTTCCACAGGCCGAAACACAGTTGTGTCGACAACTATATGGAATGGCACGGTTTATGTATAACTCTGTAGAATCTGCCATCCTATGTGGCAGCTAAATTGATTAGGGGTTGTTCCACATTCATTTGAGTTATATATGTGTTTTTGATAGTTGTTACTTTTTTGTACATTTAATGCACCACAATTGCTCTCCTGTGCAACTCTCATCAATGTATTATATTGTTTGGTGATTTCACAACTGTTTTTTGTTCTGTGTGTACATGTGATATATGAAATAAACAAGAGTGGCTCACTCATTATCCCGGCTCACCCGGATCATTTGTCATATATGTAAGTAATTTAAGCTCATACATCCTAAACTGTAACAAATATTTCCAAGTACTCCTGGTAGGATGGAAACACCCTGTGAAACCACCAGACTTAGACATGCTGTCTACCCTGGTGGTCATACATCTCTATTGGCATCCCCAACCTCTGTCCAACCAAAGGTTCTTGAAGATTGCCGCCAACCTTATTGATCACGCACGCATAAACCAGCACACTAAGTACATCTTTGTGTGTGGAGACCTGAACGCAAATTGCTCACAGAGAGTCGATAGGGAGAGTGGGCAGAACTGCAATCCACCACCAGCCGAGAGAGGAATCATATGGTTATGACTCATGAACTCACGTGACATTCACATCCTAAAGGCAGAAGCCAGAGATCTCTTGCATCGCATCAGATCATTTGAAGTAATCAAGGTGGAAAATAGTGAGCACAATCTATTATGTACGAGTTGGGCTGTGGCAGTGGAACCGAAGAGTGAACAAATGGCGACAACAGTCGAAGAGTGTAGCAGAGGCACACAACTAAGATTGAGCAAATCCACAAATGAAAACTTAACGCAGGATTATATAAACCGTGGAGCCACCAGCGATGACCTGGGGAACCCCAAAGTTGACTACATGCCCCTCATCGAATGCTACTGTTCCAAAAAACAAGGCCCGAAGAAGGGATCATAACAAAGAACGCACACATACGACACATTGCTCGTAGAAAAAAGAAGTGTGCTGAGAAGAGAAAAACGCCTCACAGCAAAGACAAACATCCAAGAACACAGAGAAAAAGCTAACATATCAACTAAGATCTATAAAAACTGGATATCTGGTTAGAGAGCAATAATGTACCAAACCGACTTGGGGCAAATGCTACAAGCAATTTGTGGCAAGAAAACAAAAGATCTCTGGTCCTTGGTGAAAACTACTGCAGCTGACACCAGAGATTTCCAGCAGAACAAAGTTAGCGAAAAAACATGGGTGGAACATTTCTCTGCTCTTTTCCAAGGAACAAACATTCACCTTCAGCATCTGTCAACGAACCCGATCAGAACATGGAATATCTCCCATGATATAGACCCAATATTGTGGCAACTATGAAAGCTGAACACTTCAAGGGCACCTGGCCCGACAGTATAACCAATGCTATCCTGAAGGAACATCCAGAGGAATGGGCCTTTTTTATCCATAAGGTCTTAGAGGTATCATCCTCACTAACTCGATTGATCCCCAGCTCATGGCGAACATCAATAGTGTCCCCATTTTCAAAAAAGGGCAGAAAGAAAACCCAATGAACTATCACCCAATTGCTCTTTTAGACATGATAGGGAATGTTTTCGGGTTTCTCTTCTTAGATCGTTTTCAAGACTGGACAAAGACGGTGGACTGTAACGATGCCTTCCAAGCCGGATTTGTAAAGGACATTGGTACGACGACAAACATTCTCCTACTGAGTACTTTGAAGGGAATGGTGCAGGGTAGATAAGCAAAGAAAAAACAAAAATGATATGCTTCAAACAAACAGCCAAATGAAAATAGAAATTGCAATGGTTCTTGGAGCACTCGCAGTTTGAGCGGGTAAAACAATTTAAATATCTGGGAGTCACACTGATCAACAGCATAGCGGAGATCGCAATGAAAGATTTCCTCCCCGAGAAAGCTAAGATCCTGGGCAGCCCAATCCTACAAGGCTAAAAAAGAAATTATGTGAAAATTATTGGATCCGGACTCTTGCTACCGCCTCCACTTACAAGCTAACAGCTAACCTACCAATGATCTGCAGAAACTTAAATCTGCCTCCATGTTACCTGATAAAGTTCTCCAGCACAGTCTATTGAGACAGCTTTTTGAGGATGCCTCTGAATCTCCTCCCCACCAACGATATCATTGCAATGAGGGGGAAATCTGATCAAAATAAATGTTGCTATTGCAAAGAACCAGATCAGGTCGAAACCTTGAAACGTCTTCTCCACTGTTCAGGATTTACCAAGGAGAGAAACCCTTTCTGGGTCATCACTTCTCAAAATTCCAGTCTTATGAGGAAGAAGACTGGTGGTAGGTATTGATGAACGGAGACAAGACATCTTTCGGGATAGCTGTGGTCTAATTTTTCCGTAAACTCTTTAAAGAACAGACCGAGCGGACTCACACGAAAGTCAGGATAACAAACAAAGATACAGAATTTATGATGAATAGTCTTATGGAAAGAGTATGAAACATGAATAAAGAATTCATAGAAAATATTTGGTGATCCACCAAAAAGGACTAATAAAGATAAAGGCAGTTAATTTTGGAAGGATAACACCATATCAAATTAAGGGGAAACAAATAAAATGTTTGTTTTTGTAAAAGTTGTAAATCAATTAAACCAAATAAAAAGACCAAAAAAAGAATATATATATATATGCGAACCAATTTGGCTAAAATAATAATATGAATCCTGAGTTAATTAAGGAATGGACTGATCACACCAACACTTGCTCCTTTAAAATGATAGAGGGCTTGGTTAAATATGCGAAAATAGATAGAATCTACCTTCTTAAAGACATTGAAACAATGGAAGAACAACTCTTTTCTTCAGAAGATAGCGATGAATGCAAGCGGAGAATGTCGCGCCTGGAAGAAAATTTGGAAAGGCATGAGGGTGAGATCAGAACAAGAAAACAGCACAAATTCAAACGAGATCGCATTGATTATGAACAAGGGAGGATTTATACTTTTGCCAAGAGATTTGATAACCCCATCAAAATCAGACTGTAACAGATGGAAACCAATGTGCCAGTATCAGCTACATTAAGTGAAGAACCAAGTAGCTCTGAATTGAGCTTATCAGAAACAGAAGGAATAAGTTCAAAAAAATTAAACTTTTTAGAGGAGTTCAAACTAATGCATTTGGACAGCAAGTCAGAGAGAAGAGGACGTGGCCAATACAAAGGACCAGGAAGAGGGGCAGTAACAAGAGGCGGCAGAGGAAAACGAGGCAGGGGATTCAACACAGACAAACAATCGCCGATGGCAACGAGATCTGAAGTGAAACAGAAGGGGAAAACCAGAGGCAACAAGACCTCCAATTGAAAATCTTCAATATTTCTAAAAGATGCTTAACAGACCATGAAACTTCAGTTCTTTCCCTGGGTCTCTCTTTTAGCCCCTCTCATATGTTTGACTACACCTCTACTAGGGTTGATTTATACAAATTTACCAGAAAGTTGAAGCTGACCAAATTTCATGCAACTAAAATTGAGAGAAATCAAGGATACAAGAAGAAAGAGGCAATGAAAGAGGTTTCCATACTATCAGAAAAAGATCTGGCCAGCCTCTTATGTTTAACCATCATGGAAGAATCTGGTGAAACTAACATGGAGGACGACATCAGGATAGATAATTCTGAGTTAGAAGCTACATTTGGGATCTCAACTGACCTGAACTGTCCGACCAAATTTCGACCTCATTCCACTTTCTGTCCGAATATAACCTGTGGACCCATAGATATTTTTGAAGAGCTAGTGATGAAAGATCTTAAAAAGCTATCTAGTAATCTCTCCCCGAAACATCGGAAGTTGAATTATTTACAATTTCAGGCTCTTCAAACGTTAAAAAATGACTATTCTATAGTCATACGACCTTCAGATAAAGGAGGGGGGATTGTCGTTATGGACAGTGCCAACTATGAACTGGAAGCCAGGAGACAATTAAGTGATAATACGAACTATATACCAATAGTTATGGAAATACTATTGGAAACAAAACTAGAATATCATGGCAAACTAAAAGAATGGAGTGATCAAGAGCTTATAGATCGAGATGAATATTTCTTTCTTAAAAATGCTCATCCAGTGACCCCTCTGATTTACTTCAATCCCAAGATTCATAAAACACTATTGAACCCTCCAGGTCGTCCTATTGTTTCTTTGATGGGGAGTTTATTAGAAAATACATCTAAATATTTGGACTTTTTCCTTCAGCCCTTTGTGTTGAGCTTGAGCTCCTATATACGAGATACAGCAGATTTGCTTGCGAAGGTAGAAAATATCAACTGGGAGCTCAGTTATCTTCTTGTATCAATTGATGTAGTTTCCCTGTATACTTCAATTCAACATGCAGCAGGCATGAAGGCTTGCCAATCATTTCTGGAAAGTAGATCGATTAGTTATCGACAGCATAATCAGATGCTATTAAACATGCTACTATTTTGTCTAGAACATAACTATTTCCTTTATGAAGATCAACTGTACCAACAAATAAGGGGAACGACAATGGGGTCATGTATGGCCCCAACATACGCCAACCTTTATATGGGTTGGTGGGAGATACACAAGGCGTGGGCAGAGGAATTAGAACATTGGACCCAACATGTCATAATCTGGTATCGTTTTATAGACGACCTGTTTATTATATGGGATGGGACAGAATTGGAACTTTCTGAATATGTTGATATACTTAATACCAACACGCTAAATTTAGAATTAACTATAGTCATCAGCCAACAGAATCTTGTATTTCTGGATGTAGAATTCCAGGTAGTTAATGACAAGCTTATGTCGAAATTGTATAGAAAACCCACAAGTTCGAATTCCATTCTTCACGCCAAGAGTCATCACCCTAAAATTTTAATTGACTCTATCCCCTATGGAGAATTTTTGCGAGCCAAAAGAGCCTGTAGCAATAATAACGACTACATGAGTGAAGCAAGAAACATTAGTCATAGATTTGTCAGACGTGTCTATGGTAAGAATGCCATCTCTAGGAGCTTTACGAAAGCAGCCTCACTCACGAGAGAATCCTTGTTGATTAGAAAAACTAAAATCAAAGACAGAAAAATCAGGCTTATTACAGGGTTCAACCATCATGCCAAAGAAATCAAATTGATTATGAAAAAACACTGGAAGGTGTTGCTCACTGATCCTCATCTTAGGTCTGTGTTGGATGATTTTCCACAGGTTACTTATCAAAAGGCTCCCACTCTCAAAACTGTTATCTCCGAGTATGGTCAAGACTAGGCCAGCAGTAAATACACGGATGATTCAAAGGAATAGTTTTGGATTTTATAAATGTGCCCATTGTAAATTGTGCAAGCATGTATCTATGGTTCCTTTTAAGAGTGCAAACGGCCAATGTTGGAAATATAAACATAGAATGTCTTGTATCACCAAATATGTTGTATATGCCATCACCTGTGCCTGTGGTCTCCATTATATAGGCTCGACAATTGGTCCCTTAATGATGCGGATCCTTCAACATTATAGAGCCATAAAAAATTGGGATCTAACATATCCTCTGACGAGTCATTTTCAGGCCAAGCATAATGGTGATGTCCAATTCCTATCCTTCACAGGGTTGGCCCATGTACCACCTAACAAATGACTGGGTAACCGTGAACTGAAATTGAGACAGTTGGAAGCCACACTCATATGTAAATTTGACACCTTGAAACCTAAAGGCCTGAATATAGACGCTGAATTGTATGTGTTTTTGCAATCGTGAGCCGGCTAGGAATGAGATGATATTTTATACCTTTATACATTTTTATATCTTTGAGTCCTGTTACATTTATTGCGGAAGTATTGTGTTACTAGCATAGGATTTGTTATCTTCACATTGTGAAGAGTAATGGTTACACATCTTTGCACTGCACTTTATCTAACGAATATAGAATAGAGGAATTGTCATATACATGTTGGAATGGACAAAAATGGGAACATCTATACATTGCACTTTATGGTAATTTATCAGAATTGAGCCGCTATTGATTTGCACTGAGGTACTAACATAGGAAATGTTATTTGCTATTTGCACAATGTAAGAAGTTATTATATGATTAATCAACTCATAGCTGTTCTCTTTTTATACTCTGTTTATACATTGATTTGAGAAAGGGCACTTGCCTGGAATATTATGATTATTTTCCACATACACACATTAGTGGATATCCACTTCTTTTATGTATTCAAGTTGGAACAATAGGGCATTTGCCCTCCTATTATCAGGTTGCTGTTGCTCAGCTCGTAGTCTCTTGGCTTAGAAGCATTTACCCCAAATGTGGGGGTGGATGCCTAGTAGTGGCCATTTGAGCCATTGTTAGTCATTTTGATGATATATGAGCACACTTGTGCGCAGATGTTACACATTAAATAATTATGACATTTTGTAAATATAAGCAGTTTCGAGCTTTTCCTCCGTGCAGTTTTCATTGTGGTGGCCTCTAAATAGTCATAGTGTGTGTCCAGCAAGATATGTCTTTGCTATTATGCTTTTACGTATATCTATTTTATAGATTCTTGACCATTCCAATATGGAGGTCATTGTGCTGGAGAGATTTCATCTCTTGTACTTGTACTTGTAGCAGTCACATGACCGCAACACGCACGTGATGTGAAACGCACGGAGGCGCTCTGTAATTGCTTTTTGGTTTTATACTCCATGATGTGCAAGCCGCATTTGGATTTTAAAAGGTCTGAGGAAGCCTGTGCATTCAGGCGGAACGCTGACTTTTCATCCACCCGTGGGGTGAGTGCTTTGTGATACCTTGAGTCTGTCACAGGGGTGTACTATTTAACCCCTGTTCTTGTAATGAGCTGTATTATGCCTAAATAAAATGACATTTTAGAATAGCTAAAGTCTTGTGTGCTGGAATACTTTTTGCATATGCCTGCTGGGCGGTTTTTTGGAGTGCTACAACCGTGCAGGGGCTTGTGCGTTTTCTTTTTATATATATATATATATATATATATATATATATATATATATATATATATATATATATATATATATATATATATATATATTTATTTATGAGGTTTTAAAGCTGGCAAGTTCAGTTACCAAGTGCTCAAATCGCAAACTGCCCCTGAATCACATTCTCACCATTTAATCTCACTGTGACTGATGCCAAAATTGATAGTCATTGGAAATATTCAGTTCACAGCCTATGCACATGGTGTACTGGACTGTAAGGCTGCTCCATTTATACTATTGGCTATCCGTGTACTGCACACGACAAAGTTTTCTCGTGGCTTACTTACAGAAATCCCTTGTAGTTTAATTTTCCGGGATGCCCTGAAGAAACAAAAAATGATGACCCTCCTTGTACTGTGATATCACTTCTCATGGAGTCAAAACATATGCAAATTACGGGGACCACATATCACACTGGCCTAGGGAATTCCAGGAATGGCCCTTGATAGAAATCCAACAAGTCATATCAGTGCATAATGGTCGTTGTGGGGTATTACAGAAACGGTGCACCCCTGCAAGTACCATCAGCATTAGGGAAAACATTCCCTGGTGCAAAGAATATTCTTTAGCTATATTTTTGCACCTGGGATCTGTTTAACCTAGTCCCAGTCGTTTGCCCTGTTTCAAACCTGAATGTAAGCAATATGTGTTTGCACGAGGGTGAACGTTTCCCAAGTAATTGTTTGAAATCTGGCCCCTACAGTTTTATTTTTTTGTGCTGTGTATGTGTGAAAATGACATTTGCCGCTTATGTCATCCAAAATATGGATTGGGCTGATGGCGCAAATGACGCCTCATGGAAAAACATCCCACTACATACTACTTCTGGAGTGTTAAGTGTCCTATGAAAACATTTTGAAAAGTTGGCCGACCTAACAAGCTTCCATTCATACAATTTCAGACATGACACAAAACTTATCTCATGGTGATTTAAACATGCCTGGTTTTATTGAAAAAAAACTGTCTGTGAAAAGCTAAACATATATCATAAAATAAGCCACATGGTTCCCAGCCCCAGCATGACCGGTTCTGTGCAGCTGATTGGTTCCATCCCTCACCTCTACTCGGGAAGCCATGCGTCTATGCTACCTCTGCTAACTACCATCCGGCCTGGGCTGCACAACCTTTGATCCGCTAACTATGTTGCGAAGATTCTGAGAACTTGCACTACATTAGCAAATAATGTGTGTGCTGTGCTGCTGTCTAATACAATTACTGCTTTGAAACTGTGCAAAACGTTCAGACATAATGCCCAATGGATCCAAATGTTATTGGTTAATTTAATGGGAACAGGTTTAGGTGTATAATAGTGTGGGTAATTCAAGGTTGTACACAAAATGGGAAATGTTCGGATTCAGTTTTGAAATAAAGCACACACATCATTTAAATTACGTGTGCACATTATTCCTTAGGCAAGAGCCCTAGGGAACATGTATGGGCACACTTTAGACGAGTTTCACAAGAACTAACATCGGGATCCTCTCTCTCGGCCATGTTAAATCCGATTTAGACAAATTGGAGCAACTCAAGGTTGCACAGTGCTTGCTATTTGTGGATTGGAATGTAGAAGAAACAAGATTTTCTCAAGCCCAGTTTCTTAATCAGCTTTAGAGTAGGGCTACATTGGGTTCATCTGGTTGTGTTGTTTGCACGATAGGCAATGGAAGAATGAGGCACTGCTGTAAATTTAGTATGGCCCATACAGCCTCCCTTTTCACACGATGGCAGAAAAAGGGGCATAGATATTTTCCACTTTGCTTTCAGCTTGTTTAAAAACGAATAGAGCAGTTAAACAGTGCACCATTTATTTACATGTGGAAGATGGGATTAAAGTTCAGGAGATTTCATTCTGCTCCATTAACACCAACAATAAGGGAACATTCTCAAAGAGTCACTAAAATCTCATTAAGGGGCTGCACTCTTTCAATTGCATACCTGGAGAATTGTGTAGGTCACCTGATCCGCAAAGGTGACCTGCTCATTTCTAAGTGGCTGTGCGGTAGTGCACAGTGATAGGTCATTCAATTTGGAATTTCTTTTTTTTTTTAAACGATCTTCATGTTTGGGGCATAGAAATCCAAGTGGGAGAGCAGTGGCTCATACCGCTGTTGTACCACTTTAAAAGAATTCCATTGCAGGGTCAGACATGACCATGTTATGCATTGCACATTCCTGCTAGGTCGTACTTGTTTTCTTCATATTTTAATGTGCACTTCATTTGTGAAGTTGGGATACACATTAAAAGGCACAGATATGCGCCCTTTTTTTGCACAAAATGTGGTACGGTTGAAATTGGGTATCTGAGTGAGCGCATATACGAGACACGCATCTAAATTGCAGTGTGTGCATACGCACATCTTTTTTTGGCATGTAATCAGATGTGATAGCGCTTTGCATCACTTGCAACCAAGAATATTGTGAGAATCTGCACCATAGTGCACAGTCTATTTGTTCTGTGTGTACTCGAGTGCAAAACCCTGTGTATAATATACCACATAACATAGCAGCGCACGCACAGGGACCACCGAGTTCACGGAGAATCGTTACACTCTTCTAGAACATTCCAAGTGAAACTGCCTGCTTCATGGTTCCTAAATGGCAGGATTGGCTTCGTCCACTCTATCACCGCCACCGAATGGAGCATTTCTAAAACGTAGACCAGTTGCTAAAGTGGCCAAAGTGTTTAAAGGGAAATCATCAAGTGAACAGCACGCCTCGTGCCTCACTGTCTTTTGATGTTGCCCTAATCCCCTTTATCTTTCCTTATCAAACGCTGCACTGGGCAAACTGCAGTGTGTTGTGTTCCATGCCCAGAGGATGTCAAAGGCAAGCTATTTTTTGTCTGTCTGGAAGCATGCTCTATTTGCAAAATGAGTTGTGTGTATGGAGTCCTGACTGTATTGGAATTTCATCTGCAAGGAAGAAGCAGCGTGTGTGGTTGCTCTGTCTGCAAACACTATTTGATTGTAATTCTATTTCTCTTTAGTGTTTTAGGACAATCTCAGAGCTATCGCCTTATCAGTATTTGTCAACAGTGTCACTCACACTTTCGAACCCAAAATAATGTTTTAAAAACTCTGGCACTCCTAAGCAAGTTATTATTTCTCTAAAAGCCAAATGATCCGATGCAGGAATTGAGGGGAGCCAATTCATACCAACCACTGCTCATGTATGACTTTGGGAAATATGTTGGTGACTGTGAGCATCACTCGAACATTTAAATATGTCAAGGCAGATCTTCTCTTCAGTCACCCATCCCAAAGACTTACAAACATTAGCTTCATGTTCCTCTCATTTCACCATTTCATCGAAAATCAATGCAACTGAAACAAATAATGGTTAATTCAAAGAGGCTCATTTTCCAATCCCCTGCGAGGAGAAAAGTGCTGTAAAATTGGGCCTACTAGTAGTACGCCAGGTTTTACGCCCCTTTTTGCACTCAAGGGGATATTGTAATTTTTGGGAGGCAGAGTTGGGGCACAGGCTGAAATGAATCTTTCCACCTGCCCCATAAGCTCCAGCCATCAAAATGTAATGCGGTAACACCAGCATCTGGCTTTGATGATGATATCCATGTATTTGATGCATATGACACACGTGAGTTTTTAGCTCCTGCTAAAAGCTGCCAGATTTCATAATAGAAACTCATTGTAAATGCCTCTGTATATGCGTTCACAAATGACCACAGAAGAGCTTTCATCATTTGTTGTTGTTTCCTCATTCTAGGCCCTTCTAGTTATTGGTGCAGTAGCTTAGCTTCTCTCACATACCTATTGAATCTCTGTCTCAAAAGTACTCTACTGTCACTCAGCCATTCATTAAATATTAGAATACATCAAATGTGTTCATTTCATGCTAGTGTTGTTATGGAATGATCCATTGCACCCTGGATGCCTGTATGCAGCAGGTGGATGTAGCATATTGTGTACATCCACAAGTCTTTTCAAGCGTTGTTGGTGTGAAGTATGGAGATGAAGAGCAACGTTTGTTTCCTATACACAGGCCC
Organism: Ambystoma mexicanum; assembly: GCF_040938575.1. Taxonomy (NCBI): domain Eukaryota; kingdom Metazoa; phylum Chordata; class Amphibia; order Caudata; family Ambystomatidae; genus Ambystoma; species Ambystoma mexicanum. Next base: position 628,111,990 of record NC_090937.1, read on the forward strand.
TCATTAGGACCCAGGCGTTAAGGGGTTTACGGCGCCGTAAACGGCGCCGACCCTTAACGCCTGATTCCAAGGTCCCTTTGCGGGATGGTGATTTTAACGCCTGCTTTTTGCAGGCGTTAAAACCCATGCCGCAAAGGGACCTTGGTGCTAATTACGCCACCGTAATTTACGGTGGCGTAATTAGCGCCTTTCCCCATTCCCATTATGCCCTATGTGGCAAAAATGGGAATGGGGAAGGGTAAAATGGGAAAGGGGGATTTACCGCCCCACTCACCTTGGAATGGGGTGGTAAATCCGCCATCCACCATGGTGTAAACGTAGTTTACACCATGGTGGTAAGGGTACGACCCAGGCGGTAACTTACCGCCTGGGTCGTAATGAGGCCCACACTCTCCTGTGCACATTGCATGTCCTGCAAAACATTATGAGACCACCCCCCCCCCCAGTATGCTGAACATGTGAAGTTGTGTATCGGATACAGACTATTATAGAAGATGTTACCAGCATCTCAATATAAAATGGCAGTGTGACTATATGGCCGTCTGGCAGGGGTATACTGGCAAGGGGGGGCAAAGGGGCATTGCCCCCCCCCCAGGCTGGCTGGGATGTTGGCCTATGTGCCAGAGCTCCAAAATGTAAAAGAAAATAACCAAAAAAAGACCAAACCCTTCAGAATCTAGCCTGCCATAAAGAAACGGAGTTGTACAAAGCCTGCTCAGATTTTCCGTAAATGTGGCGAGGCATTCGTCCTGATTTCAGCAATGTTGAAGATGTTCCTGGGTGGCACCCACACATGGGCATCCACAGTGAGTGAGAGGGAGAGGAGTCTAGGCTGCAGGGGCACGTTCATACCGCCCAGTGCCAATGTATGCATTTAAATAACAGATTGTGTGACCCCACTACTGCTCCCCATACACCATTGGTCCATTACACTCCACAGAAACGTATTGTGATGCCTACTTGCCAAGGGAGTAAGGGTACATATCTTATTAGAGGTTGTCCTCGGTTTCTGTACGAATGCTTCCCCTATGTTCTGGTGAATTTCTTGATCACCAGTGTGTATACAAAACGTATTTAATAGCACCCTTACTAGCAACCATGGATGTTACTTATATAGTGGTTATAGAAATGGCTGTTCGACTGTTTGTCGTACTTACTTTTGGACACAGTTGAAAAACACATATAGAAAGATGTAATATGCAAGTATTAATTATTAGAAGACTACAAACCAAGGGGGTCATTTAGAGGTGGGTGAATTTTTAATAACGCTGAAGAAAGTAACCAGCTCCGGCCATGGTATTTCTGGAAAGTTTACCACCAACAGAGGTGGCCTTCTGGAACCTCCAGTGCTATTTCAGAAATACCACCTCTGCGGTAATGTTAATACGTTATTTTACCATTCTCTTTTAGCCATTTTCAGCATCTTTGTGAAGGAAGACATTGATTATGTACATTAAGGACTCATTTCACTACTGCTGATTTATTTTCTTTATGCACAAAACGGTACATTCTGGCCCTTTTATGTATATATGGTAAGGTGGTGAGAGGAGGCAATCAAAGATGCTTACCTTTTCACCCCCTCGACATGGCCATTTGTAAAAATGTGTTTCACTCTATTGAAGGGAGTACAGTAAAAAAAACAAATTTAAAAAATGTGCAGCCAGTTTGAATTTGTTTACCTCTGCTTTCAAGGTGGGGGTAAAAATAGGTTGATGTTCTGCCAAGAATCTGCCTAAAATACCACTTCCGGTATTTCCTTGGAATAACACTGATGGTATTTGGTCAAACCCTGAATTTGTTGGATGGTAAAATCAACTATTATTTGGCAAATACTAGTGAGTTTACTGTTGCCACCCAACTCTGAATGACTCCCTAAGTCTGTGATTGTTTTCCACTGTCTTGTCCAGAACACTTTCCTCTTATGGGATCAAAAAAAGACACAAATGCACACCAACACCAGATTTAGATATATAAACACAAAATCACATGACCACAGATACATCCTTCCACCTATACTTCACACAGACACGAATACACTGCTACACATTATCCCAGTCACAGACACTAAAACACACACACACCACAAACACAATAGGTTGCTCTTGTTCCCTCTCTATCCCCAGGTCCAAGGCATATTACCCTTGCAGTTCACTCTCCTTCCGTGAGTTAAAATTTGCTGCTGACTTTCCAAGAAAGTGCAAAATGTCCTCTCACGGTCTTTCGCTTTGCATTAAGCAAGTGCAGACCCATTGCCACAGTTACCAGCAAGACAAATAGGGTAAATGAGACAAATATACACATCTGGAGTGGCAGGTCAGCAGGTTGACTGTTGTTGAGATCTATGTCTGACCTGCATGCTAATGCAACCAATTGTGGTACAGGCTTGACCTCCTTTCTTTTTTATGACTATGTGATGCATACTTTCTTTATGAAAATATGTTTCAATTACTAATTCTCTTATATTTTTTCAGGTTGCTTTATCATTTAACTTGGTGCTTTGAAAGTACACATAATTGTACAGATGAAGATATGAAGATTATAATTATTGTACATTTTCATTATAATTCTAATCTTATTTTTTTCGCACCTGTATTTGCCTCAGGATGTATACGATTAATAGGCTTCTACTGCTTTGAAAAACAGATTTATCTAACAGTACACTAGTTTAGCCCTTGAATAACAACTTTGCAGAAAGCATTTATTTTGTTTCTAATATTGAAGATGGAATCGGAGAAGATGACGTCTCTTCTGCTTTCTGAATCGGAAATTGTGGAACCAGGAAGCCAGGGCTCAACTCCCCACCCTCCACACTTCATACATAATGCTATCCTGAGCAAATCACTTTTCATTGTTGTGCCTTATTTTCTTTATAGTGTTACTCTATAAATAATTCTATTAGTTTATGTTAAGCATACTAGTGAAAAGGAAGGATGAAAAGTAAGGGTCTTAGGTTGTGGAAGGGGGGATGTACACAGGGTGCCAGTATGTGTTTTGTGTTTTAGGCTGGGGAGGCAGGTAGCCAGGTAAGGGCTGTTTTCCAAACCAGCTCATTTATGACTCTGAGAGCAAACAAAGAACACCTGGTACAGCAATGGCTTTGCTCTACCAATGAATTCTCTAGCTTTGTCACAACTTTACTAAAGATGAGATGAGATGGTAGGAGATGTTATTTATGTTATGTTATCAGAACTTATTGAGCGCACGTACGACCAAGGGTGTCATGACTCTAGTGGCATAAAGGAGGTTTCAATAGAGTTACGCTGTTGGAATAGTACTGTTTTCAGTTGCCGCTGAAAAACAAGGTGATCAACAGTCCTCCGCAAAGCAAGGGGAAGATCATTCCAGGCTTTGGTGGCCACAACAGAAAAGGCACACCCCCCTGAACTGGGCCAACCTAATCCGGGGGATGGCTACCAAAAGAGCCGACTGGGAGCAGAGAGAGCGAGTTGGCAGATAGTGCACAAATGTAGCTTGCAAGTACTCCACTCCAATACCATAAAAAGCCCAATGCACAATGCACATGGACTTGAACATAATCCGAGCTGCAACGGGAAGCCAATGCAGTTGCCTCAACAGTGGAGATATGTGTGCTCCGAATGGAGGGCGAAAGATAGATCTGGCCGCTGCATTCTGGAGAAGTTGTAATCGCTTGATCAGGTAACGAGGCTGCGTCAAGTAGAGCGAGTTACAATAATCAAATACACTCAATACCAGAGCAGCGACAACCGGGGCTTGGAATGCTGTGGGAATTAAAGGAAGAACCTTCCACAGTACCCGAAGCTTAAAATGGCCAGTCTTACATACCACTGCCACCTGCTCATCGATGGCCACAGAGGCAGTGATTTTAACCCCAAGTTCCTGACCGACCAGACAGGTATAGGGAGAGGGCCAAGAGAAGAAGGCCAAAAGTCGGCGGTCCAGAACAAATGGGGAGAAGTGGTGCCTACGACCAGAACCTTGGTTTTACTAGCATTAAGCTTTTGCCAATTGGATGTCATCCATACCCCTAACTCCTCAAGACATTTCCTCAGGCGAGCAACTGTCTCGGATTGGGAGAGGTCCAAATGTAAAAAAATCTGGGTGTCATCCGCATATGAATGATAGCGGAACCCATGTGACTGAAGAAGGACCAGGAGGAGTTAAATTTAAATATTAAACAAGATGGGGGATAACGCCGATCCTTGAGGAACCCCACATACCAGTAAGACAGGAGCAGAGCTAAAGGGAGGAAGAGAGACTGACTGAGATCAGTCTGCCAGAAAGGCCAAAAACCAATTGAGAGCTTGGCCAGACAGGCCGGCCGCAGACAGACGGGAGACCAGGGTGGAATGATCGACCGTGTCGAAAGCCACAGACAGATCTAAAAGCAGATGTAGCCTACTTTCAAATTACAAACTGTAACACATTGAAAACTGGGCTCAAATCCCAACTTTACCGTTTCACCAATGTATTATCCTGACAAAATAATTTAATACTACATGACAAACATAACTGAAATATATGTTGCATAAAAGGAAAGTAATGTCAATAATATCTACTATATAATATACATGAGAATATGTGGGCGCAGGAGAAGTTGGTATTGAGATTACTTGTTCTCTAAGTTGGGGCTGCTGCTCTGTGGGCTTGAGCCATTTCACTATGGGCCAGAAAAATAAACTTGCCCCCAGCTCAAATGTTGCCAGTCCTCCCATGTCATCTGGCAAAGGTGTAGAAACACTGGCTTATTTTGATTTTGATCCATAATTAAAAGGCGCAGGTAATTCTATCTCCGAAAGGATGTTCTTCTAACCTGTCCCCTTTCAGAAAAGTCCATTGCAATAGCATAGTGAACGCCTGTGCCCTGATGCATCAGTATTCTGCTAACCAGTGGCACGGACCATGGCTCCAAATACTGGAGAGTCATGTCACTCAGTTCATGTCATCTGAAACCAACTTGACCCTCAATCTGACCCTGGTGAGCTATCCAATTTGCACGACCCAAACAAGCCTCCTCTCAAGCTTCAGCAAGCTCCCAACTGGATGCCAGCTTGCCAATCGGCCCAGCACTAGTAACTGCAAGCAAACCTGGTTCAAACAGCACTGCAGCACAGCTTGAAGCATGGTTCAATACTGTAAAACCAACAAACATCGAAATAAGGTACTTTGAACCGATCCTGTCTTACTGGACCACCTTTTTGGGGCACTACAGACTGGCTAATTCAACTGTGCACCCTTTTCCACAGAACAATATTTCCTTTTTCTGTTCTGCATTTAATTTCTTGACTGTTTTGACTCCCTGCTGAACCATTACATTCAGCGTTTCTCTGTCGTTCCTTTACATCAGTGGGATTTTATATTTTTAACTTTAATTGGACATTCTTTATATTTTTGACTGTTGTATTTTGCTGGTAGGATCACATTCTATTCCTTCTGAGTGTATAGCCTTACCGTGGCTCACATTACCACAAAAGACGATGAAGGCATATCTCTTGGCTGTGCCTATTTTACCTTTATGATTGAGATCAATATCGTTTTTTAAGAATGTGGGGCCAGAACAAATGGTTTAACCACTTCTCAGAATTATAATCCTGCAGAGCAGAAGTCTTTAATCACAAGACCCTACAGTAATGAGAAACTCCTCATGAAATGAAGGCACCAACTGAGGCTCTGAAGCTCAGTTCCCATTTGAAAGCATAACATTTAGCTTATGTAAATCCAAGCAGAAGAAAAGCAACTACTTCTCCTTATACTCCTGCAGTGCAAAACTCATGTCTTCACACTGGTGGCTGTGGTTGGGATTTACGACAGACTGGGCCTACAGCTTAATCATCCAAAATAAGAATGTGTGCCGTTAAAGTTAGAAACACTATACGTATTTATTTTTATTATATTATATTTTTATACAAAAGTTAAATTAATAAATACACTTCTTCTGTTAAAGTCCTTTTAAAAGACAGAATAAGCTACATTTGTTTTTTAAGAAATACTGTCCCAAGAGTTTTTTTTTTTAATATCTGCTCCTGCCACCACCTCCAACCGATCGCTCCTCATTGACCACCTCTTGGCTCTCCAGGGCTTGAAATGATGTATGAATCATGTGGCAGAGTGTACCCTCTAGCCACAGTAAGAGAGATACCATGCTCTTGTATGCCAACACGTTCATGTCCACTTGAATAGATTTAATTTCTGCTTCAGTAACTGTCTCTTACTCCACCGTAGCCATCCCGAGAGCTGCTGTAATCATCATATCGACTGATTCCACCATATGATGGTGGTGGACCTTGTACAGGTGGAGCACTAGGTAAGTTACTGTAACCGTCATATGAATCTATGTAAGAGCCACTTGGATGATCATAGTCCTAGCCTGAGCATACCCATCTCAGTCACTGTATCCCCTGTATCCATACTCCTCGCGGCTGTAATGTCCATATTCCAAGTATGCATACTCTCTTGGTGGTGGCGCATAATCTCTTGAATCCTGTTAACTTTGATAATCTATGCTTGAATATCTGTCTGCCACCATAACCATTACCACTTGGAGACATGCAAATATCCCTTCTTAATTACTCCCTTCTTAATTACACCGACTCTCTGCAGGGAGGACCACCATATTCATCACGTTATCGTGGCAGATGAGCTCTTCCATTATATCACTGTTGCAGATTGGTACTGAAGGTGCAGACCTTTTAGTCAGAGAGCAACCACTTTCTGGTGGTGGACCCCTCTTCGTGAGCAGCCGTCATCTAAAAGAGGAAACACCTCTTGTAGGGCAATGGATTCTTGGAGTCTAAATCTAGTACCAGTTTCAAAGACAGGTTTTGTGGCTTGTTCGACCTTGATTAGTTTGCCTTTAAATTCATGTCTCTTGCAGCCTCTTTAGCTTCAGCTGGACTCTCAAAAGTAACAAAAGCAAACCCTCTGTATTTGCTAATTTCATGATCCTTCAACGAAAGAACGTCTGCAATATGCCTTTATTTGCCGAAAACAGACACCAAAGACTTAAAATTGGTCTTTGGATCAACCCTCCAATAAACAACTTCTATGGATGATAGGCATCATTTCACTGGGTTTAAAAAAGTCAATAAATGCAAATGACTGCATGAACAAAAATGCATGTTTGCTATCAATATACCCAGCATGGCTGTTGTTCAGACCATGAAAGCAAGGGTCATGTGCAAACTCTGTCAACAGTGTGGTCTTACTTATGAAAGTAAGGTTAAGAAGATTGAAACTAGTGGGATGGGGGATTCCAAGGGTGCCAACAGTGAGTTGTTACCTATAGCCCAGCTACCTCATCTTCTGGGGGCATGCAGCTAGAAAGGGAGAGCAACAGAGAAAGCATCCCTCCAAGAAAACAAGTAGTGTTGTTTGCCAATGGTCTCAGGCATAAACCATCTTTTGGATCCAGCACTTTGGCCAGGTCTCAAGCTTCCGTCAGGGCCTGGGTGAGTCTCACTGGGAAGTAAATAGCTGATAAATGTACCTCTTGGAGAAAAGGTGGGTGTCCCTGGCTGAGTGGGAGCAGAGGAAACTGCTGCTCTAGCAGAAGCAGAGGGATTTTGTGATGCTGCACAAGATAGAGATTGAGGTCCAGAGGGAGACCAGCAAAGCTTCCAGTGGCTAGGGGAGTGTCTGCAGCGGTGGCTCCCAAGGAAAGCCTAGGTACTGCATCCCCAAGGACCTAATCTAACATTATGAGGTAGGGAAGGATATGTTCTACTGCTTTGAACTACTGGAGGTAGCTTTCTGCCTCTGGAAGTAGAACAAGAGTTGTGGGGTCCAGCTCTTATAACCTGCCTGCCGATGGCTGGAACTGATTTGATTATTCAGTTGATTCATGTGTTGATGCCCACTTAGACCTAAAAGAAGGCCATAGTTATCAGGACATTCTGGAAAACCTCAGAGCAATAGATCAGGAGCTTTAGAGAACTCAATAAAATGCTGAGTCAGAACTATGAGCCATTTTCACATCTGACCTTGAAGTATCTGAGTGCATGGTCACAGGTAACAAAGTTTACACATTTGGGGGCATGTATAATTTGGTTGCATGTGAGAATATTTTTAAAAAGAGTGAAATGGAGTTATACCAGCATCTACTGGACACAGGTATCACAGACCATAGAGCTTGCAAGGGCAGCCAACAGGTGGTTGAGCACTTGAGTGAAAAAGAAGGCTCATGTCCCTTAATCTAAACCAGAAAACAAGGAGAATAAGGACAAAGGTCTGCACAATCCTGCTAATAAAGGTCTGAAAATATGTGGCGGTACATTTCAGCCATGTACATCATCCACTCACACAGAAAGGAAGACTGAGGGAAAGCCTACCACTGGGGCACCCACATTCTCATCCACACAGGGCTGCCTTTTGTGTAGAAACTGGAGACATAGAAAGGAAGATCCTTCTGTAAGGGCAAATCAAAGTAAAATGTAGTTAGTGACCCTTAGGGAGGAGGAAGAGCTAGTCAGCTTGGTCATTATAGATGATGAATTCCCACTATGTCTTGGGCTGACTAAATGTACTCTAGTATCTCTAAGCAGGAAAGGTAGTGGGTCACCAACAGAGGCTTTGCTTCCTGCTATTATTGAGTATGTTTGGATCATGTGTTCATAAATTGGAACAAAGCCCCGGCACTTTGTGATAGTGCTGTGAGTATCGATGCTGGCTTACAACAGTGATGGCAGGATGGCCAGATCATCCCTGTTTCTGAAAATCTGGTTGTACGGTTTGATGGCCTTACTTAATGCCCAATTTTTAAGGTGGAGTTCAGTTCATGAGGTAAAACTGACCAGCTCAGCATTGCCATCAAGGATGCAATTCCAGTGGAGTATCTTCAAGGGAATGACCTGCACAACAAAGAAATCATTGCTGAGGTCAATAGATCTAGTACCAAGCAAGCAGCATGGTTGAACATGGGACCACAGGAGCTTCAAACTGAGATGGTGAAAGACCTGCACCACCGTTACTGCCCAGTCCAGAATCTACAGAGAGGCCTATGCCTGCTGGAGAGGCCACAGATGGCTTGCAAGTCCTCCAGAGGGGGAACTGGGATGTTCTCCTACTGTTTGCCTACCAGGCTGTTTCACATGGTGATGTAGGGTGCAATCCCTATGAGCTCTTGTATGGCCATCCTCTTAGGGGTCCCTTGAGTATAGTGTGTGAAGGATGGGAGGGCAATCCCTGAACACCTTCCCATGACATAATGGACTATGTACTTGCCTCAGAGCCAAAATGACCAAGTTTAGCTAAAAGAGTTCTCAGAACTTGAATGACACTCAGGAGCTCATGTAGTACAGTCATGACCAGACAGCAACTATGACTGAGTACAAGCCATGCCAAATGGTCTGCATCATGAAACCAATTGAGCACAGTGCCCTTTATGATAAGTGGACTGGGCCATGTGTGCTACTGGAGACAATCAAGGAGGCTACCAAGGCCAAGAGGAAGATGCATATGGTCTTGAAAGTCAACCAGCCGAAGCCTAATTACAGCCAGGATGACTTATTGATGGCTGTGGTCCCTGATGATGAGACTGAGGAGGGGACAGATCCCCTCCAAGACGTGTTTTGCACCAAGTCCCCCACTGGATCTCTGGAGGTAATCCAGAGTTCCCTAGACTTCATTAAGCAACAATTGCAAGATTGCCAGTAGCTGATGTGCCAGTTTACAGGTCTGTTCTCGCGGACTCAAGGAAAGGCTGATTGGCTCATTCATGATGTTGATACTGGGAACAGTTAGTCTGTGAATAATACAATTCACTGGATGTTTGACACGGTCAAGGACACCATCAAGGAGGTATTCTCCAAGATGCTGTGTTATTGAGCCATCCCATAGCTCATGGTCTATCCCAGTGGTATTGGTCCCTAAAAAGTCCAGTATCAGGAAAACTGAAGTCCACTTTCGCATGTACTAGGGACAGCTCAATTCTGTCACCAAGATAGATGCACAACTCAGACCTAGGGTAGACAAACTGATTGACAGATGATGTGCTGCCATGTTCATGAGTACCTATGACTTCAAGGCAAACAAAGAAGAGGTCAGCATTTTCCACTACAGAAAGGCACTATCAATTGCCCTTTGTGTTCAAAAGGAATATGCCACCTCTCAGAGGATGATCAACCAGATATTCCCGGGACTGCAAGACTGCACCAATGTCTATTTAGATGGCATTTCTGGGTTCATTCATAACTAGAAAGACCATATATCCTTCTAAAACAGGAGCTTCAATTCATGTATAAGGCTGGCTTGACTACCAAGGCCTCCAATTGCCAGACAGTGCATGGAACTGTGACTTAGCCAGGACACCAAGTGGGTGATGGTAAGAAACAGCCTCTCCAGGGTAAAGTTCAAGCTTTTGGTTTGGAATATCCCCACTACCCATATTCAAGTGAGAGCTTTCCTAGGCCTCAGGGGTGTGGGGAATGTAGCCTTCTCGTCATGATGTCACGTACAAATTTGCCAAAGAAGCTAACCTGGTGCCCTGACTGACAGACATCCTATCAGAGCTTGAATTGTGGCCTGTGCATACTCAAGATCTAGAACTATGGCCAACAGTGAATACAGACAGAAACCTGCACATTTGGAATTGGTGCAGTGCTAGTAGAACAACCTTGTATATACCTTAGTAGGTGCTTGACCAAGCAAGAGCGCAGCTGAGCCACAATTGTGAAGGAGTCATTTGCAGTTGTCTGTTTGTTAAGCAATCTGAAACTATTCATATGTGGGTCTCATTCAACTGTCCAAACAGACTATCAACCTCTCGGGTGGCTTATGGCCATGCAGAGAGAGAATCCCAAGTTTATACTCTGGGCGATATCCTTAAAGGGACTGGACATGGAAATCCTACACAAGACTACCTGGGTCGAAGCGCTCCAAATCTTATGGCCTCAGTAATTTGACTCTGCTTGCTTTCCCTCTGTTTTCGTCACAGACATCTAAAAAAGCAAACCTACCGACTAACTTTTTTCCTGTGCCTCTCCTTCTGCACTACTCTAAATTGCTCAAAATGGTTGTGTCCAATCGTCTTACAAATTTCCTAGTCATCCACAACCTTTGAGACCCTCTACAAGCAGGTTTCCACTCCTGTCACTCCACAGAAACTGCTCTCATAAATGTGTCCAACTTCATCACCTCTGTTAAGCACTCCAACCTATCCGCTATCCCAATTCTCCGTGAGCTATCTGCTGCCTTTGACACTGTTGACCACTCCGATCTTCTTAATCCTCTCTTACTTCCTGGGATTTGCGATCAAACCCTTGTCTGGTTGAATCCTACCTTGCACCTCACCATTTCTCTGTCTACTAGAGCAACAACACCTCTCAACTCACTCCCCTAACTGTCAGTGTTCCACACAGTTCTGTGTTGGGTCCATTCCACTTTATACTCTACACCTCTTCTCTTGGGGCAATAATTCCTCATTTGGGTTACCGTACCAACTCTTCACGAACAACACCCAAATCTTCTTCTCGTTTCCTGAACTCTCCTCTGATCTGTCTATCACATTTTCAAACTTTCTATCTGCCGTTAAATATACGATGGCTGTGCACTCTCTGATGTTAAAACCTACCAAAAGAGATATGCTCTTTTTCCCTGCCAAAGGCTCTCTCCCATCTCTTCCTCTGCCTATCCAGTTCCCATCTGACACTCTCCCCTACTCTTTCAACTAGAAACCTCAGCATCACCCATGACCATTCTCAGAGCTTGTCTACTTTCATCTTCAAAACTGGAACAGCAGCTCGCCTCAACCTCCTAAATATTAGAACAAATCAGACACCTTCCTTTCAACACTGCCAAGCATCTCTTAACCACACTTGTCTTCTCTAAACTGGATTAGTATGCCAACATCCTCTTTGGTCTCCCCAATTATGTTTATGTCCTCTCGACAAGATCATTAACTTTGCTACCAGGGATCTCTTTGAACTCTCTCACTTCACACCTACTTCCTCATACCGTCACCAGGCTGGATGTCTCATGATGCAAAACAGGGCCAGATTTAAATGTCTTCTCCTATTTCACAAGTCTATCCATGGTAAGGCACCACTGTATCTATCCTGCTCTATCCAACACTACAAGAATTCTCATAATCTCTGCTCTGCTGCTCGACTACCCATGTGGCTACTCACCCTCCCTGTGCTTCCATTCACTTATGCTCTTTCTCTCTTCTTGCTCCACTTGCATGGAATTCTCTTCCCACAGACATCCGAGAAACACCCGATGGATTTGTTGAAAACCAAACTAAAAACCTACCTCCTCACCTCTGAGTTACCCTCTTAACCTATCTCTCATCTACATGCTAGCTAACATTGTTTCCTTCGCCTCTAACCTGCCTATGTCCCTCACTTCCTTTGCCTTCACTCTAGTACTTCACCCATCATGATCACATGCCAATGTATTGTCCATGGTGACTGTTACATTTACTCCCCTCCGCAATCTGGTCAGATGTCCCTCAAACTCACCCCATTGTAAGAAGCTCACTGCTTCCCGACAAATCTAATATTTCTTTTGTACGTTCTTTTCTGATCAAAAGAGCATTGTTCCTTCTGTATATAAATAAATAAATAAATAAATAAATAAATATATAACGGAATAAAGAAATACAATAAAATATGTTATGTTGCCAGTAGGATGAGCCAGGCCCTTACAAGGGTGAGTCTCTAAAACAGGAGCTTCAAGCCATGCAGAAGGCTGGCTTAACTATCGAGGGCTCTAACTGCCACATAGTGCAGGGAACTGTGACTTACCTAGGGCACCAGGTGGGTGGTGGTAAGAAACGGCCCCTCCAGGCCAAAGTTCAAGCTTTTGGATTGGGATATCCCCAGTACCCAGACTCAAGTGGGAGCTTTCCTGGACCTCTGGGGTATGGGAAACATATCCTTCCCTTAATGATGTCACTTCAAAATTAGCCGAAGAAGCTAACCTGGAATTCTACCTGACAGACATCTGATCAGAGCTTGAAGTATGGCCTGTGCATAATTCATACAGGCAGGAATTCATAATACAGACACCTGCAAATTTGGAATTGGTGCATTGCTAGCAGAGCGGAACTCTGAGGGGGTAGAATAACCTTGTGAATAGCTTTTTAAGTGCTTGACCAAGCAAGAGTGCAGCTGGGCCACAATTGGGAAGGAGTAATTTTCAGTTGTTTGGGTGGCCATGCAGAGCGAGAATCCCAGGTTTTTGCTTTGGGCAATCTCCTTAAAGAGATTGGACATGGACATCTGACACAAGCCTGCCTGTGTCAAAGCACTCCAAAGCTTATGCCCTCAGTAGTTACTTTTACCAGGAGGATGAGCCAGATCCTTATAAGGGTGAGTCTCAGCATTGCTGTCTGGGGATATGTGTGAAGGATTAGCATCTGACAAGCGTGTAGAAGCTATGGCTTTTTAAAAAAAAATTCAGTAACAATAACATGATGTGGGTAATTCTATCTCAGAAAGGGTGGTCTGCTAACCAGACCCCCCTTTCAGCAAACTCAATGCCAATGGCATAGTGTACACCTCTGTCCCCATGCATCAGTATCCTGATCTGCATTGCCTGCTCTCCAGTGGCACAGACCAGCTTCAGTGGTCACAATTGCCCTCTTGACAGCTGCTGTGACAGCCAAATGATATGATATGATATGATAGGTTATTTATAACGTGCTTAATAACCAAAGACCGGGCCTGCTTCTCCTGTCTTTCTTTGTCAAGACGCCGTAAGGAGAAGGGGAAGAGCGCTTGTTTAGTTTAGTTTAGTTTATTACTTGTATTGCGCACCAAACCCAGAGGTAGTCGGGCGCATCGCATACGATTACTCACAGCTTGGTTGTACATAGGAAGACATTACAGTTGCAGTGTTATTGTATAAAGTCAAAAAGCATAATTACAGTAAACACATTTTTACAAGGTGATTGCACAAAGAATATATATACAATATGAACTTATACAAAATTTTACAATGGGCATACCGAAAGAGGTCCGAAGTAAAGGAAGGTTAATGCTAGGTGGAGTGGACTGAAGCCAGAATCTCACTTAGCCGTCAGAATCTTTGAGCATTTTTATGAGGTTGTGGCGAAATGTTGTGTATGATGGTTCTAGTCTGAGTGGGGTAGGGAGTGAATTCCATAGCTGGGCAGCCTTAACTTGGAAGCTGTTTCCTCCCACTCTGGCAAGTTTGAATCTAGGGGTCAGGAGGCAATTAGTATTGGAATGTCTGGTCAGTCTTGTCTCAGGTTTAGTAGTGATTCTGTCCACAAGATAGCGAGGTGCTGCTTTGTTTATGCATTTATGAGTAAGGGAGGCAACTTTAAGTTTTATTTTGTCAATTGTAGACAGCCAGTTATTAGCTCTTCTGGTGTCAGAAATGTGATCTCTTCTGGCAATTCCAAGCGCAGCTCTAAGGGCGTTATTTTGCAGGAGTTGGATTTTCTTGGTGGTTTGCTTGCTCACCCCAATGTACATGGCATTACAGTAATCAAGTCTTGATAATATAAGAGCTCTAGCAAGGATGATACAGCTGTTATTGGAAAGGAAGGCTCTGCCGGCTCTGATTAATTTGCAGGTGTAGGCTGTGGCCGAGGCCAGCGTATTTACCTATTTGTTAAACGTTATGGCAGAATCTAAGTAAAACCCTAATGTTTTTACTTCCTTAGCATTTGTAATGATGTTATTGTGAACGCTAAAGGCAGAATATGTTGGACTTAGTTTTTTAAGAGATGATTGTGTAATGTACCCTGGATGATGATCTCTGTCTTGTCATCATTCAGGCATAGTCCATGGGAGGCCATCCATGCCTGGATGATGAGGTAAACCTTATTCACCAAGGCCAAATCCTTTTCATAATCACTAGTAATTGGTAGGAGGATCTGCGTATCATCTGCATAGTTAGTGTAGGTGATACCCAGACGATCCAAATCATCGAAAAGGGGCTTAGTGAAGATGTTATCTAAGGTGGGTGAGACACATGAACCCTGGGGAACACCGCACGTGATAGACATAGGGTCAGCTGATGCAATGGGAGAGAATACTCTCATAGTACGATCACTGAGAAAGGATTGTATCCAAGCAATGGCTTCTGGGGAGAAGTGTGCTGCCGAGTCCAGGTGGCTGCACAGGATCTGGTGATCGACCAGGTCGAAGGCGGACGATAAGTCCAGGAGCAAGAGGAGAGCTAGGTCACCTTTGTCCCTAAGGTCGTCTATCTGGGCCTTCAAGTCAATTAGCGCAGTTTCAGTCCGGTGTTGAGGCCGGAAGCCTGATTGTCTAGATCCTAACAAATGATTAGATTCCAAATGTTTTTGAATTTGTAGATAAGCCATTTTATCTATGATTTTCAGAAGGAATGGTCCCGTGGTAATAGGTCGGTAGTTAGTGGGAATTAGAGGGTCTAAAGTTTGTTTCTTTAGTAGGTGGAGCACCCAGGATTCCTTAAGGTTTGTGGGGATGGAGTTAGTCCTGAATGATGTGTTAATCAATTTAGTGATGAAAGGTGACAGTTCTCTGGCTGCGTCCTTTATGAGTTGGGCAGGGCACTGATCACTATGACAATTAGAGGGTTTGAGTGAGAGTATTGTCTTTTCTGTTTCGAGAAAAGTAACTTTAGAGAATTTGAATCGAGGTAATGTGTCAGAAATAGTGGGAGTGGTTGAGGTAATATTGTTGGGCGAGTTGGTTGATAGTGAGGCTTTTTTATTATTATTTTTTATTTGAAGGGTTGCAACTTTACCTGTCAATGCTTGTTGGATATTCGAGCACCAAGGTTTATCCTTAATACAGTTGTCAGGTACATGGATGGGTGCTTCAAGTTCTTTGAGGATAACAAAGAGTTCCTTAGTGCTAGAGTTAGCTTGGGCTATTCTTGTGTTATAGGATTCACGTTTGGCTAGGATAATTTCTTTTTGTAGAGGGCAGAAATGGCGCTCAGATTCAATTTATTTTCTTCAGATGGATGGGATTTCCACAGTGACTGGCATGAACTTTTTTTAGTACGTAGAGTTTTTAAATAGAGTGTGTACCAAGAGTTGAGGTGAGCCTTGGGTTTGCTTTTTCTGAGTTTAAGTGGCGCAATTGTATCTAGGGAGGTGGTCATAATATTGTTAAATTCTTTAATCAGGGCATCTGGTCCCAGGTTTTCTGGGAGGGCATTAAGGGTAGGTAAGATGAGAGGGAGTAGTTTGTCACAAGTGAGTTTTTTTTTTATTGTGAGTGGGGTCTGGGGGAGCTGGTAAAGCAGGCAGGGAAATAGTTTTACCAGTGTTGAGGGTGAAAGTTATAAGATGGTGGTCTGACATTATCACAGGTGAGTTGGAGAAGATAGTCGCATTACAGTTATAGTCCGCTATCCAATTCAGAGTTCTTCCTTTTAAGTGTGAAGGGTCAAGTACTTTTTGGGTGAAACCTTGTTCTGTGAGGATATTTGCCACAGTAGATGCATGTGCATCTTTTGGGTCGTTATACCCTAAATTAAAGTATCCTAATAGAATGACTTGAGAGGATTTTTTTAAATTATTTGATATGATATTAGATAAGTCATCTTCGAAAGTTCCAATAGAGTTTGGTGGCCTGTATATTAAATGAATTGTAAGAGTTTGGGTACTATTTAGGTTAAGTTTGGCTGATAAATTCTCACAAGAATTAGTATCCAGGTGTGGTGTAAGTCTGATTGGTAGGTTGTCTTTTACAATGAGTGCAATGCCTCCTCCTCGTGCCTCGGTTCTGTCTGATCTTAGGATAGTATAGCCTTTGAGGATAGCTAGTGACAGTGCTGGGCCTGCAGCGGTGTGCAGCCAGGATTCAGTGACTGCTAAAAGGTCTTGTTGTTCTAACTGTATAATCTCTGAGATCTCAATGGCATGGGTGACCAAGGATGTTGCATTTATTAAAGCTCCTTTGAGAGTATGGCAGGGTGAGCTAGCTGGGGATGAGTTCTGTGTCGTTTTTGGTATGTTACCTTTGGCTTTTTAAGTATCGGTGACAGGTAGAGGAAGGGATCTATTGTTGCTGGGTGCTAATGTTCTGGCAAGCGGACCATACAATTTAGGCAGTCTTGTGCGGAGTCTACTATTTCTATCAGAGGTCGTGCATGGTTGTGATAACAGTAGTTCTTGCATGATTAATTTAGAGGGCCTTTCTGAGTTTGTACCAGGTGGGTGTGATGCTAGTATAATGGTGGGGGGATGATAGTTTACCAATATATTTACTATCAAAGTAGTGGCTAGAGCAAGAATAAGGCAGGTCAGTGGGCCCCTAGTGGTGTGCATTTTTTAGGAATACTAAAGGTAAGTTGGCCCAGGCGTAGGCACAATATAACAGTGGACACAATCAGAAAGGTTGGGAATGCTAGACTGGGGCTAGGGCTAGGTTAGGACATTTAGCACTATCACGGATTTGTAGGGGGCACAGTTAGCATGGTGAGAACCAGTGTTGGGCTGAGGCGAATGGGTAGAGAGCCCTTATCACAATTTAGCAGAGGGCGCAATACAAATAGGTGGTTAGGCTGAGCAGATGGGCATAAGGGCATGAGGCATGATCATAGTTCAACAGTAAGGCACAAGCAATGTGAGGCAGATTACAAGAGCGTAAGCAATTTTACAGTCCCCATGCGGTTTCACCGTGGTATTAGTGATCTAACCAAAGGAGCATGGTAGTTGCTGAGGTAGGCAGTTACTCAAATCTGGCCCCAGATAAAGGCATATGCAGTATTGGCAATAACAATGCTAGGGGTGCGACATTGGCATATAGGCAGCAGTTAAGTACATGTGCAGTATTGGCAAATAGCAATGCTAGGGGTGCGACATTGGCATGTAGGCAGCAGTTAAGTACATGTGCAGTATTGGCAAGTAACAATGCTAGAGGTGCGACATTGGCATATAGGCAGTGGTTGGGTACATGTGAAATAATGTAGGGTACATAGATTAGATGGCGCTATTGACAAGGGCGGCAGGTAGGTACATGTGGACGGTAGTATGCGGATAGTGCCGTGCGTAGTCCCAATAGTTAGTCAAGCAATTATCTTGGGAAAGGGCCGGTAGAGTGGAGAAAAGTTAGCTCTGTGAGGGCGTTGTGAGGAGTGACTTAGGAACGTAGTGCAGGCACAGATGTAGAGTGAATGTGGACATGCTGGGCTGACAGATAGTCGGTGCGGCAGAAGATTCTTACCGGAGTTTGCGGCATCAGAGGGTCTTGGAGGGTCTGCAAGCTGAATGGAGCCTGATGTGAAACGTGTTGAGAAGGTAACAGCGGAGCAGTATCCCGCGCCGTAGCGCAGGTGCGGACAGGGGCAGACAGGTAGGGGCCTTATACTAGGTGGGCCTTGGATGTGGTGGGCCGGCTTCCGCCTCTGGCTTGCCTGGATTCAGATATGGGTGGCCTCAGGCGGTTGCTAGGCAACGGGTCACGACGCTGAAATGGCATCCATTTTGTGGAAAGTGGATGCTGGGGGTCCTCGTGGCTCGGGGGCGAATTTGTGCGGCAAAGTGGCATCAGGGTCTGCAGCCACGGTGCCAGTGTGCCCAGTAGGTCTTCTACTGGTGGGTAAGTTACATGCACACGAGATCCTCCTTGAATCCTAGCTGCTCCTGCAGCATGTAGACGAAGCCGGCGGCACGTAGCAGTGTGCGGCTGTTGTTGCAGGGCTCCTGCTCGTGATTTTGCAAGCAAAACGCTTGCTTGGACTGAAATCTAAGGAATTCAATAAGGACTTCATTGACCAAAGTAATTCATTTACTTCATTTACTAGTGTTGCTGCATGCTTATTAGTGTAGGCGTGTTTAGTCTGTTAGAGAGTGGTCTGAGCTAGCTGGTCAGTGGACAAAGTGGGCTGGGCTGCACTGCTATTATGCTCCCATTACGGTCCCTTTTGCTTTATCCCACCCACTTCATAGCTTTATTGACGCCTGCTGAATCTATCAAGTTCTTTGTTTCCTAGAGGCTCTGCGCACCGCACCCGCCCCTCTCGACATTCCAGGAAGTCTTACTTATACCAGGGTGCACGTGCATCCGGCACGCGCATCCAAGTGAGGACAAGGGAACTGTTGGGCTGTTAAGCTGAGAGGGTGAGCAGGTCCTGGGGGAACATAGCCTTAATAGCCCTATGTGAAAGTCAGCTACAACTGGGTATGCACTCAATATAAAACGTTAACCTTTGGAATCTACAGTTGTACACAACCTTTAGCAGTGAATGGCATTCCATACCCTATTGTGTTATTCCATATTGTGTTTGACGAACCTGTTGGTGTTCTTTCTGGTTCTATTTCCTTTCTTGTAAAATTGCCTCCTATGCTGCTGAGCTCCGTAGTGCTCTGCCCGCGGACTGTGGGCTTCCCCTCAACTTCGTGGAGGTAGAGAGCAGCATTGTGGATGAAGCAAGGGGTCTGTCTTATTCAGGGAGCCTTAGTAAAATCGACTGAAAACATACGATCTTGGCAAGATGGCAATGATTCTAATAAATGGCAACATATGTCAAACAACAGCGATTAGTTTACTGAACTCAGGAGTGGTATTGTGTGAGGCTTTACAGGACTCCATCCAAAAAAGTGTGGATGACTCTGAGGCTATCAAAGGTAACTCAGACGTTGCATGTGCTATCGATGGAGACGGATTATCCTTAGGCCCCAGAGGGACGCAAAAATCAGAAATTATTCAGGAGATAGAATTCTCCCTTATGCACACTCAGATCCTCTCTAAGAGGAATGGCCTAGATTCCGGTGATGACGACATGTCACTTATACCTGTCGGTCCATCCTCTGATCCTTTAGTACCACAACAGACTAGTTTCCTTAGTGTTCGTGAGACCCAAATCCCAATATTACCGTAGATACCAACGATGTAAACTTAGAAGTCTCAATGATGGCGCAGGCAGTTAAGTTGGAGCTGAGCAAGCATACAAGACTTTCACTAGATCCATCTACTCCGGTGAACGCTGCACGAAATGGCATTGATAATGTGCATCTTTTTAACACCCTTCCTTTAACAGGGACTTTCTCCCCTTGTTAGAACTGATGTAATATTGTTTCGTCCTCATCGTATATGTTGGCCTATGCCCAGTCGCTTTGTGAGGAAACCCGTATTACAAGGTCGTGACCTCAAGTGAATCAAGCCTCCATTTTAGGTTAGAACCGCCATTTTAGTTTATTGTACAAAGTCACCCTATAGTCTAAAATGGCCGTCTCGTGTGCTCTTGTTCTTGCCTTAACCTCTTCAACCTCTGTAGGAGGGTTAATGTCCAACCTGCCTTCAGGCTACATGTTAGGGTCATGTAGACCTTGTCCTTTGTTGACCTCAGGATCAGGGATTACTTGAATTAGCAATGTTAAGCTGCAAGTATACAAGAACAGTAATGCTATCCAAATACGGCATGCAAAACATTTGTTTGATCTGTATTAAAATGATACATAAAGAGTGTAACGTTAAATTAAAGAATAATAGAGTATGTTAGTAAATGTATTCAAAAGTAAACCACATGCACGAGATATGTAAATTAGGAAAGTGAACCTGGGCGACCCTAGCCCAATGTATAATTAACTTGTAAGAGGCTGGACATCATTATAACAAACTGTATAAATACGCTGATGTCCAGCTAGCAAATTCTGCTCACTGCTCTTATTGAACCCTGCTGGTGGTCTCTGTGATATATTGACAGCCAAATAGCTATTTGTGTACTTTGTGCAATACTGTTCAGTTTTGTAATAAAGATTCTGGGAATCTTTACAAGCCCGTGTCGGTGTGTTTTCATTTGCTTGGTGTAACAGCCTTAATATTTTATTTTTCTGATTCCACAGATTGCGCCCGAATAGGGACCCTCATGATTGACATTGTCTCGTTGAAGGTTGGCTTGGCTATCGGACCGGGATCGGACGGTGCCAACAGAAACGGCCACTTTAGACGAGAAGCAAATTCCTCGACAAAACTGCACGATCCGATCCCTGAACGGTGAGCTGTAGCCTCAGACAACGTCTTGACGAGGGTCCATACATCGAGGTGGGTAAATTTGCCGAAAATCACCAGACACGTGGTTCCTTAGCATTGTCCTTAGTAACGCGATCGGGCCTCCCAGTCCTTTGGTCAGGTGAATCGTGTCCCGATTCTTAATCTAACCCAGACAATTTGAATTTGGAGCATTCTACTTGCGAGCACAATTATTTAACCAGGTAACACCAGAACTTTGATATGCCTGGGAAATTGTCTGCCTGCCTTAGGCCATTTTTCCGCAGCGACAGACAATCTTTGGAAGATAGCCATCCCGCACCACAGGAGGGGTTGCCGACATGCACTATGTACTGTAAGAAAGGCTTTGGTGTTATAGCATTTAATGACATTTGGCACAAACAGACCAGACATAATTCTAATCTTCGG
The DNA here is from genome assembly GCF_040938575.1 of Ambystoma mexicanum. Taxonomy (NCBI): domain Eukaryota; kingdom Metazoa; phylum Chordata; class Amphibia; order Caudata; family Ambystomatidae; genus Ambystoma; species Ambystoma mexicanum. Next base: position 628,133,298 of record NC_090937.1, read on the forward strand.
TGGCCAACCAATGGTAGTTTTGAAATCCCTCGTATAGAATATTTAGAGTTTGTATTAGTAAAGAAAAAAGCATTTGACGCATTGCACAGTTGGAAAACAGAAGCTTTGCAGCAACAAAAGAGTAGAGAGAAACATATGCGTAGACATATGACAAGTGTCGAAAAGGCACGGTTATATGATCAAAATAAACAATTGGAGTCAGTTAGGAACACGGACAGGGCGTTTCAATTAGGCATTCAGAAAATCTACCCTTCAAAAGATTTTCATACGTCAGATGAATTGATTAATAAACTTTTGCATGAACGAAGGCCCGATGCCTCCGCGCCATCCCCGTACGTCCCTCCTCCCGGTGCTTTGCCCCTTCCCGTTGTTATTCCCCCTCCTATAGTTCCTCCGGTCCTCCCAGCTGTTCTTCCTGTTCTTCCAGCTGTTGCTCCTTTGCCTGCCCCTTGCCTCCACCTGTTGATATTCAGAATGTGACTACTCTTCTTCTTCCAAGTGATTCTGCATCGCTTGTAGTAGACCAGGGAGCGAGACCAAAGGTTGAGACTCGTAATACTGTGCCCCCAGAAAAAAAGAATGAATTGATTGCTTGGGCTAAACATTGTATGGAGAAGGGTGAACAATCTGATGTTTTTTCCACACTCGAAAAATTAAAAGATATTCCTGAGAAAAATGTTTTTATTGAAGGATTAGGGACTCATTTGAGTATAATGTGGAATAGATTAAATGATGTAGATTTCCCACAAGGGTTACGGGATTTGAACGCCTTAGCGTTGTCTAGAGATACTGCGGAGAAGGTATATGAGCATGTTGAGAGGATTTTTGAGTATAGGAAGGAGTTGGAAGAGTTACAGAATGAGGAAGCAGATGGTGGTAGTTTAGGTATTATGTACTTACAGAAACGTTTTTCTCCTCGCCGTGAATTAAAAGGTGAGGAAGCGCAAATTTGTATAAAGGATGCAATAAGATGGATTTCGGATATATCGATAACTCCAGATGAAGTATATGACACATATAGTCAGTATATGTTAGAAATGCAAAAGAAAGTGATACAGGTGATGGTAGAGTACCTGCAGAATGAGTGCATAAATAGAAAGATTTGTTGTCCTGCAGAATTGTAGAGGGTTTATAAGAGAGCTTTTTCGGTTGATACTTCTTCGACTGCTTTAGCGCTCGACTTGGCTCTGTTGCTTAGTAAGCGTTCGGAGTTGCCTACATCTCAGTTGCCTATAAGAGAGGTTCCTCCGACATTTGTCCCAAAGGTTGAGATTCCGGCTAATCCTGCAACGGGTGCAGCTGCTCAAGATATTCCTGCACATTATGTGTCACAGTTTGTTCACGTCCCGTTTTCAAGACAGGAAGTGAACACCATAAAGCAATCTATTCCCGATATAAGAAAGAATCCGACCGGGTTCTATAAAGAAATAGAGTTGGTCTTACAGTCATCGGTATTCACCTTATGTGATATTGACCTATTATTTCCCGTACTCCTGCCAGTCGATTTGTGGAAACAGATTAGGACTATAGATGACATACCTGGGTTGGAAGATACATGGGATAACATGGTTAGGCTAGATAGAGAAAGACCAGCTGGCGAACGACCGCCTCAAGTGATATTAACCTTGCCTGATAGAATCATTTTAAAATTGAAAACTATAGTTCCTCAAAAAAGAATCATTTGGGACAAGCTTACGCCCTGTGTCCAAGGAAAGTCTGAGGGTGCTACCAATTTCTTCAATCGGTTCGAGCAGGTATTTTCAGATTTCAGTGGACAAGACTTAGGCACAGAGTCAGGGAAAAGGCTGTTTGTCGACAAATTTGTACGTGGATTGCTGCCTGACATCCAGTTACAGATTATGTCTTCTGAAAGCGCTTGGCAGGCAAAGTCTCAATCAGAAGTACTGCATATGGCTCAGTACTATGAAAATCGTGTAAATACTGAAAAGGAAAAACTTGAGAAAAAAAAGGGTGACCTGAAGACAACATTTTTATTGCAACAGATTGTTAAAAGCCCTAGAGGGGGTAACCAATTTAGAGGTCAGTACATTCCACAGGGAAGTGCGCCCTTGGCTCCGCTAACCATTAACCAGTGTGCCTATTGTCGGCAGGAAGGCCACTGGCGAGCACAATGCGCGACCTTGCAGCAAAGGTCATTTGGGAACATGGGTAGACGATCCAGAGGTCGCCCAGGTGCAGGGGGCCCTGGCACACGTCAGTTTGCACCAGAATCACAGCAACCTCCTTCACAAGATAAGCAAGTTTCGAATGTGGACAATAGAAACATTTTTGATCACCCTTCTGCTGCGTACCTCTCTGAAGAGCTTCCTTTTGATAATATTCTGTTTTGCTAGGATTGCCCGAAGCAGGATTTGGAACCTACGCCTATTCCCGTTCATCAGAAAGGCCCCTACGTTGAGATGGCGATGGGAAATAGGAAGCATCTATTTTTAGTAGGTACGGGAGCACAGAAATGTTCAATTTATCATTCACAGGTTCCAAATATTCCCCTGTCAGGGCAGTCCAACGTTTCCGTAGGGTTTTCAGGCACACCTGTAGTTTGTCCAGTCTCTTTGCCGGTACCGATAACACTGGGTCCCTTCACGGAAGAGTGTCCATTTCTACTTACTACAAACTGTGTGGAGAACTTGCTGGGGCTAAATTTGTTGAAGGCATTGCATGCCGTAATATATTGTTCTCTGGACGGAGTTTGGTTAACGAATTCACCACAGCAATCACTCGCCTCTCAGTTTTTGACTCTACCTTTAACGTCAGAATTCAGTAATGTTCCAGAATGCTTATGGGCAATTGATGATAATGATGTGGGCGTTCTTCAAATTGAACCTGTTAAAATTATTTTGAAACATGGAGTAAAATTGCCTCGCATCCCGCAGTATAAGATCTCAGTTGAAGGCGAACAGGCTTTGAAATGTATAGTTTCTGATGATTTTGTACATCGTGGAGTAATTGAGGAGATTACGGGTAGCCTATGTAACAGCCCCATTTTGCCAGTATACAAAAAAGGTGATAATGCGATTCCCTTTCGTTTTATAATTGATTTACGTGCTATTAACAAAATTGTGGCTCCTCAATTTCCTATTGTACCTGATGTTACAACGATACTGACCATGATTCCGGCTTCTGCCACTCATTTTAGCGTTGTTGATCTTAAAAACGCATTTTCCAGTATTCCCATACACACGGATAGCAGGTATTTGTTCGCGTTTACCCTAGGTGGACGCTCGTTTACATTCACTCGTGCACCACCAGGGTACACTGAGAGTCCAAATGTTTATGGTAGGGCATTGAAAGAGCAGCTCGATACTCTCGAGTTGCCTACTACTTGCACATTACTACAGTATGTAGATGACCTCCTTCCAATATTGTTGTCAGGAGGTCGCCTATTTAGGCTACCTCCTGTCAAAGGAGGGAAGACGGTTGACACTGAACGAATAAAGACTATTTCTGGCATGTTTGTCCCAAATACGCAGAAGGAAGCCCTGATAGGTATGGCTTCTTACTGTAGATTTGGATCCCTAACTTTTCGTTAACGATTAAACCAATGCTGGCTTTGACAAAGAAGGGCATTTCTTTGCCATTGCCATGGACTTTGGAACACCAGAGAGCATTTGATTTGCTCAAATCCGCGCTGTGTTCAGCACCGGTTTTAGGAACTCCGAATTATGACAAGGCCTTTGTATTGTTTGTGCATGAACGTGATGGATGTGCTTTGGCTGTATTAACCCAGGAGCATGGAGGGAAGACTAGGCTGTGCGGTTACTATTCCTCCGCCCTTGATTCTGTAGCATGCGCTTTGCCAAGATGTTTGCGCGCTGTTGCTGCTGCTGCTGCTGCTGCTGTGTCTGTAAAACACAGTGAGGGAATGGTCCTGGGTCATGCGTTAACCCTAGTGGTACCTCACTCTGTAGATATTTTATTGAATAGAACTCAAACACAACACCTCACTTCTGCACGATTGATAAGATATGAACTAATCTTGTTTGCCCCCCACATTCATATTCAGAGGTGTTGTGTATTAAATCCGGCTGAACTATTACCTATCTCTCAAGATACTGTTGATGGTGACGAAACGTCACACGATTGCCTTTTTGTGACGGAACAAGAGACTAAAGGCAGAATCGATCTGAAAGACGTGCCTTTGGATAGCCCACAAGGAGAGCTATTTTGTGATGGCTCTTGTTTTAAACTGACAGATGGTACATCCACGGCGGCTTATGCCGTCACTACTTTGAACAAGATTGTGGAAACCAAAAGAATTATGCATAATTCTGCGCAGGCCGCAGAAATTATAGCATTAACTCGAGCTTGTGAACTTTCTGAAGGGCTTACAGTAAATATATATACCGATAGTCAGTATGCTTTTGGGGTGGTCCACAATTTTGGTAGACTTTGGAAAGAACAAGGTTTCTTGACCTTGCACGGAACGTAAATTCAGCATGGCACTTTAATAGTGAGATTACTTTCAGCACTCGCACTCCCTGTTCAGTTAGCTATTATCAAATGTTCAGCACATCTAAAGGTTATAGATGATGTAGGAAAAGGAAATGCTTTCGCCGATAAGATAGCTAAACAAACTGCCACTGATTTTAGTTCAGAAATGTATGCTGTAAGCGAGACTGTAAATATTTGCACTTTGGGTGAAAGTATCGATGCTGTAAAAGACATTCAAGCAGATGCTACCATAGAGGAAACTAAGACATGGATTGAGGAGGCAGGGAGATTCGATGATGATGGGTGTTGGGTGGGCAATATTGAAGGAAAATGGTTACTCCCTGACACCTACATTACAATGATGGTTATTATGGCTCATGGTCCAACACGTTTGTGCGCGTAAATTGACAAAAATGCTACACAGTGCATGGGCCAATGATAAGATTTTCCAAAACCACGGAGCGTTTTGTCCAAGGGTGCATGATCTGCTTGCAGCATAATGTAGGAAAAGGTACCTCGACTCCTAGAGGAAGTTTCGCTCCACCTTCTGTCCAGTTTGAGGTTATTCACTTTGATTTTATTGAAATGGAACGTTGTAACAATCTTAAATATGTGTTGGTTGTCATTTGTGCCTTTAGTAAGTGGGTTGAGGCTTTCCCGGTTAGAGATGCAACCGCCACACTTTATCGTTATTGTAATCCTACAAATTTGCAAAGGATTACAGATTGACAAACGGTTCCATTCGGCCAGACATGCCCAAAGTGCCGGATTAGTGGAAAGGCATAACGGCATTATAAAGAACAAACTCGCTAAGACGTGTGCTGGCACCAAGCTAAAATGGCCGGACACCTTACCGATCGTGTTACTGTCGATGAGAACAACCCCTCAAACTAAGACTGGGCTCTGTCCCTTTGAGGCGGTAATGGGGAGACCTGCTAATATTTGGGGTTTGCCAAAAAGCAGTTCGCTGCGGGACATAGAAAATGTGCTTCTTTCAGATTACTGGAACCAGTTGACTAAAAATCTGTTTTCAATTTATCACCAGGTGCGAGAGGCATTACCTGTACGCTACAAGGGTCCCGGTCACAGACTACGACCGGGGGACTGGATCCTCACAACACAAAGGTTTTTGAGAGGTCGTCTTGCCTTGCACCTCGGTGGAGGGGTCCCTACCAAGTCCTGCTAGTCACTCAGACTGCTGTGCAGGTAGCGGGTCGTAAGAACTGGATCCATGCAACGCACACCAAACGGATCCCACAGCCTGTGCCATACGATACAGAAGATACAGAATCCCTTCCCACTGCTGTAACTAGTGTGCCTGAAACAGCAACAACCAACAAGGGAGAATCGGAGACCGCTCCGGAATCCACGAGGCCAGATAAAACGGCCATCTTGTCTCCGTACTCCCCAACAGTAAAACTTCCGGATCAACCCTTTTCTGATACCATTTCTGTTCATTCGCCACTTCCAGGAGGAAGTGACAACACTTTGTCCTCGTCAGAAACTGTGAAATATAATTTGCATCCAAGGAAGTAAATGTGCAGCATGGTCTGACTGTGCGAATGGAAAAAAGAAAAAATCATTTCAGGGCTTGTCTTTTGGCCTGACTGTACGGGAAGATTCTGTTGGCTAAGGGTTGTGGGAAAGACATTAAGAAGACGCGCGACTGGAGTCGCCAGCAAATGATCAATTGGTGTTTTTTCGGTTGAAGACTACAATGCCTGCACCCGCTACCGCTCGTACCGAACTTTTAGATAAAAATGTGACTAGCAGAGACAATAATCAGGCATGTAAAGGGACCCCCAAAGTGTATTGTCGCCTTTTTGTGATAATTACTGGATTTTTAGTAACTGTTGGTTTTGGGTTATGGTATCTAGAGGAAGCATATCCGCTAGAGGACTTTTTACCTATTGAAAATGTATCTGTTGTCCCCACTCCTTCCGTGCAATTGCATACTTTATCGCCTAGAGATTCTTTGCATAGACGGAACTATCAGAATAATACCCTTTTGTTAATTATGAATGCCACTCATGCAATTTTAAATAAGACCAATTGTTGGATCTGTTCACATCTACCGCAACATGGGGATAAGGGGCTAGGTTGGTATATTCATCCTTTACCTTTGACAACTGCCTGTTACGCTTCTCTTAGAGCACTATTTTTTGGCCGATGGAATGACAGCATCTCAGGGAACTTTGATGGTACAAATTTAAATAGCTTTGAAAAGCATGTTTTGATGCTCCTGGGATGCTTGCTTTTTGCAAATAGAAGTAGGCCAAACGTTGCTTCTGTTAGGCCCTCTGATAGATTGTCTCCTCCTTTTCAGTCTTTAATCTCTTTCAAAATGGCTCCTATAGGCAATAAGGATGCCACACCTCCATCTTATTCTGTTAACCATAGCCCCGATTCAGTATCCTTCTGCATACAGAGGAATGGAACACGGTCAATGGGTAATTTTAGAAAGTGCACCAACGTTGCAAATTTGACTAGTGAGAACAGACCTCTGTACATATGCAAACCTGTCTATTTTGTTTGCAGTAATGTGGCATTTCCATGGTTACCCAGGGATTGGCAAGGAACCTGCTATTTAGGGATTCTACTACCTGGGGTATTTATTGCCAGTACTGCAGATGTTTCGAAAACTCGTCCACAACGAGGCGTGAAAGGGCATACTCCAGTGCAGACTCTAGGAGATATCATGAAATCCTTTGTGCCATTTTTTGGGCAAATTACGAATTCAGAAGATATCAGGGGACTAGTGAGAGTATTGGAGAGAACCATCAATCGGACCACTGACATACTCTATAATATGACGTTAGAACAAAAAGCAATAAGATTAGTGGCTCTTCAGAACCGGATGGCATTAGATGTCATTCTGGCCGAGCGTGGAGGAGTATGTAAATTAGTGGGGTCCTCTTGCTGTGTTTACCTACCAGATTCCTCTCCGACGATCTTTAGGGCTATCCAAAATCTACATGTTCTTAGTTCAGAAGTACATGTTCCTGAGGGGAACTGGGAACTTAGTGCATGGTTTTGGGACCTCCTATGGTCATGGCGATGGAAGTTGTTCTCGGCCCTGCTGATTATCTTGGGAAGTTTTCTGTTTCTTTGCTGTTGTATACAGTGTCTCCCTGGTATATGCTCAGTATTAGGGGGATGTTGTGCGCAAGCAACAAGTGTATTAGGGCATAAAATATACGCCCCAGAGAAGGTTTCCAAAGAGTATGTGTTAAAAGAAACTCTGTTATCAGATCTAATGGCAATAGATATGTCAGACAATGATTCGGGATGTATAGATGTTGAAATTTGGAGTTAGTCGCAAAGTGATTGAAGGTAGTTTAGCGCTTGTCATAGGCCAAAAGGAGGGTTTGTTAGAACTGATATAATATTGTTTCGTCCTCATCGTATATGTTGGCCTATGCCCAGTCGCTTTGTGAGGAAACCCATATTACAAGGTCGTGACCTCAAGTGAATCAAGCCTCCATTTTAGGTTAGATCCGCCATTTTAGTTTATTGTACAAAGTCACCGTATAGTCTAAAATGGCCGCCTCGTGTGCTCTTGTTCTTGCCTTAACCTCTTCAACCTCTATAGGAGGGTTAATGTCCAACCTGCCTTCGGGCTACATGTTAGGGTCATGTTGACCTTGTCCTTTGTTGACCTCGGGATCAGGGGATTACTTGAATTAGCAATGTTAAACTTCAAGTATACAAGAACAGTAATGCTATCCAAATACGACATGCAAAACATTTGTTTAATCTGTATTAAAACGATACGTAAAGAGTGTAACGTTAAATTAAAGAATTATAGAGTGTGTTAGTAAATGTATTCAAAAGTAAACCGCATGCACGAGATATGTAAATTAGGAAAGTGAACCTGTGCGACCCTAGCCCAATGTATAATTAACTTGTAAGAGGCTGGACATCATTATAACAAACTGTATAAATACGCTGATGTCCAGCTAGCAAATTCTGCTCACTGCTCACATTGAACCCTGCTGGTGGTCTATGTGATATATTGACAGCCAAATAGCTATTTGTGTACTTTGTGCAATACTGTTCAGTTTTGTAATAAAGATTCTGGGAATCTTTACAAGCCCGTGTCGGTGTATTTTCCTTTGCTTGGTGTAACAGCCTTAATATTGTATTTTTCTGATTCCACACCCTCACAGAGTTTTTGCCACTAATGCCAAATTCCACTTCCTTCAGCTTAACTCTTCACACACACCCAAACAGCATCACTGTGTAATCTGAATAGTGACCCTTTTTCTCTGGATTCATCAGTGATTTATGATGAACTGGTGGATGCAAAACAACCACAGCCTGATAAACAGGAACCTATTCCCCTAGTCTCTTTGACTAGTTCACCTATCTTGGAGAATATGAATATTTTGAGGAATCCTTACCAGTGATCGCTAGAATATTAAATCTCCTGGACAAAGGGCATGAATTAACGCACTTGGAAGTGAGAGAGCTTAAACGTATTTCCTTGGAAACCCAATCTAAGTTAAATAGGGTTGAATGCTTCCTGATGGGCAGGACCTGGGGATTCACTCCATATGACCTAAGGTCCTCTTTTGCCCCAAACCCAGCATTAAAATCTCAAGGCTCTCAAACATGAGAGGGTGTCTTTGGATGTATTACTTCAGGGTTGGATATGTCTGACCTGAATAAACCATATAAGCAAGATTCAACAGTCAGGAATAGTTTTTCAAGGGGGGGGGGTGTAGAGTCTGAAAAAATATTAAAAGCTATTGAAGGATTATCTATGAAAGTAACTATCCTGGAACAGGGATTTACAAATGTGGTATTTAAAACATCTTCCATTGTATTCTCGGGGGAGCCTCTGCACGCTCCAGATAAGGAAAATCCCCAATATGACTCCCGCGACAGTCCTTCAGCCCTCACTGACATCATAGCCTGTGCTACTTATGCAATGGAATCTGAAATAATTACAGACCAAACTGGAGATGAACCAAGTACAAGCTCTGAAGGATATTAATTATCAAGGCGACAAAAACGTCTGGCTCTGAAAGCAAAAAATAGGTTGCTACGGAAAAGGCAAAAGTCTAACAGGATGCAAAAAAACAAAAAAAAAAGAAGAAAACGTATTGCCAAATGATGTAGCTCCTTCAGATCTGACCCAATTTAATGACGAAAGCAGATTGGCTTTGCAGCTTCATAAAATCAATGCTAAAACTATATCAACCAGACCAGTTTTATATAAAAAACATAGACCAACAGCAGGGGGATCATTTAGGACTAGTAAATATTGAGGCGGGAGCAGAAATTGAGCAAGTAGGTCTACCTCTAAATATTGAAAGGAGGGAGACCAAGGAAAAGAAGCAATCGCAGTTGTCTACCTTTTATAGGGTAGCAGAGAAATCTACATCTAGACAGATTTTGCCGGCTGTAATCTCACGGCAGATGTCCGCTGTTCCCATGACATCAGCCGAGTCAAACAAATTAGGGTATACATCGCAACCAATGGCCAGAAAACTGGCCCCTTATTCAACTGTTGACCCAAACCAGTTAGACTCCATGTTACGCTCACCCGGTCTCTGCGGAGGAGTTGGGGCACGGTTGCAGCCCTCCCTGGACTTGAATCACCTCCTTCAAGTCTCTCCCTCAGTAGAAAAGCTGTGAGCTGTGGTACGTGGTGATACTGCTCCTGTGAATTATGGAAGATAAGCTCTCCGTCCTGCTACTTCTGACAGGAGCGCGTCAAATGGGATCTAGTTCCTTCACTGATCCCTGATAAAGATTAGTCCAGTCCAGCTCTGACTATGCTTCTCCTTATGATTTGTAAGTCTTTCTTGAGCTCTTGTGATGCTGTTCGTTCTGTTTAATGTCTTAATATGTTGCTACTATTTATGCCTGCAATAATGTCTCTCTTCTGTTTTCTTCCCTTAGATGGAAACGTGGCCTCAATGCAGCTGTGAGAATCGAGACGCGGCCGGATGGAGGATGGATGCTACCGCAATGTTCAGCAGCAGGTAATTGATGGTTTAAGGAAAAGCAAGAAGTATGGCGAAGCTCAACCTTAAACTGACTGCTTTTTCAATGTCTAACCTTGTCTTCTGTTTTTCCTTGCAGGCTCTGCTGTCGACAATGGAGCGTGTCGTGCTGCGATGCCAAGATGAAGATGTCAGCGTTCTGGAAAGTGTAAAGGTGAATACTTGGTTCGCCGAAGAGATGTACAGTTAAGAACAGCTTCCCTCAGTTCGTAAGTATGCTGGCAGGAAGCAGGATGTCCAGGAAGTAGGATCTTCAAAGGTAAGTCTGACCTCAGGCGACGGTGAGCGTTACGCTGCTTGCAAGTACAGAATAATGCAAAGCGTCTGTCTTGAGGATCGGGCAGCTTATATAGCTGAGATCGTGGGCACGCCCATTAGGGCTGGCTTACCAGCCACACCCTGCCACTCCTGGAGAGGGAGCACGTGAAACGTGGCCTCAATGCAGCTGTGAGAATCGAGACGCGGCCGGATAGAGGATGGATGCTACCGCAATGTTCAGCAGCAGGTAATTGATGGTTTAAGGAAAAGCACAAAGTATGGCGAAGCTACACCTTAAACTGACTGCTTTTTCAATGTCTAACTTTGTCTTGCGTTCTGGAAAGTGTAAAGGTGAATACTTGGTTCGCCGAAGAGATGTACAGTTAAGAACAGCTACCCTCAGTTCGTAAGTATGCTGGCAGGAAGCAGGATGTCCAGGAAGTAGGATCTTCAAAGGTAAGTCTGACCTCAGGCGACGGTGAGCGTTACGCTGCTTGCAAGTACAGAATAATGCAAAGCGTCTGTCTTGAGGATCGGGCAGCTTATATAGCTGAGATCGTGGGCACGCCCATTAGGGCTGGCTTACCAGCCACACCCTGCCACTCCTGGAGAGGGAGCACGTGAGAAGGCAACCCATTAGCAGCCACAACCAATAATACACTTGGGGCTGCTTAATGGATGGAATGTTCAAGGTTAATGCATCCTGCTTAATGGATGTAATGTTCAAGGTTAATGCATCTGAAGTGCTATGTCCATAATAAAAGCTTTTGGTGTTAAATGGATGTTCTTGTTTACTTTTGTTCATAAGCCTGGCGCCAAAGGTGCCAGGACAATGTCCACCTAGGTCTCCTGTGCATATGACCCCTGCATGGCCGTGCCCCTGACTTCATGACCATGACACTCCATCAATAACAAAGTAAAAGCTCAGTTGAAGGCAACTCCTGAAAGTGATATGGTAGCTCGTGTACGTGGTCTGGTACCTCTTCCTAATCACTCAATGAACACAATTGAGGAGGGGGCTGTAGATCCAATAAAATAAGACCTGGCAAATAATATAAAAAAACAATGATGGAGCTACTTCCAGATCTATCTTTGCTAAAACACCCTGAATCGAAACCTGTACATGTCGCCAACTTTTCTGATTTAAACTTAGTTCTCTCACAGGATTCCAGCGAGCGATCCCGAAAAATGACAGAACTGTGTAATAGAAGCCAAATACACTCGGTGCAGTCTGTGGACCTGGGTCTTGGTATCGATTGTGAAAGAGAGCAGTAGCTTATCTCAGCACTGCCTATTAATCCCCAAACCACAGATCAAGCAAATGAGGTACAAGCGGAGGGGGACCCTGAGGGATTCAGGCCCCCGATGCCAGCCCATGTTAAGGACAGTGATCTGCATAATGTAAAGTGGCGGAAAATGTTATACCCAGAACCAAGCATTTTACTCTATAATCTTTGTCATATGGAGGGTCCTCCATCCCTACATCGATCGCGTGTTCTGTCTCTGTTCAACAAAGTTCCAAGGTTGAAGCTAATATCCTCAGCAGACCTCAAGCTAGTGGATTTTGTTCATCCAACGAGATATGACCACGTATGAATAGTTCCTAATTCACAGAAGATTTTTGATATAATACTGCAAGAGGGTGAGCAATTCAATATGATGAGGTATGACATACTTATCTTTAGTAATGGGCGGTTACAAGATAGGGACACGAAGGATCAACTCAATAGACCTCAATCTAGCACACAAGAACTGCAGGAATTTAAATATGATCAAGCACCAACTTTGGGGGAAGATCAGCATGATTGGAGATGGCGAGCGCTTTCACTGAGGGACTCTATATCTCAAATTAAATCCCTACATCAGAAACTTTAGGTCCCCTGAAGTGCCTCAACATTTGCTTATTCTTTCTTGGAATTCCAGAGGACATTCTAACTTTCTGGTTTCCACAGCCTTGTGTGCTCAATTCAAAACGTATGATCTGATTTGCATCCAAGAATCATGGATGATTTCTCCACTACAAATAGACGATTTTTACTGCATACATCATCTTGCTGGGTCAGGACAACGCGGCAGGCCGCTGTTAAAATGGCAACTGGAACAAAAATGTTGGAATCGATGGATGTAACTATGGGTTTATTAGCGGTTGTTTTGGAGATATTTAATGGTCATCTCGCCCTCTATATACTGGTGCTTAACATATATTGGAGCTCTCAATCTTTCTTGGGCAATGTTATAGCTTCTTTGAATACCTGTCTTTCGACTATGTTACTTAAATATAGAGGCCGAAATACTACAGTTGTGGGAGACCTTAACTCCGAAATCAAATACGGCTTTGGTTTGCATAAAAAGATGGGTTCTACCTCAATTCGGAGTATGGAAAAAAATGGTGTGATTGAAGGGGTTCCTTTTGCTTCTGCCCGTAAAACTACTCATGGCCAGATTTGGCGTAATTTATTTGAATCCTGGGGTCTTACACATATGAATGTGTCTTTTGTTTCCTCTATAGAAGAGTTTACATGGTTGAATGGGTTATTGAAATCTACTATTGATCTTATTTTTATGTCCAATAGGCTCTCAGATGCATGTGTTACATTTTCAGTGACTGATTCAAAACTGTGTGACGACAGGTTTTTAGAAGCTAAATTAGCATGCAATTTCCACTCTATAGACTCTGGGAAAATAAACATAGATCTAACGGTATCATGTGGAGGAAACTGCATAAAATGGCATGAGGGGAATATAAGCAAATTGAATGCCGTTTTTGTACATGAGTATCATTGTACTTCTTGACCTATAAGATTGCTTTTATTCTCTGTACCTTTTTTCCCAGAATATGTAAAATGTATGATTAATTGCTCTGTTAAATGCTCAAATAATCCAGGCTTTCGATCTTATGACCCTTTGGTGAGATAACAAAAAATGGCTCCAATCGTAGTATTCAATGGATACTCAGGTCTGATTTAGATCATGACACAAAATTAAAACAAATCCGAGTAATTTACCAGTCTAAGAAAAATTGGCGAAATAACCATAAAATGGCAATGCTAGAAAAAGATAACATCTCTATGTTGACAGCCTTAAGAGACATCTCAGGTCATCAGTATTGGTCCATAATCAACTCTCTTGAAACCTCAAAGGTGTTTGTGAAATCAGTTTGTCCAGGAGGAATCCTGGGTTAACTACTTTTCCTCCTTATATGCATGGAAATTTGCAATGTCTGAAGAACTTTGTGTAATTAGAAACGGTCCTTGGGAATGTAACATTACTATTTTGTCTATTGAACAACAGATCACAACATCTAGCTCCTTTTGGGCTACTGGGCCAAATGGCCTCACAAATATCACGTTTAAGAGACATTCCAAATTTTGGGCAAAAGCCCTTTTTATTTTATTTGCGGATATTAAAATGACACATACTCTACTGTTTTCGTGAAGGGTTTCATATATTATCCCAGTCTATAAAAAAGGTGATAGGTGGTCTCCTGGCAACTACCGTCCTATATCAATTATGGACGCAGACTCCAAAATCTTTGCAGGCATATTGTTGAGAAATATAGTGGACTGGATTGAGGCAAATCATATTCTGTCAGATCGACAGTTTGGTTTCCGGAAGGGCATGGGCACAGAAATAGGAGGCCTGATTATTACCCTACTGCTTGAAAAGGCTTGTAAGAAATCTGTTAGTCCTATTTTCTTGGCCTCCATTGACCTTTCCTGTGCATTTGACAAGGTAGATAGGGTTAGACTATGGTCAAAGTTGGCACTGATGGGAATGCCTTCTGGGTTATTGACAATCCTCATACATCTTCATGAGGAATCAGCCATTCATATTCGGCTTAACACGGAAGGTAACCTTTCTCGGCAGATACAAACCTTCAATGGGCTTAGACAGGGGTGCTTATTTGCCCCGACTCTTTTTAATTTATACATCTCTGATGTGGCCGTGCCTCTGGAAGATGCCTCTTTGATCTCCCCTAATGTGGACGGTATTAGAATTAGTTGGAGTGCCTATGCTGATGACCTTCTCCGAGTTGATGGTACTCCCATAGGTCTCCAGTGAAAGCTTGCAGCCTTACCACTCTACGTTGGGGCAAATGGTCTTGTCATAAATGAAAAGAAATCTGTAGTAACTTGCCTCATGAATCAAAAAAAAATCTCTTCTTTTAAATGGACCGTAAACACTTGTCTTTTAGCAAGAGTAAGATCCATATGCTACTTGGGCTTTCCAGTGTTCTGTAGATCTGTTAACTACATGTATTGGAATTTTTAATTTGATAAAGTTGATACATTGATTTCTCAAATGAAAAAGCTGACATGTAAATATTGTAAATATTCAATCATTCCACTTGTGAGGCTTTATAACAGTTATGCCGAAACTCATCTATGGACTTGAAATACTTCCTTTTGTAAAACAACGACTCATACATAAGTTGGAATCTAAAATGTGGCATAGAATTGTTTTACTACCTTCCGGAAGGGGTCCTCATGAATGCCATACGCTTCGAGCTGGGTCTTCTATCTTTGGAGTGCAGAGTGCTTTGGAGAAGATTGGCTCTGTATTGAAACCTCCTAATGGCACAATAAAACTGCCTTTATGCTCTCTTGGGCAATAGGTTAAGAACGGGCATCAAAACCTCTAAATGGCTAGTGACTCTTCAGATTGGGCCTCATTCCGAGTATGGCGGTAAGGGATAGCGGCCACCGCTAACGAGAGCGGTGGCGGTAATCCCTTACCGCCATACTCCGAGTTCCCTTTGCGCCATGGAGGTTTTAACACCTGCTTTTAGCAGGTGTTAAAAACCATGGCGCTAAGGGACCTTGATGTTAATTACGCCACCGTAATTTACGGTGGCGTAATTAACACCTTCCCCACTCCCATTATGCCCTATGGGGCAAGAATGGGAATGGGGAAGGGTAAATGGGGATTGGGGAATTACCGCCCCACCAACCTTGGAATGGGGCGGTAATTCCGCCATCCACCAAGGCGCTGCCGGTCCGGGTACGGCGTCAACCAAGGCGTTAATAGCGCCATTGGTTAGCGCCGTACTCGGAATGAGGCCCATTGACTGTATGAAAACACTTGAAAGTATTGGCTTAACACACAAAACTCTCCTAATCAATCCGGATAGAGTAAGGTTCCGTCTCCAATGTAGGGATTGGATGAAAACAATGGAGAGTGCTCGCGCCTCTAGGATTTACTGTCATCTTGTTCATGATGGGAAGAGAATGGGAACCCCAGAGTCGTACCTTAATATATATCCTGATCCCAATTGGCGGGTATCATACCTGAGATTTTGCTTTAATGTCTTACCTACGGGTGAAATCCTGGAAATTCGCTCAGGAGAGATAACAAAAATGCCATGCCGTTTTTGCCAATGCACTAAATCCACTGAAACGTTAAAACATCTATTGCTGGATTGTGTTGCTCTCACACAACAAAGATTAGCCGCTTTTGGCAGATTTGTCCACAATCCATCCTAGGTTAATACAGAGGACATATGCTGGAATATGCTTCATGGGAAACTAATTGCATTCAAATTGGCCAAGGTTAGATTTCTATCTGAAGTTTGTGGGCTAATAGAGCCCTGCCATAATCAAAGTTGAATACTCAGCGCTGGCAATGAGAGATATACTATGGCTTAAAGGTAATCATCTGACAAACTGATTAATTATTCCTGATTGGAGGCCTGTGGATCTCTTCACATAAGGGATACAAACCATTGATGCATGTTTGCATTGATTTGTTATGGCTTGTTGAAACTTCTGTTTTATAACGGTGAACTGTGTCTGTAAGATATGTCTGTCAGATATGTTTTATTCATATTTTATCATTCTTCAGTAGTTTCGGTTTTTTACTGTAATTGTTTTGTAAAGGTTTATTTCGTGTAAAGCATATACAAATAAAAAAAAAAAATAACACACTTAATACACAAAGGCTTCTGAGCACGGACAGGGGGATCGAACCTGTGTTACCCTGTGTCAACTTGCTTCCAAGGTGAGCACGTTGGCCCTGAGCTATCCTCCCGAGCTATCCTCCTGAAATCACTTCAATATTGGGGCAGCATTTAAGATATGCACCTCTTTTCCCAAACTAATTAATTATAAGATGTCACCATCCTGGGAGCATTTATAATTGTTATTGAGGTTGATGTATTTAGGCAAGTATTTCATTTAATTATTAATGCAAACACCTGAATCTGTATCAGACATGTGCCAATACTGTGAGGAAGCCCATCCATGGGCAGGCTGAGTGTAATTGCCCTGGAATAGCTGTCTCTGCTGCACCCAGCTAGACTACAGCCAATGGTGGATGCCTTCTATTGATCCTTTGTGTTGGCAGGTAACGCCTCTCTCCAGAAAGTCAGCCCCTCAGCAGGAGCTGTGCTGGGAAACAGGATTTAAAGTGCACATCATACACAAAAGGAATAGTCTCACACCAGCATGTTGCATAACATAGCACCTTTGCTATTTGGGTCCGGGAAGAGGATGGGGTAAGTGTAGCCACAGTGAGAACAGCACATGCAAAGAAGGGTTAATCATCTTGTTTTTTCCATGTACCTCGACTTTTGCCTTTAAAAGAGAGTGTCTCTCACTCCTTCTCACTCCTTCATAGATTAATTTGGACCATCCTGAATTTAAGCAAGAATTCATGTTGACCACTTTTGGGAGAGTTGATCTTTAAAAAGCCCTTAGCCTTTGAGGTGAGGAAGGATAATTTCAAGGCAGAGGCAATCTCTGCCCCTACCTACTCCCAGGGTACATTGGGGTGATTCTTGCTGAGTACCATGACCCACCACTCTGCACCAAAAGCGGGACATGAAAGGATTCACCCTGTCCTAGAGCCACCACAGCCACCACTGTGTGTGGCAATACATTGAACCTTCAAACAACCACTGCTTTAGAACAACTGAATATGATCACCATTGCATCAGGCCAAGCAAAGCATGTCACCTGTTCAGCTCGAACATTCTTTGAAACTTCCATTGGAATACCCAACATAACTGCATCAAACCGACTGAGCTCAAATGGAACCACTGGATCCTCACTGACCAAAAACAGTGGTTATCAATGTGTCAAAACAACTCAAATCTCAATCCGACCCTATAGCCACACTGAGCTCCCACTTACAACAGACAAGACACCAGCCTGACACAGCATGATTTGGCACACCCGAACCTTCTTCAACCCACACTGCAGCACAGCTTGAACCCTGGTTTGATGATGTCGAACCACTAAACATTGAAGTAAGATACTTTAAATTGACCCTGTACCCCAGGTCAAACCTTTTGGGTCCCTAGAAAAAGGCTAAGGGCCTCATTACACGGATGGCGAGAAGGATTTACCGGTACCGGTAAAATACCGGTACCGGTAAATCCTTACCGCCTTACTACGAGGTCCCTTTGCGGGTTGGGGGATTTAACGCCTGCTTTTTGCAGGCGTTAAAAACCAACCCGCAAAGGGACCCAGGGAGCTAATTACGGTACCGCAATTTGCGGTACCGTAATTAGCGCCTTCCCCATTCCCATTGAGCCCTATGGGGCAAAAATGGGAATGGGGAAGGGCAATAGTGGAAGGGGGAATTACTGCCCCGCCAACCTTGGAATCGGGCGGTAATTCCCCTTTCCGCCAAGGCAGTGCCGGTAATTTACCGGCGTGAACCATGGCGCTAATAGGGCCATGGTTCTCCGCCATCCGTGTAATGAAGCCCAAAGTCCCTTTTGCACCTTTTCCACTAAAAGGCATAACCTTTTTTAAATGCTTATTTCTTTTCTTGCCTGTTTCTCCTCCTTCCTGAAAATCCAATGTGCTGCACCATTCCAAAAGATAGTAGATAAATACATAGTTTGTGCTTTTCTAACATGTTGTATGTGGATTTTCTTTGGTGCAGAAAAATAAATGTGGGTAATTTGTGAATAGATACATTATTTCTTTTTTATTTACTTGTTCGAATCAATTAAAGATGTTTACAAGGAATGTGATATAACTTTCTTTCTTTACTTTCTGTAGTTTCTGCAAGTCCTCTTAAAGCAGCGAAAAAAGAAGAGAGGAGAAAAGCAGGCAAGTGGAGTGGCGTTAAGGATAAATGGTATAGATCATTCATTGATTGATTGATTCATTCATTCATTCATTCATTCAATCTTCTCCTCTCTCAGTGGGTGACAAAATTGTAGGTGAAACATTGACATCCTCTATTTTTTTCGATACATTCTGTAGGATTTTTGCAGTAGCAATAGTCCGTGCTGTATTTTCTCCAGACATAAAACGGGCCCACCAAACATCCTACTCACAAAGCGTAGATTGAGAAATCAAAGGCTTTAGATATGCGCTTCTCAGAGATTTAATTTCAGGGCAAGACACTAGAAGACATCTTAAAGTCTCAGTCTGTTGTTGGTCTTTGCAAAATCTGCATGTATTGGAATTTTGAGAGAGCTTATTTCCAAAATGTCATTTGTAGCGTGAAGATTTAGTCGCGCTCTTAGTAAAATATTCCTCAGAATTGTGTTCAGGAATGTTTTAATGTATTCTTGAATAGATACATTTTCAAAAACGTGTGTCACACCACGATGGATAAACTTTGAGCCCTGTAATGAGTGGCCATGTGATCATTTTGTATGGTAGTCGGGGGTTGAAGTGCACACAAAAAAGAAGAGAACCTATGTTCATCTCTGGCCTGTCCCATCATGACATTCCACATCCAACCCATGCCCACTCTCACCCCTTCACAATGCAAACCCCAAACCTGGGCCCTCCATTCCTCCCCCAATCATGTGTTTTACAAATGTACTATAAACACTGAAAGGATTTTCCACCATTACTTTCAGTCATTGGCCCCCACAGCAGACATATGTATGCAACCTCTCCTTTCTAATCACCCAACACTCAGACCAGCTAATGTACATTCCCAGGACTATAGCCACTCTCACCCCACCCATTACCTGCACACACAGCTTTGAATGAAGCAAGTCCAGATTCAGTGTGCTTATTTGCATTTAACAGACACTGATCAGATTTTATTTACTTCAATTAAGCAGGTCTATGGTGTGGATCTGGAATGGATGTATTGTCCCCAAGTAGCCGAGTGAAATAAAACAAAAGAAAACTGATTGTTGTGAGATAGCTCAGCAAGCATTGGCACTAGAGTGTTATTGGCAGGGCTCATGCTTGAATCCTCAGTAGGGAAGGCAGTAAAAAACAAAGGGTCCCTCCCTGTCCTCAGGAACAGTGTTCCAGGAGGTAACATGTAAGGGGACGATGGAGGATTTTCCCAAAAAGTAGAGGAATGCTGTACCCTTTAGTTCCTTCCCACTTCGACCTCTGGTGGTAGTCTCTTTAAAATGGCAGAAGAATAGATTAGTATTCGGCTATGGGCACTCAGAATGCAGTCGCCACTTTCGTTCACCAAAATATAAAGAGATTTGCCTGCACATCGAATTGAGGTGCTTAGATGTATAATAGGCAACAGGAGATAACTTACTTTGAAGAGGAGAGATAGAGCTAAGGAGACTAAACCATAAGATGCAGAATAACATGCTGACAGTTCAGTGTTGTACAGAACTCAGAGCAACCAGGAAGGGGGTTTCTGAACTCAGTGCCTGTTAGAGTCTATCTATGATGAGTGCCTCAAATGTGGATGATGGTATTTAAAGGTGCTTTTTTGTGTACAGGCTCCATTGATGAGATGCCAACACCTCTGCTTCCTTGAATTAGCAGAAGCAAGGAATATTTGAATAGGTGATAGGAAACAATTCTGAATAAGAATGTCTGATGCCATGAAAACGTGCACAATAAAATATGTCTTACCCTAATGAAGATAGCATGCTTTAGAAATTCTGTTATGCTTTTTTGATGTTTTCTTTAAACAATGAATTTAAACAGTTTTAAATATCCACTGACATTCATATGAATAATAAGACAAACATGTCTGCCCTGAAATCATCTCAAGTCAACTATTTTCCATTCTGCTGATATTATTTCCTCTTACATCTGTCTCTTTCTCGAAGACCTTGACTTGGACATCTTCTCCCTTACCGAGGCATGTTTCAATGCCAGCTCTGTTACTGCTCTTGACACTCTCCTTCCTGAGGGCTACAAAATCCTCTTCAACCCCAGGCCCAACTGGACTGGAAGTGGAGTGGCCCCGATCTTCCCTGAGTGAGTACCTGCTTCCATCATTCCTACTCAATCCTACACCTCTTTTGAATGCCTTGTCTTTAGGCTAGGCGTCTCGCCGACTTTCTCGCTCACCCTCGCCACTATCTACAGCCCCCTGGCTCTATCTCCCTCTTCCTCTCTGAATGGGCCAACCTGTTACGCTCACCTGATCTCCACGGGGTGTCAAACGGAGCTGGATGATCTGGTGGTGAGTGGTGTCTTGTACTCCCCTCCGATACGAAAGCAGGCTTTACCCAACCGTGTGGTTGAGGGCGACTCCCCCCTCCTGTGGCGTCCTCTTGCACCCCTCGCTATATCTCACCTTTGAGTTACGAATAGCGGGCTCTCCGTCATGCCACTGTTTTCAGGGGTGCGTCGTAGTTCTAGGATCTAGTCACTTCACTGATCCTATTGAAAGTTCCAGACAACTGTGACTCTATGGTAAGTCTTATTCCAAAGATATGGATAGCTAAGAGTTCAAGTTGAAAATGTTCACTCTGTACCTTTCTTTACAGATCCCCTCTTCGTGCATACGATGGAGCAAGGTTATTGGTGGCTGGCTTCCCAAGGTAAGATCTGCGCCAGTGCTATGCAAAAGTCTTTCCACCCGATACAGTTTTTCTGCACAACTAACCTGCTGCTTTTATATTCTGCAGGTGTGGAATCTCCTGAACACAGGCTGCGTGATGAAGAATTGTGAGCCTGTGAGGATTGCTGCCTTCAGGTGAGAGCTGCCTCGTGCAGGATTATAAGTCAAAATGAGGCCTTCTATCTGCTCTGCTAACTTGATATCTTCTTTCTGTTTTACAGATGCGGCAGTCCCGGAGCGGCGATCGGAAGATGAAGCAGAGATCGAGTGATGACGTTCCGATGGTTCCCTGGTAAGTATTAGTGCGGCGCTGGACTGCGATGAAGAGCGTGTGGTCTGCAAGGCTAATCTGATGTTCTTTCCTTTTCAGTTCTGAAGAAGCGTGGACTCCCGAGTGGCCGCGATGAAGGGACTGGTAAGTATCTTGTTCTGCTCTTCTTTCTTACCCTTCTTTGCAGGTAACTCAAGAAAACTGGATGAGCGTGGCTGATGGCTGGCCTGGAGCTGCAGACACGGTGAGCGTTACGCTGCAGAAGTGCAGAATAACGCAAAGCGTGTTCTGTATGAAGGGTGTGGCTTATATAGTCTTCTGAAAGCAGTTCTCAGGTAAAGTAGTTCCAGCAACCACACCCAAGCAAATAGTCCCATGGCAAATAATCCCTTCACCCTGCCTCATGTTGGTTCGCACATGCCTCTCTGGGTCTGGAATGTGCCATGTTGGTGATGGCAGTATGAGCCTGGCGGCAACGGCGCCAGCATCGAGTCCAGGAAGCCCATGCAAGATTCCTTGGGGCCTTCAAGGCCCCCATGGGACCCAACACCTTGGGCAGGGTGGTCTGTACCTGATGTTTGGGGGTATGGACTGTGACACAACCTTGCTTCAACCTCTTCCTCCAAACTCCTCCTCCTTGCTGACTTCAACATCCACCTCGAAATAACTTGAATCAACAATCTCTCAGTTCCGGGTCCTCTGTAACTCCCTCTCTCTCACTATTCTTCCTTCTAGCTTTACTCATTCTGCTGGCCACACTCTTTCTGCCCACAACCTATCTCTAATCAGGTCACCACCACCCTCTCCTGGTCTGACCACTCTCTACTTCCTCTTTTCTGGGACCTCTTAGTGAGTGTCAGTTGCTGCTTTTGCATGCACCTTCATCCCCCCTCCCACCCACGCTCTTGAATCTCCTTCTGACTTTGTCCTTCTGCATCTTGCCATCACCAACACTCTCGTCATCATTGCCCCTGCCATGAGGATCCATCTAAAATATGCCACCAAGAATAACAGCTGGTACGACTCTGATCTAGCATCTCTGAAAAGCAAATGCAGAGTTGCTGAACAGAAGTGGCACACCTTGGGCTCATCCTCTGACAAACTGCCCTGCCACCTGCTCCAAAGGCAACATTGCTTCTGTATCCACTCCAAAGAACAGGCGCACATCCAAGCCTGCATCACTGGAGTCTCTATCAACATGGCCAAACTTTTCAAAATCTGCAAGGAACGTGCCAATCCACTTGCAGTCTCCACTTCTCTCCTTCCTTCCCAGGCCCTCAGTTCTGCCTTTGCTTCCCACTTCACATCCAAAACTCAGGAAATTCGGTCCTCACTCTTCTCCACCTCCATCGCCTCTCCCACTCCTACTCCCCTGCCTTCCTTGGCACCCCTCCTCTCACCACTGACCCCCCTGCTCATAACACCGGATGAGGTTGCTAAAGTGGTCTGCTCTATGAAGGCCTCCTCTAAATAGGTGCTCCCCTGCTCCTCCAGAACCACTTAGGACAACATCTCTTCTCTTGCCCCGGCCCTTGCAGACCTCTGTAACCACTCCTTTGCCACTGGCTCTTTCCCTTTATCCCTCAAGCACTCCCTTGTGCACCCTCTCTTTAAAAAGCTGCCTGCTGACCACTTCCTGCCCTATCTCTATTACCCCTTTCCTGAGTAAATTCTTGGAAAAGTTGGTCCTCCCCAACTGACCCTCCACACTGACCTTGTTAGCTGCCTTCATGATCACCAATCTGGATTCCGGGCATCCGGAGGCATGCAAACTGCTCTACTGAACACCCATGAAACCATGCTTGCAAATCTCGATTCCAACTCTCCTGCTGTTCTCATTCGCTTTGATCTCTCCTCCACCTTTGACATGGTCAACCATTCCATCCTCAAAATGACTCATGCTCTCTACCTGTAGTGTTCCCCAGGGGTCGATCCTATCCCCTTGGCTCTTCAATATCTATCTTGCCCCTTTTGCACATATGATTTCCTCCTTTTATCCTCATTTCCAGTGTTATGCCGATGACACAAAACTCTCCGTCAAACTTCCCTCTACTTTCCCATCTTCCCCTCCTTTATCCTGACTGTCTATCTGCCATCCAGGCATGGCATTCAGCAAAAGATCTCTGTCTCAATGCCAGTAAGACAGAGATCCTCCTCCTAGGGACACCTGTGCCCTATTTCCCTCCTTCCCTCTGGTCACCCTCTTTGGGCCCTCTTCCCCTTGTGAGGTCAAAAACCTTGGGGTCATCTTCGACTCCGCCCTTTCCTTCACCCCTCACATTATGGACCTTACAAAAAAGTCCCACTTCCAGCTCCACCTCCTCAGAGGCATTCTTCCTTTTCCTACCTTCCCAAGAAGCTCGATGTCTCCAGAGCTCTGGTCCTTTCCAGGCTGGAATACTGCAACAGCCTCAATCTCCCTCTCTCCTTTCTTCGCCACCTCCAGCTAATCCAGAATAAGGCTGCAAGACGTATCCTTAGCCTCAGGCCCATGGACTGTATCTCTTAAGCCCTAAAATCTCTCCACTGGCTCGCAGTGGCTGCAAGGATCAAATTCAAGACCCTCAGCATCAGCCACAAGGCCTTCTGGGGCCTGGGACCACGCTATCTCCAACTTTCCCTCACTAAATACTCCCCTGCTCGAGCTCTACGCTCCTCTAATTCCAACTCTGTCAAACATTTCTCTAAGCAGAGAGTTGGGGGCAGATCGCTCTAAAAACGTTCAACTTGCAAAAGGTAGTGCCCATCTTAACGTTTGGCGCAGAAGCAAGTTGGAATATAAATGAGTCAACGTGGGACCAACTTGAAGGCTGCTTTTGGAAACAGGCACTTAACCTTCCACGCTGTGTTTCTACCATTGCAATTTGCCATGAACTATCATTGAACTCTCTATTCAGTCATGTCATATGGAAATCCATCTCACTCATGCGAACGATGTCCCTTGCGAGCAAAGCTTCACCCTACCACATCTTCAATTATAGGCAGGAAGCAACTAACATCGGCCTATTGGCTCAATGGCGGTCAATAGTGCAAGCTTGGGTAGCTGCTGCGGAAATCTGCAATTTTGACTTAACCTTCCGGCCCCAACATGCAAAAAAAAAATTTGAGGCTTGGGCATGGATCGTCAATCTAGAAAAGCGGGAAAAATTGGTCTCAGCAAGTTCGCTAGGATTTGACCAAAAAAAATGAAACGCTCAGTCATCCTACTTGACTCGATGTTATACCGGCTATTATCGTGAGCAATTTCTCAGATTCCGCTTAAACATACTAAAATCTAAGGAAATCCTATGGCAACGCAAAAATCCAGCGACAAATGACAATCAATGTCACTTCTGCTTCGTTTCTCTGGAGTCCCTGAAACATCTAATTCTGGACTGTCAGGCCACCTGCGATTTGCGCTCCTTACATCTTGGCCAATTTGCACCTTTAGATGGACACATGGAGGCGTGGTGGCGCTTGATCTCCTCTGGCAACAACGTAAAACACGTTTGTGCAATTGTGAACTATCTGAATGTGCTGCTGAAATTTCCCCTCTAATGGCTGTTCTCAATATTGAATCTTAGAGGGTTAACAAAGCTGGCAGTGCATACTCATTTACTCCGAGCTGCCTGGAGCAGGATTGCTCAATCTTGTACTACTTGTGATTCCAGAAGGTTGAGTGGAAAGAAATATCATGCTTTCATAAGGTTGAGTTGGAGTCTAGGAGTTATGGAGTTTTGAAACAAAAGTTATTTTTTTTCCTTTGTTTAAAAGAAACTGTAGTTTTTTCAATTAAAAAAAAAAGATCGCTCTAAGTGGCTGTTGACTCCCTTTGGAACAGCCTCACTGCCCCTCTCAGATTTGAGCCGGTCCTCCTTAAGTTCCAGAAACTGCTCAAAACTCTGCTCTTCTCTACCTCTTTCTCTCTCTCCCTTCCTTGCTAATCACCCCACTGCTGCTGTGACCAGTGGCCTGATCCTCATGAACCCCACATGCTCTCAGGCTCTTACTCCCTGTCATTACTAGCACCCCCACTGCATTGCCCTTCGGGCTCCTGCCTGTGGCTACACATACCACCCTTGAGAGCCGCTCATATTAGAACTTAGCCTGATGCGCTCCTCCTGGCTCTCCTTGGCACTTGCCCACTCCTCTGCTCCCCTTTTCATCCCCTCCCCTGCACTTCTCATCAATGCAGTTGCACGGCCGAATGCCACAAGGCCTAGTAGGATCTCGACTGTATCTATATATCATTGTTGCTTTTTGTTTCTTGCCACTGCTATTATCTTCCCTGTTCCCTCGCATTTATCCCTGTGGCACTTTGAAACAAAATGCGGTTGTATAAAGTGCCTTACAAATGATCAATAAAATGAAACAAATAAATAAACAAATACATATTAAGGGGACAATCCCAGGACTTTGTTGGGATGAATGCAGCATAGGGCTATGGATTACCTTTTCAACCGCTGCCTTGCAATTAGGCAGGTGGTGCTGGATGTAGGAATGGCTGTCATTGGAGGGTTTCCAGGGGTAGCAATCAATATCTCTGGCTCCCTCCTTGGTACCTCTTGTACTGCTCTTGTGACCCGAAGGTCAGAAATCAAAAGAGTAGTGTCAGGGAGAGAAAGCAAACACTTTCGAACAAATGTGTTGCTCTACGAGCCCAGCTACCTCCTAGAAAAGCCCATAAAAATGAAATAGACATATTTTCAGAGTCCAAGGGGAAGAAGTCACAACTGCACAGAAAAGCAACGGCAGGTAAGTTATATGTGTGTTTTGCACTAGGCATCATTGTTAATGCAGCGCTCATGTCCCATATTGCATCCGGTGTTCCAATTACTTGTTTTTGCATTCCTATTTTATTTGTGCAAAGTGCGATTGGAACCTGGTCACTCAGCCACATAACCTGAGTACTAGCGGAACTCTGAGAACAATCTGTGGAATCGTGATGTTCAGCCCACACTGATTAATCAATTTTGACATGTAGAAGCCTCAAGATTCCTGGTCTTTATTTTAAACTCGCTGTAGAAGTGGGATGTGGAGCCAGAGGATAGAATGTGAGGCAGGGAAGAAGATCAGTTATCTGCAGTGTTACGAGATGCAGGTGGGGTTCACTGAAGAACCACTTGAATTAATGAATTTGACTCACCTACAGATTACGGTGTGGTCATTTCACTTGCCTCCTGAGGTATGGTTCTAGTAGGTACTGTTGAATGCATGTATTCTGATGGAAGTAAGAATATCCACCCCTTTACAAATTCAAATTGCGAAATATATATTCTTTAGTGAAGACACTATTCTCGCTGGTAAAAAGTGAAAAGTGAGATAGACCTTACAGCTTGTGTAAACTAGTAAGGACGATGGACACCTTCGTTAAAGTTTGCTACTGCTATAAAAAAAATAAAAAAAGAAAGGTTGAAAATGTGATTTCAAAGTGACTTTGCACAGCAGCCATGTGCAGATTGCATGCTGGGTCTTGTATTTTCAGGAGGTGAGGGGGGGCAAGGGTTGAAACTACCATTCGCAGCATGAAATGCACACTATGATCAGTACAAGACAACATGCTTGACATGCGACATCCTGGCAGCCAATCGTCTATAATTGTCTAGGGATGTCCTGCAGTGCCTTGTTGCAATGCAGTTAATTCTCTGTAAAAGGAGCAAAGTTCAGTACCAGACAACCTGCATGCACAGGGCATCTTTATGTTTGGATTTTCTAACTGCAGTTTTGAGTGGTGTTTTGAAATGTTGATGTTTTCTGTAAGGGTTATAGCTTGCAGGAGTTGGACATTTTTATGTCCGTCAAAAGTGTCCCTTTGCAGCGAAACATGGACGTTTTGTAGTGACATAAGATTAGGGCTCAAGAGGGCCTTTAAAATTAAGGTAGCGGTGTGGGCGGAGTTGGCATGATGGCATCCCTAGAGATGGCAGACTGCAACTAACCCATGCTGATAATAGGCAGTATGTTAAGCATTGACAGGCATCATTTGGCAGTACTGAGGCTTTTGCGGATGCACCTTACATATAGTGAGTACACCTAGTATATGAGGCATTAACTGGCTTTAAATGCAATCACTGGTAAACTCGAGGCTGCGCTGGTCATATGATGGCAGTAGGTGGACGTGTGAGGCAATTCTGCATGCATGGTGACTAGTAGTTTGTGAGGCTATAACAAACATGCAATACCAGTACCCAAATATAGGGGGCAACTTTTGACTTTTTGTGCCAACACATAAACATGTGATGCTCTATTTAGCATATGATGGCTATAGCTGGTGAATTATATGATGTACTGCTATATGAAGACAGTGTCCCTGACATAAGGTGGATCAGTATGGGGGTTTCTAGTTCCTTTGCTATTTCATTCAGCATCAGCATGGACTCGTGTTATTGTTCATGCATTTACAGTGGTGCATCCTGTGATGTCATCAGGTTCAAAGCTCATGTGACACCACGCTTCATAATGTCAATGGGTTCCTGATGTGCCTGGTTGTAGGACAAGCATGCCCACTCTCCTGTTCCAGTGCAAAAGGTGCTCTACACAGCTGCCTCGTTTTCTATTCATGTAGTATATGCCTTTCTTGTACCGCTACACTGTCCAACTCCAGTCCTCGAGGGCCGGAAACCTGATGGGTTTGCACAACCCTGCTCTATATCAGCTTGCATACAGTTAACTGAACATGAGTGACATCACAGAGGGCTCAGGATTCTGCCTCCTTTTCGTTATGTTAAGGAAATAACCGTTAGCGTGATGAGCTGGCAGTTCCAGGTAAACTATCCTTTATGTTGTCATTTTGGTTAATCAAGTATGGTTTCGGGAATAATCGGAGCCGTGTATTTGTTGGTTCTAAGCGCTAAATTATCTAAAGTTTAGGTTATATTTTTATACAACGCTAAAACCGGATTTATCTAAGGGCCGAATAATTTCAGCTGGTAAATTATAAACTGGGGGGCATTCAAAATGATGTTGCAGCCCTAGCCTGGTCCCTCTGACAACATCACAATATGGCTCTTCATAGAAAAGTCATAAATAATTCCTACGTTCGCATGCACGATGCACTTACCATGCTCACTGAATCATTTCTGCCTGTTCGCCGATTTGTATAAAAAGAACAGAATAAAGACACATCTGTAATGGCATAATCATGAACAAAGCCAACCTTTCCCCAACAAGCTGGAAAACAACAGGAAAAGTTCACACTCCAATAGAAAGAGAGCACTGTCCATCGGGCAAGGAGACAATACGGCAGGGATGCCCTTCCTCTCCTTCACTTCCCACAAAGAACGCCGACACTTGTGGGCACACTAGAAAGGCACCGTGCTGGAGGTTAAAAACAAAGGTGTAGTGGCATTCAATGATCACAGGACACTCGTGTAGTAGGAAGGGGTATTTATTCAGCACCTGGTACATGAAAGGTAAAAGCAGGTGGTTGAGTCCAGGAATGGGGGTGGGGCATTACACACTGTTCAGTTCCTGTTGCCCAGGGCAGTTGCCCTCACTGCAAGATATGGGTGCTGGGCAATTGGTATTACCTGTTAGCTCGAGCTCCCACTAGGCCGTCCTCCAGTCATGGCATTACACTCAGCTAACAGAGATCTTTAGCAGGGGTGGAAGATCTTCACCTGAGGGCTGATTTCCCTCATGAAGGAGGAGCGTCGAGGCCTGACTGTATCCTCTGGCCTCGTTCTATTTCTCGTGTGAACTCTTGCTAGATCTCGCTGCTACGAGATCTCTCCTGACGAGTCCCCACAACAGGGCTGCACAATGCAAAGAGACTTAACACAAAAAGGAAGGGGCAGAACCATTAGCAAACTGTGGGAGCGGTACATAAAGGAGAGTGGGGGAGGCTTGGGAGAGGTTTCCCTGCGTAAATTAGAGAAGAAGGCATTGCTTACATACACAGGCGTAGGTGGACAGTCAAACTAGAGGAACGGCAACGAAGGAAGAAAAAAGATGGAAAACACACATAGGTTAGGCAGATGAATCGTGAGGAAAGGACACAGAAACAAATCCATTTTCATTTGCAAACTGAATAAGTAAGACCATCTTGAAATATTATAACGTAAACATGCAGAGTGGTATGTACATGCCTTTTTCTTGCTGTCGTGTTATTCATAATTAATTCCTACATTCACATGCACTATGCAGTTACCATGCTCACTGAATTATTTCTGCATGTTCAACGATTTGTAATGAAGGGTGCCGGTACGGGACCGGCACGGTTCATAACAGGATGCCCTATTACGAGGTCCCCTTGCGGCACCCGCCCAGGACGTCTGGTCAGACCAGACGTCCTTAGCGGGTCCCGCAAGGGGACCAAGGAACTAATAACGGGCCCGTTATTAACGGGCCAGTTATTAGCTCCCTCCCATTCCCATTGAGCCCTATAGGGGCTCAAATGGGAATGGGGATGGGTTTTTTCAATGAGGAATTACCGGGTCCTCCAATGTTGGAATGGCCCGGTTATTCCTCATTGAAGGAACCCAGAGCTGGAACCCGGTATGCGGCCCAATGTTCCTTGAAATGTATTATACGACACAAAGCAACTTTACAACCTTATTCCCACATTTTTTTTTCTCCATCTTCGATATGTCTTGAAAGCAAACTAAGTACACATCTCTGCTCTCTCCACGGTGCGGCTCTAGCAGCAAACCACACTGCCCATAACAAAGGTTTTAGCCATACACAACAGGTTGCATCATCTAACGTCCTGTTTGAAGGGACTAAATGCCATCATTCAGATGGTGCACAGCGCTGCAAAGTAAGATACCTTAATGTGTTCAATCTCAAATACATATGCACAAGCTTTAAAATCAAGCACTGTTAATTGGCAGTTTAGAGGTAAAAGAAGGGCTTTAAAAACAAATGGCTTGATATCCAAAAGTATTTTACAATGGCACAATCCCATTAAAAAACGCTTTGTAAATCAGGCCCCATGTGTTTAGCGTTCTGAGGTGGGCTTGAACTTCTTTGCTAATGCCCTGCATTCTTTTTTAATGTAAGCTGGTGTGACCTAGAATGGCCTGCAACCTGTGCTCCTTGAGTGAAATGTGCTCTATTGTTTTTTTTTTATTAGATTGGCAAGTACAACATAACATGAAAAACATCAAATAAGGAATGGATTATAGGCAAGCAGTAAAAGGGACTAGCCAGCAGAGTTGGTTTTGATCCCAACTACCAGTCTTCTTCTTTGTATGTTAGTTTATTGAATGCAGATGAACTCCCAGCTAAGTGGATCCAATTATGCCATCATCTAACATGCGCGTCATCCATGTGTTACTGTAGCAATGTGCCTCCCCAAGGCTGTTTTGTTTAGTTTGCACACTGCTCACATACCATTCACTTCCAACAAAAACAGTTTAAGGCAGCGGAGAGTGATCCAGTGATGCTTTTCAGTGAGACAGTTTGTAATCTGTCTGAGAATGCTGGGGTGAAGGAGGGTTGATAGTGAAAATCTAAGGATGAGATAAGTCTTCCTAGTGCAAAGGTATAGAGAGTCAAGAACAGAGGTCAAAGGACTGATCATTGGGGGACACTGGAGGGAGAGTGGTGGGGCCATAGGTTTGCGTGTTCGAAGAGATTTTAAAAGACCAGTTAGGAGGTAAGCCAGGCAAGAGTATTCAGGGGGAGAGAGGAGTGTCAGAATTGGCAGAAAAGGTACAAAAGAATGAGTATAGACGAGAGATCCCTTTTCCTTTTGACAGTAATTTCAAATGAGATCTCGGCCACATGTGCAACCCTTAGGGAAACAGCAATATCAGACATCTCCTCAACTCCTTTACATTCTCTTTTCACCACACAAAACTATGTTGTGTAAGCAAGGTAGCTCAATTCATCATATATGTGCACTATGGGAGGTGTTGTAATAAATGTGTGGCTTTTGAGAAACCTGAGAAGCGAAGAAGGATCGCCTTGGTGTAGGGTCCTTTGGGAAAGGGAATGAAACATCCTCAGGTGAACCACAGTATTCCACATTTCCATTTCAGGAAGAATCCTATATCCAAGAGGATAGTTGTGGGGTGTTGCTATGCCTGTCCCACTGACCCAGAAATTGCCCAAAGATGGTATCACTCTTGAAGAACTAGTAGAAGGATAAAGAAGAAAAGGGCTAAGAATAAAGCAGGGGAGACATTGTATCATCCTTTTCCTGTTGAGAATCAACCTAACCCTTCTCCAACATTTAGGGGTTACTGTAAAGCAGTTCCCTTCATTTCCCCACATATACCACTTGACAGAACTGAGATGAGGAAGAGGCGACTAAGAGGAATGAACACTACACCATTTCACCACTGTAGTACTGGGACGACAAAGAGGTATTTAAGAGTAATGAACACTGCACCCTTTCACCACCTTAGTACTGGGACAAAGAAGATGACTACAGAGAGCTATAAGAGAAGGCATGTCTCTTTTTAATAAGGTTGGGCAACTCTCATTAGGGATCCATGCCTTCGGCCTGTCAAGTGACTGCAGGTGTATGATGAGAGACCAATGGAGCAGAGCAGGGAGCAACAGGGAGGCCTGGTTTGGGGAGACCAGCAGGGAAACTTCCTTGAGAGGAGGCAGTCAGGATGGGACCGGACAAGGAGCAAGGCCACGAGGAATCCCCCCCACCCCGCCCAGAGGACTTGGAGAGCCCAAAGACTGGGGGCTGTGTACTTATTGCAGGTCTAGGTGCCTCGGTGAAAGAGAACCAGCAGCAGGAGCTTCCAGAGAGCACCATGATGAAAGGACGTTGCCGGCGTGCAGACAACCAGAGCTCGAGAGGGTGGACTTCCTGTTTTCAGCAGTGAAGGAGAAGCAGTGGGAACTTCCAGAAGGAGATGCAACGAGCCGGTGAGTGTCAGGGCCACTCTCGAACACCGGGGCACTCCTAGAGGACCGCAGATAAGGATTGATCATTCTAATTAGGCAAACCTATGCAGATTGAATATCAAACTGAATGGAAAATTACGTTTGAGCAAAATACATACATATTGAAAACTGAACTAACTGGAACTTTAGAATTAAGTGAAACAAATGCATATTGAATACTGAACTGAATGAAACTTTAAAATTAAGCAGAATGAACACTTATTGAACACCAAATTGAATGAAACCTTGAAGTTAAGCATCATAGATATTGAATGGAATGACACATTTATGGTCTAAGCAAATAAGGAGAACAGCCCAAATGCCTATGTGAAAATGAATTACAGATAGGGGCACACATGTGGCAGAAGGTGGGTGTGAACAAAACACTCTCAAACTGAACTTTTATGAGTGTGTGCATTGCGGCAAGGACAAAGACTGGCAAAGGGTGTGTGACACATGATGGCAGAGTCAAGAGACTGACACCAAAAAACCACAGGAGTTTAAATCTACAAATAAAAGGCAAGAGGATGTAGAGGAGGAGCCAAGAGCCCCCAGCTCAACCACCTCACCTGTTTTGCCTATATGTTGGGAGTCTGGATGTGAAAATTGTGCGGTACCAGTGAAAATACTGATACCTAAGAGAATCCTGGAGGCAAGGTTCCCATTGAGAAAACGATACCTGCATGCAAGAAAATATGATGGCCGTTTGAATGAAATCCCGGACGAAGCAGAGCAAATGAATGGTCACGATGAATGGAGACGTCACACAGAGCTGAGCTGACGTGCCTGGAAAACGATGCAGAGACTAGAGAATTCAGATATTCTATAAGGCATCAAGAAAGTATCAAGGATAAGTGACATCTTGGGATCAAGGTGTAGACGCTTATGCCATAAAATGGATTAAGATGTCAATTTAGTTTTTACGTGTACAGATGCAAAAGAAAGTCATGCAGACAAAGTATTCTTGAGGCTACCTTTATAGTGAATAGATTGCAGCATGGACCAATATATACATATATGCATAAAGAGTAAAGGATGAATGTTTCCACTACGTGTTATAGCAGAATTGGACTAAAAAAGAAAGGCCTCTTCTCAGTGTGTCGCAGTAAGAAAACACATGAATTAAAAGTGAATCTCGAAAGGCGAGGCTGGATGAACCATGAAGCTAAGCCAAGTAGCCAAGGTCTTATCAGGCTGAAGTTAACTAGCATTGGATACAAAATCGTGTGAAAGAACAAGCTCCTGTTCAGAAGGCATGAACAAACAAGGAAGATTTCAGAGGTCTATTAAAAAATTGTATTTTAAAAACAGTAAAGGCTCAAAATTATGGTCTTCAGTCATGTGGAAGAATGAAGTTGGACGAGCAAGATGCTCACATCTACGCATGAGGGCAGAGCTTGCATTCACTCCCCTGATTCTCCACAGTATAGAACAAACTCAAGGCCGAGCATCAAAGAATAATTGACTACGCTGACCACTGAGGTGATGATAGATTGATATGCTAATTGGTTGGAATCTGGGGTAAGACGAGCTCGCCAGCACCTGGAAGTCCAATCTGCGTGATGCTAGACGTAGGTGGAAAAGTACTGATAGAGAGTATCGTGCCAACCAATTGAAGGGGACCACATAATTCAGGGTCCTATAGTTTGTGTAGCCAATGGGACATTGTGTATTTAGTGACGTTCATAGTGGCCATTTTGATCGAAGGGCTTAATTGCCCGACCTGATGTTAAGAATCCTATCACTTTCACTATCCCATACTGGTATGGATCATATACTTAGATATTCACTCTGAGCCTATCACAGTTGCTATTAGGTTTTTGTAGTTTGCCACGTAAGATGGCGTTGGTAGTGACGCAGGTCAACATCAATGATGATGAGTTTTTGATAAATAAACTCTGTTTTTTATGAATCTCATTGAGTAAGAGGATCGAGCGAATTCGTTGATGTTTGTTATGCTCCCTGTTTTAGACAATTGAAAATGAAACAGTTATCCCTTTTACCAACTAATTGAGTCATTTTGATTATTGATGTTTGAGTAACTTCTGCATCCCCATCCATCTCCAGGGTAATTGCTACTCATCTTAAAGGGCTGAGGTTATTCAGTTCAAGGCAGAGAGCCAGGGTTCCTGGTTGTGTGATCTGTGATGGGTGGACTGTGCGGTCTGTCAACTGCGCCTAGACCAGTGAGCACTGAATGCTGAAAAACAAGGACATTGTGGTGGTGAAGTTATAGTCTTGGGAAGGGAACCCTGAGACTTGAGTAACTACACAAGTGGTTTGGAGAATGAAGCCTCAAGATGTTTTGTTTTCTGTGAACTGTATTGCTTGGAACTTGGGGAAGGGAACCCATGAGGATTGATTTTGAACTGTATCATCTTGAAATGGAGAAAGGTAATCTTGCGACTTTTTAGTGTAACGGTCAGAACCATGACCAAGAACGGCAAACATCCATTAGAGTAACAGAGGAGAAAGGGATTCCCAGTGGCCCAGAGCAACACGAAACACACCTGCTTGGGGAGTGGTGGGATCAGGGGGGTACTCCGTATACATGCACAGACATAGAATGAAATGAAGGGAGAACCACAGACCCACCCACAGTGTGGCCCTGCAAGGGAGGAATGGTGGCCAAAAGGGAGGACCATATGGCTGATAGATGCCTGTCGACCGAACCCAGAGTGGAAAGTCCGCCGCAGACCATGAAATACAATGGACATTCGGACCCATGAGACGGCTGTGCGAGGGTCGGAATGCCGCGGTTCTGCAATTTAGCAGAGACGCGGATGTTGGATGAACATTCGGACCTGCGAGACGGCTGTGTGAGGGTCGGAACGCTGCGGTTCTGCAATTTAGCAGAGAAGCAGGCGTTCAGCTGTCTCTGGCAGTGTGGGGACCTTGGCCGTGGAACCGTGTTCAAAGAAACGCTGTATTACTGCAGGGCAGCAGTTCCGCTCACCAGCGGGGAGCACAGTGTTAGGCAGGTACAACCCGAAGTGACTGAAAACCCCAACCAAAGACCCATAAACACACAATTCACTTACCTGTGCAATGGGGACCCGAACAGGGCGGTGGACATAGTAGGAGGCGGGGAGAGATGCAGTACGCCATGCTTTAAGAGGAAAAGGGGCGGGGCTTGGAGAGTTTTTATAACATGGAGAAGGAAGTAGATCCTGATTGGCCTGTTAATCTCTGCATATATAAAGCCACGGATATGAGGAGGAGGTGTGTTCACTCTTGGTTTTGTTGCAGAATGAACCAGACGGCCAGACAGGAGCTGCAGAAAGCTGGTGGGCGTATGAGGACTAGGAAGAGAAGATTTGCCAGAGGACCTTACTACATTCCCTGCAAAGAACCAGAAAAAGAACACTACATAAGCACAGAAGGAGAGGAGAAGGAATATCTGCAGTAAAGAACACTGCCTTAACTTTTTTTTTTTTTTTGCTTCAACCCGTTGTAAGTCTGAATAAAGACCATTTTCCTTTCTTCAACAACTGCCTGACTGTCTCATTGTCACATTAAGGAACTTTTTTATACCTGGAGAAGGGAAGCTGAAAGAAAACTGCGATCTGGAAGAAGCTCAGAGCTTTGAGTTGAACACTATTTCTTTTATTATTGAGATCACTACACATTGGTTACCTTTAATTGTCCAGGCACAAATTGGTTTTGGACACAGACAGAGTATTAAGTTGAACTATTT
Organism: Ambystoma mexicanum; assembly: GCF_040938575.1. Taxonomy (NCBI): domain Eukaryota; kingdom Metazoa; phylum Chordata; class Amphibia; order Caudata; family Ambystomatidae; genus Ambystoma; species Ambystoma mexicanum. The sequence continues at coordinate 628,169,560 of NC_090937.1, forward strand.
GACTCAGACATTCCTTATTTTGATTCAGGTAGTGAAATTACACCTTAGCATAGGGCAAGTTACTTCTATCCTCCTGACATTTGATTTAATAACGTATTTCACTTTGTACTTTAAGGGGCTGATTCATGAAATTATTTGCGCCGAAAAACAGGGATTTGTGTGCCATTCTGCATGCAAATCCCTATTTGTTAAACAGGGATTTGCAGGCAGAATGCTGCACAAATATCAGTTTTTCGGCGCAAATAATTCCATGAATCAGCCCCTAAGTCTGTTGTCTGTGTCTTGCTTCATGATGCCTTCACAGGCTCTATAAAATATATTTAAGCTTTGATGATTAGTTATACGGAGGTGTCTTCCCCTTATTGAATGCCCTCTACAACAACAATACCATCCCAAAATACTGTGGCAATAAGGAGGCTGTTTTTGAACTTAATAGTCTGTTTTATTTGAAATAGTATATTAAAGAAACATATGCTGCCCTACTTTATGGTGGGCGAGAAACCTAAGTACTCTTTATAAATAAACGCAGGCCACTTGGCTACCATAAAATATAACCTGCTTGCTTTTTCATGCAAATGTTCAATTCATTCAAACACCCATTCATTTAAATCAGATATGAATAACTAATCCCATTCACTAATACGAACGAACATTCAAATCATCTGCACTTGATGGCTTGCATATTTTCATAACCAAATTCATATATGATGCTTTTTATTTTCTCTAGCATCAATGACAAGTGTTGGGATCATAGAAAAACTTCAGAATTAACGCTTTACTTGACTTCCTCTAATACCTTTGACAAGTATTGGCATCAGAGAAAATCTACATAATTTACATTGAATACCATAAAGCTTCCTCAAAACAATCCTATTTTGAATATGGAGCAGCAGTGGATTTCAAGTTTCGGCATACATGCAAAGTTCAGTGTGTAACCTTGAACTGCTTTGTCTGAAGTCTTTGATTTAGATTCAAGGTGTTAGTTTTCGAGTGCACAATATTTTGGTTAATTTAAAATGTCATACAACATGAAAATATGATTTTCTGCTGAAAAAGAAATTAGATCTCCAATCCTACTTAACAATAGAAGTGTGCCTAATGCAGAGCCTCTTCTATTCTATACAGTGTTATTAAAATGTCAATGGTCATTTAACTTAACTTAAGCTCCCTCCCATTGAACCAGAATGATATGTCTTTGTCCAGAATTTCTCTATGTATATAAAGCATGGCTCCCGAGGGTCACATATTAAATTATTTTATTTTATTTATCGGGTATTTATAATGTGCCTATACAGCAACATGGATGAAGAAAAACAAAACAGTCCCACTCTAGGCATTGGGCCTCATCACAAGTTGGGCGTTATCCTGGAGGAATTACGGCCGGGATACCGCTCGGGCTATTAGCGTTACTGCCAACTGGTCCAGCGCTATTAGCGCCGGATCAAGGGTTGGGCGGTAATGGGTATTTCCCATTCCCCATTGGGTCATTTTGTGACTTAGTGGAAAGCACCTGTGTGTTCTTTCTGAATTATGCAGATGATACACAACTAGTATTTGAACTAAAAGGCAATGGGCCTCATTACGACCCAGGCGTTAAGGGTTAACGCCGTCGTTAACCCTTAACGCCTATTCTGATTTTAACGGCTGCTTTTGCACCCAAAAATGGTTGTTAAGTTTGCACTGGGGGTAAATGCTGCCAGACTTGTGATTGGGTGGACCCTTAAATGCGGCAGTAATATCATTACCGCCGAAATTAAGTTCAGTTCAATAGGCTTTTATTCGATGTATGTCATCTTGCTTTATACATTTTACGATATACAGAAGTAAAAAGGATCACCACATCATAAAGTGTAGCAATAGGCGAGATTCTAATTAGAAATACGTATATCCATTAAACACAATACTGCATAAAAGTTCATACATACACAGATCAAAATCAAACCATTAGTGCACATTCTTTGATGTTTTTTGCTCCTATACATCAAGAAAGCATGAGAAATGTAGATACACAATACACCACTTTAATCACATCAAATTCATTGAGTTACCTTAGTGTTTCTACTGTTGTTGTTATACCACTTGCAATTAACACTGGGACTAAAAGTCTGTGCCTAAGGGTACTATAGGCTTAGCGAAAAAACTGAAAACGTGTCAATGTTTCCACTGCTAATAAGCAAAAGGGACAGGCACCATTACCATTTGTAGACCATCTCTTAGTGACATTCGCCAGAGATTAGTTGGAGACCGTAAACTTAACATACAGTTTACCTGCGCTAGGTGGCCTTACCATATCAAGGTATGTTTCGAGGCCCCACGCCATCTTGCTTTCCAACTATAAGATTCCCCCTGTAGAATTACTACAATTAGCAACTAATTCTGTTTCAATAAATTGTCTTACTTTGTTCTTAGCGGTGGCTCTTTGTCCCTCTGTTATGCAATGTAGGATGTGCCATAAGTTTATCAACCCCAAAAAAATCCACTGAGTCTTTTACTTGTCGTGCCCACGGGAGGGATCTACCACCCTCTTAGTCAAGTATGTGGGTTATTGCTTTTTGGTAGGTATTAAGCTCAGGGACTGACCAGATCCTAAGCCAAAAGAGAGCAGGTCTAAAATAAACCTCTTTTTATATTGGGCTAAGTCCCACTTCTAAATACTTTTAGGTTAGCTGGAGCTGATTTGAGTTGGCCAAGTCATTTCCTCAGAACTGTTCGTTCTGCTGTGTCCAAAGTATGACAATCAGCATGACCCCATAATTCAGCTCCATAACTCGACGCTGCCTTGGCCTGGATAGATAGCATTTTAATTGCTGGTGAGACCGTTCCTTGCCCATGACTATAGAAATATTTTGTTATACCCCCCATATTTCTCTATTTGCAGGGTAGCTTTCTTCATTTGTGGGGGCCAGTTCCCTTGGTCATTAAAACGTATGCCCAAATAATCATATTTCTGTACTTGTTCTAGGACGATATTCTTGCCCTGAACCAACATTTTAGTATATTTACAAAACTTCGGGCGTAATATCCGGATCTTGTCCTTGGACATATTAATTTCCAAATACAACTCAGTGCATTTCTCCTGGAATGCTTCCAATGTGGTCTTAATTCCTTCTGGGGAGATGGACAAAATGACTGCATCATCGACAAAAAGAAGTAGAGGACAATTCTCTACTCCCAATTTGGGGGGTCTAAACATTCCCTTCTTAAATGGGCCATCACCTCATCCATGTATGTCAGGAAAAGTATGGGGGCCAACATACAACCCTGTCAGACTTCTCTTCGGACATCAAACAGCCTGGTTAATTCTCCCCCCAGACCTCACCTTACAGCTGCCTTATTTTCTGTGTAAAGCTCTATCATTATTTTAAGCAACCCCGAGGGAACTCCTATTTTGGCCAAGATGCTCCAAAGGTCTATCCTTGACACAGAGTCAAATGTGATCCTCAAGTCCACAAATGCAGAATACACCTTCATCCTCTTCAGTACTGCATACTTCTGACTGACAAGGTAGAGTCTTAATGCATGATGTAATATACTGACTCTCGGTTGCTATCCCGCTTGGAGGTGATCAATGGGGCCCCATATTGACGGTTCATCTTTAAAGAAGTCTGTGGGAATGAGGTTGGTGCCAGGAGCCTTGTCCCACTTCTGTTTAATTATTGCCTCACATACCTCTTTCATTTCTAATTTGAGGGGCCTACTTGTAACATTCACCTCCTCCCCTAAGACCATGCATGCATGGCAACTTCCCTTCCATATCTTTTTGTTCTGTGTATAACGCCCCAAAATGGTTGGTCCATCTGGACTGACTTATTTTGATTAACCACTCCCTTGTCCCTGGTCCTGGTCCTCATCTAAGCCAATAACTAACCTCCAGAATGTTCTAGTGTCCCCCTTGGATCCTGCCTTCAGCAGGGCACCCCATATTGTCTGAGCAAATATGGTTTTCTTCTTTACTAATATGGCTTTATATTCAGCCCTGACTACTCTGAGTTGTAATTTGTCCTTAAGTTGTCTGCTTTTTAGACAGTTAAGGATGGCAGTCTTTGCCTTTCTACATTCCCTGTCATACCAGGGGCAACATAAGGTTGGCTTACTTTTTTACTTTTGGTTGGCTTTGACACAAAGGGGCGGATAGTCTCCAAAACCTCAGCAAAGGAACCTATGAGGTCTGTATCCCTCATATTTGTATGTACCAAGTTATTTATTAATGGGACTATTTCCTTATAGATCAAGGGTTTAACTCATGTCTGGTCGAGATCGGTCCACGTAATTTGCTTTTTGGCAGTCCCCTGCATACATGATGGGGCAGCATGCAGTTTACCTACATTGATCTTTTTATTAGGGCCCCACTCTGGACATTTTGACACATACAGGTTTATGGTCACTCTCCTCCACCTCCAGAACATCCTTTATCATATCCATTTGCTCCACGAAGATTTGTATATAGTCAATATGGGAAGAGCTTCCATGTCCCTGAATGTAGGACTCGGGGGCTGATCTTTCGGGAATCAGCCGTTACATGCCATCAGGCCCAGCACCAGTAATGCTGAGGCACTTCTATGTGCTGAGAGGTGGTTTCACTTCCTAGGAGGGGAATCAATTCTGATATATCCTATGCCTCATCCAAATCCTCCCACAACCCCTCCAGGTCATTAGGTGGTTCAATTTGAACATTGAAATCCCCTATGATAAGGATACTATGGTTGGATTGCCCCAACTTAGTTGTAACAAGATCCCTTGCCAAGGTAATAGGGTCACAAAGACTTCTCATATTGAGATTAAACAATAGAGGGGACAATAGAGGGGACAAGCTAGTTCCCTGAGGAACTCCAGAAATAATAGGGGTAGCCTCAGATAATTTGTCCCCCCAATGTACTCTGGCTTGCCGATCCTTCATAAAAGAAGACAGCCAAGCCAATGCCACTGGGGAATAACCAGCTATTGTATCCAGTGCTTGTTGTAGTAGCTGGTGATCCACCAGGTCGAACGCTGCACTGAGATCAAGTAACATCATGCATGACAAATGCCCTTAGCATGGGCTTCTGATGTTGCTCTTAAAAACACTGTTTTTATTCTTCTGATTTCAGCATTGATGAAGGAGGCCAGGGGACCTTGAGGGGGTGTTCTTGCTTAGTTTTGTAACTTCTGGGGCAGCATATCATGCTATGCTTTGTGACTGGGATAATATGAGTGGAGGCTGAACAGAGATTATACTATTCCTTAACGTAGTCAGTTTCAGGGGCCCAAAGTCGTTCTTTTCCAAGGTGCTAACACCCTAATGATTATACTGATTCAGATGATATTGGTATATAACAATCATCTCTGAATTTCACAAGATACATTAAGACAGGTTTCAAAGATTTGTGTGAAACCTTGATACAGGTTTGATTCGCAACAGAGCCAATTCAACAGTTGTTCCTTCCCAGGTCGACCAAGTGAATGTCATGAAATCTGGCAATAGTGACATTAATTAGTACAGTTCTTAAAAGTGGAACCAATCCCGCAAAAATGTGTTTTATATTAAAAAAGGTATTGTATTCCTACCTCCGTGGAGTATTACTACTGTGCTAGATATGGTACAATCAGAAGGCACTACAACAACTCGAAAATGCAAATGACTGCTCACCCACAGAGAAACAGATTACCAATCCAAATGACTGCTCACCCACAGAGAAACAGATAACCAATGCAAATGACTGCTCACCCACAGAGAAACAGATAACCAATACAAATGCGGCACCATAAAAGATTCAAAATACTAACCAGAAAAACAAAATAATAGCACATCCATCATAATGATAATCTTGAAATTGAAGAGCCAGTTCATCAAAACACCTCCAGGAGTAGATGCTAGAACACACATTTAAAAAGGAGAACAACTAAGATACATTGCTGATAGAATGATGTGCATGCAATATCTTACAAACCTTTAGAAGACCTGGAATGTGAGGCAACTTACAGAATAGTTGTACAATCATCAACAGGTTGTACTAATTTGAAAGTGCAATGACTTTCTATTAAATTCTTCCAAGGAACAGCTGTAACAATAACAGAGCTCTAGGAACAACTACAAAAATAACATCAAGAAGGTAATTGGGATAGGCCATCAGGGGGTGCATGGATGCGATCACCCTCGACGTGAGCTCCACACCCAGTGGTCCCTTAAGTGGTCTGAGCCCCATCTTAGAGATCCCCCGACTGTAATAAGGTGCATATCGTTTGATGGGACCCCCCCCACGCAGTGATCAAAGAAAAGAGAGAATAGCAGACTCATGGAGAGAAGATTCACCCCTCTGCAACAAGATATATGCAAGGTAACACATTGGAAGCGGGCCGAAAGTGAAAGTGTCTATGCGGTCTTGACGATTACAAACACATTCAACTGACCACTAAGGGGAACGAGGAACTGGTGATCCGACACCAGCTGCAGGGAACAGACAACGCGGTTTTCCCTCGCCAGACCTGACAGGGATCCTCTAAGCCTGCGGACCCTCGGCAGAATTTTGGTGGTGCACCCTGTTCAAGGTGTCTTGAAGAAACTGCGCAATAAAGTGCACGAACCCCAGAGATTCCCCCCTCATCAGGTCGTAGAAATTTCCCCCTGCTTGTGGAGGTGGAGTGCAAGAATGGTCTGGCATCCCCCAGGAGAGCAAAAGGGTAAATCGCAGGAGCACATGCACGGATCAATGCACCGACAGAGGTGTACAAGGCCTTCAGGGTGCCCGCCCTGACTCTGCCCTCTACCTCCGCATACGCATCTGACCAGCTCCTACTGGAACTTTGGGTTGGGGGCCGAGGAAAATATACAGAACATTGAGGAGGAGGGGAGCGACACAGAGACACGTTGCCGTGCCTGGACCTCCCCCTGGACCTAAGGTATCACCATACAGGATGGCATAGTGGCACTGTCTGAGATTGCCCAACTGGCCAGACAGCAAGGGACCCGCCGAACCCAGAGGACTGCATATGGATCAGCCTATGGTTAAGCCCCTAAACGGAGGGACATGGCACTGAGGTCAGCAGCTACCTTACACAGGCACCAGGCGAGCCACACACTGACCATCCGCCTTGACCCACTCGGCGCTGGGCCCTTATAGGAGAATCCACACACCAAACATCCTTTCCAGACGCTCCACGGACAGTGTGCTGCCAGACGCATCGTTGATATACCGTAGAGTGGACCCGAGAGCTGGGGCCTGTGGCATGTGCAAAAAAGGCCCATGTTTCTAAACTAAGGACTAAACACAGTGAGCAAGATGCCCAGGCACAGCCATTGAGATCCTGATTTTGCATGGAGTCCCTGTAAAACCAGATATTACATGAAGAGGCCTGGTATGTTATCATTAGAAATCCATTACTCATTTAGTGACTCATTGGTAATTCATTCAGTCTGAATAGTGACATTAGTTATTCACTATCCATATTATTCAGCCATTTATATTTGCTAGAGAAAGAGGTCTGTTATATTAAGTGCCTTGTAGAGACATGTTTAGATAGACATATGTTATTATTTATTATGCATGCAATTAGACATGCAAGTATGCATTGGGCCATGGTATAGTGCTTGGTTTGTGAGTGAATGCGTTAGGCACTATAGAGCATGTAGCTGGCATTCTGAAGCCATTGAGACACAGAAGAGCAGCGCCATGGTCTGCAAAGATTGCTTTGAGTTGCACTGTGAGCAATGGAATGGAAACCGTTTCTTGGCAGGAAGGCCATGACTCTTGCCTTAGCAGGAGAAGCTTATTAGGCCCTGGGTTGCCTGCAGACAGACAGGAAGGTGGGGGCATTCGCAGAAGGGAGCGAGGTGCTTTGCACAGAGACATGAATGGAGAGAAAAAGGGATTTTAGCTAGCTAAGAGCTGACAGTGAATGAGAGAAATTGGAGGATGGTATGGTTTCGTAACACAGTAACACAGACAGGAGAAGGCCATAGAACACAGAGAAGATATGATGTACAATGTCACGATGACAGAACACACAGTGACTGACGATAGAACAAGTCATGCATACACAGACTTTCAGGCGCTTGGCTAGAGAAATGCTTTCCTGACAGAAGAGAGTGAATCTTAGCTAAGAGAGGATGTAACTATGGAGAAAGAGTATGGGCCTCATTACGACCCCGGCGCTAAACCATGGTGCTATTAGCACCATGGTCCATGCCGGGGTCCGCCATGGTGAATGGCGGAATTACTGCCCCATTCCAAGGTTGGCGGGGCGGTAATTCCCCATTCACCATGGGCCCTTCCCCATTCCCATTTTTGCAAATTGCGGCACCGTACTTAGCACCAAGGTCCCTTTGCGGCACCCTACTTTAACGCCTGCTAAAAGCAGGCATTAAGGTCGGGTCCTGCAAAGGGAACTCGTAATGTGGCATTAAGGGTTTAACGGCGCCGACACCTTTTACGGCGCCGTTAAACCCTTAACGCCAGGGTCGTAATGAGGCCCTATGTCTTTTGACACTATAACTGGAAGCCTGAAAGAGGCTTTTGGAAATCGGCTTACATGCAGCTTGGGGAATCATTCTAGCAGGGAGCTTTGTCTGGAGAACAGACCACTGAGAGGCCAAGGAGAGAGGCCCTTACTAGCTGGCTGCAAGGGAGCTGGAGAGGAGAGATATGGGACACATTCGAGATAGGCAAGCTTGCACACGCAGAGGGGAGTATTGCTGATTGATTGAGTATGAGGCCTAATTGATCTGAATAAGGCACGTGCCAATGGGGAATTAGGACAGACACTCACACAGAGCTTTTGGTTTGATAGAAGGGGAGATCAAACAGGGATTGTCTTAGAGAGAGAGTGTGATGTTTGGTGTGAATTGGAGAGAAAAACTGAATGCTGACACTTGTGAATTATTATTAGGCTGCAATTGTTGTTATTAGGCTTTGTTGATATTAGATTCCTTGCATAGAAGCCAGTTTGCTTTGCTAGAAGTGTTTATTATGTCTTGCTGTGTATGAATAAATGTATTCCATTGTTATAATTGAGACTGACTTGTGTGTTTTCATTTGTGTCCATTGTCATCTTATTTCTCGTCTCATTTCTTAGTGTTTGGTTTGGTTTGTCGTGCATGTTGTATCTTGTGTCTGTTCTTAGCATGGAGGGTATGCTTGTGTGTCCATAGATAGCAATTTGGCAGTAACACTGTGCACAATCACCCTGAGATACATTTGCAGGGGGTGCCAGAGTGTCACACCCCCCTGAGGTAGTTTTGGAGACTAACAAATGGTCGCCCATGTGGGGCTAGGCCAAAGGTAGATTTGTTGCAGTTTGACAAAATGGCACCCAACGTGATGCCCTTCCTTCCACAGCTGATATCGATGAGGGCTGGAACAGATGTGTAGTCTGCAGATGGTTGGCAGCTGACTTCTGATCCACTGATCATCGACTTGGCTGAAGGCAAGGTTCAAAAACGATGTTCGCGTGTGCAGCTGGCTGTGTTATCTGGTTTCTTTTAGCCGTATTATCTGTCCATGGTTATTAAGTTCGTGGGAATGTTATTTTTTATGTTTGATATTTTGTCTTGGGGATCCTTTTGTGTTGGAGAGAGCATGTTATGAGTCCACAGCTTTGTCCGTCTGAATGACGTGGTTGTCTGACTCCTTTGTTTTGAGAAATCCGGATTGTTTTTGCATTCAATTGTCCAGAGCAGTTTTTCATGACTGGCGATTGTTTTTGAAAATACATGTACATATATTTGTCAGGCTAGAGAATTGTATTATTTTTGTAGATGCTTGATGACCTTTGTTGAAGTTCACAGACATTTTTTAATTGGAATCCGACCTTTGTTTTGGATTCATTTGTTGTTTGAGAACTTGCGCACAATTTCGCCAAGCTTTGACTGTGATCTGCATTGTTTAGAGATGTCAAAGGCTTGTTTGAAAAAGTACACCACGAGATGTGAGAGTTTGTTGATGATTGAGAAACCCGAAGGGTTGAGAGTGAATAATGAAGCTTCAGGAACAGAAATGACACCATATAATATTGACTTGAAAGCAATAAGAAATCGGCTCAGACATATGCTTGATGCCTGGGATGATTCGCCGGCACCAACCATAGTGATGGGAGGCAACAGAGTTCCTATGAGAAACCCAGCAGGGGTAATGCACAATATAGTGCATGGAGAAAATGTGAATATTGTCGTTGGGGAGAAAGAGTTACCTCAGGGCAATAATAGAGAGAGTGTGACCCAGGCAGTTTGTTCCAATGATAGTGCAGCAGTAATTGAAAAAATTGCTGCAGCAGAAGAGCAACAAATTGAACAAGATGTTTGCCATGAAGAGAAAATGGAGAGTGCATTTTTTGACAGACATGTGCAGTTTGCCTAGAGAAATGCATAGAGGGATTGCCTATGAAGATTTGCATTGTGAAACTGTATCATTGGAGACATCTTTGCATGGAAGCAGTTATGTGCATGGAGACAGTTTTGTGAAGCATTTGCATTCTAGGTTTGTGGGAAGAGATGAGATTGTTAAAATCTTTGATTTGAATGGTAATGGCATTTGTGATGACATTTTTAGCAGAATTTGTAGCAGCAGTGTTTGGCCTATGTTTGGGACTAAAAATGTTGTTTTGTCTAACGGCTTTACAACTTGGTTAGCAAGCGAGAGGAAGATGAATCAACTGAATCGTGCTAATTTAGGATGTTCTGAGATATTGCATTCTTTGAATATTTTGAGTTTTTCGAGTGAACACATGGAGAGAACGGGTGTTTACGTTATGATAGCAATGAGGAAGAAACATTGTGCAGCATCAGCAGACTGTTGTTTTGAAGAGGGAATAGGCAGAGAGAACACTGAATGCAATTTGAATTTGAAGAGCAAAGCTTTTGCAGGACATGGAGTGCAAATGAGTGAAATGCATCTGTTTAGTGAACATGGGTGGATTCAAAGTGAATCATTGATGTTCAAAATGGAGATGGATTGTGTGACTAGAGAAGGTTTTGACACAGGGAGTAATGCACAGAGGAATGCAATTTTGCAATTTTTGAATTTGCATTTTCTGAACTATGTGAAATGGATTGTCCTGTTTTGTTTTGAGAAGGGCAGCGATGGATGTAGAAATGCATCATGTAGCATGGAGAGACAGGCATGGTTAGACAGAGACAGGAGCACACTCATAAACTGAAACTGATACATGTACACTGATTACGGGGCAGACATGGAGCAACTAGCATTGATGTCTTTTGAGAGACATTGGGAGTTTAGAACTAGCTATGTGCACTGAAGTACTCTGTCACACTCACCAGGGTCTCTGTGGGAGCGATGAAGTCTTCCGGACCTTTGCCCCGGAGTAGTGGAGTGGTGCTACAGGCATCTGTTGAGAGAGATGTGAGCTGCTTAGTTTGCCTGGATATGGGCCCCAATCACCCTTTCTCCCTCCTCCCCGTGTGTGTACTGTGATGGAAGTGTAGGAGTAAGGCTCACCTTTAGGATAGATTGGGCAAGCTCTCCATCCTGAAGTAGGCAGGGGGGCTGTATCTCTGAGACCCTTGGAACTTCTCTAGGTCCTGGTTAGTCTCTGTTCTGCTACCTACTGTGTTTCTTCACCCAGTGAAGAGTTCTAGTTCCAGTTGCTTCACTTGTTCAAATTAACTGGCAGGTGTGTTCTAGTTCCAGATTGCAGGTAAATTCTAGTTCCAGTTGCTTCACTGGTTCGGATTACTTGCAGGTGAGTTCTAGTTCCAGTTTGCAGGTAGGTTCTAGTTCCAGTTACTTCACCATATTTGATATATTTGCAGATAAGTTCTAGTTCCCTTTTGCGGGGTGGTTCTGATTATTCTGCGCATCACTAAGAAACCTTGCTATACGGCGACAACAGTGATTACCAGTTCTAATCCTGTCCTTTCTTTCTTCACAGGTGATTCTCGGAGGGATCTGCCGAAGAAGGCGTGCGCAAGAACTCTGAACCCTACCTTTAGATCTCCAAGAAGATTTGGGTAAGTGATGCTGCGAGCGCACGCTTGCTGAAGAAGTTGGAATGCAGCAAAGGCGCTTACAGGTACTGCTTTTCTTATGCCTTCTTTCTCTTCCAGATGCTGATATCAAGGACGTGCACGCGGATGTAGCCGAGAAAGGGACAAGTCAAGGATCGCGATAAGCATGTTGCTCGAAGTCACAGTTGCAACACAAAGCACAGGTCTGCCTTTGGGCGTGGCTTATATAGCCAACCACGCCCAAAGGCTAGAACGTGCCCTTGAATTCACAGGATTCACAGGAAGTCTGCCAGGGGCCATCTTGAGTTTTATAGGAAGTGTGCCTGAGCTAATCAGAGTCTCCAAAGGGGGCCGGGACTAACTGTGGAATGCACCTGATTGCAAGAGTGTGGTAAATGGATGTTGGATGCCTGCAAGGTGTGTTTAGTCTGCCAGGCTCTAACCCATCTTTCTCCTGCCTGTTCTCCAGCATTTATGACACACAATGAGAAATACTGTTTTGTTTTTGGCTTGAATACACCTGAAATCTGAGAGAACTAATACTTGCACTTTTGTTTTCCTTGCATGACACCTGGAGAGGCACCTTGACCAGACGGAGACTTACAGAGATGCCCAGATCTTGATGACTGATGAGATTACATCGCATAAATTGACCAGACCATGATTGACAGCATCGCATGATGATGAATGACGAATGAAGGATTGACCAGACTGAATTGACCAGACCTTGATGACCGTCTGTTCGAGATTCATGATGGCTGACACCTTTTGACTTTGCATTCTGGCTGCCTTGAAGCAGCACCGCCAACTGGTTTTTGTCACCTTGTGATGTGACATATTTGACACCTACACTTTGCTGCAGCACTTCTGGTGATTGTTACTGGTTTGAGGCCTTGAAGTCTGGCTTTGTCAATGGCTGTGCTCTGAGAAGGTACTCAGAAGACCTGTTTGCTGACTGATTTCCTGGCTGACAACTGAAGTGCCATGGGAAGTGAAGATCCTGACTGACTGTGAGAGTTGACACCTTGCAGCATTCTGTGCCAAAAAGTGAAAGATGTTCAGCAAAGGAAAGAAACTGTGATTTGGGTTGTTTTGTAATCTACAGCGAGGAGAGAATCCATCTGAAATGCCTTACCTTCTGAACCAGAAGAAGTCACATGCTTGGGGCAAGGGAAAAGGAGAGAAATGCAAATGAGCATGAAGAAACACTCTAGTGCATTTGAAGTCATTGATCTGACGCCATGGTGCTTTGAAATCTGCATTTGCATCCAACGTTGGCTAGTCCCTCATTTGAAGAGCAGGGACTGGCATGAAAGGAGTGCTCTGAATTACTGTGAATCTGAATGTTGGCCTATGTAAAGGGCCTAAGTGCAATGTCATTGCATTGCCACTGGAGAGTTGCTATCTGCATTGTTTTGCTTCAACACTCTGAATGAGTGCCACTACGAGTGATACATCGGTATCAAGAGGATAGATAGGGAGAGTTTTGGAGATAGGGAGAGTTGAGGAAAGTGCTTGAGAATCTGTTTTGATTGGCACCAACGAATGCTTGCAGCAGTCAGCATGATTTGCTCTGAAGAAAGATCTGTCACCTATTGTGAGAGAGCTTGCAGCAGTGAGGCTCTGAAATCTGTCACTGAAAATTGTCCATTTGCAGGACACACTTGGGATCCGTTTTCTGCTGGAGCACCACTTCTGCTTTGGGCTATGCTTTGATGCCCACACCATTTGTTGATACACTTTATTGACACAACTTTTGCTACGCTTTTGCATTGGCACTAATCCGTACTGACTTTGAATTTTGCACAAGTGATCAAGACTGACATGGATTGAACTGGAAATGAACTGGAATTTACCTGATTGGCCTGCATGACCAATACACTGAAATGTATTAACCTGGCCTGTTTGGCTATTGACACGTTTGAGTCTTTGATACCTTGACACCCGTGAAAGTGAAATATTGTTATTTTGTGCTTGACACACTGAAATTGAATACATTGTGATGACCACAGTACACATGCATTGATTCTATGCTTTATTTTCATTTTGAATACAATCTGCTTCTAGAGCCATAGTTGGCTACACATTTTTGACTTGACTCTTTGCTTGAATTGCTACATTAGAGATTTGTTTAGAAATTTGAATATGCCATTCTGAATTCTGACACGCTTGTAGCTATGCATTATTGAGATTTGAGACACCGATAGAGAGCAGCTTTTGTATTTTGGGTTTTTTGCATTATTGAGAAATGTCCATGATAGAATGCTTTTTCCCTTTGCAATTTTACTTGATTTTAGCATGCCACGTTTAGAGTAATTTGAATTTAGTAATGTATTCTCTAATGATAAGATGAGAGATTGTAAAACCAGATATTATACGAAGAGGCCTGGTATGTTATCATTAGAAATCCATTAGTCATTTAGTGACTCATTAGTAATTCATTCAGTCTAATAGTGATATTAGTTATCCACTATCCATAGTATTCATCCATTTGCATTTGCTAGAGAAAGAGGCCTGTTATATTAAGTGCCTTGTAGAGACATGTTTAGATAGACACGTTATTATGTATTATGTATGCAATTAGACACGCACGTGTGCACTTAGAAGTATGTATTGAGCCATGGTATAGCGCTTGGTTTATGAGTGAATGCGTTAGGCACTATAGAGCATGTAGCTGGCATTCTGAATCCATTGAGACACAGAAGAGCAGTGCTACGGTCTGCCAAGATTGTTTTGAGTTACACTGTGAGCGATGGAATGTGTAAACAGTTTCTTGGCAGGAAGGCCGTGACTCTTGCCTTAGCAGGAGAAGCTTATCAGGCCCTCGGGTGCTCACAGACAGACAGGAAGGTGGGGACATTCGCAGAATGGAGCGAGGTGCTTTGCACAGAGACATGAACGGAGAGAAAAAGGGATTTTAGCTATCTAAGTGTACTCCGGAGACCCCCGGCCAGCCCATAAAGCAAAGGTTTGCTCCGAAGTAGTTTAAGATGAGATGGCTGCACCCTTGAGATGGATGGGGGTGCAGATTTATTACTCCAATGTCAATAAATAAGGACAACACAATGGTTTGTCAAAGGGAGTCCGTTTAATGACAAGTAAAAAAAACAGGGAGTCATGGAAATCAGCAGTGATGTGATCGTCCTTCTGGCTTCAACTCCAATGAACTTCATACAAGTAGTAACATTTATACTCAAGACTCATCATAATTGGCATGTAACACTAAAAAGTTAACATGCAATTCTATTGGTTAGGAAAAGGTAACTTTAATATAGGTACTATATCTGTATATGGTAATGGAGTGAGGGGATTGGGTAAACACTGTCAGGTGGGTGTCTAAGCCCTTCCTTCAAAAATGACTACTGTAGACGTCACTAAAAGTACGACGTCCCATTGGTTCTACTAACTATAGGACCCTAGAATATTTGGTCCATTGTGATTGGGTTGGCACCAACCCCATGCATACATTTCCACTTTGCTTAGCAGCACGCAGAATGGTCAGCCAGGTGCAGGGTGCCCCCTAGTTACCCGGCCTTCCATCAATTAAGGTTACAATCAATCATCACTTCAGCAATTGTGTCACTTATTTTAGTGTGGTTGGCCTCGAAACTGCATCTTCTGTCTGGAAACGTTCTGATATCTCTTCCTGGGTGGATGCCAAGCATAGGTGTGAGCCTGTGCTTCTTCTGGCTCGGCTGGTCACGTGCTTCCCACACCGTGAATTTGTCTAGTTTCTCTCAATTTGTGTATTTGATTCTTATTCAGCTTGCCACCTGCCTGTGCGTCCTTATCTCGACCTTTCAGAGACAGGATATTCTGTTCTTACGCTTCAATTAGATGTAGCTACTGTTCGTTCCTTCTATTGGTATGACCTTGGCTCTCCTGGCACGAGTTGCATCTGCCGAGTTTCGATTCACCTGTCTCTTCTCGTTTTGCTAGAATATGAATCTCTGCTCATGCGGCCTTTAGTAACCTGGGTTGATTCTGCTTTTCGTGCAAAGTGGAATCGCACTTCTAATACTGTGCTTCGTTTGAGGTAGATTATGTATAATGGCGCTTGCCGGGCTATTCTTATACTTAGCATAGCAAGCCGTACTGTTTTCTTAGCCTTCTTGCGGTTCAAAGCATATGTACAGGTGTAAACTGATCAACTGTATTAATTTTGCTTAAAGTTTAACTCTCTTACGTTTTGATAGCTTTCTATCACTTTAAGCTCACAATCTCTTTTCTCAGGGCGTTTTGTCTCTTTGTATCATTCATGGTTCGTCATTTGTTCTATCTGTGAGTCCGTCCCCACCCTTGTGACATCACCATTCGTCTTCCATTAAGACCTTTTTGGTTTCTTCCGGGACGACACTTAGGCAATCTTCATTTCGCCTCATATGCTGGTAGGGTTTTCTTAATGGATACCTTACTGTCCATGGTTTCTGGGTATTGGGACTTCAATGGGTGTTGTTCTTGTGATAGGTACTGGGCAGAGCCCTACTGTGGTTCTCTGCTGATTTATTTGCTCATCATACGTCACATATCTTGGTGTGAACGTTCCTGGTACTTCAAAATGGGCGACTGGAGAGCAAGCTTTATTCGGGACCTCCTCTACACTCCCCCTTCTGGATGATTCATCAACCACTTTCACCTCCTTCCTTGGATTCAATTCACTTGAATCTTCTATATTTATCTTCACTCCATCGCCTGGATTCATTCCTTCTTCATCTTCTGGGGCTATACATGATGGTTTGAAGAAGTGTCTTTTTGAAGTCCATGGGCCTCATTCCGAATAAGGTGGTAAGAGATACCAGGCACCGGTAAGGAGACCGGTGGCAGTGATCCCTTACCGCCCTACTACGAGGTCCCTTAACGGGTCCCTCCTCTAACGCCTTGTCTGACCAGGCGTTGTGGACGGGACCCGTTAAGGGACTTCAGAGCTAATAACGGTACCGCAATTTGCGGTACCGTTATTAGTGCCTTTCCCATTCCCATTCAGCCCTATAGGGGCTCAAATGGGAATGGGGAATGGCTTTTTCAATGGGGACTTACCGGTTCTGCAAAGGTCAGACTACACCGTAAATCCCCATTGAACTAGACCAGAGTCGGTACCGTTATTGGTGGCAGTCATGGCGCTAATAGCTCCATGACTACCACCAACCTCGGAATGAGGGCCCATATCTTTATTACTCCTTTCAAACTTCCTGCCTTCCTTACATATTCGTCTTTATTCCATGTCATTAGTTGGCATTGTCCATTTGGGCTACAGTAAATCCATCTACCCACATCATTTCTGTGCTTCCTGGGATAGAGAAACTGTGTTCCTTCTGGTGCGTGAATGCTGGCCTTCACAAAGTCTCTTATTTCTTCATCAGTCAGGTCTTTGGGCTTCCATCCTGGCTTGACATCAATCATGATCTTCATCCCTATTGCTTTTTTTGCTGTTTTCTGGCATTGCGAGATTATTATCTTGAGAACACAAAATCCTAGTAGTATCATCACTAGCAGGGCTCCCAAAAACTTGAATATGTCTGCCATCCATTGTGGGACCCACGGGAATAGTGATTCAAACCAGCTATCATCATCAACTTCATCAGTTTCGTTGATCATCTGGTTCTGTAGCTTCATCAGCATACCTATGGCTTCTGTTAAAGTTCCATTTTCCTCGTCATGAGAAGGCATAAATGTGCAACATGATTCTCCAATTTTTGCACATACTCCTCCATCCATGGCTGTGATCATGTCAAGGACATATCTGTTCTGGAGAGTTATCAGTCGGATGGCTCTTAACTCTTCCTTAATCACATTGAATCCTTTTATGGTTGTGTTGATGGTCTGCAGTAACTCCCGTCTGGTTATCTGCAACCATTTAGTATTTACTCCAACTTGGATTTTCGGCATGAAAATCATTCTGAACACTGATGAGGTGAGGCTGACTAGCCTGTGTTCATATGGGATTACATGAAAGGCTTCTTCTGATTTAGCAGAGAAATAATTTTCTCTCTTCATTCGAGTTATCAGTTCCACACATCTCTTCTTCCTCAGGTGAGCATCTGCTTTCGGGAAACTGTCAATATTCAGATCACTTTTCAGGATCACCAATGCTGGAATATGGACGTTCACTATCGTGCATATGCTCCCCAGTCTCTTGGCAGTCTGATGTATGCTTTGGATCCACATGCCCAATAATGATCCATAATGATCCAGGATCCATTCCTGGTGCATCAAAAACTCATCCACAGTTCTTATTCTCTCCCATCTTTCTAGTGCCATTATTCCTGAAGCTAATTTTGAGCTTTCCAGTGGCACTATCTATAAGGGTCCTCCTCTGTCTTCGACCCATGTCAGCAGTTTTTCAAGCTTTGCCCATAATGGTTTGCATCCGTTTCGCACTATGTTGAGGGTGGGATCGTAGTGACTGAAGACCATCCATGCTCGGCATATCACTACTCCTTTCCCCCATCCGTCTGGTGAAAGTACTGTTCCCCAAATTAGCATTTGGCCTTGATTCTTCCCTCTCCAAGCTTCTTCTGGAGTTTTTCCTTGGACATTTAGCTTCTGGTTTGCTTCTCTTCTGATCTCTAATCCTTTAACTCCAGTCTTCTCATATCTGATCACAATGTGTTTTGTCTTTCCATTGTTTCTTGTCTTTATTTCCTGGACATAATCATCTTCATTTGGATCAGTTGCTTCAGTTGCCCACTTCAGTGAGGCATCACTACCCAGGAACTGGCCTCTGGTCTTGCACATTGCTATGTGTGAGAGACAGTGTGCTGTCTGGACATTGATTTCTACAGCTATGAAGAACTTGGATTTCCCCATGCTGTATGGTAGGAGTGCACAAACAAAGCATTCCACTTCTGATTTCTGTGTTCCAACTTCCTTCATGTTCTGGTGCCAAATATCATTTCCCAGATGTGCTGTGCTGTCCATGTAGACATTTAGTTTGTTGTCATCTCCATGCATTCTTCTCTTGATTCTTAGTGTTTTCCTGTAGTTCGCTATAACTACATCCCTAAATGCATCTGTATGGCTCTTTTTTGCTGGAGGATTCTCAGGTATCCTGGTCCATGGTGCAGGCCTCCTCATCTGCGCCATTTGAATGGATAAGAGTCTGGCAGCTCTTTCCTTCTCTTCATACATCTTTCTTTGTCGGGCTAGAAATGTTCGTATCCATTCTGGCATTGGTCTAGTATATGATTGTACTGTGGAACTGGTACTTGTCCCTTGTGGTGGTGTAGATATGCCTGGCAATACAGTTTCTGTAGTTTTATTCTTCAGTTCCTCTTGTATTTTTCTTGTTTTGGCTATGAACGGCCATAATGAGTCTACTATCAATTGTTTCTGTGCAGAGAGCTCCTCTGAGTTGGCTCTTAAGTTCTTAAGGGTTTTTGGTACGGCTGCTTCTGTTAGCTTTCTTCCTAACTCTTCTTGTTTTTTCACAACATCTGCTGTGGAGTTTCTTATGGTAGGCAGTCTCTTTTTCTCTACTGCATTGGTTTGTGGTCCGCAGTCATTGACACTAGGCCTGTTTCGTGTGCATTCAGTGTTTGTGTGCGTGCGGTTGTCAAAAATCTTTCTCCATTCACTCCTTGCTGACCCTGTCACCGGCTTTTCTCTTTGTTTGTTACCACAAGTGTGTGTGTATCATTGCTAATCAGATCCATTTTTAGTTCATTCACTCCACTATAAGATCTTCTAGGGACTGGAATGACTGTGTAAGGTCTGGGTGCTTTTGTGGGTTTCATACGTGCATCATAAGGTGGGTGCACTGGAATGGAAATGCTTTGGCACCTATAAAAAAGGCAGTTCTGATTGTTAATGACAGTAAAACAATGATGAATATGATACACAAATACATTATGGTTCTGTATGTCAGGCGGCAGCATTTACTTCCAGAGAAGCATGGTCGCCTCTCCTCCAGGGGGGGGGGCAGATTGCTGCTCTCGACCCCATCTCGATCATTCACCAAATGTCAAATTTATTGTTTTCCCTTAACCAATATCATCTTTCGAGTTCTGTGTTTAAGAGTGTCAGGTGCTCCACAAGTGTCCCCCCTCTTGCGGGTGATGGATTGTCTCTTATTTCAGGATACAGTTCCTTTGCTAGAGTATGGAAAAAATCAAATTAAGTAACACTTCAGTAAGTCCTTTTACTGCGCGTGTTCAAAGTAAGTAAGCTCCCAGTCCACTCCTCGGATTTGCTTCAGTCCTGAGGACATATTGTATGCTGGTCAATATAAAGGATAAGGACAGGATAATGACAAATGCAATTCGTGAAGTCCTTGACAATGCTTCCTCGATCTGTCCCTCAGCGAAAGTTTTTTAGAATCTCCTCAGATAGTTCTGTTGGTGGTTCGAGAGCTCTATTTGTGACAAGATTCCATGTAAGAGCATGCCCATCTGTGCAACATTAGCTGGATCTCTGATGAATATGAGGACGTCAACATCGATCGGTCTCCCCACTAGCTCTGGAAAGTCTGCGACTAGATGAAAAAGGTCTTTGTGAGCCAATCTGCTGTTTTCTAGTGACAGGGACATCCATCCTGTCTTGCTGAGGTTCAGGATTGTATGCTTTCTCTTTAATTTAAACAATGTCTGCACTGTCCGGTCGCGTGGAGTGCGACTAGGATCACTATTTTATTTAAAAGTTGGCTTAAATGTTCTGAATTTGCTGGGTCTCAAAGAAACATGAGTGTATCTGTTGTTCTTCTGATAAGAGTTGAACAGTCTTCGATTATACGAAAGAACAAGGTGTTGATAAGCTCATTGATTTCCGCCTGTGTTTGAGACATTTAGTTCTTTCTCACTGTACTCAGGAGACAAGAGAAATTGTTTGGCAATGACAGTGAGCAGTTGTCTTAACGTCTTTTGGGTTTCAGGATCTTGAAGAAAGTCTGCGACATTGGTGAGCCTCCCTACCAATGACGGGTACGATCTTAGCAATAGATCACAATAGGTGACCACATCCTTGGCGATGTCGCTACTGCGGGACACCATAAGTGATTCCGAATAGGGTCTCAGTATGGGATGAGTCGGGATACTGTATTTGCTTCCAATGTAAGTGTCCTCGGTCAGAATTTGGCATATTCTTTTCTCATCAAGGCTTAAATGTGCCTCAGTCCAAAGTTCAAAGTTTGCAGGCTATGTTGTGGCTTATATGTGCAATTTTCCTCTTCACCCTGCAACTAGGATGCACAGAGTGTCCGTTTTTATGTCCTTATTCCCTTTTTTGCTTACAGGAAGTGTCCAATTTAAGCCACAACTTGCAAAAAGTTCTTTGTCTTTGTCTGGCTGGTCATGCGTCCTTCTTCCTCGTCATGGATCTCGACTGCATGTGCTGTGGTTCTTCCCCGTCGCTCGTTGATTCGTTGCGTTGGGGTGCAGGCAGGGGGCCTTCTCTGACATAGGGTTTGATATCGCTGAGAAAAATCCAAGCTCTCCTGCCTTTAAGTTTCACTGCGGATGGAGTGCAGTCCTCCACTGTGAAAGGACAGTTGAATCTTGGCTCGTCCCACTTTTTTTTTGTATGATGCCTCACAAGGACGGCATCTCCAGGGAAGACGGATGGAACACATAAACCTTGAACTTGTTATGTTGTATTATCTCCTTCTGTGTTCTGTTCTGCCTTGCACTATTTTCGTCATTGATGCAGCTGGTCTGAAATTACAGTAAGGGAAGATATAATGCAGTTCAGATAGTTTTGCATTTCTCGGGGTGTCAAAGGAGTTCTCATTCTTCTTCCTGTGGCTAGCTCGTGTGGCGTAAGATGATGGTCGGAACCGGGTTGGTTCCGAAGAGAATACAGTGCCAAAGGAAGGCAATGCAACCATCCCTTATTTAGAGTAAGCTTCAACTTGGCTATCCTTTCCTTTAACAAGCCATTGAGCTTCTCACAAATCCTGTTACCTTGTAGATGATACACTGATGAGAAATTGTGCTTTATACCAAGCAGCAAGCTAATCTGTTCAAATATCATATTAACAAAGTGAGGGCCATAATCTGATCTCATGACCTCGCACACCCCCACCTGGGGAACACTTCCCTCACAAAAAATGTGGCCGCACAGGTAGATTCTGGGTGTGTACATGGACCTGCCTCAATCCATCTAGAGGATGGACACACTACAACAATTACGTATCTGCGCCCATTACATACTTGAATAATTTCAACATAGTCAACATGCAAGTGCTGAAAAGGCCCATTTGGCCTTGGGGTGATTCCTCTCATTACTTTTAATATGTGCCCAGCCATGAATTGCTTGCAAATTATACAGTTCACTATAAAGAATGCAACGTGCTCAGCTAAATTCAGTATGAACCAGTCTTCAGCAAGCGTTGCTGCTAGATTCTCCT
The DNA here is from genome assembly GCF_040938575.1 of Ambystoma mexicanum. NCBI lineage: Eukaryota > Metazoa > Chordata > Amphibia > Caudata > Ambystomatidae > Ambystoma > Ambystoma mexicanum. The sequence continues at coordinate 628,191,834 of NC_090937.1, forward strand.
TTGTCATGTGTGAAGGATAATTTAGCTGCTCCAGCGCTATCTTTAATAGGGCTACAGGCATCACTGGTTTACCAGTGCTGTCTTGTCACCACAAGCTGTCAGAGGGGTTTAAAGAACACCCTTGATGTTTCCACAGGTTCTTTTCTTCCTGTGGTGCCTCCCCTTGGAGTTCCATTAACTGTCTTTGCCCCAAATGACTGTAACTCTCAGGTGCAGTTTGTGTAACCATCATTCGCACGTTGGCGTGGGTAACTTCCATTGCCATGATCATCTCACTTTTGGATGCCATACGCTTGGCCTCTGTGTCTGCTGCTTGATTTCCGCGTGAGATAAAAATCTGTCCCTTTCGTGTGGGCGGCGCATTTCACGACTGCTATTGCCCACTGGGAGCTGTAGTGCCTTTATCATCCTATCCAATAAGGCTGCGTGCTGCACTCGATTGCCGTCCTCTCGGAGGTAGCCCCTCCTTTTCCAGCGCGCTAAGCCTGCGTGTACTGTTGACGTCACATAGGCAGAGTCACTGTACACTGTTACTTCCTGGTCTGCGTGATTCTCAATGGTGAGTATCAACTCCAATAATTCTGCAGGCTGTGCTAAATAATGAGATGGTATTTGTGCACTAAGAAGCACTTGAAATTCTCCATTTGCTGTGTGTTTCATCACAGCAACGCATGTGTATCTTTGCCTATCATTTTGATCAATCCTCGAAGACCCGTCAATGAAGATGATCTCTCCTTCTGCCAAGGCATTTTCTTTCACACTGGGAATTTCATCATAGAATTCTTCATAATTTGCACAGTCATGTATCGGCTCTCCTTCAGCGACTGGCTCTGCTATAAACATTACTGGGTTCACTATCTTACATTGGAATATTTTAATCCATGGATTTGATATGATCACTTCATAAGCAGAAGCTCTCTGAGATGTCAGTGTGCCCTTTGATTTCTCTAGAATGGCAAATAGTGAGTGCTCGATGTACAACATCATTGAGCATCCCATCACAATGGTAGTAGCCTTCTATATGGCAAACGCTGTGGCAGCTAATCTTTGTTCAAAAGGAAAATGACCTCTCATTACTGGGTCCAAATTCCCACTGTAGTATTCCAGGGGCTGGTACCCCAAGATGGTTCTCTGTGTGAGTACTGCTGTCATAATGCTGCCATTCGTGTGTGAAAACAGATAACATTCCTCTGCATAATTATGGATCCCTAGAACTGGTGCTGTGCAAATGGCTTTTTCGAGTTCAGGAAACCCTTTCTCCATGGTCTCAGATCATTCAATCTTTTCTTTCGCTACTTGGGCCTTCTTTAGGGCCTGAAGTAAAGGCTTAGTGTAAGAGCTGTAGTCGAAACCCATGCCCTGACATAGTTGCACAGGCCTAGAAAGCTCTGCATCTGTTTTAACGTGTGTGGCTTAGCCCTGTTCAGTATGGCTTCAGCCCTTTTCTGGGGTCACTCTCTTTCCCTCATGTGAGATCAGCTGGCCTATGTACAGCACTTCTTGTTGACAATATTGTAACTTTTCCTTGTCAACTTTATATCCTTTCTCAGCCAGTATAGTCAATAGCTGACAGAATCATGCCTGCATTGCTCTTCTGTGGTGCTGGAAATTAAGATGTGATCCATGTATTGCAGGACGACACTTTGTAAGGCAATATTGCTCAAGTCCATCTGCAGGACTCTGTTGAAAATAGAAGGAGACTCACAGTACCCCTGTGGAAGCCTTTTGCTTTTCAGACGCATTTATCTGAACGTGAATGACATCAGATCTTATGAGTCATGGGGCAACGGGATTGAGAAAAATGCATTTTTCAAGTTAATCGCCAATAAATATTTTGCCTCAACGGTATGTTACATAGAATTGTAGATGGGTTAGGGACTAGAGGGAACTCAGCCTCAACAATATCATTTATTGGCCGTAAATCCTGGATTATCCTCATAGACCCCCCTTTACTTTTTTTCACAGGGTAAACTGACGTATTGCATGACGACTCTGATGTCACTAAGATGCCTTGCTCTATCATAGCTGACATTGTCTTAAAAATCCCTTCATCTGCCTCTCTGGACATGGGATATTGCCGAGCTCTTGGGAGGATTGCTCCGAGTTTCAGTTTAATCTTAACTTCTCCAACCCCCTTCAAGCGGCCTACATCATAGGGTCCTGTAGTCCATACTGAGACAGGCACTTGGGCAAGGTCGTTGTCAAAATATTCAGGATGGTTTCGTGCCAACATCATTTTCTGAAGTACTTCTCTTTTGATCATTCTCACTCAAAAGGTGAGACTAACTTCCACCATTGTCTCTCCCATATCTGCTTGTTCTTCAAACAGATTGTCATCAGTGACGTCAGTCACTCGATATCCTTCTTCAATGGCAATTACTGTGCACCATTGTCGGCCCTCGTCGCCATAACTGTCAATCAAGGCCACTCTCCCTCATACTGCAGCTGTGTGTATCATCAAGGGAAATACTTGTCCCTAGTCCTTGTGCATCAGTATTCTTGGTCTAAATAAGAACTCATCGGGGGTTCTCATGGTTCTGTCTGCAAGGCCTGGCAATCCTGCCATAAGCGCACGCATACCATATGCAAATATTTCTGGATCTAATGGTATAGCCCTCATGGCTGTGTGCCCTGTGTATGCTCTGATAATTTTCCATACATTTGAATAGTGCATTCCTGGAGTTGAACATATTATGCCCTCCTCCGTGAACGAGATTGTCATGTTTCACTTTGTGATTAAATCATGACCCAAAATGTTTACTGGGGTCTGGTGTGAATATAGTAAAGGCACATTCATTTCACATTCTCCTATGGAGACTGGAAGTGCATTTGTGAAGGGAACATGACTGTTAGCTCCTGTAAAACTCTGAGTATTTATGGCCTCGCCGGACAAGGAAAACTTGCGTGTTACGTGTTGCACCTGTGTCAACTAGGAAGGAATATTCTTTATCCCCTAAAACGACATCCACCTTAGGTTCCCTGTGAGGGTCTGGTGTGACTGATAGGATAGAACACATCAGGGTTCCCAGTGAGCTGTCCTAGTCCATATACAATTTTGGCCCACAGTGCGCTGGTGGATTTCCCCCATTCACATTGTTACTCCCATTCCAAGGTTCGGGGTCTGCCCTGTGCTCATCGTCTGCGATAATTGCAATGCTGCCTGTTGAGATTGTCTTTGTGGAACATTCCCCATGCTCTGAGGTTGCATGCCTTGTTGCACTCCTGACGCTTGTTGTTGCACTGTGTGATTCTGTGCAACACCCTGCTGTAAAACTGCAGGTGTATTCGCCATGCCTGCTCCTGTTCCTTGGCCGTTTTGCATCATGCCTTGGTTTCGGCATGTGCGAGCTAAGTGCCCTGTCATTCCACACAACCAACATACTGGCAGTGGTTGGATAATTTGTCCGTTTGACATATCTTGATTACCATTTTGCATATTCTGGAACCCTCCTTGATTATTTTGGAAACCTCCCTGATTACTCTCCCATCCTCTTCCCCTAAATCCTCTCCTCCAGGGATAAAACCCAGTACTGCTCTGATTATTCTGCTGTGGATTAGTTACCTGCTGCATGCTCGATTCAGCTGCGCTAGTTATCATAGCTCCCTCAAGAGCATATTTTGACAATTTCTTTTGTACCAATTTCGCCTCCTCACGCTTGTGTGCAGCTTCCTTTTTGCAATTATTTTCTTGCAGCAGTCTACAATAGTGTACGATGGTGAACTGTATTTCGGCTTAAGGCTTGGCCTCAATTCCCACCAACTTCTTAAGTTGTTTCTGCACCGGCTCTGGCAGCCCTTGGCACAATATATGGTAAAACACATGTGTAGATTTCGTCCAAGATTCATGAGTCTCGAGCACCCATGCGTCTTGAAAATTCTGAATATAAATTAACGGATCCTCATACTCCTTCATTTTCTGCATCATTATAGCTTCCATATCGGAAGTATCTGGGTATAGAACTCGTAGAGCTTTCCATACTGCGGCTCTACAATTGTTAAATGGAGCTCCGTCATGTGAGGTATTAATTGTGGTTACACCAGGGTAGCCTGCTCGTGCCCACACATCGTCTGCTCTCACACCAAGTATGGCGATTAGGAGACCTTTGATGTCCCCTATGGTTATCGTGTTTCCTCCTGTCATTTTTTCTAACTCATGTATCCACTTTCCGGCTCCCGATGTCAGCATTGGAAGCTTGTTTTTCAAATTTTCTTGATCCATGTGTGGCCATGGAATATATTGCAGTCTCACTCCCCCTTTCTCGAGCAACGGAAATTGGGATGCATAGCCCTCTCTCTCTTCTATCATTGTTCTCCTGTCTATTGCAGGGGTAATATTCCCACATCGCCATCTGCCTGGCATTGTCCTGAGTCTGTCTACATAGGGCGGTGAAGACACCCCCCTCTGACCATGAGATACTTCTTCATGTCGGTCAGACTGAGTGGCTGACTCTGATGCCCTCAGTGCAGACTCGCTAGTGTCTGACCATCTTATTCCTTTTTCCCTGGTGAGTCGTCTTTTGCTATGTCTCTCTTCCTCGTTTTCCTCGCACTCCTCCCTTTACGAGTTGGACATTGTTTGTCCCCAACTAGTGCCACTTCTTTTGTCCTCCTTACTCCTACTTAATTCTAATCTATCCAGGGATAGGTCTCTATTCCCACTACTTTGAGAGACATCCTCTGTGTCGTACAGCTGAGTGCTCTCCAGGCGCTCATCTTCCCCCTCCCCCTGGGGTGTTTGTTGTCGCCCCATTTTATCATATATTCTATCGATTGTTTCTCCGATGCTTCTGGTGTCGAAGTCATCTTCCATATTTGCCCTAGACGTTCCTGCTACTGAATCGTACGCAGGAAATAATTCTTTTATATCTTCCCAATCTACTACTGGATCAGGTTTTTTAACCTCTCTCCCCAGATATTCAAGATCATGTGCTCTCTGTCTCTGCTTACTTTCTATGTCATCATCAAATTCTCTGCGCTTCCTCGCCTCTTCTCTTACTATTTCTTCTTCCTTTTTCTTTTCATTTCTACGTTCATCTGCCCTTCGAATTTCCTTATATCTTCATTTCTTTATTATTTTCTCACGTATCCTTTTCTCTTCCTCTGACGTCTGCTGTTCCTGTCTGTCTTGATTATTGGCTGCTCTTGGATTGCGATCGAGCTGTCTTTCTTGCTCTTTGCATTATAGCTGTTCTCGCCTTTGTCTGTCTTTGTTTCTTATTCTTTCATCTCTCAATTCCTTCTCTTACCCCTTTCTCTGTGCCTCATCTAACCTCTCCTTTTGCTTTGCATCATCAATGCCTTTGCCATCAAGTTTCAGTAAAATTTGCCCTGCCATCCATTTGTTTTTTGCGAATGCTATGTCATCAGTTCTGTCTTTGTTTCCCTTCCATCTCTTCCCTTCTCTCTCCTTGTCGAGAGATGCACTTGTCTGTGCCTGATCTCTTCTTTCGTCATCACGTCTCCCCTTGTCATGTGGGACTGTGGAGGTAATATTCTTATCCTTATCTTTCTCTTGATTTTCGTCACTACTTTGCGTAGGTGACTCATATGCTGGGTTGCTGTACCCCGTGGCTGCTTTAAGCTCTCTCAGCGGGTATAATCCCTCGTCCTTACTTTCATCAACTTTCGTTTCAGATGTGGCAGGTGGCACGGTAGGCATCTCACCCCCCTCTGTGCATACATTAAGTATCCAATCTATTGCCGGGTCCTCTTCCAAAGCTCCAGAACAGCGAGGCGTTTGTCTAACTTTTTGCCTGTGTATGTGCCGTGCAATTATGTCGTCATGTGTTGTAATAAAATAATAATAATAATAATTTAGCATTTATATAGCGCTACGAACCCTCAGGTATCTGAGCGCTGCTTATTATTACCCACGGTGTGTGGTGCTCATTTATTGACCTCGGAAGGATGAAAGGCTGAGTTTGGCCCCGCCGGGATTCGAACCTGCGTCAGCAGGCTCTGCACAGATGTCAAAGCGAGCGCTCTACTGGCTGTGCCACTTGACCGGCTTGTAAGATGGCTTTAGATAAGGACCCACCTTGTGGCCATGGCATAAAAATGTTGTGGGCGGTTCCCTTAACCCATTCTGTGCTGTATTTCTTCAGTTTGGATGCGTGTTTCGGCAACCGTTTGCATAAGTGTGTCAATGGCGTTATGTCCTCCATGTTCAAATCTGTTCCCTATCCTCTTATATAATACTTGTCAATACTTTTGTGTGACTTAAACAGTTCCAACAATATGAGCGAGCACCAAATACTGCAAGCTCCAATCCAAATTTTTCACAAAATGTTATACCTTCTATTTTACTCAAGAAACATCAATTCGTATTGTGGGATGTTTCAACCCAATAGTCCAGGCCCTACAACTTTATTGTGCATTGCTTGCAGCAGAAACATCAGAATGGCCGCCGGAAAGCATGCTGCTCACTAAAAATCACCAGAAAGTGCACAGTAAAAATCAGAAAAATAGGCCGCCATCCACTTTTGCCTATGTCAGTGGTAACACAGGAGGCCACTGCCAAAACCCATCATTTGGCTGCCCACAGAACAAAATCATTGCAAAAGAAATACAGAGCTGTTTTAAAAATCCTTTTTTCCCTGGCTGTCAAATTTGCAAACATCATGGCTCACAAATTACCCAAAAAGATCCAACCTCCTTGTTGGGGGGTTGAACATCATTCTACTTCGAGAATCCACATAAATACAATGACCACAGAAGTATATATTATCTGAACAAAGTCCACTTTTGAGGATGGTTGAGCTGGAAGAGATCTGTCAAAAATGGGTGTAGTACCGTTACACACCTCTGTCAGAAGCCGGCGATTTAAAATATGTCATGTGTAAAGTTGTACATTGAACTCAAACTATGCCAAAGAAAGGCGTGCTATCAGAAGCCTAAGAGGTGGATACAATTCAAAACTATATTCTAAAAAGGCTTGAGGTAAGAAATTGTTTGATGTATTTGTTAAAAAAGTAAGTTATATTTTAAGACAAGACAATTTCAGACATTGGGCCTCATTACGACCCAGGCGGAAAACCTTGGTGCTAATAGCACCATGGTCCATGCTGATAACTTACTGACTCCGCCATGGAGAAAGGGGGAATTACCACCCTGTTACAAGGTTGGCGGGGCGGTAATTCCCCCTTCCTCCATGGCCCTTCCCCATACCCATTTTTGCCCCATAGGGCTCAATGGGAATGGGGAAGGCGCTAAGTACAGTACCGCAAACTGCGGTACCGTACTTAGCACCAAGGTCCCTTTGCGTGTCCCTACTTTAACGGCTGGTGTAGACCAGCCGTTAAGGTCGGGTCCCGCAAAGGAACCTCGTAATCAGGCGCTAATGGGTTAACGGCGCCGCAGCCTTTTACGGTGCCGTTAACCCATTAGCACTAGGGTCGTAATGAGGCCCATTGTGTTTAAAAGTTAAAGTTTCCCACACTGGACTTTAAACACATTCCACACCTCCTCCCTAAACAAAGGAACCTGTTCTCCTGTGCTCTGCTAAGAAACTGGCAGGCTGGTGTGAAAAGGTACTGGGAGGGGCACCTGGCCTGTTGCTCTGAGTGCAGACAAAGGGCTCCCTTGAGCAGAATGGGAATGCTAATTTGGGGCGTCAATAGAAACTGCCCTGGCAGGAATAAGGTCATGTGACTCTCTGACTCAGCCAAGACGTTGGAGGCGGGCCAGAGTGAAAATGTGGATTTGACATTGGATTAAATTTATGTTTAAGGAAAATACTTCTAAAATTTTGTACCGAAGTGACAAAAATATGAAACTTAGAGATTATTAAAATGAAAAATGTGCTCATAGTTTAAAACTAATCTGGAATCTGTGCGATGTTCTGAGACTGAACCACAAAAGTTTTTTAAATTGCGGCTATTGTGGTTGTGCTAGGAACATGAAAAATTACAGAAGTATGACCAGATGGTATGTGCATGTATATGTAAAAAATTGTACAGATTCGAAAATGTGTAACCAACCAAAAGTGGAAAAAAACTCTCATTTGTGAACCGAAACTTGTAGGAACATGGGACTTGAACATAGACGTGCCTTACTTAATCTGTGATGTGTATATGTAATATTAACAAGTTGTGCATATGGGAAATATGCTTTTTGGGAAAAATAGATTTTCTAAGTAAAAGCAAAGGGGAGGTTCTTCCCAAGGTTGTAAATGGCAGCATCACTCTGACACATGATGACACATTGTTCCTTTCTCAAATCAGGGAACAGGGAATTCTTTGACCTATCAGATCCTTAGAGGGTTGGGAATAGACAATCAGCCTCCCCACCCACTTTGGAAAATGCATAAATAGGGATTGTTGAGGACCCACAGACACACACTTTTTCCCTCATCAACTGATCCACTGGTGAAGCACCCTGCAGGACGATCCAGACTCCAGATCCAGACTCTAGAACCAGACTCTAGAACCCTGAGCAGAGGCCTAATCCAAAAAGCTGAACCCTTTTCAGCAGGCCTTTAAAAACCTTGCAAACCTGATTTAACCCCTAAACTTCCAAGGGCCACCACAAAATCCAACAGCCTGGCTGAGCTGTTTTGCTTCTGGCTAAGAACCTCGTGCTAGAACCAAGATCCAGACCCATAGAGCAGAGCTGTACCCAGAACCAACCCGTCAGGTCCAGTCCAAGAGGCCACGCAGACCAGAGTGCCTTGCTGAGAGCAGAGTCCAGGTGCTGTGATCCTGTCCGGTGGCGAGTGAAGTCCAAACCCTTGACCAGATCTTTGACGGGCCCATTCCATTCCAAAGCCGTAGGAGTGAGTATTTAGTCTAGAACTGTCCATAGTCATCTCTTAGTTTAAAGTAATCCTATTCAATCCATTTTAACCTCTCCAGAACTGCATTATAGAATCTTGTGTCCATCCTGAATTCTTCTCATTATATAGTCTGTGATAATTGTAGCGATAATCATCTGTGCGCTGATATTTTCTAAAGAAAGTCAAGTGTTCTGGCGCACAGCAATCAAAGCGGAAGGCTCCCTGTTCAGGTGGTTGTCCCATTGGGTATCTTGTACTTTCATAGCTCCCTAGTATAAGTCCATCTTGGTTCCTAATCTTTAAAGTGCATCTTTCATTTTGAATCTTGACTCTGTTTCTGAAAAATCTACCTTCATAAAAACCTCTGTAACTTTTCATCCATATGTCCTAGAAACAAAATTTAAATGTCCTCAGCTTTCAAACGAACCCAAAACAATATTCCAATTCCTTATAGTTTTTCCACAATCGCGTTTCCCGCACGCAGAAAAGTTGCAGCGATTTCGCATTTGGCTCAATTTCACCACATGTAAAAATAGCTATTTCTTGATTTCAACTTCTGAATTTTGTTTTCCATCTGCTAACTATTCAACAATCATTGCTAGTGTTGACCTGAACCTATCCCAAGCAACTCTCACTAGTTCTGAATCTCATTTAGTGAATTCATATAATTTTTAGAATTTTTCCCATTCAATTCAAACCACAATTAAAAGCAATTGACCTGTTCTCTCGAAGCTTGCTGGGGGAAGTGGGATTGAACTGCATTGTTGATTGTTATTCCTGATACCTCTGTGCCCTCATTCCATTTCTTCATATTGCATAGTGGGAGAAGTGAGTAGTCACAGGGGAAAGAGTGATTACTTTGTCTTTGGTTAAATTCATATCAAGTTTATTTCTGTGTTGCATTCTTTCATATCACTGCATTTCCTTGAACCGTACCAAGTATTCTCTGCTACATTAATCCTCCTATCCCTATTCCTCAAGACCTGACAGGGTGCCGCACCAGGGTTATATATGCCCGGCTTTGGAGTGCCTCACTTGAGGCTACACTCCCCCCTTTTCTCCACTGTGGGATTGGGCGTGAGCGTTTTCTCTGCTGACCAGATGACTACATCTACCAGTAGCCCTTGCAGCAGATTTTTATCACCTGCACCTGCACTGAGCTGCAAGTCCACTCAGCCTCCCTGATGACGTGTATTGGCACAGAAACCGGTCGGAGGAGTACACCAGTGGCCTGGAAGGTTATGCAGAGAATTGGAGTGCGCACCTTTCCTTGTTTTTTCCATATATATATATATATATATATACTTCTCTACTTCTAACTATATTTTGTTTTGCCACTTCCCTCTGTTACCTTTTCCCTTTACTTGTTCTAAAGCATGCACTTTTGCCAGAACATTTAGTCTTTTTCACTCACCGTTTGCATGGTTCCTCTCTGGACCCTCGGGATCACCGCCTTCTTTAACACCTTCTTCGTTTTTTTTGCCCGCTCAGCTGCCGTAGTAATGGGAAGGGATATGTGGGGAACACGGGTCCCCTCAGGCCCTGGTCTACAGTTTTTCTTACACTACCACTGTCTACGGGGAGCTTCACGGTCTACTCAGTCGAATGGCAAAGGACTTGTGATATTGCCGAAGACCTAGTGTTACTTTATGTCGACGGTCAATGGGTGTCTTATTCTAATCAATAATTGATAATCGATAAACCATCAATCTCTGCTAAAAAGTGTACTCCGGAGACCCCCGGCGGCCCATAGAGCCGAGGTGTGCTCCAAAGTACTTTAAGACGAGATAGCTGCACCCTTGAGATGGATGGGGGTGCAGATTTATTACTCCAACACCAGTCAATAAGGACAACTCAATGGTTTGGCAAAGGGAGTCAGTTTAATGACAAGTACAAAAAACAGGGAGTCATGGAAATCAGCAGTGATGCGATCGTTCTTCCCGCTTCAACTCCAACGAACTTCATAAAAGTAGTAACATTTATACTCAAAACTCATCATAATTGACGTGTAACGCTCAAAAGTTAACATGCAATTCCATTGGTCAGGAAAAGGTAACTTTAATATAGGTACTAAATCTGTATATGTAATGGAGTGAGGGGATTGGGTAAACACTGTAAGGTGGGAGTCTAAGCCCTTACTTCAAAAATTACTACTGAAGACATCACTAAAAGTACCACGTCCCATTGGTTCTACTAACTATAGGACCCTAGATTATTTGGTCCATTATGATTGGGTTGGCACCAACCCCATGCATGAATTTCCACTTTGCTTAGCAGCACGCAAACTGGTCAGCCTGGTGCAGGGTGCCCCCTAGTTACCCGGCCTTCCTCCAATTAAGGTTCCAATCAATCATCACTTTAGCAACTATGTGTCAATTTTTTTACTGTGGTTGGATTCGAAACTGCATCTTCTGTCTGGAAAAGTTCGATTATCTCTTCCTGGGCGGATGCCAAGCATAGGTGTGAGCCTGTGCTTCTTCTCGCTTGGCTGGTCACGTGCTTCCCACACCGTGAATTTTTCTAGTTTCTCTCAATTTGTGTAGTTGATTCTTATTCAGCTTGCCACCTGCCTACGCTTCCTTATCTCGACCTTTCGGAGACAGGATATTCTGTTCTTACACTTCAATTAGATGTAGCTACTGTTCGCTCCTTCTATTGGTATGACCTTGGGTCTCCTGGCACGAGTTGCATCTGCTGAGTTACGATTCAGCCGTCTCTTCTCGTTTTGCTAGAATATGAATCTCTGCTCATGCAGCCTTTCGTAACCTGGGTTGATTCTGCTTTTCGTGGAATCGCACTTATAATACTGTGCTTCGTTTGAGGTAGATTATGTATAATGGCTATTGCCGCGCTATTCTTCTACTTAGCATAGCAAGCCGTACCGTTTTCTTAGCCTTCTTGCGGTTCCAAGCATATGTACAGGTGTAAACTGATTGACTGTATTCATTTTGCTTACAGCTTAACTCTCTTACGTTTTGATAGATTTCTATCACTTTAAGCTCACAATCTCTTTTCCAACGGCGTTTTGTCTCTTTGTGTCATTAATGGTTCATCATTTATTCTATCTGTGAGTCCGTCTGAGTCCTTGTGACGTCACCATTCGTCTTCCATTAAGACCTTTTTGGTTTCTTCCGGGATGGTACTTAGGCAATCTTCATTTCGTCTCATATGCTGGTAGGGTTTTCTTAATGGATACCTTACTGTCCATGGTTTTCTGTGTATTGGGACTTCAATGGGTGTTGTTCTTCTGATAGGTACTGGGCAGAGCCCTACTGCGACTTTCTGCTGATTTATTTGCTCATCATACGTCACATATCTTGGTGTGAACTTTCCTGGCACTTCTAAAATGGGCGAATGGAATGCAGGCTTTATTCAGGACCTCCTCTACATAAGAGCTGACAGTGAATGAGGGAAATGGGAGGATGGTATGGTTTTGTAACACAGTAACACAGACAGGAGAAGGCCATTGAACACAGAAAAGATATGATGTACAATGTCACAATGACAGAACACACAGTGGCTGGGGATAGAACAAGACATGCACACACAGAATTTCAAGCGCTTGGCTAGAGAAATGCTTTTCTGACAAAAAGAGAGTGAATCTTAGCTACGAGAGGATGTAACCATGGAGAAAGAGTACGTAATTTGATACTATAACTGGAAGCCTGAAATTGACATTAGAGAGAGTCATTTGGGAAGGCATTGAGAGGTGTTTTGGCAGAGAGAGGATTTAGGAGAATCCGCTGACATGCAGCTTGGGGAACCCTTTTAGCAGGGAGCTTTGGCTGGAGAACTGACCACTGAGAGGCCAAGGAGAGAGGCTCTTACTGGATGGCAGCAAGGGAGCTGGAGAGGAGAGAGATGGGACACATTCGAGATTGGGAAGCTTGCACATGCAGAGGGGAGTATTGCTGATTGATTGAGTATGAGGCCTAATTGATCTGAATAAGGCACGTGCCAATGGGGAATTAGGACAGACACTCACACAGAGCTTTTGGTTTGATGGAAGGGGAGATCAAACAGGGATTGTCTTAGAGAGAGAGTGTGATGTGTGGATTGGAGTGGAATACTGAATGCTGAGGCTTGCGAATTATTATTAGGCTGAAGTTGTTGTTATTAGGCTTTGTTGATATTAGATTGCTTGCCAGTATGCTTTTCTAGAAGTGTTTATTATGCCTTGCTGTGTATGAATAAATGTATTTCATTGTTATTATTGAGACTGACTTGTGTGTTTTCATTTCTGTCCATTGTTATCTTATTTCTCATGTCATTTCTTAGTGTTTGGTTTGGTTTGTCGTGCATGATGTACCTTGTGTCTATTCTCAGCATGGCGGGTGTGTGTGTGTGTCCATAGCATAGCAATTTGGCAGTAACACTGTGCACAATCGCCCTGAGATACATTTGCAGGGGGTGCCAGAGTGGCACACCCCCCTGAGGTAGTTTTGGAGACTAACAAATGGTTGCCCATGTGAGTCTAAGCCAAAGGTAGATTTGTTGCAGTTTGACACCCCCAGGTGAGGAAAATATTCCATAGAGGTGGCGTACTAGACGCTCAGCTGGTGGGAGCTGAAGGGGACCACACTCCTATTCCAGCTCTCTTAGACTCCCCACATAACTCGAACTACCGGCTGTAGTTCAAAGGTGTACACAACTGTGTCATTTGGTGGAGAGTTTGGGACCCCAATCCTGGGGAGTGTGCCCTCCTTCCAACCACTGCCCATGCACCTCATGAGGCTCACACAGGGACAAAGCCGTGGCGAGAGAGAATAACAGACACGGCACACTCTGCCATGAAGGAGGTGGATATCATTACGTGACTCACATTGAACAGGAGTAACATGGAGAGGTGAGTTGAGTCCCCCCTGCAGATCCCCCACAATTGGACTGAAACCGAGACCACCTCAGCCACACTAACCCCTCGTGGCTACTTGAAAGCTGGGCTTCTGTTGGACCCCCCACACCTCAAGGCTATCCCCAGGCCCCAACAGATGCGACTCTCAAGATGACAGAGAGGATCATAGGGAACACAACCAATGCCAAAAGACCCCCCCACTCATGCATAGCTGACCAGCATGTGATCTCTCGAGCCCCAGGTGTCAGATCACTGTCCCATTCCTTGCATATCTTTTGAGAAACAGCAGGGGACTGGCACCCAGTTAATGGGGCATGTGCCCTCCCTTGTGACCCTATGTCGTGCGCCCATCTGACCTACCCCGGAATATCTCGAGGGAGCACATACAGGCTGCATGGATTGAGACGTACCACCCACAGAAACAGGAAAGACCTTATAGAGGAATTGGGACTGTCGGCTTGATCAACCCTCGCTCGCGCTTGGGTGAATGCGTACAATTAAACTTGTTGAGTTGCGCATCCGGTTTGACAAGAGCTCCTGACTGGATGCATTCAGTGTGACACCACCCAGGCCCCAGCCGAGACAGCCCTGACAGTGAAGAAATCGTATTGAAGACACCTGGCACATGATTTGGCTCCCACAGGCTGTAACTCATCACACTCCGATACCACCTGACTTGTGCACACTGAGAATATAACCCCTGTAGGACATACTTCAACGAACCCTCAAGGCCAGCCCTGAAAATTCAATACACTTGCCCTGTGAAGGATGGGCCCCCATACTGGTCCAGGGGGTGCACCCTTCTTCACGGCGCGCAATGCCACATAAACAACAATGTAAGGCCCAATCCAGACACAAGGGCGAATGGTTTGACCCCCTGCAGCACATTGGGGAGCACAATTCTCAGCCGGAGGGCCTGCTACGAAGCCTATGGACATAAGGTTGAAACTAGAAAAATGTGTATACTCACCATCTTCCTCGACACTGGGGACCTCCCAAAGAACAACCATAGCAACCTCAGGAGTATAGGCGAAGGCCACCAAGGGAGATGTTACGGCTTTATTGAACGAAATTAAGAACATGGATGCCAACATCGGAAGGAAAATTGACAAAATCACGCAACGAATGGACAAGATGGAAGAGAGACTCAAAGGAGTTGAGAATAATCAGACTTCGCTCCACACCTTGGAGACGCAAATGGACCACAGAATCACTGAAATAGAACAACGGCAGGAAGAATTCCATCTCAAAATGGACGATTTGGAAAATCGTGAGAGGCAAAACAATCTACGCTTTTTCGGCATCCCAGAGAAAGAAGGGGAGTCTAAACGAGACCTCAAAAAGATGCTCCACGACATAATGAAACTCCTATTAGCGGACGAAGCAATTGATGAACCGAAAACAGAAAGAATACGCAGAGCAGGAGGACCAGCAGGTGGACCGAGATCCGTTCTGGCTCACTGCCATAATTACCAAGATAGGACTAGAATCCTGGAGAAGGCTAAACTTAGTGGGCCCATCGCACACGGTGAAGCACGAGTGACGATCTTTCAAGATTTATCTTCCCTGACTCTCACCCTGAGGCGACTATGTAGCCCCCTGACAAAATGGTTGAAGGTGTGCGGAGTGCGCTACAGATGGGGCTACCCATTCTCCCTCTCGTTCGAGTTTGAAGGCAAAAAAGAGAGGCTGAGGTCCGAAAGAGACATTAAGAATTGCATATCCGAGTTACTGAACAGGGGCGAAGAAGGGCGAGTCAAGGGTGAGGAAGGACAGGGAGACAGACAGTGGTGCATCCAAGGCCCGAGGAGGAAGCGCATACGTGGCTTGAGGAAATGCCTCCCCAGATGCAGAAGATTGAGTGTGTCTGATAACGCAGCACACCTCCTAGAAGCCACACATCACGCCACTAAAGGGGGGCCTGAGCGCTCGCCGTAACACGATGCTCTGGGGAGAGCCCTTTGCAGAACCATCCCACCGTGGAAACCCTCCCCGATCACCCAGCGCATGATGGGACGGGGTAACCGGGGGGAAAGGGGGGTGTGGGGATGGAAGGGTGAGAACAGGATCATCTTTATACTATAGATTTGTAAAAATGCTGGTTACCCACTATGCCTCTGGTTGCAGACCCCCATGGAGGGGTCACTTGAGACATGCCAAGACAGATGATAGATAATTTGGACTTGCAGAGGAGAGGTCTCCTCAGGGTTGGGTCACTGAATGTCAAGGGTCTCAACTCTCTGACCCAATGGTCCTTGGTATGTAGAGAATTTGTAGAGCAGGACTCGACGTCCTCTTCCTACAAGAAACCAAGTATGCCCGCAGGGAGGTGCAGAGGGTACTGAACATGTGGATGGGTACAGAATACTGGGTGTCTGGGCCTCTGAGGAAGGGGGGAGTCGGAATACTTATTAGAAAGGGATTAGACTTCAAGGTCACCAAGATATGGGCCGATGTGGAGGGACAAACATTGCTGGTGGCAGGTCTCATAAGGAAGGTGTCCATCACGTTTGCTACAATTTACACCCCCAACTCGGGGCAGTCCCAATTCCTCACTAGGATGATCCCCAAAATCATGTTGGAGGCCACGGGGCATGTTCTCCTTGGTGGGGACTTCAATTTATGGGCTGATCCTAGATTGGACAGGAGGGCAGGCAACCCCAGTGCACAGGACACAGTTGATTGTGGTTGGGCAGAGGTCATGAGTATGATAGACCTCTACAGGTTGTGAGACACATGGTGAGGGCTCCACAATGAGGAAATGGGATACACCTTCTACTCCACCCCCCATAACATGTTCACTAGGATTGACTACATATTCCTATCTGAAGATTTAAGAGATGCAGCAACAAAGTCAGAGATAATGCCGGTCACCTGGTCTGACCATGACCTGGTCACAATTGACCTGAACTGGGATGATCTCCCCAGCAAGGGAGGGCGATGGAGGTGTAATGAATCCCTCTGGAGATACCTCATCTTTAAGACAGAGATGGAAGATGAGATTAGGGAATATTTTAAGATGAACAATACGGGAGAAATCTCTAAAATGACGATGTGGGAGGTGGGGAAAGCAACTTGGAAAGGCATTCTAATTAGAGAGGGTGCCAACAAGAAGAGGGAGAGAACCCTGGTTGAAGGCAAACTTAGAAAAGAGATTGCCTGATTAGACGAGGAGGTAAGGGAGGCCGAAGATGGGAGGGCAGACAAGATCCTAGAGGCAAAGCAGAAAAGGGACAAGCTCTGACTCCTTGATGAGGGACAAGTAGTTCGAAAATTGCAACTTCTGAAGCAGAAATTTTGCAAAAAAGGGGACAAAGCAGACGCGTTGTTAGCCACCAGATTAAGGGAACAACAGGCTGAACGGAAAGTCACGACTATAGAAAAACAGGGTAGTCATCAAGGGGCAGTGGAGCGGGCTATCCCTGAAGCCTTTGCAACCTTTTATGAGACGCTGTATAAATCAGAAGTAGACCCTAGACAATCGGGAACAGATGGTTACCTAGCATATGTCGAGATCCCAAAACTCTCATATGATGAATCCCTCGACCTTGAGGCCCCTATAACTGTAGATGAAATTAAGAGTGCAGTAAAGATGCTATCATTAGGGAAAGCCCCGGGTGAAGATGGATACACTGCCAGGTTTTATAAGTCCTTCCTCTCCCCACTCCTCCCCTTCATGGTGGAACCCTTTAACTCTCAGCTCTCATCTCAGTGATTCCCAAAGAGGGCCGGGACCGCAGCACTGTGGGTCATATTGTCCCATATCTTTGTTGAATATAGATGCAAAGATGTACACTAGAGTCCTGGCCGCGAGGTTGGAGATGCTCATGCCCCGTCTGATACATGCGGACCAAGTCGGATTCATACTAGCTAGACAAGGAGCAGACACCATGCGTAAGGTCCTACACTTGATTAATGAGTCACGAAAAATGTCTAACGACCCTGCCCTCCTCTCAGTGGACGCAGAGAAGGTCTTTGACAGGGTTGAATGTGGTTTTCTTATGGTGGTACTGCGAAAGGTGGGGATCGGTTTACCAAATTCAAGAAAGAGATCCAGGCAGTTTACACGTCCCCCAAAGCCTCGGTGTTTGTAAACGGGGAAAGCTCCGGCTGATTTGAATTGGGCAGGGGAACACAACAGGGATGTCCCCTCTCAGCGATACTGTTTGCCCTGTCCTTAGAGCCCCTAGCTCAGATATCGAGGAATGATTTCCAGGTGGAGGGACTCCAGATGGGTGGGAAAGAATACAAGGTGGTCCTGTATGCAGACAATCTACTCCTACATATCAGGAATCCCACGTCATCCATACCCAGGGCGGTTCTTCTAATTGAAGAATATGGTGAACTCTCAGGTTTTAAAATAAATAGATCTAAGTCCATCTTATTCCACCTGCATGAACTCACACAAGAGGACATAGAGAGGTTCTTCCCACTAGGTATTACGATAACGAGAAAGGCACCCTGAAATATCTTGGATAAATATTACGAGGGATCTTAACAAGTTGTATGATGCCAATTCCCCCCCCTCCTTCTCTCGAGATTTCAGGCAAATCTGGGGAGGTGGGAGAAATGTACAATGTCATGGCTAGGGAGGCTTAATGCAGTGAAGATGGTATGTCTCCCTCGATTCCTCTACCCATTCCAGATTCTCCCGATTCAAATGACGAAACACTTCTTTGATGAAGTTAAAAGGGCGAAGTTAGGATTCCTGCGATAGGGGGAAAAGGCGAGGATAGCCTATGAGACCCTTACATTACCCAAAGATAAGGGTGGAGTTGGTCTACCGGACCTGAGGTAGTATTACGAAGTGGCGCAGTTAAGAATCCTGATTCCCCATATAAGAAATCATAAAGAACCTCAATGGGCTGAACTAGATAACTTCTATCTGGCCCCAGCGACAGTCTCCGAGTGGCTCTGGGTCCCGAGGAACAAATTACTGAGGAGATTAAAAGATGATCCAATATTAGGGACCATATGGGACATATGGAGGGCAAGAAGTGGCATGCATGAGATTACTATGTGGCCGTAGCCTTTGAGTTACCTATGGACCCCGGGCATCAGGGAGTACATCCCCAATCTAGAAAGATTTCAGTCCTGATATGAAGCAGGACTGGAGAGGGTGGTCCAACTCTGGAGGGACGGCTGATTTATTACAATCTTGGGATTAGAAAAGTCTCTGGGCTTGGGCCCTCTCTCTGTCTTCCAATTCTTGCAGCTTAAAGGCGTCCTTACAAGGGACAAATGGAGGGACGAAGTGTGTAGGGACCTCACCCCATCCGAAAAATTACTGAATTCCGGAACTGAAATGAAAGGCCTGATCTCCGCCATGTATCGAGAATTAATTGAAGCCAGGAAGGGGCCAACCTTGCACTTGAAGGGTAGATGGGAGAAAGATTATGGAGATGAGATAGATCCAGGTATGTGGGGGAAAATGTGCAAGGCTGCCTCTCAGGTTTCAATAGCTAGTCAGTACAAACCTCATGCCATTAAATTACTACACAGATGGCAATATGACCCGCACAGACTGTCCCAGATGTTTCAGTCTACGAGCCCGCTCTGCTGGCGTGAATGTGGTGAGAATGCAAATTACTGGCACATGTGGTGGGGGTGCCCCAATATTAGAATTTTCTGGGACGAGGTCTTGGGGTGGATAAGAGACTTTGATGGGATCCAACGGGTAGCAGACTCCCTCCTATATCTATTTGGATTTGAAAAGTGCGAGGATGAATGCAGATGGGTTATGGGTCTTGCTGCCACACTGCAATATTCGGCACGAGCCGCTTTAGCAATGAAGTGGAAATCGCAGAGGATATCAATGAAGGCAGAATGGGTCAATGTGGCCACCAACATTTGTGTAATGGAAAAGGTCACTGCGGCCTTTCATGCAAAATCCATGCAATATGACCTAATGTGGGGAGAGTTTCTGAATAAATACATGCCTAGGCCTTCATGGCGTTCAAAAGGATGGGATTGGACTTCTGTCCCCACAAAATGTTATTTTTTGAATATTGATGGCTGATCCACCTGAGGACGCCAATGTTGTTGTTTCGAAAAGACCTCATGGAGGCAACCGTGACTAAAGTTGATTGCAAAGCGAAAACACTACGCATTAATCACGATTATTAGATCTACCCAAGACATTCGAAGCAAGAGGAAACACTGTTCAAAAGTGGGTTGGGGGGTGGGTGGGGGAAAACGATTGTTATGAAAATTCTATGCAAAGGTTTTTGGGGGGAGGGTACTAGGTGAGTGTGAGTGTTTGCAATATATTCCTAATGACCTATTTGTATTGAGTTTAAAGGTAAAAAAAGGTAATTGGACCAGACATAAGATAATTACAAATAGTTCCTTTAATTTGCAATCAGAGATATAGCCATTATTCAATATAGCCCTATTTCCCCTAATTATGTTAAAATGGGCTGATCATTCAATATACAAAATTGCTGACTACATGTAGCCCAATATCTAGAGTCATCTCGGTGAGTGGCAACTTGGTGAAACTGTTCACGCACATAAAATGCAGAACAATCCCTGATCTACCACAAAGAGAAAGAGTCCTCGAGTGGAGGCAAGCCACAGTCCCCAATCACTACATGACCATAGAATGCACGTATGCTCTAAACCAACTTGTACATAAGTTTAACTGTGCAACACAGAAATAAAAACTATGGGCCTCATTACACGTTGTGCGGTAATGGAATATCGGTACCGGTAAAGATTTACTGGTACTGTTAATCCCCTAAGCCAATCACGACCCGGACCCACCGCTATCTGCGCACCCGTTAATTACGGTGCCACTAATAGCGGCAAGGCCGCGGGCGCGCGACCCCCAGGCCGGAATTAGCGCCATGGCGCTAATACCAGGCCATCACAAGCCATGCGGACATGGCATTAGCGGCATGTAAAACACCCAAAAACCCCTTACCGGCATGGCGCTAATAACGGCATCGAAAAGCACCCGTTAAGAGACCTGAGCAGTGTACCCATCTACTACAGGTGGACACAATTAGCACAGGTGCATGCAATGGAGACAGGCAGCACAAAAGAGCACACCACACCCCTACCCACACCCCTTCCCACACCAAGATGGTCCCAATAGCAGCAGCATGACATGACAGCCTTGACTACATGATAGCAGTACAGCACCAACAACAACAGCCCGCACCAGAGGTGACCCGTAACAGGTACCCATTCCTCACACCATACAGGCGATGCCAACGATCCACTGAGGAGGTGGCTCCCAACCCCTGTACGGAACCCACAGAACCAGCAGGAAGAGGACAACAATATTGCACATCCCCGTACCTGCGTCGTGATAGAGCTGGCAGTCAGCCTTCCAATGACAGTGCTCCGCTGCCTAAGCAGCCTGTGTGAGGCACTCCTGTACAGCCGTGTCAAAGTGGCAAAGATAACCAAGCCATGTGTAGAGCACCAAAAAAGGTGCATATGATGGAATGTGCCAATGCCACCTGAAATTGACATGCAACCACCAGAAGAGCATGATGGGGATGTGGATGAGTACGGGTGGAATGCCCCGGCAGGACATGCAAGAGGCAATGCCAAGGAGGCACACGATGTGCGTCAGCATCTGATTCTGAAATCCCATCAGGCACAAAGGTGAAAAAGCATGGACGGAGATGGATATTGTTGCCCTGGTGCATGTTTGGAGTACCACAAAGGACCCTGTCCAAGATAAATGACACATACACAATGATGGAGACCACGCTTCGGTTTCAACTTCAGAACAACTGTGTATTGAACAGAATGTGATAAGAAATGCAACACCCCAAAACACCCAATTGCACCCTTAGCCCCCTACCCCCAAAACACCCAAATGCACCCTTACCCCCCTCCCCCCCAAAACACCCAAATGCACCCTTACCCCCCTCCCACCCAAAACACCCAAATGAACCCTTACCCCCCTCCCTCCCAAAACACCCAAATGCACCCTTACCCCCCTCCCCCCCAAAACACCCAGGTGAGTCTTATGGTGTCTATAATGTTTCCTGCACCACATGTGCCACCTGGTCCTTGGTGGAGCTAAGCATCAGGGCCTCCACCGACATTGGGTTGCTGTGATGCGGGGCGCCTCAGGTTGCGCAGGGAGCGGCGCAGGGGGCTGGTCTGCTGGGAACTCGCTGAGGAGGAGGTTCCCGGTCGATCCTGTGTTGGGGGTTGGTGATGCTGCTCCATGATGTCCCCAATACGTAAAATGGCCTGGCGGAGTTGGCCCATCTCCTGGCATATCCTGTCAGTGCAGGCCTCCATGGCCTCCTTTGTTTGCCCTGCATATTTTTGGAGGTCATCCCTTAGACGGTCTGTCTCGGCCACATGCTGGGCGACCAGCGGAGCCATGTCTTCCTGCCTCTGGGTGATGGTTGCTAGGTCTGCCAGGGTGGTAGGTGCTGCTGGGCTGGACGGTGCGCCCTGGTCCATGCACCCGGCATCCGGTGAGGACAGCTGAGGGCTCCATGCACCTTCTACAGTGAGGGTGTCATGTGCTCCTTGGGTAGCAGATCCGGACGTTGCCCTTGGACTCCCCTCAATGGACCATGTTGGCCTGGGGTCATGGATGAGTTGTAGGATGTCGATTGCGTCCTCCTTGTCAGTGGACGGTGCAGTGGCTGCTGCCTCCCCAGTGGAGCTGGTGGCTGCAGAGTGCGTGCCCTCCGTGCTCATCTCAGCAATGATGGGGCACACTTGCGTGGGTTCGGCTACAACAGGAGCCGTGCCCTCAGGCTGTGATGCAATGGTGCTCCTGCTGCCCTTGGCCCTCTGCAGATGGACTGTCCTCCCACTTCCCCTGCAGGTGGTGGCGGTGTCAGCCCTCTCATGCATTCTGGCTTTTTTGGCTGCTGGGGGAGTACGTGCTGCAGTGCTTGTGTCTCCAGTGTCTGTCGGTGATCCTGTGGAGGACATAAATAGGGTACATCATTGTTAATGGGTCTAGGTGCCTCATGCAGAATGTTCACGTCATGCTGCTCTATGCATTGGGGCCTATTCATCAGTGATTCTTGTCATGGGGATGTCGGGTTGGTCATGCATTGATGGGTCAGTATTGCACGTGTATATGGTGATGCATGCATGTATGTGTGTGGCAGGACCAATGGCCTGGTCATCGATACATGTTTGGGGTACCCCCTCACCCTTCACTGTGCATTGTTTGACGTATTCTCTCACCTCCATCAGATGAGATGGCCACACCATGCTCCATGTCTCCGACCCCCTCTATGGCTTCGACTCTGATGGTGGAGGCACATGTCTCCTCCCACTCCTTCATCTTCAGAGGTGATTCTGCGCCTCCTCCTGTGGCCATTGCAAGGTTGCGGTTGACTGATAGGATATTCCACACACGTAGCCGGAGGTCGTCCCACCTCTTGCGGCAGTCCTTCACACTGCGGGTGGTAGTGCCCACCGCACTAACTTTGCGGGCAACTTCGTCCCAGATGGCCTTTTACTTGATGATCACCTCCCGGCG
Source organism: Ambystoma mexicanum (assembly GCF_040938575.1). NCBI lineage: Eukaryota > Metazoa > Chordata > Amphibia > Caudata > Ambystomatidae > Ambystoma > Ambystoma mexicanum. Next base: position 628,214,937 of record NC_090937.1, read on the forward strand.
CATATCATTGGCGAATACGACCTCCGCATTGGCTGCAAGTGTGCTAGTCAGCATTATGAGCTCCTCTGGTGTGAATTTCTCTTTCCGCTGTCGATCAGAGGTTTTATTCAGGGCCTTTGACATCTTCAGGCAGTCCTGGATGGTTTTTGGTCAGAGTTCTCCGGAAAGATGTCCTGGATGCAGAGGATGGCAATGGATTGTGTTTTTAAAGATGGCCGCCGTTCTCTTTCCTGTTCCTGTGCGATGACGCTATTTCCGGTTTCGCTTTTTAACGGTGTCCGCTAATAGCGGTGACCGCTATTAGCATGTTGCGTGAGCGAGGAGGTGCTATCAGCACTGTGGTCGAGGCCGGTAATGGGCATTTTGTGGACTTTTGCGGCATTGCGGTAATGACATTTACGGCATGGCGCTATGCTCGTGTCCGCGAACTCGTAATGGGACGCTATTAGCGGTCTTTTGCGAGGGCAGAGACGCTAATAGCGCCATGCCGTAAAATTCTGATTTTTACCGCACAACGTGTAATGAGGCCCTATGTGTCCCACTCATTCTCACATCCTGTGATATGAGAAAATGTCTGAGGGATGCTAAATGCTTGTTTGTGTGACTAAGTTCACTGTCTTATACTGGACTGAGTGAGTGGATCAAGGGGTGGCGGCTGCCCCCCAAAGCTAGTGTAGGAAGGGCTGGGGTGGTATGCAGAGGGTCCCCTGGTTACCTTACTCAGTCCCAATCCACAGGGGAATTTAGCAAGATCATCGAAACCTGCCCAGAACCAGCATACATGTTTTCCCAGTGGAACCTTTTCCTCATTCACATAGACCATAATAATGATAGTGGTCCATTAACAAATCTGGACCCTTGGAAGCAGCAGCATAATTAAGTGTGTGTTTCAAAGGAGAACATTATGCTCTGCTATAACCCACTCACGCAGCAGAGACCTGTCAGAAATCCCCACAAACTGGCTCAGAAGAACATGTGGAGGTCTGCAGCAGCGCACATTCTCCCGTGCCAATTTCAGAGAATGTTTTTGCAGGAAGGATAATGATGACACTGCCTCACACCAAACACAGTTGAAGCGGTAGAAGATAACATGCTTACCCCACACTTAGCACTAGCCCCAATATCTGCTAACTGGGAAACAACACACACCAAGTCCCAGGGCATCATTCTGGCCACATCAAAGTAGAGTGCAAAATCCAAGATCTCGTGCCAGCCCTGTAATTCTGTTCTATTACAACCAGCAACTTATTATGTCCCTAACCAATTCACAGTCACAGCAGCAAATCCTTAAAGAAATAAAAGCACAGTGGGCCAGGGGATTACTGGGCGCTATAAGCACAAACACTCGGCCAGAGAGTGTGAGTGTTTCAAAAACGTTGTAGCAGGTGTTTATAGCGCATTCATGATTGTGGAGGAAGGAAGTGGTAGGAGTTTGGAGAGGGGGTTGAAGGAATGGGGGGGTGAAGGAAGTGATGGAAGAAAATAAAAAAGAAAGTTGGCGAGCAACAGTAACAGGTGGCTGAAGATAGTAAGGGGGAGGTTGGAGAGCATAAAAAAGAGGTTTAAAGAGATAAGGGGCAGCTTGTAAAACATTAAGAGGAAGTGGCGAAGATAAGGATCAGGTCAAAAAACAAAAGAAGCAGTTGATAGAGTGTCATCACAGGAAAGTACAAAGAGGCAAGTTGGAGCAAAAGTTGGTAAATGGGGAAAGATCCCCATCTGAAAAGTTTGGGCATGTAGTGGGAGGAAGAATGACCATGAGGCAGCGCATTGTCGAGGGACCAGAAAAGAAAAGGAGGAGTGAGGTGCTGAAAAGAGTGAAAGACCAGCACCCTGGCAGGGGGAGATGACGAGGCCCCTCTCAATCCCACGAGGAGCTGGAAGGAGCGCCAGGCCTGTGTGCTACCTGAGTCTTGCTGAGAAATTCACATTATACCAGCTGGTAGCAGGTGAAACCTAGCAACAGCTTCAGGAGCAGCCTGTGGGAGATATCAACAAGACAGGAGAATTGTGTGAGAAACCCTCAAGGCTGAGACTACCAAGACACTGTGACTAGATGTGAAACTCTTGAGATGCGTCTGAGGGAAGCCCTGTGGAATGTTATGCCACATTTTCCACCAGTGTCAGTTTGTTGTTGCTGAGAAGTGGTTTTGCAAAGGGTGTTTTCCAGTAACTTACGACTTACTCCAGAAAATCAGTCTCAGTATTACCTCTGAGATGTTTCAATTAGCAACCCTCCTTCTAGCCTGACAGATGTCTCCTGCACGTGGATCTTCTGTTAAATTTAATCTGCCACACATTACCTTTCATAATACCATTCTAAACTGATATTGTGGACAGAGAATATGATGTAATCCATGGAATGCACTTGCAGAAAGAAAACTAAATTAAAATAAGAAGCTCAAAGACAGGTTCATTCAAACATGAAGAAGGGGTGAACGAGGAATGCTGGCTGAAACTAGCCCCGTGAAGCACAGATGGGCATGACCAGGCAATCTATGCAAAGAACTAGCGCAACTCTGGGTAGGATATTAAAGTACCAAAGGATCCACAAATAAACTACCTGCTCTCTGAAGATAATTCACTGTTGAAGAACAAGCGAGGTGGAGCATGAACGTTCACCACAGTATGGCGAGGCATTATAATAAAATGGAGGAGTTGGGAGAAGATTCTAATGAGAAGAGTGGAGGAAAATTGACTAACCTTGTGGAGGTAGGGAGAGGGATAATACAACAGAACACATTGGAGGTAGACATCTCAAATGAAATGCTCATAGAGAAAACATAACAACGGTAGACTTTATGTTGCACTGTATGGAGATTCTTCCTAATTCTGAAAGTGCAGAATATGAATGCTTCAAAAATAGCAGAATCCATGGTTTTATGTGGATCTGCACCACTCTGGAAAGGATTCTCCTGACAGAGCATGAACAGCAGTCTAAATTCTGATACAGTGGTTTCCCTGCTCTGTGTCTGCTTCGTAGTGGACTCGGCTGGCTTTCTGATGCAGATGGATGGGCTTCAACATGTTTTTTCAGTCAAGATCGATAAAGCATGTGCAATCCATGTGAATTCAATGCATCGAGGGCTGCCATATTTTTTTCATGATGGCTGACATTAGTGATGCAAAAACCAGCATGATTTTAACTGAAAGTAGCTTCAAGGTAAATAAAGCTGAGTCGTGAGCCTAATTCCGTTTCAGCTGCTAATGATCAAAATCCAGCAGTGTGGATTCTGGCCACAAATGCAGTCCAGCCCCTTTATTTTGCATTCTCCTGCAGAATCAAAATGGCACCTAACTATTGCAAAATATGTTATCATTATTATTCAATTGAATTGTTAGGATAATAACTGTAACAAAGTTCATCATCAAGTGCCCTTATTTACAAACAATCTGATATACATGAGTAAGTGATTAAGTTGGACAAGTAAATATACGATAAGCGAGGATGTAGAGCCATAATATTCTACTCATCTTGAAGCATCAATTTTTGCATTCTGTTCTATACAATTGAAAGCAAAGGGGCAGGACTTCTTCACCTTTCCACAAACTCCACATCAGTTCTAGAGGACTAAATGGTTGTCCTTGAATCTTAATTAGCCACATTCATTGGGAGCTTGTGTTTGTGTGTGCGTGTGCATGCATGTGATCCTTTTCCCATAAAAACATTGGTTGATACAATGTGATGGAAAACTGTAAGTAATGCTCTCTTTTCCATAGTGGCGAGGAGGACATGCTCCGCTCTTCCATTTCCCTCAACACCATCACTTCTATTTCGGATTTAAACTGTCAAGTCATTACAACGTTCCTACGTTTCATCCAATCTATCTAATATTTCCCGGGTCCACTGGCACATCAACATCTCTTAAATCCAGCACTCTCATGCACATCTCTTATGTCGACGTATATATTCATCTTCTACATGCAGTGGTTAATGCTTGTGCTGCCCTTACCAATATTTATCATTTTGGTATGTTTTGCCCTTGATATTATGGTGCCCAATGTTAGTCCCTAAAACGGATCCTTGGCAATTTGATAACTGACGTTGAAGGCACACCAACCCATATTTCACACGTTGAATGTCCTATGTGTATTGGTGACAAGGTGGCCAGGATATGCGGACGTTCTGACTGCTTGATCCCTGAATATTGTACTACACATCGTTGTTTACTTTGGGTTGGTTTCTTTCGAATGGAGAAAAATGTGTGCTGCTCAAGCTGAATGAATTGGTTACTGCGGATTGCTGGTCAAATGCACATTACCACAACACTAGGCCCACAGAGCTAAATTAACCTCTGACCTCTGACCTAATGAATTGCCCAGTGAGCTACACACCGCTTCCTGGAGCCCTACATGTCCCTGCCCCATTATCCTGTCTCCTATAATGTTGAGTTAAACACCCCATATACCACAATACCGTCCTTGAGCTCCATTACACAAGGAGAATACATATAAACTTAAATTGCTAATTTCATCTGACGTGAAACGAGGGTATAAAATTTGAGGCACTCAGGAGCAATATTGACATTTGAGTATTTTGAACATCTGCTCATGTATTACTCATAAAATGAAGAGCACGTTTTAAAACTGTCTCGAAACAAGTTGCAGAAAGTTTAAAACTCACTCAAAAGCACCAAATACTTTGGTAAAATACCTTTTAATTATTCTTTATTGTAGTGCCTCAGTAATAGTGTTTTGATAAATGCATCCCATTCAGAAGTAGTCAGTATTCAGAACGAGCTGCATCTTGAACTGAGGCAGCACTCTGTGGACCAGGGTCCCTTGGTATACATGTATCAATATATTTACTATTATTATTATTATTATTATTATTATTATTATTATTATTATTATTATTAGGGTATGCATTGAGCGTGAACCTAGCTTCGAGAAACAATGAAGTACTTCACAATCCTAGGGAGGACAACATATTGAGGGGAGCAGAGAAACACGGGAGTGGGGAATTAACAACAGGGAAGGGAGAAAGTGGGCAATTTGTCAGCAAAGGATCTACAAGCAACCAGGGGAGGAAACAGTTGGAATCAGATTACCCAGTCCCAGGTAGGGTGTGGAGTGGAGGCTGTATGATGTAGGTGTTAGGGAGGAGGGTTATGAGCTTCTTCGTAGACGCAAAGGGGCGAGTCTGATGTTGATGGGGAGAAGGTACCAGAGTCTCTGGGCATAAACAGAGAAGGCATGTCTTCTGGACCTTTCCTTCCTGCACCCACAGAGTCTGCACATGTTCTTACTTATGGTGCACTGTAGGCCTACACATATGCTCTGTTTCCCAGTGAGGAGCTGGGGACCTCAAAGTGACAGCCTTGTAGATGATGGAGCACAATATGAAGATGATACAGGCTTGCAGTGGTGTGGAGGTGGGAGGCCGTGTGGGAGATCCCAGTCAGAGCCAAAGTTTTAGACCAGGGAGTCAACAGACCCAGTGCGGGTGCGTTGTGTATTCAGACTGACTGGGTACCCCCTCTGGTATTAACAGGCAGGTTACATTGAACAGTGGGAACACAATGAAGGCACCAATATCTTTGTAGAAACCAGGAACAGATTTATTACAGGAAGAGGAGTAAGCTAATTGCCAGCAGGATACATTAGACACGCTGGACACAGGTTATTGCCTGCACTGCTCTGTGGGCACAAGTCAGGACATTTATGACAGGCATACTAGCTAGGCACACCCATTGGCATTGAACCCGGGTGCCTGCAGAGTACCCTGGAATCCAAGGAGCAGACGGGACCCCCAAGAGTGAAAGGGATGAATTGGAGAGGAGGTTGGACGAGCGGGCTGGTAGAGATGGTGAGGGTGAAAAAGAGAGAGAGGCACAGAGAGAGACACACAGGGAGAGAGAGATACAGGGAGAGATAGAGCCACGAAGACACAAGGAGACAGACACAGGAGGAGAGGGACAGACAGGCTGAGGGCAGGGCAGGCATGCCAGGAATCCCACTGGTGGAAAAATAGAGCAGGACGAGGTGGAAAGGAGGGGAAATATGGACAGGGAAGACAATAATACCTGTGGAAGGGGCCTCCTGAGCCCCCGTCAGCACACCACTGCCTGAAACCAAATAGAGTGTTTGTCAGTCCTCTCGCCACAGGATTACATAAGGCTATTGCTCCAACCACTGCCAGGACAACCCTCCAGCCAGGCAAGTGTTTGTTTGGTTGTTGCCAGAACACGTTTTGTCACTCCAACCCCGCCCGGGCAAGTGGTTGTCAATTGCCAGGTTTCTGTGTGATTTCCAGGTCAGGGGAGTTGAGTGCAGAGGGGAGGTTAATTGTAGGGTAAGGGGGATGAAATTATTGAGTGCAGGACAGCTGAGGCCCCAAGGGGGATTCATTGCTGAACTGGGGAATGGGGGAGGTTCCCAGAAAGCAGCAAGATGCCAGGAGCTAGCATGATGAATTGCATAGGGCAGGATGAATGCAGGGTGTAAAGATTCATCACTAGGCAGCAGATTACAATGGAGCTGGTTTCTGGCTCAAGTGGGACTGAACAGGTTTTCTGACAAGGAGTGTTGGTCAGGCCTTTGGGAGGAATGTGATCCCTATGTTAGTGGCTGTAAGCTGGTTGCCTAGGCTGGGGACAGGGAAAACTGACATTAGGGGAGTCCCCTCAGAGGGCAATGTCCGGTGTGGCAGAAACATGTGACTGTAGGGATTAATAAGGTACACAATATAGTGATCAGGCAATGTTGGGAACATGCAAGCACTTGACAGAAATAAACTGCATGCATAAACAGCAAATAAACAGTAGTCTGTGGTGAATTTACAGTCATAAGCAGGGCAAGATAGAAAATACATTAGGGAAACATGACAGTCAAACACGGCCATTTCCACAGCAGTAGCCAGTGCAGTCTGATGAGGGTTGGGTCAAGAGGTTGAATTTAAGCTGCAACATGCAGGTCACATCTATCGGGTGCCATGGTATTTGCAAAAAGGCCATTGCCAAAATCCAGGTGAGAGAGGACCAAGGATTGGACTACAGACCTGAAGTTGTTTTCTGAAATGAAGGGCTTGAGTTTCGGTAGGAGACACAGTTGGTGTTTTTGCCTCTATGCTATGAGCTCTTTGAAGGAGACATGTCTGTCAATGTAGAACTCAAGGGACTTGGCACGTGTTGTCAGCTGGGGTGTGAAGCCTCAAGGTGTATAGCAGAGAGCCAGGTCTGGATATCAGGGTGTTCAGTGTTGTTGTTCAGGAGTAGGAATTCAATATTGAAGGTGTTGAGCATCAGGTAAGCACTGAACATCTACTAATGGATCAATTAGAGGCAGGCCCTGAGCCTGTAAATTTCTTTGATGGTGGATATATTGAGCTAGAACTATTAATCATCTGTGTATTGGTGGATGTAGATGTTGTGTGGTGAGGAGGGTTATAAGTGGTTTCATATAAACATTGAAGGTCATGGGGGAGATGATGGATGCTTGTGGGACTCCATGTGTGATGAGTAGAGTTAGTGAGCTAGCGGAATCTATTTGGAAAAACTGGTGGCGATTAGTTAGCAAAGTATGATTTGAACCAACTGAAGACAATCTCGCTGATCTGCATGCTGCAATATATATTTTTGGTGAGTGTCTGGTTGTCTACTGTGTCAAATGTTGCTGGGATATCAAGGAGAACTAGGAGGTGAGGATGTCCATCATCAAGGATTTTAAGATTAGTGTAGATAACCTTGATGGTAGCCATTTCTATGCTGCGTCTGGGTGTGAAGCCAAATTGGTAGGACTGAAGGAGGTTGTTTGAGTTGATGTGTTGGAGAAGTTGTATGGCTACTACTTTCTCAAGGATCTAGGAAAGGAAGATAAGTGATTGGGTAGTAGTTGCTGAGGTTGTCAAAATTCACTGTCAGTTTCTTAAGAAGATGGAGGATTTGTCCAGTCCTGAGGGTTGAAGGGAAGGTGCCTTAACTTAGGAAGCTGCTAATGATTGTCAGGTAAAGGAGGAGGGCTTCAGAAGGAAGGGTCTTGACTTCTGAAGCAAGGAGGAGATTTCTGCATTTGACATTGCCTTGAAAGATGTTAGAGTGGCAGTGAGGTCTTCCATAGTGAGTGTCTTGAAAGTTGTCCAGGTACTTGTGGTTTTGTGAGATGGGATGTAAAGTGTGCTGTCGGTTGTAGCATTGGCTTCTATGTTTTAGTGAATCATGCTGATCTTGATAATGAAGAAAGAGTTGATGGTAGTTGGTTCTCTGATTGAGTGAGATATGAGTGGGTCGGGCAGAGTACTGATGCAGTGATGTATGGCTTTGGAGAGGGCTTTCATTGTAGGCCTTTTCTATGGTGTTTTGGTAGTAGTTGGTCTTGGTAGTGGCTATCAGTAGTTTGATTGTAGCATGGAGTGCCTTGAGCAGGGCAAGGTCAGATGTGCTACTGGATTTTCACCAAGTCTTTTCTTGTTTTCTGATGATTTTCTTGTGGAAGTTGCGTTCTTGAGTTTACCCGGGTGTTAAAGGTTTAGGCATGGGGTGCGTTGTTTCACTGGGGCATGGTGGTTGATGTTGGTTGGAGGGTGGTGTTGAGTTACTGGAGAAGTTATTCACTGCCCTGGTTCATCAGAGGTAGAGCAGCACATGTGAAGTGGAGTTTGATGAGGTCTTCTGAGAGAGCCTCCATTGGTAAGATCTTGAATGAACTGAAGGCTTGTTTGCTGGGTTTCCAATGGGTCTGCAAACCAGTTTGGTGTGACTAATGTCAAAGGGAATTGCCAGATGGTCTTACCAGCCAAGTAGGATTTGAGAACTGTGATGGTAGGTGGGCAGGGCGGAAGTGATGAGGTGAAGGAGTTGTGTCTTTCGTGTGATTTGTGAAGTTCAGAATGTTGAGTGGGCAGTGACAATCTTCCTTCATTGACTAGGTTGCTGGGATGCCAGGCATGTTAAGGAAGATGTTTTTGGCATGTTGTTGCCATGCGTGAGAGACATATTGGTGACCCAGTCCGTGAAGTCTTCAATGAAGCAGGTATTGGGCTTTGGTGGTCTGTAGATGAGGTGAGAAGGGACTGTGTCAGTTGGGGAGAGTGAGAAGTGGCAGGAAAGGTTTTTGAAAGCACCACTTGTGGATGTGTCCAGTTGGGTGCATGGCCATGATGTCTTGTGAATGATGGTGGGTTCTCCACAGATCTTGTATAGCCAGTCTTGTAGAATTCTGGAGCCTGGTCCTGGGTTCTCCCATTCTGAACAGGTCCAAAGAGGAATTACCCTTTTCTTTGTCTGCGCTTCACTTTGGACACCCTTGAGAGAGGCACCCTAGATTCAAGAGTTAGGAAAGGAAAGTAATGGGCAGGGCTAAGCAGCTTTGTGAGGCTTAGATCACGTGAAGATTCGCTTGCACCTGCTCACCAACTGCAAAGGAAAATAAGATACCTAGAAAGCCCAGAAAATGGTTATCGGCTGTGCTACGGTGTGGCAGGGCCTGGGCATGTGACATATACTCTCCTCAATGCTGTCTATGCTGCAGAATGCACTCTCAATGACAATCTACCCTTAAGCCAACACCACTCCTTTCATTAAAACATGTTTTTTTGTAAACTGAACCTTTCCCTTTTCTAGCTTTCTGTGACTCATGGCTGTTAACCAGGAGATACAGCCGATATTCAAAACAGGTATCAGAGCCTACTTCTGCTTCTTAAAACATACATTAATTAATAGATTCAGTAATTTTCTCATGCAAATAAATAATTCTTTTAAGCACTCCCATCTGAACACATGATTCGGCTAAATCAGAAGTCCTTTCAATAATAGTGGCTTACATTGTTACTAGATATAAATTAAATGTTTTTTTTTCTACCCATGTCTGTGATTGAAACGTGACAAAGGGTGGTGCTAGCCATCAGATGCAAAGTTGATGACTTATTGTTTTTTCTGCATTTAGCCAAATTTGAGAGAATCTGAAAGTGCTGCCTGCATTCAGTTTTGCTGCCAGTACTCACTGTACAGCACACTTCAAAAAGAAGCCTACTCTGAGGAACTATGTTGTAGCCTTCCACTGGGAATGGTCTCTTCAGACAGAACCTGCTATGAGGCCCTGTGTGATAGACTTCCATGTAGAATGGCCATTTCAAACCAGCCTGCACTGAGACACTGTGGATAGCCTTCCATAGCCTTTCACTTAAAACACATCCTGCTGTGAGGAACTGCGAGTCTGATATTCTTTCATGGTAAGTGGTCACTTCAAACACAGCCTAGTGTGAAGCACTCTGTGACTAGGCTTTTACACGCAATGTACACATCAAACACATCATGCTGTGAGGCACTGTATGAATAGCCTGCCAATACAGCATACTGAGAGGTACCGTGTGAGCAGCCTTCCACGGGATGCTCTATGCAAACGCAGCATGGTATGAGCCACTCTGTGACTAGCCTTCTAAGGGGTAATTGTAACTTTAAATACAACCTGCTGTGAGGCTCTGTGTGATAGCATTCCACGGGGAATGCTCTCTGCAAACACAGCATGCTGTGAAGCACTGTGTGATAGCATTCCATGGGGAAAAGTCACTTCAAACACAACCCTGTGTGGTGCACTCTGGCCCTGATTCATGGAGTATTCTGCATGGAAAATCAGAACTTTCCTTGCCAATCTGCGTGCAAATCCCGTTCATCGATTCATGGAACCAAATGCGCTGGACTGTTCCGGGACCTGCATGGAGTCTGCTCAGGCCCAGCACTTCTCTGCTAGTGGAAGAGCGGCTTGCGCGAGTCTCAAAGCAGAGTGTGGGCCGGGCCCACTCAGCAACCCAAATCGGGGGCGGAACATGCAAAATGAGAAAGTTCACATGAAAATGTGGGCGTGTTGAGGGACAGCCACGGCCAAGCAATCACACGCCCATTCTAACGCAAATCCACTGTCTTCAAGGATTTCAACGTGGAACATCACGTCACGGAAAAACACACGCAATCCCTGTGATCCATTTGCCACTTGATAGCAGGTGTAAACTACAACATGCATAGGAACCAATGCATATAAAGCACACAATGTACATGTGCACCAATTCAATATCTACAGCCACAATTAACCCAGCAATCGTAGAAGCTATCATGCATGGACACTACAGGAGGAGAAAGGATGCCCAGGGCCCAGATCCTCACAACAAGCACAATGCTGTTTGGGATCCCCAATAACCAGGTATATGCCAGGTACCCCACCCCATAAAATCCTAGACCTCGTCAGGGCATGGGAAGATGGATTAGCATCACCCACCATCTGCTCCCAGACCCTTACCCCCCCGCCCCTGAAAAAGTGCTGGCTGCGCTTCATTTCATTGCTACTGTTTCCTTCCAATGAACAACTGCACTGGTTGTTGGGACACCGCAGGCCACCCAGTCCCGCTGCCTACACCGGGTGTTGGCATGCAGAACAGCACGTGCATGTATGCGCAGGCACATATATATAGCCTGAACTCTGGCGGAAAGGCAGACAGTCGTCCAGGATTTTTATGCAGTCACACACTTGCCTCGTGTACTACATGCAATGGACTGCATACATGTTGCGCTACGGCCACCCAAAATGACAGAGCTCATATACCGCAATTGTAAATACTGGCACTCCATTCATTTGCAGGTAATGTGTGATGCCAATGGAATCCTCATGGAAGTATATGCCAAATTCCCAGGCAGCACCCATGATAGTTAAATCTTCCGCAAGTCACCAATACGTCGGGCCCTGACATCTGGAAAACATGGCAACGCATGGCTCATCAGTGAGTATGAATGGTCACGCACATGCATGCAACACACAAAACTATAGACCCTGACAATAAATGACAACCATGTACACATGTACAGGGGACAGTGCCCCACCAATGTCAACATACATGAAGACACCAATCCGGAATCCCACGACACCAGGTTAGGTGAGATATAATGCAGCACATTTCACAACTTGAAACACTTGTGTATACGCGTGTTACAAATGCCATATCATATAATGTAGCTACTTGGGACATATTGGGGCACACATTCGGAGTGCTGAATTCATGGCTTTGCTCCCTTGACCACTATGGTGGGGTGTTGCTATATGCACCACTGGTAGTATGTCGAAACATAGTGGTTGAATGTGTACTGCACAATGTTGCCACACACCGTGTGTACCAGTGGAAATTCAGGTGGGACATCATCCGCACCCACATGCACCACCATTACCAATGGTTGGCCAAAGGGCATGGGGAGAGGGTGCATGAACCCAGCTGGTGCAATCATACTTCAAATACAAACCAGCCGTTGTGGAGCACACACACTGAAGCCACATCCCAAATGAAAATCAATGATTAATTGGGGACTATCCTCCGTGCCGACAACAACACCCTGAGAATGTGCCTCTCTATGAGGGCAAAATTGTGTGTGTCCATTAGACATAAAACAACAGGCGCAAACCGAGCCCCAGATAAGATTTGTAAATGGGAGTATACCACTCCCACTTTGTAAAGCAGGGAGTAAAATGAAACTGTAGACAGAACAAATTTACAAATCTAAAAAAAAACATAAACAAGTAAAAACATTTTTGAACTGAAGATTGCATCAATTGGCAACATTGAATTCTTAGCACCTAGTCATTCATGGATATCAAAATCAACAGGTTCACTATTTCCAATAAGCCAGTCTAGATAACATTGTACACCTGTGGGACTACATGCAGTACAGGCTCAACCATATCCATGCTGATGTGAGCGTGAAAGCAGGGGTGCACGATTCCACATGTTACATACATACTGTGAAAATGGAGACTGTGCTCTCCATATCCAAATTACCACTGAGTCTGATCCAATTTGTAAGTGACAAAAAGTGGTTGATACACCCCGATGGTCTGATTCACAGAAGCGCCAAATAATGGCGCAATCCCAAAGTGAAACGCTCTGAAAATCATGCCCTAATTTGTATAGCTGTGCAAAAATCACCAGCACAATCATCGCAACTTCAAACAGTGTCCATGTAGTACACCCAAAAGCACACAGCACAAGCAAGAAAGTCCTTGACCACCATCACACATACAACAACTGTTGTGAATGTAGACACCAAAACATACACATAAGACCAGAAGTAGGAAGGCATAGTACCAAATGGATGCAAAAAACAAAGACACACAAAGGCAGGTCTGGACCCACTATGCATGTCCCACAACAGCAAACACCTTCAGTGGTCAACCCATTCCCTGGCCAAAACTATGCTCACAATACACATTAACATCAAAGCTGTCTTGTTGATCCCGAAAAATGCAAGTGCTCTTCAAGAAATATGCACATCTCACCTTATCCATTGTGTGCTTTCACCAACTGGACTGTGCAATATATTAATATCCCCCTCTGTTACCCTGGAAAACATCAAACTACGATGCTTTGTCCTGTACATGCACACAGCAGCAACTTCACCTACAATCGCAGCAACCATATCCACATGCAGAATGCCTCTGTAGAGAAAGACAAAACATGATAGGGCCGGCAACACACCCATGCACCCAAATATACAGCAACATGTGCCCCCCTGAGTGACATGCATCTAATGTAAACAAAATCTCACCAGCCTCCCATCACCATGTGTTCCGGCAGCCATGCAGCCAAATCTGCCCAACGTCCACCAATGCAAAAAGAACACCCCACACAGTGACACCTTACCCACCAACAACACCTACACTGCCTTACTGCCCGAGTACCATGCAGTGAATGACCCTGTAACACTTACCCATTCTCATGCTGATGGGATAATCTGAACACTTGCATCTGCCCACTCTCAGTATGACACTGCAAGCCCCCTAAAAAGAGACCACTGAGGTGACGGATGACCCTGGAAGTATTCCCAATGCCACAATATGGCATCCCCTCAATATCCTGGTTATGGGATAGTGTAGTAAACAATGGAGGGGACCCGAAGATGCAAAGTACAAGGAGATGTGATTCCAAAATATCATCAATTTCACAAAAGACAGATCGTGCAGAAGGCAGCACTTCACTGAGGCAGCTGTCATACTGGAAGGCAGGGACCGAGGCAACTAGCATGAAAAACACAAGCAGACATGAGAAAGCAATGAGAAACAGAGGTCAAGGACAAAGACACACAAAAGGGAGCAGGCAACAGGGACGTGGAAGGGAAGGCAGACTCCACCGGAATGGGATTGAATTGGGGAAAATGTGCTTTGAAATGAAGGGATCAATTAGATGCACTCAGCAGCTGTCGACAGTCACCTGGAAATGTGATTTTGTACCATGAACTGTACACGTGCACCATGGCAAACAACAACCCCTAGACAATGGGTTGTGCCTGGTGTCTGTGGAGAGCATGTCATCCCACAAATGGCCAGCAATGCTGTCATGTGTGTGTACTTGTCTTGGGACAGCACCCCCAGAAGGGGAAGAAGAACCAAGATTGGACTTCTCCATGGTTGTAAATGACTATTAAAAAAACATTGAATGGGATGCCATGTGGCAGTCAAGACACATGTGAAAAGTTCAAGGAAAGACTCACCACCACAACCATCACTATGTGTCACAGCACAAAGGCATCCAGGTCTGCCAACCTCATGACAACTCACTAACAAAGGCCCTACAGTGACAGCCCCTCACAACTAGGAGCCCACAACCACTGCCACCCTGATTGTCTTCAGAGAGCCTGGAAGCAGCAGAGATGAAAAGGTTACTACATGTAGTGGCCCATGAATGACAAAGGTGGGTGCTAGAGAAGGGCAGACTTGCAAAGAATGTGCACATGTGAAAGCTCAATCATCAGCTCTACATCAGACAAAGCACCGGCAACACCCACCATGGCATGCACATCAGAAAAAGAGCCATGTATGCTACATCCCTGCATAGAAAGTGCCTACAACCACATACCCATACCCCACACTAACCAACATTTACCCCTATTGGACACCACTGCAAATGGACCTCAGGACAACATACAGCTGTTCACTCACCCTTCAGCAGACCACACACCCTGAGTGAGACTATCCCAGTAAGTGGGCATGGATCCTAGGTTGCACTCACAACTCTAATGGGTAGTACAGATGAGGAAAAGCTGTGGGGAGTGGAAAATGTTACACATTCATGGGCACACAATGTGCACACACAATGTGCACTCACTGACAATGCTGGATGAGATGAACAAGAAATGCAAACCAAGAAACATGTAACACCCTCAGTGTAGATAACCAACAGAAACAAACACTGTACAAAATGTGACCTCACTGGGTAACACAAAAGCAGTCTGTCAGGGGTACACATGCACATATCTGTATCACTCAATCTTGCCTTCTTAAAGGCATAAACATCCGGTTCAGCATCAAAGCCAGCTGAGTCCAAAGAGTCCCCAGAATTACTAGGATTGTCTGGCGCACCAGTGGGTTTTTCATGGTGTACAACAACATGTCCTCCACTGGTGGTCTGACACACCACTGGCTCTACTTCTTCCTCCACCTCTGTATCTAGTGGTTCCTCAGCTGCACATGGACAGAGAAAGTCATATTGATCCATGTGCAACAACACACCAACGCACATTTGCATCAGAAAGCACTCAAACAACAAATGGCAGTGCATTGCATATTCACACACTCTTTTAGCTGCAAGCAACAGACACATGGCTTTTGCTGACCAGTAACCCTCCACCCCCTTTTCCGGTCAAGTCCATGCCAGCAGAGGAGATGTTTATATACAGAAATGGCATGCACACACAATGGTGGCCATGCAACTGTCATGTTAGCACACATACCAGGGAAAAGAACAGCACATGTGACATTGTAATGCTGAAGGACATCACATGGCAACAGTCATCTACCCATATCCACAGACATCTCCACGATCAACACATGACACACAAATCAGGATTGGGATGGCACAATAGACACATTGAGGTCCTGAGTGAAAAGTAGGTGCTGCTGAAAGTGTGCCTTCTAGGCAAGGGCCATGAAGTGAAAAGAGAAGGAGAGAGGTATCAAAGATGACAACAAGGTACATTAACCCACAAAGAGGGTGAAGGGAGAGGGGGCATGATGTGGGGCAAAGTGTGGGAGGGAAAGAGGGACCAGGGGTCACAATGAGTAGGCTCTCTGTGCCAATGGTATTGAGGCAGAGATTGGTACCAGCAAACCATGCCTGTATAGCTGATGGGCAGTACTGTACGATAGAGGATGAGGGGAGGCAGGGAGTGAGGCTTGATTGAGAGCTGCATGTCATCTTCATTACAGTGGTATGTCCCTGCCCTGTTGGCCATGCTCTAACCATGTTGGTGGGGAGGCTGTGTATGTGCAAATGGGTAGCTCATACAACAAATCCAGACACACAGTATTTGGGCATGTTGATGAAGGTCATCCAAGCTCCATGAGTGGCATGTATGTGAATCAATCAATCCTAAAAGCAATGACTCCAGCATTGGTGTTCTTGTTTGCAATGCAGTCCCTGTATATGCACATCATTGCACCATGCTGGATGACAAGTTCATGCCTGTGCCTGTTCAGACTGTGAACCAGCACTGCCTCAAATGCATATCAGATTACACATGTTGCCATTATGTTACATTTGGGTGTGGGATGTAGCTGGCATGTCTCACCTTATGAGACAGATGGCACAGGTGTGGGGACTGTACATGTATCCAGTTTTCAGACAGGCGAATGTTTGTGCAACTGCACAGCACAATGATGGAAGTGACAAAGCATGTGCCTGTCAGGTATCAACTGGTGGACATAAACAGGCCTTTGATGCCAGGCAGGTGCATTAAAATGTAGTTTACATGACATGTTTGAACAACTAGCACATGATTAGAATGGAATACAGCCGTGCAGGCTCATTGCCATTCATGATTTGCATGTCCTACCACATCTGCTGTCTAGGGCCTTGAGAATTTCATGTTGCAAATATTTATGTCAGAAAACATGCATTACCCAGGGCATCATACAACTGCAGCCTAATGCGTCACTGCCCAGAAAGGCAGGGTCATGCATGACTGTCAAAACATACAATGCACAATGACAGCCACTCACCAGATGTGTCCTCATACTTCTCAAGGCCTCCCAAGCCTTGCACATGCTCAAGGAGGATGAATTGGCTTGTGGCCTCTTCATACAATGTCAGCTGCTCCTCCTCTGGTGCCCCCGCCTCCAGTCACTATTGCAGAGACCAGATTGACACTGAACTTGTGCTTGGTGCGACGGGTGAGATAATTCGAGCACTTCTGAACCCGTTCAGCGAGGCCCATCTCCACCCGTAAGGCATTGATCCGGCCCGTGACACGCTGCCAATGCACCATACGATGTGCAGGTTTATGGGTGCTCCCCGCATACAGATACATGTCATGATGGTGATCGGTGAAGCAGTCATTGAGGATCTGGAGCTCCTCATCAGTGAAGTTCTTCTTCTTCTGTGGGCTACTGTCCAGTGCCTTGGCGTTGAGCTTCTTCTTGCTGTAGAGGGTGCCCCTTCCTGTGTACTGTGTACTGAAATTACCCCCGAGGTATCACACGTCCTGCAGGGTGGGATTGCTAGGCAGACGAGCACATGTTGTGATGATCTGAGAGAGATTTGTGCAGTGCTCTCACATTATCACAAATCGCTGTGCCTCCACCTGGGGCAGCTGGCACACGTGCTACTCTCGGATGGTCTCCACCTGGCTTCTCCTCCACTGCCTCCTCTGTGCCCTCCAGGGGGCCTTCCTTGCCAGTTTTCATAATGACCCCTCTACTCCTATCCTACCCACACCTCCCAGTCTTGTGGTCATCACATCCCTGCCTCAGGTGGAAGTCCTGGTAAGTACAGTAGAAGTGGTCGATGTGCCTGTCCAGGTACCTACAAAGGAACAAGCATCAGTCAGGCAGCTGGCACATCAGGACAGTTCTGGTACTGTAACCCCCATCATGTAACATCCATATGGCGGGGGTGCATGCTTAGGGTACGCTGGGCCAGGCAACAACATTAGAGGAGTGGTTAGAGGAAATCGTCACAGAGCCCTACAACATTGATGAGATAAGCAACACAGCAACGTTTGGACACCTGGCAGGAGGAGCGCCACCGCTTCAGGCAATTGCTGTGCATCCGGATGGAGATGAGGATGCAGCTGATGGCAGAGAGGCAGCGGGCTAGGGTGTCATAGGTTGCTAGGGCCAGGGCAGAGGTGGTGGAGAGAAGGACACAGAGGCAGGTTGCCCTACTGGAGGAGGCTTGCAGGGACGCAGGGGCAGAGGAGAGGAGGATGAGGGAGAACAATCAAGCAATCCACGACCGATGACCCGCCTCCAAGTGGAGGACGAGGAATGCGACTTTGCCCTGGAGGACATCATGGCAAACTATTAAGCCTGCTCCCTGTGTATATAGTTAATTGTGTGCTTTTGTATTTTTGTTCATTTTTTCCATTGGACATTTCCCCATTTCCACAAAATATTTTTTGGTAGTGTAAATGTGACTATCATGTGGGTTGGGGGCCTAACTGTTGATATGTGGCATAGGCTCATCAATTATGCCTCACAATGAATGGACACTCACCAACACACATCAGCTACCAACCAGTGGGTTCTCTCATGTCATGTAGCACATCTGCCACTGTAATGCTGAGTTTGTTTATATGTGGCTGTACCCATCATCCATCTGCTTGGCTCACACACTCTCAGTCTTCCTTCACATTACCCCAAAATATGCCTATTCAACTTATGTTAGTTGAAGAGGCTTTGATTACTATGCTTTCCTACCTGAGTCCTTTCATGCATTCATTGTTGTTTGCTACTATGCAGTGACATTACATGTGACACTGTTCTGTCAGTGATGTTTTGGACTAGTGTCCTCCTAGGTCATTCACCTATGGCAGTGTGAGGCAATTGCAATGGCGCAAGAGGCACAATGATAAGTCACATTGCTTCACATTGCTTTAGTGTGTGACATGTACATGGTGTTTTCACTGTCTAGCTGCTGCTTGATTATGCGGTCCTGTTGCTGTGCCACTGGTTATGAATGTACCAGGGAGTCCTGTGATGAACTACAGACATGGATTCAGCATCAGTGCACCAAGTTATTGGGTATGGTGGGTGGTGTCAGGACTTGAGGGGTTGCCTGGGGTGGTAGCGGAGGTGAGGAGGGATGGTGTCAGGACTTGAGGGGGATTCCTGGGGTAGTGGCAGAGGTGATGGGTGCTGGAGGGTGTTGTCTGGAACTGAGGGACTGAGGGGGATGCCTAGGGTTGCAGTGTCGGAGGTTCATGTTGGGTGGTGTTAGGACTTGAGGGGGATCCCTGGGGGTGATTGCAGAGATGAGGGGAGGATGGTGGGTGGTGTCACTACTTGAGGGGGCTGCTATGGGTAGTGGCGGAGGTGAGGGTGGCTGGTGGGTGGTGTCTGTACCTGAGGGCGATGCCTGGGGTAGTGTCAGAGGTGAGGGAGGCTGGCGGGTGGTGTCAGGACTTGAGGGGTCTGCCTGGGTTAGTGGCAGAGGTGAGGGGGGGTTTTGGGTGGTATCAGGACTTGAGGGATGTACCTGGAGGAGGTGATGGAGGGGAAGGATGTGGGCTATTGGGTGGTTTCAGGACTTGAGGGGGATGCTTGGGGGTGGTGGTGAAGGTGAGGGGGGCTGGTGATTGGTGTCAGGATTTGAGGGGGCTGCCTGCTGTAGTGGCATAGTTGATGGTTGCTTGTGTCTGGACCTGAGGGGGATCCCTGGGGTGGTGTCGAAGGTGAGGGGTGCTGGTGGGTGGTGTCAGGAATTGATGGGGATTCCTGGGTTAGTGGTGGTGGTGAGGGGGCTGGTGGGTGGTGTATGAACCTGATGGGGGATTCCTAGGGTGATGTCGGAGGTGAGAGGGATGCTGGGTGGTGTCAGGACTTGAGGATAGGCCTGGGGGTGGTTGCAGAGGTTGAGGGGAGCTGTTGGGTGGTGTCAGAACTTGATGGGGATGCCTTGTGTAGTGGCAGAGGTGAGGGTGGCTGGTGGGTGGTGTCTGGACCTGAGGGGGCTCCCTGGGGTAGTGTCAGAGGTGAGGGAGGCTGGTGGGCAGTGTCCAGACCTGAGGGTGATGCCTAGGGTTGTGGTCTCGGTGGTGAGGTGGGCTGTTGGGTGGTTTCAGGATGTGAAGGGGATGCCTGGGGGTAGTGGTGAAGGTGAGATGGGCTAGTGAGTGTTGTCAGGACTTGGGTTGGCTGCCTGGTGTAGTGGCAGAGTTAAGGGTGGGTGGTGTCTGGACCTGAGGGGGATACCTGGGGCTGGTGTCAAAGGTGAGGGGGCTGATGGGTGGTGTCAGGAATTGATGGGGATTCCTCGGTTAGTGGGGTGGTAAGAATTGCTGTTGGGGGTGTCTAGACCTGATGGGGGATGCCTAGGGTGGTTTTGGAGGTGAGGGTGCTGTTGGGTGGTGTTAGGACTTGAGGGGGATCACTGGGGGTGATTGCAGAGATGAGGGGAGGATGGTGGGTGGTGTCACTACTTGAGGGGGCTGCTATGGGTAGTGGCGGAGGTGAGGGTGGCTGGTGGGTGGTGTCTATACCTGAGGGCGATGCCTGGGGTAGTGTCAGAGGTGAGGGAGGCTGGCGGGTGGTGTCAGGACTTGAGGGGTTTTCCTGGGTTAGTGGCAGAGGTGAGGGGGGGTTTTGGGTGGTATCAGGACTTGAGGGATGTACCTGGAGGAGGTGATGGAGGGGAAGGGGGGGTTGTAGATGGTGTCTGGACCTGAGGGAGATACCTGGGTAGTGGTGGAGGTGGGGGGTACTGGTGGGTGGTGTCTGGACCTGAGGGGGCTGATGTGCAGGTGGGTACGTGCCAGCAATTTGTGTGCAATGGGAGTAGGGGTGACAGTTCATAGGGGTGCAGCCAATACTTATGTGGGACATCACGCAGAGTAGCTTGGTTGCCTGGGTTAGTGGCAGAGTTGAGGGGTGCTGATGGGTGGTGTCTGGACCTGAGGGGGATGCCTAGGGTGGTGTTGGAGGTGACAGTGCTTTTGGGTGATGTCAGGACCGCAGGGGATGACTGAGGGTGGTTGTGGAGGTGAGTGGGGCTGGTGGGTTGTGTCAGGTCTTGAGGAAGCTGCCTTGGGTAGTGGTGGAGGTGAGGGTGACTGGTGGGTGGTGTCTGGATCTAAGGGGGATGCCTGGGGTTGTGTCAGAGGTGAGGGAGGCTGGTCTGGACCTGAGGGGCTGATGTGCAGTCAGGGTACGTGCCAGCAATTTGTGTGCAATGGGAGTAGGGGTGACAGTTCATAGGTGTGCACCCAATACTTATGTGGGACATCGCACAGAGTAGCTTGACTGCCTGGGTTAGTGGCAGAGGTGAGGGGTGCTGGTCGGTGGTGTCTGGACCTGAGGGGGATTTGTGGGGTTGATATCGGAGGTGAGGAGGGCTGGTGGGTGGTGTCTGGACCTGAGAGGAATGCCTAGGGTGGTGTTGGAGATGACGGGGCTGTTGGGTGGTGCCAGGACTTGAGGGGGATGCCTGGGGGGTGGTTGCAGAGGTGAGTGGGGCTGGTGGATGGTGTCAGGTTTTGAGGGGGCTGCCTTGGGTAGTGGTGGAGGTGAGGGTGGCTGGTGGATGGTCGCTGGACCTGAGGGGGATGCCTGGGGTAGTGTCAGAGGTGAGGGAGGCTGGTGGGTGGTACCATGCCTTGACTGGAATGCCTGGGTTGGTGTCAGAGGTTAGGGGGGCTGGTGGGTGGTGTCAGGACTTGAGGGGAATAAATGGGGTGGTCGTGGAGATTAGGGGGGCTGGTTGGTGGTTTCAGGACTTGAGGCATTCTGCCTGGGGTAGTGGCAAAGGTGAGGGGGCTGGTAGGTGATGTCTGGACCTGAGGGAAATGCCTGGGGAAGTGTAGGAGGTGAGGGGGGCTAGTGGGTGGTATCTGGACCTCCTTGAGGGGGGTGCATGGTGGTGATGACATAGGTAAGGAGGGCTGGTGGATGGTGTCAGCACTTGAGGGGGATGCCTGGGGTAGTGTTGGAGGTGAAGGGAACTAGTGGGTGGTGTCTGGACCTGAGGGGGCTGATGTGCAGTCAGGGTATGGGCCAGCAATTTGTGTGCAATGGGAGTAGGGGTGACAGTTCGTAGGTGTGCACCCAATACTTACATGGGACATCCAACAGAGTAGCTTGACTGCCTGGGTTAGTGGCAGAGGTGAGGGGTGCTGGTGGGTGGTGTCTGGACCTGAGGGGGATTTGTGGGGTTGATGTTGCAGGTGAGGAGGGCTGGTGGGTGGTGTCTGGACCTGAGAGGAATGCCTAGGGTGGTGTTGGAGATGACGGGGTTGTTGGGTGGTGCCAGGACTTGAGGGGGATGCCTGAGGGTGGTTGCAGAGGTGAGTGGGGCTGGTGGGTGGTGTCAGGTCTTGAGGGGGCTGCCTTGGGTAGTGGTGGAGGTGAGGGTGGCTGGTGGGTGGTCGCTGGACCTGAGGGGGATGCCTGGGGTAGTGTCAGAGGTGAGGGAGGCTGGCGGGTGGTACCAGGCCTTGAATGGAATGCCTGGGTTGGTGGCAGAGGTGAGGGGGGCTGGTGTGTGGTGTCAGGAGTTGAGGGGAATAAATGGGGTGGTCCTGGAGGTTAGGGGGGCCGGTTGGTGGTGTCAGGACTTGAGGCATTCTGCCTGGGGTATTGGCAAAGGTGAGGGGGCTGGTAGGTGGTGTCTGGACCTGAGGGAAATGCCTGGGGAAGTGTAGGAGGTGAGGGGGGCTAGTGGGTGGTATCAGGACCTGCTTGAGGGGGGTGCATGGTGGTGGTGACATAGGTAAGGAGGGCTGGTGGATGGTGTCTGCACTTGAGGGGGATGCCTGGGGTAGTGTTGACGGTGAAGGGAACTGGTGGGTGGTGCCTGGCCCAGAGGGGGCTGATGTGCAGTCTGGGTATGTGCCAGCAATTTGTCTGCTATGGGAGTAGGGGTTGTGGTTCATAGGGGTGCAACCATTACTTATGCAGTACCTCGCACAGACTAGCTGGGCTTCCTGGGTTAGTGGCAGAGGTTAGGGGTGCTGGTGGGTGATGTCTGGATCTGAGCGGGATGCATGGGGTTGGTGTCAGAGGTGAGGGGGGCTGGTGGGTGGTGTCTGGACCTGAGGGGGATGACTAGGGTGGTGTTGGAGGTGAGGGAGGCTGTTGGGTGGTTTCAGGACTCAAGGGGGATATCTGGGGTGGTGGCAAAGGTTAGGGGGGCTAGTAGGTGGTAGCAGGACTTGAGGGGGCAGCCTTGGGTAGTGGCAGAGGTGAGGGTGGCTGGTGGGTGGTGTCTGGACCTGAGGGGGCTGATGTGCAATCTGGGTATGTGCCAGCAATTTGTCTGCGATGGGAGCAGGGGTTGTGGTTTGTGGGGGTGCAGCCATTACTTATGCGGTACCTCGCACAGAGCAGCTGGGCTGCCTGGGTTAGTGACAGAGGTCAGGGGTGATGTCTGGATCTGAGGGGTATGTATGGGGTTGGTGACAAAGGTGAGGGGGGCTGGTGGGTGGGGTTTGTACCTGAGGGGGGTGACTAGGGTGGTGTTGGAGGTGAGGGAGGCTGTTGGGTGGTATCAGGACTTGAGGGAGCTGCCTTGGGTAGTGGCAGAGGTGAGGGTGGCTGGTGGGTGCTGTCTGGACCTGAGGGAGAAGCCTGGGGTTGTGTCAGAGGTGAGGGGGATGTTGGGGGGTGTTAGAACTTGAGAGGGCTACCTGGGTTAGTGGCAGAGGTGAGGGGGGGCTGGTGGGTGGTGTCTGGATCTGATGGGGATGCATGGGGTAATGTCGGAGGTGAGGGAGGTGGTTGGTGGTGTCAGGGCTTGAGGGGGGTTCCTGGGGTGGTGTTGGAGGTCACAGGGGTTGTTTGATGGTGTCAGGTCTTGAGGGGGATGTCTAGGATAGTAGAAGAGGTGAGGGGGGCTGGTGGGTGGTGTCTGGACCTGAAAGGGTTGCCTGGAGTAATGTCAGAGGAGAGGGGGTGGTGGGTAGTTTCAGGAATTCAGGAGGATTCCTGGGGGTGACGGTGACTGGTGGGTGGTCTCTGGACCTGAGGGGGATGCCTGGGGTACTGACAGAGGTGAGGGGGGTGGTGGGTGTTGTCAGGACTTGGGGGGATGCCTCTGGGTGGTTTTGGAGGTCAGGGGGACTGGGGGGCTGGTGGGTGGTGTCAGAACTTAAGGGGGATGCCTGGGGTAGTGGCGAAGGTGAGGCCGGCTGGTGGGTGGTGTTTGGACCTGAGTGGGATGCCTGGGGAAGTATTAGAGGTTAAGGGGGATGGTGGGTATTATCAGGACTTCGGGGGGATGCCTGCGGGTTGTGTCGGAGGTGAGGGGGGCTGGTGGGTGGTGTCTGGGCCTGAGGGGGATGTCTGAGGTAGTGGCAGATGTGAGGGGGACTGGTGGGTAGTGTCTTGACCTGAGGGGGCTGATGTGCAGTCGGTGTGTGTGCCAGCAGGTTGTGTGCAATGGCAAGGGCATGGTTCGCTGGGGTGCAGCCATTACTTATGTGGGGCCTCCCGCAAGGTAGCTGAGGTGCAGCCATTTGTTACGTGGAACCTTGGGCAGAGTAGCTGAGGTTACAGCCATTATTTACGTGGGACCTAGCACAGAGACACTGGGGTGCAGCCGTTACTTATGTGGGACCTCACGCAGAGTAGCTGGGGTGCAGCCGTTACTTATGTGGGACCTCATGCAGAATAGCTGGGTTGCAGCCGTTACTTACATGGTACTTCATGCAGTGTAGCTGGGGTACTGGATGAGGTGTCAGAGGTGGTCACAGAGATTTGCGGAAAGGTTGGTCACGCAAAATCGTTCTCGGCGCGCAGGCTTTGTGGTGTCAATAAATAAATAAATAAATACATGTGCACAATTCCATGAATCAGATCAGGCCCTCTGTGACTAGCCTTCGAAGGAGTACAGGTAACTTCAAACACCAGCCTGTTGCGAGACAATGTTTGAATAGCCTTCCACAAGGAACGTTCTCTGGAAACACAGCCTGCTGTGTGGCCTTGTGTGATAGCATTCCAAGGGGGAACAGTCACTCTGTGACTAGTATTCTAAGGGGTAATGGTACCTTCAAACACTGCAGTGAGACAAAGTGAGAATAGCCTCCCACAGGGAATGCTCTCTGGAAACACAGGGTGCTGTGAGGCCCTGTGTGCTGCTGTGAGGCCCTGTGTGATGCTCTCTGGAAACACAGGCTGCTGTGAGGCCCTCTGTGATGCTCTCTGGAAACACAGGGTGCTGTGAGGCCCTGTGTGCTGCTGTGAGGCCCTGTGTGATGCTCTCTGGAAACACAGGCTGCTGTGAGGCCCTCTGTGATGCTCTCTGGAAACACAGGCTGCTGTGAGGCCCTGTGTGATAGCCTTCCACTGGGAATGCTCTCGGTTTAAGAATCAGCCGAGCTCCAGAAGAAGAATTAGGACGAACATAAACAAAACAGTCTTGTAAAACGACCGGCAGGAAAGGATCAAAAAGGCAGAAACTGTAATACAACATTTATTAAAACCAATATTTTCAACATGATATGAAGAAAACAATGTTTTCTGAGACTGCGTATAATAAGGAGATATTTTCTGCAGATCCAAGAACGTTTCCAAACTTTCTCTCTAGCAGGACCGCAAGACAACAGTCACAACCTTCCCAGAAAGGAATTATCTATTCAGGAAATTACCTTCAGGGCTTTGGAGGGGAGATTGTAGTACTTTATTTATATTGGAAAGAGAGACTGATAGAGCAAGAGAGAGAGAATGAATAGTTTGAGTGCTTCGGCATGCCTGTAATGGAAACCAGCAGAGGCAGGGTATTGAATGCTGACACTGACTCAACGGGATCAATCAATATCTTCGATATTTTAAGCTGAAATTAGTGACGCTCTAGGAGAAAAATGAACCAAAGAAATAATAATCGAATGCACTTGTACATCCTGAAATGTAGGAAAAGTATGATTTATCTTTTCCTTTCCTTCATTCTCTGATGTACTTCATCAGTACGTAACTGCTTGTTTGTCTTCGATTGAATCTTGGATGGCTACACACGTTTTGTGCTTAAGTTAGAAGAAAACTGAAATCCTCTACTTTGCTGCTACACCTTCAAATTATTGTACTATGTCTATGTCTCCCATCCCTTTACTTTATGTATGTTATGTAGTTCGTGTGAGTGAGTGCATGATGTATGGCCAGCTAGTAGTGTGAGTGAATGGTGGATGGGTGCAGCATAGATGAGCATGTGAGTGGCGTGTTTGTGTTCAATATCTAGGTTACTTACCTCTAATCTTCATTACTCTTAGTCCTACTCTCCCTCATTCCAGTACTTGCCTTTGAAGTTTGGAAGTAGGAACCTCTCTTTCTGAGTCCAGAACCGGGTCCCAATGAATTGGAGATCTTGTGATGGAGTCAGCCAATTAATGAGAAACCCCATACTGTCCAAGGTCCTGTAGGTCAGCTGAGCATGGTGCATTAACAATGTCCTTGATAATTACGGAACACGCCAGTGGTCCACGTAAGTAAATACCTGGACTTCCTTCAGATGCAGGCATGCTACCAGTGGTCCCATGATCTTCGTGATGAGCCTGGGTGAAGACGTTAATCCTTAGGAGAGAGCCTTGAATGGGAAGAGTCTCCCTCTGACTGATGTTTCTTCCAGAAAGGCACATGGAAGTATGCATCCTGGAGGTCTAAGGATGGCAGAAAATCTCTGTCGTGTATCATGGGATTGACCCTCTGAAGACATTACATCTTGAAGTAACAAGCCACATTGGAGAGGCCTTTCGGACTATTATTAATAAACTCTTTCCTGAAAGTTTGGGAACCAGGAACACATTTGAGTATATTCCTTAACCCCTTTCCCTACTGGGGAATGAGTGGATTGCCCTCTTCCCCCAAAAGCCCAGAATGATCTGCTTTATGTATCTCCCATTGGTCTTGTTCTTGGAGTATGGAGTTATTCCAGAGGGGCCCGGGTCGAAATTAAATGTGTAATGGTTTATTGAGAAGCCACCCTCAACACAAGGAGTTCCTTCCCTCCCTACTCAAGTGATTATACAACAAATAATTTAAAGGATTCTTTTTCCAGCGCTATCTCAGACACTTATCATGCCGCTTGGATCCCTCTACCCTGAGCTAACAATGAGCCAACAACCAGGCCAGTGTACAGAAAACATATTGGTATTTATTTAAATTAACAGTAATTGAAATTAGCATGAAAATGTCAAAACACCACTTTATCTGTGGCACAACACAATCAACTTCTCTGAGAATAAATAAATCACAAATGTGAGTTAAAAAGAACACAATCACAATTGTTCACTTTCTGCAAATTTCTCTTCACAAAATAATTACACTGATCAATAACAAAGGCGCATATCATGCAATGTGCGATTTTGATTTCATGCAGGATTAAAAGGGTAGCAGTAGGATTTCAAGATTGGTAAAAATACATATGGCAATTATAATTTCTCCCACACTTTTGGTTTAAAATAAACAAAGGGTAAGTTATCGCTTTATTTTTCAGACCCCCCCCCCCTCCCCCCTGCTTTGGTCTAGGTTGGGAAGTCAGAGAGAAAAATATGAATGATTTGAGGAATTTTGGATTTCAGAAACCCCTCACTGAAAGGCCTGTTTTGGGGAAGTTGGATAAAAAGGTTGGACTGATTTAAGAACAATGGTTGGACTGATTTAAGAACAAAAACACCTTCATTAAAGAAGTCAGGGTCAGCTGGACAACAAGAATTTGCCAATTAAATTGTAGGCTATAGTTTTCAGCGCACACTAGGAAGTGAGCTTTGTTAATTTTGGATTTTAACAAAATCCACCCCGTATTGTTCTGCCAATTGGGGAATTAATTAAATTAATTGTTCTGGTTACATAGGCTAAGGATCTACACAGGGTCACCCCCTCCCACCCACTATAAAGGGAAAGGATTCAAGCCAAGCAGACTCCCCCACCTTTTGGTTTCCCAGGGCTCAGTTCTACGTACATAGTAAGCCTCTGTTTAAAGTTCAGGAAAGCCAGCTGCATCTCAGAACACTCTGGAAAGCTAGGGCATGGGTCTGGTCACTCCACTCTCATGGACGGCCTCCTGCTTTCCACCATAGGACCCAGTCAGCTGGAGGCCTTCCTAGAGATAGACTGCTCCACCGAGATGCATTCTCAGCAATCTCCTCTGGTGTCCCCTTACAGCTGTCAGATGGTAAGTCTCAGCAGTCTTCCTGATCTTCTGTCTCTCCTCTCTGTCCTGTACCTGGGTGTCTCCTTTTTCTGTCCCTCTGTCCTAGTGCAGTGCCCCTTATATAGCAGTGATGACATCACCAATTTTAGAATCTTGAGGAAGAACCCTGCAATAATCCCTGCCACTAGGATTGGACAGTTACCCTTCTCTCTCCTCCCAAACCCAGCCTCCAAGTCAGGATCAGTTAAGGGGTTTGGAGCAACATATGGCAATTCCCATTTGTAATCACACTTTGTTCTCCTTTCAACTTTTTGGCAAAAACTAGTTATGTAACACAACTTTATAATGTTACTAGCAACTGCCATATTAAACCTATTTTCGGATTCAGCTAATCATTGAGAATGAGTTAAGCTGACTACCAAATCCGTACCATATAGCACGGCCATGTGGCACCTTTTTGCGCTTCCATAAAATGCACAACAGTTATTAAACATATCCCTATTTTCATTTTCCACCTGCACACCAACTCTCACATTTGGAGCATGTTCAGATCAACCAGAAAGTTAGTTTTCGGGCATTACAGTTCCAAAAGTCACAGGTAGGTGCATTTTATATCCCCAAAATCACCTGGAGTACAAAAAAATGGGTACAAAAATGAAATCAATCTGCCTTATGCTGGGTGAGAAAAGGTCTAAATGATAATAGTCCTTTCAAATGAATTGTGAATCTTCATGTGGGACAAATGGTACTGACTCCTGCCTTCCTGCCATTTGTTTTCACTAGGTCAGCCTGTGCCCAGAGTTTTTTTTTTTTTTTTTATCAGTCTCCTTTGTGCTGGAAGCTTGCTCTTTGAAGTAGGTGCCCCCATATTCACACATATTAGTTGTGCTCCAGCCAAGGGTGACTTTTTCTTGAAGTCAATGCTTTCAGAGCCAGCCGGTCTGGATAACACTAATTTCAACACCTTTAGCAGGAAATGGTATTGTGGTTGTTCATTATATGGGAAATGTGACATCCACGCTGAGAGTGGGAGTATTCCTTGTGAAGTTTTGCCCACAGCCAGCGAAAACGGTCTGCCTTGAGCTGCCATTTTCCATGAAGACCAATTGGCTCTTCAAATGTCAATGAAGATTTGGTAGGTGAAACATAACATACATTGCTTTTGGTCAACTTACACATCATGTTTTGTTTTCCTGACATTTTCTTTGGTCAGTGATATTTTTTTCACTTTTATTTTTTAAAACCATTTTTATTTGCGCACACATTTTTGTTTTCAATGTTGAAAAATCCTGTTTTCCATGTGACAGGGATCTTTGATTCCAGATTATTATTTAAATTAAAATGCTGCTTCTCCATTGGTAACGAAAGGTAGGCCCCTTTCCACATGTCTCTTTAATTTAACTTGGAAAAAAGACAACAAAGTCCAGGCTGTTTTTGTTTCAGTGTTTAAAATGCCTGCCAATCCTGTGAAAGAGACTTATGTTTGGGGCCTTTAAATGCACCCCACAATTCCATCTGGTAACCCATCTCATCATCCAATTGGCCAAATCATCTTCGGAAAGCCAGGGCCACTCTTGCTAGAACCACCTTAAGCGGAATCCTACTGGCCTAGCATCAGGCCGACTGTGGCTGGCTTTTGCAATGAATATGGATGCCTATTTCTCAGGCCACATCTGGATCTATCTCCACTCAGCTTTGTGGTTTTATATCCTGAAGACTGGTGTCTTCCTCTGGTTGGAGCATTAGTCTTAGACTTAGTGTCTGTTTTCTTCCTTAGTTTGCCAAGATGTGTTTCTGCTCTCAATACCTTATTGACCTTCTTCTCCAGAGTCGACAAAACAATGTATGCCCCTCAGAAGAGATCACCAGGTCTATTGTCTTTTGATGTGAACCAGTGTGCCAATCCTTAATATTCAGGTGAAGACTGCCGACAATGGGCCCATGGCCTTAGCTGATGCCTTAATTCCTTCATATGCTAAGTCTGAAAGGAACTCTACCTTGGTTCTGGTCGGCAGGTGCTCCATCCACCTTCTTGAAGTACCTTGGAAACTGACCAAAAGCACACCATAGCAAATTTGGCTGCATATGAGGACTATGTGACTGCCCTAGATTAGCCCCCCAAATAATGCCCTCAGTGCACCATGCACCTTATCCATGTGATCTATAATGGCTTCCTCTGAAGCCATGAACAACTTGCCCCCGAGGCTAGGAAGAATACCATCCACCTGAGCATCTCACTCTCTTCTCCGTGAAAAGGATATAACGTGGCTGAGAATCTTGGTACTGCAACCCTATCTGGTTCCTTCCACTCATGTAAGATGCCCTCCTTTCCTTCGTCAGGAGAGGGAGACCAGTTCACAAGGCCTGTTTAAACTGTGGAGGGGAGATCCTGGTGGTCATTTCCGTAAGAAGGATATAAGAATTTGGAAACCCATGTAAACATCCTCCTGAAAATAAAAAGTCTACTTATCAAGGCATCCTGAGAGGCCCAAGAGTCAGCGGAACATGATCTAGTTGTGGAGGAGGAAGAATCTGAGGAGGGAGAGCCGTCGTGTCTCCTTCTTTTGCCACTTTCCCTCTTGGTGGCCAATTAAAATGTTTCTACTAGTCTTTTCTCAGAAATCCCAGACTGTTTTTTCTTTCTGTAACTTACTGCTGATTGAGAGCTGGAAGAAGTAATGTTAATGTGGTGCTTCGCTGTGTGTTTACCCATGACTGCTGCTCAGGAAACCCAGGTCAAGGACGAGTCCTAACTGTGGGAAAAACAAACATCCAGAAAGCGTTCCAGTAGCCTGGCTAAAAGTGGCTTGCTTCTTATAGTAACAGTTGCTTCAGTCTAGCTGACCATGGTGACACACATCTGCTGTGCATGGCATTCTATCCATGAACCATCCCCCTAACTCCTTACAAATGCCCTGGACCACTTTCAGCAGCACCAACGTCCCAGTATATACTGCTGCTTCAAGCAGCTTGTCCGCTGGGCTGTATCTGTCTTGGGAACAAAACCCTGAGCTTGGCTGTGGCATTGTTTCCCCTCCACAAAACTCTGTCAGTGACGTCGCAATACCATGCTTAACAATGGTGTTGCCTTAGTATCCTCCTCAACTGGAATCCGCTCGCCTAGCATGGGTCCCAGGAGGCTGACCTTGTGAAAGTTCCCAGAGCTCAGCAAAGGAAGACTGCAGCCGGGTGCTGTTTGTTGCTCCTCCAAGCCCTGCAAGAAGAGAGAGAAGAGGAACTAGGGAGGTAAACCCTAGCCAGAGACAGGACATGTTTTTAATTGAGATCTGTTGGGCTGGAGGGAAGAGGCTGCTTTAACCTCAGTGAGTGGCATAACAAAGGAGGTAAACAAGAAATATAGAAATAAAAGAAGGGTTCCTAGGCGAGTTGAGCCACCTCAGAAGTAATTACTGGGTCGAGGTAGAGGGACATGAACTTAATGGAACTGAGCTTTGTGTTGCGTGCCAGGGTAAATACTAAGCAGTGAGTAAAAAGATGCTGCAAGGCTTAGAATAAAAAATTTGCACATTCCCTTCCTTTCCTTGATCAGAGGGTTGACCGATGCTTGACTACTTTCTTTACCTGACAGAAAATATTGAAAAACTACTGTCCCCAAAGAGGGAAATAAATATATAGCATCTACTGTCTCCAAAGTGGGAATCCTGCTTAACTTCGAGAAATATATAGCATGTGGCAATCCAACATTGACTTTCCAAATATGGACTGTGTCATTCAAAATAATATTGTCCCAGTTCTGGGATCTTTGTCAAAATGTTACCCATTTCACCCACTATGGGACCTTACCAGATATGGCACTGGGATAACATACATCAGATATCGCATTCTAAATGCAACATTTGAACTGCTGGTTCCCTCTAAAGCAGCATTCCATTTTTATTTTCCATCTTAGCTTTCCCCTTTCAAACGGAACTCACTCCATGTAACTGGTGTGCTACTCAATGATGGAGCTCTGGTCTCAGCAGGTGATATTAGCAGACTCATATAGGTATTAAGTCTAGATTCTAGATTTGTTACAGCAGTTCTTTCTAATAAGTGCAACTCTTCTCTCTAACCAATTTACAAAGGTGAGTGTATCCCTAGCCACCTCGATAATCTGGTTCCATATGTGTTAATATACCCGCAAACTATTGCCATACAAGATTGATGATTTTTTTTGCGGCAATATTAACCCATGGAATCTGCAGGGACACCCCTGCAACCCCCATATTTTTTTAAAGGGAAAGGGGGAAACCCCCGCATCTCCCGCTCCCATTTACACCATAAATGATCCCCATAAATAATGTTGCCTATGCCGTTTCCCAGAAACCATTTATATGGCTACATTATTTATGGGAATAATAGTACCTGATATCGATAATCCATATTAACCCATTGACACAGGTACACAACAGTATAGTGTGATTCTGTTAAGTTGTGACCAGTTGACTATATTCCTCTTCCCATGCACACACAGATATACAGAAACACACACACACACACAAACACATCACACATGCATGCAAACAAAGAGACATACGCTTATTTCTGTATTGTATAATATTGTTTAAAGTGCAGACCTAGGTGGACAGCAACAGAGCCCTGTGCAAAGTTTGGATTGCCAGCTGTTGGGCTGGCATCTATTAACAGTAGAACAGTACTGTAAGTTGTATTCTGTGTGTCCGTTGGGATTAGTCCATGGTCAGGTGCTCTAAAAAAGCCACATTTTGAGAGATTACTGGGATCGAGTTCCACTGGATGTGTGCATGACATGTGACTGCTTTTCAGATAATACATGGAGTCCTGCACAGTATGCTGAAGTGATAAATTGCCACCTGGAACAGGCGCGAAAGCCATGTCTTTTTGTTATTTTTATTAAATAACAAAATGATGCAGGAAATTCCACCCCCTAAAGGGAAATCTGATAATCAGATTCCCCTTGCATATGCTCCATGCCAAAAGCATAGTGTGTACTTGTGCCTTTATGAAACAATATTCTGATTTGCAGAACCTGCTGATTATTAAATTGTTGGCCAACTGTCTTGACCCTCTGTTAGGGTGAATTCTCTGTTTAGGCTGAATTTCCTAACCTAGTGAGTCCCCCAGCAGCTTTGCTGGATTTCTGGAGTTTGTGTTTTTCCATCCTGACAAGAGTGGGACTCTTTTCTCCCGCTCTTGGACATGTATGTGTGTAATTCCTTTGAATGTCAATGTGTTCTATGGGCTATGGGGTCTTTTACTCCATAGGGTCTCATATGTTTTTCTATGTGTGTTACACCGCACCCTAGGTGCCGTAGCACTGGGGCGTCCTAGCGGACACCCACCGTAGACTCCATACCCGGGGACTGACTACTGTCTCCCCGGGCATGTAAAGTCACCATTGGCTTTACTAGACCTAAATTTACTAACAGAACTAGTACAAACCATCTTATTGTGGACGTACTAGTAGGGGTAATTCGATTACTCCTGGATCTGTTACTCGAGGGGGCACTGTCCCGTCCCCCCTCGTCGAGTTTTGGCTGGTGGCAGTGGAAACTACTTGTTATGTTCGACCCCGAACATAACCCTATGGGATTCGTCCCATTGTTGGAGATTGATACTTTTCCTCGTTAATCTCTAACGTACCACCGGTCTACCTATCGTAAATAAGTTTATCGGATGGCATTTTCTGCCAGAACTCGGTTTTTAAAATGGCGTCTGTGTTCGTCTCTGTGACTTCTAAACCAAAGGTTGAGCCCTTTGTTCCACTTTTGGCGGGCTCTGTACAGAGACCCTCCAAAGTGGTGCCATTCTGTCTGGGTTACCACAGGGGTGTGGGAGGGGGTTTAGGCACCCTGGACCGAGTTGCCTTGACAACTCCGTTCACACTCTGGAGTGATTGGCCCAAGTGGTGAGCCTCCCCGCTCACCACTTAGCATGTGTTGATTGACAGCTAGGCTGAATGAATGGGGATTTTCTGCATAAAAGCAGGGCTTTTGGGACTGGATCTTGAGAAGTCGCCACAGGACCTAAGAATCCGTCGAGGGTAACGCTGAGCCGACCTGCACGACGACACCTGCGGTGGAGCCCTGCGGAACCGACTCACCACTTCCCGACGACAGAGGAGATTCACCTGCCGGAGAGTCTCTTCCCCTGACTGGTGGGAACAACCAGTCCCCTTTGCTTTTTATTTGCCTCAGGACGCAGTGGTCAAATTTCCCGTGCAGAGCACCTCAGCAACCAGATAGCCACTACCCCTGTACGGCGACCAAAAGGTGGTGCCTTGTGACGGAGCACTCCGCGGCTGGTCTCTTCCCTGGTGGTGCACCGGACTTCACTTTTCTTTGACGACCAGAACATCTCTACTCTTGGCAAAGACCCGACGTGCATCCACCACCAGGAACAACTGTCCCCGCCGGAGCTGCCCTCCACAACAAGGTACCGTGTCCGCCTGGCTTCCCTTTCGATCGGTTCGAGTGAGGTGTCTTCCCTTTCGATCGGTTCGAGTGAGGTGTCTTAATCCTCTCCTTTCCGTAGGGTCGCCTCCCAGCTTTCTCACGTATTGTTCTGAACTGGTTCAATCTGCCGATAACAATTTGCCACAAAGACTCGAACGCATTTCCACTAGAGACTTTTGGGACATATCGCCTTGCCTCTCTCCGAGTGGGCCTGGCCTCTGAACTTTATGATCTGTTGTGATTCTTGCCTTCTTGCCTTGCATTTTTCCCGTGAAGTATTGAACTGTGTCGCTTTCATAACCTGCCTTTTTTTCTCTCCCGTCCTAACTAATATTAGAGTGCCATCTAGGTTGAGGCATACACCTCTGTCTGTAAAAAAGTGGTGCCGGTAAAACCTAGACTTGTCGAAATATTGCTAGGGGGATTGATCGTTTCTTCTTCGTAGAGTAATTGTGTTTGATTAGATTGCCGTGATAGTACCATAGTGTTTTTGATAGATGTTTCGTTATAAATAAATACCTTAATATCTTTACACTGAAGCCTTGTTGCGTGTTTGTTTGTTTTACTGTGAAGACATGCCCTATCTTGTATACTCCACATACTGCTTAACTCTTCTTGAGAGAAGTCTGACTGCTCAGCCACAGCTACCAACAGTGAATCTGTGTGGTGCAGACTGCTACCAAGTGGGTTTACTGCCAAACACCTGTAGTCCTAAATCTTTTGCAGTGGTCCCAGAGGGAACTGCACAGGTTTCCGCCTAACACCCTCCTAGAGTTGGCAAGGACCATATGCTGCCATTGTTCTTTGGTGACAATGCAGTCATACTATCCACTTCTTTGATGGGCATAACATTGAATTTGTCAATTTTTATAAATAAATGTGAGGAGTTGGTACTTAATCTTACTATAAGGAGAACAAATTTGTTGGTTTGTAAGCCTAGTTTCTCCAAGCAAGTGTAGTTGAATATTAGAGTAGCTGGATGCACATTAGAGTGAGTAGGTCTTTATGACTATTTGGCGACCGGATTTCACAAGTACTGTGGTTGGATTTCCCAAGTCGACAAATCGTGTATCAGCTTAGAAAAATATAGTGGTGCAGCAAGAGGGTTCCACCCAGGGGTCAAGTCCTAACATTTCACGTGTGGCGACTCATCAACAAACGCAATGGGATGTGACATCACCAGAAATTAGCATATCAAGGTGAAACATGCACATTCCATTAAACTGACTTTGAATAACCACCCAAATTGTACAGGACAAATGGCATTTGCCTTTCATAAAATCAACACACACACAAAACCAAGACAGGATATTTTCTTCCAATAGTGGTTTTGAAAACGTGAAAAGGTGTGCATGTTTTAAACTCCAAGAACCAATACAAATGTTTTCCCTGGGACTTGCAGTGCTGAAATGTGATATTTCACCTTTAGTTATTTGGTATTTTTCATCAGGTTAGTGGTGAAGTGTCTGGGCTACAAACCTGACAACTGCGTTTTCATCCCTAAGGTCGGGTATAATTCATAAATTGAAAGAGGACATCTAATAATTGTCTTTTGGCTGGGGGGGGCTGAGCCCACCCTCTGAATAAAGTGGGTGGACTCCGTTCACCCGCGTGTACCCTCGACTTGAGCCCTGGTTCCACCACCATCATGGCGGTGGCACACTATCACCAGCAATAGAACTGTACAAGAGACATGCATTTCCCTCAGCCTTATATGGAGCAGGCATCTAGGGTTATGCCAATGCTGTGAAAATGAAGATGGTGCAAAACCAATTATTTTAAAAAATGTTGCTTGTACCCCATATGGAAACCAATTTGGGCCCTATTGAGGATCAGGTTGCATTTAAACCAGTTTTTCTGTTGGCTGATATTGTGGTTGTCTCCTGGGATTGGAAAGTATTGTGATACTATGGCCCATATGATGCAACTAGAAGGGGGAAGAGTCTGCCATGGATATTGCATGTAAAGATAATCCTCCAGGAAATAGAATAGCCTGCCTTAAGGAAAAGACCAATGTTAATAGACAAGTCTGCCCTAGTTAGACCTAAGGAGGCTGTGTTAACGATTACCAGGAGGAACATAGAGTCTGATTGTAGCAGGCTGTTGCTGGGCCTTAATTATCCCATTATTATGGCATACTTTGGCTACAAAAAGTACCTTGATGTTATTAGTCCTTCCTATGCATGAGCCCGAAATATAGTTTTCAGAATGGGCACTCTCAGCTTAGCAACGTTCACCAAGGAATGGGGCACTGTACATTCAGGAACATGCCCCTTGTGTTGTATAGAAGCTGAAACCACCACTCATGTTTATTCGTTTGTACCAAATTAAGAATTCTGAGGGCACTCTAACTTAGACCGATACTTAGGACATCAGGTATTAGATCTACTTCACAGGCTCTCATGTATTGTTATTGTGTACTGTGTGTCTAGATTAATTCATCAGGTCTGGCTAAGGAGGCTGTAAATGGATATATCAACCCCTGTCGTCCTGGTATCTAGAACTACTTGATTTGAGCTCCCTGCCTATTTACATGCACCTTGGGGTCGGTCAAATAATGCCTTTGGCAATTGCAAGCAAACCCTTTTTTTCATTTATTACGATAAGTTTATGTCAATAGCCCAGTTTTTAATATATTGCTGTTTTAACATGTTTTAGGAAATATGAAGTGAAGAGTTACATGCCCACTAAACAACTGTTTTAAGGTTAATGATGCAACAAAGAATTCTATTGGAAGTACTTTTGTTACTATACGTGTATACACTCCCTGGTTTGAGACTGTTAAACAGGAGAAACAGAACGATAATTAGACAAAGTATATTCCACAAGACATTCACATTTACCCATAGAGTGTACTATTGTGTGATGTGTGTGGTAAGACCGTAGCCCCTTTAATGCATGGCGGCAGCCCTTGCACAGAAAAGTATGTCCACTGGTTGAAAAGGTATGTCGACTGGTTGAAAGTCTTGCCACATTGTCGATTTGTGTGTGTGGTTTGGCTGCATTTCACACATTGTTGGTTGCATGGGTGTGGTGATTGGTAGAACATCATACAGTTGTCGGTGTACGGGTGGAGATGCTACAGTGACCAGTCGTGTACTGTGTCCACTGGGTGCACTAATGGAATAGTGTAAATATGGAAGAGGTTACGGTGCAACTGGTTCTAACATGTGCTTGCACAGTCTGCTTTGTGCGGATTAGTAAGTGTTGCAATGCACTATTCAGTACTGCTTGTGTGCACGTAGTACAGTGTGGAGATTATGTTGTTTGGTTGGCATAATTACAATGGTTTCTGAATGAAAGTGGGTAGTGGTGCCAAACCCTGTGGTATGTTTGTGCATTATGGTAAGTGGAACAGGTGTGCATGCATTCCTGATATAGGGTGCAGAGGTTGGGTAGAAGTGCAGGTGACTGTGGTGCCTTTCTGATTTGTGGAACATGCCTACATGTTCGCCTGCATGGCTTGTTATGTTGTGGTGTGTGTGGGCAAGGAAAATACTTTTGGGTGCATGGCCGAAGGCCGTAGGCCGTAGGCTATGCACCCAGCAGGCTAGGCCTTTATGTCAGCCACCACAACGTAATGCAGTAATGCACTTGTCAGTCTGCATGTATGTCAGGTTGGTGACTTGTACGCAATGGTTGTGGATGACATTGTAGACTTGGTAGAGGAGCAGAAGTGAGCTGCTATGCGTACATTAGGATACGGTGCACATCATTACCCCTGAGCCACATGTCACCATTTGCGTTTTCTGTGGTTAGGCCCTTAGAAGACCCTTGCTTTAGGAAGTGCTGTAAGATATGGCAGCATGAAAGGACGTGCTCAGCAGCACACATGTAAAACATGGCCAATGCACACAGCCTCCTACATACCGTTCACCACACCTGCAACCTACAGCCTAGGCCTTTATAACAGCCATCACAACCTATTGCAGCCATGCAGTTGTCACTCTGCATGAATTTGAAGTTGGTGACTTTTACACAGTGGTTGTGGAGGACATTGTGCACTTGGTCGATCAGCGGAAGAGAGCTGCTATGCATAAATTAGCATATGGTGTACATCATTGCCCCTGTTGTACAATAGGTGACACATGCCACCATGTGCAATTCATATGGTTTTCCCCTCATAAGCCCCTTGCTTTACGGAGTGATTTAAGATATTGCAGCATGAAAGGACATGTTCAGCAGCACACATATAACCTATCCCTAATTTACACGGCCTCCTACATACCGTTCAGCACACCCAACGGACTGTTATGCAGCCATTGATGCATATATATGCCCAGGGTGAAAGCTGGCAGGCTCAATTGAAGATGGGATGTGCAGTGCCCATGGCATGAGCATTTAAACATTGCGTGTACGATGGTGTCAGCATGCATTTGAAGTTGCTGACTTTTACATAATGGTTGTGGAGGACATTGTAGACTTGGTACAGCAGCAGAAGTGAGCTGTT
This sequence comes from Ambystoma mexicanum, assembly GCF_040938575.1. Lineage (NCBI taxonomy): Eukaryota > Metazoa > Chordata > Amphibia > Caudata > Ambystomatidae > Ambystoma > Ambystoma mexicanum. The sequence goes on from NC_090937.1 coordinate 628,253,863, forward strand.
ATGCATACATTAGCATACGGTGTACATCATTGCCCCTGTTGAATGGTTTGGCCCTTATAATCCCCTTGCTTTTGGGAGTGCTGTAAGATATTAAAGCATGGAAGGCCGTGCTCAGAAGCACACATGTAAACTATGGCTAACATACACATCTCCTGCATTCCGTTCAGCACACCCAACGCATGGTGATGAAGCCATGCGTGCAAATATATGCCAGGGGTGAAAGCTGGCAGGCTGAATTGCAGATGGGGAGTGCAGTGCACATGACATGAGCATTTACCCATAGCCTGTACTATGGTGTGCTTTCTGTGGGGAGGGCCTAGTGCCTTGCATGCATGGCTGGAGTGGAAAATGAAAAAAGGAGTCCTCCTGCTTTACTGTTCGACGGCCCTCCTGGTACTTGGGGAAGCATACGTGCCACATTCAGCGTTTCTCACCATGCTGGCCAATGGGAATGGGACTGTGGCCTTTGGCCAATCAAGTGCTCAGGGTGTGCGGCACAGGCAAGAGCACCAATAGTGAGAAGGACTCCTCCTGCTCCACTTGGGCACAACCCTCGTGGAACTTGGGGAAAGGCATATGCCACATTCTGCACTTCTCACCATGGTGGCCAATGTAAATGGGACTGTGGGGAATGTCCAATCAGGTGCGCAGGGTGTGCGTCACAGCAAAGGGCGGCAATAACTTTTTCCATTACTTTGTGTTGTGCGGCTGGCAAACATGGCAAGACGCACAGTTTTTGTTGTTGGTGATGCCTTTGTGAAAGATATGTTCGGGTATGCCGTCCAAGAAGGCTTTTGTGGGAATTTCGGTTTGGAGGGAGTGGATGCTTTGTGGTGCAGTGTTGAAGCGTGCTTGTAGAATGTTGACGCATTGGCCTCTTCGGCAACTGTACATGTTGTGGTCGTGCACTTTGGAGCCTTCTTTTTGGGTTCCATCCCTTGTTCCCGTGTGTACGGTGAACTGAAGAAGAAGATGAAAGCAGTGCAGGGCATTTTTCCCACTGCCAAGGTGCTTTTCTCATGCATACCCCCGAGAATAGCGTAGAATTATTCCAATGATTCCTGTCGCCAGCCAGAGGTTGGAAGGGGTCTCATCAACAGAAGCATGTGTGACTTCTTGAGTGCTGCTGGGATGGTCTCCTATGAGAATGAGAACATCGATACTATAAATAAACCTTTTCAAAGAAAATGGCATGTCTTTGTCGAACAGTGGCAATGACATTTTGTTTTACAATCTACAGGCTGCACTGAAGACCCTATTGTAAGACTGTGAAGTGATGCTGAAAACACAAAATTACTTCTACTGCAAAAAAAAGGTGTTATTATAAAAAAAGGCTCTTTTAAGAGCCGCTACAACTAACAACGTCCTCTACCCTGGTTGAAAGTTATTCCCCCACTCCTGCTCGTGCACTGCACGAAAAGTCCACGAATATCGCGATAGTTGCAGGGTGGCATCTGTTAGATACGCCCCTTTTGCAGATGCCAGCCACAGAAATGGGCCTGTAGAGGCTACCTGATTGGTCAATAAGGTTTCTGGGTGTGGTGGCTATGCACCGACTGTGGTACACAGTGTATTTGTCGACAGAAATGCAGAGGGTGTGGTTACGGCTGTGTGTTTCACAAGGCACAGCGTGCAGGTTTTAGGGGAGTTTGAAATACATTGACTGAAAGTGAATGGAAAACACTGTGCTCATTTTGGAATCTATCATGTGGATGTTTAGTGCTATGTAGTACCTACAATGAAGTGACTGATTTTGGTTTGTCTGTGTGACACTTTGGTGACACGCAAACATGCCAATTTTATTGTTGTTAATTGTGTAGGGAAAATCGCACAGCATTTACACAAGTTTCAGCGCTGTTTCTGATGAAATAGGCACTTGCCCAGGTCATGCTTTTGTTTCCGATCTCTTGCATAACTTTCTAGCGCATTATTCAGACACCATTGTGACTGCATCATTTTTTATTTGGTCCGCAAATGGAGAAAGAGTGGTACATTGCGAAGAAATGTATTTGTGCATTTGTACGACATGTGCCAATGGTGTACTTCACACATGGGAATATGACGTTTCACAGCACGAACAGTTTTCCCCAACTATAACATTCTTCTTACTATGCCTTCCATCCTGATTTCTGCACACCCATCCAAATTGCCTTGGTGCTCTTCTTGAAAGTAGTGAAAAAATGTTTTAGTAAGTGCTGCACACTGACACTCTTCAAAAGACTGTGCAACACGTAAAGAAACCTCTTTCTACAGTGACCCTCTTTCTAACCGTTTTAACTGCAGTGTTTTGCACAGTGCCACGCCTCCCGCCCTACAACCGTTCATTGGCAAATCCATTGTTCATCTCTAAAAGGTGCTTCCTTTATTTCGCTTTCTTGTTTTCCCAGTTAATTTCCATTTATTAGGGTCTTCTGACACACGCCACAGACAGAACGGCAGGAAAGCCTGGTACAGAAGGGACAGCACCTGCATGGATACGATAGGGGACGTGCCGAGAGACGGAATTATTGGGTGGCCCTCACCTACATAGGCGCCGGTCATTGTCATGCTCCTGGAAGGACCCTACCTACGCACTTCCAAGTAACTTCCCTCTGTAGAGTAGCGCGTTGCAATACCTGCACAATACAATGCCCTTTGCCGGGTAAGGGTCGTTAGCGCGGCATATGGTCTGTTTTAGAGCTTTGCTGCCCTACAAGAGTGCCCCTCTTGTTGCCCGCAGCAGATGTAGGAAATGCTGTACATGAAATGACCCTACATAATTGTTCGAAGGGCGGAAGACTGGCCACTGGTCGCTTGTGCTTTAATTTCAATTGTCGTCACATGCAGTACAAACACTTTATGCTACGCCATTAGTCTTAGGAGTAGCATTTACAGAGATGCATACATTCTGGAATACAAGAATGTTTACAACAACGCGAAACACAGCTCCATTACGTGGAGCAGGAAGCCATTTATGTTGTGCGACCCATGCAGCTACAGTACTTTTCTAACCACCACTAGCTTTGTTTGTCCTCTGCACATTGTGCTGTTTGCTTACTTGCCTTTACATGCACTAATATGTGCATGACCAAGCCGCATCGGCATTGCCATTTTGCAAACTCTCCCACCTGCAGTTACATGTTTTCTTCAACTGTACGACTCACAGGTGACCTCTTGCCACTTTCCGTCACACTGCTCAGTGGCGACACGATGTGTCTGTTTCACGGGTAATGGAAAGGCAAGCAGCACATCAATCAAATTAATGCAACATTTATCATGCCCATGTTACACTGCAGGTTGCTGTTCCTTGTTTACCAGTGGGCATCATACAGTCAGGAGTGCTTTAGCCACACATTGGTAGGTTTACCCACGTAGTCTGCAGGATTACTTGAAATGTAGTAGCCCACCGTATTAATCCATTGGGCTGGTGACAGGGGCGGTTTGCAGCAAACATTGGGGGACCTATGCATGGGTATAGGTGTGGAACAGATACAAATGCACTTACACAAATATTTAACAGCACATTAGAAGATGCGGGCATGCTGTCACTAATGGAGTGCTATGGATACTTGCAGTGTGATTGCACATACGTCGACCGGGTGCAGTCTCCCTAGGAAAAGTCCATATTGCTCATCTGTAGTAATCTCGGCCAGTACTGTGTGGCACAGATTCACTGTGCAATGTTAACACAAAAAGAGAAACTACTCAAACACTCACCAACATTTACCATGTACATCTGTAATTGCTAAGACACACCAACTCTATTCGGAAAGAAGGGGTAGCGCAAATGGAAACATACACCAGACAATTTGGCCTTTCCACACCTTTATCATGAGGGCAGCCAAGAAATCAGTAACAAACCGGTGTCAATGGGACGTTATGGTTCCGTTGCAGTACCAAACAGCTATAATCTTTACAGAAAACACTATGCTAAAGCAATGTTCTGGTTAGAGTGCCCTACTAAAAACCTATGAAATTCACTAACAAAAACATTGTTAATGGGGCATTATGGTTAAGTTGCACTAATAAAAACCTATGCAATTCAATTGACAAACATTGTTACAGGGGCATTATGGTTACAGGTAAAACCGAAAAGAAAACAAAATTCACCAATTATGGCAAGCTAAGCAACCATAACTTGCGACACCAGTGTGCACTGCAAGGACTAACACCCATGACATCCTAGATGCCATCACAGATCTCATTGATGACACACAAATGTGTGTTTTTCAAGTTTTCAATATCTCATAACACACTAAGAAAACAGACAGCATCCACATTATTTCTTTTTAAAAACCATGATACTGTAAGTCCTTGAATGTATTGCACTCAAAGACAAAGTTTGTTGCCTTTTGCTAAATTGCATTCTGGTATTTGAGGTCTCTCAGTCAGGATGGGGGAATAATGCCACAAGTGTAACTTTTTGCCTAACATAGTTCTATAAGGTTTATATATTTGATTTGCACTATGCTATGTGTACTTTCAAGTTACCTGTGTAAAGTAGAGTATTTTTGAAAGCCAGACATGGGAATGAGGAGGGGAAATGTAGAGACAACAAGTAAGTCTTGAGTTTTTGCCCGTGATGTGGCTAGAAAGTTTTCAATCCCAGACACTGGGGCAGTTATTCTCCACTGATTGTGGCTGCTTTTCAGGGCACAATCAAAGGAGCACATGTGGGTGGAGAGTGTAACTTTTTTTCAGAGGGCGGACGCTACCCTTTTCATTTATTTTGAGGTTGGGAAGCTTGGTCAAGTATTTTGCTACCAAGATTTTACCCAGGTTGTCATGCTCCCAGTGCAGATGCTTGCACACAAGACAACTAGCACTTTTTTCGTATTGGGATTTTTTTTACCAGGGAATATTTCACAAATTGCTGGGTTTAAAAGGTGAGCACCTTTCAAACTTTGCCAGCATATGTATTGGAGCATTTCCTCTCTCAGGTTTTTTTTCTGGTGTTCATTACTTTTTTTAAAAGTCCAATGCTATTTTGTCTTGCACATTTTTTTCTAAGTGGAAGGGCAAATATACCGCATGTGTATATTTCACTTTAAGATATATGTTCACTTACTGTGCATATATTCATGGTTTCCAGCTTTTGATTTTTGCTATGTGGGCAAAAGTACCCGGGCATATGAAATACTTGCAGCTGGTAATGTTTTCCCTTTTTCCGTGCCGCTTAAAAGCGATAAATTGGGGTTGTGCAATGTATCACAACAGTCACCATGTTACGATGAGAACCTAATGCAACAAAAACCCTAATATTCATCTAGAGCCACCTTAACTTCGTGTCCCCTATTGTGCAGCCTTTGACCACAATGATGCCATCACAGAGGACATCACCTATGACATCACTGATGATATTACTGATGGCATCGCTGATGGCATCACTGATGACATCCCTGGTGGCATCACTAATAGGATCATATATGACATCAGTGATCATTTAACTAATAGCATCAGACATAAGATCACTCTATGTGGTTGCCCATATTTAGACCACCTTGCGTTTCTACAAATATGATATTAGCATTTTAGAATAGGTAATAACAGTACATAGTTTAAAACAGTAAACAGCTAGACATGCATTATAGCACTACTTGTGAAGCTTTCCTTTGTTGTACTTTGGTAAAATATGATATCTGAACTATAAATAGTACACTGCTTACAGTGTTCCTGTTTGTGCCAAATATATGTGTGCCAAATATATCTAAGACGTGTTCACTATAATATTATCTGTAAATGTATTTTTTAAATAGTATAAATAAATAGAAAGTGACACTGAACCCTAATTATTTACTGCATTTTAAAATAAACACATGTAAATACTCAACTGTTTTATTGTAAGAAAAATATTTACACATATCATTTTCTAAACGATAATAGAACTGTTTTAAAACAAGGAACAACGGTTATAGGTCAAAGGTTCGAATGAAAAGGATCGAATGACAAAAGGGTTGAGTCAAAAGGACCGAAAATATGGGTTGATTTTTTTTTGGGGGGAGGGACCCCCAAACCACCGTTTTTGGGGTAAAACTACTTTTTTTACCTATACGAAATCCCCCAAAAATATGTACATTTTAAAAAAAAGTTGACCCTTTGGTTTTCGGTCCTTTTGACTCAACCCTTTTGTCATTCGATCCTTTTCAGTCGATCCTTTGACTGGACACCGGAACAACTAAGTATTAAGATATATTTTAAGATTTTCAAAAATGGGTATTGAAACATTTTAATTATTACTTAAAATGTATATATGTAAAAAAAAGAAATGAAGTTTTAAAATGAACATTTGTTTGAAAACATGGACATAGCTGTCAATATCTTTCTTTGTGTCTTTTGTAAGGGATTAACATGTTAAAATTGAAATATAAGACATTGGGGCTGATTCATGGAATTATTTGCACCAAAAAACGGGGATCTGTACGCCATTCTGCCTACAAATCCCCATTTGTTAAACAGGGATTTGCAGGCAGAATGACGCACAAATCTCAGTTTTTCGGCGCAAATAATTCCATGAATCAGCCCCATAATGTACAAAGTAAAAGTAATCTTTATATAGTATCCAATATATTAATGCATTGATTTCTGTGTATATCATAGATAATGTAATTAGTGATGTCACCAATAATGCCATCACTAATCTCATCAGTGATGTCACCTGTGATGCCATCATTTTGATCATATGCTGCACAACAGGGAGCGTGAATTAAGGTGGCTTTAGCTCAATTTGAGGGGTTTTGTTGCATTAAGATCTCACCTTAACGTCCCTACAAATAAAGTTTTTTTCCTTGAATATAGAGTACAGTTTATGCAGACCCTACAGTAATAAGACATTACACAGCTGCAGAAAATCACTGTGTCAAGGAATTTCACTACAGGATTAAGGTAGCAACTGAGGATGTGATGTTCAGTTTCCATTTGCAAGCATCAGATTAAGTTTCTGTTATTCCAAGCAGAGGCAAACACACAACCCTATATTTTGTGTTGTCTGTATTGTTACATTTTGTTTTAAGCAGCAAGTGTCAATGGTTATGCCTACCATCTGAGACATATTATTCTTTCCTTCCCAGACACTGTGTACAGATCTCGTCTGACTACCATCTGCTCAGAGTCAATAGTTTCATTAATGGAGTATTGACCACTAAAGCTCAGTCTGGAAAATAAGGCAATATGATAGTGTTGTTGGATGACTGTTATGTTTTCCAGACTTATATGATGTGATACATGACATGTGAATGCCCACTGGCTACTTTAGGAGAAGTAGGAGCTTTTGATGATTAGTGTTATGGCTAGAGAAGAACAAGGTTGATAATGCTTGTTATTTATATAGTGCTTACGCCTAGGCACGGTACATAGAACATAGTTACCTGCATCATCATCATCCTAACAGTGGCATAACACAAAGTTTGGGGGCCCCCCTGCAAGCTATGATGAGAGCCCCCCCCCTCAACTCTGCAACAAATCACGGGTCGCGGCACACGCTGGGCCGGCCTAAATTACCATGCTTGTACAATACGCAAAAACGTGCTCCTGCAGGGGTATGCCACTCACTGCACTAGGAGAAAGATATACATATGTATTTTAATGCATTATACATCAAACTTTCTGTTACAAAAAAGACTAAAAGGCCAGAGCATTTGCAGTTGTTTTGTAGGGTAACACCAATCCAAACATCCAATACATGCAAGGCACCAACAGTGCACAAGAACATAATGCTTTAATGAATATAATGCTTTGCTATTAAAAATGGCATGCCACAATGAAAACATGTTCAATTGGCTGTACAATGTAGACCAGTCTAGACACATAATAACATATTACAGTAAAGCATGCCAGTCCACAATAAAACATACCTAGACTGGTTGCACCAAAAAGCCATTCGCAGCAATACGATTTATCATGGTTATTTTATCACAGATAGACAGGATAATATACAATGCTGCAGTAAGAAATGTCTAGACTGGCAGCACCCAAATGCCAGCCTCGCCAGGTAATTACACTAGCAAGACTGCTTTATCAGAGATGCCCAATTATAAAAAAGTCAAGCCAAATTAAGAAAGGACTAGACTGGCTGCACCAAAATGCCTCTCTAGCAACTAATACCATACATCATGCCTAGCCTGGACATGGCTGACCATTACTATTAATCTCACAATCCTGTCTCACCCCATCCCCCCACACAGCCCCATCTCTTCCACCCCCTGTATTCATTTAAGTAATTTGATGAAAATGCAGTCGTAAGTGGAGCATCTATAGACAAGGGGCTCGATTCATGGAAAAGTGTGCATAATTCCCACAAAGGCCATGCAGCGAGAAAGACACTGTGCAAGCCTGAGCGCAGAATAAAAAATGCGTGCCCCGCGTATTCATGGAATTTTCTGTGAAAATGTATCATATGAGCAAGTCGCGACTGGAATGCCCTTGACATGCCCCTGTGCAAAGTAAAAAGAGCTAGAACAGCTACCTTTGCATGCTCCCCCAGGTGCATATAGATGCAACCTTCAAATAGTGCATGGGGTCGCCCGCAAGCGGGACTGCATCTCGGGGACCCTGCGCGGGGTCCCCCGTAACTGTTACCGGCACCCCAACAACATGCGTATGATGTATCATAACTCTAGTAAAACTCAGAAAATGTGTGTGCGAACCCACGCAAACCATTCCTGCACCACATTACACTGCGTACACGCACCCCTAAGTCTGATCGGATCCCCAGCTGCGTACACGAGCCCCTAAATCTGACATTCAAACCCACCTCCACCAGTCGACTCCATGATACGACGAACAGGGTTTCGCACACAGAATGGAATGCAAATACCCGATTTCCCATGCAAATAATTCCATGAATTAGTCTAAATCTGTATGGGAGAAGAAACATTGAGATTTTATGAGAGACCAGTATGGGGAGGGTCTGCCATGTTGGGACCAAAATATACTAACGAGGACAGAGTGGGGAGAGCGGACATTTGCTTGGGTAATGCACTGTGGAATTGGCTTACCTATGGGTATCTCATACATTTCCAGTTTGTATTAGAGCGAGATTAAGTTCATTGCAAAATCATACAGTGTTGCATGTGAAATGCCCAAGCAAGATTTTAAACCAAAGTGAGAAATCAAGCGAACAGACAATCATTTACCTCATATTAAAATCAGTTTTTTCATGTTCATAGGCTCATACCGTCGATTTGTGAAACAATAAAAAGTTGTACATCAAAGTTTGACGCTTTTGAGTCGAAACCGTCCTTTCAGACACAAAGATTCCCTCAAAGATGTCCGTAATGTAGGAATGAAAGCACTGTTATTCTTCGACAAGTGCCCTGGAGCAAAGCTCCTAACTGATGGCCGTCTCAGCGCATGAAAAAGCAAAGCCACATAGCTTTGATCTTCCCGGATTGCATGTGCTCCCGTGTTGCTTTGGCAGAAAAAGAAAGCCTTTCTGAGGTGCCACAACTTGCCAATGTGTGTGTTTAAAGTGCCTGGCAGAATCTTGCCTCTGTTCTTTCCAGGTAGATGTTACAATGTCCTTTGTTGGTTGTCAAGGAGCTGGCCCACTGCCAGTCACCACAATATGAGATGACTATTGCAGTGGAAAAGAAAAAAACAAAACAAAACAACAATAGTATCGAACTACAATGCATTCGGTTTACGAAGATCACGACGAAATGCTTTGAATCTGAATTACCATGGAAAAGAATGTCCCGTCATTGAAGACTCGTGACCAATATGTCTTCCAAAACCTTTTGAGGAAATAATTAACTTTATTTGTCACTGAGAATTCCAAGGAAACAAACTAGAGTTGCTAGAAAATAAACCTGGGAAGAATTAAGCCTTGGTTTTGTCTTGAAAGTGGGCCATCAGTCAGAGGACTTTCTGAATGTTCTTATTTACATAAATTAATGAGCCGCCTCCCACCACAAGCATGAAGAATAATTCGTGCCCAGCAACAAATCGTGTACGTCGCATTTTGGTCATATGTGCTGCAACTGAAAAGAATGCGTGACATTTCATGTATAATTAGGTGCTTTGATTTACCAACCAAATACAGGCAAAAGCTAATGCCCCAAGAAATGTTCCTTGGATTATCATGTGTTATGTTAAGCTGGTGTGAGGTATACTCTGCACCACTGCCATTTCCATGGTCTACGTGCAGAGCTATGCGGCCATCTTGTATTGGGAGATGTGTTACTTTTAAATGATTTGGTTCAGAAAATAAGTATCCTTAAGTGCAGTTCTTTGATGCTATCGTACACTTAAACGGGAAAATGATGTAAGCTAGCGCAAAGTTGCTGATTTACGAACCTTAACCTATGATCTAGTCTCAGTTTAGATATTTAAAGAAAGTACCGGCAAAGTCAACCGTTTTGTTATTTGTGTAATCATGTAGTAGATATATTTCAGGAACTGCCAATATGGTATGCCTGTCCAAAGATAGTAACAGTTAACACATTATGTTAGTTCCCGAGCATATAATGGCAGTGTATGGAAAACCTAAGACCTTTAAACGAGTCAAAGCTGGTGGTTTTTGTAATGTGTGTTTGTAAGAGGCAATCCATGCAAAGAATAGATGTGAAGACACACATATTGTTTATAAATCGGATGGCTGAGGAAGAGGTGATCATCCCTTGGTTATAACACCCCTTCTACCAAATTATGGGCGTAGGCGAGACTCAGGGTAATACAATGGGGGAAGGGCCATTATCCTAAGTGATGATAGCTCTCTCACAAATTCTACGAGGATATATATATTTTGAAGGTGTGGTGTTTAGGCTAAAACGCAGTTAAATTGTGCATTAACTAAATCGAAGAAACATGTCAGTCAATTAAACATTTTGCTTTGTAGTTTTTGAAATAAGGTTGCATTTCAATGGTAAACTTGGTTGAATAGAAACTGTTTTAAAATGTGCCTACTGTAAGAGGATTCAATTCAACACTACAGCTAAGTCAATGCCTAGTCTGGGATACTGAATGGAAACCCTTATTAATATATCTTTATGTCCAGTTCATGAGTTCTGGATGACTACCCCTATATAACACCCCTCTCTTAGAATCCCCCTGACCCCACTGAGCCAAGAAGTAGTTCTGTTTTGCAAGTTTAAAAGGTTTATTTGAGAATTTAAACAATATATATATATCACACTTTATAATAAATTAATATCTGATAGTACACTTAGACATATGATGTTAATCAACAATGGGTAATCTGGCACTAGAACACTTCTTTATAATCAATGAGGAGTTAGTATAGGATGGATAAAGTAGCAAAAATACTTTTATGATTTCAAGGGAAAAGCAATGAGGAATAAAATGCAGTACAGAAATACTTGATATGATTTTAGCAAAAGATAATATAATCACTTTTTCTCTGGCAATTCACCCCCCCCCCTTTATGCAATGTAAGGAGATGAAGAGGAGAGCACACAGTTCTTAGGAACGCAATCAAATAGAATTCAGTTCAATTCCCCCCCAGCAGCTTATACAACAGATAGGAGTTTTGAAACACAGGCAAAATGCTTTGAATATGGTGACAATGAAGTGAGAAATATGCTGAAAATGCTTTTAATTCCCTTCAGGAGGTTCAGGGCGAGTGGTATCTAGTTAATATTAGTTCAGGCCCACTGTAGCAATGATTCAGGGATGGTTCTTAAGATGCAAACGAATTTTAGCAGTTCAGGCAAAAGCAGCTATCTTTTTACAAGTAAAGAAGTCGGGCCAAATCGCAAATCGCGGCAAAATTCACGAATGCGTGAATCGTGATTGCGCAGAAAGTATAAGGAGTAGGCCTGTTGGAGAGCTTAGATTCTAAGCTTTCAGAGGAAAGTTAAACCAAGTTCGTAGCCCAAACGATTCCAGAGTTACGCACGATTAAATAAAGGTAGTTTTTCGGATTTTAAGTAAACTCAAAATGACAAGTGACAGCTATGCAGCTGCAGAATTGACAAGTGACAGTGGTGCAGCTTTACAAAATGACAAGTGACAACTTCTAGGAGGCAGTGCTGGTTAGATTAAAATAGTTTGGATTAGATTATTTTCACTAAGAGATTGGTTCTGCACAGTTCTGCTAGGTACTCACAATATATTTTTGAAATAGGCCTCGCCACGGATCTGGTCAGGTTTTGGACTGGACTCCGGTTCTGGTCTCGGCACTTCACAGCGATCTGGGTCAGCTCTCTGGTTCTGCTCACAGCGGTCTGGGTCACTCTGGATCTCTGGCCTCTGGTTCTGGATACTGCTCTGCTTTCTCGGGCTACAGCACTGCTTCAGGATCTTTCTGGCACAGGGTTTCAGGCCAGAAACAACAGCTCAGCCCGGCTGTGAATAGTGTGCAAATGATTTTGGGCCTGCTGACAAATACTTTTGCTTGCAGTGGGCCTTCTTGGTTCAAAGTTCTGTAGTCTCTGTTTAGCTTGGAAGTCTAAGTGTAGGATCTCTGGATGTGAAGTAGTCGGTCAGCATGCTCCGCAGCAAATGGAATGGAATGTCTCTACCTATCCCAGCAGTCTCTTTTTATGTGTTTTGAAAAAGGGTGTGTGCCTGGGCCTAGCTAAGCCTGCCCCTCTCTACTTGTCATTGGCCCAATTCTCCCCTCTCCCATGATTGGGGGAAGGAAATGTGAGTCAGAGTGATGCTGTAGGTTTCATGGGTCAGAGGATCCTCCCCTGGTCAGTTTGCCCACAAATCTATATTTGATTCAAATACATATTGCACAGATACACAGTTGTTTAAAATTACATGCACCCATCACATATCACATGAGGTATACTCTGTTCAAACTCTGCTCTTCCTGGGGGCGTGCATTCAGAAATGGCAACATTTTGCACTTTTTAACTGGTTTTGCAATATTGGACATTTACCCAAATTTACACACATGTGCGCAAGCAGTGTGAACATTAATTGATGAAGTGTCAGATTTTTAACATGCAGACATTTGGAGTGAAACCCTATTTTCCGCTAGCAACCCCTCTGATCATACCACCGGGTCCTAAAACCTCTTAAAATGTGGGCAGAAAAATCACAAGAATTATGGTATCATTTAGCTAATTTTGACAAGTCCGTACCATGAGTTATACATCTTTCTTAAAATCATATTCTGGCCAACAGGGGTGTGTCTTCCCAGGTCACATGGTGGAGAAACCAGTCTATCCACTTTCTTTAAGCTCAGCCTGTCCTCAGAGGGGGCTGCCCCTCCCCGTTTCTGCCAAGAGTAAGCCACTTTTACGACGCCCCCAATATAACTTCTGCCTGAGTCAAGGAAGGGCTTTGTTCAAAAGGAAGCCATTTACGATCCTCCCAATAAACCATCTGCCTGGGCCCAGGACAGGCCTTTGTTCAACTCCTTGTAGCTGCTCCACCCCTAATCTAATCAGAGAGGTGACAACTCCTTTTGGCAAGGGGAAGAGTGGCTGAGCAGGTTTTAACTCCTGTGGGGGTAGATGTCAGGCAGAATTCGGTTTCATTAAGCCAGGTTTCAGCTAAATGTCACTTTTTGTCCCCCAGTTTAAGTCAATACAATTTTTACATACACATTAAATAATTACTTCCTTCAAGTCATTTCAGAATATAGTTTTACATTGTATCCACCTCTTAGCAAGTCTTTCCTTGGTCTGGTTTTGTTTCATTTGTTCAGTTTTACACAAAAGTCTGGTGGTTTTAAAACTTGGCTTTCTGATAGTGGTGAGTACTGGTAATGCAACCATTTTTGGGATTTAAGAAGATGAATTCCCCACAGTTCTAGGTTGCTTTTGGCAATCAGCATTGCCATTCCCAATGGTTTCAGGCTACTGTGTGGGTAGCCCAATGGTGGTTTAAGCAGTGCCCTCCTGTGCTCACAACATAGGCAAAAATGCGTGGCAGCCTATTCTTCATGCATTTCCCTGTGCATTTTCTGGGAAGTTCTGGCCATCATGATATTTTCCATGCCAGTACTGCACAGTTTTCCTATTCTGGCGTACATGTGGGCTTTTTGGCCATCTTGGATTTTTTAAGCCCGCAGCACCAAATGTTGCAGCATGATAGCTCACACGTGGGTCAGGACACCCAACAAAGCCCCCCCACGCAACTGCACTTTGAATTTGAGTCGATGGGGAGTCGGGTGCACAGAATGTTTTGACCCACGCACTGGTATGTCCGCATAATCTTCTTCCAATTCTGCAAATGGCACAGTTCAGCATCTTTTCCTCCATCCGGTACTGATCGATCGGTTCTCCTCGCCGGTCATGATGGGAATATTGGGCGGTACCCCGGGCCCCTTGGGTCTCTGCTCCCGGTCTCCGGATCGTCCTGCTTGGCCAGTCTCCAGGTTTTCTTTCTCTTAGGACGACAAAGGAAAAGCGGCAATACCTATTCATGGACATTTCTCCCCCACCATTGATATAGTGGGGTGGCATATATATTTTAGAACTCAACAGATATGAACATGCACATTTTTTTTAAATTAAGCGACAGGAACACATAAACTTGAGAGACAAAGAATTTGATAGGCTATATGTAGGATATTTTAGGGTTGGAATTGAATTAGTCTGGAGCGGTACCCTCTGGGATTGCAGAGGACTCCTCCAGTTGCTGCAAAGTGTGCCTGGGATGGCAACACTTCAACTGGTTTATGTGGACCCACTTGTCTTCCCCCTCTGCCAAACCGCCTTTGGGGATGCGTATCTTGTAGGCCACAGGGGAGATCTTGTCTATAATCTCAAAGGGTCCCTTCCATGTAGGCAAAAATGTTTGCTGTCTTGCCTGGTTTCTTTGGAAGTTGTATAAATAGACCCGGTCCCCCACCTTATATTCCTTTCGGGTAGTTTTTAAATCATAGTGGGTCTTCATGCTCTTGGCTGATCTTTCTAGATTCTGCTGAGCATAGGCAAAAGCATGCTGAAGGTGTTTCCTTAAATTCTCCACATACTCATGAGTTGTGGAGGCATTTATCAACGTTTGCTCTTGGGTTCTGTAGAGAAAATGCGGGGGAAGCACCATCTTGCGTCCAGTCATCAACTCAAATGGTGACATTTTGGTTGCAGATGAAGGGGTAGATCTGATGGCCATTAGGACCAGAGGTAATCGGATATCCCAACTTGGCCCAGAATCTGCCACAAACTTCTTTAATATGCTCACAATGGTTCGGTTGTATCTCTCCACTGCTCTAGAAGAATCTGGCTGTAAGCAATGTGTGAAGTGGCTACCCCTGTCTGACTTAATCCTTTGAGGTAGACCAAAACGGGAAAAGATGTGGTTAATCATCAGGGCAGCTGCTGTTTCTGCCTTGCAGTTTGGGGCTGGGAGACATTCCACCCACTTGGTAAACAAGCATGTAACGGTCAACATGTACTTGTTTCCTCTAGACGAGCGGATTACAGGGCCTACAAAGTCGATTTGCAAATCTGACCATGGCAGTGTCATCCCCCTCTTTTGGAGGGGTGCACGGTGCGTGAGGGATGATGGCTGAAATTGTGCACACACAAGACACCCCTTCAAGTATTGGTCAAGGTCCTCCCCCATGTGTGACCAGTATGCAACCTCTCTTAATATTTCCAGTGTTGTGTGAAACCCCCTATGACCGGCGGTGGCCGCATCATGGGCGTGACTTAACATCAGGCTTCGGAATAAGGTAGGAACCACCCACTGATCGTGGCCAGCTTTGGATTTCCTTACCAGCAAACCGTCTTGGATTCAGAACATTTTTGGACATTTCATCAACACTCTTAGGTCCTCTTTCCCAATGTAATCGGTATCCGTCAGGGGAAAGTTCTCAGGGTCCTCAAGGTGTTGGTAAAACTTACCAATAATTGGATCCCCCTTCTGAGCTCTAATCAAATCAGCATCAGGGGTCTCTTTGCTCCATTGGGCAGTTGAAAGATCATTGTGAGCATTTGTCTGGGACCTAGTGATAGCGGTGACCTTGATTTCCCCCAACAGGGACTCTATTTCGATTAGATCCCCTTGGATGGCCCCGGTTTTGGCCAGCTGATCAGCTAAGTCATTTCCAGTTTTGTCTGGTCCCTCTACTTTGGAATGACCCTTGATCTTCTTCCAGTAGATGGTCATCCCATTCGAGGTGACCAGATCATCAATGTTTTGGATTAACTTCCCATGTTTCAGGGGTTTGTTATTAGCGCATAACATGCCTCTGGTTTTCCAGTTGACCAGGTGCTCCACGAACCTGTTCCGTACATAATCCAAATCTGTGATTATAACCAGTTCGTGGAGTTGATGCTGGACAGCAGTGAGGATGGCCTGATGCACAGCCATCAATTCTGCCACCTGACTACTTCGGGGACCAATTTTGTATCCAGCGGAGGGTTCCGGAAACTCCTTCACCCAGGCATTCCCTACGCCGGCCACCAGTTCTTTCTCCCTGTTGTTGTCAACATGGTACGAGCATCCATCCACATAGACAGTGGGCATTCCCTCACACTTGTCCTCTTCAAAGAATTTGTGTGGGGAATTAAGGTATGCCTCTGTGTTGTCCTTGATTTTTAGACTTTCGTCCTCAAGACAGTTTTCTCTGGCACAATCATGCAAGTCAGCCAGACCTTGCTCTTCTTGTTTTGGCCATATCTGACCTCCACAGGAAAGCCTTGCATTGACAGAATCCAGGAAGTAATTCGGGAATTACTCACATTTCCGGCCCGGATTCTGTCACTTTGGAGATATTGCAGAGGCTGGTGTGGAGTCTCCACTATGATGTGTTCCCCATGGATAAACGGGCGGTAATTCTTCAATGCCCATACCGTTGCCAGGAGTGCCTTCTCACAATCGTTGAATTTTTCCTCCACAGAGGATAAAGTTTTGCTCGCATAGGAGATTACTTTACTGACCTTGTCATGCTTTTGGTATAATACTGCAGTCAAGCACGTATTAGAGAACCCTGTCTCCAGGAAGAACTCCTTGTTTCTGACAGGGTAAGCTAGGCAGGGCGCTTGTGAGAGGCTTCTTTTGAGTTGTCTTACTGCCTCGGCTTGTTCTGGACCCCATTCCCACTTGACCCCCCCTTTCAGGAGATGAATCAGGAGTCTGGTGATCTCTGCGTAGCCCTCAATGAACTTTATGCTGTAATTAGTCAGTCCAAGGAGGCTCCTTAGTTCCCGCAGAGTTGTGGGGTCTTTCAGTTTCTGAAGTGCTTCCACTTTCTTTTCCTGGAGACAAAGACCCTGAGGAGTAATCTCATGCCCCAAGAAATAACACGGGTTCTAAACCACTGTGCTTTCTGAAAGGAAAGTTTTGCTCCGGCGGCCCTCAACTGGGTCAGCACATAACGGATCTCCGCTATGTGTTCCTCCACAGATGAACTTTTGATGAGGACATCATCTACATAAGCCAGGTTACCCCTTGCACCCAGGTCGGGCATGGCCTTGTGTAGGAAAATGTTGAATTCATTGCCGGAGTTGAGGTATCCGAAGGGAGTCCGGGTCCATGTGTACTGCTGGCCCCCAAAGGTAAAAGCCAGCTTGTATTGGTCCTCCCTACTGACAGGCACGGTCCAGTATCCATTGGTCAGGTCTATTGCTCTGAATACCTGTGACCCCTGAATCTGGGCCAGCCCTTGGTCAATGTAGGGCAGAGGCCATCGGGAAGTATGGACCCGTTTGTTGAGCTCCCTGAGGTTGGCGCAGAGTCTCCACTGGCCGTTTGGCTTCAATATTCCCAGCACCGGGTTATTGAAGGTGCTGTGAACTGAACGGATTATTCCCCGGGACTCCAGATTCTTAATTATTTCAGTAAGTGACTCCATGGATGCGAGAGGCAAGCGATATTGCTTCACAAACACTGGAGTCATTCCAGGGTCCATGGGAATTGTGGTGGTGTGGATGTTGGTGCGACCACAGTCATATGAGTCTACCGCAAAGAGATCTTGGAAATCCAAGAAAACTTGTTTCAACTTTTGCTTCTGTTCCAGAGTCACACAGGCATCAGCTAGGTTGACTCTCTCTTCCACCATCTGCCTGAAGCCTGGAAAGACTTCTGGTTTGGCTATCTCAGCTGCCTCCTCCAGCTGGGTGGAGAAGTCCCTGGTCAGAGTGCTGATTTGGACTGGAGGCCTCAGGTGGGAAAGGCCACCCTCATGGACCTGGAAAATCACCTCATCCCTCCTGAAGTCACAAGTCACATCTTCCTTACCATAGGGGCAGGAAGTGTACACCAGGAAGTTCCCCCCATGCCGGGTAAAAATCCTGTTTGGTGTTGTATTGTCCTCACTGTCACTGTCAAAACAGTCCTTGGGGATTGGTCCTAACAGTTCATTTCCTAAATCGATGGAAAAATGTTGGTCATCAACCGCCATTCCAATAATGGTGCCTGCGGCTAGAGTAATACTCTTTAAGTCGCTGTTATCCACCTCTATTAGAATGGTGTCATGTTCTATGTTGACTAATGGAGTTGGGTTTACCCCCAACCCTTGCTGTTGGAGAGAAGCATTTAGATGTATATAAGCAACAGGGTTTTGCAATTTTTGTCCTCTTTTAACTTTCACTTCCAGGGAGAATTGTCGGGTCCTTTCTGGGATGGTGACTTCCTCTTTGGTCTGAATTTCAACTGCATAAGGTAGCAATTGAGCTGACCTAAATGCTTTTTTCTGGATCATCAAAGCCCATGGGATTATCCGCTAATCGGGAGCAAGCTTTGAAGTTTATTAGGTCCAAACTAATGGCAAAGCGATTGAGAATGTCACTGCCTAAGTAAAAGGCGGCAGTGACGTCTCGCACGACCCAACAATTATGGACTATGCTCTTGTTGCCAATGGAGATTTTGAGCATACACCTGCTTGGCAGGAGATGTTTGGAATTAGGTGCTTCCAGGTCCATTTCCCATTTGTCTATCAGTTTGAATGTGGGAATGGCTGGATCTTTTGGGAGTTGGCGGAACATGGCTTCGCTGATGAAGCTCTTACCATTGTTCACACACACTCGAGCGAGAACAGAGTCCTTCCCATCATTTAACTGAACAGGGATGAACAACTGCTCTCCAATTTGCTGAATATCAGCCAGGCTCTGAGCTGATTTCACATCTTTCTGGACTATAGGAGTGGGAGTTTCTGATTGTGGATTAGCAAAGAATTTCAGGGTGTTTCCTTCCAGTGTGGAATACCACCTTAAACTGGAAGGAAGGTTGATTTTCATGAATAGAGAGGACCCCCCATCACCAGTCTGTTGTCCTACTGCTATTACTGTCACGTCTGGAATTTGGTTGTTCTGGAAGTGAAATTCTAGTTGGTCAGATTTTTGTTCAACCATGTGGCAGGTGCCGTTTAAACTAACATGGTTGACACTCTGTTTTAATTTTATTGGTCGGCTAGTCTGGGTCCAGAGGACCTTGTTTACACAATCTATTAGGGGTGACAACCTTCTCAGGAGGTCATTCCCTAGTAAACAAGGGGTGCCCTCTGGAGTCACTACTATGACCGGGTGTTTCACCTTGTGTCGCCCAATTTTGATGTCCAAATCTGCAGTCCCCTCGACAGGAATTTCCTTCCCGTCAAAGTTCTGCAGTTGTCCAGGAAGAGAGGTGAGAGGAATACGGTAATTCTCCCCCCTTCCGGCATTTAGTTCCACAAAGGCCCTTTTGGACAGAAGGGTAGCTTGGGATCCAGTGTCCACCAGTGCCAAAATTGTACCCTGCCCCTGTACTTGTACCGGGGCATAGTATCTTCCCTCCTTCTCCTCAAGGGGGCACAGATAATGCACATTTTTGGACAACTGGTGGGCTAACTTTCTGGTTTTGGACATTGCTAGAGAAGAGATTTGGGCAGAATTCTGTGGAGAGCCTGGGGAATCTGAAAGAAAAAGTTGGCAACTGGACATCAGAGCCATTGTGGGTTCCCCTGGTTCCGGTTCTGGGCCGCCCCCCCCCTTTTTGGAGGCAGTCACCAGGATGGGTTTGAACCAGGGGATTTTGGTATTGTGGGTTCTGGGATGAGATGATGGGCGGCGGTAGCTCAGTCTCCATATCTCCCCAGTCTGGATTGGAATCCCTTGGGACCCATTTTTCTTTGGGAGGAGTTCCCCCATCTCTGAAGGAGAAGATCCTTTTCCCAGGATCTTCTGAGGATCCCTCTCCCTCAAATTGGAAGATCTGCACCTCCTCCACAAAGTGGGTCTGTTTGGGTCCTTTGTTTCTCCTACCCCCCCTCTGCTCCTTGGGAGGCAGGCTTTCAGGGGTAGGAGATTTTGTTTCCGGTTCCTGGTTTTCCAGGGGCTGTTTACAAGTTGGGAAGGAAGCTTCCTCCAAGGCTTTACACCCCCCTTCCCCTTGTGCCTTCTTCCTGGGAACCGGTGTGTTATCGGGGTGCTGCCCCCGTCATTGTTCTGGAGCACCAGGTCCAGAGTTTGGGGCATTCGGTGGTGTCATGCTCATCTGAGGGTTCTGTTGAGCCCTCAGTATGTGACCCAGATCTCGTGCCATATTTTGGACCTGGCGCTCAAGTTGTGAAACCCGCTCAGGCTGATACGGGGCTCTATTTTCTCCCCTGGGCTGATCCCGGGAAGGGTAGCTATCCCTTCTCTGGTGGTACCCCTGGTTGGGAAGATTTTGGTACCCCGCCACCCTTGGCCTCCCCTCTCCCGGATTAGGTTGTCTGGGCTCAGGGAATTGGGAAAAGATGGATGGATGATTTTAGGGCTGGAAATTGGGTGGATACCTGGGGAAAAAGTTCTGCCCAGGATTTGGAGAATTTCTGCCCTCCTGTGGGAAGTTGGGAGGGAAGTCCCCTGGGTTAGGTGCTTGGCCGGATCCCCCCCCTTGGGCTGGAGGAGTCCACACATAACCCAGGATTGGTCGGTTTCCCTTGTAGCGGGGACTTACATAGTCAGGGGAGCGGGGGACCCCATTTGTGGGACTACCTCCTCGACTCCCTGTCGGTGACTGGCCCGAGGGCCTTCTGGGCTGTGAATTATATGGTGCAGGCAGGTTTTGAGGCCCCCCCATCTCCAAATCTAAAACGGGAGCCACCTTTACCTCTGCCACCTTGGCAGCAGCAGGGGTGCTGTTGGTTATGGGGTTTTTTGGCGCGTTATTTTTATTTTCGATAGGCTTCTGCACCTCATAGATCCGGGTAGCCTGTTCAATGACCCAGTCTAAAGATCTTTTCTCATGAAAATCTCTCACGAGCTGGGTCATTATATATTTAGGGAGAGCATGGAAAAATGTATTGACAAACTCTTTGCTGTCTGTGCGCACCTTTCTGGTGGTCTGTGCAAAAGCACGCTTTAATTCTTGCACAAACTCTTGTGGGGCCTGATCCTCCCCACATTGCAAATTGTAGGCTGCCTTTCGAGCCTCTTGAGGATTTCTGTGAACAGAAAAATGTTTCAAGATGGCCGCCTTATAGGTGGACCATCTTAAATGATGTTGGTCCTCCAGCCCCGCAAAGAAACTGGAGCATTCTGGGGAGAATGTCCATTTGATGTACTGGATGCAGCTACTGCTGTCCTTCAAATGGAAAGTCTCCATCATTTGCTCATAGAGCTCCAAGTGTTCCCAAACGGAATACTTGGCGTTCTTATGATAAGGCGTGATGACACTCCTTATTGCCTTTATTTGCTTCAATGGGTCCTTAAGCAAGGCCCTTTTTGCCTTATTGGCCTTTTTGGTTCGGGTAACCCTGGTCCATTCATCCTCTGACTCAGAGGCACTGCTCCCAGAGGTTCCTGTCTGCTCTTCCAGGTTTTCCCGGATTCTGCGAGCCTGGGAATGGCTGGCAGAATGTGGGGACCTGGTCTCCTGTGTCCTGCGCCGTTCAGAGGAGTCTTCAGATTCCTCCTTGCTGCCAGGATTTGATGGGTACCCCCCCCCACTGACCTAACTGGGCAGAAGTTTTCAGGATGCCCTTAATGGGCCTACTCTCCTGGGGTTCCCCACTAAATTGCACCGTGCTTGGGTGCCCATACCCGGATGCCTGCCCCTCCATTCCTGGGAGGTACTGGCCTATGAGCCCCATACTTCTGGTTGGATAGTAATCTGCCAACCCCGTGGCCCTGGGCTCATGTGCGCGAGGGGACGTGGGGGTGGTAGAGTCCAGGGACTGAGAGATATGAAGGCCTCTGGCACTAGGGCTCCTGAGGTTATGCTCAGCAGTCTCCCTCTCCCAGCGAACCTGGTCTCTATCCGCCCCTGCTCCCTGTTGCAATGCAAGAGCCTGCGCTTTCAGTTCCTCAGTTAAGGCCTTACTCGACTCTATCAGTCTCTCCTGCATCGCTACCTGTTGCTGGAGCCTATCATTGTGCTGACAGAGAGCCTCATTTTCTCTCTGTGCCTCCTGATTGGTCCTGGAGTACTGGGCCAGTCTCTGCTGCAGGAGGGTTACCTCCTGAGCTGTGTCCCTATTGGCCTGCTCCTTTCTTGCCAGAGCATCCTCCACCCTCCTGGTGTGCTCTAACAAGTTCTGGTGTTCTTTTTGGAGGTCACCCAGTCCCTGAAGGGCCAGGTGATTTTCTTCCATTTTCCTTTTTAAGTGGCAGACTTCCTGGCCTAAGGTGTCCCTTTCCTGACTAAGAGCCTGCATCTGTGCCGCCAGGTCGTCCCTTTGCCTTTGGAAGGCACCAGCTTTCTGGTGCTCCTGATCAAACTCTGCCTGGGTATCCAGGTCTTTCAGAATCAATTTATTGCTTTCCTCTTTCTCTCTGTCTAATCGAATTTGCAGGGTGGCTACCTGTTCTGTGCATGCCCTGTTGAAGTCCAGTTGTTGCTCCAGCTTTTTCTGGCTCTGCAGAAGGGAGTCCAACCCTTCTTGGTACTCCTTCTGCAAGGCCAGAAATCTGGTATCCTGATCAGCCTTCTCCTGTTGCAGTCTATCCATGTCCTCTTTTATTTTAATGATATACTGCCTACTATCATTTTCTGACTCCTGGCTCCCCTGCAGCCTCTGCACAGAAGAGACCAGGTCAGATTGGACCTTCTCTAACGCCATCTGTCGCTTATTCGCCAGATCTTGGCTTTCAGTACATTTATCCTGCATGTCTCCCATATATAGGTACAGGTATGCCGCTATCCTGGCAATCTTATTGTGTTCATCTTTGGCTTTAGGAGCCATATATAGTTCACTCAGGGCCACATGTAATGGACCCTGATCTCTCCATATGTCTGACCCTGTTTCAGTGACCTGTTGCGCGATGGCCTGCAACTAGACCGTTTGGTCCTGGTGAGTCCACTCACCTCTCACAAATAGCTTATGTAAGAGGTGCTCCCTCGCTATTTTCATGTCTACCAAGGTCGTCATTCTAGAGATTGATCTCTGTCCTGACTTACAGAAATTAGTATTTTATTTTTGCAAAACAGACCTTTTCCTTAGAGTGTCCCTTTGAAGAGTGCTTTACAGCGTAAAACAGCGTGGTGATCCGACCGGATGTATGTATCCCGTCAGTTAGCACACTGTATTAAACTGCACAAGTGATAGATCTAACCCAGACGTCCGGCTCGAGCCCCCACTTTGTAAGAGGATTCAATTCAACACTACAGCTAAGTCAATGCCTAGTCTGGGATACTGAATGGAAACCCTTATTCATATATCTTTATATCCAGTTCATGAGTTCTGGATGACTACCCCCATATAACACCCCTCTCTTAGAATCCCCCTGACCCCACTGAGCCAAGAAGTAGTTCTGTTTTGCAAGTTTAAAAGGTTTATTTGAGAATTTAAACAATATATATATATCACACTTTATAATAAATTAATATCTGATAGTACACTTAGATATATGATGCAGATCAACAATGGGTAATCTGGCACTAGCACACTTCTTTATAATCAATGAGGAGTTAGTATAGGATGGATAAAGTAGCAAAAATACTTTTACGATTTCAAGGGAAAAGCAATGAGGAATAAAATGCAGTACAGAAATACTTGATATGATTTTAGCAAAAGATAATATAATCACTTTTTCTCTGGCAATTCACCCCCCCCCTTTATGCAATGTAAGGAGATGAAGAGGAGAGCACACATTTCTTAGGAACGCAATCAAATAGAATTCAGTTCAATTCCCCCCCAGCAGCTTATACAACAGATAGGAGTTTTGAAACACAGGCAAAATGCTTTGAATATGGTGACAATGAAGTGAGAAATATGCTGAAAATGCTTTTAATTCCCTTCAGGAGGTTCAGGGTGAGTGGTATCTAGTTAATATTAGTTCAGGCTCACTCTAGCAATGATTAAGGGATGGTTCTTAAGATGCAAACGAATTTTAGCAGTTCAGGCAAAAGCAGCTATCTTTTTACAAGTAAAGAAATCGGGCCAAATCGCAAATCGCGGCAAAATTCGCGAATGCGTGAATCGTGATTGCGGAGAAAGTATAAGTCGGTTCTAGGCTTGTTGGAGAGCTTAGATTTTAAGCTTTCAGAGGAAAGTTAAGCCAAGTTCGTAGCCCAAACGGTTCCAGAGATACGGACAATTAAATAATGGTAGTTTTTTGGATTTTATGTAAACTCAAAATGACAAGTGACAGCTATGCAGCTGCAGAATTGACAAGTGACAGTGGTGCAGCTTTACAAAATGACAAGTGACAACTTCTAGGAGGCAGTTCTGGTTAGATTAAAATAGTTTGGATTAGATTATTTTCACTAAGAGATTGGTTCTGCACAGTTCTGCTAGGTACTCACAATATATTTTTGAAATAGGCCTCGCCACGGATCTGGTCAGGTTTTGGACTGGACTCCGGTTCTGGTCTCGGCACTTCACAGCGATCTGGGTCAGCTCTCTGGTTCTGCTCACAGCGGTCTGGGTCACTCTGGATCTCTGGCCTCTGGTTCTGGATACTGCTCTGCTTTCTCGGGGTACAGCACTGCTTCTGGATCTTTCTGGCGCAGGGTTTCAGGCCAGAAACAACAGCTCAGCCCGGCTATGAATAGTCTGCAAATGATTTTGGGCCTGCTGACAAATACTATTGCTTGCAGTGGGCCTTCTTGGTTCAAAGTTCTGTAGTCTCTGTTTAGCTTGGAAGTCTAAGTGTAGGATCTCTGGATGTGAAGTCGTCGGTCAGCATGCTCCTCAGCAAAAGGAATTGAATGTCTCTACCTATCCCAGCAGTCTCTTTTTATGTGTTTTGAAAATGGGTGTGTGCCTGGGCCTAGCTAAGCCTGCCCCTCTCTACTTATTATTGGCCCAATTTTCCCCTCTCCCATGATTGGGGGGAAGGAAATGTGAGTCAGAGTGATGCTGTAGGTTTTATGGGTCAGAGGATCCTCCCCTGGTCAGTTTGCCCACAAATCTATATTTGATTCAAATACATATTGCACAGATACACAGTTGTTTAAAATTACATGCACCCATCACATATCACATGAGGTATACTCTGTTTAAACTCTGCTCTTCCTGGGGGCTTGCATTCAGAAATGGCAACATTTTGCACTTTTTAACTGGTTTTGCAATATCGGACATTTACCCAAATTTACACACATGTGCGCAAGGAGTGTGGACATTAATTGATGAAGTGTCAGATTTTTAACATGCAGACATTTGGAGTGAAACCCTATTTTCTGCTAGCAACCCCCCTGATCATACCACTGGGTCCTAAAACCTCTTAAAATGTGGGCAGAAAAATCACAAGAATTATGGTATCATTTAGCTAATTTTGACAAGTCGGCACCATGAGTTATACATCTTTCTTAAAATCATATTCTGGCCAACAGGGGTGTGTCTTCCCAGGTCACATGGTGGAGAAACCAGTCTATCCACTTTCTTTAAGCTCAGCCTGTCCTCAGAGGGGGCTGCCCTTCCCCGTTTCTGCCAAGAGGAAGCCACTTTTACGACACCCCCAATATAACTTCTGCCTGAGTCAAGGAAGGGCTTTCTTCAAAAGGAAGCCATTCACGATCCCCCCAATAAACAATCTGCCTGGGCCCAGGACAGGCCTTTGTTCAACTCCCTGTAGCTGCTCCACTCCTAATCTAATCAGAGAGGTGACAACTCCTTTTGGCAAGGGGAAGAGTGGATGAGCAGGTTTTAACTCCTGTGGGGGTAGATGTCAGGCAGAATTCAGTTTCATTAAGCCAGGTTTCAGCTAAATGTCACTTTTTGTCCCCCAGTTTAAGTCAATACAATTTTTACATACACATTAAATAATTACTTCCTTCAAGTCATTTCAGAATATAGTTTTACATTGTATCCACCTCTTAGCAAGTCTTTCCTTGGTCTGGTTTTGTTTCATTTGTTCAGTTTTACACAAACGTCTGGTGGTTTTAAAACGCCGGCTTTCTGATAGTGGTGAGTACTGGTAATGCAACCATTTTTGGGATTTAACAAGATGAATTCCCCACAGTTCTAGGTTGCTTTTGGCAATCAGCATTGCCATTCCCAATGGTTTCAGGCTACTGTGTGGGTAGCCCAATGGTGGTTTTAGGCAGTGCCCTCCTGTGCTCACCACATAGGCAAAAATGGGTGGCAGCCTATTCTTCATGCATTTCCCTGTGCATTTTCTGGGAAGTTCTGGCCATCATGATGTTTTCCATGCCAGTACTGCACAGTTTTCCTATTCTGGCGTACATGTGGGCTTTTTGGCCATCTTGGATTTTCTAAGCCCACAGCACCAAATGTTGCAGCATGATAGCTCACACGTGGGTCAGGACACCCAACACTACATTAGTTGAAATGTAAAAGTGGAGGGTTTCTGTGCAAGTTCTTTTCTTTGAATATATGCTTTGGAAAGCCTTGACTTGGATGAGGATTGTCACATTGCATGTGCAGTTAAAACAAGTCCACAGTGCAGGCTCAAGGCCCCGTTGTGCAATGTGTATTGCGTTGGTGGTGGTATTATATTGTGTTTCTGCCCAAGTTGAGCATGCTTGTCCAGGTAAGTGGTATGTTTTATTTCCTGTACTTGTACAGTTGATTCATTTTCTGAGTCCGAAAAATAGTTTCTGCTGTTTCCTTGCCTTCTTTTGAAGTCAAAATATTTGTAAAGCAGTCAATGCCAGCAGTTATTGACTGCATTCTGAACATTCTGATTTGTCGGTAGCAGGTCTCAAGGACCTCCATATGCCCATTAAGCAATGACGTCACATTCCCAGGGCATCAGAAGATAGTAATGATCCTCAGTCCAAGTTGCAATAGGACCAAGGGATGTTAGCGTCTGCAACAGCCTGTGGAGAAGGTCATTGATACTATTTTAACATTCCATCCAATAAGGTTTTTAAAATGAGGGCATTTAAAGGAGAAGTATAATGTTGGGGCACGGGACTTATGTCAGCCATAATTGGGCTAGATCTGTCCTGTGTATCATTTGCCAAGTCTATCTGTGTCTCTCTCCCCATCTCTCTCTCTCTTTTTGTCAGTCTCTGTCTTTTTCACCGTTTTGTGCTAATTTGGCAAGCAGCTACAAGGTTATAAGCTGTTCAAAACATCCTCTTCATATGGGAAAGCCAAATTCACCATAACTAAGGGGTCACTATTGTATACATATGCATTAATATCCGTGAGCATTTGTCAAGTTTACAATCATCACAGTAATGTCCCTGAACATCTGAGATGTCTGCAGGCATCAGAAAAGGTGCACCACCCTTTTCTTGCCCTTTTCCTGATGTAGTTCACCCCATACTCACCTTCCCTAACTTCCCTATAAGTTGTTTCATTTGTAAGACAAGTGCAATGTTGTCTTTTTTTGTATTTACACATAGCATTGTTTGCAGACTACGGGCACAGTTCGCAAATCCATCATGGCATCTGTTTAAACATTTTTGATGCACCTCGCATTTCTCAAATGACAAATCAGAACATTTATCTGATGACCAGGAACGTTATTACATACACCTGTGAATGGTACAGAAATGTCCTTGGACACCAAATGAGGAAGTGAGTCTATGGACCAAACCAAGATATCACAAATAATTATTATTAGGGACCACATTCCCTTTAGTTGTAAATGACCATGTCCCACTGAACATGGCATTGGCCCCTGCCATTTTGCACCAACTACAATAAAAACATAGATCAACTGGAGATGCTATTTGGCCATGGCAACTGACCATGTTACACCAATTATAGGAAATGCCATGGCAAATTGGCCATGGCCTTTGGCTGTAGTACCTGTCCTTTTTGCATTCTTCATTCTTAAAGTACTGTTATGAAAATAAAATAAATTTTTCCACTGTTTTTTATACTTACATTTTGACATATCTTCCATGTACTTTGACAGATTTGTTGGTGAGTAAGCTGCCAAAATGGAGAAAAAAATGAAGAAGTTAGATAAATATTGCAAAATATAGTTTGGAATGTGACTTGTTTTGAATTCATATTTTTTGCAAATTAGGTGTTTGATGATTTTCTAAGTATTTTTAGAAAATGGATAACAAAGACAATGGGCCACATCACGAGTTGGGCACTATCCCGGCAGTATTACCGCTGGGATACCACCTGGGCTAATAGCGTTACCACCACCCGTACCAACACCATTAGCACCAGATCAAGGGTTGGGTGGTAATGGGTATTCCCCATTCCCCATTGTACAAAATTGGGGCATTTTTGGCGCAATTAGCGCGTGCTAATAGCGCTGTGCTAATTGCACACGAAAATGAGCATTAAGCTGGTGCATTTACCCCCAGCTTGTAGCTGGGGGTAAATTCTGCCACACATGTGAAAGGGCGGACCCTTAAATTCAGCAGTAATAGCGCTACCGCTGCATTTAAGGGCTACCGCCAAACTCGGGTTGAGGCCCAATGTTTAAACTATGGTATCAATATAAACTATGGTATAGGAAAACCTTCAAAATTCAGGAAGAAAACTTTAGTTGCAGGGACAGTAAGCTAAGAACTTAATGCAACAAAACCCCTGAAATTCAGTTAAAGCCACCTTAACTTTGTGCCCCCTGTTGCGCAGCCTATGACCACAATGATGACATCCAAGATGATATCACTGATAACATAATCTATGACCAACACAAAAGTCTTTGTATTAAATATTGGATACTATTTACAGATTACTTTTACTTTGTAGTTTGTGTTTTTATTTCATTTTTTTTATTTCAATTTTAGCATGTTAATAATTTACAAAAGGTACACAGAAAGAAATCTACATCTACGTACATGTTTTCAAGCAAATGTAAATTTTTAAAACTTAATTTCTTTTCTATACATATATACATTCAGGGTAGTAATCACTTTTTTTTCAATACCCATCAATGGAAATCTAAAATATATTCTAATACATAGTTACTCCTTGTTTTAAAGCACTTCTCATGTCATTTAGAAAATGAGACATGTACACATTCTTCTTACAATAAAACAATTGACCATTTACATATTTTTATATTTGAATGTAGTACATAATTAGAGTTCAACATGTGTCTATTTCTGTTTCTTTCTACCAATTTCTTTTAACTGCGTATGCATATTTTATTATAGTGAACATCTCTTACATATATTTGGCACAAACAGGAATATTCTAAGCAGTGTACCTTTTTTACTTTATTGTTATTATAAGAAAGTAAACATATTTGTAAAATATAACATATTTATATTTCAAATATCACCTTTTACCAAAGTACTACAAAGGAAAGCTTCACAAGTAGTGTTATGATGCATGTCTAGCTGTTTACTGTTTTAAACAATGTACTAATTGTTATGAACTATTCTAAAATGCTAATATCATATATATAGAAATGAAAGGGTGGTCTAAATATGTGCAAATACCTAGAGTGTTCTTATGCCTGATGCCATTAGTAAAATAATTATTGATGTCATATATGTTGTTATAAGCGGACAACGCAGGGTCGGGAGAGGTGCAAGCATTTGTGTCAATGGAGTATTCTTCAAAAAGGATTTAAGAGATGCAGACACGGATAGCTGTGTGAGCCTGACTACGCATGAGACAAAGATCCCCTCATTTGAAAATCATAACCACATGACATGGGCATAGGACAAGACGCCATTTTGATAAGCCACACAATCTGAATCTTTATAATTGAATACAACAAAGGGGATGTTATGCAAGCACCCTGATAAGTAAATTAAGTCATGTTGAAGTTTCTCCGTACATGGAAATGAATGAAAGAAAAGTGATCTTTTGACATAGAACTAGCCATGGAGCATTGTGAAAACTTCCCTTCTCCTACACTATCAAGTGGTGTGAGTTGTGCACTGCTGCAAGAAATAATTTATCAAGAATAGTTCTAAAGAGTTGTATGTGTTTCAGTATAGAAATATACAATGGAAACAATTATAAAAATAGAAATACCTAGCTGTACAAGATGAACAGAAAAATACTATCTAATTGAGAACAAGCTGGGAATGCACTGGCTTTTTTTTGTAAACAGAACAACAGTTGCATAATTGTAAACTGTCACGGATGGTGAGAGTCAGCTCTACCCTGATGAATTTCCCTTAAAATTGTTTTTTTTATTGTTGAGGAGGAGTCAAGTGCCTCTATCAGAAGTCCCACCCCAATTTTGCCTGTATGTTGGCAACCGGAAATTGTGACATGTGGAAAGCCAATAATGGTACCTGTAGCGCGAAGAGTCCTTGAAGCAAGGTTTCCATTGAGAAAAGCCTATATGATGTACTGCGAAGAAATGACAGTCTTTTGAAGGAAATTCCGGAAGAAGTGTGAAGATGAGTGAAAGAGAAGACTGGTGATGTCACATGAAGCAGAAATGACGCACCCAGAAGAGATGCCAATGAAGAGAGTATATAGACCTTATAAAATCTGACAGCGAAGTAAAGAATTGATCAACATTTCATGAGCAAAAGGAAGATTGCACGTGCAGAAAGCACTGAAGAAAATACAAAGCCGGTTTATAATTGTACAGATGCAGTAACGCAAGTAGACTAACTAATCATAAGGCTGGCTATACGTTGTGAATAGACTGCAGGCGGTGCCAACAAAATATATTACATGGCCATTGTAGTGGCCATGTAGTTATGGTTAAGTTGCTGTTTCCATAGGAAGAGCACTTTTTGGGCAGCTTATAACTTTTCTCCCCCTGGACGAATCCACACCAAACATTGCAAATAAAAGTATATGACCCACTCTGAATTTATTTGCAAAGTTTGGTGAGGTTTGGTCTAGGGGGGGCAAAGTTATAGGGAGGTCCCAATTTTTTATTTTTTCCCATAGACTGAATGGGAAAAAAACGTGGTTCACTCCTACAGCTCAAACCGCTGGACGGATTTTCACCAAATCTGGACCAGGAGCAGCGGCTTGGTCCCGAAAGCATGCTTTTGCAAATTTGGTGAAAATCCGTCCAGTAGTTTTTAAAAAAATGACCAAAAAGTAGGTCAGAAAAAATTAGTGATATCTGTGTCCGCTTAGCGGACACACTTCCCTGTTCGCTCCATGGACAGGACAGGGATTGGGCAAGCGGCTTGCGTGGTGTCCACAGACATGTTACGTGCTTTCCCATTGGCTGCGGTGCAGCGTGCGCGCCCTCTTTGTTTATCCCGAGGAGCGGGATCTGCCGCCTGCTAGTAAGGTCATGCCAGTGTCTTCCTCCCATTCCCCCCACCCCCGCTCATGCCTGTGTCTTCCTCCCATTCTCCCCACCCCCTGCTCATGCCCCGTGTCTCCTTCCTGTCCCCCCACTCCGCTCATGCCCTGTGTCTCCCCTGTTCCTCCAGCCCCGGCTCACGCCATTGGCACATGGTGACCTGCGGAAGGCCGAGGAGTGGGATCTGCCGCCTGCACACTAAGCTTATGTCCCTGTTTTCCTCCCGTTCTCCCCCATCCTCCCGCTCATGCCCCATGTCTCCCATGTTCCCCCCACCCCCGCTCTTGCCCGTGTCTCCCCTGTTCCCCCCACCCCCCGCTCATGCCCCATATCTCCCTCTCGATCCCCCCACCCCCGCTCCTCCCCCATGTCTCCCTCATGATCCTCCCACCCCCCGCTCATGCCCCGTGTCTCCCTCCTGTCCTCCCCACCCCCCGCTCATACCCTGTGTCTCCTTCCTGTACCCCCCACCCCTGCTCATCCTCCGTGTCTCCCTCACGATCCCCCACCCCCTGCTCATGCCCCGTTTCTCCCTCCTGTCCCCCCACCCCCTCTCATGCCCCGTGTCTCCCTCACAATCCCCCCTACCCCCCACTCATGCCCCGAGTCTCCCCTGTTCCCCCATCCCCCGCTCATGCCCCGTGTCTCCACTGTTCCCCCCACCCCCCGGTCATTCCCTGTGTCTCCCTCCTGTTGCCCCCCACACCCCGCTCATGCCCCATATCTGCCCTGTTCCGCCCACCCCACGCTCATACCCCGTGTATCCCTCGTGTTACCCCCACCCTCGTTCATGCCCTGTGTCTCCCTCGTGTTGCCCCCACCCCCTGCTCATGCCCCATGTCTGCCCTGTTCTGCCCACCCCACGCTCATACCCCGTGTCTCCCTCGTATTGCCCCCACCCCCCTCATATCCAGTGTCTCCCTCGTGTTGCCCCCCACCCCCGCTCATGACCCGTGTTTCCCTCGTGTTGCCCCCCACCCCCTCTCATGCCCCGTGTCTCCCTCCTGTACCCCCACCCCCTGCTCATGCCACGTGTCTCCCTCCTGTACCCCCCACCCCCGCTCATGTCCCATGTCTCCCTCCTGTACCCCCCACCCCCGCTCATGCCCTGTGTCTGCCCTGTTCCCCCCACTCCCAACTCATGCCCCGTGTCTCCCTCATGTTACCCCCCACCCCCGCGTCTCCCTCCTGTTACCCCAACCCCCCACTCATGCCCCGTGTCTCCCTCCTGTTCCCCCATCCCCCGCTCATGCCCCGTGTCTCCCTCCTGTTCCCCACCTCCGCTCATGCCCCGTGTCTCCCTTGTTCCCCCCACCCCCCCGGTCATGCCCCGTGTCTCCCTCCTGTTGCCACCCACCCCCCGCTCATGTCCCATGTCTGCCCTGTCCTCCCCTCCCCCCGCTCATGCCCTGTGTCTCCCTCGTGTTGCCACCCACCCCCCGCTCATGCCCCATGTCTGCCCTGTCCTCCCCTCCCCCCGCTCATGCCCCATGTCTCCCTCATGTTACTCTCCACCCCCCGCTCATGCCCCATGTCTGCCCTGTCCTCCCCTCCCCCCGCTCATGCCCTGTGTCTCCCTCGTGTTGCCCCCCACCCCCGCTCATGCCCCATGTCTCCCTCGTGTTGCCCCCACCCCCGCTCATGCCCCGTGTCTCCCTCTTGTTGCCCCCCGCTCATGCCCCGTGTCTCCCTCGTGTTGCCCCCGAACCCCGCTCATGCCCTGTGTCTCCCTCGTGTTACCCCCCACCCCCCGCTCATGCCCCGTGTTTCCCTCCTGTACCCCCCACCCCCCGCTCATGCCCCGTGTCTGCCCTGTTCCCCCCACCCCCCGCTCATGCCCGTGTCTCCCCTGTTCATCCCCACCCCCCGCTTATACCCCGTGTTTCCCTTGTGTTACCCCCACTCATGCCCCGTGTCTCCCTCCTGTTCCCCCACCCCCGCTCATGCAACGTGTTTCCCTCGTGTTCCCCTCACCCCCACTCATGACCCGTGTCTCCCTCGTGTCACCCCCCACCCCCCGTTCATGACCTGTGTCTCACTTGTGTTGCCCCCACCCCCTGTTCATGACCCTTGTCTCCCTTGTGTCATGCCCCGTGTCTCCCTCCTGTACCCCCACCCCACGCTCATGCCCCGTGTCTCCCTCCTGTACCCGCCACACCACCGCTCATTTCCCGTGTCTCCCTCCTGTAAACCCCCACACCCGGCTCATGCCCCGTGTCTGCCCTGTTCCCTCCCACCCCCGCTCATGCCCCGTGTCTCCCTTGTGTTACCCCCACCCCCCGCTCATGCCCCGTGTCTCCCTCCTGTTCCCCCCACCCCCTGCTCATGCCCCGTGTCTCCCTCCTGTTCCCCCATCCCCCGCTCATGCCCCATGTCTCCCTCGTGTTACCCCCCACTCCCACTCATGCCCCGTGTCTACCCCCTCCTGTTGCCCACCCACCCCCCGCTCATGCCCATGTCTCCCTCATTTTCCCCCCACCCACCGCTCATGCCCCATGTCTCCCCTGTTCCCCCGCACCCCCGCTCATGCCCCGTGTCTCCCTCCTTTTCCCCACACCCCCTTCATGCCCCTTGTCTCCCCTGTTCCCCCCACCCCCGCTCATGCCCCGTGTCTCCCCTGTTCCCCCTCACCCCCCGCTCATGCCCCGTGTCTCACCTGTTCCCCCACCCCCGCTCATGCCCCTTGTCTCTCCTGTTCCCCCTGCTCATTGTCTCTCTTGTTCCCCCCACCCCCCGCTCATGCCCCATGTCTCCCTCCTTGTCACCCCACCCCCTGCTCATTCCCCTTGTCTCCTCTGTTCCCCCCACCCCCGCTCATGCCCCATGTCTCCCCTGTTCCCCCACCCCAGCTCATGCCCCGTGTCTCTCTCCTGTTGCCCCCCACCCCCCGCTCATGCCCTGTGTCTCTCTCCTGCTCCCCACCACCCCCGCTCATGCCCCGTGTCTCCCTCCTGTTTTCCCCCACCCCCGCTCATGCCCTGTGTCTCTCTCCTGTTGCCCCCCACCCCCCGCTCATGCCCCGTGTCTCTCTCCTGTTACCCCACCCCCCCACTCATGCCCCGTGTCTCCCCTGTTCCCCCCCGCCCCGTTCATGCCCCGTGTCTTACCCCTGTACCCCCCACCACCCGCTCATACCCCGTGTCTCCCTCGTGTTGCCCCCCAGCCCTCGCTCATGCCCCGTATCTGCCCTGTTCCCCCCACGTCCCACTCATACCCTGTGTCTGCCCTGTTCCCCCCACCCCTGCTCATGCCCTGTGTCTCCCTCGTGTTGCCCCCACCCCCCACTCATGCCGTTGTGTCTCCCTCATGTTGCCCCCCACCCCGCGCATGCCCCGTGTCTCCCTTGTGTTGCCCTCTACCCCCGCTCATGCCACGTGTCGCCCTCGTGTTACCCCCATCCCCTGCTCATGCCCCGTATCTGCCCTGTTCCCCCACCTCCCGTTCATACCCTGTGTCTGCCCTGTTCCCCTCACCCCCGTTCATGCCCCGTGTCTCCCTCGTGTTGCCCCCACCCACGATCATGCCATTGTGTCTCCCTCATGTTGCCCCCCACCCCGCTCATGCCCCGTGTCTCCCTTGTGTTGCCCCCCACCCCTGCTCATGCCCCGTGTCTCCCTCGTGTTACTCCATCCCCTGCTCATGCCCCGTGTCTGCCCTGTTCCCCCCACCCCCGCTCATGCCCTGTGTCTCCCTCGTGTTGCCCCCACCCCCACTCGTGCCCCATGTCTCCCTCGTGTTGCCCCCCACCCCCTGCTCATGCTCCGTGTCTCCCTCGTGTTGCCCCCCACCCCCCACTCATGCCCCGTGTCTCCCTCATGTTACCCTCCCACCCCCCGCTCATGCCCCGTGTCTCCCTCCTGTTCCCCCCACCCCCTGCTCATGCCCCGTGTCTCCCTCCTGTTCCCCCATCCCCCGCTCATGCCCCATGTCTCCCTCGTGTTACCCCCCACTCCCACTCATGCCCCGTGTCTACCCCCTCCTGTTGCCCACCCACCCCCCGCTCATGCCCATGTCTCCCTCATTTTCCCCCCACCCACCGCTCATGCCCCATGTCTCCCCTGTTCCCCCGCACCCCTGCTCATGCCCCGTGTCTCCCTCCTTTTCCCCACACCCCCTTCATGCCCCTTGTCTCCCCTGTTCCCCCCACCCCCGCTCATGCCCCATGTCTCCCCTGTTCCCCCTCACCCCCCGCTCATGCCCCGTGTCTCACCTGTTCCCCCACCCCCGCTCATGCCCCTTGTCTCTCCTGTTCCCCCTGCTCATTGTCTCTCTTGTTCCCCCCACCCCCCGCTCATGCCCCATGTCTCCCTCCTTGTCACCCCACCCCCTGCTCATTCCCCTTGTCTCCTCTGTTCCCCCCACCCCCGCTCATGCCCCATGTCTCCCCTGTTCCCCCACCCCAGCTCATGCCCCGTGTCTCTCTCCTGTTGCCCCCCACCCCCCGCTCATGCCCTGTGTCTCTCTCCTGCTCCCCACCACCCCCGCTCATGCCCCGTGTCTCCCTCCTGTTTTCCCCCACCCCCGCTCATGCCCTGTGTCTCTCTCCTGTTGCCCCCCACCCCCCGCTCATGCCCCGTGTCTCTCTCCTGTTACCCCACCCCCCCACTCATGCCCCGTGTCTCCCCTGTTCCCCCCCGCCCCATTCATGCCCCGTGTCTTACCCCTGTACCCCCACCACCCGCTCATACCCCGT
The DNA here is from genome assembly GCF_040938575.1 of Ambystoma mexicanum. NCBI lineage: Eukaryota > Metazoa > Chordata > Amphibia > Caudata > Ambystomatidae > Ambystoma > Ambystoma mexicanum. The sequence continues at coordinate 628,289,920 of NC_090937.1, forward strand.
GTCTCCCTCGTGTTGCCCCCCAGCCCTCGCTCATGCCCCGTATCTGCCCTGTTCCCCCCACGTCCCACTCATACCCTGTGTCTGCCCTGTTCCCCCCACCCCTGCTCATGCCCTGTGTCTCCCTCGTGTTGCCCCCACCCCCCACTCATGCCGTTGTGTCTCCCTCATGTTGCCCCCCACCCCGCGCATGCCCCGTGTCTCCCTTGTGTTGCCCTCTACCCCCGCTCATGCCACGTGTCTCCCTCGTGTTACCCCCATCCCCTGCTCATGCCCCGTATCTGCCCTGTTCCCCCACCTCCCGTTCATACCCTGTGTCTGCCCTGTTCCCCTCACCCCCGTTCATGCCCCGTGTCTCCCTCGTGTTGCCCCCACCCACGATCATGCCATTGTGTCTCCCTCATGTTGCCCCCCACCCCGCTCATGCCCCGTGTCTCCCTTGTGTTGCCCCCCACCCCTGCTCATGCCCCGTGTCTCCCTCGTGTTACTCCATCCCCTGCTCATGCCCCGTGTCTGCCCTGTTCCCCCCACCCCCGCTCATGCCCTGTGTCTCCCTCGTGTTGCCCCCACCCCCACTCGTGCCCCATGTCTCCCTCGTGTTGCCCCCCACCCCCTGCTCATGCTCCGTGTCTCCCTCGTGTTGCCCCCCACCCCCCACTCATGCCCCGTGTCTCCCTCATGTTACCCTCCCACCCCCCGCTCATGCCCCGTGTCTACCTCCTGTACCCCGGCTCATGCCCCGTGTCTGCCCTGTTCCCCCACCCCCCGCTCATGCCCCATGTCTCCCCTGTTCCACCCCACTCTCCGCTTATGCCCTGTGTCTCCCCTGTTCCCCCCACCCCCCGCTCATGCCCCGTGTTTCCCTCGTGTTATCCCCCACCCAGCTCATGCCTCGTGTCTCCCTCCTGTTCCCCGCACCCCCTGCTCATGCCCCGTGTTTCCCTTGTGTTCCCCCCATCCCCCACTCATGACCCATGTCTCCCTCGCATTGCCCCCCACCCCCCACTCATGCCCCGTGTCTCCCTCATGTTGCCCCCCACCCCCTGCTCATGCCCCGTGTCTCCCTCGTGTTGTCCCCCACCCCCTGCTCATGCCCCGTGTCTCCCTCCTGTTTCCCCCACCCCCTGCTCATGCCCCGTGTTTCCCTCGTGTTCCCCCATCCCCCGCTCATGACCCATGTCTCCCTCGCATTGCCCCCCACTCATGCCCCGTGTCTCCCTTGTGTTGCCCCCCACCCCCTGCTCTTGCCCCGTGTCTCCCTCCTGTACCCCCACCCCCCGCTCATGCCCCGTGTCTCCCTCCTGTACCCCCATCCCCCGTTCATGTCCCGTGTCTCCCTCCTGTACCCCCCACCCCCTGCTCATGCCCCGTGTCTGCCCTGTTCCCCCCACCCCCGCTCATGCCCCGTGACTCCCTCGTGTTACCCCCACCCCCACTCATGCCCTGTGTCTCCCTCCTGCCCCCCCACCCCCCGCTAATGCCCCGTGTCTCCCTCCTGTTCCCCCCACCCCCCGGTCATGCCCCGTGTCTCCCTCATGTTACCCCCACCCCCGCTCATGCCCCGTGTCTCCTTCCTGTTGCCCCCCACCCCCGCTCATGCCCTGTGTCTCCCCTGTTCCCTCCCACCCTCCGCTCATGCCCTGTGTCGCCCCTGTTCCTCCCTACCCCTGCTCATGCTCCGTGTGTCCCTCTTCCACCCGCCACCCCCCGCTCATGCCCCGTGTCTCCCCTGTTCCACCCCACCCCCCGCTCATGCCCTGTGTCTCCCTCCTTTTACCCCCACCCCCGCTCATGTCCCATGTTTTCCCTGTTCCCCCAGGTCCCGCTCATGCCCCGTGTCTCCCCTGTTCCTCCCCACTCCCCGCTCATGCCCCATGTGTGCCCTGTTCTCCCCACCCCCGCTCATGCCCTGTTGTGCTCTCTTTATACACCCCGCCTTCCCTTTCCATGGTGGCCATCTTGGTAAAAGATTTTCCTTCCTACACCGGGACGCCTGCGGCGTCCCGGTTTGGGAAGAAAAATCTTTTTTTTTACCACCCGGGGTTCCCACTTTGAGGACCTAAGATGCAAGTGGTCTTCATCTATTGAAAAGGATGTTACGGTGATGTTGCACTAATAAAAACCTATGAAATGCAGTAAAAAAAAAATGTGTTGCAGGGATGTTATGGTTAAGTTGCACTAATAAAAAACCTATGAAATTCAATGAACAAACTTTGTTAAAGGGACGTTATGGTTAAGTTGCACTAATAAAAACCTATGAAATTCAATGAAAAAACTTTGTTAAAGGGACGTTATGGTTAAGTTGCGCTACCAAAAACCTATGAAATTCAGTGAAAAAACTTTGTTAAAGGGACATTATGGTTAAGTTGCACTACTAAAAACCTATGAAATTCAGTGAAAAAACTTTGTTAAAGGAACGTTATGGTTCCAAGTAAAAACGAAAAACCCTTGAAATTCACCAGTTATGGTAAGCTAAGCAACCATAAGTCGCGCCACCACCGTGCACTGCTAAGACTAACACCCACGACATCAAAGATGACATCACAAATGTCATTGATGACATCACTGATGGACATCATATGTCTGGCTCACTCTTTTTTCTTTTGCTGACATATCTAGGCCACATGGTTTTCTTCAGTAACAGTCAGAAACTAAAAATGTTATTTTATTTGTAGACGTATCCTTCAAGTAGGTTCTTACAATAATTCCCTTATGGTCCAGTCATATCATAGTTAAGTCTTCTTTACAAAGGGCCCTGCTTCATTTATTTTCACTTCTATTAACTGTGAAAGGCGTCACTGAAAAGAGCCTTATTTTTTTTTTTTTGTAGTTTTATATATTTTTTTATTTTTTATACACGACACACTAGGAGAGGAGGAGAAAGGCGGGGAAAGTGGGGACACCAACCACAGGGATAAGAAAGGGCGAGCTGAGAGAGGAAGATGTAGAGTAGGTTTTATTTGGGTAGTGGGCAGATCTTCTCGTGCTCCGAGATGATACTCTCAAAAGCACTTCGAAGTCGCTCCCCCTGCAGAGTACATACACACAACTGTGACCCTCGAAAGGTAAGGGTCATCAGCATTGCGTATGGCCTGTGAGGCCGCTTGAGGAAGACGCTGTCCCACAGGAGTGTTCCTTGTGGTGACAGGATCAGAAACAGAGGATGAAGTAGAGGAAATCAACCTGCTACTCTCATCGCAAGGTACAACCTTGCGAACGGCCCCAGTGTGAAATGACTTGAGGTGTTGCTTCATGGTAGTGGTCCCAAAGCTATACGAACTATGCCTCCCACGACTGAGTTCCATTTTGCACTCATTGCAGGTGACTTGGTTTGCACGAGCCTTAGGACCATTCCCATGAATGGTAAATAACCGCCACACCCAAGACTCACGCAGAGTGCGGGTAGTAGGGATTTCCACTACCTCATTCTCGTCATCCTCTTCTTCCTCCTCTGCATCCTCACTCCTGTTCCCCTCTTCAGGCCCTTGGGGAGGTGGTGGTGGTGGAGGGGCTGGTGCTGAAGCAGGTGCAGCACCAGGTGGCAGTAGTGCAGCCATGGATGCCATCTTGATGAAGATATCAATCTGCAAGTGGCTCTGCTGTGCTCTGAAGAATAGCCAGAAATACAATGAGAATAAGCTCTAGGGCGTGGTCTTTTATAGGGGTGCTTGTACACGGTATGTGGACATGCGCACTGTCCGTGGACAGATCGAACACAAAAAACTTGTGCTATGGTGAATTTTTATTGAAAAATATTGTGGATTACTTGAAAATGTACTTTTAAATTGTTCGGGGACACGAAAAGTGTCCGCATTTTAGAACACGCGATCAGCGTGGGCACGGTCACATGATCGGTTCGCGAACATGTCCGCGAAGTGAGCGGCTGTCCGCAGGACACCAAATGCACGGACATTGGTTTGCGCATGTGCGTTGATGTTCTACGAACAATGTTCGCGTCCTGAAGTAATTGAAAGTGCGTCACACATCAAACTAACAGTTACGGACAGGCGTTTGTTCTTAGAACAGTTTCAACTTGCTTGCGAACAATACAGACAGACATAGCATCCTCAGGACACCTCCATTTTCATTTATTTACAAACATTTCAGGACACCGCGTGTGTTCTTAGAACAGTTTCAACTTGCTAGCGAACAGTACGGACAGGTATAGTGTTCTTCAGGACACCTCCTTTTTCATTTATTTACGAACATTTCAGGGCACCGCGTGTGTTCTTAGAACAGTTTCAACTTGGTAGTGAACAGTACGGACAAGTATAATGTTCTTCAGGACACCTCCATTTTTGTTTATTTACGCACATTTCAGGACACCGCGTGTGTTCTTAGAACAGTTTCAATTTGCTAGCGAACAGTACGGACAGGTATAGTGTTCTTCATGACACCTCCATTTTCGTTTGTTTACGAACATTTCAGGACACCGCGTGTGTTCTTAGAAGAGTTTCAACTTGGTAGCGAACAGTACGGACAGGTATAGTGTTCTTCAGGACACCTACATTTTCGTTTATTTGTGAACATTTCAGAACACCCGCGCTGTCCGCGGACACCTAAATTAATTAGAATGCAATGCAAAAATTTTACTTTATTTAACATATATTGACAATTTATGACAGAGAAGGTGAGGCAGAAACGGAAACAAAAACAGGAGAATTAGGGGTTTCAACAGGATTTGTATCAGGTGAAAAAGGGATGGAAGTCTCATCAAAACGTTTTGGGTCATGGAGAGGGTTTGGGGATAATTGACTGGGATATGGTGAGGGGGGACACATACATGTGGGACAATGGTATGAGGTTTTTGGTTTAAAATGATCTTCAACAAAAGTTTTCAAATTATTAAAATTGGTCAACAATAAATCCATTTTTTCTTTTATGCTGTCAAGAGTGTTATCTATAAAAGCTTCTTCAGAGGTATTTTCTATTTTGGTATGCTCTGTACAAAAAAAATATATATATGTTAAGTGTATATAAAATAATAATAATTAAATGGTTTATATTGTAAGGTATCTACCATTAGTTGCATTATCTTCTGACATTTCCTCATCTGGGACTCCTCTAGCCATTCCAGAGTACTAGACATTTCTGTGAGAAAAAAAGATAATATCATTTTTTTGATCTAATACAGAAAATGTATAAATATATGAGTAATATGCGGTATACTTACTATTTAAGGTAAGGTATGTTCTGAGTACTCTGTAGGTCTGCTCTTGCTCTTAGTTGTGGAGTGTATGTGAGGTAATTATGTTGGAAGCCTATTTATCTTTTTTTGGTATACTCCATTTTAGAACATATTGTATTTAAATGAATGGTTAGTGTGTTACATTTATGGGTTACACTTTTTATGTATTACTATATATAATGTGTATGTGTGCTGGTTTGTGAATTTGTAAAATGTTCAAATGTTATGATATAACAATCAAACATACCCCCCCAGAGTTTTTAGGTAGTGGTACTGTTGTCAGAACATGTCCGCGGACATTAAAAGAGTCTGCGGACATCAAACTCAGTAGAGAAGGTTCAGTGTGTTCAATTTTACATGTAGATAAAATCAGAGTTATTATTATTAAGTTGTGCTACTACAAACCTATGAAATTCAGTGAAAAACTTTGTTAAAGGGACGTTATGGTTAAGTTGTGCTACTAAAAACTTATGAAATTCAGTGAAAAACTTTGTTAAAGGGATGTTATGGTTAAGTTGTGCTACTAAAAACCTATGAAATTCAGTGAAAATCTATGTTAAAGGGACGTTATGGTTATAAGTAAAACCAAAAAACCCTTGAAATTCGCCAGTTATGGTAAGCTAAGCAACCACAACTCGCACCACCACCGTGCACTGTTAAGACATTGGAATAAATGTCATGAGCTAATTAGTGCATTAAGCAATGCATTGATATAAATAGCATTCTATTATGAAGTTCTATCCAGTATACTAACCTACTCATTCAGAAACATAGGCATTGTGTGCACCATATATGATGAAAGTACAATATTCATAATGTTGATATGTTCAATAATGAAATGATAACTGTTTCCTTATTAGAGTTTTGCGTACTGTGAAATATGTAATAAGTAGCTAATAAAACCCACATATTACATAATTGCATTATTACAAACAAAACACAAAGAGACAAGAACACATACAGATATGGGTATATACAGGGAAAGTGAAGTAAGCAAAAAAGCAGAAGTAGTAGCAGAAATAATTCATAACCTAACTGATTATCTTTATGCAAATTAGTGATTGCTCTGTTTGAAAGCTGCTCTTTACCCTATGTATATGTATCACATGATGTGACTGGACCCTAAGGAAAGTAATGTGAGTACAATGCATACAAATATGAGCATGTACAGGGAAAGTACAGTAATAAAAAAACAGAACTATCAGAAAGTGCTGATAACTCTACTGATTATCTTCATGCACAGAAAGGATTGCTGCCTTTCAAGCTTGTGTCTTCCCCTATGTATATGTTTCATATGATACGACTGGACCCTAAGGGAATTACTATAAGAACATACTTAAAGGATAAGTCTACAAATATAGTACGTTTACAATTTTTAGTTCCTGACTGTTACTGAAGAAAACTATGTGGCCTAGATATGTCAGTAATGGAAAAAAGAGGGAGCCAGACATGTGATGTCATCAGTGATGTCATCAATGACATTTGTGATGTCATCTTTGATGTTGTGGGTGTTAGTCTTAACAGTGCACAGTGGTGGCGCGAGTTATGGTTGCTTAGCTTACCATAACTGGCGAATTTCAAAGGTTTTTCGGTTTTACTTATAACCATAACGTCGCTTTAACAAAGTTTTTTCACTGAATTTCATAGGTTTTTAGTAGCACAACTTAACCATAACGTCCCTTTAACAAAGTTTTTTTCACTGAATATATATATATGTATATATATATATTTTACACGGCCCGCAGTAGCAGCCGTGTAGTTATGGTTAAGTTGCTAAACTCATAGAAAGAGAATTTTTTCGTTGGCTTATAACTTTGCTGCCCATGGAGGCGAATCCGCTCCAAGTATATGGGCGGCTTTCAATTTTTTTCTCCAAGTTTGCTGAGGTGTAGGGGGGCAAATTTATAGGGGGGGTGCCCAACAATTTTTTTTCCCATAGAGTGAATGGGGAAAAACTTTACGCATGGCTACAGGCCGAACGGCTGGACGGATTTTCAGGCAAATTTCCAGCAGGAGCGGGGGCTTGGGTTATAAAGCATGCTTTCGTGTGTTTGGTGGAAATCTGACCAGTACTTTTTGTGGGAAATTACTGAAATGTACATCCCAAAAAATGTGTGATATATGGATCCGCTCCGCGGATCACAGTGTCATCGGCCTGTGGTACACCGTGATGTCAGGGAACGTTGGACGCGGTCGGTGGTTGGCTCGAGGGAAGCGTGTTCTGCATCAACGTTTTTTGGGAAATGCTGCCATGGTATATCGAGGACATTGCAGTGGTGGAAGGGTATGGAAAATGGTCCATACGGAACGGCTGGGGGGGTGAAAAGTGGGTTATGTAAAATATGTGTGTAGGTAGAAGAAGACGGAGGAGTGCCTGTACTCTTGGCGCGTACTATGTGAACTGGCGGGTACCTACACAGGCGAGTACTTTGTGTGGTGATTGGAGGTAAGTGGCACAACGGCCCCATACATTCTGCCACCACTTGTTTGCGCCCACCTATTTTTGATGCGGATGGAAAGCAGTAGTTTGCCACATTGTGCTATGCATGGGTTAAGGAACTTGCGTTGGGTTAGTGGAAGGATTACTATATTGGCTGCATGGAGTAAGGATGTAGACTGTAGGGCATGGAGTAAAGAGTGTAGGCCTTTACCATACGTAATGCAGTAACGCAGCAATTGTGGGTGTACATCCGGTGCAGGGTGGTGTTTGCATAGTGCCGTATGTGGAAATTGATTGCAGTAGGCTGGTGTTGCAAACGGAATGTGGGTACTTTGGCGTTGGCACTATAGTTTATGAATGGAAGTGGGGACGGCCATAGTATGTGAAGGAAAGTGCACAGGGGTGAAGGAGAGAGTTTTTTTGTGTAAATTATGCTAAGTGGTGCAATTTTTTGCTGTGTAGGCAAATGCTAGTGCACAGGTTGGGTAGTAGTGTTGATGGTAATGCTGTGTATGTGGATAGGTGAAGTTGGTAACATGGTCAAATGGATGGTGCAATTATGTAGCAGTGATAGTGTTGAAGGTGTACACTGTTGGGTGCAAGGCCGAAGGATGTAGGCGGTAGGTCATGCACTACAGAGGCTAGGACTGTAGGCCACAAATGGCACTAATGCATTTCGGAATGTGCAGCAGTTATAGGCTGGTGCGTGGATGGTGGGGTTATCTAGAAGTGAGACAGTTGAAGGCGTAGATTGTTGGGTGCATGGCCAAAGGCCGCAGGCCGTAGGCCAGGCACTTTTGAGGCTAGGACTTTAGGACAGGCACGGTACTAATGCATCTTGGAATTTGCAGTACGTAGAGGGTGGTGACCTGTAAAATAAGGGTGTGGAGCGCATTTGAAATGCAATAGAGCAGAACAAGTGAGCTGCCATGCCTGCATGTTTGGTTTTGCTGTTGAGGACACTGTTACAACATGGTACAGTATTTGATATGTACTTGGCGATGTTGATGTGAAAAGTGCTGTAGTGTGGAAACTGGGTTCTGTGTTTGCATACTGTTATAACAGTGGCACTACAGTTTAGGAATGGAAGTGGGGACGGCTATAGTATGTGAATGAAAGTGCACAGGGGTGCAGGAGAGAAGGTTTTCTTTCTACATTTTGGTAAGGGGTGCTATTTGCTGCTGTTTGGGTACATGGCGGTGGGCAGGTTGGATAGTAGTGCTGGTGGTAGTGCTGTGTATGTGGATAGGTGAAGTTGGTCACATGGTCAAATGGATGGTGCAATTATGTAGCACTGTTAGTGTTGAAGGTGTACACTGTTGGGTGCATGGCCGAAGGCCGTAGGCCATAAGCCATGCACTCAAAAGGCTAGGACTGTAGGACACACACAGCACAAATGCATTTTGGAATATGCAGCAGTTACAGGCTGATGAATGGATGGTGCCATTATGTAGAAGTGAGACTGTTGGAGGCCTATAGTGTTGGGTGCATGACCGAAGGCCATGCACTGAAGAGGCTAGCACTTTAGGACAGACACTGTACTAATTAATTTTCCAATTTGCAGCACATAGAGGGTGGTGACCTGTAGAAAAAAGGGTATGGAGCACATTTGAAATGCAATAGAGCAGAACAAGTGAACTGCCGCGCCTGCATGTTTGGTTTTGCTGGTGAGGACACTGTTACAACATACTAAAGTATTTGATGTGTACTAGGAGATGGTGATGTGAAAAGTGATGTAGTGTGGAAACTGGGTGCTGGGTTTGCATACTGTTATGGCAATGGCACTACAGTTTAGGAATGGAAGTGGGGACGGCTATAGTATGTGAATGAAAGTGTGCAGGGGGGCAGGAGAGGGTGTTTTCTTTCTACATTATGGTAAGTGGTGCTATTTGCTGCTGTATAGGTACATGGCAGTGGGCAGGTTGGGTAGTAGTGCTGGTGGTAGTGCTGTACATGTGGATAGGTGAAGTTGGTCACATGGTCAAATGGATGGTGCAATTATGTAGCACTGTTAGTGTTGAAGGTGGACACTGTTGGGTGCATGGCCGAAGGCTGTGGCCGTAGGCCATGCACCCAAGAGGCAAGGACTGTAGGACACATACGGCACTAATGCATTTCAGAATGTGCAGCAGTTACAGGCTGGTGAATGGTGGATGGTGCCATTCTGTAGAAGTGAGACTGTTGAAGGCCTAGACTGTTGGGTGCATGGCCAAAGGCCGTAGGCCATGCACTAAAGAGGCTAAGACTTTAGGACAGACACGGTACTAATGCATTTTGGAATTTGCAGCACATAGAGGGTAGTGACCTGTAAAAAAATGGGTGTGGAGCACATTTGAAACGCAATAGCGCAGAACAAGTGAGCGTCCATGCCTTCATATTTGGTTTTGCTGGTGAGTACACTGTTACAACATGGTAATGTATTTGATGTGTACTTGGAGATGGTGATGTGAAAAGTGATGCAGTGTGGGAACTGGGTGCTGGGTTTGCATACTGTTAATATGGCAGAGGTTATGGTAGAAGTGCACCATAATTGTGATTGGTAACTATGCTGTGTGATGAATTGTGGTAATAGGGCTAATGTAGTGCAACAGTTGTGGTTAGGTTGGTAGTGGTACCATACTTTGTGAATGCATCTGGGTAGGGTTGGCGGAGGCTATGGTATGTTTGTGCATTTTGGTTATAGCGACCTGTTTTAGTGAATGGGTGCAATGCAGAGGGTCTGTATGTGATTGGTGGATGCGTGTGCAGGTCACCTGTTTGCGGCCACCTCTTTTTGTGCTAAATGGTGGCAGTTACAGTGTAGAAGGGGAATGAATTACACATGAAATAGGTTGGGTGAGAGTGCATGTGGCTGTGTCATGCGGTATTTGGGCACATGGTGGCATTCATGGGTTAAGGAAGCTGTGTTGGGTTTGTGGAAGGATTATAATATTGGCTGCATGGAGGAAGGCTGTAGACTGTAGGGCATGCAGTGAAGGGCATAGGCCTTTACCATATCTACTGCAGTAAAGCAAGTGTGGGTGTACATCTGGGGCAGGGTGGTGCTTGCATAGTGCAGTGTGTGCACATGTATTGCAGTAGGCTACTGTTGCAAACTGAATGTGGCTACTTGGGCAGTGGCACTATAGTTTGCGAATGGAAATGGGGACGGTCATAGTATGTGAATGAAAGTGCACCGGGGTGTAGGAGAAAATGTTTTCTTTCTACATAATGGTAAGTGGTCCAAATTGTTGCTCTATAGGTCCATGGTGGTGCGCAGGTTGAGTAGTAGTGCTGGTGGTACTGCTGTGTATGTGGATAGGCGAAGTTGGAGAAATGGTGAAATGGATGATGCTATTACATAGCAGTGACAGTCTTGAAGGTCTAGCCTGTTGGGTGCATGGCTGAAGTCCGTAGGCAATGCTCTGAAGAGGCTAGGACAATGTACAAATGAGCTGGCAGGTGTGTGTGTTTGGTTACGCAGGTGAGGTGGATGGTAGAATATGGTAGACTATGGTAAAGTTTTGGATGTGTGATTGGAGATGGTGCAATGAAAAGTCACGCAGTGTGACCACCTGGTGCAGTGTGTGCATACTGGCAGTATGGCACAGGGTATGGATGAAGTGCAGTTTATATGGGTTCTTTACTATGATGTGTGCAGAATTGTTGAGGTGGGGCAAATGTGACAATGTTTTGGTTAGGTTGCTAGTGAAACAATAATTTATGCATGGTAGTGGGTAAGGGGTGATGGTGACTATGGTATGTTTGTGGATGGTGGTCATTGGAACCTGTTTTTGTCATTGGGTGCTTTATGGAGTGAGGGAGCTGCGTTGAAGTGCTGCTATGTATGTTCCATTTGTGTACTATGTTAGCTGCGTACATGGTCATATGCATGCATTCATAGTGTTGTTGTGGGTTTGCGCAACGGTGGAGTGCTCTGTGCATGGGAAAAGGTGTGCTGGGTGCACCAGCAGTTTGTTGTAGATACAGAAATAGGGCATTCTGTAGGAAAAGTTTCTGGTGGAGGGGCTTTGGAAGCAAAGGGAACATGTTCTCAGAGTGTTGATGGGGACATATGGAGTTGTGTACAGAAATTATAGTGTGCAATGCGAGTTTAAGTATGTGATTTGTGCAGGTGCTTTAGAAAATGTGATAGTTGTGAATCGGCACCAGTAAGGGACTGTTGGACTGTTGGAGAAATCGAGTGCAAAGGGAAGAAGTATTGTGTCTGCTTTACTGGGGCGTGCCCTTAGCTGTAGCTGGGAAAGCGCACATGCCACATCATGGCTTCCTTGGAAAAATGCAGTGCAAAGGGAAGAAGTAATATGTGTGATTAACTGGGGCGTGGCCCTAGCTGTAGCTGGGAAAGTGCACATGCCACATCATGGCTTTATGAGCATGGCGCCTTTGCAAATTGATGTGTTGGGATTCTCCAATGAGGATTGGAGGGGGTGGTTTAACTGAAAGGGCGGTGACATATTTACCGAAAGGTAGATGTATTGAGGTTGGCGGACATGGAGAGACGGCGAATGCTTATAGTCGGTGATACCTTTCTGCACGATCTGCACAGATATTACGTGGAAAGAGGCAGCGATACTGATTTTCAGTTGGAAGGAGTGCAGGCTTTTTGGGCCACAGTTTATGAGTGGGGTTTCGGCTGCATGGATCTTCTTTGAAAATATGTGTCCTCTGTTGGTACTGTGGATGTGGTGGTTGTGGTTTCGGAGACCTACATTTGGGGCACATGTCGTGTTTATTTTTGCTCATTTATTTAATGAGGTTGATGAGAGCTGTGATGCAGATATTTCCTACTGCAAAGGTGATTTTCTCATCGATGACACCAAGAGGAAAATGGGAGCATGCCAGTGTCAGTTGTCCACAGCTAGACGTGAGAGACGCTGGATAAACAGAAGCATGTGCGTCTTTATGTCCAGTGTTGGGATGTTGTGCATGGACTATGACAGCATTAATAACCAGTGAGAGTCCAGTGCTTCCAGGGAAATTACATTTATTTTTTATTTCCATTGGCAATGCTGTCGTGTTTGCCACTGTGCACAAAGCTTTGCAGACAATCCTGTAGAAATGTAAGATAAAGGTTCATCTTCAGCAGAGAAAAATGTCAGGAGGAGAAGGAAACAGACAGTGAGCAAAAGACAGAAAAAGAAGACAAAAAAATGCATGAATGCACGTTTATAATATAAACACAACAGAAACAAGTGTTTGTGGGGACACCTCCTCGCGTGACCTAGCGAGAATTAATGAGCGCGAAGAGCGCTAAGAGCACGAAGAGAACAGAGCTCCAGAACTCAGCGGAAAGATGACCAAGGAAGTCAACCCCTGCCCTCTTCCTGAGAAGGTGCTTAATAAGTGACAGAGCCCACCTGACAGAAGCCCAGCCAGCAGAGCGTAATACCAAGGCTGAGGACAGCTTCCTGGGTGCTCTTGCTGGCTAAGTGTGTCCCATTACGTGACATCTTGGATGTAGTGAAGTTAACTGCATCATTAGACAGCATAACAATGAGTACGGATCCCAGCCCTGCTCTGGACCATACCCAACCCCCCCACATTGTTATTGTGCTGGTGTCTAAATAAACACCCACCAAAACCATACAGCGGCCTGTCATCCTTCAAGGCCACCACAGTGGTTTTACACACCATCCTAAAGACACAATCCCCACCACTTTATTTCACCCCCCCACCACCCCTCACACCCTCAACCCCCCCAATGTATAGCACGGTAATGCTGTGCAATCCGCGGTACTGTGAGGATTCCATGTGGCACATCTGGTTGTTTTTAGGATGGCAGCTATAGCATTGCCACTGAGGAGGCAAAGCAATTGGGAAATGTGCTTACTGGTTGTGGTGTGTACACAAAGAATGTGAGAGAAAGTTTGTACACTTAAATGTAGGAGGCTATGGTGAAAGTGTGCAAGGTAAGGGGCATGCATCATGTTTGTATGCATGGACTGAACACACTTGTGTAACGTTGCTACTATACATTTCCTGCTGCTTATGTGGGATCACTGTTCTGACATTTGTAGTACATGCATTATAATGGAAGACCATATTGTGAAGTGTATAAAGTACGTGGCAAGCCGTGATGTTGTTATGCATGCAGTGTGTGCATTATATCATTTGATGTGCTATGGTACTTTCTGTCGTTTGTATTGCACATACATACAAGTGTGTGAAGGAGCGCCAAGGACAGGGATGCAGAACGGAGGCCATACAGAGATATTGATTCCTCTAGGTCAGCTGACATTCAACTGTGTGGAAGTGAATGGGAAGGGGGAGGGCAAAGTGCAGTATATGGGAACAATAAGAAACAGAAATACATACAACTACGGCCGGTGCTGGCAAGTGGAAGGATAAGTGTTGACATAAAATAATGTGTGTACTGTTAGGGCACTAGAAAGCAGTTTGCAAGTGCGGGGGCTGGCAGAAAGCTAGTGCAGGGGTGGAAGTGTAGGAAGGGAGGTGGAATGGGACACTGACAGGATGGGTAAGAAACCAGTGCACAATACTTTTTAGCCAGGAAGTCAGCAGGGGACAGTAGGGGAAAAAGAAGAAGTACATGGAAAGGTTTGCAGGTGCTTTGAGAGCCTGCCATTGTTCTCCTCAAGGTGCATGGAGGCAGAGAGCGTGTTGTACAGGGAGGCTGCAGCAGAAGAAAGAAAAGTAAGATCATCTGATTGCGTGTGCAAGCAACTGAACCAGACGGCATAGCAGGCTAATGAGGGAAAAGGTTGAGCAAGCACATATGTAGGAAGTGAGAGTGGGAGGTATTGAGGTCCCAGGGACCAGATGTCCTTCTGCATAATGCACAGTGCTTTTATTTTATTGTTCGCAGTTAGTGGGAGGTAGTGTACACATTTTACTAAAGCAGAGTTAGGATACCTGCCGTGCAGGTGAAGGACAAGTTGCACACTCTTTTATGCATGAGTTGGTGAGGACAGAAAGTGGAGGTGGGCAAATTTAAAAAGAGCCTGTGACAACAGTGCAGCGTACAAAGCACCACACCCATGCAGACAATGAACTTTTGGAAAGTGCCTGCAGGTTTCTAAAATACATTCAGTGGTGCATTTAGTGCCTTATTTTTATGAGTTATGTAGTAGGTGGGTTAGTGGGGAACACATTTGGTATCAATGTGGGAGTTACTGATTAGCTAATATAGTGTATGATATGGGTAAATAAAAACGTTGGAAGCGTATACCAACAAATTGCCACTTCATGGTGGCAGATGGAAGGAACATTAGCATGCTTTTTAAAGATGCAGTGGACGCTTATAAGCAGATATCGTTGGCACAGGTACTTCTAATAGAGTTGTCCACACACTGCTAAAAAAATGTCCATCAGTTTCTTTTGTGGTGATGGGTGCTTATGTGCATGAATGTGCATGTATAATTACTGCAATGTTTCACTGAAGTTTTAATTGGAAGTGCTTCACAAGAACAACACACGTGTAGCCTAACGTTGTAACGGTACATATGAACTGTTGTGGAGAAGTGACATTGTAGGATGCTGAAATCTTGGGGGCCATTGGTGGATGCGTGAGTCAGTACTTACAAATACCTATTCAGGGTGTGGTGGGAAGAGGATAGTGGAAAGGGAAGGACTGTTAATGAATCTTTGGGGTGCGCCTCTAACGGTACTTTGCGAGGAGCACGTGCTATATTCTGTGCCTTTGAACATGTTGGCCAATAAAAAATCCGATTGTTGCAATTGTCCAATGAAGTGCTTAGATTGTGCATCACAGGCAAAGGGGGCCATATTTTGTTGAATTACTCTGTGTAGTGAGGCGGGCAGAGATGGTGAAATGAAAAGTTTTCATAGTATGTGATCGCTTTGTGCTCGATCTGCTCCAGTATGTCATTGAAAGAGGCCTTAATAGCAATTTGAATTTGGACTAAGTGGAGACTTTGTGGTGTGGTGCCCCTGTCCATAGTTTCCACTATTTGGTTGAAGAATGTCGACGAGTGTCCACTTTAGGGATTGTACACGTACTGTTTTTGGGTTCAATAGCCTTTGCAAATGTGTGACGTTAACTGAAAAAGATAATGTAAGAAGTAAAGCGCTGCAAAGGTAATTTTCTCATGTATACCACCAAGTCCAGCATATAACTATTCTAATCAATGTAGTCGGCAGTCAGAGGTGGGAAGGCATCTTATCAACAGAAGTACATGCAACTTTTTGCATGCTGCTGGGAGGAATTCCTGTAAGAATTAGAACATTGGTGATCCATATCTGCGCCTTCTCAATGAAAATGGCATTTCATTGTCGCACAGTGGCAATGACATTTGGTTTTCGAATCTACAGACTGCAGTGAAGACGCTATTGTAAGAATATGAGGCACAGAGCAACAAATAAAACCATTATAAAAGCCCAAAAAAGGAGTTGTAACTGTGGAAGTTGTTTATTTAAAAAAAAAGCTTTTTTTAAATACCACCACTACAAAGGACATCCCCTTCCTTGGTTGACATGTATTCCCCTACTCCCACGCGTGCACACCTGCAAAAAATTGCAGACATTGCCACAGTTACAGGGTTGTAAGTGTAACATACTCCAATTTTGCAAATGCACATATTCTGTTTGGGATTGTGGGGGACACAGGATTGCACAATAAGCTTACTGGGTGTCTAATGCACACCCAGAATGTGCTATATACAATGTATGTGTTCACCTTAATGCAGAGAGTGAGCTTGTGGTTGTGTGTTGTACGCACCACAGCATATGCTCTGTGGGTGATTTGCAAATACATTACTTGACAGTGAATGAAAAAGTGCAACCGATGGGAGCTGTGTGCAGTGTATCATGTGGATTTCTACGCGTATGGAGCACCTACACTGAAGTGATTGCTTTTGGTTTCTTTTTGTGAGACTTTGGTGATGCTAGATCCAGACGACATTATTGTTGTTGATTGTGTAGGGAGAATAGTGGTGTTTGTGGTGAGACAGCTAGTAGGGCAGGCAATGATTCTGTTTCCAATGTCCTGCATAATTTTGTTTCCCAATATGCAGCCACCCATGTTGGCACATTATTTTTCATTTGGTGCGGAAATGGAGAATGTGCGGTATATTGTGAAGAAGTGTATTTGTGTCTTTTTGCAACTTGTTCCATTGTCCTGCTATACAAATGGGAATCTATCTTTTGCCACCACAAGCAATTTTTCCCACAAATAGTGTTCTTTTTCCTATTACTGCATTTTCCATTTTGTGCACACTGTACACTCATTGCTTTGGTGCCCTTTTTTGAAGTACACGAAAAATGTTTCTCATTGCTGTTGCGCACTTGCACCCTTGAAAAAGCACTGCAAGACGCACAACTATCTCTTTCATCAGGTACCTATTTCAACCTGTTTCCACCGCAGTGTTTTCCTCACCACCACCTTTCCTTCCATTTAGCAAGCAATTGTGTGGCGGGTATACTATGCGCGTTGCACTTACTCCCTTTTCATAAAGAAACCCACACTTGACCCCACCTCCCCTAATAACTACCGCCCCATCACCACTGTCCCTTTCCTCCTCAAGATTCTAGACAAAGCAGCCTACCTGCAGGTCCAGCACTTCCTCGAAGAACAGAACCTCCTTGGACTGAGACAATCCGGCTTTCGCCCTAGGCATGGGACAGAGACCGCCCTACTCGACCTAAAAAACCAAATGGACGACGCAAGGGACCAAGGCAAACCTGTCTTGCTCCTTCTCCTGGATCTCTCGGCAGCTTTTGATCTTGTAGACCACGACATCCTCTGCCACCACCTCTCCTCCACAGCCAACTTCTCTCAAGAAGCCATTACATGGATCACCTCCTTCCTCCAAGGCAGGACCATGCAGGTCTTCTCTGACCTAGCCACTGCATCACCCTCTATCATGCTATGTGGGGTGCCCCAAGCCTCCTGCCTCTCCCCCACCCTCTACAACATCTTCACCCGCCCCCTCTTCCTCATCCTTGACGCCATGGGCATCTCTTACACCAACTACGCCGACGACACACAGATCCTTCTCACTCTGACAGGCGACTATGACACGGACTCTGCTACCCTCAACAACATCTACAACACAATTCAAATGTGGATGGCTATCAACGGCCTCTGCCTTAACTCCGACAAAACTGAGCTCCTACTCGTAGGCTCCCCTGACACCATCAAGAAACTTGACGCTCAGTTCAGCCATTTCACCATTGACTCAATCACGATCCCAGTACTTGACACGGTAAAAACACTAGGCGTCTACTTAGACTCCAATCTATCCATGACCAGACAAGTAAACGCCATTGCCTCCTCGGCCGCTTACCATGCAAAACTCCTTAACGCAATCAGACCTTATCTGTCAAAAGACACCTGCACTAACATAGCCAGGGCCATAACCGGCTCGCGACTTGATTACTGCAATATTCTTTTCCTTGGGACCTCCAACAAAAATCTTGAGAAGCTCCAAGTAATACAGAACAGTGCCCTACGTGCTGCACAAGGCATTGCCAAGAGAGAGCACATCACCGCTGCCAGAAAAGCTTCCCACTGGCTCCCCATAAAGGAGAGGATCCTATTCAAGGCTCTAAGCATCACCCACAAATGTGTCCATCTTGCCGCCCCAATGTACCTTTCGCAGAGGATCCACCTGGTCTCCTCCACAAGACCCACTAGATCACCCTATGCCAGCATGCTCTCAGTACCCAGGGTAAAAAGGACCAGAGCAGGGGGCTCCAGTTTCCCGTACCTCGCTGCCGTACACTGGAACACCCTCCCTAGCTCCCTGCGCTCTGAACCTTCACTGACCGCCTTTCGGAAAACCCTGAAAACGACCCTGTTCATCTAACAATTACATGGCCTAGCCCTCATAATTGTATTGTATGATGTATTATGTGATATATCTGATCACAGGTCACTGCCTTACTGTAACCCAAGGCACAACCTGCTCACATTGTAACTAAGTCTTCCTTGCAAGTAACAGTGCCACAATGCCCCTGGGCTGCCTGCGCGCTATATAAATTTGATAAATAAATTCATTGCCACTTACTTTGTGACACTCTAAAAGGAGCTTTCTGTGATAATCATGTACACAAACCATTCCCAAAGTGACATTAAGATACAGGTGCGCTATTACAAACATAGCATCATTTCTAAATGCAGCATGCTAAATCAAAGTTATGTTTACAGTGCCGTAATAAACACCTATGAAATTCACTAAGAAAAAACATTGTTGAAGGGTTATTATGGTTAAGTTGCACTACTACAAACCTTTTGCCTTTCCTGAAAAAACTACCCTAAAGCAACGTTCTTCTTACAGTGCCCTACTTAAAACCTATGAAAGTCACTAACAAAAAACGTTGTTAAAAGGACATTATGGTTTGCTCTACCAAAACACCTTTTGCCTTTACTGCAAAAAAATACCCTGAAGCAACGTTATGGTTAACGTGCCCTACTAAAAGCCTATGAAATTCAATGGAAAAACGTTGCTATAGGGACGTTATGGTTAAAGGTAAAACCTAAAAAACCCAGAAATTGGCAATTTATGGTACGCTATGCAACCATAACTCGCGCTATCACTGTGCACTGCAAGGACTAACACCCATGACATCACAGATGGCATCACAAATGTCATTGATGACATCACTGATGACATCACATGTGTATTTCATTGCAATGAAACATATCCAGAAGGGATTGTCTTTGTTATGTTGCCATAAAACTATCAGAGATCATGGGGACAACTATCATTAAATAAGTAGGTAATCAGACAAGGCATTGCTATATAGAGTATTGCATTAAACATTTCTTTCCATTACAAGACCAAACTCATGCACAAACGTAAGGAGTGTGTGCAGCATGCATCACACATGTACAACATCCAATTTCTTCCCATGTTGCACAGTGAAATGATGCATGGTTTCTTTTTAGACTTTCATGAACTGTAAAACATGTCATAAGTAACTACAAATCCCTCAGTTACTACATAAATGTACTATTGCACACAAAACTGAAAGACAGCACAACGCATACCAATAGCAGCATATACAAAGAAACTAAAGTAAGCAAAAACGTTTCAGTACTACCACAAAATGTCCATAACCTACCTGATTATATTATTGCACAGAAATATTTGCTGTATGTCAGGGTTCCTTCTTCCCGTATACATATATGTAGCATATGTTGTCACTGAACCCCAAGGAAAGCAGTGTAAGAACATATGAGAACGGTAAGGTGTACAAATGTAGTACATTCTCACTTTGTCATTCCTCATTGCTTGCGAAGAAAAGCATGCTGTGTACTTATCACACTAAACAAAAAAAGAGGGAGACACACTTGTGATGTCATAAGTGATGTCATCAATGACATTTGTGATGTCATCTTTGATGTCATGGGTGTTAGTCCTTGCAGTGCACAGTGGTAGCGCGAGTTATAGTGGTATACCTTATCATAACTTGACAATTTCTGGGGTTTCTAGGTTTTACCTGTAACCATAACGTCCTTGTAGCAACATTTTTCCATTGAATTTCATAGGTTTTTTGTAGAGCACTTTAACCATAACGTTGCTTTAGGATAGTTTTTTGTATTAAAGGCAAAAGGTGTATAGTAGAGCAACTTAACCATAGCGTCCTTTTAACAATGTTTTTGTTATATTTATATATGTGATAGACCCTGTACAGAAGTGCAGGGAAAGCGGAAGGCACTCCAGGAAGCGGTCTTGCATACAGGAATCACGGCAAAACACTGAGGCAGCGAACCATACTAGTCAGCCAAAAAATGTTCTTTAATTTATTAAATGTCCAGGACAGAAAAAGAGAACAGAACGAAAATGACGCGTTTCGCGGTAACAAACCGCTTGCTCAGGTTAAGGGCAAAAGACACAAAGGAAGGACTATTTATACAGATTTGAACTCTATGATTTTAGTATAGTGAGTCGCGCACAGTTCCTATGAGTCTGTTACACAAGTCTACCATCCTTGAATGGGTTCAAGAGCTGAGCTACACGTAATGGCATAACAAAGCCAAACTAAACATGCTGTGAAGTCGAACATTCTAAGTGGTAGGCAAAGACATATTACAAAGTAAAAATCACTGCATATCAGGTGTCTATTAATATGAACAATACAGTATTTCAAATTTAGTGCAAAGTGCACTATAGATTTTTCATTTTAAGACTCATGTTTATTTCAATTAATTATTCTAGTACAAATGTCTGTTTAGACTGTGCAAAATATGCAATATACAACAAAATGTTGTTAAAGTGATATGTGCAATCAGCAGCCACGGAGTACAACTCCTAATTAGTAAAGTGCAACGTGCATTTAGCAGCCTCTCAGTATTACTCTCTAAATGAGAATAAGATAACGTGCTTAGTGCATAAGGGTTTTTTTTTACTATAAAAATACACATGTTTCATTAATTACCGCAATAATTAAAAGTTTGCATCAGTCGTAAAATCGATTGCCTATACATAATAAAACCTCACATGCAAAGTAGATCATAAGTGGTGTTGCCAACCCAAAGGTTGTATCAACCAAAGATGGAGAGAGACAGACAAGGAAAAATTGTGCATGTGGGTAGTTATATTCCTGTGTTAATAAAAACTGCAACAAAAAGATAGGTTGCTCACCCTGACAAGAGAGAAGAAGTGAAAAAAAAAAATATATATATGCAAGGGTTACTCTGGTATGACACATTTTTCATTAGGTCTATTATGACTAAAGATTTTAACTGGGACGATCAAGCTCATGTGTACCACCTTTTTGCAGTAGAAGGTTTATAAGGAAGTTAGTTTGCCTTTAAAATTGGGTATTTTATGGTCAAAGCACTTTGCACTTTATTGAGGATGTATTCGTTGACTACTCTCCAGCTATCCATGTATGCACGGTTTTTTTGCCATGTATTCTTTCATAGAGAGCAGGGTTATGTTTAAACATTTGAGATACTATGTCATTTTAAATATCTAATGATCTTTTGATTTATCTCTGTTAACTATGTGTATGGTTTTATGTTCTATATTACCAGTACATTAAGGTATACATCAGTGCATCCATGGACGTAGAGCACTGTGCACATTTTTACTGCTGTAGAGATCTCAACTTTCATCCCTTTTACTATTTTCCCTGCCCCTTCTTTTACTTTTCTTTGCAGCTATGCACTTTGCACTTTTTTGGCTGCAAATGCACTATGCACTTTATATTGCTCATATACTGCAACATTTGCTTGATTTGTCCCATTTCTAACCTTGTACATGCACGATGACAATGATGTGTTTAAGTACTTTGAGACTATAGATTACCATGGGGCATGTGTACACTTCATACAGCTAATGACACGTATGAAACTCAGACTGTGGGACCGATTTGAAGAGATGGCTATATAACGGTGTGCGTGCAGATTTTTAGCGCGGATTTAACATTCTTCTGTATGGTGGGCATTTTCTGAATACACCTCTTTTTTTATTTATATTTGATAGTTTATACTGTTTAGAGGCATGGTACGGTCCGTCTTGCCCCCGTACATTAGACCCACAGTGGGAGTGGGAGCATTTGACATACTCTGTCTTTCTTACTCAGCGGTGATTTTACCGTATAGTTACCTCCCATAGCTATTTTTTCTCGTGTTATACGCCGTCTCTTCTGCAGTTCCCACTCTTATGATTTTCGTGGCACTGGCGGTAGCATTTTCAATTTAAGCCGTTACTTAATGTTTAGATGATCAAGGTGTGTACTTCATTTTATTGTACAGAAAAGAATACGTTGCCTTTGATATGCTACAACATGGCCGCCTAGTGCCCAATACATTGGGACTCATTACGGGTCGGGAGGTCCAGAATCAACAGTGGCGGTAAACCGGCCGCCACTGTTAATTCCGGACCGCCCGATCCCGAGTCCTGCATGCGGGAGGTGATCTTCCCGCCAGGTCTGATCTGGCGGGTTGAACAGCTCCCGCCTGCAGGCGGATGTGGAAACACCAGCACCATCACAAGATGGTGCCGGTGTTTCCACTTCCCCATTCCCATTGAGTCCTATAGGACTCAATGGGAATGGGGATTAACACCATTCCACCTCTGTGACTCTCCGGGACACCGGGGCTGTAATGCCCTGGTAATTCTGGGAGTCACGGAGGCCGAATGGTAATACGAGTCCGGCTGTAATCAGGCAGTTTTACCGCCGCGGTTACCGCCGGACTCGTAGTGAGGCCCATTGTATTGACTCGTGCACAGAGACGTTATATGTACTGCTACCATAGGGTTTGCATAACGTTTTAAGGAGTCATTTGTCTCAGTTTCCCCTACCTACGTGAATAAGCGGTCGGAACACCGCGAAACGCATCGTTTTGTTACTTCAGGTTTTCCATTTTCCTATGCACTTTGGATTAATAAAGAAGATGTTGTGCTGCCTGATCCTGCTGTCAAGTCTTTCATTTTGCTGAGATTGGATTTTCTTCACTCAGCTGCTCTCGGGAGTGCAGCCCGCTGGTTTTGCCCTGTTCAGGGGCATAATTTTTCATTTGAACTTTGCGCATGGCTACAGGCCAAACCGCTGGACGGATTTTCACCAAATTTGCAGCAGGGGCTTGGTCCCGAAAGCGTGCTTTTGTAAATTTGGTGACAATCTGTGCAGTACTTTTCTTTAAAACGACCAAAAAGTAGGTCTCAAAAAATGTATGATATCTATGTCTGCTCCGCGGTCACTCTTCCCTGTTCACTCAGCGGACATGATACCGATTGTTGAAGGGGCTGCCGTCATGGACGCGGACACGCGACGTGTCTGCCGATTGGCTGCAGTGAGACGTGTTCTGCGTTAGATTGTTTGGATGCGCCCGACATCTTGGATCCGCAGGCAGCGCAGCGGGGACCAGCGGGAACATGCTATTTCGAAAACTATTTTGCTGTGTCATAGTGCTTGGGGAGGTTCACAGACAAAGAGATGGGTGAAAAACTGTATTTGTTTATGCGGTAGGTGTTAATGATGTATTTTATATGCTCGCCTTGTTTGAAATGTTTGCACCTACAGAAAATGTGGGGTTTAAGAAGGGTCATATTTCACACAGTGCTGTGGAAAGGCACGTTGAAACTGTTCTAAGGACACGCGTGATGTTAGCGAACATTGAAATTGAGTATATATCATTATTTCATTATTTTTTCCTATGGGTGTGCTGTTGATTAGTAAGTCACCATGGGTGCAGTCAGTACTGTGCAAAGGCACCTTGAAACTCTTCTAAGGACATGTGTGGTGTTAGCGAACATTGAAATTGAGTACATATCGTTATTACATTCTTTTTTCATATGGGTGTGCTGTTGATTAGTACGCCGCCATGGGGGCAGTCAGTGCTGTGGAAAGGCACCTTCAAACTGTTCTAAGGATACGCGTGGTGCTAGAGAACATTGCAATTGACTAAATATCGCTACTACAAACACCACCATGGGTGCAGTCAGTGCTGTGGAAAGGCACCATGAAACTGTTCTAAGGACACACGTGGTGTTAGCGAACATTGCAATTGACTACATATCGCTATTACATTACTTTTCCCAATGGGTGTGCTATTTATTAGTACCCCGCCTTGGGTGTGTCATGTTGCGATGGTTGTGGCCAGGGCCCAGAGTCTTTGATGCATGGCCGTAGGCCGTAGGCCGAAGCAAATACTTCCAAGACTGTAGGCCCTGGCAACAACCACCGCAGCATGACACACCTAAGGGATACACCTGCTGTATATTATTGCTTAACAATTAGATGGTTATGGGGAGTGTGTACAGTCTGGGGTGCGTGCAACCGAGAACAAACTTGTCAACTCTAAAGTTACAAGCCTACATGGATCTCACATAGTGAGGTGGTTGTGGCCAGGACGTACAGTTTTGGGTGCATGGTTGCAGGCTGTAGGCCACACAGCAAAGACTGTAGAACCTGCCCACAAGCAGTGCAGGATATCACATTCATACATCACACTCATATATTCTATGACATATCTGGTAGGTGTGGGTAGGGACTTGAGTCCTGGGTACAAAATGAGTACATGCTACAGCTATAATCTTTCATTGTATGGGTGTGTTACGCATCTATAAGCGAGCATGGGTGTAATATGCTGTGGTGGTTGTGGCCAGGGCCTAGAGTCTTGGGTGCATTGCCCTATTTTTAAGGTTTTCGGTCACAAAGCAACTTGCTTTGACTCTCTCATGACGTTGTTTATCTGTCTAGTACATTGCTCTTGACCAATATGAAGTAATACTTAGCCAAACTGTGTACAGGAGAGACCACACCACACAATTGCTCATCTGTGTTTTAAACAAACTACACAACTTCTTATGTGTGTTTTTGAATTCCGAATGTATTTCTAGAGGACACTTTAAAACTCTGCTTTCTACTCACCTGAAAGTGTGCTACTGGGTGTCCGCTTGTTACAGCAAATTGTACATGCACCTTTTGAAATCTATGTGTAAAGAACACTTGAATAACCTGTTATTGATTTAACGTAAACTGTTTGTTCATTTGTTTATTTGTTTATTTGCTTTCCATTTTAATACCTACATGTGTGGCCTAATCAAAATAAAGGCAACAGTAGTTTCTTTCCAGTAGTTGGATTATTACCTCTTTTTAGTAACTCATACTTGTTGAGATGTATTACTACTAAACCTTGGAGGTTTTGAATAATCACTGCAACAAATCATTGCAGTTTGCAAACATTTGAGGACAGGACCACCCCCTCGTACAAAGTACCAGTTCAGCCTCTCCGTCCTGCCCGACCTTAGGCTGTCCCTTTTGTTACTAAAATTGGTGGTTCTGGGCTGCGCCCAGAGGCTTGGGTGCATGGCAAAAGGGCATGCACCCAACACTGAAGTCATAAGCAGTGAGGTTATAAGTGAACATGGGTGTGGTGTGGTGCGGTGGGTGTGTGCAGTGTCTTGGCTGCATGACTGCAGAGCATGCACCAAAAAGTACACTTAGAAGTAGTGAAAATAGAAGCAGCATGGCTTTAATATGGAGTGATGGTTCTGGGTAGGACCTATAGTATTGCTTGATTGGCTGTATGGTGTAGGTGGTAGGTTGTTCATCAAAGATGCTAGGCCTGCCTGCAGGCTCTGTACCATATTATTGCCATAGAATAGCCATGTACATTTGCATATGTAAGAAATGACTGTTATTATATTTACTGTTTAATTTGTTCAGAATCCATACATGTGTCATATGATTGCAGTACTTGTCGAAAGTAGCCTTTTTTAATTTCTGTTAGAAAAGAAAAAAGCATGTTGGTATTTGCATTTTATAAAGATTTTTTACAAAGTATAATAGATAGTTAATTTTGTTTACCCTCATATTTAGTTCACAAACCAGTGTACTGTGCATTGTGCTCAGTTTCTGTTTTTGTTTTTCTAATCCTTGGGTCTGGGGGAAAAAAATCCTTGTCGGATAAAAAAAAAAAACTAATTTGCTATGCTACAAACTATTTGTTTTCTTTGAGTGTTTCCTTGTTCTTTCTGCTTAATGTTATGTTTGTTGCCTTGTTGCCGATTTTTAACAGCTAGATAGATACCTGTTGGCGTATTCTAACCGTGCATTTATTGTTACGGTTCTGCGGTATTCATTTATCTGTGTCCTTGTTGTACAGTGTTGGGCAGTTAGATATCTGATGGTGTATTCTAACGGTTTGTTCTTATTCACTTCGTTTTTTGGTAATGTAGAAGTACTCATTAGATATTAAACTTTGGCTTCAAGAAGATTAAATACACATTTGTAAGATTAGCTGGTAATTTCTGCTTTAGAGTAATGGTGGTATCATTACATTCCATCCATCTACATTTCTTTTTAATGTATGCAGTGTAGTGACCTGCATTGGTTGTGGCTCCTGCATAGTAGATTACACCTACTGTTGTAAAGGTTTTCTTTCCAAGTGACACTTGACTGTGTGTGAATCCAGTCAGCTTGTAGTTGTTTTTGGTACTATCTGCTTTATAACGTAGTAGCATATGTATTATGTACTTACTATGTGTTTGTATTATTAAGGTGGACTGATTGTCTGAATTACACATAGTACATAATCTGCCATGGTTTGCATTCTGTACTAGATGCTGAAATGGAATGGAATCACAATTAGGTATGGATACAAATAAAATCGGTCATTTGGGATTTGTTCCTGTACCACATTGCTACAGAGAGTACATGTATGTTTCCACATGTATGAAATCTGGAAGATTTCAATTATAGGTATGCTTTTGTTTCCCAGTACTTGTAGTAAGTACATTAGACATTTGTGTGGATCTTCTTGTGAGTTTATAGTGAATTTCACTATTCCAGCACAGTAGTCCAATTCTTGTCTTATTCCGTGAACACTGTACATGTTGTCAGGATTGTTTGTTGTGTTTCTATGAAGGACTAAGATTTGTAAACACAATTGGTCTGTACTGTGTAAGTAAATGTTAACAATTGGTGGCAATAGAATATTTATTGCTACATTTGCATAGCAACTTACACCACTTTCATTTGCAAATTTGAATGGACCAGCTAGTTCTGTATCTGAGTGCTTTTTTTGGAGTTTGTCTTTCTTCTTTGAAGAAGTACCTGGTTTACTTTCCCTAATAGGTTCTTCTTTCCTTGTGGTACTTGAGGGACCTTTACCTTCCTTTGTTTTCTTTTAAGGATTTTCTGTGAGATTCTGTTGCATTTCTCTTTCAATTAGTTTTCTTTTACCACGATTTTACTTTTTCTGGAACATAATATTGTTTGAGATGGGGACTGTACAGTGAATGTAGTCTATTGTATTCTAAAATGCAAGGAATATCACTGTTCACTTTACTTGCATCAAAGTTGATTAGAAATAGACCGTCAAGTGTACGTACCGTGATAGTGCTACGTAGCTCATGCATTCTTTAAAGACTGTGTTTCCTATATATATCAATCCTTTGTCTAGGGTAAGACCATGGGATTTATGAATGGTGACTGCATATGCAAGAGTTAGAGAAAATTGTTCTCTACGTACATGCATATCTTTGAATAGCAGGAATCCAGCAGTTGAGCACCCTATACTTTTCACTTCTGAAAGTTTGTCAAAGCGAATATTGACAAGCTGAATGTTGGTCTCACGTGGGTATGACTGAAAGCCAACAACTGTAACCAGTGTTCCATTCACTAGCCCTTGCTCTACGTCAAAGTTACGTTTAAGCATTACGCTACAATTTAAGGATAATTTTAATATTTTTTCCAACCCAGCTGTGTTGGAGATTGAATTTTCTACGCTATTTAGTCTTGTTGTGGCTTGCTCACATATGGGTAGTGTCATGCCATGTACGTCTAGTTTATCTGTGGCGCAAATCTCCATTATTGGTTGCATTTCTTTATATAACATTGTTTAATTGAATTTGAAACAGCTTGAAAGAGTTGGCATTAAGGCCATACAATTGACATTTTTGTGCGCTAATTGTTCCATAACATCAGTAGCACATGCATTATCGCCAGAAAGTGCATGAATGTGCCGGTTTCTCAATATTGCTTGTGCTTCTTGAGATAGGACACCAACTCTAATATTTTTTAGGATGTTGGCATAAGTGAGATCGGCAGATTGCTGCATGTTTTCTGATAATTCTCTGTATTGGAAATGTTGTCAAAGGTTGACATTTCCTATGCTGCCAACTGTTTTGCGGCAGAGTTTGTGTCCTAAGATTTTAAAAGTAGGTTCCTCTTTCACTGGTGTCAATTGTAGAAGATCTCCGAAAACGATAATGTGTTTCCCTGGAAAGAGTTCTTCGTAGTTTCTTTTAAGTACTTCTTGAAATCTGAGCTGAATCAAAGCTAGCATTGGGTTGAAGACCATGCTCACTTCATCTATTAGTAGCATTTTCATTTGCTTTAATACTCTGCGTAGTTCCATTGCAGTTTCTGCAGAAAGTTTGTAATAGTCTAATTTGTTTAAGAGTTCTACTGGAAGAAGTAGTAATCAGTGTAAAGTGACACCGTCTATGTTGTAGGCAGCTAAACCTGTAGGGGCAGTTACAACCGCTGACAATTTGTTGTTTGTCAATTGCTGAAGGAACTTGCTGATGATTTTGATTAAGAATGTTTTTCCTGACCCAGCTTCACCACTGATGTACAGTAGTATTGGATTGTAATTTTGGCAGGTACATTCCTTATTTTCGTGCTGTACACCATGTAGTATCTGTTTTGTTACGTCTTCAAAAATGGTGCGCTGATTTTTGTTAAGTTTTGCTTGTTGTACAGTTAAGTTTCTATATTTTCTTGATAATGACACATGGTGTTTTCCACTTCTGCCATAGCTAATTCTGCCTCATTTGTTACTAGTAGCTGTCCTAGTGGTTCTTGGCTTCCTGTTACAGAAGGTTCACTACTGTCCGAAGAGTCCTTATCTAGCGGGGCCTGAAGTTCTTCTTCGTGTTGCTGTTCATTGTGCAACATTGTTTTGTACTGCGTAACGTTCACATCAGTGATATCGCTTTCATTTGCTTTGAAAGCATCTTCATAACAGTCCTAGTTATCTAGTATCTCTTCCTCTTTTCTCCATGGTTTAAACAGTTGTAGCAGAGACATGTAATACAGTTCTTTCTGTTGAGGAGTTTTTAATGACAATTTAAAATGATTTATTAATCTATGTATGGTAAGTTTAACTAAGGTACCTTCACAATCTGTGACTCTATATCTGCCTTTGTTTTCATCAGGTTTTATATTATTTTTGTATGCAAAGTTTTGAGCTATATGGTATAGACACATGTTTTCCAAAGTCACACTCCTGTTCGGATATTATGTGTCCAGTAAATTGTTTTTTAAAATGACTTCGCTGTTGGGATAATTTCTGGCAATTGTTTCTATGTCCTCATATGAATTCAGAACTCTTTTTCTACATTTAGCAGGACCAAGACTTAGCCATACTATGTTGTCTGATTTTTCACACAAAGCAGTACACATTAAACGATCTGCTGCTTTACTGATGCCACATTCTCTATGAGAGAGCATTTTTATGCCTAGACTGTACAATTTCTGAGATAGTGTTTTGTCTGATGATAGGTCATCCCAGAGGTCTTGAAGCTCTGTTTTTTCTGCTTTTGTTAATTCGGCTGTAACATATCGTGAAGCAGCAGTGGAATTGTCTGCAATGTACTGCACATCTATGTTGCGTTCCATAAGAGGGCAATGATTGCATTGTAATCATTGATGTATTTTGATACTTCTTTTCTTTTCATGCAATACGTGTTCTTAAGTGATTTACCTTTAACACTATGTCAAATTGAAGACATGAAGTTGTTCACTTCACCTGTTTCTGTAACTGGTCTAGGGAAACGAAAGTGGCATTTGGTGTAGAATTTCCCTTTTGTTTTTGTATTTGCGATGACGATATTTGCCACATTCGTGTCTTTGAAATTGTAAATTCTGCCTATGCAGGTCACCATGTGTCCGTTATGAAGGGATTTCACAAGTGACATATTTTTGGATGAACTGCAAAACAGTGGCATCAGTGTTGTGACCAAATTTAGGTGCACCTTTGATCCATAACAGCATGTGAATATGTGGTGCTCCTCTCGCTTGGTATTCTTTTCTCCAAAAGAAGTGTTGCACTTCTCCGAGGGGACGAACAGTTTTATTGCAAATAATTTGTAGCATAGCAATGAAACGATGATGGAAATATCTTGACACATTAACTGGATCTAGAGAACAAAGTTCTCCAGGTGTTAATAAATGTATGTCGGTTTTGTTGTTTGATATGCGTAGGAACTCATGTAAATCTTCCCATGCATATTCTGCACAACTTAGTGTAACAAACACAGTTGGTGGTACAAGGTTTCTGATCATACAACGTACGTCTGTGTGCCATCGGAAACAGTATTCTTTTGTACCACGCATGTTTGCAAACAAATGTTTTATATTTGATTGTAAAACCTCATCTTTTTCTTGTACTTTTCGTATTAATTGCGTAGCTTACATATTTTGAAAGTGGGATCCAGGTTTCAACATGTGTGCAACTCCGTAACATATGGTTGCTAGTTCAATTTCAAAGAGTAGGTGGAATATGTATTCTACATTTGTCTAAACCTGGAATCTTGTGAATACATTCGTAATAAGCGGTATTCTGATGCTGTAATTTGAGTGGGTCTATCATCGTATCTTCAACCTTTGCCAGTAGGAAATAGCAGTGGAAAAGCATGTGCTTCTATACTTTTTTCCCATATGCTCATTGGTGAACCTTTCGTTTGTCGCATTTGGTAAGTTTCTAGTGCATCATCTATGCTTTCATTGGAATGCAATGGATGAATTGTTTACTATTCCAAAAGAGTGGATACTGCAGCAGGATCCAGAAGTTCGAATTGTCCAGTTTCTGTTGCCTCTTCAATTATTTCAGTTGTTTCCCTTAAGCTTTCTTCAATATTTATTTTCTTGTAGTATTCGTTATTGTCTTTTAGACATTGCAAGGCTTCTCTAACTTTATGTAAGTCCACCAGTTGTTGCCAAATTGGTTTGTCTTTTGTTGGTACACCATTTACCAAGACAATTAAAGAATGCTCTATTGAACTTTGCACTCCTAGAGTGTGTACATTTTCTGTTAGATCTAACGGCAAGTATAATACTTTGCCACAAATGCCTTTCACCAATTCAGAGGGAGGTACTTTTTCTATTTTTGGATGAAGGTGTATAATTGCTTGAAATGGGTGAACTGTTTGAATTATGATGCTGTCATACAAATGGAGTTGTTGCAGACTTTTTGGTAGTGGGAACAATTCCAAATTATTTGTGATAGCACGTGAAGGAGTTTGGTTGTTGTCTAGTTTTGTAGTGCAGTAACTGCAACATATTAGTGGTTAATTTATTTGATATTTGTTTTCGGTTAAAAGGTAGAGAGGTAATTCAAACGATTTGGAATCTTCGTTGTCTTCTATTTTGAATGCTACATCTATATTTTTTGTGTTCCTTTTGTAAAACGTTCTGCAGCAATGCACACACACATGGTTTGGTATTTGAGCTGATGCACTTTTAAATGTTAGTATTTCTTTTTTGTATGTGTGTAATAGAAGGTTGCTATGTGCAGAATTGTTGGTACTCTGTTCTACAACTAGTGCATTTTGTAAGTGGGATTCACTTCCAAAGTATTTTCTCTGAATATGGTCCATTTCTTCTTGTAGATATTTGGGTATACCATGCAGAAGAGTGTTATTTAAATTGGCTAATTCTTAAGCTGGACTTTTAGCATAGTATATTTTATACACTAGATTTCTTACATTTGCATGATGTATTGTTATCCTTTTGATATGATGGAAGGTGCTTTTGCAAATAGGTCCGAAAATGCAGGCTAATGAATGTCCTGGTAGTCCTGTGTATTTGCGCACTGGACAGATATCTATATTTTCCAGCACTTTAATTTTAATTTTGTCTGTACCTTTCACATACTGATTGAGGAACTGACATAAAGATTTGAATAATTTGTTAGGAATGACACACATTGATGTGCACAGCCATTTGTACACTGGACAGTCTGGTTTAGTCGAAGTGAGAGGTAATTCTGAGTTTTCAGGGGAAACTTTTGTAAGCAGTGTTTCTTGTTCCATGATGCTGTGGTTGATTTTTTCATACCCTCGTCCACTGCTATGGATGGCAATTGTGTTTGTATACTTCTTCATTAAAATATGGTTCTGTGGTTGTTGTGTGACTCCATTCACCTCCACAAATATGTAAGAAGTTATTTTTGTTCACATTCCGTTTATTGATAAGTTTCTTTTGTAGTTTGGTACTTAGTTTTGTTAGTGCTTTCATCCTATTTAATACTAATATAAACAGCTTCCTTTTCAGAAGGATTGCACAGTCTGCAAGAGATTGTAAGATACATTTTCTACGGTAGATTTTAAGGGTTGAGGATGATTTCGATCCTCTTCTCATTAGATTCTGAAGGACTCTATGGCAAAACATTTTGGCTAAAATACTTTTTTTACTATAGTTTCTTGTCACTATAACAGTTAGGGACAGGTGGGATGTTCGCAGTACTTATGGGTGTACTGCGCATGTGAATACCTCATCTGATGATTGCAGGGACAGGTCCAGTGTCCTTAGGATACCTCCATTTTGTTTGACAACGAACATTCCGGTTCTAACACGCCTGTTCTACGGACGGTTCCATCTTGCTTCGGACGATACGGACAGATATAGTGTCCTTAGGACACTTCCAATTTAGTTGATTTATATACATCCCGCCCACCTAGTATGTTCTAGGAACATGTTTTATCTCGTTTGTGAGCCGTACGGAGAGCTATAATGTCCTTAGCGCGCCCCATTCTCTTCATTTATGCAAAACTTGCACAGATGGTGCATTCTAAGATGAGTTCCATCTTGGTTGGCATTGGCACGGGTAGGTGTATTGCAGTTAGAACATCTACATTGAATTGCTTACGGCTAGCTCGAACAGGCGCGCTGTTCGCAAACATTGTAAGTCTTTTAAAAAAAAATGTTCAACCCCTTACTCTACAACAAATATACAAACACTTTCTAAAAAACTACACACACTTTAATCAACAGAAACACGGGATGCAGACACTGAAATGAATATAGGGGAATTAGTGTTCAACACGGGCTGATTGTGAGGAGATGATTTGTGTGGGGAAGAAGGGATGGATGTTTCATCTAAACGTCTATTTTCTTGTTCAAGGTTTGGGGACGGTTCACTAGGGAATGGAGAAGGGGGGCATGTACAGGTGGGACAGTGATACCATATTTTTCCTCTAACAACTTCTTCCACAAATTCCCTTAAACTATTAAAATTGACATTCAGTGCATCCATTTTAAGTTCTATTCTTTTTAGGCTGTCTTCCTCTGTGTCGTTTGTTGGCATTTCTTCTTTTTTTTACTGGTCTGCTACAAATAAATATATATATGCTAAATAGCCATAAAACACTGAACATTATTTTGCTTATGCAGAGCACTGTGTACCATTACTGTCGCTATCTTTGGACATTTCCCCATGCAGAAAAATCTCCTCCAGCCACTCCAAAGTACTGCACATTTCTGTATGAATAGACAGAAAGAAACTATTTTTTCAGCCCCTTAAACCAAAAAAAGTACACACTTATATAAGAAAAATGAAGTTAACTTACTTTTTTGCTGTAATTTGTCTTCATTGAAGTGCGTGTGTCTACTGTCGGTCCTAGCTGCAGAGTTTCAGTGAGGTACTTACGTTGGAGTAAAACTTTCTTTTTTTATGGTACAATCTATTTCATTCTACATGGTAATTAAATATATGTTTTTTGTTTCAGACGTTTAGATTTCCCTATTTATTTACTAGTAATTATAATGTCTTTATGTGTCCTTTCTCAAAGTTGAGCATTTTTCTGTGTAAAACAATAGTAGAATTTCAGATGGGCCCTGACTGTTTCGGTAGTGATGACCTCGTCCGCGTCTGTCCGCAGACAGGCGCTCAGTCCGTGCCTTCACAATATCGATAGCGAGGAAGTTCTCTATGGTCTACGTTATATGTTTGTAAAGTAATCAAATTAAACGACATATCTCCCAAGATCACATGATGATAGTGTATATTCAGCATAAAAATTGTATTAACGCAATGTTATGATTAGGCTCCCCTTCAGAAAATCTGTGAAATTCAGTTACAATAACATTTTGGTTAAAAGGACGTTATGGATAAGTTGCCCTACTAAAAACCTGTACAAGTCACACAAAAAAAACTTTGTTAAATGGACGTTATGGTTAAGTTGCCCAACCAAAAACCTGTGCTCTTCAAATGCGGCAGATAGGTCTAATAGTAGTAGGATGTTAAGTTTAGTTTAGTTTAGTTTAGTTTAGTTTATTCATTTGTATTGCGCACCAGACCCGAGGGTATGAGGGCGCATGAGCAGCAAGGTGATTCAAAGCTTGGTTACAGGATGCTTATACTTTACATTACATAATTATACTTTACATTACATAATTACAGTGTGACGATGAAGGAACATGTGTACAGTTTGGCAGGAGAGAATGCAGTAGATGTATTTAAAGAATTACAAATATATACAGGTTTAGTATTGCAAATTTACAGATTCTCTTAAAGCATGCAACGCGGAGAGCAGCCGTGTGGTGTTAGAGGTGTTAGTGGTTCGTGTTCTTTAACCAATGGATGTAGTTGCGTCTAAAAAGTGAGTAAGGTTGGGG
The DNA here is from genome assembly GCF_040938575.1 of Ambystoma mexicanum. NCBI lineage: Eukaryota > Metazoa > Chordata > Amphibia > Caudata > Ambystomatidae > Ambystoma > Ambystoma mexicanum. The sequence continues at coordinate 628,324,611 of NC_090937.1, forward strand.
AGTTCTGAGCGATGGTGGTAGGGAGTTCCAGTGTTGAGGTGCTTTCACCTGGAAGCTGTCGCCACCCATTTTAGTGCGTTTAAACCTGGGGACGGTGAGCAGATTAGCATTGGAGGTTCTGGTGGGTCTGATGGGGCTGTGTTTGCATATTCTGTCTGCCAGATAGCGTGGGGCAGCATTATTCAGGCATTTGTGGGTGAGCGATGCTACTTTAAGCAGGATTTTGTCTGTTGTGCTGAGCCAGTTATGGGATTTCCTGATTTTGGAAATGTGTTCCCTCCTGGGAATATTGAGTGCTGCCCTAAGGGCGTTGTTTTGTAGCGTCTGAATTTTGTTGGTGATTTGTTTGGTGGCTCCTATGTAGAGGGCGTTACAATAGTCCAGTTTGGATAATACCAATGCTCTGGCTAGTGTAGTGCAGCTGTGGGTGGAGAGGAAGGGTTTGGCTGCTCTTATGAGCTTACATGTGTAGGCCGTAGAGGATGCCATCGAGCTAACCTGTTTGTGAAAGGTTAGGGAGGAGTCAAGGTATATTCCCAGGGTTTTTACTTCTTTCGAAACCTTGATTAGGTTCCCATCTATGATGAAGTTGGCATAATTGTGGTCGAGTTTGGTTAGGTTGGATGTGGAACCAAGGATGATGAGTTCAGTTTTGTCATCATTCAGGCATAGACTGTGCGAAGCCATCCATGCCTGGATGATGAGATACACCCTGTTCACCAAGGCCAAATCCTGGTTGTAATCTCCCGTCAACGGGATGAGGATCTGTGTATCATCGGCGTAGTTAGTGTAGGTGATACCCAGGCCATCTAGATCATCTATAGGGGCTTTGTGAACACGTTGTACAGAGTGGGGGAGACGCACGAGCCCTGTGGGACTCCACATGTAATGGGGATGGGTTCGGCGGCGGCAGAGGAGGAGAAGACTCGCATGGATCTGTTGTTGAGGAATGACTCAATCCAACTGATGGCTTCTTGTGAAAAGTGGGCAGCTGAGTCTAAATGATTACATAGGATTTTATGGTCAACTAGGTCAAACGCCGCAGAGAGGTCTAGCAGGAGTAGTAATGCAGTTTTCCCGTTACCTCTAAGGACGTCTATTTGGGCTTTCAGATCTATCAGGGCTGTTTGAGTTCCATGTTGGGGTCTGAAGCCGGATTGTCTTATTCCTAGAAGGTGGTTTGTTTCAAGATACTTTTGAATTTGTTGGTATGCTGTCTTGTCTAGTATCTTGAGCAGGAATGGGACGGTGGTAATCGGTCTGTAGTTGGTTGGGATGGACGGGTCAAGGGAGGGTTTTTTGAGGAGAGGGAGGACCCAGGAGTCTTTAAGGTTACTGGGGACTGTTCCTGAGGAAAAAGAGGCATTGATGAGTCTGGTGATGAATGGCGAGAGGTCTTGTGCCGCGTCTTTAATGATTTGTGGGGGGCAGAGGTCACCTTTGCAGTTGGAGGGTTTAAGGCCAAGAATTATTTTTTCTACTTCGAGGGAAGAGACTTTGGAAAAGCTGAAGCAAGCAGTGTTAGGTGTGTGGTGTGAGGGTGGAGGGCTCGAGTGGGCGTTGATGGGGTTGGTAAGATTGGTGAGAGAGTCTTTCTTATTTTTAATTTTTGTTTGAAGGCCAGTGACTTTGTTGTTTAGTGCATTTTGGACACTGGTGCACCATTGTTTGTTTTTAACGCAAGTATCTGGGATTGCTACCGGGGTTTCCAATTCTTTCAGGATAGTAAATAATTCTCTGGAGCTGGAGTTGGATTGGGAGATTCTCTGGTTATAGGATTCTTGTTTGGCCGCTATGATTTCTTTTTTATAGTTGGCCGTTATTTTGTTAAGCAATAGTTTGTTGTGGTCAGTCGGAGATTGTCTCCAGACTTGTTCCAGTTTACTCTTTTCCAATCTAAGGGTTTTAAGATGGCTGGAGAACCATTGGTTGAGGTGCTTTTTTGGTTTGGATTTTCTAAGTTTCAATGGTGCAATGGCGTCTAAGGCTATGCGCATGGTGTTGTTATAGCCTTCTATGAGGTCATAGGGATTAGAGTCTTGGAGTTGGCTTAGTGTAGGAAGAATGAGTGGGATCAGTTTTTCTACTGTAATATTTTTTTTGCTTCTCGTGTGGATGGCTGGGGCTAGTGCCATGTTGGTTGTAGGGCTTGAGGCCTCAAGTGAGAAGGAGAGGAGGTGGTGGTCGGTCCAGGATTGGGGAGTGTTGTTAGTGATCGATACGGCACAGTTATCGTCTGCTATCCAATCAAGGGTTCTCCCTTTGTTATGGGTGGGGCTAGTTACTTTTTGTGTGAAGCCTAGTTCAGACAGGGTGTTACTGATGAGAGTGGCTTGATTGTCTTTGGGGTCTTTGTAGCCTAAATTGGAGTTTTTTAGGTTGTCGGTAAGGATGGCATTGAGGTCTTCCTCGAAAGATCCCGGGGGTCCGGGCGGTCTGTATAGTAAGTGAATGGATATTGTTTGGGAGTTAGCGATGGGTAGTTTGGCTGTAAGTGATTCACATGATGGGAGGTGTGTGGCAGAGTTGAGTCTGATGTTAAGGTGGGTCTTGGCAATGATGGCCAAACCACCGCCTTTAGCTTCAGTTCTGTCCGCTCGGATGATGGTGTAGTCAGTGGGGATGGCTAGCGAAAGGGCTGGGCCTGCGGCTGCATGAAGCCAGGACTCTGTTATGGCTAGGAAGTCTAGATCTTCAGCTAAAATGAGATCAGCGATGTCCGTGGCATGGGCAATCATGGAGCGTGCGTTGATGAGGGCACCTTTTATAGGTAGGGTTTTGGCTTTGGCAGGGGTGGGGGTGGTAGCTGTGCTGAGCGCTCTATTGTTGGTTGTAGTGGAGTTGACGGGTTTAGGTTCGGGTTTTTTTAGCGTAAGGTTAGCGCAGGAGCTAATGGATGTTCGGTGTGTGAGTATGGATTGTGTGGAGTCCCTGGCTCTAGGCTCGTGTATTTTGGGAAGTCTGGATCGTAATCTGGTCAGCCTGTCCGAAAGGCATGGGGGAGCGAGTAGGGTAAGCATGATTGTGGTGCTGGGCTCTGTGAGGGTGGGTGATGCGGTGCCTAGGCTGGTCAAGTTAAGGGGTGAGCTGGGCAGGCATGCGGAATTGGTGATGTGGAGAATGGTTCTCAGTAGTATAGAGTAAAGGCCCAGGAGGAACATTGTGTGAGGGGGGTAAGGTGCAGTGTGTGTCCTGTCTAGGGTCGAAATCTAGCAGTGGACAGTGCGGCCTGCTTGGAGTAGCCGAATACTACCTAATCCATGTAGTGCAAGGTTGCAGATTGGCATCTGACTCAGGTACAGGTAAGCAAAGTGGTCATAGTAAGCGTTTGTCAATTAGCACAGCATTAGGTTTAGAATTGCGCCAGTGTACCAATTAACATCTTGGATCAGAGTAGCATGTATTCAGAATAGCGCCTGGATTGGGAATAGCACCTAGGTTCAGAGTAACACTTAGTTCAAGATAACACCTAGAATCAGAATAACCCCTAACTTCAGAATAGCACTTAGAGCAGATTATATGTACATGTGATGACTAGCGACACAATAGTCTAAATACGACTGAGCACCTATGTACTGGAAATGGCAGCAACTTTGGGCACAGATACAGCATGCAATAAGGCCTGAGTGCACGAGAGTGGCAATAAGTAGCTTGTGGTAACAAAGCCTTTTCCAGAGTCTAGGCAGTTCAATTTAAAAGCGAAGTGGCGTTTACCGTTGAGGTTGGTCTGGAATCCGGCAGGGGGTCCGGGCGAACGGCGAGGAAGGCTGAGGACAGGTGAAGACAGGTATTGGCCTTATTATCCTGGGCCTTGCTGGGAGTGGGCCGGCTTCGCCTACCGGCTGGCGATAGGCTCCTTAAGGTGGCTCAATGGCCAATCGGATGAGAGGACAGTCGGCTGTGCTCAGTTAGGCACTGGGGTTCCTTGAGACATGGCGGGCGGCCATCTTGGAAGTGTAAAAACCTCGTGGTGGCTAATGGTGGCAGGGGCAAACACAGCAGCTGTTGTCATCAAGTTTAAAACATGCAGACTGTGTAGATATTCTTGCAGGTCGGCGGATCACTGGTGCAATTAGCAGCGAGAAAAAACGAATCTCGCACGGAATAATGATTCTTACCCGAATTCGAGGGCAATTCAGGATGGATCCAGGAAAGGGAGACCACTGCTCCTGCAGGGTCCGGGGGAGCTCCTGCTCCTCTGGTGAAGGAGGGGGTCTGCTCCGGTGTCCCTTATAATATCCATTTGGATTTTTTTTAGGTCTAGAAGCACCGTTTTGGTGCTGTGATTAGGCCTAAAGCCTGATTGTCTGGTACCTAAGAGGTGGTTGAAGTCCAAATAATTTTGAATTTGGGAGTAGGCTATTTTATCGATTATTTTGAGTAGAAATGAGACGGTCGTTATGGGGTGATAGTTTGTAGGTATTGCTGGGTCCAACAATGGTTTATTAAGCAGAGGTGTGACCCAGGCTTCTTTGATGGTGGCTGGGACTTTCATAGAAGCAAATGAGACGTAATACATTTAGTGATGATGGGGGTTAAGGTGGGAGCGCATAGTTTGATGAGTTTGGCTGGGAAGCAATCTCCTTTACAGGTGGAGACTTGGAGTTTGGAGATGGTGTCAAGGACTTGTTTATGGCTGACCTGAGTTAGGTTTCTGGATTTGAGGCCCAGCAAGGGAATGAGAGGTTCTTTGCCACCCACTAAGGTTTTATTTGCTGTAATTTTGTTTTGGAGTGTGTCCATTTTAGCTGCCAGTGCATTTTGTATGGTGGTGCACCATGCTTTGCTGGTATTTATGGGGGAGGTAGTTGGTAGGGGATTGTCCAGTTCTTTCAATATGGCAAATAGCTCTTTGATGTTTGACGTTGCATTGTTTATGCGTTTGTTGAGGGCATTATCTTTTTGTTCTATCAAAGTACTTTTGTAGGTTTGGTCAGCTTTGGTGAATGCTATAGATCTGGGTTTTGTGTGGATGTGTTCCAAAACCGTTTTGTTGCATCTTAGAACTACAAGCTCTCCTGAGGACTGGATGCTTAATCAGTGTAGAGAGGAAGGTGCTGATCCTTCTGCTCCCCTTACCTCGCCCAAAGTAAATGGCAATAATACAGGAGATGTAGAATTATATCCGCTAAGGGAATTGAAAGCGGCAACGGCACTTGTGTACAAGCGCAATAGAAATAAAATATCAATATCAATAGTTTGTTTGTTTGTTTGTTTGTTTATTAATTTGTAATGTGCGCTAGACCAGAGGGTATCAGGGCGCAGAGTACATTAATATTTTCAGCTTATGGTTGCATAGTTACAGAGTTGCACAAATATAATACAGTCGAGGTTTGATTACAATAACAATATAAACTGACAGGCAAAGCTGTCCAGCAAAGGCTGAGCTCCCTCTCTGCAGCTCTGCTGAGAGGGGAGGATCAGCTGTCCACCGGAGCATTCCTGGAGGGGCCAACAGCACCGGAGTGCTGCATAAAAGCAAGGCTGCGGCATCCGCGCCACGAGGATCGGAGGAGGACCAAGATGGCCACCGCCATCATATCCACGGCAACAACATGTAAACATAGCCCTCATTGGGCCCTGCAGCCTGTACGGCCCTCCCCTCCTGCTTTACAATGAGGGGAGGTGAACCAGCAGGCGAAGCCATCCAGCAAAGGCAGTCAGCAAAGGCTGAGCTCCCGCTCTGCAGCTCTCCGCTGCTCGGAGATGCCGGCCAGATAAAACCAACACAATCCGGAAGTTAAGGCACCCATTGCCTCTCTCACCTGCCTAATCCCCAATGCTGGCACTCATGACGTCACCCGCCGTAACGCATTGCTCTGTTTATGCACCAAGATGTACAAGAATTACTCCCCCCGCACCTACCCGCCCAGCCTTGCCGCATGGAATGCGCGTATCGGCACGAGATATGCGCACATTGCCGCTTCTATCCGCACGCGCCGGCTCATAACTCTACCATGCCTCCTCAGGCCAAGGCCCTAAGAGCAAACACAGCCCTTTCAAACAAAAGTGCACAACGCCACATGTTACCTATTGTTGCTGCTGACATTGTGTTGGGCCCTGATACCCATGGTGCCCCAAATGCACTGCCCATTGATGTTGACACATGTATTTTGTTGGGCCCTGATGCCCCTGTTGCCCCAAATGCACTACCCATTGATGTTGACACCTGTATTTTGCTGGGCCCTGATGCCCCAGTTGCCCCAAATGCACTGCCCATTGATGTTGACACCTGTATAATGCCGGGCCCGATGCCCCTGTTGACCCAAATGCATTGCCCACTGATGCTGCGCCTGTTGCCCCAAATCCATTGCCCATTGATGTTGACACATTTATTATGCTGGGCCCTGATGCCCCTGTTACCCCAAATGCACTGCCCATTGATGTTGACACATGTATTATGCTGGGCCCTGATGCCCCTGTTGCGCCAAATGCATTGCCCATTGATGCTGCTGACAATAGGTTAGGCCCTGCTGCTAATGCTACCACATGGCCCACTAGCCACCCCTTGACTAGCCTTAACTGTGCCCTAGCTGATGCACGCTCTATCCCTGCACACACACTCAATGTGCATGACCTTATCACTAGGAACAAGCTTGACCTGCTCTTTCTATGCGAGACATGGTTACAAGACACCTCTGGACTTGCCCTCTCACTGGCCATCCCTGACGGTAATACCATCTATAGACAGGATCGGACAGGACAAATTGGGGCGGTGTGGCCATTATAGCCAAAGACTCGCTTGACATTAGAAGAAGAACCCAGGCAGAAATAGGCCTCAATTCAGATTACCTACCAATCAAACTCAAAATCTCCCACAATACTACCATTGCATTCTATCTAGTGTATCACCCCCCAGGACCCTCAAACAACTTCCAGGAAGCCCTCATCCACTCGATACCAGAAAATCTAAAAAACCTCCAAAGTAGTATTGCTGGGTGACATGAACTTAGGGCTCAATGACGCCAAGGACCACAACACCCATTCCCTACAAAAAACGCTAGCTACACTAGGATTTGACCAAGCTATCACCAAGCCTACACACATCAAAGAACGCACCTTAGATTGGGTGTCACAACATAACTGCCCTATTCTCCACCACGCCATCTCTCCCATCCCCTGGTCAGACCAATTCTGCATCAACTTTCACATCAACACCTCACCAGGACCTGCTAGACCCTCCATCCTTCTTTCTGCAGGGATCTGAAGGAGCTCCAAAAAACTAACCAAAGACACTCTCCTCCCGCATTTGCTCATCCCAGCACTGCAACCCCATTCCCCAATGATCCCACCCTCCTAGCTAACACATTTAGCCAAGTGATAACCACAGCGGTAGATGCCATCGCACCCCTCACCGCAAACAAAGCAAAAAAAACTAATCTTTCAATGCTTGGTTTTCACAAGAACTCGCTGATCTCCGTGCTAAAAAGAGAGCGCTACTGGTCACATGGAAAAAGTACCCCACCGAGTCCAACAAAATGGCCTTCAAGTCCACATCCAGAGACTATAAAATAGCCACCACACAGGCTAAGGCAGACTCCAACAACACCAGGATTAGCAACGCTAACTCAGGTACCAAGGAAATCTTCGCCATATTCAGGGAACTGGAGTCACCCTCCGATCCACCATCCACCCTTACCAAAGATGAGACCTGGTGCAACCAAATTCAAGCAGCCATGCCACACAAACTAGATACCTTACACTCTAAATTCTTAGCCCACCAAAAAGCCTATCGGCTCTTCTAGATCACACAGCGGCACCTCCAGCCTCACCTCCAGATGCTCCCAGTCAAATACCGAAATTTGAATTCTCTAACATGACTGAATTTGAGGTCATTGCACACATAAAATCCATTAAGCCCTCCAACTGCAAGGGAGGTACTTGCCATTCCCACATTATCAGAGACTGCGCACCTGCCTTGGCTCCCATCATTACGGCCTTCATCAACTCATCATTCCAATCGTCGCTTGTACCGATGTCCCTAAAGGAAGCTTGGGTCAGACCTCTCCTAAAAAAAAAGTCTCTCGACCCATCTATTCCAGGGAACTACCGACCCATCACAATGGTCCCCTTTCTGTTAAAGATTGTGGACAAAGCAGCCTACCTGCAGGTTCAAAAATGTATTGAAGACAACCACCTCCTTGGGCTACGCCAGTCCAGTTTCCGTCCTCGACATGGCACCGAGACGGCACTACTTGACCTAAAAAATCAAATAGATGACCTAAGAGATGCAGATAAATCGGCTCTCCTGCTGCTTCTAGACCTTCTAGAGGCCTTTGATTTTTTTTAGCATAAAACGCTATGCCACCATCTCACCACCTCAGCCCACTTCTCAACCAAAGCATGTGACTGGATCTCCTCATTCCTTCAGGAGAGGGTAATGAAGGTCTTCTCAGACTCAACTAACGCTACACCCAGCCCTAAAAAATGTGGAGTCCCACAGGGCTCCTGCATAGCCCCCACACTATACAACCACTTTACAGGACCTCTTTTCAGGATACTTGACTCTCTGGGCATCTCATATACACATTATGCAGATGATACACAGGTTCTAATTCCCCTGTCGGGTGATTACACTACGGACCTCCTCACACACCTAACAGCGTCTACGCCACCATTCTATCATGGATGGCTGAGAATTGGCTCTGCCTAAATAGTGATAAGACCGAACTCCTGCTGGTCAGCTCCCCATCAACATTGGATAAAAAGTACCAATCATTCACCGTGGATAATATTCCCGTCACAGTCTCTCAAACTATTAAGACATTGGGTGTGTACCTCGAACCCAGCCTCACCATGGACAGACAGGTCAATGCCATCGCCTCCTCCGCAGAATACCACTCCAAACTCATCAATGCCATCAGGCCCTTCCTATCACGGAAAAATTGCATCTCAATAGCCAGAGCCATCATCGGTCCCAGACTGGCCTATTGCAATGCCCTGTTCATTGGAACCTCCCAAAAAAACCTAGCCAAACTCCAGATTGCCCAAAATAATGCCTTAAGGGCTGCTACAGGCAGCTCGCTCAAGGAACACATCTCGGGGGTCAGGAGGCAGGTACATTGGCTCCCCATCAAGGAAAGGGTGGTCTTCAAAACTTTGGCCCTTACACATAAATGTCTTCATGATCAGGCTCCTCCCTATCTGACACAAAGGATCACCACACAAACAGTCGCCAAACCTTCGAGGGCAGCCTATGCTAACCGCATCACGGTCCCGTACACGCGCAGAGTGCGTGTAGGAGGCACCAGCTTCCCCACTATGGCGGCAACCTTATGGAACAACCTCCCAGCTCAGATTAGATCAATCGACCCACACACAGCCTTCCGCAAGGCCTTAAAAACCCAGCTCTTCATCTAAAGAGCACCTCCCATTAGATCTGAACTACTTTTGTGTCACCATGTATATGATATTTATCTCTTTTGCAATCCGCTGTCTAGACAAGAGTATGAGTAATCAACTGTAACGCTCAATGTGTAACATCTGTAACTGAACAAATGTATCTAAGTGAATGTAACTAAACATACCTTCTTGGGCAGCTTATTGTAACCCGCAAGCAAGCCTCCTTAAAATTTCCTTAAAGCTCCTTGTTCCCTGTGGACTGTAGTGCGCTCTTCAAATACAAAATAAATAAATAAATAATAAATAAAGATATAGACATAAGCAAAGTCGGAGGACATTACATAGAAAGAGAAGTTCAGCATGATATAGTCTATTTACAGTCTATTGTCTATTTACAGTGCAGTTGAGTGGGGTTAGTAGGATGGTAGCCTGCGTATATTTAATGGTCATTTTCTTTGAACCAGTTGATAATGTTATGTCTGAAGTTGGAGTATGTTTGGTCCGTTCACAGAAAGGGAGTTAAGGAATTCTTGAGCTGTGCAGCTTTGACTGGGAAACTGCTACCTCCAGCTTTCGTCAGTTCGAACCTTGGTAGCAACAACCAGTTTGTATTAGAAGCTCTGGTAGGCCGGTTGGAAGATTTTCTATTAATTCTATCTATGAGATAGCAGGGTGCAGCATTGTTTAGGCACTTGTGAGTTAGCAAGGCAGTTTTTAGCAAGATGTTATCGCTGGTGGAGAGCCAATTATTCTGTCCCCTTACCTCAGATATAGGTATATCGTAATCTGATATATGAACCGCCTGCCTATGGCAGTGACGATAGTCCATAGGAAAGTAAGAGAAAAGAGGAGATCTTTAAGGTTTTACAGGACAAGGAGGAGAAATGCGAAGGCCAAATGTAACCCTAGATATAGGATGAGAAATCAAGAGATGGAAAAGAGAAAAGGATAAATCTGACGAGGTAACGCTCGTGCAGAACAAATGGATGGGTGGACAGATATTGCTCAAGCTCGATGGGAAAAGTATTGAGGAAGTAAGGCAAAGGGAAGATCTGGACGAACAGGATAGAAAAGACAGGAAACGAGAGAAAAGATTGAAAGAGGACAAACAGAAGAGAAATAATAGGCACAGGTGTGAACAAATGTATCAAGAGGAGCATCAAAGGAAGAAAGAAAGGGCAGAAGAGCTGAGGAAGTATGATGTTGGTGCAGAGCATAGCAAGAAGACCACATGTAAGCATAGGGCAGAGACACCTCCACCTCATCCGTACATATTCACACAACATAAAATTGACCAGGTTGCCAATAACCATGTGTTATGAGACTCCTTCTTGTGTCCTGCCCCTGCCATCTTTTACTAGGTACCACACACAGACAGCCCACATCACCTCCACCCCTATCAGCTCCCTGCAAGCCTTGTTCTAATGGAATTCCAGCCATTTATTGTTGCAATTAGCTAGTATTGGATACTGACAGAATGTGCTCACTGCAGAGTGTGAGACCGGGGCAAGCTCCAAACCCTGTGCGCATCCTTCCCAGCTGAGCGACTTGTGCCCTCTCTATCCCCTCCCTGCCAGCCCATGGTCCCCTGGCCTCCTGTCCTCCACTCTCTTTGAAGGTAACTGATTGCAGGACCCCTCCCAACAACCTCACCACATTGCCCACCATATACTTAATCCTGTGCAGCAGTATATCTCCCCAAAACTAACATCTGTCTGTATATTCGTTTGAATTGTGAGGCACCAGGGAGCATAAATTATAGATCAAACCCCACAGATAAGGCACCTGGGAGAGGGAGCCAGTACTACGGTACCCCCATAAATACAAGGGTCAGAATGCCAATATATCTGTCTATACTTTACAAAGGCCCCCCATTGATATAATGGTTTATGCCCTCCATTATTCTCTGTATGCCAATTATTGTTGTTCAGTTTAGATAAGTCAGAAATGTAACTCTTTGTGAAGTAAGATCGACCTTCACTCCGCAGTGATGAGCCCAGCAGACCCACGTTTGCCCGGAGCGAAAGGGAACAACTCCCCATTAGCATCCAACCTCCCCTACACTATCCAGTATGGCATAGGCCTTCCCCCAATCCAGTGGCAAGATTGTAGCCTATTTTGAAACATGATGACTGACGACGTGTGCCTTCTTAATGTGCTGCCCGTGTTTTGTTTGGCAGAGCGCTCTCGGGCAGCTGAGTTCTCTGCTCGCATTTCATATCTTAAATAAATTTGTTTTATTCTCCTGGTCTCATTCGCTAGCGGGGAGTGTCCTTTTTTTGGGTCTTTTGGATATTATGTGCATGTTGGGGCAGAGCCTTCATTTGGTGACCCTGATGTGATATTCCTCGAGACCCTCCCATACTTGGTGCAAGATCCAGGGTTTCCGCTGAAGGTCCGCCCCCCAGCTATGGCTGGCCAGTCCCCAAAAACACATATGCAGAAGAGAAGGTTTTGTGGGTCCCGGCTTTGCGAGTACCCAACTACTCGCCGGAGCCAGGTGGGGCCACAATGGGGACGCCCAGACGTTGTGGGTAGACCACAGAGAGAGGCTCTTAGAAGAACACGGCACGTGAGTATTAATTGCAGGGGAAAAACAAATAAGGGAAAAGTGGGAAAATGTGTTTATGAGGTCTTTAATAAAGGAAGATAACACGCCTGCCTAGAGTATGAATGACTGAAATGAGTGTATGAAAATAAGTGTCTTTTTATGGCCATTGTTTTTTTTTATATGGAAAAATACATTGAAGAATAGAAGAGAAACAGGAACCTAGCTCTGCAAAGTGCGGATATTAAATGGAAAAGAGGATAAAGGTAGGAGCCTCGTATAATTAGTAGGCTCTGGAATAATTAGTGGTTATTGATTTAGTGTATTTAGTGTATTATTCTATTGCTCTTATAAAATTTGTGGAGGCAGGCCCAGAGGGGGCAGAGGTGATGTGAATGTTGAATGTGTGAGAAGGGGGGTATGGTTAAATAGAGGGGGTCCAGGGTAAAAGTAAAAATGTAAGGTTTATATTTTTGTTCGGTATTGTCAACATATGTGTTAGTTTGTTAGTTGTGTTATGCCGAAGTATTCAATGGTTCATGTTTTATGTGTTTGTCCTGAAAATGTGTAAGTAATGTTTTGAAGTGAAATATATGTGTATATGTATATATATATATATATATATATATATATATATATATATATATATATATATATATATATATATTCAGTAAAACAACTTTGTTGAAGGGACGTTATGTTTAAGTTGCGCTACTAAAAACCTATGAAATTCAGTAAAAAAAACTTTGGAAAGTTCAGTGTTCAGTAATAAAAATGCAACAGGACTATAAGACAGTGTTGATAACCTTACTAATCATCTTCATACATAGAAAGCATTGCTGTCATCCAAGTCTGTGTTTTCCCCTTTGTATATGTTTCATATGCTTTGAGTGGACCCTAAGTGAATTACTGTAAGAATATATTTGAAGTTTAAGTCTACAAATATACAGGGTAATTCATAGAATTTCGCACAAAAGTGGCGCACGAGGCTGGCGCACAGTGTCCCTGTGCGATACACTGCGCCAGCCGCGTGCGATAAAATCCATTTCATCGCACAGCGTATTCATGTATTTCAGCCCCCAAAACCAGCCGTGGCGCAGAGTGGCGCAGCGACCCTGCAGCAGCGCCAGTTACGCCCCCAAGAACGGCCTTGCACAAGGAAAAGCGATCAAAATTCCCAATTCATCGCAAAGGGCTGCGCTAACCCTGGACCAGTTCACAGGGCTGCCAAACAGCAAATGCCAAGCGGGGAACGTGTATTTCAGTGGTGTGCGGGAAGTTTCACACGCGATTGTCCTGGGTACGTGTACATCAGGGGTGCACGTGAAGTAACACACGCGATTCCATCAGGGCACGTGTATTCCAGGGGAGCGCAGGAAGTATCACACGCAAAATCAGCAGGGTACGTGTATTTCAGGGGTGCGCAGGAAGTATCACACACGATTCCATCAGGGTACGTGTATTTCACGGGTGCGCGGGAAGTATCACACGCGATTCCATCAGGGCACGTGTATTTCAGGGGTGCGCGGGGAGCACTACACGTGAATTGGCCGTGTGGGTCCTCCCAGGTGTTCCCTCTGCACCCTCCACGGCCCCTGCAGCCAGCCCACACCACAGTTGACTACCCTGCACCCCTGCTCATGTCCCGCAGGCAGCCCATCCACCATGGCCATGCCCCCCAGCCAAGCCACGTCACCTTGCACTACTGATCAACAACGCATGTCTCCCAGCACCCTAACCCCCCAGCACTGTGGGGCACCTGCCAGCAGGCCCCCACACATGTCCAACTCATGTCCCCCTGTACCCCCACCCCCAGCACTGTGGGACACCCTCCACCAGGCCCACACTCATGTCTCCCTGCACCCCCACCCCCCAGCATCCAGAGGCACCCTCCACCAGGCCCCCACTCCTTTCTACCATCCCCTCCACCCCCCAGCAGTGCGATTCGCCTGTGTACGTGTATATCAGGGTTGCGCGTGTAGTCTGACACGCAAATTCATCAGGGTACGTGTATTACGGGGTTCGCGGGAAGTTCCACACGCGAATGCCCTGGGTACGTGTATTTTGGGGTGCGCGGGAAGTTCCACAAGCGATTTCAGCAGGGTACGTGTATTCCAAGGTGCTCGGGAAGTACCACACGCGATTGCCATGGGCATGTGTATTTCGGGGTGCGCGGGAAGTTCCACACGCGAATTCAGCAGGGTATGTGTATTCCAAGGTGCGCGGGAAGTTCCACACGCGATTGCCCTGGGCACGTGTATTTCGGGGTGCGCGGGAAGTTCCACACGTGATTGTCCGCGGTGTGTGTATTTCGGGTTGCGCGGGAAGTTCCACACGCAAATTCAGCAGGGTATGTGTATTCCAAGGTGCAAGGGAAATTCCACACGCGAATCCAGCAGCCTACGTGTATTCCGGGGGTGCAGGGCAGTCCTACACGTGAATCGGCCGTGTGGGTCCTCCCAGCTGTTACTCGACACCCTCCACGGCCCCCAGCAGGCGGCCCACACCAAAGGGGACTACCCTGCACATGTCCCGCAGGCAGCCCATCCACCATGCCCATGCCCCTCAGCCAACCCACATGTCACCTTGCACTACTGCCCACCAACGCATGTCCCCGGCACCCCCAGCCCCCAGCATCCAGGGTCACCCTCCACCAGGCGCCCACTCATGTTCCCCTGCACCCCCACCCCCCAGCACTGTGGCCCATCCTCCACCAGGCCCCCACTCATATCTCCCAGCACCCCCACCCTCCAGCACTGTGGCCCACCCTCCACCAGCATCCCCACCCCCAGCACTGTGGGGCACCCTCCACCAGGCCCCCACTCATGTCCAACTCATGTCCCCCTGTACCCCCACCCCCCAGCACTGTGGGGCACCCTCCACCAGGCCCCCACTCATGTCCAACTCATGTCCCCCTGCACCCCGACCCCCCAGCACTGTGGGGCGCCCTCCACCAGGCCCCCACTCATGTCCCCCTGCACCCCCACCCCCCACCAGTCAGGGGCACCTGCCAGCAGGCCCCCACACATGTCCCCCAGCCAACATGTCATCACAATCTAGATCCCTGGGCCTTATGGGCAGCCTCCAAATGCCAAACACCCACCCGAGTATTACATCTACCCACTTAGAAATGGCAATTACATGATACAACCCCAATGGCAAGTTTGTAAATGAACACATGTCCCTCACATAAACACAATGGGTGTAAGTGAATGTCAAAACCCATATCATGATATGCATGAAACCAATGAGATGATACTACACATTGAAGTTTGAAGAAAAAATATGTATTAAAAGCAACATATACTGAATCAAAAATAAACAAACGAAAATGGGAATTAAAAAAAGGAAAGCAGCATGTCCGTGAAATAATGTAAAACCACAAATCATAATCCAAAGGAAAGGTGTCCAAAGTTACAGTTCACAAAAGTAAATCCAATGGAAAATTAAAATCGAAAACCACTGCTCCATGGGTAAATCATAAAAAAAAAAAAATAGAAAATCCAACAGTCAACTATATACAGATAAACAATCCAGGGTCCATGATCCCAACAGTAGAAATGAAACCTATCTAATAACACTACCTAATAAAAAAAAAAACTATATACAAAAATGTGGCCCATTGTCCAAAAGGTAAAAAAAAAATGCAAAACCAAAGGAAATCTAACACTAACTACAGAACTATTTACAAGGGCAGCGGGCCAGTCCGACGGCTCACTTCGGGATGTTCCGGGCCAGGGCATCATCGAACTCCTGCTCAATGTCCGGGAGGCGGTCCTCCTCCATGGCCCCGAGAGTCCGCAGGGCCGTCGACATGTTCACCTCCAACTCCCTGCGGATTGCCTCGAGGCACTCGGCCCGCCTCAGGGCCCTCCGCATGGAGTCCTCCGCCCTGACCATCGTGAGCCATGCCTCTTCCGCCCGCTGCCGCTCCGCATCTATGGCATGGCCCAACCGCTGCCACACGGAAGACACTTCCTGTTATGGGTCCTCCTGCCCTCTGGCCGATGCCTGCCCCTCCGATGTCGAAGGCCCGAGCCATCATGGCTCCCACCTCGTTGCTGCTGCTGCTGTGCCTGTGCCCGTGCCCTGGCTCCTGTTGCCTGCACATCCTCTACCGGCTGGGGTGCAGTCGTTGATGTGGCCACCCCTGCTGGACGTCCGACTCCCGACTGTGGCAGGGATGCCTGCTCCACCAGCATGGCCGCACCATCAGAGGCAGCTCCACAGGGCACCCAGGTGACTAATGGGTGGGAAGATGGCACGGAGGACGACTGGCGCATAGGGGGGTCTGAGCAAGCCCCATCAAACGGAGGAATCCGGCCTGGGTGAACTGTCCCAGTAGGCCAACGCGGTCAACGAGCCATTCGAGATGACGTGCAGTCTCCTCATGAAAAGACTGCAGGTGACCTCGCATGGCCCGTTGACGCAACGCCACTCCAGTCAGGACAGGCTCAACCCGGACCCGATAGCCACGTCCGCAGCCAGAGGAAGAGCAGTTGTTGTGAGCTCATCCCCTGCCTGAAAACGAACGGGTCTGGACGTAGGCATCCCTACTGGTGCAAGATGATGCAGTGACAGGATCAGGGACAGGATTGCACACAGGCCGCGATTGCACACAGGCACCTCCGCGGCGGCCTGTGCTGCCTCCTGTCCCTGGTCCAGCACTGCACCACTAGCACCAGTGGAATCCCCACCTCCAGACCCCGTCTCTGTTGCTTGCACGGCCTCCTCCTCCACCAAACCCCCCACCAACCTGGATGACTCCGTGTCATCTTCCCCCGTTGTTCCTTGTGGGGTCCCAGCTACCCCTTCGGCTGCTGAGGAGTCCAACTCCGACCTCCGCCTCTTGGACCTCCCCCTGGCAGCTGCGGCCTGGGATGCGGCACCGGACTCCTCACTCCCTGACGAGATCACAACCTGGGAGGGGAGCCGGGCCTTGCGTCTCCGGCTGGCGGTGCAATCCCCGCCGCTGTGCTCCACAGCACCTTCTCCGCCCTCTTCATCAGTTGATGCTGCAGACAGGGAGAAATAAAACACAGGCATCAGGGCACTGTACAATGGACACATACACACATGACAGTTGTACATGAGTGGCATTGGCAAACCTCAGACATGGCATCACAATCGCCAACACATATGTCATTTCAACTTGCACACATGAGCCATACCACAGCCATATCGCAACTGCCAGCACCATCCATACACATACAACAGCATGAGCAGGCAAAGGTGAGCCAGGCATCACATGCAACACAGGGAGTGCACTACACATGTACACACACCACCACACTTGCATGCATGTGTACACCTCTGCCAACTGTCGCAGTGTTCAGATCGGCATCCATGTCACATCTGCCAATCAGGCTTCCACATCCCGCTGTCACATGCATCCATGTTGCATCACTGTTGCACCCTTGTCAAATACACACACATGCACATGTACACAGTGCTGATACATGCAGCTGTAAACAACATCCATGTGTGACATCACGAACATGCCTACTTACATACACATTCATCCAAACATGTGTGCACACACACCTGCATTTGGCATGCAAGCCTACACACACAAGCACCATCCATGTCTCACACATGACAGCCCTCGCATGTGTTAGCCTCACAGCCCTGTACACCCCCACCCATACTTGGCCCCATACAAACACATGTGCAACCTGCACACTACTGGCACATCACCACACGCACAGCTTACAATCATGATGCATGTACACTTACTGCTCGACTCCAGATGGGTCTGCCTCTCAAGGACCTGGACGTGGAGCGCTGGGGATATGCGTTCCAGGACCCTCATCTGATCATCCGACAAGTGGCCCCTTAGCATCCGCTGCCATCAAGAGGCGCCGGGCCTTGGTTAGGGTCCTAGACCGAAGTCCTCCCAGCGCTTCTTGACATGTTGGAAGTCGCGGACTGCCACCACCTCCGCGTTGATGGCAGTCATGATGTCCGTCCAAATCCGAGTCCGTCCTTCCTTGTCGGCGCGCAAACTTCCGAAGAGGGCATCATACTGCACCAGGACTTGCTCCACCAGGACACCAACTTCGGTGGTAGTGAAGCTGGTGCCCCTCTGCCTCTCTGGCCGGGGGTTGTCAGTGGTGCCAGATGTTGCAGTGCCCGACATCACAACCCCAGAGGCAGGAGTGGGTGGGCAACTGGGTCCTGGGGCTGGGCTGTGGAGCGATGGAATCCCAGTCGGGAGTCTTCGGTTCCAGCAGGGGTGGTCACAGCAACAGCACCCCTGGCTGATGTGCAGGCAGCAAATGGCAAGGCACGTGGGTGGCAGGCAATCAGGCAGCAGCATATGGCAGGTGGGAGCGTGCTCGGGGCTCTGGCGGGCAGTAATTCGGCATTCTGGGCAGGAGCGTGGTCTTCCGTGTGCTTACGCATGGCCAGCTTGATACGGAGTGATTTGGCACGTGAAAATCCAGCACATCTGCGTGTAATTCGAGGAAAGGGCCTTAGCGCGTAAGCGCGTCAGCACACGTACGCAAATTCATTGGCCCAAAGGCCACCATCACATATGCGCGTCTGTGACGTGCGTGCGCGGGCGTTTCCCTGTACACGAGTCCATGTTACACGTCCAATGACTGCACGTCAGACTGTCAGCTCGTGTAAATGGAGGATGGGGCCTTAGCGTGTACACGCGGAAGTGACGCTGGACGTGTGGGCATGTTTAAAAGGTACGTGTAAAACGCCATTTCCTTGTACATGCTTTTCGTGCAGAGCGAGTGGGTGAAATCTGTACTTCTTGTCGGTTCACACGCGATTTACTTCACGGCACTCCAAGTTTTTACTCCCTGTTACCTCTGACAGCTTTTTGTCTTCTTGTCTTTTTCCTGGGCCTGTTTCCTCAAACAGCGTCCACTTCTCCTGTTGTCCTGTCTCCTCAGACAGCGTACAATTCTTCTTTTGGCGGGGGTGTTGCCAACGCGCACACGCGCGCATTTGTCATGCGATCTTTCCTGGCAGACGGTGAGTCGCACACGTATTTGACATCTGTGCTGCCCCCGTGTGTTTCCTACCCCTTCAGAGGTCAGTCTAGGCTGCGTGTGACACACATACCTTCATTTTTGTGTTTCTGGGTGCCACAGCGTAGTGCAGGTTTTTTTTTCCACGCACGTGGTCTAGGAGGGGTTGTGTGCACATTATCTCCCTTTTTCGGGGTGCCTGTGCATTGCGTGACCTGTCATTTTCCCCCAGGGGTCACATACAGCCTTGCTAGAGCACTAGGGTACGAATTCCATCTAGTACCCTACCCCTTTGACCCCCAATTGCCCAGGACAATAGTTTACTGCAACTCCCATATGCACAACATCAGTGCCATGGTTGGAAGGCGAGCACGCGGTAAGGGTGGCAAAGGTGGGCGAGCCACAAGAGGTGGCCATGGTGGATACGGTAGGGGATGTGGCCAGGACTTGCAGGGTGCCCCTAGCCCGCCATGTGTGGGTGACCAGTCAGGGACACCCATGCCCCCCCCCGGTTGAGGGTAACGTGGCTGACACCATCCCTGCTCAGCCCTTGTTGGACCAGCCCATTGTGGCACCAGACCTGGCACTGGGTGACTCCATGGCTGAATTCCAGGTCAGCAGGTCTAGGCCAAGTGTGGCGGTGCACGTTGGTGTCACCAGGCCACATGGATCAGGGGCAGCTATGTCATCTGCTGCCCCGAGTAAGCAGGGTGGGGAGGTTGCAGGGGCAGCTGCGGCTCCATCCACCCCTGCTCTGAGTGTCCCAGCCAGGACAGTGTCGGTCCTAGTCCATCCTGCTGACGTTCCCCCTGACTACATCACACTTCAGCTAATGCCTGCACCAAGTCCCATGGTGAGTGTTCATTCCCACACTCCTAGTCCACAGTCCACTGGGGCTCCTTCCCCTAGTGTCCAGAGCGGCATAGGACACTCAGTATCACCACCACCTTCCAAGCAGAAGAGGAAGAGTGCTCGTCCAGTACAGGCTGATGCCCCAGACACGGCTACACAGTCCGGCCCACAAAGGAAGCCCAGCTTCAATCAGGTCGAACTTGATGCACATGTGGAGTCTGTGTCCGCACATGACAGCGAAATGGTGATTACTGCAGGATGCAAGACCACACCTGCACAACGTCAGACACACTGGTAGACCATTGCAGAACTCATAAGTGCCCTTGGATTCATGAGGCACACAGCTAATGATTGCTACAAGCGCTGGAATGACCTTAAGCGCAGGGCAAAGAAAAAGCTGGCCTCAAGTCATGCCACAACTCTAGTGACTGGAGGTGGGTCTCCGGCAGAGGACATAGAACTCACTCCACATGAGTATGTTGCTGGGACCTACATCACGGAGGAACAGATCCAAGGCGTGGGAGACCTGCCAGATTACGAAGCATTGTCCGGTGAGTGCACATGCATGTGTGTGTCATCCATGTGCATGGTGTGTGTGTGAGTGCTTCTGATTGAGTGCCAGGTGAGGGGGTGTGTGCCTGAGTGGTTTGGGTCACCCATGTGCTTCATCCAATACATTCTGCGCACCAGGATTTGGGTGTTGCAGTATCCCTTCTGGCAACAGTAGACATTCAGCCCAACCTCACGCCAGTTGCCCTTGAATTGTCATTTTGCCATAACATAGTTGCATGTTATTCTGTGTTCATTCAGGCCGATTGTCTGCATTCCACCACTTTCACTAGGCATTTCTCAGTCCTATTGTCACATGTGTGACATGGCTAGGGTACATGCCATCTGTGTGATGGCATGTGTCATGTATGTGTATTGGACATGCCAATCACAGGCCAATGTGTGATGGCACTGCTAGGCAGCATGCATCAAATTTGTTGGTCTTCCATCTTGGTGTCATCAATTTGTGCCATTTTCCTCCCCTTCATACGCAGTGGCAGTGCATGCATGGGAGGGTTATAGTCATGTGGTACATGTGTCAATGAAGTACTGTTTCTGTTGCTTCTCAGCCCTAATTGTGTTCCATGTTGCTAATGCCTGTTCCCATTTCTTTTCTTTCATGTCTTTGCAGGGGATGACGCACTTGATACTGCTGGGGTTGTGGAGATGGTGCAGACCCAGGAGGGGTCTCAGGCCCGACCGGGCACCAGTGAGGGACGTGGTGTGGTGGTGGGTGAGAACCCACACTTGCTGCAGGCCGTCATCTCAAGGGGTGTCTCTGGGTGCACCTCCCCGTGCTCTATTCAGGTGTCAATTCAGATGATGAGACCTATGTGCCGTCGCAGGTAAGTGTTTCTGGGAGGGATTCTGTACTGTCCAACCCACCTGCACCAGGGGTAGAACCCTCAATGGGGATGTCAGTGTTGGTAGGTCCGCCTTTTGTGGTTACGGATGCAGGGTCACACTCCGCTACATCTGATCCTGTTCCTGGGCCAGCAGATCAGAGGGGGAATGCAGTTCTGCAGCCTCAGGCAGTGCCGGCACAGCAAGGTGCAGTTCGCCTTGCCTCAGACAGGTGTGGTGCCCGCCGACGCGGTGACCGTACGCCACCTGGCAATACCGCATGGGAGCAATCCATATACAGTATGGCAAACCAACAGGCAGCATCAACTGAGATGATGGCTCAGGCCATGAATAGAGTGGCCACTTCCATTGTCCCCCAAGAAAGGCTAATTGAACAACTACAGCAGGCAACAGACTCCATTAGCCAGTCACACAGGGAGGACATGTTGGTGTCCAACAGGGACAGGCGGGCGGCACTGGAGACTCTGCGGGAAGCCATTTCTATTGAGTCCCAGGGCCACAGGGAAGCCCTGAGGGTGGAACTCTGTCAGCTCAGGGCAACTCTGGTTGAGCTTGAGGCTTCAGCTAACACGAGGACAGAACAGCAGCTGGAGCGGCTCACACGTACGCTCTCAGCTGAGATGCAGGCAACTAGGGTGGAGGTCCGGGCATCCCGTGAGTTGTTGCATGGGGACCTACGCACAATTATCCTCCAGAACCAGACCTTCCACACCCGCATGCTTTCTGCCATAGAGGACCAGACTAGGGCTTTGCGTGGGCTGCCTCCCATAGTGCCACCACCTCCTGATGCAATTGCAGAGGGTTAGGAGAGCGACAGCAGCGATTCTCCCACAATAGGGTAGCCGTGCAGGCCATGAGCCCATGGAGGTGTTTTTTTTTCGCAAGATCCACACAGGTGGGTTTTGGTGTGCACCCTGTCCTCGGACCTCCTGGGTGGCCTCCCCCACCCCCCGGGCCAAGTCATGGCCATTTTTGATTTTTGATTATTGTTTTTTTTTAATTTATTTTTTTGGATTTTTGAATCTTGATTTTTTTGACAGTGTGTTGCCTTGTGTGGCTCACGTGGGCATACGCTGTATTGTGGCTGGGCATATGCAGGCTTGTCCTGAATTTGGGTCATATGCCTGGGTTTGTGTGACATACACCCCTCCTGCTTCCCGTTTCCAAGAGTTTGCAAAGGGTGTGCCCAAGTGACATTGACTTACACGGTGACGTTGGACTCCCATATGATGTGTGGGCAGTCTGTAGTCAATACTGTGTATACATTCCTAGTGCATATTGTGATTGTATTGTACACTGCATGGTGTATTGATATGTGCCTCTGCATCCATCTCATCCTCCTACTTTGCAGGTCCATTTCGCATGTCTTCACAAGGCGGTCTACTTTGGAACTGGAGTCCATGTTGTAAGCAGTGCACCTACACTCTTGCGTGGCGCTAACACTGTATAGTTGGAAGTGTTCGAAGTGCTGGCATTATCAGGTAGTGAGGTTTTTAAGTCTGTACTGTCATGTTTATGGTAGGTTGGAGGTTGTGTAGGTGATTGGTATTATTGGTAAGTATTTGGTAATGTGTATTGTTGGTCCTGCATTACTGTGAGCATTTCATGTGTGGCCAGTTTCCATTAGGGACACTGTAGTTGTTGACACTTGGGGCATGTTGCAGGGATTCATTTGTTTGCTCTCACATTGCATGACATGCCATGGTGTGTTGTGTGGCCGTGTCGGGGAGGGGTTGGGTGACATTTTGGAAACAAAAAAATAATATGAGGCCGGGAAGCCCAAAAAGAAACACACCAACACAGGTTACAAAGAACATACAAGTGCTTTATTTAAAAGCTACAACAGTTACCAAAGTCAATTGACAAACGGATAGCTATTCGGCTCTCAGAGTAACGTAACAAACTTCAACGAAGGTTCAATGCATTAGTAAGAGAGACCGTACATTGGAATACTTGGGTTTTTTATATGATTTGTCCAGCCCTTGGCCAACCCTCTTGCGGGTTAACCATTATAGGAGTCGGGCCTATGGCTTCCTAACCAGGTCAATCCTATAATATATGCATTTTGATTAGTTTCACTGATATAGTTGTACATTTACACATAGGTCAGCAATAGGACATGGTCTCAGTTCGCGACCCCGACAAGTGGCCTGCAGGCATATTAATTATTCCTGTGTACGGAGGTCACAACAGCCAGAATCTTACTAAGAATGTCATTCGGCCTCCATTTTGATGTTCAGCGTGACTTCCATTTTACAAGAGAACCTAAAATGGCGGCTTAATCCAAGATGGCGATTTACATTACTTTCTCTAAGGTCAAGACCTTGCCGCAGAGTTTGTTTGCATATGATGTTTTAGACAACTTGGCGCAGGCCAATACACATACAATTGCTGCGATAAGAGGCATAATATTGTTTCAATTCCGACAAACCCTCCTTTTGGCCTATGTCAAGTGCTAATATCACTTCTAATACTTTTGCAAATAACTCCATGCATTGTCGTCCATACATCCTAAATCATTATCTGTAATGTCTATAGCCATTAGGTTGTTCATCAGAGCCTCTTGTAACACAAACTCTTTAGATGCTGTATCTGGGGAGTACATTTTGTGCCCTACTGTGCTCACTGCTTGAGCACAGCATCCCCCTAGCATTACACATATACTAGGTAGACATTGAAAACAGCAACAAAGGAATAGCAGGATTCCCAAAATAATCAAGGTAACAGAAAGCACCTATCAACCCCAGGATCGTAGAGAATCCCAGAACCAGGCGCTAATATTCCAATCTCCCACAGGAACATGCACCTCAGAACTAAGGATGTGCAGGTTCTGTATTGCTTTAAAAATTGTCGGTGAGGAGTCTGGTATGAAAACACAGCAAGCGGACCCCACTAATTTGCATACTCCACCACGTTCTGCCAGAATGACATCTAATGCCATCCGATTTTGGAGTGCTACCAATCTTATTGCCTTTTGTTCTAGTGTCATATTGTAGAGTATATCCGTGGTCCGGTTGATGGTTCTCTCCAGTACTCTTGCTAGTCCCCTAATATTTTCAGAGTTTGATATCTGTCCCCAAAATGGCACAACTGATTTCGCTATATCTCCCAATACTTGCCCAGAGGTATCCCCATCCTCGTCCCACCGGGGGCGAGCCTTAGAAACTTCCAATGTACTAGCTACAAATACCCCAGGTAACAAGATTCCTAAATAATAGGTTCCCTGCCAATCCTTGGGCAACCAGGGAAATGCTGAACTACCACAAACGAAATAAACAGGCCCCCCTACATACAGAGGCCTGTTCTCCCCAGTCAAATTTACAATGTTTACACAACCTTCAAAATCTCCCATTGGACGAGTGCCATTTCTTTGTACACAAAAGGGGACTGAATCAGGGCTATTATTAATAGAGTAGGAAGGAGGCACGGCGTCCTTATTGCCTGTCGGAGCCATTTTAAAGGAAATTAGAGTTTGAAGAGGAAGAGATAGTTTATCAGATGGCCTAATAGAAGCAACATTAGGTCTACTTCTATTTGCAAAAAGCGAGCATCCCAAGGGAGTCAATTCACATTTCTCAAAATCAATTAAATTAGTTCCATCAAAGTTCCCTGAGATGCTATCATTCCAAAGGCCAAAAAATAGTGCTCTAAGAGAAGCATAGCAAGCAGTCGTTAAAGATAAAGGGTGAATATACCATCCTAGCCCCTTGTTCCCATGTTGGGGTAAATGGGTACAAATCCAGCAATTACTCTTATTAAAAATGGCATGCGTTGCATTCATTACTATCATTAAAGTGTTATTATGATACTTTCGTCTATGCTGGGAGTCTCTAGGTGACAAGGTGTGCAGGTGTACAGAGGGAGTCAAAGCAGTCGGTACAATCTCAATTGGCAGTAGAGGTTTTAAAGGGTAAATTTCTTCGAAGTACCAAAGTCCCACAGCAGTGATTACACAAATTCCAATTATTATTAACACAACACAGCAATACGTTTTCGGGGCCCAGGTACATTGTTCGTTGTCCGAGTTGGTCACCCCCTTATTTACAAGTCCAGTGCGGAGAGCAGCGGTGGAGGTGGCAGGCATCGTAGTTTCTCAATCGACAACCCCAATGTTCGTTGCTGGCGACACTACAGTCGCCTGACTTCTTAGTCCTTCCCAACCCTAGCCAGCAGAATCCCCTTTTTTTTCCTTTTGTTCGAAGGAAACTTTCTTTTACAAGAGAAATCTTTCAATCACTTCTTCTTTCCAAATGCACGGGAAGACCCGTGCCGTAGTTCTATTTTCTTCGTCGAAGGTCGTACCTGGTGTACCCAAAACTGTTTGATCCGGAAACAGGGTAACGTCACTTCCTGAGGGAGGCGACGTATCGGAGGCAACGGAAGTCGCACAACTTGAAACAATGTTTTCCGGAAGTGATTTTTCCAAAGAGTGTGGAGACGAAATGGACTGTTCCCCAAGCTCCACGGGCTCAGAGAAATTCTCCGACGCACTCACAGCGCTGTTTGCTACTCCAGGATCAGAGATTGTAGCATCAGCGAGGGGTTCTGCTTCTTCTGTAACGTGTGGCATCGGGTGAGGAAGTTTCTTGACATGCGTCGCGTGGATCCAATGTTTTTTTCCAGCCACCCGCACTGCTGTCTGAGGGACCAACAGCACCTGGTAGGGTCCCCTCCAGCGAGGAGCGAGACAGGAAGACCTTTCGTAGGCCTTCACTAGGACCCAACTTCCAGGCTGAATATCGTGTCCTGGGCCCGTAAACCGTACAGGTAAAGCTGATTGGACCTGATGATAAATGAAATACTGGTTTTTAGTCAACTGGTTGCAGTAGTCTACAAGCAATACATTTTCTACCTCCCTCAATGATTTAAGCTTTGGAAGACCCCAAATGTTAGCAGGTCTCCCCATCACTACCTCAAATGGAGAAAGCCCAGTCTTAGTTTGAGGTGTGGTACGCATGGCTAACAATACAATAGGTAAGGCATCTGGCCATTTCAATTTGGTGTCGGCACATGTTTTTGCAAGCTTATTCTTTAAGATACTGTTATGTCTCTCTACCAACCCAGCACTTTGAGGGTGTCTAGCCGAGTGAAATTGCTTTTCAATGTGTAACACTGTGCATACCTGCAAAACTACTGCTGCAACAAAATGGGGACCATTATCCGACCAAATTACCCTTGGAAGCCCAAATCGTGGAAAGAATTCTTTTACCATAGTCTTTGCAGTGGTCATGGCAGTAGCATCTTTAACGGGGAAAGCCTCGACCCATTTACTAAAAGCATAAATAATCACAAGAACATATTTTAGATTGTTACACCGTTCCATCTCAATAAAATGAAAGTGGATGACCTCGAAGGGAACAGAAGGGGGCCCAAAGCTACCCCTTGGAGTTACTGTCCCCTTCCCCACATTGTGCTGTAAACAAATCATACAATTCTGAACATGTCGCTGTGCAGTCTTCAAAATTTTATCATTCACCCAGACTTGTTCTAGCATTTTCGTGATCTGTTGAGCACACACATACGTAGGACCGTGTGCCATCGTAACCATTGCCAGCACATATGAATCAGGGAGCAACCATTTTCCTTCAGATGTATCCACCCAACACCCATCATCATCCAGTTTCCCCATTCCTTCGGCCCACCTTTTAGACTCTTCTATTGTGGCATCAGTTTGAATATCCCGTACAGACCCAATACCCTCATCCATTACATAGGCATATTTTGTTTCCCTTAGAGCATACATGTCTGCGCTAAGGTCTGTAGCCGTTTGCCTGGATATCTGGTCAGCAAAAGCGTTCCCTTTTCCCACATCATCTATGACCTTACGATGTGCTGCACATTTCATGATCGCTAACTGCCTAGGGAGTGAGAGTGCCGAGAGCAATTGCACTATCAGGGGACCATGCTGGATCTTGGTCCCATGTGAGGTTCGGAACCCTCTTTCCGACCAGAGCCTCCCAAAGTTGTGAGCCACCGCAAAGGCGTACTGGCTATCAGTATGTATGTTTACTATACGCCCTTCGGAGAGTTCCCAAGCTCGGGTCAACGCTATAATCTCTGCGGCCTGCGCTGAGTTATGTGAAATTCTCTTAGTTTCAACAACCGTACTCACGTAGTAACTGCGTAAGCAGCTGTAGATGTACCATGTGGAAGTTTGAAGCAGGAGCCATCACAAAACAGCTCCCCTTCTGCATTGTCCAAAGGAGTATCTATAAGATCTATCCTGCCCTTCGTTTCCTGTTCAGTGATATACATGCAGTCATGTAATTCTTTGTCACCGCAAACAGTATTTTGCGGGAAAGGTAGGAGTTCAGCCGGATTAAGAACACAACACCTCTTAATTTGAATGTGAGGGGCAAACAGAATTAATTCATACCTTGTCAGCCGTGCAGAGGTGAGGTGTTGCGTTTGGGTTTTATTCAATAGGACATCTACAGAGTGAGGTACCATCAAAATTAAGTCATGGCCTAGGACCATTCCCTCACTCTGTTTTACCTTGTCATAATTTGGAGTACCTAGAACCGGTGCAGAGCATAACGCGGTTTTGAGAAGCTCAAATGATCGTTGATGTTCCGATTTCCATGGCAGTGGCAGAGAAATGCCCTTCTTCGTCAAAGCCAACATCGGTTTTATCACTAGTGAAAAGTTCGGGATCTACAACCTACAGTAAGAAGCCATACCTATTAAGGCTCTGACTTCCTTCTGTGTATTTGGAACATACATGCCAGAAATGTGTTTTATTCTTTCAGGTGTCAATCTTCTCCCCTCCTTTGACAGGAGGTAGCCTAAATAGGCGACCTCCTGACAACAATATTGAAATTTTTTGAGCGAAGCTTTATGACCATTTTTAGCTAGATGAACAAGCAACAGTACAGTTCCTTCCTTACAAGCACTTTCAGAATCTGTGGCCAAAAGCAAATCATCGACATACTGAAGTAGTGTACAAGTAGGTGGCAATTCAAGGGTGTCGAGCTGCTCTTTCAAAGCTCTACTATAAATGCTTGGACTTTCAGTATACCCTTGAGGTGCCCGAGTAAATGTAAATGAACGTCCTCCCAAGGTGAACGCGAACAAATATCTACTCTCCTTGTGTATAGGAATGCTAAAGAAAGCATTCTTTAAATCCACAACACTAAAGTGCATAGCCCTAGCAGGGATCATTGTTAGTATCGTTGTTACATCAGGCACAATTGGAAATTGTGGGGCGACAACTTTGTTAATAGCACGAAGATCAATTATGAACCGGTATGGGATTGCATTGTCACCTTTGTTGTATACAGGCAAAATCGGGCTGTTACATAAACTACCTGCAATTTCTTCAATCACCCCTCGATGCACAAAATCGGAGACAATGCACTTCAAAGCACGCTCGCCCTCAACTGATATTTTATACTGCGGAATGTGTGGTAATTTAACTCCACGTTTCAAAACTATTTTAACGGGCTTAATCTGTAGTACCCCGACATCATTGTCGTCAACTGCCCATAAACATTCCGGAACAACGCTAAACTCAGGAGGCAATGGTCGAATCAGAAACTGAGAATTGGGAAGTTGCTGTGGTGAAACCGTCAGTCGTACTCCATCAGAGGAACAATGAATTACTGCATTCAGTTTCTTCAACAAATTTAACCCCAGCAAATTCTCTCCACAGTTCTAAGTCAGGAGTAAGGGACAATGGTCCATGAAGGGGCCCAGAGAAACATACACCGGCGAAGAAACTGGGCAAGCAATTGGTATACCAGAAAACCCTACAAAAACATTTGTTGTCCCTGATAGTGGAATGTTTGGAACCCGGGAATGATCAATGGAGCACTTCTGTGCTCCAGTGTCTATCAAAAACTGATGTTTCCTATTCCCCACTAACAATTCAACATAGGGACCTTTCTGATTAATGGGAATAGGTGAAGGTTCCAAACCCTGCTTCGGGCAGTCCTAACGAAATAAAATGTCGTCAGAAGGAAGCTCTTCAGAAAGGTAGGCAGCAGAAGGGTGATC
This sequence comes from Ambystoma mexicanum, assembly GCF_040938575.1. NCBI lineage: Eukaryota > Metazoa > Chordata > Amphibia > Caudata > Ambystomatidae > Ambystoma > Ambystoma mexicanum. The sequence goes on from NC_090937.1 coordinate 628,353,747, forward strand.
AAATATGTTTCTTGCGTCCACACTCGAAGTCTGATTTTCCTGTGAAAAAGGTTGCTGAGGATCTGTGAAAACTGTACCATTACCTGAATCACCTTCCTTTGCATTTCTACTGTATACTCACTATACTTGTCATATACTTCATCTGGCGGTATCGATGAATCCGAGATCCATCGAATCGCATCTTTGGTACAAATTCGTACTTCCTCAGGTGCCGATCTACAACACGGAAGGAACCATTTCTGCACATACATACCGTCTTCTTCATCATCCTCATCTCGTGGTTTCTAAAAGTCCCTCCTATACTCAAACAATCTTTCAACATGACCATGTACTTTCCCCTCTGTGTCCCTCGAAAGTGCTAAAGCATTTAGATCCCTCACCCCTTGTGGGAGATCCAAATTTTGTAATCTACCCCACGTCACACATAAATGAGTCCCCAAACCTTCGATAAAAACATTTTTCTCTGGAAAATTATTCAAATTTGATGATGTGGAAAAAACGTTAACTTGATCACCTTTCTCCATACAGTGCTTAGCCCATGCAAATAATTCTCGTTTCTTGTCTGCAGAAACAGTATTACGAGTGACAATCTTTGACCCCGCACCCTGATCAACTTCAGTCAATACGGAACCACTCGGGAGCGGAGGTGCGGGCAAATTCAATAAGGGTGCAACTATCGGCGCGGGAGGAAGGGGTGGTGTGATAGGTGGAGGAACAATAACTAGAGCAATAGGAACAATAGGTTGTACAGGGGGAACAGGAATAACAGCAGGAACAACAGCAGGAATGGGCAGAGCACCCGGGAGAGGATCATACGGAGGTGGCGCAGAGGCACCAGGCCTGCGTTCGTTTAACAATTTTTCAATAAATTCTTCAGAGACCAGGAAATCTTTAGAGGGATACATTTTCTGGATTCCGAGTGAAAAAGCCCTATCCATATTTTTAACTGACTCCGAATGTTTTTCCTTATCATATAACAACGCCTTTTCGGCATTTGATTTATGGCGGCGTGCATGTTTATCCCTACTTTTAAGCTGCTGCAATGCTTCTTTTTTCCAATTCTGCAAAACATCAAAGGCTGCAGGTCTGGCCTTCTTTTTTAGCAAGACCGATTCTAGGTATTCAATACGGGGGATCTCGAAACTACCATTGATTGGCCACTGAAATTCGGAGGCATGTCTGGTTTGTCTGTGCCAAATGTCATTAAATACTATACTTCCAATGCCATACTTACAGTACATAGTACATGCCGGCGACCCCTCCTGTTGTGCCGGGCGGCTAAATTCCAAACATTGTCGATCGCTGCGGAACAGAGCCCTAAAGCAGCTAGAAAATTTCCCAGGAATTTCACTAAAAATTGGTGTTACCTGGTCAATAATTGTGTCTGCAGATACAATACGCCAAATTCAAATTGTCAGGGTTAAATTAAGATCCGGGTCACGACTGCACCTGACCAAACCTAAGGAGGACCGTACGGTTTACCAAAGAACTTACCTAACAAATTTTACCTTGTGTTTGGTGGTTTCGACAAATCTGCCCGCCTCAAAAAATGGACCCTCGTCAAGATGCCGTGTCAGACCACACGACTGTCGTCCAAGGATCGGATCGTGCAGCGCTGCCAAGGTATCGTGTCTCGTTCGGTCGGGCCCGCAATATCACACCGTCCGATTCCGGTTCGATAGTCTGCGTCAACCTTCAATGATCCGGCATCAATCTTGAGGGTCTCTGTTCGGGCGCCAACTGTGGAAACAAAAACATAATATGAGGCCGGGAAGCCCAAAAAGAAACACACCAACACAGGTTACAAAGAACATACAAGTGCTTTATTTAAAAGCTACAACAGTTACCAAAGTCAATTGACAAACAGATAGCTATTCGCTCTCAGAGTAACGTAACAAACTTCAATGAAGGTTCGATGCATTAGTAAGAGAGACCGTACATTGGAATACTTGGGTCTTTTATATGATTTGTCCAGCCCTTGGCCAACCCTCTCGCGGGTTAACCATTATAGGAGTCAGGCCTATTGGTTCCTAGCCAGGTCAATCCTATAATATATGCATTTTGATTAGTTTCGCTGATATAGTTGTAGATTTACACATAGGTCAGCAATAGGACAAGGTCTCAGTTCGCGACCCCGACAAGTGGCCTGCTGGCATATTAATTATTCGTGTGTACGGAGGTCACAACAGCCAGAATCTTACTCAGAATGTCATTCGGCCTCCATTTTGATGTTCAGGGTGACTTCCATCTTAAAAGAGAACTTAAAATGGTGGCTTAATACAAGATGGCGATTTACATGACTTTCTCTAAGGTCAAGACCTTGCCGCAGAGTTTGTTCGCATACGATGTTTTAGACAACTTGGCGTAGGCCAATACACATACAATTGCTGCGATAGGAGGCATAATATTGTTTCAATTCCGACAACATGGCACTGTTCTCATGTTGTATTTTGCAAGAGGGTATTCATTTTTGCTGCATGGAAGTGTGTCTTTTGATGACACTGCATTGGTGGTGTTTGTGTAGGTAGAGATGCACACATTGTGACACTTCCAGGTGAATAATCTCAGGCTGCTATGGTTCTGACAGTTGACGGTCCCTTAATTCATCAGAATTGTCAGATTGAGTCATCATTGATTGTCAGATGGTATGTGCCAGGGCTGTGTGCACTCCACAGGGGTGTGCTTTCTATGTGAAGTAATTAGCCACCAGCTGCGTACGGGCTGCCTCACCCCGTGCCCTTTCCCCTCCCATGCGCAGCGGGCGTGCATGTGGTTGGGGATGTGGGGGCACCACCATGTCCACAGGCAGGCCCCGGCGTGTTGCAACATTGTGCAGGACACATGCTGCCACTATGATACTGCACACTACTGGGGGAGCATATAACAGCTGCCCACCAGAACGGTTAAGGGAGCGAAAGCGTGACTTGAGCACTCCGAATGTGCGCTCCACTATGCCCCATGTTGCAAAATGGGCTGTGTCGGGAGGCATGATGGGGTTCCGAATTGGCGTCATCATGTGTGTGCTCAGAGGGTAGGCACTGTCCCTGGGGAGGTGGTGATGGGGATCATTAGTGGGGTATTGGCATTACTCTGTATCTGTCATGCATGTGTGTGCTGTGGCATTTCTACTCACCAAGCAGCCATGCATCGCCATGCCGCCCAGCTTCCATGTCCCAGTTTAGGGTTGACATCCTGTAAATGAAGCTGTCGTGGGTGGACCCTGGATAGTTGGCATATACTGGGGTGATGATTCCCTTGGCATCACATACTACCTGGACATTGATGGAATGCAAGTGCTTGCGGTTTCTATAGATGTGCTCAGATGCCCTGGGTGGACGTAGAGCAACATGGGTGCAATCAATGGCACCTAGCACTTTGGGGAATTGTGCCACCCTGTAGAAATCCTGGCTGACAGCCTGCCTTTCTGCAGGTGTTCTGGGCAGGTATATGTGCCTGCGGACTGATGGCCGTGCAGTGATGATGGCCAACACCTGGTGTAGGCACCGGACTGCGTGGCCTGTGACACCCCCCCCCACTATGGCACTTGTCCGCTGAAATGATCCGGTAGCCAAGAAGTGCAGTACATTGAGGACCTTCTCCAGGGGGCTGAGTGCTTGGGAGCACAGGGTGGGTGATGTGAGGTCATCCTCCCACTCACTGACCAGGTTGAGTATTATGTGTGGTGGAAACCTGTACCTCCCATACACCTGGTCATAAGGCATACCAAATAGGCTGGTTCTGGGTGTGAAGATTCTAGCCCTGACTATCCTTCTCCTCCTCCTGCGGTATCCCACGGCCACTGCTGCTTGTAACGGTATATTCATCCTGGTGTCTGAGCTTGTTTGTTGTTTGCGCACTCTTTTATGCTGCACGGGACATGAGCCTGCTTCATGCTGGCGTACGTTTTTCAGGATTGGACCTTTTATTTTTTGGCGCGTTATAGGCGACCGTGTAAATCTTCCCGCCCACCCCAGGAATACATGTAACACGCTCTCCCAGGCCCAGTCGCGAGTAATTATTCCCGCCCACCCCTAAAATACATGTACCCCACTCTCACAGGCCCAGTCGTGTGTCGAACTTCACGCGCACACCGAAATACACGTACCCTGCAAATTTGCGTGTGGAACTTCCCGCGCACCCCGAAATACACGTACCCTGCTGGTATTGCGTGTGGAAGTTCACGCGGACCCATAAAAGACGTACCCTGATGGAATCGCGTGTGAGACTACCCGCGCACCCCTGGAATACACGTACCCAGCCAAATCGAACGGCTGGGGGGTGGGGGTGCAGGGAGACAGGAGTGGGGGCCTGGTGGAGGGTGCCCCTGGATGCAGGGGGGTGGGGGTGCAGGGGGACAGGAGTGGTGGCCTGCTGGAGGGTGCCCCTGGATGCAGGGGGTGGGGGTGCAGGGGGACAGGAGTGGGGGCCTGGTGGAGGGTGCCCCACTGTGCTGGGGGGTGGGGGTGCAAGGGGACAGGAGTGGGGGCCTGGTGGAGGGTGCCCCTGGATGCAGGCGGGTGGGGGTGCAGGGGGACAGGAGTGGGGGCCTGGTGGAGGGTGCCCCTGGATGCCGGGGGGGTGGGGGTGCAGGGGGACAGGAGTGGGGGCCTGGTGGAGGGTGCCCTACAGTGCTGGGGGGTGGGGGTGCAGGGGGACATGAGTGGGGGCCTGGTGGAGGGTGCTCCTGGATGCAGGGGGGTGGGGGTGCAGGGGGACAGGAGTGGGGGCCTGGTGGAGGGTGCCCTACAGTGCTGGGGGGTGGGGGTGCAGGGGGACAGGAGTGGGGGCCTGGTAGAGGGTGCCCTATAGTGCTGGGGGATGGGGCACAGGGGGACATGAGTGGTGGCCTGGTGGAGGGTGCCCCTGGATGCAGGGGGTGGGGGTGCAGGGGGACAGGAGTGGGGGCCTGGTGGAGGGTGACCCTGGATGCATGGGGTGGGGGTGCAGGGGGACAGGAGTGGTGGCCTGGTGGTGGGTGCCCTATAGTGCTGGGGGGTGGGGGTGCAGGGAGACAGGAGTGGGGGCCTGGTGGAGGGTGCCCCTGGATGCAGGGGGGTGGGGGTTCAGGGGGACAAGAGTGGGGGCCTGGTGGAGGGTGCCCTACAGTGCTGGGCATGGGGGTGCAGGGGGACATGAGTGGGGGCCTGGTGGAGGGTGCCCCTGGATGCAGGGGGGTGGGGGTGCAGGGGGACAGGAGTGGGGGCCTGGTGGAGGGTGCCCCTGGATGCAGGGGGGTGCGGGTGCAGGGGGACAGGAGTGGGGGCCTGGTGGAGGGTGCCCTACAGTGCTGGGGGGTGGGGGTTCAGAGGGACATGAGTGGGGGCCTGGTGGAGGGTGCCCTACAGTGCTGGGTGGTGGGGGTGCAGGGGGACATGAGTGGGGGCCTGGTGGAGGGTGCCCCTGGATGCAGGGGGGTGGGGGTGCAGGGGGACAGGAGTGGGGACCTGGTGGAGGGTGCCCCTGGATGCAGGGGGGTGGGGGTGCAGGGGGACAGGAGTGGTGGCCTGGTGGAGGGTGCCCCTGGATGCAGGGGGTGCGGGTGCAGGGGGACAGGAGTGGGGGCCTGGTGGAGGGTGCCCTACCGTGCTGGGGGGTGGGGGTGCAGGGGGACATGATTGGGGCCTGGTGGAGGGTGCCCCACAGTGCTGGGGGGTGGGGGTGCAGGGGGACAGGAGTGGGGGCCTGGTGGAGGGTGCCCCTGGATGCAGGGGGTGGGGGTGCAGGGGGACAGGAGTGGTGGCTTGGTGGAGGGTGCCCTACAGTGCTGGGGGGTGGGAGTGCTGGGAGACAGGAGTGGGGGCCTGGTGGAGGGTGCCCTACAGTGCTGGGGGTGGGGGTGCAAGGGGACAGGAGTGGGGGCCTGGTGGAGGGTGCCCCTGGATGCAGAGGGGTGGGGGTGCATGGGGACAGGAGTGGTGGCCTGGTGGAGGGTGCCCCTGGATGCAGGGGGGGTGGGGGTGCAGGGGGACAGGAGTGGGGGCCTGGTGGAGGGTGCCCTACAGTGCTGGGGGGTGGGGGTGCAGGGGAACATGAGTGGGGGCCTGCTGGAGGGTGCATCTGCATGCAGGGGGGTGGGGGTGCAGGGGGACAGGAGTGGGGGCCTGGTGGAGGGTGCCCTACAGTGCTGGGGGGTGGGGGTGCAGGGGGACATGAGTGGGGGCCTGGTGGAGGGTGCCCTACAGTGCTGGGGGTGGGGGTGCAGGGGGATGGGCTGCCTGCGGGACATGTGCAAGGGTGCAGGGTAGTCCCCTGTGGTGTGGGCCACCTGCAGGGGCCGTGGAGGGTGTAGAGGGAACAGCTGGGAGGACCCACATGGCCAATTCACGTGTGGGACTCCCCGGCACCCCCAAAATACACGTAGGCTGCTGTATTTGCGTGTGGCAGTTGCTGCGCACCCGGAGTACACGTACCCTGCAGAAATTGCGTGTGAAACTTCACGCGCACACCGAAATACACGTACCCTGCAAATTCACGTGTGAAACTTCCTGCGCACCCCGGAATACACGTGCCGAAGCCAATCGCATGTGGAACTTCCCGCGAACCCCGTAATACACGCACATGCTATTTTTCACACAGCGGGTGTCCGTGTTTGTCGGTACCCCTTTGCACCTCATTTGTCCTAGAGGGCCACTGTATGGATCATTCATCATAGCTGTATATGGGTGCTTTTTGTTAGCGCACATTTTATGTCCACCATATGCTGAATCCTGTGCAGCAGAATATTCTCCCCAAAACTAACATCAGTCTATATATCGTTTGAATCGTGAGGCACGAGGAAGCATAAATTACAGATAAAACCCCACAGATATGGCACCTGAGAGAGGGGCCCAGTACCACCATATCCCCATAAATGCAAGGGTCGGAATGCCAATATATCTGTCTATACTTTGCAAAGGCCCACCATCCACATAATGGTTTATGTCCTCCATTATTCTCTGTATGTCAATGATTGCTGTTTAGTTTAGATTTGTCAGAAATGTAACTCTTTGTGAACTAAGCTTGACCTTCACACACCGAGGATGAGCCCAGCAGACCCACATGTGCCTGGAGCGAAGGGGAGCAATGCCTGATTAACATCCAACCTCCCCTATACTATCCAGTATGGCATAGGCCTTCCCCCAATCCAGTGGCAAGATTGTACCCTATTTTGAAACATCATGACAGACGATGTGTGCCTTCTTAATGTGCTACCCGTTTATTGTTTGGCAGAGCACTCTTGAGCAGCAGAGTTCTCTGCTCGCACTGCATATCTTATATAAATTGGTTTTACTTGCAATTATTCTCCTGGTCTTATTCCCTGGCGGTTTGTATCCTTTATTTTGGATTATTGGATACTATGTGCATGTTGGAGCAGAGCCTTAATTGACAACAGATAAAGAGCAATCAAAGAACGAGACAGGCAAGAGAAGAAGAGACAAGAGGAGGAACAACAGAGATTACAAGATAAAAGAATGCCAAGACAAAGGGAAGAAGAAGAGCGTAGAGAGAATGAAAGAAGGGAAGAAAAAAGACAAGAAGAGGAAAGGGGTAGACAGGAAGCGAGAAGGTGAAGAGAATTAGAAGAAGTAAAGGAGCAAAAAGGAGACAAAGGAAACATGATATTGATCGCATTCAGAAAAAGTTAATGGAATCAAGTCCAATTAAAATGTGGAGCCACATGGAGAAGTTTCTCCTATCATAGGGAGCAACATCAAGGCCATCTAAAGTTACATTAGATAAGAACTTCGAGATATAGAGAATCGTGTATATGATCGATAGAGCCTATCAAGATATGTGAGCAAGAAGTGAATCAGGAAGCAGAGGAAAAGAAGATCGATCGATAATTGCCCAATCACAAGGTGAGGAATGAAGCCTGTTTAGTCTCAAGCATACAGCCTTGTCCTTAGACAGGCTGACCTTAGACAAGGGTGAAAGAGAAGAAAGCCATACTAGCTGGGGAATATAAATGTCAGATGAAGAGAGAGAAACCTTCCGTGGGGAAGAGGGAGAAAGTGCATGTGGTAGTGAGGGATGTCTGCAGACAGACAAGGAAGTAAAATGGTCTGATTTAGAGCAACATAAGGATAGGACGCCAGGTCCTATAGCATATCCAGAGCACCCTAAAGGACAATCACATAGTGAGAAGGGAGGGTTGCCACCATATGTGAACAGGCTGAGATATTGCCAGATAGAAGGGGATCAGGATCCATTGTCCCTACTATGGATAGACAAATGATGCAAGCCGAATGCAGATTTGGGTTCACACAATTCCCTTTATTGGAGAAAGGAGGGACCAGACCATAATATATCCCCTGCCCACAAATGGATAAGGATAATTTAAGGTGCAAACTCCACAGTTTAATGGCTGGTGTGGGGAAATGGATTTATGAGCTAGAAAAGATGACAGCAGGAAATCCTCTGGCAATAGGGACATAAAGGGTCTCTTAGCAGCCATTCTTGGGAAAAAGGCTGATGACATTTGGACACGAGCAGGCTATTCAAGTGTCATGAGACAGAATGCAGCTCATGATGGAGTGCCAATTAATAATTATAGAGCAGTCTGGCGTGCACTCAGGGTACAGTATCCAGATATGTCGGATATGGGTGCAATTATGGCACATAAAATGAAAGATGACAAAGATCTGCTTGCTTATATTCAAAGTATTCCTAAACGGTGGACTTTGGAAATGAAGGAGCCGTGGGAGAAAACAGGCCCAATATTTTATCACATTCGGTGTCAGGGATTGCCAGAGCAGGTACAGAGACAGTTTAATAAATTAGTGGGAAAGGAACCGAAGCCATTGGCAGAGATACAGTTGACTATAGCACATCATTGCCGGTTGTTGCAAGAGAAAAATAAGAAGAAGGAAGATGCTAGAAAACTTGAGGAAGCCAAGTTAGTTCAGAAGAAATTGCCATGCCTTAGAAGGGGCGGTACTGACAAGCGGAGAGGGACTGGGATTGCAGCAAGCAGTGGGTACCTCGCAGGTGAATAATCAACACCAGATGGACCAAGGAGGGGACAGGTTTACGCCGCGGCGTAGAGGAATATGACAATTTCTTTCAATGATGAAGGCATAGTGTGTTCCGGTACAAGGATGCATTATCTGAACATTGGCGAATGTATATTGGCGTTTGCAGGGAAAATGGCTCTGTGAGGAATGCCATTTTATCAGAAGTCTTTCTTTATGCGGTACACATTTTGTTGACCTGGCTACTCAGCCTAGTGGAAAAGATTATGAGAATACCTGATGAGTTCTTGTTCAGGCCACAGATACCTATGGATGAAGAAGGTGGAGAGACTATTCCCCTACGGTTAACTGCAGCCATAATGCATGGGGAATTGGCCATGCTCGAAGGAATTGATGATGAGGACAGACCATGTAGAACAGTGATTGCCATTGGGTAAGGGTATAGATTGACTGATGTCACGGATGAGGATATGTTCAAAGATGACCTGTCAAATGATGAAGTAATATTCGAGATGAGTATTACATATTGGATTAGAATAGAGAAAAGGGAAATCCCACAACGAATGATAATAGAGCTGCAGCGCCCAGCATTTTTTGATGACGATTTGTAAAAGGTGCCAACATCTTTATGAACTACAGGCCCCTATGACGTAGGCCTATTGAAGGGGTTAGGGGAAGTTAAGATTAATTTAAAGCTAGGAACATTTTTACCTCAAGCAAGACAGTATCCCATGTCTCGAGAGGCAGATCAGGGTATTTTCAGCACTAATGGAACAGGGTATCTTAGTGATGTCAGAGTCAACGTGCAATACCGTGGTATATCCTGTGAAAAAAAGGAAAAGGCAGGTCATGGAGATTAATTCAGGACATGAGAGCAATTAACCAGATTGTAGAGCCAGAATTTCCTTTAGTTCTGAATCCTGTGATGATTTTATGTAATATCCCCACAGAGGCACGATGTTTCACGGTGATTGACTTGAAACATGTGTTTTCCTCAATCCCGTTGCATAGGGACTCTCAAGACATTACGTCATTTATGTTTTGTCAGACTAACCTGAAGAGCACTTGTTTGCCCCAAGGGTACTGTGAATCTAACTTGATCTTTAATAGGATCCTGCAGTTGGTCTAAGCAATGTTGATTTGTAAAGTGCCGATTTGCAGTACGTAGATGACATTCTGGTTTGTAGCACAACAGAAGATGAGTGGAGGCAAGATTTGATTCAGTTAATAATTATTCTAACAGACAAGGGATATAACGTGGACAAGGAGAAGTTGCAATATTGCCAAGAAGAGGTGTTGTATATTTGTCAGTTAATCTCACATGAGGGAGAGAGAGTTAAACCTGAAAGAGATAAGGCGATTAGGAACATTTTAAAATCGCACACCGTTGGGATTGTGCAACTATGTTAGAGCATGGGTATTTGATTATAGTTCATAAACAAAACCTCTTTTGCAAGCTCTAAAGAAAGCACAAATGAACAATGAAAAAATAGAATGGACTGATGAAATGGAGGGAAGGTTTGAAGAATTGAAGAAAGCAATTTGTACAGCTCAATTTTTAGGAATTCCCAACTATTCTGAGGAGTTTTTCTTATTTTCACATACAAATGGGACAGTTATGAGAGGCCGTTTCCTTGTGAAAAATCGCTGGCAGCAGCCACTTTTGCAACTGAGAAGTCTACCAGCATTGTGATGGGGTATTCTATGACATTGTTTGTTGAGCATGCATTGTTTGCCGTTTTGGAGAAACCTAAGGGTATGTTGAAATCTCTGAGGGCTTCCGCATATGAGGTGGTTATATTGAACCCAGTAATCAAAATAGTTAGGTGTAAAATAGTGAACCCTGCCATGTTTGTAGCAGACCCTGTGGCAGAGGGTGAGCAGGTGCATGATTGCTCCAACTACGAGGAGTTATATGATGATATTGCAAAGGTAAAGGAGAATGCATTAGCAGGGGGGAATGTTCTCTTTAGTGATGGGTCTTCGAAAATCGATCAAACTGACAGGGAAAGGCATTCAGGTTCAGTTGTGGTAAAGCACATAGCTAATCAGGAATTTGAAGTTGTAGCAAGTCCAATACTACCCTCTCACTTTTCGGCACAAGCTGCAGAATTAGTGGTGTTTTATTGTCATGCTCGAAAAACACACAGGGCAGGAAGTGACAGTGTACAGTGACTACACCTATGTGCCGTCAACCGTGCATGCAGGTCTAGCACATTGAAAATGGAGGTGCTACCTACGAGTGGAAGGCACTCAAGTGCAACACGCAGCATTATAGGACAGGCTTATCAAAGCACTACAAGTCCCAGTAGCCACTGCAATAGTTAAGTGCGCAGCACATACTAAGCAGACTTTATCTCTCATGGGAATAAAGCTGCATACAAAGAGGCCAAAAGGGTTGCATATTCACCTGATATTTAAAGTTTTGATATTCCGAATGAAAAGAAAAAGTAGTCACAATTATGATTGTAAATGAAGGGTTTAATCATTTGTCAAGAATACAGTTGATGGAGGTTCAAGGCAGTGCTCCACAGGAAGAGCAAGCATTGTGGATACATACGGGGTGTTCTTTCTCCCCCTCTGAAACATTGTGGCGACAGGACAGAACTTGAAAAACGGTGATGCCTGTAGCTTTGTTAAGGGTAGCGCTTGAACAGTTGCACTACCCTGCGCATGTAACTAGGGAAAGCCTTGCAGCAGGTATTGTGGACGACTGGCTCGTACCAAACCTGTTAGAACACGTTGCATTTTATGTAGTAAATTGCATCGTATGTCAAAAGTTTACTGCTGGGCAAACACTGTGAACAATCAGAGGAGCGATTCCTCAACTGAATGGTCCTTTTCAGCATTTACATATTGACTATGTTGATATGCTGCAAGTATGTAGTGGATACGGGTATATGATAGTGGTGGTGTGCCCTTTTTGATATGGATCGAAGCAGGTCTATGTACAAACCCTGATGTCAGTTGCGCTACGAAGTTTGAGTCCGGGAAGTTTTTCCCAGATGGAGAGCATGTGAGGTGGTGCGATCCAACAATAGGCCCCATATTGTTAATGAAGTATTTGAACAGATTAATTTATTGCTTAACATAAAACACACATTTTTTTCTAATTTTCACACGCAAGCAAAATGGATATGTGAGAGACTCAACAGTCTTCTCAAAGCGAGAATTGCTAAATTGAAGTTAACATTGAAGAAGGGATGGCTATATTACCTGCCCCTTGCATTATATGCATTAAGAAATCAGCCTGTGTCAGACCACTACCTGACACCCCATGAGCTAGTGACAGGGAGACAAATGAAAACACCCTTGTCTCCTCCATCGAGTAGCAACAGTGATGCCCAGATGACTGCAGAATTGTTAGGAAATGATTTATGCACGTATTTGACATGTATGACCGCTAGTAGCTTTGTCATTTCAGATCAACTCAAGCGCAAGGGGTGTCAGTCTCAGGACACAGATGAAGACCATTCAGCAACCGGATGTAAAGAACTATTACCTGTGCCCAAAATATGTATTGGAGACCCAATCCCAGTGCTCAACTTCATAAGGAAGTGGCACTAGCAATGTTTTAGTGGACCTTTCATAGTCGAAAATGTCACTCCCTCAGCAGTAAAAGTCGAAGAAAGGCAGCCTGGATACATCTGCCCGACATCAAGCCGTGTTCTGGTGAGACCGTTGCACCCCCACCCGTTGATTCGGAAGCAAGACAAGAAGAAATAGTTCAGCACGTGCAGACTCGATCGATGGTGAGGTCGATGCCCATAGACTACTTCTCGCTGTCTTTAAATGCATGCCCCAAGCCTATCCTGCTCTTGTTTGGCGTAGTACTAATATTTGTGTGTTCCTGCAAGATCCTAAAAATGGCCCTGTGATTAGAAGGTTACTTGAGGTGATAATCAAACAGATTCAGCAGCTTCCTGAGCATCTAACGAGGTTGCCTGATTAAAAAGGTGTTTTCCTTCCTTAAAAGTAGTACACAGACACAATGTGAACCGTTAAGAATAATACAGATCCAGAAAATTAGACAACTCAACAACGTGTGGAGCTTTGGAGGTGGTGGAGACGGATGTATTGTTGCATAATATATGTATGCTCAACATTTATTATTGTTTTTCTGATGTTGCTAATCCACACTGTCTACTTCATTAGTCCCAAAAAGGTAGGACTCTTTTGATTCTTCCCACTCCAGTGACTTATGCAGAGTGGTCTGTTGCAAAGAGACCAAGGCCATATGTGATTATTCCCACACCAGTGATGCAAGTAAAGACACCCAGTTCTCTGACAAGTGTTCCTATGATTCCCCCTGTAAGAAGGTCCATGTTCGATATACTCCATGATCATTATGCACAAACTCACCTTGCAAGAGGGGGACACAACAGAAGTGGAAGGGAATATGATTATGAGTTAAATAATTATCTAGACAGTACAGCACATTTGGGGGATAACATGTGGTATCATCACATGAACGAGGTGGGAAAAGGTACCTCTGAGGAGAGTTGCTGTTTGTGCTCTCCTATCTTATGCTGTGGGGACTTCAAGATAATCATAGCTATAGATATAGAAGTCCAGATAGCTCATTGCCTGACTCAACTTGCGCTCTGCCATACAAGAGATCAATTTCAGGGTTGAACAGCAGTATGGGTGACCGAATGGTCAGCTCCAGAAGAAGATGGTTATGTGAAAGATTTGAAGAAAAGAGCAAGAGCACATACCAGAGATCATGTGATAAGATACAAACAGCCTGGGATGAAGGGACCAGGAATAAGATGGTAAATAAATAAAAAGCTCAATTGTCAAGGAACAAATGATGAAGAAATATGAAGATGCAAGGAAAGAGTTCAGATGCAAATCTGGGGTACAGTACTTTCTCCAGATGGATGGGAAGAAGGCATAGTTGTATGCAGAGCAGTGGCAGCAACAGGACATCACAATCCAGTTATAAATCGTCTGGAAAAGGGATTCAAACCTCTCTGGCTGAAGCTTGAAAAGCTGCGGACATGGGTTCAGGATAAAGGAGGCCTGTTGAAGAAAATGCCTCTGGCTAGTGCAGAACTATGCTCCAGAAACAATGCCAAAAGAAAAGTTGGAGAATCAGCAGTGTGGTTGAATCTTTTATGTACCAGGAATGAAGGATGGAACAGTAGTGATAATGGACCACTACTTGCCCTGTGGATCCAGAGCATACATGAAGTTGCCCAAAGACTGGAGGGGGCTGTGTTCTATAGTGCTTGTCCATGATCCAGCATTGGTGATTCCGAAGAGTGACCTGAACATTGCAGAGTTTCCAAAAGCAGACGCTCACCTGAGAAAGAGGAAGTCATTTGGAATCCTCAATCAAACCAAGAGGGAGAACTACTTCTCAGCTAAATCGATAGAAGCATTTAATTCTACTCCATATGAACACAGGTTGTTCAGTCAGTCTGCTGCAGTATTCATGACTATCTTCATGCCAGGGATCCAGATGATGTGAAGTGGTTGCAAATCACTCGCTGGGAAATCTTGCAGATGATCAACACTACCATAAAGGGATTCAACGCTATCAAGGAAGAATTGAGAGCCATAAAACTGATGACTCTTCGGAATAGATATGTCCTGGACATGATTACAGCCATGGATGGAGGTGTTTGTGCCAAAATCTGAGAATCATTTTGCATATTAATACCTTCTCATGATGAGGAGAATGGGACCGTGACAGAGGTCATAATGATGCTGACGAAATTGCACATCAAGATGGAAGATGAGACAGAAGATATTGCAGACGACAGTTGTTTGCATCGATCTTCTCATGGATTGCACAATGGATGGCGAATATCTTCAAGTTTCTCTGAGCCCTGTTAGTGAGGATCATGTGTGGATTCAGTGCTATCAGAATAATAATCACACAGTGAAAGAAGACAGAAAAGAAAGCAACAGGAATGAAGATCATGATCGATGTTGAGTCAGGGTTTGGACCCAAAGAGCTGACAGATGAAGAAATCAAAAAGTATAGAGACGCCAGTATCCATGCACCTAAGGGAACAAAGTTCCTGTAACCAAGAAACCACAAGAATTATGTGGGAAGATGGATCTACTGCAGCCCGATTGGACAATGTAGTCTTATGACCTGGAGTTTTGATGAGCATGTACAATCAGCAGGGTCTCTGAAAGGAGTAATGAAGATACAGACTCCAAAGTAGTACTTTTTCAGATGAGGATGTCTAGCTGTGAAGACTGATGGGAGAGTGGATGATGAATCAACCAGAGGGGGGAGTGTAGAGGAGGAGTCAAGTGCCTCTACCAGAAGTCCCGCCCCCATTTTGCCTATATGTTGGCAACCGGAAATTGTGACATGTGCAAAGCCAATAATGGTACCTATACTGCAAAGAGTCCTTGAAACACAGTATCCATTGAGAGAACCCTATATGATGTACCCGCAAAGAAGGAAATGTCTAAAGAAGTGTGAAGATGAGTGAAAGAGAAGACTGGTGACATCACATGAAGTGGAAATGATGCACCCATGAGAGATGCCAATGAAGAGAGTACATAGACCTTATAAAATTTGTTGGCGAAGTAAAGAATTGAGCAACATTTCATGAGCAAAATGAAGATTGCACGTGCGGAAAACACTGAAGAAAATACAAAGCCGATTTATAATTGTACAAATGCAGTAATGCAAGTAGACTAAGTAATCATAAGGTTGGCTGTACGCAGTGAATAGACTGCAGGCAGTGCCGCCAATATATATATATTACATGGACGCGGTAGCTTCTATGTAGTTATGGTTAAGTTGGTGTTTCCATAGGAAGAGCATTTTTTGGGTGGCTTATAACTTCGCTCCCTGTGGACGAATCCTCACCAAACTTTGCAAAAAAAAAGTATATGGCCCACTCTGAATATTTTTGCAAAGTTTGGAGAGGTTTGGTCCGGGGGGGGCCAAGTTATAGGGGGGATCCCAAAACTTTTGTTTTTTCCCATAGACATAATGGGAAACAACATTGCGCACACCTACAGCCCAAACCGCTGGATGGATTTACACCAAATTTGTGGCAGGAGTTGGGGCTTGGTCCCGAAAGCGTGCTTTTGCAAATTTGGTGTAAATCCGTCCAGTAGTTTCTTTCAAAATGACCAAAATGTAAGGCAAAAAAATTAGTGATATCTCTGTTCGCTTCGCGGAAGGACTTCCCTGTTCACTCTGCGGACAGTGCCCTGATTGTGTGTGTTGGTGTGTAAGAGTGTTTGGGGAGGGTGGGGGAGTATGATATAGGTGCAATGTTGTATTTTTTTTATGTGCTAGACGCTTTTGTTGTGTTCGATTTGTCTGCGGACAACACGGCTGTTCAGAAATGTTCGTAAATAAACAGAATGGATTCGGTGTCAAGTTGAAAGTGTTCTAAGAACACTTGCGGTGCCCTGGAATGTTCGCAGGGGGTGTCCTGAAGACTTTGTCTGTATTGTACGTTGTCAAGCTGAAAGTGTTCTAAGAACACTCGCGGTGTCCTGAAATGTTCGTACATGAAGAAAATAGGGGTGTCCTGATGACGCTGTCTGTATCGTCCTTTGGCAAGTTGAATATGTTCTAGGAACTTCCTTGTGTCCGCGGACATTAAAATGGTTGAAATGCTTGAATCTATGGGTGTGATATGCTGCCGTGGTTGTGGCCAGGGTATAGAATGTTGGGTGCATGGCCATTTGGCAATGCACCCAAGACTCTATGCCCTGGCCACAACCACCACAGCATATCACACTCACATGTCATGCACCCAAGAGTCTATGCCTTGGCCATAAGCACCGCAGTATATCACATTCATAGTGGCTTATAACTTTGGGTCAAAAACAAATTTATAAGGAACAATGTTATAAGCCAGTATGGGTATGCTCCGATGGTTGTATTTATCATGTTATACTTACTATTTGGTTTAGTAACGTAAGTCCATGTTTTTCTTGTTCATTTCTGTGATAAAAGAAAATAGCATGTTAGTATTAGTATTTTAAAAAGACTTATTACATTGTACAATCACAATTTTTTCTTTTTTTTGACCCTCATATTTAGTAGATGACAAACCAGAGTACTGTGCAATTTGCTCAGTTTCTGTGTTTGTTGCTAAAATCATTGGGTCTGTAGGAGAAAACTTTTTCTGTTATGCTACAGTTTATTTGTTTGTTTGTTTTCAGTGTTTACGTGTTGTTTCTGGCTAATGCTTTATACATTGGATTGTTCCAGTTTTTGGGAGCAGTAAGATATTAGGTATTTGTTTGGATATTGTAAAATTTTGGAGCAGTTAGATACTAGTAGGCGTATTCTAACTGTTTATTTTTTTATATAACTTCGTGGTATTGCTTTATCTATTTGGATATTTCTACATTTTGGGACAGTTAGATACGAATTGGCGTATTCTAACTGTCTATTTTTTGCTCTTATTTGGATATTTGTAAAGTTTGGGACAGTTAGATACCAATTGGCGTATTCTAACTGTATATTTTTTGCTCTATTTGAGTGGTATTAATTTATCTGATTAGTTGTTGTAGCCTCTTTGGGCAGTTAGATAGCTTTTGGAATATTGTGACAGTTTATATTTTTTTACTACAAGTGTACTTAAGGTTTAAGTAGAGTTTAGTTATCAAATTTTGGTTTTAAGAACATTAAATAAGCGTTTGTAAGATTTGCTGATAATCTCTGCTTTAGAGTAACGGTACTATCATTACATTCAAACCATCCACATTTCTTTTTTATATATGCAGTTTAGTGACCTGAGTTGGTTGTGACTCCTGCGTGGTAGATTATACCTATTTTTATGAAGATTTTCCTACCAAGTGATATTTGACCATGTGTGAATCCAGTCAGCCTGCAGTTCTTTTTGGTAATATCTGCATTGTAACGTAGAAGCATTAGTATTACGTATTTATTATGTGTTTGTATTACTAACGTGGAGCGATTATCTGAATTGCAGGTCGAACATAATCTACTGTGCTTTGCATTTTGTACAAGTTGCTGAAATGGAATGGATTCATAATTGATATATACACAAAGCGCTCATTGGGGATTTGTTCTTGTGTCACATTGTTGCAGAGAGTGCATGTATTTTTCCACATGTATGACATCTGGAAGATTTCATTTATAGGTATGTTTTTGTTTTCCAGTACTAATAGTAAGTACATTAGAAATTCTTGTGGATCTTCCTGTGAGTTTATAGTGAATTTCACCATTCCTGCACAGTAATCCAATTGTTGTCTTATTCCATAAACACTATACATGTTCTCAGGATTGTTTGCTACATTTCTATGAAGTACTAACATTTGCAAACACAATGGGTCTGTACTGTGTAAGTAAATGTTCTCAACAATTGGTGGTAATTGAAATAGAATATTCATTGCTACATTTTCGTAGCAACTTACACCAACTATATTTGAGAGTTTACATGGACCAGGTAGTTCTGTATCTGACTGCTTTTTTTTGGAGTGTGTCTTCCTTCTTTGAAGAAGTACCTGGTTTACTTTCCCTAATTGATTATTTTTTGCTTGTGGCACTTGATGAAGTATTACTTTCTTTTACTCTCTTTGGAGGATTTGCAGTGACATCCTGTGCTTTTCTGTTTGATTTATTTTTCTTTTATAATGTTTTACTTTTTGTGGAACAGAATATGTGTTTAGATGGGGAGTATATAGTGAACAAAGTCTATTGTATTCTAAAATGCAAGGAATATCAGCGTTTATTTTACTTGCATCAAAGTTGATTAGAAATAGACCATCAAGTGTACGTAAGCGTGATAGTGCTACGTAGCTCATGCCTTCTTTAAAGACTTTGTTACCAAAGTCTATCAATGTTTTGTCTAGGATAAGACCTTGTGATTTATGAATGGTGACTGCGTATGCAAGCGTTAGAGAAAATTGTTCTCTGCGTACATACATGTCTTTGAAGAGAAGGAATCAAGCTGTTGAGCGTCCTATTCTTTTTACTTCTGAAAGTTTGTCAAAGAGAATATTGACAAACTGAATTTTGTTGTCACGTGGGTATGTTTGAACGCCAACAGCTGTACCCTGTGCTCCATTAACTAGTCCTTGGTCCATGTCAAGGTTACGTTTCAGCATTACTCTGCAATTTAAGGATAATTTTAATATCTTTTCCAAGCCTGCTGTGTTTGAGATTGATTTTTTTAAACTATTTAGTCTTGTTGTGGCTTGGTCACACATGGGTAGTGTCATTCCATGTACATCTAGTTTGTCTGTGGCGCTAATGTCCATTATTGGTTGCATTTCTTTACTTAAGATTATTTCATTGAATTTGAAACAGCTTGCAAGAGTTGGCATTAAGGCCATACAATTGACATGTTTGTGGGCTAATTGTTCCATAACATCTGTAGCACATGCATTATCACCATAAAGTGCACGAATGTGCCGGGTTTTCAATATTGCTTCTGCTTCTTTAGAAAGTATACCAACTCTGATACTTTTTAAGATGTTGGCATAAATGAGATCTGCAGATTGGCGCATGTTTTCTGTTAATTCTCTGTATTGGAAATGTTGCCAAGGGTTGACATTTCCAATGCTGCCAACAGTTTTACGGCAGAGTTTGTGTCCTTATGTCTTAAAAATAGGCTCACCTTTTACTGGTGTCAATTGAAGAAGATCTCCGAAAACAATAATGTGTTTTCCTGCAAAGAGCTCTTCATAGTTTGTTTTGAGTACTTCTTGTAATCTGAGGTGAATCAAAGGCAACATTAGGTTGGACACCATGCTCACTTCATCTATTAGTAGCATTTTTCTAGATTTAGCTGGACCAAGACTTAGCCATACTATATTTGCAGATTTACCATACAATGCAGTACCAGTTAATCGATCAGCTGCTTCATAGGATCCACATTCTCTATGGGACAGCATTTTTATGCCCAAGCTGTATAATTTCTTATACACTGATTTATCTGATGACAGGTCATTTCAGAGGTCTTGGAGCTCTGTCTTTTCTGATTTGGTTAAGTATGCTGTGACATATCATGCAACTGCAATAGAACTGTCTGCAATGTACTGCATGTCTATGTTTGCATTCCATAAGTGGGCAATGATTGCATGGTAATCATTGATATATATTTTTCTTTTTATGCAATATGTATTTTTAGGTGACTTACCTTTAACACTATGTATAACTGAAGACATGAGGTTGTACACTTGACCTGTTTTTGTAACTGGTCTAGGGAAACCAAATCGGAATTTGGTGTAGTATTTCCCTTTGTTTTTGTATTCGCGATGACAATATTTGCCACATTTGTGTCTTTGGAATTGTAAAATTTGCATGAAGATCACTATTTGCGGATTCTGATGGAATTTCACAAGTGACATATTTTTCAATAAACTGTAAAACAGTGGCATCACTGTCTTGACCAAATTTAGGAGCATCTTTAATCCATAAAAGCATGTGGACATGTGGTGCTCCTCTGCCTTGGTATTCTTTTCTCCAAAAGAAGTGTTGCACTTCTCCAAGGAGGGGAACAGTTTTGTTACAAATAAAATGTAGCATAGCAATGAAGCGATGGTGAAAATATCTTGAAACATTAACAGGATCCTGTGAACAAAGTTCTCCAGGTGTTAGTATATCTATGTTTGTTTTGTTTTCGTATGATATGCGTAGGAAAGCATGTAAATCTTCCCATGCATATTCTGCACAACTTAATGTAATAAACCAAGTGGGTGGGCCAAGGTTTCTGATCATACAATGTACATCTCCATGACGTTGAAACGAGTACTCTTTAGTACCACGCATATTTGCTAATAGATTTGTAAGATTTGCTTGTAAAACTTCATCTTTTGTTGATCTTTTTGTTATAATTGTGTAGCTGTCATATTTTGAAAGTGTGATCCTGATTTTAATATGTGTGCAACTCTGTGACATAAAGTTGCTAGTTCACTTTCAAAGAGTAGATGGAATATGTATTCCACATTTTGTCGAAATCTGGGATCTTCAGAATACATTCGTAAAGAGTGATATTCTGATGCTGATATTTGAATAGGTCTATCATCGTATCTTCCTCCTTTGCCAGTAAGAAATAGTAGAGGAAAAGCACGTGCTTCTATACTTTTTTCCCATATGCTGATTGGTGATCCTTTTGTTTGACGCATTTGGTACGTTTCCAGTGCATCTTCTATGGTGTCATTAGAGTGCAATGGATGAATTGTATAATGGTCTAAAGTGTTTGATATTGTTGCAGGATCTCGGAGCTCAAATTGACCATCTTCTTGTGTCTCTTGAATTATTTCAGTTGTATCTTTCAAGTTTTCTTCAATATTAATTTCTTTGTAATATTCATTATTCTCTTTAAGATATTGCAGGGCTTCTCTAACTTTATGTAAATTTGTGTGTCTTTTGTAGGTACTCCATTTACCAAGATAATTAAAGATTGCTGCATTGGACGTTGCACTCCTAGAGTGTGCACATTTTCTTTTAGATCTAATGGTAAATACACTACTTTTCCACTAATACCTTTTACTAATTCAGAGGGAGGTAATTTTGCAGTTTTTGGTTGAAGGCGTATTATTGCTTGAAATGGATGCACTGTTTGAATTATGATGCTCTCAAATGAATTCAGTTGTTGAAGGGGTTTTGGTAGTGGATATAATTAGCACGTGAAGGAGTTTGGTTGTTGTCAAGTTTTGTAGTGCAGTAACTGCAAAGTATTATGGGGTCAGTTATTTCGTATTTGTTTCTGCTATAAGGTAGAGAGCTTATTCAAACCATTTAGAATCTTCATTGTCTTCTATTTTGTATGATAGGTCTACAGTTTTTGTGTTACTTTTATAAAAAGTTCTGCTGCAACATACACACACGTGTTTTGGTACTTCAGCTGAAGTACTTTCAAATTTTAGTATTTCTTTTTTGCATGTGTGTAGTGAAAGGTTGCCATGTGCAGATTTGTTTCGAAGTTGGTTTACAGCTAATTCATCTTGTAAGTGGGTTTCACTTCCAAAATATTTTGTCTGGATATAGTCAATTTCTTCTAGTAGGTCTTTTGCTGTACAATGTAGAAGAATGTTATTTAAATTGGCTAGTGCTAAAGCAGGACTTTTAGCATAGTACAGTTTATAAACTAGATTTCTTATACTTGCTTGATGTGTTGATATCCTTTTGATATCATGGTATGGTGTTTTGCAAGTAGGTCCTGTAATGCAGACCAATGAATGTCCTTGTAGTCCTGTGTACTTGCGTACTGGACAAGCATCCATATTTTGCAGTAGTTTAATTTTGATTTTGTCTTTGCTTTTCACATATTGATTGAGGAATTGGCGTAAAGACTTGACATTTTTTTTGGGAATGTTACACATTGACGTGCATGGCCATTTGTACACTAGATGTTCTGATTCAGTTGAATGGAGGGGTAAATCTACGTTTTCAGGGCATATTTTTGTAAGGAGAACTTCTTGTTCCATTATGCTATTATTAACTTTTTCATAACCTCGACCACTGCTATGTATGGCAATTGTATTTGTTTGCTTTTGTTTGTAGGCTTCTTCATTAAAGTATGGTTCTTTGCTTGTAGTGTGACTCCATTCACCTCCACAGATATTTAAGAAGTTATATCTGTGGACATTTTGTTTATTGAGAAGTCTTTTTTGTAATTTAGTTATTAGTTTTGTTAGTGGTTTCATTCTGTTTAACACTAGAATAAATAACTTTCTTTTGAGAAGAAGTGCACTGTCTATCAACATTTCTAAGATTACTTTCCTATGATAGGTTTGAAGTGTTGAACCTGGTTTCTCTCCTGTTTTTATAAGATTTTGAAGGACTTTGTGACTGAACATTTTGGCTAAAATACTTTTCTTGGTATGCTTACTTTGTACTATATCAAGATTTATAGAAGAAGTTTTATTTGTAGTGATAGCTGATTTTCTGTTAATTGTTTTTTGGGTTGTTTTACTTTTTGATAGAGGAAGCAAAGTTTTTGTACTAGAAACTTCTTCTGTTTCACTACATGACTGTATTAGCTGTTGTGTTTCAACTCTTTTTACAAATGTTGCTGTAGATGGATGTTTATGTTGGAGACTTTTCTTTTTATTTGCTCTACTTCTGCATTCCTTTCTACGGAGTTGCTTTTTGGTAGGCATGCTTTAGGGTCTGTTGAAAAAAATACAGAAGGTATGGGTTGGGGTGTTCTGCAATGCATGCGTGTTGTGTGCATTAGTGTTTGAGTGAGATGATAAAGATGTATGTAATGGTGTGTGATTGAGCATTGGGATGCGTATTCTTGAATTAATGTGTTAATAAACTGGGGTTTAGATGACAGAAAAAAGTAAGCCAGTGGTGTGGAGAAGTATAAATAGTATATCTAAAGCTATACAATTAAAACAGTTGTTTCATCTACAACATCTAAATTCTAGTGGCTGAGTTGGGTAATTTGTGTAGCGAAAAATAGGAATTTGTGAGCCATTCTGCCAGTAAATCACTGTTTAAGAGGGGAGGATTTTTGGTCAGAATGGTGCAGAATCTCTATTTTTAGGCACAGAAGTAGCATGATTTAACAGAGTGTGTTTGAGTAATAATTCAAATATTATGGTAACAATCTACTTACTTTTTTTCTAAAATGAGCAGTTTGCTTCTTAGTTGTTCTTTGTAATTCAAATTTGGCTGCTTATTTTCAGGAGAATGGTCTTCACTGCAATTGTAAAAGAAAGAAATTAGTAGTACGGTTTGGATATAGCACTGTTTTTAATTTAGACATAGATTTTTTAAATTGAAATGCTCAGCGCCTTCCTCAAAACCATTAAAACTATCTTATGACTAACTGTAGGAAAGAAAATATCTTTACTATGGCTTGTCAAAATCATAATGTACCACTGTATACCACTATTCCTGTAACTAAGCTTTTCCACGTAATAGTGAGTCCATGTGATAGCCTGCTTTTCCACGTAAGAGGGAGTCAATGTCATAGCCTGCTTTTCCTATATAAATGTAAGTAATTATATAAACTAAAAAAATTAAAACCAAGTATGTGTTTGTACAAATATTAATCTTTGAGATTTGATGATAGAGTGTGCATGTAATTTTGTTTGATCATATGTAGTCTATATATTTTATTTGAAAAAATGTTAGTTTAACATTATTTGCGTGTGTGTGTGTGTATGAAGAAATTAAACGGTATAAAGGTTTGTAAGTCAAAGTTCATTTTAGGAGAATGAAAAAATGATCGTAGATTCATTTTACAGATTATACAAGGTAAAAGTCGGTTAGAAAATGTGTTCATGTACTGTATAGAAAATATGCATACCTGTAGTTTGTGTTCATGCATATGGATATGGACGAAGCTGCAAGTAGAAATCTTCGAGACTTGTCTAGTATTTCTCGTAGATCGTGCTTGCCAATGGTTTGAGACTTATAGTCCGAGAGATTCACTGTACATTTGCAGTGCTGATCTATGATGATGAAGTTACATGTAGAGGTCTTGGATTTGATTGGTGGATGGTCATGTGATTTTTTAGCTACATCCAATGAGGGAATGGCACAGAGAGTGAAGTGTAAATGGTAGAAGGGCTGTCCATGTTACGATATGTTCGCGGACATGGCGGTAGTTCTAGGACACCGCGTATTACATCTGGGGAATTTGGGGTGGGGTGGCATGCAAATGAGATTGAATGTAGCAAGGGATTGGTCAGTATAGTTGAGTGAGTGTGTTGTGCTAGGAGAGGTTTTCTCAGATATTCTTTTTGCTGAGAGAAGAATAGATAGCTATGGCTGAGTGTTTTAAAAAACAGATTGTGTGGATTTTGGGAGACTCGTGGATACATCGGTTGAAGGTGCATGCAGAAAGCTGTGGAGTATCTATAGTTCTTGGATTCCCACATGTGGAAGTGCACTGGCATGGAGTCTGTGGAATGAAGTGGCTGGACTTGCTACCTCTGTGTGCAACTTTGAAGATAGAGGAACATCCAGACATAATTGTAATTCATTGTGGAGGGAACAGTTTAGGACATGTGTCTGGAATTTCTTGGCAATTTGCAATGAAAGAAGGACTTCAGAAGATCATGGACATGTTTCCAAACTCCAAAGTAATTTTTTCACGGATTGCGCAGAGACAAATGTGGCTTCGTTCTTTTTCATGTGGTCCACAAATGGAGAAAGCAAGGCGTAATGTCAATAAGGCTGTTTGTGCCTTCCTAAGAGATTTTGGCATGTCCTCTTTTCACATCGAAAATATTATGTTTCGTAGTACATACATTTTTCGCAGAGATGGTGTCCATTTTACCTATGCTGGCAATCAGATTTTTCTGAGAAATGTACCAAATGCATTGCGACCTTTTTTTAGAAATGCAGCATGCATTTGCAAATAGGTGTTAAGTATTTATAATTTTTGACATACAAACACCTCCCAAAGGCTCTTTTCAGAGCCACCACTTCCTCCCAGAGAAAAATGCAATGGTTACAATAGGGTAGCATCCAATTTTTTTTATGTTCGCGAACTGTCCGCTACTTTCAAGAAATAGAATGGGCCGTGCGTTATTTATCTTCACTTCTGTTTTTTAACTGTGAAAGGCGGCTCTGAAAAGAGCCTTATTTTTTTTTGATTTGTGTTATTTTGTATTTTGTTTTGGTTTTTTACACACGACACACTAGGAGAGGAGGGGAAAGGAGGGTAAAGGGGGGGACACCAACCACAGGGATAATAAAGGGCCAGCTGAGAGAGGAAGATGTAGAGTGGGTTTTATTTGGGTAGTGAGCAGGTCTTCTCGTGCTCTGAGACGATAGTCTCAAAAGCACTGCGAAGTCGCTCCCCCCTGCAGAGTACTGTGTCACAGTACATACATACAACTGTGACCCTCGAAAGGTAAGGGTCATCAGAATTTTGTATGGCCTGTGAGGCACCTTGAGGAAGCCGATGTCCCAGAGAGGTGTTCCCTGTGGTGACAGGATCAGAAACAGAGGATGAAGTAGAGGCAATCAACCTTCTACGCTCTTCGCAAGGTACAACCTTGCGAATGACCCCAGTATGGAATGGGTTCAGGTGTCGTTTCATGGTCATAGTCCCAAAGCTATACGAACCATGTCTCCCACGACTGAGTACCATTTTTCACTCATTGCAGGTGACACGGTTCGCACGAGCCTTAGGACCATTCCCATGAACGGTAAACAACCGCCACACCCAAGAATCACGCTGAGGGCGGGTAGTAGGGTTTTCCTCTACCTCATTCTCGTCATCCTCTTCATCCTCCTCCGTATCATCACTCCTGTTCCCCTCTTCAGGCCCTTGGGAAGGTGGTGGTGGTGGAGGGGGTGGGGGTGATGCTGAGGCAGATACAGCACCAGGTGGCAGCAGTGGAGTCACAGAAGCCATCAGGTTGAAGATGGAAATCTGTAGGTTGCAGCAAAAATCTCTCTGCTCTGTAGAATAGCCAGAAACACAATGAGAATGAGCTCTAGGGCGTGGTCTTTTATAGGGGTGCTTGTGCGCGGTTCGTGGACATGTGCGCCGTCCACAGGACAGATCGAACACCAAAAAAGGTTCAAAAAGTCACAAAAACTATGTGGAAATTTAGGATTAGTATGTGGGATTTGTGGTATGTTGAGTTTTTGAGTTAATGAGAAATATTGTGGATTACTTGGAAATGTACTTTTAAAGTGTTCGGGGACACGAACAGTGTCCGCATTCAGAACACGCGATCAGCATGGGCACGGTCGTCACATTATTGTTTCATGAGCATGTTCGCTAAGGTAGCAGCCGTCCGCAGGACACATTTTTTTGCGCATGCGTGTTGATGTTCTACGGACAGTGTTCGGGTCCTGAACTAATTAAAAGTGTGTCACACGTAAAACGAACAGTTACAGACAGCCGTTTGTTCTTAGCACAGTTTAATTTACTTGTGCACAATACGGACAGACAGAGCGTCTCAAGCACACCTCGATTTTCGTTTATTTACGAACAATTCAGGACACCACGAGTGTTCTTAGAGCAGTTTCAACTTGCTAGCGAACACTACGAACAGGCATAGTGTTCTTAAGAACACCTCCATTTTCGTTTATTTAAGAACATTTCAGGACACTACGAGTGTTCTTAGAACATTTTCAACTTGCATGAGAACATTATGGACAGATATAGTGTCCTCAGGACACTTACATTTTCGTTTATTTACGAACATTTCCAAATAACCACGCTGTCCATGGACACCTAAATTGGTTTTACCACAAAGAACTGAAAGTAATTAAAACACAACATAAAAAAGTAACTTTATTTAACATATATAAACAATTTATGACTGAGAAGGTGGGACAGAAACGGAAACAAAAACAGGAGAATTAGGGTTTTCAATATAAGTGGGATCAGGTGAAGAAGGGATGGAAATCTCATCAAAACGTTGTGGTCCATGGGGAGAGTTTGGGGTTAAATGAATGGGATATGGTGAGGGGGGACAAGTACAGGTGGGACAATGGTATGTTGTTGGTGGTTTTAGGTGATCTTCCACAAAGTTCTTTAAATCTGTAAAATTTGCCATAAGTTGGTCCATTTTGTGGGTAATGTGTTCAAGAGTGTGATTCTTTTTCTTTGGAAGTTGCAATTTTTTTGTAGGGTCTGTAAAAAAAATGTATATGTTGAATGTATGCAAAATAATATGTATTAATTGGTTTATATAGTAAAGTGTGTACCATTAGGTGGACTATCTTCTAACATTTCGTCTCGTGGGAAATGCTCCTCTAGCCAGTCCATAGTACTACACATTTCTGTGAGAAAACAAAAAAGTAATATGTTTTTTTGTTTCTAATAGAGAAAGTTTATAAATATATGAGTAAAATGAAGTGCACTTACTATTTCTGGTAAGATATGTAATCAGTAGTCTATACGTCTCGTCTTGCTGTTAGTTGTGGAGTGTTTGTGAGGTAATTATGTTGGAAGCCACTTTATCTTCTTTTGGTATATTCCATTTTAGAACATATTGTATTTAAATGAATGGTTAGTGTGTTACATATATGGGTTACATTTCTTAAGTATTACTACATATACTTTGTATGTGTGCTGCTTTGTGAATTTGTTAAATGTTCCTATGTTATGATATAACAATTACACATACCCCCCCAGAGTTTTTAGTTGCTGGTACTGTTGTCTAAACATGTACGCGGACCATCAAATTCAGTAGAAAGGGTTCAGTATGTTCCATATTACATGTACATAAAGTCAAAGTTATTATTGTTAAATTGTGCTACTAAAAAACTATGAAATTCAGTAAAAAAACTTTGTTAATGGGACGTTATGGTTAAGTTTCGCTACTAAAAACCTATGAAATTCAGTAAAAAAACTTTGTTAAAGGGACGTTATGGTTAAGTTGCGCTACTACATTTGTGATGTCATCTTTGATGTCCTGGGTCTTAGTGTTAGCAGTGCACGGTGGCGCGAGTTATGGTTGCTTATCTTACCATAACTGCCGAATTTCAGGGGTTTTTCGGTTTTACTTTGAACCATAACGTCCCTTTAACAAAGTTTTTTTACTGAATTTGATAGGTTTTTAGTAGCGCAACTTAACCATAACGTCCCTTTAACAAACCTTTTTCACTGAATTTCATAGGTTTTTAGTAGCACAACTTAACCATAACGTCCCTTTAACAAAGTTTGTTTACTGAATTTCATATGTTTTTAGTAGCACAACTTAACCATAATATCCCTGACTTTATATACATGTAACATAGAACATACTGAACCCCTAGCTAGTGATTTCGATGTCCGCGGACTACCGCCATGTCCGCGGACATATCAAAAATCTGAGCATGGTGAATATAAATTTAAATAGTGTGCCCCATTTCCCCTTTGAGGTTGGCATTGAAAAGAGGCGTTTTTTTTTTTTTTTTTGCAGATGCTTGACAGACACCTGTTTTTTTGGATTTTTTTTTCTTACTTTACTTCTAAAATCTTCACATAACCTTCTCCAAAGCAACCCTTACATTCCAAAACAGAATGGCATTTCCCATAAAAGATAAGGAAATGCCATCGTCTTTAAAATAAACAACATTACTAGAATCAATATTCTCATTATTACAGAAGAACATACCAGCTCTAAGCATGAAGGCACACATGCCTCTGTTGATGACACACCTAGCAATGTTTTGCTGAGGACAAAAAACTGAACTATTGTCCCATATTGCCCTAGGTACTAATCCAGAAAAAAATACTTTGGCATTTGGAAGGATGTTCATTACTGCTTGAACCAAGTATTCCAAATCTGCCAACAAAGTAGGGGCACTGACATAGCCCAAATAGAAAGCACCATAGTGCAAAACTACCACATGGGGACTGTTGATCCTGCCCATATCTTCACAAACTTGTACAATTCCCTGTACATTGCAATCAGGCACAGTGCTCCACACCACCTCCACTCCTTTAACATCGAAAATCTTTGCAACATGCCTGCATTGAGCATACTGGTGTAAACCATGCACAAACATATCTCCGAGCACCAACACCCTGACTTTCTCCACTTCTGCCATCTTCACTACACACAGTCTCTTTGAACACAAATCCATAACCTCAACATCTGATTGGCTGATCCCTACAGTCTTCTTTCCATGCTGGATTTGCTGGAAAACCCTGGATGTAGTACGCCCTGTCCGCGGACCGCGTAACTCTTAGACAGCCCTTCTACCATTTCCACTTAATTCTCTGTGCCATTCCCTCATTGGATACAGCTAAGCAGGCACACAATACGGAGAACGTCCTCAGAACACACCCATTGTGTTTATTTTCGAACATATCAGGACACCGCGAGTGTTCTTAGAACACATTCAACTTGCCAGCGAACAATACGGACAACGTCCCCGGATCATCCCCATTTTCTTTATGTACGAACATTTCAGGGCACCGCGCGTGTTCTTAGAACACTTTCAACTTGACACTGAATCCATTCTGCTTATTTACGAACATTTCAGAACAGCCGTGTTGTCCGCAGACAAATCGAACACAACAAAAGCGTCTAGCACATAAAAAAAATACAACATTGCACCTATCTCATACTCCCTCACCCTCCCCAAACACTCTTACACACCAACACACTCCACTAAATTCAATTTTTAATCCAAGTTTCGAATGCAAGATGGCGGGCGCCACTGAAAATCTGACGCGCTTTACGCACCACGCTGTCCAATCAGCGAACACGTCAGATGTCTGCGGACATCGCGCAAGCCACTCGGCCAATCAGGGCACTGTCCGTGGAGCGAACCAGGAAGTCCGTCCGCGAAGCGAACGGAGATATCACTAATTTTTTTGCTTTACATTTTGGTCATTTTTAAAAAAAACTACTGGACGGATTTACACCAAATTTGCAAAAGCACGCTTTCGGGACCAAGCCCCCGCTCCTGCCGCAAATTTGGTGTAAATCCGTCCAGCGGTTTGGGCTGTAGGCGTGCGCAAAGTTTTTTCCTATTTTGTCTATGGGAAAAAACAAAAGTGGACCAAACCTCTCCAAACTTTGCAAAAAGATTCAGAGTGGGCCATATACTTTTTTTTGCAAAGGTTGGTGAGGATTCATCCAGAGGGAGCGAAGTTATAAGCCACCAAAAAAATGCTCTTCCTATGGAAACAGCAACTTAACCATAACTACATGGACGCTACCGCGTCCATATATATATATATATATTTATCTGTATGTGTAGAATCTCGATGTTCTATGACGCATTTCAGAAAATGTCAACCCCAGGAATAAAAGGCGTAAAAGTGTGTCACAGTAGAATAAAACAGCTAACGGTGAAGGAAGATTCGAGAAGGCTTGTTTTGCCAAGTGTCAAGGGCTGGGGCAGCCAAAAACTGGTAATCTATTTGAGGTGATACAATGAACGTGAGAAGCCAGACGGGCTCCTATTGAGGTGTAATGGAAAACCATTTTTTCCGCCAGGTTTTATTCATTTAAATACAATAAAGGAGCTCTCAACGTGGTCTCCTGTCAATTGGTCAGTTGAAAATAGACTTTGGGCAAGCTACACCTAGACCAGAAGATAAGGCCATGCTCATGCTCCCTTTTATACTCAGGAACAGTGATCCTTTGCAAGGCCGAGTTCAAATAACTAATTCAATGGCAGACAGTAGGAGTGATGGTGGATGTTGGGCTAATTGGGTGGGGAGGTATGGTCAAGTCCAACCCTCCAGCACCTGGGATACCAATTTGCCTGCCTACTGCCAGAAAGTGGAATATTCCAGAAGGGTACAAGCATGCCAACCGATTGTAGAGGGCCACGTAGCAAAGAGCCCTATGGTTTGAAAGCCAATAAAACATAGGGCCTCATTACACAGTAGGCGGGATGGGAAAAACGATGCCGGTAAAGGATTACCGGCATCGCTAACCTCTCCTGCCAATTACGACCAGACTACCAGCTATTAGCGGCACCGTTAAGAACGGTGCCTTTAATAGCGGCAAGCTCGCGGGTGCGCGAACTGTCATGTCCTCATTAGCGGCATGGCGGAAATAGGAGTCCATCACAAGACATGCAGACATGCTAATAGCGGCATGGAGCAGGTGAAAAAAAGCCCATACCGGCCTGGCGGAAATACCGGCATCGCGAACCACCCGTTAAGGGCCATGTGCAGTGTTCCCAACTGCCACATGTGGCCACAATCAGCACAGGTGTAGGCAATGGAGACTGGGCCAGCACAAAAGGAGCACACCACGCCCCTTCCCACACCCATTCACACACCAAAATGAGTCCAATACTAGCAGCATTGCATGGGCTGGAGGACATGATTGCATTGCAGCAGCAACAACAACAGGAAACACAGAGGAGACGCAGGAGGAGGAGGAGGGTGGAACAGGCCCAGCAAGGCCCACCAGTGCACCTAGTCATATCACAGAGGCAGCCACCAATCCCCAGGACCATAGCCAGTCCATTCAACCTAACCCGTGAGCATAAACACACCCTGTACCATCTAGACTGGGATACCATCACCACGATTGTGGACATGATACACAACGACAATGACATTGTCAGCCTCATAGACATCTGCACTGCCATCCCCCCTCTACTGAAGGTGGTTACTGTGCTCCACTTCCTGGCCACAGGCACCTACCAGCATACGGTAGGGCAGATGCATGGCATATCACAACCAGTATTCTCACGCACACTGAACCAGGTGCTCAATGCCCTCCTAAAGCACACAATTGAACACACATCTCTGCCACAGACTGCCCAGGAGATCTCCAACACCAAAGTTGGCTTCCATTCCCTGGCAGGCATCCCAAGTTGCATCAGGGCCATCGACTGTACCCATGTGGAATTGGTGGTCCCAAATGCCAATGAGGCAGTCTACCGAAACAGAAAGCAATACCACTCCATCAACGTCCAAATGGTATGTGACTCCAACAAGATAATCACACATTGTTGTGCCTGATATCCCGGATCAACCCATGATTCAATGGTCCTGCAGAACTCAACAATACCACGCTACATGGAGAGACATGCTGGACAACGTTCGTGGCTACTTGGTGAAGAGCAGGGCAGGCACATGGCAGTGTGATGTGGGGTGTGATTGGGGGGGAGAGATGCATACTCCAACTCGGTGTGATTGGGGTGGGGAGAGATGCATACTCCAGCTGGGTGTGAATGGGGGGGGGGGGGGATGCATACTCCAACTGGGTGTGAATAGTTGTCAGGATAAACAACGGACATACAGATTTACACCACTGTCCACTGAGGTAGCCCACAATGGACCTGACGCATCAAAACCACATGCAAGTAGTAAGCTGCACAACAATGAAATGAATCCATTACCTCAAACATGCAATATCCATCCACATGCACATTGGACATCAGACCATACCCTCTACAACACAATGCAGCTACATGCAGCCAAAATGGACATTGGAAATGTACGCTGAACAGCATCACAACCGATATGCGCCCTTGAGTGCATACAGAGGTATCTCCTGTAGCCATTATACCGATCCACACCCCTAAACCCCTACTGAAGTGCCGCATGACAGCATGGGGACATCAACTTTGGAATGGCAGTACACTAGCAGTGTGGTACAAACGGTGCCAGGACCAAAAGACACAAATGACTTGACCTCACCCAAGGACTACCTCACCTTCCCACATTGCAGTTGCTTTGATTGCCTCCATGCATGCAGGGATTTGTGGTTGTCATTCACAATGCAAAGTTGATTTGTGTGATATGTACAGGTTCCACTTAACATAAACACTTACACATACCCATTGTTGGACCCATGCAGGTGATGCTGGTTATCCCCTGAAGAGGTGGCTCCTTACCCCTGTACGGAACCCACAGAACAGGCACGAAGAGGAATACAATCATGCACATACCCGAACCCGCGTGGTAATTGAGCAGACATTTGGCCTTTTGAAGACACAGTTCCAGTGCCTCAGCAGGTCGGGTGGGGCACTCCTGTACGGGCATGAGAAGGTGGCCAAGATCACGGTGGCATGTGTCATGCTGCACAATATGTGTATCAGACGGAATGTGCCAATGCCCCTGACATTGAACTGCAACCACCTGCTGAGGATGATGATGATAGGGATGAGGAGGGAACAGACGGGGCTGCAGGTCATGCAGGTGGCGATGCCCAGGAGGGACATGCTGTGCGCCAGCATCTGATCGACCAATATTTCTAATACACATGGATGAACATTGTTCAATGGATGTGGGTATTTGGGCACTGGGTTTTTGTGGTGAAATGTACACTGTGGCCTGTCCACCAGTAAAGCACACATACACTAATAAAAATGTCCACTCCTGTGATTTCTCATGTCACCAGTGTGTATTATGTATTTTGAGCAAAAGAAGTGCATCAACCCAACTACGCAAACACCCTTTCCCCCCTCCCCAACAACACGCCCAAAACACCCTTTACCCCCTCCCCCACAACACTCCCAAAACACCCTTTACCCCCTCCCCCCACAACACTCCCAAAACACCCTTTACCCCCTCCCCCCACAACACTCCCATAGATGTCTTGTACATCAGTGCTGCATAGCTGTACATGTGTCAGCAACATCTGGCTGGCCCTAGTTCCCATCCCCACTGCCACCATTGAGTGGCTGGTCTGCCTCGAGCTGGCAGAGGAGGAGGTGTACGGTTGTTCCGGTGCCGGTGGGGGGTTCTGCTTGTCCATCGCATCTGCTATGCGTGTGAGGACCTGCCTCACAAGTGACATTTCCTCACATAGCCTGTTGGTGATGGCTTCTATGGCTAGTCTGATGTCCCTTGCATGCTCCCTGCACTCCTCCCTCGCAAGTGCAGCCTCATCCACATGCTGGCCAACCAGCATAGTGATGTCCTCATGCCGCTGTCTGATGATGGCCATGTCATGGCTATGTCTTCGTTGTGCGGTGGGTGCCGCACCTTGTTGTATTGGTCGTGCATCAGGTGATGAAACCGGTGGACTCCAGCACCCTGCCACGATATCATCCCCAGACTGGCCTTGGCTGCTGGAATGTGATGTCGGACGTCAGCTCGGTTGTTTTGATTGCTGGGGGCTGGGTGTATGTTGTTGGATGGGCGAGTTACAAGTGTCCTCCACATCAGATATCGGTGCCGTGGCAGCTGCCTCACCGATGGAGCTATTGGCAGCAGACAGTGTCCCTTCCGCGGGTGGAACGTGCGTGGGGGGGATTTTTGGATTGGGTGCTGCAATTGGTTCTGGCATACGTTCATGTCTTGGTGACGTGGGTGGCTTTGTGGGTTTGGCCCTCTGTGGGAGTGCACTCTTTCCTGTGCCCCTCGAAGTGCTGGCCATGTTGGATTGTGTTTTTAAAGATGACCGTTGTGCTATTTCCCATTCCTGTGCGATGACGCTACTTCCGGTTCCGCTTATTTACGGTGACCGCTAATAGCGGTCACCACTAATGCCGTGTTGTGGGAGGGCGGAAGTGCTATCAGCGCTTTCCTCGGTGCCGCTAAGGGCCTTTACAGGGCCTTTAGCGGCATGGCGGTGGTGTCCTTACTGGCATGGCGCTAAGCTTGTGCCCGTGTACTCGTGATGCAACGCTATTAGCATTCTGCTTCCTACACGGACACGTTATTAGCGCCATGCCGGTAAAGGACGTGACTTACCGCCTACCGTGTAATGAGGCCCATTGTGTATTAGTGTACATGGAAGATGACTTGCACTAGGGGTGGGCTTAGTTGTCCATCTGACTGTAGAGACCCAATCACAATTCCTCCCTATATAGAAAGTATACTTAGACTTTCCCCTGAAGCTTATTACAACTCCACATAGGTTTTCTGGCTTTGACACGTAGTGTGAAGTCCTTGATGACACATTTTTGTTATAAAGCTGTGTTTTTTATGTGAATCATGGAGAGAATGCTTGTGAGGCGTCCGTTGATGCCCATTGTACTCCCTGTTTCAGACAATTGCAATTAAAACAGTTATGTTTTGCTAACTTCCTGAGTCAGTCTGATTAACGATGTTAGAGTAAGATATGCATCCCATCCATCTCAGATACGGTTACCCCTCTTGAAGGGCCTATCGGTTCAGTATGGTTGAGTGGAATGAAACATGTAGGGTGAGGTATCTATGAATTATGGATGTGAAAAATACAATTCCCAGACATAAAACTTTCACCATGTTTCGATCTTTTTCAAGAATACAGTACATTAAAAAAAATGTGAAATGTTAGGTGCTGACTCCCACTGATTTTATCAGTATTTGCACTATAAAGTATACCTGTGATTTTGTAATCTATTATAGAAAATATATTTTTTGTATTTGCTTAATAAAATTGACATTTATTAATCCACATTTAGCTAAGGTTTTCTAAAAGGAAAAGAAAAACATGTTCTGTTCTTGAAATGAAGTGAGCAAACAGAGTTTAATTTGGCAGTGTGGCTCAATGTAGGCAACTTAGAGCCTGAGGCCTTTTGAGTCACATTGTTGTTATTAGCACTGTCACAAGTGAAGTCATGTATAATTTGTAATTGATTATTTATAACACACCTAATAACCAGAGCTTTCTAAGTGCAGACCCGGGGATCGAAACTGTGTTGCTCCACGTCAACTTGCTTCCAAGGTGAGCGCATTGCCCCTGAGCTATTCTCCTGGCTAAGTGATACCACCAGTGATGTCATTAGTGATTCCATCAGTGATGTCATCTGTGATGTTATCATTATGGTCATAGGCTGCGCAACAGGGGCACAGAGTTGTTAATAACTTTTAATACAAGTAACAGATTTGACCGAAATCTCAAAAGTCATTAAAAGTCTGCGGGGCTCCCAGACTGCAAAGTTTTGTAAAGATTTGTTAAAAAATAAGAAAGTTATTAAGCGTCAACAAATTTTTTAATTTGTGATACAGTCAAAATTTGTATTTTTCCACAAACAGCAAGACACAAAAAAATCATCCATTTACAAAACACACAAAAAAAGCAAGATAAAGAAGGTGAAACAACAAAAACAACCAATAAAAATAATCTTACAACAAATCAATCATAAAATACAGCACTAAAATCCATGACATTAATTATCTAATACAAATTTTGAATTTCATGAAAGAACACAAGGGATAGCACTAAGGAAATTTCAAAATATTTTTCAGTGTACATCTCCACTACATTAATTTAGTAAATCGACATTCCAAGTTCGTTAGAATGTCTATTTCTTTGGGAAGGCTCAGACTTCATTTCCAAAAGCAATAGACATGTAAGCCTTCAGGTCTTAATCAAGGTTTTGATCTCCTTTAGGAATCTCAGTACTTCCAGCGCTAAGAAAACCTCATTCCTTTACCATAATCTTTCCCCAATTTCCTCAGCTATCCATTCATTTATCTATAGACAAAAAAGGTCCGTTTTTCAAAAGCGCACAGCCCAAACCACTGGACGGATTTGGAGCAGGTCGGAATCAACTTGTGCATGAAGCGTTCAACATATTGCATTTCTCGGTTTGGGGTTATTCTGTGCAGTAGTTATTTAAATATTTGATGGAGAAGGGGGTGCCCCTTTCCCCCTAAAGATAGAGATATCTCCCATGGTGCATTGCAGGATCATGGTTTTCAGAAATGAAAAGAGCGCCATCTTGTTTTTCTCTCGATTCATGAGATATTTGCGGCGATAGCCGAGGTTATGGGAAAATGAAACACAGTAAAAAAGCTAATTTCAGGTAAAAAAAAATCATACAAATACCATCAGGTTAGAGGTGGGAGTATGGCTATAGGACACTGAGTGAAATATTGGCATTGGAGAGTGACTGAGTTTGCAACGCAAATCTTTCCATAAGCTCGGCTATAGCCGCAAATAGCCGACATCTGAAAGCAAACTGCATCACAGAAACAGTATGTGTTGAAGGGGGAAAGAGAGAGGGCAAGGGAGATGAGGAGGCCATTTGGTGAGTGCGGGAGCTGGTACAGATGAGGGGGACACTTGGGTGTACACTTGGTGAGGTGCTGTAGGCAGGAAAACATATATTTATTTTTTCAGCCATTTGATATTCGAGGCTACAAAGGACTTTGGATAACCGCAGGCATGTGTAGTTCAGTACTTGCAGTTCCATTTAATTTACAGCTATAGTGACCCCAGGAGCAAAAAACCACTGGCCTTTGCCGGCGACTCAATTATCATCCAGGTCTCCCATCCATGCAGTAACCAGGACAGACTCTGCTTAGCTTTCTATTATGGAAGGGGCTAGCCTCCTCAGGCCATTTTGCCATAAAAATGAGCCAAACTTACAAGACCACTTAGAACAATGGGCCAGCCCTTTCCTTGCGTTGAAGCTAAGCAGTGTCAGCCCAGTTTTGAAGCTAAGCAGGATCAGTCTTGGTTACTGCATGGATGGGCGACTGAATGGTCATCTGAATTATTATTATTTTTAAACCGTGTTTGAAAGTTATGCACTCAGAGACCTTTTTTTGCCTTTTGCTGAATTGCAATCTGGAATTTGCAGTCTCCCATTTAATAATAATAAATAAAATAGATATTTTTACAGCAACAGTGTGTTTTCTATCCCTGCAATAACTGCAACAAACCCTGCTTAGCTTCAATGGGTCGAAGGGGGATTCTGCCTATGGCCATGTAGCCTAATATATGAGCCTTCCTTACAAGACCACTTAGAGAATCATGGCCTAAGGAGATTTGGATAATTCCTCACTTTAAAACTAAGCAGGGTCGTTCCTGGTTACTGCATGGATGGCAGACAGTCCACAGTCCTGAATGCTGTGTGTTTTCTTAGTTTAAAATATCTCATAACACACAGAATCTGCATTATATTTTTTTAAGCCGTGCCACTGTCAGTCCTTGAAAGCTTTGCACTCAGAGACAATTGTTTTGCCCTTTGCTGAACTGCATTCTGGTATGTCTAGTCTCTCAGTGAAGAGGGGGGGGGGGATAATGCAACAATTGTTAACTCGTGCCTAACATAGTTCTATAAAGATTTATATATTTGAGTAACACTATGGCATGTGACCTTTTCAAGTTAGCTTTATAAAGCAGAGTATTGTTGAAAGCCAGACAAGGGGATGAGGAAGGGAAATGATGAGAGGGCAAGTAAGTCAAGAGTATTTGCCCACAATGTGACAAGAGAGTTTGCAATTCTGGACACTGGTACAGTTATTTTCCCCTGATTGTGGCTGCTTTCGGGGCACCAGTAAGGGATACATGTAGGTGGACAGTGTAACATTTTTTCAGAGGGAGGAGGCAACCCCTTGTTTTTTTTTAGGTTGGTAAACTTGCTCAAGTATTTGGATACCAGGATTTTACTCAGGTTGTCATGTTACCCATAAAACCACAAGCACTTGCTTCACGTTGGGATTTTAATATTTCACTACAAATTGCTTGGCTTAAAAGATGAGCATGTTTTATACTTTGCCAACATATTTATTGGAAGATGTCTTCTCTCAGGTTATTTTTCTGGTGTTCATTACTTTGCTATTGCTATTTTGTCTTGCACACTCTCTTCTAAAGAGAAGATCAATTGAACTACATTTGTATATTTCACTTTAAAATATATAGTGACTTACTGTGTGTATATTCATGGGTGCCAGCTTTTGATTTTTGCTGTGGGTGCACAAGTACCTGGGCATATGTTATTCTTGTAGCTGATCATTATTATCCTTTTTCACCCTGCTTAAATGTGGTTAGTTGGGGTTGTGCGATGTATCACAACAGTCACCAAGAGACTGGCCATAAAACAAGGGGCTGGTAGCTCGAAGCTTAACCAAAGTATGTGATTCTTGGAAAATAATTTAATAACACAGATACATTACTGAAAAACATTGCGAGTTCTCAAAGCCTGCAATCTTTATACATAATACAAAATATATATATTTTTACAGCTACAGTTACATTGAGGGTGAATAATTACTGATGACCTAGTTCTCCCATCAAGGCAGCAACAGCGACGGACCCTGCTTAGCTTCAAAGTGAGGAAAATGCAAGTCCCCTAAGGCCATGGTGCCAAGAGGGGGCTGGCCTCTTTCTCACCTTGAAGCTGAGCAGTACTGTGCGTATATTCATGGATGCATGCTTTTGATTTTTTCCACATTTCCCTGCTGCTTAAATGTCGTTAGTTGGGGTTGTGAGATGTATCACAATAGTCACCAAAAGACCGGCCATAAAACAAGGGGCTTCGAGCATGAGACAAGACCTTTCGGCAGAGCCAGTAAAGCACATGTCGTTGTGGCATGACCGCTTCACCACAGGTCAAATTGGGAAATGCCCAGTTAGACACAGCCAGTTGGGTGCAGGGACCTCTTGGCGCAAGGATGTTTTGGCGTGAGAGGTCGCAATTGGCGCATGCATGAACCAGCAGGCACTTGGCATTTTGTACCTCTCCGCGCAGGGATGTTTTGAGCAAGAGGTCGCAATTGGCATGAGCCTGCAGGCACTTTGGAGTTAGTAATATGGATTAAACATGAAAACCATTTGATTTGCTGCAACATTATAAAACAGGATGGGCCATGTATTATGAGAATTGAGTTGGATAATGGTGATTCATGCTCTACCTTCCTGATGATTAGCAGTTTAGTTTCAAAAATACAATTAAATCAGAATATTCCAAATTTAATTCTTGAAGTTTCAATTTATTTATAGTGTTGTCAGCCGACATGTGTTTCGATCTTGGTCGATCTCAAGGCTGGCACAATACATTAAATTAATTTTCAAACAGCCCAAAGAGTACCATTCTTGGACAAGTGCCTGCAGATGATGTACAACCCTCTTAGTTGGATTGGATCCTAGTTGTTTATAACACCCCAGGGTGCCTGGGTGTTTATTGTCCATGCAGATGTAGTCTTGTGTTGTAATATAACAACATTGCCTCCCTTGTCTGCCTCCTTAATTGTGATGGTACAGTTCCTTGCTAAGTTATCTAGTGCCTTTTGTTCCTCTTTGTTGGGATTTGATCTGCTCCTTTTCTTTCCATCACAAGGTTTGTCTATGTATGCATGAATATCCTTTGTTAATGCTTTGTGGAATGTCTCAATGACATTCTCACTCCCCAACTGCGGAGTGAATTTAGATCTGGGCTTAAGTTCATCTAGTTTCCACATTTCTGGCTTTCACCCATAGCTCTCTACATATAGTTCCTTGATCTAAACAAGTCTCTTTATCTAAAGACATTAGACGTACTGTACTAGGAATATCTGTCATACTATATGTGCTAGGGGTCTAGTATAGGTTTGGAAACATAAACGCATTATAATCTGCTGAGGCTATCAAATCCAAATAACATTTGACTACCAACCAAGCGATGAAACATTACGGTATTATTCTATTTTCAAATCTAAACTGGTACAAATAATTAATACATGATCACTAAAAGTAAGCTAATGAACCCAAATGATTTTCTGATCTCATCAGGTCTAACGACTAGATCAGTAGAAGAAGGGGTAAGCTTATACTTATCATTACCAGAACACATCACATGGTGGCATTCATATGATGAATGAGATTTTCACAATTCAGTTTGCACCAATATGAAGCAGTCAAATTCCCCCCAACAAGGATTATGCTAACGCTTACCACTCTGGGTTAACCTATCCAATTACCGTACTATATAGGATGACAATACTCCCATTTATATAAACTCACCATAACGGTTCAGGTGCAAGTGAGATGCAATATGTAACTGTACACATAGACAATTACCTAGCAATGGTAATCTTGTACAATCAACATCAAAAATCTATTTTTCTGTTTCCATGTCTGTTCTTTTTCACTTCTATGTGACCCACAATCTTCAAACTGGTGTGGGGTGTGTAATCATTTTACCCATCTCTTGGTTTCTTTTCTCAATTGAAAACAATTTTCCAATTGTCAAACATTATTTTACAAATGTATAATTACTTTTTGGAATCGTTTATTTTATGCTAATACACCATACATATTGTTGTTTAATCATGTGAAATTATATATGAATGTTAATTTAATTTATTGTGCCAGCTTTGAGAACAACCAAGGTCGAAATACGTGTCGGCTGACTACACTATAGATACATTGAAACTTCAAGAATATTACATTTTGAATAGTCTGATTTAATTGTATTGTTGATACCAAACTGCTAATCATCAAGAAGGCAGAGCACAAATCACCATTATCCAACTCAATTCTCATTGTTAATTTTTCAAGGCCCTGGTCTGGGTGGGCTTTGTGGAAGGGTGAACGTAGCCTGTCATAATCGAAACAAAAAAGAGTGGTCATAAGCGCACGGGTACCAATTCGAACCCATACATTTTATTTCTTCTTGTACATGTATTACAACACCGTTGCAGAATATAACACGTATTAAACATGAAACACATTTATTTACTGCAACATTATAGGACAGAATGGATTACACTGTCTCTGGGCAACATTATAATACTGAAAAAACTAAATAAAAACACATTTATGCTGAACGTTGCCTTTAAGATCCCCGGCCTGCAGGAGATTGAGACACAGTTTTTAACCATTATGCTACAATGACATTATTGTTTGAATTGTCACAAGTTTCATACATAGCCTTTTACAATTGGACAAATTAAATTGTAAGTATGAAATGTATGCACCTTGAACCACTAAGCCATTGTGGCGTAGTGGTTGAATGCTGGTTGTTGAACTCTGGCAGACCAGGGATCAAGACTTTTTAAAATTTTGATTTAAAACAGAATATTTTGGTAAACACTCGGGGCTATGTATTCAAACAGGCATGCCTTTGATCTATGGATGGGGCTTCCTTCATGGAAACATTCACCCAATCACTGCATGATTCTATGAAGGTCTTTTGAGCTGAACTTCCAATGGGTTAGTGCACGTATTCCATTGCACGTGAGCCAGCGCAAACAAGGCTTTCTTTATAGCTCAAGGGAGGGGCTTTCCACACAGTCCCTTGATTTTGAAAACAGCAGGAGCAAGTAGACATCACTCGTCTCCAGCCCCTTATTCTAACTTTGCTAAGCTGAATAAAACATATTTTACTCCCCCCCTATTCTGATTCTACACTATGTGCCCCTCCTTCAATAATTTACAGATCCCCTATGGCCATTCAACACAAACAAGTAGAGGTGCAGGAGAAATCATGAATATAGCCAAGTTACATGTCTTGAATACATTGTTATATGCCACAAGTCCCTGGTTATTTGTAAGATGATCATTTAGATGTCCTTTTTACTCTGCATTTGGGACTTTTAGTACAGGACACTTGTTGAACAAAACAAAACTACAAGTCAAAAAATGCACGCATAAAACAAGAACTGGATTGGCATCTTCCGAATTACATGGAGACATACATACACACACACACACACACACACACCCACACACACACTGACACTGAAAACTCACACTTGACGTGTCACAATGCTCACATAAATAAACGGGTGCACACACATGCTCACACACTAACATTAGCCTTCAGAGAGAAAATGCACACTGCACGCACAATCCCTCACAAACAACTTCACACCATGTACACGCACACACACACACACAAACACACACACGCTCACATCAAACACACATACATTGCATGCTCACCCTCTCAGGTGACAAGGGTAGCCTCACACCACACATTCCGTCTTACACTGCACATATTTTCAAAAAGAGGAAAACACTGTCTCTTCTGGGAAACATAAAACAAACAGAAATTGGCTGCTTAACCAAAGTGTGTGCTACATGGCAACAATTGTCATGTCACTGTGCACTACCTAACAAAATTGTTGAGTTCTCAAAGCCTACAATCCGAAGGCTATGGCTAGTGGTCTGGTATCATTTGAAAATGGAAAGTGGGCACGGCAAAAGGCAATGCCCACTGACCATGGCCGAAGACCATGCTTGTGTTTGGAAGCGTTTTCGAAATCTATGGAATAACACAACCTTTGAAATTCAAGGAAAATACTTTAGTTGCAGGGACGTTAAGGCGAGCAATACATTGTAACAAGACCTTTGAAATTCAAGGACAAATCTTTAGTTGCAGGGGCATTAGGGTGAGCAATACATTGTAAAAAAACCTTGAAATTCAAGGAAATATTTAGGCCAAGTGCATGGCCTAAATTGTTATTAAGGTAATCAAAGTTTTCATGAGCTAACTTATAAATGATGTTATGTCTAATTCCATTATAGATGTAATCAGTTATTTACAATGTAATTAGTGTTGTCACCAGTGATGGCATCTTTGATGTGATTTGTAATGTCATCATTGTTCTCATACAACATGTAATTAGTGATGTCATCAGTGATGTGATCTGTGATGCCATTATTGTGGTCATATGCTGCCCAACAGGGGGCATGAAGTTAATGTGGCTTTAGCTGAATTTCAGGGGTTTTGTTGGGTTAAATTCTCACCTTAACTCCCTGCAACTAAAGTTGTTTCCTTGAATTTCAAACATTTTGTTACAATGTATTGCTCGCCTTAATGTCCCAGCAACTAAAGAATTTCCTTGATTGAACATATATATATGACATCACATGTGTATGTACTTTTCATGAAATATGTGTACAAGGGATTCTTATTATAATGTTGCGAAACAAGTCTCAAGGATCATTGTAATAAATATCATACCCTAATTAGTGCATTGAACGATGCATTGATATAAATAGCATTCTATTATGGGGTTCTATCTGGTATACTAAGCTACTCATACAGAAACATAACATTGTGTGCAGTGTACAAGATGAAGGTATAATATTCGTAGTGTTAATATGTTGAATAATGAAATGATAATTGTTTTCTTAATAGATTTTTGTGTACTGTGAAATATGTAATAAGTAACTAATAAAACACATGTATTACATAATCGCATTACTATAGACAAAACACAAAGACACAAGAACACATACCAATATGGGTATATACATGGAAAGTGAAGTTAGCAAAAAAAGCACAAGTAGTAGCAGAAACAATTCATAATTTAACTGATTATTTTCATGCAAATAAATGATTGCTCTGTTTCAAAGCTGCTATTCACCCTATGTATATGTATCACTTGATGT
This sequence comes from Ambystoma mexicanum, assembly GCF_040938575.1. Classification (NCBI taxonomy): domain Eukaryota; kingdom Metazoa; phylum Chordata; class Amphibia; order Caudata; family Ambystomatidae; genus Ambystoma; species Ambystoma mexicanum. The sequence continues at coordinate 628,398,041 of NC_090937.1, forward strand.
GATTGGACCCTAAGGAAAGTAGCATGAGTACAATGTATACAAATATGACCATATACAGGGAAAGTACAGCCATAAAAAAAACAACAGAACTATCAGAAAGTGCTCACAAGTCTATTGATTATCTTTATGCACAAAAGGGATTGCTGTCTTTCAAGCTTGCGTCTTCCCGTATGTATATGTTTCATATGATGTGACTGGACTCTAAGGGAATTACTGTAAGAACCTACTTGAAGGATACGTCTGCAAATAAAATAACATTTTTAGTTTCTGACTGTTACTGAAGAAAAACATGTGGCCTAGATATGTCAGCAAAAGTAAAAAGAGTGAGTAAGACATGTGATGTCATCAGTGATGTCATCAATGTGATGTCATCTTTGATTAACTGGGTGTTAGTCTTAGCAGTGCACGGTGGTGGCACGAGTTATGGTTGCTTAGCTTACCATAACTGGCGAATTTCAAGGGTTTTTCTGTTTTACTGGGAACCATAACGTCCCTTTGACAACATTTTTTCACTGAATTTCATAGGTTTTTAGTAGCGCAACTTAACCATAACGTCCCTTTAACAAAGTTTTTTCACTGAATTTCATAGGTTTTTAGTAGCGCAACTTAACCATAACGTCCCTTTAACAAAGTTTTTTCATTGAATTTCATAGGTTTTTAGTAGTGCAATTTAACAATAATGACTTTCACTTTATATACATATCATATGGAACTGACTGAATCTCTTCTACTGTACTTGATGTCCGCGAACTCATTTAATGTTTGCAGACATGTTCGAAGAACAGTACCACTACCTAAAAAACACTGGGGGGTATGTTTGATTGTTATATCATAACATAGGAACATTTAACACATTCAAAAAGGAGCACACAAACACATTATATGTACTAATACATAAGAAATGTAACCCATATATACAACACACTAACCATTCATTTAAATGCACTATGTTCTAAAATGGAATATACCACAAGAAGATAAATTGGCTTCCAACATAATTACCTCACAAACACGTCAGAACTGAGAACAAGAGCAGACACACTGAGTACATAGGACATATCTTACCTGAAATAGTAAGTGTACTTAATTGTATTCATATATTTAGAAACGTTCTGTATTAGATAAAAAAAATATTATCTTTTTTTTTTTCTCTCACAGAAATGTCTAGTACTCTGGAATGGCTAGAAGAGCATTTCCCACATGACAAAATGTCACAAGACAGTGAAACTAATGGTAAACACTTTATAATATAAACCATTTAATTATTATTATTTTGTATACATTTAACATATATATATTTTTTTTGTACAGGGCATACCAAAATAGAAAATACCTCAGAAAAACCTGTTATGGATAACACTTTTCACAGTATAGAAGAAAAAATGGATTTATTGTTGACTAATTTGAATAATTTGAAAACTTTTGTGGAAGATCATTTTAAACCAAAAACCTTGTACCATTGCCCCACATGTACTTGTCCCTCCTCACCATATCCCAGTCAATTATCCCCAAACCCTCTCCATAACCCAAAACGTTTTGATGAGACTTCCATCCCTTCTTCACCTAATAACAATCATGTTGAAACCCCAAATTCTCCTGTTTTTGTTTCTGTTTCTGCCTCACCTTCTCTGTCATAAATTATTAATATATGTTAAATAAAGTTTAATTTTTATATTGTGTTGTAAATAGTTTAATTTTTTTTTTTAAACAATGTAGGAGTCCGCGGACGGTGCAGGTGTTCTGAAATGTTCGTTAATAAACGAAAATGGAGGTGTCCTGAAGAACACTATACCTGTACTGTTCGCTAGCAAGATCAAACTATTCTAAGAACACACGCAGTGTCCTGAAATGTTTGTAAAAAAAAAATTAAAGTGTTCTAAACAGCACTATATCTGTACGTAGTGTTCGCTATCAAGTTTAAACTGTTCTAAGAACACAATTGGTGTCCTGAAATGTTCGTACATAAACAAAAATGGAGGTGTCCTGAAGAACACTATACCTGTTAGTAGTGTTCGCTAGCAAGTTCAAACTGTTCTAAGAACACAAGCGGTGTCCTGAATTGTTCGTAATTAAACGAAAATGGAGGTGTCTTAAAGAACACTATACCTGTCTGTAATGTTCGCTAGCAAGTTGAAACTGTTCTAAGAACACAATTGGTGTCCTGAAATGTTTGTACATAAACGAAATTGGACGTGTCCTGAAGAACACTATATCTGTCCTTACTGTTTGCTAGCAAGTTTAAACTGTTCTAAGAACACACGCAGTGTCCTGAAATGTTCGTTTCACGTCTGACGCATTTTTAATTAATTAAGGACCCGAACAGTGTCCGTAGAACATCAACACACATGCGCTGGCCAATCTCTGTGCATTTGGTGTCCTGCGGACATGCGCTTCCTTCGCGGACTTGTTCGCGAACAGATCATATGACCGCGCACACGCTGATCGCGTGTCTGAATGCGGACACTGTTTGTGTCCCCGAACAAATTAAAAGTACATTTTTAATTAATCCATAATATTTTCAAATAAAATCTCACCATGGCACAAGTCCCACATAGTAATCCTGAGTTTCTGCATACCTTTTGAAACTTTTTGAACTTTTTTTGTGTTTGATATGTCCGCAGACAGCACGCATGTCTGCGGACCACGCACAAGCACCCCTACAAAAGACCACGCCCTAGAGCTTATCTCATTGTGTTTCTGGCTATTCTTCAGAACACAGCGATTTTTGCTGCCACCTGCAGATTACACCATCATCGAGATGGCATCCCTGGCTGCTGAACTGCCACCTGGTGCTGCACCTGCTACAGCACCACCCCCGCCCCCTCCACCACCACCACCTCCCCAAGGGCCTGCAGAGGGACACAGGAGTGAGGATGCAGAGGAGGAAGAAGAGGATGATGAGAATGAGGTAGAGGAAAACCCTACTACCCGCACTAGGCGTGAGTCTTGGGTGTGGCGGTTATTTACCATTCATGGGAATGTTCCTAAGGCTCGTGCGAACCGTGTTACCTGCAATGAGTGCAAAATGATACTCAGTCGCAGGAAGCACGGTAAGTACAGCTTTGGGACCACTACTATGAAGCGACACCTGAGGTCATTTCACTCTGGGGCTATTTGCAGGGTTGTACCTTGCGAAGAACGTAGCAGGTTGATTTCCTCTACTTCATCCTCTGTTTCTGATCCTGTCACCACAAGGAACACCTCTCTGGGACAGCGTCTTCCTCAAGCTGCCTCACAGGCCATACAGAATGCTGATGACCCTTACCTTTCGAGGGTCACAGTTGTATGTATGTACTGTGACACAGTACTCTGCAGGGTGGAGCGACTTCGTAGTGCTTTCGAGACTATCGTCTCAGAGCACGAGAAGATCTGCTCACTACCCAAATAAAAACCACTCTACATCTTCCTCTCTCAGCTCGCCCTTTCTTATCCCTGTGGTTGGTGTCCCCCCCCTTACCTTCCTTTCCCCTCCTCTCCTAGTGTGTCGTGTATAAAAAACCAAAAGAAATACAAAATATCAACAAAAAAAAAAAAATAAGGCTCTTTTCAGAGCCGCCTTTCACAGTTAAAAAATAGAAGTGAAAATAAATGAAGCAGGGCCCTCTGTATTTTTTAGAAGTCCGTGGACAGTTCGCAAACATTTAAAAAATTGGGTTGCTACCTTATCACAAACATTGCAATTTTCTCTGGGAGGAAGTAGTGGCTTTGAAAAGAGCCTTTGGGAGGTGTTTGTAAGTCAAAAATTATAAATGCTTAACACCTACTTCAAAATGGATGTTGTAATTCCAAAAAAGGTTGCAATGCATTTTGTACATTTCTCAGAAAAATCTGATAGCCACCATAAGTAAGATGGACTCCATCTTTGTGAAAAATGTTTGTACTACGAAACAGAATATTTTCATTGTGAAAAGAAGACATGCCAAAATCTTTTAGAAAGGCACAAACAGATTTATTAATATTGTGCCTTGCTTTTTCCATTTGTGGACCAAATGAAGAAGAACGAAGCTACATTTGTCTCTGCGCAATCCGTGAAAATATCACTTGAGAATTAGGAAACATGTCCATAACCTTCCCAAGTCCTTCATTCATAGCAAATTGCAAAACAATTCCAGTCACATGTCCTAAACTGTTCCCTCCACAATGAATTACAATTATGTCTGGATGTTGCTCTGTCTTCAAAGTAGCACAGAGAGGTAGCAAGTCTAACCACTTCATTCCAGTGTACTTCCACATGTGGAAATCGAAGATCTACAGCTACTCCAGAGCTTTCTGCATGCACCTTCAACAAATATATCCATGAATCTCCCAAAATCCATACAATGGTTTTCCTAAAACACACAGACATAGCTATCTGTTGTTCTCTCAGCAAAAACAGTATATGAGAAACTCTCTTCTGGCAAAACACACCCACTAAACTTTCCTGACCAATCCCTTTCAGTACTCATTCTCATTTGCATGACTTCTGAACCCAAAAATCCCCGGATGTAACTCCCGATGTCCGCGAACTACCGCCATGTCCACGGACATATCGTAACATGAACAGCCCTTCTACCATTTCCACTTCACTCTCTCTGCCATTCCCTCATTGGATGTAGCTAAGAAGAATGACCATGCACCAATCACATTCAAGACCTCTACATCTAACTGCATCATCATAGATCAGCACTGCAAATGTACTGTGAATCTCTCTGAGTACAAGTGTCATATCATTGGCAAGCACCATCTACCAGAAATACTGTACAAGTCTCCAAGATTTCTACTTGCAGCTCCATGCATATCCATATGCATGAAGACAAACTTCAGGTATGCATATTTTCTGTACAGTATATGAACACATTTTCAAACAGACGTGTAGCTTGTGTAATCTGTAAAATGAATTTACTGTATTTTTTTCAATTTCCTAAAATCAATTATCACTTATAAACTTTTATACTATTTACTTTCTTTATACACACACACTCAAATCATGTTAAACTAACATTTTAAATGAAATATGTAGACTACATATATTCAAACAAAATTGCATGCAAGCACAATCTATGTTTAAATCTTTAAAAAAAAATACAATTTCATATTTTTTTGTTTTTATTTATTTATTTACTTAATTACTTTAATTTAGACATGATATTGAGGCGCTATTACGTAGAACTGCTTAGTTACAGAAATAGTAGTATTCACTGGTATATTATACATTTCACAAGACATAGTAAAGATATTTTTTTGCTACAGTTAGTCATTCAATACAATTTGTTCATTAAGAACATATCATATGTACTGAACTGATGCAATGTATCTTATGTAAATAAATTAGTTTAATGGTTTTAAAGAAGGCGCTGAGGATTTCAATTAAAAAATCAATATCTAAATTAAAAACAGCACTATATACAAACAATGTTACTAATTTGAAGACCAGCCTCCTGAAAAGAAGCAGCCGAATTCGAAGAACAAAGAAGAACTAAGAAGTTACCTGTTCATTTAAGAAAAAAAGTAAGTAGAATATCACCATAATATTTGTATTATTACTGAAACATACTGTACGGTTAATACAAGCTATTTCTGTGCCTAAAAATAGAGATTGTGTACCATTTTGTCCAAAAATCTCCATGTCTTAAACAGCGATTTACAACCAGAATGGCCCACAAATTCATATTTTTGGACACACAAATTACCCAACTGAACCGCTACAATTTTCATATTATAGAACAAACAACTGTTTGAATTGTATACATTAGATTTACTATTTGTACTTTTCCACACCACTAGCTTACTTTTTTTTGGTCATCTGAACCCCAGTTTAGTAACACATAAATTCAAGAATACCTATCCCTACTAGTTGTAGTTCCCAATGCACAATCACACACCATTACATACATCTTTATCATCTTACTCAAACATTCATGCACACAGCACACATGCATTGCAGAACACCCCAACCCATACCTTCTTTATTTTTTTCAACAGACCGTAAAGAATGCCTACGAAAAGTCAATTCCATAGAAAGCAACGCAAAAGTAGAGCAAATGAAAATAAAAGTGTCCAACATAAGCATCCATCTCTAGCAGAATTTGTAAAAAAAAGTTGAAACAAAACAGCTAATAGAGTCATATAGTGAAACACAAGAAGTTTCAAGTACAAAAACTTTGCCTCCTCTATCAAAATGTAAAACAAACCAAAAAACAATGAACAGAAAATCAGCTATAACTACAGATAAAACTACTTCTTTAAATTTTAATATAGTGCAAAGTAAACATACCAAGAAAAGTATTTTAGCCAAAATGTACCGTCACAAAGTCCTACAAAATCTTATAAAAACAGGAGAGAAATCAGGTTCAATGCTTAAAACCTATTGTAGGAAATTAATCTTGGAAGCGTTGATGGACAGTGCAATTCTTCTCAAAAGAAAGTTATTTATTTTACTGTTAAACAAAATGAAACCACTAACAAAACGAATAACTAAATTACAAAAAATACTTCTTAATACACGAAATGTCAACAGAAAGAACGTCTTAAGTATCTGCGGAGGTGAATGGAATCACACTACAAGCACAGAACCATATTTTAACGAAGAAGCGTACAAACAAAAGCAAACAAATACAATTGCCATACATAGCAGTGGTCGAGGTTATGAAAAAGTGAATAATACCATAATGGAACAAGAAGTACTCCTTACAAAAATATGCCCTGAAAACTTAGAATTACCCCTCCATTCAACTGAATTAGAACGTCTAGTGTACAAATATCCATGCACGTCAATGTGTAACATTCCCAAACAATGTTTCAAATCTTTACGCCAATTCCTCAATAAATATGTAAAAAGCAAAGACAAAATCAAAATTAAATTACTGCAAAATATGGATACCTGTCCAGTGCGCAAGTACACAGGACTACAAGGACATGCATTGGCCTGCATTACAGGACCTACTTGTAAAACCACTTTCCATGATATCAAAAGGATATCAACACATCATTCAAATATAAGAAATCTAGTCTATAAACTGTACTATGCTAAAAGTCCTGCTTTAGCAGTAGCAAAGTTAAATAACATCCTTCTACATGGTACAGCGAAAGACCTACTTGAAGAAATTGACTATATCCAGAAAAAATATTTTGGAAGTGAAAGCCATTTACAGAATGAAATAGCTTTAAACCAATTAAGCAACAATTGTACACATGGCAACCTTTTGCTAAACACATACAAAAAAGAAATACTAAAATTTAAAAATACATCAGCTGAAGTACCAAACCATGTATGTGTATGTTGCCCTAGAACTTTTTATAAAAGTAACACAAAAACTGTAGACCTATCATACAAAATAGAAGACAATGAAGATTCTAAATGGTTTGAATTATCTCTCTACCTTGTAGCAGAAAACAAATACGAAATAACTGAGCCCTTAATACGTTGCAGTTACTGCACTACAAAACTTGACAACAACCAAACTCCTTCACATGCTATCACAAATAATTTGGAATTATACCCAGTACCAAAACCCCTACAACAACTTAATTTATATGAGAGCATCATAATTCAACCAGTACACCCATTTCAAGCAATAACACGCCTTCAACCAAAACCAGCAAAATTACCTCACTCTGAATTGGTAAAAGGCATTCGTGGAAAAGTAGTTTATTTACCATTAGATCTAAAAGAAAATGTGCATACTCTAGGAGTGCAACGTCCAATGCAGCAATCTTTAATTATCTTAGTAAATGGAGTACCTACAAAAGACAAACAATTATATGGCAACAGCTGGTAGATTTACATAAAGTTAGACTAGCCTTCCAATATCTTAAAGAGAATAATGAATATTACAAAGAAATTAAAGGATAGTTCCGGGACTTTTTTTTTATTGTCCCTACGGTTCGTCCATGTGTTTTTAAGCATAACTCGGTCGATCGTAGAAAACTTTCCTATGGACCTTACCCGACTTTTCGTCCATTAACGCACTCGAAATCAGCCGCCATTTTCTGATAATCCTATCACTTGCCGCATCGCCCTGGCTCACCTGCTTTTGCGGCACTAAATCAAATCCCCCGCCCCTGAGCCTGACATCAGCAGACGCGTACCGCCCATTTCCCAACGCCAAAGCACGTTTCGTGTCAACAATCGCTGCGCCTCAGCTAATGAACTGTCGCCATGGAAATGGCAGGACGCCTCTTTCCTCAATAAGTATAAACACACCGTTTCACAACACACAGCAGCAGATTTTCGATTCCATTACTCTCTGTGTGTTACTTTGAGTATTCTGTGACTCGTTTCTGTGCTCTGGTCAGCTACCTTCGTTGATTGTAGCCCGTGTGAACAGATACCAGTACCACCGCTATAAATTATTTTACTTTCTTTACCACACAATGGCTACAATAATGCCGTATATGTACGAGCCCGAGTACACCGAGGAAGAACTACTGGAAAGGCAAGCACGCGAAAACGATGGGGATTCGGACGGCAGTTGGGAGGACCAGTCAACGGATGAAGAGCCTGGACCATGTCGCATGGACGGCGTCTCCACCTGGTGCACGTGCAATCGGTGCGAGCTAATGCCAACTGAGGAGGAGAACTGCTGCTGCCGTGAAAATTCCGGGTGCTTGGCCTACATTTCGGAAGGCGAGCCAAGTCCGCAATGCATCACCGAGCTGCCAGAGTTCAGGGAAGCCTGCCTCTCACGGACAGTGTTGAGGATGATGATGGTGCTTATGCACGAACTTTGCGGCACTGTTCGTCCGCGTAATTCGAGTAACGAGTAAGTATACTCTGGTTGTGATGTCAGTGATGCCACTACTATTTCATGGTCGTCTCATCATTCGAATGCATGTAAATTGGTTCCATGTTGTGCATTTTCTAGATAGAATTTTTTTCAAAGCAGAATGACATTTTTTACCTGAATCGACAGTGATAAGAAAGTTGTCATTTTAATACAGTTTGCATCTTTCATTTTCACAGGTGGTACAGGCTGGTGGCCTATCGTTGCTTCACTTGGTGGCTTCATGGGAGGCTCGGACACCGCGTTCGGAGAGTAATACCTGCCTGTGCGGTACTTGCCATTAGACAACATTTCCCCAGCGACAGTGGACAATACCGCGGATTTTCCCTGGATGTGCTGCAACCGCAACTTTACAATGTGTAATGTTTATTATTTATGTTCAATTGAAATTAAGATCTAAAATAAAACCCAACATATATTTTAACAATGGTTGTTTTGATTTTTTAAATGAATCTAGTGTGTCTCCATTGAATAGTCTTCCTGTGCCTTGTCTTGTCACACCACATGTCTCCGGCCAGCATCCTCCCTCATGCAGGCCGCCCACCTTCAATCCACATAACCGTTGAACCCATATGCAGCAGACATACATATGTTATTTTGCGGGTTGGCATGAAGCCTCCCGGCCTTGCCTCCTCCCCCAAAAATACTTACCACACCACTTTGTTCAAGCGTTGGCAATAAAAGGAAGGCCGTTGGATTTTATTGACACAAAACATGGTTATAGGTAAATAATCAATATGGTTGATCATAATAAATCATCCTTTTGGGCACCGGGTACAGAGATGACCCCCTCTGGCCCGTGCCGCCTTGCCACCACAGGCCAGCCTGCTGCTGACTAACTGCCTAGGCATCCAGGGTCTCCAGGGTGAACTGCACCCATATATTCTCCTGGGAGGCTGAGGTATTTATAAACTCACCCCCCTGCCTTCCATGTACTAGATCCTTCAGCCTGCCTCTTACATGCAGTTAGATGGCCTCTCCTTGGTGAGGCCCTGCGGCAAACGAGTCTTGTCTGCACGACCACCGCCCCAATCCACCCCCCGCCCTATCAAAGGCAGTTCGCACCGGGGTACTTGCGCTGGCAAGTGGAGCTGTCAGGGAGCGATAAAGGCCAAGAGGTGCCAAAGACCATGTACACTTCAAAGTGGTCTATAGAGCATGGGTTGTTGTTCCCATGTCTACCTCCAGACCCCGTGTCTCCTGCCAAGCATCCCCCCTCACGCTGGACGGCCCCCTGCAATCCACATAAGTGTGTCTCCATTCACGAGTCTTCCTGTGTCTTGTCTGCACGACCACCGCCCCAATCCACCCCCCGCCCTATCAAAGGCAGTTCGCACCGGGGTACTTGCGCTGGCAAGTGGAGCTGTCAGGGAGCGATAAAGGCCAAGAGGTGCCAAAGACCATGTACACTTCAAAGTGGTCTATAGAGCATGGGTTGTTGTTCCCATGTCTACCTCCAGACCCCGTGTCTCCTGCCAAGCATCCCCCCTCACGCTGGACGGCCCCCTGCAATCCACATAAGTGTGTCTCCATTCACGAGTCTTCCTGTGTCTTGTCTGCACGACCACCGCCCCAATCCACCCCCCGCCCTATCAAAGGCAGTTCGCACCGGGGTACTTGCGCTGGCAAGTGGAGCTGTCAGGGAGCGATAAAGGCCAAGAGGTGCCAAAGACCATGTACACTTCAAAGTGTTCTATAGAGCATGGGTTGTTGTTCCCATGTCTACCTCCAGACCCCGTGTCTCCTGCCAAGCATCCCCCCTCACGCTGGACGGCCCCCTGCAAACCGCATAATGCCACGACATATACACGTCATTCATTCACAAACACACCCCTGTTTCGAATTCTTTATAACCCACTTCATATTTCGAATGAGAACTTCTTTGCGCTTTGCTAGTCAACCCGTGAAGGTGCTGGTTATCTGCTCTTCGTCTCTGTGAACTTCCGTGACCACTTCGAGCAAACTCGTCAGTTTGCAACCTGTGAACTGCTCCCTATTCTACGACAAGAAACTACTCTGATCCCTGCATCTAACTGTTTGTTCGTCAAGGTAAGGCCATGTACCATAATCATTTTGCGTCCAATTTTTTAATTTATATCGATTTGCTAGTAGTCATCAAATTGCATCCATGTTTTCTTTTCGTTCAAGACAGTACATGCAAGGAACTAGTCACATGTTCTGAGTTCAGTCAAATTATTTTTCTATTTTTTTAAAGTTATTCAAATACTTATCTGCATGTGAATAACGTGTATAGTTACAAGAACCAAAACGAACCTTGCATTGGACCTTTTATGTGTCATTTAATTTTTTAACACAAATTGTATTCATTGAGAATTGTTGATCTTTACTTTTCAGAACTTTCCACAATGCCTGCCTGTTCCATTGGCGGTTGCCCTTCGAAGACCCATAATAAATCTGAAGGTACTATAATGCATGTTTTCCCTAAGACAATAGATCAGATAAGAGAATGGGTCCGATATTGCGGATATCCACCGTCTGAGCTTGAAAGTAGAGTCCTAGAAGTCTTTGCGGACAAGAGGGGTGATCGATACCGCATCTGCAGCAGGCACTTTAGCTCAGACTTGTACTCCACATCATTGCTAATAAAGAAGAACACACCGCGAGCGAGGCGAAAATTGCTCTCAACCGCTATTCCCACTCTATTCGTCCACATCCCTCCACTGGTGAGTCAAGTTTACGTATTTATCTCTCGGCCTTGCGGTAGTGTGTAGCATTAGCTAACAATAATTTCCCCATTTATGTATCCACTCAATATGAAGGCGGAAGATTCTCCATCCGTGTCGTTATTGCAGTCATCAGCCACTTCAAGCGCCTATCGGGTAATCTTACTTGGCTATTCTGCCACTGACTTGTTTTAGGCATGTAAATCAATAGTTTTAATTTATCGTGTAATTATTTTACTTAATGGTACACCCTTGTACTCGTCCCCTAGTCTTTGTTTTCAGTTATAATTATTGTTATCCAAAATAATTCAAGTACTGTCTTTCAGGGAGATGCTGAGGAGTCCAACGTATTGACGACTACCGTTGATGTCACTCAGATGCTCGAGGTACGTTTCAGGACAGTTCCATCGATGGAGATCATCAGATCTTGCATTCTTGTAGCGTGATTGTTACACACAATGTTTCTTTCGTTTTTAGCCATTGATATGTCCTTCTGTCGTCGCCCTCCTATGTGTCTTCTTTTTTCAATATTGTGTTCATTACTAATGAAAGTCCTATGTTTCAGGGAGTCGATGGAGCATTAGTCCAAGAAGAAGGGGGAGCGTGCAGTTACGGGTCAGCGCAACAGCTTGCAGAAGTGTGCACCGCAGTTACATCGTCCCTTGATGTTCTTATGCATTTCGAGGTATGGATACTGACAGTTCGATGAAGCGAAATCATATGACGTGATTACATCCGCTATACTTCCTTCTTTATTAACGCAAGTACTATGTTTCAGGGAGATGACGGAGCTTCTTCTACAAGAACATCACCCCTAGTAGTTGATGCAGATTTCTGGGTGGTGACACTTCCAACGATCGAGCAAATCGAATCATATTTAGATATCCATTATTTATTTTAGACAACTGATCATTTGTGCAGGTCTATTTAGATGAGCCGTTCAAGCCTGCACAAACTTTCTGTTCTTTTTATCAAAATAGAAAACCATACTAATGCAATTACTGTGTTTCAGGGAGTCACTGAAGCATCATCTTCAATAATATCATCAATGGAAGTCTATGAGGAGCCCGAGGTATGGATCTTGACAGTTCCATCTAACTAGATCAACAATGCGTGAATAATTGTCGTTTGAATGTTCTACACAAAGCGCTCATTCGTGTTTTGCTATTGAGATGTACGTGGGTATTGGTCGCCAAGTACATTTTGTGTTTTCGATATTATTATACATACTAATGAAAGTTCTATGTTTCAGGGAGTCCATGGAGCGTCAGTGCGTGATGGATGTGCTTATCAGGAAAACATAGTCGTTGCAGCGCAAGAGGAAGTGGAGACATGCACACACGAGTCGGAGCAACAGCGTCCTGATGTTGAAGTTCGAGGCAAGAAAGTTTCAAAGAAAAGAAAGCAAAAGAAGGTTAGTGTCCTGGTCACTATATTATGTTGTTTTTCACTGTTAATAGTTCAATACTGTAACGTGTGTTTAAACTGAACATCCCTTTTCCAATCTGTCCTCTAGTTGCGAGTGGGTGTACGAACTAGATCTACACAGACAGTGAAGCGAACGAGAGATGTTGCTTGTCAAACCTTTTGGCAGGGACTTGAGACTGGAGATGCATCGTGCCAATGGGAAGAATATGAAGTGATTGACAACGGAGCTATACCACCACCAGCCATTGATAGTGAATGTCCTCCTGGTAGTTCGGATGCAGTCGGAGATCAATTCAGAGAATCCACACCCGCAAAAACTAAGACCGCGAGAAAGTTGAAGAAATTGTTTTATTCACCCATCGCCGGAGAAGGAACAGATGTTGCAATGGAAGAGAATGAAGTGGACGACAATGAAACACCATCAATATCACTGAACATAGCGGAAGACGATATCAGAGATTCTACCTTTCATGTGAGTGACATGTCCTCAACGTTACAGGCCGAACCAGCTGGGATGCAGAGTGACAGTATAAGGAAAGAGGCCAAATTCATTGTATTCGATAGTTGTTTGATTGATCTTATTATTCGGATGAAATGTGGGCATTCGGTTGGTGGGGAAGTATGTGGGGAGCCATTGATTAATGTGACTCGTGCAATTCGAGGCACTAACCTTAAAATACATGCCACCTGTACAAAATATCATCCTTTCACATGGTCTGCACAACCTATGCTGGGACAACTGCCAGCAGGCAATCTACTTTGTGCAGCGGCTGCACTTTTTGGTGGTTCAAGTTTTAAAAAATTAGAGTTTTTCTTTCAGTTTGTGGGAATCCATTTCATTGCGAAAACTCAGTTCTACAAATACCAAACCGATTATCTATTTCCAGCCATTAGCGAAGCTTGGAGAATGGAAAAAATGTCTATTGATAGTACATTCGCGGGCAAACGGTTCAGGCTAGCCGGTGATGGACAGTGCGACAGCCCAGGATTTTCAGCCAAGTACTGCACCTACCACTTTCAGGACATGGAAAGTAAGAAAATTGTGAGTTCGGTGGTCGTGCAGGTGTCACAAAGTACATCCTCAGTGGCCATGGAGAAAGTTGGCTTTGTAGCATCATTGCAAGAACTACAATCGCGGGGAATGGTGATCGACCTGATAGCCACGGACAGACACGTTTCAATTGCCAAGACAATGAGAGAACAGTACAAAAATATAAATCACCAATTTGACGTTTGGCATCTTGCAAAATCAATCAATAAAAAATTGTCGGATGCAGGTAAAAAAAAAGAATTGCATGGTATTTCACAGTGGTCCAAGTCAATCAGCAACCATCTTTGGTGGAGCTCAAAAACATGTGGAGGGTCGTTGGAAATTCTACTGGAAAAATGGCGGTCAGTAATGCCACACTGTACGAACGTTCACCGATGGAACACGAACCAACATTTTCACAATTGTGAACATGGCCATTTGTCCACAGAGGAGGCACGGAAGAAGAAGTGGTTGATTCCTTCATCACCCACTCACAAAGCCATTGAAAAGATTGTATTTGATAAAACTATAACAAAAGCTTTGAGGGGACTCACGGAATTCTGCCACACAGGAGATTTGGAGGTGTTCCACAATATGTGCCTCAAGTACAGGCCAAAACGATTGCATTTTGGCATGGAGGGCATGATAAATCGGACTCTTTTAGCGGTCTTGGCACATAACCATAATGTTGGCCGTCAACAAAGTAGGACGACCGGAACTTTAGGGACGCTTCGCTACAATAAGGCCTTCACTAAAAGAAGTAAACAATGGGTGATCAAACCAGTGTTTGAGGATATGCAATATGAGTTTATTGAGAAACTTATTGTTGACGTCCTAGATAGGGACATAAATGGAGTTGTGAACGAACCTGTGCAGGGGACAACTGCATTGCCACCCAACATTGCCTCTGTTCCATGTCCACCTAAAGAAGAACTCATTGAGAAATACACATCACGGTTTAAATGATTGTAATTTGATTGTCTGTTCTCTCGAGTCTCCTCATGTCGCAGGCCCATTGAATATGTGTATCTATCCAACCTTGTTCATTTGCGCATTAAATTAAACCAAACAGTAATATAAATCATTTTTCAAAAAATATAGAATGTCTCCGTATTTATGGTTCTGTGGGGCTGCAAAGCACGCAGACAAAATGCAAAGATGGAGTGTAAATTTCAAGTCCTGTGAGAATGCCTTACACTGAATGTATCTAACTAGGAATGTGTGCTCGTTCAAAGTGAAGGTCAGCTGCTTTGATTTTTTCTCGGGTGCCAGAATGGCCCACGACTCAGTATAAGGTTCTATTGTATTTTGACCTTGACAGGCCGGGACCACGTAAGAAACGATAATGAATAGAATTTCAGAAACGAAAGCCATTTAATGTTCGTTCATTAGAAGAAATAACGTCGGCATAGAAGGAGTGGTATTTCGGGGCTGCCCTACGCACAGACACAATGGAAAATGCAAATATAATGTAAGTAACTCTTTAGATGAGTTTATACCGCAATTTAATTACTATACAGTAGCTTTAAAGACGGGTTAAGTTGTACTTGTTCGTTCTATGTGGCATATTGTTTTGTACCGCGCACTATCTTGGGGAGAACCGTCTACTTTTACGGAAGCACCTCAAAACCTTTGCTTCTGCTTTCTCTCTCCCTCTCCCCTGCTACAACTGGTCCACTGTCTGCGATCTCGGTCCTGGGCCCTTCCACTCTCCACCTGCACTCCCTGTCAACCCCTGCACTGAGGGACTGTCTCAGTATCCTACAGCCCCCCCTTGACGTTTAAAACCCAGTTGCACTGTCCTAGTTATGAAATAATTTCCCGACCGAATATATAAAATGAATAATTTTAATAAAGATCTGATGGTGAGACTAATTTCATTTTTTATGTTTTTAGGTACATCATTCACTACTGTCTGTGTCACGAGTACCAGACACCGGCGGACGGCTTCTACAGCCGCCAGTTGCTTCTCCGCGTGAACAACGTTACCACCCTGACCATTTTATGGGACGATCGCCAAGTACATGTATGCCCTTACGCGGTACTAACGGCTAGATGCAACATACAGACCGTTGTGGTGGCCTAGTGCCTCGTTGTTGGAACAGCCATGCGATTATCAGTGCGACCGAAGAGCTTATTTTATCGTAAACCAACACCCTGTTTACTGCACACGAACATCGCTTGCCTCAAGACGAACTATTTTGGATCGAGAGCAAATAAAAATGAAAATCGCAGAATATTCTCTAAACATTTGATGTCCAATAAATGTACTTTGCCAAATGTACAATCTTGCAGTTTGCTTTTAAACCACAGTTTCATATTCCGAATTGTGGCGCTGTATTGTGAGATGATCTAAGACCCTGTGTACAGCAAAGGAACCTCGCGTGCCTCAAAACGAACTTTTTGGAACGTGAGCAAATAAAAAAGAAAATCGCTGAATATTCTCTAAACATTTGATGTCAAATAAATGTACTTTACCAAATTTACAATCTTGCGGTTTGATTTAAAAGTACAGTTTCATATTGCGAATTGTGGCGCGCTGTGTTGTGTGAGCTGATCTGTGTTGATTTCCGGGTTCTGTGTGGAGTCGCGTAGAAGACGCCTGGGCGCGTTTGCCTACGCAGCACAGTCACGTCACGGATAGAGGCGGGGAATATGAATGTTTTGATAAAGTCTGTTTCAGGGGCGGGGGATTTGATTTAGTGCCGCAAAAGCAGGTGAGCCAGGGCGATGCGGCAAGTGATAGGATTATCAGAAAATGGCGGCTGATTTCGAGTGCGTTAATGGACGAAAAGTCGGGTAAGGTCCATAGGAAAGTTTTCTACGATCGACCGAGTTATGCTTAAAAACACATGGCCGAACCGTAGGGACAATAAAAAAAAAGTCCCGGAACTATATTGAAGAAAACTTGAAAGATACAACTGAAATAATTCAAGAAACACAAGAAGCAGGTCAATTTGAGATACTAGATCCTGCTACAATATCAAATACTTTAGACCATTATACAATTCATCCTTTGCACTCTAACGACACCGTAGAAGATGTACTGGAAACGTACCAAATGCGTCAAACAAAAGGATCGCCAATCAGCATATGGGAAAAAAGTATAGAAGCTACGTGCTTTTCCTCTACTCTTTCCTACTGGCAAAGCAGGAAGGTATGATGATAGACCTATTCAAATATCAGCTTCAGAATACCGCTCATTACGGATGTATTCTGAAGATCCCAGATATAGACAAAATGTGGAATACATATTCCACCTACTCTTTGAAAGTGAACTAGCAACTTCATGTTACGGAGTTGCACACATATTAATATCAGGATCACACTTTCAAAATATGACAGCTGCACAATTATTAGAAAAAGTGCAACAAAAGGATGAGGTTTTACAAACAAATATTACAAATCTATTAGCAAATATGCGTGGTACTAAAAAGTACTGGTTTCGACGTCATAGAGATGTATGTTGTATGATCAGAAACCTTGGCCCACCCACTTGGTTTGTTACATTAAGTTGTGCAGAATATGCATGGGAAGATTTACATGATTTCCTATGCATATCAAATAAAAACAAAACAAACATAGATATACTAACACCTGGAGAACTTTGTTCTTTGGATCCTGTTAATGTTTCAAGATATTTTCACCATCGCTTCATTGCTATGCTACATTTTATATGTAATAAAACTGTTCCTCCCCTTGGAGAAATGCAACACTTCTTTTGGAGAAAAGAATACCAAGCCAGAGGAGCACCGCATATCCGCATGCTTTTATGGATCAAAGATGCTCCTAAATGTGGTGAAGACAGTGATGCCACTGTTTTACAGTTTATTGAAAAATATGTCACTTGTGAAATTCCATCAGAAGCCACAAATAGTGATCTTCGTGCGCACATTTTACAATTTCAAAGACACAAATGTGGAAAATATTGTCGTCGCAAATACAAAAACAAAGGGAAATACTACACCAAATGCCGATTTGGTTTCCCTAGACCATTTACAAATACAGGTCAAGTGAACAACCTCATGTCTTCAATTAGACATAGTGTTAAAGGTAAGTCACCTAAAAATACATATTACATAAAAAGAAAAGAAGAAGAAAAATACATCAATGATTATGATGCAATCATTCCCACTTATGGAATGCAAACATAGATGTGCAGTACATTGCAGACAATTCTACTGCAGTTGCACGATATGTCACAGCATACTTAACTAAAGCAGAAAAGACAGAGCTCCAAGACCTCTGGAATGACCTGTCATCAGATAAAACAGTGTCTCAGAAATTATACAGCTTGGGCATAAAAATGCTCACCCATAGAGAATGTGGATCATATGAAGCAGCTGATCGTTTAACTGGTACTGCATTGTATGGTAAATATGAAAATATAGTATGGCTAAGTCTTGGTCCAGCTAAATCTAGAAAAAGAGTTCTAAAATCATATGAAGATATAGAAACAATAGCCAAACAAGATCCCAACAGCCAAGACATTTTAAAAAACAATTTATTGGACACATACTACCCAAACAGAAGTAATACTTTGGAAAACATGTGTCTATACCACATAGCCCAAAACTACACATACAAAAATAATATGAAACCTGATGAAAAAAAGGTAAATATAGAGTGACAAACTGTGAAGGCAGCTTAGTTAAACTCACTAAACCACATTTAATGAATCATATCAAATTGTCATTAAAGACTCCTCAACATAAAGAAGTATATTACATGTCCCTGCTACAACTCTTCAAACCATGGAGAAAAGAAGAATAAATACTAGATAACTATGACTCATATGAGGATGCTTTCAAAGCAAATGAAAGCACTATAACTGATGTAAACTTTACACAGTACAAAACAATGTTGCACAATGAACAGCAACACGAAGAAGAACTCCAAGCCCAACTAGATAAGGACCCTCCTGACAGTAGTCAACCTTCTGTAACAGGAAGCCAAGAACCACTGGGAGAACCACTAATAATAAATGAGGCAGAATTAGCTATGATAGAAGTAGAAAACACCATGTGTCAGTATGAAGATAAAGAAGACTTAACTATACTACAATCAAAACTAAACAATGAGCAACGTGGCATTTTTCAAGAAGTAACAAAACAAATTGCACATGGTGTAAAACATGAAAATAAAGAATGTTCCTGCCATAATTATAAACCTATACTACTGTACGTCAGTGGTGAAGCTGGTTCTGGCAAAACATTCCTAATCAAAATCATTAGTAAGTTCCTTCAACAATTGACAAACAACAAACTGTCAGCTGTTGTCACTGCCCCCACAGGTTTAGCTGCCTACAACATAGGTGGTGTTAGATTACAACGATTACTACTTTTACCAGTAGAACACCAGAACAAATTAGGCTATTACAAACATTCTGCAGAAGCAGCAATGGAATTACGCAGAGTATTGAAACAAATGAAAATGCTACTAATAGATGAAGTGAGCAAGGTCTCCAACCTAATGTTAGCTTTGATTCACCTTAGATTACAAGAAGTACTCAAAACAGACTATGAAGAGCTCTTTGCAGGAAAACACATTATTGTTTTTGGAGATCTGCTTCAATTAACACCAGTAAAAGGTGAGCCTATTTTTAAAACATTAAACTGTTGGCAGCATCGGAAATGTCAACCTTTGACAACATTTCCAATACAGAGAATTAACAGAAAACATGCGGCAATCTGCAGATCTCACGTATGCCAACATTTTAAAAAGTATCAGAGTTGGTATACTTTCTAAAGAAGCAGAAGCAATATTGAAAACCCAGCACATTAATGCACTTGATGGCAATAATGCATGTACTACAGATGTTATGGAACAATTAGCCCACAAAAATGTCAATTGTATGGCCTTAATGCCAACTCTTGCAAGCTGTTTCAAATTCAATGAAATCATGCTAAGTAAAGAAATGCAACCAATTATGTTAATTAGCGCCACAGACAAACTAGATGTACATGTTATGACACAACCCATGTGTGACCAAGCCACAACAAGACTAAATAGTTTAGAAAAATCAATCTCAAACACAGCAGGCTTAGAAAAGATATTAAAATTATCCTTAAATTGCAGAGTAATGCTTAAACGTAACCTTGACGTGGACCAAGGACTAGTTAATGGAGCACTGGGTACAGTTGTTGGCTTTCAAACATACCCACGCGACAACAAAATTCAGTTTGTCAATATACTCTTTGACAAACTTTCAGAAGTAAAAAGGATAGGACGCTCAACAGCTAGATTCCTTCTCTTCAAAGATATATATGTACGCAGAGAACAATTTTCTCTAACTCCCGCATACGAAGTCACGATTCATAAATCACAAGGTCTTACCCTAGACAAAGCAATGATAGATTTTGGTAACACAGTCTTTAAAGAAGGCATGAGCTACGTAGCACTATCACGCTTACGTACACTTGATGGTCTATTTCTAATGAACTTTGATGCAAGTAAAATAAACGCTGATATTCCTTGCATTTTAGAATACAATAGACTTTGCTCACTATACACCCCCCACCTAAACACATATTCTGTTCCACAAAAAGTAAAACATTATAAAAGAAAAATAAATCAAACAGAAATGCAACAGGATGTCACTGCAAATCCTCCAAAGAGAGTAAAATAAACTAATACTTCATCAAGTACCACAAGCAAAAAAGAATCAATTAGGGAAAGTAAACCAGGTACTTCTTTAAAGAAGGAAGACAAACTCCAAAAAAAGCAGTTAGATACAGAACTACCTGAACCATTTAAATTTTCAAATATAGTTGGTGTAAGTTGCTACGCAAATGTAGCAATGAATATTCTATTTCAATTACCACCAATTGTTGACAACATTTACTTACACAGTAGTACAGACCCATTGTGTTTGCAAATGTTAGTACTTCACAGAAATGCAGCAAACAATCCTGACAACACGTATAGTGTTCATGGAATAAGACAACAATTGGACTACTGTGCTGGAATGGTGAAATTCACTATAAACTCACAGGAAGATCCACAAGAATTTCTAATGTACTTACTACAAGTACTGGAAAACAAAAACATACCTATAAATGAAATTGTTCAGATTTCAAACATGTGGAAACATACATGCACTCTCTGCAACAATGTGACACAAGAAGAAATCCCCAATGAACGCTTCATATATATATATCAATACCAAATTGTGAATTCATTCCACTTCAGCGAAATGTACAAAATGCAAACCATGGTAGATTATGCTCTACCTGCAATTCAATTCAGATTATCGTTCAACGTTAGTAATACAAACACATAGTAAATACATAATACTAATGCTTCTACGTTACAATGCAGATGGTACCAAAAACAACTGCAAGCTGACTGGATTAAGTTAATGGTCAAATATCACTTGGTAAGAAAACCTTCACAACAATAGGTATGATCTACCACGCAGGAGCCACAACCAATTCAGGGAACTAC
Organism: Ambystoma mexicanum; assembly: GCF_040938575.1. Classification (NCBI taxonomy): domain Eukaryota; kingdom Metazoa; phylum Chordata; class Amphibia; order Caudata; family Ambystomatidae; genus Ambystoma; species Ambystoma mexicanum. Next base: position 628,419,391 of record NC_090937.1, read on the forward strand.
ACTGCATATATAAAAAAGAAATGTTGATGGTTTGAATGTAATGATAGTACCATTACTCTAAAGCAGAGATTACCAGCAAATCTTACAAACACTTATTTGATGTTCTTAAAACCAAAATTTGATAACTAAACTGTATTTAAACCCTAAGTAAACTTGTGTTAAAAAATATAAACTGTTAGAATACTCCAAAAGCTATCTAACTGCTCAAAGATTCTACAACAACTAATCAGATAAATGAATACCACTAAATTAGACCAAAAAATACACAGTTAGAATACGCCAATTGGTATCTAACTGTCCCAAAATTTAACAATATCCAAATAGATAAATCAATACCACTAAAATATATAAAAAAAATAGACAGTTAGAATACGCCAATTGGTATCTAACTGCTCCAAGATTTTATAATATCCAAACAATTAAATAATATGTTACTGCTCCAAAAAAATGCAACAAGCCAAAGTATAAAGCATTAGCCAGAATCAACAAGTGAACACTGAAAACAAACAAATATACTGTAGCATAACAGAAAAAGGTTTTTTTTTAATCCAACATGGATTTTTTTTTCTCCCACAGACCCAATGATTTTAGCAACAAATACAGAAACTGAGCAAATTGCACAGTACTCTGATTTGTAATCTACTAAATATGAGGGTCCAAAAAAAAAAGTATGTTGATTATACAATGTAATAAGTCATTACAAAATACTAATACTAACATGCTATTTTCTTTTATCACAGAAATTAACAAGAAATACATGTACTCTGGTTACTAGACCAAACAGTAAGTATACAATAATAAGGAGAACCATAGCAGCATATCACATCCATAGTATCTAATACCTTTGTTCCTTATACATTTGTTTTTCACCCACAGTTATAAGCAAATATGAATGTGATATGCTGCGGTGGTTGTTGCCAGGGCATAGAGTCTTGGGTGCATGGCCAAATGGCCATGCACCCAAGACTCTATGCCCTGGCAACAACCACCGCAGCATATCACATCCATAGAGTCAAACATCTCAACTATGGTCTATGGAAACTTTTAATGTCCGCGGACATTATGAGTGTTCTTAGAACACTTTCAACTTGCCAGCGAACAATACGGACAGCGTTTTCAGGACACCCCCTACGAACATTTCAGAACAACGCGATAGTTCTTAGAACACTTTCAACTTGACAACGAACAATACGGACAGTGTCCTCAGAACACCCCCATTTCGTTTATTTGTTAACATTTCAGGACACCATGAGTGTTCTAAGAACACATTCAACTTGACAGAGAACAATACGAACAGCATCTTCAGGATACCCCCTACGAACATTTCAGAACAACGCGAGAGTTCTTAGAACACATTCACCTTGACAGAGAACAATACGGACAGCGTCCTCAGGACACCCCCATTTTGTTTATTTGCGAACATTTCAGGACACCGCAAGTGTTCTTAGAACATATTCAACTTGCCAGCGAACAATACGGACTGTGCCTTCAGGACACCCGCTACGAACATTCCAGGACACCGCGAGTTTTCTTAGAAACGTCTTCATAACACCCCCATTTTGTTTATTTGCAAACATTTCAGGACACCACAAGTGTTCTTAGAACACATTCAACTTGACAGAGAACAATACGGACAGCGTCCTCAGGGCACCCCCATTTTCTTTATTTGCGAACATTTCATAACACTGCGAGTGTTCTTAGAAGCGTCTTCAGAACACCACCATCTTGTTTATTTGCGAACATTTCAGGACACCGCAAGTGTTCTTAGAACACATTCAACTTGACAAAGAACAATATGAGCAGCGTCCTCAGGACACCCCCATTTTGTTTATTTGTGAACATTTCAGGACACCACAAGAGTTCTTAGAACACATTCAACTTGCCAGCCACAACCCCCCATTCATATTTGCGAACATTTCAGGACACAGCGAGTATTCGACAACATCTTCAGAACACCCCCATTTTGTGTATTTTTGAACATTTCAGGACACCGCGAGTGTTCTTAGAACACATTCAACTTGACAGAGAACAATACGGACAGTGTCCTCAGGACACCCCCTTCGAACATTCCCCGGACACCGCGAGTGTTCTTAGAAACGTCTTCAGAACACCCCCATTTTGTTTATTTGCGAACATTTCAGGACACCGCGAGTGTTCTTGGAACACATTCAACTTGCCAGCCACAACCCTCATTCATATTTCCGAACATTTCAGGACACAGCAAGTGTTCGACAACGTCTTCAGAACACCCCCATTTTGTGTATTTGCGAACATTTCAGGACACTATGAGTGTTCTTAGAACACATTCAACTTGACAAGGAACAATACGGACAGCGTCCTTAGGACACCCCCATTTTCTTTATTTGCGAACATTTCAGGACACTGCAAGTGTTCTTAGAACAGTTTCAGCTTGCTTGCAAACAAAACGGACACATATTGAGTCCTCAGAACACCCCCCATTCAGTTTATTTAGAACATTTCAGAACACCTGTGATGTCCGCAGACAAATCGAACACAAAAAGAATGTCTAACACATAAAAAAACACAACTTTCATCCTATCTCACACACTCCCACCCTCCCCAAAACACTCCTACACACCAACACACTCTACTAAATACAAATTTTGAACAAAGTTTCACCGCGCTGTCCGTGGACGTCCGCGAATCCAAGATGGCGGGCGCTACCGAAAATCTGATGCGCTTCATGCTCCACGCCGTCCAATCAGCGAACACGTTGCATGTCCGCGGACATCACACAAGCCGATTGGCCAATCAGGACACTGTCCGAGGAGCGAACAGTGAAGTGTGTCCGCGGACCGAACACAGATATCACTAATCTATTTTGACCTACTTTTTGGTCATTTTTTAAAAAAAACTACTGGACATATTTTCACCAAATTTGCAAAAGCACGCTTTCGGGACCAAGCCGCTGCTCCTGGCCCAAATTTGGTGAAAATCCGTCCAGCGGTTTGGGCTGTAGATGCGAGCAAAAACATTTTCCCATTCAGTCTATGGGAAAAAATAAGGTTTTGGGACCCCCCTATAACTTTGCCCCCCCTGGAAGAATCCTCACCAAACTTTGCAAAAAAAATTCAGAGTGACCCAAATACTTTTTTTTACAAAATTTGGTGAGGATTCGTCCACGGAGAGAGAAGTTATAAGCCACCCAAAAAGTGCTCTTCCTATGGAAACACTAACTTAACCATAACTACATGGCCACTACCGTGGCCATGTAATATATATATATATATGTATATATATATATATACATATATATATATATATTCAATGAAAAATGAAAAAACTTTGTTAATTGGACGTTATGGTTAAGTTGCACTAATAAAAACCTATGAAATTCAATAAAAAAAACTTTGTTAAAGGGATGTTATGGTTAAGCTGCGCTACTAAAAACCTATCAAATTCGCCAGTTATGGTAAGCTAAGCAACCATAACTCGCACCACCACCGTGCACTGCTAAGAATAACACCCATGACATCAAAGATGCCATCACAAGTATGATTGATGGCATCACTGATGACATCACATGTCTAGTTCCTTCTTTTTGTGTTCACTGACATATCTAGGCCAGGTGAGTTTATCACTGGCAATCAAAAACCTAAAATTCAAAAGATATTACACTTGTAGACGTTGCTATTCTCACACGTTCTTACAGTACTTGCCTTAGAATTCAATCGCATCTTATGATGCACATACATAGGGGAAGATGCTGGCCTGAAACACAGCATTCATTTCTATGCGTAAAGATAATCATGTTGGTTATACACAGTGGCCCATGATACTGCCTCTTGTTTACTTACTTTACTCTCCCTGTATATGCCCCATATTTGTATACATTGTGGTCTCTTAATGTTTTGTGTGTAGTAGTACAAGCATGTAGTAAGTGATGCATTATTACCTACATAGTATATGTTTCACATTATGCAAAAGTGTGATACAGAAGCATTCACTGTTTTACTATCCAACATGGGAAAATTAAAAATATTAGATCTCTATGGTGTATGCTGCAGCCAATGCAATGGTTATTTTATATTCACAAAGTAAATGATATGCAGTGATATTAGTGGCATATAAAGAGTAATCTATTATGGGTCTGGTATGTGATCGTTTTAGCCCTATTGTATTACCTTGTATGCCCAATACAATACATCCGTCTCGGATGAGCTGCATTTATGTACATATGAGTAAATTAGTAAATGGCCCGTTGAACTGTGTCTGTCGAGAAAAGAGTTTCTCGCATGGTTAAACCTTATATTGTTAAACTCCATAGGGATTATGGCAATGTCATGTCAGTGTTTTTAACACACGTGATATTTATAATGACGTGCGTGCTTCCTGGGGGGACCATGCACGTCATCACAAAGAGCTGTGTGCCAATGTGGCCCAGTTGGGAGGGTCCATGGTCGGGGGTTTCCTCCATGTGTCGGCCTGTCTTGGGGCACTCCCCTCCTCTGTGCACACATACGCCAGTCATTCTCTGTGCCGTCTTCCGGCCCAGATGCCACCAGGGCCCCCTGTGGATCTGCCCCAACCAATGCAGCCAGCCTGGTGGAGATCCAATCCCTGCCACAGTCGGGAGTCGGAGGTCCAGCAGGGGTGGACACCCCACCAACTGGACCCCAGCGGATGGAGGATGTGCCGGCATCATCGGGCAAGGCACGTGCACGACGGCGCCAGTGGATTCCATCATCCCAGATGCCGTTGTGGTAGCAGAGGCAGTTGCGTCGGAAGCAGCGGCAAGCTCAGGGTTGGAGTCATCATGGCTCGGGGCCTTCAACATCAGAGGTGCAGGCAACTCGCAGGGAATTGGAACAGGCCATGACTGCATCCCTGCGAGACCTCGAGGCCAGGGGAGAGGCCCGACTCCGGGACATCGACATGGAGTTCGATGATGCACTGGCCCAGAACATCAATGAGTGAGCCATTGGACTTGCCCGCCGCTATTGTACATAGTTCATTAGTGTTAAGTTACCTTTGTTTTTTTCTTTTATTTTGGAGTTCATGGACATTGCTCCACTTCGTGTATAGATTTTTCTTCATAGGACTTTTTTGTAGGTTTCCTTTTGTTTCTGGATCATGGACCATTTGGACTTCCATTGTATATAGTTGCAGACTTGTACATATTTTCTTTTTCAATATTCCCATGGATCAATGGTTTTCTTTTATTTAGATTATGTTTTTCTTATAGACATTGGCAATGGACCACTTTTTTATTCAATATGACGTATTTTTTTTTCTTCATTGGATTAACATTTTTTTTATATCTGTCATTGTACATTGATTTTCAAGTTTCATTTCCTCTATATCATTTAATTATGTTTTTAATACATATTTTCAAACTTCAAGATTGGTGCCAGGTGCATGTCTCAATGAACATTGCCTCAGTCATGTGTTGCCACTGTGTGGTTCCGTTGTGCAATCTTGCATGGGCATGGTGGTTCATTTAAGACTGTCATGGCATGGGTAATTTGGGAGTGGGTTCTGTTGATGGTTGCATGCTTGTACTGAGGGACAAGGAGGATTAGGGTTGGCATTAGGTACATGGGTCTGTTTTGTTAGGACATGTTGTTTGGTGGGCCATGTTTCGGGCCTGCTGGCAGGTGCCCGTCACTGCTGGGTGGGTGGGCGGCTGGGGACATGAGTCGGGGTCTGCTGGCAGGTGCCCGTCACTGCTGGGTGGGTGCATGGGTGGCTGAGGGACATGAGTCGGGGCCTGCTGGCAGGTGCCCGTCAATGCTGGGTGGGTGGCTGGGGGACATGAGTCGGGGTCTGCTGGTGGATGCCCGTCACTGCTGGGTGGGTGGCTATTGCGGGACATGTGTCGGGGCCTGCTGGCAGGTGCCCGTCACTGATGGGTGGCTGGGGGTGCAGGGGGACATGGGTCGGGGCCTGCTGGCAGGTGCCCTTCACTGCTGGGTGGGCCAAAGCAGTGACGGGCACCTGTCAGCAGGCCCCGACTCATGTCCTCCAGCCACCTACCCACCCTGCAGTGACGGCCACCTGCCAGCAGGCCCCAACTCATGTCCCCCAGCCATAGACCCACCCATCCAGCAGTGATGGGCACCCGCTAGCAGGCCCCGACTCATGTCCCTCAGCCAAGCACCCACCCACCCAACAGTGACGGCCACCTGCCAGCAGGCCCCAACTCATGTCCCCCAGCCACCCACCCAGCAGTGACGGGCACCTGCCAGCAGTCCCCGACTCATGTCCCCCTGCAACCCCACCCACCCAGTATTGACGGGCACCTGCCAGAAGGCCCGACTCATGTCCCCCAGCCACCCACCCACCCAGCAGTGACAGGCACCTGCCAGCAGACCCCGACTCATGTCCCCCAGCCAATCACCCACCCAGCAGTGACTGGCACCTGCCAGCAGGCCCCTACTCATGTCCCCAGCCAATGCAGTGGCGAGCACCTGCCAGCAGGCCCCAACTCATATCCCCCAGCCACCCACCCACCCAGCAGTGACGGGCACCGGCCACCAGACCCCGACTCATGTCCCCCAGCCACCCACCCAGCATTGAGGGGCACCTGCCAGCAGGCCCCAACTCATGTCCCTCAGCCAACCACCAACCCACCCAGCAGTGACGGCCACCTGCCAGCAGGCCTCAACACATGGCCCACCAAACAACATGTCCTAACAAAACAGACCCATGTCCCTAATGCCAACCCTAATCCCCTGTGCCCCCCGTACAAGCATGCAACCATCTACAGAACCCACTCCCAAATTACCCATGGCATGACATTCTTAAATGAACCACCATGCCCATGCAGGAATGCACAACAGAGCCACACAGTGGCAACACATGACTGAGGCAATGTTCATTGAGACATGCACAAAACCAATGATAGAACACAACACCAATCTTGAAGTTAGAAAAAATGTATTAAAAACATAATGAACTGACATAGAGGAAATGAAACTTGAAAATCAATGTACAATGACAGATATTACAAAAAAAATGTTAATCCAATGAAAAAATAAAAATATGTCATGTTGAATCCAAAAGTGGTCCATTGCCAATGTTTATAAGAAAAACATAATCCAAATAAAAGAAAACCATTGATCCATGGGAATATTGAAAAAGAAAGTATGTACAGGTCTGCAACTATATACAATGGAAGTCCAAATGGTCCATGATCCACAAACAAAAGGAAACCTAAAAAAAATTCCTATGCAGAAAAATCTATATGCACAAAGTGGAGCAATGTCCATGAACTCCAAAATAAAAGAAAAAACAAAGGAAACCTAACACTAATGAACTATGTACAATGGCGGCGGGCAAGTCCAACGGCTCACTCATTGATGTTCTGGGCCAGGGCATCATTGAACTCCATATCGATGTCCCGGAGGCGGGCCTCTTCCCTGGCCTCGAGGTCTTACAGGGATGCAGTTATGGCCTGTTCCAACTCCCTGTGAGTTGCCTCGAGGCACTCAGCCCGCCTCAATGCCCTGCACATGGAGTTCTCTGCCCTGACCATAGTGAGCCATGCCTCCTCCGCCTGCCGCCGCTCTGCATCTATTCGCTGGCCCAACCGCTACCACACGGAAGACACTCCCAATCCATGGTCTTCCTGCCCTTCAGCCGATGCCTGCCCCTCTGATGTTGAAGGCCCGGAGGCATCATGGTTCACACCCTGAGCATGCTGCTGCCATGCATGTTCCCTGCTGGTTGATGCCTGCATGTCCTCCTCTTGTTGTGTCCAGTTCTTGGGGTGGCCACTCCTGCTGGACCTCCAACTCACGACTGTGGCAGGATGTGTCCGCCACCAGACTGGCCGCTGGTTCAGGGGCAGCTCCACAGGATGCCTAGGTGATACTTGGGCAGGAAGATGGCACGGAGTATGACTGGCACATAGGGGGTTCAGTTGAGGAGGTGGTCGCTAGAACATCCAGCACACAGAGGAACCCAGCCTGGGTGACCTGTCCTAGTAGGCCAACGCGGTCAATGAGATATTCGAAATGATGTGGATTGTCCTCACGAGAACCCTGCACGTCATCCCGAATACCACGTTGACACAATGCCACCCCAGCTAGGACAGGCTCAACCCAGTCCTGGATTGCCACGTCCACAGGGGGAGGAAGGCCAGTTGTTGTACGCGCATCCCATCCCTGAAAACGGGTCTGGACGAAGGCATCTTTGCTGGTGCGGGATGATGCAGTCACAGGATCGGGGACAGGATTAAACACAGGCACCTCCGCGGCGGCCTCTGCTGCCTCCTGTCCCTGCCCCTGGACCACACCACTAGCACCAGTGGAATGCCCCCCTCCAGGCCCTGTGCGTGGGCCTTCCACGCCCTCCTCCTCAAGCAAACTCCCCATCAACCTGGATGACTCCGTGCCATCTTCCTCCATAGGCCCCTGTGGGGGCTCAGCTGCCCCTACTGCTGCCGAGGAGTCCACCTCCAACCTCTACATCTTGGACCTTCCCTCGGCAGCTGCGGCCATGGACGCAGCACCAGACTCCTCACTCCCAGAAGAGATGACAATGTGGGATGAGAGCTTGGCCTTGCGTCTCCGGCTGGTGGTGGGATCTCTGCCTCTGTGCTCCACAGCACCGTCTCTTCCCTCTTCATCAGTCGACACTGCAGAAAGGGAGAGACAGAACACAGGCATCAGGGCACTGTACAATGGTCGGATACATATGTCAACATTGCACATGAGTGGCAGTGTCAAACTTCACAGATGCCATCACACTCCCCAACACTCAGATCATTTGAACCCACACACATGCAGACTTTGACAGGAATCGTGCAGCAGACAGCAGCATCCATACGCACACAACAGCATGAACATCCGAAGGTTGGCATGACGTCACAAGCAACATGGGCAGTGCCAAACACATGCAAGCGTGCCAAAAGACAGACATGCATCTGTACATATCCACCACCTGTCACAGTGCAATCATTGGCAACTATGTCACATCTGCCAATGGGGCTGAGACATGTCTGTGTCACATGCATCCATGGTGTATCACAGTCGCACACATGTCAAACACACACATGCACATGTATGCCATGCATGTACATGAAGGTGGAACCAGCATCCATGTGTCACACCCCAACCATGCCATAGTACATACACAGAAATGCTAACATGTGTGCATCCCCACATGCATTCATGCATCATGCATTTGAACACATACACCATTGATGTGCATCACACATGACAGGACTCACATGCAGCACGGTCATGTCCCTGCCCATACACATCCATACATGGGCCTTTTCAGACGTATGTCCAAGCTGCACACTCCTGGCACACCTCAACATGCACTGCGTCCAAAAAGTATGCATGGACACTTACTGCTTGACTCCGGACTGCTCTGCCTCTCAAGGATCTGGCGGTGAAGTGCTGGGTGTTTACGTTCCAGGACCCTGATGTTGTTGGTGGTAAGGTGGACCCGGCGCCTCATTGCACCCACTGCTTCCAAGAGGTGCCAGGCCTTCCTGAGGGTCCTGGACCTGAAGTCCTCCCAGCACTTCCGGACATGTTGTATGTTGCGGACTGCCACCCCCTCCACGTTGATGGCAGCCATGATGTCCTTCCAGATCCCCTCACGTCCATCCTTGTCGGCGCGTCTTCTTCCATAGAGGGCATCATAATGCCCCAGGACTTGCTCCACCAGGATACCAACTTCTGCTGCACTGAAGCTGGTAGCCCTCTGCCTCTCTGGCTGGGGGTTGCTAGTGGTGTCTGATGGTGTTTCCCCCAACATGGCAACCCCTGAGACAGGTGTGGGTGGGCAACTGGGTCCTGGGGCTGGGCTGTGGAGCGATGGAACTTCAGTCGGAGTCTTCTGTTCCAGCAGGGGTGGTCACAGCAACTGGACCCCTGCAGATGGCTGATGTGCAGGCACCAAATGGCAGGGCACGTGGCCAGCAAGCAGGCAGGCAGCAGCAGATGGCAGGTGGAAGTGTACTCGGGGCTCTGAGGGCAGACAAATGGCCTTCTGGGCAGGAGTGTAGTCTTCTGTGTGTTGTCGCGTGGCCAACTTGATACAGAGTGATTTGGCACGTGAAAAAACAGCACGTCAGTGTGTAATTCGAGGAAAGGCCGTTAGCGCGTAAGCGCTTTTGTGACGTGATACACGCGCCTTTTCCCTCGTCACGGGTGCATGTGATTCAGCACGTGCAAAAACATCACGTCCTTGTGTGGATGCGTGTAATTCGAGGAAAGGGCTTAGCATGTAAGTGACCTTATGGGCACGGGTGTTGCCTTCAGCCTGGGTTAAAGGTGAGAGCGGGCCAGCAAAATACTGTACCAGCCGTTCTTGGAGACTGACGCGTGTTTACACTGCTGGACTCACACGCAATTATTTCAAAGCGTCTGCAGTCCGTACGTCTTCTTTTCGTGGGATGGTGCCTACCCGCACAAGCGCGTGTGTTTTTTTTTTCCACGTAAGGCAGGCGGTGATTCGCGTACACTTTTTTCCCACTGTTGTTCCCCCTATGCATGCATACCGTTTAGAGGTCATAGTAGCCTGCGTGTTCCACGCGTATGTGTTTTTAGTGTTCCTGGGTGCCACACCGTACTGCTGGAGGTAATATTAATGAAGGTGGGATACCTGAGTCGCATGCACAACATTTTTTTTTTCTTTTCCAATTTTCTGCTCTTATATTGTTTTTTTTTTTAAATTTCTGACTTTTTCGAATGTTTTCATTTTTTTTGGGGGGTGCCTGAGCATTGCGTGACCTGTCATTTTGCCCCAGGGGTCACAGACAGCCTTGCAGGGGCACTGGGGTACCTATTCCATCAAGCACCCTGCCCCCTTCGAGGCAATTGCCCAGGACAATTGTTGAGTGAACTTCCCATAGCCCATTTTCCATCGGTGCCATGGTTGGGAGGCCACCAAAGGCTAAGGGCAGCAAAGCTGGGCATCCTCCCAGGGCTGAACGTGGTCAGGCACGTGGGCGCGGAGACCAGGGAGGACGGGGAGTCCAGGGTGGCCAGGGTGGCTACAGGGGGGGGAGAGGCAGGGGTGCCCCTCTGGGACAGGATGCCCAGCCGTGTGCTGGTGCAGACATGCCACCACACCCTGTGGTTCCTGGTGATGCGGCTGTTTCATCACAACCTGGCGCCCATATCACCCAACAGCAATTTACATTTGTTGTCACGGGCCCACCAGTGGTGGTAGTTGCAGGTGCAGCTGTGGACACCTCCACCCGGGCTCTGGGTCAGGCAGCACATGTTGTGTTATGTGACGAGGACTCCCAGGATGATTTCCATCTTGTCTGGAGGTTTGGCTCATGTGCGTCCACTGTGGCTGTGACTTTGGCACACATATCTGGGGCAGTTATGACATCTGCTGCTCCAAGCAGCCGGGTGCTGGTAACTGCATGTGCAGATGCAGCCAACACTACCCGGCAGTGACTCAGACCCAAGCCAGACCTTCTGTCCTCATACCAACACTCACTGCCTTGGTCCAGCCAACCAGCACCACTGCCCCCACTGATCAGGGCCACATTGCCCCCTCAGGGTCAGTACCACCATCAAAAAGGAGGGAGAATGGTCCTGCATAAGAGGCTGGGACCCCAGACATGGCTCCGGCCTCTGGTACATCAAGGAAGAAGCCTTTCTGCAATCAGGAATTGGACATCCTTGTGGACTACGTGTTGGAACACCAATGTGATATGCTTGTCGGCCCACAGTGCCATACAATGCATCACCAGACATGGGATTCCAGGTGCGCACAGCTCAGGACTGCTACAAGCTCTGGAATGACCTCAGACGCAGTGCTAAGCAAAAGTATGCCTCCAATAACACCATGGCCCTCATTACGACCCTGGCGGAAATCAACCGACCGGACCGCCATAGCGTAAATAGCGTTTCCGCCATTGCACGACGGAGCAAAGTGCGGCTCATTCCGACCCATCGGGCACGAGCACCACGCCATGGCGGAAGTGCAAAGTCCGCGATGGCGGAAATGACCCCAAAACGGCCCACACCGCCGCCGTACGGCGCCCTAGGTGCAATACCGCCACCCATCTTAGCGGACACCGCAGTGAGCGCCAACCGGAAAGTACGGTGACCGGAAATATACGGAAACGGAAGTAAAAGCATGGTCCCGGAACGGGAAACATCACGCCGTACACCTATAAAACCACAAATTCCACACAACCATTAAAAATACTACCCTGAGACACATCCCAACCCGTCATCCACCCTAGTGAAACCAAGAAAAATGGGAAAAGTAGCGAAGAAAGCGTGCGACCGCAAGCGGCAGGTCCACCTCTCCCATGAGGAACTCACCATGCTCACAGAGACCCTCCAGGAGAATGCTGCTGCCGTCTTCTCCACGCAAATGACCAGGACGGCACTTGCGAACAAGAAGGCCATATGGGCCCTGGTGGCACAGCGGGTAAGTGCGGTGGGGACCGCACCCCGCAACCCACAGCAATGCAGAAAGCGATGGGACGACCTGCGGATACGCGTCCGTAGCATACTTTCTGCCAACCGCAACATTGCCACAGCTACCGGGGGAGGATCGGAATCACCCATCAAGTTGACCCCCTGGGAAGAAATCTGTGCCTCCACCATTGGAATGGAGAGCATAGAGGGAGTCGGAGGGATGGAGAAAGGAGTGCAGACATCCGAAGAATCAGGTAGGTGTCCCAAATAAAACAATGCCAAAACCACAATGTCCAATCATGTGAAGTACCACGTGTCCATATAGTGCAACAGTAACACATGTCCAGGAGAACGTCCACATACATAGGCCTGATAGCACACTTTAAAACTCACATCAAATACATAAATAATTAAAAATCCTAAAAACACCCTCTACACGTGCAGCAGGCACACCCTAACTGCAGGCTGCAAAACAACTGCACCCTCACTCCACACACAAATGAAACCACCTCCAAGGCCCCGACCCAAATCACCCTCAGGTACCACCCCAATGCATGTGATACATTGCCATTCCAATTCCCACAGACCCATTAATAACGCTCGCCCTCCTTTACTCCACCACAGGGTCCGATCCAAACGACGAGCTCCAGGACACCCCTACCAGCACACCTGCAAAGAGGGCCAAGACCAACGGCCAAAGACCCTCCACCTCAGCTGCACGCATCAAGACACGGAAGCAGCACAAATCAAGTGGCAGCACAGAGGAGGGAACTCCAACAGGCACCCCAGCAGCCAGCATGCCCACAACAGCACCACCACAGGTCCCCCCAATGGATGCCACAGTTGGCACTGCTTCTGGTGGCAGCAGCACCATAGGTGACACTGCATTAATGGCAGCATGCTCCGACACAGAAAACGGGGATGTCGAAGTTAGATCCATCCATGACCTGTCTCAATCCCCCTGTCTGTTCCATCCCGTACACCATGAGGATACCACGCAGGGGCACCCACAAGACGACGACTGGCCATCCCCCACAAGCCCTGTGGCAAGGCAACATGAGGTGATCAGCCACTCTGTGACACCACCGCAAATGGCCATGGCCCAGCAGAGGCAACAGTCCCTCGACCAGGTAATCGTGCAACAGCAGCAACTGGCCACGCTCCTCAAGGACCATGCCGATGAATGTGGGGGCACTAAGGCAGACATAGAAACATCAACTGAGACACTTAGGGCAGAAATGGAGAGAAGTACAGAGACACTAAGGGCACAAATGGAGAGTAGCACTGATAGCCTGAGAGTACAAATGGAGAGTAGCACCGAGAGCCTGAGAGTACAAATGGAGAGAAGCACCGAGAGCCTGAGGGGGGAACTGCATGCGACGTCCAAAGACGTATGTGCCGAACTTGCCGCAGTGCGCCGTGTGCTCACTGAGCTCTCACAAACCCTTAGGGACATGCATGGACGTGAGCAGGCAGAGACATCATCCGTTGCAAGTTCCGTACAGGGCAGCCCCCAACGTAGATCTGGGAGGAACCTGCGCTCCACAGGCAGGGGTGCCCCTGATACCCGGAGAGGGGGCTTGCAATAGCGACTGCCCACTGACAATGAGCATCTTTGGACACTGGTGTTCGGGGGGGGAGGTAGGAGGGTGGAGGGGGTGTGTTGAGCTCACTTGGGTGGCGGGTCGATAGGGTGTTTAACATGATATCACATATGCCATAAACAATGCACGATCATCCAATGAGATGTGTGGACATTGATCTTTGTGTACGAGGCCATTATAGGCGTACAGTCCATATTGTGCATGTTCCAGACACACACAGTGCCACGAGTCCCGTGTCCATGTATCAGCCACCAGGCGTGAGTGCTAGAAGCATGCATCTATGAGATGCTGACGAATGTCACGGCCCTCCTGTGCCTCGCGGACTCCTTGAGGTGCTGCCACGTCCCCACCCTCATCATGACCATCTTCAGGTGCTTGCAGTTCTGCGTCAGGGGGCATGGGCACATTTCTACGTACGCACATGTTGTGGAGCATGACACATGCCATGACCATCTTTGCAACCTTCACATGGCGGTACAGGAGTGCCCCGCCAGACCTGCTGAGGCAGCGGAAACGAGTCTTCAGTAGGCCGAATGCCTGTTCTATGACTACACGGGTACGTGAGTGGGCATGGTTGTAGTCCTCCTCATGCTGGTCCCGTGGGTTCCGGACTGGTGTGAGGAGCCATCTCTTCAGTGGATACCCGGCATCACCTGTATGTGGACAATAAAGGAATTTTGAGGAATGCCATTGCTACGTACGCACCCCCCCCCCTTCCTGCCAGGTCATTGCCGCATCACATACCCCACATCATCATGCATGAAATGAGACTCACCGAGTAGCCAGGATCTGTTCCCTGCGTGTCGCTCCATGTAGCGTGGTGTTGTAGAGTTCCTCAAGACCATAGAATCATGGGTTGATCCAGGGAATCGGGCACAACAATGTGTAATGATCCTGTTGGAGTCACACACCATTTGTACATTCAGAGAATGAAATTGTTTTCGTTTGCGGTACTGGGCCTCCATGGCATGTGGGACGACCAATTCCACATGGGTGCAGTCGATGGCACCAATGCAACCCGGTATGCCGGCAAGTGCATGGAATCCCACTTTTGTGTTGGTAATTTCCTGCTCCGAGCGTGGTAGAGAGATGTAGTCGTCTGCGTGCTGCAGGAGGGCATCGAGCACTTGCAATAGTGTCCGTGAGAACAGTGGCTGTGATATGCCATGCAACTGTCCGACTGTGTGCTGGTAGGTGCCTGTGGCCAGGAAGTGGAGTACAGACACCACCTTCAGTAGGGGTGGGATGGCGGTTGGGCTATCTATCATGCTGACAAGGTCAGCCTGTGTCATGTCCACAATGGCGGTTATGGTGTCCCGGTCCAAACGGTAGAGGGTGTGGATCTGCTCATCAGTGAGGTTGAACGGATGTGCTCGGAGGCGTGGGATTGCGGGCTGCCTGCGTGGTGGTAGTGGCTGTGCTGGCGGCCCTTGCTGGCCCTGCCTTGCCCTCCTCCTCCTCCTGCGTCTCCTCCGTGCGGCCGGTTGTAGTTGGTGTTCGTCTTCTTCTTGAAGTTGGAGTACTTGCAGTGCTATCAGGTCCCCCAGGGCCAACATAGCTAGTCCTGCCGGTAGCATTTCGGAGTGGGTGTGGTTGTGGGAGGAGACTGGGTGTGCAATTTATGTGTTTTCAGGCTGTATGGCCTCCACCTGTGGTGATTCATTCCACCTGTGCAAGCTGCTCTCCCCTTTGGGCGAGCACGTCCCGCACACAACGCTGCAATTCGACGAATGGCATCTTGCTATTACAATCATGTATTTGTACCCGATGGCAGTGTAACATTGGTTGATATGTTCATTCGGCTATGGTCCCATTGTTTCACATACTATCTTTGCAGTCGCGAACAGACTTGTGAAGGGTCAGTGGAACGTAGTACTCGAGTAACGGTGGACCCTCATGCAACACTGTACCGAGGTTCACCGACGGGCGGGGCGTCCCATTTGTGAGTGAAGGCAGTTGCCATTTTCACACACAGCCGCACTAGATGGATTAATTTGTGATTTCAAGCGGCCACAGATGCCTTTTCGACGTGATGTTGCAAATGAGGAATTCGAAGGGCGGCGCTTTCGGTTTTCAGCTAGCGGCGAGGAGATGCCCACAGGTCTGACTGCAAATATAACGTTCTATTGTTCAATGTCCTTGGGACAGGGGCCATGGCGAGGATGCAATGATTGATATGAATAGTTTGGGATGCGCAATAGCGAAGTGGGCGATAAGGCCGGACGTTCCCAAATACATGTTACTTCACAACACTGGAATTACGGGCTGGGGCACAGTGGATTTTGCAGGCTGCATAACGCACAGACTCAATGGAAATTTCACATGTTATGTGAGTATGGAAACAGGCGTTTTCATTACGGGATGAGGGAATGATGTATGGATGCATGGACAGATGATTTGATACAGAGTTTGCCATGTACAGGGCTTCTTGGAATCTATCCGCCTCCCCTGCGCTATGTGGTGCAGGGCTGCCATAGTGGGACCAGTGTCTATCTGGCCTTGTTGAGCCCTCCCTGTCTCGACGCGCCTTCAGACACTTGTGTCTATGCACGTTACCAATCCCATCTGATGGATTCTGTTTTAACAGACGCATGCACAGGTACACTCGTTTGTGATAGTGTTTTCACCTCGATATAGATAGTTATGATTCGCAAGTGGTTTTTGGGTGGTGATGATCCTTTGGAGTGGGCTAGCATGCATATGGCTGTGGATTTGGTGTGATCATTGAAGTGAGTAATTCAAATGTAGTTCTGATGGCCATACTATTCTTCTTCATTTCATTTGGGTGACAGGTATCTCCTCCCCTTTTGCCACTGCCATCTGTATGCCACTCCTGCAGATGGATTTCACTTCCGACACCTGCTCCTCCGTGTTAATCAGTGGAGCAGCATTACGATCTTATGGGACGATCGCCAATGGGCCACATGCCCTTACGCAGTACTAATGGCTAGGAGCAACATTTCGGCCTTTCAGCTGGACTAGTGCCTCCCTATTGGGACGGCCCTGCGGTTCTAGGCGCTTCCATGTTGCCTTTTCGTACGAGAATGTAGCCCCTGTGTACCAAGAAGGAACAGGGCGTCACACAAGAAGTAGCTGGTCATTTATTGCGGATGTAGCCCACAATGGTGAAATGTATTTTGGAGTTCATGGCCTAATGGCTGTATGGGCTTGGTGAATTTGTTGTGCATTAAATTTCTATTCTGATATGAACCGTGTAGCGTTCTTCTTTGCAAGTGATGTGGCATATTCCTATTTGGGAAGCGATGTATTGTGAGGAGATCTGCATTGGGTTCCAGCTTCGGAGTATAGTTGCGTGGTACTGTGCTGGGCGCGTTTGCCTACGAAGCCCAGTGAGGTCAGGGATAAGGGCTGCCAATATGACTGTTTTGATGATGTCATGCTCAGGGGCGGGGGATTGGCTTTTGTGTGACAGATGCCGGTCAGCCAGTTGGATTGGTGGAATGATGTGATTATCGGAATATGGCTGGTCACAGGTGCCTGTGTTTGCGTGCGTTTCTTGGTGGGAGACTGAGGTCATGTCCATTTGTATAGCTTCTGTATTCGTGCCATCTGTGCCCTGCAGCTCCCATTGGTCCCTCTTGAGATTCATTTGTTCGTTGGCAGGCATGGATGACTAGTACATTTCACTGGTTGCATTGTGTGACTTCATTGCACCTACGGGGAGTTGTACAATGTGGCCAGGGAGCGGTGTACAGGCACTCAGTAGGGCCGTTTACGGTTGGTTCGCGATGCCGTACTTCTCACCATGGCGGAATGGTACTTTCCGCCGTGCTTGATGGCGTTAGGTGCATGTCCGCTAGGGTCAGAATTCGCGTACCGTTGCGCCATGGTGGTAATTACGGTTTGGCATGGCGCGCGCGCGCGTACTTGGTGCAGTTAGCGTTGGCGTTCACTACGGTGTCGCTAATGGCATCGTACTTTGCGGTGACGGGTCATGATCGCACCGAGCGCTATTCGATGGCGGTATTGCATTTCCGCCATCGTTTTTCGATTTCCGCCAGGCTCGTAATGAGGCCCCATGTCTCTGGTGACTGGTGGTGGGCCACCACCAGAGGAGGATGAACTCACTCAGCATGAGGAGATCGCTTCAGAGTTCATCCCAGAAGAACAAATCCATGGAGTGGGAGAGGGGATGGATTATGATGAATCATCTGGTGAGTATTGATGCGTGTAACTCAATGACTAGTGTGTTTGGCTTGTGTGACCCAACCAGCTACAAGTTGGCTCTTTCCTATCATCAATCTCCCTCACCACCTGTGTTGTTCACCAGGGGTCTGACCTCTCGGCTCCAATTCATGAAGAGCAAGTGGCAGCTCTTGACTACTGCATTATCATTTATTTGTACACATTCTGGTGCTATGCTGATGACAACCAACTCATTTCCTGGCTGCCCTTGGCCACCTCTTGTCCCTCCCTTATTTCTGATAGCCTCATTGCCATTTGCTTTTGGTGTACTACCAACAATCTCTGTCGGAATGCCAGCAAGACTGGCATCCTCCTCATCGATACACCTTTGCCATCCTTTGCCATCAATCTCTGGCCAGCCCCACTTGGCCCTCCTCCTGCCTCCACCTGCAAGGCCAAGAACCTCAGGATCACCTTTGACTCAACACATCCCTTTTACACACACATTTGTGACGTATCTTGAGATTGATTCACTTCTCGCTCCACCTCCTCAAAGGTACTTTCCTTTCCTAACATTCTCCTACATGCTCATAGTCTTTCAAGCTCTGGTTTACTCAAGGTTGGGGTACTGTGACAGTCTTTTTCATTATTCGACCTGCCTCCACCCTCCACCCTCCACCACTAATCCAGTACAGGACTGCAAGACTTGTCCTTGGCCTCAAGCCCTGGGATCCCATCTTTCCAGCTCTGTGACCCCTTCATTGGCTACCAATGGATGCAAGGATGTTACTTCAGACCCTCTGCATTGTGCACAAGATTTTTTTGGGACTGGGTAGAAAATACCTTCAACAATCCCTCTGCCAATTCCTCCCCTCTTGAGTCATTTGCTCCTCTACCCCACACTCCCTCAAGGTCTGTCGTTAATTCAATAAATAAGGTAGGAGCAGATCTGTGTGTACAGCTGGGAGCTCACTTTTGAACAGCCAAGTGGCCACATTGAATCTTGAGGAGAGATATATCTGCTTCTGGAAGCACCTCAACACCTGCCTACTTGCTCCTGCATTAGCTCCTCTTCTACCCAGCTGAACAGTTTCCTCTGTTGGCACTGTGCCCCTGCACACACTCTGCCCATCGGATCAGGTACCTGCTCACCCTACCTCCCCACTGCACTGCCTACAGCCTCCCATATCAATGGGTCCAGTGCGTGTCCCCATAAAGTCCAGCACTCTTTGTCTGCACTCATCAGATTTGCCCTGTCCAAATCATCTTGCACTTGCCACTTGCTGGCTGCAATACCACTTTTTGAATGGACATTCTATCATTGGACTTAATTTTCCTTCTTTGTTCTCCTCTGTTTGGCACGTTCCCCTTCTCCCCCTTCCTGGGTCTACAACCCTTTATCCCTTCTCCATACACTAGCGTGTTCTGTATGTCACTGTTCCCAGTATGATAGTTGTTTTGAATTCCTTTTCTCCCTTGTTCTCCTCCCTTTGCTTGTTTGCGCTCTGAGCCACTTGTGTACGAGTGCAATCTTGATGAGATGTCACATCATGTCATACGCATCCTTTGTCCGTTGTGCAGTGTGGCTCACTCTGAGTGTGCTGATGGCAGTGGCTCCCCATGCACATATGTGCAGGATCATGTTACATGTGCACTCCATGTATGCCTCTAGGTGTCCTTGACCACCTGCTCATTCTTGTATTTGTCCAGGATGATCCAAGTGTCATCTCATTTGGACAGACATGTCATGCTCACTGTAGGTCTGTGTGTCATCACGCACGACTTTAGGCTGAGCACATCTGTATCATGGCAATGGCTCCCCCAGGTACAGGCCCATGACCATTTTTCAACTGGTGTTGTCTTCAACATGCATGGATGTACTATGGATGGTTCCTCACCTCTCCTCCATCATTTCCACTTCTCATTGGCTGTAGTGACATTTGACTGAGAAAATGCAATTAACGCATGCCTACACTGTCTGGCAACGCACAGTTTTGCGTGGAAAATGTCATTGCCATGCAGTGCCTCCCTGCTAGTGGCCAGAGTGCGGGTGTTTCACAGAAACCATGCTATCTGGTGCATGCAATTTGCACATGATGGCTGCAATTGCCGTTGCACTGCCATAATGTTTGAATATTGTCATCACAACGTACGTCTTGATGTTGTAAGTTGAGGGGCTACACCTGCACTGCAACACACACACCCACTCGTGTGCCAGGTTAAGCCCTTCAACGTGCACTCATGATGGTGCTGTGTGATGTTGACCTGACATGCATGTACCCATGTCCCTCCTCTCACAGTATGGAAATGCACTAGTGTAGGTGCCTCCTATGACACATGTACTGTGCATAGTTGAGTGTAGTTGAGTGCTGCACATGGACATGCATGTTACATGTATCATGGTGTATTTGGTCACATTTCTAGCTGTGTCTATTTGTGTGTTAACACATGCTTATGCTAGGTGCTGACTATTTGTTCCCATCTCTCATTTTGGCATTGGATATATGCCTTCTAGAGGTTGTGTGTGATGCAGGTGATGTGCAACATGAAATACATGTGTTACATTCATATTTTGCACAGATCCTTTTCTGCTTTTGGGATGGCCCTGCATTGCAATGCCACTGGATGCATGTTGGGGTTTGAGTTGCCTGTGACATGGCTGTTTCATTATTTGGCTGTCAATGTTGTGAACAGTATGTGTGTGGTATGTGCTACTGACATGCATGTTCTTGTTTCTTTTCTTTATGTTGCAGGTGATGACGCACTAGTGGCAGAGGATGAAGATGTCATCCCAGACACGGTGGTCAGTTCACATGACCAACCAAGCACCAGTGGTGGTCGTGGGGTGGCAGCCCACGAGAACCCACAGGTGCTCCAGGCCATCGTGTCCAGAGCTGACTCTGAGTCAGTCTCTGATGTATCCTCTGACCACTATGTTGAGCCGGATCTGCATCATGATGTGTCATCGCCGGTAGGTGATCCTGTGCTGGATGGTCTTCTGTCTGCAACACCTACAGTAGGGGGCCAGGCAGGGTTGGAATGTCTGCCTGTGGTGGTTACAGGTGCACAGACACACTCGACACCAGCTGGCCATGTTCCTGGGGCATCAGGTTGACCGAGGGATGCAGTCCTGCAGCTGTGGGCGGCACCAACCCAGCAAGGACCACGGTTCCTTGGGCCCAGCCGGTGTGGTGTCCGGCAACGCGGTGGCTGTGTGCCACTGGGGTCAACTGAGTGGGAGCGTTCCATGATTGCCATAGCACAGCAACATGGGGGAGCAGTTGAGATGATTGCTCAAGGTGTCGAAAGTGTGGCCCATTCCATCCTCCTCTCTGTAAGGCAAATGGTGCTCCATCAGCGGGCTACGCAGTCCACGTGCCGCTCACTCAGGCTGGGCATGATGGCGTATGACAGAGTGCGCCGGGCTGAAATGGTGGTTCTGTGTGAAACACTTAATGCTCAAGCAGAGGCACACCGTGAGGCCCTGAGGGTGGAACAAAAAGCCCTCTGATCTACTCTAGCTGACCTCATGATGGATCAGAGTAGGCGGACAGAAGACAGGATGGTACAGCTTGAAAGAACCATCTCGGCTGAACTCCATGCAAGCCGGGAGTCACTCTGTCATGTGAGGCCATGCAAGCAGAACTCTGTCTCACACGTCAGTCCCTGCAGGAGGAAGCACGTGTGACATGTGAGGTAATGCATGCTGACCTCTGTCTCATTGCCCGCCAGGACCTGGTTTACCAGACCTGCATACTTGCTGCCATTGAGGGGCAAGGCGTGGCTAGGCGTGGTGAGTCATCTGCACCACGTCCACCTTCTGATTCAGATCCAGAGGGTGACGATGACAACCTCCCACATAGGTCTGGCCGTGCAGGCGCTGAGCCCAGTGAGTTTTTTTTTTACCTCGACATCTGCACATGTGGGTGTTGAGGTGCACCCTGTACCTTCCACCCTCCTGGGTGCCCCCGCAACCCCCCGGATCATACATGGCCATTTTAATTTTATTTTTTTTCCTGCAAAATTTGGATTTTTTTCCAGCAGTTTTTTTTCTAAATTTTTGTTTGATTTTTTATCCAAATTGTATGGTTTTTGGTAAGTATGTTATCTTTTTATTTTCATTTATTTATTTTTTCCATTATTTTGTTGTTCTTTTTCAATTATTTCACTTTGCTTTTTATTTGTTATTTTTTTCTGGTTTTCTTCAATTTTGATTTAGCTTTTGTTTCTTTCATTACTCTTTTCATTTTTTATTTCAATTGGTTATTTGATTTAATTTGTATTTTTTTTTATTCTTTTTTTTCAATTTTATTTTGTCTATTGTGCAAACATGTGACACTGTGGTGCTTTGTGGCATCGGAAGGCACCCACTGTGTGTTCCAGCTGGTCCCATTCAGGCTTGTCTTGTGTATGTGTTTTGCTTGGGGTCCTGATACATATGCTACTCCTGCTTCCCTTTTCCATCGGCTCGCAAGGATGGCTCGGTGTAATAGCATATCACACATGGGCATTGGGCTTCCATCATATCTGTGGCCAGCCTGCAGTTCTACTTGTGTGTACACCCCTAGTGGGTATTCCAGATGGTTTCTCCAATGCCTGTCTGCATTTCGCTTTGGTGAGTATTATGCTGACTGTGCATTTCATCATGTTGCTTGAGATGTTTGTTATGTATTGACTGTCTATGTTGATGCACTTCCTGCTGTAGCTGGTACCATGCACCCTTTGGCTGCATACAACACACTGATTGTGGGAGGGGTCCATGTGACACTGATGGTAGGAGGGGTCCATGTGCTGAGAATGTTGAATTGGGAAATTATCCCACAGTGATTTTGATATGCCACATGAAGGCTGCACTCTGAGTTACCCCTGTCACCACGCATTTCAACAACCACCCATTCCTTGCTAGCACCACTTTGGACATTTCCCAACCCTGGCTGGTGTTTGAATGTGACATCTGAGTTATGACTACATTGTTCGTGACTTAACTTTCCTGTTTGTGTCCTGGACCTACCCGCCCCCTCCCACTGTTTTCACTTGGCCCTTGTGACAATCCGGCCAACGAGGATGCTTGAGCCTGCCACCACTACCAAAAGCCCACAAAGGTGGCCCTTTCTAGACCTGTCCAGATGCCTTCTCGGTCACTTGAATTCCCCCCTGTCTTCCCTGCCCCTGTGAGTGTCCCTCTGTCTCCCCCCCTTCATCATAACATCCCCTACTCTCCTGCACCGTCAGGTTTCCCTCTGCCCCCTGTGTGTGTTTTCATTCACCATCTTGCCCATTAGTCATTTGGAGCTTGGCCCCCTCCTCCCTTCTCTCCTCCCTCTCCCTCTCCACCACCCTTCTGCCTCCTCCTTCTACTCTGGCTGTCATTTTCAACCACTACCCAATTGCCATTGCCCATGGTAATACGTAGCCGCTTGTACTTTGCAGACATTTGCGCTTCTGCCTCACTCCTTCCACACCCTACCTTCGCCATTTTAAGTATAGTTTTGCCAGTATGATCATTAGTCCCTCCACCACTGATTACAGGTCATCTCTTCCCCCTTTCCCTTCTGTCTTTCTCCCCAGCACTATCTTGATTCTTTCTAGACCTACCACAGTGTGTCACTTGTTTTGTTAATATCCTCACTTCTTCCCTCCTCTTCCACCACTCACCTCCTTATGTGACTCCTGCACTGCGACTATTACTGTCACACATAGGAATGTTGATGCTAGTTATGTCATCCAACATTCCCTCCCTAGACTCTCCCTTATTGATCCAGGCAATTGTAATATGTACTTTGCTTTTCCAGTTCATTATCACACTGTGGACTGTTTGAAGGACATGTAGGAATGTACTGTTCTTCTCCCTAGTTCCCTCCCTCATTGATGCACTTTGATGAAGATTGTGTGTAGGTCATATTATGGATTTCTATGATTCAGTAATGGGTCACTGTCTGCCATTGCCGATGTGGGGGTATTCTGTACATGATATGTTTTGCTGGTCAATGGCTGATACAATGTAGGGCTTTCTTTTGAGGTGTCAGGGGATGGGTGTGGTTTGACACACAGGGGCGTCCTTGGTGCTATGTTCACATGTGCTGTGCATGGGACACTGGCATTCAAATCATTTCACATGCATGTATTCTAGCCATGTCCATACGGACAAATACACTTAGGCAACACCCCCCCCAACTACATTGACACCATGCAAACGCGTGCACCCAGATTGCCTTCTCAAGCATGCTGTGTCACAACAATCCATGTTCACTTCCGAGTCATTGATCGTGTACATGCATGACAGGGTAATATTTGGTTGAATGCCATTTTTTGAAATGATGCAGAAGGGTTTTCACCAATGCAATGCACACTCACTGTGCTGTGCAGTGTGCAGTGTTTGATATTGCAATTTGCAATTGTCCAATGTGCATGGCAACAGGTATTCTGACTTTTGTTGGTTGCACCACTGGTGGCATACATTTGTGCCACCGTTTTCAGGGTGTGAGGTTTTGGTCACTCCTTTCTTACGATTCCATGTCAGGTATAATTGTCTGGTGCCTGTTTACATTTCTCACGTGGCACTTCATGACTATTGTGTCATATGGTTGGATGTTTTGCCGTTGCATACCATGGCATAGTGTGGCAGTCAGGGGTTCAGGAGTGTTGGGAGGGCTGGGGTGGCATACCAGTCCTTTCATGCCTTTCATGCCCCGTTTAGCAGGGGGTGAGGGGGAAATGCCTTGCATGTGTTCCCTTTGGTCACATGGGATTGGTTGTGTTTAATTAGCTAGGGATGCACACAACGTGGCACTTCCGTGGACACATTCTCAGGGTGGTAAGATAGTGACAGTTGACTGTCCCTTTCTCATCATCGATTGTGACCTGGTATGTGCCAGGCCTGTGTGCACTCCACAAGGGTTGGAGTTTAGGTGAAAAATGTGGCCACGGGCTGGGTACGGGCTGCCTCGCCACATGCCCTTTCCCCTCCCATGCGCAGCGGCCGTGCGTGTGGTTGGGGATGTGGGGGCACCACCATGTCCACCGGTACGCCATGCCGTGTTGCAACGTTGTGCAGGACACATGCTGCCACAATGATCCTGCACACTACTGGGGGTGCATATAGTAGCTTTCCACCAGCGCGTTCAAGGGAGCGGAAGCGTGACTTGAGCACTCCGAATGTGTGCTCCACTATGGCCCTGGTTGCAATATGGGCTGCGTTGTATCTTACCTGGGGTTGTGTGGTGGGTTCCGTATGGGCGTCATCATGTAGGTGCTCAGAGGGTAGGCACTGTCCCCTGGTAAGGTGATAATACTTGTCGTTAGTTGGGCTTGTGTATTTGTCTGTGTGTGACATGTATGCATGTGCACAGGAATTTGTACTCACCTAGAAGCCATGTGTTGTCTTGCTTCCCAGCTTCCAGGGCCCGGCTCAGTGCAGACATTCTAAATATGAAACTATCATAGGTGGACCCAGGAGTGTTTGCATAGATAGAGGTGATGATTCCCTTGGCATTGCATACCACCTGCACGTTGATGGTATGCCAATGCTTGCGGTTTTGATAGATGTGCTCAGTGGTCCCAGGTGGACATAGGGCCACATGGGTGCAATCTATGGCACCCAGCACTTTGGGGAAGTGTGCCACCTTGTAGAAGTCCAGGACCATGGCCTGACTTTCTGCAGGTGTTCTGGGAATATATATATATGCTTACGGACTGAGGAGCGCGCAGTGATGATTGGCAACACCTGGTGTAGGCAACGTGACTGCGTGGCCTGTGAGACACCCCCGACTATGGCAGTTGTCCGCTGAAATAACCCAGTGGCCAAAAAATGCAGTACATTGAGCACCTTCTCCAAGGGGCTCAATGCTTTGGAGCACAGGCTGGGTGATGTGTGTTCATCCTCCCATTCCCTGACCAGCTCGAGGATGATACGAGGTGGAAACCTATACCTGCCATAAACCTGGTCATCAGGCATCCTGAAAAGGCTGGTCCTGGGCAAAAAAATGCATGGCCTGGCTATTCTCCTCCTCCTGCGGTGTCCCACGATCACTGCTGCGAGGAACGGGACATTCATCGTAGCTGTATATGTGTGTTGTTTGCGCGCACTTTTATGCTATGCGAGGGTGCTTCCGCCTGCTTTCGTGTGGAGGACGTAATTGTGCATGTGCGTGTGTTTTGACATGCACAGGTTTTCCCTATTCTATTCCATGAATACATGTAGTTTGCGTGCGTGTGGGTGGTCTGTGTACTTCCCAGCGGTACTTCCCCAGTTACTCCCTTATTTTCATGCGTTGTTCCCCATTCCGCCTGTTCTGCCCCCTGTTCCGCCCCCTTTTAGATGTGTGTGCTGATGTTGTGCGCTTTTGCTGTGCACGTCACGCACGTCGTTCGGGATGTGGAAGTGACGTGTGCGCCGGTGAGCACCATGTGCAGATTTGGCGCACATCTCAGAAAATGCAAGTGCAGGGCCGTCCATGAATCGCATGCGTGCGATTGGCACGCGTGCGCTGGCTTTTTCAAGCTTGCGCCTGCTTGCGCCACTGATTTCGGTGCACATTTATTCCATGAATTACCCCCACAATGTCACCAACAGCATACAGGAAAATTCTACAACAAAATGTCATGATCAATATGGCCGCAATATATACACCCAGCATTGCCACAGTGAAACATTTTCATGATACTGTGACTACTCTATATATACCAATATTGCCAATGATGACTTTGATCACTGAGAACGTTCAAGCTGTTGTGTCCTCAATTTGCCAGTATGTTCACTGTAACCCAATTGCATACTGGCTGGGCCCAAAATATGTCAGCATGCTATTGTACAAACATTTAAATGCTGCCTGTTAGATTATTTGGTTGTATACTGTACTCTTCACCCATTTGCCTAGACTCTTGACACTGGCACATCTGAAAGAGAGGGGTGCTGGGTTTGCTTAATGGGAAAGAGAGAAATGCAAGATAGCTTTGCTGTTGTTCAGTTTGGAAGTACCCAAGTATCTGTGCTCAGAAAAGAATCTCTGGCACGTAGTGTGAAGATTCATTGGTTGGGCCTGTGATGTATAAATTGGTTGGAGTGGTTTATCATTTTGCTGTCTGTTGGCAGGGGTGCTCAACTGCCACATGTAATTGGCATAAATGATGTGTGTATTGTGTGTTGGAGCATATACTCTGACTGGGTTAGTTTGGAGAAGAGCAGTCAATGGAAATCTTGATGGGTGTTCGGACAAGTTTTCCGGTATGACGATGCTGACATCCTGATTGTTGTGCACCTAGGGGAAGGTAACTGTGGGAAGAAGTCCTAGGGCACACTAGAATGGACTGGTGTACACTCCAGTTGCCCACCCATGCCCACACACCACCAATCCTAAAGGGTACCTGGATAGGTGGGGACCACCAACAGGAAGGACAATAAGGGACAAGTCCTGTGACCAAAACTACACCTGCTTCAGGGCAGCTGAAGTAGCGGAAATGAGCCAGATACACAAGCCACTGGGGCCACACAAAAAGGGCCCCCACATCTCAAAATGCCTGCCAACTAGGCCTTCAAACTATAGCACCAAGCACACAGGATAACCATAGAGATTGGGCTCAGAAACACAAAGGCAAAGTGGTCAGAAATCGACAAATGCTTGAAAACCATTATAACTGTACCTTAAAGGCATGGTCTAGTAAAAAATGTTATTGTCCCAACGGGTCAGCCATGTTTTTTTAAGCCTAAGTGGCTCGATTTTAGAAAACTTTCCTATGGACCTTACCTGAGTTTTCATCCATTAAACGCACGCGAAAACAAGCACCAGGGACCCGCCATTTTCTGATAATCCTATCTTTTCCCCGATCGCCCTGGCTGACCTGCTTTTGCTGCACTAAATCAATTCCCCCGCCCCTGAGCCTGTCATCAGCAGACTCGTACCGTCCATTTCCCAACGCCAAAGCACGTCTCGTGTCAACATTCGCTGCGCTTCAGCTAATGACGTGTCGCCATGGAAATGGCAGGACGCCTCTCTCCTCAATAAGTATAAACAGACCGTTTCACAACACACAGCAGCCGATTTTCGATTCCATTCCTCTCTCCGTGTTACTTAGAGTATTCTGTGACTCGTTTCAGTGCTCTGGTCAGCTACCTTTGCCGCTTGTAGCCCGTGTGAACAGATACCAGTACCACCGCTATCAATTATTTTAGTTTGTTTAACACACAATGGCTACAATAATGCCCTACATGTACGAGCCCGAGTATACCGAGGAGGAACTACTGGAAAGGGAAGCACGCGAAAACGATGGGGATTCGGACGGCAGTTGGCAGGACGAATCAACAGATGAAGAGCCTGGGCCTAGTCGAATGGACGGCGTCTCCACCTGGTGCACATGCAATCGGTGCGAGCTAATGCCAACTGAGGACGAGAACTGCTGCTCCCGAGAAAACTCGGGATGCCTGGCCTACATTTCGGAAGGCGAGCCACGACCGCAATGCATCACCGAGCTGCCAGACTTCAGGGCAGCCTGCCTCACACGGGCCGTGTTGAGAATAATGATGGTGCTTATGCACGAACTTCGAGCAACTGTTTGTCCTCGTAATCCGAGTAACGAGTAAGTATACTCTGCTTGTCATGCCACTCCTATTTCATGTTCTTCTACTATATCCAAAATTACATCTACATATCATTGTAACGCATGTAAGTCATTCAATAGTGTGCATTGTCTAGACAGCATTTGTCCGTGTAAAATGCCATTAGTTACAAGAATTGTCATTGACAATAAACGTTTATTAAACTTATCTGGGTCATTTAAAAACTGTTTGTTTCATTCCTTTTCACAGGTGGTACAGGCTGGTGGCCTATCGTTCCTTTACATGGTGGCTTCACGGGAGGCTTGGACACCGCGTTCGAAGAGTGATACCCGCCTGTGCCGTTCGTGCCATTAGAGAAACGTTCCCGAGTGACAGCGGTCAGTACAGGGGATTTTCTCTCGCTGTGCTGCAACCTGACCTGTATAATCTTTAAAGTCTTGTATTTTTGTTTCATGAAAATAAGATACAAAATAAAACACCACATATATTTTAACAACGTTTATCTCGAATTTTTAAATGAATCAAGTGTGTCTCCATTCAAGGATGGACAGCAGACATCTGTGCTCCGAATGGGTGAAGGTCTGGTTGCTGTGAAGCAGGGTGGTCACTATATAAGCTAAACATAACATATTCTCGATAATGCATGCACTAAATAACACTTGTTCAAAGTCTTTCAGTAGGTTATCTCTCTATAAAAGTCACACATATATCTATACTAACAATTACCATTGGATTATACAGGCCTTAGGGTCTTGGCCACTATAATACACCGGTTGAAGTACGGGTCTGTGCTCACAAGAATCTCCGGTATGTGGCATTTGTTATTGATAAGCAACGATATACTATCATTGATATAAAGGCGATATACTGTATATTGATATAAAGGCGGTTCGCGCCGGTGGATGCGCGCTGGCATGGGGGGCTGTGACGGGCGCAAACGGCCAAGGTGCCAAACTACATGTACACTTCAAAAGGTGTCCCACGCCAAGGGGCCATCGGTCACATGGCCTCCTCAGACCCCGTGTCTCCAGGCAGGCCTCCCCTGAGGCAGGCCGCCCCCCTGCAATCCACATAAGTGTGTCTCCATTCAGCAGTCTTCCTGTGCCTTATCTGCACGCCCCAGGGCCATCCATCCCACCCCCCTCTATCAAAGGCGGTTCGCACCGGTGGATGCGTGCTGGCATGGGGGGCTGTCCGGGGCGCAAACGGCCAAGGTGCCAAACTACATGTACACTTCAAAAGGTGTCCCACGCCAAGGGGCCATCGGTCACATGGCCTCCTCAGACTACGTGTCTCCAGGCAGGCCTCCCCTGAGGCAGGCCGCCCCCCTGCAATCCACATAAGTGTGTCTCCATTCAGCAGTCTTCCTGTGCCTTATCTGCACGCCCCAGGGCCATCCATCCCACCCCCCTCTATCAAAGGCGGTTCACACCCGTGGATGCGCGCTGGCATGGGGGGCTGTCCGGGGCACGAAAGGCCAAGGTGCCAAATAGCATGTACACTTCAAAAGGTGTCCCACGCCAAGGGGCCATCGGTCACATGGCCTCCTCAGACCCCGTGTCTCCAGGTAGGCCTCCCCTGAGGCCGGCCGCCCCCCTGCAATTCACATAAGTGTGTCTCCATTCAGCAGTCTTCCTGTGCCTTATCTGCACGCCCCAGGGCCATCCATCCCACCCCCCTCTATCAAAGGCGGTTCGCGCCGGTAGATGCGCGCTGGCATGGGGGGCTGTCCGGGGCGCAAACGGCCAAGGTGTCAAACTACATGTACACTTCAAAAGGTGTCGCACGCCAAGGGGCCATCGGTCACATGGCCTCCTCAGACCCTGTGTCTCCAGGCAGGCAGGCCTCCCCTGAGGCAGGCCGCCCCCCTAATACCACGACATACATACGTCATTCATTCACAAACACACCCCAGTTTCTAATACTTTAAAAACCACTCGATATGTCTCATGAGAACATCTTTGTGCTTTGCAAGTCAACTCTTGAACGTGCTACCTGGGAACCACTGAGATCTATGCTAATCTGCTCGTCGTCGTGCTATCCGTGAACTTCTGTGACCGCTTCGAGCATACCCATCAGTGCGCTACCTGCGGCCATCCACCTATTCTCCCACAACATACTGCTCTGCTTGCTGAACCCAACTGTTTGTTGGTCAAGGTAAGGTCATGTATCCTGGTTATATTTTGCAGATTTTTAAATTTCTATCTATTTTCGAGTAGAGTACACAATAGTGCTATGTTCATTGGTCTCATTGGTATTGACTTGAGTTTCCATTGCTATGCTATCAATAGATCTATTTATTTTCATCTGTGACTATTGTGATTGAATTGCATCCTTCGGGGGTCCAGTCAATAATGTTAGCATGTTTCCTTCTCGTGCAAGACAGAACATCCAAGGGATGAGTCACATGTTCAGATTTCAGTCACATCAATTTTACATTTCTGAAACTTATGCAAATACTAAGCAGCACATAATGAACTGGTATAGTTCCTGCGACCAAAACAAACCTTGCATTGATCATTGTATGATTCATTTACTTTTGTATCAAATCTTTACTCTTGAAGATTGTATAATAATGTCGATATTTACTTTTCAGATTTATCAACAATGTCTGCCTGTTCGATTAGCGGTTGCCCTTCGAAGACCCATGCGAAATTGAAGGAACTACAATGCATGTATTCCCGAAAACTGTTGATCGAATAAGAGAATGGGTCAGACATTGCGGATATCCACTGGATGAGCTGGAAAGTAGAGTCCAACAAGTCTTAGAGGACAAGAGGGGTGATCGATACCGCATCTGCAGCCGGCACTTTTCCTTGGACATGTACACAACTTCTTGGGTAACAAAGAAGAATAAACGGCAAACGACACGGAAATTGCGCGAAAACGCTATTCCCACTCTATTCGTCCACATTCCGCCACCGGTGAGTCAAGTGTCCGGATTTAGCTTTAGGCCTTGCGGTAGTGTGTAACCGAATGGATTAATAGATATTGTAGGTGTTCTATCCCTTGTAATAATTTCGATATTGATATGAGTGTATAGTTTTTTGAATAATGACATTTATCAATATATTCTTTTTCAATTTCATAACCCACAAACGCAATGTATATATATATATGGGGACAGTGAACTGTGCTATGTTGAGCATTTTTCAAGTATTCTGTCGGCTTACATGGCTATTTTTAATATTGGCATTTCATTATCAATCATTAATTGACCTTTACAACTTCTTGACTATCCCTTGAATCTGAAGCAAGAACATTCTACATCCTTGACGTGGTCGCAGTTATCAACCACTTCTAGCGCGTATCAGGTAATCTTACTAGGCTAATCCGCTACATACTTGTTTTATGCATGTCAAGTAATAGTTTTATTCCATCGTGTAATTATTTTACCGAATGTTTGGTTACTGCTTTCCAATTAATTCATCTTTCAGGGAGATGCTGGAGCGTCCGCCACATCTACAACGTTTCTAGATGTTCCTCACCAGCAGGAGGTATGGATACTGACAGCTCCATCAAGCGTCATCATCAGAGCTGGAATTCTTGTTGTTTGATTGTTCTACACAATGTTTCATTCGTGGTTAGCCGTTGATATGTACCTGTGCTGTCGACCCCAGGTGTATGTTATGTTTTCACAATTGTAATCCTCACTAATGCAAGTACTATGTTTCAGGCAGTTGATGGAGCATCAACCCCTGCACTTGATGCAGAGCCTGACATTCAAGTATACGAACCGGCGCAACAGCTTTCGGAAGTGCGCACTACATTTGCAACATCCATAGATATTCTTCAGCAGCACGAGGTATGGATAATGACAGCTCCATCATGCGTGATCATATAACGTGATTCCATTTGCTATACTTTCTTCCCTATTAACACAAGTGCTGTGTTTCAGGGAGACGACAGAGCTTCCACCACAATCACAACATCTCATTTAGATGATGCAGATGTAAAGGAATCGTTGAAATAAGTCGATGAAATGTGATCATATTTGGATTTTCCTTGATTCTTTTGGACAATGCATCTTTCGCGGTTATCTCTTTATATGTACCTGTGCGTTCGACCCCAAGTGTGTGTTATGTTTCCAATATTGAAAACCATACTAATCCAAGTGCTGTGTTTCAGGGAGACGACGGAGCTTCCACCACAATCACAACATCTCATTTAGATGATGCAGATGTGAAGGAATCGTTGAAATAAGTCTATGAAATGTGATCATATTTGGATTTTCCTTGATTCTTTTGGACAATGCATCATTTGCGGTTATCTCTTTATATGTACCTGTGCCGTCGACCCCAAGTGTGTGTTGTGTTTCCAATATTGAAAAGCATACTAATGCAAGTACTGTGTTTCAGGGAGATGTTGATGCCTCCTCTCCAATACAACCATTCATGGCAGTCCATGCAGAGCCAGAGGTATGGATACTGACAGTTCTATCGAAATAGATCATCACTGGTCGAATACTTGTCCTTTGATTGTTGCACACAATGTTTAAATCGTATTTGGCTATTGAGATGTACCTGTGTGTTCGTCCTCACGTGCGTTTTATGCTAACAATATTTTGATACATAGTAATGAAAGTACTATGTTTCAGGGAGACGATGGAGCCTCATTCCGTGCTGTCTATGCGGATACAGAAAATATAGTCCTTGCAGCGCAAGAGGAAGGGAGGACATGCGGAAACGAATCGGAGCTACAGCGTGCAGAAGTTGAAGGTCGAGTCAAAAAAGTTGCAAAGAAAAAAAAACAAAAAAAGGTTAGTTGCAAACAGTTCATAACTTTAAAAAAATGTTTGTGCTGGGGACCTATTTTATGTTTTTTTTCCAGTCAATTCTACTACACTCCATCTTGTGTTTAAACTGAACATCCCTTTTCCAATCTCTCCTCCAGTTACCCGTGGGTGTCAGAACTATACACACACAGACAGTGAAGCGAATGAGAGATGTGGCTTGCCAGACCGTGTACACTATGGAGGAACTATTAATTCAGCCGAGGTGTGTTCAGGCTCGAGATGCTCATGTCCAATGGCTAGAACATGAATTAACTGTGTTTGGAGACTACAGCAAAGTTGCATTGGACCATAGCTACAGTGCGACCGCACCACCACAAGAAGATGTTATTGAATGTATTGAAGATAGCTCTGAAGTAGTTGCAGATCAATTTACACAATCTACACCCGCCAAAAATTTGCCACCAAAAAACCTGTCGACATTGTTGTGTTCTCCCATCAATGTTGAAGTAATAGATGTTGAAATGACAATGAATGAACCAGCCGCAGCATCCATAGACGCATCACAACTTGATATCAGCGATATTACTTTCAAATGTGTTGAAATCTCCACAACGTCAAAGGCCGAAACAATGTTGATGCAGGATGACAGTCTAATGAAAGAGAGCAAATACATTGTATTCGACAGTTGTTTGATGGAAATTATAAGTATGCTGAAATGTGTGCGTTCCATTAGAGGGAAAGTATGTGGGAAGCCATTGATTAATGTGACTCGTCATATAAAAGGCAGTAACGTCAAAATAAATGCCGCCTGTAGATTAAATCATAGGTTCTCATGGTCTGCACAACCAATGCTGGGGAAAATACCGCTGGACAGCAAATGAACATTTCCACCAATGTGAACATGGCCCTTTGTCCCCAGAGGAGGCACGGAAGAAGAAGTGGTTGATTCCATCTTCACCGACACACAAAGCCACTGAGAAGATTGTTTTCGACAAAACTCTATCAAGAGATTTGAGAGGACTGACAGAATTCTGTCACACAGGAGATTTGGATGTGTTCCACAATATGTGCCTAAAGTACAGGCCAAAGCATTTGCATTTTAGCTTTCGGGGCATGAAACATTGCACTCTACTAGCGGTCTTGGCCCATAACAGCAATGTCAGACGTGAACAATCTACGACTAGGAGTAAAGTAAGGATGCCTCGATACACTAAGGTTTTTTCAAAACAAAGTAAGCAATGGGTGATCAAACCAGTCTATGATGACATGCAGCTCGACTTTGTGAAAGGCCTTATTGTTGCTGTGTTAGAGAAGCACAGATATGGAATTTTGGACGTTTCTGTGCAGAGCAGTGATCCATTGCCACCTAACATTGCGGCTGTGCCATGCCCACCCGATGCACAGCTGATTGTGAAGTACAAATCCCGGTTTAAATAATTGCAATACAATTGTCTTTTTGTAAATAAATGTTATTGTACAGTGTACCTGTAAACCTAACCCCTAACTTCACCATCATGGGTGGCGAACAAGCTTGGTGTCATCTTTGAATTCTCTCTATTCACCTCACATATGTTTATGTATATATTTTTCTCATGTCTCATCTCATGTATATGCTGCGCACTGTTAATGGAGGGGAGGCTTGCGTATTGCAAATAATAAAACAAACAAACAAACAATAAATCTCACTTTTAACTCAACTCCTGTGGTACTTTATACTTTGCCTGACCTTCCGCCAAAAATTAAATGTCTCAATTTGGGCTGCAAAGCTCGCAGACAACGGGGACAAAATTGGGGCACTTAGAACGCTCCAGCCAAGCGGGCCGTGGCATTTGGTAGAGAAGCCAGTTTGCATTTGCACATTAAGGCGCACTACATAGACGGATTCTAAACTTCAAGTTCTCATAGATGCCTATACTACGTGATGTTGCAAATAAAGAATGCGAAGGACAGCGCCCAGATGAGGCCCACAAGTCCCACTGGAAGTATAAGGGTCTATTGTTTTTTGACCTTGAGACAGGGACCATGCCGAAAGAACTACATTTGAAGGGAGTGCGCAATAACGTAAGAGACGATAAGGCAGAAAATTCAGAAACTAGACCGAGTTTCAGTTTTAGGTCAGTATACGAAAAATCATTGTTAAGAGCACGGTCCGTTTTACAGACTGCATTACGAAGAGACACAATGGAAATTTCAAATATAATGTAAGTAAATCTTTACACGCTTTTATACCGGAATGAAGATTTAATGAACGGATGCATGAATAAATGAATGAATGAAGAGCTAGGAAAAGCAAGTAAAACTGTTCGTAGTGGGCACATGGGCATGCAGGTCCACTGGTCTCACCGATCTCGCTCCATGGCCCAGCCACTTTTCACTGCACTACGGGACTGTCTCTGTATCCTTCAGCCCCTTCTCCCGGCATTTACCTTGCACTTGCCACCAGCTGGCCCTATTATTTAATTTGTATTCAACTAACCTTGTACAGCCCATCCCCATGAGCGATCAGAAAGACACCTGGCCTAGTAGGATCGTTGTCTGCCTGCCCTTGTTCCCCACCTGCCTCGTCACGCCAAGTAACACTTGAGTATAGGCGCGTTACAAATGCCATATCATATATCATATCATTCCTCACGCATGTAGACTGTCGTTTATCATTGTGTGTTGGCCTCGTTTTATCTCGTTACTTTTCGCATTGCTTTTAGAGACGAACATACTCCATTGAACTACCCTTGCAAGCAAATAGTTTCTGATCGGCCGTAATAAATAAAATGAGTAATATTAATGAAGTTCGGCTAGCGAGAATAATTATCATTTTTTTGTTTTCATAACAGGTATTTGATCCCTTACTGCCACTGCCATCTGTTTGAGACACTGGCGGATGGATTCTTCAGCAGACACCTGCAGCTTCGTGTCAACAACTGGAGCACAATCACCATATTATGGGACGATCGCCAAGGGCCCACATGCCCTTACGCTGTACTAGTGGCTAGAAGCAACATATCAACCTTTAGGATGGACTAGTGCCTAGTTGATGGAACAGCCTTGTGGTTCACCGTGCTTCCAAAGTGATTCTTTTTACGAAAATGAACACCCTGTGTACCATAAAGGAACAGCGCGTGACTCAAGATGAAACGGAACAGTTATTGCGGATACAGATAAAAGAAAATAAATGGCTTCCGGAGTTCATATGTCAATTGCAGAATATTCTCTAAACATTTAATGTCAAATAAATGTACTTTACCAAATGTACCGTGTTGCTGTTTCATTTTAAAGTACAGTTTCATATTCCGAATTGTGGCGCGCTGTGTTGTGAGTTGATCTGTGTTGGTTTCCGGGTTCTGTGTGAAGTCGCGTAGAAGACGACTGGGCGCGTTTGCCTACGCAGCACAGTAACGTCACGGGGAGAGGCGGGGAATATGAATGTTTTGATAATGTCAGGCTCAGGGGCGGGGGAATTGATTTAGTGCCGCAAAAGCAGGTCAGCCAGGGCGATCGG
Source organism: Ambystoma mexicanum (assembly GCF_040938575.1). NCBI lineage: Eukaryota > Metazoa > Chordata > Amphibia > Caudata > Ambystomatidae > Ambystoma > Ambystoma mexicanum. Next base: position 628,456,292 of record NC_090937.1, read on the forward strand.
GGAAAAGATAGGATTATCAGAAAATGGCGGCTCCCTGGTGCTTGTTTTCGCGTGCGTTTAATGGACGAAAACTCGGGTAAGGTCCATAGGAAAGTTTTCTAAAATCGAGCCACTTAGGCTTAAAAAAACATGGCCGACCCGTTGGGACAATAAAAATTTTTACTAGACCATGCCTTTAATATTTCAACTTTAGCATACTTAACATACAAAACCTCACACAACCACCTCTCTGCACAGCAATCCGCACACACTTCACCATTGCAAAAACAGGCTAACAACACATAACCCGACACAACAACACATGGGAATTCTGGCCCCGACCGAAAACCACACTTAAGTTCAGCGAACGTAGCAAACCGAACTGAAGCATTGGCCATCAGGACATCACAACTCTCACTTTCCTCTTCCCACAACACCCTACTAACCCCCCTCTCCCCACCATTCAAAACCGCCTTTTCAGATCTCACAGAGCGCTGGGGAACCACAGCTGTGGTGACGGTGTGTGGTACAAATACCTTTAACGGGATTCTAGAATGGCTGGCAGTGGAGTAGCAGCTTAACTCAACTGCTCTGGACCTCTCCCTGAAGATATTTATAAAAGAAATTATAATGAGTTCTAAGAAGAAGATTGGTGAAGCAGAAAACCCTGCCTCAAAGAAACCCAAGCAGGTTCCCGAGATGGGGGAGACTCCAAGTTTTTCTGATGTCTACAAGACTATTCTTCAGGTGGCTCAAGATGTTAGTGACATCAAGTTGACTATGGCTGAGCTTAATTTGAAAACTGGACAGCTGGATGGCAGGGTTACTGACTTGGAGAAGTCCTCTCTAACCATGAGCTCAGAGATTGCGGGCAGCTTCAAGGCATACAATAACCTGAGATCTGATTTGAAGAAAGAAAAAGAACAGCGCTTGGATTTGAAGTTAAGGATCAGGACAAGAAACATCAGATTGGTTGCTGCGGAGGACTCTGCTGGAGATGATGAAGATTTGCCTTCTCTGTTTTTTCAAGTCTTCAGGGACAGTTTTCATTGTACTACTATCAAGCTGGAGGATATAGATAACATCTTTCGGATTGGTAAACACATGCGTGAAAAAGCAAGGCATATCTTGGTATCCTTTTTGAATCTCAGGTCTAAGGAAAGCTTGATGAGAGCCGCCAGGCAGGTGGGGAATGCTACATATAAAGGTAAAGCTGTCTTTATCCTGACTTTCCTAAGGAAATCCTGATTCTGAGGAGATCCTTTCAGGGGGGTAAAGAGTTGGCCAGACAGCTCACACTGAAGGCTTTTTTCAGTAAAAATAATGTCTTGGCTATTGATTTTCCTGATGGGGAAAGAAGCACATCAGATTCTACCCTTGCTCTTGAGTGGCTAGAAACATATAAGAGGAGTCTATCTGGACCTGCCCTTAGCATGGAGTGAACTGAAACCAGCATGCACCCCCCCTTCCCCCTCTTATGATTTTGGATTTTATCTTGTTATGTTCATTTTTTCACAATGTTGGCAATGAGTTTTTGGTCATTAAAATGGCGCCGTATACAGGTGGCAGTTAATGTTTTGTCACTTCAAATGAGGCTTTGGAACTTATCTTGCCTTGTTGTTCACCGTGTGGAATATGATTCACTCAGGATTCCTCCTCGCGGCTTCGGTCCGCGCTTCCTGATACTTTTGTCCTTGTTCGAGTAAAGGACCTTCTTTCATGTCATGTGCCACGCACATACGCCCAAGCCATCAGCTGTTCGGGCCGGCGTGTGATTCTCAGGCCACCCGCGCTGCAATGAGCGCCCGCCCTTGGTCCGTTTCGGAGGTTGGTGGGATTGCTTATGAACTGCGAGCAGGGATGGTGTGGTCCTTGGATCTTGCTTCCGGAGGATGTGAGGTACGTGATAAAGACTTGAAGGGTGATCTGTGTGTACCCTTGGCCTCCACCTGCAGCCTTTCATTTGGAACTTAATGCAGTGCATCGTGTGATGCGTGGGACGTGGAACATGGGACTCGCGTCACGCCAGCCCGGATCGTGGAGGGGTGGTGCATGTTACGTGGATCCTCGCCGAGGGTGCAATACTGAGGTCTTTGGATGTCCATACACCCACGGACTTCTCCGTACCTCAAATTTCGTGTAACCCATTTGGACAATTTCACTCCCACGTTGTCTATTGTGTTGCACTCCCGAGTCCACTGCTATGAACGCTTCATTGTCCCTCACCTTTACGGATGCAGCTGTCAAAACCTCCTATAACCAGATCCATTCCTTGTGGTTATGGAAGGCAAGAATTGTTTTGAGAACAGACGTGAGGAAGTTTAGAAGCACCATTTTTATGACACAGAAAGCACTATAATGTCTGTCCTGGTTTGTTCGTTCTGCAGAATGGTCTGCTAGTGCTTCTTGAGCTGCATGGCCTTTCCTGGGGTCGCTGCATTGCATTTTAGGCGTTACTGATGGTTGGACTAAGAATCGAAGGGGATACTGGTATATGGGGATTTGTTTTCCAAGTTCGGACTATTGGGATGTTTGCATGGGCAAGACAAATGCTGACTACACGGATTCATGCCACATGCATGGGGTTTGGCACTGTTTTTTTTTTGCATGTTTTTCTCTCTGCATTTTTTGGGTTCAGGTACTACGTTTGCCTTTATGTTGTGCTTGTTATATCTCAGTACATATATACCTTTAACTGTTTAGTGGGTTTTAGTTTTTGTACCTGATTATTCTACGAAATGTTCATATTTTTGGGGACGGGGGGTTGGAGGCTTTGGGTGTGTATGCAATTTTTCTCACTTGTTTTTTTGAATTAGCATTTTACTTCTGGAAGTGACTACTTTTGATGTACTATCGAATGACTCAGGGTTCCTTGGGAGAGGTCCTGGGGATGGTTTGGAATGTTGTTTAAATTGTTTTTTGGGCTGAATAGACTTTGCAGTCTTATCTGTTCTTTTTGTTTTTTACTATTTGTTTTTAGTTTATATTTAAGTGTGTGTACTTTTTCAGGTTTTTTTGTACTGTTTTTGCTTTTGATGTTTTAGATCTCCAGGGTGTAATGATGGCATCACGCACAGGTGGGGTAGACAATGATCTCTGTATTGTCTCTTGGAATGTGATTGGGGTCAATAATTTACTAAAGAAAAAGAAAGTATTTCACATGTTACAGGACATGCATGCTGACATCTGTTTTTTACAGGAGACTCATTTTGGTGGATGAAATTTCCAAATTTGAAAAGTAGTGGGTTTGATTCTGCTTATGGCTCTTCATTTATATCACGGTCAAGGGGTGCAGCCATTTTGTTTCGGAAGAAACTGCCTGTTAAAGTTTTAAGAGAATGCGCAGATAAGGATGGTAGAATGATTGCCTTGTTGGTAGAGATTCAGGGGGAATTGTGGACGCTTTGCAATGTGTACGCTCCAACAGTGGATGATGGCTCCTTTTTTAGAATGGTAGCTCAGACCCTTTTAGATTTGAATAATCCTATTCTTCTTGGGGGGACACTTTAATACGGTGGTTGATCCTATACTGGATAGAAGTCAGGTCAGGCGAGTGTTGCGTTGTGATCATCATCACCGGGCGCTTGGGTCCCTCTTGGAGGAGCATAACCTGAAAGATACGTGGCACTTGAGGAACTTAGACAAACGTCAATACAGTTTCTTTTCTAGTGCTCATTGGGTGTTTTCCAGGCTGGACATGTTTTTTACTAGTGGGAATGTGTCGGAAAGTATTGTCTCGCGTGATATGGGTAATATTTTATTGAGTGATCATGCCCCGGTTGTGATACAAGTGAGACTTAAATTTAGGTGTGTGAGGACTTTCTCATGGAAGCTGAACACCTCAATCTTATTGGATGATGAAATATTGGAAAAGATTGTTTCGGAAGCAAACTATTTTGTGGTGGAGAACCACTCAGAGGAAGTCAGTGTGGCGAACACGTGGGAAGCATTTAAATGTTGTATGCAAGGTGTTTGTTTGGGGCTGTCTAGTGGTAAACGGAAGAGTCAGGAGAGAAAAAGAAAGGATCTCAACCTACGAATTGGGGAGCTTTCTCAGGATTTGATGCTTGATCCACTGTATTGGGGAGCTTTCTCAGGATTTGATGCTTGATCCTACTGACTCAGTAAAATTGACATCTTTGAAAAAGCTTAAAAAGGAAATGGAAGACTTTTTGTCACTGAGGGCTGAATGTGGCTTGTTCTATTCTAAGTGTACTTATTTCGAAAAGGGTGAACGTTGTGACAGATGGCTGGCATACCGGTTGAAGAAAATAATTTCAGAGTCAGCAATTGCTTCTATGGTTGACCAGGAGGGTAGAATCACATTTGACCCCAATAAAATTAACACCTTTTTTAGAGGCTTCTATGAGAATCTGTATAGCAATGAGGCAGGTATTACTGGTAGGGGTGCAGACTTTTTTGGTAATTTGAATTTGCCCAGGATTCAGGATGCTGAGCGTGATCTTCTTGGAGATATGATAACACTGGATGAGATCAAAAGTGCTATTTCAGGGCTGAATGTGGGTAAATCCCCTTGCCCTGATGGCCTCCCATGTGAGTTTTATCGGATCCTCCCGAACTCGGCCTTAGAGCTATTGAGAGATATGTTTGTTTCTAGCAAACTGGGTGGGACGATGTCTAAAAGTACTAACCATGCGTCTATTTCGGTGTTTTTGAAAAAGGGTAAGGACAGTCTCCATCCGGCTAGTTATCGCCCAATCAGCCTTATCAACACCAATAATAAGATTCTTGCTATGCGCCTGGTTCAGTTTCTACCTGCTTTAATTGATGGAGAGCAGTCTGGATTCATGAAAAATCGACGTACGTCAAGTAATATCAGGAAGTTGATTCTAACCATGGAAATGGCGGATAGAATGGACTGTGATGCCGCTGTCTTTTCTCTTGATGCAGAGAAAGCTTTCAACAGGGTCTGTTGGGATTATTTGTTTTCGGTGCTGAGGAGGATGAATTTGGGTGAGGATTTTGTTTCTTGGGTTGCTCTTCTATATGCCAATCCAACGGCAGCCGTTAAGACTAATGGGGTGGTGTCGGAACCTTTTTGTTTGTACAGAGGCACGCGCCAAGGTTGCCCTTTTTCTCCTTTGTTGTTCATTTTGGCGATTGAGCCTCTAGAAGTTTGCATTAAAAATGAACCGGTTTTACAAGGTGTTAATTGTTGGAGTGTTATGCAAAAGGCTTGGCTTTATGCGGATGATCTCTTGTTGGTGTTGCAGAATTTGGAAGAGTCCCTGCCCTGTCTGATGAGGATTTTGTCTAATTATCACAATTGTTCAGGATAACTGCTTGAAGTCTGAAGTCTTGCCCCTATCCAACAGGTGTGATAAGACTCTGGTTACGGGGCTAGGGTTTTCCTGGTGCGATGTGCGCTTGCGCTATTTTGGGGTGTGGCTGACGTCTCAGGTCTCCCTTATGGTTGATGAAAACATGAGGGTAGTCATTCAGGATTGTAAAATGGATTTGGAAAGATGGTCACTGCTTAATCTTTCGCTGTGAGGGAAAGTCAATGCCCTGAAAATGAATTTGACGCCTAGAATTAACTTTGTATCTAGCATGCTTCTGTTGAAAATTAAGAGTGGTTGCTGGAGAGATCTGGATCGTCTAATTCAGGAATATTTGTGGGACCGAAAACCCCCAAGACTTAGTCTTTGGAAGGCGCAGCTTCCAGTCCATTTGGGTGGTTTAGGTATTCCAAATTTTAAAGTGCAGGAGTGCCTCTATCTGGCTGAATCCTAGGATTAGGGATAATTCAAGGACAGTTTTTTGATTTGATGGATATTAAACTGGTCTCTGATTTGGGGAATGAAGACCGGTGGTTGACTGCTGCTGAGCTGAGAGAGAGATGGAATTTTGATGGACTGTCTGACTCTGCTTATAGACGCCTGAAGAAGGCTGTAGGTGAGGTGGACTGGTCAGACTCTTGGGATGTGAGCGCTTTCCTGACTGAATCAGATGAGAAAGGAGGTGGTTTGGCCAGTAGACTGTACAAGTTAATTGTGTCACATTATCAGAGTAATGACAATTTAATGAGAGTTTGGAGTGAGAGAATTGGGTCTGAGATTGACATCGATGCCTGACGGAATATGTGTGGTAATGTCTCTCTGTGTTCGCTGAATCTGAGTGAAAGGTCTCACCAGATTAAGATTCTGAATCGCGTGTATTGGAGCCCTGAAACGCTGCATAAAAGAGGCATGTCTGACAGTGCAGATTGTTGGGGATGTGTTCAGGAAGTTGGGTCGCTGGAACACATGCTGTGGAGCTGTGTGAGGGTGAGAGAATTTTGGAATAAGGTCTGTGATGTGTGTGACAGGATTACTGGTGGTGGGTCTGTCCTTGATTTTAGGACGGTGGTCCTTGGTGATGATTCGGGGATGGAAGATGTCGGCTCTGCACTTAAAAAGTGGACATTTAGGGCATTCATTGTGGCCAAGAGGCTGATTCTCCGTGGGTGGAAAGGTCGGGTACCTCTGTCCTTTGAGGATTGGATACAAGAGATGCATTGTCTGTCAAGGACAGAAAAGCTGATATATAAACTGAAATGCAAATTGTCATCATATGAGAAGATCTGGAACTTGTTTAATGATTTCTATTATTTTTTTTTTTGGTTTTTCGTTGTTATTCTTGCATTCCTTTATATAAGATTTAATGGTTATATTGCTGTATTTATGTACATATTATAAATAAATTAAAAAAAAACAAATACCTTTAACAATAACATTAACATTATTCATGTGACACAATATATATGATGTGATTGTCTGTCCCAAAACTCAATTGGGCCAGCTTTACTCTACAACAACGTACTAAAAAGTGCCTATTAGGATCTTGCTTTATTGGGGAAAAATGACATTTACCAAACTCAGATGAAAAAAATCGATTTCTCTAAATTCCAATGTGCTTGTACAAAAACAGTAACACAAAGTGTGACATTGCAATATTGGCTTTCAAAAATATTGAGATCCAGATATCGTCCATACCTCAGAGGCTGAAGTCTTAAAATGCAGTGCACATCCACACTTTAAATAAAGCAGATAGCCTGAATGCATGCAGACCTAGCATCAGGGCCTTTCGACATTGTTGACTAAGAGAAAGAAAGCTTAATCTTTTTCAAGGAGTTCATTTAGGGAGTCTGTATCACAGGCTTTCCTGCTGCTTTTCTTTCTTTCTTGACATACAGCGCCCAATGAGCCAGCTTTATGATAATTCCTCAACTGCCCCACGTCCATTTGTACTGTCTTGCAACCAATGCTTTAGCTCGGATTTTGCCACAGATTGAAGCCCCAAAGCAGGCTTGATGGTAGGTCCTAATTCTCTAAGGGGCGCATTAGTGTTCACAAACTAAATGACTTACCAAAGGCAGACGTTTCCAAGTTGTTCTATAATCATAGACATGTTTTATCAATTTTTAGAGCGCTTGATGGGGTGGCAAATATGAAAAAAACGTAATGAAGTTCAAGATTGGGTTCAAGTGATGCAAAACCTGGACAATCACCCATTGGATTTTTTATTAGGAAGCACATTCTCCATATATTTAAAATGTATTATGCACCCCACCCAAAATCCGATGCACTAAGTTCACTCTTCCAATTCGGTATATTATACATAGATTTTGAATTGTGTACTCCTTGAACTCAAAACTGCATCAACTGTAAGTATGGGCACCCCAAAAAAACATTTACCATTGTTCTGCTGCCGTTGTGCATATGAAAACCTTAAACTACACCAGCTCACTGCATTTGTTATCATATGCAGACAGTTTTTTCTCAGCTGTAGGCAATGCAACGCCCAAACAGAATATTGAAATGGGAGCCATCCCTGCACATCTGCAGGCCCTGAATGCATGGGATGTAAGTGCAAGTAACACGTTTGAAGTGAGCCTCAGTTTTGATGTTTGCCTGCTTTTGGAGATCCGCCGGAGACCGTGAAACAATCCTGAACAGTTTGCCCTTTCAGAATTAAAAGACACCATGCAGCATCCAACACGGAGCTTTTACAAGACCCCCTCATTCCTTTCCTGGTTCTGAAGCTCACGGGAAAGTGCACATTCTTTAAGGAAACGAAAAGCAACCGGAAACAAACAAGGTGCCTGATTTAAACACTTTTTAAAATCTGGCCCAAAGACACTTACTGAAAAATAAATGACAGCTGAGCTGAGACCAAAACCCTAAGGAAAGTACTTTGCAACCATATGACAAGGTTAACGTCTACATATATAGCACCTTTTAAATTGCCATATTCTTACTCTCAGTGAACAAAGAGTCCTGGCCTAGATATGCCAGTGAACAAAAACAAGTGGCCTAGATATATGATGTCATTGGTGATGTCATCAATGACATGTATGATGCTATCTTTTATGGCCTGGATGTTAGTCTTAGCAGTGCACGGTGGTGCCGTGAGTTAAAGTTGCTTAGCTTGCCATAACTGGCAAATTTCTGAGGGTTTTCGGTTTTACTTGTAACCATAACGTCCCTTTAACAATGTTTTGTTCACTGAATTTCATAGGTTTTTATAAGTGCAACTTAACCATAATGTCCCTTTAGCTAAGCATTTTCACTGAATTTCATAGGTTTTCATTAGTGCAACTTAACCATAATGTCCCTTTAACAAGGTTTTTTCACTGAATTTGATACGTATTTACCAGACACCCTTAATTTGCTACAAGTTCCTAATATTATACTCACCCACAACGTAGCAGCTCCAGAGTCCGCTGACAGTACGAAATTCTGCAAACATCAGGTGCCATTCACAAAGTCCAGAAAAATAGGGGAAAAAAAAAAAAATGTCTTCCCTTCAATCAACAAACACATATACATAAAGCAACATTACTTATATTTACTACACCCAAAAATAATTTTTCTACAAAATCCTCATTTAAAATGTACACATTATTCTTCATTTAGTAGACAATATAATAGAACACACTTAGCACAAATCATAAGTGTACACCTCATATTATCACCTCAGTACAACTCTTCAAACAGACTCACATACACCAGGCACTCATTCATGTATTTTTTTCTGTATTATTACCATTCATTACATAGACATGTTTATAAGCAAAAAGCACATTCATTTTTATTTTCACAGAAATGGCACGCACCTGGCAAACACACTGGAGTGGTTGGAAGAACACTTCCCAAAAGAATAAATACGTGATGATAACATCTCTAATGGTAAACAATACATATTTTAATATAAACAAATAATGAAATGTATATAGTACTCAGTCAAATGATAATGTATTCTCTACTGATAGCAAATACGTTATATGAAGAAACAACACCCCAATTTAATTGTGGGGAATCTCAAAAATCACAAAGACAATCTCTGTCCCCAACTGTACATAATAAAATCATGATCTTGTCTGCAAAATTGGAAGAACTTAGTTATGACTTTAAGGTACTTTTAAATAATGTTAAAACATGTTTTATTAGAAATGTTAATTATCACTGTCCTTCTTGTACCTGTCCCACTTAGCCCCAACAATCGCCCTTATCAAATTTGCAAAATATAAATAAAAGATGCTTTGATGAAACTTCAATCCCTCTCTCCCCTGATGAACATTGTATAGCCATTCCAAATACGCCCATTTATGTTTCCCATTCTGAGACCCTTCTGTTTCATAAATAAATGTATTTTTTATACTATAAATATCTTGTATATTGTTCTGACAATTTTTCTTTTTAAAAACCCCAATTAATAGTCAGCAGACCATACAAATGTTTGGGTGTCTGTTTTATGAAATTGTGTGTCTGAGGACATCATGCCTTGTCCAGATATGTCCCTCTTGCATTTTGCACTTTTAATAAGTCTGCAGGCAGCGCACCCATTTGCGGACACCCACGTGCACGCGTCCAACGTCTCCCATCCAAGGGGGTGTCCGCGGACAGCAGTTCCCTCCACAGATGTTCGTGGAAGTAATCATGTGACCGCACCCTTGCGGTGGGATGGCATGTCCACAGACAGTGTCTGTCACTGTGGGCAGTTTTAAACTGCTTTTTTGGCCAAAGAGGATGTTTGAAGTAGAATGTTTACCCTTCCAGAGGTCCAAGAGACATTTTTAGTTGATCTGGCAACGTTTTACAACTTTCCAAGGCCTTTTTTTGACTCATAAATCTGCGGACCTACACGCAGTACACGGACAGTTCCTCTGAAGGGACCCACCCATTACTTTTAGTCATTCTCAATATGGCACTCCAGGAGAGAGTACCTTCGAGGACCTGCTTTTGAAAATCAACTGCAACCAGCTTCATTCATGGCCATTCCTCCTCCCCAGCTACCATGGCCACCACAACAACCATCTGGAGGGATTGGACAGAGGAACAGGCATGAAGATGCAGAAAAGGATGAAGATGCCCTTGCTGCTTCCTCTAATCTGCCATACCACCGAAGTACGGTAACAGATGACCACAATAAGGAGGTACCATCATCAGTCGTGGGTATGTGAACTGCATTAATTGACATTAAATCTTGGTGTGCTCATAAATCTTCCATTTATGTTTGCTCCTGGACACTTGACCTTTTGCTGGCTTTCTTCTGCTCACCATACTTATTCTGACTTTCTGACTATCTCTACCTCTTCGTTTTCTTTCCCGTCTGTACCTTCTCTCTATCCCCCATCCCCTCACCTTAGTCAATGCTCTTACACTGTCAGAAACGTTGTCAGGCCTAGTCTGATAGAGTATTGTTTGTTCCTCACCTGCCTCCCCCCATCCTTCCCTCAATTATTGTCAATGCTCTTGCACTATCTGAAATGCCATCAGGACTAGTACGAAAGTTTATTTGCCCATTCATAATGTCGCAAGGCTTTGTAAGAATGGTATTGTATTTTCCCTGCTCCCTCCCCGCCTTGAAGCGCTTGTGAAAACACCTTGTGTATAGGCGCCACATAAATAAAATATCATAAAAGATGAGTTAGAGGAAGTGCCTACCCCCAGCACCCAGATTGAGTCATGGTTGTGGTGGTTTTTCACCACTTTTGGAGGTGTACGGAAGGCTAAGGCAGACAAGGTGAGACCTTGTGCAGGGTCGTTCTCAGTCATGGACAATCTAGGCTGTACTTCTACGAGATGCACGTGGCAACCTCCATGCACTGCCACAACAGATCCAACTTCTCGAGTGCTCTGAGAAAGGCTTTGCCTCTCTCAGGGAGAAGCAGGTTTTAGAGTTCTACCCTATTTTCCTCAACGCTCTTGCCACCACAAAGACTACTCCAGTGGGGCAGAGGATACCTTTTGAGGTTCACAGTAGTATGTTTGTACTTCCACACACTGACCTGTGGGCGGAGGGTAGATTTGTTGTTTTTTCGAGGCCGAGAGAAGGACCACGAGAAACAATGCCACCTACCTAAAATGTAAGGCCCCCCAACATCTTCCCCTGTCCACCTGGCCCTCTGTCTCTGTGGTTGGTGCCCGTAACTTCCCTTCCACCCCTTCCCTCCCATCCTTCCCTCGCCCTGCCTTGCCTCTCCTGTAAAAAATAAAATCCCAAATAAGTACAAAATCACTAAATACAATACGTTCCTTTAGGAGCCACCTTTCACAGTTAAAACATAGAACTTAAAAAACAAATCACAGGACCCTTTGCAGTCTGCATAGTCTACAGACAGTGTGGTAGTCCGCAGACACCTGAAACATTTCAGGCGTGGGTTGTGGGAATGAAAAACATTTTAATTGTTTTTCATTCAAAAGTAAATGTTGTCTCTTTTTTTTCTTTTTTCTTGCTTTTATATATTTTGATTATTTGGTTTCATGTACTGAAATAACAAATGTTCTGCTGAACTTAATTATTTTTTCTAACTTTCACAAAAAGTGATTCTAATAATTTTTCCTGCTGTTCCTTTTTCATTACTTCAACTACTAAAGAATACTTGAATGCATATTTTATGTGTTCACAGAAACTGCTTCTATGCATTTTGAACGTTTTCCAGAAATGTCTGATTGCCCACATCAGTGAGATGCACTCCATTTCTTCGAATAAAATGTTGACAATATCAATTTTGATATTTTCATTATGAAAAGATGTCATGCCAACATTCCGCAAAAAGGCACATACAACGATGGTCAGATTGTGCCTTGCTTTCTAAATTTGTGGAAAAAATAAATTCAAACACATGCCCATTTGTCTTTGAGCTATCCGAGCAAACAAAAACCATTTTGTATGTGCAAATAGTTCCATCAACTTTCCAAATTATCCTTTATGGCAAACTGCGATGAAATTCCACTAACATAGCCAAAACTGTTGCCTCCACAGTGAACTTCATTGATGTCAGGGTGCTTCAAGTTAACCATATTCTTGCAAAATGTGACAATTACCACCGACTTCATTCCGCGAACTCCCTGCCATGAAACTTGAAATTCACCTAATCCAAGATTCTCAGACAATACACACTTCTCGGAATACACCTTTAGCTAATGGAGCCAAGAATTGCCCATGATCCCGACACTCTGCTTCCTGAAAGCCATAGCCATCTTCACTGCAAACAACAAAGATAATTCTTGCTACTCAGTGTTCCTGCACACCACACATCACACCCAGGAAAACCTCAATGTCTGATCCCTCGATGTCCGCGGGCATCGAGGAATGTCTGCAGTCTCTGCAGTTCCCTTTCCATGCCTGGCATCTTTAAGGGACCTGTATGGCATGTGTAGTGTCCACAAACTACCGCGGTGTCCATGGACACTGTAGCACAGGGCAGTCCTTTTACCCTTTTTATTTTTATGTTTGTAGCACTCCCTCATTGGCTGCGTTCAAACACTCACACATCCATCCACCAATCACATCCAAAACTGTACATGTAACCCTGTCATCTCAGTTCAACACTTCAGATGTGCTCTTGAACTCTCAGAGTACATGTCTCCTGTTACTCACAACCACCTGCATACAAAACTACTGTACAACTCTCCAAGATTTATATTTGCAGATTCAATAACATCTGCATCTAACAAGACATAGTACAGTTATGCTTATATTTTTTTAAGTATTACTCTTTTACAAATGTATATCTACATGGTTCCTTCCAATTACCCTATAATAGGCTTCTCAATAAGCATATTCTCTTTTTTAACCACTCTAGCAAATGCCACGTATTGCAGCATTCAGCACCTGCTCACATCAAGCAGTAATTACTTACAATGCTGTGCATTTAAACATGTTTCTTTTTAGGAGCCTTTTAATGAAAGTTAAAAAATACATATGTGCATTTATAGCAGCACTATGTGTAACAAGCTTTCAACCAAATGTTCCTTTTACCCAAACAAACTGGTCAGTGTATAAATGGACATGCAGCTCAATATGCAATGTAAGCCAACAAGCCTTAAAATCTTTACGTCAATTCCTAAATCACCATCTGAAACTAAAAGATGAAAGTAGAATCAAAACTTTACAAACCTTAGACTCCTGGCCATTGTGCAGCCACACTGCACTGTGAGGACATTCATTAGCCTGCATTTAGAAACTATTTGCAAAAGCACCTTCCACCACATCAAAATGTTAGTAATACACCATTCTGCTATACAAAATTGTATGCATAGACTGTACTATGCAAAAGGTCCTACTCCAAAATGTAAATAACATTCTCCTACATGGAACAGCCAAAAAACTCCTTCGGGAAATAGAGCACATCCAAAGTAGACATTTTGGAACTGAAGTTGATTTACAAAATTCAGTAACTTCAGAAAACATTAGCAAAAGCCTCACAAACTCCAACCTCCTACCAAGCACATATAAAAAAGAAATAGCTAAGTTTCAAAACACATCTGCTGAAATACCAGACCAAGTATGCGTCTCTTGTCAGCAGAACCTTTTATAAAAAGAGCACAACAATAGTAAATATGACCTACAAAATAGAAGACAATGATGAATACCAATGGTTCCAATTAACTTCAATATTTAACAACTGACCCCTCAACAGTTTGCAGTTACTGCATTACAAAGCTTGACAATAACCAAATGCCATCACATGCTATTACTAACAACTTAGAACTCTTCCCACTTCTAAAAGTTCTCCAACAACTTAACTTTCATGAGCATTTTAATCCAAACAGCACGCCCATTTCAAGCTATAATACACCTTCAAATGAATATGGCCAAATGGCCTACATCTGAATTACAAAAAAACATGTGTGGCAAGGTAGTATATTTGCCATTAGATCTTAAAGAAAATTTAGAATCTCTAGGAGTACAACGGCCAATAGATCAATCATAGATTGTACTAGTTAATGGTGTACCAACAAGAGACAAAAGAAATTGGCAAGAACTAGTTGACTTAAACAAAGTTAGGCAAGCCTACACTATCTAAAAGTAAACAATGAATACTACAAAGATATAAACATAGAAACCACCCAAATAATTCAAGATGCACCACCAACTGGCCAATTCGAACGTGTAGATCCTGTTACTGCAGCCAACATATTAGACCAGTATACAATTCACCCAATACGCTCAAAAGACACCATAGAAGATTAATTAGAAACATGCCAAGTGTGACAAGCCAACGAATCCCCAATGAGCATATGGGAGAAAAGTGTAGAAGCATGTTCTATTCCTCTACTCTTTCCTACAGGAAAAGGAGGAAGATATAGTGAAAGACCCATACAAATGACTGCATCAGAATGTTTTCGGATTCAGACAAAATGTGGAAAACATTTTCCACCTCCTGTTTGAAAGTGAGCTAGCAACTCTATGGTATGGAGCTGCACACACATTAAAAACAGGCTTTTATTCTTTGAACAAGTCTGCTACACAACTGCTTCAAAAGATAAAAGACAAAGATTAAGTTTTACAGCTAAGTATCATAAATCATGCCGCAAACATGCATGGTACAAAAGGATACTGGTTCCGATACCATGCTGATGTGTGCTGTATGCTAAGGAACCTAGGCCCACCCACATGGTTTGTTACTTTAAGTTGTGTGGAACACACATGGGATGACTTGCGCAACTTCTTATACTCTACAAACCAAAGTAAAAAGGGAATAAATATACAATTACCAGGAGAACTCTGTTCTCTTGACCATGTCAATGTATCAAGGTACTTTCACCATCACTTCATTGACATGCCGCACTTAATCTGCAATAAAACTACCTCTCCATTCAGAGAATTGAAACACTTACTTTGGAGAAACAAACTTCAATCAAAAGGAGCACCACACATTCACATGCTTCTGTGGATAGAAGATGCTCCTCAATTTGGCCATGACAGGGATGGCACTGTTTTACAGTTTATGGAAAAATACATTAGCTGCGACATCCCTTCAAAAACCACACATAGTGACCTACGTAAACAAATCATACGCTTCCAAAAACATTGGTGAGGTAAATGCTGCCAATGTAGATATAAAAATAAAGGAAATGCTATACCAAATGTTGCTTTGGCTGCCCTAGACCAGTTTGCGCAAAAATAAAAAGTAAATATTTTGATGTCTTCTGTTAGACACAGTGTAAAAGGCAAACCCCCTAAAAACGCATACAACATTAAAAGGGACAAAGCATCCAGGTACATCAATGATTACAATGCTTCATCAGCCTCTTGCGGCAAGCAAATATAGACACGCAATACATTGCAGACAAATCCACTGCAATTGCAAGATATGCCACAGCCAAAGCTGAGAACACAGAGCTAAAATACGTCTGGGATGACATATCATCTGACAAAACACTGTCAACAAGTGTACGGATTTGGTATAAAAATACTCTCCCATAGAGAATGCGGGTGCTACAAAGCTGTAGCCTGTTTAACAGATACAGCCTCATATGGCAAATCTTAACACATGGTCTGGCTAAACTTTGGCCCAGCTTCATCTGGAAAAAAGAGTACTAAAATCCTACCAAAAGATAGATACAATAGCCAAAAATGATGCCAACAGCCAGGACATTTAAACAAAAACTGTGTAATTGACACATACATCTGCTTTGGAAAACATGTTCCTGTATAACATAGCCCAAAATGTCACACCAGATGAGAAAACTGACACATATTCAGTCTCAACTGGTGAAGGAAGTCTAGTGAAACTTACCAAACCCAGCCTACTTAATCATATAAAGTTACCATTTAAAACTCTGCAAAATAGAGAACTTTATTACATGGCCCCACTGCAACTTTTTAAACGTTGGAGAAAAGAAGAAGAATTTTTAGGTGACCATGACTCATTTGAAGCTGCATTCAAAGCAAATGAAAGCAGTATAACAAATGTCCAATTCAAACAATCCAAAGAAATGTTGGACAATAAAAAACCAACAAGAGGAAGAAATTGAACACTACTAGATAAAGACACGCACAGTCAATCAGAGTGGAGCAGTGACAGCAGTCATCCAGGTCCTGCTAGTCTGTTTACCCTGTCTACAGTGAAGGGGAGTGTTTTATGTGCAAACCCCCTCCTTAGCGTGGAGCACATAGAGTCGAGCAGAGTGGAGCAATCACAGCAGTCAATCAACGTCCATCTAGTCTGTTTACCCTGTCAACAGTGAAGGGAAGTGTTTTGTGCTCAATCCCCCTTCCTAGCGGAGTCAAGCAGAGTGAAGCATTCTCGGCAGTCTCAGTAGAGGGAGGAAGGCATGGAACTGAACTGTTTTTGACCTGAACATAAAGAGTCAGCGATGATGAATGGTCCCTGTACCTGTCACCAGGGAAGTTGCGGGAAGGCTGTTGTCCATCGTCTATGAGCATTTGTGAGGTGAGTCCTACCTCCCCTCCTGCTAGTAGTCTAACGAAGCTGAAAGAGATGTCAGGAGCGCTGTCTTTCCCGTCGCTTTCCCCCCAAAGACATTGCAAGAAACAGGAAATATGTTGGTTAACAAAGATGTTATATTATGCCCACCGTGGGAGGGAGCGAGGCATGATAGAGTGGGGGATCTTGACTCTAAAACCCCTAAAATCCCTAAAACCCCTAAATCTTGACTGTCCATATGGTTAGATTCCACCGGCTTAGAGCAGGTTTTAATATCTTGCTCAGACTCTGAGCCAGTGACACAGAGCATGTCTGCTTTGGAGGGGAGCTCTATAAAGGGCCCTCCTTCAAGGGGTATGAAGAATTTAAAAGCAAGTGGTGTGAAACCCAATGGAAGTAATAAGACCTCCGGCCTCTTGAATAGAATGCTTCCGGGCTCCTCTGTTTCTGCTAGCGGTGCCCGGGAGAGCTGGGGAGGGCAGAACAGATGTCTCCCTATTCATGGAACACATTGCGTGGTGCAGATGAGGACTCTGCTTTCTTGGAAACAATCTTTACTGGCCCAGAATCACCAGAATAGGAGCATTTTGTGAGGGGGCACCATCTACGATTTGTGCCAGAACCCCACCTGAAGAAATGACGGCGATTGGCTCACTGTCAATCCAAAATTCAAACTTAGCAACACGTCTTTCACGTGATATTGCACAATTTCCGTGCCTCAGCCTGGAAAGGATCCAGCAATTTAGAACACTCATGGAAAGTAGTGAAAAGAGGCAAAACCAACGATTCCAGAAGTTTCATAGGAAACGGAAGCAGAGAAATAGGGCAACAATTGGACAGAACAGTGGGACGAAGGGAGGGTTTCTTTAATAGGGGAATGATGCCTGATTGTTTTAGTTCCTGAGGAATAAGACCCCAGGAGCAGGAAGCATCGACTGATTGAGAAACCCAAGGGGTGATCTGTGGCATGACTTCCTGCAGAACACACAAGGGAATGGGATCTGAAGGGGAGGCTGATTTAAGTCAATTAGTGGTATTTATAATATGCATCAGGGAAAATGAGTGAAACACAGACCACAACTCCCTGTTCACCTTGGCCAGAACTAAGAAATCATTGGGAAGAGTTGATTGTACCGGATATCTCTGATCTTTTTTTCAAAGAAGTAAGAGAGGGAGTTGCAGAGTGCTTGAGAAGGAACAACCCCCACCTTTGTAGACAGAGAACGTATCACGGAAAAAAGCTCCTTTGGTTTGTTCAGGGCATTCTCTATCTGTGCTGCATAGAAACCTAATTTAGCTGCACGGATTGCCTGATGGACAGTCTCATTCTCTTGAACATCCTGAAATTCTGCAACTCCTTAACTAGCACTGTATTTAAACCCTGATTCCCACTCTCTTCCTTAACAGAGTGGAGTTCTGCTGCATTCACTGTAGGAGACCCCTTCCCCTATTTGATTATACACTTGGTAATCATCTAAAATTTTCCACCTGCACCTTCTTCAACATTCTGTTAATTTCACCCTCCTCTGCCCGTTGTCTTCTTCCTTGATGATGTGGGAAAATATTCAAATTTGAAACTGCTCTATCTTCAAATGTTTTTGGCAAGTATTCAAATCCATGAATGGATAGCCCATCAAGCCTGACTCTGCCTCTTGCTACTTCCCTGGCCAGACTCTTCTCTCCCAAGCCCTTCTCAACCTCAGTTGACACCAGCATGCATTTGCTGTCTTTCATTTCCGATCCTTCATCCACCTACTTCTCCATCACTAGAACTCATTGCCCTATGACAATGAGCACATCCCCTCAATGTCAGGGTCCATAATCATCCAGAAAATGCCCCCTCCACCGCTCCGCGATCCAGGAAGGATACAGGGCAAGGCAGAGGAATGTGACATAATTCTGAACCACTTAAAAATCCCTCTCACAATCATTCATCTGAGCTTTATTTTTTCACTCTGTTTCTCATATCCACTTTCCGTGGATGCTGCTAATCATTTGCTCTACTGAAGATGTCTACACTTCTGCAAGATTGTTACATTTGAATTCTGTTGTCAGCAAATAATAACATGTAATGCATGTCCTACTGTGCACTATCACATGGTGGTTAATGGAGAGCTCAGATAAACAAAATAACAGCTAATATACAGGTTAAGAATTGCTATACAAAATGTGTACCCCAGAAGTGAAGCACAAAGCTGCAGGTCTACTCTATTTTGAAGAGTCTGTGCCTGGCCGAAACTCTCTGAGAGGTTTGGTGGGCCAATAAAAGCTCTAGAGTCTCTATGGAGGTTTGGTGGTAACATAAAATTCTAAGCTCAGTGCTTGTTTCTTAGTCCATTATGCTTGACTGTTTGAGGTAGGGACAGGGCTATTCAACAGTAGCAGCCACGAGAGATCATTGTTCATGTGTATGTTTCACCTTTCACTCACTATTTGGGACATCTTATATTGTGATTGTTTTAATAAATTCCATGAAGTCTGAATCCACCTTAGAGAAAGCCTTTCTGAAGCACCTTGTGAAAACCTTTATGATATCATTTTAAAAGTTTAACATCTCTAACTTGACCTTCCACTTTCCGATGAAAAAATACATTCTTTGATACAAACCCTTGTGAAAAGCTATGCGTGTGACCCCTGGTGTGACATTGTGATTGCTCTCTCCCTTTAAACCATCTTTCCACCGAATACATAAAAAGGAAACACGTTCTGGGGCCCTTTTTAGTAAACCTCATGACAAACGTTTCCCTAGGTGTCCTCCTCCTCCACTCACAATGGAGTACTAGGTGTCTTGAGGTTGAGGAGCGTTTACCTCATGATGAGGACGAGAAGGGGGCGGAGGCTGGGGTACTGGGCTTGTAGATGCATAACCTGCTCAGTTTGAGGTGGACGCCTCATAAAGGGTTATAAATGCGCATGCCTCAGGAATATGATACATAATTGGAGCCGCCAAATAACAAACAAGAACATTGAACAGTGTATGACATTGTACAGGTGTAATACATAGTTTGGACTTTTCAGAGGAATGTGTGCTGCTGACACTGGCTCTGGCTTGAAGAGAAATAGGACAATCAGAAGGAACCTACCCGGTCAAAGCTACGTTGCCTGGTTGCCATTCTTTGGCTTTCCTTATGAAAACGGATGCCTTGTGAGAGTTACAGTCCTGGGTAACTCAATCAAACGTAATGTGCACAGGCCCCCAAAACTGCACTAGCAGGGTGATGTCAGCACGAAGTCGAGGGCTCTGGTCGCTGACAATGGAATGGCCATGCTAAAGGTTGCTTATGAGTTGAATGTGTAAGGTATTTTTGAAAAATTCTTCGCGTGAGAGGGAAGCCAGCATGTAATAGAAATACTCAATTGGGTGTGCATGCTTCTATGAAAGTGATTGAAAAAGTTGCCTGCTTGGAATTCGAGAAGTCAAAAAGTACTACATTTGGCATGGTCTGATCTTCAAAATCATAAGGAATCATCTTTATAGGAAAAACTTTTTTTTCTTCCATTTAGCGTCCACAATAAGACCCTGTAAACAGCGCGTTTCCAGCGTCGCTTGCATTCTCAGCAATGTCCCTGATCCTTTCCGATCAGCTGATTGTGATGTCTTTGCACTTCCTCTACACTTGTCACTCGTCCGCATATTTCTCTTAAACCTCTGTCACAAGTGATGCTCTTATGCTTGAGTTAACTGCAAGGACTGTCTCATCCATTTTCCAGTGTTTGCCCTAGATCTAACCGTGTGCCTTTGAAAATGCCTTGGGGTTGCCAGGCTCCTGTCACCGTTGATGGAAGGCTGGTATTTCTGCGGCAGTTTGGCTCACTCCTCTGGGCTACCGCTAGCTGCTCATGCAAACCAGGCCATCGACTCTTCTACCATCTAAACAGTCACATGCAGTACATCAAACGAATGTGTCTTTCCATTCTCTTACTCCACGGCATTACCCTGCTACCCATAGTTTACCATTACCAACTGAACAGAAATGTTACTGAGAGAAACTGTACATCATGTATGATGTCAGGTGTGTACCCAACATTGCAAGAGTGGGGTGGACACAAACATGGTCCTGCTACTTTTCACCCCAAATTCACCTTGGAAAATTCATGCTAAACTGCTCCAGCCCCGTATGATAACTTGACTCGGTACACTCTCCCTGCAATATTTGAACAGGAGTGGGAGATGGGCTGTTGGCTCCTGCTCTGCTGCTGGCTCTGTACCTTATTGGGCCTGCAGTCCAGTCAACGGCCTGGAGCGGGAAAAAGAGTGCGCTCCTTCGATGGCCCTTATTGTGCATGGAGGGTGCACAGCAGAATCATTTGGCCACACTGCTGTCCGTGTCCTGCTCCAGACTGCTGTTCTACAGGCAGCCAGGCCGAGCAGGAGCACACAGCAACACTGCTGTCCAGCACAGGAGGCCCAGAATAAATGTCATGCCATAGTAAGTAAGGGCTAGACTGGTTGCCCCCAAAATGCAAGACTAGGCAAGTAATAAAACATACCATACTTGGTTGATCATGTATGCCCAGAGAAAATGTCATGCCACAGTAAGAAAGGGCTAAATTGGCTGCCCCAAAATGCCAGTCTAGACCAGTGATAACAAATACCATACTTGGTTCTAAACCAAGTACGGCATGCCTTATAACTTGGCTAGAGTTGCATTTGGGGAAGCCAGTCTAGCCCTTTCTTACTGTGGGACGATGCTATTTTCTGGGCATGTAGATCACTGGTTATCACAGTGTTTCTGTCTCCTCTCCTGCTGGGTTCAAGCTTGGCGACATGTTTGTATGCATCTTGCAAAATGTGCAAGTGCTGCTCACTTCAAAATGGGAAGTGAGCCTCATTAATGGACCACCAGATTCTTGATTAAAGGTGGTGGGCATGCCAGAGCAGGGGGAACCAGGGTATACTACAGCAGAATGCTGCAAAGGCAACTCATCAGGTTAGGTGACTGTTGCTGGGATGTTACATGTTGAGACATTCCTGTAAACCATATAGCTTTTATTTTAACTATTCATGCTGCAAAATGTGTTTTAAAATGTGTTGTTTCGATCTGGGTATGGATACAGGTCTCTGGTGTCACTCAGTGTGGGAATCTCTGCCCCTGAAGCAAAACTAAAAAGACTGCCACCCATTAATATATGCAGAGTAAGTGAACGTCATCTTAAAGTGAAATATAGAAAAAATGTAGTTCAATTGGCCTTCCCCTAAGAACAGTGGTCTTCAAATGTACAGAGGGCCCAAGACTCTTTAAAATGTGATTATGATGACTGTTTATAATATAAAATGTAAGCAGATGTTCTACTGCTTGCAGTTTCTATTAAAACCAGACACCTCAAGCCTGTCCCCCTAAGCTCACTAGACACGCTTTGGGCTCCCTAGGGAGGCCAACCAATAGGCATGGGTGGGGAGAAACAACATGTTTAATTAAGGGTGGCTTGGTATGAAAAAGTCTGAATACCACTGCCTTAGAAGAAAGTGAAGTACCGACGATGGGGAAAAGAGTATGTCTGTGTACCTCTCTAGGTTGTGTGGGATAGGTGTCCACTGTATGAATAACACGAGTCTGCTGGCTGCAAGACCCTAACTATGACTGATATTCCCCTAATCAGGTAGAGATACACATGTTTGTTAGTTGGGTTCTGCGCCACAGCAAAAAAATGATTGATCACAATAGTTGTATAAAACAAAACATTTATTGGAATTTGATATGATTCTAAGTTGTGCGAGTTTGTGTCAGCCAACATGAACCTGGTGGTGGCACATGCTAATGTTTCACCCTGACTGTTTTTTTATGATTTATTTCAGGTTGTCCTTTATATGGATGTGGACATTGTAACAAATAATGATTAATATGTTTAATGTATCTGTCCTTGTTCATTCTACTTGTTCTTAAATAGTTGTCAAATTGTTTGTTTTGATGTCCTATTATACCTGAAGAAGGTCACATTAGGATTGAAACATACAAAGGCCTTTGATAAATACTTTAATAGCAATATGAACACTTAATACAAATTAACTTTGTTCAGACATCATGGAGCTGTTATCACTTTGGACACATGTAATAGAGATCTAATATTAGGGGACCTCTAAAATTTCACAGAATGTTTTGGTGCAAGTAGTCATCTTTAATTTCGTTTTGTACGTATCCCCTGTGAACCACCTTGCCCAGGTAGGAGAGCAACAGGGTGGTGAGGTTTAAAAGTGAAAAGAACAATTCATCCCTGGCACACCAATTGCAGATCCCTACACCAAAGTTTCTTCCAGAGAGACTTACAATCTCTTCCTCTGCACCTATGACATTGTACAATGTCGACAGGATTTTACTCCAAATGTGTCATCTTTCTTACTACCCAAATAAATATAGTACTTAGGTGAAACACTGTTTACTGTTGTCACCACAAACCCAAACTGGTCTTTTACTTCAATGTAAATGTGACAAACATGGTACAAGGAAATCGCAATCACCTTCTAAGCTTTGACATTGTACTAGAGTTCATAGCAGTGCTGTCCCTCCTTTGCACATTGCCGCTGATGACGCTGACTAAATTGACGACCCTCCTGTTACCAATGCTGTTCCTCAAGCAGCTTCCATTTCTGCTACAGCTGTGCGGTTGCACGTTGCCTCTCCTACAGACTGCTATTAGAGGATCAGCATAACTAATGATGAATAGTAACACACACGCTCCTCTAACACCAATGCCTTCATGCTTAATCTACTTTCTTGGGTGAAAATCATCAAGTCTAAAAACAACCTTAACTTTGACATGCTGAGCACCAGATATGCTACCTAGCATGTCTTCAACATCAACAAACTAGTCATAGAACTGAATATTGAAATCTTGGACATCCTTGAAACCTGGGTCACAGCCAATTCCACAGCCTTCCTTGATGTCCTTCTATCCGTTTTCAAAAATCTACAATAGATATCACTACTCTTTTGGTGGTGTGGCCCTAATCTTACTAGACGATCTCCATGTTGCAGTGGCCACCAACAATACTACAGCCTCCATTGAATGTCTGTTATGCAAATGTTCCCTGACCCCGAACGCTATGCTTTTTATAGTGGTCTTACAGGCCTTATCGTGATGCTAAGCTATATCTGAGTGATTGATATGAATTCCTTTGTAGCAAACACTCCATGATAAATAAACGATTTATATGGGTAAACTGAACATCTTGCTCGATTGCCTCTCAAATATTAACACTGCATCCTCCCTACAGTACACTGCTAATCTGATCCTCTCACTCTGCAATTGCCAGCCACCCACTACTTTGGGGGTAAGCACCCAATCCCACCCGCTCCTCTAATCTCTCTCTCTCTCTCTCTCTCTCTCTCTCTCTCTCTCTCTCTCTCTCTCTCTCTCCCTCTGTCTTTCTGTGTCTGTTTCTCTCTCTCTCTCTCCCTCTCTCTCCCTCACTATCTCTATCTTGTCCTCTTTCTCTCTGTCTCTCTCCTTCCCCCTCTCTCTCGCTCTCTATCTTTCTCTCTCTCTCTCTCTCTCTCTCTCTCTCTCTCTCTCTCTCTCTCTCTCTCCCTCTCTCTCTCTCTCTGTCTTTCTGTGTCTGTTTCTCTCTCTCT
The DNA here is from genome assembly GCF_040938575.1 of Ambystoma mexicanum. NCBI lineage: Eukaryota > Metazoa > Chordata > Amphibia > Caudata > Ambystomatidae > Ambystoma > Ambystoma mexicanum. Next base: position 628,480,526 of record NC_090937.1, read on the forward strand.
CTCTCCCTCTCTCTCCCTCACTATCTCTCACTTGTCCTCCTTCTCTCTGTCTCTCTCCTTCCCCCTCTCTCTCGCTTTCTATCTTTCTCTCTCTCTCTCTCTCTCTCTCTCTCTCTCTCTCTCTCTCTCTCTCTCCCTTCCTCTCTCGCTCAATCTCTCTCTCTCATTCGCTCTCTCTCTGTCTCATTAGCGAGTAACTCCCACCTCATCACCTGAACACTTCCTGGTCTCGCCTAAGCTGCCAAGACTCAGTGAAAGAGCAATATTCTACCTCAAATACCTTCAGCAAATCCACTATCCCGGTGTGACCTATCATAAAGATCTCCCAAATTAGAGTTGAAGAGAACTTTGTGTCTTCCATGAGCACCAGATCTCTGCCAAGTTATAGTGCAACAAAACCTGGCGCAGACATTAGAAAAGTGCTCAGACCATTGGCGAACATTAAACTAAAACCTCCAAAACTGTCCTCCAAATTAATCAACAGTAGGTATGACAATGATTTACCCTACCTAAGAAAAATAGATACAACCCAAAAACAGTAATGACATAGAGGCGTTCAACATAGGCGAGCACCAAATCACCATCATGGAAAAGGCAAAAGCCTTTTACATTGCACACGCCTGTACACAACTATTTAATCTATTAAAAATCACTAGAGAGCAACAAACACCAACCAAATTCTGATCAACAGCACAACACTTTTTCCAAAACTTCTGACTGATGAAGTGGCTGAATTCTTCAGCATAAGGTGTAAGTCATTGTCATTCTCATTAGATAGGAATACAGCTATACCAAAGACCTACAATAGCAATTTAAGCACTTTCAAAAGGATCTTTATAGACGTCAATAAGACATAGGCAAACATGAAGGCTTTCTCAGAACAGACCTACATGTTTCCTGCCTTCATGAACAAGGTTAATGTAGATATATAAATCCCACAGCATTGTTCAACAAACCCTTTGCTCTGTTGGAAGTTCCTGCCAACCCTTAAGACTTCCATCATCTCGGTGTTTATGAAAAAACATTATGCTGATATGTATCTGCTGGATTACTTTCAGCCCATTATGAACCCCTTGTGATGAATGAACTTACGGGGCACCAGTGGTCCAGGGATGAATATCAGTTTCTAAACCATCAATCAACCCCACACCTCTAGTACAACAGAAGATATCCGAACAGATTGGAATACAAGTGAATTATAAGACATCCTTGTCCAAATTTGATAATGTGGACGGAACAGAAGGCTTATCTCCACAAGGTCGTGGATTGTCGGTTGATTGCAACACAGCGAACATACAATTATTACCCAATGATAAAAGGGACTGTCCAGTCTGGTTGTATAAGAAATATCTACTTCATTATTATTACTACAACAGACAGTTGTAGCATACTACAAATACAACCACCCTGTAAAGGAACACAGAGAACAGACAGTTTAACAAAGGAAAGGGATGCACTATGGATACTGACAGGAGGGTAGTTGGTAAGGTAATCAGTCTTCCTGTTGAAGGTTATTTGGTTTCAGCACATAGTGGGGGGAAAGGGTTGTAACTGTCTCTAGGGGCCTTCAGAGAAGGACCAGGGGGGCAGAACTACAATGTACCTGGCACCTGGTGCTGAAGAAGTTCTTGGTGCTTGACAGCGTGGAGGCGGTTCCAGGGCTTCACAGCCCTTGAGATAGAGTTAGTGGTGGTAGACAGCAGCAGGTACCACACAGGCAGTTCAGCAACTGAAGTCTGGACAGACATGTGCGGCTTGGGCCAAGAATCATGGTCTCTGTGCATTGTGGCGGATCTGGAATGCTGGTCAAGGTGGTTTGGACGGCTCTTGTTACTGTGGATGTGGTTCGAGGACTCGACTGCCTCAAAAATGTCCTTAACAAATGGATGCTGGATGATGCTTGTGTGGCTTTTTTGCAGAGCTCATGTCCTTTCAAGGCAGACGGCCCAAAGCTACAGAGAGTGATTGCAGGCAAATGTCTTGTCCTTAGTTCAGATACTCTTCGGCATTTCCCACATGGGAAGATTGCTGTCATAACCTAGCAGGGCACGCTGTGTGTTGGCTGAGTACCAGTTCCGGAGCTGCTGGATGAATCCCCCTGAGTCGAGTATCTCCCTATCTTCCCTGGGGGATGTTTGGGGGGGATCTTTCTGCCCTCTTGGATCTTCTGGCCTTCCTTCACTGGAGGCAGATGTAAGGTAGACTGTACTTCAGCTCAGGTCTAAATGAGGCCTTCTTCTTACTCCTTTCGAAGTCTTCAGATGATCTGCTAAGTGAGGTGGTCAGTCCTCTTTTAAAGCCAAATGGGCACCGGTGATTGGTGCTAAACCCACCTTAATGAACCAATACTGGGTCCCCAGCAACAATGTTCTGTTATACATGAGGCCAGGACCAGAGTGATCTGTAACAGGACAGACAAGGGGGTGACAACATATAGCTAAGTCCAACCCATCTCCTGGTCTGTCATAGATCAAAGTGTCTCTCTGGTTAACTAAGCCCTTTGTGACTCTTGATTAAAGTGCAGGGTTCCCTTGAAGTCTGTGCAGGGAGCAGACTTCCTGTTTCCCCCAAACCACATACGTCTCCCCGGTGAAAGGGGTCAGAACTGCAGTTGTTTGCCTACGGTAAATAGTGGACCCAGACTTGCATTTCACTGCCTTTCATACAGAGGGGTGGGAACTAGCTTCAAGTTGACACATTGCATACCAAAGGGGTGTTAGCCCCACATTTCCTGTTGTCTATTCCGGCAACCAAGACATTTCAGGCTTGATTCAATTATCTCTCATGAGTATGCACTGCCACCAGACGGAGGACAAAGGAAAGCAGATCTATGGGGCCCTTGATATTTAAATGAGGCTGCCCATGCTGGAGGAAGGGGTGCATTCCCCCTCCTTGAGATGATTTGATGTACCCGGGTCTGTCACATTCCAGATGAATATGACAGGGAAAGATGGGGCCTGTAAACTGTGTCTTCCCGGAGTACATGTGACTGTGCATTTGGTGCGGGAAGCAGAGGAAATGGGTGCAGAATGGCTGCAATCATTTCTCGGAGGATGGTAATTCCTTCATTAATTTTCATTTATCAAAAAATCTAAATGCCCAAGAGAGCACTCTCTCCCTGTGCAGATGGTCAAATTCCTCACACCCCTGTTGGACTAATGCAGTCCATGAATTTCAACCTTTCACTAATTTCAACAAAGACAGTGTGCACCAATTTAAAAGGACAGCATTTGTAATGTGTGAGTTAGGATACAAGTACTGATGTATGGGATTGAGGGTACACTAAAGAGGTGTTTGATCTAAGGGTTCAGCATAGCATAGTGGATACAACCTTAACATTACTAAATACAAACCCTGCTAACAATACTAATCTTCTACAATACTGACATTGGTCATTGTACTGGGGTCAGAGTGGGTTTGAGTAGAACATAGGATATCTTGCAGGATGTAGGTCCATGGACATTCACACTGCAATGTCTGTTTAAATGCAAGATTGGAACATTGAACAGCAGTGTAGATCACAGATGCTAGCTTCATCACGATGAAATAGCAAAATGTGTGTTTGAAAGAACAATTTAATAATTCAAACTGATGCAAACTATGAAACAGAGAGGAAATATGTTTCACATTTCATTCAGGCTTGATAGCATTTTGAACAAGAGTGATGTACAAAGATCATTGTAGAAAAATCCAGAAAATGCTGGAAGGATACTGGGTCGTTGGCCAAAACAATGGGTGGTGGTAGACCAGAGTCATCGTCCATGACATCACTATAGAATGCATGAGGATGGGTGGAGAAAAATAAAGAATCTATATGAAAATGTAAGTTTATGAGAGGTGAATGACAGAGAGAATAAAAGCTGAGGAAAAGGACGCGAAGAAGGTTTGATGCATAAGAGCAGAGAAAGGGGAACAAGAAGGAAAATGAAAATGAAGGAGGTCGGATCTGGGTCTGTGAGCTGTGAGGCTGCAGTCTGGCCAGAGCGAAGGGTTCACTGCAGAGGAGGGAGATGGGGGCTAGAAGAGAGCCCTCTGAAATTCTAGAGGCCTACCATGGGAGTGAGAGAGTGTGGCCGTGAAACGGAAGTGTGTTTGTCCTTGTGGACTAAACTCTTGTTGTGTATAGGTGATTAAAAAACATGAAATAAATAATTAATGAGGGCACCCCATTGTCTAATTTGTAAAGTGTCAAATTAGGCAAGAAAGGGCAACTACCCATGTGTCTTTGAGGTACCTAAAGACAAATGTGCTCGCCTGGGCGAAAATAGTAAAATCTGTTGGAGGGGGAGTTTGCAGCAGTGTTTTATGTTTGTCAGTTTACTTTCAAGGCTGAAAATAAGAATCCATGTAGTCTACCAAGTTTGTTAAAGAGTAGCTAGTCTTGGTCAAGGTAAAAATGAAATTATGGTAGTGGGTGGGAGATGTTAAGGGAATTTATGCTTATACAATGGTGACTATAAATGCAATGACAAAGTATGAAAGCAGTTTTTTTTTAATGAAAGCTGTGTTTATGGCTTTCTTATGATTTCTTGCATGTGTTCAACGAAAATGCAATGTTGATATCTTTCCCTGCAAATTGTGTTTGGTTTGCTGCATGAATATAAAGTGCCTGAGTGCATAGCTGTGGACACTGTGGGCCCCATCACAAGTCTGGCGGTGACCCTTAAATGCGGTGGTAGCGCTATTACCGGCGCATTTAAGGGTCCACCAGATCATGGCTTTCCCCCCAGCTGAGCTGGGGGGAAATCCGCAGCAAAATGTCTGATTTACAGTGCAATTACCACCGGCGGCAAATCTGCCGGCGGTAATAGCGCACATTTTCCCCATTGGGACCAATGGGGAATGAGGAATTCCCAAATGGGCCCAATGGGGAATGGTCAATAACCCTTCCGCCAAACCCGTGATCCAGCGCTAATAGCGCCAGGGGGTTTGGCGGTAGGGCTATTAGTGCCGGCGCTAATAGCGCCGGCGTTACCACCCAACTCGTGATGAGGCTCTGTATGTGGTTTATTATTGTGTGACCTGGCTATGTCATTATATGTAGAGTGGGAGTGTGGTGCATCGGGCATAGTTGATGTGAAAACCTAGAGTGCATAGCGTAGTGTAAAGCCTGACAGTTTACTAGTCAAGAATCCCAAAAAAAGCATAGCAGTAAACAGGCAGCCAATGAACTAATTAATGCCTTACACTGTAGAAAACACAAATGCTAACACCCCTACTTATTGTAATGTTCCTGCAAAAGTAGCAGCACAAAAACATCAGGAATTAAGGGAACAAAATAACCTTATGCATCACAAATATTTCAGCTTTAGGCCCTCCAATAATCAAAACTACCCCGATGCGCATGAAGGAGGTGCAATGACTGCTGTGTTTCCTAACTCCCCAGATGTTCTATTTCTATTGGCCCTCACAGAAGCCTTGACAGTTCCTTTCACCAAATCCTTTTCCAGCAGATTCAGCAGTCATTTGCTTTGATAGGTAGAGCTCTGGAATGGGTTACCACCTTTCTTCAGGACAGAACCATCACACATCTGCCATTATCCTTTCTCAACCTTTCAGAATCAGATATAGTGCACTGCAAGTGCAGTCTTATATCCTTGGCTGTTTAAATTAAATGTTAGGTCAAACCACTGTCTGGGATTATTTACCTTTTCTCCAGCCCTTTCTAAATGTATGAAGATGATTCCCAAATTGCTGTCTAATTACACAATCTAGTTGATAATCCACATACCAGCTCATCATGCCTACAATCCTTACAGAACTGGATGATCAATGACCATCTCTACATGAATGCCAAGAAAACATAGTTATTTTTATCTCAACCAGCTGTGCATCCTTCACCCCCCTTACCTGGCCTACCATCATAGACTCCCACCTATATCTTCTAGATAAAGACAAGAGCAAAGGTCAATTATTTGATAATGATAGCTAGTTCAATAAAAAGATCATGGTGGTATTGAATGCTTGCCTCTTCCCATTTTTACATGCTCAAACAATCATGCCCTATCTCATTATACAGCATAAGGGAGAAGTAACCAAGCATTGGTCTCAGCAGCATTTGATTATTTCAACAGCTCTGTTTGAAAGCTTGCTCCCCATGCCTGGACACACACCCTGCAATGCATCCAAAATAAGGCTGCAAATATTGCCCTGATGTTTACACCCTTTGATTAAATTCCCCCTGCATTGAAATCCCTACTCTTAAATCTCACATTGTGCAAGATGTCACTGGGAACAATGGTAGCTCTACACCTAAACCCACCCTCCCCCTTAATGTGCAATGACGAGATGAAGGAACAGGGAGTGACAAGGCAGAGGTGTGATCAAGAAGGGTCTGTACTAGGAATCCTTACCTGTGTTTTTCTGTAGTATGGGACCTAGAAACAAGATAGAAATGTATGATAAGAAATGTGGACACCAACCCTTCAGCACCTCATTTCTCTCCCCTCTTGAACCTGCAGACTTACCAGATATAGAACCCCACATGTATGGATGCTGAGAGTTGCAGTTAGCTGGAGGTATTGTGTATGTCTTAGCTGGATGATATTGAGGAAACAAAAGGATATGATCAGTTAATAGTTATGGATTTACTTGCATTGGATGTAACTGCTTTAACCTGTTATCTGACAGTGTAATACTTAAACAATAACACCCAATCAGTGGGGCTGGATCAGCTGGTAATAGCCAGGGGCCCAAGTTAAAGGCCGAGCGCAGCGGGTGCTTTAACGATGGGCCCTGGCACTGTTACAACCCAATGTGTCCCCCCCCCATGGATCAGGTGTTATTGCTATTAGTCCCCCGGGTTTCCAATCCAGAAACTCGGGGTGCTGACAGCAATTTATTTTCAATTAATTAACAGGACGAATTTTCCCAATTATTCACACAAACACGTTTTTGTTGTCATTGGTTGACCTGCATTTTAAGGTTAAAGTGTCTATATTACAGACTGTTGGCAGTAGGATGACACGTAAAGGTGACATAGTTAAAATGTCCAAGACTGCATGTGACATGCATTTGTATGATCACTTGCTTGCAGACCAGTGGCTTAAATAACAGGCAACAACAGCTGAGCATCCTCAGCAACCAGTACGAGGTCTGCCTTTATCTGGTAGTTCACTCTCCACTGAAAATGTGTTAGGTGCAGATGAACCCCACGTAGAATGTGGAACTCTCACAAATACACCACTTTGAGACGTGCTTCCATGTTATGCAATCTTGAAAGTGTCTGGGCCAGGGAGAGAAACAGGAAGTGGTAATGGACCTACAGATACACATATGGTGGATTGAGTATTTCAGAAACACATGCCAGATTGTCAAGAACAATAACCTACTGCAGTATTGGTTATCAGAGCAGTCTCTGTAGCCAGCACCACTTGACCATGTAGCCATCCACTGAGGTCTTAAGAGACCTCCCAATTAGAGCACACTTTTAATGCTGCTGCCACTATTGTCTCTGACCACAGGAGTAACATCTGTATAGCAAGGGACAGACTGAACTGGGGGCCAGGACGGCATAGGCACCCCATGCTGGTAGTGCTGTTTCTCACAGGGCTGCAAATTATGTTTACATATGTACTGGTAGACAGTGGTAGTCATCAATACTGTGAAGCACAAATCATTCATGATACGTCTGGGAGCATTGTGAAGGAGATTCATGCAACATGAATGTGACTTTTAAATTGCGTTATTTGGCTTACCCCCGACCTTTCTACCGTGTTCCATTGCTGGTTCTTTGGGGAATTATTCTCAGCAAGTCCCATGGTGAATATTTTGCAGGAACCTGGGGGTCTTTGTAGTTCCTGATTAAATGATGTGCACATAAACACAGTACGTCATTTTTGTATGATGCATTTGTCTTTGTTTCGATTTTTTTAATGCTTCATTTTATTACTGCCTCTCCTAGCTTGCTAGATTGGTGACATACACTCAATTAGTACATCATTCCTGTCTTGCAGGGGAGGGGGCACGGCCTGAATGTCTATGTTTCTTCTGTCTTACACAGGTGAGGTGGTATAAACACAAATTTGTATTACTCTCCTTTCTTACAGGAGTGAGGGATTAACCTGATTGTGTATGTCTCTCCTATCTTACATGAGTGAGGACACATCCTCAATGTGTATAGCTCTCTTTTCTCTCAGGGATGGGGGCACAGCCTGAATGTGTATAGCTCTCTTTTCTCTCAGGGATGGGGGCACAGCCTGAATGTGTATAGCTCTCTTTTCTCTCAGGGATGGGGGCACAGCCTGAATGTGTATAGCTCTCTTTTCTCTCAGGGATGGGGGCACAGCCTGAATGTGTATAGCTCTCTTTTCTCTCAGGGATGGGGGCATAGCCTGAATGTGTATGCCTCTCCTGTTTTGCTAAATTAGAGACATACACTCACATTGTACATCATTCCTGTTTCACAGGGGTGGGGGAACATCCTAAATATAAATGTCTCTCCAGTCTCACACAGGTGAGAGCACACACTAATGTTGTATATCTCTCCTATCTTGCACGGGTGGGGGTATGGGCCACATTGTATTTACATTTCTCCTGACTTACAGGGTTGCAGGCAAAGACTACATTTTCATTTCTATCCTGTTTCACAGGAGTTGGGGCAAACATTCAATGTGTACATCTCTCCTATCTCGCAGGTCTGGTTGCACAGCTTGAATATGTTTGCCTTTCCTGTCTTGCAGGAGTGGGACACACAGTTGGTGAGCTGGCGCAAGTGGATCTAGTTTGTTTGTTTGTTTATTTATTTTATTTATATAGCGCGCCTGACCCAGGGTTATCTGGGCGCTCATTGTAAAGATAACGGTTGCAGGATACAGATTATGCATTCATAATACATCGGACATATGATACATACAAGGGCTTATGAAGCGAATGATACATACAGAAGCGTACATTACGTAGCAGGAGATTAAGTTAATGCAGTTAATGCGAAAAATCGAGCATAAATTGCATTCATACAAGAGAGTAGGAAAATAAATAGGCAGACTGAGGTCATGGTGGATAATGTTAGTTCTTGTTAAGTAGCCAGGTGATGGCGTGACTTCTGAATTTTTCGAAAGTTTGAATGGATTTGATATCCTGTGGGAGTATGTTCCATAATTGGGCAGCAAGAACCGGGAAGCTGGATCCACCTGCTCTTTTAAGGTTATATCTGGGTACCACTAGGCAGGAGGTGTTGGTAGAACTTGTGGTCCTAGCTGATGATTTCAAGGTGAATTTGTCGGTGAGATTGGGTGGGGCTTGGTGGTTCAATGCTTTGTGGGTGAGGCAAAGAGTTTTCAATTACATTTTTTCTTGTATGGAAAGCCTTTTACAAAGTTTTCTGGTTGCCGATATATGCTCTCTTCTAGGTATGTTTAATGGGGGCTCTAAGGCATTGTTTTGCAAAATATGCAGTTTGTTGTTGATTTATTGGCACCTAGGTAAAGACTGCTGCAGTAGTCCAATTTGGACTGTATGAGTGCTCTGTCCAGTGTGAGGAGGCAATTAGGTGATAATAGGTGTCTACATGCCCTGATCAGCTTGCCAGTGTAGGCAGTGGCTGAGGCAGTCATGTTTACCTGTTTGGTTAGTTTAGAGTTGGCATCAAGATAAAAACCTGAGGTTTTTACATCTTTGGCAATGGGTATGTTATTCCCATCTATGTAGATACTGGCATAGTTAGGACTGAGTTTGTTAGGTGAGCCGACTAAGAGCATCTCCGTCTTATCATCATTCAGGCAGAGGCCATGAGTGGCCATCCATGCCTGAATGATTGTGTAGACTTTGTTGATCTGAGATACATCCGTTTCATAGATGCCTGATAGGGGTAAGAGTATCTGGGTGTCATCTGCATAATTAGTGTAGGTGACACCCAGATGGTCCAGTTTGTCGAATAAGGGATTTGTGAAGATATTGCACAAAGTAGGCGAGACACATGAGCCTTGTGGGATGCCACATGTGATGGGAATCGGATCGGCCACTGCTGTGGGTGAGAAGACACGCATAGTCCTGTTAGCGAGGAAAGATTGAATCCACGTGACAGCAGAGTTCGAGAAATGAGCTGCTGATGACAGGTGGTCACATAGTATTTTGTGGTCAACCAGATCAAAGGCCACAGATAAGTCTAGGAGGAGTAGGATGGCCACTCTACCTTTGTCTTTTAGTTCGTCAATTTGGCTTTTGAGGTCGCCAGGGCAGTTTCTGTTCCATGTTGGGGTCTGAAGCCAGATTGACGTGTTCCTAGTAGTTTGTTTGTCTCAAGATAGTCTTGGATTTGCAAATATTCAACCCTATCTAAGATTTTCAATAAAAAAGGGACTGTTGTGATTGGTCTATAGTTTGTGGGTATAGACGGATCTAGTGTCTTTTTCTTAAGTAATGGGACAACCCAAGATTGTTTCAGGTTACTTGGCACTGAGTTGCTGGCGAATGAGCAGTTTATTAATTTGGTAATAAAATGGGCCAGATCTTTGGACGCATCTTTTATGATCTGAGCTGGGCAGCTGTCTCCTTTACAATTGGATGGTTTCAGTGAGGCTATGACTTTTTGTACCTCTGGTATAGATATATTAGTGAATTTGAAGCCTGAATTATGGTGCGCGGAAGCGGACATAGTCGGGCTGGTTTGATTACAGGAGGTTAGTTGTTGCCGTTTGTCAGCTATTTTGGTCCAGAGCCCCGTTATTTTGGTGGTGAGAGCATTTTGGATGCTGGTGCACCAAGGTTTATCCTTAATGCAGGTGTCTGCGAGAAGGTTGGGGTTTTCCAACTCTCTTAAGATATTGAATAATTCTTTAGAGCTAGAGCCTGCTTGGTTTATTCTGTCATTGAAAGTTTCTTTTTTGGTGCAGATAATCTCACTTTTGTAAGTGGCTGTGATATTTGCTAGCCTGGTTTTGTGCTCTGATGAGGGGGTATTTTTCCAAAGTGTTTGGAGTTTCCTTTTTTCTGTGCGTAGTAGTTTAAGTTCATTGGTGAACTAAGAGTTCAGATGTGCTCTTGGCTTGCCTCTGCGCATTTTTAGAGGGGCAATTGTGTCTATGGCTTTGGCCACGGAATCATTGTAAGTGTCTACCAACAAATTCAGGTCATTCGTGGTGGGTAGTGCATTAAGTATGGGTATTACTAAAGGTATGATAGCCTCAGCTGTAATATTACGTTTGTTTCTGGTAAGACAAGGTGGAGCAGCTGGGGACATTTTCAACTCTAGGTTATTGATTTCGAAGGAGAGGAGGTGATGATCAGACCACAAAAAAGGTGATGAGTCCTTTAAGGTAATGTTGCAGGTGAGGTCTGCTATCCAGTCGAGTATCTTACCTTTCTCATGGGTAGGTTGGATGCTTTTTTGTGAAAAGCCATGTTCTAACAGGGCATTGACTAGGGAGGTGGCAAGTAGTTCTTTGGGGTCATTAAAGCCAAGGTTAAAATCACCTAGGACAATATATTGTGGCGTAGGTTTGGTGTTATCAGCCACTAGCGATGTGACCTCTTCTTCAAACGATCCTGGAGGACCTGGAGGCCTGTATATTAGGTGGATAGTAATAGTGTTTTTGGGCGATGTTTGGAATTCGACTGATAGGAATTTACATGATGCAAGGGGAGAACAGGTGGCCATTCTCATGTCTAGAGTAGATCTTAACATAATGGCAGTGCCTCCTCCTCGAGCATTGGGTCTATCAGCTCTAAGAATGTAGTAGTTGTCGGGGACAGCTAAAGCTAGTGACGGGCCAGCCATATTAGGTAGCCAGGTTTCTGTCACAGCAAGGAAGTCAAGATTGTTGGTCAAGATGATGTCTGCAATCTCCATTGTGTGGGCAACGAGGGACCTGGTCACTTGGCATAAGCCCCACCCACCTATTCATCAATGCTTATCTTTTGAATCCTTTTTTGATGTGCTTTGTTCCTACTTAAGCAGCCCACCAGCCTCTTTTCTCTGGCTGTTGACGAGTTGGTCGAAGTGGATCTATGTCACATGAACTAAGCCTCTGCCCCAGCCAACAGATTAGGACCACCCCTTTCTTTCCTTTCTTAACCGTTAGATTAAGAGTTTACTGCCATCCAGCCATCAAAAGCAAAGAGCACATGAAGAAAATAGCAATTTCTGTTTGGATCTGTTTGGACCAGAAGAACAGTATCACACAAAACAATGGACATATAGAGCTATCATTCTGCAATTATTTATCACACTATTGATGTGTACCCTAACACTAACCCTAAACAGAATAACACCCTCTCCCTGGGTGGTGTGAACAAACTCTAGGTAGTGCTGTGGCATCGCCTATCTAACAGAGATAGGTAAGAGAGAAACTCGCTCTATTCTCCAATTCTTTCAATTTCTTGAGGTGTGCTTGTTTGAAAGTTGCTGATTCTGTCGTTTTGCTCAGTGGAGGTGGTATAAATTTTGAGGGCGGGCGTAGACCGGTATCGTTGGGATTGGGTTCTTTGGTTTTGTCAACGAAAAATTGTAAAGTCTAATCTTTCGCATCATCTGCATGATTTCGATCCTCGTTTGAAAGGGGTCGTACCATGCCGTGGGTACGAACAACAAACCTTTCTGTAAGATTTGTTCCTCTTGTGTTGTTAGGCAGTGTTTGGCAAAATTCATTATCAGGGAAAGGTTGGCTGTGGGAAGTCTTGGCCGCTGCTGCGTGTTATCTTTGGCGAGAATGTTTGCCATCTCGGCCGGCCCCAGTTGTTGCCTTGTTTTCCTAAAAAATGAGCTTGTGGTTCTTGCTGATATTGATTTTCTGCCCCTCCATAATTTCCCGGGTGGCCCTGTGTATTAAAGCATACTTGTTTTCTTGGTCTGAACAGTGTACCACCACCCATTCCTTGGCCAGTATTGTTGAAATTTATGCTTGAGTTATTGGAAGACAAAGAGCTGTTATTTCTGTAGTCTCGATTGCCGCCTTATATGGTAGCTAAGAGGGTAGCATCACGTCTTGCCTGTTTTGCTTCTTGTGCATAATATTCTTCCATTGTATAAGGATATATCTTTGCGTGTTCAAACACTGCTATGTCCTTTTTTAGTTTTTGGATTTTCCTCGAGGTATTTAATTCTTTGAATTCTTTAAGCGCAACATCTAGTGCAGCCAGTTTCATTTTATATAGTTCTAGGTCAATTTGTTCCTTGATAGATGTCAGTTTTTGCTCTAAATCTTAGACCAAGTTCTCCGAAATAGACTTGGCAGTGTTGATGATCAGCACTACCCAATCACAAGTACATTTGTTGGCGATATAAGACCAATCTTTCCAAAACTGTAGGTGTTCTAAAAAGATTTGTGGCTCGATTCGAATGATGAGTCAGTTCGTGGGCCCGAAGGTATTCCGTCATAAGGGTCCCGTGTAATTCGGCCCTTATGAGTTTTTTCCGAATGACTTCTACCTCATTCCATTTGTCAAGACTGATAGCATTTGGTCCTGGTATATTAAGACCTAAGAGGGATGGGTTGGAAAGGATCCCCTCTACCAGATCTTCTGCGTAGGCTAGATAGTTACTGTCTGCCATGGTTGGTTAGAGAATAGGATTTTATCTGTGGGATATGTACAAATCCTGGCCCAGAAGGGATTACCCACTCAGTAGCCTGAGATTATTAGTTATTCTACAACAGGAGAATGTCTCCTATTGTGTTCTAATAGTTTTAATCAATCCCAGCAGTGATGAGTCACTGCACGAAGATTCCAAACAAAACATGGATAGTGTATATTCTTCAAATTTCCCTCAAAGATGGGGGATATTGCCGTCCTTGTTAACTATAATAATAGTATCATACAAAACAATGGAAATATATAGGGCTATCATTCTGCCATTATTTATCACACTATTGATGTGTACCCTAACGCTAACCTTAAACAGAAGAACACCCTCTCCCTGGGTGGTGTGAACAAACCCTAGGTAGCTGTGTGGCATCGCCTATCTAACAGAGATAGGTAAGAGTGAAACTCGCCCTAATTCTACAATGGATACATTTTAAAAAAAAGAAGTTGGTTCTTGCATATAGCTTGGAAATAAACAATTAAGAAACAGTACTAATTAACACACTGTAACAAGTGTACTGTTAACTGATTATTCTTTTGTTACCAATTCATGAATCCACGAAATTCACTAACCTGGACAGGCAGCAGTGATTTGGATGGCAGTTTATATAGAAGAATATGAGGATTACCCCACAAGCTCTGCCGCCCTCTGCCTGGGTAAGATAACCAGGAGGAGAGGGGTCAGCACTCCCAGGGAAACCCTCTGAGGAAAAAACCCTGTGCAGTGGCGTGGAGAGTCAGATTTCTTGATCTTTGGGAGCTGGAGTTCTGCCGAAGTTAGTTTTCAGGAGCGAAGTGATGACTTCCGCATGAAGTGCTCTCTACGGAGGAGAAAGCAGAGGTAAGGAGATGTTTGAGCAAAGCAAGCAGGACGGTCCCCAGAAAACGCCACCCACCTATGATCTGCTCCTGATGTTTAAAAGCAGGGTTAGAAGACGTTCTATCTCCCGTGGCGCTGATGTCCGAATGAAGAGGAGAGATTCAGAGGAGCCACGGGATTCCGCAGAAAAGTAGTTCCTGGAGAGGGGTGAGATGGTTAGTCTAAAAGTGTAGGGTGATAGAGGGATCTTGAAGGGGTGACATGAAGAAATAGGGCCAAGTACCATAAGAGTGGAATCGTAGCAGGTTTGAAGAATGGCCCGAGTGATAATGTTTGGAGCGGAGTAACTGTAAAAGCCAGAAACGGGGTCCTAAAGAGAAACATGGAAGAATCTCTAAATGCAGAGGCAGTGAATTTCAGAAGCCAGGTACAATCAGATGAAGCATCTGATCTAGGAGTAGCAACGCTCTGAGCCACTGCCCTCAGGCCCGTATATGCAGTCACATGACCTGCCGGCAATGTCGAGAATGAGCGTGCAGAAACTGAACCGTTGCCCAAGGATGAATGGGAAAGGCCAACGGGCATTTTGGAAGGTCTAATGAATAAGGTACGGCAGAGCTGGCTGCGATGCCAGAGAGACCAACGTTTGTAACAGGATGTAACACACACTGCCTATCTCGGTTGGTCAGGCTGTTCAGGCAGGACTGTGTGTCAGGAGGACAATTTATTTGCCCTTCATGAAGTGTGCCTGATCAGCTTGAGAGTGTTTTTTAATAAAAAGATTTGCAGTAAAAAGAGGTTTCAATGCAGTGGTCAGTATAGTGCTCAAAAGATGAGAGAGCTATGATTAGTTCTCTCTATTTAGATGTCCTATTTAACATCTTTTTTCAAAACTGAGTGTTCTCCCTCATATGTTATAAGTCCCCCTGCTGGTTTTGTGTGGGGGGTATCGAGGGTAAGAAAGAAAGACTGCACTCCAGGAAATCCTTAGTGACCTGGAGTGGTCGATATATATGATCATCTTTCTATGGGTCTCCCTTAGTTATGAGACCTCCAAATTGGTGGTCGACTGGTTACAATGACATCTATCTTCATTCGTCATCTTCTTCAGGACCGATTTTCTTCTATCAGACAAATTAAATCTGTTTACCCATCAGAAATGGCACAGCGACTTCTGGTATTCACACTTTACAGGAGGTTGTTGGGTGTCCTGACCCACCTTTGGACTATTATTCTGCAACATTTGGTGCTGTGGTCTTAGGAAATCCAAGAGGGCGGAAAAGCCCACATTTGCGCCAGAATCCTGGAGAACCGTGCAGTTTTGCGCACAGCAAAATGGTGCCCTGACCTGCCATCCACCAGTGCAAAGAAAGATGGTTCTGTTCAAAACCCGTTTTTATTAATGTCAAAAATTGCTAAGATCATGGGCCCGGAACCACCAAACAAAAATCCAACTATAGTTGAGTGTTTTACTTTACTACAGATCCACATCAATGCCATGTCAAGCAAGGATCATATACTATCAAGTAAAATCCTTTCCTTTTGAAATGTATTAATTCAAGACAGCTGTCAAAAATAGGTGCAGTACCGGCATTGGACATTGACCGGCGCTGGCGCTCTATAACTCCTGACAGGAGAGCTGTCTTGCAGAACTGTGCAGTGAACAGAAGGGGGTCTTATGTAATTAATTAAAAGTTCAAAAGACATGTTTTTCTGAGAACTCTTAACACCCCAGAGGCCCACACCAAGAGGCAGGATATCACATGGCCCTGTTAATTGAGAGGTAGGGGTTTCTCCTCCAGCCTGCAGGACCCAACACAATAGTCTCTTTCAATTGAATGGGATATGCTGATTTGGCTGTGGAATGTAAACAGAGCTCTGCCTGGAAGAAGAGACATGTGATTCCTGACTCACCCAGTTCCTAGGGGCGGGCCAGACACTTTTTGTGAATTGAATTCAAGGCAAATATATGTTTTATAAAAACACTGATAACTAATTGTAACCAGATGATAGGAATGTACAATTTGGAGATCCTTAAAATGGAATATGTACCTACAATTTGAGTCTAAACTCAATTCCGTACGATGTTCTGGGACCAAACCCCGCAATTTATTCATGTTGCAGACACTGGACTTAAGCTAGAGACATGAAAATTTACTGGAAAATGTGTAGAGAGACACGGTACCTCTGTGTAAATTTGGGAAAAAGTTCAATATTGGGAAACCAACCAAAAAGCGCAAAATGTTGTCATTTCATAATCCAAGCTCTTAGAAACATCAGAGTTGGAACAGCGACTACCTTATGTGATATATGATGTGTGTATGTAATTTCAACAAATTGTGTATCTGGGAAATATTTATTTGGATCAGAAATAGATTTGTGTGCAATTTGACAAGGGGAGGATCCTCTGACCATAAACCTACCTCATCACTCTGACTCACTGCTCCCTTCTCAAATCAGGTCAAAGAGAAATCCTTGACCTATCAAATCGTGAGTGGGTTGGGCAAAGAAAGTTAGCATCCACACCCATTTTCAAAAGACATAAAAAGAGCCACTGGAAGCCAGACAGGGGATTCACTTTCCACTTTCTTGCGGGACGCTTTGCCGGGAGACTCCAGACTTCAAATCCATCAATCTCCAGAGACCAGAACTTTGAATCCAGACTCCAGAACTTGTAGCAGAGAGGCCTGAATCCATAAACTGAATCCTTTTTCAGCAGGCCTCAAAGTCATTTGCAAATTATTCAAACAGCTGGGCTGAGCTGTCGGATTCTGGCCTAGAACCCTGTGCCAGAAACACCCAGAAAGCAGAGCTGTATCCAGAACCGCAGACTGAACCCAGACCAGATCGCGGTGAGCAGAACCAGAGATCCTGACCAGACCAGAACCAGATATCCAGAACCAGAGAACCAGTACCGGAAACCGCCCAAAAGTCCAGTCCAACCTGTTGACCAGATCTGTGAGCAGGCCCATTCCTTCCAAAATTAGGAGTGAGTACCCAGCTAGAACTGTGCAGAACCCATCTCTTAGCATAAAATAAACTGATTCAAAACATTTAACCTGTCCAAAACTGCATCATAGAATAGTGTGTCCCTTCTCCGATTTTAAACCTGTAAAAGTGTCATTTGCTATTTGAATCATTATTTCATTTCTGAAAAACTACCTTCATAAAATCGTCCGTATCTCTTGAACCGTGTGTGCTAGAAGCGGGATTTAATTTTGATTTTAAAGCTAACATTCTAGGCTTTCCAGCGAACTCAGAAGAAAAAAGTGCCACGATTTGTGATTTGGCTCCAATTTCTTCACTTGTCAAAATAGCAGCTTCTTGCTTTCCTTTGCTGAAATTCGTTTGCAACCTGACAATCATTCATAGAGCATTGCTAAAGTGATCCTGAACTAATTTAAAGTAGCTATCACCCACCCTTAATCTCTTATAGGGAATTAAAATCATTTTTAGCATATTTTTCCCTTCTTTTCATACCACCTTTAAAGTACTTTGCCTGAGTTTAAAATCATCCCTGTTTCTCTAAGCTTGCTAGGAGGGAACTGAATTTGTATTGTACATTTGATTACATTCGTGAGAACTGTGTGCTCTCCCTTCCATCTTCTATTGCATAGAGGGGGGGTGAATTGCCAAAAGGGGAAAAGTGATTATATTATCTTTTGCTGAAATCATCTCAAGTTTATTCCTGTGTTGCTTCTTTTCCACCTTGCCTTTCCTTGTACCATATAAAGCATTCTCAGCTACCTTATCCTCTATACTACTCCTAAGCAATTAAACCAGTGTGCTAGTATAACATCATCCATTCTTGATCGACATTATACTCATAAGTGTGATATCAAATATTAATTTATTATAAAAGTGTGATATATCTCTATTGCTTAATTTTTTAAATAAACCTTTTTAATTTGCAAAACAAACCTACTTCTTGGCTCAGTGGGGTCAGGGGGATTCTAAGAGAGGGGCATTATACAAGGGTTCATCATCCAGCTTATAACTTGTCATAAAAATATATAAATAAGGGCTTCCCTTGAGCAATCCCAGACAAGGCACTGACTTAGTGGGAATGCTTGATTGGAGTCATTAACAGAGTGGGGGCTCGTAGCCGGGGATTCTGGATTAGACTATCACTTGTGCAGATTAATACAATGTGTTAACTGACAGGATATATAAATTCTGTTGGATCACCACGCCGTGTTACACTGTAAAAACACCCATCAAAGGAACGCTCTAAGGAAACGATCTGTTTTGCAAAATAAAATACAAACTTCTGTAAGTCAGGAAGGAAATCAAGTTCCAGAATGACGACCTTGGTAGATATCAAAATAGCCAGAGAACACCACTTACATAAGCTATTTGTGAGAGGTGAGTGGGCTCATCACGACCAGGCGGTCTGGTTGCAGGCCATCGCACCCCAGATCACTGAAACACGGTCAGATATATGGAGGGATCAGGGTCCCTTACATGTGGCCCTGAGTGAACTATATATGGACCCTAAGGCCAAGGATGAGAACAACAAGATTGCCAGGGTAGCGGCATATTTATATCTATATATGGGAGCCATGCAGGACAAATGTGCTGAAGGCCAAGATCTGGCGAGTAGGCAACTGCTGGCATTACAGAAGGCCAAATCTGATCTGGACTCTTCTGAGCAGAGGCTGCACAGAAGCCAGGAGTCCGAAAATGAGAGTAGACAGTACATCATTAAAATAAAGGAGGATATGGATATCCTGCAACAGGAAAAGGCTGACCAGGATACCAGAATTCTGGCTTTGCAGAAGAAGCACCAAGACGGTTTGGACTCCTTACTGCAGTGCCAGAAAAAGCTGGAACAACAGATCAATTTCAACAGGGCATGCACAGAGCAGGTAGACACCCTGCAAATCCAACTATACAGAGAGAAAGAGGAAAGCAATAAATTGCTTTTGAAAGACCTGGATACCCAGGCAGAGTTTGATGAAGAGTGCCAGAAAGCTGGTGCCCTTCAACGGCAGAGGGACGACCTGGCGGCACAGATGCAGGCTCTTACTCAGGAAAGGGATACCTTAGGCCAGGAAGTCTGCCACTTAAAAAGACAAATTCAAGAAAACCACTTGGCCCTCCAGGGACTGGGTGACCTCCAAAAAGAGCATCAGAACTGGTTAGAGCACACCAGGAGGGTGGAAGATGCTCTGACAAGAAAGGAGCAGGCCAGTAGGGACGGTGCCCAGGAGGTAACCACCCTGCAGCAAAGACTGACTCACTGCTCCAGGACCAATCAGGAAGCACAGAGGGAAAATGAGGCTCTCTGTCAACACAATGATAGGCTCCAGCAACAGGTAGCCATGCAGGAGAGACTGATAGGGTCTAGTAAGTCCTTGGTTGAGGAACTGAAAGCCCAGGCTCTTGCATTGCAACAAGGAGCAGGGGCTGATAGAGATGTAGTTCGCTGGGAAAGGGAAACCCCTGAGCATAACCTCAGGAGCCCTAGTACCAGAGGCCTCCACCTCTCCCAGTTCCTGGACTCTGCCACCCCCATGTCCCCTGGCGCACATGAGCACATGGCCACAGGGATGGCAGATTACTATCCAGCCAAACGTATGGGGTTCATAGGCCAGTACCTCCCAGGAATGGATGGGCGGGCATCCGGGTATGGGCACCAAAGCACAGTGCAATTTAGTGGGGAACCCCAGGAAAGTAGACCCACTAAGGGCATCCTAAAAACCTCTGCCCAGTTAGGTCAGTGGGGGGGTACGAATCAAATCCTGGCAGCAAGGAGGGATATGAAGACTCCTATGAGCGGCCGAGGACATAGGAGACCAGGTCCCCGCATTCTGCCAGCCATTCCCAGGCTCGCAGAATCCGGAAAAACCTGGAAGATTAGACGGGCACCTCTGGGAGCAGTGCCTCTGAGTCAGAGAATGAGTGGACCAGGGTTACCCGAACCAAAAAGTTAAAAAAGGCAAAAAGGGCCTTGCTTAAGGACCCCTTAAAGCAGATCAAGGCAATAAGGAGTGGCATCACCCCTTATCACAAGAACGCCAAGTATTCTGTTTGGGAACACTTGGAGCTTTATGAGCAAATGATGGAGACTTTCCATTTGAAGGACAGCAGTAGCTGCATCCAGTACGTCAAATGGACATTCTCCCCAGAATACTCCAGTTTCTTTGCGGGGCTGGAGGACCAAAATCATTCAAGATGGTCCACCTATAGGGCGGCCATCTTGAAACATTTTTCTGTTAATAGAAATCCTCAAGGGGCTCGCAAGGCAGCCTACAATTTGCAATGTGGGGAGGATCAGGCCGCACAAGAATATGTGCAGGAGTTAAAGCGTGCTTTTGCGCAAACTACCAAAAGGGTGCGCACCGACAGTAATTAATTTGTTAATACGTTTTTCCATGCCTTACCCAAATACATAATGACCCAGCTCCTGAGAGATTTTCACGAGAAAAGATCTTTAGACTGGGTCATTGAGCAAGCCACCCGCATCTATGAGGTGCAGAAACCGGTGGAAAATAAGAATCAGCCCAAAAACCCCAATGGGGTAGATTTGGAGATGGGGGGGCCTAAAAACCTGCCTGCACCGAAGATTTCACACCCCAGAAGGCCCTCGGGCCAGTCAGAGACCGGGAGTCAAGGAGGTAATCCCACAAATGGGGTCCCTCGCTCCCCTGACTATGTAAGTCTCCGCTACAAGGGAAACAGATAAATCCTGGGTTATGTGTGGACTCCTCCGGCCCAAAGGGGGGGATCCAACCAAGCACCCAACCCAGGGAACTTCCCTCCGCACTTCCCCCAGGAGGGCAGAAATTCACCAAATCCTGGGCAGAACTTGTTGCCCATGTATCCACCCAACTTCCAGCCCCAAAATCATCCATCCTTCCTTCCTTCCCCACTTTCCTGAGCCCAGACAACCTAATTTGGGAGAGGGGAGGCCAAGGGTGGAGGGTTATCCAAATCTTCCCAACCAGGGGTACTACCAGAGAAGGGATAGCTACCCTTCCCGGGATCAGCCCAGGGGAGAAAACAGAACCCTGTATCAGCATGAGCGGGTTTCCCAACTTGAGCGCCAGGTCCAAAATATGGCCCGGGATCTGAGTCACATACTGAGGGCTCAACAGAACCCTCAGATGAGCATGCCACCGCAGAATGCCCCAAGCTCTGGGCCTGGTGCTCCAGAACAATGATGGGGGCAGCACCCCGATAACCCACCGGTTCCCAGGGAGGAGGCACAAGGGGAAGGGGGTGTAAAGCCTTGGAGGAAGCTTCCTTCCCAACTTGTAAACAGCCCCTGGAAAACCAGGAACCGGAAACAGAATCTCCTACCCCTGGAAGTCTGCCACCCAAGGAGCAGAGAGGAGGTAGGAGAAACAAAGGACCCAAACAGACCCATTTTGTGGAGGAGGTACAAGTCTTCCAATTTGAGGGAGAGGGATCCTCAGAGGATCCTGGGAAAAGGATCTTCTCCTTCAGAGATGGGGGAACTCCTCCCAAGGAAAAATGGGTCCCAAGGGATTCCAACCCAGTCGGGGTAGATGTGGGGATTGAGCTGTCGCCGCCTATCATTCTATCCCAGAACCAACAATACCAAAATCCCATGGGTCAAACCCATTCTGGTGACTGCCTCCAAAAAGGGGGGGCATCCCAGAACCGGAACCAGGGGAACCCGAAACCATTTCAAGTTGCAAACTTTTTCTTTCAGATTCCCGAGACTCTCCACAGAATTCTGCCCAAATCTATTCTCTCTCAATGTCCAAAACCAGAAAGTTAGCCCACCAGTTGTCCAGAAATGTGCATTATCTGTGCCCCCTTGAGAAGAAGGAGGGAAGATATTATGTCCCGGTACAAGTACAGGGCCAGGGTACAATGTTGGCACTGGTGGACAATGGATCCCAAGCTACCCTTCTGTCCAGAAGGGCCTTTGACGAACTAAATTCAGGAAGGGGGGAGAATCACTGTATTCCTCTCACCTCTCTTCCTGGACAGATTCAGAACTTTGACGGGAAGGAAATTCCCGTCGAGGGGACGGCAGATTTGGACATCAAAATTGGGCGACAGAAGGTGAAACACCCAGACATAGTAGTGACTCCAGAGGGCACCCCTTGTTTACTAGGGAATGACCTCCTGAGAAGGTTGTCACCCCTAATAGCTTGCGTAAACAAGTCGACTAGTCGACCAATAAAATTAAAACAGAGTGTCAACCATATTAGTTTAAACGGCACATGCCACATGGTTGAACAAAAATCTGACCAAGTAGATTTTCACTTCCAGAACAACCAAATTCCAGATGTGACAGTAATAGCAGTAGGACAACAGACAGGGGATGGGGGTCCTCTCTATTTCTGAAAATCAACCTTCCTTCCAGTTTACGGTGGTATTCCACACTGGAAGGAAACACTCTGAAATTCTTTACTAATCCACAATCAGACATTCCCACTCCGATAGTCCAGAAAGATGTGAAATCAGCTCAGAGCCTGGCTGATATTCAGCAAATTGGAGAGCAGTTGTTCATCCCTGTTCAGTTAAATGATGGGAAGGACTCTGTTCTCGCCCGAGTGTGTGTGAACAACGGTAAGAGCTTCATCAGCGAAGCCATGTTCCGCCGACTCCCAAAAGATCCAGCCGTTCCCACATTCAAACTGATAGACAAATGGGAAATGGATCTGGAAACACCCAATTCGAAACCTCTCCTGCCAAGCAGGTGTATGCTCAAAATCTCCATTGGCAACAAGAGCATAGTCCATAATTGTTGGGTCATGCGACACGTCACTTCCACCTTTTACTTAAGCAGTGACATTCTCAATCGCTTTGCCATTAGTTTGGACCTAATAAACTTCAAAGCTTGGTCCCGATTAGCGGATAATCCCATGGGCTTTGATGATCCAGAAAAAGCATTTAGGTCAGCTCAATTGCTACCTTATGCAGTTGAAATTCACGTTAAAGAGGAAGTCACCATCCCAGAAAGGACCCGACAATTCTCCCTGGAAGTGAAAGTTAAAAGAGGACAAAAATTGAAAAACCCTGATGCTTATATTCATCTAAATGCTTCTCTCCAACAGCAAGGGTTGGGGGTAAACCCAACACCATTAGTCAACATAGAACATGACACCATTCTAATAGAGGTGGATAACAGCGACTTAAAGAGTATTACTCTAGCCGCGGGCACCATTATTGGAATGGCGGTTGACAACCGACATTTCTCCATTGATTTAGGAAATTATTTGTTAGGACCAATCCCCAAGGACTGTTTTGACAGTGACAGTGATGACAATACAACACCAGACAGGATCTATACCAGGCATGGGGGAAAACTTCCTGGTGTACACTTCCTGCCCTTATGGTAAGGAAGATGTAACTTGTGACTTCAGGAGGGATGAGGTGATTTTCCAGGTCCATGAGGGCTGCCTTTCCCACCTGAAGCCACCAGTCCAAATCAGCACTCTGACCAGGGACTTCTCCACCCAGTTGGAGGAGGCCGCTGAGATATCGAAACCAGAAGTCTTTCCAGGCTTCAGGCAGATGGTGGAAGAGAGAGTCAACCTAGCTGATGCCTGTGAGACTCTGGAACAGAAGCAAAAGTTGAAACAGGTTTTCTTGGATTTCCAAGATCTCTTTGCGGTATACTCATATGACTGTGGTCGCACTGACATCCACACAACAACAATTCACACGGACCCTGGCATGACTCCAGTGTTTGTGAAGCAATATCGTTTGCCTCACGCATCCATGGAGTCCCTTACTGAAATAATGAAGAACCTTGAGTACCGGGGGATAATCCGTCCAGTACACAGCACCTTCAATAATTCGGTGCTGAAAATATTGAAGCCAAACGGCCAGTGGAGACTTTGCGCCGACCTTAGGGAGCTCAACAAACGTGTCCATACTTCCTGATGGCCTCTGCCCTACATTGACCAACGGCTGGCCCAGATTCAGGGGTCACAGGTATTCACTGCAATAGACCTGACCAATGGATACTGGACCGTGCCTGTCAGTAGGGAGGACCAATACAAACTGGCTTTTACCTTTGGGGGCCAGCAGTACACATGGACCCGGACTCCCTTCGGATACCTCAACTCCGGCAATGAGTTCAACATTTTCCTACATAAGGCCATGCCCGACCTGGGTGCGTGAGGTAACCTGGCTTATGTAGATGATGTCCTCATCAAAAGTTCATCTGTGGAAGAACACATAGCGGAGATCCGTTATGTTCTGACACAGTTGAGGGCCGCTGGAGCAAAACTTTCCTTTCAGAAAGCACAGTGGTGTAGAACCCGTGTTAATTTCTTGGGGCATGAGATTACTCCTCAGGGTCTCTGTCCCCAGGAAAAGAAAGTGGAAGCACTTCAGAAACTGAAGGATCCCACAACTCTGCGGGAACTAAGGTGCCTCCTTGGACTGACTAATTACAGCAGAAAGTTCATTGACGGCTACGCAGAGATCACCAGACCCCTGATTCATCTTTTGAAGGATGGGTCAAGTGGGAATGGGGTCCAGAACAATCCGAGGCAGTAAGACAACTCAAAAGAAGCCTCTCACAAGCGCCTTGCCTAGCTTACCCTGTCAGAAACAAGGAGATCTTCCTGGAGACAGGGTTCTCTAATACGTGCTTGACGGCAGTATTATACCAAAAGCATGACAAGGTCAATAAAGTAATCTCCTATGCGAGCAAAACTTTATCCTCTGTGGAGGAAAAATTCAACGATTGTGAGAAGGCACTCCTGGCAACGGTGTGGGCATTGAAGAATTACCGCCCGTCATCCAGGGGGAACACATCATAGTGGAGACTCCACACCAACCTCTACAATATCTCCAAAGAGACAGATTCCGAGCCAGAAATGTGAGTAATTCCCGAATTACTTCCTGGATTCTGTCAATGCAAGGCTTTCCTGTGGAGGTCAGATATGGCCAAAACAAGAAGAGTCCCCTCGCGCAAGGTCTGGCTGACTTGCATGATAGTGCCAGAGAAAACTGTCTCGAGGACGAAAGTCTAAAAATCAAGGACAACATGGAGGCATACCTTAATTCCCCACACAAAGTCTTTGAAGAGGGCAAGTGTGAGGGAATGCCCACTGTCTATGTGGATGGATGCTCTTACCATGTTGACAACAACGGGGAAAAAGAACTGGTGGCCGGCGAAGGGAATGCATGGGTGAATGAGTCTCCAGAACCCTCCACTGGGTCCAAAATCGTTCCCTGAAGTAGTCAAGTAGCAGAGTTGATGGCTGTGCATCAAGCCATCCTCACTGCTGTCCAACATCAACTCCACGAACTGGTCATAATCACAGATTCAGATTATGTACGGAACAAGTTCATGGAGCACCTGGTTAATTGGAAAACCAGAGGCATGTTATGTGCTAATAACAAACCCCTGAAACATGGGAAGTTAATCCAAAATATTGATGATCTGGTCACATCGAATGGGATGACCATCTACTGGAAAAAGATCAAGGGTCATTCCAAAGTAGAGGGACCAGACAAAACTGGAAATGACTTAGCTGATCAGCTGGCCAAAACCGGGGCCATCTAAGGGGATCTAATCGAGATTGAGTCCCTGTTGGGGGAACTCCAGGTCACTGCTATCACTAGGTCCCAGACAAATGCTCACAATGATCTTTCAACTGCACAATGGAGTAAGGAGACCCCTGATGCTGATTTAATCACGGCTCAGAAGGGGGATCCAATAATTGGTAAGTTTTACCAACACATTGAGGACCCTGAGAACTTTCCCCTGATGGATACCGATTACATTGGGAAAGAGGACCTTAGAGTGTTGATGAATTGTCCAAAGATGTTCCGAATCCAAGACGGTTTGTTGGTAGGGAAATCCCAAGCTGGCCATGATCAATGGGTGGTCCCTACCTCATTCCGAAGCCTGATGTTAAGTCACGCCCATGATGCAGCCACTGCCAGTCATAGGGGGTTTCATACAACACTTGAGATCTTAAGAGAGGTTGCATACTGGCCACACATGTGGCAGGACCTCGACCAATACTTGAAGGGGTGTCTGGTGTGTGCACAATTTCAGCCATCATCCTTCACATACCGTGCGCCTCTCCAAAAGAGGAGGATGACACTGCCATGGTCAGATTTGCAAATCGACTTCGTAGGCCCTGTGATTCGCTCGTCTAGGGGAAACAAGTACATGTTGACGGTCACATGCTTGTTTACCAAGTGGGTGGAATGTCTCCCGGCCCCCAACTGCAAGGCAGAAACAGCAGCTGCCCTGATGATTAACCACATCTTTTCCTGTTTTGGTCTACCTCAAAGGATTGAGTCAGACAGAGGTAGCCATTTTACCAGCAAAGTAATGACTAAGATGTGGGAGATACTGGGGGTCAAAAGGAAGCTACACATTGCTTACCAACCGGCTTCTTCTGGGGCAGTAGAACGCTATAACTGAACCATTGTTACCATCTTAAAAAAGTTTGTGGCAGATTCTGGGCCAAGTTGGGATATCCGATTACCTCTGGTCCTAATGGCCATCAGATCTACCCCTTTATCTGCAACCAAAATGTCACCATTTTAGTTGATGACTGGAGGCAAGATGGTGCTTCCCCAGCATTTGCTATACAGGACCCAAGAGCAGACGTTGGTCAATGCCTCCACAACTCATGAGTATGTGGAGAATTTGAGGAAACACCTCCAACATGCTTTTGCCTACGCTCAGCGGAATCTAGAAAGATCAGCTGATAGCATGAAAACTCACTATGATTTGAAAACCACCAGGAAGGAATATAAGGTGGGGGACTGGGTCTATCTATACAATTTCCAAAGGAACCAGGCCAGACAGCGAAAATGTTTGCCTACATGGAAGGGACCCTTTGAAATTATAGACAAGGTCCCCCCAGTTGCATACAAGATCCGCATCCCCAAAGGTAGTTTGGCGGAAGGAGAAGACAAGTGGGTCCATATAAATCAGCTAAAGTGTTGCCATCCCAGGCACACTTTGCAGCAACTGGAGGAATTCTCTAGAATCCCAGAGGGGGCCGCTCCAGAGTAATTTAGTTCCAACCCTTAATTATCCTGCATATAGTCTCTAAAATATCATGATTCTGGTATGAAAATGTTTCCTGTTATATCTTCTTTTTTAAAATAAGACTGCAAAATGTATCCGGATGTATAAAATGTATATGTTCGCCACACCATTAATAGTGGTGGAAAAATGTCTAGGAATGTGTATTGCCGCTTTGCTTTATCATCCTAGGAGAGATGAAACCATGGAGACTGACCAAGGAGAACGACCCGGGACCGGGATCAAAGATCCGAGGGGCCCGGGGTACCGCCCAATATTCCCATCAGGACAGGCGAGGAGAACCGATCGATCCAACCGGATGGAGGAAAAGATGCTGAACTGTGCCATCTGCGGAATTGGAAGAAGATGATGCGGACATACCAGCGTGTGGATCAAAACATCCTTTGCACCCAACTCCCCCTCGACTCGAAATCAAAGCACAGTCGGTTGGGGGGGCTTGTTGGGTGTCCTGACCCATGTTTGGACTATTATGCTGCAACATTTGGTGCTGTGGGCTTAGGAAATCCAAGAAGGGGGAAAAGCCCACATTTGCGCCAGAATCCAGGAGAACCGTGCAGTTTTGCGCACAGAAAAATGGTCCCCTGAAATGCCACCCACCAGTGCAAAGAAAGATGGTTCTGTTCAAAACCGTTTTTATTAATGTCAAAAATTGCTAAAATCATGGGCCTGGAACCACCAAACAAAAATCCAACTATGGTTGACTGTTTTACTTTACTCTACTACAGATCCACATCAATGCCATGTCAAGCAAGGATCATATACTATCAAGTAAAATCCTTTCCTTTTGAAATGTATTAATTCAAGACAGCTGTCAAAAATAGGTGCAGTACCGGCATTGGACACTGACTGGCGCTGGCACTCTATAAATCCTGACAGGAGAGCTGTCTTGCAGAACTGTGCAGTGAACAGAAGGGGGTCTTATGTAATTAAAAGTTCAAAAGACATGCCTTTCCTGAGAACTCTTAACACCCCAGAGACCCACACCAGGAGGCAGGATATCACATGGCCCTGTTAATTGAGAGGGAGGGGTTTCTCCTCCAGCCTGCAGGACCCAACACAATAGTCTCTTTCAATTGAATGGGATATGCTGATTTGGCTGCGGGCTGTAAACAGAGCTCTGCCTGGAAGAAGAGACATGTGATTCCTGACTCACCCAGTTCCTAGGGGCGGGCCAGACACTTTTTGTGAATTGAATTGAAGGCAAATATATGTTTTGTAAAAACACTGATAACTAATGTTAACCAGATGACAGGAATGTACAATTTGGAGATCCTTAAAATGGAAAATGTAACTACAATTTGAGTCTAAACTCAATTCTGTACGATGTTCTGACACCGAACCCCGCAATTTATTCATGTTGCAGACACTGGGTTTAAGCTAGAGACATGGACATTTATTGGAATATGTGTAGAGAGACAGGGTACCTCTGTGTAAATTTAGGTAAAAGTCCAATATTGGGAAACCAACCAAAAAGTGCAAAATGTTGTCATTTCTTAATCCAAGCTCTTAGAAACATCAGAGTTTGAACAGAGACTACCTTATGTGATATATGTGTGTATGTAATTTCAACAAATTTTGTATCTGGGAAATATGTATTTGGATCAGAAATAGATGTGTGTGCAATTTGACAAGGGGAGGATCCTCTGACCATGATATGATATGATATGATATGGCATTTGTAACGCGCCTATACACAAGTGTTTCAAGGCGCGGCGATGCAGGGAGGGGGGAACAGGGGGAGGACAGACAACGATCCTACTAGGCCAGGTGTCATTCAGACCGCACAAATGCAGGGGTAGGGGGAAGGGAAAAGTGCAGTACAAGGTAAGTAGAATAGAAATAAATAGATAAACAAATAAATAGGGCCAGCTGGTGGCACGTGCAAGGTAAGTACAGACAAGTGCTGGGAAGGGGGGGCTGTAGGGATACAGAGACAGTCCCGCAGTGCGGGGGTTGCCAGGGAGGCAGTGCAAGTGGAGAGTGGCTGGGCCCAGGACCGAGGTCGGTGAGAGTGGCCAAGTTTCAGATTCAGTGCAGAATTTAGTGAAGAATTTAGCAGGGGAGAGGGAGAGAGAAAGCAGAAGCAAATAGGAAGGTTTTGAGGTGCTTCCGGAACCGGAGATGGTTCTCCTCAAGTTTCAGGGAGGCAGGAAGGCTGTTCCAGAGGGAGGCTCCTGCCGCGGAGAGAGATCTACCCCCAGCTCGTTGCTTCGAGAAGCGGCTGACCCTGAGGGAGTTGGAGACGGATGAGCGAAGGGCTCGGGAAGGAAGATATTTAGGAAGAATGAGTTGCAGGTATTTAGGCCCCAGGCCCCAGAAGGCCTTGTGGACAATGCAGAGGGTTTTGAACTTAATCCTCGCAGCCACTGGGAGCCAGTGTAGAGATTTCAGTCCTGGAGAGATACGGTCCCTGGGCTTGAGGCCAAGGACAAGTCTCGCAGTTCTGTTCTGGATGAGTTGCAGAGGGCGGAGAGTGGAGGCAGGCAGATTAAGATAGAGAATGTTACAGTAGTCCAGCTTCGAGAGAACCAGGGCTCGGGAGACAGTGAGCTTCTGGGGGAAGGAGAGGAAGGTAAGAATACCTCTAAGGAGGTGCAGCTGGTAGTGTGACTTCTTAGAGATTTCAGATATATGAGGAGAGAAGGAGAGTGTGGAGTCAAAGATGACCCCAAGGTTTTTTGCCTTGCAGGTAGGAGCAGGAAGAGGCCCAAGAGAGGCTGGCCATAAACCTGACCATAAACCTACCTCATCACTCTGACTCACTGCTCCCTTCTCAAATCAGGTCAAAGAGAAATCCTTGACCTATCAAGTGAGTGGGTTGGGCAAAGAAAGTTAGCATCCACACCCATTTTCAAAAGACATAAAAAGAGCCACTGGAAGCCAGACAGGGGATTCACTTTCCACTTTCTTGCGGGACGCTTTGCCGGGAGACTCCAGACTTTAAATCCATCAATCTCCAGAGACCAGAACTTTGAATCCAGACTCCAGAACTTGTAGCAGAGAGGCCTGAATCCACAAGCTGAATCCTTTTTCAGCAGGCCTCAAAAACATTTGCAAATTATTCAAACAGCCGGGCTGAGCTGTCGGATTCTGGCCTAGAACCCTGTGCCAGAAACACCCAGAAAGCAGAGCTGTATCCAGAACCTCAGACCGGACCCAGACCAGATCGCTCTGAGCAGAACCAGAGATCCAGAACCAGAGAACCAGTACCAGAAACTGCCCAAAAGTCCAGTCCAACCTGTTGACCAGATCCGTGACGAGGCCCATTCCTTCCAAAATTAGGAGTGAGTACCCAGCTAGAACTGTGCAGAACCCATCTCTTAGCTTAAAAAAATCTGATTCAAAACATTTAACCTGTCCAAAACTGCATCATAGAATCGTGTGTCCCTTCTCCGATTTTAAACCTGTAAAAGTGTCATTTGCCATTTGAATCATTATTTCATTTCTAAAAAACTACCTTCATAAAATCGTCCGTATCTCTTGAACCGTGTGTGCTAGAAGCGGGATTTAATTTTCATTTTAAAGCTAAGATTCTAGGCTTTCCAGCGAACTCAGAAGAAAAAAGTGCCACGATTTGTGATTTGGCTCCAATTTCTTCACTTGTCAAAATAGCAGCTTCTTGCTTTCCTTTGCTGAAATTCGTTTGCAACCTGACAGTCATTCATAGAGCATTGCTAAAGTGATCCTGAACTAATGTAAAGTAGCTATGACCCACCCTGAATCTCTTATAGGGAATTAAAATAATTTTTAGCATATTTTTCCCTTCTTTGCATACCACCTTTAAAGTACTTTGCCTGTGTTTAAAATCATCCCTGTTTCTCTAAGCTTGCTAGGGGGGAACTGAATTCGTATTGTACATTTGATTGTATTCCTGAGAACTGTGTGCTTTCCCTTCCATCTTCTATTGCATAGAGGGGGGTGAATTGCCAAAAGGGGAAAAGTGATTATATTATCTTTTGCTGAAATCATCTCAAGTTTATTCCTGTGTTGCTTCTTTTCCACCTTGCCTTTCCTTGTACCATATAAAGCATTCTCAGCTACCTTATCCTCTATACTACTTCTAAGCAATTAAACCAGTGTGCTAGTATAACATCGCCATTGTTGATCGACATTATACTCATAAGTGTGATATCAAATATTAATTTATTATAAAAGTGTGATATATCTCTATTGTTTAATTTTTCAAACAAACCTTTTTAATTTGCAAAACAAACCTACTTCTTGGCTCAGTGGGGTCAGGGGGATTTTAAGAGAGGGGCGTTATACAAGGGTTCATCATCCAGATTATAACTTGTCATAAAAACATATAAATAAGAGCTTCCCTTGAGCAATCCCAGACAAGGCACCGACTTAGTGGGAATGCTTGATTGGAGTCATTAACAAGGTGTTAGGGCAGCAGCTGATCCAGCTGCCTCTGTTGTGCGACTCTGGTTCTTTGATCCAGTGTAGACGCGGCCAGTATGTTCTCAGTGCACTCTTTGTGAGAGCTTCTAGCAACAAATCAGCAGTTGCCCTCAGTGTGGTATCTCACAGGTGGTTACATTTCACAGACTCTTTAAACGATGTTGTCCTCTTCGATTGTACGCGGGAACCTCTTACGGGGTGATACTATTTCTCCTCTGTGTTTCTTTACAAGCGGGCAGTGAGGCTCCTACCTGAATTCTCGTGCTACTCGTATCGGCCTGACCAACCGAGATAGCCAGTGTGTTAATTAGTACTGCTTCTTAATTGTTTATTTCCAAGCTATATGCAAGAACCAACTTCTTTTTTTAGAGATCTTTTTTTAGAGATGTATCCATTTTATAATTAGGGTGAGTTTCCCTCTTACCTATTTCTGTTAGATAGGCAATGCCACAGCACTACCTAGAGTTTGTTCACACCACTCAGAGAGAGGGTGTTCTTCTGTTTAGGGTTAGTGTTAGTGTACACATCAATCGTGTGATAAATAATGGCAGAATGGTAGCCCTGTATGTCCATTGTGTGGCACTATTATTATAGTTAACAAGGAGGGCAATATTCCCCATCTTTGAGGTGAAATTTGAAGAATATACACGATCCCTGTTTTATGTGGACCAGAGGAACGCCAGCTCCTCTAGAATCAGGTAAGCTCCCTTGAATGTGTGTTTACTGCCTGTCTCCCAACAACCCATCCCCACAATCACCACTCATTGCCAAATATGCAATTTACCACCAACTGCATTGCAGCAACCTCACCCACGTCACAAAGTACCGTATCAGAAAACTAATATTGCAGGTCATGCTATGAGAGCTGTGCCAGAACCTCCTGTACATATTTTATAATTGAATATCAATAAGCTCTCAAATCTATACTGACAGTGCTGTGATTTATTTGTTTCACCTGTGCTAATGCTGAAAAATTATAGATACAGGTTTAAAGATATAACCAATGTGCTGATGTGTTGCATTGGCTCCCAGTGGCTGCGAGGATTAAGTTCAAGACCCTCTGCATTCTCCACAAGGCCTTCTGGGGCCTGGATCCTCAATAGCTCCAACTCTCTCTTCGTAAATGCCATCCTATTCGAGCACTTTGCTCCTCCACCTCCAACTTCCTCAGGGTCAGTCGCTTCTCCAAACAACAAGTTGGTGGTAGATCTCTTTCTCCGGTTGGGGCATCTGGAAGCACCTCAAGACCTTCCCATTTGCTTCTGCATTCTCTCTCCCTCTCCTCTGCTGATTTCCTGTCTGATACTGCACTGGTCACATGGCTAACCTCTGATTTCGGGCCCAGGCCCCTGCCCTCCCAGTTGCACACCTGCACTGCCTCCCGGCAACCCTTGCACTTGGGTCTGTATCTGTAACCCTACAGTCCCTCTACCTGCACTTTTTGACACCTGCTGTCTGCACTTACTCTTGCACCTGCCACCTGCCGGCCACACTTCTTGCTATTGTTTTGATCCCATGTAAAACACTGCCCCTCTCTCCTTTCCCCTGGCACTTTTCCCCTTCTGCCTGCACTGCACTTGTGCAATCTCAATGCCTCTGTTCCCCCTCCCTTGCCTCATCGTGCCTTGAAACACGTGTGTATAGGCACGTTATAAATGCCATATTATAGCATATTGTATCATATCATGCAATGTCCTCTCAGCAATCAACCATGCAGCAGACATTGACAACCTCATCACCATACATGACTTGGATGCCATGTTCATTACTGTGCCCTGGGGTATTAGTAAATGTGTTAATTTTTATTTGGCCGAATGGTACATTTGATCAACTTTGGCCTGTACCAGTTGACCGAACAAAAATGTACACATTGGCTAATACATACAAAAGATGTTGAACGAGGGTTTTGGGGGTCCCCCGCTCCTATGATCGTTATGCATTTGGCTTGGGGGGTTGCGTGGGTGTCCCCACTTAATCAATATTGGGGGTTGGGTACCAAAAAAAAAAAACAACAAATAAAACAAATGAAAAATGGACGATGCAGCGTTGGATCCAACCTGCATTCGAGGGACGAATCTGACACCGCAGGGCTGCAGTCAACCAGACAGTGAAGACTTCACAGACCTGGTCACCACTATATCTCTCATGCATGCCAACATCTTCCTCAGTGACTTCAACATCTCTTGCAACCCAGCAGCAAAGTCAATGAAGGAAAATCTCCACTGCTTACTTGACATTCTGAACCTCACACAGAAAACAAAAGGCCCAAAGTAAATATAATATCCTCAACCTCATCATCACAGCTCTCCGCCCTCCATTTCAGCTTGCCAATTCAGCTTGACTGGTTGGATCATCTGGCAATCCCATTTGACATTAGTCACACCACCCCAGTCTAGCACATCCATTGGAAACTGAGCAAACAATACTTCAGCTCTTCCAGTGTGGAGGCTTTCGTGGAAGACCTCAGCAAAGTCCATCTCACATGGGCCAATCCACCTCAGACAAACCATGAATGTGAAATGCTTCTTCAGGAACTCAACAACACTCTCACAACCAACATCAACCACCATGCCCCAGTGAAACAACACACCCTAAACCCTAAAACTTCCACACCCTGGTACACTCAAAAACTCAACTTCAACAAAAAGCATCAGAAAATACTTAATACAAATGATGCAGCTTATCCGACCTTGTCCTGCTCAAGGAACACAATGCTACAAGCAGATGTCTGAGTATAACTGCCAATGGCCAACTTCTACTAAAACACCATAATCAAGACCAACAATGAAAGCAGATCCCACTTCATACGCACCAAGCATTGCATCAAACCTCTGCCCGACCCACATATGCCACACACCATTGAATAATCCACCACCATCAACTCTTTCTTCAACAATAAAATCAGCATGATCCACCAACACACAGACACTAGCGTCACAATTGACAGCACACTACAAAACCCATCTTGCAAACTCCCAACTAACTGGACATATTTGAAGATAGTCACTATGGAAGCTGCTCTAGAATCCCTCAAGGACATTTTGTACATGGATGACAACCGTCCTGCCTATGTACACAAGAGCTTTCTAGCACTCCATCTTTCCTGGCAATAATCAAAAGCTCTCTAACTCAAGGCACCTCCCCCTCAACCCTCAAGACTTGACACATACTCCAGCTTCTCAGGAAAGAAACATTGGACCCCGACAATCTCAGCAATGTCTGTCCTATCACCCATCTTCTTTTTCCATTATACGTGAGAAAGCAACAACCTACTTCAATCCTACAAATATGGCTTCAGACCCAGATCAGAAACATCTACAATCAAAGTGTACAACTATGCCCTAAAATAATCCTTGATGATGGCCATCCTTGCCTCTTCATTCTCCCTTTCCTCTTCACCTTATTTGACATACTATACCACCAGACAGTCCCTGACCTTCTGCAGCAGTGTATGGGGATCGGCAAGATCATCCTCAGTTGTTCAAATCATACCTTGCTAACCGCCATCAGTTTGTCCAAAAGGATTTATCCAGAACACCAACTCTACCCATCACCAGTGGTGTCCTGCAAGGAACAATACTTTCCCCTTTGATCTTAAATCTTTACACAGAACAGCTCAGAACCATCCATACAGCATCTACATTCACCAATACACAGAGGACAATCAACTCTACCCCAAGATATCCTACATCCTACATTGAAGAGATTAACAGGCTCAAAGCCTGCCTCACATTGTTCCAGTCCTGAATGTCCAGTGCTTACCTGATGCTCAAACCCTCCAAGACCAAATTCCTACTGCTGACCAACATCACAAAGGACCCTGGATTTCTGCTATTAACCTGGAGAGCTTCACACCCCAGCTAGCCAATTGTGCCATGTCTCTAAGATACAACATCGACATACAACTCTCTTTCAAACAGAACATTGCAAGGAAAAATCAAATGGCTTTGTACTAACTTTATCCCTGAAATGTAAGCCCATCAACCCAGAAAAAAACTTGGGAATGTCCTTTTGTAGGACCTTCCACTGACTACTCTCAAACTCAACATTTTCAAAGGTCTGCAATCCACCAAAAGTAAGGACATGTACAGGCTTGAAATCTTCCAGTGCCGGAAAGAAAGAACCAGAATACAACCCTTTTCTGTCTACAACCACAGACTCTGGAACCTCCTCCCTGTCCACATCAGATTAGCCTCCTTACTTTTACAGTTCAGGAATGAGCTCAAGGCCCAACTCTTCAAGGAACAGCTCTTCCTAACACTGTGGTCCATGCATCCTCATCTCCCCACCTAACATAACACTGGATGTTCCCCCTATTTCCTCCCATGGCTGCTTGTAGATCCATTGATGCCAAATGTACCACACCCTGAAGTTAGTTCCCCACTCCCTTTTATCTCTGCTCCCCTCAATGCATCTTTCTACCTATGATTTGTAAAGTTCTTTGTTGCTTCCCGAAGATAGGTATGTGCTTAATTAATACCATAATAATAATAAGTATAATAACAATAAAAAACTTTAGCACTGTACGTGCCCACAAGATGCTCCCTTTGTGCTGCACCAGATTGTGCCATGGGGCCACAGTTTGCCACGATGGGAAGCTGTTGATTGCAGTGATTGTATAGAAAAATCATACATAAAGCAGTAATGAATGCTGTATTACTTACCTGCACTCTTCAGCACTTCTGCTCCTACTCTGCCTCAACATAGTACTTACAATATGAAGGTTATCTGCATTCTGACAGAGCCCTTTCCCACCATTGTGTTCCTATCCCTCATATCCTTTGGTATAAAGCCCCTTACCAATCCCATACTCCTCCTGTCTACACCAAAGCAACCAGGCTGATTTTACTGCCGGTGATGAAGAGGAGGGTGTCAGTATTGTGATGAGGAAGAGTTGGACTAGGAGTAATGAAGATTACTGGTAAGTAGCCTGAGCATTACCTCCACGTCCCTCTTCCTCGTCAAAGTACTTACTGTAAAGGACTGGAGGGAGGTTATCTGTACTCCTGCCCTCTATAGTGCAGCGCAAGATTCTCTAAGCGGTAGCAATGGACGAGCAATCAAGGCTTAAGCTCTCAGGAGGTGATGTGGGCTGGTTCTTATGAACTCTTGATTCCATTAAAATGCACCAACTTCTGACAGTCTCAATGGCATAAAAAATAAATAGTAAAGTGAATCAACAATACACATAAGAGGGAAGACAAGTTGGGTTAAACAATTGGCAGAATACTTTGTCCCATTACCCAGACACAGTTCTGTGTGAGGATCCTCTGACCGGGGCAACCTGAAAATAAGATATTATACAATCCCAGTCCATATATTGTCTAGTAGAGTCTTATTTCGTTCTGTAAATGTTCTTGTACCGCAATGTACCTGGTTTATCAGAATTTGACATTGTGTCATCGACGGATCCTTCTTGAGTGAACTCCCTTTAAGGCAGGAGCCACATATCATTGAGATCCCTTGAAGAAAAGAGTAAACAATGGCATTAAGGCAACAGCTTTGGTCCTGACAGTGCTTGTTAATAGTTGGTCATGAACGTCCTGTGAAAATGAGGCATGCGGTGCACCTCGATGATGATCGTTCGTTGCCACAAAGAGTCAATGAAGAACGTGGGCCCAGCATGGACGTCGAGTCATCAGAGGTTGGTGTCGGCGGTCAGGACTCGATCACGGCTGGCTTTCGGACTTTGAGTGGTGGGAAACCCACAGTTGGATTCTCCTTGGTTCTCCAGGGACCTCAACTTTTTCCGGCGGGACGAAGTGGTTGACGGTGATGAGAAAGGGCGTCCTTGTTTTCAAGTGTCTTAGGCAATGGAACATTGTGGCTCTGGTGATCGGCAGCAAAGCATCAAGCGGATCCCGCTTCTGGGCACCAAAGGTTTTGACGGGCTTCCAGTGGTTATGGTGGTCCTCCGAACCCTGGTCGATGACAATGGACTTCAAGGTCTGGGCGCTTCTCTTCAGATTCCTCGGTGGTCCCCGTCTTCAGTCGGCAGCCTTTCGAGGACTGACTTCCTGGGAGCCTTGGTGAATGTTAGCTGGTGCACGATGGTCCCTCGTAGTTCAGAAAGAGGTTTAGCCAGGTCCTCTCTTTGATCAGATTGCGTCAAAGGGAAACAGCAGTAAACCTTCTTCTGCCGGCTCAGCTTCAAGAATTAAAACCAATTTTTGACTTCAGCATCTGAACAGTTCCAGTAAGTGAGAGGTCCCCAGATATACTGCTCTGTCTCTCATTCACATTGCTGGGCCAGGATCAGGCAGCCAATCATTCAGAAGGGCATTCGGCAGGCAGGCAGTTAATCAGGCTCACAGTGCATGCAGGCCATTCTTCTCCATCCAGACACTCACAACAAGGAATGTGGATTTGGACATTCAGCACTCCACACTGCATTCATACCAGTTTCGAGCAAGGCTGTCTCATTCATTGTGTCACACACCAGAAACCAGACATCCATAACATGAAATGTATATTGGTCATACACTCCATTCACCCAGGTCTCACCCCAAGGGCGTACCCACAACATACAGTCAGTGGGAAGGCTCCAACCAGTCTGGCCTGGACTTCCCCACAATACCATATATGGAACTTCCATCCAAAAGACAGTCAGTGGAAGGGACAGAGTCAGGGCTTCCCAGGACTTTGAGAAAACAAGGTAACAGGCAATAGAAAGCAAGAAGCCACAGGGGCACTCTTGTATCCTATCAGGAATCAACTGATTCCAATAATAATAATAATAATAATAATAATAATAATAATAATAATAATAATAATTTGGCATTTATATAGCGCTACGAACCCTCAGGTATCTGAGCACTGCTTATTATTACCCACGGTGTGTGGTGCTCATTTATCGACCTTGGAAGGATGAAAGGCTGAGTTTGGCCCCGCCGGGATTCGAACCTGCGTTAGCAGGCTCTGCACAATGTCAAAGCGAGCGCTCTACTCGCTGTGCCACTTGACCGGCTAGGCCAGGTCAGGGCCTGGGTATCCCAAAATGAAGGATACTCAGAGCACCGTTCAAATTCAGCATGGAGCTGCTACCAGCCCATAGCCTGCTCAGTGGGTCACACCCAGGTGCCCAAAAACACACACATGGGTGCCATCACGGTATCCCAAGTGTCTGTTCACCAAACCACATGGACTCCTGTGCAGAAAATAACACATAACACACATGATAAAAGGATTACAGGACAAGACATGGAGGCCATGTCCCTCCAATGCATTTCCAGCATCATACTTACTCTATGAAGTGTACCAAATGTTGGGCCCACACACACTTAGACCGTAAAGGACTTACCTCACACCTTGCATAACAGGAACAGTGGCTATCCCATGGAGAGTTATAAGCAACCTCCCCCCACAACCAGAGGGAGGAAAGTGTGGAAGACATACCTTGCAGAGACCAACAGGAGAGTGGTAAAAAGCCACATTCTATGGATAGACACATATCTAAAATGTTCAACAGACCTATGTCAGGCAGGCTGAAGGCCTTATCCTTGGACCGTCCAAACCCAGTGATCCTCCGAGAATCACAAAATCCCTGGGCAAAGACCACTGAAGAAAGGACCAATAGGCCAACACACAACCCATGGAGCCCCAAGGAATAACCAAGGAAGACAGGACTCCCTACAAATGAAACAGACACAACACCAGTGCCAGAGCTAGTGTTAGAGCCAGAGCTAGATGATCAGGAGGATCCTTCCAGAAAGACCCACATCCAAGAATACTCCATCAATATATAGCCAGCAGCAGATCAAATGTTGGACTTCCCAGCCATTGGCAGGGGGAACCAAAAAAGCTGCCAGTGTGATGACTAAGTACTAGTACAGGTACTCTCCAAGAATTAGAAATGGAGGCAGGTCTCCTGAGACCCTAACCCACACTATAGTGTATAACCAATGAACTAAAGTAACTAGGGAGAGAAAAAGAAAAAAAACTAAACAAAGAGGCCATGTGATTAATCTAGCCCACCAAGCTGCAGTCCCTAGAGTGGCAAATTAGGTGTGCAGAAGAAGAAGACATTGAAACAGGCATAACTAGATGCCAAAGTACCCAGATTCAGAACGGCATCCACAATGATCAACATGTCGTCCAAGCAGATCCTGCTGGCTACTATGGAATGTGAAACATTCAAAGAGTAGAGGTTAAGGAGGACAAGGGCTGATTTAGGGACCAGACACTGCAAAACCATTAAACAATCCTCCAGCATATCGAGCTTGAGAATGATATCACCCTCACACCAACCTCACCCTCACAACTATGAGAATAGTGTTGGGGAGCTGACAGGGAGAACCCACTCAAACATATCCAAAAATTGAAAACATGACACCATACTGCAAGACCAGGCCATTTGCTTTCAGCAGTCATAAGGTTTGGCAATGTTATTCAAACTGTGGGGCTGGCTCCCCTATGGGACTAGGAAGGGTTACCAGTCATTTGGTCGAAAACCAAATGGTCGAATGACCATTTGATCGAAGTAAAATGGTCGAAAAAAAAAAGGTTGCATTTTTTTATTTTATGTGGGGGGGTTCCCCCCGAACCCCCCTTTTTCTTTATTAAAAAATATTTTTTAAGCAACCAAAACTAAAAATATATATATATAAATAAATAAATAAATTCGACCTTTTTTTACGACCATTTTGATTCGATCAAATGGTCATTCGACCATTTATTTTCGACCAAATGACCGGACACCACCAAGAAGATGTCGAGGGAGGCAAAAGGCTCCTTCAAATGAGAAGATGGCAACTGTGTCAAACAGAAAATATAAGCAGTTCTAACTTTTGCAGGTGTGGGGTGGTGGCAACAGCAGGGCTCCTTCCTTAAGTAATGGCTGAAGGCATGGTCCCCAGTGACCTCCAGCACTTTTTACTTTTGTTGCTCACTCCCAGCATCCTGCCGTTTTGCAGACCAAGGGATAGCCATGTGCAGTTGCCTACAATCCGGAGCACCCCTGGCCCTTAAGTAAGCTAAAACTCCACAGATGCCCCATACTCCAAAAGCCTGGGTCTGTCTCCTCTTTTGAAGTTTAAGCGCTGTATGGACTTAAAGGGAAATCACAAACCTTAAACACAAAAAGCACTGATGAGGGGTCACAACTTCGGGAAACAAAGAGACCAGCCCATCTGGCCTCTCCAAGATCCACAATCAGAAATTGTAGAAAGCAAACGAGGATTATGGGATTGGTCAGGTGCTTCATACACCCCTACTATGAGGAGGAGTGACTAAAAAATAAAATACAATACAAAAAGGTTTGGGACAGGCATCTGTCAGAAGGCAGAGCTCCTTCATGGAGTAAGTAATGCTATGAGGAAGGGGCACATGGAGGTAATAGCTGTCACCCCCTCAGGCACCAGTCAAAGAGAGCCTGTGAGTGTTGCTTACCATAAACACATCAAAACACCAGAAATAGTGACTGGCAAGTGGGAATCACCCCAACATACAACACTTTGATGTAAAAATTCAATTACATCACAAACAGGCCAAACAACCCATGCAAGCAGATGTAGTTGGCGCACTTCTTTTGGAGCATACACATGGCCACCAGATACTCAAGGAGGGAACGAACATTGGAAAATTGGGCCAGTAACTGATGTGCCACTTGGGGTCCACTCTGGCCATTCAAAGACTGTAAGCACTTGTCAGCGGTTACACTGGTGAGGAGAATGCACCATCACTGAGGGACTGCGGATGAATGCCAGCCATGGGATAACTGCTTCAGGTGGAAGGGCCAGGAGTATGAATGCAGGTAGGATGGTCAACATGGACAGTGTACCTGTCACGGAACATAGTCAGTCAGTTGTGCAGTTGATGCATGTTTGCTGCCCAGCATTATCAAGGGATGTGAATGACTGGGGTGGTGTGACTCTATTTGGATGAGTTGTGTAGTTGATGAC
This sequence comes from Ambystoma mexicanum, assembly GCF_040938575.1. NCBI lineage: Eukaryota > Metazoa > Chordata > Amphibia > Caudata > Ambystomatidae > Ambystoma > Ambystoma mexicanum. Next base: position 628,522,179 of record NC_090937.1, read on the forward strand.
TCATATACATGTGGACCAAGATCAGCCACAACATGATGATACATCGCATGGCATTTGAATGCTCTGTGAAGCACTGTTTGTGCGTGTTGTGGACACACTCTATTTGAGGCATCAAGGCCACAAGAGGAATCTCCTTTGTTGCTCTTGAACCCCGGGACCTGGGGCCCTTTAAGACGAGGTAGCAATACTTAGAGATGGATGGTGATGCAGAGTGTACTCATACATCAGTAATCAAACTGACTCAGGAACTTGGCAAAACATAGTAGTGTTTTATTAACAATGATCTAAAACAGGGAGTTACAATGGACATCGACGGGCATTTGTTCGATTTATCGCACTCAAAGCATTTCATGAACAAACAACATTCTTATACTACATATTTGTCACTTCTGACATGGTACTGCATGGCAAATAAGAAAAACCTACTAGGGGAGGTGATATGCTTTAAGGGAACATCAAGGTATACATTCCATACTGATGGGGGTTGTGATTGGGTTTCTACTGTCAGGTGGGCCACTGAGCCCATCCCAAGTGCAAGTCATCTTCCATGTCATATTAATACACAACACCTTATTGGTTAAACAGACTATAGGGTTCCTTGATATGTTGCCCTCTATAATCGGTTGGCATGCTTGTACACTTCTGGAATATTCCACTTGCTAGCAGCACACAAGTTGGTTACACCAGGTGCTGGGAGGGTAGGCCTGGTCATGCCTCCCCACACAATAAGCCCAACATATAGCATCACTCCTGCGGTTTGCCATTCAATTAGGCTTTGAACCTGGCCTTGTAGAAGCTCACTGTGCCTAAGAATAAAAGGGAGTGTGACATGGTTTTATCTTCCGCTTTCGGTGTAGCTCGACCCACAGTCTATTTCCATCTGACCATGTGACAGTAGACCGTGTTTTTGAGCTTTTTGTGGCATAAAATACTATTAAATGGCCTGCCGGTAGTTCAGTGCCCGTACAGGCAGAGTCAGAGTGACCCAGTCCAGTCCAAATCCTATAATTGTTCAACTTGATAAACTAATTCACAGAGAAATTTCCCGAAATTGCACACATCTACATTGGCATAATATTATCGCACCCAAATAATCCTGAGAGGAATCAGGTTCTACCTCTGCCCAACCCTATGTAGGGACGGCCCAGACTTTGTAAAGGGATGGGAGCATATTCTGAACAAATATTCATTATATCTCGTATTGTTGACTATTGAAGAGTTGGCTAAATCTGTGTTCGATTTAGATACTGAGATCTGCGATTTGAAAGAACTGTCTGCTTTTAAAACCAGGGAAACATTACAAACTATACTCCAACTGTGGAGGAACATACAGCTGAAATACGCTATGTTCTGACCGAGTTGCAGAAAGCCAGAGGGAAACTGTCCTTTAAGAAGGCACAGTGGTGTAAGACCTGTGTGAACTTCTTAGGGCATGAAATCATCCCTGATGGTCTCAGTCCCCAGGCAAAAATGGTGTAAGCCTTATTCAAATTAAAAGACCCTATGAATCTGAGTGAACTACGAAGCCTTCTTGGATTTATTAAATATAGTAGAAAGGTCATAGAGGACTACACAGATGTCACCCGACCCTCGGTCCATTTACTAAAGGCTGGGGTCAAGTGGGAGTGGGGTCCAGAGCAAGCCGAGGCAGTAAGACAACTGAAGAGAAGCCTTTCCCAAGCACCTTTTTTGGCTTACCCCATAAAAAAACAAGGAGATCTTCTTGGAGATGGGGTTCTCAAATACATGCTTAACAGCAGTATTGTACCAAAGCACAGCAAAGTAAACAAAGTAATCTTATATGCAAGCAAGACTTTGTCCTCTGGAGGAACAAATTAAACAATTGTGAAAAGGCAGTCCTGGCAACAGTGTGTTGAAGAACTACCGCTGTGCATCCAGGGGGAGCACATCATAGTTGCGACTCCTCACCAGCCCTTGCAATATCTCCAAAGTGACCAAATCCAAACAGGGAACATGAGTAATTCCAGAATTACTTCCTGGATTCTGTCCATGCAAGGCTTTCCTGTGGAGGTCAGATATTGCCAAAACAAAAAGAGCCCCTTTGCGCAAGGTTTGACTGACGTACATGACTGTGCTCAAGAAAACTGTCTCGAGGATGAAAGTCCAAAGACCCAAGTCAACATGGAGGCATATTTTACTTCCCTGCAGAAGGTGAAGGAAGACACATGCCAGGGGATACCCACAGTATATATGGCTGGGTACTCCTACCATGTTGATAATCACAGGGAAAAAGAAATGGTGGCTGGCATTTGGAATGCCTGGTTGAATGATGCCCCAGAGCCCTCTGCTGGGTACAAGATCGGTCCACGAAGTAGTTAGGTGGCAGAATTGATGGTGGTACATCAATCCATCCTCACTACGGACCAACTCAAAGAACTGGTCATAATCACTGATTCAGATTATGTCAGGAATGGATTTGTGTAGCGGCTAATTAACTGGAAAAATCGAGGCATGCTGTGCGTGAATAACAAACCGCTCAAGCATGGGAAGTTAATCCAAGCAATTGATGATCTGGTCACCTCTAATGAAGTGACCATCTATCAGAAAAAGAGCAAAGGTCACTTTGAAATAGAGGGACCTGACAAAATTGGAAATTAATAGGCTGACCAGTTGGCCAAACCCAGAGCCATACAACGGGATATTATAGAAACTGAATCCCTGTTGGGGGAAATCCAGGTTGCTGCTGTCACCAGGTCCCAAACACATACCCAAAATGAACTCTGCCCATGGTAGTAAAGAAACCCCAGATGCTGATGTGCACGATTATTGGGAAATGTTATCAACATATTGAAGACACCATGAATTTCTATGACCGAATCTGATGACATCGGGAAAGAGGATCTTTCCGAATCCAAGACGGTTTGTTAGTATGGAAATCCATCTCTGGATGTGACCAGTGGGTGGCACCTAGCTCATTCCGAAGCCTGATGTTAAGTCACTGCAACAAAACAGTCACTGCAGGTCATAGGGTGTTTCATACAACTTTGGAAATCTTGAGAGAGGTTGCATGCTGGCCACACATGGATCAGGACCTCAACCAATGCTTAAAGGGGTGTCTTGTGTGTGCTCAGTTTCAGCCAAGTGACCTCACACACTGTGCTCCCCTACAGAAAAGGGGAATGGCACTACCTTGGTCAGATTTGCAAGTTGATTTCATAGGGCCGTTGATTCGCTCCTCTAGAAGAAACAAGTACATGTTGACCGTGATATGCTTGTTTACCAAGTGGGTGGAATGTCTCCCGGGCACCAAATTGCAAGGCTGCCCTAATGATCAATTGCATCCTCTCTCATTTCAGCCTTTCCAAAGGATGGAGTCGGACCAAGGAAGTCCTTTTAACAGTGAGGCGATGTCAAAGATGTGGGAGATACTCGGGGTAAAGAGAAAACTCCATATTGCCTACCGCTGAGCCTCAAGTGGGGGAGTTGAGATGTACAATAAAAGGATTGTGGGCATTCCTAAGAAGTTTGTGGTGAACTCTGGCCCTAGTTGGGATATCCGACTACCGTTTGTCTTGATGGCCATCAGGTCTACACCATTTTATGCAACAAAAATGTTACCATTTGAGCACATAATTGGATGGAAAAATTGTGCTACCTCAGCATCTGCTCTACAGAATTCAAGAGCAGTTCCTGATTAACGCGTCCAAAACCCATGAGTACATTGAGAATTTACGAAAACACCTCCAGCACGCTTTGCTTATGCTAAGCGAAATCTGGAAAAGTCGACAGAGGGAATGAGAACCCACTACGACTTAAAGACCACCAAGAAAGAGTACCAAATAGGAGACAGGGTCTACATGTAAAATTTGTAAAGCAACCAGACCAGGGAGTGGAAGTTCCTCCCCTCCTGGTGCAGCACCTTTGAAATTGTAGATAAAATCTTACCTGTTGCCTATAAGATCTCCATTTCTAAAGGAGAACAAATGGAAGAGAACTGGGTAAACATCAATCAGTTGAAAAGCTTCCACCCCAGACAGAACTTGCAACTGATTGAAGAACCCAGTGAGGGTATAGCCCTGGAAGAACATAGGTAAAAAATGTGAATCCGGATGGAGAAAATCACACCTTTAAAGGGAGTAGAAAAACATATACCTGTTTTGAAGTTATTACAAACAATTGTCGTGTAAAAAGTTTTGTAATATTATAAACTGTCATGTGTCTCTTGTTGTTTTGTTGTCAATTTCCACGTCCCTACCAAGGAAAATAGTATTGGATGAAATACTTAAACTCTCCTCTATTCTTTGCAGATTAAATAACTCCTTGCCTCTACAGGCCGGAGGTGGAGCCGCAGGAAAAGGGAGGTGTCCAGGACCAAAACCTAAAAATAATCTGAAAAGAGTGGATGGCAGACCAGAGCACCACTCCCTCAGGACAAGGAAAAGAGAAGCTGTAATTTAAAGGAGTCCCCTGGAACGAACCAGGTCACATAAAATGGACACCCCACTCTCTCCTTGCTCTTCTCTCTGTTAAATAAATCAAAGATCCAGGAGGGGGGTCATGTGGAGTGAAATAGCCATTGGATGCCAGAAATCAAGAGGCCAGAGTCATTGGTGTGCATGCCCTGAAATGAAAGGCCAGCACAGAAATGATGTCCAATATAAGGTCTATGGAACACAAGTAAAAAGGAAAGAAAGTTGGCCCAAAAAATCTGGAGATGCTAAAATACGCGAACTGTCTTTCATGAAGGGAAAGAAAGACACGTGGCAAGGAGATTTTGACAAATCCATGAAGGGCTGTACTGATATTCCATGAAACTACAGTTTTCAGTATCTTAAAGGAAATACCAAATTGTGCCCCAGCAGCTGCAGTAAAACTGAGTATTTTTTTAATGTACATTAAACAAAATAATGTCATTTTATTTTCCACTATGAATATGCTCAGCAAAATGTTTGCCAAACTGTCAAAATGTGAACTTGGTTTCTGCCTATCATAAGCTCATCCCCATGGACAATGTTAAAGAAACTTGCATGCATACATTTTAAATTGTGTGCCTTAATATCACTTAAAATGCATGTATGTACAAGTTTGCAGGCTGTTTGCTCAATGGCCATGAGCTGCTGACTATTTCTTCCGATGTGCAATTAAACTTGAGGTTGCCCTGGAGATTTAGCCCTGGTTGTCCCCATCCATGAGTGCCTTTCCTTAAAAATACAATCTTGAATACCTTTGAGATCAGAAATGCAGTGGGGAACTGATAGGCCCTGTCTGTTCTGGCAGCACTGATGATCTCTAGGTCACAATTCCCATAGACAAATGCATTAGCTTGACCATTGGCTCTTGAAGGGGTGGGTTAATCTAAACACAGACCCCTCTGCTGACTTCAGGCCTGAAGAGGGGAACTGAAACATGAAAAAAAGGTGGGGTGCGCCAGAAGATGAGGAGTGAGATTGCACATTGACTTACAATGGGTGAAATGGATTTTATTATGCAAAATAGATAGTATACATCACACAACAGTAATTCTAGGATTTTCATAAAGGTGAACGTTAACCCCTTCTAACCATGCTATTTTTGGGGGACAAACACAACTAAAGTTATTCATGAAAATGTGATTTGGGCCTCCTCATGATTACGAGAGATGTGAAAGTTGATAATGCATGCCAATTAGGATTAGTATGACACCCGTACAGTGCCATATTTTTCACTGATATAGTTTTGGAGAAAATGAAGAAAAACTGTACCTCTGCACAGGAATGACATGTAGACTCATAACTAGTCACATGTGATGCGCCTTAATATGTAGTGCTCAAAAATGTATTCATACATGTCAAGATGTGAAAGTTAAAGGTACTTGCCATGTGGTGAGATTTTCAAGTCCTAATACAGATCGTGCCGATCTGTCAAAGTGAGAGGATGAAGCTCTTTCCTCCCCTAGCTGTCACAAAGCACTCCCCAATCCCCTTGTCCTATCAGCACACAGGTGGGAGTGGGGTAGTGAACATTATCCAATCCCTTCCGCGTGAATTATGACACAAATCTGATGTCATTTGCACTATAACTAAGCAAGCTTGCCTCAGAGCTGGGTTTTTCCCACTAATCCCAAGAGGTGACCTGCTGCCGAAATCTGGCGAGAACATCCCAGCAGAGAGAGGTCTAATCTTGCACAGGAGCCAGGAGACATAGAAGCTGATTGGGGCCCCTTGGAGGAAAGAGAGGAGATCCTTGAATGACCACCTTGGCTGTCCGAGCCATGTGCCCTGACACTCCCTGATGCCCAGTCCAGACCTCTCCTGTAAGTAGAACTACCCCAAGCCATAGATTGTATAAGCCCTACCTTTTTCAAGCATTGTTTTAGTTATTTCCCCATTGAAAAACCCCATGTCTGCCTGTGTAGATCCTTAGCATATTTATCAAAGAAAATCAATGAATTCCCCCATTTAATTCACAGGATTTGTATAGTTGGCATTCAAAACCAACAATCTTTTCCCAGTGTGTTGTGAGCCGGTATAGTCATAGAGATTTGCCAAAAGAATTCATGCCAAAAATTCCTGCTTCTCCGTGTGTGAGCAGGGTGTAAGATAGAAACACAATTGTCCCTGTGTTCCCATTGTGCAAGGTAAAAACAAAATTGTCCCTGTGTTCCCATTGTGATCTGCAAAACAAAATTGTCCCTGCATTCCGATTGTGATCTAAAAGACAAATTCCCATTGCATTTTCTTTCTCACATTGCAATTGTGCTAATTATCCCAAAATCGATGTTCCCATTATTTTCTGATAATAACCCTAAACCCCAGTGTGTTATTGTCAGGTGTAGCAAAACATTTTTTCCCATTGCATTTCTGTCTCCTCTATTGGTTCTGTGATCAAATATTCCAAAATCCAATGATTCCATTCTGTGCTGACTAATATTCCCCAAAGCCCTGCCTGTCCTGTTGGTGTAGAAAAAAAATAATTACCCATTTTCTTTCTATTCTTTCCCTTTCTATTCTTTCCAATAGCAGTGGTGCTTAATAATTCAAAACCGATTTTACCTGTGTGCTCTGCAAAACAAATGTTCCCATTCCCTTTCTATCTCCCATATTGTTTCTGTGAGCACGACCCAAAACACGATTTTCCCATTGTCTTTCCACTCCCTGCCACTGCCTTCCATTCAAAAGAGTCAAGCCTAGCGGATGTTTGAAGGGCGAGGAATGTTGGGATAAAAGCATAATACTTTTTGCATTAATTTTCATGTTGTGCCTTGAACTGTTCTTTGCTTGTGTTGAGGGGTGATGTAAAGGGAAACTCTTGTAAATGCATATTCTGATTGTATCTCTGTGTGGATACTTTACCAAATCATTTAATTTTGTGTTGCCACGGCTTTGGTGGCAGATGTAATCTGTTTGTTCTAAATTGACCAAAATAAATCAATTTATAAATATCTTAATAATACACACCGGCCTGGTTCCTAGTCCTTTGTGACACCGGGTATTTGTTGGGATTGTGTGCGAGACAGGTTGGAGGCCTTACCATAGTGAACTCTTTTCAAATAAATCAAAAGCATTTTTATTGTGTACCCTGACTTGCTTTTGACTGTGTAATAAACCGTGACAGCTTTTCCCTCCAGAGAGTAATGGCGACACCGGTAGGGTGCACCAGGTCTAATGCTGGCAGGCGGACAGTCAACCCATGTGAAAAGCCAGTGCCCTTAGGGAGGGGGCAGCCCCCCAGCCATCCTGGAGCTCAGGCCAAGGCATGAGGAAGCTCTTCCAGTTCTTCTAGGCAGGCACAGCCCCTGGCCTCCTGGCACAGTCCCACCTCCTCTGCGTGGCCCCAGGAGGCAACTCTGTGGTAATTTTGTGGGGCATAGAGGGAGGCTGTTGGGACCTTGGCAGGATAGGCAAATGCTACATTCATTGGAGCTTTGCAGGGCTAGGGCCCACCCAACCACACAGAGGGCACTGCTCTGTAGACCATAGTTGTCAAGGTTCACAGTTCCATGCAGGATTCATTGAAACAGTCCTTGTTTTTTTTGCACAGAATGCCTATGTGAACAGGCAAAGAAGTTTACCAAGCTCTGCCCAGGCCTCTCTAGAGGGCATGGCTCAGAGATGTCTGTCCCGGACGCCCATGGGTGCTAATACAACCGTTGTGCACCAGCCTCTGATGCAGTGTGCCAGCCATATTATACAGCAGTGTTCCTCACAGGGGAACCAGCCCGCTCTGGAGGGCAAAGCTCAAAGGTGTCAACGGCAGGGCCTGGGACGGCCAGTGGTTCATTACCACCTTGTGTTGCCACTGGGTAGACTATAGCTGTCAAATTCCCTTGTTCCATACAAGACACATCAGGTTAATATGTTATTCTTAAAACACACAATGGGCCTCATTCTAACTATGCCGGTCCGATAACAATGGTGCCGGTAAGCCTGCCGGCAACATTGTTACCGGACCGGCACAGTACGACTCTGTGGGCAGGTGCTGTCCCACCAGCCAGGGTCAGACCTGGCGGGCGGAATGGCACCAACCCGAAGAATTTCATGCAAGCACCAGCACCGTTATTAATGGTGTCTGTGCTTCCATGGTCCCCATTCCCATGAGTCCTATGGGAAAGGGGATTTAAAATTACTGGCGCCTGACTTCCCGGAACGCCGGGGTTGTAATACCCTGGAGTTTCCGGCAAGCCAGGTGCTGATAAAATTCACAAGTACGGAGGCAACAGCCGGTTTTGATGGAAGCCAGGTGAGTCCTTTGTGCATATTGGTTCATGACACGCAGGGGGGCCACAGGGTATGGTATCATTGGTGGCAAGGATGTGTGCACTGAGTTGGGTGTTTTCATGTGCATTGCCATGGGGTGAGCAGGTTCAGCAGCATGGGTGCGGAGGGAGACATGATGGAGATGGGAGTCAGGGAAGTCCATGCTTGCAGTTGTTGCATGGCACTCAGGGGACAGCATGGTACAAAGGCATTGGAAATATAACTATATTTATGCTCTCCAAAACATCAGAGTGCCTGTAGAAAATTAATTTCTGAAATACACAAAGGATGAATGTAGGGAAAGCACTAAAATATTTAATTTGATGCAAGAATCAAAAGGCTGAATAATGGCATAGTCCCTAGGGGTGCAGGCCTTAAATAGAAAAACAACAGAGTGAAATGGATCATTTACATCAGTACCTTGAAGTCGGCTTAATATCGAGGTACATACAGGACAGGTATTTGATAGGGACAGGGATGCAAGTAGACGGATGACTGAGTGGGGGTTATATACAAATATGACTCACGGAGAGCATCATCCTGAATGCTTTAAAAAATGTTCTGTGGTTATTTAAGTGTACGATAGGCACGGTTCGGCTATAGATTGTCAAAAAGAAATTCCATGTGATAATACCATTTTGTAGCTTTGGTGGTTGCTCAAAAGCTGTTTGGTAAAATGTAGCCTCTGCTTAATAACAGAGTGTTCAAGAACTAGTACTAATATAAAGCTCTAGAGGGGCAGAATGGGAAATAGAACTGTCAAGCAAGAGTGTTAAATGCATACTGTATTATGTTATGTTATGATATGGTATGGTATTGTATGGTATGGTATGTGATAATTCTCAACACTGCCTTTGACAAATCTGCTCCTTCTCAAGTGAAGAAATGTAACAATACAGTTTGCTCGAAAAGGTGCTTTTTCAAAGTACAATAGAATTTTACTCTGTTTTGACAAAGGTTTCCACACTACTTAAATCGAGAGCTTTCCAAACTTTTCCACACCTCGTAGTGGCAAATGCTTTTCTGGACTTCTCAGTACCTCTTAGTGTAGGGTCATGGGCATTTCCAGACAGACATCTCAGCACTTCTTCGATCCAGTGGTTTTCCCTACTTTTCGACACCTCTGATACGCAATTCTTAGGGTTCAAATCAGCTCTTTACATCAAGTGCTTCTCCAAACCGTCAACTCCTCTTACATTACGCAGTAATTCATCACACTTAAGTGCTTTGCCCAGGGTTTCGTCCAGTGTTTGCTTCTGATTGCCAAAATGTACAAATCAGCATGCTTCTTTGGCCCAAAAACATGGACTGACTTTATTTCACCCCAGACAAAGAATGACCTTGTAGGTCCAGGTCTCCCTCTTGTAGCCCTTGGCTCCTCATTTCCATCCATCCCTTGTGGTGGGATAGCATGGCCTACTCTGAATATCAAAGGGAGTGGCCAGGAATTCACTAATCATTCCTCATTTGAATGAAGGCATTTGAATAAAGTGTCCCGCCGGACATGTTGTACTGCAAAAATGACTCTGCACTGCAAAAATACACTTTGCACAGTTCCAGGAATCGGGGTTTGTGTCGGCAGTGTAGTCACTTTTCAGCAACGCAAAGTCACTTAGAACTGTGCAACAAATCCCATGATTCAGCCCCAAAATTCAGCTTGTGTTTCTTAAAGAATAATGACTCTTCAGTGAATCTCTTACTCAAGTTTATTATACAAAATATTGAAACACTTTAACGCAAATGGATACATCCTCTCTGTTCCTTCAAATGTGCCTTTCTGCCCTGCCTATATTAATTCTCAAAACGTAGAGAAAAAATCAGATCTCATGAACAACAATATTGGTACACAAGCAGGTATTTTCCATCTGCTTTAATCAGGCACACATGTCACTGCTTCCCTGATACGCTCGCCTTGCTCCTGTACCATTGTAGCTTCTAGCTTCTTTTCAATCACCATAGAAATAAACCCTCAAACAAGTCTCCTCTGTCAGACAGCGCCGGATAGGGCCCCGTTGCTCGCTATGAAGCCAAAAAGCATCAGCTCAAGCCCCCAGTAGTGACCCTACCTGACACCCCCTTGTATCCATGCACCTCTTCTCATCCTTGACTCTCTGTCAATAGCACACCAGCTTTCTCTGGGTATTTATCTCCCTTTCTGTGCCCATAAATTGCAGCAATGGAGCTCCTGCTGTTACCTCCGAATTACACTTCACTGATCTTGTCTTTCATTGGGCGACATTACGAGGCTGGCGGTAGCCGCCGCCGGTATCCATTTTTTTCCGGCACCCGCGAATGGCCAATTACCGGGTCATGCCGAGTTTGATGGACCCGGTAATTGCCCATTCACGGGTGCCGGTAATAAGGGACTCCCCATCCCCATTCAGCCCCATAGGGCTAAATGGGAATGGGGAGGGTGGTAGCACTGGTACTGTTAATAACTGTAGCGGTGCTACCATCATGTTCTGCCCACGGGTGCGGGTACAGCCACCAGGTCAGACCTAGTGGTTGCAAGGGCACCCGCGAGCAGAACTCCTAGTATGGTGGTATGGTAGCAAAGGTGCCGGTAGCGATACCGGCACCGTTGTTCCCTTACCACCATACTTGTAATGAGGCCCATTGTGTTAAGTGCCCAGTACTCCTGCTCTGCTAATCGGTTCTATGGAATTTGCTCTAAAAGAATCATTCGAATTCGAGACCCCTGCAACCTCCCCTTAACCACCCCATGTAAGTTATGACCCTAAACCCACCCCAACATATATTTGGGGCCAAATGTGTTGAAAATAAAAATGATAAAATCGAATTTCATTATTTCTGCCACAGCACAACCTCCCTATACCTTGCTAATCACATGCTCACTACCTCAATCACCATTCCCTCACTCCCAAATGTCCTGATTCCCATGATCTCATCTCGCTATCGCTGCATTTCACAGCTCTCATGTTTCCTTATTCACCCACAGAGTTGTTGGTCTCTTACAGGACTCATCTAACATCTGCTCTATTCCACTAATCTAATCACCTTTAAATATTGGAACAGAGATTTACTTAGTTGGTACGGCATCTTCGACCAACACATACTCCAGACATCATGTCCTGTTTTACTTCCATAACGATCTATGAATTTCTTAAAACATGTTAAGCTTTGAACAATTGATGCTTCTCAGTGTAATAATAAGTGCTGTATTGATTTGCTAGGTGCTGAGCATAATCTACAATAATCAAAATGACAATTTTCATTCTTCCATTTTGCCCAATTTACCCTAGCCAGCAAAATGTCTTCCTCCCTTCTTCTCTACACCCTCCTTCTGATTTAACATCTCTCCCTCTGTCTCCCTTGTGTATTTCTCTGCTCTTTCCTCTACCACTCAGTGCTTTCTCAATCAGCAGACCCAGTCTGTGCTCACATTTCTTCTTGTTATGGCTCTTCAAGCGAGTGGATCCTTAGGGCCTGATTAATGGAAAAGTGTGCATTTATACTGCAAAGGCTGCGTGCCGAGAATTACACTGCATGAGCCTGCGGGCAGAATAAAACATGCAATCCCTCTGTATTCATGGAATTCTCCGGGCAGAGTAGCCGAATACACAATTCGCAGCCGGAAATGCAGCCAGCACGCCCCCACGCGAAAACAGGCAGAACAGCTATGTTTGCGTGCTGACCCTTCAAACAGTGCATGGGGTCCACCGCAAGTGGGCCTGTATCTCAGGGACCCAGCACGGGGAGCCCAGTAACTGATACCGGCACCCCGGCAACATGCGCACGATTTACCGTAACTCGGGTAAAAATCTGTGTGCGAACCCCCGTGAACCATTCCTGCACCACACTACACTGCATACGCGCACCCCTAAGTTAGTTCAGACCCCGGCTGCATACACACACCCCTAAATCTGAAACCTGATCTCACCTCTGCGCGGTGATTCCAATGCGCAAGTGTCTGTACGCATGACTTCGAGTGGTCGGATTGGATGAGGGCTTTGCATGGCCATTTCTTTGCCGAAAGGTTGCGTGGTCGAATCCCTGAATACGTATCGTTCCACCCAATGGTGGGCATGCAATAGACTGCTTGCCTCATAATGCCCACATTTTCCCTTGTTCTTCCTCATTTTATGCGTTTCGCCACCTTCCCAGCTTCTGCGCAAGCCATGCCTACGCGGAAATAATTCCATGAATCGGGTCCTTAGTCTCTGGGATAAGTCATGACTATTTTACTCACATTGTAAATTTCTCACACGAAATTGATGTTGTACCTATTCTTCTTATTATACTGGACTGTCTCTGCAGAACCTTTTGTGTGTGACACTTTAAGTCCCATGGCTTGTCTGGGCTAGGACGTCGTTTGAGGTGTATATTTCCAGAAGCGAAAATGATATATTTTTTTAAAAAAGAGAAAGAAAGAGCTAGTTGCGAGCAAGGCATGTTTAACACAGTATTGAAACTGGCTTTCTCTTGAAATAATTATGAAACCGGCATATCTGTTTTCATTGGAAAATCAGAGAATGTTATAATGCAGCTTTTGTCTCTCTAGCTAATTACTGCTGTCTATGTCAGTGGGGAACTGGGGCATAAAACTGCGGGAGAGAACCTCCTGGACCCGCGGGCCTCTGGAATTCACTTCATAGAAAACCTTAAAAGAAAGCAAGACAATCAAAATAGAGCGGCCGCTATTTATTTTCCTGGGAACTGGATCAGAAGAGTGCGAGGGATGGAGGCAGCTTAAAAGGTGCCGAACACGAACACGCTGATCTGCCAGGCTTTTTTTTCTTGGAGCAGAGTGTTAATGTGATAATCAGCTCCATTTACATGCTGCCATGCAAAATAACCTCCTCAGCCCTTCCACTCACTCCGTTTGCCCCAACGCCAAAGCACAAGGTAGCGAATGGCTCATTACACCGCGGTCATTTCCGCCTGGCCGCACTCGGCTAGAATGCGACTAACTCCTGCTAGCGGCACGATTGTGCGGCGCCTGGAACAACTCCGGCACTAAACGAGACAGGAAAAGGCAATGTTCGTTTAGTAAGAATGAAATGTAAAAGGAAGCATTTCACAGCTCGAAGTAAATGGTATTCAGCCATGCACACAAGCATACACTCTAGCACTTATTTGTTTCGCAGTACGCAAAAAAATCCAAAAAGGATAATTGACAGTACAAAGGGACTTTGAGAAGGATATTTCAGTTTTACCAAGAAACGCATACAGCCTGCTTTCCATCCGCTTCTAACTTCTGTTGGCATCATAGTGAAGGTGTTTTTTTATTGTTGCTGTGCAATCCATCAATTGTCTCAAAAACTGGGGTCAAGCAACAATTGTCCTGATTCACAGAAGCATTTTTACCACCCAGTTCTTGCCTCTCCCCAAAGTGTGGACTGGACTATTTCCCAGTAGACCTCTGTGGCCTGGACATCTTCTGCCTGGTAACCTGTAGTGCATTTTCAAATATTCTCATAGGAAAAGGGTTGGGCTTGCTGAAAATGTGTAATACGGGGACGCTTTGAACATGATTGCCAGTCCACCCCAGCACTTCCCACCCTTCCCTCCGGGCCCTCTTTGAGCTCGCTTTAAGTGAGCCTTAGCATCAAACTTTGCACTCCAAGTGCATACAAGTGTTTTTTCAAAGCAGTCTTCTGAGAGTGTATGATTTAATTGGAGCTGTAAACACACTACTGGTGTAATCAAAATGTCTTAACCAGATCTGACTTCAGCCACTCAATTCGTGAGCACTGTCCATTTCCTTCATTGAAGTACTGTTAAAATACAAGCATTGGCAAAGCCAACAGTGTTGACTTGTGGATGAGTATAAGGTATTTGCCAGGAAATGCTATTAGTTGCCCAGATACTCACACCATTTTGTACTTGCTACCATTAATGGTCAGTTAATACTATTAAGGCAAGGCCTTGCAAGTGGCTTTGCCATCCATACCCAAACATGCTGGCATTTCCAATGCTTATTTACCATGGTTCAACTCGAACCTTTCCATAGAGATGTGACTCAATCCACACAGCATTTGGTATGCTCAAGTTATGAAAGGTTTGATCACCAGTACTAGAAAAATGAATGTCACAGACGAACAGTGAATATTCTGTGCAAACCACATCGATTTGGACGCTGAAAACCAGAAAAAAACAACCCATGTGTGGGTTGATGTGTGGGTGCGTGGGTGAATAAGGGAGCGTGTTAGGGTGGGAGAGGGGGTTCTGCAAGACAGGAAGCCAGTCACTGGCCCTCATTACAAGTTTGGCTATCAGGAATTAATGTGTTGGTAATTCCATTTACTGACACGCTTCGTGACCATCAAATGTTTCCGAACTGCAAAAACTACAAGTTTGCAGGTGGGGGTTGACTGATTTACCTCCAGCCAAGGGCTAGCAGTAAATCAGGCCCCACAGCAAAAAACAGCTGATATTTTGGATACCGGTATTACCGGTGCTGGTAATATCAGCAATTCCCTCCATGGAGTCCTCTGGGACTCCATGGAATGGAGAATTACTGCAGTTGTCAGCTCCTGTAATATCCCAGAAATTCCAGGATTCCAGGTGCCGGTAACGGTAGGTCAGTTTGCTGGTAGACTGCCAAAATGACCGGTGGGATACTGGTAAACTTATAATGAGGCTCACTGACTCATTTAGTGAGTGAGGGAGGATGCATGAGAGTGAGCAAGAGATTGCATTGTCCAACAGCACTTGTAAATACTTGTAAACACATCTAGGTTGCCAGCTCATCATTATGGACAATCATTACTTATGTTTGTTCACATACTCATGCTGTGTAGGTTTGCGGGCCATACAATCAAAGTTCACCAAATGTGGCATTCAACTGATTTAGCTAAATGTGAGCACTCATGCCAAAGTAGGAGAAGGCTCATCTTGTCATTCTTAAAACAATATCTGGAGGGGAAAAAAATAGGTTCTGCATGGGTTTTTCCATAGATGCTGAAATGCCCGTTTAAGCCACAATATCACAACGTTGCCCCCTTTAATTGTTTTGATTTTTGATGTTTGCCTAGACCCAAAGCTGAAGTAGTGCATGGCTCAAAATGCTTAACCATCCATCAACCAACCTTAACATAGTAACTCTTTAAGGGTAAATATATATAAATACAGTAGTGGAAGAGGGACACATGGAGTTAAACAATTTTCTCAAAAATACACAAACTACACAAAACATTTGCAGCCCGAAGCAAACACACTAATGCAGTTCTATTCAGTCATGCACAGAAGGGTCAGAGGGATAAAATGTCACAAAAAACAGTTGCAGAAATTAAAAATATTGTGCAAAACACCCAAAGATATCTACAGCCCCTGATACCAGAAGCATGCGCGCGCGCGCGCACACACACACACACACACACACGACACACGCACGCACACATACATACACACCCCTAATCAATAATGGATAGTACATTTGGAATGGTATATTGACATGAAAAATATAGTAGACAACATAAAATATTCTGAAACATGCATGCGACCATCTGCTTCAACCAGAAAGCAGTAGGTCTTAAATACATGCACAATAGGATCAGAAGGATCAGAAGGAAAAAAAAAGAACATGGGAAAACATACTGCAAAATAAAATAAAAAATCACTAAAATAGGGCTGCCACATATGCAGTCAGAACAGAGGGACAAAAACAAACAAAACTGTTGACCACATTTTTTTTTCAAATCCACAACATGCATATATATGGTGATCAACTGCACTAATTGTTAGAGTGCAAACCGAAATTAAAAAATATTATGTCAAATTTAAAACAGTTATTCATAAGATGACCCATCACATGTATTAGGGCCACCCGACGTGAACATTGGGTAATAAGGGACAAAATGGAATAAAAAATATGCACCACAAACTTAAAAAAAACACCTGCAGCTGTAAAGTCAATTACCCATAGTCAGGCACGTGAAGTAGGGTCACTGAGACAAAGTGAATTGAAAAACAGATAAAGGAAAAAAAAAATCAAAATGAAAAATGTTCTGTAAATGCACACATAATCCACTGTAACCAACAAACAGTAGGGTCAATCTCCTGTCCAGTACAGTTAGAGGGACAAACACGAATATAAAATACACAATTAAATGAAATATATAGAGAGAACCGCCCAAGATCATCTGCTGCACCGGACAAAAGTCTTTCAACAAAACTCATGGAAAAGCTCACAATGTTCCCTTGACGATAACGAAATAAGTGAGAAAAGAACATTATCAAAGTTAATTTGTTTACATTTTTAGTTTGTGTATTTTGGGAAATTAAGGTTTAATTTACTAATAAACACTCAACACACCATAAATTAGTACTCGGCAGGGGTGTCGCTTCAACCACCCAGACAATCAGGAGGCTCAGAAAGGGGGCTTTACCACATGGTAAAGTCCCCGCTCAGATCCTCCGTAGAGCTAGAGGTCACCAGCTTCTGCCGCCAGGTAAAGGTAAGTGTGCGCTCCCCGTATCCCCTTCCCCCCACCTCTACACCCTTTTCCATATGTCCTCTCCCCTCCCATCCCTTCCCCACTTACCTGACCCTGCTATGTCCCTTGTCAGTGCCAGGAACACTAGTGTGCCCAGTGCGTCACATTACCTGGCAATGGCCACCATGGAAAGAGAGAAGGGACTACTTGTAGTTCCCCTGTCCCTGAACCATGGCAGCCATCTTATTTTGAAGGTTTTGTAAAGTGGAGAAATGGCAAACATGTTTTTTTTTTCTCTCAACATGTTTAATACGCTGGTACAACATGCCAGGATACTAATAGCAATATTATTGGAGCAAGGGGGTGGGGGGGAGGGGGCATTACCGGGGCTGTCACTTCTCTCTGGCTTCTAACTGGCCCGGGGCATTACCTGGCACGGTACTGCTTGGGTAATAATTGTTTAAGTAAAATCAATATTAACGGTAAACATAACATAAAAGAAACTCCACATTGTTGGAGTCTTAAGCCACCCAAATTACAAGTGCAATATCTACATCAGGACATAGGTGTATTTTTACAAGGGACACTACAACATACAAAGCAATCACACAATGCATTCTATAAACACAATACATTTCCATTTAAATATAAAAAATATACTAATAGACCTCCGAACATTCAGCCACATTCACACCATATGATAAATTACCTCAAAATATATGTTTAGTAAATAACCCACAGCACTACACACCAAAACAACAACTAACATTAACTTAACCTTTCAGAACGGAACGGAGCATAGCACGGGGCAACATGCTTTTATTGGAAGCAAGAGCACCCAGAGCAACAGAGGTTCGAATCCCAGATCTGTGCCTTATTAAAGAAAACAATATATATAATTAAATGACAGCAAAAAAAAAGAATAAATGATCACACATTGAACGTCTCTACAAACTAACCTTAGTATACTGTTAACAAACCAACACATTCTCAAATTAAGAACATTTCTAAAAACGAGATTTAAGGCCCCGGTGAAGTGTATGTCATGATCTGTCCAGATTCTTTTGTATTTTCTAGTATGTCACGTTTTCATTTGTAATACTTAAGTGGGTAACCTACATTCCAGAGGATACAGCGCATAGAAGCTGTTAGGTAAAAGGATAGCCACCAAACAGACAGATCAGAGGAACTTCACATTCTCCGTTTGGACGCATTCTCGGTTTTCACACGTGTGGCCAAAGGGATGAACTGTGAACTCGGAGCGCATGGCACGCTTGATGCCGCGACCCCTTCGTGGGATTGCTTTCACGTTTCCGTGACAAATTAGTATCCTCGATTACAGGCATGATTGGCTGGAAGAGGAGATGACTTCAAAAGGAGCTTCATCCTTGCTTTATACGCGTTATCGCTACCGACTATGAAGTGTTTTCCCAGTGTCCCAACATTTAAGCTTTTCATTCACGTATCCTAAACACTGCATGCATTCTAGCTAACGGGTTGCCAGTATAACGCAACATGTACTTCGTTGGCATAGCAAATAGCCCTCAAACTGTATCATGTATTGTAATTGCATCTCAATTTCTGCACATGCATGCCAATATTAAAAAGCGAAGCCTGGCTTTTCGAAATATTTATCTATTTAGATTAAAATTGATATAGTGCAAAACTTCGGAGGCACAGAATTGCCTTCTTTGATTGCAGTGTCCAACGTAAAATATCTACTTTGTAGGACGGATAAAAAAGCAACCCATGTCACAAATGTTGTATTTCCTTTTTTTTCCAATAAAGTACACTCTTGGCACTGCACACCGACTCATTTATATCAAAGCGGTATCTTTAAGTATGGTGCAGTGGGAAGTGCATGCTCCCTATTTTTGGGGGGGCGGGGAGGGGCAGTGTATTCGCTTGGTTCTTTTTGTAAACACATTCCCAAGGGGCAATCGGTCGGTTTAAATGATACCCCATGTTGTCGCAGGTCCGCCTCATGTATTTTACAGCTATGTCACGGATCTTTCAAATATTGTCCCCTTTTCGCAAGATACTATGGCAAGATGAAAGCTGGGCCCTATTCCTAGGTTCCAGTAATATGCCAATACAAATTGCAGCGGTTAATTTTCTGATCAGTCTTAACCTGGATGCAAACGTTGAGATAGGAGAAACTCCATCCCAGGTGTTAATAAGTAACGATTTGCCATGAATTACAACTGGTGTGACTGTAGATGTCTATAATTCTTATTAATTGCATGGATTGCATGATGCAAATGTCACAACAGAAAAGTATTGTTTTTTTATTTTTTATTATGATCAAATTATCCATTGTATTTTTTATTTTCTTTAGATTTCCTTGTTTTTGAATGAACTGATTATTCGTTTTATATATTTTTTGAATGCTATTATAATTGAGTTTTAAACATTTCTATGATATTTTGTTAAATGTTGCTTATAACCTGTTGTTATTTTTTGTTTTGAAAGGTTGATCTATTTCAGCCAATACAAATAATACTAATAATATTATTGTCCCCTCTGGATCATATCTGGGTTGGGGTCCTGTGATTGGGTAGTAAAAAAAATCTCAAGTTTAGAGAAGACAAAAACGGAAAACTTTCTGCTGTTTTTCAAAACAATTTTTATCAAAAATAATCTGAAAAATGAGAAGTCACTAATATTTTCTTAGTGAGGAAGAATTTGCCACAATCCATTATATCAATCAGACCAACGTTGCCAATGCATTTCGGAAATAGATTTCCTTCATCAGGGCCAGTCTGTGATTTATAAGTTGAATGCAGAGTGTGGCAAAATGGAGTCCATGTGTTGATCAAAAGTACCTGCCTGATGGAAATCAGTGCAGAAAGACAGCCTGCAATGGGATTACTGCAAGCAAAAGAGACCCGTTATTGTAAACGGTAATATCCGTGGTTAAAAGTAATTAGAGGGGTGTGGAAAGTCTTACCGTGCTAGTCACGGGAGCAGAGAAGTTCTCCCCTTTTTTGTCTTCTCTAAACTTGAGATATATTTTTACTACCCAGTCGAACTGACAGTAACTTCGACTAAGCACACACCCAGTCTGCATTATATAAGAGAGCGGCTACGTGACTTGGTATATCACCTGGTCTTTTGCTTCACGTGTATTTTGAGTTTGGGTGTCTCCAAACTCGTAGCAGCTAGCTCCTTTTACAAATTGTTTGAAAAAGTCTGCTTTTGTTTACAATTTTGATTACCAAAAAAACGTGGATTAATCATTAAGTGGTGCCCACTCACTTCACTTCTTGGGGTCCTGTGATTCCTTTCTCTTTCTCACGTTATCCTTTGTGGGTTATGAGTGGCTGTTTTCCCTAGCAGGACCTTGCTCCGCACAGTGCCATTGACGAGAGAACGCAATTATTTCTCTCTCTTCACGTGTTCCCATCTCTACAAGATGTCTGAAATCCGGAAGGTACTCTCTGTGTTCCTCTTCCTTGCTGTCATGCTCTGGGCGAGGAGAAGGAAAGGAAGGTGGGCCCCAGGGAGAGCTGCACCTTCGGGGTCTCAGTTGGAGTTGGGCATCAGTATCAGTGCAATGCTTGCTATTGTACTTGTTCCTTTTATTCTCCCGCAGCATACTGAAGTGCAACAGGAGTGAGGTACCAGTGGACTTGTGTATTTCCTTCTGCGAACTGCTCGACCAATGGTAACAGTCCTTCATCACAGTCCTCTCTTACGTCAATGTACTTCTGCGTCCTCACAGTCCTACTCCTAGATTCAAGTTCTTTTTCAGTCCATTTTCACAGTCCTTCATCATCACAGTGTTCTTGCTCATCATTATCACAGCCCATCACATTACTCTTCTCTCTTCACAGTTCTTTTTAAAACTTTGGAATCATCCTTTTCTTTCACCATAGTCTTCCTTTTTTCCTCAATCTTGTTTTGAATTCTCATTGTCCATAATCAGAGTATTTCTCCTTCATTTTAGCCCTTTTTCACAGTCTTCCCTCTGTCTGCCATAATACATCCTCCTTCTTTGCAGTCCTTCTTCACATTCCTTTGTCTCCTTTACAGTCCATGTCCTTAATCACACCCATTCTCCTTTGTCACAGTTCTTCTCCTTCCTCTTCTGCTTCTCCTTCTCCATCATATTGCTTGTTTATAGTAAGTCATTCTCCTTGAACACAGTTCTTCAGCATAGTCCATCTCTTTGTCACATTCCTTCATTACAGTCTTTCTCTTTCATCACAGACCTTCATCACAGTCCTCCTCTCTTGTCACAGAACATCATCATAGTTCCGTCCACTGCCACCATCCTTATGCTTAATCTGTCTTTCTCCTGCATTACAGTCCATCATCCTAATCAGTACTTCATCAGCATCCTTCTCCTTCATGATTCCTTTGTCACAGCCTCTATTCTCCTACACATGCATTCTCAAGGTTTACACACTGCCTATATAGCAGTCCGCCTTCATCACAGTTCTTCTCCCTGGCCCTGTGTTTTCTGCTTCATCGGTATACCTTTTCCTTCATCATAGTTGTTTAAACTCATCACAGTCCTACTCCTTCATGACAGTACTGTTCTATCAAAATGGTTTACATCTCAGACATTCTTCTTCATCACAGTTCTTCTCCTTTGTTACAGAACCTCTGCTTTATCACAGTCTTCTGACATCACAGACCTTGTCCGTCATCATAGTCATTTTCCTTAGCCACAGACCTACTTCATCAAAGTCCTTCCCCTTTATCAATTTCCATTTCTTCCATCTTCTTCTATTCTTTCAGAGTACTTGTCCTTCTACTTTGTCAGTTCCCCTTTATCACAGCGTGTCTCCTTCTTCACAGATCTTCACCACAGCCTTCCTTCATCGCAGTATTTCTTCTTCTTAAGACTCCTTCATCACTTTCCTTCTTGTTTGTCAGAGTAATTCACTACACTCATTCTCCTATGTCATAGTCTTTCAATACAGTCCTTCGTCTTTGTCACAGTCATTCCTCATAGTAATTATCATTCATCACAGCCCTTCACAAGTCCTCGTCCTTCATCATAATGTAACTCCATTGCCAAAGTGATTTGTTACAATCTTTCTCATTCATTGCAATGCTCCTTCATCACAATCCTTCTTCACAGTCCCTCTCCTGCATCGCAATCCTTTGTCACAGTCCTTCTTCATCCATGTCTTTTTCTTCTTCACAGTATTTCATCATAGTCCATCTCCTTCACCTTATTCCTTCTCTTTAATCACAGTAATGCTCCTTTGTAATGATCATTCTTCTTCATTCTAGTCTTTTCCCCTCACCATGTCACTTTTTGTATCTATTACTCTCTGCCTCATATCCTCTCTTGCTTTATATCCATTTCTTTCGTCATCAGTATCCACATCATCGGAGTATTATTGATCAAAAGCAATAAAGCACAATGCACTTTCCTGCTCCAAATGTCACATTGCCTACTAGGACTGCTGTTCTTTTCTATTTTTATTGTTTTTTTCATTGTATATGTGCTCCCTTGTTCCCATCCCTTGTGCCTTGTAGTGCTTTGAAACACTGTCTTGTTGTTTAAGCGCCTTAGAAACATCCAATAAATAAATAAATGCACCATCATCACATGATTACACACTAAAATATAATGTGTAGATCTCAAACAATAAAAAAGACATAACTATACAAACACAAATCAATAAAAATGAAATAAATCCATAAATCAACTACTGTCACTGGTTCTATGTTATTTTGCCGACATTTTCATTTTCGATGGATTGTTTGCTGAAAAAAATCCATTAAAAAAACGAACCAAAATGTATATTTTTTTTAAATGGGGGATCCTCCCAAATCCCCCATTTCCCTATGTTGTTACCCCAACCCCTCCACACCCTGTTTATACCCTTACCCACCCCTCATATACATTTCAATACATTTTTTCAATGGATTATTTTTGCCAAATAATCCATCGAAAACATGACAGTCGGAAAAAGGACGGTATACTGTGTCACTTCTTTAAAGCACTCCCTAGATCTGTCTTCACAAGTCTTACAAATCTAGGTAGGGATGGCCCTTCTCCTCGTGTGTCAGGCAGCAGTGAGAAAGTGGACCACCATTTATATTAAATTATTGTCTCTAGTTAATTGCCTGCTTACGGGTTTAATATAATTAGAAAGAGGGATATACAGTCAGCAATAAGACACACCCTGATCTCTAGATTGATGGGCCCGTTGCCAGTTGCCTATTAAAATGGGTCTTCTTGGAAATAAATGTTCAGCTACAGTCTACATGGTACATGGCTCATAGCTGGTCTTCCTCACCATATTTATTTATGTATATATGTAGTTATGTATTTATTTATTTATTTACAGGGGGAACAATGTTCTTTTGCTCACAATATAACCCACAATAGATATGAAATCAGATTTTATGGGAAGCATTGAGCTTTCTACAATGGGGTGAGTTTGAGGGACATTAAGACCAGGTTGGGGTGGGGTGTAAAATGGAAGTGTCACCAGGGACAATATGTAAGTGGACATACATAGATTGAGGAGAACCAACATTGGACATTTTTAAGTGCAGGTAGGCGCTACGGCCAGCTGTGGTCGGGATGTGACCATGATGGGTGAAGTGCTAGCGTGGAGGCAGAGGAAGTGAGGAACAGAGGCAGGCTAGAGGTAAGGGACATATGTTAGCCAGCACGCAGATGAGAGGTAGGTTAATATATGCAAGTCTGCCCTTGCATATATTGCTGCAAGGGCAGACTTCCATTGATGTATATCAAGGACCTGTGCAGAGGAACTCACACCAAACTTCATATATAATCCCACTCGTAGATCTGCTGAATATTTTCTCCCTCATTTCCATATGCAGCCCCCACCTTGTTTTAATATCAAAGCAGGTGTTTACAAAAAAAAAAAAAAGAACCCTTGTGCGTTTGGCTGAGCCCATCCGCAATGTGTTGTTTTGCTCCCATTAATGACCAGATTCTTATAAATGCAGTAATTAAAAATGACATCTAAAAATATATTAACTGCTATGTCTGTACAAGTGAGTTTAAAGGTATTGTTTGTATCTAGCAGGAGCAAAATGTCCTAGCCAGGTACCCTGGGCACATCCTCCTGTAAGTATTTCTGGAATAGGGTAAATAGTATGGGAACACACACCATTGTCTGGCATGCATCTCTGCTGTTCTGTTGTTATTTCATTCATGCAGGACCTGTCTCTTGTCACATTACCATTATAAAGCTCCCCTGCTATCCAAACACATGCCTTCCTCAGGCAGACACGTTGTGGCACTGGGCACAGACTTCTTTGGGCCCCCCTCTGGATCAAATAAATGAAGGGATCCAGAATCTCTGGCGACACCCCGCTCATCTTGATCACAACCCAGAGCTTGATATGCTGCCCTGTAAGAATCAAAATTTGCATGGGTATTTCCCTCAGTTCCCTTATCCTCTGCAGACTTGCTTGGTAGCAGTCCATGACGTGGGTATTTGTATTCTAGCATAGGTACAGGACACATACTCCAGCATACACCTCAGATTAGCATCCTCACAGAATGTAAAATGGTTCAATCATGGAGAAAGATTGGAAGCACTGAAGAAGGTACACATGCCATTGCATAGACAGTGAATATAAATTAGAAGATACCAGAAAGGTTCACATATCCTGAGAAAGACTGAGATGAGAAGAGCCCCAAGGTTTCAAGTGGTATTGTTATTACTCGAACAAATGACTTTGTGGTGGGCAATATACCAATGATCACTATTTTCATATATGAAGCAACTCTATAGCCAGTTAAAAAATCTGTTAGATGTTTTTTAAAGAGCATACCCTGAGAACTAAATCACTCTTGTGGGCTGCACATTTTGAAATGTCTAGAGAATGGCAATGTTGTTGTGTTTGGAATTGCAAGACTACATGTGTTGCCCATAATCACACACGTTGTTTAGGAGGTGAAGCTGAGATTTGAGCCAATTCTGTAATTTTTCTGCTTCACCGCATTGTTTCACAGTTCCCATCATAATGCATGGTGCAATTATTTGTGAAAATATGACTTTCATGACTTAAAATATCTAGAACTGACTTGGAAACTTCACAAATCACATAATAACCCAATATGCCAATATTTCAATACAAAGCTTCATAGAAACATGTTATGCAAAATGAGAATTATTCTAGATTTATATTCTCTTAATCCTTACAGGTGCACACACAGCAGAATATTAACTGATGTGAGCTTAAAATGTTCGACCTTGGTTTGTATTATGTATTTTAAAGCTTTAAATATGCTGACTGCACAAAGTGTGGACTGTTATTTGATAATTGGAGAAGTACCTTTGAAATTGAATAAAAAAGGTACACTTTTGTTTGGGCCAAGTGAGAAGCTCTGAAAATATGGTTGCAGAGGCCTGTGACATTTGGTAATCTCTTTTGCTCAAATGGACTACATAAAGAATAAGATCCCTCCATGGGGCGCAAACCCTGTGCCAAGGAAGGGACGAGATATTGTGTGGATTTTCATTACGGGATAAAGGGACCACCTGAAAACTTACGGGCCTCTTTCTTTTCTTTTGCAAAATCTTCTGCAGCTTGTTCTGTGCCAAACTAGCCACACTTTCAGAGTTGTATGTGTGTAAATACATACAATTTTTGTAAGTTAATGTTTCGAAAATGTGCCTCCACAGAGTCCCACTCGTCCTATCTAAGTTGGAACAAGAACTCCCTTTCATGCCACACATGGATGCATGCCAAAATCCTAACAATGTGCATTTACAAAAAGTTGTCAGACCAAGACCAAAAGGACTATTTGAAGTGAGTCCTACTCTCTTTATTTTACTCACTTGCATAAGAAATTCTGATATAGTATTTCTTCTCATCTTTCGCTTAGATTCCTCTTTTGGTCTGATCTGACCTTTTATGAGACTGCTGTAGTTTTACTTTTGTATGCCTTGTCATGATTAATTCTGCACCATTTGGGGGTGTAACTTGTCCTAAATTGTATTCTGACAAAGGCCCATGTCCCACTCTGAAGACAGCTAATGGAGTGGTAAAAAGTGTCTGGGACCTCCCCGTGCTAGGGGATGATGGGTCAGGGCTGATATGGGGGCTGATATGGGGAGACTTCCCTGGCCTATCGCAATATATTCCCAGTCCCAGGGCAGTCACATGTTTCTATCAAGCAACAAGGTCCATTAAGTATGGTAGAGCCGACATTGCACCTGGGAAACAGAGATCATGTGGGTTAAGGGACATTGGGATTTCCCCAAACCAAAAGCACAGCGATTTCACTTCCACTGAAGCTGAGTACTCTGTTGCTACTTCTCCTTTAAGGGAAATGCGTATTGATAGAACCACCGAATTTGCCAAATGTCCCTTGTTACCCACATAACCTGTGGGAGTTGCAACATTCTCCTATCAGAGCACTCAATCGTTGGCTTGGGGAATTAGAGGGACCATCTGAACTAAACCAACATGGGGAGCTGACCACTAAGGTATGTGAGAACAACAGCAGAACAACGACCACAAAGACCAAGTCACACTGTGAGTGGATGAAGTAAGGAGAGTTTTCCCTTAATGCCCTGAGACTTTCTCTCAAGACCTCTCCAGGGAAAGGGATCATGAGAGAAACACATTGTTAGAGAAAAGCCATTTGGACGTCGTCAATTTATTTTAGCTAATTACATAAATAGAGCTCAGCCTGATACTTTAATGATTGTAATTTATTCCCACCTCATCCATTATTTTGGACCCCACTGTAAGAATCCAATAGTAAATTACTATGAATTTGAGTTTGTGTTTGTCTCAACTTTTGGTCTCAGTAACTGTTTTTTGTAATGCACTGCTTCTAGGCCGGCATCACCCATTTGGGCTGCCACTACTTACTGCACCTTACACCAAATGTGCACAAGACCCCATTTCCCCTTCCTAAACACTTGGAGACACTTCATTTTTCAGTGCACAAAATGATGTTAATAAATGTATGCCATGATAAACCGTTGAGGGACAAGTCTTCTAAAGAATTGATGAACATTCATTTATGAATATGTCTGTTTCTTTAAATAATGTATGAGTAAAATGATCTATTAGTGAAATAAACCACTCCATACCTATATACCTAGTCCATACTGATTTGTGATTCAATCGGACACTTGATGAATAATAAATAAACCATACGTTTCTACCTCCCCCCGCACTTTCACCCCCTCCTCTCCCCTGCACTTGCACGTTCTCAATGTCACTGGGCATAGTAAAATCGTTGTTTTTGTTCTCCCTTGTTCCCCTCTCTTGCCTCGTCGTGCTCTGAAACACTTGTGTATAAGTGCGATACAAATAAAATATCAATATCACCTAGAAACATCCTTTGTATTAAGTACACAGAGGAAAAGTCAGCACATGTCTAACACACTAGCCTTTCTAATTACTATGTAGGAAGGTCAAGATTTCCGTTCCTCAAATAGGAGTCCAATTCCAACCTTCGATGAGAGTGCTGTAGTGCCTGGATCTTAAGTATCAATGGACATTAAAGGAACTGGTTGAAGAGGGATGTGGTCACTACATTAATTTCAACATTACAATTGTTGATGAGTAACCTCCATGTTATATTATCCCAATGTCTTTTAAAGTCAATCCCTGTGACCTGTGAGTCCAACTAGCATCAGAGGTTCAAGTCTCCCAGCTGGAGTTATAGTAACTCTATTGGGAGGTGTCCACACTTAGTGCCAGATGTACTGAGCATTTTCCAATGCAATGGGATTGCACCATTAAAAAGTGCTTCTGTGAGTCAGACGCTTCATTTCATCCTCAGCTCTACCTTTAAATAATAGAGGGTCGTTGGGAATCAACTACAAGTATATTTCCTCAGAAGGGTCTCTCAGTGGGGAAGCTACCTCTCTGTGGTTGTGCAGCATCAATCCTTACCAGACCCTCATGCTTGCCGCGCAAGGAACAGCTGCTGCACTTCAGTTTGGTCTGTTTCCGGGCTTCATTTACAATTAACTGTTCCAAACCAACAGTCAGAAGTCACCTTTTGTTATCCCTAAGAGATCCCATTGGCTCTTCAACCATCCACCTAACATCACCACATGCTCAAAGCAAATATCTTATAAAGAAGGGGTGAAGCAAATGCTGCCTTCAGGCATGACCTGCTCCCTGCAGCCGAGAGAACTAACTTTAAAAAGGAGCCTTTAGTCTAGTTGCAATTATGTTAGTGCTCTGCACTGTATTAGACAGGGCGAGAATCAGACAAACAGTTAGTAAACCACATCTGAAACATAATGGCCACTATTGCATCCACCAATGGATGCAAATAGAGAAGAAAATAACAGAAGTCCATGAGGGTGGGGAGGGGTTGACTGTGCCTCTGGGACCATTTACTCTTGTCTCAGGCTAGCCTTTATCATGATGAAATAGGTCATTCTCCAAATGGACATTCTATAACTGAGGCTCAATGACCAAACGTCAGCTTTTGCTTGGGTTAGCAGAGACAAGCTGTGGTTGCTCTTGAAGAAGCTCTAATAGGCAAGAGCATTCTGGCTCTGACAGCGGTACTTAACATTAGGATCTGGGCTCAAAAGTGATTTTTAATAGACACAGAAACAACAGGTTTTTTTCTATGACCAAATGTCTGGGCAGGGAAGTGTTGTTGCGCTGGACCGCTCAATTCATTGTTGAATGATTTGAGGGACTGCCTTTTACATTCTGGGGCAAAGGTTCTACAGATGGCGAGAGAAGGAAGACATGTGTGTCTAATCACTGAAAATGCAGTACTAAAGACTTGTATGGAAACCATTCTAACCATCTTTTAGAGACACTCCAGATGTACAGCTGTCAGATGGGTCCTACAATAAACGTGGCTCAAAGAAATATATGGTTGTGGGCACACTTAAGAGGCAGATCTGTGTACACACACCCCTCCTCCCAGAGACAGTCAATCATTAGGATTCCTTAGAGCTGTGTGTCATTGCTTATGGATTTAGGTCCCCTGGATGTTTTGAAGAGTGCATCCTTGCTGGACCAAGTTGCTGTAGCTATTTCTGACTCAGCAAGACGTTTGAAGCAAAACAAAAGAGGTGATGCTGGAAGGTTTGTAATTAATCTTAGCCACTGACATTGCTTGGGGCAACCCTCCAGATCATCATTCTTCGCCCTGCCAAGCCATTTCATAAGGGTAAAGACTATATTCAAATGTGGCGTTGTCCCACCCAAAGGGGTCAGTCTAGCAGCTGAAAATCTTGGTCACATCCCTTCTGCATGAGACCACAATCATCCCCAGACATGAAGTAGAAAAAGAAGGTCAGGCGCGCACTCTGGTTCCAAGTCATTTAATCCTGATGTAAGTAATAAAAGGGTTGAATCCCAACACAGTTCAAAAAATAATAACAGGGCTGAATCCCAGATGCAAATAGTCCCAACAATGTTAAAAAATTACCAGGGTTAAATCCCAACTGCTACAGTTTCCAAGCACAATAGTTAGTTCTACTCCTCCAAGTACTTTCAAGTCTCAAACTCTCATCAGGGAGGCTGTGTTAGCTGTGTTTCTTTTCAGGTGTTGCTAATTACTTTTTTCAATTTCAGTCTCAAGGGACTCTGGTTATTGTAGTGGTGGCACAAGTGTTTCATTCAGGAGACCAGGAACCAACTCCCCTCCAAACACAGATCTTACCCACAATTGGGGGAGGGGGGAAAACCATGAATATGGCTCTCCAAAGTGGGGGCATAATAGCCCCGGTGCTGCTGCCTCTGGAGCCCGGGTCTCCTGTAACATTAAGTAGAAAAACAAGGTCAGGCGCGCACTCTGGTTCCAAGTCATTTAATCCTGATGTAAGTAATAACAGGGTTGAATCCCAACACAGTTCAAAAAATAATAGGGCTGAATCCCAGATGCAAATGGAGGGGAGTTGGTTCCTGGTCTCCTGAATGAAACACTTGTGCCATCACTACAATAACCAGAATCCCTTGAGACTGAAATTGAAAAAAGTAATTAGCAACACCTGAAAAGGAACACAGCTAACACAGCCTCCCTGATGAGAGTTTGAGACTTGAAAGTACTTGGAAGAGTAGAACTAACTATTGTGCTTTGGAACTGTAGCAGTTGGGATTTAACCATGGTAATTTTTTAACATTGTTGGGACTATTTGCATCTGGGATTCAGCCCTGTTATTATTTTTTGAACTGTGTTGGGATTCAACCCTGTTATTACTTACATCAGGATTAAATGACTTGGAACCAGAGTGCGCGCCTGACCTTCTTTTTCATCCCCAGACATGTTTCAGTCTCATTGGGCGTCATCAGTGAGGTGTAGCTTGGGTTTCACAGCCCAGCAAAGGTGGGACCCACGTCTGGGAATTCCCATTACACTCGGATTAACTAAAGCAAAACAAAACAGGTGATGTTTGGAATTAATCTTAACCTCTGGAATTGTTCTGGGCAACCCTCCAGAACATCGTTCTTCACCTGCCAAGCCATTCCGAAAGGAAAAAAACTGTATGCAAATAAGGCTTGGGTCCACCCCTAAAAGGGAAGTCCAGCCCAAACCTCTTGATCAAATTGCTCCTGTACGAGGCCAGACACATCCCAGATATGTTTCAGCCTCATTGGGTGTCATCAGGGAGGAGTAGCTCTGGTCTCTAGGCCCAGAAGACACAGGACCCACGTCTGGGCATACTCATTCCACTGAAGGTGATTAAACCAAAACAAAAGAGGTGATGGCTGCAAGGTTTTGAATTAATCTTAACCCCTGGCAGTGCTCTGGGCAACCATTTAGACTCTTGTTCTTTGCCTGCGAAGCCATTACAAAAGGGGAAAGACCATATGCAAATCAGACTTGCTCTCACCCCAAGAAGGGCAGTCCAGCCCAAACTGCTAGATCACATTCCTCTGCACAAGTCCACAAGCAACACCAGACATGTTTCCGCTTCATTGGGCATCATCAGTGAGGAGTAGCTTGGGTCTCTATGTCCAGCAGACACAGGGCCCACGTCTGGGCATACCCGTCCCTCTCGGGGTGACTAAAGCAAAACGAAAGGTCTGCCCATCATTCAGTCAAACCCTGTATTGAAGCATACAGAGCCAAAATCATGGCACTTATGTTATAATGGGTCCACTCCTAAAAGGCATGTCTTACTATAAACACAGCCATTGTGGCGATCAACAAAGAGCTGGAAATCGAGGAGATTGGCTTCTCTGCACCAATATACACTTGCTTGTATGGCTAAGAGCTACAGGTAAAACCACTTACAAAGAGCACGGAAATGCATTTAAGGTCCTTGCCATCATTAACAGATTTCCTGGTTCATCCATTGTTCTTCATGGTTTTACTATGAACATTCCGAACCTGGACTTGTCATGACATTTTGACCATTGGCATGTAATGAGTTTGCCCATACTCGTTGTGGATACATTAACACAATTCAACATTTTCCTCTTCCCCATTTTCTTTCGCCCCTCCACATCTCCCCTGTATCCGTGTGCCTAACTACTTGTGAGTGACAATCAAATTGCCATGCCCCATCAGTCCACTTTAAAAAAAAAGTTGTAGGCAAAATGACTACTCACCTTAGTCACATTCAAACGTGGTTAGGAACACCAAAACCTGAGGGCATATGGTTGTAATCTAACCAAATTGTGCATTCCGATATAGCAACAGCAACAAATATGTTCTGAGAATTCCAGGAGTCCTCGCTGCTCGCAAGGGCTACTCAAAGTTAGCCACACTAGAGTCAAAACTACTGGACTCGGGAGAGCCTTCCCCACCAAAGCTATTGCGCTCTGGAACGAGCTTCCTGAGAATCTCAGATTGGAAAGTAGCTACTCGCTATTTAGGAAGCAGCTGAGAACGTTACTTTTTCGATAATTCGTTACATATTCAGCATGGACTCCCTTGAGTCCCCCGTCCTCTCTTTTTATGTTGTCCTGTGATCTGTCCTCTCGTGTGCTTGTCGCGCCCTGATGCTTGCGAGCTTCGGCGCGTTATAAATATATAAATAAATAATAATAAAAATAATAAGACACCAAACTCCAAAGTTTGATTTCGTATTTGTATTACAAAAGACTTTGCTGAATGGATAGCTATTTCAAGGACCTGCCTAACATCGGTATATGGTAATATTGTCCCCATATATAATGTAGCCATACACATAGTCGCCGGGAAACGGCATAGGTGACATTATAAATGGGGTCAATATATGGGGTAAGTGAGAGTGGGGTTTGCGGGGGTGTCCCCCACTCCATTAAAAAAAAACTTTGGTGGTTGCAGGGGTG
Organism: Ambystoma mexicanum; assembly: GCF_040938575.1. Lineage (NCBI taxonomy): Eukaryota > Metazoa > Chordata > Amphibia > Caudata > Ambystomatidae > Ambystoma > Ambystoma mexicanum. The sequence goes on from NC_090937.1 coordinate 628,554,481, forward strand.
TCCTTTGCAGGTTCCATATGATAGTGTTGCAGCAAAAAAACTGCGTCATTCTTGTACAGTGACATTTTTGCAGGGGCATCATAACATGGAACCCTAACAACTCAATGTGAATTATATTAACAAACCTTTACGAGGTCTCTTGCCTTTAAAATGTATGCCCGGCCGTTAAAACAATGCTTGCCATAGTGACTGATATTATAAATGTGATCATTTGTCATTGGAATGTGGATGCTCTTAACCAAAAATGATGGAAAATTTGTGTAATACCATTATTGTGTCATGTTGAAATATGCATTGAGATGTATATGAAGGGATAGTAGGGGAGGGGAGACTGAAGATATTGTATATGACAAAGCCCTAGACCAATGCTAAGCCCCAACTGACATGAGTTGGGAGGTAACATATTGCTCCCACATACCCCCTGCCCATTGTTCCAACCCTAGCCACATTGAATACCAACTAACTGATCACTCGTTAATTATGTTCAACAACAGATGTAACCAGTTGTAACTCCTGCACAATGTTTTAGACTTGCACAACAATCAGATCTGCCGTAATATGGTCACAGGGTACAGACATCAATCAGTTGATAGGAAATGCAGTAATGTTAGCCAGGTGAAAGCAACTGACATTGATACATGTTACTCTACAGCTGATTTGGCAATGCCTTTTCGGGTGCATATGTTGTTATTTTGCTAGTTTTTCATGTTTTTATAAATGTTCTTTCACTTGTTCTATTTTTACATTTCTTCATGTTTTATTGCACACGTTTTGGATTATGTCTTTCTGTTGTGTTTATGTTTCGGGCATTTACTTGCAGAGAAAATAAACCATGATTTTATAGACAGGACAGTAGTTTAAGAAGACAAAGCTACACGGCATTCCCACTTTCCATATGAAACAGAACCGGACAAGAACCACATGACCACATTTCTCAGGAGAACTGCACCTTTTGATTGTTCATAAAGGGTGTATTTTGATAATTTGTTTTGATGGCCTTTTCCCCCAGTGAGAATAAAAAGAAAACTGGCAATCTAAGCTAAATCCTTCAGATTTTCCAGGGAACTATTGAAGAAAACAAATTGGGCCTCATTACGAGCCTGGCGGACGGCCGTGCCTATAATACAGGCACGGCTGCCGTCGGAGTATTTTTTTTTCCCAGTGCCCTGGAATGGGCAATTACTGGGGTACTACAACTTTGGCGGACCCGGTAATTGCCCCTTCCAGGGTGCGGGGAAAAATTCTTCCCCATTCCCATTTGAGTCCCACAGGGCTCAATGGGGAAGTCACATGCACCGGCACCATTCGTGAATGTTGCAGGTGCATGCGGCAATGCTGTGCTCGCGGGTGCCGCCCTGCCCACTAGGTCAGACCTGGCAGGCAGAAAGGCATCCGTGAGCACAACTCGTAGTTTGCCGGTCCAGGAACTACGGTACCGGCAAGCTTACCGGTAACGTAGTTCTCAGATCGGCAAACTTGTAATGAGGCCCAATGTGTTTTACCAGAGTAGATACTAGGGGCCCGATTCATGGAATTCTATGCACTTCAAAGTGACTTTGCAGTGCTGAAAAGTGACTTTGCAGTGTGACACAGGTTTAGAGGTGGAAAATAAATGCACCTGTAGACATGAGTGCAGGTTTGGTCCTCTATAGGCCGAAATTTAGATGTGCCCGTTTCAGGGCTCGATTATGATGTGGGTGCTATTATCCAAAAGGGGGATTCGTCACAGAACACTTTCAGAAAGTACCACGTGTTCAGAGATGCAAACAGAAAATGGTCATGTGTTCAGTGGGCATCCAGAAACAGTGCCTGGTTACCGGCTGTCAACATGCCTGAATCACAAACATGTCAGAACTGAATTTTGTGCAGATTTTTTGTGCAACTTGAACAAACTTGTGAATGCACTAGATTGACGCAGAAGAAAGGTATCCTTATGCGTGTTGGCAAAAGGTTGAAATACATTTATTTATTTATTTTTACATTACTAAAGTGCACTAAACCCGTGGGCATCAAGGCGCTGGGGCAATATGCCACAGTATGCCCCATTGGCAGCAGCACGTCACACTCTGGCACTGAAAACGGACACAAAAGCCACCTGATCCCAAACCCTCTCCTCAGACTTGTTTTCCCGCCACCCCATTTGATTAATCCTGGCCCTCCCAAATGTATAAGTAAGGAATGGCAGCATGGTTCAATAATTTATACGTGAGGGACATAGTTTTAAGTTGGATTTTATCCTTGATCGACAGCCATTTTTACTGTGTGCTTGTTTCAGATATCTGCGCTCTCCTTGAGATACTCAGAGCAGATCTAAGAGCGTTATTTTGCAAGATTTGCAATTTGTAGAGAACAAATTGACTTTCTCCCAGGTACAGTCCATTGCAGTAATCCAACTTGGATAGTATTAGTGCTCTGGCAAGGGGAATGCAACTCTTCTTCGAAAGCAAGGGTTTACAAGCCCTGATCAGTTTACCTGTATAGGCAGTAGCTGAGGCCGTGGCATTCACTTGTTTATGTAAATACAATGTGGCATTGAGATAGAAACCTAGAGTTTTTATCTTTTTAGCCACTGGGATCTTGTTGCCATCGATCTTGAAGGAAGTGTAGTCTGTGCTAAGTTTGTTTAGGTTAACTGTAGATCCTACAATCAACTGCTCAGTTTTGTTGTCATTCAGGCATAGGCTGTGGGTGGCCATCCATGCCTGAATGATTAGATATATTTTGTTCACTAGTAATACATAATTGTCGTAGATACCTGTTAGAGGAAGGAGGATCTAGGTGTCATCTGGGGTACTTAGAAAACATAGGCAGATATATTAGTATTCCGGCCGTTGCATTCAGGGGGCTATATTGGCACTGGGCCCCTCTCGCATGTGCCCTACTCTTGGGGTTTGATCTATTATTTATGTTCCCTGATGCCTCATGATGCAAACAAATATACAGACATGTGTTGGTTTTAGGGAGAATATATTGGTGCACAGGATTAGGTATATGGTGGGTGTTCTGGAAAGGTCAGTGAGAGGGGGTGCTGCACATAGTTACATGAAAGAGAGTGGAGGCCAGGGGGCCAGTGGACCATGATTTGGCAGGGAGGGGGTGGAGAGAGCATGGGCGGGTCAGCGGAGATGGATGGACACAAGGTTCAAACTTGCTCTGGTCTCACACTTTGCAGTGAGCACATTCTGCGAAAAGCAATACTAAACAATTGCAACAGTGAATGGCTGGACCTCCGTGAGAACAAGGCTTTGCATAGCTGATAGGGGGAGGCAGTGGCTTGGGCTGTCTGCGGTGTTGGGGAAGTGAGAGCTGGAGAATGATTTTTGGGCCTGGTAAAAGATGGCGTTTGGTGTGACACAAAATGGAGTCTCTGAACATGCACATTCGTTAGATTATTTACATTAGGGTTAGTGTTATATTGTGTGTATGCAAGCTGAGGGGCTAGGGGCGTCTGCCCCCTTGGCCTGCACATGGTTTGTCTACTACAGGAATGACGAGGGGGGTGGGTCAATGCCACCTCTACCCCAACATTCTCCCCTTTCGTTACTCCTAAAGTAACAAATACCTTCCCCCAGTGCATCTACGTTCTTCTGCATTCTTTACTGCTTCATCCCAGGCAGAAGTAAGTTTTATGGGCATTAATGCTCTACAGAAACTCCTTAAGCTCTCCCCATGGTGTGCATATGCTTCTGGAGTACATGTCATATAGATGCATTCCCCATCCCCGTCTAGATAAACCCATACCTCTTCATAATTGTGGATATCCTAGGGTTGCTTAATGGTAGTGTGGTAAAAATGGTCCACTACATCTTCTGTATTATATATTGCCACCATGCGGTATTTGGGCTCATCACTGTAACCAGTTTGCACTTGGGACTTCACTAGTATCATGAGGCATCTTGTAATTTCTATTTCCAATGGTCACCATCATCATCGCACTACTAGGAACTGCCTTAGCACAGCATCTAACCCCTAACTGGCACACACAGAATATGAGCAACAGGAACACTATAATGAGGATCAGCTTCTTTATTGCAGTTCGAAGCCATGGCGGTACCCAGTCAAAGACCATGTCAAACCAGTCACTTTGCTGCACACCTCCCTCATTCAGCATTCTCACCCCTAGCTCGTGTACTGCCATAATCATGTGTGAGAGCCTCCCATTGTCCGCATCCGAAGAAGGTATGAATGTGCAACATTACCTGCTGATTTATTTGCAAACACCGCCCTCCATTGCTGTCAGGAGATCCAGAAAGTAGCAGTCCTGCATCATAATGAGCTGAAGTGCTCTTAGTTTGATGACGTTGATGCCTTCCTCGGTGTCATTTGCCAACCAGATTAGATCTCAATGGAGGATATGGAGCCACTTGGCATTTGCTCGTGGTTGGATGCTGGGTATTAGTGATGCAGAAAATGTCTGTACAGAGTTGAAAAGTTTGCATTCATCAGGAATCTGCACAAGGAGATCAGAAGAATCTTGAGGAAGGTAATTGGATGCTTTCTTTTTTCACGATAGTTGATCTTGCAGTTTTTCTTCAGACCATATTTTGAAGATTGGGGGTTATTTGTCTATTGGCTGGGGTGCCAGTTGCTGTCCATTGGGCACCCCTCGCCCCTTAACATGCTCTTCTGTGATCACCAGCAATGTGGAATGCAGCATTGCCAGGGCACAGTAGCCCCTTCATGATGACGAGAGGTGCAAATATACCTGTTTGCCGCACACTCAGTAGTGGTCCATCAACGCAGCAGTGTCTTTCTGCAGATCTGGAATGACAAGGGTTCTGTTGAAACATGTATTAGAACCTATGGGTACTTTTCCTTCCCCATAGAAGCAGTGTTCATAATTTTCTTCATGCAGGATCTTTGTCGGTTTTTCAAGTGCTGTGACCCATGTCAACTTGGCAATGTGGTCAGTCCATATTTGTGCACGTGTCCTCAATCCATTGTAGTCTTTCATCTGACAGCCCATGCAGTGCTTCAGCTTTGCACACAAATGTTGATTTTTGCCACTTGATTCCCACGAATGCTGTTCCTTCTATGGCCAAAAACGGTTCCTTAAAACATTTTGCATCCTGTGATCCTTCTTTACATATCCGTTTGTCAGGTGGAAGGAGTTTCATTCTTACTGTGTGTGCCTGGAAGGTGCTCTTTATCCTACATAGTGTGAGGTGGATGCGACATTGGGCCTCATTACGAGTACCGGCATGGCTACCCCCAAACTCGGGTCCCGAAAAATGGGAATTACCGGGCCATTCCGACCTTTGTGGGCCCGGTAATTCCCATTCTTCGGGACCCAGACCCGGTGCGTCCCCATTCCCATTGAGCCCTGTTAGGGCTCAATGGGAATGGAGAGGATCGTAGCAGTGGTACCGTTAATAACGGTACCACTACCATCCTGGTCAGCTCGCGAGTGCCGGAATGCATGCCTGGTCAGACCACACGTGCAGTCCGCCACCCACAAGCAGAACTTGTAATGAGGCAGTGAGGCAATAATGGCGCTGGTGGCATTACCGGTGCCGTTGTTGCCTTACCACCAGGGTCGTAATGAGGCCCATTCTGCTTCTGCTAAAGGGGATTCTTGTGGTACTACAACCTTAGGAGTCCCAGACGCATGAAGTATCAGTGAACACACATAGCAACTACCATTTGTGGCCTGTCTTCCGGTGGCACTCATATTCGAATACCATTTGTTATATTGGCCAGGGTGGCGAAGGTCCTCTACTTTATCTAACCCTAAACCATGATAGGCATCATATTTATATTGCCATGTTTGTCTCCTCTTCCTTCTGTTCTGCAAGAGAGACTGTGTCTCATTCCGAGTGCGGTGGTTAGGGGTTAACGGCGCCAGTAAGGATGCCGGTGCCGTTAACCCCTTACTGCCGCATTCTGAGGTCCTTTAGCGGGAGCCGCTAAAGGACCAGGGAGCTAATCACGGGCCCGTTATTAACAGGCCCGTGATTAGCTCCCTCCCCATTCCCATTGAGCCTTAAGGGGGCTCGAATGGGAATGGGGATGGCTTCCCTGAATGGGGAAATACCGGATCCTCCAAGATTGGAATGACCCGGTAAATCCCCATTCAGGTAACCCAGACCTGGACCCGAGTTTGGAGGCAGCCATGCCACAAATAGCGGCATGGCTACCTCTAAACTCGTAATGAGGCCCACTGTCTTTTATCTAGTGACCTTTTACACAGTCTGCCTGTGGCACATAATTTGTTTCGTACATTCATAGTTTTCAAACGATACATTGAGAAAATACCCGTATTTGTCATTTCACCAGTGTCTGGAATTTGCTGCCAATGTGGGAAACTCATGGCTGTATTGGGGAACATGCTATACATTTCATCGAGACGTGAGGTAGCTGCTATGTTAGGTTGTGAGGTAGCTTGTAATACTGTAAACATCATGGGGGTTTGCACCAAGCCATCTTGTCCATCAACTACACTCTCAGGTTCATTATTGACAAATGTTCTGGGGCTTTGGGGTTACTCTTGTTACGTTCTTTGTGCATAGTAGTGAGATTGGGGAATGTTTTGTTATCCCATGTCAATTTTACCTGCCCCCCCCTCCTTTTATATGGGCACCCCAGATAAAAGATGAGCTCCAGTAAATCCCCAGGCCCAACATAATTATAGTAAATACAATAGTTACAATGTTAATGCTACAGTCGTAACTGTACGCTCTAATTGAACATATTCTATTCCTATTGCTATCAATCTCATTTCTTTCTGTCACAAGTGGCATTGTCTCCACCATTATTGTAGCACCTACAGAGAGGGATGTAATGGGATGGTGGTTAAAAAGGTTTTGAAATGGAATAAGATATGAGGAAATAGAACAGTAAGCAGGCAACAAGAAAGAAAACAATACTTTACATTTCAATCAGTATAATTACTTATTTAGCATTAGTAAATATATATATATACGTTTTATGTTTTATCCCTAATAAGGATATTACTTCTTTGAAAAGGTCATTGACAAAATGTGTTCAGTTGTCCATTCTTATTACATCACAAATTCCCCAATGTGGGAAGACATCCCTTACAAGAAATGTTGCTGTGCACTTCGAATCTGGGTGGGCACAGGGCGCTGCTTCCACCCATCGCGAAAAAGGACAGACCACCATGATCAGATATCTCGCTCCATTACATCACTCTCCCATGTCTGCATAATCAATGTGCAGTTCATGGAAAGGCCCTATGGGGAAGGGCAATGTCCCTCTCAATGTTCAGAGAGACATTCCTGAATTGAACATTTGACAGGTTGTACATTCTATCACCATTTTGTTAAGATGATCCTGGAGGTTTGGGATGAAACAATCCTCTTGGAGGTCTGCTGCTATATGCTGTTTGGAAGTGTGTGCTGGGCAGTGCAACTGTTGTAATGCCACTTATAATTATTATACAGGCATTACTACCTTCTCTGTCATATCCTGCCTCCTTAGTAAATCAGTGGGTGACTGGGGGCATCCTCTTTTGGCCCATAACTCCTGCTGGTCGGTTGGTGCTCTTTTCTGCAGCTCTATTATTTGTGGTAATTAACGGACATTCAGTACTTTTAGGTTTCGCAGATAAAGAAGACACAACAGCCTAATGACCTCTCTCTTAGTTTGCCGACTGAGCCGGATCGTGTGGTGTGCTTTATCTATTACATAGATTAAAGTACGAGGGTATGATCATGCCGAGATCATAAGCACATTAAAACAAATTTTATTCATTGCACAACATTTTCTTATGATGATAAAAAACACAACAGGAAAAACACATAGATTTCATTTCAATGGGTGCTTTCCACAAGGCACACACATGCAGAAATATACACATTTTAATAAATAATTCTCAAAAACCCGTTGTAGGGCAACAAGCAAAGTGGGGTTAGTATGTCACAGATATATATTGTCAAATTACAAATGTGAGGCATATCATCTTTGTTGTCATATTACAGTAATTTCCTTTCACAGGAAAAACTTGATAGTAAGAGACAGATATTGTAGTCTTGATATTGGCTAGACAGATCTTTTTATGTCTAATGGATGTCTACGTATGTTTCACTGGAGTTGTATTTCAACACCATCCCTGGTGTCTCACTCTTTGGTAATAGCCTTCTTCAGGACAGTTGATTGCTTTGTAGTTAATGCAACAGTAGTACATTTGCCAAAAGATTTTCATATCTTGCAGTCACGGGTCAGTATCTTTGTATCATGTTTTTCACCTGTTTCTGGGCAAATTGATGCTGAACCATCTACAAAGAATACTTCTCCTTCCTCTAATGCATTTTCTTTTTCTTTAGGGATGTCATCCCGCTCTACTTCGTATGAGGCACAGTCGTGGTCCTGCATATCTTTTACAGTGCATGGCTCTGTGAGGAACATGGCTGGGTTTACAATTTTGCATTGTACCGCGTGGATATTAGAGCTTGATAAGATTATCGCGTATGCCATTGCTCTCTGTGTGGTGAGGGTGGATTTTGACCTTTCAAGTATAGCAAATAAGGAGTGTTCCACATACAATATGACTGAGCACCCCATGACAATTTTTGAGCTTTTTTCTATTGCGAAGGCGGCAGCTGCAAGGGCCTGTTCACACGCGAAAGGAGCCTTGCCTTACTGAATCAAGTGTGCCATTGTAATATGCAAGTGGTTTGAGTCCTAGAGATGTTTATTGTGTTAGGACAGCCATCATGAGGGTCCCATTTGAGTGCGAGAACAAGTTGAATTCCAGCTCATAATCAGGTTTGGCTAGAACTAGTGCTCTGCTAATTAATTCCTTTAAGCTGTTGAATGCTTCTTGCGTCTCAGTGGCCCATGTTATGTCTGTCTTGTTTTTCGGTGCCCCTTTAAGACCTTTAAATAGGGGCCTTTATATGCTGTATCATCTAAAATCCATGCTCTGCAATAGTTGCAAATTCCCCAAAACTTCTGCATGTCTTTGACAGTATGTGGTCTGGCTGAGGCACAAACTGTTGCCACCCTGTCAGGTATTATTCTTTTTCATCTTTTGAGATCAATTGGCCCACGTAGAGCACCTCAGCCAGACAGTACTATAATTTCTTTCTGTGTACTTTGTACCTCTTGTGGGCAAGTAACTGGAGTAGTAATATGTAATCCCTTCCACAGCTCTCTTCATCCTCACTGCAGACCAAAAGATCATCTACGTATTGTATGATGGTGCTCAGAACTTGAATATTTCCAAGGTCTTCGAGCAATATTCTGTTAAATATGCCTGGGCTCTCACAGTACCCTTGAGGCAAACAACGGTGTTCGTACCTTCTCCTACCCATTGTAAATGCTGTGAGATAATGTGAGTCTGGGTCAAGTGGCACCAAGTAAAAGGCATTCTTCAAATCAACCCTGGTGAAATGAGTGGCCTCTTTTGGGATGCTGCACAAAATGGATGCACTATTTGGGACAAGAGGGAATTCTTTTTGCACAATATCATTAAGTGGGCATAGGTCCTGGATCATATGCCACGATCTACCTGTCACTTCTTTGATGGGGTACACGCAAGCTTTACATGGTGAATTTGACGGGACAATTATACCTTGCTGTAGTAATGCACTCAGTGTTACCTCAATCCCCTCCTCCACCCCCCTGGACAGTGGGTATTGCTTCACCCTAGGTAAAATTGCTCCTGGTTTTTAGGTAATCTTTACAGGTGTCACTTCTCTCAGAAGGCCTACATCATGAGGGTTTGTGGTCCCGAGGTGCCGGGGCAATTGCTGCATGTCTGTGTCATAATAGGAATGTCGTGCACTTATGGGGGCAATGAGGGTTCCTGGCTCTTTTCTGTATAGTACCATCACTTTTAAAGGGATACTTATTTCTAAAATGATCTCCATATCATTGTCATTCTCTGTGAACAGTTCCACGTCTGTTAATTCATGCAATGGTATGTTTGGGTCAATGCACAACACTGTGCGCCACTCACAGCCATGCATGTCCATTCCTATGCCCACTATTTGTTTTGCAGATACCTGTACTACTTCCAAGTCTAGCGATAATATTTTGCCAGCAACCAATTCGGGGGTGTCCACAGGATGGAACAGAAAATCAGAAGGTACTCTGCATCCTTTTCTAGTAAGCTCGGGTACTGCCCTGGCCATGACCCTTATTCCATATACAAACATGTTGGGATCTATTTGCACCCTTCTCACCTTTAGTTCATTAGCCACAGTGTGTATCAACATCATTGCCCTGAGGAGGCACATGCCGGGAGTTCACCAAACAATTCCTCTATCAGTAAATGATATTGTCATGTTTAATTTACTTAGCAAATCTCGCCATAGCAAATTGACAGGTGAACTTGAGGCTATGAGGCTCGTCTTGTTCTCCCCCCTATTTTGACATCCAATTCTTCTGTAAAAGGAATCCTGACTACAGCCCCAGAGAGCCCGTGTGTCTCGATATTTTATCAGACAGAGGAAAATCTACTTCACATACACATGTTTCTCCACCCCTGAGTCCACCATGAAGATGAACTGCATATTTGCTATCTCTGCCACCACCTTGTCTGGTCTTAAGGTAGTGGATAGGACTGGACAAGTGCTCTCTGTGGGTTGTCCTAATCTGGGTATGTATCTGTCCCGGGGCAAGAAAAACATCCTCATTGAGCACACAGGTCCCAGAGAAGGGTGCAATTGCACCATTTGAGGTGATAGCAAAAGGGCTGTGGTGGCAAGGGGCCACCTGATGGTTTTGGCGGGTTAGGGATGTCTACATATTATGTGGGGGATGATGTGAGGTGTTATAGCCAGGATGTGGTGGATGGTGAGGATTGCTCATCTTCTTCAAAATGTTCATGGGGGAGGTCATATGGGCTGCCCGGGTGGGAGTACCCAGATTGGTGCTGATTATGATGGGGTGAGATGTATTGATAATTACCACCTTGTTGCCTGCAGCATTCGTTGAAAAGTGATTCCACCTCCCGCACGTCCAACATTGCCCTGTGTTTACAGAACCCCTGGGTCCTTGTCCCCCGTATCACCCCCTCTTTGTCCCCGGAACCCATCTTTTCCTCGTGCTGGTCTTCCTTGCCACTGGGGCCCAATGTCCTGTTGCTTTCCTCCCCCCTGCTCCTGCCCGTTGTCTGTCCCTACTGCAGCCATTCTAGCTTGCGTAACTACTGAGACACCTCCCTCTTCTCCCAGCTGCTCTGAAGGCACTGCTGTTATTACTGCCACGACCATCACTAACTTACTCTGAACCAGCTTTGCTTCTTCATCTAATCTCCTCTGCACGGTTTCTTTTTCCCTCTCTTTGATCCTCCTACAGTAGTGTACGATAATGATCCGTATTTCTGCCACCCTTTGGCTTCTATCCCGGCTATTTTATCAAGGGCCTTCTGTACCTCCTTTGAGAGGCATCTCTTAATGATGAAATAAAATAGGTAGGTGGATTGGTCCCACGCCATGCCTGTCTCCGTGCACCACATCTCCTGCACTCGAAGCATGAACTGCACAGCATCTTCCTTGTCCCCCATAGTGCATTACATTATAGAATGTAAATGGGAAGGTTCTCCACAGGGCATCCCACACCTGTGCACGCACATTATTAAATGATGTCCCATCATGTGTATCTTTGCCTGTGGTGACACCCGGGAACACTGCTTTCATCCACACCGAGTCTGTTTGATCTCCCACTGCCAACACCAATAGGCTTTTAATATCCCCCATGGCCAAAGGTAACCCTGCAGTATTCTTCTCCAATGCATAAATCAATTTTCCCGTACCCGCCCTGAGTATGGGGTGTCCCCTTAGGAGGTTATTATTATCCATCATTGCCCAAGGAACATAGTGGGGTCGCCCTGTTCCTTAATGGATAAGGGGCATCTGCAATTTTAATTTTGCCTTTCCACTGTTACCTTTGCTCCTTTCTTTTTCACTAATGCTATCCTCCCCATTCTGTCCCGGAGCCTTCCCTCCCATCTGTCTTCCTCATTCACCTGTGGCTGAGTTGGCGATGAATTTGTTGGTGATTGAGAGTGTCTGGAAGATGATTCTTTCATTGATGGGTAGCCAGTGGGCATCTCCATGGGAATCAGTGCACATAAGGCATAATTTTGTAGGGTTTGGAGTTTTTAAAAATTCGGATTTGAGGTGCCAGCGAAGAGGACGTTGCAGTTGTGTAGCCTCGTGCCTACTGCTACTCGGGCAACAGGCAGGCACTTGTCTGTAGATAGGAAGGGTCTGGCAGCATTAAATAATTTAGTTGTGTAGGCTGCAGCAGAGGAGATGGCGCTTACTTGTCGTGTTAGGGAGAGAGTGGGGTTGAGGTGGACACCCAGTGTTTTGACTGAAGAGCAGACATGGATCACAGAGCCATCGATGTTGAAGTTGGAGTATAATGAGTCAAGAGTTTTGAGGGCAGCAAGTGGTCCAACAATGCAATGTACTGTTTTCTCATCATTGAGGCACAGTCCATGGGTCGCCATCCAAGCTTGCATTGTGACGTATGTGGAAGTGAGGGAAGCAGAGTCAATGTGGTAGGAGCATGTGAGTGGGAGGAGTATCTGAGTGTTGCCGACATAGTCAGTGTAAGCTATGCCTAGGGAGTCCAGGAGGTTAAAGCTTGGCTTAGTGAAGATGTTATAAACTGTAGAGGACACACAGGATCCTTGGGGAACCCATCCGGTTATGGGATAATGAGACGTGCAGGGACTGTCAGAGAAGGCTTTCATGACTCTTCTTTCTAGGAAGGAGGCTATCCAAGCGGCCACTTCTTGAGATAAGGTAGGGGTGGAAGTAAAGTGGTGACATAGGATGTTATGATATGATAGTTTATTTATTTAGCACCTATACACAATGTGTTTCAAAGCGCTTCAAGGCAAGGGAGGGAACACAGGAAAATACAATGACATTCTTACAGGCCATGAACAGTAAGGATGTGAAATTAAATATCGTACTCGGCCTGATGACATTTCAGGTAGTGCAAGACCTAAGACATAGATAAGGAAGGGAGGGGTAGAGTGGGAAGCAAATGGAAACTGACAGGCGACTAACATACTAGGCCTGACAACATTTCTGGTAGAGCGGGAGAAAAACAAGAGGTGAGGGAGAGGGGTGCAGAAAGGTAGGGGAGGAACAAAACAAGCGACTATCATACTAGGTCGGATAACATTTCAGATAGTGCAGGAGGGGGAGGTGGGGAGGAAAAAAACAGTAAGGGGAGAGGGGAGGAGACATACTAGGTTTCTATCATACTAGGGGTCAGTAGGGATGTCCAGGGACAATTCTGATAGAGTAAGTACATAGAAGAAAGTAAGGGGAGGAGATAAAAAAAGGGAGAAGGGAGAGGAGGAGAGAACAGAGAGTAAGCAGTCAAAAAAATGGAGAAGCAAGAGTGGAGAGTGAATACAATTGCAGAAGTCAGTAGTAACACATAATGTTGCAAGCCAGGAATCCAAGATGAAGATGGGAACAGCATGATTCAGGGCTACCATGAGAAAGGGTGACGCACCGTGAATCAATGAAATCCATAAAAGTCAAATCCAGCATTGGCCACAAGACAGTGATGGTGAAACCAGAATGTATCAGGACAGACTCCTGCAGAAGTAGGCTGGAGGGGGACAAGAGGGGAGCAGGTAGAAGAATCAAGCAAAACAGGCAACACCTGTGTGCGAGAATGGTCGGGGCAAAAGGGAACATCACAGAGGGACCAGAGGGGGTGGGAATGCCCTTTGGGGACAGAGGGAGTAAACACATGTTGGTGCATGCCTACCTGCTGTCTGAGCAGGTGGTCGGGCCCTGGGTCCTCCTGGTCCGAACAGGTCCAAACAGGAATTGTCCTTATCTTCATCTGCCCTTCGCTTCGGAGGCCCGGGCGAGAGATGCCTTTGATCTAATAGTTAAGAGCAGTAAGGAAGAGGCAGGGCTAAGAAGGTGGGTGGTGCTTAGGCCAGGTGACCTAGATCCACTTGCACCTGCTCCCCATCTGCAAAGGAAAAGAGGCTAGAGGTCTCCTTAAGTGGTGAAAACGAGCAGCAAGCAGGAAGGCACCAGGTGGGCAGGGCTTGCTAAGTGGTGAAAAAGAGTGGCAGGCAGGAAGGCACCAGGTGGGCGGGGCTTGCTAAGTGGTGAAAAAGAGCGGCAGGCAGGAAGGCACCAGGTGGGCGGGGCTTAGACCAGGTTACCTAGATCCACTTGCACCTGCTCCCCATCTGCAAAGGAAAAGTTGTGGTCGACTGATTCAAAGGCTGCATACAGATTAAGGAGAAGGAGCAACACCAATTTTCCTTCATCCCTGATAGAGTCCAGTTGGATTTTTAGGTCAAGGAGTGCTGACTCTGTACCATTTCCAGGGTGGAAACTGGATTGGCATATTCCTATGATTTTGTTGGTTTCTATATGGCATTGAATTTGTTGGTAGGCAGCACTGTCTAGGATTTTAAGGATGAAGGGTACAGTGGTGATGGGACGATAGTTATTCGCTATCGTAGGGTCAAGGGTAGGTTTCTTCAGCAACTGGAGGACCCATGCTTCCTTGAGGCAATTGGGCATGAGGCCCGAGTTGAAGGAGGCATCGATGAATGCTGTGATGAAAGGGGCAATCTCAAGGGAGAAGTCTTTGATTATGGTTTGCCAGGCATATGTCCTCTTTGCATCTGGAGGGCTTTAGACTCAGTAGGATTCGGCAGGTTTATTGGGAGGTGTGATGCTGGAAATACATTGGAGGGACAGGGCCTCCATGTCCTTGTCCTGTACTCCTTTTGTTCTGTGTTATTTTCTGCACAGGAGTCCATGTGGGACTCCTGGCAGTGCAGCTCTTCCTCTTTTTGTTTGTGGTGAACAGACCCTTGGGATACCCTTCTGGCACCAATGGGTCGGGGTACAACCCTGTACCCCTAGTGTATGTTTTTGGGCACCTGTTTGTGGCCCACAGAGCAGGGTATGGGCTGGTAGCAGCTCCCTGCTGAATTTGACAGGTGCTCTGAGTATCCTCCACTTTGGGCTACTCAGGCCTTGCCACTGGAATCGGTTGATTCCTAATGGGAGACAAGATTGCCCCTGTGGACTCTTGCTTTCCATTGCCTGTTACCTTGTTTTCCCACATTTCTATTCTAAATACAGTTACACATTAAAGCAATGACTTGATGTTCACAACACAAGAACATTTAGGTTCTGAAGAGGTGAGGTTAGTAACAGAAAGTGATTTTATGTGCTGCAAATAGTAACAACACATGTCATATGTCAACACATTTGCTCGTTTCCAGTTCAGGGGTTATGCAGAAAAAGATTTCTGATTGGCGCAGTTTGAACAAAGGTCTCAGAACTTTCCACAGGACACTGGTGCTACAGGCAGTGGGAGTTTTTCTCAGAACACGTTTGGTGGCTAGATGATTCTTTAAATCTAATATCTCTTCTCTGTGTCTTGGGCTAAGAATTGGGGGAGACTTTCGTCTGTTTAGTCCCATATTTCAAATTTGCTCTGATAATTACTGATGGAGTGAATAGATTAGGCATAATGCTCCAACAACGCTGTTTATTCAGGGTCAGCAGGGCTTGGACGGCCGAGCGGTAGGGTAGGTTTGTAGAGCTACACCGATAAGGAAATCCAATAATGAGTAGCTCAAACAGGCTGAAACCAACACCCTCTTGAGGTACCTCTCTGTAAGAAAACACCATTGGCATGGAAGTAGTAGTGCCATTTGGCCTAATATTAGTATTGGTAGCAATTGGCAAGGCAGTAGTAGCACTCGTAACAATTGGCGTAGCAGAGGTAGTAGCCTCACAGTGTTAGCAATAATGGTGCAGTGAATGTTGGGACTTGGGGTCGGGTCAGGGTCACGCCTGCACATTAGTATGCCTGGAATCACCCATGTGCCCCCTCGGCTGATCGCCGACTCAATGGTATGAGCCAGTGAATGCTGCAAAGCACTGTGCAGCCTGGCTGAGTGCCCTGAGCCTGTTAACTTGAATTAGTCCAGACTGTCAGACGTTGTGGGCGCCTGCACACCCTGCACTAGCGGCAGACCTGCAGCAGCCTTACACTGTGTGGATCACCAGACCAGTGCCCATACAAGGCCACTTGATCCATCCTGGTGGCGGCGGCCCAGGCTAGGGCCTGGCTGTGCTGAGAAAGAGAGTAACAGTCCTACGCAGGTGAGGACTGAGGTGCTATGCTGACTACTGCTGACGGTGCCCCCCAACCCTCTCTCTGTCTTAATTAAATGTTATGCATATGCATGGCTGGCTGGCAATGGCTCAGGCTCTAACAGTAACAGCCCCTCATGGGCGGGGGCGGCGTAGAGTATGCTGCTGCAGCATACAGCAATATTATGGAAAATGGAATCAGTTATTGAAGCATTTACAAATAATTTGTTATTGTAATAGCGCTTTCGCTGTATGAGTTGCTCACATCATTAGCATAGACTGCATAATCGCTGTGCCCTGATGCAAGTGTATACCTGGATACAACTTTACGTCTTGTCCCGCCAGTACACTCAACCCCTACTTTCCTTTCAGTTTCACACTGAATGGTCCTCACTGCTGCCGCCGTCGGCCAACCTTATTCTTGCATCAGCATGCCGACTTTCCTGTCACTGCCTGGCTGACCCCTCTGTGCCCTGCTCCTGTGTTCTCGCCCGGTCGCCTCTGCTCTTCTTTCACTGTCTGACTCCTCTCCTGTTCTCTGCCGCCTGTGCATTTTCTTCTATTATTTTTTTTTTTGTGTGTTGGTTACACAGTAACCTTTACAAAGAATGAGTAAAAGGATAACAATGATTAACGTATAGGTACATACAGATGTTTTGTACTGAGATCATGAAAACAGTCAAGTACAGAACTTTCAAAAAGGATAATAATACAGGCTTAATTAACCTTTAATAAAACCAAATGTATCTGCTCTATCATAGATAGTATACTCAAAATCAGGATTTCATTATACATTTAAAAACGTTCTCATTATCAAAAACGCAGCAATTCATAAGGCATTACCAGTCAATCAGTAGCAGCAATCGCTAGCTACATTACAGAATGTACTGTCTAGGCAATTAGTAGTATTTATCTGAACGACACATTTATGGATTTGGCATTACCTTAATCTGATGGTTATCCCGTGATCTACCCCCTTGATCTATCAGCTTGCAAGTGTCAGTTAAAAACCTCACCACAGCAATCTGCAGAGTTACCCTGCATCTGTACATCATGTCTGACCATAGTGTGTTTAACCCACATACTCTGTGTTGGTAACAAATGTACTACAGCATTCAATACGGTCAGCCCTCAAAACCACACAATCAATCAGAAAATGGCTTAACGTTTCCATTGTGTCTGCCAAATTGCAGAATCTGCATAAAGACGATTTACCATTCTGTCTACCTCTAACATCCTTTATTTGACCTGTTTCCAGCATGCTGAATCTGAAACACATGAAATCCTGCCTCTGGAGTTTATCCTGTGCATTTTCTTCTTTTCTCACACCCTCACTTAGCCTTAGTACTCACTGCATTCCCCTATTTCATCTTTCTGTCCACGTGCCTTTGTGGCTTTGCCCTTGTCTCTGCCTAACCCCCTCCATCCTTCTGCCATGCTCCCTGGCCCTATCTCTGTGTCCACAACACTGTGATTGGGTTACCATCTCCCTTTCTCTAGTCTATATGCTGGTCCGTCTCCACTCTTCATCCCTGTGTCCTTTAGTCCACCCCTCTGTCCGGCACTTCCTTCTGCCTTCACTCACCTGCCCCTATTCCCTGTCCACATATCACCATTGCTCTATCCTGGATGCGTGTGTGTGTGTGTCCCTCTCTAATCCCCTCATGTTTCCGATGCCCCCCTTTCTCTTCTTTCCTAGTGTTGTCCTCCTGTCCCGTTCCCACTGTTTTCTTCCCACATCTCACAGCAATGCGCCCCTCCTTGACCCGTTGCCCTCTGAACTATTAATCTAATACTCCACTCCCTGGTAAATCTAGTTTCCTCCGCAATGGTCATGTTGGGAGGGCCGAGTTGCCCCAACTGCCTGCGTGGGACATGTGTGCCCATTTGAGCTTCCAGTGTCCCCTCTGACTGCTGCCCGGCTACAAGGAAGGAGAGAGGTGGCTTAGCAATAAGCAAATCCTAGGGTTACCATGGTCCACGGCAACTAAAAAGATCCTGTGCAGGGGGATGCAGAGAGGATACCCACGTCTGCAACTCCCCCGTGCCCCACCATGAAAAGAGCATGTTTGACCTTTCTTTAGAGCCCCTGGCTTTCAGTCAACTGATACATTCTGCTAGCGGTAGATTTGGTTACAATTTTTTAAAGAAAGAATGCAGTCGGGCCCAGGCCTGCCACAATGGTGAAGGAGGTGGCAGGCAGAAGGGGCAGTTGTCTTGCAGTCCTGGACTTCACACAGGCTGTGTGATGAGAGCATTTATTTTTTGTTTTGGAAAACACCACCTAAAATCCATACTATTGCATCTGAGTGGGGAGCAATGGCATATGAGGGACACAAAGGTTGTCAGTGCTGTTTGCATATTGACCCACCCATTGACTACCCAAGGCCATGCTAATCCCTGTGGCCATTACAACCCACTTGCTCGATAGAATTCAGCACATTGAAAGGAAATACTGTAGAACTGAAGAGCAGTTTCACACTCCAATATTTTCAGACAACAGTGCAGCAATCAAATTTTTATATCACACATACAGAAAAGAAATACAAAAGTTCAAATGCACTTCTGCTGATATGTCAAACCAAGTATGTGTGTGTTGTCATAGAACTTTCTATAAAAAGAGCACAGAAACTGTAGATATAATGGAGAAAATAAAAGGAAATGAAAAATCCCAATGGTTTCAATTAGCTCTGTACCTTCTAGCAGAAAACAAGTATGACATTACCACCACCTTCATACTGTGCACATACTGCACTGCAAAACTTGACAATAACAAAAGGCCTTCATGGACAATTAGTAATAATTTGGAACTATTTCCACTGCCAAATGCACGGCAGCAGCTTAATTTGTATGAGAGCATTATAATACAAACAGTGCACCCATTTCAAGCAATAATACTTCTTCAACCAAAAACTGAAAAACTACCTCCCACCGAATTACTGAAAGGCATTTGTGTTAAAGTGGTCTATTTTCCGTAAGATATCAAAGAAAATGTAGACACTCTAGGAGTGCAAAGGCCAATACACAAATCTGTGATTATTCTGGTGAATGGTGTACCTACAAAAGACAAACAAATGTGGCAACACCTATTGGACTTAACCAAAGTTAGAGAGGCGCTGCAGTACCTTAAAGAAAACAATGAATACTAAAAGGAAATAAACGTTCAAGAAAACCTGAGAGAAACAACCAAAATAATTCAGGACTCCTCAACAAGTGGCCAATTTCAGCATCTAGATCCTAGTACAGCCTCCAGTATTTTAGACAAGTACACAATTCACCCACTGCACTCCAAAGACACCATAGACGATGCACTAGAAACATATCAAATGTGGCAAATCAAAGGAGCGCCAATCAGTATATGGGAAAAAAGTGTGGAAGCACAAGCCTTTCCTCCACTCTTCCCCACTGGAAAAGGTGGAAGATATGATGAAAGAAGCACACAAATAACAGCATCAGAATACCGCTGTTTACGAATTTATTCTGAAGACCCCAGATTTAAACAGAACATGGCGTACATATTCCACCTGCTCTTTGAAAGTAAACTAGCAATGCTATGTTATGGAGTTGCTCACACATTAAAAACAGGATCCCATTTCCAAAACATGTCTGCTACACAACTACTTCAAAAGGTGCAAGAGAAGGACGAAGTTTTACAGTCAAGTGTTACAAATCTCTTGGCAAACATGCATGGTACGAAAGAGTACTGGTTTTGACGGCATGCAGATGTCTGGTGTATGCTACGCAACCTTGGCCCTCCCACATGGTTTGTCACTTTAACTTGTGCTGAGTATGCATGGGAACACTTGCTCACTTTTCTACGCATAGCAAACCAAAACAAAACAGGTATAGACATGAAAACACCAGGAGAGCTTTGCTCTCTCGATCCAGTAAATGTTTCATGCTACTTTCATCATCGCTTCCTTGCCATGCTGCACTTCATTTGCAATAAAGCACTTCTTCAACTCGGAGAAGTGGAACACTTCTTCTGGAGAAAAGAATATCAAGCCAAAGCAGCACCACACATCCACATGCTTTTGTGGATTAAAAATGCTCCTAAATTTGGTGAGGAAAGTGCTGAAACTGTTTTGCAGTTCATTCATAAATATGTCACTTGCAAAATCCCTTCGGAAAGTACCCATAGTGACATACGAGCACATATTTTACAATTCCAAAGACAGAAGTGTGGCAAGTATTGTTGACGCAAATATAAGAACAGAGGCAAATACTACACCAAATGTCGCTTTGGTTTCCCTAGACCAGTTTCAACAACAGGCCAAGTAAACAGCTTCATGTCTTCGGTTCAACACAGTGTGAAAGGAAAATCTCATAAAAACACATACTGCATAAAAAGGAGCAAAGCATCAAAGTACATCAATGATTACAATGCATTTATTGCCCTCTTATGGAATGCCAATGTTGATGTACAGTACATTGCAGACAATTCCACTGCTGTTGCACGATATGTCACCAGCTACTTAAGAAATGCAGAGAAAACAGAGCTGAAAGACCTCTGGGATGACATATCAACTGACAAAACACTGGCACAAAAATTGTACAGCTCTGGCATTAAAATGCTGTCCCATAGAGAATGTGGCAGCTACAAAGCCACTGACTGCTTAACTGGCACAGTCTTATATGGGAAATCAGACAACATAGTGTGGCCAAGACTTGGGCCTGCTGCATCGAGAAGAGGAGTACTTAAATCATATGAAGACATACAAACAATAGCTAAAAGCAATCCCAACAGCCAAGACATTTTGAAGAACAATTTATCAGACACATTCTACCCAAACAGAAGTAGTACTTTGGAAGACTTGTGCTTGTACCAGGTAGCCCAAAACGTCTCGGACAAAAACCTTACACCAAATGATGGAAAAGGTAGATACAGAGTGGAAAGTTGTGAAGGCAGCCTGGTGAGACTTACAAAATACAGCTTAATTAATCATATGAAGCTGTCCTTAAATACTCCTCAACACAAAGAACTGTGCAACATGGCTCTACTGCAACTTTTTAAACCATGGAGAAAAGAAGGAGATTTATTAGCCACCTATACCTCCTATGAAGAAGCTTTCAAAGCCACTGAAAATACAATTACAGATGAAAACTTTGCATGGTACAAATCCATATTGGACAGTGAACGCCAACAAGAAGAAGAGCTTCAAGTACAACTAACTGTAGACACTTCTGAGAGCAGTGAACCATCACAAACAGGCAGCCAAGAACCACTTGGAGAGCCACTCATAGCAAATGAGGCAGAATTAGCCATGACGGAGGTAACCATCACTATGATTCAGTATGAGCACTCTACAGAAGAGTTGGAAGTACTTAAATCCCAACTAAATGATCAGCAGCGTACCATTTTTGTAGAAGTCAGTAAAACCATTGAACATGGTATAGAACACAAAAGTAAAACTTGCACCTGTGACAACTCCAAACCAGTACTGCTGTTTGTAAGTGGTGAAGCTGGGTCAGGTAAAACAGTCTTTATAAAAATGATCAGTAAGTATC
The DNA here is from genome assembly GCF_040938575.1 of Ambystoma mexicanum. NCBI lineage: Eukaryota > Metazoa > Chordata > Amphibia > Caudata > Ambystomatidae > Ambystoma > Ambystoma mexicanum. The sequence continues at coordinate 628,576,071 of NC_090937.1, forward strand.
TCCAACAATTAACAAACAACAACCATTCTGCAGTTATAACCACCCCTACAGGTTTGGCTGCCTACAACATAGGTGGAGTCACTCTACACTGATTGCTACTCCTTCCAGTAGAACACCTAAACAAATTAGAGTACTATAAACTTTCAGCAGAATCTGCTATGGAGCTACACAGAGTTTTAAAACAAATGAAAATGCTCCTAATAGATACAGTGAGCAGACTACGAAGAGCAGGAAAACATGTCATTTTTTTCGGAGATCTCCTTCAATTGACACCAGTCAAAGGTGAACCTATCTTCAAAACCTTATGACACAAACAGTGCCGTAAAAGTTTTGGAAGCATCGGGAATGTAAATATTTGGCAGCATTTGCAATATAGAGAACTAACTCAAAACAGGCGTCAGTCTGCAGACCTCACCTATGCCAACATACGGATTGGTGTACTATCAAAGGAGGCGCAGTCTACCCTCAATAGTAGATGGATCCATGAGCTGTACGGGTGTAACACGTGTGCTACAGATGTCATAGATCAATTAGTTCAGAAAAATTTCAGGAGAGTGGCCTTAATGCCAACTCTAGCAAGCTGTGCACAATTTAATGCAACAATGCTGCAAAAAAACCAAACACTAGTGCAAATTCATGCCACAGACAAACTGGAAGTACACAGTGTGACAATTCCTATGTGTCAACAAGGCATAGTATGACTACAAGCCTTAGAGAACTCCATCTCCAACACAGCTGGTTTGGAGAACCTTTTTACTTTAAGTGTCAACTGTAGAGTTATGCTAAAGCTTAACATTGAAGTAGCAAGGTTTAGTTAATGGAGCACTTGGTACAGTTGTTAGCTTCCAGACATACCCATGAGACAGCAGGATTCAGTTTGTAAACATCAAGTTTGATAAACTTTCAGAAATCAAAACTATAGGACGCACAACTGTGAGATTCCTTCTTTTCAATAAATATGTATGTACGCAGAGAACACCTTTCTCTCTCACTAGTTTATGCAGTACCTATTCATAAATCGCAAGGTCTCACCTTAGATGAAACATTTATTGATATTGGGCACACAGTCTTCAAAGAAGGCATGAGTTAGTAGCCCTGTTACGGCTACGTACACTGGAAGGACTGTATCTCGTTAATTTTGAAGCAACTGCAGTCAGCGTAGACATTCCTTGCATCATAGAGTACAATAGACTATGTCCACTGTACACACCCCATCTAACAATGTACCCTATTCCTCAAAAACCATAAGCTTTGAAAAGAAAGCTCATTCCATCAGAAGTACTAAATGATTTCGCCACACTACCATCAAAGAAATTGAAAGACAGTAATACTAATTCAACAACCAAAAGCACATACAAAAGGAGTAAAATAGACAAACCATACCAAACTACACCCACAAAAAAATGCCTCTGCAAAGAAACAATGTACCCTTCCATCAAAGAGCTCGACACAGAAGTACCTGGACCATTCAAAGTTTCCAATACAACAGGTGTTAATTGCTATGCAAATGTAACAATCAATGTTCTATTCCAAACACCAGCACTGGTTGAAAACATTTATTTAAATAGTGCAGACCAGTTGTGTTTTTAAATGCTCGTCCTTCACAGAAATGCAGTAAATTATCCTGACACCATTTACAGTGTCTCAGGAATAAGACAAGAATTGGACTACAGTGCTGGAATGGTGAAATTCACTTTAAACTTACAAGAAGATCCACATGAATTTCTAATGTACTTACTACAAATAATGAAAAGAAAAAAAACATACTTATTAATGAAATCTTTCACATTTCCTACATGTGGAAACATACATGCACTCTTTGCAACCATGCCATTGAGGAACAAGTCCCTAAAGAATTCTTTGTGAATGTAGAAATACCTAACTGTGACTCCATTCCATTTCAGCAACTGGTGCAAAATGCAAACCATAGCATGTGGTGTACGTTGTGCAATTCTGATATTCGTTCGACGCTACATATACACTCACATAGTCAATATGTGATATTAATGCTTTTAAAATACTATGCCGATGGTACCAAAAACAACTGCAGACTTACTGCCTTCACACACAAACAGGAATCACTTGGCAAATAAACCTTCACAACTGTATCCATAATCTACCACACTGGGGATTCCACCAATGGAGACCACTATACTGCATACATTAGAAAACAATCGCCATGGTGAGAATGCAATGATACTTCCATCAGTCCAAGGTACAGACTACCTGCAAATCTTGCAAATGTCTATTTAATATTCTTGAAACCAAAATGTCCTCATTGATGTACAAACCTACTATACCGTACTCCCCAGCAGCAACCAGTACCTTTGTAAGTGGAGAAAAAATATTTCTCCTTCCACACTATCAACCTAAAGCAACGTACCATACTAGAAGCATTGACAAAATGCACTACAGTATGTGTTGGACAATTTTATCCCCAATGAACCCAAGGAGTACAGTCACACAAACAGTACATGCACACAAAGCACAGTACCATGAGGGTTCAAAACTATGCTCAGTAATCTCTAAAATCACCACTTACACAAATCAATCACAAGCGCTCCAAGAATAATCGTACAACTCCAACACATATGGATGTATCACCATGTAATTTCGCACTTCAAAATGTACACAGATGTCCAAGTAACCACAGAAATGCACAAGCTTCTCTACGTACCCTTTACAAACGAGACACTGCAAAGAGTTAGAATACACCACCTGGTATCTAACTGCAACCTAAATATGACAATGTTATTTGCAGCATCACAACTACTCAACTCAACCTTCAACAACTACAGTGCTACAAACATAGTGTCAAACACTTCCAAAATGTGAGCAGTTACATTCTGCCAACAGGTACGTAACTACCATCACAATTCTGCACTAGCAGGGACTCTGCCAATGTAGGCCACTATACTGCATACATTAGAAAACAATCATCATGGTGGGAATGCAATGATACTTCCATCAGTCCAAAGCACAGACTAACTGCAAATCTTGCAAATGCCTACTTAATGTTCTTCAGGCTAAAATGTACTCATTAATATACAAACGTACTATACCTTACTCCACAGCACCAACCAGTACCTTTGTAAGTGGACAAAACATGGGTTTCCTTCCACACTATCAACCTAAATCAATGTATCATACTGCAAGCATTGACGAAATGCACTACAGTGTGTTGGACAATTTTATCCCCAATGCACCCAAGGAGTACAATCACACAAACAGTACATGTGCACAAAGCACAGTAGCAGTATTTTCCACTTGATAAATGCAAGGGAAAGTGCTAAGTATGAGGGTTCAAACCTATCCTCAGTAATCTCTAAAATCACCACTTACGCAAATGAGTAAGTTGCTCTCTGCGAATAGTCATACAACTCCAACACATATGGACGTACCACCACGTTACTCCGTAATTGGACAGTACCACTTCAAAGTGTACACAGATGTCAAAGTAACCGCAGGAATGCACAAGATTTTCTACATACCCATTACAATCGGGACACTGTAAACAGTTAATATACGCCACCTGGTACCTAACTGAAACCTGAACACGCAAAGGTTATTTGCAGCATCACAACTACCCACCTCAACCTTCAACAACTACTATGCTACAAACATGCATCACAAACTTCCAAACTATGAGCAGTTACAGTACGCCAACAGGTACGTAACTACCGTCAGAAATCTGCATTAGCACAGAACAATGTCATAATACTTGCTAACCACCAGTACCAACCTAACGCATAAACAATCAGTGGTACAAAAAGGAAGCAGGAAAACATTTACAAATAACCATCTGCTATACAACGCCATCCATCCTACCAATATATTTAGTCCAGATATCGTACACCCTTACATTTCCTCCAACTTAAAGAGTACACCTTACAAAGTGCTCTACCCACTTCAAACATCACTATCATTCATTGTGCACCATAGTAGTAACGAAATGTGGAAGGTTTTCTTTGAATCCAACATTGATTTTTTTTACCCACAGACCCAATGATTATGCAAAGATCCACGGGAACTGTGCTGATTGCACAGTAAACTGGGTCAAAGCACAGTACTTACGACATACTAGTTGTGAGGGTCTGCAAAATAAAGAAATGTATACTATGTAGTGTACTGCAAACTAAGAAATAACTGCTAACATATTCTTTTTTCTTTTCCCACAGATAATGTAGCAACCAGTACCACATTTTACACTCCATACACAAAACACAGTACAGGCCTTCCTCAATCCAAACAGTAAGTCTTCAACGATTGCTATTATACCTCTGTACAATATCCATAGTGCAACAAGTGCACTTATTTGTGCTATACCCATACCAATACCACCATTTACAATGCACACCCATATTACACTACGCAGCTTGTGCCTATGCCCTACACGCTTCACTACACCCTGTACATTATAGGGCCTCCAGCCATACACTAAACATTGTACACCCTGCTCACTATTGTCACTGCACTGCAGAACTATACATACAGACATCTATCCATGTACCACTAACCCCACACATAACACAGCCACCTACCCCTTAGCCACTCCAGCTGACATTCTCTGCTATTTCTTCCACAAAATACATAACCTGTGTCCTACGTACGCTGGTCACCTAAGTGTATCATAAGTTTACACGCTGAATAAACAACCCTACAGTAAGCTACCCTACAATGTGCACAATCACAGCAGTACATCTTACATAACTTTCCTAACTGCTGCAACATTTGGCTCCTTGCTTTCCACTGGCACAGTGTAGGTCATTAGGTCATTTTCATTGTTATGAACACCATTTCCAAGAAACGTATCCCACCCATATTTCAGTGCAGCACATACAACATAGCTCCCAAGCCATATTGCAAGCTCTGCCTTACTGCTTAACTTTTTAAACTTCTGTTTCCCTTTTTCATTGTGCAAAGGAAACACAATTTAAAGCCCATAACTGCCTTACTATGTTAGACAAACGTTCACACTAACTGCTTTCCTGTCCTGAACAGTAGCCCCAAAGAAGGTCATGCAGCACGACACCAAACTGCGTACGATGGACCACCCACTCACCCACGTCTTCTAAAACAGTGAACATAGTCTGACATCACGCACCGTTGCCTGTTAACACACTGCACATATAATTGGTCCTTACCCACTGTGAAAGGACATTTTATGTATTTTGACATCCCTGCATTCACAGAACCATGTGTACAGCACCATCATTTCACCTTGTACATTGCACTACCTTCACCGTACAGAAACTAGAAAAATTTGTAAATACTTTTTACAATAGCAACATGTTGCCAGCTGGTTCTTTCTTGTCTTTCCTGAATCATCTCTGGAAATCAAAACCTAACATTCCTTGCCTTCAACAGAACACACTCTCATTGGAAAACAGCCTTGAGGGGGAAGCATGTTTAGCTCCAAGGTCAGATATTGTATAGAAGTCTAGCAAAAAAAAGATACAGAACTTACACTGCAGTTCCTCTGTCCATGTGCCCCAAAGGTAGTCTGCAACGATCCCATACGGCGTACACTGCAATCTCACGGCTACCCAATACAAGCATGGAATTTGACGAAATTATGTAAGTACACGTTTACATCACATGTGTATTACAAATAACATTTATTAACGTGCTCCTCAGTGGTGTCCAGTCATTTGGTCGACTAAAAACTGGTCGAATGACATTTGGTCGACGCAATTTGGTCGAAAACCAAATGGTCGAATTTTTTTTTTATTTATTTTTCGGGTTTTCGTTTTTTAAAAAAAGGGGTTTTTAGAGAAAAAAAGAGGGTTGGGGGGACCCCCCCAAAAAAATTAAAAAAAGGGGTGAAAATAAAAAAATAAAAAAATTCGACCATTTGGTTTTCGACCAAATTGGTTCGACCATTTGTCTGGTCGACCAATTTTTTTCGACCAAATGTCTGGTAACCCTCCTCAGTATGCATATTTACCAATGTATTCTACTGCTCACTCCCACTCTCTACCTTACACAAACCTTTGTGACGGCAGTGAAAAAACGGTGTCACTCTGCCATGTCTCCACCATTCCAAGTAAATTGCAACTGTCATTGTACTTTCTTTTGCTTCCATTCTTCCCCGCCCCCTCCAACTGCACACATACAATGCAAGACAAACATGGAGCGCAAGTCATACAGTAAAGCACCACACCTTCTGCACACTCATACACTCCTGCATTCCCTGTTGTGCCCTTTGTATGCCCTATCACACAATTACTATGTCTAAGCACCCTCAGTGCACAGTACATTATAATGGCCACAGGTGCACACAGAGGTCACCTGACACAGAAACATGAACAGCTCACATTTCATTGACGCACTTCTTACCAAAGCCGCTCCTCCATTCTCCAGCAATCCGAGGTGACCCCCATTAGGTCTCTTATTGTATTACTTTCTTTTGCAAACACACAGACACATTGTGCCGTGGGTCCAACTACACTCGCTACCACTGTCAACTTTTGTAAAAAGGAAACACATGATAACAGCATCTAGTCCCAACAGGTCCAAACACATTTTCTTGTGTGCAGCCGTACAATCACAGTATTACCTACAAACCAGAGACCAAGGCAGTGGGTTAACATATGACGCTACGCACTATCACACAGTTCATGGTCTATCAGGCATTCAGCTATGACTACAGTATCCTTCTTGAAAGTTTTGTCCTGTACGCTGCAACTAATAACTGCTACTTACATCTACTCTTATTCCTCTTTCTACTCATATATCTAGCACCATACTGCGTGTGCCACACCTTCCACATTCCAATAGATGGCTGGCGGACAAACCATTGGAATATTACCATAAGCAATTTCTTCTCCATTGTTATTATCTTGGCCGACCGATATGGCCCGGTATGTCCACTTGCGGTTCCTGCTATACGAACCAACCTGCAAACCTTTACTCTGTAAACCATCCCAGAGGCACCATATGCTACCTTTGCTACCTTTCAAAGAAAATGTACTCTTCCACATGGCCCACCAAGCACCACTACGTACTCCTCCCACTTTGCCAGACGAGAACAGAAGTACAGAATTGCACAGACGGCATTGCTCACTGGATTTTGTTTGCAAAATAAAAGAACAGTGAATTCACCAACTGGGAGATTGTCATTTACATTGTGTGGCAAAATAAAGCACTTCTAACCACTCACTGTATTGTTAGTAAAGTATGGAATGTTTTGGAACCGTACACGAAGCGTGCGCATGTACGCTTCTGCTTTTGTTTGTGTTGTTCCTTTCCAGAGTTACGTTCTCACATGACAGAGTGTGCTACGCGTGGCATGCACATAAAATAAATTGCTGGACTGCACGCCATGAGGAACGACTGTCCACAAGTGAAGTCACTGATGCCAGTAACTGCTGCAATGGTGTATGCAGCACACAGACATAGCTAACTGAAGTGATGCACACATTAAAATTGCACAAACTACCAGCTCCAATCGCTTCCGTTGCCCATCAGAACAAGTACACCAAACAAAGGTAACAGTCTGATGGCCTGCCATCCTGTATGTAGCTGGATTTAACAGCGTTCTTAATGTTATCGTCTGAAAATGTATGTGTGTTCAACTGTACATTATCCATACTTTACATGTGTAATGCTTATTAACTCGTGTCATTTTGCACTACCTTCCTTCGCTCTCAAAGTACAGGGTATCACGAGAGGCATACCATACTGTACATTCATTGTGGCATCTCAGTATGTGAATGGAAAAAGGCCAATGACATAAACCATATTCAAGTACAGTCACTTCACGCCACCTCTACTGGGGTGCCAACTGCAAAATTTACTCCACAACCATGCTGTCACAGTGAGCACCCACAGGACACATACATATTTTCAACTGTGTACGCTGCAGTTACATATCAGTATAAGAACGGATCCAAAGAAGGCAACATTCTGAAATCCACTTCCAAACAATGTCCACATTGTTACTTCAAACTCCCGTAGCCATCCATACACAACAGTAGACGCTTGCCACTCCCAGCACAACATGATACACCGATTACAAAAATCCCTATATCATCTGCAATACATGCTCCATCTCCAACAGCCTCTGAAGGTTGTCGTCTGCGCACCTGCCCCACAACTCTTTATATGTTAGTATCTGCATACATGGGCCATGTCAGAAATGTTACGCAGTGAAAAATTCCTTTCATGTCCCACTTACTTACTACTCTCCCTTAAGCAAAGCTCTGTTCACATCCACACCATTCCTAACACAAATGGTGTCTTATCTCTTTGCTCCTTTATAAACTGTACCATGTCCTCCACCGTGATTCTGCAAAGGCGGGGACCTTACGACACTTATATATGTACAAGTGTACTGTATGGCACAAGGTATGCTTATAATAAGTTATGCAAATGACCTAAGTCAAAGTGAAAATACTCTTTGTACGTATGTCTGCAATCCACATATAAATATCACAGTACTCCCATACATAGCAGCAGTGTGTTCCTGGTTTGTTAGCAAAAGGCTACTCCTTCGCCACACCCACTGCAAAACAATAGACCCATGCATGGAAGCATGCCACCAGTTACCTTTTCTGTCCACATGTACATGATGATTCAGTAATGAACCCAATGAAGGGAACCTTCTGTTACCTACTTCCAACCAGTGCCCACCCAGTTATGCCCAAGAGCCCGGGTTTTGTAGGCACAATACAACATGCCACTTCCATTGCACATATCCTCATATTGTCTCCAATGCACTCTACCTGGACTAAATGCACTGTTTCTACGTATGTTTCCAATTCACACACCATTATCACAGTCCTCCCACATATGCCAACATTGTGTCTCAGGTATTGTGCCAAACACCTATGCTACTCTTTGTACATATGTGTGCAATCCACATACCAATATCACAATACTCCCATACATTTTAGCATTTCCTTGCGGTGTTATTGGCAATAACCTACTCCTTCGTCACAACCACTGCAAAGCAATGGAGGCATTCATGGAAACATGTGACCACTTGTCTTTCCTGTCCACAGGTATTGATTGGTATGGTAATGGTCCCAATCAAGGCAACAATCTATAACCTACTTCCAACCAGTGGCCACCCTGTTATGCCCAAGGGCCTAAGACAACATTCTATACCCTACTTCCAATCAGTAGCCACCCTATTATAACCAAGGGCCCCAGCCATGCACACAAGCCATTAGTGGTTTCTCAGGCACAATACAACATAGCACTCCAGCTGCAAATATCCTCATATTGTCTCCAATGCACTCCCCATCCCCAATATAGTCTCCAAGCACTCACCAAAAAAGGATAGTCGCCTCAACAACTGGCCACCAATAAAGTATGTGAGTTCCTGCGTACAAATTCATTCCATGTGCCAATCTCTGACTACCCTCCCTAAAGGAGGCTTTGCCCAATCGCTAGGCTCTTTGGTACATAGGCAGAGACCTACAACCTCCACCCATGTACCCAATTACCTAGTCCTACTACACACCCACTGGAAGGCAATAGAGGAATGTATGGTTACATTTCCCATGATGCTTGCCTACCTACAAATATGTATAGTTACACTAACGAACCCAAAGAAGGGCACATTCTCACACGTACTTCCAACCAGTGCCCACACTGTTCTGGCTAAGGGCCTTAGCCATGCACACAAGGCAGTTGGGCCTTTGCAGGCACAACACAACATAGTACACCGACTGCAACTCTTCTCATATTATCTCCAATGCACTCCCCATCCCCTATACAGTCTGCCTACACTGACCAACAAATGATAGTCCCCTGTGGACCTAACCACCAATGCAGTGTAGGTCAGCAGCTGTGGGAATGCTCCACATCTCAACAGTGTGCTGCAACACAATCCTTCCATTTCTGCATGTTGTTAGGGCCTCCCTTGCAGCAACGGTGGGCCCAGACTCGGCCGCATACCTACCCGCTAAGTGTCTCAATGCTCTCCCATGCATGCAGGCATTACAATGCGAGGGTGGTGGCCAAGCCCTACGCTCTTTCTACATGGCATGCCCATGCAGTAAAAAGGCTATGCCTTACCCACAACCACTGCAAGGCAAGTCAGACAAGCATGTAAACAATTCCCCACAAACCCACCGCCGTACAACAACGCAAACGCAGTATGTCAACATAACCACCGGCAGTCGCAGCCTGCAGCACAAACCATTGCAAATATCTTCGCTTCGCCCTATTTCACCCAGCCGATCCTGCAAACTATGTTTTCCAACGCCTTTCGGTGCTCCACTATCTTCCGCTAATCCATGGAGGCGATTCCCAAAAACGTTCACGCACAGCACGCTTCCCTCCAGCCAACCACCACCGGCATCCAATGTTCGCTGACATCACGGTGTCCCGCAGGTCAATCACACTTTGGTCCATGGAGCGAACTGGGAAATGGGTCCACGAAGCGGACCCAGATATCACAAATTTTTTGGAATGTACATTTCAGTGTTTTTCAAAAAAAGTACTGGTCCGATTTCCACCAAAGCCACAAAAGAAGGCTTTCTGACCCAAGCCCCGACTCCTGGCGCAAATTTTTGGGGCCCCTCCCATAACTTTCCCCCCTGCACGAAACCTCACGCAACTTGGCGAAAACATTCAGAGCTGGCCATATACTATTTTTCCACAGTTTGGTGAGGATTTGTCCAGGGGGAGCGAAGTTATAAGCCACCAAAAAGTGCTCTTTCTATGAGTTCGGCAACTTAACCATAACTACACGGCCACTACCGCAGGCTGTGTAATTAGTGAGCCCTATTTTATAAAAAGAAGCTGTGTTATCACCTAACATAGTTGTGGACATTCCTTTGTGGGGGTGTTCAGGAAACACTGTTTTTAAGAACCAGCCTGCATCACCTCCTGAAAACTTAAGTCTGGCTGCTCGTCCATTGCTATCAAATTGAGAGCCTTGGCTAGAGTATTCTGTGCCTTTACCCTGCCATATAGAGGGCAGAAGATTAGATACCCCATCCAGTCTTTATAGTTCTCTTGTATGCCGTCCGTGCTGAGGCTACAGAACTGGCTCATCACAGGTTCTCCTCTGCAGGCTCTCTGATTCCATCTTTTTCTTGTCAACATGTCCTTTTGCTTTGCCAGTCAAATAGATGTTCCTGTCGAATAATGCAGAAAGTGAGAAGTTGCTTGAAAGCTCTGGACAGGCAGAAAAAAATACAGCAAACCAAACATGATATTTAGAACAGTCCACCTTTCTTTGGCAAGACTGTATTCCAAATGTGTGCACAAACAGGTCTATGGTTGCAAAACAATATCTCCCTTTAAGTTTGTAGACTGGTGGAATGATACAACATTCATCAAACAAATATACAAACTGTGGTTTTCTTAATTAAAAGGCATCCTGTGATGGCGTTCAAGTCTTAAGTATGTATATATTTATTTATGTATTTATATATGCAGGAGTATAAAGCTCTTTTGATCACAAAAGAACGCACACTAGATAAGACATATGACTTGATGGGAAACAGTGATCTTCTTAGAATGGGGTGTTTTTGAGGGACAATCTGACCAGGTTGTGGACACGAGTAAATGAACAGTCACAAGGGACAATACATAAGTGGGCATATGTAGATTAAGCACAATCAACTTTGGACATTTTTAAGTGAAGGTATGAGGTACAGCCAATTGTGCTCGCAATGTGACCATGATGGATGATTTGCTACAGGCAGAGGAAGTGAAGGACAGAGGCAAGAGGAAAATGTTAGCTAGCAGGCATATGAGAGGTAGTTTCAAAGTGTCACTCGGAGGCGAGGAGGGAGGCTTTTAGTTTGGTTTGAACAAATCCGTGTGGGCTATTTCTTAGATGTACAGGGGAAGAGAATTCCATACAAGTGGAGCAAGAAGAGAGAAAGAGCGGAAGTGAGAGGCAGCACAGGAAGGGTGAAGAGCCACAAGGGTAGTTGAGAAGGCAGAGAGGAGATTACAAGAAGGCTTGTAGAGTTCAATAGAGGAGAATGGATACACTGGTGCCTTACCATGGATAGATTTGTGAACCAGGAAAAGACAATTAAATCTGGCCCTGTTTTGCATCATCAGCCATCCAGCCTGGTGATGGGACAAGGAAGTAGGTGTGATTTGCCGGAGTTCAGAGAGAGTCCTGGTAGCAAAGTTAATGATATTGTCAAGAGGACAGAAAGCATAGTTGGGGAGACCAAAGAGGATGCTGGCACAATAGTCCAGTTTAGAGAAGACAAGAGTGGTTAGGAGGTGCGTGGTGATGTTAAAAGGAATGAGGTGCTTGGTTTTCCAAATATATAGAAGGTTGAGTCAAGCTGCTATTCCAGTTTTGGAGATGTGAGAAGGGTCATAAATGATGACACAGAGAATTCTAGCTGAAGAACAGTAGGGGAGAGTGTCAGGTGGGAACTGGATAGGCAGAGGAAGAGAGAGAATTAATTTCTGTCAGGGAAGAAGAGCACAACTGTTTTGGTAGAGTTTAACATCAGAGAGTGCAAAGCCATCCAATATTTAAAGTTAGAGAGGTAGATGGAAATTTTGATAGACAGGTCAAAGGAGAGTTCAGGAAAACAGAAGAAGATTTGGCTATCGTCCATGAAGATTTGGTATGTAAACCCAAAGGAGGAGATTAGTGCTCCAAGAGCAGAGGTGTAGAGTGCAAAGAGGATTGGACTGAGGAAATAGGCTTGTGGAACATCAACAATTAGAGAGGTTAGTTCAGAGGTGTTGATGCTCCAAGAGACAAAGAATTGGCAAGGTGCAAGGAAGGATTCAGTCCAGGCAAGGGCTTGTATGCAAATCCCAAGAAGACAGATAGTATTAAGGAGATCTGAGGGATTCACAGTGTAAAAGGCAGGAGCCAGGTCAAGGAGATAGAGGATAGGTTGGTGTGCGTAGCAGAGGAGATGAAGTTGGACACATTCATGAGAACAGTTTCGTGGAGTTGACTGATAGGAGCGAAAACTAGCTTGTACTGGATCTCAAGGTTGTTGATGTCTAAGAAATTGTTAAGATGAGTGAACACAACCTTTTGAGCACTTTAGAGTCACGTGGAAGGGGAGACACAGTGTGAAAGTAATCCGGGTCAGCCTCTTTCTTTTTTAGGAGAGGAATGATTTTGGATGTTTTAAAAACACAGGAAAAGAAAGCAGAGTTGAAGGACAGGTTAAAGAGTTCACCGAGGTGAGAGGCCACAGAAGAGGCAATAGGCTTGACTAGCTGAAGACCAAGAGGGTCTGACGGGGCAAAAGAGTTGTCAGCCTGCATCAGTAGAGATAAGACCTTGCCAAAAGTGGGAATTAGAGGCAGAGGATGATGGTAGAGAAGAATATTATAAAATGTAGGAGGAGGGAGTGTGAGGAAGGTCAGAAAACAGTCTCTAATTTGGGAAATATTTAGCAAGCTCATTAGCTGTGAGCGTGGAGTCGATAGTCATAGGCGGTCATTATGGTTTATAGTGATTTTTTCTAATGACATTTTTTCGAATGCCATTATGTCGAAAAAATTTTGTCTAAAAAAAAAATTTCGAATGTCTTTTTTTATTTTTATTTTTTTTATATGGGGGGTTCCCCCCAACCCCCTGTTTTTTTAACCCCTTTTTTACTTACAAAACAAACAAAAAAACTATAAACTAAAAAAAAGACATTAAAAAAACAAATCGGCGAAATTCTTTCGACTTAATTGTATTTCGAAAAAATGTTTTTGAAAAAATTACCGGATACCGGTCATTAGATGTTTCCCATTATCCTGCCGTTAATTCCGGTGGGATACAGAGAAATGGACCTACCTTACCGGTGCCTGATATCCCGGTATTACCAGGATATTACAAGTGCTGGCAATGGAGGTCATTCCCCATTCCATGGAGTCCCATAGGAGTCCATGGGGAGAAATGGCACCAGAAATGTCAAAATCAACCCCACTTAGAAGCAGTCACTGAACCATTGGCTCCTTGTTGATCCTTTTTGCTTTATCTCCTGTGCACTGTACGTTTCTGTGTATGTATTTAGAACAGCATTCAGACAGATTATGTTTTAATGTTTGTTTTAGTACTGGTGAACTGGGGTAACCGAACCAGCCCTTTAAGATGAGGTAGCGATACTTTGAGATGGATGGGGATGCAGAAGATACTCAAACATCAATAATCAAACTATCTCAGAAAGTTGGCTAAAATAACATCTGTTTTATTAGCAATTGTCTAAAACAGGGAGTTACAATGAACACCGGCAAGTTCTCTCGATCTTCTCACTCGGCAAGTTTCATAAAAAAGCAGATTATATACCAAAAAGTCGTCATCATTGACATCATCCTACGTTGCAAAGGCATATGTTCCATACTTGTCTGGGAAAGTGATTGGGTCTCTAACATCAGGTGGGGCATCTAAACACTCCCCTCATACAGGTCACTATGAACATCATCAAATACACAACGTTCCATTGGTTACATAAACTATAGGGCTCTCTATTACGTAGCCCTCTATAATTGGTTGGCATCCTCATACCCTACTTTACTTTTCTACATACCCCAGCAGCACGCAGGCCGGCCTCCAGGTGCTGGTGGGCTGGTCTTGACCATATCTTGCCACCAAATAGCCTGTCATCTATAATTACCCTAGCAGTCTACTCGTCAATTAAGGCTTTGAACTCGGCCTTGGAAATGTTCTTTGCTCTGGAGAATACGAGAGAGTCTAGCATACTATGGGCCTCATTACTCGGATGGCGGTAGGGATTTACCGGTACCGGTAAAATACCGGTACCGGTAAATCCCTACCGCCTTACTACGAGGTCCCTTAGCGGGTTGGTGCTTTAACGCCTGCTTTTTGCAGGCGTTAAAAACCAACCCGCTAAGGGACCTCGGAGCTAATTACGGCACCGCAAAATTGCGGTGCCGTAATTAGCGCCTTCCCCATTCCCATAGAGCCCTATGGGGCAGAAATGGGAATGGGGAAGGGCAATGGCGGAAGGGGGATTTACCGCCCCACCAACCTTGGAATGGGGCGGTAAATCCCCTTTCCGCCAAGGCGGTGCCGGTATTTTACCGGCATGAGCCATGGCGCTAATAGCGCCATGGCTCACCGCCTTCCGTGTAATGAGGCCCTATGTCTCCTGGAGTTGGTGTAGCATGTCATGATTATCGGTTTTCACTCATCCATGTGATTGAAGACCTTGGGCCTCATTACAGGGACGGCGGTAAGGGTTTACCGGTACCGGTAAAACCTTACCGCCTTACTACGAGGTCCCTTTGCGGGTTGGAGAATTTAACGCCTGCTTTTTGCAGGCGTGAAAAACCAACCCGTAAAGGGACCAGGGAGCTAATTACGGTACCGCAATTTGCGGTGCCGCAATTAGCACCTTCTCCATTCCCATTATGCCCTATGGGGCAAAAATGGGAATGGGGAAGGGCAATGGGGCAAGGGGGAATTACCGCCCACCAACCTTGGAATAGGGCGGTAATTCCCCTTTCCACCAAGGCGGTGCCGGTATTTTAACGACATGGACCAAGGTGCTAGTAGCACCTTGGTCCACCGCCGTCCGTATAATGAGGCCCCTTGTTTAGAGTTCTGATGCATTTAAAATACTACTATTTAATGAACCGCTGAGGTCTTCTTTGTTCCTGTGCCTCTCTTCTAAACAGGGGTTTGTTCTTTTCATACGTTTGTAACTACTGTCTGATCATTCAGGCCCAGAGCAGCCTTGACTTCTTGGTGCTGGTCCAGCCTCACCTTTCTTTGGTTTATCTCTGTAATTCCATTGCTTTTCAGCTGTGATACACAGGAAAAGCCTTTCTTTTTCTGGGTCCAGCTCTGCTAAAGTGCGTTGTGGAATCGTCCATAGTCCATTTGTTTCAATAAATATATATTTATATGTATATATTTGGCGCATGCAGCAATCTATTCACTACATAGCTAGCCTTAAGAATGCTTTGTTTGCTTGTGTTTCTTGCATCTGTACACGTGTAAAAGGACTTCATATCTTCATAATTTCTGTAGCATAAGCATCTTCATCTCGAGCCCGAAATGTTGCTTAGCTTTAACACTTTCTGAACGCTTTTAGAATGTCTATGTTCTCTTGCCTCTGCAACTCTTCTGGGTGCATCAGCCTTGCTTCATGTGACGTCACCAATCTTCCCTTTTGCTCATTTTTCACACTTTTTCTGGGATTTCATTCAAATGGCCATCATATTGTCGTGTATGCAGGTATGTTTTTTTCAATGGGAACCTTGCTTCCAGAATTCTCCTTGATATTGTGTATTTTCACTGGCACTGCACGTGTCTCACACTCTGGTTCCCAACATATAGGCAACATGGGAGCGGTGCTTGAGGTGTGGGTACTTGGCTCCTTCTTTACACTGCAATCTCCTATTTAGATTTTGTTTTAATACTGTATTTTGGTGTGGTCCTGCCCTTTTTTGTGGCCTATTCTGAATGAGGTGGAATCTTAGTAAGTGTGTTTCATTCCGAATCTTCTGGGACTCACTCAGTCAGTCAGGTAATTTTGTGCATGCAGACAGTATGGGGATAATTAATAGAATTTAGCGCAGAAGTAGCGCACGTGGCTGGCGCACAGAGGGAGCGTGCGCCAGTCTGCGCCAGCCGCGTGCGCCAAAACCCATTTTAGCGCACAGCGTATTCATAGATACTTACATCCATAACCAGCCATGGCGCAGAGTGGCGCAGCGACCCTGCAGCAGCGCCAGTTACGCCCCCCAACCCCGCCCTGTGTGCCAAAAAACATTGCACAAATCCAGTACATGGCGCAAAGGCCAGTGGACCAGCACACAGCCCCCCAACGATGAAACTCCCCGTGCACCCCTCGGAATACGTGTACCCCGCTCACGCTAGCAAAATCGCGTGTAAAACTCCCTTCGCACCCCTTGGAATACGCATACCCCGCTCGCGCTAGCAAAATCACATGTAAAACTCCCTGCGCACCTCTCGGAATATGCGTTCCACGCTCGTGCTAGCAAAATCACGTGTAAAACTCCCTGTGCACCCCTCGATATATGCGTACCCCACTCGCGCCAGCGAAATCACGTGTAAAACTACCCGCGCACCTCTCCGAATACGTGTACCCCGCTGTGTCAGGTAAAATGCGTGGGAAAAGTCCCCCCTGTGGTGTGGGCTGCCTGCGGGGCATGGACTGGGGTGATGGGCTGTTTGCGGATCATGGACTGGGGTAATGGGCTGTCTGCGGGGCATGAACTGGGGTAATGTGCTGCCTGCCGGGCATGGACTGGGGTGATGGACTGCCTGCGGGGCACCGACTGGGGTGATGGGCTGCCTGTGGGTAATGGACTGGGGTGATGGGCTGCCTGCGGGGCATGGACTGGGGTGATGGGGTGCCTGCGGGGCATGGACTGGGGTGATGGGGTGCCTGCGGGGCATGGCTAGGGTGGATGGGCTGCCTGTGGTGCATGGACTGGGGTGATGGGCTGCCTGCAGGGCATGGTCAGGGTGGATGGGCAACCTGCGCATATTCCAGGGGTGCGCGTGGAGTTACGCACGCAATTTTGCTGGTGCAAGCGGGGTACATGAATTCCAGGAGTGCACGGGGAGTTTTACAGGGGATTTCACAGTGTGTGTCCTCCCGGGTGTGCCCCCCGTCCCCATACCCCACAGGCAGCCCATCATCCCATTCCATGACCTGCAAAAACTATATACATAAAGTGGAGCAAAGTCCATTAACTCCAAAAAAAAAGATAAAAGAAAGGAAACCTAACCCTAAAGAACTATGTACAAAGACGGCAGGCAAGTCCTATGGCTCACTTTTTTATGTTCCGGGCAAGGGCATCATCGAATTCCACGTCGATGTTCCGGAGGCGGGCCTCTTCCCTGGCCTCGCGGTCTCACAGGGATGCAGCCATGGCCTCCTCCAACTCCCTGCGAGTTGCCTCGAGGCACTCAGCCTGCCTCAATGCCCGGCGCATGGAGTTTTCCGCCCTGACCATAGTGAGCCGTGCCTCCTCCGCCCGCCGCTGCTCCGCATCTATCTGCTGGCCCAACCACTGCCACACGGAAGACACTCCCAATCCAGGGTCCTCCTGCCCTCGAGCCGATGCCTGCCCCTGTGATGTTGATGGCCCCGAACCATCATCGCTCCCACCCTGAGCCTGCTGCTGACGTGCATGTGCCCTGCCTGTCGATGCCTACACGTTCTCCTCTTGCAGGGGTCCAGTTGGTGGGGTGGCCACCCCTGCTGGACCTCTGACTCCTGACTGGGGCAGGGATGTGTCCTCCACCAGCCTGGCCGCTGGCTCAGGGGCAGCTCCACAGGGTGCCCAGGTGATACTTGGGCAGGAAGATGGCACAGATGACGACTGGCGCATAGGGGGTTCATTTGAAGAGGGGGTCGCTAGAAGATCCAGCACACGGAGGACCCAGCGCCGGTGACCTGTCTTAGTAGGCTGACGCGGTCAATGAGGTATTCGAAATGACGTGCATTGTCCTCACGAGAACTCTGCACGTCATCCAGAATACCACGTTGACGTAACGCCTCCCCAGCTAGGACAGGCTCAATCCGGTCACGGATTGCCACATCCGCAGAGAGGGAGGCCAGTTGTTGTTTGCGTATCCCCTCCGTGAAAACGGGTCTGGACGGAGGCATCCCTGCTGGTGCGGGATGATGCAGTCACAGGATCGGGGACAAGTTTACACACAGGCACCTCCGCGGCGAGCTGTGCTGCCTCCTGTCCCTGGACTGCAATACTAGCACCAGTGGAATCCCCCTCTTCAGTCCCCGTGCATGGGCCTTCCACGGCCTCCTCCCCAACCAAACCCCCACCAACCTGGATGACTCTGTGCCATCTTCCTCCATAGGCTCAGCAGCCCCTACTGCTGCCGAGGAGTACACCTCCAAACGCCGCCTCTTGGACGTACCCTCGGCAGCTGCGGCCACGGACACGGAACCAGACTCCTCACTCCCCGAATAGATGACAACCTGGGAGGGGAGCTGGGCCGTGCATCTCCGGCTGGCGGTTGGATCCCTACCACTGTGCTCCACAGCACTGTCTCTGCCCTCTTCATCAGTTGATGCTACAGACAGGGAGAGACCGAACACAGGCATCAGGGCACTGTACAATGTTCGTATACACACATGACAGTTGCACATGAGTGGCATTGTTAAACTTCACAGATGGCATCACACTCCCCATAACACATATCATTTTAAACCACACACATGCACAAATCAACAGGAATGGTGCATCAGGCAGCAGCATCCATACACACACAACAGCATGAGCATCCAAAGGTCAGGCAGACGTCACAAGCAACACCAGACAGACATGCATTTGTACATCTCCACCACCTGTCACAGTGCAATCACCGGCAACTATGTCACATCTGCCAATTGGCTCACTACATGTCTGTGTCACATGCATCCATGGCATATCACAGTCGCGCACATGTCAAACACACACACAAGCACATGTACACTGTGCATGAAGGTGGAACCAGCATCCATGTGTCACACCCCAACCATGGCATAGTACATACACAGAAATGCCAACATGTGTGCGTCTCCACATGCATTTGTGCATCATGCTTTGGAACACATACACCATAGTTGGGCATCACACATGACTGGACTCACATGGATCAGGCTCATGTCCCTGCACATACACATCCATACATGGGCCTTTCCAGACATATGTCCATACTGGCACACCTCAACATGCACTGCGTCCAATCAGTACACATGGAGCCTTACCGCTCGACTCCGGACGGGTCTGCCTCTCAAGGACCTGGAGGTGAAGAGCTGGGCGTATGCATTCCAGGACCCTCATCTGGTCGTTGGTAAGGCGGACCCGGCACCCCTATGCATCCGCTGCATCCAAGAGGCGCCGGGCCTTCGTGAGGGTCCTGGACCTGAATTCCTCCCAGCGCTTACAGACATGTGGTATGTTGCAGGTTGCCACCCCCTCTGCATTGATGGCAACCACGATGTCTGTCCAGATCCTGCTCCGTCCATCCTTGTCGGCGCAGGTTTTTCCGAAGAGGGCATCATGATGCACCAGGACTTGCTCCATCAGGATGACAACCTCTCCTGCTGAGAAGCTGGCAGCCCTCTGCCTATTTGGCTGGGGGTTGCCAGTGGTCTCAGATGTTGTTTCCCCTGACATGGCAACCCCCGAGGCAGGTGTGGGTGGGCAACTGGGTCCTGGTGCTTGGCAGTGGAGCGATGGAACTGCAGTCGGGAGTATTCTGTTCCAGCAGGGGTGGTCACAGCAACTGGACCCCTGCAGATGGCTGACGTGCAGGCATCAAATAGCAGGGCACGTGGCCAGCAGGCAGGCAGCAGCAGATGGCTAGTGGGAGTCGGCTCAGGGCTCTGGGGGGCAGGAAAATGGCCTTCTGGGCAGGAGCATAGTCTTCCGTGTACTGTCACGTGGCCAGCTTCATATGGAGTGATTTTGCACGTGAAAAAACAGCACGTCAGCGTGTAATCTGAGGAAAGGCCCTTAGCGCTTAAGCGCGTATGTGAGGTAACACGTGCGGGCGTTTCCCTCACCACGGGTGCATCTGCAGGTGCAAAGAAATCACGTCCGCGTGTAAATGCATGTAATTCGAGGAAAGGGCCTTAGCGCGTAAGTGACGTTACGCATGCAGGTGTTGCCTTCAGCATGGGTTAAAGGTGAACGTGGCCAGCAGTCCACTGTACGTTCTGTTCGTGGAGACCGACGCGTGTGTTTACTCTGCTGGAAACACACACGATTACTTCACAGCATCTGAAGTCCGTACCTCTTCTTTTGGCAGGGTGTTGCCTACGTGCACAAGCGCGTGTGTTTTTGATTATTTTTTCCACGCAAGGCAGGCGGTGAGTCGCGCATGCTATTTTTTCCCACTGTGGTTCCCCCTGTGCATCGCGTACCATTTTCGAGGTCATAGTAGCCAGCGTGTTCCATGGGTATATGTTTTTTGTGTCCCTGGTTGCCACACCGTACTGCTGGAGGTATAATCCACACATGTGGGCTACCAGGGTCGCGTGCACATATTTTTTTTCTCTTCAATTTCTTGTGCTTATATTTTGTCAATTTATTATTTATTTATTTTTTGTTTTATTTTTTATTTTTGGGGGTGCCTAAGCATTACGTGACCCATCACTTTTCCCCAGGGGTCACAGACAGCCTTGCAGGTGCACTGGGGTACCTATTCCATCAAGTACCCTGCCCCCTTCCAGCCAATTGCCCAGGACAATTGTTGAGTGAACCTCCCACAGCCTATTTTCCATCTGTACCATGGTTGGGAGGCCTCCAAAGGCTAAGGGCGGCAAAGCTGGGCGTTCGCCCAGGGCTGGGCGTGGTCGGGCACGTGGGCGCGGAGACCAGGGAGGACGGGGAGTCCAGGGTGGCTACAGAGGGGGAAGAGGCTGGGGTGCCCCTCTGGGGCAGGATGCCCAGCCACGTGCTGGTGCAGACATGCCACCACCCCCTGTGGATCTTGGTGATGCAGCTGTTGCATCACAACCTGGCGCCCATATCACCAAACAACAATTTACATCTACTGTCACAGGCCCACCGGTGGTGGTAGCTGAAGGTGCAGCTGTGGGCACCTCCATCCGGGTTCTGTGTCAGCCAGCACATGTTGCGTTGTGTGACAAGGACTCCCAGGATGATTTCCATCTTGTCCAGAGGTTGGGGTCACGTGTGTCCACTGTAGCTTTGACTGCGGCACACATAACTGGGGCAGTTATGACATCTGCTGCCCCGATCAGCAGGGTGCTGATAATTGCATGTGCAGATGCAGCCAACACCACCCTGGCAGGGAGTCAGACCCACGCCAAACCTTCTGTCCTCATACCAACACCCACTGCCTTGGCCCAGCCAACCGGCGCCACTGCCCCCACTGATCAGAGCCACATTGCCCACTCAGGGTCAGTACCACTGGCCAAAAGGAGGAAGCGTACTCCTGCACAAGAGGCTTGGACCCCAGACACGGCTCCGGCCTCCGGCAAGTCAAGGAAGAAGCCTTTCTGCAAGCAGGAACTGAACTTCCTTGTGGACTATGTTTCGGAACACCAACGCGACATGCTTGTGGTCCCACAGTTCCATACAACGCATCACCAGCGTTGGGTCCACTGGCAGCATGTTGCAGATAGTGTGACAGCCATGGGATTCCAGGTGTGCGCAGCTCAGGACTACTACAAGCGTTGGAATGACCTCCGACGCAGTGCAAAACAAAAGCGTGCCTCCAATTATTCCATGTCTCTGGTGACTGGTGGTGGGCCACCACCAGAGGAGGATGAACTCACTCAGCATGAGGAGATCGCTTCAGAGTTCATCCTGGAAGAACAAATCCATGCAGTGGGAGAGAGGATAGATTATGATGCATCATCTGGTGAGTATTGATGCATGTGACTCAATAACATGTGTGTTTGGCATGTGTGTCCCTCCCAGCTATAACTTGGCTCTTTCCTTTCTGCAATCTCCCTCTCTACCTGTGGTGTGCACCAGGGGTTTGACCTCTAGGCCTGACTATACAAACAGTACCTGGCAGCTCTCGCCTACTGCATTATCATTTTCTGCTACCACTTCCAGTGCTATGCTTATGACAACCAACTCATTTCCAGGCTGCCCTTGGGCACCTCTTCTCCCTCCCTTATTTCTGATAGCCTCATTGCCATTTGCAATTGGTGTACTGCAAACAATCTCTGTCTAAATGCCAGCAAGACTGACATCCATCTCATCGGTATACCTTCACCATTCTTTCCCCTCACTCTCTGGCCAGCCCCACTTGGCCCTCGTCTGACCTCCACCTGCACGGCCAACTACCTTGGGGTCACCTTTGACTCAACACATTCCTTTTCTACACATATTTCTGACGTATCTTGAGATAGATCAACTTCTTCACATCTTCAAAGGTACTGTGCCTTCCCTATCGTTCAACTACATGCTCACAGTCTCTCATGCTATATTTTACTCAAGGTTGGAGTACTGTGACAGGCTTTTCAAATAGTCCACCTGCATCCACAATCCACCCTCTACCACTAATCCAGTACAGGACTGCGAGACTTGTCCTTGGCCTCATGCCCTTGGAGCCTACATTTCCAGCTCTGTAATCCCTTCATTGGATGCCAGTGGATGCAAGGATGATACTTCAGACCCTCTGCATTGTGCACAATGATTTTGTGGGACTGGGTGGGAAATAGCTGCAACAATCCCTCTGCAAATTCCTCTCCCCTCTTGAGTCCTTTGCTCCTCCACCTCACACTCCCTCCAGGTCAGTTGTTAATTGAATAGATAAGCTGGGGGCAGATATGTGGGTACGGCTGGGTTCTCCCTTTGGTACAGCTAACTGGGCATTTTGAAACTTGAGGAGAAACATCTCTGTTTTCGGTAGCAACTCAAGACCTTAATATTTGCTCGTGCATTAGCCCCTCTTCTACCCAGCTGAACAGTTTCCTCTGTCGGCACTGTGCCCCTGCACAGGCTCTGTCCTTCGGGCCCAGGTACCTGCTCCGCCTGCCTCCCTGCTACACTGCCTTCATGCCTCTAATTGCAAAATGGGTCCTGTGCGTGTACCCAAACAGTCCCCCACTCTTCTTCTGCCCTCATCAGATATGTCCTATCCAAATTTTCTTGAACTTGCAACTTGCTGGCTGCACTGCCACCTTTTGATTGCCTATTCTATCCTTGACTTCATTTTCCTTCTTTGGTCTCCTCTATTTGGCACTTTCCCCTTCTCCATCTTGAAGGTTCTTCAGCCATTTACCCCTTCTCTATGCAGTTGCGTGTTGTCAATGTCACTGTGCCCAGTATGATAGTTGTTTTGAATTCCTTTTCTCCCTTGTCCCACTCACTTAGATTGTTTGCGCTCTGAGCCACTTGTGTATGAGTGAAATCTTGATGAGATGTCATATCATTTACATCCTTTGTCCTTGGAGCAGTGTGTCTCACTCTGACTGTGCTGATGGCAGTGGGTCCCCATGCACATGTGTGCATGATCATGTTACATGTGCATTCCATGTATGCCCCTAGGTGTCCTTGACCACCGGCTCATTGTGGTATGCGTCCAGAATGATCCAAGTGTCATCCCATTTGGACAGCCATGTCATGCTCACTGTAGGTCTGTGTGTCATCACGCTCGACTTCAGGCTGCCCACATCTGTATCATGCTCATGGCTCCCCCTGTTACAGGCCCACTGTCTCTTTCCAACTGGTGTTGTCTTCTATATGCATGGGTGTACTATTGATGGTTCCTCATCTGTCCTCCATCATGTCCACTTCTCATCGGCTGTAGTGTCATTTGAATGAAAAATGCAATATACGCATGCCTACACTGACTGGCAATGCACAGTTCTGTGTGGAACATTTCATTGCCATGCAATGCATCCCTTCTATTGCCCAGAGGGTGGGTGTTTCACAGAATCCATGCTACATGGTGCATGCCTTTTGCACATGATGGCTGCATTTGCTGTTACACTGCCGTCATGTTTGGAGATTGTCATCACTACGTACATGTTGATGTTGTAAGTTGAGGGGCTACACATGCACTGCACCGCACACACCCACTCCGGTGCCAAGTTAAGCCCTTCAACATGCAAACACAATGCTGGTGTGTGATGGGGACCTGACATGTATGTCCGTACGTAGAGCAGAAGCCGTTTAGAAGCACAGTTCAAACAAACTGCTCTCGAGTCCGTGCGCGCCTCGACGGGCTCCACTAATTAAAACGGAACTTCCGTTTTTACGTACGGACCCGGCAGCAGTTTGAGGAACCTGGCTGCATTACGGTGGCAGCTCTACGACTGCCGGGGATCACGCCGCCTGTGCTGACGCGGATTTGGTCTGCTCAAGATTACCAGGTGATGGGATTTTTTCCCCATCCAGCCTGAATATTTTGCACCCTGATAAGATCCAAAGGGTGCACTATCAAGAGAATTTCGCTCTACTTTGATTGCTACTTTTGGATATATTCAAGAGGAACCTCTTCTCCCTTTGAAGATGGAACACATTGATCATCCTGGTGAATTAAGGAAGAACCATTTGAAGAAGATTGGATACATGGAATAACTTCAAGACACTTTTGTATTGCTTGGCCATAAGTGTCTCTTGAATATTTAAATGTAGAGAAATTGTCTGTTTAGATTTTAGAATTAATTACCTAATCTGTCCTGTCCTGAGGAAGACGATTGTCAAGCTTTCTCTCTCTTGCTAGGGTGAGAGGCAGACAGCTTAGACACTGTTATTCAGTCGTCGAAACTACCTGCGTTAGATACCAGTACAGCCCACGATACGGTTGGGAGCTGTACCAGGTACTGGTTGTTGACTACTTTGGTCAGATTGGAGACAAGTATTGGCTTTGTTGCAGTATACATTGATGCTTTCCTGCTTGTCTGTTTTCAATAATGAATTGGTTGGTTTGATTAGGGTACAACCTCCTTTATCCCGCAGAAAATATTGATTATCCTGGTCTGCGTGGACGTGTTGCCCTTTATAACTCTTTACGCCTTTTCAATTTTTGTATACCTTTCTCTTTCCCCTTTTCTGCCTTAATTTTGATTATAAAAAACTTGTTTGGAATACAGATTGGGCACTAATTGGGGATTTTTGCTGTCCTCGGATGTTATGTACTTTTGAACTATGTTATGTACAGTGCACTCATGCTTACATTTTAGGATGGCTACTAAATTAATATGCACTTTAACTGGATATGTTCAGCATTGATTATGTGTTTTTATGCTGTTTTTATCATGTGTATGGTAATTGAATATGTGTTTATTAAAGATTGATTGAATATTTTTCACGTTCATTGACCTGGTCTATCCCCACATTTAGCTCCTTTAGAGTGTGCAGTTTATTCCATTGATCCATTCTATGGCTTCATTCACATGAACCCTCTTTCCCCTTGGTTGGCGTGTTTTGCTTTGGTTTTCCCCTGGGTTCATGTTGTTGGGGACGCCTATTCTGGATTACATACATCCCAGACACAGTGGTCAGTTCACATGAGCAACAAGGCACCAGTGGTTGTCGTGGGGTGGCAGCCGTCTGCAGAGCTGACTCTGAGTCAGGCTCTGATGTATCCCCTGAGGACTATGTTGAGCCGGATCTGCATCATGGCATGTCGTCACCGGTAAGTGATCTTGTGTTGGATTATCTTCTGTCCGCACCACCTGCAGTAGGGGGCCAGGCAGGGTTGGAATGTCTGCCTGTGCTGGTTACGGGTGCATGGTCACACTCAACACGAGTTGGCCATGTTCCTGGGGAATCAGGTTGACGGAGGGCTGCAGTCCTGCAGCCGCGGGCGGCACCAACCCAGCAAGGACCACGGCTCCATGGGCCCAGCAGGTCTGGTGTCCAGCAACGCAGTGGCCGTGTGCCACCGGGGTCAAGTGAGTGGGAGCGTTCCATGATTGCCATAGCACAGCAACAGGGGGGAGCAGTTGAGATGATTGCTCAAGGTATGGAAAGTGTGGCCCATTCCATCCTCCCCTCTGTCAGCCAAATGGTGCTCCAGCAGCGTGCTACGCAGTCCACGTGCCGCTCACTCAGGCTGTGCATGGCGGCATCTGACAGGGCGTACCGGGCTGAAATGGCGGCTCTGCGTCAAGCACTTAATGCTCAAGCAGAGGCACACCGTGAGGCCCTGAGGGTGGAACACCAATCCCTCCGATCTACTCTGGCTGCGCTCATGATGGAGCAGAGTAGGCGGACAGAAGACAGGATGGTGCATCTTGAAAGAATCATCTCAGCTGAACTCCATGCAAGCTGGGAGTCGCTCTGTTCGTCATGTGAGGCCATGCAGGCAAAACTCTGTCTCACATGTCAGTCCTTGCAGGAGGAAGCACGTGTGACACGTGAGGTAATGCATGCTGACCTACGTTTCATTGCCATGCAGGACCTGGCTTACCAGACCTGCATGCTTGCTGCCATTGAAGGGCAAGGCGTGGTGAGTAAACTGAGCCACGTCCACCTTCTGATTTCCATCCCGAGGGTGACGATGACAGCATATCTCCCACATAGGTCGGGCTGTGCAGGCGCTGAGCCCAGTGAGGTTTATTTGTTATCTCAACATCTACACATGTGGGTGTTGAGGTGCACTCTGTACCTCCCCCCTCCTGGGTGCCCCCTCACCACTGGGTCATATATGGCCATTTTTGATTTTTTGATTTTTTTCCTGCAATTTTTTTGTTTGTTTTCCAACAGTATTTTTTGGGGGGACCAGCAAATAATTAGTTTATCCTGCATTATTTTATTTTTTTGGTTGAGTTTGTTCATTATTTTTTTTATTTCTAAATTTTGGTTCATTTATTTTTTTCTTGGTTTTTATGTTTTTTTTATTACTTTCCTTTTTCAAACATTCATTTTATTTTTTTAATTATTTTAATGGTTATGATTTGTTTCTGCAAAAAAGATTTGTTAAATTGATTTTTGTTTTCTGCTGATTTTTTATTTATTGCATTTTCTTTTGTCTATTGTGCATACATGTGACAGTGTGGTACTTTGTGGCATTGGAAGGCATCCACTGTGTGTTTCAGCTCGGCCCATTCAGGCTTGTCTTGTGTATGTGTTTTGCTTGGGGTCCTGACACATATGCTACTCTGGCTTCCCCTTTCCATGGGCTCGCAAGGATGGCTCAGTGTAACAGCATATCACACATGGGCATTGGGCTTCTGACATATCTGGGGCCAGCCTGCAGTCCTACTTGTGTGTACAACCCTAGTGGGTATTCAGGAGGGATTCTCCAATGCATGTCTGCACTTAAATTTGGTGAGTATTATGTTGACTGTGCATTTCATCATGTTGCTTATGATGGTTGTTATGTATTGACTGTCTATGTTCATGCACTTCCGGCTGTAGGTGGTACCATGCACCCTTTGGCTGTGTACCACACACTGATGCTGGGAGGGGTCCGTGTACTGCATGTTGAATTGGGACATTTTCCTCACAGTGATTTTGATATGCCACATGAGGGCTGCACGCTGAGTTACCCATGTCACCACACATTTCAACGACCATCCATTCCTTGCTTGCACCACTTTGGCCATCTTGCAGCCCTGGCTGCTGTTTTGATGTGCCATTTGAGGTATGACTGCATTCCTCATGATTTGATTGTCATGTTTGTGTCCTGGACCTGCTGCCCCCTCCCATTGGTTGCACTTGGCCCTTGTGACAATCCGGCCAACCAGGAAGCTGGAGCCTGCCACCACTCCCAAAATCCCACAATGGAGGCCCTGTATTGCTCTGTCCACCAGCCTTCTGGGTCACTTGATTGTCCCCCTGTCTCCCCTGTCCCTGCCAGTCTCCCTCTGTCTCCCCTCCTTCATCATCACATCCCCTACCCTTCTGCACCGTCTGGTTTCCCTCTGCCCCCTGTGTGTGCTTTCTTTCCCCATCTCCCCCTTTATGCATTTTGACCTTGGCCCCCTCCTCCCTTCTCTCCTCCATCTCCCTCTCCACTACCCTTTCCCCTCCTCCTTGTCCTCTGTCTGTCATTTTCCACCACTACCCCAATTGCCATCAGGCATGGTGATACGTAGCCACTTGTTCTTTGAAGACATTTCCCTTCTGCCAGCGTCCATCTGCCCCCCACCTTCACCTTTTTTCGTATTATTTTGCCACTTACTTTTATCATTAGTCCCTCCACCACTGATTACAGGTCACCTGTTCCCCCTTTCCCTTCTGTGTTTCTTCTCCCCCTCCCCAGCACTATCTTGATTCTTTGTCGTCCTATCACAGTTTGTCATTTGTTTTGTTACTCTCCTCACCTCTTCCCTCCTCTTCCCTCACTCCCCTCCCTATGTGACTCCTGCACAGCGACTATTGACGTCAGGCACAGCATTGTTGATGCTAGTTTTGTTTTCCAACATTCCCTCCCTAAACTCTCCCTTATTGTTCCAGGCACTTGTAATATCTACTTCGATTTGATAGTTAATTTTCACATTGTGGACTGTTTGAAGGACGTGTAGGAATGTACTGTTGTTCTCCCTTGTTCCCTCCCTCATTGATGCGCTCTGATGAACTTTAAGTGTAGGTCGTATAATGAATTTCTATGATTCAGTGATGGGTCACTGTCTGCCATTGTCGATGTGGGGTACTCTGTACATGGTGTGTTCTGCTGGTCAATGGCTGATGCTATGTTGTGCTTTATTTTGAGGTGTCAGGGGATGGGTGTGATTTAACACACAGGGGGGTCCTTGAGTGCAATGTTCACATGTGCTGTGTACATTACACTAGGACTCACTTCATTTCACATCCATGTATTCAATGCATGTCCCTACTGACACAAACACTTAGGCAAGGCCCCCCCACCAACTACATTGACACCATGCACACACATGCACCCAGATTGCTTTCTCAGGCATGCTGTGTCCCGACAATCCATGTTCACTTTCGAGTCATTGATCGTGTACAAGCATGACGTGGTACTATTTGGTTGAATGCCCTTTTTTCAAAAGATGCTAAAGGGGTTTCCCCAATGCAATGGACACTCACTGTGCTGTCCAGTGAGTGGTGTTTGACATGGCAATTTTTAATTGTCTAATGTGCATGACAACAGGTATTCTGACTTTTGTTGCTTGCACCACTGGTGGCATGCATTTGTGCCACCGGTTTCAGGGTGTGAGGTTTTGGTCAGTCATTTCTTCAGATTCCATGTCAGGTCTAATTGTCTGGTGCCTATTTACATTTCTCACGTGGCACTTCATGACTATTGTGTCATGTGTTGCGCATATGGTTTGATGTTTTGCTGTTGCATACCATGGTATGGTGTGCCAGACGGGGTTCACGGGTGTTGGGAGGGTTTGAGTGGCGTACCAGTACTTTCATGCCCTTTTTAGCAAGGGGGATGGGCGGAGGCACCTTGCATGTGTTCCCTTTGGTCACATGGGATTGGTTGTGTTTAATTAGCTAGGGATTCACACAATGTGGCACTTCCGTGGACACATTCTCAGGGTGGTAAGGTAGTGACAGTTAACTGTCCCTTTCTCATCATCGATTGTGACCTGGTATGTGCCAGGCCTGTGTGCACTCCGCAAGGGTTGGGGTTTAGGTGAAAAATGTGGCCACAAGCTGGGTACGGGCTGCCTTGCCATATGCCGTTTCCCCTCCCATGCGCAGCAGCCGCGCGTGTGGTTGAGGATGTGGGGGCACCGCCATGTCCACCGGTACGCCATGCCGTGTTGCAATGTTGTGCAGGACTCATGCTGCCACAATGATCCTGCACACTACTGGGGGTGCATATACTAGCGGTCCTCCAGAGCGGTCAAGGGGGCGGAAGCGTGACTTGAGCACTCCGAATGTGCACTCCACTATGGCCCTGGTTGCAATGTGGGCTGCGTTGTATCTTACCTGGGGTGGTGTGTTGGGGTTCCGTATTGGCGTCATCATGTAGGTGCTCAGGGGGTAGGCACTGTCCCCTGGTAAGGTGATAATGGATGTCATTAGTTGGGTTTGTGTATTTGTCTGTGTGTGAAATGCATGCATGTGCACAGGGATTTGTACTCACCTATGAGCCATGTGTCACCATGCTTCCCAGCTTCCAGGGCCCGGCACAGGGTGGACATTCCGAATATGAAACTATCATGGGTGGACCCTGGATAGTTTGCATAGACATAGGTGATGATTCCCTTGGCATTGCATACTACCTGCACGTTGATGAAATGCCAGTGCTTGCGGTTTCGATAGATGTGCTCAGTGGCCCTAGGTGGACGTAGGGCCACATGGGTGCAATCTATGGCACCGAGCACTTTGGGGAAGTGTGCCACCCTGTAGAAGTCCAGGACCACGGCCTGCATTTCTGCGTGTGTTCTGGGCATGTATATGTGCCTGCGGACTGAGGGACGCGCAGTGATGATTGCCAACACCTGGTGTAGGCAACGTGACTGCGTGGGCTGTGAGACGCGCCCCATTATGACAGTTGTCCGCTGAAATGACCCAGTGGCCAAAAAATGCAGTACATTGAGCACCTTCTCCAAGGGGCTCCATGCTTGGGAGCACAGGGTGGGTGATGTGAGTTCATCCTCCCACTCCCTGACCAGCTCTAGGATGATATGAGGTGGAAACCTATACCTGCCATAGACCTGGTCGTCAAGCATCCCAAAAAGGCTGGTTCTGGGCAAAGAAATGCGGGGCCATGCTATTCGCCTCCTCCTGCGGTGTCCACCGATCACTGCTGCGAGGAACGGGATATTCATCGTAGCTGTATATGCTTGTTTGTTGTTTGCGTGCACTTTAATGCTGCGCGGGGGCGCTTCCACCTGCTTTTGTGTGGCGGACATAATTGTGTGTGTGCATGTGTTTTGATGTGCGTGGGTTTTCCCTATTCGATTCCATGAGTACACTGGAGCGTGGGCGTTGCTTGCGTTTCCCAGCGGTACTTCCCACGTTACGCCTTCATTTTCACGCATTGTTCCCCATTCCCTGCATTCCGCTCCCTTTTTAGGTGTGTGTGCGAGAAGTTGTGCGCTTTCCCAGTTCCTGTCGTGCACACGTTTGGAAAGTCGCAGTGACGTGTAAGGTAAGCGCAGATTTGGCACACATCCCGGGAAAAACACGCGCAGGGCCTTCCATAAATCGCACGCGTGTGATTCGCAGGTGTGCACCGGCTTTACACGCTTGCGCCAGATTGCGCCACAAATTTCGGTGCACATTTATTCCATGAATTACCCCCTATATGGCCATAGGTGCATTCTCAGGCAATTGGTAGAAATCCTAGATAGTAATCAAGTCCACCCTCCCAAGGGGATGTGCCACATTCGCCTTCATGCAAAGCCTCCATTTGTTGTCCTATTTAACAGGACCACCCATGTATCTCTTGGTTGGTGACCTGCACGGTTTCTTGTTTTCCCAATCTTAATAAGAGCTTGCCTAGCACATAGACGTTTAAATGCATGTCCTTTTACCCAAATGTCCAACTTAGAAATATCCCTATTAGGCCTTTAAATAAGAGAACTAGAAACATCATTATCACCATTTGCTGTGATGTCTGCTGGCCTTGCTGCCTTGCAGTGTGAGGCTTGGGTCCAGATTGATACACTTTGACACCAGACAGCAGTTTCTGTTCTCCTGGGTTCCAAACAGTTTTTACTCCAGTGTTTTCTTATTAGCACCCAGTGCTGAGGCTCAAAGGGGTGGTGTGGTTTATTGGGGCACTTGCTAACACAACTTCATGCCACACTAAACCTAAGGGGCATATACCTGGTCACTCTATTGAGAAAGAATCTCTTTAAAATGTTTCAATCAATTCAGAAGATATAGCCTCTTTTCAATCAAACTTTCAGAAAACATAAAAAACACATACTCCATAAATGTCTTTTAGTAGGTAATTGTATTCATCATTCCTACAATATTCTTGCTCATCTGAATTTCATGATTTCATCAAATACAAAGATATTTCATCAAACAAGAGCAGAAAATTCTTAACCACAAGCAATATTTGTTAGAAAAAAGCTTTTTTTGTTCAGCAAATTTGCCAAATTTGCAATTTCTAAGATAAGTTTCAATTTAACAAAAGGGGTTCTGTTTCCCCACACAATCACAATCACATGATGTTTGTCCACAACGCGCTTCGGGGTTATCTTCACCCCTTCTTCAGGGGTTGATGTGTTGTTTTTAACAATTTCTCTGTACCCTAAAAGTAAATTTAACAAAAATCAGAGATTTGTACTAATATTGCCTCTATGGTCCAGCGAGCACCAGTATCCCACGAATGAATTTTAAGCTAATTTCACTGACCTTAGAAATATCCAGGGTCTCTATAGTTAATTCTGACTGCTGTGTCACTTGCTGATTAATCTTTCAAGGGTCTGGCCAGATATTGCAATCACTCTGTAGAGAGAACAATAATAATGAACTTTTTACCCACCACAATCTGCTATTCGGTACATCTGTGTCAAAATAAATCAAAAAAGAATTTAAAAAAAAAGCCAAAATCCCATTTCCCAAACTTACTTGCCCTCAACTCGACTGGTATCACAAACGCAACGCGGTGACGGCAAAAAGGCTGCAACCACAGCCTCCCGTCCCGCGGTGCGGTTTTAAATAGGATATCAATGAGTCACGTGATCGTGATTCCGATCACGTGAACCAACGTACCTTTCTTACGGGACCTAGAACAATACCAACGCTTGTAAATACAAATATATATCAAACGCAATGCAGGAACGGCGCATTGGCTGCAATCACAGCTTCCCGTGAAGTTAAATATATTAAATCAGTCGCGTGATCAACCCGATCATGTGATCACGAATGAATATGATGCCTGTCCCTTGGTGCCGCCCCAGGTGATAACAAAGTCATCACGTGACGGCCTGTCCGTGACGGGTCACACAATTCGAAAACTTAGATTATTCATAATTAGCTCCCTTCGGATTGTCCAGACAGTTGTGGATTCTTGTTTGTCGGAGAATCAAAAAATAAACCACTCATATACATATTGCATGTATGAGAAAGAAAACCCCCCAGTGGATATAAAATCCAGTGCAGGTAAGCCCTATACCAGTGTCTATTCAATAACTATACTAAATTCCATTCTCTAAAGGGGCAACTGTATATGATAAATATAAACCAAAACCATCCCTGCTCTACAAAAAAGTGAACTGGGACATGTTTCCTTGGTGTTCATCCTCTCTTCTCACAACAAAAATTTGGCGATATCTATAGTCCAATATTAACGCGACCAGAGTATTCCAATCTATTCAATGCCTAAATTCATTCAGGTACCACGGGCGCTCGCCATGCAAGCAGAGACAATTAACTACATTTCCCTTATTTATTTGACATACTTCATATTCCATCATTTTTATCGTGAACATATCCACACAGATGGATCAACACTACAATTTCAGTTATCACAGTTCTATATATACTTTAAGCCCAAAAATAGGGCAATTCCAAAAGTGAACAAAAAGAGCAGTTATACTCACAATAGTCAACAAAAAAATCACATCAGATAAAGCAAGTCAAATCAAACTCATTATTCATACCCTTTGGTTCAAGTGTGTCTAGCCGCTCAATCCACTCCACCTCTATTTGTCTCAGTAACTTTTGAATGTCAACCCCTCTTTTAGAGCATCTGACTTGCTCCAAAATCACCACTTTCATCTGAGCCACTGAGTGTTTGTATTCTTTAAAGTGTTGTGCCACTGGTGAGGGGACTGAGCATAATCGGATGTTAGATTTGTGCTCAGTCCACCTCAATTTGGCTTTTCTTGATGTCAGCCCCACATAAAATAGTCCACATTGACATTTAATTCCATACACTACATTGCTTGTATCACATGTACTAGTGTGTCTAAGGAGGATCTTTTTTCCTGTACGAGGATGGTTAATGCTTGCTCCCTTAATCACATTATGGCAATACTGACAATTATTACAGGGTAAAGTGCCCCAGAACACATTAGAGCCGATAACCGGTGTTTGATAATCAGCCCGAGCAACAAAGTCTCTTATCGATTTACTCTTTGTGTATGCGAAGGTTGGTTCTTTCACAAACAAGTGTGTTAACAAAGGATCCATTTTCAACATTTGCCAATTTCTTCTGATCATTTTCTTGATTTTGTGACTCTGTTGAGAGTATGTTGTCACGTATACCATCGCTTCTGAATCTTCTTTTGGTGATCGTTCCAATGTATTAGCTCTGGGGACTGCTGAAGCCTTTGTTAAGGCACTTTCTAGTGTGGTTGTTTTATAACCACGTTTAGAAAATTTCTCCTTCAGTTTGTTAGATTGAATCTCAAACTCAGCTGGCTCTGAAATCAGTCTGCGATACCTTAAGAATTGACTGTAGGGTATGCTTTGAATTGTAGTAGATGGGTGAAAGCTAGATGCCATCAATGTGCTGTTTCTGTCCGTGGGTTTGTTATAGATGGTCGTGTGCAGGTGATTGTTCTTAACATAGATTTCCATATCCAAAAACTGGATCCTGTTTTTGTTGGTCTGAGTCGTGAACTTAGTACTTGGTGCTAGCTGATTCATGTACTCAAAAAATTGAAGAAGACTGATGAGAAGCTCTCCAGATACCAAAGATATCATCTATAAATCTCATAAAACGTCTTAAGTGAGGCTGATATTGTGGATTGTTCAAAACCATTGTTTGTTCCAAATACGCCATGTAGGTATTTGCATACCCAGGTGCCACAGCGGCCCCCATTGATGTTCCTGCAATCTGAATAAAGTATCTATTTTCAAAACGGAAAAAGTTATTATTCAAGACCAATTTCAATAAATTCAGTATGCACATATTATTTGCCTTGCATTCTTGTGATGACAGTAGTAACCATTCCATTGCCTCCAGGCCTGCATCATGTGCAATATGTGTATACAAACTACAAACAACCATTGTAAAAAGAATGTCTGTAGCCTCTTCAAATTCAAGATCCTTGATCTTTAATAGAAAATCTGTAGAATCCCTAATGTATGTTGTAGTATTTAGCACAAGTGGCTGAATATCTTGATCAATGTACTTTGCCAATGGTTCTAGAAGACTGTCCGTTGCTGCTATAATAGGTCGAACTGGAGGGTTCTGAAGATTTTTATGTACTTTTGGTAGGATATACAATACTGGCATTATTGGACAATCCTTGGTTAAGAATAATCTTGTTTTATCCGTTATCCACTCTTGATCTACTGCTTCATCCAAAAAAATTCAATGATTAATGTTCTCACTCGATTTGTAGGGTCAAAACTGACCTCCAGGTATGTATCTTGATCGTTCAATTGGCGTTCCACCTCCAATTTGTATTTCACTTGGTCCATTATTACTAATGCGCCACCCTTATCAGCTGGCTTCAGTATAATGTCTTGATTCTGACACAATTTATCCAACGCCAGTCTTTCATTTTAAGAGAAATGACTCATCATGTTTCTGTTCTTAAAGGAAATAGATTTGAAATCTCTTAATGTTCGTTTATAAAAACCTTATTGGGGCACTTGGACAGTGCTATCTGCACTTGTCGGTAGACACATTGGACTGTTTTCTCTAAGTCAAGTACTGTATCATCCAACAATAGCACCATGCCCCAGCTCAGGGGCATTGGTGGAGTTTCTTGTAAATCCATTGGCCTCCCAGTGGGTATTTCATACAGGTTCAATCCTGTTACTCTGTTTTCAGTAACGTTGCATGCACATTAGAGCCAATGTTAGGGTATGTGGTTATGTTAACCTTCTTTAGGCTTGATTCATCACACATGTTGTCCATTTAATTTGTTTATGACCCCGTTTTAGCATTCCACCAATCGTGTCAATTATGAATATGATGGGCAAATGAACCTTTTGTTGAATATTTAATATTGCACAGCTCCTATATTAAGCTCCATGTGGAATGAGTACCTCTGTCTGTATTGCTATCCAAAACAAGGCCAAAACTACGGAAAAGGTAATTTATCAATATTTTGACTAATGCATGTGTAACAGACTTAAGAGTTTTATAGGCTTTGACTCATCTAGAGAATGTATCGACCACCAGCAGTATGAATTCCAGTCCCACCACTCTCAGCAGTTCAATGAAAGTAAACTGGGGCTGGATGAGAGGCTAGGTGAGTCCCTTTCTCCACCATCACTGCAGATCAAGAAGTGGCATACCAACGGACCTGCTATATGTGATTATGTGGTAAACCTGGTGCATACCATTCTTTCTTTGTCTGACTAACCAGCCTTTATTTCTCTAGATGTGCCATGCTGTACAGCATTCTAGCAAAATAGAAATCAAGAGATTTGGGAACCACTAAATGTCGTTCATGTGATCACCACAGTGTATCGCTGTGAAGGGAACATCCTGTCTGGCTCCACACATCTTATCCCTGTCCTTGTTGCCTGCTCTTGTAACTGAGGAAGCTGTTCAAGCGTTTCATAGAGTGGATTCTCTGATGGAACTTGCCTCTGGGGCATCAGCTTTTCTGCCAGGATCTCAAGGAAAAGGCCAGTTTCTTATTGCTTGTTCTAGGAGAGTGTTCCCTCGAATTATATCATCACAAGGGACTTGGTGAGAGGTGCAGTTTATGGCCACTGTTTCCTTTGGGAGCAAAATGGATTCTAGAAGTTAATTTACATTTTGAGCATTTTATTTTCATTGGAGTTCACGCAGCTGTTAAATCAGCTCTCTCTTTGCACATGCTCCCATAGTCAGGTTCAATCTCAAAGGTGTGGAGAAAATCTGTATAAATGTTGACACACCTATCCTTTGCTATTTTACATGCACAGATCAAAGCTACTAATTCTTCTCCCTGTGCTGAATGTACCTGCAGTAACTGCATCCTTCCTAGTACTGTGAAAGCAGTACAGACTACATATGCATTTTTCATATCCCCTTTATCATTTCTCACAGTAGACCCATGTGTATAAAGTGTGTGATTGTTTAACAGAGATTGTAGCATCCATTAAATATATCATTTGACTTAGAGTAGGTGGTTTGGGCAATTTTAGAATTGTGTGTATTCATGAGTCAGTGATATGTGTGCTACCTATTGCACTAACACATAGATTCCAAGTAACCTGTTATCGACCAAGTCCTTTTTAAGTTCTCGTCATAAGAGGGTTTGGCATTCTGTGTACCCATCAGGTACACAATTCCATGTGAATTGGATCCCAGCATGCATAAAAGCAAAACAACTATTCATCCTTTGGGTTATATAGGGGCAGAAAAGCAGCCGAGCATATGCCACCAACCATACAGTGCTTTGCTGTGGGTGTTATGCATTCGATGGCAGTTTCTAGGTTTGGAACTACAGGAAAAGAATGCCGAACAAAAGCATTTAATATTCTTAAAGTGCAAAAATCTGTAAGCATCTCAAGCAGGTTTGTTTATTGGCA
This sequence comes from Ambystoma mexicanum, assembly GCF_040938575.1. Lineage (NCBI taxonomy): Eukaryota > Metazoa > Chordata > Amphibia > Caudata > Ambystomatidae > Ambystoma > Ambystoma mexicanum. Next base: position 628,613,766 of record NC_090937.1, read on the forward strand.
GAATGGGAGTACTGCATGATTTCACTTAAACCCTACTGCTATGCTGCACGTGTTTCAAGAATACAGATCAACACACTTTTTCCCCCACCCACTTTTACACTTTCTTCACTGTGGTTTCACACATACACACACACACACTGTGACACATCATGTTCCCTACTTAACATTAATGCTGTATTAGCAGGAATACTTTGTTGCTCTTGTTTAGCATAATTTACTATGTTATAAATATTCATACATAAACACATCTTCCCGCCATTCTCTCAACATTAACTCCATAAAATGATATATTATCTGGTTCAGTATTTCTCATAGAAAAACACTTTTCTAATACTCTGTCGTGCTGAATCTCCATTGGCCTGTGATTGACAGGAACAGTTGCTCATCCACTTCGTTCTCTTTTCCAGCCTTAAATTCAGTGACGCAATACCGCACACGAGCTCTGCGATCTATTCTTAGCACAAGCATATTCCTCTTTGGCAGAGAGCCTGCTCTTTATCGTGTTTTTTAAACAAAGCTAATTTACAATGTACAACAGTTTTACATATAAATCCATCTACATAGTTGTTTGCACTTAGATTTCAATCCTAACAATCTTTATTTAGTGACTGCTATGCTTTTGTGTGATTAATTTTGTATGAAAAAAGCTTTCTCAGCGCTATAGTGCTTATAAGTCTTGACTCATTTGTAAAGCGCTTGGGGGGTGCAGGAAAGCACTAGGCTCCTTCCCAACAGTGGGCACAAGTATTCCATCTTCTAGTATATAATCAATTGCAATGGGAATTCCAGCTTGTGTCTCAAGTTTTAACAGGTATTGTAGTTTTCTTGGCAATTACTTTGTTGTGTCAACTTTAATTCATACATGTTCTACATTGTGTATCAGTTCAACTTTGCTTGTGTGCTGTGACCATAATGTTAGGTGCATATCTGCTAGCAACTGCTCCAAAGCCCTTTTCCTGCATTCTTCATCTATCTACTTTTCTGTTCATCTCCATGTTCTGTGATGACAATTCTGTTCCTGTATCTTCTTTCTCACTAGGAATGTCTACAAACACTCCATCTGTAGTCCAGTATTTTCACAACATATCTTGTCCAAATAAAGTCACTGGGTATAAGCGCCGTAGCAGGATATCACACAATTTTATGAAAACCCAATGGCTGTCCTCTCAATTTCTTCTTGAATTCCCATCCTCCCATATTTGTAAGCACTGCCTACCCCTGCACTGCAAATTCATCAATTGAAGAGTCATCAGCTTATATTCATTATTATCTTGACATTGTTCTGAACAACAGAGACAGCGATTTGGCACTGCAATAAGCTAAAAGTCTGCCACTCACCGCAAATCATTTTAAGTTTTTCATTAATCTTTGTCAACAAACTTGACACAAAATCAGATGGTACAACCACTTGTGCTGCCTTGACAGACTTATTTATAACAGCACGATTACCAAAAAAACTATTTTCAAATGATCAAGAAATTTACCAGCATTCTCATCTTTGTACCTGTATACAACTGCTTATCTTACTCCAATCCGTCTTTCTAGGAAACACAGCCGCAATTTTTTACAACAAAACATCTTTGGCCTGAACCAGTTAAACAACATTTTCCATATCCTCCACAAGACAATCACTCTCTTGAGTTAACCACTGGCATAATTCAGGGTCATACCCTGTTAAGGTTTTCTCTTACATTAGGAAACTCTTCACTCAATGTTTGTAAATCCCAGGGTGTCCATCAGGCAAGACCAATTATCATTCTAGCAATACAATCAGCACCCAGTCAGAGTAACTTACATGGTGGGCCTTACAATTGTGCAGTTACTGTGCTGTAAATTGCACCCTTGCAGATAAGAACTTGTGGTGAAAATGCTTTCTAATTGCCCAGTCTGGAATTGAGCTTGGGGTCTTTGCTTGTGCTACTACTTACGGCCAAATGGGTTTTCACTTGAGAAAATGCGGTGTCTTGCACTTGGAGTGTTTGCAATGATTATCCTTGTTGCAGTGGTACTGCATGTTCATGGTTTGTTCTTGCATTGGCCAGAATTTCAATAATATCATCTTTTTCTAAATGTTCTTCCTCTCTTGTTGCTTAATCTAATTGTGGATATCATTTTGTCACAGGAGACAGCACTTCACCCATTTCTTTTCAGCATTCCTTTAATTTGAATAATTGTTTTTTTATCTGAATGCTGTATTCTTCAAAATGTCTTAGCCTCTATTACCCAATTCTCTATGGTCCTTCTCCAAGACAATTTCACATTTCACATTCTTGTAGTTTTCTACAAGACACATCTCCTAAAACCAGTTCAAGTGACATGATTAGAATATTATGAAGGCATCATGAAGATCTTGTTCGCTAAGGCACTTTGAATTTCTGAGCACCAGTTTTTGTCTTTGGTGCAGGTGTCAGGAGGTACTATGGGGGTTTCTACTTCCTTAGGGGTAGAGAAGAGTTCTTTCATGTTGGATTTTGCTTGGGATATGCGAGAGTCAAATGCGGTTCGTTTAGCCAGGTAAATTTATTTTTTGTAAAGTGTGGCTAGTTTGGAAAGTTTGAGTTTGTTCGCAGCTCAAGGGGATTTTTTCCAAGTGGCCTCACAATTTCCTTTTTGCTGCCTTAGATTTTTAAGGAATGGTGTGCACCATTTGTTAAGGTGCGTTTTTGGTTTGCTTGGTCTGAGTTTGTGGGGGCGATAAGGTCCAGCGAGATGGCCATGATCTTGTTGTATTCTTCGACCAAGGTCTCTGGGTCCAGGTTGTCGGAGAGTGTGTTGATTATGGGGAGTAGGTTCGGTATGAGTCTTTCTATTGTCATATTCTTCTTGTTTCTAGTCGAGTAGGAGGGGCCCTAATGATGGGCGGAGGTGGAGGTCTGTCAGTAGAAAGCGTGAACAATACCAGGTGGTGGTCGGTCCAGGCTAGTAGTGAGATATTTGTGATGTTAGCTAGGCAATTGTGGTCGGCCACCCAATCAAATATTCTACCTTTCGAGTGAGTAGGTGCCATACTTCTTTGCGTGAAGCCTAGTTCAGTAAGAGTGTTAACTATAGTGCTGGCGATGTGCTCTTCCGGGTCATTGTAGCCCATATTAAAGCCCCCCAGGGTGAGAACTTGAGTAGAGCTTTTAAGATTACTGGATAGAATAGAGTTGAGGTCTTCATCAAAGGTCCCAGTGGGGCCTGGCAGGCGGTAGATCAAATAGATATTGAGGGTTTGGGTATTGGTGAGTGGGACTTTGACTGACAGTGTTTCGCATGAGGGGACGTTGGTAGATGTTGCTAGTATCATGGTAAGACTACATTTATGGATAATGGCGACACCTCCTCCTCTGGAGTTGGTGCGATCTTGTCTCGGATAGAGTAATTATCTGGGACTGCCAACATGAGCATGGGGCCTGCTGCTGTGTGTAGCCAGGTCTCAGTAATGGCGAGGAAGTCAAGGTCTTCTTTCAGGATCAAGTCTGCGATTTCTGTAGCATGAGCTACTAACGATCTGGCATTGATCAAGGCTCCCTTAATTTTGGGGCTGGCTGTGTTTTTAGAAGTAGTAGTATGGCGCTTGTCCTGTGTTGATTCGGGAGTGCCCTGAATGGAGGCGTTGTGAGGGGGTATAGGGTTGAAGTTTTGGGGTGGGTTGGATGTTTTTGTAGAAGAACTAGGTTGAGGCGGCGGCGCTTTTGACTTCTGTATGGTGGGTAGTGAACGGGCAAGGGGCTCATAAATTTTGGCTAGTCTGGCTCTAACTCCTAGGTTCCTATCTGTGGTAGCACGAGGGAGACTAGTGGGTAATTGTTGCTGAGGGTCGTTTATGTCTAAGTATGATGCCTGGCTGTTAGGCATGGTTAGAAGTGGCATATTGGGTAGATGTGGAGCCATCTTAAGCTGTATTGCAATGTTTAAGAGGATCAAGAAGCAGGTAAGCAAGTTGGTAGTGAATGGACGCATACTAAGTGTTAATGGCAGGAATGTTAGGAAGCCGGGGAATAGGCTTGGTTGACACCAGTAGACCAGTGTACATTTATAATGAACCTGGGTTAGAGGTACTGCAGTTAGGCTGAGATGCGCTGAGGTTATACCTGGATTAGAACTGGATACTTTAGCTAAAAGCACTAAGCGACACCTTCGCACACCTATCACAATGTGGCTAGGGAGCACAAAGTAACACCTAGGTTTAAGTAACACAAGGTGGTTAAAATATACTACGTAGCACCTAGATTTGAGGTAGGACGATATAGCTAAAATGCCTAGAGTAACACCTAGATTTGAAATAAGGAGGCAGGGTTGCTAAAAATGCATTGAGTAACACATAATTTGGAGGTAAACAGTATGGCTAAGAGGCAATGCGTAACACCTGGGTTTGGGGTAAGGCAATATGGCTAATATACATAGAACAACATCTAGATTCGAAATATGGTAATTTGACTAAAATGCATTGAGTAACACCTAAATTAGAGGTAAAACAGTGTGGCTAAGAGGCAATGCGTAACACCTGGGTTTGAGGTAAGGCAGTATGGCTAAGATACATAGAACAACATCTAGATTCGAAATATGGCAATTTGGCTAAAATGCATTGGGTAACACCTAAATTAGAGTAAAGCAGTGTGGCTGAGAGGCAATGCATAACATCTGGGTTTGAGGTAAGGCCATATGGCTAAAATACATGGAACAATATCTAGATTCGAAATATGGCAGTTTGGCTAAAATGCATAGAACAACATTAATTAACAACATTAACAACATTAATTAACTTAATTCCATATAGGCAGGGTGGGGCAGTGCATACTATGCAATTCAGGGCCGACAGAGTACGTTGGTGCGTCAGTGGGCAGCATTCATAGCAGTAGCAATGTGGGTTATGTCAGCAATCAATGTGTGCACCGTTGAGTGGGCAGTGGTGTAATCAGTGCTGTGTTGATATCAACGGATAAGAAATCAAATGGTAATCTTAGTTTATACAGTGGGCAATAGCTGCCGATAGTCACGGTGAGGCAGAGGAAATCGCGTACGGCTGTGGCAACGTGAGTAATGGGCCACATACAGAGCACAGACGAGATGGGTTCCGGCTGCGATCAGGATGTAGCACAATAAGGTGGACAGTGATTAGTGTGCTCAACAGTTAGAGCGGTAAGCACCAGAGATAGGCTAGTAGGTAGCGCGTAGGCTGGTGCAATATCGGGCTGCTGAGAAGGTAGCGCTAGTGTATAACTTAATTAAATGGGCTGTTTTACTTAGTCCAGTGACAGGACGGGGTGGGCACATTCAAAGATTGTCTATTTTGCATACAGATAATGACACACAAGTGAAAGCTTGGCGCACAGTTGGGATCAGCATGCGGACTGAGTGAGGGGCAGTGAAGGCAGCGCCGTCATACTTACGAGGACAGATCGGCAAGAACGGGGCAGTATGTATGAGATGAGGGTGGGAGACAACAGGGGATAGGTATACCAAACAGGTGGAGCGGGTGTGAAGTTCTGACGTCCGATGCAGCAGGGAGGAACGGCTGTCTATTAGGGTTCAGGCAAGTTTGCATGGGAATAGTGATACGGGTGAGAGTTGGAGGGGGGCAGGAGGACATTGGGCGCAGCAGAGAGCAGTGCGTTGGCGGTATGCAGGACAAATAAATGGCAATTAGGACAATATTGCGGAGATGCTTGACTGGGCTCGATGGATTTTTATCCTCCTTAGGCATACAGTAATAGTACAGAGAGTCTCATACAAGGTATAGCTGCGTTAGCGATGATGATAGTAGTCCATAGTTGGGGTAGACATGTCTACTATGTCTATTATGAATACTTTCATGAGCTTTTCCATGTAGGGCACGCGGGCTAGGTGCAGGTGACAGACCCCACAGTCCACCCATCACAGGTCACGCAACCAATACCCACTTTGCCACCATGCACTTTGCTACACTTTTCTGTATTCTTATATCTTTGGCCAATACAGGTATCCTCTTACCCTGCAATTCCTGGGACCCTTTCTGCTTTTGGCGCAATACTTGATTTCTCCCTCCATACCCTTCTTGGAATTCTCTTGACTTTGCCACTACTTGTTTCATACAATACATTCTGTGGTGCCACATTTATCACTTTTCTTTCACTCCATTCACGAGTGCTCAACTTGCTTTTTACTCTATGTGGAATTCAAAAATTGCTTATAATAACGCCTAATTTGTTTGGTATTCAAAAGTAATTGTTTGCCATTCAAAAGTACTTGAAATCACTTTCAGTTAAGTTGGTATTCAAATGTACTTGTTTCAACATTCAAAAGTGCTTGAAATAACGTTCAGTTCATTCAGCATTCAAAAGGACTCTGTTGCAAGTTACCGGAGTTCCCTGGTATGAGTGTTTCCCTGCTTTACACTCATGGTCGCACACAGCAGCTTCCTTCTGCTTGCAGTCCTTCGCGACTAGCTTGTCAATGCTCCTTCAGCTTTACTGCTTCCCCAAACTCTGCCTCTTCCTCGTGCATCCACAAGAGAGCACTGCTCGCGCTCCTGGTTTCTCGTGGCAGTTGAGATCAATGGGAGCTCCACAGCTCCTGTGGCACAGATCATCTAAGGAAGGTAACAGTACCATCAGACCCTGTCACAGCCGACCAGAGCCTCAGCATCTTTTTCTCCTGCTCGACACTTCTTATGGCACCTGGGTTGCCAGCTCCTTTCTCTCCAGCTCGCTCCTCTCCAGCCCATTCCTATCCATGCTTGCAGGCGGTGAACTTTATATTTATTAGGTGTGTTTAATGACCCCAGTTATGGATCCTTAAGGCTGATATTATGACTAGGGTGACATCCATTAGGGGGATATGCTTGGATGTTTGAAACTGTCTGATTTAATAAAAGGTGTATGCATTACTCTGCCTTGTCTCTGATATGTGTGTATATCAGGCAAATGAGGATGTTTCCTTAGTTGGTCTCTTCCTCTTCCCAGTGCTAAGGTGGTGTTTCTGGGGGACATTTTGGAGGTAAGAAAAGTGGAGGGATGCCTACAAAGGCTTGAGGAATATAGGGTCAATTGTAAAAAGGGAAAGGGGGAGACCATGTCTCACCTAAAGACATCCTCTCCCCACTCCCCAAGTTCCCGCCACCAAGGTTATCCTCCCTTGCATATCCACCCACAGAGCCGGGATCCAAAAGTGATAGCCTTTCCCTGGCCACCTGTGAGGAAGTTCCAGGGGAAAAAGAAGTGAGGAAGCCCTCATGCTTGTCACATAATGTCAATTGTCCATGCCCACTGGGAATTGTGGTTGACTGTCCCCTGTCTTCATAATATTCCCTTTTTCTAGATATCTATATGTTTCTGTTTGATAATTTAAAATCATTAAGTATGCTGCTGTACCACCGATCTCGGGGTTCCAGCACTTTCAACTGATTTATACCCATGTTGATTTGTTTATTCCCTTTTTAATTTTTCTGCTCTTTTTTTTTGACATCATATTTCTTGCCCATTACCAGATACTTCAGTCTGTTGCATTTGGCAAGACTGTACATCTCACTGTTTTTGCTTTAATTCTGGTCTCATCATATTTCTCCATTTGCCTCGGCAAAACCCAGAAAATGTGTCACTTTATATGCTTCACTGAAGGAATTTGTTGATGGAATAATCTGGAACCTCTTAGATGGAGTTAAAAGCTAGTGGATCCCATGTGAATCTGATGCAGTTATGCAAGCCTCAAAGTAGGGTGCTGGCATACATCCTTGTTCTGGTAGCCAAAACACCTGCCGCAGTTCTCAAAAGATTGTAAATGCCCAGGATTGCTAAAATAGGTACAACTCCATTTGTAAAATGTGTACACGTGTTTTTCACCTAATTTGTCACTTTGTGGTATTATAAAAATGACCCCAGAAGGGGTTTTAATGTTGTTAAAATCATTTCATCCAGCAATCAGAGAACATTTTGGAAATGTCACATGCCATATTTTGACCTATTGGTAGAAATCTGCCTCCCATTCCAATGTTTAATACAATGGGCCTCTCTGAGGGTTTGTCAGTTTTAAGTGTGCTAATTCCACCAAACTAATTTTCCATTACCGCAGCCCTGCTTCTGTTATTCTCCATTATGGAGTCCCATAGGATTGGAGATATTGAGCTTCATTCTAAGTGTGCCGGTACGGAAACAAAAGTGCCGGTAAGCTTACCGGCACCATTGTTTCCGGACCGGCACACTACAACTCTGCGTGTGCGTGCCGTCCCGCCCAGCAGGTCAGACCTGCCGGGCGGGACGGCACCCGCCTTCAGAGTTTTCACGGATGCACCGGCACCGCTATTAATGGTGTCAGTGCTTCTGTGGTCCCCACTCCAATAGAGTCTAATGGGACTCTATAGGAATGGGAACTTACAATTTACCGGCGCCTGAGTTTCCAGGCAGCCAGGGTTGTAATACCCCAGTGGCACCGGGAAGTCAGGTGCCAGTAATCAATACTCGTCTGGCACCAACCCACGGTACCACTGGCACAGTTACTGCCTGACCCATAATGAGGTCCTTTATCAAACTGGGGGAAAAAGGCTCCAGCTACACACTGAAGGTAATCCATCATATTTTTCTCCATACTTGTAATTTGTTGGTGCACTAAACATGTTGGTCATTTTGTTACTGACATTTTTTACCACTATCACTATACTCAGCATGAAGCAGAATGTCCGGTAATAGCCATTCTTCTTCTTCCACTTACTGGTTGCCTTTCCGAAAAGTGCATTGCAATGGTTGCCTCAGGAACTGATGATGATTTTTAAGTGGAGCATTGCAGAGTTGTGATAAAACCCAGGTCTAAAAGATTAAAAAATCACACATGTCTATCAAACAGTTAGTTCAAAGACTGCAAGGATGTGCCTGAGGGCATGCTTAATGGAAAAAGTGCAAAGTCCTGCAAATTACTTAGCGCCATTAACAACTTTGTGCTTAATTGGGTGTATGAGTTTTTTTGTGCATTTTCATGTATTAAACAGCACAAAATAACCCAAGGCTGCACCCCAGCGAAACTGCAGACTGTCAACCTGAAACTCAAGCTATCAGCCAGGCGAAACTTTTGGCCCATTACCAGTAATTGAAGGCAGCACCCTGGCGAAAATGTGTACAATCAACCCGTAACTCAAAACAGCACCCTGTTGAAACTGCTTGCTGTCCCCAGACAACACAAGTCAGCACCCCGGCGAAACTGTGTGCTGTCCCTCCGTAAACTGCAGACCATCAACCCATAACTCAAGGCAGCACGCCAGCGAAACTGTGGACTGTCAAACCCTTACTCAAAGCAGCACCCCAGCAACACTGCATGCTGTCCCTCATAACTCAAAGCAGCACTCTGGCAAAACTGCATGCCGCCAGCCTGTAACTCATGTCAGCACCCCAGCAAAACTGTGTGCCATCCCCCATTACTCAAGTCAGCACCCATGCGAAACTGCAGACTGTCAACTCATAGCTCAAAACAGCACCCCAGCAAAACTGCATGCTGTCCGCCGCTAACTTAAGGCAGCACCCTAGCGAAACTGTATTCCATGCCTCCGTAACACAAGGAAGCACCCCGTTGAAACTGCAGACCATCAAACTGAAACTCAAGGCAGCACCCCAGTGGAACTGCGTCCTGTCACCTGTAACTCAAAGCTGCACCTTGCAAAACTGTGGACCGTCAACCCGTAGCTCAAAGCACCACTCTGGCAAAACTACGTGCCATCACCCCGTACCTCAAGTCAGCACACCAGCGAAACAGCAGACTGTCAACCAATAACTCAAAGCAGCACCTCAGTGAAACTGCGTGATGTCCACGATACTGCGTGTTATACCCATGTAACTCAAGGCACCATCCGGGCAAAACTTTGGACTGTCAACCCATAACTGAGAGCAGTAGCCTAGTAAAACCAAGACAGCACCCCAGTGAAATTGCATTCCGTCCCCCAAGAAACTCAAGTCAGCATCTCGGTGAAACTGTGGACAGTCAACCATTAACTCAAGGCAGCAGCCAGGCAAAACTGCGTACCATCGACCATAACTCAAGGCAGCACCCTGGCGAAACTGCGAATAGTCAACCCGTAACTCAAAGCAGCACCTCAGCAAAACTGCATGCAGTCAGCCCGTAACTCATGTCAGCACACTATCGAAACTGCGTGCCACCCCCCATAACTCAAGTCAGCACCACAAGGAAACTGCAGACTCTCAACCCATAACTCAAAGCAGCAACCCTGTGTAACTGCATGCTGTTCCCCCGGTTACATAAGGCAGCACCCCGGCAAAACTGCATGCCGTCAGCCCATAACTCATGTCAGCACCCTATCGAAACTGTGTGCCATCCCCCCATAACTCAAGGAAGCACCCTGTTGAGACTGCAAACCGTCAAACCGAAACTCAAGGCAGCACCTTGGCAAAACTGCAGACTGTCAACCATTAACTCAAAGCAGCACCTCAGTGAAACTGTGTGGTGTCCCTGATACTGTGGGCCTGATCACGACTTTGGCGGTAACCCTTAAATCCGGCAGTAGCGCTATTACCGCTGGATTTAAGGGTCCACCAAATCAGGACTTCGGCGGATTTCGACCCAGCTCTGAGCTGGGGGGAAATCCGCCAAAAATGTGCGCTATTACCGCCGGCGGGAAAGCCTCCGGCGGTAAGAGCGCAAATTTTCCCAATTGAGCCCAATGGGGAATGGGGCATTCCCAAATGGGCTCAATGGGGAATGGGGAATTACATTACCGCCAAACTCGTGATCCGGTGCTATTAGCGCCGGGGAGTTCGGCGGTAGGGCTAATACCGCCAGGGGTAATACCGCCGGCGTTACCGCCAAAGTCGTGATCAGGCCCTGTGTGTTATCTCCCCTGTAACTCAAGGCAGCACCCCGGTGAAACTTTGTCCTGTCACATGTAACTCAAGGAAGCACCCTGGCGAAACTGCAGACTGTCAACCCGTATCTCAGAGCAGCACCCTGGCAAAATAGCATGTCGGCCCCCAGTATCTCAAGGCAGCACCCGAGCAAAAATGTGAGCCGCCCCACCTTCACTCAAGGCAGCACCCCTGTGAAATTGCATGTCCCCCCCAAGAAACTCAAGACAGCATCTCAGCGAAACTGTGGACCGTCGACCTGTAACTCAAGGCAGCAGCCAGGCAAAACTCTGTTACATCCGCCATAACTCACGGCAGCACCCCGGCAAAACTACGTACCGTCAACCCAAAACTCAAGGGAGCACCCCTGCAAAACTGCAGACTGTCAACCCAGAATGCAAGGTAGCACCATGTTGAAACTGCAGACTGTCAACCCGTAACTCAAAGCAGCACCCCGGTGAAACAGCATGTCATCTCCAGTATCTCAAAGCAGCTCTCCAGCAAAAATGCAAGCCGTCCCACCTTCACTCAAGGCAGCACCCTGGCGAAACTGCGGATCATCTACCCGTAACTCAAAGCAGTAGCCCAGTGAAACTGAGCGCTGTCACACCGTAACTCAAGTGAGCACCCCTGCAAAACTGCGTGCTGTCCTGCATAACTCAAGGCAGCACCCCGGCGGAATTCTGGACCATCAACCTGTAACTCAAGGCAGCACCCCGGCGGAATTCTGGACCATCAACTTGTAACTCAAAGCAGCACCCGGGTGAAACTGCATGCCACACCTCCCTAAATCTAGTCAGCACCCTTGTGAAACTGCAGATCTTCAACCCGTAATTCAAAGCAGCACCCCGGCGAAACTACTTGCTGTCCCCTGCAACTCAAGGCAGCACCATGCCAAACCGAGTGCAATCACTACATAACTCAAGGCAGCATCCCGGCAAAACTGTGCACTGTTAACCCATAACTGAAAGCAGCACCCGAGCAAAACTGTGTGCCATCCCCATTAACTCAAGGCAGCACCCCAGCAAAACTGTGGACTTTCAACCTGTAACTTAAAGCAGCACCCTGGTGAAACTGCGTCTCACCCCCCCATAAATCAAGTCACCACACCGAAGAAACTGCGTGCCGTCCCCCCGTAACTCAAGGCAGCACCCCAGAAAAACTGTGGACAGTCAACCCGTAGCTCAAAGCACTACCCTGGCAAAACTGTGTGCCGTCACCCCATGATGCAAGTCTGCCCCCCAGCAAAACTGCGTGTCATCCCCATTGTAACTCAAGGCAGCACCCCAGTGAAACTGCAGACTGTCAACCCGTGAATGAAAGCACCACCCTGGCAAAACTTTGTGCCGTCACCCCGTGACTCAAGTCATCCCCCAGCGAAACTGCATGTTACCCCTCATAACTCAAGTCAGCACCCCCGCAAAACTGCAGACTGTCGACCAATAACTCAAAGCAGCAACCCGATGAAACTGTGTGCCGTCCCCCGTTAACTCAAGGAAGCACCCCTGCGCTACTGCATGTTATCCCCCCGTAACTCAAGGCAGCACAGAGGCAAAACAGCAGACTGTCAACCCATGACTCAAAGCAGTACCCCAGTGAAACTGAGTGCCATCTCCCCCGTAACTCAAGGCAGCACCCTGGTGAAATTGCATGTTGTCCCCCAAGAAACTCAAGGCAAGACCTCTGCAAAACTGTGGACCGTCAACCCAAAACTCAAGGCAGCACCCCTGTGACACTGCAGACCGTCAACCCGAAACTCAAAGCAGCACCCCAGCGTAACTGCGTGCAGTCCCCCATAACGCAAGGCAGCACCCCAGCGAAACTGCAGACCATCAACCCGAATCTCAAGGCGGCACCCTGTTGAAACTGCAGACCGTCAACCCATAACTCCAAGCTGCACCCTTGCAAAACTGTGATGCATCTCCCAGAATCTGAAGGCAGCACCCCAGTGAAACTGTGAGCAGTCCCACCTTCACTCAAGGCAGCACAGCACCCCAGCGTAACTGCGTGCAGTCCCCCATAACTCAAGGCACCACCCCAGCGAAACTGCAGACCATCAACCCGAATCTCAAGGCAGCACCCTGTTGAAACTGCAGACCGTCAACCCATAACTCCAAGCTGCACCCTGGCGAAACTGTAATGCATCTCCCAGAATCTCAAGGCAGCAACCCGGTGAAACTGTGAGCAGTCCCACCTTCACTCAAGGCAGCACCCCGGTGAAACATCGGACTGTAAACCCAGAACCCAAGGCAGCACCCTGGCGAAGCTGCAAACCGTCAACCTGCAACTCAAAACAGCACCCGGACGAAACTGCTTGCCATCCCCCCATAACCCAAGGCAGCACACTGGCAAAAGAGCTGACCATCAACCCATAACTCAAGGCAGCACCCCAGCGAAACTGTGGACTGTCAACTCATGAATCAAAGAAGCCCCCCAGCAAAACTTCCTGCCGTGCCCCTGTAACTCAAGGCAGCACCTAAGCAAAACTGTGTGCTGTCCCCCATAACTTAAGGCAGCACCCCGGTGGAACTGCAGACCGTCAACCCAAAACTCAAGGCAGCACCCCAACTAAACTGCGTGCCATCCCCCAGTAACTCACATCAGCACACCAGCGAAACTGCAGACCGTCAACCCGTATCTCAAAGCAACACCCTTTCAGAACTGACACCCGTCCCCCTGTACCTCAAGGCAGCACCCTGACAAAACTGCGGACTGTCAAACTGTAACTCAATGCACCACCCAGGCAAAACTGCGAACTGTCAACCCGTAACTTAAAGCAGCACCCTGGAAAAACTGCATGCTATCCCCTGTGTAACTGAAGGCAGCGCCCCAGAGAAACTGCGTGCCGTCCTCCATAACTCAAGGCAGCACCCCTGCAAAGCTGGAGAGTGTCCCCCGGAACTCTGGGCAGGACTCCTATGAAACTGCACGCCATCCCCCTGTATCTCAAGGCAGCACCCTGGCTATACTGCAGACCATCAACCCGTAACTCAATGCACCGCCCATGCAAAACTGAGAACTGTCAAAATGTAACTCAAAGCAGCAACCTGGCGAAAGTGCCCACATCTCCCTGCCCTCCAAAACAACCCCCAGGCATCCCCTTACCAGTACACCCCCCTCCGCTCACCCTCTGACCTCAGACACAAGACCCAGGCAGCCTGCTGCTAATACACCTCTCTCCCATCATCCTCCTGTCCTTCACCAGAACCCCCAGGCATCCCCCTGCCAGTACTCCTCCTCTACTCACCTCCTGACCCCTATCACAAACCCCAGGCAGCCCCCTGCTAGTACAAACTGCTCCCCACCCCATGACCTCTGCAACAACACTCAGGCAACCCCCTGCTAGCACAACCCCTTCAACTCACCCTGACCTCTACCACAACACCCAGGCAGCCCCCAGCTAATACAACCCCTCCCCCTCACTGCCCTGACACCCGCCACTACCCCCAGGCAGCCCTCTGCTGGTACACCCCCCTTACCTCCCTGTCCTCTGCCAAAAACCCCAGGCAGCCACCTGCCAGTACACCCCCTCCACTCTTCCCCCTGAATTCTGCCACAACACCCAGGCAGGCCCCTGCTTGTAGACCCCTCTCCCATTACCCCACTAACCTCGTGCTCAACCCCCAGGCAGCACCCTGCTAGTATACTCCCCTCCTGCCTCTCCTCACCCCGACCTCCGACACAACTGTTAGGACTGATTTTCTATACTCTGGCCTGGTGGACAGATGTATAGAAGGCCAACCTATATTGTGATAGGAACAACTCTGGGAAGCATAGCCAAACCAGTTTAGTTAGCAGTGACAGGTGGTCTAGGCTAAGTTCTTCAGAGGTGATGAGGTCACACAATGGGAGTCATAAATTATACTTAGGCAGGATGTATAAAAAAACAGTTATGTTTTTATGGCCAAACCCCACTATAGACAAATGACTTGTAGCAGTTAGACATATCACACCTGACTATCAAACTAAATACATATATACATTCACTTTGTTATAGGGCATAATACACATCAGAAACTTCTGCAAAGGAAAGGTTAGAATAGTATTATGCACACAAAGGTCCACAGAGATAATCCCTAACTACAATTGTCCAGCCCTAAATTGCCTGGGGCCTTTTGTCCAATAGTTCAGGATAAAGTTCCACAGAAGTTAGGAGGCAGAATAAATGCAGATTGGGTCTTTGGGTCCAGTGAAGGGTTCTTAGGGTTAGGGTTGAAGTTAGACGAATGCCCAAAAGTAGCCCCAACATTCAGATGTCTTGCACAAACAAGCAATGAAGCAATGGCAAAGCCAATGTTAGAATTAAGCTTTATTATGAGACCATTGACTTATAATGGGAGTATTGGGGTAGGTTAGAAGCTCTGTACTCCAATTCTTCCCCAGACTTGGCAGGACAAAGGAAGAGGATCCGACTTTGCTTTTCCCGCCGAAAGTCACAGTCCTCGATTCACACGAGTTGCAGGTTCGAGATGATCTACGGTTGGTGTCTTTCACTATTGCAAGGTCTCTTGATTGAAGAATGCAGCAAAACTCGATGTAGCACCCCTCTCAGGGCTGGACTTGGGCAAGGCAAGCTATTTTGGACAGTGATCACTGCAGCAGGGTGATGCGAAAGGAATCAGCAGCCACGGTTGGACTTTCCGTCCTATCTCGGGTCCTTTTGATGCAAGGATGCCGAAATTCAGCAGGAGGTAGTCTCATAAGGCCAGCCGAGGATCCCCCAAGTTTCAGGCCGAAACTCGGTATGGAGATACAGGCAGCATGGTAGCCCAAAAACAAAGCTAGTCAGCCACAGGACGGTTTCTGGGCACTTCTGAAGGCATCTATTGGCAGGGCAGCGAGCAGACGTCGGGAATGGATGGTCTCTCCACTCCAAGGGTCGCAGTTCCTTCGCAGGACTCCTAATGATCATGGGCAAGACAAGGCTCCTCCAGGACAGCAGTAGAAGTTGGTTGCTAGGCCTCCTTTAGTTAGGCATCAGGTTTATTTGCGGGTCTCACACCTAGACCGGATACTTGGCACCTTCCAGTTTCTCCATGATCTCTGAAGAATAGGTGCAGGGGTCCTCTTCTTATAGCAATATACCAATAGCAGGACTAGCCACACCCCAGCAGTGGTCCAATCAGGAGCACTGGCGGAAACATTCATGCATACCACTTAGACACACTGAAACCAGTTTGTGGATTGGGACTAGACAGTCCCAGCCCACATCCTGCCAGCAAACACACACAGCCCTCCAGTAGCATGCCAAAAGACCGTGCACTGGAAGTCCTTATAAGGACTTTCCTGGAATCTCATGCCAGGAAGAAGGCTAAAGAACAAGATGGCAAAAGGACAAGTGAAAAATCTCATGGCACGGCCATGTTTGATCAGTAGCCACAGTTAGTAGCCAAAGGCGGTAAACATGATAAGGCTAAAACGAAAATTCCCAAAAAGTGGGAAAAAGTCTCTGCTGCCACCAGCTTATCCTTTTAGCACACCTATAGTAACCAAAAATCCTGTGATTGTTAGTTTAGGGCAAAACAGAAATGCACCCCATTGTACTGCAGTAAGCTGCTATGTACAATGATAAAAAAAAGTTACCACAAGTCATACACAAGTAACCAAAAGTAGTTACACAGTAACACAACTAAGGGAAACAATGTTTCCCAGTACTGACAGCCTGAAGGACATGTCAGTTTCCTCGTGACATATGAGCAAAAGCCAGCGCCGTAAAGCTTAAGGCTTCACTGCACTGTAAAAAGTACAGGTCAGATGAAAAAATAAAAGCAAGAGTTATGGGGGTTCCATAAAAATGGAAGGGGAATTGCAGGAAATAGAAATCTTTCCTAAGACACGCCCCCACAGACTAAGGGACAGGTGGAACTAATCAGCCCCTGAATGGGTCCTCTGTTCCAGTCAGTTATCCCTGTTGGACAGCCCTTCAAAATTGCTACATTTGTGATCTGGACTATGATCAATAGTGAAGTTCAAGGTTTGCAGACTCATGAACCACCTGAGCCACTTTGGATTATCTCCCTTAACTCTATCAACCACTCAAAGTCTTAGGCGGAGCATATACAGTGATGCGAGTCCCATGGAGGTAGGACCTTTAACTTCCTAATGCACCATACAATGGAAAAACAACTCTTCTCCACCTGGGGCCAACTGACTTCTCCACTCCTAAACTGGTAGCTGATTAGACATACAGGATGTTCCTCACCTTTGTCATTAAGCGGTGAAAGTTTTCCAACTATCCCAGTGTTATAGGCATCTGCACAAAGAAATGCATCTTCCAATCAGGTGCCTTTAATCTAGGGCCTGATGTATTATTCTTTCAGGCCAGTGAAGGCCTTCTCACATTCTCACATTCAGGGGTCCATACAAACTCTTTAGGTTCCATATGAGTAGTGAGGGCAGTCAGAGGGACAGCTATATTGCTATAGGTTTCCACTTTGCTCCTGTTTTTCCCAGTGAGGCCCAGGAAAGTTCCCACTTGAGCTGGCGTAGAGGGGGTTGCCCAGTTCTGTACATGAAGTACTTCACTGACAAGAGGTTGCATCTTGTCCCCACATACGCCAACTTTATGCATGAGGAAGGTCAATGGCTCCTGTTCAGTTTGACACTTGGCTATCTTCCTGAACAAGTTTGCCTGATGAAGCTCCTGACAACCAGTCTCTTGAGTGAGACCCAGTTCCTCCGAAGTGGGGGTTGAATCTGCCATGTCATCCAGACATGTATTGCTGAGATGCATTTTCCTATTCAGAATAGGGGCTAAGCTCATTTTACAGGTGTCAGTTGCAACCAGAGGTACATACACTGAAGTAAGGCTCTGAAAAAGCCATAACTGATGTCTCCTCCTCAGCATAGACTGCAAGGGATATGTTGTCATACCCTACGGAGAGATCATGACAGCAGCTGTACTTTTCAGTGCAGAGTTGATCCACCAAGGTGTTACCTTATAGTGAAGAGTGTGTATCTGTCTTGGGACAGAATACAGAGCTCTAGTGGCCATACAGAGTCCAACACTGGCTTTACCTGTATACCCCTCCAGATCCTCAGATCTGGACTCTGGACAGCTAGAGTGGTCAAACACTCTTTGTTCCAACACAGGGTGGATCTCACACCAACTGTCAAAACTTTCTCTTTGTTCTGAACCACCACATTACCCAAACTTGGTGGGTTCACTCACTCCCAGAATACAGTCCGGTTTACACCAACCTTTTATAAAGGGTGTCAGTGACAACAAGGCGGGAGGGATTGTTTCTGCAAAATCTTCAGCTCACCCCAATGATGTGGGGTCAGGTGAGGAGACACTGGGTCACCCTCACTGAAGCCATTAGAATCACTGCTTTGACACAGGGCAGGGAGATACACACATTTCTCTGGCTCCCACTCTATAGCCATAAGCTTGGCTCCAATTGTTTCTCTCAAGATAAAATCCTCCACACTATTCATAGATAGGAAACTGCATGGCAACCTGTCCAGGTTCACCAGCACCTTTGGAATTGTTTACCTTGCCAAGCTGTGAAACATGGCAAAGCTCAGACCACTGACAGGTGGTCAGGCATTTGCAGAATAAGTTTGACAGGAGAAGGCCCACTTCCTTCTCTGGGGCTCACTGAGAGCCCCAATCAAACTCATGAGAGATCGGAAAGATCTCTCTCTCAGACCATCCTGTGGATGGCAGCGCGTTGACACTTGACAGGTCACGTCACCATCCCTCCACTGGATCTGACCACTACTGAGCACAGCAGAGGAGCTACTTCTGTAGCTTTCATTCAGTAGGGTGTCAATGATTGACTTGGTAGTAATTCCCTGTGGGTTGGCACAAGGGCATATGGGATTGGGATCAGCAAGCACCATTTGCAACCTATTGCCTGAGGTCCAGATTCAAAGGGCTAATTAAATTAGGCCATGTCTGGGCTAGGAATGAGTTCACTCCTAAAAGTGAACTCTGGAGTAATTGAATTCCTGTCTCACCCCTGTCAACCTGGTGACAGAGAGTGGGACTCCTACAATGGTTTTCTTCTGGGACCCCCATCATGTACCAGCAAGAATGTATGTTTGACCACTCAGTTGATAATATCCTGACACTAGGATGCATCACCAGGGGAATGTCACACACTAACTGTAGGAGGAAGGGCCTTCCAAACTGAGTAACCTCCAACCTCTCAAGGTTTTCTCTGTTGGGCTCTGTGGGATTACTTTTCAGTAAGACACCTTCCTTGTGAATCCTTTGCTTCAATGGAGGAAAATCCTGCCATTGGAAGTAGGCCTTTCTCCATAGGCCTAACCATGAAGGTCTTCTCTTTTGTTGGCCCATACTTCTCTCTCTCCTGGAACTCTCCTCTACCTGTATACTAGGCCGCTGAGGAGGCCCATAGGATTCAAGGTTTTCTGGGGGTCTTTCTTCCGAACTAGAAATAGGGACTCTTCCAACTAAATCAACATCAGCTGTAGATAAGGCAGGTGAATATTCTCCTTCACTTTGCCTCTGTTTCCGACTCCTCTGGCCATGGGTTTCCCCTTAGGCCTAGGCTTTCTCTTAGGCTTGGCTAAGACAGCCTGATTTTGAGACCTAGTGCTTGAAGGGTCTGGTGAGTGCCTATCAGCACCTATGTCTTGGAGGCTCAACTCACCCACTGCTCCTTGGATCTGTCACTAACCTAAAAAAACTACCCTCAAACTATACATCCTTCAATATTGATAAGAATACCATAACAGTTTTGCCTGTAGTAAAAACTCTAGGCTTCCATCTAGACTCCGCCCTCACCCTTAAAAAGCAAGTTAGCTCCCTCGGATTCCTCAACAGCTTAAACCTGCAAGTTAATCCGCGCTGCCAGACCATTCCTCTCTAGTGCCAGCTGCACCACCTTGGCCAATGCACTAATCATGGCCAGACTAGATTACTGTAACGCCTTGTTCTCTGGAGCTAACAAATAAGTCATGGACAAACTACAACAACTGCAAAATAATGCCTTAAGAGCAGCATTGAATGTCCCAACTAGAGACCACATCACTAAATTCAGGAAAGAGACCCATTTGCTAAAAATAAAAGACAGAATTCTCCTCAAAACTATCTCCATAACATTCAAATGCCTACACAATTTAGCTCCCTCGTACCTAGCAGATTTTTTTTTTTTAGGAGAACCACAACCCGACCCACCAGGTCCACCAACTCATTCATGCTTGAAACCCCACGATTTAAGTTGTCTATGGCTGGAGGAACTAGCTTCCCAGACAAAGCTGCGCAATCTTGGAATACACTTCCAATTGACCTTAGATGTCCACTACCTTACACCAGATTTAGACACAAGGCTATCAACTGGCTTCGCACCAACGACCTATAACCCCTTGCAACCTTACCCTCCCTATTTTTGACTTGCCTAGCCCGGACTCTAACTTGCACCTTGATCAGCGAGGTACTTTACACTGTATTATATGTTTGCTCTCCCATGCATATATTGTATAAACTTATTCTAAATATAAGTAATGCCTAATTTGGTCCTGAGCTGTACCTAATCAGCTACACCCTTTGTATTATACACTGTATTCTATTGCATTTTTTTATTGTATTGTATTCACATGTATGTACCTGCCTACAACTGGCATTGTAACCAAGTCTCGAGAATTCTTTATCTGCTGCGCTCGTCTACCTGAGGGTTTGGTGCGCATTATCAAATCAATAAATAAACAAACAAACAAACAAATCCAGCACTCTTCTCTAGGAGCTACTCCCCTCATATTGACAGGTTCCCTGACTATTTCTCTATTCACAACTTGAATGACAGGTGATACTGAAACATTATGAGAGGTCCTACCAGCCAACTGAGTAGCCCCCATAGGAACTCTGGCAAGAACCTGTGGGTTTACCATGAAGGAAGCCACATCAGTAGGAATGGGCCCATTGCTCCTAATAGTAGAGATATTTACACCTCCTACCTGAACACTATCCTCATAACAATTATTACTATGCAACAGGACTGGGATGGGAGCCAAGTCTCCAGCACTACTAGTTTCCAAGGAATCTACACTAACTTAGGACTCTTCCTCTGAGAGAATGCAGTCCAAAGGGGAGGGCACCACTGTCATCTCTTCTTCCTCATACTGAGAGAAGGCTAGACTGGCAGAGAGCACCCCCAATGTGGTTCCCTTACATTTGGGGCCCTCCTTCCTGTGGTCACTGGCTCCACAGGTGTAACAAGTCCCACTGGCACTTGACACATATGGAGGGTTAGAGAAACCACTCACATGCATGGGAGCGGTAGTCCCACTACCCTGACCTGAGTCGGATGAATTCACCTTATTAATCTTTTTGTGGGCCTTCTTGGGCATAGATTTAGCACAACCCGCACACACCCTCTTTCTCTTTCTGCTTTTTCCCCTCCTCCTGCTAACCTGAGGCAGGCTTGTCCTTATGGGACATTCTATGTGATACCCATAAGTCAGCAGCAATGGCTAGCCTCTTTGGATTTAACTCCTTTGAGTCAGCAAAATGCTGCTTAAGCTCTGGGGAACACGAGGAAAAAAATATGTTCAAGCATCACCAAATTAATCATACCCTCAAAGGTGGTTATCTGGTAGTCTTCTATCCAGCCACACTGGCTCTTCAAAGAATCTGCAACACAAGTCACATAGGTCATACATTATTTTCTTTTGTATTCTCTAAACCTCCTCAAGTATTGGGCAGGAGCCTTCCCAAACGTAAGGATAAGAGATTGCTTCAGTTTTACAAAGTCCAATATGTCAACCTTTGACATTTCCATAATGGCACTGCAGCCAGAATGGGGCAGTCTGCTGATCAACAATGCAATCCTGTCTACATCAATCTCTCCTTGTACCTCACATGCATACTCAAAAGCTACAGGCCAGTCAATTATGGCATTCCTCTCTTCATACATACTTAAGAGATCTTTAGGAAACCTAGGATGTGAAGAGAACCCAGAAACATCTCCAGAACCTTATGAAGCCCGAATATTGGCAAGCTCCAGCTGGTGATCCCTGTCTTTCTGCCTTTAAACCCTCTCACAATTCTATTTGGCTATTTCAGACTCAAGCTCTTCCACTTTGTGCCTAAGTATGTCCTTTTTTAAACAAATTAAACAATGCCTGAGCATCCGAGGTGGCGACAGCCAAAGGTCCAGAGGATGCACTTTCCTCCTCCTCATCCTCAACACCTGAAGCTGCAGTGGCAATAACTACATTACTGGTGCTGGATCCAGCCCCAGCTCCACTATCAGGACCATTTGTTCTGTTAGGCACAACCTTATTTCTTTCAAACTCCAGCATTTTTACAACCAACTCTACTTTGTGCCAGAGTCTGTTAAGCCCCTTTCAACACACACATTTCTCAACTGATCCACTTTTGAGGCACTTAAAGTAGTGAAAGTGATTGTCTCCATTATATTTAGTACAGTAGGTGACTTGTATCTACAAGGCAATCAGCATGTACACTGTTCTGTGAAAATATTATCTGGACATACCACCAGAGATCTACACTGTGGTACCCAATAGCGATCCTTTTCACAAAACACCCAGATGTTATGGGGAAACTGTCATCCCACTGCTGTACACCAATGTGTTAGGACTGATTTTCTATACTCTGGCCTGGACAGATGTATAGAAGGCCAACCTATGTTGCAACAGGAACAACTCTGTGCATCTGTAGCCAAACCAGTTTAGGACGAAGTGACAGGCGGTCTAGGCTAAGTTCTTCAGAGGTGGTGAGCTTGTAAAGGGTCCGTGATGAGGTCACACAATGGGAGTCACAAATTACACTTAGACAGGATGTATAAAAATACAGTTATGTATTTATGGCCAAAACCCACTATAAACAAATGACTTCTAGCAGGTAGACTTACACACAACACTATCAAACTAAATGCATATATAGATTCACTTTGCTATAGGGCATAATACACATCAGCAACTCCTGCAAATGAAAGGTTAGAATAGTATAATGCACAAAAAGGTCCACAGAGATGATCCCTAACAATAATTGTCCAGCCCTAAGTTGTCCGGGCCTTTTGCCAAATAGTTCAAGTTATAGTTGTACAGAGGTTAGGAGGCAGGAAACAATACAGGTAGGGTCTCTGGCTCCAGTGAACAATTTTTAGGGTTAGGGTTCAAGTTAGACTAATGCCGAGAAGTATCCCCAACAGCCAGATGTCCTGCGCAAGCAAGCAATGGCAAAGCCAATTATGTTAGAATTAAGCTTTATCATAAGTCTGTTGACATATACTGGGAGCATAAGGTAGGTTAGAAGCTCTGTAACTTACCCCCGTACTTCAATTCTTCCCTAGAGCTGGCAGGCCAAAGGAAGAGGGTCCGACATTGCTTTTCCCACCGAAAGTCACAGGCTAGAGTTGATCTCTCTTGATGTCTTTCACTGTTGCAAGGACTCTCGATTGAAGAATGCAGCAAAACTCAATGAAGCACCCCTCTAGGACTGGACTCAGGTTAGGCAAGCTATTTCAGATGGTGGTCACCACAGCAGGGCTACGTAAAAGGCCTCAGCAGCCGGGGTCAGACTTTCCCTCCTACAAATCGGGTTTGCTTGATGCTAGTATGCAGACATTTCACAGAGGCAGTCAGATAGGACCAGCTGAGGATCCCCCAAGTTTCAGGCCGAATCACGGTACAGTAACACCGGCAGCACAGTAGACCATAAACAAAGCTGGTCAGCCACAGGACAGTTCCTGGGCACTTCCGAAGGCTTCCATTGGCAGAACACCGAGCAGACGTCAGGAATGGATGGTCCCACCACTCCAAGGGTCGCTGCTCCTTTGCAGTACTACTAAAGATCACGAGCAAGACAGGTCTTCTTCATGACAGCAGCAGAAGTTGGTTGCCAGGCCTCCTTCAGTCAGGTCTCAAGTTTCTTCACAGGTCTCTCAGCTAGACAGGATACTTGGCTCCTTCAGGTGTCTCCAGGATCTCTGAAGAATGGTTGCAGGGGTCCTCTTCTTATCTTAAAAGCCAGATAATGTCTGTTGCCTCACCAGCCAATAGCAGTACTAACCCACACACACACACCCCAGCAGGACCGCTGGCGAGAACATTCATGCATGCCATTCAGACAAACTGAAACTAGTTTGTGGTTTGGGACCAAACACTCCCAGCCCACATCCTGCCAGCAAACACACACAGCCCTCCAGTAGCCCGACAAACGCTTCTGCTTTCCCCGTCACTTGAAGTACTTATATAGATTCTCCTGGCCTCTCAGACCAGGAATAAGGCTAAAGAATAAGATAGCAAAAAGACAAGTAAAGAATCTTGTGACACTGCCATATTTGACCAGTAGACACAGTTAGTAGCCAAACGCGGTAAACATGGTAAGGCTAAAATAAAAAGTGGGGAAAAGTCACTGATGCCACCAACTTATCCCTTTAGCACACCTAGAGTAACCAAAAATCATCTGAGTGTTAGTCTAGGGCAAAATAAAAAATGCACCTCATTGTACTGCTGTGTAAGCTGCATTGTACAATGATAAAACGTTACCACAAGTGATACAAAAGTAACAAAAAGATGTAACACAGTAACACGACTAAGGGAAACTATGTTTCCCAGTACTGACAGCCTGAAGGAGATGTCAGTTTCCCCATGATATATGAGCAAAATCCAGTGAAGTGAAGCGTAAGGCTTCACTGTACTGTAAAAAGTATAAGTGAAATTCAAAAATAAATGCAAACCGTTTGGGGGTTCCATAAAGATGGAAGAAAAGGTGCAGTAAAGAGAAATCTTTCCAAACAACAACCCCCATGCAGCCCCCTGCCAGTATATCCCTTTCCCCAAACCCCTCCGACCTACTCCACAACCCCCAGACAGCCCCCTGCTAGTACACCCCCTCCCCAAACCTCCCTGAACTCAACCACAACCCCCAGGTAACCCTCTGCCAGTACACCCCACTCTCCATATCTCCCTGACCTCTGCCACAACCTACAGGCAGCCCCCTGTGAGCACAACCCGTGCCCACACCCCCCTGACCTCTGCCACAACTCCAGGCAGCCCCCTCCCAGTACACCCCTCTCCACTCTCCCCCTGACCTCTGCCACAGCCCCCAGTGAGAACCCTGATAGTACCCCTCCTCCCCACACCCCTTTTATCTCCACCACAAACCCCAAGCAGCCCCCTGATAGTAGACCCCCTCCCCACTGACCTCAGCCACAAGACTCAGGCAGCCCCCTGCTAGTACATTCCTGCCCCTCACCCACTTGACATCTGACACAACCCCCAGGCATCCCCCTGATAGTACACCCCTCTCACCTCACCCCCCTGACCTCCACCACAACACGCAGGCAGCCCTCTGCTACTACACCCCCCTCCTACAACCACCCCTACTCAGCTCCTCCATAACCTTTAGTTAGCCCTCTCAACTCCTGACACCACCCCCACCCAACTCTGCCCCGACCACCAGGCAGTCCCCTGCTACTCTGTCCCCTTACCAGTCTAATGTGGATCTTAAACTTACCTCCTCTTATCTGGCCTGCCTCAATCATGAATTATACCTGCCACATATCATCCACCAACACAATCAACTGGGAGCACTGCTGTTGAATCCAGGCCTGGAGCTTCTTCCATTACTCTCTACTGCACCACACTCATCTGCACATCAGCATGGTAGCACACTGTTGCACTGCCTAAACTGTGCCCACCCAATGCACATGTGACATGGAATGCAATGCAATGTGGCATATGTATAGTGTATTTGTGCCATTGCAATGGCCTCAAACTTACTGTAAATGAATGACCTTGGACAACGTTATTCCTCATTCTTCCTCATTTTGCAGTGAAAATGGGGAATATGCATGTTCCGCCCGACCTGTGTGTTTCTTTGCACAGGTGATTCCCAAACTTTGCACGGTGTGTCGGGCAAGTGCTCAGCACCACGCAAAGTGGAGACAGATCCGTGCATAGTCACGCAAAGTACCACTGATGAATCGGGAAAATTAGTTTTTCGCCTGCAACAAAGTGGACTATTCACGTGCCAAGTCAATTTGCGGCTCACGACACATTCTATGAATCAGGCCCTGAGTTTTTATAAGGGACAGAGTTAGAGGCAACATGGTGTATATCACATAGTTGCACAGGGGTTTATTGCAATATAGTATAAAGAGGAAGAATGGGTCAAATTCAAGGACTAACCATTTGGTTGCTTAGGAGTCATGGTTGGAATCATGGCAGAACAGCAAACAGGTTGAGTGAGAATCGCACTTAATGACATTGGTGAATGGAATTAGCCATTGTAGATCATGCATCTCGCGGGTATGACTAAATATATTGAACAAACACAGTTATAAGTAATGCAGAATGGTACGTTGGCACTAAAACTGTTGGTGAAAGAAAAAAAAAAACATTTCAAAATGGGATTATACGAAAATCATTTGGAGAACCCTCCATATTTGCACCACTAGGACCATCTGTCTTGTAAATGGCATTCCACACTGAAACACTGCACATGGCGGTTAGACTTTGGAAGTATTCTTGTTTCCTCACAAGCGTCACTGTTTATTGCCTCTCTGATTAACTTTACAATGTTCTTACCCACTAATTTATGGGACAGTGCTTTTAAATGCATGAATCCGTTATTGTGTTAGTAAAACATACTCCCAGAATCCCCACACACGTGTATCTTCTAGAATCATCCTTTTCAGAGTGTGTGTGTGTGTGTGTGTGTGTGTACAACTACACACCTTTCAGGAAGTAGTAAATGCAAGATTGCCCTGCCCCACTCTGCCCCATGATATCATTCAAACTTTTATGGACCTTGATTTCTATTGTTAAAGGTCACTGAAGTAAAACTGCAGTGCACATCAAATCCATAAGTAGCATAATGTCAGGATGCAGACAAGGGCATCTTACACAGGCTAATAAAAAGTCAAGCAATATATTCAAAGATTCCATGCAGATTTCAGGAGCATCAGTTTCCTTAAGTTGCATTCCTTTTTAGAGCAAAAGGTGCTAAAGATTATAAGTCATGTTTCCGCTGCACGAGCATTTTGCTACTGCTCTGGGAATGTACGGTGGTTACTGCTCTTTTATTGAGTCTCATAAACTACATCTGTTGACCATGTGTTCGATCTTTAAATGCAGACATCCACTTCAACTAGATGACTCTCTTTCCTTTTCACAGAATATGTCCTTTCTCTATATCAAAACCTCTCATGCATTTAAGTAAAAAGACCACGCGATCCAGGATGGTGTGCCGCCAATGATCTATGTTTTAATGCCAGTAAGACCAAGATTCTCCTCATCGGCACACCAGCTCCCTCCTTTCTTGTCACTCTCTGGCGGGCCACTCTTGGCCCTCTTCCTGCTCCCCTGTGAGGCTAAAAACCTCGGTGTCATCTTCGACTCCACACTTTCCTTCTCTCCTCACATCTCCAACGTCTCTAAGAAGTACACCACCAGCTGCACCTCCTCACAGGTATTCTTCATTTCCTCTCATTCCCCCAGAAGCTCACTGTCTCCAGAGCTCTGGTTCTCTCTAGGCTGGACAACTGCAAAAGCCTCTTTTTAAATTCACCTTCCTCTACTCTCCGCCCCATGCAACTCATCCAAAACTGGACTGCAAGACTTGTCTTGGCCTCAAGCCCAGGGATTGCATCTCTCCAGGACTGAAATATGTGCACTGGCTCCCAGTGGCGGTGAGGATTAAGTTCAAAACCCTCTGCATTGTCCACAAGGCCTACTGGGGCATGGGACCTCAATACCTTCAACTCTCTCTTCCTAAATATCTTCGTTCCCAAGCTCTTTGCTCTTCTGCCTCCACCTCCCTCAGGGTTAGTCGCTTCTCCAATCAGCGAGTTGGTGGTAGAACTTTCTTCTGCCAGGGCCTACCTCTGGAACAGCCTCCCTGCCTCTCTGAAACTTTAGGCGAACCATCGCCAGTTCGGAAGAACCTCAAGACCTTCCTCTTTGCTTCTGCTATCTCTCCTCCTCTCCCCTGCTGATCTCCTGGCTTAATCTAAAACTGCACTGGTTTACCTTGCCACCTTCTGATCTCGGGCCCAGGTCCCCCCCACCAGTTGCACACCTGCACTGCCGCCCTGGCAACCCTGCACTCGAGGACTGTTTCTGTATCCCTACAGCCCCTACTAGCACTTGACACCTAATGTCTGCACTTACCCTTGCACTTGCCACCTGCTGGCTGCACTTAATATGTATTGGGCCTCATTACGACCCTGGTGCTAAGGGATTGCCGGTACCGGTAAGGGTACCGGTAATTCCTTAGCGCCTGATTACGAGGTCCCTTTGCGGGTTCCCACCTTAACGGCTGGTTTTACCAGCCGTTAAGTAATGGACCCGCAAAGGGACCTTGGTGCTAATTACAGTACCGCAATTTGCGGTACCGTAATTACAGCCTTCCCCATTCCCATTATGCCCTATGGGGCAAAAATGGGAATGGGGAAGGGCCATGGTGAAATGGGGGAAGTACCGCCCCACCAACCTTGGAATGGGGTGGTACTTCTCCATTTCACCATGGCGGACTCGTTACAATACCGGCAGCAACCATGGTGCTAATAGCGCCATGGTTTAGCGCTGGTGTTGTAATGAGGGCCATTGTCTTTATTTATTATTACTGTCATCCTATTTACTGCACTGCCCCTCTCCTTTACCCCTTCACTTTTCCCCTTCCCCCCACCCCTGCACTTGCACAATCTCAATGTCACGTGGCCTAGTAGGATCACTGTCTGTCTTCCCTCTGTTTCCCCTCCCTTGCCTTGTCGCGTCTTGAAACACTTGTTTATAGGCGCATTATAAATGCCATATCATATCATATCATTATGCATATGGCTACCAATATATATCATGACAACTATATGACATATCGTTGTCCATCTATGAATTTGTTCCAGAAATAACTAGGTGATCATACCAGTCAGCGACAAGGTGTAACCTTTCAATATTAACTATTGTCACATTCAATTGCTTTTAGAAAAGACTTTGATTTCAACAGTTCAGAATATAAGGAAAGATCTCTGTGATCACAAGGTGCCACAACGTGTCCAGTACAAAAAGGTTGTACCGATATAACATTGATAAAACATCTCAAATCCGAGTGTGGGTGTGATGTGCTTGTCTGGAAGCTAAAATGGTAACTAAGCCCACTCTTGTGATTTGGAATGCAGAGACCTTAACCAGTGGTCGAAGTGGGCGGGAGCAGTCAGGAGCGGTGCACCCCTACTTCTTTTAATTAAGTTTTACTGGTCCTATACTTTTATCTTTAAAAGAAACCGTTCCGGAATGGTTTCGTTTTAAAATAAAAGTTTAGGAATGGGTTGAAACGTGTACTTTCAGAGCAGTGCACTGAATGTTCCCCTAAACAGCAGGCGCATGTGTTTTGGGGTTTGTACTGTGCGTGGGAGGGTGCGCGGCGCAGTGCAGGCCAGTAGGGAGCATAGTTCCACTACTCCTTTTTCCGTACACTTCCGCCACTGGCGGTAACTCTGAATTCCGAGGTCTGTGGCCCAGAGATTTTGGTGTTATTGTGTTGTCAAGCTCATTTCGAAAGCAAAGGAAAAGTTATTTCACGTGAACTTTAATTTATAGTTTTGAAATGTCTCCAAACACATCTCATCTGACTTTTAGTTCAACAGACCAACTTCCTTTGGCCAACACAAACCTCAAACTAGATTTGCAGTCTTCCCTGCAACACGGAGGATGTTATGGAAATACGCGCACCAACAGAACAAGATGGGAATGATAGAATAAAGAAGTATGAGATCATTGCAAAATAATTACAGCTCCAGGCAACAGATAAGATGATCCTCAGAATTTTGTTTCAGTGGGAAGCACTAGTGGTTTAGTCTGATCTCTTGCTATGCTGATTATTGCTTCTGGAAGGAACACACAAACTGTGTTCTTAAACACAACCTTAATTGTGTCTTATTTCGCCAACAATACGTTTTGTTCATTTTAGTTTCCAATCTCACATCCTTAAGACAATTGGCCTCCTTATAACTCCGGCGGGAGCGGTGCCGGTAAAAACCGCAGGCTGCCACCAGAGTTGTGATATTTTTCTGGCGCCGGAAAATGTAACTCCCCATTCCCATTCGAGTCCCATAGTACTCAATGGGAATGGGGAGGACGGAAGCACCGGCAATGTGTGCAACAGTGCTTGTGCTTCCGTTAAAGTCTATGAGTGGCTGCTGTCCTGTCCGACAGGTCCGACCTGGAGGGCGGGATGGCAGCAACTCACAGAACTCGGAGTGTGCCGGTCCGGTAACAACAGTGCCGGAAAATGTAACTCCCCATTCCCATTCGCGTCCCATAGTACTCAATGGGAATGGGGAGGATGGAAGCACCGGCACTGTGCCACAGTGTCGTTGCTTCCGTCAAAGTCTATGAGTGGCTGCTGTCCTGTCCGACAGGTCCGACCTGGAGGGCGGGACAGCAGCCGCTCACAGAACTTGGAGTATGCCAGTCCGGTAACAACAGTCCCAATTCTGCATCCACTGCTGTGCAGCAAAGTTAAACATTGCCAACTTCTGGGCCTTATTATAAGTTTGCTGGCCTGGAAAACAAAGTGCTGGTAATGATGTTTACCAGCACCTTTTCGAACTGGCAAACCAGCATAAAAAAGACAGTATTTCCGATACTGGTATTACCAGTGCCCGAAATACCGGCAAGTCCCCCCATGGAGTTCTATTGGACTCTATGGAATGGGGAATTACTGGTATTCCGGCCTCCTGTAATATCCCAGTAATACCAGGATATCAGGTGGCAGAAACGGTAATAATTTGGTGGTATCCCACAGGAATTACCCATGGGATACCACCAAACATGGAATGACCTCATTGTGTTGAAATGGAGTCGAATTCTGGGAGCCCTTTTCTACCTAGTTATGCCTGACATGCGCTTGCCATAGTTGTTGACTTCCCTTTCCTGTCCAGTCTTGAACATCTCCATGGATTTCTCAAGGGACATCCAGGCAAAAATCATCTTTTCATCTTCGTAAAATTCTAATCATATTGCACTATTATACAACATGTCATGTCAGATTCTTCACACCTATAAGCACTGTAATAATACGTTGTTATTATTGCCCAATTTAAACGTACCTAATGTATCCACCGACAAAGGATGAAGGGCGTACTCAGTTCTCCAGGGATTGAAGCCTGTACTGCCAGTTGCACACGATTGTCAGCATTACAAGTCTTAACCCACAGTGCTATTTTACCAGCTGTACCATTCTGCTTTCCTTCCAGGGCTTCCGAGAATTGCAATGGCAACCCGTGGGCGTCCAATGCTCCTGAGTGCTGTGGTCACGCTGGTGGCTGAGCTGGAACTTTGGCAGTCAGAATGTCCAAACATATGGAGATTGTTTTTGGCTGCTGGTACAGGCCAAGAAAAACCTGAGGGTATGGTGCTTAGTTCACATGGCCACCCAAGGTTTTCCTCTTGTCAAGCCTGGCACTAAGATTTATTGGCATACACTTTCAAACTCCATCCCTAAACAAATGTTAGAATGTGAAGGACGTCTGTGATCTTTTGGACATAGAGCAGAAATTCCACATGGTTCCTAATCTGTAGAAAGAGCTAGAGTGCCCATGTTATTAAACATCAATGAAGTCCAATGCAACTCGGTTCCTTGCGGTCATCACACAACCTACCTCCACATTGCCAGAACATTCGATAGTGCATATTGTATCACCACACTCTTTACCACAAATGTGATCCTCAATGACTTATATGATACTCTGTCTCTTCATAGCTAGGTTTGCTCTGTATAAAAGCACACCACAATTACAATACCTTTTCTGCTCAACATCAAAGCAGTCCCTGTTGTCATCATTGCAGCATCTGCTTGTGGATATCCCAGCCAGCTGCTTAGTAAAGGCTCTTAAGGGCTGCATGTTTCTTTATGTGTAGTATAAATATACTCATTAGAACATGGAGAACCTTATGGAACTCCTCACAGCCATTTAGAATGCTCAAAATGCAGCTAGCAACTACCAGGATTAACTGCATTAAGGGCAGGCATATGGTTTCAGAAGCCGTCCAAAGAACGAAATAATCTACATTTTACAAACAAAGTCTATGCCCCAAGTACAAAAAAAGACCAAGTAGCTGAAAAATCTTGTTGCACACAAGCACAAGATATAAAGTTTACCATTTGGGGATGTCAATGCTGCCATTAATGTCTTTTTATTATTTTGTGACTTCAGATGTTGACCATAGGCGTTCCCAAATATGTAGTGGTTTCAGTTTTAATCTCTTATCGAAACATATCCAATTAGGTTACAAATGAACGACTGAGTGGGGGGGCTGGTTTAGAGAGGCATTGAACACACTTTAAAAAATGGTTTTCTAAAGTTGTTAAAGAAGAAATACAAGAATGACCCCACAACTCCGCGCAGTAAAATGCTGCTTGTCTTGCTTATAATTTGTAAACTTGAGATAGATCTATAACCGCAAACACTTGCAAATCGTAATGTTGCTTCTAGAGAGCGTTTTAATGTGTAATAAGATTTTGCTAATTGAGCGGTCCATCCCCTGCTATTGAAATTAAAGCAGATGCCGAGGTGATCAAATCAGGTTACCGCCTCTATTAGTTTACTGACTCAGATTAATTTTGTGCTTACTGTATTTGTTCATTGCACAAACAATTGTTTTTCTTTTTGTGATGTTAAGGTCCAGCCCTCTAAAAGTACAAAGTTCTATACATGTATTCATTTGTTTTTTCGGCTGCTTATTGATTTTGAAACGAGCACTGCATAATTGCCAAACAAAAAAATTAGGATGCTCTCTAAATTGAGCACCGGGACATCCAAGAGGAACAATTTTAACTGAAAAGCAAAAACAGGGACAGAGCAAGGACGCATCCCTGTTGTCGACTCTTTTGAACTTCAAATGAACTGGTCTTTTCATCCCCTAATTACCATCTGCACAGTCTCTTCTCCGGATTGTCTACGGCTGGACACCCGGCCCCAGCTTCTCGTGATTGTTGCCTTTCCATCCAACGCTGTTATCATCGACCCCTTCACCACGACAATGTCCATGGGAGTGGGCTCATAAGTCAATGACATCTTTCCTTTTGGGTATTGGTTTTTTTATCAGTACTTCATCCCCCAGGGCCAGCTGATGTTTTCGGAGGCCCCTTCTCACATTCTCTCCCTCCGTCCGATGTCTTCAGTCACACTCCACCTGGTCATCATCAATTATTGCTGGTTACCCCTAGGCACCACATCTGGCAGAAGGCCTCTTGGGCATCTTTGAAACATGGCTTCATCTGGGGCAACTCCAGTGGAGTCATGAGGGGTCGCTCGGTACTTCTGAAGCAACTGCTACAATGCTCTCTGGAGGCTCTGACCCTGCCTGTGGGAAATCCTAGAGACCTTATATTTAGGGTCCTCGTAAGTCTTTCTGCCTCTCCATTGGCCCTTTGCCAGAATGGCATGACCTTCCGGTGATGTATTCTGTATTCCTTCATTAGCTGGTCGAAGCTAACCCCTTGGAACGGTAGCCCATTTTCCGAATGCATGGTTGGGAGCAATCCATGTGTCGTGAATATGTTCACCATGGCCACTGCCACATCGTCAAAGGCTAGAGAGTCTAGGAACTCCACTTCAGGGTACCTTGACCATTGGTCTACCACCACTAAGAAGTGAACACCCCTTTCTGTGGATCAAAAGTCTGAGTGCACCGTCTCCCACGGCCGCTTACCACAAGGCATACTGTCACGACTCGCTCCCTTCGCTCCCGTTCCCGCCACTTGGGGGCATGTTTTGGGGCTTATTCCTTGCTGGACATTTCCTCCGAACCTAATGCCACAGTGCTGTAATGAATTGGGAGCGCTAAATCCCTATTTTCCAAACTACTTCCCTTCCGGATCCATTCCAGGTTTTTGGCAGCCAGCATGCTTCTTTAACCAAATGACTGTGCTTCCCAGAATGCCTGGCCCACTGCTCCACCTCCACCCTTGCAGGACAAGGTTGGGTGGAGGATAGGCAACACCTGTGGCTGCAGGTGCAGCAGTCAGCACACCTGAGGCGTGTGCTCGTTAAACAGCTTTAAAAGCCTCAGTCTCACTTCAGTCCAGCGCTGGTCATCGTTTGCAGTGTTCCTGTTTTTGACTAGTCCCTGGTTCCTGGTTCCTTGCCTTTGTACCTACTTCCTTGTTCCTGTTTTCTTGTTTCCTCCGCCCTGAATTTCGGATTCATGCGCTAATTGATTTCTGCTCCCTTGATTTCCCTTTTTGTCTTCCCCTGTTTGCAGGCAGCAATTCTCAGTGCTTTCCCCTTTTAGATGCAGCCCAGTTTGTCTGTGTTCTATATTTCTTTGACTCTGTCCTTTGCTGCTGTTACCCATTTGCCTTAGCCTTCCTCTTAGTTTAGTTTCCTGTCTTTTCCTTGGAGGGGTAGGGAGAGTTTGCATAGGTAATTTCGTTTTTCCCTGCTCCTGATCCTTACTTTCTAGAGGATCCATTCCATGTTTTCCATTGCACTTCTGCATCCATTTCCCATTTGATCATTAGGTGTGGTGTGTGGTGGTAGCTAGCTCCTGTGTGAATGCTTATGTTTTCCCCACTAGTTTGTTATCCCTATTCCAACTTAGGTATTTAGTTTCTGCAGCGGATCACGCTCCGCTGCCTTCCAGTCTCCGCCCTTGTCCTGCCGGGCTCTCCACATTGCAGCGGATCTCGCTCTGCTGCCTTCCAGCCTCCGCCCTTGCCCTGCGGGCTCTCCACATAGCAGCGGATCTCGCTCTGCTGATTCCCAGCCTCAGCCCTTGTCCTCTGGGCTCCCTGCCCGGCAGCCTGCCTCATTCCGGCTGCCTTCAGCCCTTGTCCTCTGGACCTCCCTACTTCTCCCATTGCTGTTATAGCCTTTCTGGGTCCCAGATTCATCAACAGGATTCGTGGGCTAGCTGACATTCAAGAGGTGTATCTCGTCCTCGTGAGTACAGTTCCTAAGTTCCCTTATGTAATACCATCAAGAGTGTTAGTACACAGATCCTGTCATTGCTGGCCCTCCACGTGGGTTTAGCGCTGTCAGTACCTGTAACAGCAATTGGGGGTAAGGTGCTTGCCGACTTTCCTCACGGTCAGGTGCTTACCCCACATCCCTTTTCATATATTGGTTTTGATGTCACACTCTATTTTGCACTCCTGGGTTCTAGCATACCTGAGTCGTTGTTCCTGGGTGCACATTTCCCTTGCCATATTCGCTGCCTTAGTACTCGCCTGACTAATCCTGACAGTATGACCAGCCCAAAATTCCCATTGAATATGGCAAGTTTAAGAAAGAAAGGCAGCAAGGCCTCTAACAAGTTAGTACAGAAAGCTTCCCCTACATTTACCTGTGACAATCAAATCACTAGTCTTGGCTTAAATGAACTCCTTGTCACGAATGGGCATTTACGAGCAAAGTATTTTTCCCATAGGATGGCACATCCTACATTGCCTGATCCTAGTTCGATCTTTTGTTCTGATCCCGATTCTATGTCAGCGCAAGCCTTAGCCGCAGAAAACAACACACTGTTAGACTTATTATACAAGAGTACCTCTGTTGTTGAACCCCATGATTCCAGTTGTGCTTCACCTCAGATAGAACAGTTTCATGGTACAAACATAACGAATGGAGGGGTTCCTTGCATAACTTCAGTTTTCTACCCTCAGTCCAAATACTTCTTTGCACAAGTACATACGGTAGTCCCTAATGTCAAGAGGTCTAAGGTCAATAGATTGCTTAAGGGTAACACAGACCAAGTTAGTATGAGAAAGTATAAATCTCAGAACCTGAAAGCAGTTGAGGACAATGCACAATCGGTGCACATCCAGATTGCTAGTGCAGGATCCAGCCCTGATGCCACTATGCCTCCCCCTGTGCCTACTGATAGTGATGTACAGTTAATGCAGGGCATGCTAAGAGCTAAGCTTGAGGAGTTAACACAAGAATTAATTTCTTTACAAGAGGAGAATAAGATCTTGCACGCATTCCTGAATACACCTCAGACTTTATCCATTGATGTTGATGAAGTGAACACAGTTCAGCCCCTGAGTGCAGAGACTTTGGTAAACCATGATAATTGCCAATATGTTAGATCTATTGGAAGTGAAAGTCTTTCTTCTAGCACAGCGCTCAATCTGGGCACTGTTTCTAACAATTGTTCTGCTGATTGTCAGGGATTGCAGTTAGCTGAAGATTTACAAGCCACTCCTTTACCTAAAGTTTCCTGTGTAGCAGTCTGTCATAATTCTGAGCTAGCACACATACAAGCTTCTGATCTCCAAACACAATACACAAAGGTGGCATACACAGATTCAGTCACTACAGTAGGCTTAGGTCCTGCTCTTGATACAGCTGCTGAGACTGAAGTAGATGTTAAAGCTGATGTGGAAGACGATCTTACCTCTGGGTTCACTCTTCCTTCTGCCAATTCTGATCAATACGAACAGTCAGAGACAGTACAGATTTCATGTTCTGATGAACTCATTCCACAGTATACAGAACCAAAAGACCAGCAGGCGATTCCTGAACTGTTGATTGTTAATCTGCCTCTTTCAGAAGCTAAGACAGAGGAATGGACAATTGACGAAATCCTGATTAACAGAGACTTTACTATGGTGATTCCACTGGTTGATTTTGACTTCCACAAAGAAAGAGACTCTGTGTCACCCACTAAAGAAAAGGACTGCAAGGGTACAGTTCAGTCCTTGGTTACTGGAGCCAAGGAGTCTAATGCCCTAAAGGTGCCCTCCATTCCTGAGCCACTAATGTGTCTATCAACTTCTGAGACTTCTGTGTGTCCTCCTACAACCATTGACTCTTCTATGATCCAATCCACAGCCCTGCAGTCATCTTTGGTACACGTGTCTTCAATCAATGAACCGCTGCCATGTCTGCCATTTAATCAAGAGCCTCCACCATGCACGGGGTTAGTCCCAAAGACCCTGACATGTTTGGATTCAGCTACCGAGATGGCTCCAACTCGCATGCCTTCAGCTTCAAAGTTTCCTCTGGCCTGCCCGTCTTCAGCTACAGTGACTCATCCAGAAGATCATCCTTCAGCCAGAGAGCCTCCGGTAGTCCATCATATGTGCATGTCTTCAGTTCCAGAGTTTATTGCTTGTTTGCCTTCAGTTCATGATACACCGGTATCCTGCTTAGCTTCGCTTCCAACATCAGAGGTATACCTGTCTACACCATCAGATCCTGCTATATTTTCTACTGCTCCAGACAGTCCTCCTGAATCCCAAACATTTACTGTCGATGAACGTTTAGATTGCCTTTCTTTTGCTTCAGGAGGAGCACCAGAATGCCTGCCTTTTCCACAAGACGATTCTCCCAACTGCTTCACTTTAGCATCAGAGCCTCCTAAAAATGCAGCATCAGAGTTTGAGACTTTTGCCAGCTCCCGCTTCAGAGTCATCAAGCTGGACCAAGTGGTGAGTCAGAACCACTCACCTGGGTGTGCACAGGGGGTGGTGCAGACCGGCGTATTACCTACAGAACTTGTGCAACAGAATTCCGCCAAGAAGCACCAGTTGGGTGCTAGTAGCCAAAGGAAGGGAATGACTGCTGCAGTTCAAGATGTGTCTGTTATTGCTCCTTCTGCGAGTGTGCCTGAAATACCAAGTACTGTGTCTATCACTCCTATCAGTATGCCAAACGTCCCTGCTGTTGTATCCAACGTGCAACAAGGTGGCTACACGACTGTCACCAGGAGTACCAGCCTCGTACAACCCATGGGACTTCCAGGCATCCAAGGCGTAGAATATGTGCAGTCAAACCTTAATCATCTTCAACCACAAGCCTTTTCCCAGATGGATGACAGAAAAAGATCTGAACCTCTACCTCAGCCGCCACCTTCTCTAATGGCGGAACATGAACATTTCCTGAAGCCAGCAACTTCCTCACCTCCCGCATGGCCGCTCTCGGCAGAAAGGCTAACAGAACTTCTACCATCGTCTAAGGCAAGTTGCACCAGCCTGCCTCCCTCCTCAAAGACTTACAAGGGTCCACTCCCAGTGACTGAGCTTCCTGGACCTTCCAACTCTGCTCCAGGTCCTGCAAGTTCATGCCTTTCTTCGAACCATGAGTCTCTTCCTCACCAGAAGTCACCATTTCCATCAGTATCACCTCCAAAGACAACACACTCCTATCATGGAAGCCCATCTGCCTTTGCCCACAAGCCACCATTTCCATCAGTGCCACCTCCAAAGAAAAAGCACTCCCATCATGGAAAGAAGAAGTCTCGTACGGGTGGCGGGCACCCGAAGAGGGCCGTAGGAGGGGGTATACTGTCACGACTCGCTCCCTTCGCTCCCGTTCCCGCCACTTGGGGGCATGTTTTGGGGCTTATTCCTTGCTGGACATTTCCTCCGAACCTAATGCCACAGTGCTGTAATGAATTGGGAGCGCTAAATCCCTATTTTCCAAACTACTTCCCTTCCGGATCCATTCCAGGTTTTTGGCAGCCAGCATGCTTCTTTAACCAAATGACTGTGCTTCCCAGAATGCCTGGCCCACTGCTCCACCTCCACCCTTGCAGGACAAGGATGGGTGGAGGATAGGCAACACCTGTGGCTGCAGGTGCAGCAGTCAGCACACCTGAGGCGTGTGCTCGTTAAACAGCTTTAAAAGCCTCAGTCTCACTTCAGTCCAGCGCTGGTCATCGTTTGCAGTGTTCCTGTTTTTGACTAGTCCCTGGTTCCTGGTTCCTTGCCTTTGTACCTACTTCCTTGTTCCTGTTTTCTTGTTTCCTCCGCCCTGAATTTCGGATTCATGCGCTAATTGATTTCTGCTCCCTTGATTTCCCTTTTTGTCTTCCCCTGTTTGCAGGCAGCAATTCTCAGTGCTTTCCCCTTTTAGATGCAGCCCAGTTTGTCTGTGTTCTATATTTCTTTGACTCTGTCCTTTGCTGCTGTTACCCATTTGCCTTAGCCTTCCTCTTAGTTTAGTTTCCTGTCTTTTCCTTGGAGGGGTAGGGAGAGTTTGCATAGGTAATTTCGTTTTTCCCTGCTCCTGATCCTTACTTTCTAGAGGATCCATTCCATGTTTTCCATTGCACTTCTGCATCCATTTCCCATTTGATCATTAGGTGTGGTGTGTGGTGGTAGCTAGCTCCTGTGTGAATGCTTATGTTTTCCCCACTAGTTTGTTATCCCTATTCCAACTTAGGTATTTAGTTTCTGCAGCGGATCACGCTCCGCTGCCTTCCAGTCTCCGCCCTTGTCCTGCCGGGCTCTCCACATTGCAGCGGATCTCGCTCTGCTGCCTTCCAGCCTCCGCCCTTGCCCTGCGGGCTCTCCACATAGCAGCGGATCTCGCTCTGCTGATTCCCAGCCTCAGCCCTTGTCCTCTGGGCTCCCTGCCCGGCAGCCTGCCTCATTCCGGCTGCCTTCAGCCCTTGTCCTCTGGACCTCCCTACTTCTCCCATTGCTGTTATAGCCTTTCTGGGTCCCAGATTCATCAACAGGATTCGTGGGCTAGCTGACATTCAAGAGGTGTATCTCGTCCTCGTGAGTACAGTTCCTAAGTTCCCTTATGTAATACCATCAAGAGTGTTAGTACACAGATCCTGTCATTGCTGGCCCTCCACGTGGGTTTAGCGCTGTCAGTACCTGTAACAGCAATTGGGGGTAAGGTGCTTGCCGACTTTCCTCACGGTCAGGTGCTTACCCCACATCCCTTTTCATATATTGGTTTTGATGTCACACTCTATTTTGCACTCCTGGGTTCTAGCATACCTGAGTCGTTGTTCCTGGGTGCACATTTCCCTTGCCATATTCGCTGCCTTAGTACTCGCCTGACTAATCCTGACACATACACTCAATTTGAGGATCTCATTGCACTGGTGAGGCCACCTGGCACCACACACACAACGCCACAAACTCCTTCACTCGCCTCTCCAGGTCAGGGG
This sequence comes from Ambystoma mexicanum, assembly GCF_040938575.1. Classification (NCBI taxonomy): domain Eukaryota; kingdom Metazoa; phylum Chordata; class Amphibia; order Caudata; family Ambystomatidae; genus Ambystoma; species Ambystoma mexicanum. Next base: position 628,653,419 of record NC_090937.1, read on the forward strand.
ACCACACCTTTAAACGGAGCCTGGCTTGGGTCTTGGCCATCCCTTGGAGTCCTTGGTGTGCAAGCTCAATCACCTGGTGTATTTTGCTGGCTGGCATGAACATTCTGTCCCCAAGTAGCAGTAGTCCTGATTCCATGAATGTCAGCTCCTCCCTTACTCTCCATTGATGCGCTAGAGTCATTTGAGCTTCCTGAGTTATTTTTCCTTGGGCCTCCAGCACTGACTCGTCAGAGTGCGTCAGAAGTTGGATGCATTTGTCCGCCTCATCGACACTTGTCTCATCTTCTTTGTTCACCCCTACCTGGGGGTGCTGTGAGAGATAGTCAGCCGCTTTGTTGGTCCCTGGCCAGTAAACTAGAAACACTCCATACTCCAACAGGGCCAGTATCCATCTTTCAATCTGAGCTGCCATGATGATGATCCTGCCATGATCAGCAGCAATGGCTTGTGGTCCGTTACTACCAACACTGGCCTGCCAAGCACGCACAGGCAGAAATGTTGGCAACCCCGGTACCGCTAGAGCCTCATGCTCTATTTGAGAGTACCGTTACTCGGTTTCTGACAGTGCTCGACTAGCATATGCTATGGCCTGGTTTTCTCCTTGGTTATCCTTCTGCATCAGGACGGCTCCCAGTCCGAATGGGCGGGCATCCACCATCACCTCAGATGGAAGAGAGGGGTAAAAGAATGCCATTGTGTCGTCTGCCGTGAGTGCTTCCTTCACAACCTCAAATGCCGCCTGCTCGAGAGGGCCCCATTGCCAGGTGAAATCCTTTTGGGTGAGGCTCCTCAGCGGTTCCAACTTTGTGGTCAGGTTCCTAATGAACTGGCTACAGTATGTCAATGTTCTCAAGAAACAATGGACCTCTGTCACGTTTTCTGGAGGCTTTGCTTCCATGATGTCTTTGCCTTTCCTTGGATATGGAGACACACCGTATTCCTTGAACACAAACCCATAGAATTTGATGCTCGTTCACAGGAAATCGCAGTTCTCCTTGTGTAGCATCAGGCCCAATGCTTGAATGCATTCGAGAGTCTTCACCAGGCATGACATATGTTCCATCTCTGACTTGCCAAACACCAGGATATCCTCACTGATGTTCAGAATGCCATCCAAGTCTGCCAGTGCCCCATGTATCAGATTTTGAAATACCTCCACTGCTCATGACACCCCAAAGCTCAGGCGCTCAGTGTGTGGTGAACCTTGTAATGTATCTGGAGTCTGGATGTAATATGACCTGGTGGCATCCCACCCTTAGGTCAGTTTGGAAAAGAACTCTGCACTTTACAGCTCCATGATGATGTCATCTATCGTCGGTTTGAAGTGCCTTTCCCTTTTGATGGCCTTGTTTGGTAGTTTCATGTCTACGCAGATCCTGACCGAGTCAGGCTGTTTGGGTTTGCGGGCGACCACTGTGGGAGATACACAGCGTTTTGGACCATCCACTTTTATAAAAAATGTACAACTTTACCAGATTCTCAAGCTCCTTTTCTACCAGGTCCCATAGATAGAACGGAACCCTTTGGAGTTTCAGGGCTACTGTCTAGATTGACTCATCGATGTGCAGTCTCACTGGCTCACCAACCATCCTGCCAATCCATTCAAATAGCAGCTCAAACTTCTGGAAAACCCTTTGCACATCCTCAACATAAACTGCATAGGTGAAACTGACAATTCCTAAGGCCTCTGCATCTGCACAGCTCAACAGAGTGTTATTGCTCACATCTGTAATGTAGAAGTGGGCTTTGATGGAACTGCCATCATGCTCCACTTTCGCTTTGAAGGTACCCATCGGTGGAATAGGTTGTTCTCCACTGAATGTGAAAATATGTGCCCTGGGTCAATACAGACATGGGGGCATAGCCATTGCCTCATAGTTCACCTTAGCCATCACATTGACCGAAGCACCAGTGTCCACCAACACCGGCACCAGCTAACCGTCCACTTTCACTGTGCACTTTGGCTGTTTTTGGGCCTTTGACTTCAGCACATTAACATTTGAGATGAAGAAAACATTTTTATAATCCTCGTCCTCTTCAAGCTCATGAGTGATCATCTCTTCTTCCTGGTCCATGAGGGCCACAATGGATGGGTGCTGTTATCTGAAGAAACCTGCTTGAACGAGTCCCCTCTGTACCACCACCGGCACGATGCTCTGCACATACATGCATAGTGGTCCATTGTGCCACACCTTCCGCATGCTTTTTCTTGTGCCAAACACTCTGCAGGGTTGGCAGATCATAGAGCCCTGGTACCCATTTATAGCCATGCTTCAGGCATGACTCAGGCGAATTGCCACCTCTGTCTCTTGACAGACCTGCCTGCCGATGTGCCCCTCTCACTCCCTGGCTGCGCCCAACATCACACACCTCCTCAGCCTTGCTGGGTCAAAGAACTCTGTCCATTTTGGATGCCCTCATCTCAGCAACCTCGTGCAATCGTCCCAGCACCAGGATTTGCAGCAGCGTGAGGCCTGGCTCCCTCAATACCTGTCACCAGAGTTCTTCCAGACGTGCATCCATGAATGAGGTGGTTTTGTATCATTGCCTGTACATTGTCCCAAGCACAGAATATTGCCATGCGTCGAAGGTGACCATGTAAGGTGTCCAGGGACTCATCATCCTTCTGCTTTCCACTGCACATGATAATTCGTTCATAGTTTACATCTGCAAGGGGCATGAAGTGTTCCTGCAGTGCATTTTTTGCTTCAGTGTAGGACCCATCAACCAGTTGAAGAGACTGGTATATTTGATGCACCGCTGGTCCAGCAGAGTATAACAGTGTGGCTACCTTGCTCTCATCATATGTCTCTCCTGTGGCTCTGAAATATATGTCCATGCGGTCAATCTATGCCTTCCACTTCAGGCCCAAGCTCTATGGGGCTCCTGATACATCAAATTTGGGCATTGGTGCTAACGCCCCGTGCTGGCAGTGGCTCGGGCCCCTCCCAGTGCAACAGGACTGCTGCCACAAGGGCCCCTGCTACCTGCTGGTCATTCGACATGATGGTGAGTTCACGTGCACCCCTCCACTATCAAGGGCCGCAATTCAATGGAAAATTGACCGTGCTAACAGGTGTGTGAGCACCAAGACACAGCATATGCTTCACCACACTCAGGATAGGTGTACAGGGTGGAACACAAGGACACTACTCAACTTCTACCTGGCAACTGTCTTGATTCTTCTTTTGTACTCTATCCCTCCCAATATCTTATTTCTTCGCTTTATTTGTCCAGTTCCCCCTTACCTCTTGCTTCCATGTGGGTCTGGGCCACTTCTTTACTAGTTCTTCCCCACCAGAGTGGGGATTCCAAAATCTGTGCGTGGAGGCACACAAGCACCCCAGAAGGAGCAGCAACCTCCCTCACCACATGGTACAAAATGGCAGCTGATTTCGTCACAATCAAAGACCCCGCAGTGTGAGAAGAGTGTATTGAACAACATTCCACTCTGAACTCACCGCTGCTCCGATCTCGCTGGTCCGTGTGACAGCAAGCAACCTCCTCGTCACCAATATTGTAATGTGGCCTGAGGCTCCCTCAGGACGTGCCGTGCTGCAACCCCCCCGCCCCAGCCACCAGAGAACACATAACATGCTGTTTCTTGCAATCTGGCACTCCCTTGACATGACGTGCCCTGTTTATTCCACACACGCGGCAGTTATGTCACTGCGCTGCGTGTGTTTGTTAAAGACACAGACACCACAGTCAACAGTGCTGACACCTGTTTGGAAACCAAGATGTAAATGTGAGTTCATTTTAATTTCTTCTAGCCACTTTTCCAACTGTGCCAGTAAAACTTTCCCAAAAACATTACCTTTAATGTCGAAAAGGGAGACGGGTTGATAATTCTCAGGCTTGTCTTTTCCTCCCTCGCTCCCAAGATCCTTAAAGGCCACCAAGTGTATCTCACAGTGCACCCACTCAGTAATCACTCTCTTCTGTGACATTGACAGTTCACAAGGTGTCTTCACATTTGCACAGCATCCACATGTATCTGAGCTGTGCAGAGACATGCAGGGTATTAATCCTGAAGAGGTGTTTCTTTAATGCCCCCTGTTCAATGGCAGCAGTGGGAATAATCGTGTATCCAAATATTAGGAGATTATAGCCTCAAATGTGCACCTGCAAGACAGCACATCCTTTTAATGAATTGCTTGGGTCCCAGGGGCTAAACACACTTAGCATTGGGCCCCCATGTCAAACAATCTGATGGTGGAAACTTTAATTATCAAGACAAGGTATCAATCGCTGTCATGGAAAGCCACTTTGGTAAAGCATATAGTTATTTTGCTAGAACACAGGCAATTCTATATCAGGCATAACGCTTATTTAGAGTTCAAGAAAGTTTTGTCACTGTACTTACTGAATTTCCAGAACCGGCATATTTGATGCAATGCCAGACCAATTAATCATGAATTAATTAATAATGCACTATCATGATCCAAAGTACATGAGGCACTATTAATGCACATTGGCGATTTCTGATGAGGTGATCATTGTAGTAATGTATTTTGAACACTCCTTGTATTGCAAGAAAAAAAGCAGGACACTGTGATACTAAGGAAGCGGTATGCACTGTCAAAAGCTGTACAAATAAGGATAAGATTTGATTTGACACCTCGATCTACTTACTACCAGTAACAAGGGCAACACACATGAATCAACTAGACATACAAAATGCCTGTTACAGGTGTGTAAGTGGAATATATGTCACAAACTATTGTTTGTGCTCTGCACCCAATGCTGAGGTCTCAAACTCCAACGTGGTTGGTCACCTCTCTAAAGTGTGCAACTTTAGAGAGGTGTGCAACCCCAGGAGATCAAGGAATATGTCAGCAGTGGTGAGTGACTACAATGACGCCAACTTCAACGAAGCCATGGACCAACCAGTCTTAAGTGTCAGAGGCTTCACCAACATTACTCAAAGAAGGAAGCCATACTGCCTATTTCAAATCAATGACAGAACGTAGAAGTGCTGGTGGTAATGGGCTCAGATTATCGCTTCAGTTGAACAAAGTTTTATTCGACAAAGGCCATAAAAATATCATTCAAGTATAAAAAATGTACAGTTATGCAATTACAATTCATCTTAATTCATCATTGTAAAAATACACCAATAGCAGAGAGTAACCTCAGAGTCTCAATAAAATAGAGTCACAAAATAAATACAATCAGCAAAATCTCTAAATAAAAGCAGAAGGTGCTATTTCAGGTGAAATTATGTGCATATAATTCACAACCCAAATGGTAGCCGTGAGTTATTTTATAAATTGCCCGTCCTCCATGTGGAAAATGAATTCCAAGGAGCAACTAATCTGCACAAAGTAAGCTGAGAGTGCAATGTTGAGTGCAAATATGTCTACCTTTCCATTGAATACACAGGTGTCATAATGCAAGCTATCGGTGTGCCACTAGCCTTGACCAAGCTGTTTCTACGCAGCCAGGCACAGAGTATATACGTAGCCACCACGTTCACCACCGGTATTTCAAAGGTACATTTAGCAGCATTCCAACAGATGAACAGTGCTAGTGATGCCTCTTTGCCCTGAGAATGGGTTTCAGATATTGTGCCCTGAGTGATTGTAGGTGGTCACATAAAACAAGAAATGTATGAGAGTTTCTTCACCCATTTTGAACAGTGGGCATTTTTTCGTGATACCTGCCCTCCATTTGCTCACAAATCCTTCAAGCTTTAGAGTGCCCATTCTTAACTCTAATCATAGGGATCTTGAAAAGGCTGGGATGATGACATCCAAGTAGTCCTCAATCCCAAAATCCACCTTGGCTTTGAGGTAGCGTGGTCCCAGGCTTAACCCCTAGCACACATACCCCATGGTCCTCCTGGATTCTTATACGCTGGAGTCTTTAAACCTTGTCCTTGATGCTCTTGCCAGTAGACTGGATTCAGCCTACATATCCAGTAGTTCGAGCCTCCCGAGAGTATCCTTCACATGGGTGACCCACAGGGGGCTCACACACCCTCCTGGGCCAGGAGATCATTCAATGCATCCCAATAGCATTCAATGCCCTTTGTTGTCCACAACCTAAACCAGTACAATACTGGTATGGTCGTGACGTGATTTGCTATTGGGCACAGGTCTACAGCCAGGTGAACAGTGGCATTAGGTGAGCTCTGGGATAGCCTCAGCAACTTTTTTAGGAACACACTTTCTGCTACCGTGGGTTTTGGGGCTTTAACAAACCCCATATGTCAGTCCCATAAAGAGCAGAGGGGATAGCCTGTTTTTTATAGAGTTCAAGGTCTGGTGATACTTCTCCCCCACCACAATGATTGTGGAACGCTTTGGCCACACCACTACATCTTTCTAAATAAATGCAAGCCTCCGTTAGTTGTGCTGACCATGAGCAGTGTTCTTGAAATCACAGCTCTAAATAATTGAAGGATCCATCCTGCCCAAGCCTGCAACCATTCACAGTCACTTTCAGGGTGAATCTATTTGCTATTTATGGTTTAAAAAGCATTGTTTTCGTTTTGTTCTGGTTCAATGTCAGTCCCATTTCATCACATTTCCTTACAAACACTGCCATTGTGCTCTAAATGCCCATTTGCGATGTTGCCAAAAGGACAGCATTGTTGGAAAAAAATAGCACTGGTACCTTATCATTTCCAATCCTTGGCGTGTCTAAACATTTGTCCACCAGTTCTCTAATAACCTCATTGGTGAAGGTTATTAGATACATGATTAAGGTAATTTTTTAGAAGGGTGGGATGACAAACCTGCGGATAATGGAAGGCGCTGGGGAGATTCAATAGCCAAAGGATATAGCAGTTATGGTCAGATCCGAGGAGTCGTATTGGTGTTTATAACTTTTTGCTTTAATGGTGCTTTTGCAATTCCACGAGGCAATTTAGAAACATCATAGTAGCGGAAAATGCCAGTTGTTGAACATTGGTGAGAACAAACAGCCGACGCGCGTTTCGACCTATGTCTTTTTCTGGGCCAATTAAGTAGTGTGGTGTGCTCTGATTAGTGCTGATAGCTGGCCCTCCCGTGTCTAGAGTATGAGGTCCGTCTAGAAAGGCATCATTCAAAAATATACATTTAGGAGGCTCAGTCTAGGGTGTGGGTCGGTTAGCTGAATGGAAATAAAACATGTTTGGAACACATTACAATTAGAGGGGCGAGGAGGTAAGATGTAGGGTTCTGTAATTCCATACGAGAGAACCTTTCACAACTACTTTCTCTGCATTTGTGCTAGCTGTGCTGCAATTAAACTCATTCTATTTCTGTCAGGGGTTTAGGGGTTACTTGCAATGACCCTTCCTATGCAGCAATTAGCCATGCTTTTGTTATCTGGGTCATTCAAGACCCAGACTACTCTTAAAGGTTTTAGCTTGCTTTTTATGTACACATTGGTTGTGATAATATGTTTGTAGATGTGTGTCATCAGCAGGGAGTGACAGGGAATCAAAATATAATTGCATGCCACTGAGACAACTCATTTCAAGTCCCTTTTTTGTCATGAGAAATATCTGGCCAGTTGGAGGTATGGATAAGGAGGAAAATGACTAACCTGTTATGCCTTGTTTAATTACCCCATGTTTTAAGGGCTGAGATGTTCAAGCAATTGCTTTAAGCGCACCTTATTCTGCATCCTTTTACAGTAATTGCAGTTTTAGTTTCAGAATATAAAGCCTGGTGTATAAGTTCCAGAATACAATTTGAAGAAAAGCGGTGTCTTAGCATCTCAACCTGGCAAGATGTCTTTAATCCTCCCAACGGGTTATGCATGTGTCATAGTTACCTGCTTTTAGTCGTTGTTTGATACAGGCATGTAGCTTGTTGTTATTCTCCTTATAGATGATGTACATAGAAGCAGGAGGCAGCAAACCTTTAGTGGGAAGACACTAGTCATACTTCTAACACCTAATAGTATGCACCCACAAAGGGACAGTGTACCTTTAACATACATAGACATCACTCCCAGGTCAGCTTCAAATAGTGTGTTTAAATGATCAAACAGACTAAAAGTTATCAATGGTGAGGTGAAAGGAACTTTGCATAGTGCATGCCTCTGTAAGGAACAGAATTAGAGTTGTCATGTTCAAACACATAGAAGAGGATCTATACGTTCACACAGACTAAAGTTAAAGTACAGTTGGGAAAGGCTCGTCTGGCATCAAAGAAAACTGCACGCTAAGGAGGTGTTAGCACTGAATAATAAAACAGGCTATAGGGCAAAGGAAGAGAGTAAACCAATATAGCACTGGTTTGTTCAAAGACGGTCATCACTCTTCGATGATTGTGAAGCAGGGGGCTATCTCGGGTGTTTCTATGAATTAATTGAACATGAATAACTTTAATCTCTCTGAAATTGATCAATTCCATCCTTGCCATTCAGGAAATTCACAAACGAGACTTCAGCTCTCTGAAATGCCTAAGAATGTTGATTGGGCAATGTTTCATGTGTTACGTACATTATGCAAGATCAGTCTATTTTCTCCAGTGTGGGTGAACTTGCTTAGTGCACCTTGTGATGCCTCTGGAGGCATATTAGCCCAAAGCAGCAGTGGGCACTTACTGCAAGGTTACCATTCTGATTCCTAAATCATTTGGGGTTATCAAAAAGTGTGCTACAACCCAGAAAAAACAAATGCATCCACCAAGAATACTTGACACCTGCTGATTACTTTTGTAATAGCTATTTGAAATCTAATTCTAAAGATGCTCTTTGATTTCAACATGTGTACACATTTGGGCCATTATTGAGTTTAGACCAGCACATCATAGCAGGCGATGCAATCCACAGGTGTGCGGAATGTGAGGGTATCATTTGTGTATCTATATGATAAATTGTATTTGTTTCACTTACACACTTCTATAGCCTTTCACGTGTACGTTTTCATGTTTTCATTTTTACAACATTGAGTATTCATATAATCGTGTACAAAAACTCTACTGATTCACATCACAGTAGCTGATAAAAGGTGACAGATGTGTGTAAATTGACAATAATATATTCATATGTAGTTATGCAGATGTGTTCACACTGATGGACTTAACGAATTAAATTCTGCATGAAAATGATGGTTTACACGTTTGGTAAACAGGGTGCAAACCTATACAAACTATAGGTTTACAAAGGTTTGCACCTGATTGAGACTTGTTTGTAAAAATTTGGTTTACATTGAGTTTACACATAGGCGAACCATGTAGTTATGCAAGTCCATTTGGACTTTATGTTCCAGACGTTTGTAAACACTAGATTTTCCATGGTTCACAAAAAGGGAATACTTTGTAAACCTAATGTACACTTAATGTCTCATGCACAATCGAACATTTCATTTACAAAGAAAACTGTTATTTGTAAACCTTTGCAAACCTAGTGTACACCTCAAATGTGTCAATAGTATTAAACATTTGATTTACAGCATTGACTATCTGTCAACCTTTGCAAACCTAGTTTATACCTCAAAATTGACAATATTAGTAAACATTTGGTTTACAGCATTTACAATGTTTGTAAACCTTTGCAAAGAGTATTAATTCCCGTTTTTTTAGTAAACTGTTACTTTGTTAAATAATACTGTTGTACACCCATTAAAACACAATGGGCCTCATTATAAGTATGGCGGTAAGGCAACAATGGTGCCGGTATTGCTACCGGCACTGTTGTAACTATACCGCCATACTACGAGTTGTTCTCACGGGTCTCGCTCTGCCTGCCTGGCCCGACCTGGCGGGCAGTGTGGCACCCGCGAGCACAACTCGTGGATGCACCGGCACCGCTATAAACGGTGCCGGTACATCCAAGCTCCCCATTCCCATTCTGCCCTGTGGGGCCGACTGGGGATTGAAGTCCGTTATTGCTGGCACCCGCGAATGGGCAATTACCGGGTCTGCCAACCTCGGCATGATCCGGTAATTGCCCATTTGCCGGTGCCGGTAAAATCACAGGTCCAGGGCAGCCATTCCTCTGCTACAGGTACGGCTACCACCAAACCCGTAATGAGGCCCAATGTTGTAAAGGTTGTGTATTAGGGGTTTCCTAACAAAACCTTGTAAATGCAGACCTGGTATCTACTACAGTAGCTGTTTTTCCCTCTGTGTAGTTACTTAGAATCTGCACATATGATTTGAAGAAAACAGCTTGATCGTGCATCACTGGCAGCACACCTAAAGAAAGTCATACACATCTTTAAAGCCTCTCAGCCATGTGATGCCAACATTACACTGCACACATCACATAAGAAAGAGATCCATAAACAAACACGTGAAAAAAATGTAACCGCTGATTTTCTCTAGGACGCTAGACTCTTGCTACGCTGCTCCTACATTTCTTACAAATTGTTGATTAATCCTCCAGTAATGGACCTTTACTTGTCTTTTGATTAAATCTAAACTCACCAGTCGCTCAAAAGTCAAAAATGTGCTCAGTGTGCCAGAGTACCAAAATGTACTTTCACAGGGCAAGTTAGTGTGAGCAACACTACATAACATGTTTACAGCCATGTGAAGCCAATAGGATAGTGAGTAAAAGTTAAAGAAAATGTTGTATGCTAAACATTAGGCATATAGTGGCCACTGGCAAATTCAATCAAAAAAACACTGATGAAGCCAGATGAGGTCCTCCAGCACATCCAAGAGAACTATAGGTGAAGCTGATGTTCGCTAAATTAGAAGTCTACAATAAAAGCATTTTGAAATAGAAGCCCAGCATATGCATCTCCTAGCCTGCTAAAGTACTGGTGTGCACCTCAACCCTGCTTCGATACCAGCTCTCACCTCCCAGAGATTTCATCAAAATCACAATTCTTATCCCAGACAGTATCCAACATGATTTAATATCCTATGATTAGAGTAGGGACATAAGACTAAAATACAAGCAATTTACAACAAAGCCCATGTGTTCAAAACAGAGTAATGGCAATTACAATGTGTGTGACTGTGGTCAAGTAGTTGTACAAATTGAGCCTTCCAAGTATTGGGACATGGTGAATGTGGTCATTAGAAATATAGTCTTAAACTATGATCTTTACCCCTAAGAACTATCATACATGTAAATCTTATTTATTTTATATGGGTATCTGTAAATTGGTACAGGTGGAGGGTTATGTCTCTCTGTAATTATTGGTTTGCCACAATTGCAGTTGGAGTAGCCAGGTAGAGAACAGCTTGAACACCCTGTTTAGGTGAGGTTTGGCAGTGATTAGGTTCAACAATTTGTATGGAGGGAGAAGTATTTCCCCTACTATGGACATTTATGGAATGCAGGGTGTGCATGCTGCATCATTTGGAGCAGAATTGTGGGGGTATTCAGATGCCTGAGGCTTGGCTTGGGAGGAAAATAAATGACTAAAGCGGCCCTTAATCTTGCCAAAAGTGCTCAGAATTCACCAATCAAATTGGAGTTGGGCGGCTATGGGTTGGAGTATCCGATACAACTGCAACCATTACTACACTGGTTGCACATATGGCATACGAGTGTACGATACCGGGAGGGAATGAGTGACCGGCTGCATCAGAATGGTGTAACATGTCTTCCATGGTTTCAATTTATCAAAAATATGGCCATATTGTTGGACATGCATCAGCTGTGGAAGGACCCTCTTCGGTTGGGTCATAATTACAAATTTGTTTTGAGGGGGGTGTAGGGTAAATGCTTTTTCAATGTGATATGCACACGGTCGTTGTGGGGGAAAAAGCTGGTGCTAGAATTTCTAGTGTTCAAAAGTGTTTTTTGCTAGAATCGTATCTAGAAATCCCTTGTAAAAGGATCGAGAAGACTGATGATAAGGTTTACATAAGGAATTCTTCTGGCTCATTACCTTGTTGCAAGATGGATGGAATAAAGATTCTCTAGATAAATGACCGTTCTGTACTACCTTGCTGGAAGATGTTATGCACTTTATTTGTATCTTCCCCTTATATATCTCCCTAAGGAGATGATATAAGACCCTTATTTGTGCAGGGGCAAACAAGTACTGTTTCAGCCTATAGGCTGCTTAAAATAATTAGGGATGAAAATGGTGTAGTCCAACTAATGAAGTATTTAGCCTCTGCTTTGGTTTTGCATGCACATTTTATAAATTCTTGTGTATGATTTTTTTGTCCTTGTATTTATGATGTATAATGTATATTTTATCTTGTACCTGGCAAGCAGTTTTATCTTTGTTAAAGCACCCGCGATTTACTGAAATGCAGGCGTTACGAGCCTGTGAATCTCACACCTCACTGGGTTTCCATGCCGCATTCCACAACGTTCTTTCCTGTTCTGGAAACGGGCATGTCTTTTTTCGGCCACCATGGAAAGGGAGAAGGGACTACATGTAGTCCCTTCTTTTGCTCCTTGGCAGGCATTTGTTTTCTTTTTTTTGTTTTGTTTGCGAAACACCAGTGCATCTCACAAGTTCAAAAACAAACTATTAGTGCCCCAGTTCCATCAGCCACTTTGTGAAGCCCTGTATCCCCCTTGTGGACGTGAGTATGAAATTAGCATGGTGTGACTGACCACATACACATGCATAACTCAAATTTGAAAAAGAAAACTAGGTCTATTAGTTAAATGTGACTTACTGCTTTTATTGAAAAGGATGGCAAGGGAAGTGGGAGAAAGGGAGAGAGAGCGAGAGAGAGAGAGAGTGAGAGAGTGAGAGAGTGTGAGAGAGAGAGAGAGAAAGAGAAATAAAAAGAGAGAAAGACAACCATGAGCACAGAGTGGGAGACCACTTATAGCGACCTCCTCCTCTATGCAGATTGTAAGAAAGTAGGCTAACCATTAGCAGTGAGTGGCAGACCGCTTGGAGCAAGCGCCTCCGCAGTGCCTCTGATTCAAACAAAGGAAGAAGATGACCATTAGAACAGTGCAAGACTGCTTAGAGACAGATAATTACTAGGGATCCAAGCGAGTGGAGGGACGACAGAGAATCCCAAGATGGAGGACACAAACAAGACTAACTTTTAAATGCTTGTCCAAAGCTGGTCAAACTTTTTAATATTGGGGATACTGGTGCAGATTACATCACTAGGCCTAAATGGTTATGCATTGTCAGACATTGAAGAGCCTTGCATTATAATAGCCTTTTTTTACTGCTTGGCATTCGTGTGAAGTCTAAAAACGTGTAACCGTTCAACAAATTCCCCTTAGCCCCTTACTAGAGGTTAAACACTCTTCAGTGAAAGAGGTCTATGATGCTAAATGCTATACTACTTCTAATAAATTACCAATAAACTCATACCTAAATTTGAACAGCCATCACAAAATAAAGAGGATTTATTGATTACCAATCCTAGATAGCATTAAAAATCCATCACCAACATACGTCTGTCTGATGCTGCTGTTCCCTCTGACCTAATCAGGTTTCCAGAAATGCCCTGGTTGTTTACTTTGTATTGTCCGTACAACTGAATACAGACAGGTTGACTTGGTCTATCAAAGGGTAGCTTCAAGAAGTTATGATCACTCTAGGAGGGGCACTGGATGGTAAGGCCCATAGACTAAGGAGTGACTGACTAGCCACAAATATATAGTCCAGGCAGCCTGCAACCCTACCATTAGTCCAGGTCACATTATCGACAGAAGCCTTATTAACCATCGGGTTAAGGTATTCCAACCCATATGCATTAATAAAACTAGTCCACCTAGCCCTCTGCTTAATTTGAAGGAAGTGGTATGTTGAAATGGAACTTGCAAGATTAACTCCTGCTCTAATGGCCCCAACTTCCCCATCACACTAGGCATTGAAATCCTCACAGATAATGATCACACCACCAGTATATAACCAATACCATTCCTTAATTACTGCTGCAAGGAGGTTCATGATGTTACATGTAGAAGCTCCTCCAGAAGGATCATAAATAATAACCAACAATCCTCTGGCACTTAGCACAAACCGCTTGTAGACTCGTACATCACATTCATCCACCTTCATGGAGTTGCTAGCACCAATAGCCAAGCCCCCACAATGTCTGCCTACCCTACCCTTGGTTGCTTCCCTGGTAATAGAGTCATAACCATCCATGACAAACTTGGCAGTTAACCAGGTTTCCTGCAAAAGAAAGACATCACAGTCAAATAATGTATCTAAACCTGGGGCACCATTTTCAAAATGGGCATGTCCTCTAATGTTCAAACGGATCATAGAAAGTGAGCCTTCCTTCAATATCTTGTCCCATCACAGTTACCCATATCACATAGGGTGAATGGCCTCCACACCCATTCACCCTGCAGACCCCCCACTCTGTAGGTGGCCTACATTGCTTGTGGGCTTCCCAATAGATTTTGCACAGGGAGCAGAGATTTTAGGCTCTGTAGACAGGTTTGTGAAGCAGAAGAGCGGGTAAAATATCAAGTCACACAGCGGCTGTGTGACTTGGTATTTTACCCGGTCTTCTCCTTCACATATTTTTTGAGTCAGGGTGTCTCCAGGCTCTTCACAGCCAGCTCCTGTACATTTTCTTTATCTAATTGGAACTACAGCATTTTTGTACTACTGAATTTAAGCAGATTTTAACCTAGTGGTGCCCACTCAACATTTTCTTTGCTCCTTCTGTAGACAGGTTTCCCTCATGACCAGACTTGTGAGTAAAGCCAAATTCAAACTGATAGCCCATTTTTAGGAATTGAGAAGACATAGACATTATGAATTCTGTGGCAATCCTGTTGTGGAAGTGAAGACAAGACCAATTATCATTCTGAAGGGCTTGTTGGTGGCTCTGGCAACAGACTCTCTCAGTTGGCAAATAATTCAGTTAACATAAAATTATGTCCCTTCGCTGGATTTCAACACCAAAAGGGCACAATTGCTTACTACATTTGGAGCCAAGGGCTTACCATTGTCTGCCTCGCTAGGTTGACTCGCCAGGGGCGGACAAGTGGGGGGAGCAGGTTGATCTACTTTCCTCACTTCTTCGCCCACAGGTGAATTTGCCAAAGCTTCAAAGTTGCCATAAAAACATGACTGATACTCCTGAATGTAACCTTTCAGGGACTGCGTAGGCTTGTTTGCCGATACACAGATGCAGTGATCCAGGGTCTCCTTAGTATTCCTTGACATTGCAAAGGTTGTCTCTTTTTTGTCTGCTCTGGGCTCAGTTCTTGTTCCACCAGGTCACAGTCAGGCTCAAGGTTGTTGCAAGTGAGCGGGGAATCCGGCGAAGGCACAGAAGGTTCAGCATTCTGTTTATAAGAGACTTCACTAGCATGTTTTTTTTTAGTTGAGCAAACATATTTAGATGCATTTTTCCTTCACTGCCTTCTCTTTCACGGTTGAAAGAATCAGCTTTAGATGCAGATTTATGTCCTGCACCACCACTATCCTGTGGAAAGGAAAGAAATGTGGCACAAACCCTCACAATGGGGGTCACCTCCCCAAGGAACGAATCCTGGATTGAAATATGCGCTGCTCTATTGTCATCCCCCAGGCCACCATTCTCAACCTCAGTCCCTACTTTCAATGAGATACTTTGAATCAGGGTTGAAGAGTAAATCACTGGTACCCACATAGCCATGTCGATAGATTTAAGCATGGCAAAGTTCGCCTTTTGCCCCTTTGAAAATCTCTGTACAGATCGATAGTACCACTTTAAGCAAGGTACGCAGATTGTCAAGATCTGCTAAACATTTGTCCACAGACACCTTTACTAAAACACTCACTTGTATGACAACTGCTCATATGAATGAGCTTCTCCAAGTCAGGGGTTGCAGAAAAATTACATCAAATTAAAATTGGTATGTTGTGATAGTGCAGCGTTCTACGCCTCTAAAATGGGATGCCTGCAGTGTTTTGCTGCTGCAGACTGTAGCACAGATTTAGGAGGGAATTGTTGTCAATAGACTGAAGAGATTTCAAAGAGTCACCTTGCAAGATTGTACCACCATGGTGAGGGCCTGCAAGGCATGTGCTGGGGCCATTCCAGCTGCCCAAACATGTGCTGGGAAGTAGGTCATCATTTTCCGTGCACAGGGTGTTGCAGCGGCGGTTCTTTGTCATTTAATACCTGCTCTTTGGCCTGTATGTCCTTATCTCTCTTACACAAAAAAAATGGCAGCATGCTTTCAGTGTGATAAACATCTTTAGAAACAGCCACACAGGTCTTACTGTATGGCATTGTACACCACGCTTAAGCATGGTGAATATTGGGCAATGTATGGAAAGCCCCCATCAACATAGATTGATCTTAGTCACCTGTTGGCTACCAACTGCTGACAACACTTGCCACACTCACTAGGTAAGTAGGGCTCACTACAATTAACACAACTAGCACACAATAAATAGAATGCCAAGTAGTGCTGTATCAGTGCCCCCTCTCATGGTAATCATTAAAAAGGTGAGCAAAATGGTGCCTCACAAACACAACTAGCATGTGGGGCAACAGATGCCACTTGAAACTTTGACTGTTCTCCAGGCCACCTTAATTCAGCAATGGTTCCAATGAACCTTGTTACCGAGCCTCAGCCACTCTACCTACTCTCGACATACTCCACCGGCTTGCCCCGGGAACCACAAGCTCAGGCTCACCACTCTCACGAACCACGGCTGAAGCTCACTGGTCTCCCATGCTCTGCTTACCGTGGCTCAATGCAGCAATCTTAGATGAAAGAACCTCTGTAAATAACAAACCTGTCAATAACATTAATTCTGCCTCAGAAATGGTGTGGATTCCAGCTCTGATGGACCATAAAATCCCACCACTAGCAAAGTTTCTATTGTACAGATATTTCCCCTGACCTAATCAGATTACCCCGAGCCCAAAGCCTCAGATAAGAAACCTAGAAGGTGACAGCCCTAATGTGCAACTATTTCCAATCAGTTTGCAAAGGTAGTGGGCGCCCCTCTCTCCACAGAACAAGGCCTGATAACCTGTTCAGTGGTTACTAACCACTTGAGAGTTCGCAGCCACTGCTTTTACTCACTGTGCCTTTCACAGATGGGAAATATCCATTTGCATATCAGTCTTTGTCCTGCCCAGGGGCAGTCCAGCACCGAAATGCAATGGCAATTCCAACCTGAACGAGAGTACCACCAGCAACCCCATACACGTGTTTCACCCTTGTTGGGGATCATCAGTGAGGTGAAGCTGATGCCTCTCTAAGCACAGTGAGAGGGAGACCACGTCTGGTTGCCCCCAGGAGACCTAGGGTTACCAATCCCAGGTTCCTTGAAATTTAGTTTGCAAAGGTAGCGGGCGCCCCTCTCTCGACAGAACAAGGCCTGATAACCTGTTCAGTGGTTACTAACCACTTGAGAGTTCGCAGCCACTGCTTTTACTCACTGTGCCTTTCACAGATGGGAAATATCCATTTGCATATCAGTCTTTGTCCTGGCCAGGGGCAGTCCAGCACCGAAATGCAACGGCAATTCCAACCTGAACGAGAGTACCACCAGCAACCCCATACACGTGTTTCACCCTTGTTGGGGATCATCAGTGAGGTGAAGCTGATGCCTCTCTAAGCACAGTGAGAGGGAGACCACGTCTGGTTGCCCCCAGCAGACCTAGGGTTACCAATCCCAGGTTCCTTGAAATTTAGTTTGCAAAGGTAGCGGGCGCCCCTCTCTCGACAGAACAAGGCCTGATAACCTGTTCAGTAGTTACTAACCACTTGAGAGTTCGCAGCCACTGCTTTTACTCACTGTGCCTTTCACAGATGGGAAATATCCATTTGCATATCAGTCTTTGTCCTGCCCAGGGGCAGTCCAGCACCGAAATGCAATGGCAATTCCAACCTGAACGAGAGTACCACCAGCAACCCCATACACATGTTTCACCCTTGATGGGGATCATCAGTGAGGTGAAGCTGATGCCTCTCTAAGCACAGTGAGAGGGAGACCACGTCTGGTTGCCCCCAGGAGAGCTAGGGTTACCAATCCCAGGTTCCTTGAAATTTAGTTTGCAAAGGTAGCGGGCGCCCCTCTCTCGACAGAACACGGCCTGATAACCTGTTCAGTGGTTACTAACCACTTGAGAGTTCGCAGCCACTGCTTTTACTCACTGTGCCTTTCACAGATGGGAAATATCCATTTGCATATCAGTCTTTGTCCTGCCCAGGCGCAGTCCAGCACCGAAATGCAATGGCAATTCCAACCTGAACGAGAGTACCACCAGCAACCCCATACACGTGTTTCACCCTTGTTGGGGATCATCAGTGAGGTGAAGCTGATGCCTCTCTAAGCACAGTGAGAGGGAGACCACGTCTGGTTGCCCCCAGGAGACCTAGGGTTACCAATCCCAGGTTCCTTGAAATTTAGTTTGCAAAGGTAGCGGGCGCCCCTCTCTCGACAGAACAAGGCCTGATAACCTGTTCAGTGGTTACTAACCACTTGAGAGTTCGGTTCGCAGCCACTGCTTTTACTCACTGTGCCTTTCACAAATGGGAAATATCTATTTGCATATCAGTCTTTGTCCTGCCCAGGGGCAGTCCAGCACCGAAATGCAATGGCAATTCCAACCTGAACGAGAGTACCACCAGCAACCCCATACACATGTTTCACCCTTGTTGGGGATCATCAGTGAGGTGAAGATGATGCCTCTCTAAGCACAGTGAAAGGGAGACCACGTCTGGTTGCCCCCAGGAGACCTAGGGTTACCAATCCCAGGTTCCTTGAAATTTAGTTTGCAAAGGTAGCGGGCGCCCCTCTCTCGACAGAACAAGGCCTGATAACCTGTTCAGTGGTTACTAACCACTTGAGAGTTCGCAGCCACTGCTTTTATTCACTGTGCCTTTCACAGATGGGAAATATCCATTTGCATATCAGTCTTTGTCCTGGCCAGGGGCAGTCCAGCACCGAAATGCAATGGCAATTCCAACCTAAACGAGAGTACCACCAGCAACCCCATACACGTGTTTTACCCTTGTTGGGGATCATCAGTGAGGTAAAGCTGATGCCTCTCTAAGCACAGTGAGAGGGAGACCACGTCTGGTTGCCCCCAGGAGACCTAGGGTTACCAATCCCAGGTTCCTTGAAAAATAGTTTTGCAAAGGTAGCGGGCGTCCCTCTCTCGAAAGAACAGACAGTGGCCCACAGGAGTTTCAGAGGACACAAGTGCCCATCTGACAGCTTCAGTGACAACCAATTCCCTGCAACACAGGAGTGGCACTAAAGACATACACTCCTACAGGACTCAAAATTAATATTGGATAAGCAGGAGCTCCAAGCAGCCCCAGGGTATCAAGCAATAACCACTCTGAAGGAGCTACCACTGGGGAACGAGGTGCTAGTACATAGCATTGCGCAAATCTAACTGCCACATAAAATGCAAACATATAATTGTATCCATTATTTATGGCCCCTTATGCTTTAAATGTCATATAGATGTGTCATAATGTTTATTTATAGATTGTCCCAAACGCATAGTTGTGTTTGTGAGCATCAATTGGCCTCGGGAGCCAAAAGTAAGTCCTGGTAACTGTTTGTTTTAAGCTAACAAGGCTCTTCTGGGCTATAAGCACGAGGTAGCTATCTTCCAGATATTTTTGAACCCTGCTCCTGTTCCAAAACCCTCTAATTATGAGCTACTGTCCTGGTGGCAGAGACATCCTTTAATATAAGCCATACCTGAGAAATGGTATTCTCATCAATATTACAGACACAGTCCTTTCATATCACACATTTTACAGCCTTGTAAGCCCAGTTTAGCTGTAAAGGGACTATGTGTATTCTCCGCAGACGGGGCTGTTGCTGCTACTGCCAGGAAGATTTGTAGCCCTGGGGATTACCTCTCTTTCATTCCTTTGCAAGGGGGGGGGCACCTCTGCAGAGAGACAGCCACCCAAGAAGCTGTACTGGGAAGAGGAATCAAAGGGAACACACATTCACACAGGAGTAGCCTCACACCAGTGTGCTGCACATCTAAGGGCCTTTGATTCTATTGAGAAGGGAAGGGTGGGTTTAATGTAGATTGTGGACACTCTTGACAACAGGAGGAAGGTTCCACCATCTTGTTTCTCTCTGCTCCTATCTCTCATTCCTGCCCCCCCCCACAATTTCTGTAGCACAAAGCACTTTGGGTGCAACGTCAGGAGGAACGGTCCACTGGATCCAAGGCCAGGGAGTGGACCCCTAAAGCAGACTTGCTTTAGTCCAGTTGTCTGGGGGCTTTTGAATTTAAAAGGAAGGGGTCTCCCACCACTCCTCAGTTTTATTTTGGAACAAACACCAAAGAAGAATTTCATTGTACCTCTGTTGGGATAGTTGACTTTCCAGAACCCTCCATCAGTGAGGTGAAGACTGAGTGTCCAATACAGAGGTGAGCTCTGTTCCCTACCATCCCGGGGGCACATTGGATGTGGACCTCCTGCTGGAACAAGACTGCCATCTTTGCGAGTTACAATTGTGCCACAACCGTAACTTGGTCTAGGACCCCTGAAGGTTTGCCCCAGGCTGCATTGCTGGAAGTCCTATAAAAAGGACTGAACTTGTCTCCGAGGCCACACAGTGGAGCTCACAGTATCCGGAAAGCCAAGCCAGACAAGAGACATGTGATTCATCGAACCGGTCAAACTGTCATTAAACCGGGTTCACTGCATGCAGAACCAGCAGAACCATCGAGGGCTGCCGTTGGCACTCAACAAGAGCTTTGAACTCGAGCTGCACACTCAAAGCTGTTTGCTGCTGCACTATGCTAGCTGAGCTCATTGTTGCCTCAGGTTGAAATACACGTTTTTTGTTGCATCTGCCACTGCTGCTCGCAACACCCGCATATTCGCTGCCAGTTGTTACCACCATTGATTTTGACCGATCCTCGAGCCACAACCATCAACCACTCAAACTAAACCTGCACATCCAGCATCTTTGCCATCTACTGAAGCATCAAACCGACCATGGTGGCCCCTCATATTCCACATCTCCTTGAGCGCTTTATAGAATTGATCCCGCAGAGAGCACAACCAGTCACCAGCCTCGAAATGACTGTCAGTCTAACTCTGGTTGCCCTCTTGATCAAATTGTCTCACAGCATTGATCTCAAACCGCAATGAGCTCCCCTTTGACCGCTGCTTGATAATGCTTTCCTCCTAGGACAATGCAACCACCACTCCCGAACAGCCTCGAACAGCATGAACTGCACCGGATAGCATGGTTCACTGCAAAGAAGATACCATTGGTCCATAATTGCCCTCTTGGTCCATTTTGATCCATATAGACTGGTTAGGTTACCTGTGCACAGAAAATAGTGGTAATTGAAATTGCCTTCTCACCTGTAGGGCAGGCCAACAGCAACCAGACAAGTACAAGAAAATCATCTAAGGAAAAATGCTTGGTGCACCTCTTGCAAGGATAACACATTTATTCTCTCATAAAAACATGACATGTCATTAGAGGCATTCATTCTCGACTGCCATGGAGTGCACTGGTTAGTTCAAAGCAGGACACTACATTTTAAATGAAGTTGTCATCACAAATGATCCAAGCAGAATACAGTATAAATTCCCCGAGCTCATTGGTCGTACCCAAATGTACCACCTGCTCCATATGGGATACAGAGCGTTTTGTTACCATTTTTCTCTGCCCACCCCCTTCCATGTGGTCTTTGGCTGTGTCACTCTAGGTCTCAGAAATATGATTGGATCCTTAATTGAGAATACTTCTCTCCCCATGGACAACTCACATGATGTGGAACTGGTAGTTGGACATGAGTTCAGTGAAAACTCTCAAGGTCATATTGGCCCTCTGAAATGTGAGGCACTTCTTTGGATCCCAGACACATAGGGACCCACACCATGCCTCCCCGTCACTGATCTAGATTTGTTATCCTCGCCCTGTACAACTCACAGTACAAATCACAAGATATCCTGCTCTGTACTCCCCCTTGGCAGCAGCCCCCTCCCCGGACCTTCACCTGGGCTTTGCCAGGACCACAATAATCAGTCACCCAGTGAGGAATTTAAGTGTTCTAATGGTGGGCATCTGGTAGATCAAAGAGTGACCAGCATCATGGAGGCACAGGGTACCTAAATCTGAACTGGGCTGTTTTGGGAGCTCAGGAACTCTGCCCTGGCTCCCAGGAGATTGTCCTTAAGGGACAGGCGCAGCCCTGCTCACGCTTGGCTAATCACTTTCCTTTCTACTTGCATAAACCTGCCACGTGAGACAATGGGAGGGTTGTATCTATTCGGAGTGAAGGCCCTTCAGTCTGCCGCCTGAGCTGGAAACAGGGATGGGAAAAGTGTATTGATGCTGAAATACCAGGATATGCTATTGCTGATGCTCAGACCTGGCCTTTTAAGGCCTCAATCTTAAAATGGCGATAGTTTAGTGATTATTGTCACAGGACTGAGCTGGCTCGCCCACCCTCCATTACTGTGAGCTGTGATGTTCTCTCACCCCTACAGGACACCCCACTCCCCCATACAGTCCGATTTCATCGTTACAATATACACCTAAAATATTTTCCTCAACCTAAATTATTTTGGGGGTGCAGGGCACTTGGATATGCAACACATCCCTGTATTCTCAACCAGAGTGTTGCATTCTCTCTTTTCTGCATAATATCTGGCACAGAGGTGTTTTTTTTGTATAGTTTTTCAATTTAGTTTTCTTACAGATGGTAAGTTTATATATATATTTGTTTTGAGCTCTGACACTCTGCTGTTTGGGTCAGTACTGAATCACATTCACACCCCTTTTAAGAGTATAGCCTTCCCTCGGTCCATGTTACCACAAAAGGCAATGAAGGTGTAACTCTTGAATGTGCTTGTTTTACCTTTATGATTGGGATGACTGTTGGTTTGAAGAAGTGTAAGAGCTGAATAGGTGGTTTATTCACTGCTCACCTCAACACTTATGCAGAGCAGAACTAATTGTGTCACAAGCACACATATCTCAGGCAAGCATTCAATTTGCTGATCTCAGCTCAGTTATATGCTCTTATGAAAGCTGGAAATGCTCAAAAGCACAGAAATAAAATGTTGACGTCTGCCACCCGTAAAATTACGCCCATATTTGATGTCCAATCTTGATTTAGCATGTTCCCATTTTCTTAGCAGAATATCCTTCTTGTGAGTCATATACAAGTTATTAAGAGTGGGAGAAAGAGAGGAAAGAGGGAGAGGAAAGAGAACAAGAGAATGAGAGAGCATGCATGCATGGGTGGTAAACAATTGAAAACAGTGTACCTCTTCTCTCTGTCGGATCCACCTTACATTCTTTGTTAAACATGTGTGGCCTTTCCCTCTACATTGCCATATGGCACGTTAGCCCTTATGATAATAGATGTTTGTATATGGTGCATCTGAAAAATAACATGTAAACTGAAGGTCACACATATCTTTGCAGCAGGTGTATTAACCTGCTTGGCTATGTTACACACAGTTTACGCAGAGATCTCTACATCCATGGCATCAATGCAAAGCAGTCTCTTCAACAAGTGCACCAGTCTATTTTAGTAGATGCATGCCCATCTGGTTATATGCAGATTCCTGAAGATCATACTTTGACCAGCGATTGAGTTATAGTCATACTTTCAACAGCGTGTAGACAGAGCTCCAGAACAGAAACATTACCCAATCAATGTTATTATTGTGACTAATTGGCATTTACGTTGTTTACCATTAACCTTCATCTTTCTGTCATCCCACATACCTGATATCCCCTTATCCACCTCACCACTTCTGCCGCTTCTCACACTTTTGGCCCTTATTCTGGCCTACCCTTTTCTGTGTCCCACATTGTAACATTTTTCTGTTCCCCTCTATTGCTGTGCCACCACACTCTTCCTTTCCCAATGCCCAACACGCCTCACAATCATCCTCTTTCTCTGAACTATACCTTCATTTCTAATTCCTATATTTAAGCACTGACTACACAACATGTCTCCCTTTCTCCCCCTCCATCCATCCCTTCCCCTAATAAGCTCATAGTGGTCAAATATCACTTCTGTCACAAAGACACATACCCATTTAAAAAATAGTATAGACATTTCTTTCTAAACATGTAAACCAACGGCTGTGGGCAGGGAGGCAATACAATTGATGTGGCCAGACACAGCACAAAAGCCTCATACAATTTGCACAGAGCTCCAAATACACTGTTTGAAAAATAGAACCGTAGGCATTTCATTTAAACAAGATTTATTTTTAGAGCAACGTTGCATTACTATTCCTGCTGCTGAAACATTTAAAGCCAATGACTGACACTTGGTGGTGCTGGGCAAGCAATTAAAATGAAAATATAGTACAGAGTTATCGAATTGTATTTCATTAGGCCAACATTACTTAAAGGGTCACTAAAACAAAACAGTACATACGCACGGCAAAAGAAATTAAACGTTATTTCAGCATTGATAAAATAAATATGTTTTGCTCGTCACGATTGTGTTTTGTTAAAGCATTTTAAGTACCCCTCGGTTGCCATACTCACTGATACTGTGCTTGGAGTTTGAGAAGTTTGAGGATCTCTGGGTGGCACAGATCAGAGCTCTCCTCTCGGAGAGAAGGATAGCATTTCAAGGCCATTTCCAAGCAGCCTCTAAGAATCCTGTTGTGAACAGAGGCGGTGATTCTTCCCGCCGATCCTTCTTTTGATTTGTAACGCTGGAATGCAATACAGCGCATGTCTCACACATGCGCAGTGAATGCAGATAGTTTCTCATTTCTTGGAGAAGCGACTGACCCTGAGGGAGTTGGAGACGGATGAGCGAAGAGCTTGAGAAGGAAGATATTTAGGAAGAGAGAGTTGAAGGTATTGAGGCCACAGGCCCCAGAAGGTCTTGTGGACAATGCAAAGAGTTTTGAACTTAATCCTCGCTGCCACAGGGAGCCAGTGTAGAGATTTCAGTCCCAGAGAGATACGATCCCTGGGCTTGAGGCCAAGGACAAGCCTCGCAGTCCTGTTTTGGATGAGTTGCAGAGGGCGGAGAGTAGAGGCTGGCAGATTTAGAATGAGGCTGTTGCAGTAGTCCAGCCTAGAGAGAACCAGAGCTCTGGCGACAGTGAGCTTCTGGTTGAAGGTGAGGAAAGGAAAAATACATCTGAGGAGGTGAAGCTGGTAGTGTGACTTATTAGAGACGTCATCGATGTGAGGAAAGAAGGAGAGTGTGGAATCGAAGATGACCCTGAGGTTTTTAGCCTCACAGGTGGGAGCAGGAAGAGGGCCAAGAGAGGCCGGCCAGAGAGTGACAGGAAAGGAGGGAGCAGGTGTTTCAGGCCCATAATATTTTAATGTTTTATGTTTTATCTGCCATGAATGATAAACATCGCAGCTGTGAACAGTGGCTCCTCTAACATTTAAATGTTGGGCGGGCGGACCAATATTGCCAGATGTAGTTTTAGGATTGCTGTTTTGGAGTCGTGTTACTTTCTGCCCACTTCTCTACTTATTCAGTCAACCGATGACCAAGCTGTAATAGACCACACACACACCACTGAGTTCATTTTGGAAAAAATATGACATTCCATACCTTAACTGCTTCTATAATTCAACAGATGGCACATGCACATCTCAAATCCATAATAGATCCAAAGATACTCCACCTTGTACTTGAAGAAGTACTCAGACCAGCCAAACACATTCACCTACTCAAGGTTCATTACTGCTCATATTACTTCTTCACCAAGGCCTCTTGCTCAATGAACTGCCAGCAAGAGATGCTTCACATCCTTTATTTTACTGTGCATTTCTATCGCGCTCCAGGTACTCAGAGACTTAAGGGCGCCAACATAATACAGTATCGTACAGACACACATATGGGATGGAAGATTAGGGTTAAAATGTATGAATAGACCGGTCGGGACGTTCCATGAGACTAGAAGTTTCGTTATGAACATGTCTGTGGACTCAATGTCCCTGAGGTCTGATGTCAGGGCGTTCCAGGCCACTGGAGCTGCTATATTGAAAGCTCCCTTGAGAGCTTTACTTGTTTTACAGCATACTGTTTTTAAAAGATTGGTGTTGTTGGATCTTAAGGATCTTCTGCTCTGCTTTTTCACAATGTCCTCTAATAAGTAGGCTGGCATTTGACCCATGACACATTTATGTGTAATAAGTAACATCCTGAAATGCACTCTGGCTTTGACGGGGATCCAGCGCAAGCTCTGTCCATGCATAGACACGTGTTCTCCCTATCGTTCTCATCTCTGAGTAGCTATTTAACCTCCCTTAGTACTACCTGCTCTTCCATGCTCCCCTCCACCCACTCCAACCCTTTCTCACTCCGGTTCTCATTTATTTTTCACATCCACAGACAAACATCAGGCTATCCTGGGGGGCAGGTGTCCCATAAACTCGTTGGACAAGCCAAGATACTGCTAGGTTGATGATAGGCACCATATAAATGATTATTTATAAATGTCTTAATGATCCCAAAATGCATAGACAAAAAACTAAAAGCTTGCCTTGTGGGCTAAACCTCTTATGTGAATGCCTTATATGATAGCGCCTGAAGACTTTAATGTGAAGTACATTTTAATCTGATGAATAAAGAGTGTCCTTTTCATGTTTAACTCAGAGTTGATACTGTACACGCAGGAAATGATCATGTATTTGCTTTTAGACCCTGCTACAAGAGATGAATACAGGAATTCGCCAAATACAACAATAGCTACGCTCCAGACAAATTCAAGTCTCAAAATACCACATGCTTCACAACATAGATTTACCCAAAAACTGTTTGGGTAGAAAAGGCACATTATAAGATACAAAGGAAACTATCTGAGCCCTGCTTACTACTGATTATTTATCCTTTCACCGCTATAACAACCTGGATCGACTCTATGATATGAACACACATAGGGCCTCATTACGGGTTTGGCGGTAGCCATGCCGCTAATGGCAGCATGGCTGCCTCCAAAACCGGGTCTGGGTTCCCTGAATGGGGAATTACCAGGCCATTCCGAGTTTGGAGGGCCCGGTAATTCCTCCCTCAGGGAACCCGGGCCCGGGCCTTCCCCATTCCCATTCGAGCCCCTATAGGCAGAGGTGTTGCCAGGTCTGGAAAAGACCCGGGGCTAGGCTGTTGTTGGAACTCTCAGGACTGGGGGCTGCTAGCCTTTTGGCTGTAGCTCCTGAGATGTTATCTGGGGCTACAACCAAAAGATCAGCGGCTATAGTCCCCTTTGCCGCCCCCTAGCAACGCCTCTGCCCTTAGGGCTCAATGGGAATGGGAGAGGGAGCTTACAACGGGGTGAATACGACCGGCCCGCTGTTAGCTCCCTGGTCCCCTCGCGGGACCCGGTAATGACACCTGGTTTTACCAGGCGTCCTTACCAGGTCCCGCGAGGGGACCTCGTAATCAGGCGGAATGGGAATAACAGGTCCGCATCCATTAGCGGACCCAGTTAACCCATTCCGCCTGACTCGTAATGAGGCCCATAATATTTTAATGTTTTATGTTTTATCTGCCATGAATGATAAACATCGCAGCTGTGAACAGTGGCTCCTCTAACATTTAAATGTTGGGCGGGCGGACCAATATTGCCAGATGTAGTTTTAGGATTGCTGTTTTGGAGTCGTGTTACTTTTTAGTCATTGTTGCAAGTAAAATATTTGTGCAATATGACAAAGGGGTTGTAGCCTGCAGGAAGGAATGACAGACCGTCTACTATAGTAAGGATGGATTCAGTGACGACTGCCTTTCACATTGGAAGGATGCATTTTTGAGATAAGCTTTTTTTGAAACACATGAGCTAAGGGAATTCACTAAACCCCAGGTACTGTCTCCCAAAAGATTGATGTGCTCTATGAGTTTGCACTAGTTGGAAGTGGAGGTTCTGGGGTTTCTCCCATGGACAAAGAGCCTGTCAATTTCAGAAGGGATGCGTGTGTGTGTTTTTCTGATGTCCAAAGAATATTCTAACTGTACAATAAATGGGCTCTAGGGTTCAGCACAAGGACAAGGAACCTGTCATTTGAATGTGAAACTGTGCCTATAAAAGCTATAGAAACACAAGTATTTGCTATGTGGGAAGAGTTGCTTCTGGTGATAAGCAAAGAGGTGTCGAGCCAGCCACCTCTAGGAAGAATTGGTTCTGGGGAGAGGACACAGGATAATCAACTAGTTGAGTGTGGGAGGGATGGGTTTGGGGGATTCACCACAGCCAGAGCAATTGGGCATCTGCATGAGTGACGGCTTCTGGGGATTTAGACAAAGTGAGAGAAGATGAGTGGATGCAAGCTTAATGACTAAAGCTGAGCTCCCATAACACTCTGTTCAACCACACATAGTCAGAGACAGACCCAAAGCCCCCCAAAGCACCCCTTGCTTACACATGTATAGCATAGACAATCTAAAGACTTCTGTCAGATGCACCGATGGATTAATAGACCACAATTACAATGGAATTAAGAACGTAAAATAAAACAAGAAAGGATAATGTGATTAGCACAGGGAATCACATGTGAGGATAGAAGATCACCTTGCCTGTAGGAAAGCCCTAAAAACCTGGCTGGACTTTCCCACTTCCTGATCCCTCTTCCCTGCACCCACTCCCCCCGCTCGCACACTAGCTTCATCCGCAAGCCCACCCCCAACACACTCCCTCCCACATGCCCCTCTCTTAACTACCTGCCTCGTCTCTCCTCCATCCTCTCTCTTCTGTGCCACCTCAAACCTCACCTGTGGCGCCACCAACCCATACGGAAGACTCAAGAAGGTATTGCAGTCACTTGCACATGTTAAGAATCCTGACAGTGGGCCAGGTATTGCACTCATATGGGCTTGGATGGTGGGCAAAGCATTGCACGTGAAATGCACCTTAGGAAAAACACTCAGTTCTTCTGGAGGAGGACAATCAGAGACTTTGGCTCTCTCCTTCGTAGTTGGCATGGTAGGTAACTCTGAAGCACATGAGTCTGGGCCATACAGCTGTAAGAAAACATGAAAGCGGGGCCTTGTTCATGCTAGCAGAACTAGTGATGGCAATTTATCACCTTAAGATCCACACAGAGGGAGAGTATTATCTATTTAAGCAATATGCCCCGAGAGGCGGGGGCATTACCTGACTCCGAATGCCCCTGCCGCGAGTTGTTATTAGTACCCCAGCCGCAAGATCTGCATGACCGGGGCACTAAAAGCTGTTTTTTGTGTCCTGAAACGCTGCAGCATTTCGGGACAGGAAAGAAAAAAAAAACACAAATAAAATGGCTGCCAGGAAAGGGAAAACAGGGTCCGTTTTCCCTTTCCATGGCAGCCATCGGGCGCGGACGTTCTGGGAACAGAAGTGTTCCCAGCACGTCCGCTCCCAAAAGACGACAGAGAAGAGGGTAAGTGGGGTTTGGGAATGGGGTTTGGGGAGGGAAAAGAGAACAAATAATAATTTTTAAAAAAGACGTGCCAGAATCCCCAGCGGGGGACTATGGTAGCTTCCAGCCGTGTGAGGCGTGGAGCGGGGATGGCCCTGCTTCGAGCCTCCACACGGCTGGAGGCTGCCACGCCACCCTCCGTGGACAAAGGAGGCAGAGGGTAGAGGGTAGTGGGATGGGGAGGGCGGGGAGGTGGGAGGAAAGGGGAAGAAAAAAAAAAACCTTACCTGAGTCCCCGGTGGGTGGGGGGCAAAGGCAGCTTCTCAGCCGCGGGGAGGCTCGAAGTGCGGATGGCCTTGGCTGAGGGGCTGCCACGCCCACCTGCCGAGGACAAGGCAGCTGGAGTCCTGGCCGAGAATCGAAGGATTCTCGGCCGGGTAAGGACCTGGCGAGAGCCAATCAGAATGCGTGTTGCATTCTGCATTCTGCTTGACTCTCGCTGGGTACTAATATGTATTCATTTAGTCCTTATGTCCTCTGAGAAACATAGCTGAACTCTTTGTACATAGATTGAACCCAGGATGTAGACATTGTTGTTTGTACTGCTAACCCATTTTCTTCCATGGCACACCGAAACCTTCATAACTTAGTGGAAGGCACATGCTCATTCCACACACCTGGCACTCACATATAAGACATACACTACTGGACAACATCTCTGCCATAATAATGAATCTACTTTTAATGGCAATAATGTGAACGGTAGCTTCTCACATAATCTCTATCTCCTTAAATACAATGTACCCTTTTAGTTCATAGTTTACCTCCACTGCACCCATCCGAACTCCATTCAGACATGGGTGACTAGCAGGGTTGGACACCCTCACTTAACTTAAATGGCTTAAATGCACACACACATAATAGCTCCTCCCAATTCTCCCATATTTGGACTCCAATCCATCCCAGGTGTTCAACCAACAGCAGGTGGGGAACATTATCTCCTTAAATACAATGTACCCTTTTAGTTCATAGTTTACCTCCACTGCACCCATCCGAACTCCATTCAGACATGGGTGACTAGCAGGGTTGGACACCCTCACTTAACTTAAATGGCTTAAATGCACACACACATAATAGCTCCTCCCAATTCTCCCATATTTGGACTCCAATCCATCCCAGGTGTTCAACCAACAGCAGGTGGGGAACATTATCATGGTGAAAGGTGCTATACAAATGTCAGCATGAATAAATTAATACATTCTGTCACCTGTGTGAAGGATGGATTCTGGGGTTCACTCGCCGGAGGATAGAAAACATGTCACCCAGATGAACAACCTACCCTATGTCTTCAAACAAGTTGAGACAACATGCTACCCATTGAAAGGACAAGTTATGGGGAGTCACCAAGGGAGATCAAAATGGGAAACTAGAACAATGGTAGGTTCTATGAGTTCCCACGGCTGAAGAAACCTTTGAACCTAGGAAGGATGGGTTCATGCAGACATGGAGAATCTGCCATTTGCAGAAAAATAGAGTCTGGGCATTCTCTTTTGAGACTGTGCAATGTGCCTGTCGGAAGCATGGGCATCTGAGAATTCAATCAGGGGGAAATAGCACCTGGTCACGTGCAGAAAGAATGGTTTCTGGTTATAAACACAATAAGATAGCGTGCCAAATTAGGTACTTGCCTCAGACATTTGTTTTTAGCCTAGAGAACACAGGTTCGTAGCCCAGCAAGTCCAACTCAAATCTTCACAACTTTGAGTTCTAAAAATTGAATACCATTACAATGGCTAATACATGATGTACAGGCAGGAGGACACCGGCAGGACACACTAGATAAAAACTGTGTTTTTAATCTATTAGCAGAGAATGTCTCAAAACAGTATAGCCAACTGCAATAAACACATAGTTATTTAGCCTCAAACCTCTCAGGCAGGAGGGTCAACAGTATTGTTACAGGGATTCAAATATCCCTATCTAAGACAGGGTGGGATGAAGTGGTTGACCTAGAGACATAGAGCCTTCATCTGCAGTGCAGGATGAGCTCACTGGATCTGAGCAGGCATACAAAGTTGTTCATCTCAAGTAGTTGAAAGTCTGGAAAGGGACAAATGATTTAAAAATGAAAAGAACTTCCTCTATTTGAGAGTTGATGGATTGAGAGCTGCGCCCCGGAAGATGAGGTTTGGTAAATTAGCACAAGGATTGAAATCTATGTTATCACCACCCTTAATTGCCTATTGTTCTAATCACAGGTACTCTGTTTCCTGTGCAGGCGATATCCCTCCAACTTTAGCTCTTTGTCATGCTCTTTCACAAGGATTGGTCCTGGGACCCCTCCTCTTCACTTACTACACCTGTCCTGTTGCAGCTATTATGTCTTTCTGTCTCACCATTGCTATGCCGATGACACCCAGCTTTTTCTATCCTTTTCCTTGTTCTTGCCAACAATTCATGCACCCATATCTGTGTGTCTTTTGGCCGTACAGTCCTGGATGGCTGACCACGATCATATTCTAAATTCCTCCAAAACTGGGAATATTTTCTTTGCTGCCTCTACTATTCCTCTCCCACCTCCTGCCTCTATCTCTTTGCCTCCCTCTACTCTGCCTATATCATCTCCCACTCATAATCTTGGTGTCTATCTAGATTCCACCCTTTACTTTGCTCATATTTCCTCTCTTTCTTTTTCCTGCTGAGCTCACCTCTACAATATCCAGAAAGCCAGACTATTTTTCTCTTTCTATGCTGCTAAGTTTTTAATATCTTTTCTAATCTTCTTGTGTCTTTTCTACTGCTCTTGTCTTCTTTTTGGTCTTCCTGTCTCTGGCATATTACTCCTTAGATCTATCTACAACATCCTTAATCCATCTTTTATTTTCACTGTCTGCTCAAGACTCTATCTCACCTGCTCTTTCTTTACCGTGTTGGCTTCCTTTTTACTCTCATCTTAAGATACATTTTCTCTGCTTATTCTTCAAGTCTCTTCATAAAATGTCCGTGCCCTATCTGTCTTCTCTTGTGTTCCTCTATTCTCCTACTAGTTCTTTCCTCTCAGAGTTTCATTTCCTTCTTAATGTCTCTTGTTGTCCATGTGCTCAGTCTGGCTTTTGCTCTTTTTCTCTTCTGGTTCTGCTACACTGGAATGCACTTCCGCTGGTTCTTTGTCCTTTTTCCTCTTATGCTTTCTTTTCATCCTATCCTTGAAAGACTTTCTTTTATCCTTTTAAACAATTTACTTTGTGATTTCCATTTATGCTGACATTTGATGTACCATTTTAATTTGTTCAGCTCTCTGTCATAAAGTGCTATATAAGTTCAAATAAAATACAGAAAAATACAACATAATCATAACTGGATGCATTTATGGGATTTGCAAGGGACTGCTAACTCTACACCTACTATTTGAAAGGTTAAAGAAAGGAAATGATAGTCAATTACTTATTGCCCTCTTTATGGAGGCCTCACATCGAGTTTAGTTTAGTTTAGTTTCTTTATTTGTACCACACACTGAACCCTGAGGTAACTAGGTGTCAACTTGACGAGTGTTACAGACATTAATCAGAATTTACAGCAAACAGCAACAGTAATAGTAACAGAAAAGCCAAATGTACAGCAACTGCAACAATAAACAATAAGTATGAGTTGACCAAGGTTACATAACGGTCAGTAGTTGACAGAGTGTGCTACAATACCAAGTTGCTAGTGTTACAACAGGACATACATGGAGATTAACAGGCACAGTATTTAGATGCAGGTTTTGGTCGAATGTTAGCTCTCTTGCCGAAGATCCAGTTCTTGACTTTAGTTCTAAAGGTCCAGAACGCTGGTTCCATTCTAAGGTTAGGAGGTAGGGCATTCCACTGTTTGGCGACTAAGAAAGGGAAGCTCGCTCCACCAGCTCTTTTTATATTGAATCTTGGGATGGTAAGGCAATGTGAGTATAGGGCTCTAGTGGACCTGGCTGATTGGTGTTTGATGAATATATCTGCCAGGTACTTGGGGGCAGAGTTTGTTATGCATTTGTGGGTAATGACAAGAGTATGAAGGGAGATTGTATCCCGTACTGGGAGCCAGTGGGTGTACTGTCTGAAGCTGGTAATGTGGGTAGATCTAGGGATGCTCAGTGCAGATCTTAAGGCCTTGTTTTGTAAGAACTGGAGTTTGTTGAGGTTCCGTTCAGAGATGCCTAGTAAGAGGGTGTTGCAGTAGTCAATCTTGGACACCACTAGCGCCCTGGCAAAGGTAATGCAGCTGATAGGGGAGAGGAAAGCCTTACAGGCATTAATCAGCTTGTTGGTGTAAGCAGTCATAGATGCAGTGGCATTCACCTGCTTCCTGAGTGAAAGGGTGGAGTCTAAGTAGAACCCAAGGTTTTGATTTCTTTGGCCACTTTGATCAGATTTCCATCAATGTTTATGGATGCATAGCGTGGGTCTAATTTGTTTAGGCGTATTTGGGATCCGACAAGCAAGAGCTCGGTTTTCTCGTCATTGAGGCATAAGCTATGGTTTGCCATACTTGCCTGGATCTCCAAGTATATATTGTTGATCAGTTTGGAGTCATATTCACAGCACCCTGACAGCTTAATGAGAACCTGAGTGTCATCAGCGTAATTCGTATATGTGACACCCAGGTTGTCAAGACGGTCGAAGAGTAGCTTAGATAAGATGTTGTAAAGCGTTCGCGAGATGCACAAACCTTGTGGAACACCGCAACAGATGGGAATTGGGTCTGCTGAGGCTGAGGGTGCAAAGACCCTAGTGGTGCGATTGGACAGGAAAGTTTGTATCCAGGTGGAAGCGTCGCTGGAGAAGGTAGCTGCTATGGACAAGAGATCAGTAAGGATCTGCTGATCGACAAGATCAAAAGCTGCCGAGAAGTATTGCAGCAGGAGCTTAGCCAGCTTTCCATTGTCCTTAGCCTCATCCATTTGGATTTTGAGGTCCAAAAGGGCTGTTTCTGTTACATGTCTTGGCCTAAAGCCTGATTGTCTGATGCCCAAAAGGTTATTGTACTCCAAGTGTTTCTGGATTTGTAGATAGGCCACTCTATCTTTAATCTTTAGGATGTAGGGCATGGTGGTGATGGGCCTGTAGTTAGTGGGAGTGTTACGGTCTAGGTTTTTTGTTTGTTTAACAGGGGCATAACTCAAGCCTCCCTAATGTTGTTGGGTACCGAGCTAGTCTCTAAAGAGGAGTTAATTATGGCAGTAATGAACGGAGCCAAGTCCTTTGTGCCTTCCTGGATAATTGTGTCTGGGCAGAGATCTCATTGGCATCTAGAATGCTTGAGGCCTTTTATGATATTTTCAACTTCTATAGGTGAAACAGGTGAAAAGGAGAAGGGTGGGCATATGGGGGTCTTGGTGTTAGGGAGTGAGGATATGTTGGCATTCTTAGCCAGGCTGTTTTTTTTGCTCAATTTTGGATTGAAGCAGAGCAATTTTGTTTGCGAGATCTTTCTGAATTTTTGCGCACCAATCTGCGTCTTTCACACAAGCTTCCGATGGTGGGGAAGTGGCCTCAATTTCCCTGAGGATACTGAAAAGCTCCTTAGTTCTTGATTTGGCATTAAGAATTCTGTGATCATAAGTCTCTTTCTTGGCGTTGAGGATGGCTGATTTGTAGGAAGAGGCAGCCGAGGTAAATAACACTTTGTAAGTAGTGTTAGGCGTTTTTCTCCATGTGGATTCTGCTACTCTTTTGGCGTCCCGGAGGATTTTTAGTTCGGGGTGAACCACTTCTTAAGATGGGCTATTGGTTTAGCTTTGGTTAGTTTAATGAAGGCGATGCTGTTTACAGCAGCCTCAAGAGTGTTATTGTAGAGGTCAACTAGCTTGTTTGAAGTTGACTGGGTCTAAGATGTTCTGGATCAGGGAGCGTAAACTTTGGAGTGTTATGTTTCGGTTGTTTCTGGCATGGATTTGCAGAGCGATGGGGGGATTTGGAATGGTAAGTGCATTCCCTTGGATAGTAAAGGAAATGAAGTGATGGTCGGACCAGGCAGTAGGCTGGTTTTGGAGGATGGAGGTAGAGCAGTTGTGGTCTTCCAGCCAAACCAGTTTTCTACCTTTATCATGCATCAGTGCTGTGACACGGTGGTTGAAGCCGAGCTGTGGAATGGAATTTTCCAGAGATGTGGCATTAGGGTCATTAGGGTCAAGGAGGCCTAGGTTAAAGTCACCAAGCAAGACGGTTTGTGACCCTGGTTTGGTGCTATTGGTCAGAAGGTGAGTGATATCTTCCTCGAAGGATGAGATGTGACCTGGAGGCCGGTAAATGAGATGCGACCTGGAGGCCGGTAAATGAGATGCATAAGGATTGTTTGGGACGCTGAGAGGGGGATCTTGACTGACAATAATTCCACTGATGAGATGCTGGCATAGGGAGAGGCTCTAAGGCATAAAGACATTTTAGCAATGAATGCTACTCCACCTCCTTTGCCTGTATTTCTGTCTTTCCTTATTATTGAGTAGCCATCTGGGATGGCTAGAGATAGTGCTGGACCTGCTGCCTGGTGCAACCAAATCTCAGTAATGGCCAGGAAGTACAGGTCATTGTTGGAGATGAGGTCTTGAACGTCCAGTGCATGGGCCACCAAGAACGAGGCTTTGGTAAAAGCCCCTCTGATGATAGGGCGTTTAGCTGGGCTAGGAGTTACAGGTGCTTTTGAGGTCTTAGCTATGCCCGGGGTTGGGTTAGCTGGAATGGGATTAGGAAACAGTAGTTGACAGT
This sequence comes from Ambystoma mexicanum, assembly GCF_040938575.1. Lineage (NCBI taxonomy): Eukaryota > Metazoa > Chordata > Amphibia > Caudata > Ambystomatidae > Ambystoma > Ambystoma mexicanum. Next base: position 628,689,299 of record NC_090937.1, read on the forward strand.
CTCTCCAAGTAGGCATCCTATGGTGGGGGAGTCAGGAGCATAGTCTCAGGTTTCTGTCCTTCACTGGACAGGGAATTCAAGGTGTTGGCGGTGAGGCAAAGAGATGGATCCATTCTGTGGAGCTGAGAGGTAAGTAGGGTGCAGAGTTCACTTTGTGATGGTTACAATCTGCAGACTCTGTAGGGGGTTGATTGAATTAAATAGCAGGAGGATAGTTGCCATGGTTAGGGTGGCTCTGTGGAGGGTGGCCATGTAGGCAGGTCATGGGTGCTAGTCCAACAGCAATGCAAGATAATCATTCAGTAAGGATACAGGTCACTTATATGTACTGGGCTAGCTCAACATATATGCAGTAGGCTAGTTCACTTAAATGCAGTATGGGTCCACTCAGATGCAACAGTAGGCTAGTTCAACATATTTGCAATAAGCTAGTACACTTAAGATCAGAGTACTAGTTCACTCAGATTCAGTAGGCTTATTCACTTGGATGCAAAAGGCAGGTTCACTTAAATGCAGTATGGGTTCACTCAATTGTGACGGGTTCACTTAAATGCAATATGGGTTCACTCAAATGCAACAGTAGGCTAGTTCAGCATATATGCAATAGGCTAGGTCACTTAAATCAGTATGCTCGATTACACAAATGCAGAGGGTAGGTCCAAATAAGTGCATTGTGCTGAGTCGGCAAGGATGCAGTATGTAACGACAGTGGTCTGGCACCAAGTCAGTAGATAAAGCGTATATCTGCAGACATAGACCATTAGCGTGTGTTTAACAAGAAGCTCATGAAAACAGCAGCTTAATGCAGGTAGGAAGCGAACAGAGAAATTGTTGAGTTTACCTCATCATCCCTTCTTTGGCCTCTATCAAAAGGTATTCACTCTCTGAGTGATTTTGGATGGAAGAACAATAAAGTGCGTGGCTATTTACTGGAAACACTCCTCTTGAGATGAGGAGTTCTGTGTTCATGCACATTCATTCCTTGTTCTCTCTCTTATATGTTTCATCCAAAGGTGATGTGCACACTCTGTTTCCTGATATATAGTCAGTTGTACCAAACCACGCACATTAGTGGCAAACCTCCCTCCACCATCTTCACATTTTCCGATATCCTCTATGCTCACTGCCTTTGCCTTCCCATGATCCTTTTACTTTATGCAACAGCAACACTTCCATAGTCCAATCTAGCTGAGCGGTTTGGCTATAATTACGGCAGCACTTTATTTTCGTAGAATTCGGCTGTGAGCATTTTATGGGCTATGAGTTTAGGGAGAACCCAGAGGAAAAGAGTGAAGTGAAAAAAAAAAGCATACTACAGAGAAGAACATGATCTTGGGAGGAGCGCTAAAGCATTTGTTTTAATCCAATCATTTCTCTGACCACTTTGAAGAGCGGTAAATGTAGTGTCCACGAGAGGGAGACCGTGCAGTAATGCCAAAAATGCCACATTGCAGCTAGTAGGGTAATGCACAAAGAAATATACACACAAAACCCTGCAATGAAGATGTAGTTCCAAGGTGTGGATGAATAGGGGTGTAAGAGCACAGTAATTTTGAGAAGAATAATCACATGTGTAGCAATAATTGGGTTTTGTTTTCATTTTTTAGAGCCAATGTGGGCCAGGTTTTTGGGCACATATGCTCATAGGATTTTGTTTATTATTTATGTTTATAAGCATGATTAGGACTTTTATCTAGAGGTAATGGTAGGAGTAAAATAGGAGTGCACAGTTCGGCCATGTTCTTGTAGGCCACAGTTGGGAAAAACATTCTCCTAGTCAGTCCATATTAAGAGGCTGCAGGCTGCATTTCTCCTGTGTTTTATCTTTTACAAACTGAGCAGTGAAGGTCATGATAACACGTGATGCTAAATTAATGTTGGAAGGGGAAGATTTCCTTTGGAAGAATATGATCCAGCTGGAGCCGCTTCATGCGATATCTGGAAGGCCACTGTGCTAAGCACCTGAAAGTTCAAGCAAGATTAGGAGGACAAAAATGAATTAAATATAGTAAATTCACTTTCCAGCATGGAGCTATTGGGTTTTTTCAGAGCAAAGTTGACACGCTGCAAAGGAAAAGATGGGGAGGACTGGCAGGGGCTGTGGGGCGAGGGACAGGGAGTCAATCAGGAAGAATGTATTGCAATACTCATGGCCTTGCTCACCTTGCATTATCTTCAAACAAAACATAGGGTCCACATGAATGTGTAGCTCTGTATATATTTGTACATTGGACGGTGCCAGCCTATAACAGCAAAGAGTATTTCTGCCGGTCAGCATAATGAAGTGATTCAGGGCTAGGAATATGACGTTAATTGGGTGTTAAAGGTTTTTTTTTGCCCCATCAAAGATAACCAATGTATGTAGCATTATAGATCCTCATGTTGTTTCACCAATCATTTCTTTCGACCTGCCCAAAGATGTAACTAAATTGTTATGGTAAAGTGTTTTTCTCCTTATAAAATGTGTTCAGCTTGCAGGACTGCCTGGCATGCTTTCTCCAAGCAGTGGGGAGTTAATATATGTGTGTTTTTCCTACACTTTGCCACTCTTCTGTGGAGTACTTCTGTACCTTTTTTCATATTACGTATGTAAGTAGTCCCTCTTTACAACTTTCCAAGTGAGAAGGCGCTGCTTGGCTCAGGCAGTGCTTTGAAGATTTTAAAATTTAAGAGGATTTTGTTTCAACTCAAGGATTAGTGTGTGTTGGGTGGAGTGTGGCCGGGGATGGCTTGGCTATCTTTTGCCTCAATATAGTTAGTGTATGACTGACACTGGCTCTCTCTCTCTGTGTCTTAGTGGCCTGACAAAGTGGTAGAGGTCAGGAGCTTGCACCTGCACGCTAGTAGACAATGCTGGTTGAGCCAGCGTTGACAAACATTTGAATCAATTTTACCTGGAGCAGTCTTGTGCAAAGGTAGGCCTCTGCACAGCATGCTGCAGGTTGGGTTTGTAAAGTAACAGGAACTGCAGAAAGGAAGCCTAAGAGATACTGTCATCAAAAGTCAAATGCAGGAAGAAGCATGTGGAAAGGAAGATGATTTGGATGTTCTCATTATCATCATAGTGTTATCGCCAGTCCAACACAAGACTCCAAATAAGATCAAACCCTGTGTGTAAGTGCCATAACACAAATCTGGGCAAGAGCTGTAATCCCTGCTAAGGGACCCCCAGCTCCACTAAGTAGTGTATGCTGTACTGCAGACTCACAGGCCAGCGTGGGAAATCATGCATGCACAATCATGCTGCCATGATGCCGCAGGGGCATGCCATGCGCTACACAAGGTGAAACATAAATGAATACATTTTTTAACCAAACATTTCATCTTTCACCTATCGTATAAACAAGGGGGTGGCTCTTATGCCCCAAAGCCCAAACATACCAGCCACTAGTGTGCACAGCTAGTTACATTATGCATATGCCAAACACAAAGGCTGCTTTTGTTGCCGGGGGTCAGGTGGCACTGTAGGGGGATTTGACATTGCAAACAATTTAAGGTAAGTGGTGGTAGGTGAACATTTTGTTGTGCATGGGTATTAAAATCTCCACAAAATTAGTGCATGTAACTGAGTGTAATAAGGGAGACCTAGGTACTATAGGGAGATTACCCTTGAGAACATGAGACAATCCAGTAGATGTGAAATTGAGCGGGGTCTAACAAGATGTGTGGTCTGAAGAGTGATGGGCGCTAACTAAAAACAGAACCACTTGCCCCAAACAATAAATCATGAGACCGTGCAAACAAATATTTTGCGTCACTCAGCATGGTCTAAGGTGGTCTGGTTTGCACTCAGTTGGCATACTAGTTTCGTAAATCTCTCTGGCCCAGTTTGTAAATAAATTGCTGTCTGTAAATAAAACACACTCACACATACTAGAAAAACAATTGAATAAGTGAGGCTAATTTTAGTAAAAGCAGTAATTGCATGCAATGAACTTTTAGGATGCAAGTCCAACGCCACACACATGAGAGAAAGTACAGATAAGGGAAGCTCCTATAGCATGGACACATGGTAATTCTAGTGCCTGCATTCATTCTCCTTTTGTGCAACATTCTTGCCATGTGTAAACATAATTTAGTCCAGACACAAGGTAGAACGTACTTTAGTTGAATTGGATTGTGGCACACATATATTTAGGAGAAGTTGTGACAATTACCCATTTCTATGATGTGATATGATAGGTTACTTATAACGTGCTAAATACCCTGAGGTTTCTAAGCGCGGACCCGGGGATCTAACCTCTGGTGCTCCATGTCGTCTTGCTTCCTATGCGAGCACGTTGCCGCTGAGATATCCTCCCAACACTTGTATTGATGATAGCTTTTTTTAATTTAGTTACTAAGGGTCAGTCAGTGCAAGTAGTAAGGAAAATGTATGCAGAGTTTATTAGCAGACCCTTGATTATATTAGCTAGAGTTTTGCCAGTTCGAACTGCAGCTTTTGATTGACTAGGCCACGATTTTAATGTTGGTGTTCATTAGAGAGGTAGATTTCATTCTTGCTCGCCCCAGCCAGTGCACAGATGGTGCCAATGTTCTTGGAGGTGGTGTGAAATGGTGTACAGTGATTGATTGATATTGTAGGGCCTACCACTATCCGTGTCTTCGAAGAAGGGACATTATAACAGTTTGTGTTCCAGACATTGGCGTAGCATGTTAGTGGTGAAGGAATTATTTCTGTGAGAACAGGGTAGGGTTGAGCTGTGGCCAGAAGGATCTGATCAGGTTGTGGTCATAATGCCACCAGTGAAAAACGGTCACTCTGTTGTTAGTGGGGCAAATGAAGCACATACATTAGGGAAATCAATTCCCAAAGAGTGGTATCTTAGTGGTGCTTTTCATAAGGCTACCAGTTCTCAAATGAGATAGGGAAGGATACGTACTAGAACAGCAACATGTTTCCAAGTGGGAGTTGCAATATGAGCTGTCAATTGTACAACAAGAGTGAGAGCCATCAGGAGGTGCCAAGTTTTCTAGTCGCATGGGAACATGATAATGTATTCATTTCAATTGTCACACTGTCTGCACCTCACCATCTGATTGATCTATTCTCAGGGGAGAGCGTACCCCTGAGATATTTGGGGGTGGGTCAACAAATAGAGATGGGATATCACTGCAAGAAATGTGCTGGAATCTTTCAGCTAATAGGGACAGCAGATTTGTACTGTCTTAGACATTAGGTCATTTATGGAGGGGTTGTACTTGTTTGATCACGGGGTAGATGTGGCCCAATAGGGCCAACTAATGTATTGTTTTCTTTAGGGCACTAATGATGTTAACCAATGGGATGTTAGGGATTTAATCTGCCTTTTAACTGTTGCAACTTATTAATTTTGGTTTTTCCTTTATATAGCACCATTTAATGTGAGCATTTTTAATTAAGCTTGCTTTTTTCCCTGTCCAAAATTGCATTTAATAAGCCTTGTTTGTCTTATAATGTGTGCACTCTTTATTGCTCCTTCTATTGTTTTTTCTGCTTTGGTTTTTGAGCCTTCCATGCAGAACCAGAAATGTTAGTTGGGGCGTAGATAGTGTTGGGTCACCTGCATGCAACTTTTACATTTTTACGAAATGGACTGCAAACAGTAAGAGTAAATACAAGCAAAATGACTGAATGTTCCCATTATTCTCCATTTTGTAAAACAAAATTCAAAACCACCTGCAAATTACACTTTGCAAATTATATTTATAATGGATTCCCATGTTGTGTACCTGCTTTTCGCAGGTGTTAAACAGAGGTGGTTTCCATAGTAATCTGTTAGTTTTATGACTCTATGATAATCACATGCAGGTGTAAAACAAGGTGTTCTTCCAGGCACAGTGGGCATTAGTAGGAGAAATGTATTTTTTGTATCACTCTGGACAGCTCTCCTAAATGGGATCAGCTGGGCAGCTAGGCAAGGGGTCTGATCTCAGCACTCTCTTGGATGGGATCAGCTGCCTCCGTCCTCTTTCTCCTGCCTCCCTGAATTCTTGTGTGGGTGTCTGATCCTGTGTCTAATGCAGTCTCCCCTTATATAGCCCAACATGACATCATTCTTTTTACAATCTGGGGAAGTGTTCTAGAATTGCTCCTACCCTGGGATAGCACAGCTGACCATTCCTTTCCTCACCCCCTGGCATCATTGTTCGAGGGGAGGTGTCACCATCTGTCCATTTGACATTTATGACAGTTCTTTGTTCCTCGTGTTCACCTTTTAGCAAACATAGTTTAGCAGCATAACTTCAAATGTATTCTAATCACCACCATAAGAATTAGATAGGCGGTTTCAGTCGGCCACAGGGAATTAGACAGTCCGATTGAGAACTCTGTGCGAGGTTGCATGGCCCTTTGGTACCTTTTGGCCATTTTCACCAAAGGTATAATAGTTACAATTCTGCAAATACTTCAACATATTCTGGGTGCACATCTCTATCTTTCCACCGACTGTCAAATCTGTCCCATTTTAAAATTAGCCAGAAACAAGTCTTGACTGGCCATTTCAGTTCACAAAGTGCTAGAAACATGCACTTGGTCTCTTTACATTTGTCTAAAAATCACATGAAAAACTAGCTTAATACAAAATTACCACTTATTCAGGGTACTCGGAAAAATGTCTTTAAATGCAAAATTCCTTTAATGTCAATGGGGAGGATTTGTCACAGATGGGGACAGTACTGCAGACCCCCACAACAAACTGTCTCCTCCTAGCTCGGCTTGCAACAACAGACTTTTATGATGCCCTTTGAAGTTTGACAGTTCCTCCTTCAGAGTAGGTGCTGGAGGAAATCACACTTCTTGGTCACGCACTAGACACACTGGCTTCCTTTGTTTTTTCTTCCATAATGCCTGCTAGTCTGGTAGAGCGCAGAATTCTCACACTCTCAGCCACCTCACATGCCATTGTGGGCCGGTTCACTTATTGTTGCGACTTTTCAGTGGGAGGCAAAGGTCTGCAATTGAGCCCAAAACTGGTTTAACTGGTCTGCTGGGCCTAAAGGTGACTGAAGCCTGGTGGAGGAGAACAAATGTACATATCTAGCTAAAGCCCCACCCACACTGACATTTCTTGTGCAAGCAAAATCCCCTGTGTTACAATGGCTTCTAAACATCATTTTTTCTCTATGTTCTTTCACACGTGTTGCAAGCTTTATTTCATGTCATGTTTAAATGCGGTTCTGTAGGCCATATGATTAATTTGATTTGTCCTGTTGAATGGGTTTACTTTTGACAGTTGATCCATGGACACAAAGGGGTAAACCTCCTGAACAGGGCTTTGATTTGACACAGGATGAAAAATAAAACCAAGCTGTTTTTCAATCATTTGCAGTGTTTCAAAGAGCTGCTGTCCACACGAAATGTACAACAAAGCCTTGTCAGTTGCAATGTGAAATCCTTGCCACTCATGTGAATGAACTTTAAGATGAGGCTGTTTTTGGAATGTATTGCCTAACTTAAACACAGGGCCGTTTTGAATACAGTCATGACTTCTTATTATTCAGAAGAAAGAAAAAGTACACATAGAGCCGTTTTGAATTCGGGTCAGAACTTCCCATTATTCAGATGAAAGGAAAACAATTGCAGAGCCGCTCTTGGTGAAAGGTTCAACTTCTGATCATTCAAAATAGAATAAAAAAATCGTAGCACTATTCTTTGGGTTGCAGTGTTGAATGCTTTCCACACATGTGCCAAGAAGCAGAGCACAGGTGTTTTTTGTGGCACATTTTTAAATGTGTTTTTTAGGTGAAGGGGATTTCTGTTAGTGCCTGTAACTGCACCCCAGATCACTTTGTGCTTTACACAGATTTAGAGTATGTTGATGGGTACAGAAGCCAGGATGTGACAGAGAAGAATATGAGGGCCCTAAGTGGGGTCATCACAATCAGTGAGATGGAACATATGCACATGATGTATTGATTTAAAACATTTAGAGCTGTGCACATTGAATCACTCTGATGGTCAATGCACCACACCCCCCAGGATCGAGGAACAGGGATTATGGTATGAAGGGATCCTGCAGAGAAAAAAATAATTCTTGTGAGCGATCTTGAAGCTGGACACATTATAAAACATTCTTAAGTTTATTTATTTAGTGTGTTTATTTATTTATTTTTTAATTTATAAAGTGTGCCAAACCTCAAACCTGTAGGCATCAGGGCACTGCATTGGAAAGAATGGGGAGGGGAGTGGTGGGGAAAGTAGAGAACAAAATATGGTAGAAGTTGTCATGTGAAATCGAGTACAATGTTAATAGTTGTATGGATCTGGGAGCAGGCCAGCTAAAAAGAATAGATTTAAGGTATTTTTTCTGAACAGCCAATAAGCAGTTTCAGCTTTTAGATGCAAGGGTAAGTTGTTCCATAGGTGTGCAGCGATGGAGAAGAAGCTAGAGCCACCTGCTTTACTGCGCTTGACCCGAGGGGTATTGCGTCTGTGGCTATAGCGTCAACTGATTGTTCTGGTAGAGTTGTTCTTGGAGATACTCTGTGATAGGTAGGGTGGAGCAGAGTCAGAGAGACAGCGGTGGGTGATGGAGAGTATTTTAAAGTTAATTCTTTCTCTCACCGGGAGCCAGTGGGCTGCTCTTCTGAAAGGAGAAATATAGGTACGTTTGGGAAGGTCCGGGGCTGCTTGAATGGCATTATTTTGGATAGATTGGAGTTTGCGTTCTGAGCTGCCTGCGAGGAGGGAATTGCAATAGTCCAGACAAGATCCTATCACTGCTTTGGCGATGCTTGGTCAGTTTTGAGTAGAGAGGAGGTGTTTAGTAGTTTAGGCTGTGGAGGAGGCAATAGAGTTCACTTGGTGGGTCATGCATAGGCTAGAGTTTGGTAGACACCTAATGTTTTAATGGCTGCCATTGATTAGGATCTCGGTCTTCTAGTCATTGAAGCAAAGTTGGTGCTTGGCCATCCAGATTTGGATGATGTCATAGACATCATATGTACCTTTAAGTTTCTGGTAACTCGTTTAACAACTATATGTGTTTTTCTTACCTTGAATAGCCTTGTGCCATCCTAAAATAAGTTATAGAGTTATTGCTTTCCTTAGTATGTGTTCCACTGACCTGAAAAGCAACTGTATAGTATATAACATTAGGTCTTACCTGCCTGAGAATAGCTGTGTGCTGTTCATAAAACGTGTTCTGTAGGTGTAGCTGACATTTGTCTGCCTTGTGTGATCTTATATTAGTGTAAATAGTTCTTGCCTACCTTTGTCTGTGTTCCAATGAGCTGAAAAGCAACTGTAATTGTATATTACACCAAAAGTCTTTACTCACCGAGTATAACTGTGTGTTATTCTGAATGTGGTTGTAGGTTTCTACTGTCCCTTGAATTGATGCTCCACTATTCAGAAAAGTATACTTTGCAGGTTGGTTTACCTACTACTCTTGTCTTATTGTAAAGTGATCTACAAGTAACTTATGGTGTTACTCCCCTTGAATAGTTGTGTCCTATACTAAATGTGTATGATAAGGTCTGACTTGCCTAGAAATACTGTTAGTTTTTTAAACAAGGTTTATGTTTTGGTCTGTGCACCTTAAAGCATTGTGTGGTGTTTTATATTGTGTTTATAATTCTATGACCAAGTACTTACTCCCCAAGGTTTATCTTGGCCTAGCTTGTTTGTGAATAATATTTCTGGTTGCCAGTGCTCCTGTTGAACCTTGGTATACTAAAAGATCTTTTTTACCTTCCTACAGCCCTCTCCCCCTCCTAATACAAGCCTGACAGCTCTGTCTATGCTACCATATACTCAGGTGGTACAGCCTAATACAAAGAGCGGAGTTGTGTACTGTTTCAGTTGTATGGTTTTATGAGGCCCTTGGTTGGACTCCAGAAAAACTGTCCTAACAACCCCCAAACCTTTTTCTTTTGTTTTTCAACCTGACCTGACATTTTTCTGGGAAATGAGGCATTCAGCTTCACTCAACTGGCCTTTGGCTAATTTAGTTATGGGGAAACTGATCAGTCCTTCAGACTATCAGTACTGGGAAACTGTTTCCTTTTTGACTTTTTACACTTTGTAACATATTAACATTGCATGCACCATCTGACAATGCAATTCAAAGGGGATGTATTTGTATCACCTTAATGTTTTACACTTGGGATTTTTGCTTACTTTTATATGTGCCTAAAGATAAGCTGGTGGCAGCAGATATATTTTTACAATTTTTGTGTTATTTCCAGTGCGCATATTCGTGTTTACCACATTTGACTACTAAATGTGGCCAGTTCCCTAAAATGGCCACACCACGAGATGTGTGTTTGACCTTCTTCTTGATTTGCCTGGTCAGGAAATCCCATATAAGGTCATGCAGCTGCCTGGGAAAGTCCCACCTTTTGTGGGCTAGTGATGACTTTGTGTGTGTGTGTGTGTGGCTCAGGCAAGGGCTGGGACTGTCTGGTCCCACTCCAGATCCATTGTGCCTGAAAGTCTTGGTGTTGGACATGATTGAAACCAACAGTGGTCCCTGATATGATCACTGCTCGCTGTTTGAATCGTGCAGATCCTACCATGGATGGGCTTGAACTTCCTTGCAGCCAGGATTTTGCATAAGAAGAGGACTCCTGTAGCTACTTGAGCCAAGAATCCTGTGCTGAAGAATAGCCAGCTGAAGATCTGAAGAAGACTCCTGAAGAGGCCCAGCATCCCTTCCTGGTCTGGCCCAGTGACACCCTCTTGCACTACCTGATCTGCAAAGGCCCTGTGTGGTGCTCCAAATCATGGTATGGCGGGACAAAAAATGTTAAATGTGTTCTTGGGGATTCAGCTTTTTGAGCTTTGGAATTGTCCCTGGACCACCCAGAGACATGACCAAATCTCCAGTGGGCTATCTCACTAAAACCATTGCCATTCCGTGTATGCAGCCACAATTTCGTTGGTCACCAGCTTGTGGTGTAAGTTGCCTTCCTGCACATTTTCAGCCACCAAACCACAAGAGAACAGGCTCTGGAAGGTCTTCTTCAACCTCGCCTGGAAAGACACCTGTCATTGTCTTGGTTCAGTGGCCATCACTGAAACTCTTCTTACTCTGTCCTGTAAAGGTTCTTGAAGCGTTCTACATCCGTGCTTTCTGCATTTCTCTATCAACAAGGGTTGCACTCTGCTTCTGGAGCAAGCTGGAAGAATCCTTGCACCCACAGCTCCTAGGCACCTCTTACTGGAACCAACAACTGGAAATCCAAACTCCAGCGACCCCCAAATGACCCATCCAGTCTTCTGGAAAAAAAGAATTCAGGGGGTTGGGGGCAAGTAAAGACAAAGCATTTGTCTCCCGCTGTCCTCCGTAGGTGAACATTGAGAACAAGTCTTGTTGTGTCCTACCATTCCACTTCTTTTGGCCATTGCACATGGACAGTTAAACCTGACAGATAAGAACACATATTTACATACCAGTAACTTTGTTACATCACTTCTCTTGATCATTCAAAAACACAAGTACTTTTCCTGCATCAGATACATTCTGGGGGAAAGCATTGTGACTTTATGGGCACAAGGCCCCACTCTTTATACTGATTGGATTTCTGAAGCTAGGGCATATTTCTTGAGACTTGGTTTGATCTTACTGCAATGCTTACCTTATTTTATTGATATATGTCATTGAATGAATTATAAAAACCGATGGTCACTGTATATATGTTTATTATTGAGTGTTGTGCAATATTATCATCTGCTTGTTTCATTTTTTTGTGTGTGTTTGGTTCTAGAATAAATATAGTATTTGTGTATATCAAATGATTGTGTGCTTCACTGTGTATAATCCTGACCCTACTCACATTCTCCTGTGAATAGCCGTGACTGCTCTCCATTTCTACCTTGATTGTGTTTGGGCTAACCTCTCGGAGATCCCCTGTTCACTATAATTAAGGTAGCCTTCTAAAATTCATCCACAAGACCAAGCCAGATTCTAGAAATCCATCACAACACTGCCTCTGCATAAAAAAAACATCTGCCAGGAAGGGCTATGGGGAGGTAGGTGGAAAATATGTGGGTTGTAGTGGGTGCAGGTGGAAATGTTTGCAACTTGGATAAGCAAAACATATGAGTAGAGTAGTAGTCTATGGGGGTATTTAGTGAGCCCCAGAGACATATTGGGATCATGAGCGGCAAGCCAAAAACCAGATCTGGTGCGCACTAGGGCACAATTTCTCGACCTTATTGCATTGGTGTTTTTTTTATTGATGGTAGGGGCTCAGAATAGACTTACCAGGTCACCTGGAAACTGTAATATCAGGGAATTAGTTCTTTATGATTTGTCCCAGTTCACAGTATTTTGGTATACCTCCCTTTTTACTGCAGGCGGTAATTGAAAATACCTCCTTAGCTCTGTACCTCTCTATGAGTTATCACAAGTGATTATGGCATACAATAAATAGACCAAACTGATATGTTTTGTTCACGTACTTTATAAGCAACTGAGATTCATGAGTGACACAAAAAAGCATATGCAATGCAATGCAATGAATTCAGTATGGCATTTTTTGCAAAACAGAAATGAAAGCACACATCCCTCTTTCATATTTTCCCTTTTGCAGTGATGACAGATTCTATTCTTCAGGCTAAAACATAACTACAATCACATTTCATAGCAATGCTTCCCCTGCAATAAAGAGTTTCTCCCACAATGAACTGCAATCACACTTTTAGCGATAGTTGGCACAAACTCTGCTATCTTTGGGCTTGAAACTTAGCATTTGTCCGAGCATCTTAAAGCCTTCAGTTATATTTCAAATCTGTTTCTTGGGTGGTGAAGAAAAAAACACATGAAAATATCTATCAACGTTTGTAATTGTAAAAAGCTACACACACCTCACTTGTAATCTTATGCTCATCTAAAGAATGCATGAAACATTCACACCAGCAGACTCAGCAAGGAATAGTTTCAGTGTGCCCTCAGTCTCAGCACGGCTGTCTCCCCCCAAAGCACACCCTCCTTCCTCGGCAGCAGGACAAACCCAGCAAGACACTTGTCAGATCTTCAGTAAGCAAGTTCTCTGAGAGACCTCCTCCGACTCTCTCTGCGCTTCCTTTTTTAAGCCCTCTTTCTGTGAGCTGCCCCTTGATGCATGTTTTCCTACAGAAAGTGTAAGAATGGCCTGCCCCTGACTCTGATGTCACATGCCAATCAGACACCAGCTCCTCTGACAAAACCTCTAGAATCTTCCAGAGAGTACATATTTTGTCTGTCATCTTTCCATGGAGATTCAGGGCAGCAAACAAATGCCAAAAATGTACATTTCTCTACGCTGGCTTCCTGCAGCAGAACATGAACAATGGAGCTACTTGAGCAACATAGTTTTTTCACATTCCACATCTTCATTATAGAAGCAGCATCAGTTCTTGCATTTCTCAAGCAACGATGCACAACCTGTTTTTGTGAACTTATGAATTAGGCCAATTTGTCCCAATGATCTGAACCAATGTTTTGCACCACTGAGCTATGGACTGAGCTGAAAATATTAGCAAGATATTAGACATTAGTAGGTTAGGGGTTACGCCTCATTGCAACTCAGTCCATGCAATGCCATGGTGTGGTGCATTATGATGCGGTATGGCTGTCATGCAAAGCTGGATCCACATTTTTCTTTTTGCTTTGTAAACAGAGCTGACTTACACCCAATTCACATCAGAGTCTCACACCAGAGTCTCCCGTCTCTTGCTGTCAAAGTCTGAATTTTTAATGACATGCTGTTTAGGCTGATATTCGGAGCCCGATTTTGCCTACATACTGCCCCCTTTTTTCTGTTGAGACCTGGCCTACCGATGGGCTCCTACAGGAAAAAACCCATGGCAATATTTAAAATATAGGTTCCCCATTCAATTGAGTTTTCTCTTTCTTTACTGCCATTAAAGCAAACATCAGCGTATGAAGTTTGACTGTAAGCACTATTAACCAGATCAAAATGGCTACCACTGAAATTCCACAATCACCAAACCTCTTCCTGTCCAGGCTCCCCAAGTGAATACATCACTCTATGTCAGGTCAGGCATAAGTCAATCATAATGATTTTATCCTTGTTTAAATTCATTTTGACCGTGTGCATGCTTTTATGCTTCAACAAGTACTCAATATCGATGTCAATGGGAAGCCTATTTTTTGGAAAAGGATTGATATTCTCCACCTTTCCCTCTCACAGATCACCATCCACATGGAATAGTGTCAGTCCAGCAATCAACACCAGAATATCTTTAGGGACAGACATGAAAATATGCTGTAATGGCTTGACAAGGAATGAACCATGATTGACGTGTGTAATTGTGTAATTGGTTACCAAAGTACATACCAAACACCTGTGCTTGATTAATTTAGCATAGGCCAATTCTTCATGCTGCGGGTTACATGTAGACACTTCAGATCCCTCTGAGACACCATAAGTTGCCCTCAACCCTCAAATCGCACTCGCTGCATCAGGGACAGATGGCTTCCCAGGACATATAAAATTGTGTTCTTTGAATTTTACACAGGTATCTAATTTCAGGATCTGATACAAGTCGGGTTCCCAGGCTTGAAAAGTCAACAATTCAGAAGTCCCACTTTTGCCACTTTTGTCCCCTTGCCAGAGACCTACATTATGCTCTAATTTATTTTGATAAATCAACGCTGGTGTAATGAATGGGATACACAGTAAAAAACCTATTTCCATTATTTCTTCATCAATGTACAATGGGACTGCACTCCCCATTTCAAATGCAATTATGAAGCGTGGACAAAGAGGTGGTACGGGGGAAACCAGGCGCTGTGGCGCAGAGAGCACCAACACAATAACAAAAAATTTACTTAGTAAGTGCCTGGAGCCAGTTGCTCGAAAACGCTGCCTACATTTATCAAAAAGTTGGATCGGTGGTGCTACAGGAACTGGAGCACTCACCGTATCAAGGATGTCGCAAAATGAACAGTTGACTTATAGCAGGTGTGAGTGGGTGGCCCTCAAGTTTAGCATGAGCTTGAAATAGGTCCAGTGCCTGTGGCAGAGGTGACCACAAGGTATGGTTAGTCATCTCACTACACGTGTGTACTCGATTCACTCTTTGCCGGGTCTAAACAGGTGCAGGGAAAGGGATGGGTCAGAGAGAATTATTTGAGAGAAGCTTGTTCTGTTTGTTTATATGTTGTTGCTAGCCAATACACAACCAAGGATCGAGGGCTGATTTAGCCGTCTGTGCTTCAAATTTCAAAATAGGATATGCTGTATGTGGGTACTAGTAACATGCATTATGTATTGTGCCGTGCAATGCCAAAGCTGCAGCAGCAAGCACTATATAGGAAATTAGTAATTATTGCTTGATAGACAGGAATATTGATCATTTGCAACATGTTGCAGCATAACATCATGCACAAAAGACTTGCTAGCATGAAATACAATGTTACACCAGATGCATATTTTGCACAAACTATTCGTCCACCTCTAATTCCAAATTATGCTCATTTTGAAACATGCTTGGAAAAAGCATTTCAGACATCACCACCCCTTTTGTATAATGAAGTAGAGACAAGGATGCTAATCAATTAAGAAGGACATTAGCATTTTAGCTCATAAAGTGTAGACTCTGTTTATGTATATTTTCTGTGCAACACGAGATTCCACTCTCATCACCCAAGTGCCCAATTGTTTGTCATTGAACTAGTGAGTATACTAAGAGTGGGACGGAGTGAGAAAAGTCTCTTTGATAGACTGGCGAAATAAAGGACAGGGAGTCTTTTCATGTCGAAAGAGAAAGAACGGCTTCAGCCGGCCCCAGAGTCATTCATACATTTGCTGCCTCTTCCTGGTGTGAGGATGGCATCTTATCAGCACATGAATGCTGTGCAGAGGCTGCCGTGCCTCCTAATTAGTTCAGTGGTTTCACACAGCGCGCGGGCACTGCGACCCCACGATGCACAGCTCCGAATATGTCCAGGCCTCTTTCAAAACAATGTGCAGCTCAGCAAGTGCCAGTTTAGGTCGCATAAATAACCACATGGGCTAAGCGTTTCATTGCAAAGATTGGATGCCCAACCTCCTCTCCCTTGGCTCACCCCTTGGCTCTAACCACACTTGTCGTCAGATGACTAACAGGACCTTTTAGTCACATTACCCACAGGCACTGGGCCCTTTTCCAGCTCATGCTAAGCTTGATGCCCACCCACCCACACCTGCAATAAGTCAACTGCCCATTTTGCATACAACGTATTTATTTGTGATATATGGCATCGCGCACATGCTATCTATAAGAGATTCAGCATCCTAAGAAAATGCCACATTTTTAAGTAAATGTTTGCGGGTGAAATAACAGTTGCATGTAGTAATGCACTGCAGAAAGAAGTCCATTATTTATTTATTTTAACAAATATTGGCATTTTCATCATATACATAACAAAAGAAGAAAGAAAACAACTCTCCCCAGCCCCCTCCCTTCTCCATCGCCATTGAGGAGGTTACATTGGCTATCCATAGTGAATAAAGACATCCATTTTGTCTTACTCTTGTCAGCATTACTATCAGTCATTAACAATAAGCATTTGGGAATGTTTGTTTTGTGATTCCCACTAGCATATTAAGATGTTCGGTGGCATCATTCGCAGGGTATTGAAAATGATCAGCAATTCATTATGTTGGGTTCTGCAACCTTTGGCTCTCCCAATGGTTAGGACTACAATTTCCATCATCCCTAGCAAGCATTGTGAACGGTGAGGGATTATGTTATGCTAAAAAGGCCACCACTGCTATAGTAGTCTTATGGTGCTGAGGCTTGGAAGCAAAGAGGCATATTTAAAGGATAAAAGTAACAGAGGTATGGTAAAAAAGGAATGGGACGAACAATTGAAAGGTACAAGGGGGTTTAAAAGGAAGGTGCACACTTGTGGTAATAGTTGTCCGTGTCGAATCATTGATAGTTGATCAAGCAAATGTAGTTTGGAAAGAAAGGAAGTGAAAGAATCATGTGGTGCAAAGCAATTGCCTGCAGGGGCAGATCATAATACATTGGTTTGTGGTACTAGGAGCTAATCTAAATGTCCCTTCCAAACTGGCTGAAGTTACCTTGTCCTGTTAAAACAGGGCCGCACAGGGCGTTAGGGCCCTTTCCATTAACTGAGTGCTGATGAGTGTTATTTATGTATGTGTGCATTTATTTAATTGGTGTTTTTGTGGAGTGATGTCACATTCAGACTGCTTCAAAGCACGTGTTGTCATTTTAAAGGTCAACATGACACTAATGAGGAATAACTTCAGAAAAAAAAGTTGTGATGTGACATAACACAACATCAATTATGTATCATGTCCAAAAAACTAAATACAGCGGGTATACATCAATGAAAAGATAAAAGCAAAAAATGCAAATAAAATCCTAAAAAACACAAAATAAATCAATTAGTTGACATGATTACTGTTGGAAAGGGAGTAATAAAATCACAAGGGTGGAGCAGGGTCATGTGCAGATGCAGCCAGGGAGGAAGTGGAAGTCGAAAAACTGGTGCGTGGGTGGAACACCCACTTAAAAGCAAAATGAACCAAAAGCACAATTTCAAGTTAACATTTTTGGTTAACATGCATTTGGTAACACAATTCATAGATTCTAACCGGCCAAAGCTATACAATATGTCCCAGTGAAATATAGATGACATGGAGTAGCATGGCCTAGTATTCCGTAGCACACCGAAGAGAACATAATATTTCAAAGAATGCCAGAACATAGTGAAGATAACACAGGCAGCAACGAACTATCACAGGCCAAAACCATGCCATAGAAAACCACACAAATATTAATGTAACCAATCATACCAGCATCACAAAGTTAGCATGTCCCAAAGAAGATATTAGAGTGGGCGCGCCCAACTCCCTCACAAAAACAAATCCGTAGTCCAAAGGGTTGCAGACTCCTGCATTATGCATTATTTACAACCCCGTGTTATTCTAGGCATTGTCAACACGGACCCACACACATGCAATAGAGGATACTAGCAGAGTGATTGTGTTGGCACCTGGCAATGTCCTCTGGCAGACATAGCAAGGTACCTGCCACGTCTGTACTTTTGAACACGTATGAGAAATGCACTCATTCAGTCGGCCTTCTTGAGTGTCAGCTGTTTCAGTCTGAGCACGTAAAGTAAATATATTGTAACTCTGTAAAGAAATGAGGTGAAAAGCATTGCCATGACATAGCTGCTCAAGCTGAAAATGAGGGTGGCTGCTCCCTCCGGATAATTAGCGAGAAGCCATCCGTTATTAAAAAGGCCAGATATTTCAAAAAGGCAGCCTGCTGTTCCGGGTTTCTTCCAAAACCGGTTTCCATTGAACATTGAAATAATGAGGCTTTTCCTGAACTGATAACAAGCTGAATGCGTTACCGTGCCCTGCAACTATAAGCCCCGTACAAAGGTCTGCTCGTGAACACTGCTGCGACCCGCAGGAGGCTCCACTCAAATAAGCACAGTTCGGTCCCTGAAGCTGATGGGACGTTGTGTAGCTCTGTCTTGCAGGCTGTACAAATAATACGTCTCACAAAAGTTTGAAAATTACACATCGCTCTTTTCTGGCATGTAAGGCAATTCTGATCATACCCTCAATGCCAACACATACAATTGTCTCGGAATGCTTAGTATTAAAGCTAGTACGACTCTTTTGACAAAATCATGATTACACGCTAGAAAGAGCAAGCTCCTTGTAATCATTATTGTAACTGGCGTCCATTTCTTATTCCATTATTAGTGGTAGTTTGCTCAAAAATACTAGAGCACAATGTGTGCAATGGTACCAATGCAATTATGCATGGGCAACCAATATCTGCACATGGGTAAAGCTAGCATTATAGCACTCAATAAACTGTTCAAAAGCTCTGCTTTGATGAATGCAGCTCGGCAGCCATACACGGGACAGAAATGGGCGGCTCAACAGGGTTCGGAAGATATATAGGCAGTAGTGACTGTAATTGTAGTACTAATTGTTTATTTGTAAAGTGCTTATACACAGGTGAAGTGCTTCAAAGCGCTTCAAGGCAGAAAGGGACCAAGGGAATACAGTCTTTAGGCCTTGAAGATTCCGAATGATCTAACAACAATACTAGGCCAGAGGCATATGTACTAGTGTTAATGCATGACACAGAGTAGGGGGTGTCGTGGATTATTACGCAGAGTTCTTCCCCCCCCATTGAATGTGGTGCACAATAAAGCACTATTCGTTTTTGTTAAGGTTCAATTTGGTAAGGCCTCCAATTCGTCTCACACCCAACACCCAACAAGTACCCAGTGCCACAATGGACTAGGAATATACATATATGATTTAGTTTATTTATACCAAATTTGACAAATAGATTAACATCAGCCACCAGTGCTGTGGCAACACAAGAACAAAAATGACTTCCGTAAAGGCATCAACACAGAGATTAAACTGAGATATGCAGTCACAATTATTTATTTTTAAATCACCCACCAATACAGAAAAGAACAATTCAAGACACACAGTGATTGCTGATTTGGTTATGATACTTTTCTCCCAGCAACCTCACCCTCCAAACATCAATTAGGCCTGACCCCTCCGAATTGAAGGCCAGTGGTAGAGAGTAGGAACACAGTGGGAATAAGGGGATTCAAGGGGCAAAATCGTTTTTTTGTTTTTTTCTACTTGTTACCACAGATGCAATATGAGGGACAGAAAAGCAATGGGAACATTTGTTTTGCCACACCTAAACAGAACGGGCAGGGTTTTGTGGTTTTGGTCAGAGCACAATGGGAACAAGGGGGCAATTTTGTTTGCAGCCTGCACATGCACAGGCACTACCAGGCTTCTCACTTCTGATTTAAAATGAAGGGGATCAATGGGGAATTTTGTTTTGCACGCCACGCACTCACATGGAAACAGGGCGTTGGGATTAATTCCTTGGCAAAACTTTATGTCTATACCGGCTCAAAACACACTGGAAGAGCTTGTTGATTTCGAATGCACACAAACACACCCCATGATTTCAATAGGGGAATTCATTGATTTAAGGATCTACACAGACATACAAGATATTTTACTATGGGGAAATAACTACAACAATACTTGAAAAATGCACAGCCTTCAAAATCTATGGCCTTGGGATAGTTTTACTTACAGGAGAGGCCTTGGAATGGGGATCAGGGAAACACAGGGCACTGCTGGTACAGCAAGGATGTCAGTCAAGGATTGTCTCCTTTGAATCCTCCAAGGGGTCCCAGTCAGATTCCATGTCTCCTGGTTCCTGTCTCCAATGCAAGATTTAGGCCTCTCTGCTGGGATGTTTCCTGCAAGAGTTCAGCAGTAGGTTGCCTCTTGGAATAAGAGACCAAAAAGCCCAGCTCTAATGCAACTTGATCTACTTATACGATAAACAACATCACAAACTTGTCATGATTCCAGAGAAAGGGATTGGTTGATTTTCTCTAGCCACCTCACACCTTTGTGCTAATAGGACAAGGAGGTGAAGGGAGTGCATTTAGGACAGCTGTGGGAGGAGAAAGCATCATCATCCAAATTTGACAGTGGGCTCAGCATGTTTTAGAACACACAAACATCTATCAATATGGCAAGTACCCTACATTTTCAAATATTTACATGTATGAATATATTTTGAAGGATTACATTTTAAGACAAATCAGACGAGGCTAGTCTGAAGTCGGCACATCCTTCCTATGCAGAGATTTGTTTTTTCTTCATTTACTCTGGAGCCATACCAGTGAGAAATATGCCCCTTCACAATGTTCATGTTTCTTATTTCCTTCACCCCCACACCAACTTTCAAATCTCTCAGAATCAAGGGAAGGCCCAAATCAGATTTTCATTAATAACTTTAGTTTTGTTTATCACACAACAATCGTTTTAGGATGGTTCAAAGGGGGTGACTGTCACTTTTAAGAAATGTCTGGAATGACCATTGTGGCATCTATGCTGCCCTTTTATGCAATAAAATATATTTTTATATTAATCAAACCCCAGATTCACAGGCCTCACTCTAATCCCCACCCTTGTTACTCTAGGTTTAATTTATCCTTAAACATGTGACTAGGCCGAGGCTGGCTCATGTTTATCTTAGCCTATCCCTCTTCAGGGCCTGTGAGGCCTTGATAGCAACAGTAATGGACCCTTTATGGGAATTGTTCTTCAAGGCCACTTCTGCTGCAAGAATAGGCATGGCCTTATCTGTTTTTCACAGTGTTTTCGATCCAAGCAATTAATTTATTTTATATATTTAAGTAATAGCTTTGATTGATAGTTGACAACCAGACCCCAGTTTTCAGGGCAGCAGAGGAAAGGTCTTGGAGGTTAAGTTTCATGTTTGGAGAAATGAGCAGCTCATGTACCCTGCAGGCAGTGACCTGTTAAACTCCCACACAAATGCATTATACATAACATTTTGTAATGCACATGGACCTTATCCATATGTACTAAGCTTCTTTTTAATTTCACAGTTTCAAAATACATGGGTAACATTTCTGGATTGTCCCTATGTATAGAGCAGTTACATGAGGAAACCATGTTCAAAAGTCTAGCAATCACTTCTCTCTGCATACTGTCATTTGGATGAGGAGAAATAAAAACAAAATTCTTTTATTTCTTGTAAATTCAATGAGCTTGGTTTCACTTTAGCTGCCTGGAGCACCATCTGGTATTCCAATGAAGATAATGTATGCACTGCTGTCCCTTTAAGTAAGAATGAGTGCAGCTCTACATGGATTGAGTAAAATGGCATTATCAGCCACATGCTTTTCTTTTCCTTGCTGAAATCCTCATTTATGTGCTGGCCTTAGATTTCAATGAGCCTTTACAAATCACTCTGGCCTTTTTCTGGCCTTCAAGGGCCATATTTCACACCACAGGGGGTAAGAGGGTGGGGGTATGACATACTGTACTAGGTCTGGCGACATTTCAGATTGATTGGTGGTTGGTCATTTAATGCGCCTATGCATGAGAATTCAGGCACAACCCAGCTATGGTGGGTAGACAGAAGGAGGACAGGACAGACAAACTTGCTAGGCCTAGTGCATTCAGGTTGTGCAAGTGTGCAAAACAGGAAATGCAAGGGATGGGGGGGGGGGGCAAGTACACCCAATCCAGCAGGGGCCTGGGTTAAGTGCAGAGTGGTTGCCCCTCTCATGGAGCATATTCCAAGTGCAGTAGTGACAAGCAGAGTGCAGAGGCCTGGAGGCAAGTGCAGGACTGTTGGGGGCGCCTGGGACCTGTGAGGCTCTGGAGTTGCACCAGGTGACCAGTCAGCAAACTGAGCAGGTTTGGGAGGAGAAGGATGGAGGGAAGCAGGAGAGAAGAGAAAGGAGGTTAGCAGGGCAGAGGGAGAGAGAAAGAGAAGAGCAAGATCTTGAGGAGTTTCTAGAATTTAAGTAGGTCTGGCTCAAGGCAGGGAGAGGCAGAGAGGTTGTTCCAGAGGGAGGCACGTGCAGAGGATAAGGATATACAACACAAATCTCTGTTTGGAAAAGCGGTTCACCCGCATAGAGTTGGAGGAGGCCAAGTTAGGGTTCAAGAAGAAGAATGTTTAGGAAGAGAGTGTTCTAGATAGTAAGGACCCTGACCCCAGAAAGCCTTGTGGACTATGCAGAGGGACTTGAACTTGATCCTTGCAGCCACGAAGAGCAAGTGGAGTGATTTCAGCACTGGAGAGATGCGGTCCCTGGCTTTGAGGCCAAGGATAAGGCTTGCAGTTCTGTTCTGATAAGTTGAAGAGATCAGGGAGTAGAGGTAGGAAGATTGAGGAAGAGACTGTTGCAGTAGTCCAGTCTGGAGAGAACCATGGCTCTGGAGATTGTGCTCCTCTGGGGGAAGATGAGAAAAGGTAAAATACCTCTGAGAAGGTGCAGTTGGTAGTGGGACTTTTTGGACATGTCCGAGATGTGAGAGGAAAAGGAGAAAGTAGAGTCAAAGATGACCACCAGATTGTTTGCCTCACTGGTGGGTTATGGCACAGGTAGAAGGGTGGCTGGCCATAGTGTTACGTTGTTCAAAGTTAATTCCAGCTAAGGAACTGTTCAACCGAAACACAAAGCTATGGAATAAACCACAGCTCTAGTATACATTTTCTTTTTCTCCAGATAGCGAATCAAATAATTGGTTGAATTAGTCATCCTAAGGTGGTGCCAGATAATATCTAACATCAATGCATCTCGAAATAAATGAACCTATTCAGACCTTTATCAATCCTTTCGACCTTGAACACATGCACCAGGTACAAGAAAGCCCAATAAGATTCCCATGTGCTGCCTCTTCTTACACCCACAGAATAAACTGGACCTCACAAGTATATTGTATGATACTGGCCTAGTAACACTGTCTCAATGGATACTCATCTCAGTCACTGGTGCATATGATCATACTTAAAGACTCCAACAAGAGCAGGCCCAGGGGTGTTGCTAGGTCTAGGAAAGATCTGGGGCTATGCTAATGTGCTCTAACACCTTGAAGCCCCTTTGTGCTAAATGGAATTGCCAATGAAATATCTCCGACCAAATAACCTTACAGACTTAAAGGAGATGGTAACATACTGCTTTAATCTCAAAGAAGTAAATCAGGGTGAATAAACACTCATCAAATTTATTCATGCATGATCACAATATCGTCTTGATTATACTCAGTTTATATAATGCTAAATGCCTCATATATGACATTATCCTACATGGCAAAGTGTAAAACCTATTGAGGGGTGGTACTGGATTAGGGGCACTTGTCTACATATAGATTGTACGTGTGTTAATTCCTAATTGGCCGACTCTTATCTGTGAGACACACCCTGAGATACTTCTAAACAAGTGGTATAAAGTACTCGTCATAGCAGAGAACATGGCAGCCGAATAATAATTTGCAACATTTTATGGAAAAGTGCATGGCAGGCTTTTCTGATTGGTTGGAAACCAAATCCAACCTTGGACATTCGGCTCACTAGCAGCACCTACATAGAACTGAAACCCAGGTGATTGGAGATACCTCTGCTCTCCCCTTGTTTTGCCAATTAGTCTACCCTCTCTCATCGGTAGGCCTTATGCCAGTGTCTTCTCTTTGAAGGCTGACTTTGCCAGTCTGCATTTTCTCGGGACATTCGAGGGAGTGTAGGCACACCATTATCTTAGCTTCAGATTTAATGAATGGCCCTTGTTTGCGAGCTCTCCATCACGTTTTCCAAAACCATGAATTTGTCCATATCAGCAGTACATTTCACACCATTTGATTCAATTATGCTCTATGCAGTTGCCCTTCTTGTCCTTTAGATACTTGATCACTCCATTCAATATAAAATCATATTTTGAGGTAGCTGGGTTGATTGACATAAGCCGTCATCCATTTTCTTTTGGTGGTCGTCTGATGGTCGTCCTAAACATTGAATATGTACCTGTCATAAGCAAGCTTCAATGTATTCTTTCTACCTTGTGTTTCAGCGTATTTACAGTTATTGACCAGTGAGTCACTTCATTCTCCTTTGTGCTCATAATTACTGTATAGTAGGGTACATGTTTGTCTTGGTGCTTCAGTTCCATCGTCATTCATTTTCATATTGTTTCAGCATAGGTTTTTATATCTTCTTTAGGCCATTCCTTTGTTGTCTTTGAACTTTGGTTTAAAGCTCATCCATTCTGTTCATGGCTGCATTTCAACAGCTTGGCAAAGTACATTCTTCTTGGTAACTTTCCTCCACTATGCCAGCCTACGGGTACACTCGCAAGGGTTGTCTAAGTGCAAATCGTCTCTCATATAGTTGATGTGGTTTAGGAATATGGCAAGGATTCAGGCATGGGTTCCCCATCATGGCTCTACATTTGTAATCCCAATATGATGCTTGCTAGGGGGCGGGGACTAAGAGAGATACCTCCTCTCCGACGCTAATGTCGGGACTGTCAGGACTGAAGGATAGCTAGCCTTTAGCTTGGAGCCCCTGAGATTCTATCTGGGCTAAAACCAAAGGATCAATGGGCTACAGCGCCCCAGGATGACCCCCTACCAACACTTCTGAGCAGGCCTATCGGCAACACACAAACACCCACCTCCACCTCTGCATAACCCTATGCCATGGCCATCACAGAAGGCTTATCTGTGTTTTGTTGTTTTTGTTCTCAGAGACCAATAGTGAGCTGCGCTGCCGTTTGCCCATGAACAAGAGCGTTCTAAGTAGTGGAACCTGGCAGGGCTTTCCAGCCACACCTTGACTTGTCGCCAATGTAGGAATGGAAATGCCTGTAAAAGTTGAACTGGGATGAACTCCAAGCAAAGACTCTCCCATAACTGGATTCTGATTGGGTTGTGTTAACACATCGAGCAAATTCGCATCTGTTGCTTTTTTTGGTTTTTAATGATGGAATGGTTGATAGACCTCAATCAAAAGACTGTAAAAGTAGTTAATACAAACATTCACTTAACTTGTTCTGATTAACCACACTTTAATCCATCTTTGTATTGATTCATGAACAATTAATTTGCCAATCAGCTCTAATTGGGAGGACAGCAAATGTATAAGGACCTTCGCATGAAAGATTAAACAATCCAGCTGCACGAGCAATGCTAATCTGCAAATGAAATATATGTAATGTATTCATCAAGAAAACATTTTACCTACCGAAAATAATCATTAGCTGAATTGTTTAGCCACCATAGTTAGGTATAAACACGTTCCAGTGTACCTGTACTCTTCGCAAATGTATCTAGTGTGCATATGTGGCATGAATATGAATGCCAAACTCCTGGGGTGGAAGTAACTTGCCCATTTTTATGAAAGAACTCCAGAGGGGAGAGTGAAATCGAGAAGAGCCCCCAGTGGGTAGAGAAAGAGCACAACCTAGAATTGGGAAAGACTGATCAAAGCCCCTAGTGGTGGTTGAGACTAAGAACGCCCCAGAGTTGGGAAGGACAGTACATAACCCATGGTGAGAAAGAATTAGGAGGAGAGCCCCGTAGCGGGAAGAACCAGAGAAGACCTGAGAGTGGGGAGTGAACCGAGGAACAGCCCAGAGTGGGAAGTGAATAAAAAAGAACCAAGAGTGGGAAAAGACTGAAAACAGCCTTGAGGTGTAGATGAGTGAAAGGAGAGCCACAGAGTGGCGGAAAGGACAGCAAATACCCTTGGATGTGGGAAGTACGAAGACCCCAGAGTGAGAGGAAAGACTGAGAGAAACCCAGAAGGGGTGAAGAGAAAAGATTCAAAGGCTCCACTCTAGGATGAGGCAGAGCAAGACTTGAACTGGAATTCCTGGTGCAGTGAGTTATCTTGTATTAACTGGAACTGTGAGGAACTGCGAAGGAAAAGCCCTCACTGAGAAGGGACAGGAGTGGGGGTGAGAATCCGGTAGCAAGCCCCTGACATTTATATTTATTTATTTTTACATTTTTATAGCATGCAAAGAGCCCGTGGGCATTGAGGCGCTGTTACTTGTGAGGACCTTAGTTACAAGTGAGATGATTAGCAGGTTATGCATTTATACTTTCTGTACAGCACAATATTAGTATGCGTTTCTACATTCTGGATAAGCAGACTAAGTATGCTTTGGCCTAGCTAGCAGTATAACAGGATGTGGGGGATAAGTGATTAGATAAAGAGCAACGTTTTCACTGCTTTTTGGAATGCCATGTGTGACTGCTCTGAATGTAGGGGTGGTGATAGTGTTTTGCATCGCAAGGCTGCAAGGTAGGGAAAGCTGGCATCTCCTGCTCTGTCTCTTTTGATTTTGGGCACTTGACCTGGTTTGTGTAGGGTGTTCTTGTCTGTCTAGTGGAGGCGGTGAGTTTTATCCTTTGTTAGAGGTAGGCTGTGGCCGTTTGGTGGATACATTTGTGTGTAAGTGCAAGGGCTTTGAATAGTATTCACTCTCTGATGGGAAGCCAGTGTGCCTGTTAACGGGCAGCCGTCATATGTTCCCTTTTGGGAACGCCCATAGCTGCATGAAGTGCGGCATTCTGCATGAAGTGCACCATTCATAACGCTCTAACCCTTTCCATTATTATTTTTGTAATTTAGATGTTTTCATTGAGAAATAGGGACAGCGAACGGTTAGAATAGAATTCTGGACGATTAGTTTATGGACATTCTGACAAGCAACATTTATCAGGTTCTTTACTAGAATAGGTGAAGCTAGCAAGGAAATATTGTTTGAATCTGACAAAATAAAAGAATGTTACACCATGTCTCGTGGTCTGAGCTCTGATTCTTGCATACCACAGAGCCTTTGTTATGCAGTGTGTTGATATTCTGTGGTGATCAGATTGTCAAGATGATTTCCTTAATGTATTGCTGCAGGTAGAGTAATTCATCATATAAATCAAACTACGTGGCATCCCATCCACCTTCTCCTGAGCTATTCAATTTGCTTGAGGAGAACTGCAAAAATGACAATGCGCTGACTTTGTCTGGACTGTGCACTGCAAAAATACACTTTGCACGGTTCCATGAATCAGGGTTTGTGTCGGCAGTGCAAAGTTACTTTTCAGCAGTGCAAATTTACTTTGAACCAGGCAAATGTTCCATGACTCGGGCCCATACATTGAATTTGTGTTGCATTTCACTAAATTTTTAAAAGTTGATAATGCTCATTGCAAACAATGGGCCTCATTACAACCATGGCGTTGGACCATGGTGCTATTATCACCATGGTCCATGCCGGATTCTGCCATGGTGGATGGCGGAATTACCGCCCCATTACAAGATTGGTGGGGCGGTAATTCCCCATTCACCATGGCCCCTTCCCCATTCCCATTTTTGACCCATAGGGCTCAATGGGAATGGGGAAGGCGCTAATTACGGCACCGTAAATTACGGTGCCGTAATTAGCACCAAGGTCCCTTAGCGGGATGGACTTTAACGACTGCAAAAAGCAGGCGTTAAAGTGTGAATCTGGCGTTAAGGGTTTAACGGCGCCACAGCCTTTTACGGCACCGTTAACCCTTAACGCCAGGGTTGTAATGAGGCCAATGAGTTTAACTCTTAAGCTATGGCTAAATGGTAATTATCTTAATGTAGAAGGGGTGGGGGTGGAAATCACAACGTAAATACCAATTGTCCTTAGTAAAGTAACGTATCTCTGAAATCTGGGACGAAGCAATAAAACACAAGAGCAATATGTTTCAATTGTTAGACCATTCTCCACTCTTCATACCCCAAGTATTCGCATCTTACCCATCCCTCTCCGACTCCTCCCGGCGGTCATACTCAATGACACAAAAAGCAGCTTCTGTTTTGCAAATGTGTTTGTTTACAAATCATCCATATAATATAAACAAGCATTGGGAATGCCAATAGTGTTGGCTTTTGTAGAGACGTGGCAAAGGCATTTGCCAGTCACTCCCATACTGGTACTAACATACCATTAATGGTAGCAGCTGCAAAATGGCGCAGGTTACTGGGTATATAACACATGTTTCTGGCAAATGTCTATCCAACCATATAATGTGTAAGCCAGAACTGTTTGCTTTGCCAATGCTTGTTTTAAGCATGTCTTCAGTGAAAGGCCTCATACTGCTTATACATCAAGTAGCTAAAGTCAGGCCTGGTTAAGCCTTTTGTATTACACCAGCAGTATGTTTACAGCTCCAATTAAACCCTTAAATCTCAGAAGACAACTTTCAAGAAACACTGGCAGAAACATTTAGTTCATGGTTTGATCTTATGGCTTGATGAAGCTAGCTCAAAGAGATCACAGGAGGGTGTGTTTCGGGCGGGGTGAGGCAGGAAGTGGATGGGAATGGCCTTAGGAATTAACATGGCAATCGGCAGTCAGTGGGTGGGTAATTAACCATACAACACCTACAAGCCTTATGCTACCTCTCCTTAGCTTTTAGCTTATTGGGGGTGGTAAAGGGCCACCTTGTAGCCAAAACGAATAAATAATTAAAGGCAACTATTGTTGGGCCATTTGCTCCTATGGTAGGGTGAACATCAGTCCAAGAAGAGTGTCATTGTCCCAGTGAGAGATGGAACACATGTACATTTGTCAGGGGTTTTGGGGGCCCATCCCGAGAATCACCAACCATTATTAATTGCGGGAGGATGAAAGAATCGGTTCCAAACTGATAACGTTAAACGGTTGGTCACTGAGATTGACAGAGACACATAATCCCTCACAACATTATGCTCTACTTCCATTTCTGATTCATTATAGTCAATACTGCCTTACCCGCCTGCCATTCAATCTGCTCTCTAAACTATTGTCCCACTTATCACTCTCCCTGCTCAGTATTTTTCCCCTTCATCATTCTCCCCCTGTTCTTACTTCTGTCCCTCTCTTGCTCCTCACCTGTCCAGTTTCATTCTGTTACAACCCTTCCGGTTTCCCAGCTCATTAGTGCCTTACTTCTCTACACTTTCTATTGTGCCTCTTCTGTTTCTGCCTCATCCCTCCATCATGCTCTTTATCTCTCTCTCATGCTCCTATTCTCTGTATTTCAAGTGTTATGTCTCATTTCTATTCCTCACGTCCAGTCTCTCATCTTTCTCTCTTCAATCTATTCTATTTCTATCCCTCCTTTTCAGCCTCTTGCTTATCAATCACTCATATTATCTTGTCTTTTCTCTCTTCATTCTCCCCCTTTGTTTTTCTCTTCTATCTCATTGCTTTTCTCATTTATCTGTCCCCATAACATTCAATATGTTCTTTTTGACCCTCCAGCTTTCTGTCTGCCAACTCCTTCCAGTTCAGTTCATCCTCTTCATTCCCCTTCCCTCTTTCTTTTCTTCTATCTAGTCCTTTCTCTTCTCTCATTGTCACTCACATTTTCCTCTTCACCCCCCTGACTCCTAAAACTCTTTATCTTCCTCTCCCATCCCAACCTCTTATATTTTTTCGCCCATTCCACATCTCTTCTCTCTCACCTTTCCCTTTTCTCTCCCCGTATTCTCTTTCACCCTTTCTCTAATTCCTGCATTTGCTGAACTCTTCTCTTTTCCCACGCATCTGACAAGCACAGGTATGCCCCTCCAAGCTTCCCTATGAATAGAATTTGAGGCAATAATAACGTCACCTACAGTGCCCCCTCACTTTGAACACGGGAACAAAGAATGAGCATAGACCAAAAACGTCATCTTACATCTAAAAAGCAATAACTAGAAATAATCCAGTACAAACGGTTCTCTCCCACTTGGAAGCCCATGTGGAGAAGGGTGGGTGTTGGCAGCCGCAGGGTGTACTCTGCCCCATGCCTCGAGCCTGTAACAGCACCTACAGCTACATAAACCCTCCCAGGACCCCATAGCAGTGAAGCCTGTGTGGAGAAGGGCCGGTGTTGGCAGCCATGTGGTGTTCTCTGCCCCTTGCCTCGAGCCTGCAACAGTGCAAGTACAGCTGCATAAACCCTCCCAGAATTCCACAGTGCAAACCCTGTGTGAAGAAGGGTGGGTGTTGGCAGCGGTGGGGTGTTCGCAGCAGAGGGGGTTGCCATTAGAAACACCTGATTTGCACCTAATATACCTTGGGCTCAATTTGGAGGAGTTGAGCAGGACCGCACGGCACGGGTTGCAGCATCTCCACTGGGGCTCTGGTGAGTTTGCCCCAAACAACCCTTAGTGATCTTGGTGATTTGGTATCACTCCACTTTTAGCACATACGTGCTTCCAGGAGTAAAAGCCCAGGTTATTTGACTCTTGAGTCTTCATCCTGGGAGTGACTAATTAGAGCCAGGCTGGCCACCTGTGGTTATCGCGATTGGAACTGCATCTTTGTGTTACTCTCGGTGTGAGGCTGGCTGATCGACCTGGCTGGCTGATTGAGAAAGGAAGTAATTTGGATATATGTTAATATATATGGAATACGCACCTCGGACGTTACCTCTCAGCTGAGGATGCAAGGGGGGGGGACAGACTAAGGCGACCCCTCCAGCTCTTCAAGTGTGCCTTGTTTGTTCCCTGTCTTTACTCAATGGAACTTTGCTGACTGATTGCCCCTTCGTTTATAAACATAGCTGGAAAATCATACCTGTGCTGACTAGAATTCCACTTTTTGGATAAATTACTGAGGGCCTGTGACTAACACGTTCAATACAATTTGCGTGTGTATAATTGGACAGTTTGATTACTTGCTTTTCTCTACTTTAAGAGAGAATTTAAAATCTGTTTAGGGACTAGTCTACATTTTATATACCACACTATAAATATTGCATATGGTAAAGAGTGGAGGGGGGTATCTGCACTTCTGCCCTGTATATTGTAGGGTAAAGGCACAGAACACCCCAGCCAAAGCTCTCTATTATGGTACATGGAAGAGCAACCAAGACTTAGGGCCTCATTCCGAGGTTGAGGTAGCCATGGTGCTATTAGCGCCCTGGCTGCCTCCAAACTCAGGTCCGGGTTCATTGAATGCGGAATTACCGGGCCATTCCAACCTTGGAGGACCCGGTAATTCCTCATTCAAAATACCCATCCCCATTCCCATTCGAGCCCCCATAGGGCTCAATGGGAATGGGGAGGGAGCTAATAACGGGCCCGTTATTAACGGCCCCGTTATTAGCTCCCTGGTCCTTTAGCGGCTCCCGCTAAGGGTGGTTGGTTTTACCTGCTGCCCCTACTGGGACCCGCTAAAGGACCTCGGAATGCGGCGGTAAGGGGTTAACGGCACCGGCATCCTTACCAGCGCCATTAACCCCTTTCCGCCGCACTAAGAATTAGGCCCTTCATTTCTTAGGAGGTGATGCAGGCTGGTTCTTAAGAACAGTGTTTCCCCAAAGCCCTCCCAAAGGAATGTCCACACACTATGTTAGGTCATAACACAGCTTCTTTATATAAAATAAGGTTTGCTACCCAAAAATATATACATATAAATAATAACACTTTGTACCTGGAATACCTATTCAAAGAATGGTAAATACATGCACTCTATGTGGTACTTAAATTCAGTAATAGGCATGTGAATTCCCAAGTGGGGTGTATCAGCATAGAATTAGAAAGACAGGCAGGTTAGTTGTGAACAGTGGCAGAATGCTTTCTTTAGACTAGATATACAATTCTGTGTGAATATCCCCCACCTGGGAAACATGTAAGGGAAAAGTTAGGGAGTAACTTATCTTGTCTTTTACAGCCCAGTCCAATAATGTTCAATAACCTTCTGCTTTCTTTTAAAGGTTAGTACAGACTTCCACAGGTTTGTAAAAAAGCAACATGTTTTTTTTAATCTAGTGCCAACACGTGTTTCAACCTTAAGGTTTTTCTCAAGGCTGTTGATTGTTGTGATATACGTGACATGGTCCCAAGTGCGTTGTGATTAATAACATGAAGTGACATTAGAATACCCACATTTGAAATACAGAATGCTAGCCCATGGCATACCTAGTATATAAGTACATATTAGGTCTGTGACATTTGCCCGGTATGTGCAGTGTTCACATCAATTTAATATGTTGTTACATTATTATTTATAGATTCATGTTGAGGTTTGTGGTTAAAACAGTCTAATAACATTCCCGTATGTTAGTGTTGGCCAGAATATTTGAATATTTAGTGATCACATTGCCCAAAAGCAGATTCCGAAAAACATTTTAGTGGGTTACCAATTGTCATAGTTATGTGAGAACCATTTGCATGGGCATGGCGCAAAGGCGATTGCAATGGGGAGAAGGGGGAGAAAGAATTGAGAAAATTGGTGTGAGCCTTTCTTACAGTACTGGGTACATTGGGACCCTTCGATGACTTCTGGCGGCGACGTGTTCATAGGTCACTTTTTGTGTCGGGTTTCAGAATATCATGTTTTTCTGACTTTCTGGTTTGTTGGTGTTGCAGCCACAGCATGGATGTCTGGATTGCTTCTAGTGACCTGGACTTGACCACTGGAGAGGACCACATACCCTCACCAAGTTTGGACCCTCAGGACATCTTCGTTAGCTTCTGGTGGTGGGAAAACCCCGCTACGGACCTTCCTCTGCACTTAGCGACTCTGGACTCTCTCTTGCAGGAAAAAGTGGTCAGTGATGATGGCAAGGATGTCCCTTGAAATGTTCGTAGGCAGTTTGGAGCTTTCTCAGCTTTGGGTGTCTAGCAGCACTATGCCAAGTGAGAGGACCACAGATCTACACATCTGTTCCCCGTTCACTCTGGGTGAGCCAGTCTCAGTCAGCTAAACACGCAGAGGGGTATTCATGCAGTCAGGTAGCCATTCAGGCACACTGGCATTCAGGCCATTCACTCCACCCAGACACCCATAACAAAGTATGTGGATTGGGGTAAGTACCCAGACTTTCTTCACACTACACTGCATTCATGTCAGTTTCATTCAGGGCTGTCTCATTCATTGTGTAACACACACAGAAACCAGAAACCCATGACACAGAATATGAATTCACTTCAGACTCCATTCATACAGGTCCCACCAGTAAGGTGTACCCAAAACACACAGCGCCTGGGAAGGCTCCAGTCAGTCTGACAGGAGGTAGCCCCAAAGCCACATATGGTATTTCCACCCAACAGCCAGTCAGGATGAAAGGGAACATAGGCATATATAGTGTTTCCATCCAATGGACTTTCCAGAGGAAGGGTACAGAGTCAGGACTTTCCAGGACTTTGGGAAACAGGGTAAAAGTCAATAGAAACCAAGAATTCACAGTGGCCATTTTGCCTTTGTGTAGGAATCCATTGATTCCTATGGCAGGGCATGGGTATCCCAAAATGGACTCTGAGCCACTGCCAAGTCAGCATGTAGCTGCCGCCAGCCCATACCATGCTCTTTGGGCAACCCACAGGTGCCCACAAAGACACATAAGGGGTACACGGGAGTACCCCCACCCGAAGGTACCATAAGGGTATCCCATGGGTGTTGTTCACCAAAAGATAACATGAAGAGCTGCACTGACAGAGGTCCAACTAGACCTCAGTGACAGGAAACATAGAGAAAACACACACAGGACAAGGATTAGGAAGCCCTGTGCATCCATAAGGCATTTCCAGCATCACATATATACTATAATGTTTTTTTTGTAAATGTAAATGTAAATATTTCTCGCATTTTAGAATTTGAATGTATTTACTGTGTATTCTATTTTGATTAACATTTTAGAATAATTTCAAGCATGTTTAGCACTCTAAGCACTCACAGCAATTTACGCACCCCAAGCACCTTAAGAACTTTAAGCACTTTTAGGATGGTGAAAAGGAAGGCCCCTATGTCTATGCCTCCTAGGGAAGGTCTGAAGAAAGTTTATACGCTCTTAAAATCCATTAATGAGGTAAATGTCCTGATCACAGAGATTAAGGATTTGTTACATGATATTGATGGGGGGGGGGCAAGAATAATGAGAAATGTAGTGACCGCAAGGGGGTCAAATCTAATTGTATGGCTGACAGTGTTGACCTTGACCTCTTAATAACTTTACCCATAGAGGGAACAGGCAAGAATCTGACACATTGGCTTATTGATTGTGTAATTAATGGAATAAAATACCTGATATACCCCCTGGATGAATTTGAAATGGGGAAAACAGTTGGTCAAATAGTTGGGAGAAACTTTAAGATTTCAGTGGCTACTGCTAGACCTAGTGGGCCATCGCCACACAGCATAATTGAAGTATATACTCCTTGTAACCATACTAAGATACATGAAGCCTCGACCCAAGGTAGCACTGAGAGAATCGGAACTGAGGCTGATACCTCCATCCCGTTAAATTAAGTTGTTATAGCTGAGACACCTATCACTACAGTAGTTGCACCTGATAGTGCACCGTGTAACAGATTCTCAATCTTGGGAGAGGTGGATCCTAATAGGAATTCCCAAGATAAACTTCAAAGGGGTAAACCTTGCATTCAACCGTAAAGCTGTATTGGCAAAATTAGTCCTGAAACTCTTAACCCAAACACAGCTTGACCGGACGAATGGGGTACTCTTGGAATATTGTCAGAGTGCACTGTTGTAAGAGTGTAGCCTAAGAGCGCTAAAGGATGAAGTCATTTAATTTAGGGGGATTATTACCTAGCTTTTTTTCTAAGATTGATAACATGGGAAGCACTAATTTGTTAACACTAATTATCGCCCTGAACTCATCCTTGGTTGGACAACAGCGTACTAACCTTAATACAGATAAGAAAAATAGGGCCTTGGTAAAGGGCACAGCAGAGGAACAACCCCTTGTAGGGCATATTCATCACCCAAAGAGAATTATAGCAAATGAAAAAATGGGGGGTGCCCCTCACAACTGTTTGGGGCTATGTTTGCTTCAATTAGACAATATTCTACTTATAATCCACCTAGAAGGCCCAATATGTCTGAAGTATCTAAGGGGAAGCAACTATCTAGCAGAAGAGGTCTTCCCCCAACCAAACCAGTATCGGAAATGAGCAGTGGGATTGTATGTATAATGTTCCCGGATTGCCCAGAGGAGCTTATGAAAATCAGGATTCATTAGTGAATAAATGCATTAATTTGCTCTGCATGTACCCCGGTTATTAGAGAAGACATTAGGCCTCATTACGACCCTGCCGGTCCGGAAAGAACGGTGGTGGTAAAAACGCTCCCACTGTTCTTTCCGGACCGGCTGATTCAGAGTCCTGCAGGCAAGAGGATTCACTCCCGCCAGGTCTGACCTGGCGGGAGTAACGGCACCCGCCTGCAGGCACAAATGGAAACACCGGCTCCATCATAGACGGAACCAGTGTTTCCATTGTCCCCATCCCCATGGAGTTCCATGGGACTCATGGGAATGGGAACTTACAGAATTCCGCCTCCGGAATTCCTGGGTCACCGAAGTTGTAATGCCCCGGTGATTCCGGGAATTACGGAGGTGGAATGGTAATACGGGTCCGGCGGTAGCCTGCTGGCTTTTCCCGCACGGTTACAGCCGGACTCATAATGTGAGTGAAGGAAGATGCCCAGGGTGAAGACCATGATATTAAAATCAACCTGATGAGTGAGTACTTGGATGATGGGTTAATAGCCATTGAACACAGAACCTATCCATCTTGTGGATCTAAGATTTCACTCAGGCCATACTCTCCTACCGAACCTGAATATGGATGCCTGCCTGGGGATTCAAAGATCTGAGGGTTCGGGTGTATCAGAAGAGGGGTTGAATAGTTTGGATTGACTTCAGGCCACACTAGGGATTGTTCCTCCTATTGAAACACTAGTACATAATAGGCTGGTGTGGAATATAGCAGGTGTAGGAAACACTTGAATGATCCATATTGGTGTCCTTGATGCCATAAGCCTTCAGGAAACTTGGACTCTTCACCTGATAAAGTTTCAGGGGTATAAGACCTTTCATGTTCCAGCTCAGAAGGGACCCAAGGGGAGACCAAGAGGAGGGTTATTGATCTGGGTTGACCCTGGCTTGGGATGGGACATTGAGACATACGAGATGGGTTCCCCAGACCTCCAGTATTTGGTTGTGAAAATTCTCGCTAACCAGTACCTACTGTTACAACAGACCATATGGGAACTATCCTACAGCCACATTGACCCTAATGGATGATTTAATTCAGTTTTGGGATGAACAGGTTGATGCGGTCTTACATGTGTAGATAGTGGCTGATTTCAATCTGCAATTTGAACCTTTGAAAATGCTTGATGAGGTATGGGATGAGCAAGACTGTGCTTGGGAGATCCCCCCACTTCTAGCAAATTGCCCTGTTAATACATATAGGCATGACATTGACATGTCTCAGATTGTGTTTGATCTAAATCTGAGGGCATGCAATGGTCAGTTGTCCTCTTTTCAACCAGCTAAAGTCACATTCTGTGGTAACAACTGCACGTCCTTATAGACAATGTATTAATCCTTGCCAGTGATTGGGGTTTGATTTATAGTTTTGAGATCCAGGATCGCTTTGCAAGTGACCACAAACCGTTAGTCACTACATTTAAAACCCTAAATGAAATTGAAATGGGCCTCTTGGCAGGAGGAAAATCATCTTATATTGTAGCATCAGGGCACACTCAGCAGTCAGTTAAATGGGCAAAGATTGAAATGGGGGAGATATAGCAAGATCTATATACTGAAACCCTACCAAGTATTGAGGAGATATGTAATATAAATACTTTTCATGAGCATATAGTGGAAGAGTTTGATTCATTCCTAAAACCCCCAAAGGGAACATTTAGGAACACAGCGATCCGGAAAGAGAGTTGGTATGACAATGACTGTAGCAAAGCCAAGAAGGAGCTTATGGCTTGTCTGTTTGGTGGTTGTAGAAATAATTATAAAATGATGATAAAGGATAAGAAAAAGGCATTTGAGCTGACAAAATGGGATAACTTGATTTATGCAACCAAAAGGGGTGAGTCTTGTCCTGGAAGCTCGTATCTGGGAGTTATTTGAATAACAATGAGAGCGTTGGTCCTGAAATTTGCACCACTTCTCAGGATTGTATACAGCCTCTCCAGAAATGAGAGTGGCTGGAAAGTATTGAACTACCCGATCCAAACAAACTTAATATTATGTTATTTGATGTCATAGAAGCAATAAATGCTTGCAAACATCACAATTCCCCGGGACCTGATAAAGTCCCTATAGATCTTTTTAAAGATGAAATATCAGTCTGGGTGCCGGTCCTGTGGCAATAATTCAATGCAGTTATAAAACTTAAAATAATCCCTACCGTGTTGCTCCAGACAGTGAAAGTTGCCATTTGCAAAAAAGGAGGCAGGGTGCTGGCAAGTTACTACTGCCCAATCTCACTGCTAGATTGGGCAGGAAAGCTGTTCGCAAAGTCATTTGAAGCCCCCTTCGATCATGGGCTGATACCCACAGTATATCATTCACCTTCTAGCCAGTTTTCAGACAGAAACAAGTAATATCGACCAGTGTTTCTGTCTCTCCCTAATCCTCCAAAACTATACAGGGCCTCATTAAGAATATGGAGGTAGCCATGTCCTTAATAAGGGCATGGCTGCCTCCATACCGGGTTCCAGTAACGGGTTCAGTGAATGAGGAATTACCGGGTCATTCTGACCTTGGAGGACCCGGTAATTTCTCATGCACAAAACCAATCCCCATTCCCATTTGAGCCCCCATAGGGCTCAAATGGGAATGGGGATGAAGCTAATAATGGGCCCGTTAATAACAGGCCCGTTATTAGCTCCTTGGTCCCCTCGTGGGACCCAGAAAGGACATTTGGCTTTACCAGATGTCTGTTCCGGGTCCCGCTAGGGCACCTCATCATCAGGCATCCCGTAATGAACGGTGCCAGTCCCGTACCGGCACCCTTCATTACGGGAGTGCAAGCCTTGTAATGAGGCCCACAGTCTTAAAACAGGGTAAATGTATACACAGGGCCTCATTACAAGTTGGGCGGTAAGGGATACCGGGCACTGGTAAGGAGACCGGTGCCAGTAATCCCTTGCCACCCTACTACAAGGTCCCTTAGCGGGTACCTCCTTTAACGCCTGGTCTGACCTGGCATTATGGATGGGACCCGTTAAGGGACCAGGGCGCAAATAACGGGCTTGACATACGCGAGCCTGTTATTTGCACCCTCCCCATTCCCATTGAGCCCTATGGGGAATGGCATTTTCAATGGGGACTTACCAGTCCCGCAAAGGTCGGACTACTCCGGTAAGTCCCCATTGAACTATACCGGTGCCGGACCCGTTATTGGTGGCAGTCATGGCGCAAATAGCACCATGACTTCCACCAATCTCGGAATGAGGCCCACAGTCTTTGATGACCTTAAGACCACATTCAACGGTGTATCCCATACATAGTTGTGGCAGAATCTAATTGAAAAGACAGTACCAGGCCATTTACTGTCTATAATTCGACTACTGTACTCCAACATTAAAGCTATGGTGCCTTAGGGATTGGTGGAGTTAACAGAGGAATTAGATGTTGAATAGGAGTGAGAAACAACTGTGTCCTAGCCCCACTCTTCTTCTGTATCTATATTAATGAGATTACTGAGGAGCTGGTTATGAACTGTCTGGATCCACCTAGACTGGGAAGCAATTGGTTTTGTGGTCTGTTTTTTGTGGATGCTGATGTTTTACTAGCCACTAGCCCCATGGGGCTAAGGTATAAATTGGACTGCTTCATACATAAATGCAACACGCTGGGTTAGAATTAATCAAGGTCTAAACAAAGGTAATGATCTTCAGGACAAATATCTCCAAGAATTGCACATTGACAATAGAGTTAGATGGCCATAAGTATGAACAAGTCTACTTTTATGATTATTGGGGTTTCGGGTTTCAAGAGAATGTCCTCTGGTCAGACCAACATATTAAGGCTTGTTCATCTTTGAGGAAGAATAGTGGGGGTTTCAGGATGTTTGCAGCCAAGCATGGAGGAGCAGCAGTGACCCCAGCTTTGGAGATCTATCTTTGTCTCTTTATGTTGCCAACCTCTGGGGTCATACCAATTGTCAATCACTGGCCATAAGTGAGAACAAGTTCTTGAAGTTGCTATTGAAACCCCCACTGAGCTCTCCAAATGCCCCACTCTATAAACAGTGCAGCGTTTGCCCCATCTCTGAAATTGCACTGATAAGACTAAAACAGTTCTGGATTAGATTGTGGAGCACGCCTGAACTGGGGAAGTACAGGGAGGCCCATGTCTACACATTGGAAGCAGAGGGTGGCAGATCCCTCCCTTGGATTGTACAGATAGAGAAATGGTTGTTCTCTATGAATCAAAGTGACTCTTAGTGTGCCGGGCAATCCGGGCTAGACAACCTAAGTTTCAAGCAGAATTGATATCCAAACAATTGTCGATGAATAAGCATAGGACTGGGTTTTAAGCATACCTTGACAAGATTGCTCCAGCATTTGCACGTATGCTTTTATAGAATTCAGGTTGAGCATTCTAAAAGTGGAAACATTTGCATGTATCTGGACTGAGTCAAGTTCCCCTAATTGTCCTGTATGTAAAAATGGTGAGGAGACAGTAATGCGCTGTTCTGGTAGGGAGCTAAAGGCCCATATCTGATTCCATTGTTCAAAATTGCTAAAATTTGCCACACTGGGGATGCATTGGCCTATTGCAGGTGTACAATGGATTTAAAATATGTGCTTTTTGTAGCCAAATTCATTCATCAAGCATGATTATTAAGAACATGCTTGCTCCATTAAATATACAAATTTGCATTGGAATAATTATTTGGATTTTAGATTTTGGTTGTGTTTTACCGATCTGATTGATTCATGTTAAATGATGTTTTACAATGTATCTGGGAACTTGGCATTGTATGTGATGTGTTGATGTGCTAAAGACTAAGGGCCTCATTACGAGTTTGGAGGTAGCCATGCCCTTATTAAGGGCATGCCTACCCCCAAACTCGGGTCTGTGTTCTCTGAATGGGGAAATACCGGGCCATTCCAAGCTTGGAGGGCCCAGTATTTTCCCGTCGTTCAGGGAACCCGGACCGGGTCCATCCCCATTCCCATTTGAGCACCCATAGGGCTCAATGGGAATGGGGCACATGCTAACAATGGGCCCGTTAATGTCGGGCCCGTTGTTAGCATGCTGGGCCGCTTGTGGGACCCGCTAAGGACGTCTGGTAAAACCAGGCATCCTGAGGGGGTCCCGCGAGTGGACCTCATAATAGGACAGTAAGGGGTTAACGGCACCGGCACCTTTACCAGCAGCATTAACCCCTTACCACCCTCCTCGTAATGAGGCCCTAAAAGTCGAACAAAGCGTATCTGAATGAAACAAATGAACAGCAGTGAAAATAAATGGCCAAATGCACACAGCCTCCTCTCTGGGACCAACAACTGAGACAGCACCCATTCATTTAGAGCAACATAGAAAAGTCTTCTCTCTCTCTCTCTCTCTCTCTCTCTCTCTCTCTCTCTCTCTCTCTCTTCTCTCTCTCTCTCTCTCTTTCTCTCTCTCTCTCTCTCTCTCTCTCTCTCTCTTTCTTTCTATCTCTCTCTATCTCCCTCATTCTCTTTTGCCCCCCTTCTGACATCTCCCTTTCTCTGTTTCCTTTTCTGTCAGTCTCGTCTGCATCTCACCTGTTCTTTTTCTTGGTACCCTTCGGTTCTTTGTCTACCTTCTCTTGACTTGTTCTCTACCTACCTATTTCATGTCCCTCTCTTGGCTGTTGAGTGTGCACATGTCACACATGGCCTGCCTCTCTATCCAATGGTCAGATACCGACTTCAGTGTCTAGGAAATAACCAGCGCCTATAATTGTCTTCGGTCTGTGTCCAATTAGTTGAAATGATGGCTCCCAACAGTGTGCACAAGCTCGGCTCTTCATGAGCTCCTGGAAATAGTTCTTCAAGCTGTGCAGTTCATCTCCATGGACGCGACAGTGGGTTCGGGGGTGGGGGAATGCCCCACCGTTTGAAAGCCAGGGCATAACCTTATATGTACATCACATTCTATTCTATGTGGTAAAAACTCTGTAAGACAAACCCTATCAGGAGTAACATTACAGCACACCTTCAGTACATTCCAATCAATTTAATGACAGGTGCAGGCTGCTTCATCCTCTTACGGTCGGGGCAACAAGGGTATAATTGATCAATTTGAGTGGTGGGGCCCGTAGAAGTGTTTTCCAGCACTGCACATGCCAACTGATGCAGGGTCATGGTTGCAGCCTGATAGGCGTTAATTGGCAAGTACGGAGAGAGAAGATGGAGGCCAAATATGTTATCTGAGAGCCCACCACACCTGCTTCCAAGTAACTCATAAGCACAGAGGTAACACAAGGTTCTTAGAGGTAATGCTGGCTTTCTTAGACATTAGTATCCCCACAGGCACTGTGTTATAAATGTATATTTACTGGAGGGTGCACACTGCAGCAGAATAAACAACAATGTGTATTAAGAGTGGGCTCTCATGATTGGACTATGGCAGCATGCTTAAGGGCTTACTAGCTTTCCATTCAGCATTCCAGAAGGCATGTGTGATAGGTTTGGTTCTGTGCAAGGGAAAGAAGCTGCATTGCATAGGAACTTCAGATGTTGATGGCAGGTGGAAACCTTATGTAAACCAAAAGAACTCTATTGACTCAATTCTCAAAGATTTACACTGTAGCAAATCAGAGATGGTTGGCGGGCAGTCCTGAGTTGCATCTGATGGGGGCACATACTCAAGTATGATTCACAAACATTTTCTAAAGGGCATGTCAAAGATTCTTCAGGCCTCATCATGTCATCTCCAGTTTAGGGGGTTGTGAATCAGGTATTAGGTAGCAGCAACATATCTTAGGAGGTTACAGCAACCACCGTATTTCTCCAGTGCAAACATTTTTGAATCAGACCCAATAAGTTCTCTTGATAGCAGAACAAGGTTTTTGTGATTACATTTTACTCATCTTTTAAGATCCAAATCTCTCAACTACTTATGTTGCAATGGTTCGAATATTTCTCAAAGGAGGTGCATAGGAGTTGCGTGAACACTGCCCCCTCTCGAAGTTGTGACAAAAATGACTGAAAACATTGCTAGTGCTCCTTTACTCTTCATTCCACCAACAACATATTTTTTAGAAGAATACCAGCAATACAAGAAAATGCAAAGCTATCCGAGTTGGGCCAAAGTACCCAATACACAACTAAGCACAGGTGGAGAGGGTCAAGGGGACACAGATTGTATGTTCAGAAGCAACCAAGTAGACAATACTGAGGGAGTACAAACAAGATCCAAAAATCTGCAATCCCAGAGGAAAACCTAACAGTGAATTTGACAAACACAGATCTCTCGCCACAACTGGTCAAAGCATTAAACAAGGGACTCTCATTTTGGCCATCTAGCAATTGGCACTACTGTGACATAAACACTGACCTTTATCTCTTCTGTAGAAAACTCAAACTACTACATTTTCAAAACACTCTAAATACAAACCCAAAACGTAAGATACAACCGATATCAGAACACTCAGTGGACCATGTACTGAACACTGTGGAGCTCCTTAATCTACCTGAATGAGAAGAAATACACACGATACAATCCTTCTCAGAAGAACAAAATATACTGTTAGGATTATCAGCTAGTACCCCTTTGAAACCTAAATCCACGTTCATCCTGCAATTACCGGAAGGAAATGTGGTAGACATCTTCTACAAAGCAGTTCAAAAGGATTTGAGACAAATATATCTAAAAACCGTCAACCCACTATACGACACAACTTATCCCTGGCAGAAAAAGAAGCCATCATGAATCTCAAACGGAATCCAGATATAACAGTGAAAGTGGCTGACAAAGGTGGAAACAATGTCTTACTAAAAACATCAGACTACATAACCATAGCTAATCAACATTTGGGGGATACACAATGCTACATGAAACTAAACATTAACCCTATTTCCAAACTACAGGAAGACTGGCAAATGATGAGTGAACATTGGAAAAATATAGGACTTCTGACAGACGAAGAATACATTCATATGAACATTTCTCATCCTATTATGCCCACTATTTACTTCACACCAAAGATACATAATGCATTTGAAGGACTCCCACAATGCAGACCCATAATCAACAGCATTGGGTCTTTAACAAAGAGAATTTCGGAAAACATTGACTATCAACTAAGCCATTGGCAATGGGACTCACATACTATATAAAAGATACCAAGCATATAATACAGCAATTTGAAAACATAGAATGGGAACACAATTTTTGGCTGGTGACATTTGACGTATCGAGTCTATACACAAGTATTCTACACGAAAAGGGTCTACTTACAACAGAATACTTCTTAAACACAAGATCCATATCTATTTTAGAACAAAATCACATGCTTCTGGAGATGCTAGACTTCAAATCTTCGCAATAAAAAAAATTCTTTCAACAAGGACATATTCAGACAAATTCAAGGAACACCAATGGGGGCTAAATATGCCCCTGCCTATGCAAACCTGTATATGGGACACTTTGAGGCAGAGCATGCATGGACTCATCTGT
Organism: Ambystoma mexicanum; assembly: GCF_040938575.1. Lineage (NCBI taxonomy): Eukaryota > Metazoa > Chordata > Amphibia > Caudata > Ambystomatidae > Ambystoma > Ambystoma mexicanum. Next base: position 628,733,027 of record NC_090937.1, read on the forward strand.
TTTTCAGCACAACCAACTAAGTCACATACTGGGCAGGTACATCAATGATATCATCATGGTTTGGAATGGAACAGAAAACCAACTCAAAGAATACCATCAATACCTCAATCCTAATAACTACAATTTGAAACTAACCATCCAATACAGCAAACATAGCATCAACTTTTTAGACCTCAAATTGTTCATAGAGGACAACAAAATACATACCACACTTTTCATTAAGGAAACAGCAGTTAACAGTATACTACATGCTACCAGCAATCATCCCCACCACATTACTAGGAATATACCGTATGGAGAACCTCTGAGGATCAAACGCAACTGTACAAAAAGGCAAGATTTCGAAATCCATGCAAAAGAATGCATCAACAAATTCAAAAATCGATGCTATAAGCATAAACTTTTACAAACAATCTATCTCAAAACAAAACAAAGAACAAGAATAGATCTTCTAATGCACAAAACTAACAAAACAACAACACAGGAGAAAACTAGATTCATCACCACTTACAACAGCAACAATAGAATACTTACCAATATCCTGAAAAATAATTGGAACATACTCAAAACAGACAATGATCTAGAACAACTGTTGGACCGACAACCAACTCTAACCTTCCGTAGAGCCAAACATTTCAAAAATTTACTTTGCCCATCACACTTTGTCTGTGAGAAGAAAACCAAAAATGCAACACAAAGGAAGTGGCTCAAACCTCCAATAACAGGAAAATACAAGTGTGGGACCTGTAGCCAATGTAAATTCTCAGACAACGCTAGAACTACCATCACACTGCCCAATGGGCAAATCAAAAAAATCCAACAGTTTATTAATTTCAATAGCAAATATGTAGTCTATGCAATTAAATGTATTTGCTCAAAACATTACATTGGCAGTACTATACGCCATCTCAAAACAAGGATTGGTGAACATATTAGATAATAATAATGTAATCAATTCAAAACCAAGAATCACAAATACCACTGGCTCATCACTATCAGGCCAATCACTTACAAATAGATATAAGGAACCTCAATTTTTTTGAAATTGACAAAATCAAACTACCACCAAGAGGAGGTAATATAGAAAAAAAAATAAGGAAAAGAGAAGCTTATTGGATTTGCCTTATGGATACTTGTCATACCTGACTCAATAAGGATCAGGAGATGCACCATTTCCTGTAATGAGAATCTTCAAAACATTACCATTGGGCACTGTCCGAAATAAGAATAAGAAAAAGTGCTAATCTGCAGAACCACAAAAGCAACTTTGTCTGGTTAGAGAAAAATGACCAATAAGTCAAATCTAGTGCACCATTTCGGAAAAGAAACAATAATTTCTACATCAATTGATGCTGCTATATGCTTTAATGTGCCATGTCTCCACAAAATGGGACACTTTGAACAACAATTAAAAATAAGGAAACAGAATGTCAACTCAATGGGACCATGAATAACAATTGAAATAAGATCACACAATATCGCACTGACAATGTTTCCATCGATAATCAACAATTACGAGAGAAAAAAAATATATTTATTAATAAGCAGAAGAATGCAATTCAATGAAACACGTCACTACGTGCATCGAATGAATACTACCTGAGGGGCTATTTAACAATAATATTATCGCATCATAGTAACTGTAACCACATGAAACAAAGCAAGCTGTATAAAAATTAGAAACGTTCCTCAAACCAAAATGGAACGGAGAAACGGAATTTAATGTATTGCGTGCATAAAGATATAATCATGTGACTGAAGTTCGAAATGCGAAAGGAAGCACTAATATGGACCGGCGAACAGCACGAGGACAAGGAAACACGGGAATATAAACAATTACAAGGTAATCATAGTGTTTGTCTACATACGGACTTGAAAAGGCGGAAAATATAATGCTGAAACAAATGCATATGGCTTGTGTTCCAAATGTAATGGACATAGCTAACAATTTGCAAGCTAGAGGCAATACTAACGAATATTTGCCTTTCCCATATAGGTAACCTTAGATCTTATGAAAGATCGGCTTTTTTCAATGAGCACTGCAAATTACACCAGACCAGTAGAAATACAAGGTGCCATTACTCATCACATCAACATGTATGCTTGAAAGCACAATGCACATTATAATGGGGTATTTCACGTGCTGATGCTTATATATCTGTACTGCATACATGATGCCCTTATTTTTAACAAATCTGTTTTCTAAATCACGAGTCCATTGGAATAACACTACTCTAACAAACATTGAGTGCACTATAAGCAGCAATTATTAAAACAAATGTTTGGGTTTCTTTTACAGAACTCAGCCATAAATAAAGTTTACAATGCAAAATAAAGAGCAAGTAAAACCACAGATAGAGGCAATTGACAATACCATAAAGGAAAACCTTAGAAGAAAATATTGCGACTGCTAACAAACCCTCTAGAATGCCCAAAAAGTCACTGTGTGTCTTATAACAGAACCTAACGGAAACCAAGGATTTTGCAAAGTGGATCATCCACATAGGAACCTCCTGAGGAACCGCCAAATATTTAAACAGGGAAACACGCGTTGCGGAACCTAGAATGCAAGGAGCCTAGAATGCAAAAAGGAATTTTGAAGAAAACAAATATACAAAGATCAAGACATGAGAAGTGGATTTGTAAGCTATTTGCAAAGTGAATCATCCACATAGGAACCTCCTGAGGAACCGCCAAATATTTAAACAGGGAAACACGTGTTGCAGAACCTAGAATGCAAGGAGCCTAGAATGCAAAAAGGAATTTTGAAGAAAACAAATATACAAAGATCAAGACATGAGAAGTGGATTTGTAAGCTATAAATAAAAAATATAAAATCCAAAAGTAAATTCACAAACCAACTGGGAAATACCTAAAACAGTGAATGTTTTTTGGATGCAGGACAACTTAATGGAAAACAACTTATGAAAATAATACCATCACACAAACCAACTGAACAAAAAATGACGCAGTGAATGTTTTGTGAATGAAGGGCATTGAAAGTCAATTCAAGTAATAAGTAAAAATAACATGATTAACACCTAATGAACAAATAATACAGTATTTTACTCTATTGGTTCTCTTTCTAACCCTGGCCAGCCTGAGGGAAACTGTAATTTGAATTTGAGCTGCCATTTCAGAATACCAATGCCGTCAATTAATTCCAACCTTCAAACTAATCATTAAAATACAAGGGCACCAGTAGCCGCACCAAGGCTGACAAAACCTATTTACAATGATGATTCCATATCTAGCAGGTTGTGCTTCAGCAATAATTCAGGAAAAACAGATGACACTGTTGAAAGTATCAAGGACTATTTATGACACACTGCCTAATCCGCCCTGTTAGATACCACTAAAACGAGTTATCATAAAGCCCACACAAAATCTCTAGCATCCCCCCTGCCTACACAACTATTTCAGTAACATGATGCTAACAGATCCCAAAAATAATGTAACTGTTACATCATCACCTCGCCCTGTTCCATCATTTAAAATAGAAAAGAAACAACACAATAACGAGATGCTCTCATCCAACACTGACACCCTCTACCATCGATAGTTACTTGGTAGCAACACCTCTGAAGGAGTCAGCCATTAGGATTATGTTATCACAACATTAGGTATGACCCTTAAACCTACTTCTCGGTTGTCTTAGATTACATCATCAATGCAGGTATATGGTGTGGGTCTCATTGCTACCTAAAACAACACATACCGCAATAAATGGACCATCATCAGCAAGGCATTCCAAGCAATCCTAGTAAGAGTATAATGGGTGGGAGCACTGTGAGTAACTCAATCTCCATTGAATGCTTACCAGGAGCATGTACCCTCCACTGAAGCATTTGAGCATGTGCAGCAGTAGCAGTGGGCCAGTTGCCATAGTCCCAGTAAGATTATAAGTACTGTGAGTAATGTGAGTGAAGTGAGCCTAGTTTGGAATTTGGCCAAGGAGCTGTAGGGAAGGATGTATGTTTAAAAAAAAAAGTATACCGACAGATCGAATTACAAAATCACTGAGCCCACTTTCCCGTATTTTGTAATTTTATCTTTTGGCGTTTCGGCTGGTTGTCCCCCGCACTGCCTTGAATGTATGTGGGGGACACCCCTGCATTCCCTGCAGCCCATAATACATTTAATCTACTATGCCAAATGCACACTAAACGTGCATTCAGCATTTTAGATCTGATCTTTTCATTCATTACCATAGGGAAGGCATGGTATCACAAGTATGACACTCACACAATGGATACAATTTATAAAATCTTTATTGAAAATGTTGGGGTTGGAGAAACTCCTATTTTGACCTATAACTAAGATGCGAGTAGTCTCTACCATCAAACGATAAACAAAACAGTCCTAGTAGAGTCAGTCAAATCAAAATGGCCTATACTAGCAAAAACCTAATGCCTGCACTATCTCTTGTACAAAAGTGTAAAAAGGAGAAATGTATGTAAAGGTAAAAACAGTGTTCAAAGTATAAAGGTACCTGAACCAACTCTACTCCTCACGTTCACCTTCACGGTGTAAGGCTGTCCCACTAGGCAGGATGAAACACACTGGCTCAGTTTCCAACACTCTAAGCAGTTCCAAAACGTGGATTGAGGTCCGCCTGGCCTTTCACATTAAAATCTCTTACTTGTTTTTCAAAAATCGTATTCCAACATAAGGTTCACAAAGGTCCCCCTCTGCCAGGCTCAGACCTTACAGCACAGGGTTCACGTAGGCCCCCTCTGCTGGGCTCAGACTTCTCACGTTGTAGTTCAACACAAACTTGCAACGTGTTGCCTTCCGCAAGCTTATTGTAATTTGGGTCTCCCTCAATCAGGCTCGAACCCCTTTTGGCTGTAGAAAACTTTTGAATATGTGTGGTTCTCTTTACAGACCACCGCAGGACCACTTCAACTCAATGTTTACATTTACTCTCACTTAGTTCACTCTTGCAGTTTGTTCGCCTTTTAGCTTCAAACAATATACCTTTCACATAGACTTTCGAATGGGCTAGTTCCTTTCACTGGACCACTCCGTTACTTAGTATTGCTGATCTTACAGCAGCCTTTTAATTCAAAGTTCCTTCAGGGGTCTGCGTTTCTTTGCATCTCATCCACACGCGTGCAGTCTTCACTTGTGATATAATGTTGCTACTTCCTTCGCTTTAACACACATCAGTCTCTCAGGTCGCTTGGCAACTCATCGGCTGTGTGCACTTCTTTCTTGTTTTGCTATTCCCAATTCACGAGTGAAGGCTAATACCACAGGCTTGGCCTCACCTTCCCAAATCTGCCATTCACCCGGGAGTGTCGTTGGCATCCTTCAAACACAATGCAATCTTGAGTTGTGGGATCTGGCCTTCTTCACATGTCTTTTGTGGTCTGTGAGAGGCAACGGCCGCCAGTAGGGACCTCTGCAGGTTTTCAGACCGCTGCTTTCATCCCTTGGTCCATTGCTCTGCTCCATTAGGTGTGCCTTTGTCCCAGTAGTTCCGCTCATACTCGTGCTCTGGCATGCTCAGAGTTTGTCTTTAGGTGTTGCCTTGTATTCAAGAGAGGAGAGCTAACTGGTATCAGGTGTATGCACTTAGTTAAAGGGCATGACTTTGCCTGACCCGATTAATGGGAGATGTCCAGTATGATGTTAGAGAGTTAGTCTAGCAATCTCAGTCACCCTTGTCCTCAGCCCAGTGTTTATGTAAAAAGGGCAGTGGGGGAGTTGGGACTTCGGAAAATCCTACAAATTAGGCTGGGGCAGATGAGCAAAAAAGGGTGGAATACTGCGTCTCAGTCGGCTGTCTCACCCCCACACCCTAAAGACGCCTCACTCAGGTGATCCTCCTGCACTGGTCCACCCCGAGGGTCAGGATCAAAAGGTGATGTCCATGCCCTGGTCACCTGAGAGAGCGATCCCCGGGGAATAGCGGGCGAGACACCCTCTGGTTTCTCACAGAGGCCATACTCCTGCTGCAGTGCATTGATGCACATAGCAGAACCACTCGGGAAATGCAAGCATTCCAAGTAAGAGGAGAAGGGCAATGAGAAATGTGAATGCAGACCAGGATCCAAAAACCCCAACTCCAGTGTGTGAGGAGCACACTGGAACCTTGAAAGGTCCTGTGGAGATTTCACGAAATGCAGGCTTTAGGTACTGAAAGGTTCTCATTCCTATCCTTTTATAACCCTGGAATCCCCATGGCATGCACATTACACCGACACAGAAGACTGTGGATGTGGATTCCGGCATATATAATGGAAACGTTCAGATGCAGTTGAGGTAGTCTCCATGGGATTTTCATTTATTGTCTATTGTTTGCACTCTCTTTCTTGTATACCCATGTGCTCTGTGTTCTGAGTTCTTACTTCCTGGTAGCCTGAGACCACTGGGTGAGCACTGTGTGGTACCACGCAATATACTGTGCAGTATCCATTTTTTCTGCACTGACCTAATGGTGGCCTGCATGATCCTGAGTAACTTAGGTATACATTCCGTCCATTTGGGTTGCTAGCCATTGCCTTGCCCCCATGGTCTAATTATAAATGTTATGGTGCCCTTGGTTATTTTAAATATACCATTTATGCTGCCTTTTATGTATAGGATTACCTTTTAATGATTTTCCACCAAATGGCACGTGCCCTTTCCCTCTCCCTTTTTTAATTGTGCCATAAAATAATTCATGTTCTCTGGTGTAAACAGATCCACAACAGACGTTTCCATTTACTTGTACACTAACCTGAACGGTCATTTGGAGCAACCTGAGAGACCAATAACCTGGACCACCATGGAGTATTTAGCTCCATTCAAAGTTATTTACCGGCCGTGACCGAAGGGTAGTGGTAACCTCCAGTATCCTGAGTGTGCTGACAACTCGCTATTCTAAATTACATCTGTAGTTCTACCGTACACAGTCTTATGAAAGAGCAGTGGGAATTGAACAAAAACCTTTTAAAGACTTTGGGGGTCATTCCGAGTATGGCGCTGGGGGTTAACGGCACCGGTAAGGATGCCGGTGGGGGTTAACCCCCTACCGCTGCATTCTGAGGTCCCTTAGCGGGTGCCACTAGGGCTGGCTGGTTTTACCAGCCGGCCTTAGCGGGACCCGTTAAGGGACCATGGAGCTAACAACAGGCCTGCAATTTGCGTGCCCGTTATTAGCACCTTCCCCGTTCCCATTGATCCCTATGGGGGCTAAAATGGCAATGGGGAATGGTTTCCGAATTGGGACTTACCAGGTCTGCATAGGTCGGAATGTCCCGGTAAGTCCCCATTCCTACTACCCGGACCCGGACCCAACTTTGGAGGCAGCCGTGGTGCTAATTGCACCACGGCTGCCTCCAAACACGGATTGACCTCCTTTGTGTGGGGACCAAAGAGATTAAAAAAAATCTGGAGACAGGGCGTGGCCTTGTACATTGTACACTGTGCTCTTAATTCGATATAAGTGCGTTTTTCACAACTGATGTTTTAAGCTTACACCGTGCCAGTAGAAGGACAGAAAGGTGGTACATTGGACAGGATCTGGAGACGGTTTGAACATGTTGGGATTAAAACAAGAAGATCCTTGTATGTTCGATTTGCTGATTATGCATTTGAGAGAAAAGATGCTTCTCAAGAGAACGCAATCTATTCAGTTTTGTAATTTATTTAGAAGGATACATTGCTTTATGTAAAAGGTCACATACCCTGCACAATGAATTTTGCGGGACTCATACTAAAGTTCAATGAAGTAACGAGGTTTTGAGATTGGTGTATAGATTAGCGTTGATAGTTTGGGGTAAGCTTAGTTATGTCAACCTTTTGCAGCCACCTGAGGACGACTCCACAGGAGTCAAAACATGCACACAATGTGACAAGTGGCATATTGAAGGCTGCCTCATATGTGTATTTTCTATAATGGATTGAATGATCATCTTTTAGATACCAAGAGAAAAAACAGAACCGTACTAACCACTCCGTTCCTATGGACTGCATCAGTGACTGAGGGGTCACATTATCCTCAGAAATTGTATATAACAAATTAAGTCAACCAGCCAGGGATAAAATTGACCACCATAAAAATATGCAGAAGCATTTTTACATTTGTCCATGAAAAATGTTGTTATATTGGATGAACTGACTGTATTGATTTGAATACATGTTGAATGTTACAGCACACAACATGTTAGTGGTTTTTATTGATGTATTTAGTAGACCTTTTTTGTATACCCAAAATTGAAGACAGCCAGATGTTTTATTTTTTCTTTTCCTCTCTTTGGACTTTATTTGGAATTGGTTTAGTCTTGACTAGTTTGGTTTAGACTTTGGTAACACTACAGTAACATCACTGTGCCAAAACAAACAAAAACAGTAACACAAAAGGGAACTAGAATACTCAAGGGCCAAAATGGATAGGTGTATATTTAACTACCAGGGACAAGAATAGTATTCCTTGTCTCAGGATAGATCCCAGGCATCCTGCACCACTTGAACCATTAGTCTCATTCATTAAAAGTGGTCTCCTCATATGGAAACCGTTAACCCCATTCCAGGGGACCCACAAATAATTGAAACTTTCCATTGTTGGAAAAAAAGGTGAATTAAACTCTAGGATTTGACCCATTCCTTAAATATAGCCATGGAAACAATTACGGATTTGGGAGCGATAACACAAAACAAGACATTTGTGGATTCCATTGCACAACAATAAAAGAGGCTGAATCAATCTACTAGAACTACTAATTGCCAAATTGCCACCAACCTCAATTACCAATATCACCATCTTGTCTTCTAGAGTTTCCACATGATTACAAAAATGATGGTCATTTCCCATCTTTGGAGTCCGCAGGATACCATGGGGATTTTTGGTGGATTTATCGATGGCAGAATTACTGTGTTGTTAAGTTTGTGCGGTAAAGTGGAAGATTCCCCTCCAATATTTAGCAGGTGCTAAATAAACATGCTCAGAGGTTTCACTGATTCGAGACACTGCCAATGTTGAAAAATGATTCTTTGTTTTACATCTACATCATGAAGCATAAACTCTTCTATACTGTCCTATTCTGTCAAAATGATCTTTGTTTGCAGGTATTTCCAGACATCTACTGAGATACTTTGTAATCCAGCTATGTTTTGTTGAATTATTTAGTAGGGAATTCCCCTAAGGTCTTTTGATGCAGTACTTAAAAGCCCAGACTGCTAAAGTACCTTGGATGCTGTAAATGAGTTTGGGGTATGGAAAGCCAGTACAGACTGACTTCTAGATGCATATGTTATGGAAACATTGGTGCTGCTACCATCCCCATACACACTAGAATTACCAAGGCACCTGTATGCTTTGCAGCATGCACATAAAAGAAAGAAGAGATTTCTGGTGGTCCTTTCAAAGCAAAGCAGTGTCTTTGATGTGAGGGAGGATGGGAGAGGACCTCAGGATTTGTAGTGATTTTACTGAGGATGCTTTTCAACACTTATCCCCACTTGTGATGCATGAACAGCGGCAACCTGGCTACAGCAGGGAGCACCCGAAATGTGGAGGGGGGGGTGACGGCTGGCTGCCCAAAGCAATGCCACAGCAAGCAAAATTAAAAGGACATGCCATTTCACCAACAAAGAAATTAAAGGACAGCATCAGAGCTCTCTCCAGCTCCGAAATCTCTCCATTGGCTCCCAGTGGATGCAAGGATTAAATTAAAAACCCTCTGCATTGTCGACAAGGTTTTCTGGGGCCTGGGTCCAAAATACCTTCAGCTATCCCTCCGCAAATACCTCCCCTCTTGAGCTCTTCGCTCCTCTACCTCCAACTCCCTCAGGGTCAGTCATTTTTCAAAGAAACGAGCTGGGGGTAGATATCTGTCTTCGTGTGGGGCCTCCCTCTGGAACAGCCTCCCTGCCACTCTATAACTTGAGGAGAACCATCTCTGGTTCCGGAAGCACCTCATGACCTTCCTCTTTTCTTCTGCCTTCGCTCCCCTTCTCCCCTGCTGATCTGTTCTCTCTTGGCACCATGCACCGGCCACCCTCTGTCCTCCGGGCCCAAGTACCTGCTCACCCTGCCACCCTCCCATACTGCCTCCAGGCCACCCCTTGCACTGGGGTCTGTATCTGTACCCATACATGCCCCCTTTTTCTTCCTGCACTTATCAGACCTACTCTGTCTGCTGCCTTAAACCTAGCACTTGGAAATTGCTGGCTGCACTACCACTGTTTGTTGCCTTTATTATTTATTTATTGTTATTTATTTGTTTCTCCTCTGCTTCGCACTTTCCACTTCTCCCCCCTTCCATTCACTCCCCCCCTCTGCCATACACTTGCGCGTCCTCAATGTCACGGGGCCTAGTAAGATCGCTGTTTTGTTCTCCCCTGTTCACCTCCCTTGCCTTGTCGCGCTCTGAAACACTTGTGTATGAGCGCGATAGAAATACAATATCAATATCAATAGAGATGTTGAGGTTCATCTTGGCAAAGAAATTCCCAAAACAACTAAGAGTACTTGAAGGTGTGTAGGCTATGATCAACTTTGGAATACTCTTATTTCATGATTTAGTATTGCTAATGAATAGAGTAAAAAAAAATATATGAATGTTAGATTAATAGTAGCATTGTCTGGTCGATATTTGACTGGCGGAATGATTGCTTTCTATACTGAAAATACTGATGTTTCTAAATTTGAAAAGGAAAGAACATTGTTGGTGGTTAAACGTAGAACATTAACACATTTCAGTCAGTGATGACATTCTCTGCTCTGAATCTGTCCATTTACTCTGCAAGTCACACTGTAAGAGTTGCTTGCCCATGAGGTATTGGACATGGTAAATGCATGGGTTTACATTCATATTGAATTGCTAAGATCCAAACTAGTTCCCATGCACTCCCAATACTGCACCTGAATCCGCCCATCAGGACCGTATTACCAATTAAATAGTATGTGCTTGAACTTGAAAAAAACATGCACTTAACATGAACTCATCGTGTTAAATAATGTCATCAAGAACAAGAAAAAAAAGAAAATAAAGGAGCAGTGTGGTCTGGCATGAAGCCAGCAGGCACGGCTGCTCACTTCCCTGGTAGTGTTCTGGCCTCTAGTCCACCCATTTGGTGTGAACCAGAGAACAATGCACGCCTGTGTGTTACAGGCAGAATATATAACTGTGCAAGCACTTTGACCTCTGTCGAACGACAAGGGGACACCCAGTAATTTATTTTGCGTTAGGCAGATGTTTAACTAGGATTATCACCCAGTAATTACCGCTAATGTCTGTGGTAATATTGGGAATCTCCTTGTTAGAGAAGTACTGTGGTATTGGAGTACCATGCGCAGATGTTTGGAAAAAACACATTTATTAGTTCTGATAAATTGCAAAGATTTCATACGTCCAATTTCTTCATGTCATTATCTACCTCATTTCAGTGATGGGAGTTGACTGTATACAGTAGTATATCATACTATTATTTTTATTTTTTGATGCTCACAGGTGTCGATTCTGACACTTATTTGTAAAACTTTGCTTTTCGAATGCAAATAATGTTACTTTTCATTGAAGGGGAGCACATGCTTGTGATTACCTTTTAAACAGCGACAGCATGTTAAAAACTAGAGAAGGGTATTGAAATGTGTTTTCTTTCACTTGCATGTTTGAGGTACAATGTAGAGTTAAAAGGTAAGGTATTAAGCTCATAATAGAGTGGTAATTTTCATGTGTGGTACATTTTTGGTAATACTGATTTCTAGGAAGGCCCCAGAGATGAGATACAATATGGTATATTGCATAGCTTTGTTGGACATACATCAGCATGATCTTGGAGACAAAATAGTGACAATGTGGCAGTTAAATGGGTGTTTAGGCAAAAGAAATTGAACCACATGTTCAAATGGCACTCTCAAATAACAGAATACATGCATGCATTGTACTCTCCTGTACCCCAATAGATTACAATATTAGCCCCCATATTACCAGTAGAGAATGAAGTAAGTGTCAAGTTCTTCAAGAACATCCACTGTTTGCACGTCTATCTGCCCAGTGGGCGTGGGGGGTTCACTGACTATGGCGGTGCAGGCTCAGGTAACATTTAGCTAACACCTGGGTTGACAGGGAAGCTTGTGCCTCCCTCAGCCTCTTTGACAGTTTATGTGGATGTGGAAGCACAGTTGGGATATTCATCAAAGGGGGCGCCACACACAGATACACACATACAAACACAAGCACACAGATAGAAGATGGCCACTGTTCCTGGCACTTGGTAAGTGAAGCAGAGGGTTCAGTGTTGCCGAGAGCTCTCGTGTCTATCTATTTGGAGACTGTTATCCATTTCTACTGCTGGAGGAGGAGTTCACTGCTTCAAAGACTCTGACACTAAGCGTAGCAGTGCAGAGCGAAGCAGTGTTCAGTGTTACATGGCTCCTGGCGACGGCTGACCTCTGTCAAACAATCTCCACACGCCTGGCACTCCTTTTGCGTTCCGAGAAATTGACAAGCATTGGGGAACAACTGAGAGAATTCCGGCAAATTCTAGTCGCAACAAGTCTAACTCTGCTAACCTCGTTATCTAAGTATCAGCAGTAAGTGTCTATGGCGGTTTGGAGCGCTTTCGACAGTATGCTGTGTTAACATTGCCTGGACCATATGCAGCTATTCAAGGACACGTATATGGATTGTCGTGAGTCAGTACCATGTGAAGAGGCATGATGATTGTGGGCAAGGCTGTCGGCTTTCTTATTTTTCGGTGTGGGATGGAGGAGCAGCATTCTTTGAGTTTCAATTAGACTTGTCTAAAGGTACATATTAGTTGGTGTTGTGGTGACTGCTGGGCTTTACCACAACTAAACTTCACTGTGAAAGGGGCGCATTAACTTGTTTTGAGGTGACTTCGGGCATAGCCCTTTGAGCCACAACCAAACTTCACTGTGAAAGGAATCTATTACTTCGTGAGGATTGAGGGGCCTTGCTGTACTTTGAATTACAATGTCACCACTGTAAAGATAGTGACTATACCGCGTATTAATTAAAAGACCAATTGCACCAACACCTGACAGCTGTACTAAAGAAGCTCTTAGGTACGGAAAGAAAGATTATAAAGTGTAAGATGGGGAAAACAAGGGTAACAATGAATACAATTTAAGAAGTAATAAAAACACCATGGGCCTCGTTACAAATCGCCCGGTATGGGAACAACGGCAGCGGTAAACCCGCCGCCACCGTTGTTTCCATGCCGGGCGATCACAACTCCTGCAGGCGGACGAGGAAACACCGGCAGCATTACGAGATGCTGCCGGTGTTTCCATGATCCCCATTCCCATTAAGTCCGATAAGACTCAATGGGAATGGGGATTAACACCATTCCGCCTCCGTGATTCCCGGAAAACCGGAGTTGTAATGCCCCGGTAATTCCGGGAATCACGGAGGCGAAATGGTAATACGAGTCCGGCGGTAACCAGGCAGTTTTACCACCTAGGTTACCGCCAGACTCGTAACGAGGCCCCATGTTAGATAAAGAAGTAATCTTAAGTATAAAAAGAGAGAAAGGAGGTTTGGAAAGTGAGGGGTAGAGAAAAATAACAACTTTTATTCCACAGGTACAAAACGATCTGATAGCCAAATTGTGGCAACTAATCATTCAATTTCACATTCAGCTATGATTAATGTCAGGGAAGACTTATTTATGACCTCAAAGGTTTCAGAACCAGTGCTCAGTGGCATGGAGAGAAGGGTAAGCATGACCACGTTGGACATGGGCCTGGGTCTTGAAGAAGAAATTCAGAGGTTGGATAATGGATGTTTGAGGTTGAACGCATCACCAATATTATTTTTATTCTTTTCAGGATGAAACGATCAAGGAAGAATCAAATCTGACAATTGATATGAATCTAATAGATGACTCATTAACATCTACACATCCTTCTGTTGACATGAATCACTGCCATGCTGACGAAGATTACTTAAACACAAACAACTATGCTGGGGAAATTAGCGGTGGACGCATTATGGAGTCAATGCCAAGTCCATTACGCCAGCATTCGAAGAATAGACCCAACTTTCTTACTATAGAAGTAGATCTTGGGGAAAATAAAAATGCTGCTGATACAGGGGAAGCCGCTTATTGCAATAAACATTGTACAACAATATTTTATTCGACTTTACGATACTGTAGTTTTGGAAGTACACTCTAATTCTAGGTGTTTGAATGAGCTGACAACTTTACTAGTGTCCAACATATTCACAGGAAAATACATGCAAACAGAACAAGAGAGGGGTGTCCCACTTGTTTCTAGGAAGAGTGGTCAGACTACGAACGATGCTACAACCAAGTGTGATATGGATGAATACTTGAAAGACTGTTGTATAGTGGTTGGAGCCAACTGAGAGTGAAAACATATGTAAAGTAGGAGACCATGAGTCAAACAGGGTTGAAAAACAACAAGGGTGCCACGAGATACTAAACTAAAAACACAAGAGAAGTTAAAATAAATGATCAAGAAAGTTCCTTTGCAGTATTTTGTATTCCAGTAATTTTAATTGTGTTTCTGTCTCACTCCAGAAGTGATTTTAATAAATGATATTGGTAAATTTGGGAATTATCAAAATAAATTCATAAGAATGCATGAGGACGAAATAAGTGTTGAGGCTTCTCCAATGGACTGCACCATAAAAGAGATTGTAAATCTGGTTGCTGATGTTAACAACCTAAATACTAATAAGAGTGAGATGAGGAAAAAAGTCAAAGCAAAAACAATTCAATCAGTCAAGTCTACGGAGGTGGTTGTATTCAAAAGCATGTATGAAAAATGATAGCGTGATTGAGGTGATCAATAGGAGCCTCAATTCCAACCTGAGCAATGGAGAACTACAAAATGTAGTTGGAATTGGGACAAAGGGAAAAGAAACAGATCATGATGAGAGGCAGAATGCCCCGGATGAGGACAATTAGGAGTTCTCTGTTGACAAACCTCTTGAGGAAATTTGCAATAGAGGGGCCAAGACAGCTAAAGCTTTGGAGGTTGTGAAGTTTGCTAAAAGAATAGCTTTGGTAAGAGAACACTGTATATAAAAGAGGTGAGGGATGGAGTGGTAGGAAATCCTAATGATAAAAAGGACAATCTAGGTAGTGGCTTTAATTTAATCTTTGAATCATTAATCCATGATAATAAGGAAATACCTTTGAATACGCCCAAAACTCTCTCACTGCTTGCAATTTTACCAGACTTATCAAGCATAACACCAGAAGACATAGGATTTATACCCCTCTACGATTGAAATGCACTTGGAATGTATGAGGTACATTTTCTTCCCAGTTTGTAAGAGACATGGGCCTCAATACAAGTTCGGAGGTAGCCGTGCTGGTAAAATTGTCAGGCTGCCGCCAGACTTGCAAACTTTTCCGCCGCTTGGCTTCCCGGAATTACTGGGGTATTGCGACCCCGATGTTCCGAAAAGTCAGGCGCTGGAATTATGGTATTCCCCATTCCCATTAGAGTCCCATAGGACTCAATGGGAATGGGGATGACAGTAGCACCGGCACCATTCATAATTGTGCCGGTGCCAAAGTCACAGTCTGTGGGCGGGTGCCGTTCTGCCCGCCAGGTCAGACCTGGCGGGCAGGAGGGCATCCGGCCCGCAAACTTGTACTCTGCTGTTCCGGTAACAATGATGCTGGTAAGCCTACCCTGGCACCATTGTTACTGGACCAGAAGGGTTGTAATGGCCCCCATAGTGTTGAAATGTCATGCTGAGTTGATAAAAAGGGGCTTCAACTGTTATGAAAAGTGTAAGCTTAAGAACGATACAAGTGTTAACAAAAGGTTACCAGATGGACTAATGGACAATTTAGACAACAAATGTATTGAAAGCGAGGGAGAAGGGAGGTAAGTCATGATGGTATTTAACCCAGCTAACTGAGCCCTCCTGTCATCGCTTCTCTTTAAAACATCTGCAACAATCAGAGGCTATAGAAGTTTCATGGATGATGAACTGTGTTTTTCTAATAATAAACCTGACTGTATCTGCCTAGAGGAAACTTGGCTATGCAATCCAATTGTTATAGATGGTGATAACATATTAGAACAGTATGCAAACAAAGACTGTCTGGGAAGACCATTTGGGGGGCTACTAACTGTGATTAAGGTCAGAGAAAATAATTAATCAACTACATTACTCTCTAAGTTCGACTCCATTCTGGTAGCGAAGAAAAACTGGATGATACAGTCAGGGAGATGATGTTGATTAACGTATATTTCAACCCCTTGAAAGCTGATCTCAACACTGTTTTATGTGAAATTGAAGACAATCTGATCTTGTGGACAGAGAATTGCATACCATGTATCAGCCAATGGTTATAGTAGGTGACTTCAATACCTTTTTCCCAAATATGGATCTGGATGAGAAAACCGTTGATGGTGAGTTGTTCACACCCAAGGAGAGTTTCAAATTGGCTCACAATAAAAAGAGCTTAATGGGTAGAACATGGCCGCAATTTATGGCCAGATGGTGTTTTCTGACGATCAATGCTTGGCAGGCAGACACTGAGATATTACCTACCTGGTTTGGCATCACCTCGGCATCTACTATTGAAAATATCTTTGCTGCCAATATTGGTCTTTCTCAGATAAAACCGTTTGAGGTTGTAGATACTAAGAGTGATTGCCACTTTTGAACATATGTTCCCTGCCCCAAAATCTTTGAAGAAAAAATGTAATTATTTAGTTATAAATGTGGCAGGAAATGGAGTTGCTAAATTTGTTAAAAACCACAAAAGAATGGATAAGATGGTGTCCCAGTGATGGAAGAAGCTGGATCTGAGGACTAAAACTTCTATATGTACTCTAGGCAAGTTTAATAACACACTAGTAAGTTTAAAAGAACTCACTCAGACTTCACCCTGTTGGATCAAAAACACCTTGCTAGAAGAGAAAGCCTGTGTATTTGACAGGGAAACCAGCCTTAAGAAACAGGCAATGAGAACAGAAATAAGATTGGTTAAGAAAACAAGAGTTTCACAGCAACTAAAGGATACATTGTTTGCTACACTTAAAAGCAGGTTCGCGGGTTGGCTTAAATATCATAGATTATTGAAATACATAAAAAAAATCAGGAATTGCTGAAGGAAGTTCTGAATTGTAATACTCGATCCTTGACTGGTTCGAACATTTCTCTTCAGTGTTTTGGGATGAAAGTGTCAAGGTTCATGAAGATCAGAATAAAAATGATCTGTCAGGCTGAATTAACAGGGACATACCATTTGACATAGAGAATATAGAAACTGCTATTACAAAATTAAAACATTCTTGTGCCTGTGGCCCAAATGGTTTAGTGAAAATGTTAATGAAAGATAATCCAACTTTGTGGGCTGACATTTTAGATTGTTTATTTAAAAATGTAGTAGGCAGTTGTGAGGTGTCACTTTCTTGGTATCGTGTCCTAATTGTCCCGATATTTAAGAAAGGTTCTAGAGACAATCCCAAAGTAAATAGACCAATCCCCCTACTCGATATTTCATCGCATATATTAGTCAATTTAGTGTTGAAAGTGGTGAACATCTGGATTGATTCTATTGGCAGACTCAATACGCTTCAGATGGGGTATAGAAAGAGGACAAGTACAGCATTTTGTGGATTGACATTATTGTCCTGTCTAGCACAAGCTGGAGTTAGCACGTGTAGAACAATAAATTCAGCCGTTCTGGACCTCTCTTCGGCCTTTGACAATGTTGGTAGGTCACTGTTATGGGCAAAATTGACAAAATGGGGTATGCCGGCAGGCCTTTTAGGAATGCTGCAGCTGTTTTATAAAAACAATATGGTGTGTAAGGTTGAACTTGGATGGTCATATCTTAAGGAACATCAAGGTAAATAAGGGGGTCAGACATGGTTGTGGCTTGGCCCCTACCCTGTTCAATTTATACATGTCAGATTTGTGGCAAAAATGTCATGAAAGCCGTGGTTAAGCACCAGAATTTGTCCAGCTCGAATTTAATTATATAGGCTATGCTGCTGACCTGATTTTACTGCCTTTTATGGTGGCGGGCCTCCAGCGTGTACTCGAGGGAGTGACAAGATTTTTAATTAACAGTGGCTTAACATTAAATCCAGTCAAATCAAAAAGAAGAAGAATAGTTACTTGTGGTCCATATCGAAAACAAGAATAACTTATTAGGCTTTTTGTTCACAAACTAAAAAATGCATGAATAATTGAATTAAAGAATGTATGCTAAATGGAGAACATGCATTACTATGATGAAGAGAGTCAGGAGTACATTTTGCGAATTTTCACTAAGTCCTCTGATTGAATTCTACAGTTTAAATGTGACCCCAATCATTCTGTGAGGAATTGAATTAAGGGATTTTTAAACTAGAAAATGTATTGACACATTAGAAGGTATTATTTGGAGAGAAGTTCTGGGACTGACAATGTTTGTTTTCATTAGTGTCCTTAGATTGGAACTGGGGATACAATCTCTGTGGTCTTTGTACCAATATAAGAGCATTGTGATCTATGAGAGAATGTATGAAGAAAAACAGACAGGAATATTATTGCATTTAAAGTGTCTAATGCAATCAAGTTCTAATAAGTTAGTCATGAATTTTAAGAGAAGATCTTTGCTGTTTAAGAAGGAAATGGATTTGGCTTATATTGAAAATCTAGCGGTATTGAAATCTTCCAATTAAGAAATGTCACAAGATCTGGGACATTAAAGACCCTCAAAGGTTAGAAAAATATATTTTAAAGAATCCCATTTGTACATACCACATAAACAAATGAAAACACATTTGACAAAGTTTCTATCTCCCAGATTTCGTGAGTGGTACTTACTTAAATTTTAGGTTGAATTGTCTACCCACCCTGCAAATGTTAGGTCCCCAAATGAACATCCCTTTAGAGCTACGACTGTGAAAGTCCCAGTCTCTAGTGATCTTACATAATCTGATCATAGAATGTAATGATGTAATGGCTTAAAGGATACAATCATTTGAGTCATTTATACATTCAATAACAGCTGTGATTAGAGACTCACTTTGGAACAGATTGAATACTGGCTCGCATATCTCACGTTTTTAAGCCTTGGTCAAGTTTGTAATGGTTATTTTTGGAAAATGATTGTGTGTTACTGAAGAAGAAAATGTGTTATTGGAACTGTGTTGTTAGACCTGAACCTGCAGATGGTACAACGAGGTTGCTT
Organism: Ambystoma mexicanum; assembly: GCF_040938575.1. Lineage (NCBI taxonomy): Eukaryota > Metazoa > Chordata > Amphibia > Caudata > Ambystomatidae > Ambystoma > Ambystoma mexicanum. The sequence goes on from NC_090937.1 coordinate 628,752,167, forward strand.
ACGTTTTTACAATGCAAGCACTGCATTAGGCAATGTCTATTTCCCTCAATCACAATTAGGCACGCTTTTATTTTGTTTGATCAGTTTTTCGATTGAAAACTTAGTAATGCAATGTTGAAGAACTGAGTTTCTTCTCTTTTTCATGTTTTAGTTTCTGTATTGATATTTGACTGGCTTTATTCTGCTAGTATATCTTTTTGTTAGCATTGTATAGATTGTTATGTTGGGTCAGGTATCATGTATACAAAAAATGCAACAATATAAATAATACAAAAATAAAGTAATTGTTTTTCATGATGTGTACCTTAACCCTCAAGTGCATGGAACAGGAAAGAATTACTTTCAGGATGTGTAGCCCTCAAGGATAGGCGGCATGACATAAACAAGTTTCCAGCTCACACCCTACATCAGCATACATTGGGTGGTACTATGTAGGGGCATGTTATGGGTGTGCATGGTTTACCAATTACTTGTGTGCTGCTTTAATGCCTTAATATCCCCTGACTGCACCCCTGTTTCAGGATGAAGCCTGCGGTAAATATGTTCATTCATGAATGCATGAAACAACAGTAAATAAGACTATATGGTTCCCAATTGCGTCCATATGGCCAATCTTGGACTGCACCCATTTAACCAAGTACTGCACCATCCCCACGTGGAATGTACCATCAGGAATACATTCACAATGTATTCTTGCTGCTCCCCCAAAACAATAATTGTGGTTGCGGAGGACTGCAAGATGTACATTCATTTGGAGACAGCTTTCAAGACGGCACATGCTACAATGGGAGCATTCTCATATTTTGGGGCAAACGTAAATGCACTGTTGCTGGGTTACTCACCTTCTCTTCTGTCACGGACCCAATAAATATATAAAACGTGTTATCATCATTTGTACTATTGTGTAACATCCCATGTTTCATTTCCCATGATATGATATAGTACATAACAGCGAGCTACTTCCCACATATCGATACACCTATCAAACTAACATCTCTCTGTTCTATCCAGAGTGTGGCACTATATGCAAACAATCTGTGTGCAAGGATTGTAGCCATACACAACATGTTGCATGATCTGCTTGCATTGCAGGCACTGAATTGCACCCCAAAGATGTTTCCTGCCACATACGAACATTCTCAGCTGTTTTAAGCATGCACACACTTGTACAATTTTCCAAACCAGAGAATTGGTAGTGCTGGGGGATTGGACGCCCAGTTTTGAAACACATCAAAAACCTTGTAAAACGATGTAAAATCTCTCACCGAGTGCTGTACCTTCTTTTTCGTGTGGAAATGCATTGAAGCATTTTAGAAGCATATAGACTTGTGTGTTATTTTTAGTAAATTGAGCAGCCCCGTCTGCATCAGCACATCATTCAAGTTGCGGGGGGGGGGGGAGAAATGTATTTGATGGCAAAATGTCTCATACCTTTGGCATAGTGCTTGGCTACCAAACACAAACCATTATTAAAATAAAAAAAGAAGGGGTCTCTTGCATGCATTAGCTAAAGGAAGACATTGTTCTACATCTTTTAGTGCAACTTGGTAGAAGCCAACATATCATGTAAATAAAAATAACAATGTAAAATAAGGGTTCAATTACAGGCAAGGCCATAAAGTGATCAGCCATAGACTCACCCTCATATTCTACGTGATCAGCCGAGGTAATATGTTATATGGAGCCCAGGGGGATTCATGGTGGTTTATTGCTCACATGCTGTATACAAGGGATGCCCCACTGTGGTGGAATAATGTACTAACTTACTGGAAATTACACATTTCTGCATTGGGGGTGTGTCGCCTCGGGCCCTTTTCATATTTTAGGGTGTGCATTGTCATGTTTTAGATGAGCAGTGATTCTCAAGTTTAGATGTTGAAGACACGTGTGCCGCTTTATGGAGGCAGCAAGCATGAATTACAGTACTCAGTCCTGTGTTAAATGAAATCATTAAATTACACATTTTACAACATTTGTTTCGTTCCCGTTCCCTTTCTCTTTACCTTGCTGTACATGTAAATGCTTATATGAGATCATTAACTCCCTTCTTCAGGTAGGATAATGAAGAAACTGCATTTTAGCTGAAAATTCTGTCACCCTCAGTTCATGAGATTGGGGTAATGTTCCATGCTTGCCATCTCAGGGTAGAAAATGGCACACAGCAGTGTCTGACCTTACTGTGCTTAGTTGCACAAACGTACCACCCTCTTCCTGGTGAGAAACCTTCCTCTTAAGTGTTCTCAAATGTTGCATGGTATGCATAGTACTGAGGTAGGTTGTTTGATTTCAATGTTTTGATAATAGTTCGTGATCTTGTGCTGGCCACACATATTAATCTTCATGAGAACTGATTGAGTGTGGAATTGGCTCTTGTAAAATGATGGGAAGAATTTAAGAGGGGTGAAGGCAACTTTTGGAAATCTGTCTTGGGTCTCGCCATGTTTGTTCCCATTTCATCCATACGTCAACTATTGCGTCTCTCTTCGAAAAGGCCCATGTCTGCTGGAAAAGACTGCAATTGTTACGTAAAGTACTGTCCCCAATACAGAATTAAATGTTCATGGATTTGCTTGAGGCCTATTTAGCAAATGTGCTTGTGCAGGAGTTTTTTGTTAAAGGTACAACATACCTGCATCTAATTAGCTCTAGTGCTATAGAGTTGCAGGCAAATCCTGACATAACTAAGAACACATTATTTAAGTTTGACTGGTTTGTGAATAAGCAGAAGATAAAATCATATGTTTTCTATCGGGATGTTGCCATGTAGATAGGATATGATATGATGTGATATTTTATGTGTATCGCTCCCATACACAAGTGTTTCAGAGCTCGCCCGCCTGAGATTTTTCTCAAATTCCCCTCAGCCCACCTCAGAACATGCCCAATGTAATTTCTTTTCAATCTGGCCCTGGCTTTGACTGTACCGGACCCCCACATTGCTCTTAGAAGAGATGAGAGAGCTTGCAGAGTCGTCACATCCAGGGATCCAGAATCAATCAAACACTTACTGCTTCACTTTGAAGGAATGTCAATTGTCGTCCAGAAGCATCTAATTAATATGGGGATTGATTACTTGACACTGGGCATGGAATTCATGTGGATATAAATATTAAAGTCTGACCACTTGTCTTTCTTACTCAAACTTAGCAAAACCTTGATGGAGGTGACTGAAATGAAGCTTAAAAAGAACCTGAGGGCAGTAGAGTCGAGTAAATGATTCTTAGGTCCTGGGGTTCAAGCTACAGTATAGCTATCAGATGATCTTAATGATGAAATCTAATTGTCTGCCAGTCTTAATTATTAACTGGGAATAGGCTCCAAGCCAGATGACTGTTTTTGGATCCTCGTTTTACTAACACTAAGTATTAGTTCATTGTCCTTGACACATTATGTGTGGTCAGTGATTTTATATGTTGTATTTGTGTTTTTCTCTTCATAAATGGTGGAAGGCTTAGTTACGAAACCATTCTATCAAACTAAATAAATAATGAATACAAAGAAAGTGTGTGGATGTTACCTGATGGGGCAAAAATAGCTTTACATTGTGTGCAGTGTTTATGTGCAGTACAGTGAGTGTGTGATTTTGGGATGCCCTAGGTTCTTCCAGACATGCTCTTCACACAGTCACTTTTCCAAAGGCTAGCATCACGAATAAATCTCATCCACAACATCCAGTAAACGCCATTTCTAAGGGCACTCTACCCCAGGACTGATAGCTGTATTTGAATGATATGAGATGATGTGTCATTTATAACGCGCCTGCACAAAAGTATTTCTAGGCGAATGAATCATGAGCACAACCTTCATAAAGGGGAACATTGTCTGTATGTTAGCCATTTGCCTGCCCGAGAAAACCTAAAGAGTAGGGAGAATAGAGAGCAATATCCTAATACATTTCTCCTTTCTGGCATCCATGGTGTACAACAGGACAAGTTGGGCCAGGACTCCGTCTGAGATGTTTATTAGAAGAGTATTCATACAAGCATGCATACGGCATCACAATGTTTTATTCAATGGTACTTTCCAAGGACATTTGCTACAGGTCTTCTGGGCATGTGAAAAGGGGATTCCAGCCATCATTGAATAGAATGTGGCCATGATAAACACATGAACGCAGATTTGCATGACAGAACCGGACCTTCCCAACCCACTGCCTTTTTTGACCCAGGCAGGAACACGACGTCACTGTGATGTATCTGAAACGTAAATATATAATTGTCTTCACATCTTTATCAATTAGAGATAATAAACAAAACATGAGGTTAAGACATCAGCCTGCCTCAAAGCACCAGGTGTATTTTGTGGGTATCTGTCCTTGTCTTATCCCCACGTAAAACAAGAGTTCTCAAGATACCAAATGCATACAGTAGGGAAGTGCTTTAATCTCATTATAACGCAAGTTACAGATTAGTGGAATCAAGGAAGAAAGATTAATAATGTCAATAATGCAAAGAATACAAAGTTCAGGTGGGCTCAGTTTCTACCCTACCACAATGACCTCCTTAATTGCAAGGTGGATCCTGGGGATACTTTGCAAATAGTCTTGTTTCCTGGGATCATCAAAAATGGCAAGTGGCAGGGAATTTGGGGATTTTATACAGGTCTGCCCTGGCTCTCGTGCACTTGTGCATGCTGGGCAAATGGGAACTATCCATAAGGCACAGCAATAGGCTATGACACAAGCTCCTCCACTAGCTCTAATTTGGCCATGCTGTTGCTCCCTGTAAGATCCCTATTGTGTTCACTGAGCCTGGGCTGCATTCATGTCCAGGGCACCAATTCTGCTCACTGGAAGCAGTTGTCAGTTATGCTTATGGGTTCTTTGATTTGAGCATGGCCTTTTGGATGTGTCCCTGGAATGCCCATCTCATTCCTTTTGCCCAATAGCTTGTGACCGACCTGCACAGTGGCACAATGCCTGTTACATGGCGTTTTAGCATGAGCATGGACAGCAGCCATGAACAGTGGGCACTTGTCCCCAGGCACCTTCCATTCTGAAGAGTGATATACTGGAGGTTTTCGGTGAAAAATAAACCATTGTTTCTCAGCCTGAATACCATTACAGAAGGTGGAAACCCCTTTTGCAAATCCGTATCGGTCCCATCCCAAAAGGGTAATTACAGACAAAACTACTTGACCACAGCCTGTCTAAATGAAAACAAAAGTAACCAAAGACATGTGTCAGCTTCATTGGGTGCTATCAGTGAGACGCAGGTTGGTAATCTAGGCACAGCAGTCTTGGGAATAAAACCTGGCTCAGACTCAGTTCCGGATGACCAAATCCATAGCGGGCCTGCAACCCTGGTTTAAATCTGGCTGGTGGCCTATGGACCCTCATCCAAGACCAATGACCCCCCCAGAGACCCAGGCTATAACACCCATCACCATAACCTCCAGTTTTTCTGCGTTTAGCTTTAGGGAATCTAACCATCAAAAATGTGCCCTGATATGCAGAATTATAACAGACCAGCTCCGACCTGGTTTAAGACCTTCAGGCCCCAGGCTGTGTCCATGAGCACACACAGATCTACCCTGGTACAGTGCTAGGTCGAGAGAACCAGATCAAGATCTGCTCCAGATTTGGTGTTCTCGGCCATGGCCCATTGGATTCTGGCCTAAATGTCCATCTGTCTGTTTTTTGGTACTATATTCCACAGCTAATACCACCACAAATGTTTGACCAATGCCCCAGAAGTGTAGAATATGCAAATTGTAAAGATATTTTCACTGTGGGTTCCTTAAACATGGTGTGGAATGTACAGACCCACTACTGGGTGTTTAGTACATGTCGATCCTATTCTCAACGAATTAGAATGTATTTCTTTAAAACAGTCATTCAATTGCTTTAAAATGTGGTCAGTGGACCTGCCAATGTCTGCAGAACCAAAAGAGCTAACAAGTGTTTGTAACAATGTTATGAAGTCCCACAAATTGGTCTTCAAGCTCAAAATATATCACTGAATCGTATTTGGACATGTGTGTCCAATTTGTATTGTGTTTTAATCTAATTGCAGAAAATATTTGTATTCAAACCAAGTAAACATCATGAGGGTGAGAAGGTGCTAGCTTCTAATGTTGGTTTGATTAGATCCATTCAGAGATTGTTGTTGTACAGTATTTCCCATCAGTATTTGTAATATCACTTGACCCATGATGTATTATTTGCCACAACATGATTCCCGTCACCTTGGTGAAAAGACTCACAACCATGTGTTGATGCTCCCTTTTCCTTTACCTGCTCACCCTGCCACCCTCCAGGCCACCCCTTGCACTGGGGTCTGTATCTGTACCCATACAGGCCCCCTTTTTCTTCCTGCACTTATCAGACCTACTCTGTCTGCTGCCTTAAACCTAGCACTTGGAAATTGCTGGCTGCACTACCACTGTTTGTTGCCTTTATTATTTATTTATTGTTATTTATTTGTTTCTCCTCTGCTTCGCACTTTCCACTTCTCCCCCCTTCCATTCACTCCCCCCCTCTGCCATGCACTTGCGCGTCCTCAATGTCACGGGGCCTAGTAAGATCGCTGTTTTGTTCTCCCCTGTTCACCTCCCTTGCCTTGTCGCGCTCTGAAACACTTGTGTACGAGCGTGATAGAAATACAATATCAATATCAATAGAGATGTTGAGGTTCATCTTGGCAAAGAAATTCCCAAAACAACTAAGAGTACTTGAAGGTGTGTAGGCTATGATCAACTTTGGAATACTCTTATTTCATGATTTAGTATTGCTAATGAATAGAGTAAAAAAAAATATATGAATGTTAGATTAATAGTAGCATTGTCTGGTCGATATTTGACTGGCGGAATGATTGCTTTCTATACTGAAAATACTGATGTTTCTAAATTTGAAAAGGAAAGAACATTGTTGGTGGTTAAACGTAGAACATTAACACATTTCAGTCAGTGATGACATTCTCTGCTCTGAATCTGTCCATTTACTCTGCAAGTCACACTGTAAGAGTTGCTTGCCCATGAGGTATTGGACATGGTAAATGCATGGGTTTACATTCATATTGAATTGCTAAGATCCAAACTAGTTCCCATGCACTCCCAATACTGCACCTGAATCCGCCCATCAGGACCGTATTACCAATTAAATAGTATGTGCTTGAACTTGAAAAAAACATGCACTTAACATGAACTCATCGTGTTAAATAATGTCATCAAGAACAAGAAAAAAAAGAAAATAAAGGAGCAGTGTGGTCTGGCATGAAGCCAGCAGGCACGGCTGCTCACTTCCCTGGTAGTGTTCTGGCCTCTAGTCCACCCATTTGGTGTGAACCAGAGAACAATGCACGCCTGTGTGTTACAGGCAGAATATATAACTGTGCAAGCACTTTGACCTCTGTCGAACGACAAGGGGACACCCAGTAATTTATTTTGCGTTAGGCAGATGTTTAACTAGGATTATCACCCAGTAAATACCGCTAATGTCTGTGGTAATATTGGGAATCTCCTTGTTAGAGAAGTACTGTGGTATTGGAGTACCATGCGCAGATGTTTGGAAAAAACACATTTATTAGTTCTGATAAATTGCAAAGATTTCATACGTCCAATTTCTTCATGTCATTATCTACCTCATTTCAGTGATGGGAGTTGACTGTATACAGTAGTATATCATACTATTATTTTTATTTTTTGATGCTCACAGGTGTCGATTCTGACACTTATTTGTAAAACTTTGCTTTTCGAATGCAAATAATGTTACTTTTCATTGAAGGGGTGCACATGCTTGTGATTACCTTTTAAACAGCGACAGCATGTTAAAAACTAGAGAAGGGTATTGAAATGTGTTTTCTTTCACTTGCATGTTTGAGGTACAATGTAGAGTTAAAGGGTAAGGTATTAAGCTCATAATAGAGTGGTAATTTTCATGTGTGGTACATTTTTGGTAATACTGATTTCTAGGAAGGCCCCAGAGATGAGATACAATATGGTATATTGCATAGCTTTGTTGGACATACATCAGCATGATCTTGGAGACAAAATAGTGACAATGTGGCAGTTAAATGGGTGTTTAGGCAAAAGAAATTGAACCACATGTTCAAATGGCACTCTCAAATAACAGAATACATGCATGCATTGTACTCTCCTGTACCCCAATAGATTAAAATATTAGCCCCCATATTACCAGTAGAGAATGAAGTAAGTGTCAAGTTCTTCAAGAACATCCACTGTTTGCACGTCTATCTGCCCAGTGGGCGTGGGGGGTTCACTGACTATGGCGGTGCAGGCTCAGGTAACATTTAGCTAACACCTGGGTTGACAGGGAAGCTTGTGCCTCCCTCAGCCTCTTTGACAGTTTATGTGGATGTGGAAGCACAGTTGGGATATTCATCAAAGGGGGCGCCACACACAGATACACACATACAAACACAAGCACACAGGTAGAAGATGGCCACTGTTCCTGGCACTTGGTAAGTGAAGCAGAGGGTTCAGTGTTGCCGAGAGCTCTCGTGTCTATCTATTTGGAGACTGTTATCCATTTCTACTGCTGGAGGAGGAGTTCACTGCTTCAAAGACTCTGACACTAAGCGTAGCAGTGCAGAGCGAAGCAGTGTTCAGTGTTACATGGCTCCTGGCGACGGCTGACCTCTGTCAAACAATCTCCACACGCCTGGCACTCCTTTTGCGTTCCGAGAAATTGACAAGCATTGGGGAACAACTGAGAGAATTCCGGCAAATTCTAGTCGCAACAAGTCTAACTCTGCTAACCTCGTTATCTAAGTATCAGCAGTAAGTGTCTATGGCGGTTTGGAGCGCTTTCGACAGTATGCTGTGTTAACATTGCCTGGACCATATGCAGCTATTCAAGGACACGTATATGGATTGTCGTGAGTCAGTACCATGTGAAGAGGCATGATGATTGTGGGCAAGGCTGTCGGCTTTCTTATTTTTCGGTGTGGGATGGAGGAGCAGCATTCTTTGAGTTTCAATTAGACTTGTCTAAAGGTACATATTAGTTGGTGTTGTGGTGACTGCTGGGCTTTACCACAACTAAACTTCACTGTGAAAGGGGCGCATTAACTTGTTTTGTGGTGACTTCGGGCATAGCCCTTTGAGCCACAACCAAACTTCACTGTGAAAGGAATCTATTACTTCGTGAGGATTGAGGGGCCTTGCTGTACTTTGAATTACAATGTCACCACTGTAAAGATAGTGACTATACCGCGTATTAATTAAAAGACCAATTGCACCAACACCTGACAGCTGTACTAAAGAAGCTCTTAGGTACGGAAAGAAAGATTATAAAGTGTAAGATGGGGAAAACAAGGGTAACAATGAATACAATTTAAGAAGTAATAAAAACACCATGGGCCTCGTTACAAATCGCCCGGTATGGGAACAACGGCAGCGGTAAACCCGCCGCCACCGTTGTTTCCATGCCGGGCGATCACAACTCCTGCAGGCGGACGAGGAAACACCGGCAGCATTACGAGATGCTGCCAGTGTTTCCATGATCCCCATTCCCATTAAGTCCCATAGGACTCAATGGGAATGGGGATTAACACCATTCCGCCTCCGTGATTCCCGGAAAACCGGAGTTGTAATGCCCCGGTAATTCCGGGAATCACGGAGGCGAAATGGTAATACGAGTCCGGCGGTAACCAGGCAGTTTTACCACCTAGGTTACCGCCAGACTCGTAACGAGGCCCCATGTTAGATAAAGAAGTAATCTTAAGTATAAAAAGAGAGAAAGGAGGTTTGGAAAGTGAGGGGTAGAGAAAAATAACAACTTTTATTCCACAGGTACAAAACGATCTGATTGTAGTTGCCAAATTGTGGCAACTAATCATTCAATTTCACATTCAGCTATGATTAATGTCAGGGAAGACTTATTTATGACCTCAAAGGTTTCAGAACCAGTGCTCAGTGGCATGGAGAGAAGGGTAAGCATGACCACGTTGGACATGGGCCTGGGTCTTGAAGAAGAAATTCAGAGGTTGGATAATGGATGTTTGAGGTTGAACGCATCACCAATATTATTTTTATTCTTTTCAGGATGAAACGATCAAGGAAGAATCAAATCTGACAATTGATATGAATCTAATAGATGACTCATTAACATCTACACATCCTTCTGTTGACATGAATCACTGCCATGCTGACGAAGATTACTTAAACACAAACAACTATGCTGGGGAAATTAGCGGTGGACGCATTATGGAGTCAATGCCAAGTCCATTACGCCAGCATTCGAAGAATAGACCCAACTTTCTTACTATAGAAGTAGATCTTGGGGAAAATAAAAATGCTGCTGATACAGGGGAAGCCGCTTATTGCAATAAACATTGTACAACAATATTTTATTCGACTTTACGATACTGTAGTTTTGGAAGTACACTCTAATTCTAGGTGTTTGAATGAGCTGACAACTTTACTAGTGTCCAACATATTCACAGGAAAATACATGCAAACAGAACAAGAGAGGGGTGTCCCACTTGTTTCTAGGAAGAGTGGTCAGACTACGAACGATGCTACAACCAAGTGTGATATGGATGAATACTTGAAAGACTGTTGTATAGTGGTTGGAGCCAACTGAGAGTGAAAACATATGTAAATTAGGAGACCATGAGTCAAACAGGGTTGAAAAACAACAAGGGTGCCACGAGATACTAAACTAAAAACACAAGAGAAGTTAAAATAAATGATCAAGAAAGTTCCTTTGCAGTATTTTGTATTCCAGTAATTTTAATTGTGTTTCTGTCTCACTCCAGAAGTGATTTTAATAAATGATATTGGTAAATTTGGGAATTATCAAAATAAATTCATAAGAATGCATGAGGACGAAATAAGTGTTGAGGCTTCTCCAATGGACTGCACCATAAAAGAGATTGTAAATCTGGTTGCTGATGTTAACAACCTAAATACTAATAAGAGTGAGATGAGGAAAAAAGTCAAAGCAAAAACAATTCAATCAGTCAAGTCTACGGAGGTGGTTGTATTCAAAAGCATGTATGAAAAATGATAGCGTGATTGAGGTGATCAATAGGAGCCTCAATTCCAACCTGAGCAATGGAGAACTACAAAATGTAGTTGGAATTGGGACAAAGGGAAAAGAAACAGATCATGATGAGAGGCAGAATGCCCCGGATGAGGACAATTAGGAGTTCTCTGTTGACAAACCTCTTGAGGAAATTTGCAATAGAGGGGCCAAGACAGCTAAAGCTTTGGAGGTTGTGAAGTTTGCTAAAAGAATAGCTTTGGTAAGAGAACACTGTATATAAAAGAGGTGAGGGATGGAGTGGTAGGAAATCCTAATGATAAAAAGGACAATCTAGGTAGTGGCTTTAATTTAATCTTTGAATCATTAATCCATGATAATAAGGAAATACCTTTGAATACGCCCAAAACTCTCTCACTGCTTGCAATTTTACCAGACTTATCAAGCATAACACCAGAAGACATAGGATTTGTACCCCTCTACGATTGAAATGCACTTGGAATGTATGAGGTACATTTTCTTCCCAGTTTGTAAGAGACATGGGCCTCAATACAAGTTCGGAGGTAGCCGTGCTGGTAAAATTGTCAGGCTGCCGCCAGACTTGCAAACTTTTCCGCCGCTTGGCTTCCCGGAATTACTGGGGTATTGCGACCCCGATGTTCCGAAAAGTCAGGCGCTGGAATTATGGTATTCCCCATTCCCATTAGAGTCCCATAGGACTCAATGGGAATGGGGATGACAGTAGCACCGGCACATTCATAATTGTGCCGGTGCCAAAGTCACAGTCTGTGGGCCGGTGCCGTTCAGCCCGCCAGGTCAGACCGGGCGGGCGGGAGGGCATCCGGCCCGCAAACTTGTACTCTGCCGTTCCGGTAACAATGATGCTGGTAAGCCTACCCTGGCACCATTGTTACTGGACCAGAAGGGTTGTAATGGCCCCCATAGTGTTGAAATGTCATGCTGAGTTGATAAAAAGGGGCTTCAACTGTTATGAAAAGTGTAAGCTTAAGAACGATACAAGTGTTAACAAAAGGTTACCAGATGGACTAATGGACAATTTAGACAACAAATGTATTGAAAGCGAGGGAGAAGGGAGGTAAGTCATGATGGTATTTAACCCAGCTAACTGAGCCCTCCTGTCATCGCTTCTCTTTAAAACATCTGCAACAATCAGAGGCTATAGAAGTTTCATGGATGATGAACTGTGTTTTTCTAATAATAAACCTGACTGTATCTGCCTAGAGGAAACTTGGCTATGCAATCCAATTGTTATAGATGGTGATAACATATTAGAACAGTATGCAAACAAAGACTGTCTGGGAAGACCATTTGGGGGGCTACTAACTGTGATTAAGGTCAGAGAAAATAATTAATCAACTACATTACTCTCTAAGTTCGACTCCATTCTGGTAGCGAAGAAAAACTGGATGATACAGTCAGGGAGATGATGTTGATTAACGTATATTTCAACCCCTTGAAAGCTGATCTCAACACTGTTTTATGTGAAATTGAAGACAATCTGATCTTGTGGACAGAGAATTGCATACCATGTATCAGCCAATGGTTATAGTAGGTGACTTCAATACCTTTTTCCCAAATATGGATCTGGATGAGAAAACCGTTGATGGTGAGTTGTTCACACCCAAGGAGAGTTTCAAATTGGCTCACAATAAAAAGAGCTTAATGGGTAGAACATGGCCGCAATTTATGGCCAGATGGTGTTTTCTGACGATCAATGCTTGGCAGGCAGACACTGAGATATTACCTACCTGGTTTGGCATCACCTCGGCATCTACTATTGAAAATATCTTTGCTGCCAATATTGGTCTTTCTCAGATAAAACCGTTTGAGGTTGTAGATACTAAGAGTGATTGCCACTTTTGAACATATGTTCCCTGCCCCAAAATCTTTGAAGAAAAAATGTAATTATTTAGTTATAAATGTGGCAGGAAATGGAGTTGCTAAATTTGTTAAAAACCACAAAAGAATGGATAAGATGGTGTCCCAGTGATGGAAGAAGCTGGATCTGAGGACTAAAACTTCTATATGTACTCTAGGCAAGTTTAATAACACACTAGTAAGTTTAAAAGAACTCACTCAGACTTCACCCTGTTGGATCAAAAACACCTTGCTAGAAGAGAAAGCCTGTGTATTTGACAGGGAAACCAGCCTTAAGAAACAGGCAATGAGAACAGAAATAAGATTGGTTAAGAAAACAAGAGTTTCACAGCAACTAAAGGATACATTGTTTGCTACACTTAAAAGCAGGTTCGCGGGTTGGCCTAAATATCATAGATTATTGAAATACATAAAAAAAATCAGGAATTGCTGAAGGAAGTTCTGAATTGTAATACTCGATCCTTGACTGGTTCGAACATTTCTCTTCAGTGTTTTGGGATGAAAGTGTCAAGGTTCATGAAGATCAGAATAAAAATGATCTGTCAGGCTGAATTAACAGGGACATACCATTTGACATAGAGAATATAGAAACTGCTATTACAAAATTAAAACATTCTTGTGCCTGTGGCCCAAATGGTTTAGTGAAAATGTTAATGAAAGATAATCCAACTTTGTGGGCTGACATTTTAGATTGTTTATTTAAAAATGTAGTAGGCAGTTGTGAGGTGTCACTTTCTTGGTATCGTGTCATAATTGTCCCGATATTTAAGAAAGGTTCTAGAGACAATCCCAAAGTAAATAGACCAATCCCCCTACTCGATATTTCATCGCATATATTAGTCAATTTAGTGTTGAAAGTGGTGAACATCTGGATTGATTCTATTGGCAGACTCAATACGCTTCAGATGGGGTATAGAAAGAGGACAAGTACAGCATTTTGTGGATTGACATTATTGTCCTGTCTAGCACAAGCTGGAGTTAGCACGTGTAGAACAATAAATTCAGCCGTTCTGGACCTCTCTTCGGCCTTTGACAATGTTGGTAGGTCACTGTTATGGGCAAAATTGACAAAATGGGGTATGCCGGCAGGCCTTTTAGGAATGCTGCAGCTGTTTTATAAAAACAATATGGTGTGTAAGGTTGAACTTGGATGGTCATATCTTAAGGAACATCAAGGTAAATAAGGGGGTCAGACATGGTTGTGGCTTGGCCCCTACCCTGTTCAATTTATACATGTCAGATTTGTGGCAAAAATGTCATGAAAGCCGTGGTTAAGCACCAGAATTTGTCCAGCTCGAATTTAATTATATAGGCTATGCTGCTGACCTGATTTTACTGCCTTTTATGGTGGCGGGCCTCCAGCGTGTACTCGAGGGAGTGACAAGATTTTTAATTAACAGTGGCTTAACATTAAATCCAGTCAAATCAAAAAGAAGAAGAATAGTTACTTGTGGTCCATATCGAAAACAAGAATAACTTATTAGGCTTTTTGTTCACAAACTAAAAAATGCATGAATAATTGAATTAAAGAATGTATGCTAAATGGAGAACATGCATTACTATGATGAAGAGAGTCAGGAGTACATTTTGCGAATTTTCACTAAGTCCTCTGATTGAATTCTACAGTTTAAATGTGACCCCAATCATTCTGTGAGGAATTGAATTAAGGGATTTTTAAACTAGAAAATGTATTGACACATTAGAAGGTATTATTTGGAGAGAAGTTCTGGGACTGACAATGTTTGTTTTCATTAGTGTCCTTAGATTGGAACTGGGGATACAATCTCTGTGGTCTTTGTACCAATATAAGAGCATTGTGATCTATGAGAGAATGTATGAAGAAAAACAGACAGGAATATTATTGCATTTAAAGTGTCTAATGCAATCAAATTCTAATAAGTTAGTCATGAATTTTAAGAGAAGATCTTTGCTGTTTAAGAAGGAAATGGATTTGGCTTATATTGAAAATCTAGCGGTATTGAAATCTTCCAATTAAGAAATGTCACAAGATCTGGGACATTAAAGACCCTCAAAGGTTAGAAAAATATATTTTAAAGAATCCCATTTGTACATACCACATAAACAAATGAAAACACATTTGACAAAGTTTCTATCTCCCAGATTTCGTGAGTGGTACTTACTTAAATTTTAGGTTGAATTGTCTACCCACCCTGCAAATGTTAGGTCCCCAAATGAACATCCCTTTAGAGCTACGACTGTGAAAGTCCCAGTCTCTAGTGATCTTACATAATCTGATCATAGAATGTAATGATGTAATGGCTTAAAGGATACAATCATTTGAGTCATTTATACATTCAATAACAGCTGTGATTAGAGACTCACTTTGGAACAGATTGAATACTGGCTCGCATATCTCACGTTTTTAAGCCTTGGTCAAGTTTGTAATGGTTATTTTTGGAAAATGATTGTGTGTTACTGAAGAAGAAAATGTGTTATTGGAACTGTGTTGTTAGACCTGAACCTGCAGATGGTACAACGAGGTTGCTTACGTTTTTACAATGCAAGCACTGCATTAGGCAATGTCTATTTCCCTCAATCACAATTAGGCACGCTTTTTTTTTGTTTGATCAGTTTTTCGATTGAAAACTTAGTAATGCAATGTTGAAGAACTGAGTTTCTTCTCTTTTTCATGTTTTAGTTTCTGTATTGATATTTGACTGGCTTTATTCTGCTAGTATATCTTTTTGTTAGCATTGTATAGATTGTTATGTTGGGTAAGGTATCATGTATACAAAAAATGCAACAATATAAATAATACAAAAATAAAGTAATTGTTTTTCATGATGTGTACCTTAACCCTCAAGTGCATGGAACAGGAAAGAATTACTTTCAGGATGTGTAGCCCTCAAGGATAGGCGGCATGACATAAACAAGTTTCCAGCTCACACCCTACATCAGCATACATTGGGTGGTACTATGTAGGGGCATGTTATGGGTGTGCATGGTTTACCAATTACTTGTGTGCTGCTTTAATGCCTTAATATCCCCTGACTGCACCCCTGTTTCAGGGTGAAGCCTGCGGTAAATATGTTCATTCATGAATGCATGAAACAACAGTAAATAAGACTATATGGTTCCCAATTGCGTCCATATGGCCAATCTTGGACTGCACCCATTTAACCAAGTACTGCACCATCCCCATGTGGATTGTACCATCAGGAATACATTCACAATGTATTCTTGCTGCTCCCCCAAAACAATAATTGTGGTTGCGGACTGCAAGATGTACATTCATTTGGAGACAGCTTTCAAGACGGCACATGCTACAATGGGAGCATTCTCATATTTTGGGGCAAACGTAAATGCACTGTTGCTGGGTTACTCACCTTCTCTTCTGTCACGGACCCAATAAATATATAAAACGTGTTATCATCATTTGTACTATTGTGTGACATCCCATGTTTCATTTCCCATGATATGATATAGTACATAACAGCGAGCTACTTCCCACATATCGATACACCTATCAAACTAACATCTCTCTGTTCTATCCAGAGTGTGGCACTATATGCAAACAATCTGTGTGCAAGGATTGTAGCCATACACAACATGTTGCATGATCTGCTTGCATTGCAGGCACTGAATTGCACCCCAAAGATGTTTCCTGCCACATACGAACATACTCAGCTGTTTTAAGCATGCACACACTTGTACAATTTTCCAAACCAGAGAATTGGTAGTGCTGGGGGATTGGACGCCCAGTTTTGAAACACGTCAAAAACCTTGTAAAACGATGTAAAATCTCTCACCGAGTGCTGTACCTTCTTTTTCGTGTGGAAATGCATTGAAGCATTTTAGAAGCATATAGACTTGTGTGTTATTTTTAGTAAATTGAGCAGCCCCGTCTGCATCAGCACATCATTCAAGTTGCGGGGAAAGGGGAGAAATGTATTTGAAGGCAAAATGTCTCATACCTTTGGCATAGTGCTTGGCTACCAAACACAAACCATTATTAAAATAAAAAAAGAAGGGGTCTCTTGCATGCATTAGCTAAAGGAAGACATTGTTCTACATCTTTTAGTGCAACTTGGTAGAAGCCAACATATCATGTAAATAAAAATAACAATGTAAAATAAGGGTTCATTTACAGGCAAGGCCATAAAGTGATCAGCCATAGACTCACCCTCATATTCTACGTGATCAGCCGAAGTAATATGTTATATGGAGCCCAGGGGGATTCATGGTGGTTTATTGCTCACATGCTGTATACAAGGGATGCCCCACTGTGGTGGAATAATGTACTAACTTACTGGAAATTACACATTTCTGCATTGGGGGTGTGTCGCCTCGGGCCCTTTTCATATTTTAGGGTGTGCATTGTCATGTTTTAGATGAGCAGTGATTCTCAAGTTTAGATGTTGAAGACACGTGTGCCGCTTTATGGAGGCAGCAAGCATGAATTACAGTACTCAGTCCTGTGTTAAATGAAATCATTAAATTACACATTTTACAACATTTGTTTCGTTCCCGTTCCCTTTCTCTTTACCTTGCTGTACATGTAAATGCTTATATGAGATCATTAACTCCCTTCTTCAGGTAGGATAATGAAGAAACTGCATTTTAGCTGAAAATTCTGTCCCCCTCAGTTCATGAGATTGGGGTAATGTTCCATGCTTGCCATCTCAGGGTAGAAAATGGCACACAGCAGTGTCTGACCTTACTGTGCTTAGTTGCACAAACGTACCACCCTCTTCCTGGTGAGAAACCTTCCTCTTAAGTGTTCTCAAATGTTGCATGGTATGCATAGTACTGAGGTAGGTTGTTTGATTTCAATGTTTTGATAATAGTTCGTGATCTTGTGCTGGCCACACATATTAATCTTCATGAGAACTGATTGAGTGTGGAATTGGCTCTTGTAAAATGATGGGAAGAATTTAAGAGGGGTGAAGGCAACTTTTGGAAATCTGTCTTGGGTCTCGCCATGTTTGTTCCCATTTCATCCATACGTCAACTATTGCGTCTCTCTTCGAAAAGGCCCATGTCTGCTGGAAAAGACTGCAATTGTTACGTAAAGTACTGTCCCCAATACAGAATTAAATGTTCATGGATTTGCTTGAGGCCTATTTAGCAAATGTGCTTGTGCAGGAGTTTTTTGTTAAAGGTACAACATACCTGCATCTAATTAGCTCTAGTGCTATAGAGTTGCAGGCAAATCCTGACATAACTAAGAACACATTATTTAAGTTTGACTGGTTTGTGAATAAGCAGAAGATAAAATCATATGTTTTCTATCGGGATGTTGCCATGTAGATAGGATATGATATGATATGATATTTTATGTGTATCGCTCCCATACACAAGTGTTTCAGAGCTCGCCCGCCTGAGATTTTTCTCAAATTCCCCTCAGCCCACCTCAGAACATGCCCAATGTAATTTCTTTTCAATCTGGCCCTGGCTTTGACTGTACCGGACCCCCACATTGCTCTTAGAAGAGATGAGAGAGCTTGCAGAGTCGTCACATCCAGGGATCCAGAATCAATCAAACACTTACTGCTTCACTTTGAAGGAATGTCAATTGTCGTCCAGAAGCATCTAATTAATATGGGGATTGATTACTTGACACTGGGCATGGAATTCATGTGGATATAAATATTAAAGTCTGACCACTTGTCTTTCTTACTCAAACTTAGCAAAACCTTGATGGAGGTGACTGAAATGAAGCTTAAAAAGAACCTGAGGGCAGTAGAGTCGAGTAAATGATTCTTAGGTCCTGGGGTTCAAGCTACAGTATAGCTATCAGATGATCTTAATGATGAAATCTAATTGTCTGCCAGTCTTAATTATTAACTGGGAATAGGCTCCAAGCCAGATGACTGTTTTTGGATCCTCGTTTTACTAACACTAAGTATTAGTTCATTGTCCTTGACACATTATGTGTGGTCAGTGATTTTATATGTTGTATTTGTGTTTTTCTCTTCATAAATGGTGGAAGGCTTAGTTACGAAACCATTCTATCAAACTAAATAAATAATGAATACAAAGAAAGTGTGTGGATGTTACCTGATGGGGCAAAAATAGCTTTACATTGTGTGCAGTGTTTATGTGCAGTACAGTGAGTGTGTGATTTTGGGATGCCCTAGGTTCTTCCAGACATGCTCTTCACACAGTCACTTTTCCAAAGGCTAGCATCACGAATAAATCTCATCCACAACATCCAGTAAACGCCATTTCTAAGGGCACTCTACCCCAGGACTGATAGCTGTATTTGAATGATATGAGATGATGTGTCATTTATAACGCGCCTGCACAAAAGTATTTCTAGGCGAATGAATCATGAGCACAACCTTCATAAAGGGGAACATTGTCTGTATGTTAGCCATTTGCCTGCCCGAGAAAACCTAAAGAGTAGGGAGAATAGAGAGCAATATCCTAATACATTTCTCCTTTCTGGCATCCATGGTGTACAACAGGACAAGTTGGGCCAGGACTCCGTCTGAGATGTTTATTAGAAGAGTATTCATACAAGCATGCATACGGCATCACAATGTTTTATTCAATGGTACTTTCCAAGGACATTTGCTACAGGTCTTCTGGGCATGTGAAAAGGGGATTCCAGCCATCATTGAATAGAATGTGGCCATGATAAACACATGAACGCAGATTTGCATGACAGAACCGGACCTTCCCAACCCACTGCCTTTTTTGACCCAGGCAGGAACACGACGTCACTGTGATGTATCTGAAACGTAAATATATAATTGTCTTCACATCTTTATCAATTAGAGATAATAAACAAAACATGAGGTTAAGACATCAGCCTGCCTCAAAGCACCAGGTGTATTTTGTGGGTATCTGTCCTTGTCTTATCCCCACGTAAAACAAGAGTTCTCAAGATACCAAATGCATACAGTAGGGAAGTGCTTTAATCTCATTATAACGCAAGTTACAGATTAGCGGAATCAAGGAAGAAAGATTAATAATGTCAATAATGCAAAGAATACAAAGTTCAGGTGGGCTCAGTTTCTACCCTACCACAATGACCTCCTTAATTGCAAGGTGGATCCTGGGGATACTTTGCAAATAGTCTTGTTTCCTGGGATCATCAAAAATGGCAAGTGGCAGGGAATTTTGGGATTTTATACAGGTCTGCCCTGGCACTCGTGCACTTGTGCATGCTGGGCAAATGGGAACTATCCATAAGGCACAGCAATAGGCTATGACACAAGCTCCTCCACTAGCTCTAATTTGGCCATGCTGTTGCTCCCTGTAAGATCCCTATTGTGTTCACTGAGCCTGGGCTGCATTCATGTCCAGGGCACCAATTCTTCTCACTGGAAGCAGTTGTCAGTTATGCTTATGGGTTCTTTGATTTGAGCATGGCCTTTTGGATGTGTCCCTGGAATGCCCATCTCATTCCTTTTGCCCAATAGCTTGTGACCGACCTGCACAGTGGCACAATGCCTGTTACATGGCGTTTTAGCATGAGCATGGACAGCAGCCATGAACAGTGGGCACTTGTCCCCAGGCACCTTCCATTCTGAAGAGTGATATACTGGAGGTTTTCGGTGAAAAATAAACCATTGTTTCTCAGCCTGAATACCATTACAGAAGGTGGAAACCCCTTTTGCAAATCCGTATCGGTCCCATCCCAAAAGGGTAATTACAGACAAAACTACTTGACCACAGCCTGTCTAAATGAAAACAAAAGTAACCAAAGACATGTGTCAGCTTCATTGGGTGCTATCAGTGAGACGCAGGTTGGTAATCTAGGCACAGCAGTCTTGGGAATAAAACCTGGCTCAGACTCAGTTCCGGATGACCAAATCCATAGCGGGCCTGCAACCCTGGCTTAAATCTGGCTGGTGGCCTATGGACCCTCATCCAAGACCAATGACCCCCCCAGAGACCCAGGCTATAACACCCATCACCATAACCTCCAGTTTTTCTGCGTTTAGCTTTAGGGAATCTAACCATCAAAAATGTGCCCTGATATGCAGAATTATAACAGACCAGCTCCGACCTGGTTTAAGACCTTCAGGCCCCAGGCTGGGTCCATGAGCACACACAGATCTACCCTGGTACAGTGCTAGGTCGAGAGAACCAGATCAAGATCTGCTCCAGATTTGGTGTTCTCGGCCATGGCCCATTGGATTCTGGCCTAAATGTCCATCTATCTGTTTTTTGGTACTATATTCCACAGCTAATACCACCACAAATGTTTGACCAATGCCCCAGAAGTGTAGAATATGCAAATTGTAAAGATATTTTCACTGTGGGTTCCTTAAACATGGTGTGGAATGTACAGACCCACTACTGGGTGTTTAGTACATGTCGATCCTATTCTCAACGAATTAGAATGTATTTCTTTAAAACAGTCATTCAATTGCTTTAAAATGTGGTCAGTGGACCTGCCAATGTCTGCAGAACCAAAAGAGCTAACAAGGGTTTGTAACAATGTTATGAAGTCCCACAAATTGGTCTTCAAGCTCAAAATATATCACTGAATCGTATTTGGACATGTGTGTCCAATTTGTATTGTGTTTTAATCTAATTGCAGAAAATATTTGTATTCAAACCAAGTAAACATCATGAGGGTGAGAAGGTGCTAGCTTCTAATGTTGGTTTGATTAGATCCATTCAGAGATTGTTGTTGTACAGTATTTCCCATCAGTATTTGTAATATCACTTGACCCATGATGTATTATTTGCCACAACATGATTCCCATCACCTTGGTGAAAAGACTCACAACCATGTGTTGATGCTCCCTTTTCCATTAAGCCTATAGGTAAACCATCTGCACTTCTCCAAGTTTTAGTGCTAGATGAAAACCATATTTTCCATGTCCAAGCTTTTAGCCATTCCATCTTGCCACAGTATCTACTGTCCTTCAGAGAGCGCACTCAATGCCAAACCCAAGACTGTGCCAAGCACATATTGATGTACCTTGCTAAGCCTGCATTTCTATACACATGTCCTCATTCATTCATGTCTAGAAAGCAGTAGTGTAAGAGAGATTGGGGAACTGAAAGTGATGATAGGCAGTGATTATTTCTGGCATCCATCCATCAGCAGCATTGTATGGGGGTTCATTTTGGAGGCATGCATTAACACATCACTGTTCATCTGGGCTTTAGAGAGCAGGTACAGGGCGTTAAAGACAGCCATAACATTAAGAGATTTGTGAAGCTACTTTACGAAAACTATTAGAAAGCACATCTAATTTGTTAAAAGCTTGAATGTTCAGACTTATATTTTGCATTTTGTGTTCTTGTTTTTGTGGTGATGGCATACTATAGGTTTTGGTTTCATGTTTAATAATAATATTAATAGAGTCATTTGGGGTGGATATTTAATACTGTATTTTATTTTATTTTATTGGGTATTAGTAAAGCACCTATACATCAAATGGTATTTCAAGGTGCCACAAGACAAGGGAGTGGGAGAACGGGGAGAAAACAACAATTATGGTCCTACTAGGCTATGTGCCATTCGGATCATGTAAGTGCAGTAACAAGAAGTGCATGGAGTAGGGAATCGGGGATGGGGGAAGTGCTGGTCAGGGCAGAATGGGATAACACTAGGGTGGTAGGGAAGTGTGGGGGAAAGTGGTGGCATCTAGTGCAGGTGAGAAGAGGTCTCATGGGGCTAGGCAAGTGCTAAGGGGAGGCCAGGTGGGCATGTGAGTTCAGGGGTTTAGGACAAGTGCGAGGACGGGATGGAGCAGGCTCGGTATGGATGCACAGCCCACCAAGCAAGTCAGGGGAAGTGGACCTATGAGGGCAACTGTAGGTTAGGGGGGCTCAGGGAGACCGGGGTGCTGGGGTAGACTGGGCAAAGAAGTCCTGCTGCCCTGTATGACTCAGAAGGGACCAGACAGCCAGTCAATGTGACAAAGGGAGGCATTAGCAGGCGAGGGGGAGAGGGAAGGAAGAAGAGAAAAGGAGGGTCTTGAGATGCTTCCAGAACATAAGCAGATCTGGCTCAAGCCAGAAAGGGGCAGGGTGGCCATTGCAGAGGGAGGCTCTTGCAAAGAGAGATATCTACCCCCAATCTCTGATCTGCAAAGATTTGGGTCCAGAAGACCAACGGGCTCTAGCAGAGAGGTATTTAGGGAGAGAGAGATAGATGTATTCAATTGTTGTGGCCCAGGGCTAAAAGTCAATAATGAATTTGAAGGAAAGGTGAAAGCCAGACTGCTGTAGTACCTGTGTGGTGAGTTCAGCAGATATTTGCAACAACAAATCTCTGCTACATTTTGTTAATATGGACAGAAATGAATGAGATGAAATAGATGGATGCAAAAAAGAGCATAGAGCACCAAAGAGAGTAGGATAGAGTAAATAAGTAGCAATTTCAATTAATGATTCTCTTCTTCAGTAAAATATAGGCATTAGTGATCTAGGGAAGATTGAACTGAGGGCATATAGTAGTTTAAAATTCAGAAAGTGAGGATCAAACCCACAGATTATGGGGTTCCAAGGCATGTTTCCTACTCTCTAATCCACCAATCTGACATGCATTATGCAGGCCTAAATGCTGAATTGTTCAGGTCTCCCTCATGGTAGATCATCACATCCTACAAGTGCCAATAGACCTACATGGCATTTAGTGAGGCTGTTGAGGCTGCTGATCAACACTTGACATGCTTGAAATACTAATTAATTTGACTCAATGTTAGGGGGTTTAGGTGCTGTAATGCAATTATTTTGCAAGATTTTCATTCAGTGGTGGCATGCCCTGGTCTGTTCAACTTGAAGGCAATGTTTAACACCCTTCAGAGGAGCCAGGGAACTGGAGATTAAGTGGCAGATGTAAACATAGATATAAAATGAATATGTTGGCAGAGATGCAGTAGAGGTGCCAGTAGGAAGGACATATATTGTATTAAATATCTTCATTTTTAAAATGTTATCTTGCCATTTTGCTAATTTGCTTTCTTCTTTTTACAGAGATGTTATGCTATAGGAGGCCAGGAGAATAGCACAGTGGCCATTTTCTTGCCTTGGCAACAAGATGCAACAATGACTTAATCTCTGGTGCAGTGCTTAGAAGCTGGAGGAGTCCAGAATTCAGCATGATGATAGTCTTTTGGGTTTATTAATAATAAGGACTTTGCAGTAAGTGACAAAGCTTACTGTGTTAAACAGAATAAATTAAATATTAATAGTCCCATAATGCATTTGTTGGAAAAATGAAGGCCCAGCCCTCAACCCAAGATAGGCATACCCCACCTTTTGAATGCAAAAAATACCCTCATTGCTTTTGAGGCTGCTGATAAACACTTGACCCCACTTGAAATGCAAATGCAGGTGAAAGAGTGCGGTGGAGAAGGCAGATGAGCTGCAGCCAAACACAAGTTGAAAGAGGGTGTTTCTTCCCAAGCAAATTGAAGAAGTTGGTTGAATCATTAATTAATGTCATCTGCTAAATAAGTTAGCAACTTAGTACTGACTCAATTGAACACTGTGATATATTGTATCTTGGTGATCATTTGTTGACCAAAGGTTGTCAAAATAAGGACATATCTATTAATTGTGCCCTGTGTTGCTCCATTTAGCAGTATGGGTCTGCACTTCACCTAATGTCTGCACTTACCCTTGCACTTTCCACCAGCTGGCCACACTTCTTATTATTGTTCCTATTTATTGTTCTATTTATTACTTTTATCCTATGTACTGCACTTCCCCGCCCCCTTCACCCCCACACTTCTCCCCTTCCCCACCTCCCCTGCACTTGTGTGATCTCAATGTCACCTGGCCTAGTAATATCGTTGTCTCTGTCTTCCCTCTGTTCCCCTCCCATGCCTCGTCGC
This sequence comes from Ambystoma mexicanum, assembly GCF_040938575.1. Taxonomy (NCBI): domain Eukaryota; kingdom Metazoa; phylum Chordata; class Amphibia; order Caudata; family Ambystomatidae; genus Ambystoma; species Ambystoma mexicanum. The sequence continues at coordinate 628,776,788 of NC_090937.1, forward strand.
GCCTTGAAACACTTGTTTATAGGCGCGTTATAAATGCCATATAATATCATATCATATCATGGGTCACCTGTCAATGTTGGCTATCTAGGACTAGCGCTTCCACCCAGCCTTGCACGGGTCTGTAGCTGACATGGTCTGCTATAGACTTGTGTATGTTTTATTGTGTCATAACTTCCTATTTTTGAAAAATTGCAAAATCAGCAATCTGACAAAATCACCTATACTGATAGTACAGGGCCGGACCCCGCTCCATCGCAGTGCTGGGCAAATGCGTGGGTTTCGTAAAATGTATCTATCACCAGTACACCCCAGACTGGTATACTGACCTTGGGCCAAAATGTCAGCCCACCAACTGTTGTGGGGCTGGATCCAACCCCGAAACATACAAACACACTTCTACAGTTAATAACATTTGATTCGAGTAACAGATTTGACCGAAATTTCGAAAGTGATTAAAAGTCTGTGAGACCCCCCAGGATGGCTAAGTTTTGTAAAGATTTGTTAAAAAATGTAAAAGTTATTAAGCGTCCCAAAATATTTTTTTTTCCAAAAGGTGTGGCCTACTTCCCATTCATTTTCCCATAGACAAAAAAGGTAATTTTTTGCCAAACTGCACAGCTGAAACCGCTGGATGGATGTGGACTAGGTCCAAAAGAACTTGCTCACCATGCATGGATTTGGGTTATTTTGTGCAGTAGTTATTTCAATATTTGATGGAAAAATAGAGATATCAACCATGGTGCATTGCAGGAGCATGGTTTTCAGAAATGAATCAACCGCAATCTTGTTTTTCTTTCAATGTGAGCGATATTTGCGGCTATAACCGGGATGATGAGTTAATGAAACACAGTAAAAAGCCATAGGCAGGTAAAACACATACAAATGCCATCAGGGTAAAGGTGGGGGGATGGCTAGAGGGCCCCTTAGTGAAATTTGGGAGTTGGAGGGGCTCCAGGGACCGAGTTTGCAACACAAAGCTTTCTATAGCCTCGGCTATAGCCACGAATAGACGACATCTGAAAGCAAACTGCGTCACAGAAGCAGCATGTATTTTGGGGTGAAAGGGAGAGGGCAGGGGAGGTTAGGAGGATGTCTGTGGACTGGTGGGAGCTTGCATAGATGAGGGGGGATCTTGGTGATTGCTTGGGGGGCAGGAAATAATTTTTTGTCTGGTCGTTTTGCCAATATTTGCGGCTATGTCCGAGGCTACGAAGGACTACAGCTACCCACAGGTATGAGTAGTTCTGTATGTATAGTGACGCTGGGGGTGAAAAATCACTGGGCATGGCCAAAAGCCAATGCCAGTGACCTGGTAGGTATTAGAGTGTCTTTTTATTTTGGATGTGTGTGAAACTTTGGAGAAAAATAGAAGAACATAGTTTAACAAAATTAATGTAAAAAGGAGCAATTGTAGTCTAGTTTTGTGATGCGCCATACAATGTATTTTAGGTTATGCGTTCTAACTTATGATATTATATTGTGTTGCTGTGAAATGTTTGCCTGTCTAGTTTATTGTTATGTATTTTTCTATGCTTTCTTATTTTTCAGTTATTTTACATAAGTACATGAGTAGTGTTGTACTATATTGATCATTTAAGTTGGATTGTAGAATAAAACTTGAAGTCAGTCCTCCTTTTAACTGACTTTTTGTAACCGCAGTTAAGGTAAAAGTCAATGAACTGTAGCCACGGATAAAATAAAAAAATGTGTTTTGTTATTATTTATTGCATTTGTGTATTAATGTATGGTGAGTAGTCCTTAAAAAGACGCTTTTGGTGCACACTGAGTGTTAAGCACATCAGGAGTACTGTTTTGATGTTATGAAGGAACACTGCATTTCCTTCATCGGTTAGGTGTACTCCATCATGTCTATAGAAATTGCCCATGTTGAACTGTATGTTGTTGTTCGAAATCCATAATTGGTTGTGTTTATCATGCATGCTGAAACTGCTTTATTAACATTTCTCTGGTATTTCTCAATTTTACCATTACATCTGGAAGTCCATCTCCATTTTTGTCTTAGAGTGAGATTTGAAAAGATAAAGATGGTGTGAGGAAATAGTTCCATTAGTTTTCCTATGTCTTGTTTTAGCATTAAACTAAGGGGCACGCCTCATACATTCCCCAAATCATTGATTTAATAATTTTGGAAAAACCTGGAACCAATGCACTCCTCGAAATCCAAACCATTTAATTGTAAAATCTCTCAAAACTAGGTCCATGTTAATACTTAGTTTCTCAAAAAAGCCAGCAACCAAAACAGCCAACTGTCTCCAATCAGCCACACAGTTTTCAAACCAGTCATGATATCTGCAGTATTTCTCTGTTTCCAGAAATAAATATTCCTAATTTGAATTTCTAGTAGTTTGTATGAGCAGGGTATTTATGATATGTGTGTGTGTTTTAGCTTCTAATTGGTTGATGGTGCTATTGATAATATTCACAGCTATACAGCAGCCAACCAGTGCGCGGCACTTCTGTTCGGGGGTAGATACACACATACCCACCCCCTCTGCAGCTGCGGCTATATTCTTTTTTTTTTTAATTATTGTTGTTTTGGCTGGAGAAATTTTCCAACCTTTCAACATTTTACATAATAAACAGTATATTATTTGTAACATTTACAAAAATAAAAATCATACATTTGTTATCAAAATATACATTTGAACATTTAAAAAAAATTCTAACATAAAATTAAAATGTTTAAATTATATTTTCAAACATAAACTAGCCACAATTTCTGGTAAAAAAGTACAGAGTGAGGAGATTTATGAATTAGTTGTATTATCTACCAGTTCATCTTTCTCAAGACCCTGCAATTTCAACACATTTAGATAATTGACTATTGCATAGCAAACGGATTTCTTGTTTGTATGAAACAAGATAAGCCACAGTTGATTGTGCATTACATTTACATGTCCCTCAAAATGTGGTTTGAAATACTTACATCTCCATGGTAACAACTTTACACAATCAACTATCAGATGTCTTAAAGTTTCTCTCCCTGAGTGACAAAAACGACACTGTATTTTGTCTAGAGGCAATAAGTTGTCATAACACATCTTCGGTTTGGCAAAGATGTAGTCTGAAGCGCAGAAATGTAGAACGATGCTGCAGACTAGGTGACATTAATAGATAAAGAGCAGGCTGTCCATATTTTTTCAGTTCAAATGGGTTTACTCTAAATTTGTTGTACTGCAGGCAATACGTGTCAAACTCCAATCAATGTTTTCGTTGTTTGCACAATTCAATAACTATGTTAAGAGTGATCAAATTAACTGCGGTGCCCAGTCCCGGAATAAATCCGGTTTGAAACTCGTCCCTTATGTTTCTTTCCGTTAACCAGGTATTAAATGCGACAAGCAATAGTCGCGCAAAGATCTTACCAGGACAGTCCAATAATGCAATCGGTCGATATGATCTTGGATCTGTCCTGTCCCCTTTCTTATAAATCGGCACTATTATGGATCTCTTCCATGAACTAGGGATTTTGCCAATTCGGAAGATACATTTGAAGATTTTATAAAGGATGGAGGCCTATACTTGGGGGTTCTGTTTCAACATAAGGGTGTGAAGTCCATCCGGACCAGCTGCTCTAGATCGACTGAGCTTTGCTATACAGTAAGTATATTGTCTTTATCAAATGCAAAGACATGGTTCATGTTTAGCACTGGCCAATCAAATTCCATTTGGGGGAAAGGAGTCCGATAAACGCCAGCATAGTAATCAGTCCACTTCTCTTCTGTTATTGGGTTTATTTGCAAAGACATCTGAACAGAAGAGGCCCCTCATTAAGTAAGGACCACATTCTGCCTGATGATTTCTGTATGATTTGATTCATCATCTTTCACCATCGAGCTTATATTTTGTGGATTTTCGTGCTCGTAGCCAATTTTTATATGGTGACTTTAAATATTTTATCAATTTGGCATTCTTTTGTGTGAGATCCTTTGCTAGATATTGTATGTCTTTTCTCAATTGAGCTTTTCTGACTTTCAAATCAAGATCAAAAGCATGAGTATGCCTGATTTTATGCTGGTGGTTAGAGGACCCATCTCCAAGGAACATCTGCATTGACTTCACGTAACAACCACCCTCTTTCGGATTGTGTCCCCCTAGATCAAACTCCAGGACACGTTCAAACTGTGACAGCTTAAATTCCATCCATTTTATGCTATTTCCTGCCTGATTAACTGTAACATGCGCCAGTTCTTGATGGATGTGTATTACATTAGTGTCAGGGATGACTGCCCATTTCCAGGACAAATATAATTGGTTATGCTCACTTAGGCTGGTTTCTTTCACAACCGGTGATGTGACCATGTTTAGGAATACTGTGTCAGAATAAATATAATCAAGACAGGCTAATGATGTTTCTCTATGCCAGGTTGCTTTCGCGGGTATATCCCGTTTGATAGACCCATTTAACATAGCAACATTTATTTCCTTCATCAGATTTATCCAGTGTAGTTCATCATGTGTGAAAGCATTAGTTTTACGTAATAATAGATGAAGGTTGAGATCACCCATGATTTATGTATTGCTGATTGTTTTGTATATAGCTAGATTATTCAGAACTTCATTCATATATTTGAAAAACATCTCTGAGTCTAGTTGCTGTTTGCCCAAATAGACATTAATTATGGCAATCGTAAGCAGGGCTTTATGTATTTTTACCACTTGGATATATGACGAAGGAGAGATACATGGTATGATCTTGAAATTCATGGATTTTTTAGCAGCTATAAGAAGACCTGCAATAGGACGGCTAAATAAGTTCTTAATGGCTGGATTGATATGATGTAATATAAATCCCATAATGTTTCACTTGTAAGCCACGTTTCCTGGAGCACGATAATATCAAAAGCATTTAGTTCATCGCTTTGAGTATTTATGAGATGCTTATGACCTTGAGTGATCCATTGTTACGAATTGTTTATGTGCGATTGCCGTGTCCAGTTGTCATATGTGACTTTATTTAATTGGCTGTTCTGATGTATATCAGCCATATTCTTTAGATTCTGGGTTTAACTTGCATTTGCGACAGCATAGAAAGTGTCCCTGTGGCTATGTCTTGTGTAAGAAAAAACCCTAGATTTAACAATTCTGTTCTTGCCTGCCAAAGGGCATTGAGTGTAATTCCGGATCTCATAAATAGCCTTACCTTTGACAAGTCACCATGGTCGGTAAACTCAACTAGATCAATGCCTGAGCTTGTTAAATCCTGTAATGTCGAGATCTCAGCACAGATGTTTAGGATACTCATACGATTAAGATCATACTTTTGGAATGGGTGATCTCTACAAGTCAATATTGAACAATGACAAAATCTATATTCACAACGTTCATGATGTTGATTATGTTTACCCATTTCATCCTCAGTATTAGCCACTTGTGTATCATGAGGTTGCACTAGTGGTGGAGTAGGGACACTTCTGGCACACATAGGTCCCTTTAGTAAAAGGGGTAAAGCAGGTATAGACATGGGGAGTTTTTGTGACAACATTGTGTCTCTCGATGTATCTTTAGATTGTATGATGTATTAAGCTATGGATTCTCTAATCTCATCACAAAGGTCTTGAATGGTAGAACAGACTTGCTTGCTTATCTCTCGTTGCTCGACAACTAAATGTGGTGGCTGGATGTCTTTTTCTGTCGTAGCAATGGAAGTTGTCGAGTCTGAGATTAGGGCTACCAGATTGTTCCAAAGGTTCATGTCCCTGGAGAGGAGTCATCCCCAGGTCCTGTCCATTAGAGGCGTGATTAAACTGGGCTCGAGTCGGTTCTTTCTTTTTCAACATGCTCACACATGTTTTAGAGAGAATGGGTTTTTTAGCCACTAATTTCTTTGTCTGAGAAATTTTAGAAATCCTGTGCTTGATTATTGTCACCTGCTTGCGTCTCTGTGTAAGATGGGAGGTTGATGGTTTTCCCAAAAAGATGAAAGGATTTATTGTCTTTGGGCAATCACATTTTTCAGCCACTTGTAGTGCTTCATTATGTGTATCAATTACCTCCTCTGTCAAGTTAGAGGCAGAGATTGCCCTAACTTCTTGCGTACTAGTGGAAGATGGAATAATTATAACATCTTTCGTGCTAGTAGCACCAGGGTTAACAGATGATACATCCCTGGCATTAGGGACTAACTGTTCTTTTTTATTCATAATATCCCCATTTGTTGAGGTGGTGTTGGGGATATTATTGGGACAGTTATATTGACCTTTTGCATACGCTGTCAAAGCAAGCCCCTGTTATGGTCTGATTAACCACTAGGGAGGCAAGTTTAAGTGCAATTTGCAATTTTCAACAGGTCTTGAGCATTCACTTAATATTTGCATTAACAGTTCTGTTTGAGCATGTTCCAGGACTTCATACAACAATCTTGTTATAGACAGTAGGGCCATATTCATAGTGCTTCAGGAAAAGAGGGGCGGCTAGGGCGCTGGCCGTTGATAAAAAAGTTGTGCTCTTGAGCCAGCTCATTAAATCGTGTACCCCGCGGTGTAGGAGCTGTAAAGGATACTGAATTATTCAGTGAGTGATCTACCAACTTGTCAAACAAAATTGGTGATTTTGACAATTCATGGCAGGTAATTTTTCTCTCATGTTCTACTGTTGATTGCTTAAGAGGTGTAGATCTTTGCATAACAGGAGAAATTCTCTTTTGATTCAATTGATTTAACTCACCAGTGTTTGAACAAATGTATATCACATCTCCAGTTTCAAATCATGTGTTGTTAGTTGTGTTCATGAAGCTTATCGTATCTTCATCGACTTCCCCCACAACTAGCAGCGCATCATGCACAGCTCGAAGCTTCTGTTGCGCTAGGACTGTGCAAAGCTGGGGGGCCAGATCGATTACTGGGGTCAACATGTTTTCTTGTAATGATTATGTACTATGAAGCGTGGCAGTTGCCTGGGTGGCTACAAGTTCGCCACTATTATACGCTGTAAGTAGGGTTGAATCTGATGTTTCAAGAGATTGAGGCAAGTCAGGAACATTAACAGTACTTACATCGTTGCTAACTTGGCCCACAGCAGATATGCCAGCAACTGCTGCCAATGGCGGTATACTTGTCATTATCGGTGGTGAATCCAATGGGGTACTTGCCGAGCATTCACCAGGTGATTAGGTTGTTCAAGTTGATCTACAGGAGCACACAGGTTAACATCTGGTGTTGGCATATCTGTTATACACGCTGTCATTTGAGTGGGAAAACCCATTTCCGCTACATCCGTTTTCTTTAGGTCATTAACACAGAATTGCTGAATGTCCGATGACAAAGACATTGAGCGCTGTATTTTTTTTTTTAAACCCCCGCTCTGACATTTACCGGAAGTTGCGTTTTTTACCAGTAGAGCTAGTTAGATGATTGGGGGCAGCTAAGCCTAAGTCACAAGGCATGCCTGTTTTCAAGGTGAATATTCCTGCAGCCATTTTAAGTACCATGGCAGCTCAACTAGTGTAATAGACACAAGGAAGACTCAGCGTGAATTACAGTGCCCGCCGCCCGCTCGCCAGCTAGACAGCCAAACAGCAACTCCACTCCCTAAACTACACTTCTCGAATGCGCATGCGTGAAAGCGCATGCAAACAACCTAATGAGGAGTTTTGGTAGTCTGGGCTGGGCGGGCTCTGAGAGAGAAAAAATAAACAATGTGATATCAGTTCCTCACGTAGTTACTATGAATCAACAAACTGCTAGAGTCTTTGCAGGCAGTCAAGTCATACCCAGCCAATCCACACAGATTAGACGAAAAGGAAACAAAGTCCAGCAAATTTGTCACAAAGGAGCACAGAGATCGGGACAGCCAGACACCAACTCCACTTCCTCAACTGCACTTCTCGGAGGCGCGCGTGCAAATGCGCATGCAAGCAACGTAATGAGGAGTTCTGGGAGTCTGGGCGGGGCGTGCTCCAGCCAATCCACGCAGAGTAGATGAAAAGGAAACAAAGTCCAGCAAATTTGTCACAACAGAGCGCGGAGACCGGGACAGCCAGACAGCAACTCCACTTCCTCAACTGCACTTCTCGAATGCACACATTTATTCAAATGACACGTTGTGTGTTTGTGGACGTGTGGTAGCTGTGGCTATCCAAATTTGTGGGTGGCGTAGCATCTTATTTGAATTGAGTGGGGGATTGTAAGATACTAGAGGAGTGGAGGAAGACTATGAGGAGTGGAGGGGGCTAGTAGGTATGGTGGGGACAGTTCTGGGAGTTTGGTGGAGAAGTAAATGCAATTTTGAATCTGTCGTTTTTGCGATTAGCCACGGTTATCAGCAAACGTCTAGGAGGGGCTTTTGTATAATCACATCTATGAAAAAGCAGGTACATAGACGAGTCAATATTATTCTGCACTTTATTTGATGTGGCTGGAACCACAGGTATATTTATTGTTGCGTCTAAAAATATACATGTTCAGTGAAATAATCATATTTTTATGTGGATGATACAGTACATCATTTTATTTGTATGCGTTATTTTATGTACTTAGGTGTTCACTTATTTGATTTGAAGGGTTTGAAGACCAATTTAGTTTGATTTGGGCTTGCAGAAAAATGTGCGGATAGTCGCAGATACAAACAAAGAGCCGTAGCACGTCAAATCCACAGCTAAGAAAGATGCTAGGTGGGCAAAAAATAGATTTCTGTCAGTTTCATTCTTTTTTTATTGGTTATTGTTACATTTCATTTTGTGTAGCAGACTGTGATATGTTGTGGGGAAAATATGTCATCCATTTTAGTAGTTTTATTGGTATATAGTCCTCTTTTTTGGTATTCATTTTGGAAAGTACAAAAAACACAATTTTCTGCAGTTTTATCCTTTTGATTGCAGGTCTGTGTGGAAGATGTGAAAGTAAGTGTTATTAAATGTTTATATGTTTTAAGGTGTATTTGCAGTGTTGGGTGTGTGTGAGTTATAGTAGTTACTTCTACAAGATGGTGTTTATTATCATTTGTTTCATCTTCTCTGATTGTGTGGCTCGTATATTTGTATGTATTTGTTTACTTTCACTAACATGGACCTACAAAATTAGATTTGTAAATCATTGGCATTTATATTTAGGCATTTCGTTTTTTTATTCAGGTTATCGAGGTTGAAGGTTTATTTCATTGTATTAGTCGTAAAGTTAATGCAGTTCAGCTATGCAGTACTCTTAGCTGTTTTGAGTTTTGTGTGAGTTAGTACAATTGATGGTGTTTTGTGAATTAATTTTTGTCATTTCTTATTTTTTATTTTGTTTTAGTTGTATTGTTCTCAATAGCTCAGTGGATTTGCACCAAATATTGGACAGTTAACTTCTGTGAAACGTCAACCTATATTCAAAATATAGTGTTACTTCTTGAGATAGGAGCAGCACATTTGTAGATGCTTTTGAAAAGCATTTTTTTTAAACTTCTCACTGTGGAGTTGGCGGGTGTATGGCTGATGTGCTGATTTTTCTGCATTTAATGTTTGAGCCCCATATTTTGTGGTGCTTGCGTGATTTTTGATAGCCATCGTGGACATCTTTGTAGTGGATTTGTAGCTAATGGTTTGACATTTCCTAAATGTGGCTATTCTCTTGACTACCCATTTGTGGCATCGTCTACACATGACTTGGATCATGGAAAGATTGGGAGTCGCTGAAAGAGGAGTGTGTGTAGTTGACATTGTTGTTGATGTTGAGGCTTCATTTGCACTTGGTGATGCCGTTGCACTGGTGGATGGAGGGTGTGCAGGTGGAGCTGATCTCTGTCTTGCAAGGAATGGGCCCATGCATTTTTCTATTATGATGTTTGTGTGCTTTTTGATAGATAGTGGGCTCGCAATGGATGGTTTATCATTATTGATGTTCATAGGCTTTGAGATGGAACATCATAAGGACCATGATGTAGAGTTTTGTTGCAGAATGTGCAAAGTATGTCCTCTGCATCTTTTCTGGAACAGTGCTTTTTACTTTAAAGAACTGCAAAATGTGAGCAGTGGGTTTCATTCTGGGTGTCAATGGATTTGGAATGCAAATGATGACATTATCACTGCTGCTATTCAGAAAAGGCTGTTTTCTATCCCTTGTTCTCCAAGTTTTCTTATCCTACCCTATTCTGCCTTGTTATCCAAGTTTACTTAACCTTCCCCTTCCTTTGTCCTGCAACCACCCAATATAATGTTCTTTGTTTATTTTCACCCAGTTTATATATCCTTGTTCTCCAAGTTTACTTAACATTCCCATCCTCTGTCCTGCATGCAACTAGACTATGTTTACCCAGTTTATAAATCCTGTTTGTTTATTATAGTGGTAATTTCTTATAGTTTTTTATATTGTTGTATGTTTGGATTTCTTTTCCCAATGTCCCAATGATTATTGCATGCAAAAAGAACAACAGTTTATTATGCACTAATGTTGTATCTTATATAGTGCATGAGATGTACTGCATACAAAATATGAGGGTCATACAAACTTGTGTACTAAATTGTGTTTATTAAAGTGTGTGTGTTATTGAACTGATTATGTTTTCTTTTTTTTCAGATGGAAGGAGATTTTTTTTTAAACATCAATGTATAAGCTGTATGAGTGCAAAACACCAAATATGTCTCTCCAGAACAAAATTAAACATACTGTAGAAGATGTTCTGAAAGAACTTCATCTGTATTTGTAGAAGAACGATTTGACGCAAGTGAGGCACTTTATGTTTGTAGACACTATGTTGGATTTTATTATTGAACATGTATTCCTCCAAGTAGTGTCTTAAATGACATGAGAGTGCCTGATATCCCTGTTGAGATTCACAAATTGAACATGTTTGAAGTGATTGCATTGCAAACTGTTCATCCTTTCCAAGTTATGGTTAAATTGCAAACAAAGATGACAACTTTGCCTAAAATGTCATTAGTGCAAGGTGTGATAGGCAAAATTGTGTATTTACCTCTGAATTTGGAAGAAAATGTTAATACTCTAGGAGTGAAGCGTGACATTGCAGGTTCTTTGTTTGTTTTAGTAAATGGTGTTGCCAGTAAAGATAAGAGCATTTGGCAACAGCTTATTGATATTGGAAAAGTGAAAAACACATTGACGTTTCTATTAGAGAACAATGATTTATACAAAAGCAGTCTCACTGTACCAGAGTTGTCTATGCTTGATGTTGAGTCAACAAACAAAAGCAGTGAAGGTCAGTTTCAGCGTCTATCAGTTGCAGAAGGGAAAGGTTTGTATGGACATTACACTAGTCATCCTCTACACTCACACAAAGTCATGGGTGACAGTTTAGAATTGTATTAAATGAAAGCAATGAAAGGTGCACCAATTAGTATCTGGGAAAAGACATTAGGAACCCATTGTTTCCCTGTACTTTTTCCAACTGGTACACGGGGGGCCTGGTGGTATCTGGGCCAGAAGACAGCAGGGAGGGCGACTGGCACACAGGCAGACGAGGAGGGGGTCAGATAAGTGGCCAGCCCATGCACCCATTGCGATACCGGGAAATGTGTTAGCCAGTTCATGAGATGGCAGATCTCCTAGTGATAACGTGCAAGCCCCCGATTGGAAGTCTGCACATCATCATGGATGGAGTCTGTCCACCTCGTGATACCAGCTAGCAGTGGTTCCACCCTGTACCGAATGGTGTTTCCGTCTGGGTGGAAACATCTGCCACCTGCGGATGGGTCCGGCCTGGGGCATGCCTGCAGGTGCATAGTGGTGCAGTCGCAGTCCCAGGGACAGGATTAGGCACAGGCCCCTCCACAGTGACCTGGACAGCCTACGGCCCCTGACCCTGGACTGCACCAGTCACACCTACGTCATCACCCCTTCCAGGCCGCATGGGCTGGGCTGATGTGGCCTCCTCCTCCTCTCCCTCGCCCGCCAACCTGGATGCCTCCCCACCATCTCCTGCAGTGTCTTGCCCCTGTCTGGGCTCACCTGTCCCTCCCACTGCTGAGGAGTCCTCCACCACCTTTACCCTCTTGGAGGTACCCTCAGCAGTTGTGGCCGTTGACTTGGATGCAGCACCAGTCTCCTTGCTCCAGGAAGCTGACAGTAATTGGGAGGCAGACTGGAGCTTGTGTCTAGGCCTGGTGGAGGCATCCCTGCTGCGGTTCTCCACAGCACATTCTCTGCCCTCTTCTCTCATTGTCACTGTGAATAGGGAAACATAGGACACAAGCATCAGGGTACTGAACACATGTGTGTTTGTCACAATGCCACAATGCTAATGTACATCCGTGGCACTGTCAGAGGTCACAAGCATCATCGCCATCCACTACAGACAGGGAAGATCTATTCACTCACATGCACAATCATGTCTCTCATTCACAACAGACATTCACATCCTTGGACAAGGCACTGGCAGTACCTCCAAATTGTGCCTCCAGCTCACACGCATCATGGGTCATAAACATCCCATTCACACACATCACCTGACAGTCATGAAGCAGGCCATGGAGCTATCACGTCACTGTGCACTCGAGGGCAAATTGGCAGCGTGAGGCAATCACAAATCCAGTACTCAAGTAACATACATCCCGGAGTGTTGACCAGTCACACACTCACTACTCAGACACACGCACATGTACACCATGCATGTCCATGATGTTGACATAAGCACCCATGTGTCACACATCCCACATGCCCCAGTACAGACACAGGTATGCAAACATGTGCACATCGTTACATGCCGGTGCGCATCATGCATTGCAACACAGACACCATGGATGCGGCACACGCTTGAATGGACTCACATGCAACACTGTCAGGGACATGCACACAGACATCTGTACAGAAGGCATGTCAGACATAAGGCCAAGGTGCACACTACAGCCACACGCCAACATGAACATGCACTATGGTGGACAAGAACACATTAACACTTACCAGTCGACTCCAGATGGAGCACCAACTCCAATACCTGGGTGTGCAGCGTTGGGTTTAAGCACTCCAGGAGCCTCATCTCGTCGGTGGTCAACCGGCTTTCGTGCACCACTTGATCATCACCAGCCTTGAGGAGGCGCCGGGCCTTGTTGAGAGTCCTAGACAAGAAGTCTTCCCAGTGCTTGTGGACATGATGGTAGTCGTGGGGTGCCACCCCCACCGTGTTAATTTCACCCACAATGTCCACCCAGATCTTCTTCCGTCCTTCATTGCTGACTTGCGATGGTCTGGGGAAGAGGGCATCATGATGCACCAGGACTTGCTTCACCAGGATGCCAACTTCCCTGGCTGAGAAGCAGACAGCCCTCTGTCTCTCTGCCAGGGGGTTGCCACTTGCCTTAAATGGTGTTGTGTCAGACATGGCAACCCCCGAGGCAGGTGTGGGTGGGCAAGGTGGTACTGGGGCTGGGCTGTGGAGCGGTGATATGGCAGTCAGGAGTCTTCAGGATCAGCAGAGGTGGTCACAATGACAGAATCACTTTGAATGGTTAATGACCAGGCACAAACATCCAGGGCACATGGGCAGCAGGCACACAGAGTGGGCAGGCAGCAGAAGATGGCTTGTAGGAGGCTGCTCGGGGCATTTGGAATCAGGTAAATTGGCTGGTAGGCAGGAGCTTGGGCCTTCCGTGTTACTCGCGTGGCCAGCCTGAAACAGAGTGACTCTGCACGTGCAGAACAAACACGTTAGTGTGGATTCAGAGGAAAGGCCCTAAGCATGCAAGTTACGTGATACGCGCTGTACGTTGGGCGTTGCAGTTCAGTATCGGGATAAAGGTGAGCATAGGTCAACAGTGCAATGTATGTGCATTTTGTGGAGACGCGTGGACTTTGGATTTTTTGAGGTCACATGCGATCTGTTCACTACCGTGACAGTGCATACATTTTGACGAGGGAGTTGCCTACACGCACACGTGCATGCAATTTTCTTTATTTTTTTCAACGAGGCAGACAGTGAGTCGCGCACGCTTTTCTCATACTGTGTTTGCCCCTGTGTGTTGCAGATCCCATTTTCGAGGACATAGTACCCTACGTGTTCATCGCATATGCATTTTTTGAGTTGTTGGGTGCCACCGCGTACTGCGTGATGTTTTTCCTTCACACATGGGCTACAGAGGGGTCGCATAGACATTAATTGTTGTTTCTGGGGTGGCTGTGCGTTACGTGACCCATCATTTTTTCACCAGGGGTTACATAGAGCCTTGCTGGAGCACAGTGGTACGTATTACATCACGTACCCTGCCCCCTCACTCCTATTGTCCAGGACAGTTGATAGCTGCACCTCCTATTGCGCTAATCCATCAGTGCCATGACTGTGAGGGCAACAAGAGGGAAGGGAGGCAAAGGGGGGGTGACCTGGCGGAGGTGGCGGAGGTGCTAAGGTGGCCAAGCTGGCCAAGCTGGGCGAGGTCAGCAAGGTGTCCAAGGTGTCTGAGGTGTCCAGGCAATGCAGGGAGAGCTATGCCCCCCACCCAACAGGGTCAGGGAGATGCAGCTGATGCTGATGTCCCCAGCACCTGGGGTGCCGGACCAGCAGTGTCATCTGCTGTCCAGAGCAGACAATATGTGGAAGCTGCATAGGAATCTGTGGGTACCACCCGCAGGCTCAGGGTCACCCAGCCAGGACTGTAGTGGTCCTTGCCCAGGCCCAGAGTGACTATGTGGCTGATTTCCATCTCCTTAAGGCCAAGGGACATGTGGTGCAGGCTACTGGCACCCGCACTCAGGGTCACAGACCAGCAATGTCATCTGGTGTCTGGAGCAGCCAGGGTGTGGAAGCTGCAGGGGCAGCTGTGGCTACCACCCCCCAGGCTCAGGGTCATCTAGCCAAGACTGAAGTGGTCCCGGCCCAGGCCCAGAGTGACTCTGGGGCAGATGTCCTTGTCCATAAGGGCAAGAGACGTGCAGTGCAAGGTACTGGCACCAGCACCCGGGTATGGATACCTGCAATCCAGCCTGCTGTCATCCCATCAGTGGCTGTTGCCATGGCCCACTCCACCAGTACTCCAGCCCCAACTGACCCAAGTGGTCCCAGCCACCCCGGGTCTTCACGACCTTGCAAGAAGCAAAAGCGTGCAGTAGCGGGACAGGCTCCAACCCCAGGCACGGCACAGGATCCCCACACGTTGAGGCAGAAGAGCTTCTGTAATGAGAAACTTGACATACTTGTTGACTACGTGTTGGAGCACGAACGTGACAAGCTTGTGCAGGCAGGCAGCACACATATGCCTGCTCAACGTATGGGCCACTGGCAGCGCGTTGCGGATTGTATTAACGGCAGGGGCCATGAGAGGCGCACAGCTCGGGAGGTAATCAAGCATTGGAATGACCTGTAAAGGAGAGCCAATGATAAGCTGGGTGCTGCCTACACCTCTACTCTGGTGACTGGAGGTGGGACACAGACAGAGAACGAGGAACTCACTCCACATGAGGAGATTTCCAGTGATCTCATGGATGTGGAGCAGATCCAAGGCATGGGAGAACTGCCAATTTATGATGATATGTCCGGTGAGTGGTGATGCGTGTGTGTTGGGGACATGTGTATGATGCTTGGATGAAGTGTCATGATTGTTTTGCAGTTATGCCTACATTTGCCTGACTGCCATGGGCTGACCATGTCATGGTGGACTGGAATGTGGTTGTTGTCATGCAGACCGCATACAAACGATGTGCTGCACACCGAGCCAAACCTCATCACAACTCCTGGACACTCATTCCATGTCACTCTCTGTCCAGCCTCTCTTGGCCCTCTTCCAGCTAAAACCTGTTATGGCATATTGTCTGTGATGATGTTCCTATGCACACTTGCATCCTCTCATCACATCTCTTGACGTCTCTGACAGGTCACCCTGCCAGATGTGCCTCCTCAGAGGTATTCTCCCTTTCAGCTCCTTGCCCCAGCAGCACACTTTATCCAGGGGACTGGTCATTCCTATGCTGGCCTACAGTGACAGACTATACAGAAATGCCTGTGCTTCTACTCTCTTCCCTCTGCAACTCACCCAGGACTGGACTGTGTTAATGGTCCATTTGTTTTGGGGCCAGGTATCTCCCTAGGACTGTGGGGATGGCACTGGCTCACAGGCACCACCCGCACTTGGGGGGTATTTAGTATATCCCTCCAACCCACTGCCAACACTTTACACCTGATTCGTGCACTTGCCCTTACACTACCATATCAGCCCGCAACTTTGCATTTCCGGGTTATGTAGTTCTATTGTACGTTGAGCACGTTCCCCTGTGCTGCAATGCCCCCTCCCACTTCCAAACCCAGTTCTCCACTTCTACATGAATATTCACTTGCATTATGTCAATGTGGCCTGGACTCATGGAATCGGTGTGCCTGCCTTAGCTCTGTTCTAACACCCTAACATCGTAGCACTGTGCCAAACTTGTGTTTTCGGTCATTGTTATTTCCATATCATGTCATATCACAAGCTGTGAAAATGGATCAGGGACAGGAGGCATCACTCACATCTCATGCTGTTTGACAGTTCAGGCATGGACATGCTACTGGCATCTGTGTAATTGCATCAGTGATGCTGGTAACTCATGATTGCCTGTCTGGTGCGTGTGTGTGAAGCAGGTACTATGCACCATGCACTACATGTGGTGTGGTGCCCTTTGACACACATCCATGTATGCTTTCATGTTACCCTTGACTTCCATTCACAATGCGTACGTGGCAGAGATTGTGACCTCACTGGCATGGCAGGTTGATGTGTTGCATGACTACATTGTGATACCTATGAGTGTGGGCTTTGCTACTTACAAGTGTATTCATGTATTTTTCTGTCCATGTGCAGGTGATGAGGCACTGGATGCAGAGGATGAGGTGGAGGAGGTCCAGGAGAGTGGGCCGCAACCAGGCACCAGTGAAGGACATGGTGTGGTAGCCCACACAGATCCACTGGTGCTACAGTCCATCCTGGCCATGACTCACTCTGACTCAACCTCTGAGGAAGCTTATGGCTCTGGTGGTGAATCAGACATGGATTCCTTGGAACTGTCGCAGGTGAGTGATTCAACTGTGGGTGCTGGCCTATCCCAAACATCTGTAATGGGGAAGACCCCTCACAGGGCCAGTCAATGTTGGAACATCGGTCTGCGGTGGTTACGGGTGCAAGGCCATGCTCCACAGTGTTGGCTCCTGTTCCTGGGACAGCTGTTCAAGGGAGGGATGCAGTCCTGAGCCACACACTGCACCAGCACATCAAGGGCCAAGTTTCCTTGGGGCCATCAGGCGTGGGACCTGCCAACGCAGTGGCCGCGTGCCAACAGGCGATAATGTGCCAATTCCATGCTCCCCCAGAAAGACAGATTGAGCTCCAGCAGCAGGCAGTGTGGTCCACATGACGCTCACACATGCTCTAGATGCAGGCCAGCAACATGTGCTGACGGGCAGAACTCTAGTCTCTGTGCAAAGCCATGGCTGCAAGGAAGAGGCCAGGTCACTGCGACTTACACTGACTGCACTCGAGGCAGCATGCAGTAGATGCTCAGAAGAGCAGATGCGACAGTTGACACACATCATATATGTGGAACAGCGAGCCAATCGTGATGTGCTGCAAGCAGAACTGCATGCATCCCATGACATAGTACAAGCAGAACTGCATGCATCTTGTGCGGTATTGCATGCAGACATCCGTGCCGCCATGTTGCAGATGCGGACATCTCAGTCCTGCATGGCCACTGCCATGGAGGATCAGACCAGGGCTATATGTGGTCTACCTCCATTACCACTGACACCTTCTATTGCTACACCAGAGGGTGGCAACAGCAGCGACAGCTCTCCCGATACATGATAGCCGTGCGGACCACAAACCCATGGATAGGTTTTATTTTTATTTTTTTCTCATCATCGACACTTGTGTGTGTTGAGGTGCACCCTGTCACTCCACCCTCCTGGGTACCCATCCCCCCACCCTCGCCCTGTCCACCATTGTGCTTTTATGTGACAGTGTGTTGCTTTGTGTGGCATCCGAGGGCATCCACTGTAGGTTCCAGCTTGGTCCATATAGGCTTGTCTCGTGTTGGTACACTCCTTGTTTGTGTTTTAGGGTCCAGACACATATGTGATTCCTGCTTTGCCTTTCCATGGGCTTGCAAGGAGTGCAGCGTGTGAAAGTAACATACACAGAGGCATTGACCATTGTCTCAAGTCCAACCTGTGTATAGACCCCTAGTGGGATTCATGATTGTTTGTCCAGTGCATGGTTCCCATGACTTTTTGTTTTGACAATGGGATCCATCATGATTTCATGTTACATATTGATTTTCTTAGCTTGCCGGTCTCCATTGTTGTTGGCCTTCCTGCTGAATGCGCTTCTCTCCCCCCTTTGGTTGGCTGGGACACACTACCAATAGAAGGGTGCAATGGGGTTGTTAGGGTACATTGAGGCCCTTCTGGTGTTCTGATTGGGGACTATCACACATACTCACTGTTGGGTCTGGTGTTTGTGTTATGTTATACTGGCCAATTCATGTTCCTGTGTACATGATTGTTTTGATGTGTGAGAGTGAGTACTGTTCCATTTTTGTTGGGTGCTTTCTGACAGTACTGTTGTGTGTTGGCCATTGATGTGTCACTTTTGACGTTGCTTAGCATGGCATGTTGTGGCAACCGGGTGACATGGATTTTTGGAGGGTTTAGGTGGTATACCAGCATTTGGATGTGTATTTTTTCATGGGGTTGGTGGCATACTGCATCTTCCATGTGTGTATTTTGTGTACACCAGATTGAGTTAGTTTAAGTTGTAAGGGAAGCACACAATGTAGCACTTTCAAGGACAGATTCTCAGGGTGGTAAGGTTGGGACAGATGATTGTCCCTTTGTCATCATCGATTGTCACCTGTAATGCGCCAGGGCTGTGTGCACTCCGCAGGGGTTGGATTTTAGGTGAAGAATTGTGCCACAAGCTGGCTACGGGCAGCCTTGCCACGTGCCCTTTCCGTTCCCATGCGCAGTGGCCGTGCATGTGGTTGGGGATGTGGGGGCACCACCATGTCCACCAGTACGCCCCGCCATGTTGCAACATTGTGCAGGACACATACTGCCACAATGATCCTGCAAACTACTGGTGGTGCATATAGGAGCAATCCACCAGAGTGGTAAAGATAGCGAAAGCGTGACTTTAGCACTCTGAATGCACGCTCCACTATGCCACTAGTTGCAATATGTGCTACGTTGTATCTTACCTGGGGTGGTGTGGTTGGGTTCCGTTTTGGCGTCATCATGTACGTGCTCAGTGGGTAGGCACTGTCCCCTGTGGAGGTGAGATGGTTTGTCAGTGGTGTGGTTTAGTCTGTGTGAGACATGCATGCATTTTCAGGGCCATTTGTACTCACCAATGAGCCATGTGTTGCCATGCCTCCCAGCTTCCAGGGCCCGGTGTAGGGGTGACATTCTGTATATGAAACTATCATGGGTGGACCCTGGATAGTTAGCATATACAGAGGTAATGATTCCCTTGCCATCACATACAACTTGCACGTAGATGGAATACCAGTGCTTGCGATTCCGATAGATGTGCTCAGTGGCCCTAGGTGGACATAGGGCCACAGTTGTGCAATCGATGGCATCAAGCACTTTAGGGAAGTGCGCCACTCCGTAAAAGTCCTGGACTATGGCCTGCCTTTATGCGGGTGTTCTGGGCATGTATATGTGCTTGCGGACTGAGGGGCATGCAGTCATGATTGCCAACAACTGGTGTAGGCAGCATGACTGGTTGGCCTGTGAAATGCCTCTGACTATGGCAGTTGTTTGCTGAAATGACCCAGTGTCCAAAAAATGCAGTACATTGAGCACCTTTTTCAAGGGGCTTATTGCTTGGGAGCACAGGGTGGGTGATGTGAGGTGGGAACCTATACCTGCCATAGACCTGGTCACGAGGCATCTCAAAAAGGCTGCTCCTGGGTCAAATAATGCATGCCCTGGCTATCTTCCTCCTCCTGCTGTGTCTAATGATCAATGCTGCAATAAATGGCACATTCATCGTAACTGTATACGCGAGTTTGTGTTTTGCGTGTCTATTTATGCATTGTACTTGTGCACAGTGACGCTTACGCAAGCTTTCGCTTGGCGAACGTGTTTCCGGATTAGCGTATCTTTTCCCACGTGCCGGTGGGCCCTGTTTGATTCCATGAATATGTGTTGTTAGTGCTCGTATGGGTGTAGCAAGTATTTTACTGTGTTATTTCCCACGTAACGCCCACATTTACACTTGTTGTTCCCCATTCTGTGTGTTCCGCCCCCTTTTTAGGTGACTGCAGAAGACTATGCCCCTTCGCTGGGAGTCACGTGCAAGGCGTTCGTAGTGTCGCAGTGACGTGTTGGGCCCATGTGAATTCCTCGCAAGTGTCCGGTAAGTCCTGCGCATTGTGTTCCATGAATCGGCAAACGGGCGTTTGCGCGTGTTTTCATGCGGAAGTCCCACTTTTTAGGCACAATGAATTCCATGAATCGGGCAGACTGTTTTTACTTATTATGTGTATTGGGGCTGAAAATAAGCATGCACACGTGTAAAAAAATGTATTCCAAGTAAAATAAAAAAGTTAAAATACCTTACTCAAAAGGTTTGTTTGTTAAATGTATAAATATGTTCTATGTGCTTTGTGAAGTTTTCAGATAATCTATTCAGTCATTGAACCGTGTTTTTAATTTTATTTTTTATGGTAGGTTTAAGAAAATGGAGGTTAGCTTCTTAGGTGTGTAGGTGGCCAGAAAAAGGACACACACCAAATTATGAAAGAAGCTATGAAATGGCAATTTAGATATATTTTTTTATAATTTAAAATTCATTTTGATAAAGTAAAAAAAGGCAGTCTACACTGCGTAGAAGTATCAGTTGTAAGAGAAGTGTATATAATAATGTGTAGCTTTACATTCTTTTTTAAATATGATGCAAAAAGTAATTATGAACTCATGTGTGTAGGTGGCCAAACAAAGGACGCACTCAGATTTTTATAAGAAGTATGGAAATGACATTTGTTAGGTTATTAGTGTAGATTTTGCAAAGTGTTAATATGTTTACACAGAAATTGTCTACCTAATATTTGAAATTTAGGTATGACTATACTTTAAAAAGATGAATACTCAAAATAATGTTACAGTATTGCCATGTCTTAATTTATTTATTTGTGAAACTTAAGACATACTTAGGTTATATGTCTTGGTTTTCTGCTGAAGTTTGCATAAAGTAATTTGTAAATGTGTCATCATGTAGTATAAAGTAATGTTTGTATAGTATTGCAACATTTGTGCATTGTAGTGAAATGCCTTTATCAGTGTACAAACTATTGATGTTGTGGCCAATTCTTTTCCAAATTTGCTGATACAAAACTAGTTCATAATGACCTAAATGTTAAATATGTAACATAACAGAAGAGAGTTTTTTTTTCTCCAACAAGTACTTTTTTCCCTCTATAGCATGATTAAAGAAAACAACATGATAATGGTTGTGAACTTGGAACACAATAAGTATTCTTTTAGTATCATTATGAAAAAATAACATAAATAACGTATTTATTTTGCCATGATTAATACCAGAGGACAACTCTGGTGGTGATAGTGTGCTCTATAAGTGGCCTTTAACATTAATATTAAGTATATATTTTTTTCTTTCACATTTGGTAATTTGGAAGAACGAGCCAAGCACGCATTAAGGTATTTGCTAAGACTTTTGAGTAATACAGATATGTAATGCATATATGTACATACAAACATTTGTATATTTGTTTTTATTATATTATTTCTAGCCGCAGCCACAGTATTAGCCAATGAATCACAGGATTTTTCTTGCTCGGCTAAAGTGAGCAACAACTGGAGTACCTTTATTTGCAGCTAAACGGTTTCCCCTGTTAACCACGGCTGCAGACAACAATTGGGAACGGTGAGTACTGAAACTGCATAAAATATATTACAATAGATATTGTAATATATGTTTGCAGTCTATGTTCAATTTGATCTATTCTTGTAGCATAAAAGGTGGCTCTTAAAATGGCCATTTTGGGGGATGGAAAGAGGGGGGTTTTAGACAAGGATGAAACATAAAAAAGGGAATTCAAATAAAAAGAAACATATTTTTGTTATATTTTATTTTTATATTTTTAGAACAAAAGGGGGAAAATTACCACTTTAAAAAAGAAAATAACAATGGTTGGTAATCTGTTTGTGCGATTAACTTCTGTCATTCGTTTATATGTGGCATACCTTGACTACCCATTTGCAGCATTTTGACCACATGACTTTCATAATGGTTAGATTGGGGGTTGGTAAGAGAGGAATTTGTGTAGTGGATACCACTGCTGATGTAGAGACCTCATTTCCAATTGGAGTTGTTGATGTACTGGTGGATGGAGGTTCTGCGGGTGGTTCTTATTGCCTTCTATGCAAGGAATGGGCCCCATGGATTTTCCTTTTGTGATGTTCGTGTGCTTTTTGATATTCATCATTCACCTCATCCCAATGGACTCTCACTAGATGGTTGATCATTACTGATGTTCCTAGGCTTTGAGATGGAACATTAGAAGGCCCACAGTGCAGAGTCTTATTACAGAAGGTGCAGAGTACCTCCTCCACCTCTTTTCTGGAACAGTGTTCCTTGACTTTGAAGAAGTGCCAACTGTCAGATGTTTTTTCATTTGAGTGTGCTTCTTCCTTGGTGGTTATGGACTGTTGACCCAAATGATGACGTCAACACTACTCGTGCTCTCATGTTCAGACATGTTAGAAAGTCTTAGTAGGAAGGGAAAGGTAACATGTTCAATAAAGATTAAAAAAAAGACAATACTGCAAAAAAGAAAAAAGTAAAACAAAAAATACACAAACTGAACAAATCACAGTACAAAGGGAAATAGGATTATGGGAAAGGTGGGTAAAAAGGATCAGGAATGTAAGGGGTAAAATGCCAAAAGTGCTTGCAGTTACTGATAAACCCTTTCACTAGCAAGTACAGAAAGCAAAGACAAATGTGAACTTCTATTTTGTGGGTGTGGTGATTATTCGCGGTTAAAGACTGCCGTGCCATCTGATTGGACAGTCTCGTACTCACCTATGTCGTCAAATGGCATGTGCATAACCGTGTCAATATATATCGCAACTTTTGATTGGCTTTTTTGTTCATGTGCATAAAAGTCATGAGTAGGCACGGAGCTGCAGTGCGTGATTTCCTAGCTTGGTGGATCATGCATGAAGATTGGCAGATGTGTCTAGGGAGTTCGATGTCCTATTGGCTCATTTTGTATGGGTGGGTCACATCAGACGGCATGGGTGTATTCGTGTGAATACATCCCAATGTTTGATTGGATCATAAGTTGATGTGTATAAGTCATGTGTAAGGGTGGAGATGCAGTGTGTTATTTCATTGGTTAGTGTATCATCCGTGAAGATTGGTAGACGGGTTAAAGGAGTTTGATGTCCTATTGGCCCATTTCACACACGTGGGTTATGTTAGATGGCATGGGTGTATTTGCGTGAATACCTTCCAAGGATAGTTTGTTGACGTGTATAAAAGTCACGTGTAGGCATGAAGCCACAGTTTGTGATATGATTGGCTGGCATACTAGGCGCAATGATACGTAGCCGCGTTGAAGAATGTCGACGTCTATTGGCTAATTTTGCACATGCATGTAACTCCCCAGTCATTGCTGCATGTAGCCACGCATGCATCCTTACTAGACGCAGCTATAAAACCTTTTTTTTAAAATGTATATATCCATATATATGTGCATATTTATTTTAAAATATATTGAGTGTAGTCTTTCTACACAGTTACTGTAACACTTTAATAACTATTCATGAACAGTACATATACATGTAAAGTAAATATGCAAACACATTATTTGCAACAGCAGGTTTATTTGAGGGGAAATGTGGTTGCACAATTGCTTTTTCTTCTTCTTTCGAGACATAAAACATTGTTTTGATTAGCTGCATTGTCTGTATTATTAATGTTAATTATGTATGGCATAACAAAACCCTTTAAATTGAAAGGGAAAAAAAATACTTTAGTTGCGGGGATGTTAAGGTGAGCAAAACATTGTAACAAAACCCTTGAAATTCAGGAAAAAATGTTAGTTGCAAGGACATTAAGGTGAGAACTTAATGCAACAAAACCCTGGAAATTCAGCTAAAGCCATCTTAACTTTGCGTCCCCTGTTGTGCAGACTATGACTACAATGATGACATCACTAATTACATGTTCAATGAGAACAATGATGACATTACAAATCACATCACTGATGCCATCACTGGTGACAACACTTATAGCATTGTGTATAACTGATTACATCAATAATGGAATTAGACTTAATTAATATGTGGGGTCATGAAAACATTTATTACCTGAATATCAATTTAGGACGTGGACTTGGCCATGACAAAGACTGCGGTCACTGGTCAGCAACAAGTGTTCGGAAATACCAGTGTGCATGGTTAAAAGCCATGCCTAGTAGCCTCATCACTGTTTTAAAATGTACACTGGGCAACGTTGAAAGCTGTAGTTAGTGGCCATGGCTAAAGGCAATAGCAAATGCCCATTAATATGTCAGACTATAAGTCGGCACAGTCAAAGGCTGCGGCCCTGGCTAGTATTGTGTTGAAGACCATGGCTAGTCGCTGGTTATTGTATATAATATACAGGGTGCACGGTCGAAAGCTATAGCTAGTGGCTGGTTAGTGGTGTGTAATACACAGTGAGAACGGCCGAAGGTCATCGCTTATTGCATTTTATTATTTTAAAATATACAGTGGACATAGCCAAAAGATGTTCAAATCGCTCATGGTCAAAGGCCATGGCTAGTGGCCCATTTATATGTTAGAATATATAGTGGGCACAGCCAAAGATTGTGGCCAGTGGCCAG
Organism: Ambystoma mexicanum; assembly: GCF_040938575.1. Lineage (NCBI taxonomy): Eukaryota > Metazoa > Chordata > Amphibia > Caudata > Ambystomatidae > Ambystoma > Ambystoma mexicanum. The sequence goes on from NC_090937.1 coordinate 628,801,561, forward strand.
TATTGTGCTGAGAGAGAGAGAGAAAGAGAGATATTCAGGCTTTAGAGTGTACAGAATATTCAAAAGTTGATTTAGTGTGCTGAATTGGATGCCTTCAAATGTTAAGGATACATTTCAAATAGCTACAAGAAATCTGAGACATATGTTACATTCTTTGCCTGCAGGAGCAAACTCCTAATGCAAATTACGGTGAAATGTTTGTGGTTTACAAATATGCAGGGAAATGGCAGGGCAGTCATGCTGGGATACAGTCGAATGATTTCAGAATATGGTATCTGTGCTATGTAGTGTAAAAAATAATATGCCCACATCTGCATGGCAAATCATGAAACACGTTCAGAAATTCCTGCCCAGGGGCTAAAATAGTGTACTTCGCGTCCAGATCAGATGCCATCTCGTCTTGCATTCAAATATTTCTAGGAAAACACCAATGAAATTTCAAAGGAGGATTTCTTTCGCTAACAAATTTCATTCTGTTTAGGAACACCTACATATTCATTCATGTTTGTAGACAAACAAGCTCTATAGGAAACAAAGTGTTACCTCAAGATCAAAGTGTTTCTGTCCTCTGAAACATATGCTTTTTGAATTCATTTTGACCATGACATTAACGAGCTGGAGTGCCAATTTAAACATATGATCATACACCAGCATGAAAACGTGTTTTGGAAGGAGAACTTTTTTAGAGCAACAATGATTCATTTATGTTCTTCCAAACCTGACTTTTTGCACATGACAATCATTCACCTTCCATAATGTGGTTTAGGACTCTTCCGGAGAGCTTAATTTGAAATGATCTAAAATTTAACTTCCCAAAAAGGAAGTACTTGGAAATTATCTTTCCAGGACCCATGTCACCTCCCACCTGTATGGGGAAACGTACTACTGGTAGGAGGCCCAGATGTCCCTGTGGCCGCTCTGAAAAGCATTCAGCACACTGCAGTACACATCACAGGAGTAAGAACATTCAAACACATCACTTCCCTACTAAAAACACTGTGATGGATGTCCCTTCATTCATGTATCATGTTGGAGACAGCCTGCATCACCTACAAAGTAGTTACAACCAAAACACTTTACCAGGCCGAGAAGGTCACCATCTCTGGGGACCAATGCACCACCAGATGTCACAATATCGCCATGCTGTCAGCAAACAAGTGTAAGAGGGAACACAGAAAACAGTATTGTTTCTGCTACACACCCTGCAATTGGAATAATCTATGGTATGTCAAGTTATGTTGATTTATACTGCACACCATTTCCTTTTTCATGGTTTCCAGACGTTCTCATGGCTCTGTAAGGTAAAAATGGGGAGGAGGAGTAGAGGGATAAAACAGGTCTTGTGCTTGTCTGTTGATGAGTTTAGAACCAGGTGTAACTGGTGTCTGTGCATGTGTTCTGTCTGGGGGAGTTGTGTTTTGTACACTCAATGCCTATTGTTTCTGGATGGGCCTTGTGCACTCTTTGAGATGTTGGGTGTTGGGGGCTATTGATTTATGTGAGTTGGTTTGAGAGTAATGTGCGGTTAGAGTCTTTTAGCAGGGTGGTTCGCTAGGCGCCCAGGAATGTGTGGTAAGTGTGTGGTGAGAGAGGGTGATAGAGAAAAGGAAAAAGGTTAGTAGGTGAGTAAACATACTGGTAATCATGATCTGCTGTCAAACAAAAAGAAAGGTAAAATGTTCCACTATGGTGTGTGATGCCAATCCTATCCTGAGGGTCAATCATTTTGATTATCTCAGGTTTGGCTTTGCAGAATGCTTCACGGCAGAGGCTCACATCGCAAAACAGTTGTCACTAATGAGACAGTTCATGGGGGAATTGTTTTGCTTTTTAAAACAGCATAAGCAGCAACCCCTTGATAATATTAAACCGATCTATACAGCGCGAACTCTGGGGGCTGTCAAATATGGAGTGGAAATTTGGGGTTTTGCTGATCAAGCTAGTGTGCAAGAGAGGAAAACTCCTTCCTGAAGAATCTTTTGGCTTTTCCCAGTTCAGCTCCAAATTCTGCCACTCACAATGAAATAGGACTACTTTCATGCAGGATGAGTTGGCCCTGGAACCTACTCTATTATGAATTGGGCATGGGCTATCCCGCATGCTACACTTACTCAACACATCCTGACAAATGTGTTGACTAAACGGGGTGTGGAAGACATACAATGTTTTTCCATCATAAAATTGATGTTGGGAAATATTAATGCACACATATTTTGATAACCCAACGCTGCTTAATTGAGTCGTAAACTAAAAAGGTTAACGGTGTGGGCAATGGATCAGAGAATCTCTAGAAATTTTAAAACCAGCAAATGGATGATTCATGATTCTAGCCAGTGACAAAATCACAGATTACCTGGTATGGACCAATAAGAAAGCACAAAGGACCCAGAGAACAAGAGCCCAGTTTGAATGTCTATTATTAGGCAAAATCTTGAGTAAAAAATCAAGATGAACGAACCATTGAGGTCAGATGCCAGATGTACCAGGCAGATCCTGAGGATAAGGCACTTTTCTTTTTTCTGTCCAGGCTATGTCTTACTGAGGAAAAAGCTACTGGGATCGATATTTAATGAAAACAGATGTGACCAGTATCGTCCATCAGTGTACTTTAAAAAAAATGTAGAATCTCCATTAGTGGCTTGGACATTGACTCTGTATATACTAGAGAACAACAGGAAGGCAGAAGGCTAAGAGTTTGGAACTAACATACTGTACTAAACTCTTATAGTGTTCTTTGATTGCACATGCACTTTATGCTAGTTACTATTAATATTTTAAACACTATGGGCCCAATTCATGGAAATGTGCGCAGAAATCCTGCAAGGGCCGCACGTCGAGAAGGATATTGCACGGGCCTGCGTGCAGAATAAAAAATGCGGGCCTCATGTATTAATGCAATTTACTGCGCAAAGTAACTGTATACGCAAGTCCGGTCTGGAACGCCCCCAACACACCCACACGCAAAGCATAAACAGCCAGAACAGTTACCTTTGCATGCCCCCGGGCACGAATACACGCACACTTCAAACAGTGTGTGGTGTCACAAGCAGGCTTGCATCTCGAGGACCCTGCGCCAAGTCCCCCGTATCTGTTGCTGACACCCCTACAACATGCATATTAAAAATCGTAACTTGTGTAAAAGTCTTGAAATCTGTGCGAAAACCCCGTAAAGCGTTTGTGCACCCTGCTACACTGCTTATGCATACCCATAAATTAAGATCGGAACCCCAGTTGCGTACACACACCCCTTAATCTGACATGCAAACCCACCTCCAGGCTGCAAATCCTATGCACAAGTGTACTTACTCCTGCCTTCGAGGGGCGTAGTGATCAAGGGATTTGCATGGCCATTTCTATGCTGAGAGGATGCGTGGGTGGTTCCATGAATACGTGTCATTTGGCGCAATTGTGGGCATGCAAGGGATGCAGAGAAGTGCCGAGCTTGCGCAAACTAATGCCACGCAAGTCCAGGAAGGGTCCCACTCATTTGATTCCATGAATCGACAAACAGGATTTCGCAAGCAGTTTGGCGGGCGAGTTCCCTATTTCCCACGCACATGATTCCATGAACCGGGCCCTCTGTATTTTAGATATTGTAGCTATTTTTAGAGGTGTCATTTTTTTAACATGAATTTGAATTGATTGCCAATTTCTTAATTGTTTCTATGTATGTTATCTTTCTATAAAAATGTTATGTGAATTAAATTGTTGTTTTCTTTTATGGATACTGTTGTCTGATATGAAGGTTTTAGGCTTGACTTGCTAGCACATAAGTTGCCAATGCAAACAAGACAGTCACCTCCATCTTACTCTTCATGAAAGAGCTGAAGGACCTACTCTTTAGTAACATTTTGCCAATCTCTGATCACTCCACTCAACCCTAATTCTCACACTTTGGTGCTTCTCCCCCTGGCTCCATTTATCAATTGAAACTCCTGTGCTGCCTTCTGCTGCCCTTGCACCAGTACTTTTAACCCCCTGAATGTCTCTCTAATGTGCATCACTCGATACATAAATTCTAACAAGCCAAAGCTTTACAAATTGTCCCAGTGAAATATACATGACATGGAGCAACATAGCATAATATTTCAGAGAACATAGTATTTCAAAGCATGGCAGAATATAGTGAAGATAATACAGGCAGCATTACACGATCACACTATCACATGCCAAAACCATGGTAGTCCAGGTAAAATGAGGGAGAAACGGATTTATAAACATGGTTACCATGCTGTAATACCTAGTGTTTAGTGGAAATGTAAGGTGGACATCTCCAGCACTTGGCTAGCATTTCTTTATTCACATTACCTCCATTAAATGGGGGAATTATCACCAGTGAAATTGCAACCAGTGATAATTCCTCCAAAACCCCAATGGAATCCTGTGTTAATCCAACATAGGGATTAATGACACTACTCTGCTTTTCATATATTGGTGGATTTGCTGCCAAAAACAAGTGCCGTTAATGTTAATTGATTGTGGCAGTATTACTGCCATACACTTAATGAGGGCCTTACAACCTATAATGTAGTATAGGTTGTCTCCTGGAACATAGCTGGCCTTCACTCTAAGTGTCTAGACCAATTTTGATAAGAGTACAATGAGTGTGTTAAGGAATGTATGTTTCCTGGAAACATGTGGGCGGGTGCATATGGTATAACGTGGTAACATAATTTCTGTAACCCTCCATCTAAAGGAACTGGAGACTGGCCAAGTGGGTGTATATCAATTTGAGTGCAGGTGAACCTGGGATATATGGTAAAAGCTGTGAACCCTAGTTCCACACAGTGGTTTTTTCTTGATAAAGGTGGGCTATTTGAATATGATACATTAAATAAAAGTGACTTTTAGGGGGAGAGTGAAACCTTACGACCTCCTAATCAAATTAATGTATATTATTTACAGAGAACCACAGATGGAGAATTATGTTTAACAGACTGGACCTATCGTTCAAACTACCACTTATATATAATGAGATGGTGACACTTTTTGAAAGCATATTGCCTGAATATAGTAGTTAAAACTCTTGAAGTGGAGCTTACTTACAAATAGTTGAGTGAACCGATTGTTGTATTTGTTACCTGTCCTACTGTGATCAAAATAATTTGTCGTCAGACTCGTAAATCTTGGTTTGACAAAGGCTGCAGGCTAGTGAAAGTAGCCCTACTTTTTAAAATGAAGACCAAAACTGGTATGATTATAAAAGATAATGAGGAGGGCCTGGAGGCCCGTGAAAGAAAGTTGAACATAGCACAAATACTGATTTCAACCCTGAGAAGAGGTGCAATTGCTCCTGAGTATTTGGAAGGGGATGAGAAAAGTAAGCTTTTTCTGTTTCAGTGAAACTTCCCAGATTGTTGAGGACCGAAAGGGAAGGAAGTATTTTTAGAAAAGTTTGAGAAGTGAATCAAACTTTCATTTGCTACAGTAAAACGGAGTGACTTCTGTACAAGAGAATGTTGCAAAGGCCAAATACCGAGGCATTTGTGAAGATTTATTTTCAACAACTGGTAAGCGAGGAGGGGGTCAGCTACAAGAGTCTAACAACTCCAACCTAATGGGGCATTTACTTTAGAAATTGATCATTTGTGTATAGTCACACGGCCAGTTAGTTAGATTAAGTTTCGGACTAAGAACAGCCTTTTTTGGTTGACTAAATGTCCTGACGAGCACCTTGGATTTTTAGTTGAAGATAGGGAACATCTTTGTACGGTAGGGCGAGATGAGGGAGTTTCCATTTAAGTTAACACAGATTTTCTGATTTGTATTTATTTGTGACTTATATAGCACTTTAGGTCAAAGCGCTGAACTGAGAACACACTTAACAGTACAATAAAATGAACGGTTAAAAACTACAAAAAGGTATTCATGGTTGTCATTCCAAGTGAAACTCTGACAGGGAAACTGCATGTTGGGAGTTGCAGGAGAGGCCTTTACATCAAAGGCTGGGAGTTAATTAAAATCTTAACCACATGCTGTTCCCAGAAGAAAATCTGATTTAATTAACAGGCCAAATGCTGGGAAACCCCTCACCTCCAGAGATTCACACCAGGAGTCAGAATCTCACATGACCTCTTGATTGATAGAAGGCAGACTGGCTGGCAGCCTCCTGGAGACCACACAATAGGCTCTTGCACTTGAATAGAATATGTTGATTTTGACTGTTTCCTGTCAACAAAGGCCTGCCTGCCAGCAGAGGCATGGTCACTGACCCACCCAAGTCTTGGAGGCGGACTCCAACACTCTGAGAACTGAATTGAAAGCAAAATATATATTTTACAGAAACACTGATAACTCTTTGTGATCAAATGACAGGAATGTATAACTTTGAGAGCCTTAATTTAAAAAATGTACCTTCGATTCAAGCCCAAACTCCAATTTGTGTGATGTTCTGGGGCAAAACCCCGCTATTTATTGACACCACATACTCTGTGTTTAAGCTAGAGATATGGGAATTTACTGGAGTAGGTATGGACTGCCTGTGTATATGTGTATAACTTTTAATGAAGAACCAAGGTTGCATAACCCACTAAAATCGAAAATAAGTTGCCATTTTTGAATGCAAGCCCTCAGGAAGAGCAGATTTGGGACAGAGACTACCTCATGTGATAGGTAATATGTACATGCAATGACAAACCACTATGTATTTGAGAAATGTGTATTTTGATCAAATATAGATTTGTGTGCAATTTGACAGGAGAGTATCCTTTCTGCAGACCATAAAACAGCATCACCATGACACACATGTCCTTCCCCCAATCAAAGCAGTGCGGAAAGCTGGGCCAATGACAAGTAGAAAGGGGCAGGCTTAGCTAGGCCCAGGCACACACCCACTTTCAAAACACATAAAAAGAGACTGCTGGGACAGGTAGAGACATTCAATTCCATTTGCTGCGGAGCATGCTGACCGACGACTTCACATCCAGAGATCCAGACTTCAAATCCATCAATCTCCAGAACCTGTAGCAGTACCCAGAAAGTAGAGCAGTATCCAGAATCCAGAGAGGCTAGACCAGCAGAGCAGAGCTGACCCAGACCGCTGTTCGCAGAACCAGAGAGCTGACCCAGATCACTGTGAAGTGCCGAGACCAGAACCGGAGTCCAGTCCAAAACCTGACCAGATCCGTGGCGAGGCCTATTTCAAAAATATATTGTGAGTACCTAGCAGAACTGTGCAGAACCAATCTCTTAGTTAAAATAATCTAATCCAAACTATTTTAATCTAACCAGAACTGCCTCCTAGAAGTTGTCACTTGTTATTTTGCAAAGCTGTCACCTGTCATTTTCTAGCTGCAAGCTGTAACCTGTTGCTTTGAACTTTTAAAATTTCAAATCCGAAAAACAACCTTCACAAAATCGTTCATAACTCCGTAACCGTTTGGGCTAGGAACTTGGTTTAACTTTCCTCTGAAAGCTTAGAATCTTACCTTTCCAACAAGCCTAGAACCGACTTCCTACTCCTCAATCACGATTCACGCATTCGTGAATTTTGCCGCGATTTGCGATTTGCGATTTGGCCCGATTTCTTTACTGTAAAAATCAGCAGCTTTTGCCTGAACTGCCCAAATTTCGTTGCCTCTTAAGAACCATCCCTGAATCATTGCTAGAGTGAGCCTGAACTCATATTAACTAGATACCACTCACCCTGAACCTTCTGAAGGGAATTAAAAGCATTTTCAGCATATTTCTCACTGCATTGTCACCATATTCAAAGCATTTTGCCGGTGTTTCAAAACTCCTATTGTTGTATAAGCTGCTGAGGGGGAATTGAACTGAATTCTATTTGATTGCATTTCTAAGAACTGTGTGCTCTCCTCTTCATTTCCTTACATTGCTTAAGGGGGGGGTGGATTGCCAGAGAAAAGTGATTACATTGTTTTGTTGAAATCATATTGAGTATTTTCTGTATTGCATTTTCATTCAACATTGCATCCATCTGAAACTAGATAAAGCATTCTCTACCACCTTATTCTTCTGTTCCTATTCCCAAGCGTGCTACCTCATCTTTTATACTACTCCTGGGTAATCAAATCAGTTTATCAGTAGAACATTACCCATTGTTGTTGACTGCTCATGTTCTGAAGTGTGATATTAATTATTAATTTATTATAAAGTGTGATATATATATATTGTTTACATTCTCAAATAAACCGTTTAAACTTGCAAAACAGAACTACTTCCTGGCTCAGTGGGGTCAGGGGAGTTCCAAGAGAGGGGTGTTATATAGGGGTAGTCATCCAGAACTCATGAACTGGACATAAAGATATATCAATAAGGGTTTCCATTCAGTATCCCAGACTAGGCATTGACTTAGCTGTAGTGCTGGATTGAATCCTCTTACAAAGTGGGGGCTCGAGCCGGACGTCTTTTTACTTAGGCAGTGACATTCTCAATCGCTTTGCCATTAGTTTGGACCTAATAAACTTCAAAGCTTGGTCCCGATTAGCGGATAATCCCATGGGCTTTGATGATCCAGAAAAAGCATTTAGGTCAGCTCAATTGCTACCTTATGCAGTTGAAATTCAGATCAAAGAGGAAGTCACCATCCCAGAAAGGACCCGACAATTCTCCCTGGAAGTTAAAGTTAAAAGAGGACAAAAATTGCAAATCCCTGATGCTTATATACATCTAAATGCTTCTCTCCAACAGCAAGGGTTGGGGGTAAACCCAACACCATTAGTCAACATAGAACATGACACCATTCCAATAGAGGTGGATAACAGCGACTTAAAGAGTATTACTCTAGCCGCAGGCACCATTATTGGAATGGCGATTGATGACCGACATTTCTCCATTGATTTAGGAAATGAACTGTTAGGCCCGATCCCCAGGGACTGTTTTGACAGTGACAGTGATGACCATACAACACCAGACAGGATCTTCACCCGGCATGGGGGGAACTTCCTGGTGTACACTTCCTGCCCTTATGGTAAGGAGGATGTGACTTGTGACTTCAGAAAGGATGAGGTGATTTTCCAGGTTCATGAAGGCTGCCTTTCCCACCTGGGGCCTCCAGTCCAAATCAGCGCTCTGACCAGGGACTTCTCCACCCAGCTGGAGGAGGCCGCTGAGATAGCCAAACCAGAAGTCTTTCCATGCTTCAGGCAGATGGTGGAAGAGAGAGTCAACCTAGCTGATGCCTGCGTGATTCTGGAACAAAAGCAAAAGTTGAAACAAGTTTTCTTGGATTTCCAAGATCTCTTTCGGTAGACTCATATGACTGTGGTCGCACCGACATCCACACAACAACAATCCCCACGGACCCTGGCATGACTACAGTGTTTGTGAAGCAATATCGCTTGCCTCTCGCATCAATGGAGTCCCTTACTGAAATAATTAAGAACCTGGAGTCCCGGGGAATAATCCGTCCAGTTCACAGCACCTTCAATAACCCGGTGCTGGGAATATTGAAGCCAAACGGCCAGTGGAGACTCTGCGCCGACCTCAGGGAGCTCAACAAACGGGTCCCTACTTCCCGATGGCCTCTGCCCTACATTGACCAAGGGCTGGCCCAGATCCAGGGGTCACAGGTATTCACTGCAATAGACCTGACCAATGGATACTGGACTGTGCCTGTCAGTAGGGAGGACCAATACAAGCTGGCTTTTACCTTTGGGGGCCAGCAGTACACATGGACCCGGACTCCCTTCGGATACCTCAACTCCGGCAATGAATTCAACATTTTCTTACACAAGGCCATGCCCGACCTGGGTGCAAGGGGTAACCTGGCTTATGTAGATGATGTCCTCATCAAAAGTTCATCTGTGGAGGAACACATAGCGGAGATCCATTATGTTCTGACCCAGTTGAGGGCTGCCGGAGCAAAACTTTCCTTTCAGAAAGCACAGTGGTGTAGAACCCGTGTTAATTTCTTGGGGCATGAGATTACTCCTCAGGGTCTCTGTCCCCAGGAAAAGAAGGTGGAAGCACTCCAAAAACTGAAAGACCCCACAACTCTGCGGGAACTAAGGAGCCTCCTTGGACTGACTAATTACAGCAGAAAGTTCATTGAGGGCTACGCAGAGATCACCAGACCCCTGATTCATCTCCTGAAGGGGGGGGTTAAGTGGGAATCGGGTCCAGAACAAGCCGAGGCGGTAAAACAACTCAAAAGAAGCCTCTCACAAGCGCCTTGCCTAGCTTACCCTGTCAGAAACAAGGATTTCTTCCTGGAAACGGGGTTCTCTAATACGTGCTCGACGGCAGTATTATACCAAAAGCATGGCAAGGTCAATAAAGTAATCTCCTATGCGAGCAAAACTTTATCCTCTGTGGAGGAAAAATTCAATGATTGTGAGAAGGCACTCCTGGCAACGGTGTGGGCATTGAAGAATTACCGCCCGTTTATCCAGGGGGAACACATCATAGTGGAGACTCCACACCAGCCTTTGCAATATCTCCAAAGTGACAGAATCCGGGCCGGAAATGTGAGTAATTCCCGAATTACTTCCTGGATTCTGTCAATGCAAGGCTTTCCTGTGGAGGTCAGATATAGCCAAAACAAGAAGAGTCCCCTCGCGCAAGGTCTGGCTGACTTTCATGATTGTGCCAGAGAAAACTGTCTCGAGGACGAAAGTCTAAAAATCAAGGACAACACAGAGGCATACCTTAATTCCCCACACAAAGTCTTTGAAGAGGACAAGTGTGAGGGAATGCCCACTGTCTATGTGGATGGATGCTCTTACCATGTTGACAACGACGGGGAGAAAGAACTGGTGGCCGGCGTAGGGAATGCATGGGTGAAGGAGTTCCCAGAACCCTCCGCTGGATACAAAATTGGTCCCCGAAGTAGTCAGGTGGCAGAATTGATGGCTGTGCATCAGGCCATCCTCACTGTTGTCCAGCATCAACTCCACGAACTGGTCATAATCACAGATTATGTACGGAACGGGTTCGTGAAGCACCTGGTTAATTGGAAAACCAGAGGCATGTTATGTGCTAATAACAAACCCTTGAAACATGGGAAGTTAATCCAAAACATTGATGATCTGGTCACATCGAATGGGATGACCATATACTGGAAAAAGATCAAGGGTCATTCCAAAGTAGAGGGACCAGACAAAACTGGAAATGACTTAGCTGATCAGCTGGCCAAAACCGGGGCCATCCAAGGGGATCTAATTGAGATTTAGTCCCTGTTGGGGGAAATCCAGGTCACTGCTATCACTAGGTCCCAGACAAATGCTCACAATGATCTTTCAACTGCCCAATGGAGCAAGGAGACCCCTGATGCTGATTTGATTACAGCTCAGAAGGGGGATCCAATCATTGGTAAGTTTTACCAACACCTTGAGGACCCTGAGAACTTTCCCCTGACGGATACCGATTACATTGGGAAAGAGGACCTAAAAGTGTTGATGAAATGTCCAAAAATGTTCCGAATCCAAGACGGTTTGCTGGTAAGGAAATCCAAAGCTGGCCACGATCAGTGGGTGGTTCCTACCTCATTCCGAAGCCTGATGTTAAGTCACGCCCATGATGCGGCCACCGCCGGTCATAGGGGGTTTCACACAACACTGGAAATCTTAAGAGAGGTTGCATACTGGCCACACATGGGGCAGGAACTTGACCAATACTTGAAGGGGTGTCTTGTGTGTGCACAATTTCAGCCATCATCCCTCACGCACCGTGCACCCCTCCAAAAGAGGGGGATGACATTGTCATGGTCAGATTTGCAAATCGACTTTGTAGGCCCTGTAATCCGCTCGTCTAGAGGAAACAAGTACATGTTGACCGTTACATGCTTGTTTACCAAGTGGGTGGAATGTCTCCCAGCCCCAAACTGCAAGGCAGAAACGGCAGCTGCCTTGATGATTAACCACATCTTTTCCCGTTTTGGTCTACCTCAAAGGATTGAGTCAGACAGAGGTAGCCACTACACCAGTGAAGTGATGACAAAGATGTGGGAGATACTGGGGGTCAAGAGAAAGCTACACATTGCTTACAGGCAAGCTTCTTCTGGAGCAGTGGAACGCTACAACCAGACAATTGTGAGCATCTTTAAAAAGTTTGTGGCAGGTTCTGGGCCAAGTTGGGATATCCGATTACTTCTGGTCCTAATGGCCATCAGATCTACCCCTTCATCTGCAACCAAAATGTCACCATTCGAGTTGATGACTGGGCGCAAGATGGTGCTTCCTCAGCATTTGCTCTACAGGACCCAAGAGCAGACACTGATATATGCCTCCACAACTCATGAGTATGTGGAGAATTTAAGTAAACACCTCCAACATGCTTTTGCTTATGCTCAGCGGAATCTAGAAAGATCAGCTGAGAGTATGAAGACCCACTATGACCTGAAAACTTCCAGGAAGGAATATCAGGTGTGGGACCGGGTCTATTTATACAATTTCCAAAGGAACCAGGCCAAACAGCGAACATTTTTGCCTACATGGAAGGGACCGTTTGAAATTATAGACAAGATCTCCCCTGTGGCCTACAAGATCCGCATCCTCAAAAGCGGTTTGGCAGAGGGGGAAGACAAGTGGGTCTACATAAACCAGTTGAAGTGTTGCCATCCCATGCACACTTTGCAGCAACTGGAGGAGTCCTCTGCAATCCCAGAGGGTACCGCTCCAGAGTAATTCAATTCCAAACCTAAAATATCCTACATATAACCTATCAAATTCTGTGTTTCTCAAGTTTATGTGTTCCTGTCGCTTAATTTAAAAAAATGTGCATGTTCATATCTGTTGAGTTCTAAAATATATATGCCACCCCACTATATCAATGGTGGGGGAGAAATGTCCATGAATAGGTATTGCCGCTCTCCCTTTGTCGTCCTAGGAGAAAGAAAACCTGGAGACTGGCCAAGGAGGACGATCCGGAGACCGGGAGCAGAGACGCAAGGAGCCCGGGGTACCGCCCAATATTCCCATCAGGACCGGCGAGGAGACCCGATCAATCAGTACCGGATGGAGGAAAAGATGCTGAACTGTGCCATTTGCAGAATTGGGAGAAGATTATGCGGACATACCAGTACATGGGTCAAAACACTCTTTGCACCCGACTCCCTATCTACTCTTTAAAGTGCAGTCGGGTGGGGGGGCTTTGTTGGGTGTCCTGACCCGCGTTTGAGCTATCATGCTGCAACATTTGGTGCTGTGGGCTTAGAAAATCCAAGATGGCCAAAAAGCCCACATGTGTGCCAGAATCCAGGAGAACCACGCAGTTTGCGCACACAAAGGTGGTCACCCAAGGTGCCACCCATTTTTGCCTATGTTGTGAGCACAGAAGGGCACAGAGCCTAAAGCCATTGTAAAAGGGGCAATGCTGATTGCCAAAAGCAACCCATAACTGTTGGGAATTCGTTTTCTTCAGGTCAAACATGGCTAATTTATGGGCACAAAATTATTTTACTGCAGAACTACACCAATGCTATTTGTTGAACCTGGACAATATACTTCCATGTAATATCTCTTGTTTAAAATGCTTGAATTCAAGACTGATCAAAAAAAAATGCATGCAGTACCCGCTTTTGACTGAGGGCGGCGCTAGCGGTCTAAACTCTGACAGGGAAACTGCATGTCAGGAGTTGCAGGAGAGGCCTTTACATCAAAGGCTGGGAGTTAATTAAAATCTTAACCACATGCTGTTCCCAGAAGACAATCTGATTTAATTAACAGGCCAAAGGCTGGGAAACCTCTCACCTCCAGAGATTCACACCAGGAGTCAGAATCTCACATGACCTTTTGATTGATAGAAGGCAGACTGGCTGGCAGCCTCCTGGAGACCACACAATAGGCTCTTGCACTTGAATAGAATATGTTGATTTTGACTGTTTCCTGTCAACAAAGGCCTGCCTGCCAGCAGAGGCATGGTCACTGACCCACCCAAGTCTTGGAGGCGGACTCCAACACTCTGAGAACTCAATTGAAAGCAAAATATATATTTTACAGAAACACGGATAACTCTTTGTGATCAAATGACAGGAATTTATAACTTTGAGAGCCTTCATTTAAAAAATGTACCTTCGATTCAAGCCCAAACTCCAATTTGTGTGATGTTCTGGGACAAAACCCCGCTATTTATTGACACCACATACTCTGTGTTTAAGCTAGAGATATGGGAATTTACTGGAGTAGGTATGGACAGCCTGTGTATATGTGTATAACTTTTAATGAAGAACCAAGGTTGCATAACCCACTAAAATCGAAAATAAGTTGCCATTTTGAATGCAAGCCCTCAGGAAGAGCAGATTTGGGACAGAGACTACCTCATGTGATAGGTAATATGTACATGCAATGACAAACCACTATGTATTTGAGAAATGTGTATTGTGATCAAATATAGATTTGTGTGCAATTTGACAGGGGTGTATCCTTTCTGCAGACCATAAAACAGCATCACCATGACACACATGTCCTTCCCCCAATCAAAGCAGTGCGGAAAGCTGGGCCAATGACAAGTAGAAAGGGGCAGGCTTAGCTAGGCCCAGGCACACACCCACTTTCAAAACACATAAAAAGAGACTACTGGGACAGGTGGAGACATTCAATTTCATTTGCTGCGGAGCATGCTGACCGACGACTTCACATCCAGAGATCCAGACTTCAAATCCATCAATCTCCAGAACCTGTAGCAGTACCCAGAAAGCAGAGCAGTATCCAGACTCCAGAGAGGCTAGACCAGCAGAGCAGAGCTGACCCCGACCGCTGTTCGCAGAACCAGAGAGCTGACCCAGATCACTGTGAAGTGCCGAGACCAGAACCGGAGTCCAGTCCAAAACCTGACCAGATCCATGGCGAGGCCTATTTCAAAAATATATTGTGAGTACCTAGCAGAACTGTGCAGAACCAATCTCTTAGTTAAAATAATCTAATCCAAACTATTTTAATCTAACCAGAACTGCCTCCTAGAAGTTGTCACTTGTTATTTTGCAAAGCTGTCACCTGTCATTTTCTAGCTGCAAGCTGTAACCTGTCGCTTTGAACTTTTAAAATTTCAAATCCGAAAAACAACCTTCACAAAATCGTTCATAACTCCGTAACCGTTTGGGCTAGGAACTTGGTTTAACTTTCCTCTTAGAATCTTACCTTTCCAACAAGCCTAGAACCGACTTCCTACTCCTTATACTTTCTCCGCAATCACGATTCACGCATTCGCGAATTTTGCCGCGATTTGCTATTTGGCCCGATTTCTTTAGTGTAAAAATCAGCAGCTTTTGCCTGAACTGCCCAAATTTCGTTGCCTCTTAAGAACCATCCCTGAATCATTGCTAGAGTGAGCCTGAACTCATATTAACTAGATGCCACTCACCCTGAACATTCTGCAGGGAATTAAAAGCATTTTCAGCATATTTCTCACTGCATTGTCTGAAGTGTGATATTAATTATGAATTTATTATAAAGTGGGATATATATATATTGTTTACATTCTCAAATAAACTGTTTAAACTTGCAAAACAGAACTACTTCTTGGCTCAGTGGGGTCAGGGGGGTTCCAAGAGAGGGGTGTTATATAGGGGTAGTCATCCAGAACTCATGAACTGGACATAAAGATATATCATTAAGGGTTTCCATTCAGTATCCCAGACTAGGCATTGACTTAGCTGTAGCATTCCATTGAGAAGGAGCTAGCAAACTAAAAGAGTGAAATCATGATTGGACACAGAGGGGACGAGGAACTGATAAAAGAAATTGAGACTTAGAGCGATGAACACATGCTTGAGAATAAAAAGAGCCAACAGAAGAAAGTTAAGAGGGGGAACGGTCATAGAGAGTTTTAAAGACAAGATAAGGAAAGGTAAATTTGAGACAAGAGGGAAAATAAAGCCTTCCAGCCGTAGACAATGGCAGAGAAATAGAGTCATGAGGGTTAAAGAAGGTATAGGAGATGAATAAAAACATTAAAAACAGACTTTAAAGCGGTCAAGCGAGAGACAAGGAGTCCAAAGATTGTGACAAAGCAATAGAATAATCATGAAAAGGTAAGTGATGAAATCAAAAGCTTGTGATGATAGCGACAAGCAAGTGAAGTAATAGAGATGTGATGAAAAAAGGATAAATCAGTATCAAGATAAAGACCAACATTATGAGCAGAACATGAAATAGGTAGTTGTGAAGTAGAAAATGAGACAAAAGATGGGGGAAAAGGAGAAGGAATCATATTAGCAGGAAAAAAGAGAACTTCAGTTTAAGTAGCATTTAAGATGAAAACATGATCTCATAGCTAGAAGACACAAGGCAAGATTGCTATGAATAGAAGAAGAAAGGGAAGAAAAAGGACAGAATAAGCTGAGTATTAGCCACATAGAAATTATGGGATGTTCCAAAAGACGAGATGATAGCAGCAAGAGGAGCTGTGTAGAGAGAGAAATGAAAAGTCCTAAAACAAAACTTTGCTCAACCATGACAAGTGATCCGACTCCTTTTTCGGCACTGAGAACTCCTGTTAGTATTTTGCAGAGCTGATCTGTGCACCCTGGCCCTTTTCACAAGCATTTCTTTGGCAGCATATGTGGTCTTCCTCGTGCTCGGAGTCTGCCTTCCTTGCCTCCCATTGGCCTCCTCCACCCACCCCTCGTGGCCAGAACACTGGCTCTGCATCGTAGTGGCATTCAAGTAGATCCAAAGTGATGTTTTGGCTCAGTTGATTTGGAGAAAACCTGTGAGTATTTTGCAGAGCTTTTCGGTGCTCCAGAGCCCTTTTCACAAGCATTTCTTTGGTGGAATTTGCTTTCCTTCTCTGTGGTCTTCCTCTTGCCCAAAGCCTGCCCTTTTTGCCTCCCATTAACCTCCCCCACTCACCCCATGTGACCGGAACACTCGTTCTGCATTGCATTGGCATTCAAATAGATACAAAATCTCTATTGGGCTCACTCGACTTAGCGCCTGTGAATATTTTTCAGAGCTGATCTGTGCTCCCTCAACATCTTCAAAAGCATTTCTTTTGTGGTATTTCTTTTCTCCTACGTGGTCTTGCCAGGCTCTGAGCCAGCCCTTCTTATCTCCCATTGGTCCCCCATCCGCCCATGTAACGGGAATCCCCGCTGCATTGGAGGGGCATTCAAGTAGATCCAAAGCATCCTGAAAACCTATGAACATTTTGCAGACCTGATCTGCGCTCCTTGACTTTTTTCACAAGCATTTATTTAGAAGCATTTGTTTGTCTTCTCTGTGATCTACCCGGGCTCGGACCCCACTCCTAGCCTCCCATTGGTTGCCCCACATGACTGGAACACTCGTTCCGCATTGGAGAGACATTCAAATAGATCAAAAGTGTTTTTTGGGTTCACTCGACTCAGAGAACACCTGCGAGTATTTTGCAGCGCACTCGCTGACCCTTTTCACAAGAATTTCATTGACATCATTTGTTTTTCTTGTCCATGGTTTTCTTGAGCTCTGAGCCCACCCTCTTTACCTCCCATTGGTACCCCCACCCACCCCACGTGACCAGAACACTTTCTCTGCATCAGAGTGGCATTCAAGTAGATCCAAAGTTTTTTTGTGTTCACGACTTGAAGAACACCTGTGACAATTTTGCAGATCTGATCTCCGCTCCACTCCCTGACCCTTTTCACAATAATTTCATTGACAGCATTTGTTTTTCTTGTCCATGGTCTTCGTGGGCTCTGAGCCCAAACTCCTTGCCTCCCATTGGTACCCCCATACGCCCCATGTGACAGGATGACAGGAATCACTCAATTTAATAGCTCCTGAATCTAAGTGCAATTCCCATTACAGTGTATTTTTGGAATTTAGGTGTATTTCCAATATAGTCATGTTTTGAATCTAGCTACATTTCCAATATATTCATGTTTTAAATCTAGGTTCAGTACCCATTACAGTACATGTTGTGAATCTAGGTGCAGTTCCCCAAAAATGCATGTTTTGAATCTAGGTGCATTTCCCAATACAGTTTGATTTTACTTACATACATTAATAATATGGATGGTGTCAAGAATCAACAAGGGGGTGATATGCAGACCTTTCTGAGTAAATATTAATGTGAGACAGGGTTATTACGTTGGACCTATGTCGGTTTTATTATTTTTACAAGGTATAGGCTATGACGGTCAAAGGATGGGTGGTTGTAATAGTTTGATAGTATTTTATGGCAACAATGTGATATTGATTTGATAATCCCTGTTGGCATAAAGGAACAAGTATATGTTTTACATATGTTTTGCACAGACCAAAGTCTTAAGGTTAGTATGGTGGCACTCTAGATTAATAGAGAGGAAGTTCAACTGGTGAAATATTTTAATTGCAAAAACAAAGAGGTGATGGCTGGAAGGTTTAGAATTAATCTTAACCACTGGCAACGCTCTGGGCAACCCTCCAGACCACCGTTCTTCGCCTGCCAAGCCATTACAGAAGGGAAAGACCATATGCAAATCAGGCTTGGCCCCACCCCAAAAGGGGCAGTCCAGCCCGAACTGCTAGGCCACATCCCTTCTGCACGAGACCACAAGCATCCCCAAACATGTTTCGCCCTTGTTGGGGCTCATCAGTGAGGAGTAGCTTGGGTCTCTAGGCCCAGCAGGCACGGGACCCACGTCTGGGCATACCCGTCCCACTCGGGGTGACATAGCAAAAACAAAGAGGTGATGGCTGGAAGGTTTAGAATTAATCTTAACCACTGGCAACGCTCTGGGCAACCCTCCAGACCACCGTTCTTCGCCTGCCAAGCCATTACAGAAGGGAAAGACCATATGCAAATCAGGCTTGGCCCCACCCCAAAAGGGGCAGTCCAGCCCGAACTGCTAGGCCACATCCCTTCTGCACGAGACCACAAGCATCCCCAAACATGTTTCGCCCTTGTTGGGGCTCATCAGTGAGGAGTAGCTTGGGTCTCTAGGCCCAGCAGGCACGGGACCCACGTCTGGGCATACCCGTCCCACTCGGGGTGACATAGCAAAAACAAAGAGGTGATGGCTGGAAGGTTTAGAATTAATCTTAACCACTGGCAACGCTCTGGGCAACCCTCCAGACCACCGTTCTTCGCCTGCCAAGCCATTACAGAAGGGAAAGACCATATGCAAATCAGGCTTGGCCCCACCCCAAAAGGGGCAGTCCAGCCCGAACTGCTAGGCCACATCCCTTCTGCACGAGACCACAAGCATCCCCAAACATGTTTCGCCCTTGTTGGGGCTCATCAGTGAGGAGTAGCTTGGGTCTCTAGGCCCAGCAGGCACGGGACCCACGTCTGGGCATACCCGTCCCACTCGGGGTGACATAGCAAAAACAAAGAGGTGATGGCTGGAAGGTTTAGAATTAATCTTAACCACTGGCAACGCTCTGGGCAACCCTCCAGACCACCGTTCTTCGCCTGCCAAGCCATTACAGAAGGGAAAGACCATATGCAAATCAGGCTTGGCCCCACCCCAAAAGGGGCAGTCCAGCCCGAACTGCTAGGCCACATCCCTTCTGCACGAGACCACAAGCATCCCCAAACATGTTTCGCCCTTGTTGGGGCTCATCAGTGAGGAGTAGCTTGGGTCTCTAGGCCCAGCAGGCACGGGACCCACGTCTGGGCATACCCGTCCCACTCGGGGTGACATAGCAAAAACAAAGAGGTGATGGCTGGAAGGTTTAGAATTAATCTTAACCACTGGCAACGCTCTGGGCAACCCTCCAGACCACCGTTCTTCGCCTGCCAAGCCATTACAGAAGGGAAAGACCATATGCAAATCAGGCTTGGCCCCACCCCAAAAGGGGCAGTCCAGCCCGAACTGCTAGGCCACATCCCTTCTGCACGAGACCACAAGCATCCCCAAACATGTTTCGCCCTTGTTGGGGCTCATCAGTGAGGAGTAGCTTGGGTCTCTAGGCCCAGCAGGCACGGGACCCACGTCTGGGCATACCCGTCCCACTCGGGGTGACATAGCAAAAACAAAGAGGTGATGGCTGGAAGGTTTAGAATTAATCTTAACCACTGGCAACGCTCTGGGCAACCCTCCAGACCACCGTTCTTCGCCTGCCAAGCCATTACAGAAGGGAAAGACCATATGCAAATCAGGCTTGGCCCCACCCCAAAAGGGGCAGTCCAGCCCGAACTGCTAGGCCACATCCCTTCTGCACGAGACCACAAGCATCCCCAAACATGTTTCGCCCTTGTTGGGGCTCATCAGTGAGGAGTAGCTTGGGTCTCTAGGCCCAGCAGGCACGGGACCCACGTCTGGGCATACCCGTCCCACTCGGGGTGACATAGCAAAAACAAAGAGGTGATGGCTGGAAGGTTTAGAATTAATCTTAACCACTGGCAACGCTCTGGGCAACCCTCCAGACCACCGTTCTTCGCCTGCCAAGCCATTACAGAAGGGAAAGACCATATGCAAATCAGGCTTGGCCCCACCCCAAAAGGGGCAGTCCAGCCCGAACTGCTAGGCCACATCCCTTCTGCACGAGACCACAAGCATCCCCAAACATGTTTCGCCCTTGTTGGGGCTCATCAGTGAGGAGTAGCTTGGGTCTCTAGGCCCAGCAGGCACGGGACCCACGTCTGGGCATACCCGTCCCACTCGGGGTGACATAGCAAAAACAAAGAGGTGATGGCTGGAAGGTTTAGAATTAATCTTAACCACTGGCAACGCTCTGGGCAACCCTCCAGACCACCGTTCTTCGCCTGCCAAGCCATTACAGAAGGGAAAGACCATATGCAAATCAGGCTTGGCCCCACCCCAAAAGGGGCAGTCCAGCCCGAACTGCTAGGCCACATCCCTTCTGCACGAGACCACAAGCATCCCCAAACATGTTTCGCCCTTGTTGGGGCTCATCAGTGAGGAGTAGCTTGGGTCTCTAGGCCCAGCAGGCACGGGACCCACGTCTGGGCATACCCGTCCCACTCGGGGTGACATAGCATAGTGATGAGCCCCAACAAGGGCGAAACATGTTTGGAGGGTCTGGAGGGTTGCCCAGAGCATTGCCAGTGGTTAAGATTAATTCTAAACCTTCCAGCCATCACCTCTTTGTTTTTGCTATGTCACCCCGAGTGGGACGGGTATGCCCAGACGTGGGTCCCGTGCCTGCTGGGCCTAGAGACCCAAGCTACTCCTCACTGATGAGCCCCAACAAGGGCGAAACATGTTTGGGGATGCTTGTGGTCTCGTGCAGAAGGGATGTGGCCTAGCAGTTCGGGCTGGACTGCCCCTTTTGGGGTGGGGCCAAGCCTGATTTGCATATGGTCTTTCCCTTCTGTAATGGCTTGGCAGGCGAAGAACGGTGGTCTGGAGGGTTGCCCAGAGCATTGCCAGTGGTTAAGATTAATTCTAAACCTTCCAGCCATCACCTCTTTGTTTTTGCGAAATATTTTAATTACCTTGGGATAAGAATGGCAATCAATGATTAATGCTCAGATTGTGTGCACCGTAGTAAGTGTGTGTTTAGTCAGAGAAATGGGGCAATTCTTCTAATTGCATGTAGATTTGCAAATGGCATGTACAATACAATACAATTTGGTGGAAAGTCAGTATTGCAAAGCAAATCTCAGGTCTGCACTTCAATTCTATATGGAACCAAGCTTTAGGGCCATGTGCTGGTATCAACGCTGGAAACAGGGGAAATATGCTTACTAAAAAAGAATGTTGGCCATCCCGTAGGGAACATGGGCAGCCCATGTGTACTTAGATCTTGACCTGTGCTCCATTGTCTTTGACGCCTGTCCAATATTAATACAATTTCAGCTGTGCCATGCCGCTATGTGGTGAATGACACATCTTTCCACAAAGGGATTTTATGGGAAATCACTGAATCAGGTGATGGCCCATGACAGAAGTGGCTATTGTTCATTAAATCCAGTCTAGTCGATATGGACTTGATCTATCTTTTGAATCCAATGTAGTTGTTGCTGATTCCACCCGTCATAACAATATCCTAAATAAGTTAGATGAATACAGAATTAATTTCGTTTTTTTCAGGTAAGGTAGGTGTCCCACTCTCTTGTAATTATCTACACATCAAAACACTTTAGGGGAGTGAAGCACGTTTTAAATCATTGACAAACCCTGAAAAATAATGTAATTTACCAAAGCTAAGCTGAATATTTTTCCAAGTGGTTTCCTGATTCTACAAGTAAACATTTGTATTTCACCAATATAGAGTATGAAACACAGTTTATTATTGTTGTCCCGTATATGCTAAGGCTAGTAGGAAACTCACCCTTGCTTTTTTATAGTCTCAAATAGGATTGAACGCCACCTTGGAAACATCTATGATGTTTTTTTAAATTATTACTTTTTTTCTGATATTGTTGTATCCATTGGCATTTTCTTGATTGTGCATGGTTTATTCTAAGTATACAAACTTAACAGAGTGTGTTTGGCGGTAAATATGCGAGCATTGAATTGTGATTTGCACTGTTACTGCATTTGAACTGCAGTCTTTTTTCTCCCCGCATTATCTGGATGCTCTGGCAGGGCTCTGCAGACTCTAGATCTATATAGCCGCTCACGTGCAGCGTGAAGTGGAGTGTGTAGCAGAGTGTGTTTGGCTGTGAATCTGCAAGCATTTCAATCGTGATTTGCACTGTTACTGCCTTGGAACTGCAGTCTTTCCTATCCCTGCATTATCTGGACGCTCTGGCATGGCTCTGCAGTCTCTACATCTACATAGCCACTCAAGCAGAGCGTGAATCAGAGTGTGTAACAGTGTGTATTTGGCGTGAATCTGCGAACATTGGATCGTGATTTGCACTGTTACTGCATTGTAACTGCGGTCTTTCTTCTCACCGTATTATCTGGATGCTCTGGCACAGCTCTGCAGACTCTACATCTACATAGCCACTCACGCGGAGCATGAAGCGGAGTGTGTAGCAGAGTGTGCTTGGCAGTGTTTGGCGGATCGAGGGGGCAATCCTCCTCTACATTTTTCTCATAAAATACTTGTTTTCTGACCAATGTATAACCAACACACTGGTTTCATGCTTGTGTCATTTTGCACTGTATGTGGAAGGAATTGTATCTGCACGGTAAATGCTTGGATTATACCTGAACCATTTGGATCATAAAAACAAAAGGTAAGCTGCTGTTGTGTTGCACTGTGAGTATGCCAGGAAAGGCTATGAGTAAAAACAAGCACGATAATTTAAGGAAATGAAAACCATATAGTAAAAATATGGGACATCAACTCAAAGAACGTGATGCACCAATTAATAGTAAATGCAATAAAGATAATGAACCTTTGATTAAATCCACCTAACAAAATATTAAGGCGCAAGCTATACAAAGTCCCATGCCAAATTACTGACTTCTTTAAGCCTGGAAATTTAGAGTCAGTTTGTGCGGCCAATAAAGATATACCTATGGCGATTGCGAAAATTCATGTTAATAATGTGAATGTCAATATTAGTTTGTTATCCGCCACATCCTTGGAAATGATTGATGACAACTCATTACTGGACCTCTGGTATCGATTGTGCAGTTCTAATAGAGCTGCTGTTGAAGCTGAGGATGCCCGTACAGTTCATTCTAATGGAAAATTTGAAGCTGTCATCCAGGAGTTGGATCACAATCATTCAAGAGCTTCCCCTCGATTATCGAGCACCACCACCTTATTCCCAATGGCTTTGCCTACAATCCATAAATCTATTGAGGCATCACAGAGAATGAAGTGATAAACATTAGTGAGAGAAGTGCTGCTCCTAGGTACATAATGATACCAAACTGAAAGATGGCATTCCTGTAGCGAACGGTATGCTAACTTCAAGTAGCCTGATGCCCTTTGCACTGAAAATATTGATAACATTATGAGACAGGATCTATTTCCAATCCCAGAAACATAGTGAGATTTTAGAGACACTATCTACATCATAAGGACTCGCTAATGCAAAGTGCTGGTAAGGCAATGGAAGCAGAACCAATGGTCAAAACGATCGAAGCAGCTGTGGAAGATATGTCCTCTAGGAATCATGACCTATCCCGAAACACATTTAATATATCAGAATCCCCGTTATCTTATCCTACTAATAAGCAAGCTAGAAAACAGGCAAAAAAAACATAAACAACAAATGGAAAAGCCATCCTCGCCTATTAGTACTGACGATGTAGTACCCAATCAATGCCAACCTTTAAATTCTACAGCAACCTCGTCAAGTGTACCAAAAGCTAAATCTAGACATCTTCACAAGCGAGAAAATCAAAGAAGAAAAAGGCAAACACAGAAAAAAGGCACTTTGACCAGTTGGATGCTTCAAGATAGCAAACTAAGTAACACAGAATTATCTGAGGGGATGGCGAACCAGACAAATCAAACTGTGTGTGAGATGAATAATGGGGCAATCCCTCACTCCAGTCTGGTGGTAGCAGCAAAGATTACAAATGCAGTTACTCAAAGTGATCTGGTTGATAAAGAATTGGCCAAAGAACGTGTTTGTCCGCTAAACAATTGCGTGGTAACCATAAGTGAAAACACGGACAAGAGAACAAAGAAACCCATAAACAGATCTGCGCTGGTTGATCTATTCACTAAAATACCTATACTAAGAATATTGAAGTCCTGTGACTTTGAATTTATTCAGCCAATAAAACGAGACTTTGGGGCTACAACATTAGTGCATTGTGTCCTCCCTGCGACAGCTACCCTTATTCGATCTCGGGAAGAATCCCTGGAATTCCTTCAATATGAACTAGACAGGGAGATTCCAGTGTCCAACCAACTTTCTCAATGTGAATGTTGTTGTATGTCTAAATCTAAAGCAGTGACGATGCCCAAAGTAGAGCCTGAGGCTGTTATTGATAACCTAGCGTGCTGGAGATGGCTGAAGAATTTAGTGAGCCAAATGGAAATGGCGCAACCATGAGTGTGTACGATTGCCTCATGGAATACGTCATTTCTCATCCATTTTCTTAAATTGTGTTCATCTCTTGACCGTCTTATTGCATACTCTATATTTATGCTGCAAGAGAAATGGTTACTAAAGGATTACCATATAGATACCTATTGCATATTCCAACATAATGCAAAGAAAGGAGCCAAAGGTAGACCACATTGTGGTCTTAAAATCGGTGTAAATCATGACCTTCATGCACTGAAATAAGACCCAAACAAATTAATGAAAATGTATTAGCTACTCAAGTAAAGGCTAAAAGTATCTCGGTAACCCCTAACATACTAATCATCAATATCTATGATCCACCAAGCAGAAAATGCACGAATGAGATATTATCACAGAATGGATTTTGATCTTGGGTAATAATATAATCCTTGAAGGTGACTATAACGCACAGTGCAGGATCACATTGATGATTGAACATTTTGATAACTTATCGTCGACAAACGTGATGGTTAAGCCCACGCACATTGTAAAGAGTGTTGCTTGGAGGAACTTTATGGCAGAATGGGAGATATGGTTGCTTAATGGGACAACAAAAAGCGACAACCCAGGCAAATGATTATGGTTTAGCAGATATGTGGCAATGGTCCTGCGCTTGATTGCATAGGTGATTTTGGTGTGACTCAGTTACAGTATAGTGACCACTCACTGATATATGCTGAGCTAAATATACCCCTTCCGGGTGCCAATGAAGGGGGGCCCAAAATGTTATTGTTAATAACAGTGGCTCTAAATTAAAATGGAATGTGGTAAAAATAAAAAAAAGACACAAAAAATGTGTCAACCAAATGATACTTTGAATTTTGATATCAATGCTATGAAAAGTGATGAAAATAAGAATGTTATAAAAAAAACACAACAGAAGTGTTTTTATCTCATGGAGCCCCTGCTATTGCCACTTGGAAGGGTTTCAGTAGTTCTAATGATGGTGAGTTGATGGTTGTGAAGCATCTCCATCGGAAGGAGATGCGCAAAATAAAAAAAAGCAAAATCTATCTGTGAATGTCTACCATACAAAAAGGAAAAAATTGAATAATATCTATAGAGGTTGGCGAAAATGCAGAAAAGACGAGAAGATACATGCAAAGTGGCAATCGATGATGGGAGTTCTGCAAGGAAGGGATACTTGCTCTCTGTGGAAAATGCTGAATAAAGTAAGAGTAAATTCCCTCCTGCAACCATTGAACTCGGTAGGTGAAGAGAAATGGGTGACATAGCTCTAGAATATTATGTATGAAGAGCTCCCGGATACTAATATAGTTAATACTCTGAATATGTGGCCACTAACATTTTCAAGGAAAAGCATCAAAGATATAATCTATAAGTTTAAAATCTCTAGAGCCCCTGGCCCGAATGGGTTAGCGTCAATGGTCATTAAATACGAACCGATTAGCTGGTCTTAGATAATATACATACTATGTAAAAAAGTATGTTTTGAAAAATATATGCCATCCTCTTGGAAGACCTCTATACTAATACTCTTACAAGTCTGGCACGAGAACTGCTCCAGAAAATGATCATTTAATTTCTTTACTTCATACAACCAGTGAGGTAATACAGCCATAGTACTGGACCATTTGCAGTGCTGGACCAAAACTAATAACATTTTACATCCATTCCAGTCTGTGTTTGGAGTTGGCTCTAGCACTATGTATAATATATGTCTCCTAGATGCAAATACAACAAGAGCAAAACACAGTACCAATCCATCTGTCTATGTCACGTTCATAGATTTCTGTTCAGAATTCGATAGTGTCAACCGACCGAAGTTATGGGAAATACTATCTGAAATTAAGTGTCCGAGTTGGCTACTGGAGATTGTAATTAAGCTGTGTTTTAAATATGTATATGACAATACCCCTACCTAAATGAAATTCTAAATCCACCAGCAGGGGAAATATATATATACATTGTTTTTTAAAAGGAGATAGATACAAAATAACACTAATCATCTCATCGGACCCTGATTCCCCGGCACACTAAGTACTGACAAAATAGACTGTATGCATTGATATATCAAAACTCATGGTGTAAATGTATTCAAAATCAATTTTAAAACATAGATTGACCCTAGAACATTATACAGTGGATACAAAAACTAATACATCAAAAATTCATCTAAAACAACCTCACACAATTCGACAGACACAAATGACAATACACTGATATATTCAACATTCTAAATGTGTCGTCAAAATTATTCCCGACATGTTTCTGTTCTTCCAATTCCTCAAAGGGTGAATATTCTTCAGGGGAAACTCTTTAAAAACTGTAGACAGCTTTAACACCGTGTTAAGGGGGTCATTTCAAAGCATCACACAAATGGATGTCAATACACCTAAAATACAAAAAAAGGGGGGACTTAAGGTATGGGTCAAGTATTACAATACTAAATATATCATCACACAATCCAGCACCAACTTCCAGAGTGTGGAGACTAGAGGCGTGGTCCACAACTAGACCACCCTCCACAGTTCTGGTAATGAACTCCAAATTACCTTCACTGGCGTAATCCGACGCTTCACCACTTGCACCAATTCCTGGATGCATCTACTATTACCACAGGTGCAAAACGAGTCACCTCAGTATTCAATTGAAGGCATTGCAGAGACAAACAGACCATATACCAAGCTCTTAATACAGGTACAGTCCACGTCATGCCAAAGGAGGCATAACATCACAGACAAGTAATCCTGTTAACCTATATTACCTTGACAATTGTCTGACTACGAATGCCCAAAGTAGACTTTCATAGGTACCACAGGTACAGCCTGGCTCGGTGTAGCACCACATCATCTTAGACAGCACCTAAAGGCAACAATCAGGTGAGGCCCATAAGTCATCTGCCAAAATCCTATAAACACTTAAAACTGTCCTTTAACATGCTGGACAGCAAATCTCGACTCTAGGATAGTCACATGGTTAATCCCGACACCGAAACACCAAGTGCCCATTAATTACAAATTCTGTAATTACCATCAATGTGATAGATCACCGCCACATAGTGTATTCAAAACATCCTCATGTACCCGTTAATTCCAGATATTATAATTCTGTTCCGTATGATACAACACAGCCATGTGATGAATTAAACAAATGCTTAAGGTGTAAGAGTTAAAGTCAAACAATGGGGAGACTAAGCCTGTGCAGTGTAAAACTTATGGCACGTCCGGTGGAATGCAGCTCTCTCCTCGCCAACCAGTTCAATGCTGAATCATCAGCGAAAAAGGACTCTTTCACTGTGGCACGTATCGTGTGACATAAAAAGAAGACTACGACCTGGGCAAGTGAGTCACTACCACAAAAAAAGGGACTAATGTTGAAAAAATGCCCGCGGCCAACAACAAGTATGCACAAACGGGACCGGAATCTAAATCAGGGAAAATGCTATTTGACTACACCCTTTACACGTGTTGAGTAACTACACAAGGGGGTTTTGTTTTTTAGAAGGGGGAGGGGGAAGAAGAGAATGGGGCAGCATTGCCCTCAACATTACGTAAGTTTTCACAAATTGAGGGCAAACAAAACAGATTCCTAGGGCGGATATTACAACAATAATGAAGGCATTAGGAATGTTTTTCACTTGATCAGACATGTAGGGCAGAGATTTATTTTTTGCCACATCCTTGCATTATTAGAACTAGGGAATATTAATCCCATCCGATCTAAATATCACAACACATTATGAGCCTGTAACCACATTTCAACGGGTGTGTACATAACAAGCATTGTAGCATAGGTGGAATTCTAGGAGATGTCAAACCCACCCTAAGTGTACAAAATCACTCTTGTAACAGTTACTAGACAGATGTATGCAGACATTTTGCATCTATAAATATCAAAATATTGGTGGCAAACCCCCAAGATAGTGGTTCATCGCATATTAACATTAGTCTCCTCATCCCAAGTTTGAACCAGGGCGATTGATAGTATATCCTACACAGTTGATGTCACCACAGGTTACATTACAAAAGAAAGTAGCTCAATAGGTTAACAACCCAGCCTCTATGGTGCTGAGTTACAAGGGCCATAACTACAAAAAACACTGTATCTATAGTTCATACTAGGTTCACACAATGCCATCAATGCCCTCATTCAACCGACTATATTGCTCTGTAGTTTGAAGATTAACTTCTGCTCAAAATTAAGCAATTTACGGTCAATCTCTAACTTGCTGCTCCCATGTATCTTTTTCAATATTAGCCATGTAAAATTTGTATGTAAATTTCCAAAAAATACTTCACCAATGGAGCTGTAATTACATAGTTATTTATACAGCTGCAGTGTTCGAACATGCAAACCCGACACTTCCTATCAGTCTTACCTACATAATGTAGGACGCAAGGACAGGGAATCAAATAAATTACATTCTGAGTGTTGCAATTTGTCATTTCATTGAGATTCCACAACAGGTTGGGTGAGATTTGAACAGTTTTATTTCTCCTCAGTTTGTCCACACATACTGCGTTGGCCACACCGGAAATGTCCCTTCACCTCTGGCAACCCCCACAGAGTAGTTTGCCGTACCTGCCTAGTCTCAGAGTCTGTAACATCGTTTCTAACAAGCATGTTCCATAAGCTCTGGCTTTTCTTGAAAGCTACCAACCGAGGAAGAACTTCTTTACCGTTATAAGCTTTTTTCCAAGTTTTTTTCATGTTCGTTTTGATCTTATAAAACAAATTGGAGTACATATTAACAAAAAGAGTCCCAATCTCTCTGGCCTCTTTGTGGGCTTTCTCCAAAATGGCTTCCTGGTTATTATTATAGGCCCTCTGAGAGGCGTTCCTGATCACTTTAGGTGGATAACCCTTGACCAGCAATTTTTGTGTCAAAATGTTTGCACTCTTACTATAGTCTTCCTCAGAACTTCTATTCCTTTTTAACCTAAGGAATTATCCAAAAGGCAAATTTGTTTTCATGTGTTTTGCATGATAGCTGCTGTAGTTAAGCAAAGCCTTTTTTGTCAGTGGTCTTACTGCTAGGCAGAAACCTGTGCAGTTCCCTCTGGGACCACTGCAAAAGATTTAGGACTACAGGTGTTTGGCAGTAAACCCACTTGGTAGCAGTCTGTACCACACAGATTCACTTGGTAGCTGTGGCTGAGCAGTCAGACTTCCCTCAAGAAGAGTTAAGCAGTATGTGGAGTATACAATATAGGGCAATTCTTCACAGTAAGACAAGCAAACATGCAACAAGACTCAGTGTAAAGATATTAAGGTATTTATTTATAACGGAACATCTATGGAAAACACTTTGGCACTATCACGGCAAACACTTCAATCACAATTACTCTACGAAGAAGAACGATCAATCCCTCTAACAATATTTCGACAAGTCAAGGTTCTACCAGCATCACTTATTTCAGACAGAGGTGTATGCCTCAACCTAGATGGCACTCTAATATTAGTTAGGACGGGAGAGAAAGAAAATAAGCAGGTTACGAAATCAACACAGTTCAATACTTCACGGGAAAAATGCAAGGCAAGAAGGCACGAACCACAATAGATCATAAAGTTCAGAGGCCAGGCCCACTCGGAGAGAGGCAAGGCGATATGTCCCAAAAAGTCTCTAGCGGAAATGCGTTCGAGTCTTTGTAGCAAATTGTTATCGGCAGATTGAACCAGTTCAGAACAATACGTGAGAAAGCTTGGAGGCGACCCAACGGAAAGGAGAGGATTAAGACACCTCACTCGAACCGATCGAAAGGGAAGCCAGGCGGACACGGTACCTTGTTTGTGGAGAGACAGCTCCGGCGGGGGCAGTTGTTCCTGGTGGTGGATGCACGTCGGGTCTTTGCCAAGAGTAGAGATGATCTCGTCGTCGAAGAAAAGTGAAGTCCGGTGCACCACCAGGGAAGAGACCAGCCGCGGAGTGCTCCGTCACAAGGCACCACCTTTTGGTCGTGGTACAGGGGTAGTGGCTATCCGGTTGCCGAGGTGCTCTGCACGGGCAATTCGACCACTGCGTCCTGAGGCGAAGAAAAAGCAAAGGGGACTGGTTGTTCCCACCAGTCAGGGGAAGAGACTCTCCGGCAGGGAGATCTCCTCTTTCGTCGGGAAGTGGTGAGTCGGTTCCGCAGGGCTCCACCGGAGGTGTCGTCATGCAGGTCGGCTCAGCGTTACCCTCGTCGGATTCTTAGGTCCTGTGGCGACTTCTGAAGATCCATTCCCAAAAGCCCTGCTTTTATGCAGAAAACCCCCATTCATTCAGCCTAGCTGTCAATCAACACGTGCTAAGTGGTGAGCGGGGAGGCTCACCATTTGGGCCAATCACACCAGAGTGCGTCCGGAGTTGGCAAGGCAACTCGGTCCAGGGTGCCTAAACCCCCTCCCACACCCCTGTGGTAACCCAGACAGAATGGCACCACTTTGGAGGGTCTCTGTACAGAGGCCCGCCAAAAGTGGAACAAAGGGCTCAACCTTTGGTTTAGGAGTCACAGAGACGAACACAGACGCCATTTTAAAAACCGAGTTCTGGCAGAAAATACCATCCGATAAACTTATTTAAGATAAGTAGACCGGTGGTACGTTAAAAATTAACAAGGAAAAGTATCAATCTCCAACAATGGGACGAATCCCATAGGGTTATGTTTGGGGTCGAACATAACAAGTAGTTTCCACTGCCACCAGCCAAAACTCGACGAGGGGGGATGGGACAGTGCCCCCTCGAGTAACAGATCCAGGAGTAATCGAATTACCCCTACTAGTACGTCCACAATAAGATGGTTTGTACTAGTCCTGTTAGTAAATTTAGGTCTAGTAAAGCCAATGGTGACTTTACATGCCCGAGGAGACAGTAGTCAGTCCCTGGGTATGGAGTCTATGGTGGAGGTCCGCTAGGACGCCCCAGTGTTACGGCACGTAGGGTGCGGTGTAACACACATAGAAAAACATATGAGACCCTATGGAGTAAAAGACCACATAGCCCATAGAACACATTGATTTCCAAAGGAATTACACACATTCATGTCCAAGAGTGGGAGAAAAAGAGTCTCACTCTTGGCAGGATGGAAAAAACAAACTCCAGACATCCAGCAAAGCTGCTGGGGAACTCAATAGGTTAGGAAATTCAGCCTAAACAGAGAATTCTCCCTAACACTTACTATATGGTTTAAGTTTCAACACACCCATGGAGTGGAAAATGGTGATGTCCAAAAAATGTCTTTCACAATCACTGATAGATTTAGTAAACTTCAAGCACCGATTCTGTTGGTTCATCCAGTCAGCAAAGCCATTAGCTTCTTCCAAAGTCCCATCCCAAACAATTAGAACATCATCAATATAACGTAACCACTTCCTCAATAGATGGCCAAAAGGGTTGGTGGCACAATATATGACAGACTTCTCAAAGAAATTCAACGTACAAATTAGCCAAATTAGGGGCCATGGCTGCCGCCCTCCGGTCCCCTTATATTTGTTGAAAAAACCTACTATGAAACTGGAAAAAGTTCTGAGTGAAGGTGAATTTGGTACACCATTAGGTGAACCTGTTGCACAGGGGGTGTCCGTCTTCTCTACTCAACAATATCTCTTCTATGACATCTAAGGTCGCTTTCTGGGGTATCATAGTATACAGCGATTGAATATCCAGACTGATAAGTAGGGACTGTCCAGAGACAAAGGTTACATTCTCTATCTTATTAATAGTAACAGTAGTGTCCCTGAGATAACTCTGCATCTTAAGGACAAAGGGTCTCAAGTAAAAGTCGACAAATTTGGATAGCGGTTCCAAAATGGAATTAACTCCAGAAACAGTAGGGCGGCCAGGAGGATGTAACAAATTCTTATGTATTTTGGGTAAGATGTAAAATACTGGAACTCTCCCTTGTTCCCTGATGAGGTATTCATGCTCCCTGTCTGCTAATCATTTCGGATTCAAAGGCCCTCAAACCTTTTTCTTTCATGGCCTTCATCAACTCGTAATTAAGCTCCATTCCAAAAACAGCGCTCAAATACGCCTTGATAATGAAGGCCGATTGATTAGACCTATTACGATCAACAAAGGCGTAAAACAAAGCTGCTTGTTAGCGGCTCATTTATCCAATCTTTACTTAGCGTGACTAATAGAACATCTTGAAAACAGCACGAATTGTCCAGCTAAATTTCAATCAACAATGGTCACAGCATTACTTTATGCTGATGACCTTGTTATTGTTGATCATACATATAAGGGTATGAAAGCAATACTAGAAGAGCTTGGGCGATTTGCTGCAGAACATTCATTGAGCATTAACTTTAAAAAAAACAGATAATGCTGTTCTCAATACCTGGGTGTGATTATGGACAGTGGATTTTGATATCGCCCACTAATCGAAAATAAGATACAATGAGCTAAACAGATAACTATGCTCATATGTCGTTTTGTTTCAAAATATGCTGGCTATTCCTTAAAGGGTATTATAATGCTATATGTGCAGTGGCTCATACCAGCGATTGCCTATGGGTTGTAAGCCCTATCCATCAAAAATGTATCTTGGCTAGCTAAGATAGAAGGATTCATCTGGCAAACTATCCTCAGTCTACCACCTTCCTGCGCTATTCAATATATTAGAGTAGAATTTGGATTACTATCATTAAAAGCCACTGTTCTTCAACATAGAGATCTACTGCCTTTGAAGTCTATTTGTCATCCTGAGAGTCACATGCTCGAATCTTGGAAAAAATGTAATTCAAATGAAAAAGACAAATTGCTCCATCATATATGATGGAATATGTAGACAATCGTACACTCAACTAAACTGGTCAACTGATTGAACTTGTTGTGGCTAGTATAGAACTGTCAAATTTGCATTTAAGAAAAAAAAAACTGGAGAAAAAAGATTGGGAAAAGAACTTAACACATATGAACTTACTTCATAACTATCATCAGTTGGAGGGAATTGTGCAAATCTATCTCCGACCACAAAGGTACCTAATACGCTGCCCTAATCTAAATGTGCATAGATTTTGCCAATAATGAGGACTAAACAACTGCCTGTTAGAGCAATGTATGGTGCCCAATGGCAATTGGCCAAAATCCATCGCTATTGTCGTATTTGTAAATTAGCTGAAAATCTTGAGACAGTAAGGCACATTCTGACTGGGTGTCCAGTATTTGCATCAATATATATGTCCACATGTGGGCGATACGTTCATCAATATGCCACTTTCCAAACTGAGCACGTTTAATATTATTGTCTTAATACGCACACTGAATCCATGCTCATTGCACGTTATAGTGACTGCCCGCCCCCCCTCTGATTGGCTCCATTGCATGTCCCTCTGGACTACCCGACGGCTGCTCTCCCCGCTCGCCTCTTTGCGCAGCTCCTGGGGTTGAGAGCATCTTACCGGGCAGGCCAGCTGCAGGATTGAAATCCTGCAGGTCCATCTGGGCCACAAGTGAGATATTGTTTGTGTAATTTGTTTTTTACCTTTGTTCGCGCTCCGAGCGCGTGGTTGTGTTTCTCCCTCCCCCCTCCCCTTGCAGCCTCTTCCTGGTGCCCTCCTCCAACCCGCCTCCCTGCCCGCACCCCCCCCTCTGGGTGGCTCCATCGCGTGTCCCTCTGGACTACCCGACGGCTGCTCTCCCCGCTCGCCTCTTTGCGCAGCTCCTGGGGTTGAGAGCAGCTCGCCGGGCAGACCAGCTGCAGGATTGAAATCCTTCCGGTCCATCTGGGCCACAAGTGAGATATTGTTTGTGTAATTTGTTTTTTACCTTTGTTCGCGCTCCGAGCGCGTGGTTGTGTTTCTCCCTCCCCCGTCCCCTTGCAGCCTCTTCCTGGTGCCCTCCTCCAGCCCGCCTCCCTTCCCGCACCACCCCTCTGATTGGCTCCATTGCGTGTCCCTCTGGACTACCCGACGGCTGCTCTCCCCGCTCGCCTCTTTGTGCAGCTCCTGGGGTTGAGAGCAGCTCGCCGGGCAGACCAGCTGCAGGATTGAAATCCTGCCGGTCCATCTGGGCCACAAGTGAGATATTGTTTGTGTAATTTGTTTTTTACCTTTGTTCTTGCTCCGAGCGCGTGGTTGTGTTTCCCCCTCCCCCTCCCCTTGCAGCCTCTTCCTGGTGCCCTCCTCCAGCCCGCCTCCCTGCCCGCCCACCCCCCCCCCTTATCTACCGACCCTCCTGGGCAGCCCCACTGCACGGCAGCCCCCACGGCTAAGGGCCCCTCAGGCAAAGGGCGGCTCCTATAGCTGCGGCTCCCACTGTGTCTGCAGGTGTCCGCAGGGGACGCTTGGCGCTGGTCCACCTTGTTAGCTCCACCTGTTCCCTCTGCCCGCCGCACCTACACCTGTTCACTTCAGTCGCCCGGTGCCCTGAATTCACTTTGCCCTGCAAATAGTGGTAAACTAGGGACTTTCTCTCCCCCCGCAGGATTTTCAAACTTAGGTGGCCTATCCACTGGGTACCTGTTATTCATTACTGTGTTCACTGTGTCCTGATTGTGTGGTAAACTAGGGCTTGTCGCTCTCTTCCGGTCTGCTTGCGCTTGTCCTGCCTCCCCCCCTCCTATCCCATGGTGCTCTCTATCTCTCCTATCTTTCCTAACTGCTTCTCCATTGACTATCCTGCTCTCCACACTAAATCTGGTAGGAAAAAGTTTAAAAAGGACATCCTGGTCTCCAACCCAGGCCTCCCTATCGCTGACACCTACACCAATGCCTCATCTAAGGAAACTCTCACTGACATCCTCTTTTTCGTGCCTTCGCCAGACCTATGGACCCTTCATATGGTCTCTGCGCTCTCTCCTTTCTCCTCTTCTCCCATTAATGGCGTCACCCGTTGGGATGTCCTCTTGGCCTCCTTCCACTCCTCTAAGGCCATCATTAATGTCTACGCTAATGGGACCGTCTTGGTCCAAGGCCCTCAGGCCAACCTTCACCTCTTTGATAGACGCTTCCCGCGCCTCATCAACTTCCTTTCCTCTCCTGCTGTCCCCCCTCCTCTGTCCTCGGCTACCTTGCCTCTACCCTCCCTCCCTGCCCCCTCCCTT
The DNA here is from genome assembly GCF_040938575.1 of Ambystoma mexicanum. Taxonomy (NCBI): domain Eukaryota; kingdom Metazoa; phylum Chordata; class Amphibia; order Caudata; family Ambystomatidae; genus Ambystoma; species Ambystoma mexicanum. Next base: position 628,837,305 of record NC_090937.1, read on the forward strand.
GCTCCTTCTTCACCTCCACAGGGAATACCTCTGATCTGTACCCCTCCCCGGGAGTCCTTTAAAGATGGCAACCTTCTCCACATTGCCACTCTTAACTCTCGCTCTGCCGTCAAACATTCCTCTGATATCTGCCGCCTTCTTGAGGAACTGGACCTTGACGTACTCGGTCTCACTGAGACATGGTTCACGGCCAGCTCTGTCACCAGCTTTGACACACTCCTACCTGACAGCTACAAGATCCTCTCTGTGCCCAGGCCCTGCCGTGCTGGGGGGGGGGGGTGGCCTTTATCTTCCCTGAGTGGATTCCTGCCACTGCTATTCCCACGCAGACCTATGGACCCTTCATATGGTCTCTGCGCTCTCTCCTTTCTCCTCTTCTCCCATTAATGGCGGCACCCGTTGGGATGTCCTCTTGGCCTCCTTCCACTCCTCTAAGGCCATCATTAATGTCTACGCTAATGGGACCGTCTTGGTCCAAGGCCCTCAGGCCAACCTTCACCTCTTTGATAGACGCTTCCCGCGCCTCATCAACTTCCTTTCCTCTCCTGCTGTCCCCCCTCCTCTGTCCTCGGCTACCTTGCCTCTACCCTCCCTCCCTGCCCTCTCCCTTGCTCCTTCTTCACCTCCGCAGGGAATACCTCTGATCTGTACCCCTCCCCGGAAGTCCTTTAAAGATGGCAACCTTCTCCACATTGCCACTCTTAACTCTCGCTCTGCCGTCAAACATTCCTCTGATATCTACCGCCTTCTTGAGGAACTGGACCTTGACGTACTCGGTCTCACTGAGACATGGTTCACGGCCAGCTCTGTCACCAGCTTTGACACACTCCTACCTGACAGCTACAAGATCCTCTCTGTGCCCAGGCCCTGCCGTGCTGGGGGGGGGGGTGGCCCTTATCTTCCCTGAGTGGATTCCTGCCACTGCTATTCCCACGCAGACCTACTCCTCTTTTGAATGTCTTGTCTGCCGACTCTCTCTCTCTCCTAGCCATTCCCATTACCATGGCTACTATCTATCGGCCACCTGGTCAAATTTCCGCCTTCCTCTCCGAGTGGGCGGACCTCTCCTCCTCACTCCTGTCCTCAACCACTAAACCCCTCATTCTTGGAGACTTCAACATCCACCTGGATGCCTCCTGTCCCCCCTCTGGACTCTTTTGTGACCTCTGCGACTCTCTCTCACTCTCTATTCTCCCGTCTGGGCCGACCCATTCTGCAGGGTACACTCTAGATGCCCTGATGTCTTCTGACCTTCCCCTCTCTGTCCCTCTCTCCACTCCTCTCTCCTGGAGTGATCACTTTCTCTCTCCACTCTGCTATATCTGATACTCTTGATATCCTTGCCCCTGTCATGAGAATCCGCCTGAAGCCCAAAGCCAAATGCAACTCCTGGTATGACTCGGATCTCGTCACCCTTAAACGCAAGTGCAGGGTGGCAGAGAGGAAATGGCGTGCTTCATGTACATCCTCTGACAAACTGGCCTGTCGCCTGCTCCAAAGGCAATACAGGCTCTCTGTTCTCACCAAGAAGAGAGCCCTTATCCAAGCCCGCATCACTGCGGCATCTAACAATTCGGCCGAACTCTTTAAAATCTGCAAGGAACTGGCCAACCCTGCTGCAGTATCTACCTCTCCTGTCCCATCCCAGGCCCTCTGTACGGCACTGGCCTCCCACTTCATTTAAAAAACTCAGGACATCCTGTTCTCACTCTCCTCATATCACCTCCCCCCCTCTATTCCCTGCCCATCCTCTGGCACTTCTGCAGCCACCCCTCCTCTCCCCTTATCTGCCTTTCCCCTTATTTCTGCTGACGAGGTTTCGAGACAAGTCTGATCTATGAAAGTCTCATCAAAACAGGTCCACCCCTGTTGCTCCAAAACTATCAAGGACCACATCGACTCCTTGGCTCCTGCCCTTGCTGACTTCTGCAACCACTCCTTCGCCTCTGGAGTCTTCCCATCCCCTCTCAAGCACTCCCTTGTGCACCCCCTTCTTAAGAAACCCTCTTCCGACCCTTCCTGCCCAGCTAACTATCGCCCAATCTCTATCACTCCCTTCCTGGGCAAGCTCCTGGAGAAACTGGCCATCTCCCAGCTTAATCTCCATGCTGAATCTGTTGGTAGCCTTCATGACCATCAGTCTGGCTTCAGAGCCGCCAGAAGCACGGAAACTGCTCTCCTGAACATCCGTGAGGATCTACTCTCGAACCTTGACTCTACCATTCCATGTGTTGTCATTTTGCTTGATCTCTCTTCTGCCTTTGATACTGTCAACCATACCATCCTGCTCAACCGTCTCCGTGATAACCTGGGTATCACTGGTCAGGCTCAGGCTTGGCTGCCCTCTTTCCTCTCAAATCGACCCTCCCAGGTACAACTGGGGTCTTTCCTCTCTGAAATCTTTTTCTCTACATGTGGTGTCCCCCAGGGTTCTAACCTCTCTCCCTGGCTGTTCAACCAGTATCTGGCATTTCTTGCAATCTGCATCTCTGCTCTCTGCCCCACCTTTCAGTGCTATGCGGATGATACCCAGCTCATTTTCAGGCTACCCTCGGCCTCCTCTTCTCCTTCCCTCATCTCTGACTGTCTTTCTGCTATCCATGAATGGTGTGCCACCAACGACCTCTGCCTTAATGCCAGTAAGACTGAGATTCTACTCATCAGCACACCCACTCCCTCCTTCCCTGCAGCTCTCTGGCCGGCCTCTCTTGGCCCTCTTCCTGCTCCTACCTGCAAGGCAAAAAACCTCGGGGTCATCTTCGACTCCATACTCTCCTTCTCTCCTCACATTTCTGACGTTTCTAAGAAGTCACACTACCAGCTGCACCTCCTCAGAGGTATCCTTCCTTTCCTCTCCTTCCTCCAGAAACTCACTGTCTCCAGAGCCCTGGTTCTCTCGAAGCTGGACTACTGTAACAGCCTCTATCTAAATCTGCCTGCCTCTACTCTCCGCCCGCTGCAACTCATCCAGAACAGGACTGCGAGACTTGTCCTTGGCCTCAAGCCCAGAGACCGTATCTCTCCAGGACTGAAATCGCTACACTGGCTCCCAGTGGCTGCGGGGATTAAGTTCAAAACCCTCTACATTGTCCACAAGGCCTTCTGGAACCTTGGGCCCAAATACCTTCAACTCTCTCTTCCTAAATATCTTCCTTCTCGAGCTCTTCGCTCATCCGCCTCCAACTCCCTCTGGGTCAGCCGCTTCTCCAAGCAACGAGTTGGGGGGAGATCTCTCTCCACAGCAGGGGCCTCCCTCTGGAACAGCCTTCCTGCCTCCCTGAAACTTGAGGAGAACCATCTCTGGTTCCGGAAGCACCTCAAAACCTTCCTCTTTGCTTCTGCTTTCTCTCCCCCTCTCCCCTGCTAAATCACTGAAACTGTACTGAATCAGCAACTGGGCCACTCACCAATCTCAGTCCTTGGCTCAGCCACTCTCCCCTGCACTGCCTCCCTGGCAACCCCTGAACTGCGGGACTGTCTCTGTATCCCTACAGCCCCCCTTCCCAGCACTTCCCTGCACTTATACTGCACTTGCCACCAGCTGTCCCTTATTATTTATCTTGTATTTTACTAATCACTTTGTACTGCACTTTCCCCTCTCCCTTTCCCCCCTGCACTTTTCCCGTCCCCTCTACCCATGCACTTGCACGATCTGAATGACACCTGGCCTAGTAGGATCGTTTGTCTGTCTCCCCTTGTTCCCCCCTCCCTGTCTCGTCGCGCCTTGAAACACTTGTGTATAGGCGCGTTACAAATTGCCATATCATATCATATATCAATACGCACACTGAATCCATGCTCATTGTACGTTATAGTGTCTGGCTTATAGCTGTGGCTGTTCTTGAAACATATAAAGGTGAAGAAAATGTAAACCAAGTGATGGTAATGTAATTTTGATATGTATACATGTTAATGATTTTTTTACACGTGAGCATCTATTTGTGAATCCTGCTGTTTGCCAAAATTGAGTGGTAACACTGTAAAGTATTGCTGTAGATAATAATAAGTGTGAATTTGACCTTGATAAGGGTCTAATAGTAAAATGTTTGTATGTTTAGTGGAATATGAGCTTAAGATAAACTGTATGAATTTTTATATGATGTTTTTGATATGTTTTATTTAGAAAGATAATTGTAACAGTTGTAAAGGTTCCTTCGAACTAAAGACAAATATAACAATAAAATGAATAAAATATACAAACTTCACACCTTTTTTATATTTTTAACTTTGCAGTTTATTTTATTGTACAGATCAATTTTGCATAGATCTGTACATTATATCTTGCAATAGAAATATTTTATACAATTCATTATTATAGAAATATACTATTTCTGAATAATTAATTTATGATGGTGATCATGAGAACCTACAGCCTGTTCATTCCTTCCCTTTCTCTTCTGGCTGTCACCCACTTCTGGGATCTACCCAATTTGTTTTACCTGTTCCTAAGAAGTTGTGAGGTAACCCAGATCAGCCGGTTTTTTAATCAGTCAGTATCTCCACTCCACAACTTCTCTAATATCATGAAACCTGTGTTATTCAATCGCTTTACCTGCTATCTTGAATTCCATCTCTCTGACTCATCTCAATTAAGGTTTCATAGCTGCCACTCAACATAAACCAATCTTTTTTACACCTCAGCTCATCACGCAAAATTCTTCGACATTTTTAATATGCGTGACCTATCTGCTACCTTTGACCTGGTTGGTCCCCTGACTACTCCTATCTCACCAACCTACAAATCCAGGTGACTGCTCTCTCCTGGATTCCTTTCTGACAGATCATTCTTCATCTCTTGTGGCAAACTATGATGTAACGTCACTTCCTTATCTGTCAGCGTTCCTCACACCTCCCCTAAAATGGTCTCCACATGCACCAAGGCTGGTACATCTGCTGTTTTCTTTGACAGTGAACTCAAGCCCTATCATTATATTATCGATTGTCTCTGCAGCTGGACCAAGTCTACTTAACAATTTGAAAGATCTCCTACCTTCTCACATATAACTCATGTAAATCTCCACAACTCTACTTGTGCATTCTTTCTCATTCACTACTTCTTTATGAACTCCTCTCCTACCTTTACCTCCTACATCTACTCAAACTATCTTTGCTTAACTGTTCCTTCTTCAGAGTCTTTCTTTGTGTCTTAAAATCGATTCACACACTAAACGCTCCCTACCTATCATCCATCATGTCATCATATTGTCTACACACATTCTTTGTTTTCGAACAAAACTTTCACCCTTCCTAATCCTCACACCCCGCCCCCTGCTTCCTCTTCATTGTATTCCTCTTCAACTTGTCCCTCATTATTTGAACTCTTACCCCATTGACATTAAAAATACCACCCACATTGGAACCTTGTAATCAGCAGTTAATGACATTTCACATTCGACAAATACTCCCTTCCTCAAATGGCTGATCCTCTAGCTACATCCCCCTCCAGTTTCTCCTCCTCATCATGGCACTTGCATATTTCATTGTATAGTCCCCCACATCTTTTGTCAGTCAGCGCACAGATGCCTTTGGATTCAGAGCGCTCTATAAATGCCAAAATGTATAAATAAAATGTCCTTGCTCTATCTCTCATCTAACCCCACAAATACTAGTCGATCACTGTTTAATTATATTGCTCTGTAAGGCTCCTGGTCACAGGATTCTTTTGTACACAGTATGCAACTTATGAAACATTTTCGCCCAATCTAACAATACAATATTACAATAATGGTCCCCAATGGGCAAGGGCATGTCCTCAAACTTAATACACCGTCATGTCTCTACACGGCATGTGTCTATCCATGCTTGTGTTCATGGCATCTTCAGTACATACAAATAACCCAAAGAAATTAAGCAACCAGCACATAGTTTGCCTCCCCTCCACCCTGAAACAGCAATGACATGCTGGGAACAGTGAAGCTTATTTGTTTAAAGATCTTCTGTGAAGAGGTAAAATGGACAACTGTGAATACTGAGAAAATGCAGGCTCATGCATCAACTATTTAAAAAATATTTCACACATATGTACATGAGAGACTCAGAAACCGAAGTTAGAGTGACTCAGGGCTGCTGCAAACTGAATGTGCTGCACCCTATTGCTGCCCAGGTTGTTGCCCTTTATAAGATGGTAATAGACCTTGGAAACACAAAGCAGCAAATGCAATCTCAGACTTTTTGATGTAACTGAAGTTGTGTCATAAAGCAAAATACAGATCTCCTGAACATTAAATTATCAGCATCCTTTACGAATTACATAGCCCCCAGGATACAATTCAGAACAAAACTGGCCCATATGAAAGTCTTGCCAACTCAAATCGGAAGACGCTTAAGCGAAATATCAAAGTTCCTGTATGTATACTTTCAAATATTAGTCACTAGGAAAAAGTTACTCGATCTCAGCAATTGCTTAACAGAATTAAGCCTCAGGCACTCACTTTAAGACCAAGAACTGATCAAAATCTGATGTATTAACAGGTGTAATTCCTATTCTGAATACAACACCCTGCAGACATTTCTCAACAAAAAAATCCCAAAGGACATGGCACTCTCAATTTGAGATGACATGTTTCTGATCCGTGGGATATGATGTCACCTTTCTCTTGCTAATTTCAGTACTAGTTTACCTTGCATGGGGTGGTGTGCTGTATTGTTTCTCTCTGCTGCTATATATCTTTGAAAGATGCTACTGTGTTTTTTTCTTCCATCACTTTCAGATAGTTAAACAGTATTTAACTTGAACTTTCCAGAAATGGTGTTGATTCTTGCTATTGCATTATTGTGCAAAGAATTGTAGCCAGCCACAGAGTAGCAGGATTGTATGGCCTTATCCCACTGACTTGCATTTTAAATATATGTCTATGTTTCACATGTTGATGGACAATGACATTTTTGTTTTGTTTTACTGTCACATGGGTTTCAGTTTCCTTAGTATTTACTTACCAGCTGGATGTTAATGTTAATATTAATGTTAAAGGACATTTTTACCGCACACTATCACCACCGGAGTGTTCCCCTCGCGCAGTGTCGGCTCTGAAAGAGGATGGGAGGGTGAGTTAGTGGGAGGAAGCAGGAAAAATGCAAGAGAGCAGTGATGTGCTGTTGGTGGCCTCAGCCTGGTGGGTCCGTTGGCTGGGGTGTTTGTGGCCGGTGGTCGTTGTGTACTGTTGTGCAAGTCTATGTGTGTTTTTTGTTTTGTTGTTGCAATGTAGTGAAGTTTGTGTGGTTTGTTGTGCTGCAGGTTTGTGGTTGTGTTTGGTTTGGAGTTTGAGAGGTGTATGCAGAGGTGGAAATTGTTAGTGGAATTGGTTAGTTGGCATCTCTATCCTGAATTGAGGCGCTGGGCTTGTGTAGTCTCCCCTGATGCGCCTCTGTCCTGATTGGGCCCATCTTACATTCAATGTCCCTTTCACATCTGGCCCCCACGAGCCTCCCTCACAACCCCACCTGTCCTCCCTTCCTACTCATGTGGCCAGTGCGCCTGTCAATGTCCACAACATAGCTAGTGTGGAGATTTGCCAATATCTCGACAATTCCACAATACTGTGGTACCTGGTATCAACTAAGGGGGTCGGTTGAAGATGTTGGGTGGGATTGGCTGGGGTAGTTGACTCCGTCTCCATGGGTGTCACCTGAGTTCCTTCCTATCCAGTGTCACCCGTCCAGGTGCCGTGGGAGCTTCCCTGCCAGTTCTGGGGCTGTCAGTGTCCTTTCCAGATTAGTGATCCTTTTTCTCTGTTGTTTCGGTTTTTCAGTTTGAGTCTGTGGTGTTGAATAGCCAGGTTTTTAGTAATTTCCTGAATTTGTGGTTATCTTCGGTGTTTCTTATCTCTTTTGGGATGTTGTTACAGGTTTTTGCAACTAAGTGTTAGAAGGAGGTGCCTCCAAGTTTTTTTTTAAGGTATGGTTTTAGTTCCAGGTGGATTTCGTTGCTGGATCGGAGGGGCCTCGTTGGTTTGTAAATTGTTATTTTCTTTTGTACGAATTCTGCTCCTTGTCCAGTTATTGCCCTGTGTGTTATGCACATGGTTTTGAAGGTGATACAATGTTTTTCTGGGAGCCAGTGTAGTGTTTTTAGGGCAGGAGTGATGTGGTCTCTTCTGGATAGTTTGAGGAGTAGTCTGGCTTCTGCATTTTGGATCCGTTGTAGTTTCTTCAGGAGGTATTCTGGAATTCCGAGGTAGAGGCTGTTTGCATAGTCAATTCTTGAGATGATGCGGGTGACGATAGTGAGTGTTTTGTGCGTGAACAAGCGTAAAGGTAGGATTCCTCTTGCCGTGTGGAGGAGGAAAAAACATTTCTTCACTGTTGCATTTATTTGGATGCTAGATCAATTGTAATGGATTTGTTTTGTAATAGTGTATTAGTGTTTACATTCTTAAAAGTGAACCTATATGACACACACAAACTATGATAAGTTTCACTGGACCTAAATCTCTATAAACATAAATACCAAAAGGGACAGGGTTAAACGTCTCAAAATTGAGGTTTTCTGCAGACAGTGGAATTCATAGGTTCAGCTACTTCAAGAGATCCTTGGGAGAAAGCTAGATATGGACAGGAGAAGGAGCCCTTTAGTGACCTACATGTTGCATCCTCCACTGTAGTTGGGAAGGGTGATGTCACCATCCTTTTTTGGCAAACGTATTGGTGCACAATTATCCAACTGCAGGAGGAAGAAAAGAAAGATGAAGTCACGCTAAGGTTCAAATAAGAGAATCTTTGGTACATGTCATGTGTATTTATGATCCAATAACTGACCTTCCGTAAGTGAGAAAATAATAACTTGTATCTGCTCATGTTGAGCGAGGAACTCAATATAGTAATTGTTCATTTGCTCAATAACTCCTCAAAGACAACTAGAAGAGCAAACAAACCACAAAGTGCTCTCAGATCCCACATACAATTGATTAATCTAGTGACTGAATGAAGTTATACAACCCTAACTCCAAAACAATCACCATCCTCTTAGCTTCCCAACTATCACACTGCAGGTTACTCCTACTGCTTGTCCCCACATGGTTGATTATTGTCAATGAAGGCAATATTCCTTTTCAGGCCACCAAGCAACCACATTTCATGAAAATAAACAAATGAATGCCAGGATATTAGAAGTTGAAAGGAGATACTGAGATTTTATGCAGATACTCTATATTGTACAAAAATGGGAACTGCTAAATGTATGTTGTGAGTTTAACCAAGCTTTCAGTAAACACGCAGGATAATGAATAGGAATGAAAATGTGAAACAAACGATCAGGATCAACAGAGATTACAACGTCTTTCACGTTATCTTACCTTTTGTGACTAGCAGAACACAGGAAGCAACCATTTCAAAAGAAAGCAGCTTGGAAGCTCTCACAAAAATGGTAAGGCAAAGATGCTTCTACATTTTTATATGGACTGTCTTTTAGATTCTATGATTGCCTCTGAAGCAAAAATATAACGCTTCCTGACATAATTCATCCCGCCAAAGCTCTCTTAAGAATGAAAACATCGAGTAGATCTGCACATCTGTCACATTCGGATATGCAGCACAACGAGGACAGGAAATGCCCAGGCAAGATGACATCTCAGATTATTATTGAAAGGTATTAGGTGATCCTCATTTAGAATAATTATTTCGGCCCTCTACTGAAAATGGGCCAACCTTCTGTTATAAATAATCACTAAACTTAACAATGGGAATTACCCCTCGGATCTAATAGCAGACGATATATTAATTGACTTAATGTTACACATTGTATTGGGCATGGAAGGATGAAATGCTGAGCAGATCTGACAGAATTCAAACGCATGTTATGATAGGTTATTTATACGTGCTTAATACCCAGAGGTTTCTAAACATGGAACCAGGGATTGAACCTGTGTTGCTCCGCCTAGTTTTTCTTCCAAGGCGAGCATGTTGCCCCTGAGCTATCCTCCTGAGACTTCAGAAACATACATTTAAAAATGTTTTTATACTTATGGTTTACATCGAAACTTACACTGTCAAAGGTCATTGTTAAAACAAAATAAATTATTTAAACATCTGTATATAAAAGTTTTACATATATTACATTCCCTCTACTTAGATTAAAGCCATTTCCTCAATGCTTCAATTAAATACAAAATAATGTTAAAGCATGCATTATTTGTTGCATTATTATTATGTGCAATTCGAGCAAATTATTTAAAAAGTTTGCTTTCCTCGTCTGGAAATATCTCACAAATTAACTTGACTAAGGATCCCTGATTACCTGAAATAAGTTGCTGCCAAACATTTGTAGATGCAGTTTATTGGTTATCCACAAATTTAGAAAACATACTTCATCCTCAACACTGACATTCTTACATTCGTCAACAGACGTTGAGTTGTTTTTATTTGGCTTTGATGATTACAAAACCTACACATAGGGCCTCATTATGAGTCCGGCGGTAACTGTGCCTGAAATTCCGGCAGGTTACCACCAGACTCGTATTACCATTCTGCCTCTGTGATTCCCGGAGTTACCGAGGCATTACGACCCCGATGACCCGGGAATTAGGAGGCGGAATTCGGTAAATCCCATTCCCATAGGACTCAATGGGAATGGGGAAGTGGAAACACCGGCACCATCTCGTGATGGTGCCGGTGTTTCCACGTCCGCCTGCAGGGAATGACCTGCCGGGAATGACACCTCCCGCCTGCAGAACTTGAGATCACCCGGTCCGGAAACAACGGTGATGGCGGATTTACCGCCACCATTATTTCCAGACCAGGTGACTCGTAATGAGGCCCATAGTCTCCTTAGGGTTTAACCTATTTCTGACGGCAAGTATTTCCAAAGTTCGAAGTAAATTAAATCATAGTCTTGTAAATGTCCTCTTAAATTTCTCACCTGCGAATATTTGAAGATATATGTTGGTGTTATTACCCATTTTATGCCACCTGAGAAAACAGTTTGTAGTCTTAGGCCAACTCCCTGGTTACGGTCCAATCTAATTCACTTAGACTCTTTTGAACGAGGTCTGTGTTTGCCTTAAACACTTCTTGGTTCATACCGAAGGATGGTAATATAACTTCACATTTGTCCACATAGTCTGTAACAACTTTTGATTTTCTTCATCATCAAATAGTGTGTTCCGAAAAGAGTCTACAATCTTCCAATAAATTACAATACTGAATAATGTGTATAGAATTGCAAAGAAGATACACCTAGTTCATACCGAATGATGACAGTCAGAACCCCCCTGAGAGAATCCTAAAACCTTCCTCCAAAGGATACCTTCATGTTTGCTCAAAGTGCCCCCGTCCATGTTTTGCAAGATCTCAAAGCCATATGTTATACAGGAAGCAACTTTCTGTGTATAGAATTTCAACATCGGAACACTTCAAATGGATTTGTGTTTCTGGTTAATAATTTTCATTTGGGCCATAGATGTAATGTTATTTGCCTTAATCTACTAATTATTACTGTAATATTGTTTCTACAGTACAAGGAGAATCCCAAGTAGCCCAAATGTGTATTTCCTTCTATCTCCTTATTCTCTAAAGGCCGAAGAAAAGTACATAAACATTTATTGAAGGAGTAACATGCGATCTTGGATTAGGATGAAGTAATTAACAAAGCGAGTATTTTTGTAAATTAGCACAAACAATGCAAAGCACCCTTCAAGGTATGGCACATACCAGGCTCCCACCACTCCACACCTCAAAACAATACAGTTCTTAAGTACATGCAATCCCATTTATTTAACTTTCATTGAGATGTGTGAATGAGAGGCAGCGGATGCAATGCAGGATAGAACTGAAAGTCATAGGCAGTTTCGAAAAGCGTCTCAAGTGCATTTACAAAGTGTTAGAGGTAACGTCCAGGGAATAAGTGTGCATGTTCAGGTCCAGTAATAAGGAATAAACCGGGACAAATGAAAGAGGGCCTTCTGGAACAGCACACATACATGTCCAATTCAGAAAGGGAAATTAGAGGAAGACATAAGACCTGAGTGAGGCAGAGGTGGGAATGGAGAAGGAAGAGGTGGAATCCCTGGTCACAAACTTGCACATCAGGGCAACGGACAGCTCTTGGTGCACCAACATGTCAGTGAAGGCAACCTGTGATTTGCTATGCTACAGGCTGTCCTCCCCCATACGGCAGCAGAGAGGCCCATGCAGTGGGTTGAATGGTGCATCACTGCTGACGAGGCACTGGCACTGGCAGCACTGCAGCATTTCAAGCTACATGGTTATCCCTGGAAGCCTGCTCACAGGCCAATTGGGCCACCGTAGGCTTCTGCAGTGGCCACAGCTGCTACTGAGGCCTGCTCTTGAGCAAGCCGAGCATCCTCCCTGGCCTCTGTCCTTGTTGACTGTGCCTCTACCAGTAGGTCTTCCCTCAGCTGGTTGGCTGCCACCAATATTCGGTGTACATCCTCAGGGGATTTATGGACATTCCCTTCCCACTAGACGCAAATCATGCCTGGCCTGCCTCCATCACTGTCAGTCCCTCAATGATGTGTGCCAAAAGACTGGCAGCTACAGCTATTATTATTATTATTATTATTACAGGGTCAGGCACAATGGAAATACTAGATATATGGTCTGCAGCTGGCAGATGACCTTATATCCCTGGAAAATGTGCAGCACACTCCTAACCCGCCCTTGGGAGAGATGGCTCTACATGAGGGGTGGTGATGTCCTCCACCACAGCCTTGTATTCCCCAGGCCGCAGTAGCAGAATTTCACATGGGGCCATGTTAAGTGTCCATGGTGGTGACACTGCCCCAGTGTCCACCTTACTGTGGCCATGCATTTGTGATGTGCTGCCAGTGGAGGGCCCAGCCTCAATGGGATCAAATGGTGGTGGCAAGGGGTCCTGTGGAGCTTCACTCTCCTCGGTATCATGTTGCCCAGGTTGGCTTGCCCCGTCCATGGTGTTATCATCATCACCGTCATCGTCATCACCATCCTGCTCTACCTCAGTTCCAGCTCACTTCCCATGTGAGCGAGAAGGCAATGTTAGCATTACTGGTACATGTATCAATATGGGCACCATTAAACAATACAGCAAAAGTGCTACCCTGGCAGTGGGGAGTGCAATACACAGTCAACCCATGTTTATTAGTTATAGTAATGCGTACCAACAGTAATTGGCATGTAGATTGGTGTGACTTGGCCATGTCCAAAAACACAATATGGGGTATCTACGACAGCATTGGCAGAGGTAACTGGGCACTGTGCAGTGTCAGCCAGTTTATGGAGGTATGTCTTTAATTTATGGGACATGGACATTGTATTTCATTCAACCAAATTCCCAACATTCCCGTTGGTGACATTACTCTAGTGCATTTCTTAAACAGATTTTCCATTCACAGGTGTCACATGACAAGCCCAGTTTCACCTATCCTCTACGGTATGGAGATCTACACAACACTGTCGACATGCTGCATTTATCTACTCAATTTTGTCATGCAAGGGCCAGTTGTATGATTTTATAGACATGCAACAAGGTATAATTTTGAGTGATACTTCCATGCACTGTAAGAGGATTAACTTCAACACTACGGCTAAGTCAATGCCTAGTCTGGGATACTGAATGGAAACCCTTATTGATATATCTTTATGTCCAGTTCATGAGTTCTGGATGACTACCCCTACATAACACCCCTCTCTTAGAATCCCCCTGACCCCACTGAGCCAAGAGGTAGTTCTGTTTTGCAAGTTTAAAAGGTTTATTTTGGAAATAAAACAAAATATAGATACCACGCTTTTATAATAAATTAATAATCAATATCGCCCTTATAAATATAATGTTACTCAACAATGGGTAATCTGACACTAGCACACTTCTTTATAATCAATGAGGAGTTGGTGTAGGATGGATAAGGCAGTGAAAATACTTTTATGGTTTCAAATGGATGCAATGTTGAATGAAAATGCAGTACAGAAACTAACTAACATGGTTTCACAAGATATCATATGTTCACTTTTCCCCTGGTGGCAATTCACCCCCCCCCCCACCCTATATGCAATGCAAGGAGATGGAAGTAACACACACAGTTCTCAGGAATGCAATCAAATACAATACGAAATTCAACTCCCACCCCAGCAAGCTTAGAGAAAACAGGTATGAGTTTTAAAACACAGACCCAAGTGCTTTGAATGTGGTGGCAATGAAGTGAGAAATATGCTGAAAATGCTTTTAATTCCCTTTAGGAGGTTCAGGGTGAGTGAGAGATACTTGGGATGAGCTCAGGCTCACTTTAGCAATAATTCAGGGATGGTTATTAAGAGGCAAACACATTTTTAGCAAAGGAAAGCAAAAAGCTGCTATCTTTTTACAGGTAAAGAAATCAGGGCAAATTGCAAATCGCGGCAAAATGCGCAAGTGTGTGAATCGCGATTACGGCAAAAGTATAAGTAGCAAGTCAGTACTAGGTTCGTTGGAAAGCTGAGATTCTAAGCTTTCAGAGGAAAGTTAAACCAAGTTCCTAGGACAAACGGTTCCAGAGATATGAACAATTTTGTAAAGGTCGTTTTTCGGATTTAAAGTAACTCAAATTGACAGGTGACAGCTTTGAAAAGGACAGGTGACACGATTTCTAGGAGACAGTTCTAATCAGATTAAAATAGTTGGATTAAATTATTTTAACTAAGAGTTTATTTCTGTCACAATCTGATCTAAGTACTCACTCCTAGCTTTGAAAGGACTGGACCTCGCCACGGATCGGTTCAGGATTGGCTGTGGTTCCCTCGCCACGGACGGTCTCTGCACGCAGCGCATGGGTCAGCTCCGCTCTGCTGGGTCTGTCAGGCACCGGTTCTGCTCACAGTGTCTGGGTCAGCCACTGGAGCGGCCTATGGTTCTCTGGATCTCTGGTCTGCTTTCTGGGTGTCTCTGCTTTCTCTGGGTACAGCACTGCTTCTGGATCTTTCTGGTGCAGGGTTTCAGGCCAGAATCAACAGCTCAGCCCGGCTGTGAATAGTCTGCAAATGATTTTGAGGCCTGCTGAAGAGAACTCAGCTTGTGGGTTAGGCCTGTTCTTTACAAATTCTGAAGTAAAGTCTTGGTCTCTGAAGATTGATGGATTGAAGTCTGAAGTCTCCCGGCAGAGCGTCCCGCGGAAAGTGAAAAAGGGATCTCCACTTGTCCTGCACTGTCTGCTTTTATGTGTTTAGAAAGTGGGTGTGTGCGCAGCATCACTAAGCCAGCCCCTCTCTCAATTTATCATTGGCCAAGCTTTCCTTTCTCCCTTGATTGGGGGAACTGAGTTGTGAGTCAGAGTGATGAGGTAGATTTTATGGCCAGAGGGCCCTACCCCGTCATCTTTCCACACAAATCTATATTTGATCCAAATACATATTTCCCAAATACACAGTTGTTTTTACATCACCTACACACATCATATATCACATGAGGTAGGCACTGTTCCGACTGTGGTGTTTCTAGGAGCTTGGGTAAAGAAATGGCAACTTATTTTCGATTTTAGTGGGTTATACAACATTGGTTTTTCATTAAAAAATTATACACATATACACGGCCTGTCCATACATACTCCAGTAAATTTCCATGTCTCTAGCTTAAACACAGAGGGCCTCATTACGAATCAGGCATTAAGGGCGCCGACCCTTAACGCCTGATTCCGAGGTCCCTTTGCACCATGGTGAGTTTAACGCCTGCTTTTTGCAGGCGTTAAAATCCATGGCGCTAAGGGACCATGGTGCTAATTACGCCACCGTAATTTACGGTGGCGTAATTAGCGCCTTCCCCACTCCCATTATGCCCTATGGGGCAAAAATGGGAATGGGGAAGGGTAAAATGGGAAATGTGGATTTACCGCCCCACTCACCTTGGAATGGGGCAGTAAATCCGCCATCCACCATGGTGTAAACGCAGTTTACACCATGGTGGTAAGGGTACGACCCAGGCGGTAACTTACCGCCTGGCTCGTAATGAGCCCCAGAGTCTGTAGTATCAATAAATAGCGGGGTTTTGCCCCAGAACATCACACAAATTGGAGTTTGGGCTTGAATTGTGGGCAAAGTTTTCATTTTAAGGATCCCCAAATTTCACATTTCTGTCATCTGGTTACCAAGAGTTGTGTGAAACCCCCTATGACCGGCGGTGGCAGCATCATGGGCGTGACTTAACATCAGGCTTCGGAATGAGGTAGGAACCACCCACTGATCATGGCCAGCAAACCGTCTTGGATTCGGAACATTTTTGGACATTTCATCAACACTCTTAGGTCCTCTTTCCCAATGTAATCTGTGTCCGTCAGGGGAAAGTTCCAGAAGAAGCTGGCCTGTAAGCAATGTGTAGCTTCCTTTTAACCCCCAGTATCTCCCACATCTTTGTCATTACTTCACTGGTGAAGTGGCTACCCCTGTCTGACTCAATCCTTTGAGGTAGACCAAAAACGGGAAAAGATGTGGTTAATCATCAGGGCAGCTGCTGTTTCTGCCTTGCAGTTTGGGGATGGGAGACATTCCACCCACTTTGTAAGCAAGCATGTAACGGTCAACATGTACTAGTTTCCTCTAGACGAGCGAATCACAGGGCCTACAAAGTAGATTTGCAAATCTGACCATGGCAGTGTCATCCCCCTCTTTTGGAGAGGCGCACGGTGTGTGAGGGATGATGGCTGAAATTGTGCACACACAAGACACCCCTTCAAGTATTGGTCGTGGTCCTGCCCCATGTGTGGCCAGTATGCAACCTCTCTTAAGATTTCCAGTGTTGTGTGAAACCCCCTATGACCGGCGGTGGCAGCATCATGGGCGTGACTTAACATCAGGCTTCGGAATGAGGTAGGAACCACCCACTGATCATGGCCAGCTTGGGATTTCCTTACCAACAAACCGTCTCGGATTCGGAACATTTTTGGACATTTCATCAACACTCTTACGTCCTCTTTCCCAATGTAATCTGTGTCCGTCAGGGGAAAGTTCACAGTGTACTCAAGGTGTTGGTAAAACTTACCAATGATTGGATCCCCCTTCTGAGCTGTAATTAAATCAGTATCAGGGGTCTCCTTACTCCATTGGGCAGTTGAAAGATCATTGTGAGCATTTGTCTGGGACCTAGTGATAGCAGTGACCTGGATTTCCCCCAACAGGGACTCTATTTCGATTAGCTCCCCTTGGATGGCCCCGGTTTTGGCCAGCTGATCATCTAAGTCATTTCCAGTTTTGTCTGGTCCCTCTACTTTGGAATGACGCTTGATCTTTTTCCAGTAGATGGTCATCCCATTCGATGTGACCAGATCATCAATATTTTGGATTAACTTCCCATGTTTCAGGGGTTTGTTATTAGCGCATAACATGCCTCTGGTTTTCCAGTTGACCAGGTGCTCCACAAACCCGTTCCGTACTTAATCCGAATCTGTGATTATGACCAGTTCGTGGAGTTGATGCTGGACAGCAGTGAGGATGGCCTGATGCACTGCCATCAATTCTGCCACCTGACTACTTTGGGGACCAATTTTGTATCCAGCGGAGGGTTCTGGAAACTCCTTCACCAAGGCATTCCCTACGCCGGCCACCAGTTCTTTCTCCCCGTTGTTGTCAACATGGTACGAGCATCCATCCACATAGACAGTGGGCATTCCCTCACACTTGTCTTCTTCAAAGACTTTGTGTGGGGAATTAAGGTATGCCTCCATGTTGTCCTTGATTTTTAGACTTTCGTCCTCGAGACAGTTTTCTCTGGCACAATCATGCAAGTCAGCCAGACCATGCGCGAGGAGACTCTTCTTGTTTTGGCCATATCTGACCGTCACAGGAAAGCCTTGCATTGACAGAATCCAAAAAGTAATTCGGGAATTACTCACATTTCCGGCCCGGATTCTTTCACTTTGGAGATATTGCAGAGGCTGGTGTGGAGTCTCCACTATGATGTGCTCCCCCTGGATAAACGGGCGGTAATTCTTCAATGCCCACACCATTGCCAGGAGTGCCTTCTCACAATCGTTGAATTTTTCCTCCACAGAGGATAAAGTTTTGTTTGCATAGGAGATTACTTTATTGACCTTGTCATGCTTTTAGTATAATACTGCCGTCAAGCACGTATTAGAGAACCCTGTCTCCAGGAAGAACTCCTTGTTTCTGACTGGGTAAGCTAGGCAAGGCGCTAGTGAGAGGCTTCTTTTGAGTTGTCTTACTGCCTCGGATTGTTCTGGACCCCATTCCCACTTGACTCCCCCCCTTCAAGAGATGAATCAGGGGTCTAGTGATCTCTGCGTAGCCTTCAATGAACTTTCTGCTGTAATTAGTCAGTCCAAGGAGGCTCCTTAGTTCCCGCAGAGTTGTGGGGTCTTTCAGTTTCTGAAGTGCTTCCACTTTCTTTTCCTGGGGACAGAGACCCTGAGGAGTAATCTCATGCCCCAAGAAATTAACACGGGTTCTACACCATTGTGCTTTCTGAAAGGAAAGTTTTGCTCCGGCGGCCCTCAACTGTGTCAGAACATAACGGATCTCCGCTATGTGTTCCTCCACAGATGAACTTTTGATGAGGACATCAGCTACATAAGCCAGGTTACCCCTCGCACCCAGGTCGGGCATGGCCTTATGTAGGAAAATGTTGAATTCATTGCCGGAGTTGAGGTATCCGAAGGGAGTCTGGGTCCAGGTGTACTGCTGGCCCCCAAAGGTAAAAGCCAGTTTGTATTGGTCCTCCCTACTGACAGGCACGGTCCAGTATCCATTGGTCAGGTCTATTGCAGTGAATACTTGTGACCCTTGAATCTGGGCCAGCCCTTGGTCAATATAGGGCAGAGGCCATCAGGAAGTATGGACCCGTTTGTTGAGCTCCCTAAGGTCGGCGCAGAGTCTCCACTGGCCGTTTGGCTTCAATATTCCCAGCACCGGATTATTGAAAGTGCTGTGGACTGGACGGATTATTCCCCAGGACTCAAGGTTCTTAATTATTTCAGTAAGGGACTCCATGGATGCGAGAGGCAAGCAATATTGCTTCACAAACACTGGAGTCATTCCAGGGTCCGTGGGAATTGTTGTGGTGTGGATGTCGGTGCGACCACAGTCATATGAGTCTACCGCAAAGAGATCTTGGAAATCCAAGAAAACTTGTTTCAACTTTTGCCTCTGTTCCAGAGTCACACAGGGGTCAGCTAGGTTGACTCTCTCTTCCACCATCTGCCTGAAGCCTGGAAAGACTCCTGGTTTGGCTATCTCAGCGGCCTCCCCCAGCTGGGTGGAGAAGTCCCTGCTCAGAGTGCTGATTTGGACTGGAGGCTTCAGGTGGGAAAGGCAGCCCTCATGGACCTGGAAAATCACCTCATCCCTCCTGAAGTCACAAGTCACATCTTCCTTACCATAAGGGCAAGAAGTGTACACCAGGAAGTTACCCCCATGCCGGATAAAAATCCTGTCTGGTGTTGTGTCGTCATCACTGTCACTGTCAAAACAGTCCTTGCGGATTGGTCCTAACAGTTCATTTCCTAAATCAATGGAGAAATGTCGGATCTTCAACCGCCATTCCAATAATGGTGCCTGCGGCTAGAGTAATACTCTTTAAGTCGCTGTTATCCACCTCTATTGGAATGGTGTCATGTTCTATGTTGACTAATGGTGTTGGGTTTACCCCTAACCCTTGCTGTTGGAGAGAAGCATTTAGATGAATATAAGCATCAGGGTTTTTCAATTTTTGTCCTCTTTTAACTTTCACTACCAGGGAGATTTGTCGAGTCCTTTCTGGGATGGTGACTTCCTCTTTGATCTGAATTTCAACTGCATAAGGTAGCAATGGAGCTGACCTAAATGCTTTTTCTGAATCATCAAAGCCCATGGGATTATCCGCTAATCGGGACCAAGCTTTGAAGTTTATTAGGTCCAAACTAATGGCAAAGCGATTGAGAATGTCACTGCCTAAGTAAAAGGCGGCAGTGACGTCTCGCACGACCCAACAATTATGGACTATGCTCTTGTTGCCAATGGAGATTTTGAGCATACACCTGCTTGGCAGGAAAAGTTTGGAATTAGGTGCTTCCAGGTCCATTTCCCATGTGTCTATCAGTTTGAATGTGGGAATGGCTGGATCTTTTGGGAGTTGGCGGAACATGGCTTCGCTGATGAAGCTCTTACCGTTGTTCACACACACTCGAGCGAGAACAGAGTCCTTCCCATCGTTTAACTGAACAGGGATGAACAACTGCTCTCCAATTTGCTGAATATCAGCCAGGCTCTGAGCTGATTTCACATCTTTCTGGACTATAGGAGTGGGAGTTTATGATTGTGGATTAGTAAAGAATTTCAGGGTGTTTCCTTCCAGTGTGGAATACCACCTTAAACTGGAAGGAAGGTTGATTTTCAGAAATAGAGAGGACCCCCATCACCAGTCTGTTGTCCTACTGCTATTACTGTCACGTCTGGAATTTGGCTATTCTGGAAGTGAAATTCTACTTGGTCAGATTTTTTTTCAACCATGTGGCAGGTGTTGTTTAAACTAACATGGTTGGCACTCTGTTTTAATTTTATTGGTCGGCTAGTCTGGGTCCAGAGGACCTTGTTTACACAATCTATTAGGGGTGACAACCTTCTCAGGAGGTCATTCCCTAGTAAACAAGGGGTGCCCTCTGGAGTCACTACTATGACTGGGTGTTTCACCTTGTGTCGCCCAATTTTAATGTCCAAGTCTGCAGTCCCCTCAATGGGAATTTCCTTCCCGTCAAAGTTCTGCAATTGTCCAGGAAGAGAGGTGAGAGGAATTCGGTAATTCTCCCCCCTTCCTGCATTTAGTTCCTCAAAGGCCCTTTTGGACAGAAGGGTAGCTTGGGATCCAGTGTCCACCAGTGCCAAAATTGTACCCTGCCCCTGTACTTGTACCGGGGCATAGTATCTTCCCTCCTTCTCCTCAAGGGGGCACAGATAATGCATATTTTTGGACAACTGGCGGGCTAACTTTCTGGTTTTGGACATTTCTAGCAAAGCGATGTGGGCAGAATTCTGTGGAGAGCCTTGGGAATCTGAAAGAAAAAGTTGGCAACTGGAGATCAGAGCCATTGTGGGTTCCCCTTGGTTCCGGTTCTGGGCGGCCCTGCCCTTTTTGGAGGCAGTCATCAGGAAGGGTTTGACCCTTGGGACTTTGGTATTGTCGGTTCTGGGATGAGATGATGGGCGGCGGTAGCTCAGTCTCCACATCTCCCCAGTCTGGATTGGAATCCCTTGGGACCCATTTTTCCTTGGGAGGAGTTCCCCCATCTCTGAAGGAGAAGATCCTTTTCCCAGGATCTTCTGAGAATCCCTCTCAATCAAATTGGAAAACCTGTACCTCCTCCACAAAGTGGGTCTGTTTGGGTCCTTTGTTTCTCCTACCCCCCTCTGCTCCTTGGGAGGCAGGCTTTCAGCGGTAGGAGATTTTGTTTCCGGTTCCTGGTTTTCCATGGGCTGTTTACAAGTTGGGAAGGAAGCTTCCTCCAAGGCTTTACACCCCCCTTTCCCTTTGTGCCTCCTCCCTGGGAAGCGGTGGGTTATCGGGGTGCTGCCCCCGTCATTGTTCTGGAGCACCAGGTACAGAGTTTAGGGCATTCTGCGGTGGCATGCTCATCTGAGGGTTCTGTTGAGCCCTAAGTATGTGACCCAGATCCCGTGCCATATTTTGGACCTGGCGCTCAAGTTGTGAAACCCGCTCAGGCTGATACGGGGCTCTATTTTCTCCCCTGGGCTGATCCCGGGAAGGGTAGATATCCCTTCTCTGGTAGTACCCCTGGTTGGGAAGATTTTGGTACCCCTCCACCCTTGGCCTCCCCTCTCCCGGATTAGGTTGTCTGGGCTCAGGGAATTGGGGAAAGAAGGATGGATGATTTTGGGGCTGGAAATTGGGCGGATACCTGGGGAAAAAGTTCTGCCCAGGATTTGGAGAATTTCTGCCCTCCTGGGGGAAGTTAGGAGGGAAGTTCCCCGGGTCAGGTGCTTGGCTGGATCCCCCCCCCTTGGGCTGGAGGAGTCCACACATAACCCAGGATTGGTCGGTTTCCCTTGTAGCGGGGACTTACATAGTCAGGGGGGCAGGGTACCCCATTTGTGGGACTACCTCCTCGATTCCATGTCTTTGAGTGGCCCGAGGGCCTTCTGGGCTGTGAATTATTTGGTGCTGGCAGGTTTTTAGGCCCCCCCATCTCAAAATCTAAAACGGGGGCAACCTTTACCTCTGCCACCTTGGCAGCGGCAGGGGTGCTGTTGGTTTTGGGGTTTTTCGGCGCGTTATTTTTATTTTCGATGGGCTTCTTCACCTCATAGATCCGGGTAGCCTGTTCAATGACCCAGTCTAAAGATCTTTCCTCATGAAAGTCTCTCACGAGCTGGGTCATTATGTATTTGGGTAAGGCATGGAAAAACGTATTGATAAATTCTCTGCTATCCGTGCGCACCCTTCTGGTGGTCTGCGCAAAAGCACGCTTTAATTCTTGCACAAACTCTTGTGGGGCCAGATCCTCCCCACATTGCAAATTGTAGGCTGCCTTGCGAGCCTCTTGAGGATTTCTGTGAACAGAAAAATGTTTCAAGATGGCCGCCTTATAGGTGGACCATCTTAAATGATTTTGGTCCTCCAGCCCCGCAAAGAAACTGGAGTATTCTGGGGAGAATGTCCATTTGACGTACTGGATGCAGCTACTGCTGTCCTTCAAATGGAAAGTCTCCATCATTTGCTCATAGAGCTCCAAGTGTTCCCAAACAGAATACTTGGCGTTCTTATGATAAGGAGTGATGACACTCCTGATTGCCTTGATCTGCATTAAGGGGTCCTTAAGCAAGGCCCTTTTTGCCTTATTGGCCTTTTTGGTTCGGGTAACTCTGGTCCATTCATCCTCCGACTCAGAAGCACTGCTCCCAGAGGTGCCCGTCTGATCTTCGAGGTTTTCACGGATTCTGCGAGCCTGGGAATGGCTGGCAGAATGTGGGGACCTCGTCTCCTGTGTCCTGTAATGCTCAGAGGAGTCTTCAGATCCCTCCTTGCTGCCAGGATTTGATGGGTACCCCCCACTGACCTAACTGGGCAGAGGGTTTCAGGATGCCCTTAATGGGCCTACTCTCCTGGAGCTCCCCACTAAATTGCACTGTGCTTGAGTGCCCATACCCGGATGCCCGCCCCTCCATTCCTGGGTGGTACTGGCCTATGAGCCCCATACTTTTAGCTATATAGTAATGTGCCATCCCTGTGGCCCCGTGCTCATGTGCGCCAGGGAACATGGGGGTGGCAGAGTCCAGGGACTGGTAGAGGTGAAGGCCTCTGGCACTAGGGCTCCTGAGGTTATGCTCAGGAGTTTCTCTTTCCCAGCGAACCTCATCTCTATCCGCCCCTGTTCCCTGTTGCAATGCAAGAGTCTGCGCTTTCAGTTCCTCAGTTAAGGCCTTACTAGACTCTATCAGTCTCTCCTGCATGGCTACCTGTTGCTGGAGCCTATCATTGTGCTGACAGAGAGCCTCATTTTCTCTCTGTGCCTCCTGATTGATCCTGGAGTACTGGGCAAGTTTCTGCTGCAGGAGGGTTACCTCCTGAGCTGTGTCCCTATTGGCCTGCTCCTTTCTTGCCAGAGCATCCTCCACCCTCCTGGTGTGCTCTAACAAGTTCTGGTGTTCTTTTTGGAGGTCGCCCAGTCCCTGGAGAGCCAGGTGATTTTCTTCCATTTTCCTTTTTAAGTGGCAAACTTCCTGGCCTAAGGTTTCACTTTCCTGACTAAGAACCTGCATCTGTGCCACCAGGTCGTCCATTTGCCTTTGGAAGGCACCAGCTTTCTGGCGCTACTGATGAAACTCTGCCTGGGTATCCAGGTCTTTCAGAATCAATGTATTGCTTTCCTCTTTCTCTCTGTCTAATCGAATTTGCAGGGTGGCTACCTGCTCTGTGCATGCCCTGTTGAAGTCCAGTCGTTGCTCCAGCATTTTCTGGCTCTGCAGAAGGGAGTCCAAACCTTCTTGATACTCCTTCTGCAAGGCCAGAAATCTGGTATCCTGGTCAGCCTTCTCCTGTTGCAGTCTATCCAGGTCCTCTTTTATTTTAATGATATACTGCCTACTATCATTTTCTGACTCCTGGCTCCTCTGCAGCCTCCGCTAAGAAGAGACCAGGTCAGATTGGGCCTTCTCTAACGCCATCTGTTGCCTATTTGCCAGATCATGGCCTTCAGCACATTTATTCTGTATGACTCCCATACACAGGTACAAGTATGGCGCTATCCTGGCAATCTTGTTATGTTCCTCTTTGGCTTTAGGGGCCATATATAGTTCACTCAGGGCCACATGTAGGGGACCCTGATCTCTCCATCTATCTGACCCTCTTTTAGTGACCTGTTGCGCGATTGCCTGCAACCAGACCGTTTGGTCCTGATGAGTCCACTCACCTCTCACAAATAGCTTATGTAAGAGGTGCTCCCTCGCTATTTTCATGTCTACCAAGGTCGTCATTCTAGAAATTGATTTCCGTCCTGACTTACAGAAGTTTGTATTTTATTTTTGCAAAACAGACCGTTTCCTTAGAGCGTTCCTTTGAGGAGTGCTTTACAGCATAACACAGCGTGGTGATCTGACCGGATATGTGTATCTGGTCAGCTGGCACACTGTATTAATCTGCACAAATGGTAAATCTAACCCAGAATATCCCGACTCGAGCCCCCACTTTGTAAGAGGATTCAATTCAACACTACGGCTAAGTCAATGCCTAGTCTGGCATACTGAATGGAAACCCTTATTGATATATCTTTATGTCCAGTTCATGAGTTCTGGATGACTACCCCTATATAACACCCCTCTCTTAGAATCCCCCTGACCCCACTGAGCCAAGAAGTAGTTCTGTTTTGTAAGTTTAAAAGGTTTATTTGGGAAATAAAATGAAATATAGATACCACGCTTTTATAATAAATTAATAATCGATATCGCCCTTATAAATATAATGTTAATCAACAATGTGTAATCTGACACTAGCACACTTCTTTATAATCAATGAGGAGTTGGTGTAGGATGGATAAGGCAGCAAAAAAACTTTTATGGTTTCAAATGGATGCAATGTTGAATGAAAATGCAGTACAGAAACTAACTAATATGGTTTCACAAGATATCATATATTTACTTTTCCCCTGGTGGCAATTCACCCCCCCCCTATATGCAATGCAAGGAGATGTAAGTAACACACACAGTTCTCAGGAATGCAATCAAATACAATACGAAATTCAATTCCCACCCCAGCAAGCTTAGAGAAAACAGGTACGAGTTTTAAAACACAGGCCCAAGTGCTTTGAATGTGGTGGCAATGAAGTAAGAAATATGCTGAAAATGCTTTTAATTCCCTATAGGAGGTTCAGGGTGAGTGAGAGATACTTGGGATGAGCTCAGGCTCACTTTAGCAATAATTCAGGGATGGTTATTAAGAGCAAACACATTTTTAGCAAAGGAAAGCAAAAAGCTGCTATCTTTTTACAGGTAAAGAAACCAGGCCAAATCGCAAATCGATTAAGGAGTTCCTAGGACAAACGGTTCCAGAGATATGAACGATTTTGTAAAGGTCATTTTTCGGATTTAAAGTAACTCAAATTGACAGGTGACAGCTTTGAAAAGGACAGGTGACACGATTTCTAGGAGACAGTTCTAATCAGATTAAAATAGTTGGATTAAATTATTTTAACTAAGAGCTTATTTCTGTCACAATCTGATCTAAGTACTCACTCCTAGCTTTGAAAGTTCTGGACCTCGCCACGGATCGGGTCAGGATTGGCTGCGGTTCCCTCGCCACGGACGGTCTCTGCGTGCAGTGCCTGGGTCAGCTCTGCTCTGCTGGGTCTGTCAGGCACCGGTTCTGCTCACAGCGTCTGGGTCAGCTCCCCGGATACAGTGGCCTGTGGTTCTCTGGATCTCTGGACTGCTTTCTGGGTGTCTCTGCTTTCTCTGGTTACAGCACTGCTTCTGGATCTTTCTGGCGCAGGGTTTCAGGCCAGAATCAACAGCTCAGCCCGGCTGTGAATAGTCTGCAAATGATTTTGAGGCCTGCTGAAGAGAACTCAGCTTGTGGGTCAGGCCTGTTCTTTACAAATTCTGAAGTAAAGTCTTAGTCTCTGAAGATTGATGGATTGAAGTCTGAAGTCTCCCGGTAGAGCGTCCCGCGGAAAGTGAAAAAGGGATCTCCACTTGTCCTGCACTCTCTGCTTTTATGAGTTTAGAAAGTGGGTGTGTGCGCA
Source organism: Ambystoma mexicanum (assembly GCF_040938575.1). NCBI lineage: Eukaryota > Metazoa > Chordata > Amphibia > Caudata > Ambystomatidae > Ambystoma > Ambystoma mexicanum. Next base: position 628,863,440 of record NC_090937.1, read on the forward strand.
GCATCACTAAGCCTGCCCCTCTCTCAATTTATCATTGGCCAATCTTTCCTTTCTCCCTTGATTGGGGGAACTGAGTTGTGAGTCAGAGTGATGAGGTAGATTTTATGACCAGGGGGCCCTCCCCTGTCATCTTTCCACGCAAATCTATATTTGATCCAAATACATATTTTCCCAAATACACAGTTGTTTTTACATCACCTACACACATCATATATCACTTGAGGTAGGCACTGTTCCGACTCTGGTGTTTCTAGGAGCTTGGGTAAAGAAATGGCAACTTATTTTCGATTTTAGTGGGTTATACAACATTGGTTTTTCATTAAAAATTATACACATATACACGGCCTGTCCATACATACTCCAGTAAATTTCCATGTCTCTAGCTTAAACACAGACTCTGTAGTATCAATAAATAGCAGGGTTTTGCCCCAGAACATCACACAAATTGGAGTTTGGGCTTGAATTGTGGGCAAAGTTTTCATTTTAAGGATCCCCAAATTTCACATTTCTGTCATCTGGTTAGCAAGAGTTATCAGTATTTCTGTAAAATATATATTTGCTTTCAATTCAAAGTACTGCAGTGTTTGAGTCCGCCCCCAAAGTTTGGGGATGACAGTGATCACATGTTTCTCCTGGCTGGCAGATCTTTGTTGACAGGAAACAGTCAAAATCACCATATCCTATTCAAGGGAAAAGGTCTTTTGTGTGGGCTCCAGCAAGCTGAGGTCAACAGACCAGGGGGCCACTTTGCATTTGGTTAGCATGACCATGTGATATCCTGGGCTTTCTGAGGTGAGAAGGTTTCCCAGCCTTTTGGCCTGTTAATCAAATCAGATTGTCTCTGGGAACAGCAGGTGGTTATATTTCTAATTAACCCACAGTCTTTTGAAGTCCCAATTGTCACAGAAGGCTGATTAGCTTCTGAAGTAGCAGTTCTCCTGTCAGAGTTTAAACCGCTAGCGCCACCTTGAGTCCAAAGCGCGTACTGCATGCATTTTTTTTTTTGGATCAGTCTTGAATTAATGCAGTTCAAACAAGAGATTTTACATGGAAGTATATTATCCAGGTTCAGCACATGGCACTGGTGTGGTTCTGCAGTAAAATAATTTTGTGCCCATAATTTAACAATATTTGACCTGAAGAGAATGAATTCCCAATAGTTATGGGTTGCTTTTGGCAATCAGCATTGCCCCTTTTGCAATGGTTTCAGGCTACTGTGTGTAGCCCAATGGTGGTTTTAGGCAGTGCCCTTCTGTGCCCACAACATAGGCAAAAATGGGTGGCAGCCTATTCTTCATGCATTTCCCTGTGCATTTTCTGGGGAGTTCTGGCCATCATGATGTTTTCCATGCCAGTACTGCACAGTTTTATGGTAGGACTTGTATGCATGGGTAAAAACATCCCACAGCACACAGTTCAATTCTTTGATGTTCGACATTTCTATGTGCAGAGCACTTGTATGTCCCTAACACCCTTTGTTGGCCATTCCTGCATCAAGTATGTCTGTGTTGTATGCAGCATGACTGGGATAATGGATTGGATTCCTGTATCAGCCCAATGTTTCTGCTAAATGACCATGCACTTGGCATTCAATGCATATCCATGAGCCTATAGATGAGGGGTGCGATGGGGGTTGTTACTGCTACTCCCTTCACATTGTAGCATTTCACTATTTCACAGTTGATAATTCTGAAGTGCATTGGAGGGATGTTTCCTTTTTCTCATCTCGCTTGTGTGTTCGTAGGCATGGATGCTGCAAAATAATGGCCAACCCCACCCCTCCATTCCCCCTCTTCCACCTACTCGCCTGGCTCTGTGTTGCAAGCAGTCTCTTCATTTGATTATGTACATGGTGTGCTGTAGGCATTTTCCACTGGCCATGTGTAGGGGATTATGAGGTACAGCTGTGTTTATCAGTCACCTATGGCAAGCAGTATGGTCAGCAATATGCCGGTGATTGTTTACATGGTAATAAGGATGATCTCCCACTCATTTCACAATTACATTCACATAATGTTGTGCATGCTGGGCTTATTGCATTGGGTGTGTCAGGTGCGGCAGAGTGACTTGTGTTACCTTAGTGGTTACAGCACATGGGCCCTCAAATATTCACAGTCGAATGGCAGGCGTAATCACATGTGATTTGTGTACGAGGCTCTGTGGAGCATCCTTCTTTCCTGTGGTGTCTAGAGCTGGGCAATACTTCCGATCTTGAATTGAAAAGGGTGAAATTCCCACTGGAGTCCGCTTCTGCCAGTTCTGCGAAATCAGCATTAAGGTTCTGCTGCCACTGAAATTTCACCACCAAGGAAGTATCACCCATTTCGCAGAGAGCACCGGAAATGCACGAAACAGCAAAATGGCTCTGTTTTTGTTCTTGCGCCGTGTTATGTGAAAGCATGGGGCCTCATTACAACCCAGGCGGTAAGTTCCCTACTTTACCACCATGGTGTAAACTCTGTTTACACCATGGCGGATGGTGGATTTACCGCCCCATTCCAAGGTGAGTGGGGCGGTAAATCCCCATTCCCCATTTACCCTTCCCCATTCCCATTTTTGCCCCATAGGGATATCCTGAAACCCTGTCCAGATTCCAGCCATCAAGGCTTGGAGTTGGTCAACCCTGTGGGACGGCTGCATGTCTTTACAGTGCCCTTTGATATGCCTTCCAGAGAGCATCATGGGGCATGTGATTCTGGGGTCACCTGCGCGTGCATGTTGTCTCAGCTGGGATGTTGTCGGTTGTGGGGCCACTTTTCCACTGCACAACCATAACTGGTGTGCTATACTTATGTGGTGTAGTGAGCTCAGGTGTGCACATTAGATGTTCCATGTCATGCAGTCTGAATCTCCCCATTTTTAGATGGGAATTGGGGTACATGCACACGGGCATCCTCAGAGCAATGTCTTAGGGGTATATTTGTATTTGTGTCTGGTCTCCCTATTTCTGGTCTCAGAATGAGATTATCGTAAACATTTGCAATAGATGTGGATCATCTTTTGATATCAGACTCTCACACATTTCCCCCAAGAGGCATTACATGAATATATTGCATGCATACAGTTGACTGACCCTCAGCACCAGTCTCTACTCCTTCAATTCCCTCAAGGACTCTGACATTAATGATAGCCAGTGCCTGAGCAAGGAATGCACGGGGTCCTGGGGTCAAGGGATTATGGGGCTCCTGGGTCAGGGTGTGTCAAGGGGAACTGGGGTAAAGGGAATGTCAGAGGGTACTCGAGTCAAGGAATGTTAGGGGGTGATGGGGCAGGGAATGTATGGGTGTCCTTGGACAAGGGCTGTCAGGGGATCCTGGTGACAAGGATTTCAGGGTGTCCTGCGGGCAGGATGTCAGAGTTTCCTGGTTTCAAGGAGTGTTAGGGGGTCCTGGGCGAAGGAGGAGTCAAGGGTCTTGAGGGCAGGGAATGCCAGGGGGTGCTGGTGGCAGGGAATGGCAGGGAGCCCAGAGGTTAAGGGGCGTGAGGGGTGTTCCGAGGTGAAGCGGTGTTAGGGGCATGGGGTGCAGGGATTCTCAAAGGGTCAAGGAGTCAAGATATATCAGGGGGACCTAGAGTGAGGGGGTGTAAGAGGGTCCTGGAGCAGGGAGTGTCAGAGTGTCCAGGGGCAGGGAGTGTTAGGTGCACCTGAAGTCAATGGGGGCATGAGATGTCAGGTGGCCCTGATATCAAGTCAAGTCGGGTGGTCCTGGGGGCATAGAATGTCACAGGGTCCCTGTGGCAAGGAATCTCAGGGGGTCCTGTGGTCAAGGGATTTCAGTAGGCCCTGGGGGACGGGGGTGTCAAGTTGTCCTCAGGGCAGGTGATGTCATGATCTCCTGGAGTCAAGGGATGCCAAGGGTTCTGGGGGAAGAGGTTGTCAGAGGGTCCTGTGGGAATGGAAGGTCCCTGGGCAGGGTATGTCCGGGGGTCGTGGGCATGAGGTGGTCCAGAGGACAAGGCTTGGCAGGGGGTCCTGGGGTCAAGGGATTTTAGTTGTTGCTGAAGTCAAACGATGTCAGGTGGTCCTAGGGTCAAGTGATGTCAGGAGGACTTGGGTGCACCGGGATCAATGGTTGCCTGGGTGTCCGAGAGGCAAAGTGTATCAGAGGGCCCTGGGTGCAGGGGGAACAAGGGGTCAATGGGTAGTTGTTTTTTGGGGTCCCAGGGTTGTTTGTGCTTGCCTTTGCTTAATGTTGTGCGAACACGGAGGGAGAGAGCTGTTGAGGGTCTGAGGGTCCTTGGATGGGTGGATCAGCTCCTCCTGGTTGTAAGACAGTTATGCGTGCTGCGTCCTTATGATCTGGATAAGGGTCTGTTTACACAGATAGATCCAGAAATGGGTATGACGAGGCGCAGACCAATGGCAGAGCGTAAAGGCAGAGTGTATACGTTCCACAGTTGCACCTTACGCAGGCTTTCAAGGTGGCCCTGCCCGTCTGCTTTGGAAACCAATTTATGGCATGAAAAGATGAAAATTGGACACATGCGCCTTGGATTTATGCTGGATTTAACGTAAAATGCAACTGTGGTGTAAATTATGCCACAACACAAATGTGCTCCATAGAGTGAGACAGAGAGATAGACAAAAAGAGTGTTACGAGAGGGAGGGAAAGAGAGAGAGAGAGAGAAAGAGAGAGAGAAAGAGAGAGAGAGAGAGAGAAAGAGAGAGAGAGAGAGAGAGAGAAAGGAGAGAGATGGAGAGCATGTGCTAGATTACCATATGATCCACCAGGGTACGGAAAGAGTTGGTAGTATTGTTACACCGTTGTCTGCTGCTTCTGTTTCTTCAGCAGTTTGTATTTGTTATGGACCCGTTTTGAAAGTACTATCATAAATATTTTCTTTATTTCTTCAGAACTGTTTCTTGGAGGCCTTGCCCAGATCGGGTGGCATTATTTCTGTAACCTCTTTTTTCAAGTGATATGCCCATTTTTGATGTTATTTGTAACATCTTCGGCCAGTGGTGTCTTAATTCCTTGCAGCAGGTTTCGTTTTTCTCACCAGAATCACAGCAGATGGTATGTTCATGTTGGCCTGTTCTATGGGGGTTCTTTTATGTTTTAGAATATGACGGGAAACACCTGTGCAAGGCTGGTGGTAACTATGCTGCTCCTTCCATAATGAGGACCACCATGTTTTGACATGGTTTCCATGGATATATTAGGCGTAGTGATGCCCAAAACCACAACCGATGATGGGGTTAGACATTTTCAGTAAAGCAATGAAATATTCTACCATGCTGCTGTGACAATGAAGTGGGGAATGCCACTGGGAAACGTCGAAGATTCTGTTTACTCCAATGAGGGCTATGTCCTGCATGCGTGACGCATATCTTTTTCCTATGCAAAATGAGAGGGTTTTTCATGGAGCGGTCGAAGTGTTGTTACGTTTCTGGCATCCATTAAAATGAGGCAAATTAGAAAATTAAAAACATGTGGTCTAAAATATTATTTTAAAAGGGAGATAGTATTTTACAGCATTGTTATAAGCATCAGCATTTTGAAAAAGAAAATATGATAAACTGTGGTACCATTTTTGTTACCTTCCAATATTGCAGAAAGTAGTTGTGCCACAAGTATTTTCATACATTACTTTTACCGTTATACAAATGCGATACTATACAAAGAGGAACTGTTTTTTTTTAAACAGTAGCACAGTAATACTGCAGTAAATAGTAATTGCGTACAGGAAAATAACACATGCGGTTACTGTGGAACTGTCCATGAAGACGACTAGCAGCACGATTACTGCTAGTGAAGTTTCTCGGAAGAATGTCTTTTTGACTTGGGTGGTTCAAACACAGTTTGAGTTGAAAGGGTATGTTGTGTTATGTAGTCCAGTCACACAGTAAATGCGTGCCAGGGTCCTATAGAGCATGCAAAATGAAATTCACTTTAGAAAATTGACTGATGTGACTTACGTCACTTTTCAATCCACTCATTCGCATGCAGAGACAACAATGACAACATCTCCATTCAAGGCAACACGTGACCGACAGAGGCTGAGATAAAGATTGACTTTGGATTTGGAAGTGGTTCAGACCGCAGCCACATCCAAAGGGTATATTAGTATAACAATGGCAGAAGGTATTCAAGCCGTTTCTACTTGCAAAGTGCTTGCGCCTTTACTGAAAAAAGCAGAAACACCAGTACAACTATTCTTAATTACCAAATCAGTTAATATAAATGCTAAGGCCCATGAGCGACTATGTACACATAGGGTTTAATTTCAAGCCTCATTTGTGAATGGCGATCATTAGCATTGCGGTAGATGTACCAACTTAGCGAGCTTTCGAGTTGCTTTTTTGTTTGTGTTTTTTTTTTCTTTTTCTCTTATTTTTGGAGTCCATTGGTTGCTTGGAGTACTGTGAAAGGGTTGAAATGAACCGTGACTCGTCCTTAGTTGTCTTGGACTCAGACTGAGAACTGGGAGTTAAAAGGAGAAAAGAAGTGGCAAGCATTCTCACTAACCTTTGTGCATCCGAATTTGCTTCTAAGGCTTTAGAAAGGGATTCTATTACCGCAAAAGAACAAAAAGAAAGAAAGAAAGACACACATTGCAGAATTGTCAGGGGAGCCTTTGCAAGCAACATATTGATCAGTAGATGTGTCTCCTTTTTGGAGACATGATTTTAAACCACGGTAAACAGCAGCAATCCAGCAGGGTCATTGCCCAACCCATACCTCCAACATCTACAGATAAATAACTTAAGAGAGACTTTTTCAAAAACGTAATTTTCCGTCATCAATGAGATTGTACTTGGCATTATGTTTAGAGCCTTTAAAATAGCCTTCATCAAACTATTCTCGCCAACCCCATTCCTGACACCAATGGTCCTGCAAACAACTGACGATTCACCACCACATAGAGAACAGGCCGAATAAATGCACCAAAACCGAAGAATCATGCATGCTCCTCTAGGATCTTGCTGGCAGCCACGTAAATGCTATTTAGAAACCGTTTGAATGAGCTAAACATGATTTCTCCAACTGCTGGAAGAAGTCCTATTCTGGGAGTATATTTTAGTTCAACTTGTTTTTCCACAGGTTTTATTGTAGGCTTCTTTAAGTATTTGGTAAGCATTTCCAACCCTATCTTGTGGTCCAATTGCCATTTCTCCTACAGCTGGCCTAGTGCATATTCTGGGAGTCCATTTTTGGAGCAAATATGTTTTAAGTTTTTACAGTTTTCAATTTAAACTCACTGGTGTACTGGAAGGGTTTTGAATCAGCTACCCTAAGATGACACATTTCTATTTCTTGTATGCCTTTTTTGGAGCAAATTCACTTTACTTTAGTCCTGTCTTCTGCACTTTGGACCTACCGTCCAGCGGTAACCCTGGCAGTGTTTCCAGTGGGTTGCCGCCGGACTCATTACATTTTACCGGCACCTAGCTTCCCGGTGCCAACGGGACATTACAAGTCCTGGCAGACCGGGAAGCTTGGACCAGTACATGTTAGTCCCCATTCCGGTGGAGTCCCACATTCCCATAGGACCCATAGGACCCCACAGGAATGGTAACATGGGAGCACCGGCACTGTGTTCAACTCCCGTGACAAATATGCCTCCCAATGCGCCCGGCATGGTCAGAACTGTCGGGCGCAGCGGCTCTGACAGACTAACTTGTAATTTGCCGGTCCGGAAACAAGGAAGCTGGCAAGTTTACCGGCACCCTTGTTTCCGGACCAGCAAGGCCGTAATGAGGGCCATAGCCTTATTTGGTGACAGCCATGTAGCACCTCCCTCACTCTGTACAGGGACCCAAACTGTGAAGTGGCTGCACTCTTGCTTAATATATTCACATATATTATCTGATTGGCATACTGTTACCTCCCACTGCATCCATCCTTCAATATGTGACAAAGCAAGTGTGCCACACAGAGAGCCATGTCCCGCTCACTTGGTTTCTCTTCTCAATGTCCACCTTATTCATCTTGCACACAGTCCATTCTGGACTCCGCCACCCCTGACTCTCGGCTGGAAAATCCCAGATTTCTCTTTCTCAGTTCTGTCAGGTAACTTCAAGCCTAACTGCAAACAACCATTAATGCTTAAAGAACACGTATGTACCAAGCCCCTCACACAAGCACACAGTGACTAATTTCAGTACGTTCATGTATGTATTAGAAATTGCCCACACTGGTGTACAATAGTTTGCAGGAACATCAAGCGTATCCTTTTATAAACAGCTCTTTGTTTTGATCAATCTACATTGTCTCTACAAGCATGCATACTATCAAAAACCCAACCCTCATTCACTTTTTTACAAGTGCAATTATTGTATGTGCATCTAAACGTTCTCCCAATATGTGTTTCCCCATTCCTTTTGTGCCTTTTTCTATTTTTCACAGACCAAGGTATGGATACGTCTGAGAGGAGAAAATATGTCACTCTACAGACAAGCCTCAGCATTGCTTGGCCACAACTGTGAAGAATGGCTCATTATAAAAAATGCATAAGATAACATAACATCCATCACCACAAACAAACATAAAGTATACATCCACAACTTCGGGTACATGTGCAAAGCATGCAACACGGATTCAGACCAACAAGAGAAACAATATTTTAGACTGTCCTTAAAATGGATTGAAATACAATGACATATAACACTGACTCTAACACACTCTCCCCAGAAAAACTGATCCAACTCTTCTGAGCATTTCCACCTCAGTCAGCCATGAAATAATGCTGAAAAAAATATATGTATGCCTCCTAACCAGATACAAACAAAATAAATGTCCCTGCACGCTCAACTGTGGAGCCCCCCCAAGGGTTCATTCCCCTTCCCATTTTCTTCAATATTTTATGACCCCTCTCTAATAACTCAAGCCACAAATGTTTTGTCTACACAACTGAGACCCAAATTATCCCCAATCCAGCAAATAAGTCTGCATCAGAAAAACTGGATTTCAGCATATGAACCAGACATGTCAACTACTGGGTGATAACAAACAAACTACAGTTTAACTCAACCAACAATGACCTGATGATTTGCGGCACCACAACCTCAGACCCACAAAAATCCCCTGGGCCAAAGAAATGAGAATCTGCTGACAACTAATGACAGCAGTCAAAAACCTTGGTCGCTTGATGGACAGTGCATTCATACTTGAAAGGCAGGTGAAATCCATTATAAGGAGCTGCCTCTTTCAATTCTGAATGATACAGCACATCAGACCTTACCAGAATTTCATACACAAATCCCTGGCAGTCATTGCACTTACACTCTTAACATTAGACTATGCCAACAGTCCTTATAGTAGCCTGATTCCTTCTGAAAAAGACTTCTGAGTCCAAAATGATGCTGATAGAATTAGTCTAAGACTTCAAAGAAACATATTTGTAGCAAAATGTTGCGCTTCTCAGTGAAGGCTATGAAAGTGTCCTATGAACTCAACATATTCTGTGCTGAGTGGCTCAGGCACCTTTGTGCAAGATTCATGTAGAATTTTGTGTAGAAACAAGAGGAACCTCAAATGCTTCTGATCTTAAGAACCAGCATACTCAGCACTTAATCAATCAGCAAAGTGTAGATCACCACTTCACTCGTTTCAGCAATAGAAGAAAGTCACAGTTAAGTTTGTTCAAAGAATTGTAAACCCATGTTGGCCGTTCAGGTTGGAAAGATCAGTTAAATAGATAGATATCCTTCTGTTAGAGATATTATTGTAGTACAGGGCATCAATGATTTTTCTGTAACTAAACTGGCTCAAAAGGACACATATGCCTGAGGATTTATCTTTACATTCTTTGGGGCACTGTTGCCACTTATACGTTGAAATGCAAATGAGTCTTTCACAGAAAACGACTGCATGATGCTGTGAGTTCAATGAAACACCTTGTTGAGTGTACTGAACCGACTGCCTACTGGTCTTTCAAGAGATTATCCAATATTGTGGACATAAGTGAAGTGTTTCATTTAGCATTCTAGCCCCATTGCACCTCCTACATTGTTGTATATCAGGGGTCTGCAACACGTGGACTTCCACATGTTTTGGACTACAAATTCCTTAAGCCATACATCATAGTTAATGGCAAGGGAATTGTGATCTAAAACAACTGGAGAGGCATAACTTGTAATCTCTTGTTGTATACAGTCAAAGAAAGTGAGACGAAATGAAATATGAACTTTTTAGGAAAATAATTTGACTTACTAACACTCCAATCACTATGTTCCTCTCACACAATAGATACCCCTGTACTCCAGTGTGTACTTATTTACAGGTAAGATTGACCTGATACAGTCAAACCTTCTAAATAACCATATGAGGTAAACATGGCAAGAGCTTAAACTCTTTCAAATACTGAAACACCTAACTTAATGGTTCGGTTAAACATGAACATACAGGGCCCTATTCATGGAATATTTGCCCAGTTCAAAGTGAATTTGCACTGTTGAAAAGTTACTTTGCACTGCAGACACAAACCCTGATTAATTGTCAGAAAATAAAAAAATGATGCAGGTAATTCTCTCTAAGAGAGGGTGGTCTGCTTACCAGACCCTCCTTTATATACACTCCATGCCAAAAGCATATTATACACCTGTGCCCTGCTGATTCGCTAGCCTGATCTGCAACCCCTCCTTTTCCGTAGCACAGAGCAGGTTCAGGTCACAGGTGCCATCTTGACACTGCAGCACAGTGGCTGAATTTAAGATATGAACCTTTGTTCACAAACCACATCACTATGAGAGTTGGTATTCTGGTGGCAGTTGTAAACTTGAAATATAAGTCATACCCAATTGAGGGTATGTGGCCAGCATATCTCACACTTATTACAGACACATCCATTTTTTATTATATATGTGTCAGCTCTGTGAGCTCAGCTCAGCTGTGGAAGGGCTATGTGCATTCTGGTTAAACAGACTGGCCCTGTCATGTGGCAGGGCAGTAGACCAGATGGCTATGTCACTGCTTTTGATCCATTGTAAGACCTTGTAACACTCTTGCCAGTGAGACAGTTTCCTTGAAGGAACTTGCAGTGGAAACAGGAATCAAATGGCAAACACAACCCAAAAGGGCTAGACTCACACCAGGGTGCTGCATACCAAAAAGGCCTTTGATACTATTGACAATGGAAGAGGGAAGAGTTAGTATAGACATTGGGAGCTTAGACTAGCTGGAGGATGTGTTCATCATCATGTTTCTCTCTATTTCTAGCCTTCCTTCCTTTCCCTTCCACTACCTTTAGCAAAAATAACTTTGGCCGTGATATAAGAACACAAAGACCACTTGTCATAAGCATAGGGGTTGGCCCTTAAATCAGGCTTGTTTTAGGCAAATCACCTTTGAACTTTTTCATTTAAAATAAGCAGTTTCCCACTCCTTCTTTGATTCACTTTGGAGCAAACACATGTGAAAGAATTCAGTTGACCTCTGTTGGTAGAGTTGACTTTGTAAATCACTCCACCAGTGAGAAGAAGTATTAGTGTCTGTTAGGAAAGATTGCCATTTATGTGAAGTTTTCCCTCTAGTTGTGTACCCCCCAACTTTTTCCTGTTGTTTAAACACCATGGCTTTGTCAGTGGAGCACAGCCTTCAGCTGCACTCCCCTGGGCTCTTCACTCACTTTATAATGGGGAAACTGACATACCCTTAAAGGCAGTCAGTACTGGTAGACTTTGTTTCCCTTAGTCCTTTCCAATGTTGCAACGTTACAAGTAAACAATGTACCTTACAGTATAGTGCACTTGGGTCTCCTGTCATTTCCAAAGGCCCTAGACACCCTCAAAGGATTTTTTAGGAGAAGTGCAGATGTGCCTTGGACAGGGCGTGTGCCAGCTTATATTTTCATTTCATTTTAACCCTTTTGTGCCATGCAAACCGTGTTTACCGTAGTTGGCCCGGAAAGGGGGGCTGTCTGCAAAATGGCCATGCCATGAGGTTCTTTGTTGTTTCCTTTGGCTATCTTGCCCCTTCACCTTCCCCAGGTTGAGCAGACCCAAATCAGTCCTTATTTGGGCATGCATTATCCCACGAAATGCCAAGCTTTTACGGGCTTCTACATGCCTTGTATATGTGCTTCCAGGATCTGGGTTGGACTGTCTAGTTCCTATACACATCCTGGGCCTCATTCCGAGTACGGCGCTAACCAATGGCGCTATTAACGCCTTGGTTGACGCCGTACCCGGACCGGCAGCGCCTTGGTGGTTGGCGGAATTACCGCCCCATTCCAAGGTTGGCGGGGCGGTAATTCCCCAATCCCCATTTACCCTTCCCCATTCCCATTCTTGCCCCATAGGGCATAATGGGAGTGGGGAAGGCGTCAATTACGCCACCGTAAATTACGGTGGCGTAATTAACATCAAGGTCCCTTAGCGCCATGGTATTTAACGCCTGCTTAAAGCAGGTGTTAAAAGCACCATGGCGCTAAGGGAACTCGGAGTATGGCGGTAAGGGATTACCGCCACCGCTCTCGTTAGCGGTGGCTGCTATCCCTTAACGCCATACTCGGAATGAGGCCCCCTGAGTGCCAGAGAGTATGGTGTGCTGTGAATGACTGGGAAAACCGTGGTCCATGATTGGTCCACATCTGGTATGCGTGTATGTGAGCAGATCTCGCATTGGGTCCTCTTCATTTTGGCGCAAAGGAGATTCTAGATAAGAGAAGCTCCAAACACCCATACCAGGTCGATCTCTTGAGATCTCACTGAACCTAGGATAGGATACAAGCATCCTGAAACCAAGAAGCCGAATCAAGGAACCGCTGGTGAACATTTGGAAGGTTTGGCACCCTGAGCCAGCTGTTGTCCCGCTGGACCCCTCTGCATCTGATCAAACTAGAGGATCTGCGAAGATGCCTCGACCCATTAAAATAGTGGGACCAACTATTCTCAGCACCTTCATCAAACTCTGCAAGTAAGCTTTCTCTGAAGTGTCCCTGGGCCAACCAGTAGACTGACCAGCTTGCGCAGGACTGTTGATCTGACACTGTCGCCGTTTTGATGAGACCATTGAAACTTGGGACATTGCAAGCTCTGTGTTCACGGCACTACCACACTGAATTTCGTACACTTGGTATTCCCAGGTCTGAAGTAACAAGAGAGCGCCCAAACCAGAGTACATGTGGTTACTGTGTCAACCAGCCGTGGTGACAAACTTCGTATGTGCCTTGCTGCTGTGACCCTCTGTGCTCTGAAGCCTGCTACAGTGAAACTGGCCTGATCCATCTACAAGGAGCGGAGAAATCACCACTGTCCTGTTTGGGAATCAACGCTGTAACTTTGTTGCTGAAAGCCGCAGAGCCGCACAAATACCGCATTTGAACCAGCAACCGAAGTGGACTCGACTGCCGAAGTTTGGTCTGGAGTGCACCGGGGGTTGGTGAGTACTTGCAACCCTTACCGGTGGCCTCTGGCTCATCCACCCATTGTTACGCACAAGTTTCCCCTGATAGCCAGGCAAGTGTGAAGGAACTTTTGGGTTGATATCACTTAGTGCCTCAGCGACCTGGTTGATTGCAAAAAAAATGTGCGCTGTTGCATTGGTGTGTCATAGTACGGAGAGTTTGAGTTGCTCAACTCTGTTTGTTAAACTTGAAAAACAGGCTGCTGTGACCACACCTTATTAGTGCGCCAGAAAAAATAAGGCTGGATCCAAAGGAGGTTATGTGGTAGGTGAATTTAATTAATTTGCCCTATAGATTACATGTGTTTCGGCAAGGTGCCTTTCTCATTTCAGGGCATATCTAGGTGCAATAAATCGTGAGTGAAGGTAATAAGTATACAATCAAATCACCATATTCCATGATACATTATAAAAATAGAAAAGAAAAATTCAGTCAACCATAGCATAAAAAAGAAACCAGCAATTGACATATTACCCATGCACATTTAAATTATTAGTTGGAAAATGACAGCGAAAGAGGGAGGGGGATAAGGGAAGGATGAATGGGTGTAGAAAAAACAAAAATACACACGAGAAATGAAAAATTAGTGAGTGGTTGTGATGAATCAATCTTGTGCTGAATGTGCAATAAGGTAAAAGATAGTTTCCTGCCCAATGATGTTTTTTGTGACCATTACTAAAGATGTAATAACTGTGATCAATCCCAACTGTGAGGTAGAAGGATGTGGTAGAGAGGAAACACAGTGGCGTTTTTTGTCATTCGGTATACATAGTCAGCTTGTTGCGTTAAGTTTAAATCCAGACCTAATGTCTCTGGTATTAGTTGTGTCATGGGGCAATGCTCACGCTGCCCTTAGCTCCAGGTTTGTAAGAGTACATTTTTAAAATTCATTATGTGTTCTGACAGAGATGTGCAATTAATGGGCATGCTAATTTGCACTGAGGGTCTCTCCTTTACACAGATAGCCTGAGCTATCAAACCATTTTCAAGTCCTGGAACCTCTTCTGCCCTGTTGGGGAGACCATCCATCAATAGTGGGAACTTATTCTGCATCATCTCACCCACCTTCCTGAGCTGCTAATGACCCTACAAGAGACCCCAGTTTCACCCTTCTGCACTATTGCGTGCACCAGCATCTGAAAGTACATATGAGCACTAGGCTCCTCTCAACGTTGGGATTGGACTGCCTCTTAGTTAGGTATTGAACTTTGCAGAACTGCCTAAAGATAATTTGTTCTGCTTGCTTCCTTCTCTTGCAGGTTGTGGACCCATTCTGTGTGTTTAACACTTTAGGCCACTTGGTATTGTATATATGTATTGTAGTAGGATAGTATTGTTTTAAAAGTATTACTGTTGATAATAACTGTGTGTTGAAACTCAAAGGCATTGAATAAATGTATTTGTATTTTTAATATATTTACACCTGACTGGGAGTGATTTGTAAGTGTCCTTTACTCTGTGTGCTCATTGAGGTCTTTCAGTCACCCTCACCCTTCCTGAGACCTAGTCTTGACTGCCGCCAATGCAACCTTGATTGGTCTGGCTTGTCCAGAAGGTTACCCTGTTACAAGAAACTAGGCTGGCCTTCTGAACCTCTTCCCACCAGGCCAGAGTTCAGAAATCCATTTTGACAGTGTCCAAGCCAGAAGCGCGCTCTGTTCCCTACCCATCACCAGTGTACATTTGGGGGGCACTGCTGCTGGAACAAGACCTGCATCCCTGCCAGCCACACTGCTGCACATGATCTAATTGAAGAGAAGGACTCCTGAATATATGGGCCAGCCTCCGTTGCTTGTGAGAGAAATAATCAGGATTGAATTTGCCCCTGAGACCCCAGTGTTTGAATTGCAGCATCTTGAGAGGCAAGTCAGCCAATATCCTTGTTTTTCATCAACTTGAACTGGGTTAGAAGCAGGCTCACTGCATTCTGCACATCAGGACCCACTGGTGCTGCTTTTGGCACTTAACTGAACCTTAAAACCTATGTGCTCACAACTTTGAATCAGCTCAAGGCAGCAGGTTGTCCTCACAGAGTCATCACTTGCTTGGCTCGAATCAACCATGAATCAGTGAAACCCAGTCAAATTGCTGCAATGTCACTCACAACTCATACCAGCAGATACCCAAGGACTTGACCCAGCTTGATCTTGAATTGCTGGTTCATCAAACCCCACAACATCAGCATGAATAGTTTGAACCATCATTGAGCTTTGACTCGAACCGCTGAAGCATCACACATCGACCCTACCCAGTGGTTACTGCATATCTCGAACTGGCTTGTTACCAAGCTGATCCTGGTAAGCAGTGCAATCTGCATCGCCAAACTCTGCTGTCATACCCACACTGAGCTACCTCTTTAAAACCATCTCAACATCAGCTTCATGCTTGGGAAAATTTAATTCACTGCACCCAAACTGAGTTGACCTCGCCCACACAAAAGCTCAAAGCTTTGTTTAATGCCATTGAACTGCCAAGAATGCACTATTGAGCCATACCTGCCACCTATTCCATTTTGGAACCTAGAGGCTGGTTAGGACACTTATGAACATTTTTCCTCAAAGACAAATGTTTTAACAAGAACATTGTGGTTGTTGAATTGTTTGTCACCCCTGTATTCTTATCCACAGTGCTACATATGCCTTTGTCTACATTACATCTGTTCTTATCATAGGGGCATTTTTTTACTGTGTTTTTCTGTTAAGTTATTCTTGCAGATGATGTGCTTAGTTAAATAATAATTATTATATATATATATATATATATATATATATATATCTTTTTTAATTGTATATGGTTTAATTAAACCTTTACAAAAGAGATAAATGTACAGTTATACACAATAAAAGTAATAGGCAGAACAAAAATATCATCCATATAACAATCAGGCAATAAAAACAATAACTTTTACGGAAAAGGTATAAGAAAAGACAGAGCAAGATAAAAATACAAGACCAAGAAAAAAATCAAATCCTTAGGCCCATTTCAAGGTAAACATTGTCTTGCCTATACTATTAAGAGAATAAGAAAAGGAAAAAAAAACAAGGGAGAATGAAGAAAAATAGGTCAGACAGCAGATGACAAAGGTGATATATATGTGGCTGTGGCCATACAGATTATCTAGAGCAGTCCAATTGAAGATTGCAAATGAATCCAGACAATGCAAGTCCATCTTGCGAATTTTGAATACACAGACAACGTTGCCACACCAAATCAACAGATAGACGCAAGTACAGAACCTTCAGTGAACTCAGGCAGGAGTTTCTTAAAGTATTAAGTTGTGTGCAGTACAAAATAAGATGTTTGGCCATTTCAGGAACTGACTGGCAAATTCTGCAAAGACTATCCTCCACCTTAATGAGGTTTCTTCGCAGTTTAATATCTAAAGTAGGAAGGATCTTCCAACGCAATCTTAACAGAAGAGATTGATGGGTTCTGTTTGGAAAAATTGTAAGAATCTGGGAGAGAGACCCTCTTTTCTTATGCATGTGTGATAGATGGTTTATAGAATTATATGAATGGAAACAGTGAACAGTGAGACACCAATCATAGTCCAACAACTTCTTTTTAGTTTTCACTGGATTAGTGGTTAGTTGTACTAGATCGGAATCAACATGTTGAAGAATCATTTCACACAAATTACAGAAGTTAATTAAGAAACCCGAGTGCTCAATATTATTTCCAACAAGTTCATTTAGAGTGTTAGGTAGTGGGACCTTAAGTTTTGCATAAAGCGTAAGCATCCTCCTATGTACACAAGACTTTAAGGAGACATATCCTAATTCATAGCAGATTGCAGTCAAAGGGACCGCATTCGGTAGAAAGAGGACCCGTCTCCAAATTGCCCCTTCAATGGCATCGAGTTTAGAGACAGTTAGCTCCGTACATAATTCCAAGCTGTATGTCAATTTGGGGGCTATTTTCCCTTCAAGGAAGAGGAGGACTGGTTTTATAGAGAATCAATCGTATTTGTGGTTGATTTTTCAGATCTGATTTTCCAGTGCCTTAGCTTTGTTAAGAAGCATATGAAGCTGCCCTTTCGAGCCCCTACATGCACCAACATAATAGCCCAGGTAGATAAGGCTGTTGGAGGTGGCTACCTAGCCGCCTTCAAATTCCAAGAATAGCTTGTTTTCTTATGAGGTCTTTTAGACAGTGCCAGAGTGTTAGTCTTGGAGGGATTAATAGTCAGACCATTGGTCTTGGCATCGTTGGCAAAGATTCCAATAGGTGCTGGAGACCCACCTTAGTTGAATCGAACAGCAGGAAATCATCTGCATAAGCTGTTAAGGATTTCAATCAGGCGATACACTCTGCTCTCGGCCAAGTGTACAGCACAATCGAAAAACATATTTAATATATAGATTCAATTATTTGAAAGATGTACCAGTCATATCAAACCCCTTATTTAAGAATACCCCAGGTCACGCTGGACCAGAAATCTAGCTGGTATTATTTATTTACTTCACTAAGGTCAAAATCACAAGATATATTTTAATAGATACACAACAAGCACTGATGGGGTGACAGAACACTGAATAATATCTTTATTACACTCGGAATAGGTAATAAGCAAAACAAATGCAGCACAGAAAATAGTACTTTTGTGTTGGTTCAGATCAGATAGCTCTGTGGTTAGAGGTTCACACCCCTCAACCCGCAATAGGCAATGTAAAGAGATAGGAGGAGAGAGCAGGTATTCAGGAATGCCAGAAATCAAACAGAATATCAATCCCACTTTCCCCCAGCAAACAAAATAGAACAACAGAATTGACTGTCCAGCTGTCAGAATGGCTTTTAAAGTTGTCTTTAGAATTGACTGGGCAAAACACCAAATGTGGTCAAAAACACTTACATTTCTCTAAATTCTTATGGGAGCCGCTTTGCACAGCTGCACACAAACACAAGCAATGATTTAGTCCAAAGAAAACATTTGAAATCTTAAAATGCATGTCGGAAGCAGTTAAAAGCTCTTTTACACGTGTAAAAATGTCTCAAAATGGAAATTTGTGGCAAACTTTTCAGTGCGTGATATTCGCGATAATGGGAGAATCACACTAGATTGGAATGCAATGTTTTGGGTTCTATCGATAGGCACAGATGTTAGCTACAAGTGGGAGTTGAAATTTTGTTTCTATCACACAAACCGAGGGAGTTGTGGAGTTTTTAGTGGAGGTCGGTTTTGGAAAATAGGCGTGAGAAGGAAAAACAGAAATGCACTTTTAAAAATGACAAATGAGTTTGCTTACACTAGGGGATGACTATGAAGAAGCGAATACCACACAGGGATTACAATCACTGGATCAGGGTGACCACCTGATAAGGAAATCCGACTTCTTTAGATGAGAAAATGGGCAGCGCAAAGATAGTTCTAACAATACTGGTGCTGAAGGGAAGATAGGATGGGTAGGAGCTAGGGATAAGACAAGGCAAAGATACTCCTAATATTTCTGGATCTGCCTGGAAGATAGGCTGGGTTGGAGATAGGGACAAGACTATGCAAAGAACATATGCTATGTGACACAATTCTTCCTATTTATACTCACCGGATACGTTTTTAAATTAGACCGTCAGCTCTGGTCATGCAGTGGGTCTGGTCTAAGAAAAACAGTCCATCAGGCACAGGACTGGAACCTCTAGGCCGGTTGCCGGATTGGCACAGGATCTGCTCTCCTAGTCGGTGGGTATTTGGATCAGCTGGATGGCAAGTTCCTCAGGCAAGCCTAGTGGTGGCAAGCCAGAGCATTTCTGGAT
The DNA here is from genome assembly GCF_040938575.1 of Ambystoma mexicanum. NCBI lineage: Eukaryota > Metazoa > Chordata > Amphibia > Caudata > Ambystomatidae > Ambystoma > Ambystoma mexicanum. The sequence goes on from NC_090937.1 coordinate 628,882,541, forward strand.
ACTGGTTCAAAAGGCCTTCTGACACCACACAGCGCCTTACTGGGTGGAGAGAATAGATTTTAGGATTGGGACCTTGATGGAAATCAATAGTCTCTATTGCTGGAAAGAGATTTGGCATCTGGATCTGGAAGAATAGTTAAAGATGGATGTAGAATGCTGGATCAGAGTGCTCCGCCAGAATCAGGATGATGGCTGGATCAGTGAGTCCCTATCTACCCTCAGCTGTCTCTATTTATGCTCTAGAAAGACATCACAAAGGGGGTGTATGGGCCAGTTTATCTGGTCTTTCCCCTCTGCAATTGGGTCAGAGTCTACTCTCTTCCTTGATAGGAGGAGAGAAACAAAGTGTCATCTTTATGGTGCAATTTTATGATGCTGAGAATCCACCCCTAGCCACTGGAATAAAAAGTCTAATTTTGGCAAAATACATATTTACACATGTGCAACCTCTATAAAAATCACATATACAGATTGCATATTTTACATAGCAGCTATTCCTCAAAACCCCATAGCTGTGGGATCATGTCTCCCCTTTCTATGGAATTTTGCCCTTTTCGCTATGAACACACTTTTCAATTGTTGTGCAAGTTTCCACAAATGTGTGTGTTTAACATGGGAATGAGTGTATAAAGTTTCACAGTTCTAGCGGAAATACATTTTGCATAAAATTACATATCTTGCCATTTCTTTCCAGAACATGTCACATGGTTTTGCCGCCTTTTAAAGCGTGCAGCCAAAATTTAGATTCACAAATATGTCTTTGGTATATTTTTCACCGTTTTGAATAGCAAGTTATAAGTCTTTTAAAAAGTGCCCTTTGTTCATGTGTAGCAACAGATGGCCGCTTGGCTCCACCCCTTGGTCTCTCACTGGAGTCCAGGAACACCCCCTCCTTTGGAATTTGCTTCTGTCAGCCCAGAGTTTCCTCTGCTGCAGCAGGTTTACGCCCTTTCACACCTTCAATGTCCTGGGTGGGAGGATGGTCCATTGTTCCTTAGCTCTCTGTAGACCAGATTCTATTCCACCCCTGATATTGACACCTTCCTGTGAGCGAAGGCCTTCCTTCTGCGAGAAAAACCTGCTATTACAGTTTTGCAGCTTCAGCCAAACGAATTAACTTTAAACTCAGTAGAAACCACATCTGTTGCATCACATACAAATACATTTCTTCCTTGGCCTTAAAATCTGTGGAACCAAAAACACAACTAAAATATGTATTCCTTTTCGGCAACAATCCTGTGTAGGTTTGCTAATTCAGCAGACTTTCGCTTTAGGCCAAATTGAAGCTTCCTTAGTTCTCCTCTGACAGCTGTCATTCAGGCGGTCCAGGGTACTGCACCCAGATTTGGCATGGCTGTCAGTTTTCAGACAATCCAGTTTTCTGATGAACGTTTTGCTCTTCATATCAGGACTTTGTATGTTTACAATGCTTCATTAGATACATGACTTTTAGCACCAGGCAAGATTTTAAATGTTGAAAAGTGTTGTGTTATAGGCATTTTGGAGTTTTTAGCAACAAAGCAAATGACATTTGTAAGCACATTTTGGGTTTGACTTGCAAGTTGCTGCTTTTCTCTCTGCACTCTGCTGGTTATGGAGCTCTATTCCCCTCACATGAAGCATGGGTGGCAGGTTGTGCATCCCTCTTTCTGTGTGCTGGAAGCACATGGTTTTTGTGGGTTTTTGTAGGTTTGTGTAGATTTCTGTGGGGTTTTGGCACGCACAATTGTTTTGCCGCCATTGTTGCTGTTTCTTTCCCCATAACTGGCAGGGTGATGCCGCATAGATGTACTGGTTGAACACTCAGGAGCTAAGACACACTCCTGTCTAACCCATAGTGAGTACGGACAATAGATGACATATCACCCTTTTGGTTTAAGCGTATTCTAACACCAGAGTTGTTGTAGATCCCCTACAATAGACTCAGTAGGCCCCTAGACAGACCCTAAAACGCTAGCTAGCACCACAACCTTTGGCGGTCAATGCAATCAAAGGCTGCCAAGAGGTCCACCGAGGCCACAAAGATAGGGCCCCTGTCCCTACTCCAGGCCCTCCTCCTGAATGCATTTAACCACAATTCCATTGATATTGGTAGAATGGGATTTGAGGAAACCAGTCTGAAAAGGACTAGAGGGGTGACCGTTTTTTTTCCCATTCCTTAAGTTGAGTACGAAGTAGGGCAGAAAAGATTGTGCAGTCTGCATCTATCAATACAATAGGCCGAGAGTTTTTTGGATCGGACCTGCTGCCACATTTGAAGATCGGGATAACTTTTACTAATGACCATGAGTCTGGGAAAACCCCAGATTGCAGTATGTGTATAAACTCAAAACACAGAAGGTTGGTCCATGGGTTTGGATCAGACTTAAATGTGTTGTTGGTTAGCCCATTAGGGCCAGGGGCTCTAGATGTTTTATATTTTTGAATTAAGCCCAAGACAGTATTGATCACAATGGAGGGCTCCCATTTAAGAGTCAGCATTTTGGTATACAGACTGTGAAGTTATCGTCTCCCTGGGATGGTTTAAGGGCAAATCTATTAGTGTAAAACTCCACCCATACTTGTTCCAGGATCGGGTTTGATAGGGCAGTAGTCAAGTGGATGTCTTTTCCATTGGCAATGGACCAAAATGCTCCCACATTCGACTTAATGAGGATCTGCAGCATTATTTCAGCATCCTGTTGTAAGAGCCGATACTTAAGTGATTTACACAGGTTTGTGTACGTTTGTTTGATCTTTCTAATGGCTCCAGGTAATGTGGCCCCATCAAGATTCGATGATCTAAGTCTCCTAAGGTCTTTATAACTGGTAGTCTTGCCCAGCGCTAGGTCAGAATTGTATCAATGGGTATGCCGAACAGCATGAACGTAACTGGCAGACCGTTTACCCAATTCATATACAGCTGCCTTTGCAAGAGACATGACGGCCGTTGTGTTTAAAGTGGCCATTTTCCATTCAAGAGTAGTTTGATTGTGCGTTGTCCTTAAGTTATGCTTAAGGTGTCGATGTTTTTAGGTGTCCATCGAACAGCAGTACCAGATGAGTTAGGTGTAACCTGTAACTGAGTCTGCAGTGTCTCGTTAAGATGGTTTAGCTTAAAAGTGGCTGTTAGAATACCATGATCACTCCAGTTATTCATATTAGTTTTGAACGATGTCCACCTTTTGCATAAAAGGTCATCCACAAAAATATAAACAAGCATGGAGGTAGAGTCTCCACTTCGCCAGGTATGCCAAGTGGTATCGTCAATTTGCGATTTTGAGTAACCCACCAGGGGTTGTAGTCTAACATTGTCCAAACCAACATACCATGCATAACCCACTTCATTTTTCCTGGAACAATATGGGGCCACTATATTCATCTGACAGGTTTCCCATGGAGGCTTCTCAAATACACATTCACAGTTTAAATCCCCCACTTACAAAACATGCCCAGAGTCATTGATAGAGGACCAATTAAATATAACCAGAGAAATAGCTGTAACAAAAAGATCGACCGCTGCCATGCCACTGTGCCAATAGATGTTAATAACTAGTAACTTCAATTTGCCATTTCTGGATGAACGATCCACTCCCAGGGCCCCAGAGGGAAGCCCCAATGAGCATTACCCTTGAGGCCTATACAGTTATCTACAGCGATCAGAAGACCACCTGCTGGTCTACCCCCCAAGTTCTGTCTTGCCAATTGATCATAAATTTGGTAGCCATCTAGGTATGGGGTCGAGGACATCCAGGTCTCTTGTAGACATACAATATTGGCATCTCTCAGCAGTAACAGGCAATCCAGATTGGTAAATAGCTGGCGATTGCCTCTAGAGTTCCATGACTTAAGACATAAGTCAGAGGCACCACTTGGAACAGTCTCAGAAATAAACTGGCAAGGGGACACGTTTCTGCCACAGGGTCGTGATGATGGTAGCCCAGTCAATATCTGAGTCCTGCTCTTTTACTGATTTCTTTACTTCTACCCTTTCCTGAAAGCCCCTCAGAGGGTCAACAGAAAGTTTAGAATTTGGCTGAGCAGTAGCTGGCTCGTGCCTCTCCGTGTCCCATGATAGTCTAGGTTCCACATCAAAGCCCAGATCCCACAGAGGCCCAATCTGAGTAAGGATAAGTTCCTTAACTAGGGGAGAAGTGAGAAGTAACATGCTAATATCCTGAAATTCTCAGTCCGGAAAGGCCACCCTGGCAATGTCCTTAGAAGAGATCAGAGAAAGAGCAGGTATTTCTGCAAGTATAGTCAAAACCTTACATCTGTTCAGGCAGATTGGTACTTCCAAGTCCAACAGGCTCTTTATTCTGATTAGATTCAGCGGTTTCTTATTAGAAGTGTTGTTGCGTGGGTGGCCCTGTAACTTGGACAGAAGTTGACTATGGGGGTCTTTTAAGCTTGTTCCTTGTAAGGTAGGGAGATCAAGCTGGGGGGGGCTGGTAGATGGTTTATGGAGCCGTTCCACCAAATCTCTTATGCCTGCAGAGATCAATGGATACAGAGATACTGGAGGAATATTATCCTCCTGGAAATTCCCCCATCCCGCCTCAAAATCCAAAGAGGGTGCAGAGTCTGAAGATGGTTATGTTTATTCTTCATGAAATCGGTAGCCTGAGGGGGGTCCCATTTTGGCAGCAGAGGTGGTCAGCCTATTTTCCCATCACCAGGACATTGAGCATTTGTGGAACCTTTAGACTGGTCCACAGAAGGTGGTATGAAGTCACAGGCAAAATAAGAAGCTGACCCCTGGGCCCTAGGTGGATCCAATAAGATGCCATCTTCATCAAGAGTCTTGGTTTTCCCAGAGCCACATCCCCAACACGAAGCTGAGGGGGCTGGCAAAGTTTGGATCGATGGCTGTTGAGGAACATCAGACCCAGCAATCTTCGGGATCTCCAAGGGGGTGTCAAAATTGCACATTTGCCTGGTACAAGAGAGTTGCACGTTGGCAGGGGTGAGCGTATCCATTTGGGCAGTTGAATCGGCCAGTTTTAGTTACAGTCCAGTGGCAGAGGGATTCCCCAACCCGTCTGAGATAAGCCCTAGGTTTGGTTTAAATAAAGAAAGTGCAGATGTTTTAGCAAACAGTAGGCTGGGGCATTTCGTAGCTCTTGCTTTACGTAGGGCAGGGATTTTTTTATGAGCACCGATCCCGGGAATTCCACCATGAGTAGAAGCACCAGCCACAGTTGAAGTATGGTTGGCCATAGCTTTCAGGTTAGGAGGGTTCAGTGATACATTGGCATATGGTGTAGCCCTCATAGGAGAGCAGACAGAGCCTTCTACATTGCATGGCTCCAGCTTTGGACCCATCATAGGGGCATCAGGAGAGGCCGCGCTATCCGCAATTTCAATTATCTCGGTTCTTGTTGGGAGCATCTGCGAGGCAGTGGAGGTGCTTAAACCACCATATGAGCCCAAGGACTGGGCCTGCGCTGTTGGCCTCTGGGACAGCTCAGCTCCAATCCAATCAACTTAGTTGGTTAACTCTACGAGGATTTCAGTGCCAATGCAGTCAATTTTAGAGTTGACTTGCGCTATTAATCTTTGGGAGTTTTTTAGTTCTGCCCAAATGCTGTCATACAGTTCAACAAATGAACTGAGCACCACAGTTATGGCTGAAACTGTCGGATGAGTTAATCGAATACACTCGTCCAGGTCTTTGAGAGTTTGTGTAGTCATGGAGATTCCTCATGCATCTGGTTATGGTCCCAAGTAGTTGCATCCTCAACGGGGTTTGCTTTAGCTGCATCTATCCCCTCGATGATATTTGTGAGGGCAGTAGGTGTATTATGGGAGGGACCACCCCTAATCTGTGGCTTCGGGCTCAGAGGAGTTTCACCAGCATAAGGCAAATCCATGGCTTCATCTGCACATGCAATAATACTGATGTCAGTAATATTATTGTTGCTGCCAAAAAAGTCCTGAGTAGTCATAGCTGAGTGGTCCAGTATAGCATTCCCTCTGAATGCTTTAGGTAATTTAATTTCCATACTTGTTGAGGTCGCTTTCAAGTTGTAATTATCAATAAAGGTTTGTCCCAGTATAGGCTGCATCAGTTTTTATTGTTTGGGAGTTTTGGGGTACAATTTTCCATTAGGGATGGCAGGAATAGTGAAGACACTCACAGTCTCAGTATTGTGAATCAATGCTTTATGAGTGGGAGCCAGGTGACACTGCCTATTATGATTTGATGGCATTTTCTGGGCAGTGGAGAAAGTAGATGACAGGCCCTCTTTTAAATGCAAAGATGTATGGGAGAGGGGTGGCAGGGCGCAAAGAGAAGTTGAGAAAGTTGGTTGGCCCATAGCGGGGAACCAACGCTTAGCCCCAGCTGGGGGCAGGTGGCAGCTACCCACAGGGTCCGGCAGAATGGCATCCGGAAACGTGGACATTCCTTTTTGGCTTCGTAAACCAGCCCTCATGGCTGATACCAGTTGGTAAGTAGACTGGACCTCAAGGCAGATAGTAGAAGGCAAAGCTGAACCCAATCCCCGGATCAAAGGACTTGTGGAAAAGAGGTTAGAATATGAGCCCCGCAGTCTCCGGGAAGATTGAATCAAATAGGAGCAAGCCCAAGATTGAGTCGTAGGGCTGCCGTCACAGAGCCTATTCTTTAGCAGGGGAGCATTCAAACCAGATCAAAGGACTCGCAAGTGAGAAACCATGAATGTGAGCCCCACAGTCTCTGGAAGAAACGATTGGATAGAGAAACGGACTCGCTGTTAAGTTGTGACGTTAGAGGCAGCAAGTACAGAAAATGTAAAGAGACTCAATAATGCCTCCAGGCAAAGTCAGTCAGCTTGCAGAATTATGGCAGAGGTTGTAGCCGAGAGCAGAGGAAACACTGCGCATAGAGGCGCAAAGGGGATAAAACCCAACCGTCTCCGTCCCTTCTTTCTCCTAGATTGAATTTTCCCTGTGCTATTATTTGCACGAGTGCAGTGTCTATGCATCTCGGAGTAAGGGTCGAAATGTCAGTATAAAAGAGTGGCAGTATACAAGATGAGCATTAGGTCTTACATAAAACACAGATAATAAGCAAGCCTCTTGTCAGTTAATTGTAAGACTTACTGAATGTTGTCACCCGGCAGCCATCCAAACAGCACCAGCCCTTTTCCCACCAGGGCTTCTCAGTGCAAGGACTGTGGGCTGTCTCTTTTGTAGTAACACGCTGCAAGCAGGCTCCATCAGGTGATCCGGTGGATTTCAGATGTTGTTAAGGAGCCGTGCGCTCCTGCCGTGGGTTCTGTGAGAAGAAGATGCAAATGCAAAGTAAGTTAATACTGCTCGAGTTCCAGGCAGTATTAAAAGAACACAGCCAAACAGCACCAGCCCTTTTCCCACCACTCTTTTGTAGTAACATGCTGCATATTAATAGAACCTTGATGCAACATTCTGTTTATTTTGGAATGTCATACGTTGTGCCAGGGTTTCTACTGAATTACATTCATAACATTTGTGAGAGTATAGCCTTCCCTCAGCCAATTTTACCACAGAAGGTGAAATAGGTATATCTTCTAACTATGTCCGTTTACCTTTATGAGTGTGATTGCCGTTGTTTTGTAGACTAGTGCTGAGTAAGTGGTTTCTCTACTACCCAACTTGGTGCTCCTGCAGGGCAGAATATATTTTGTCATGTATGTGGAAGCATGTATGTGGAAGCAGTTGGATATCAGGCACACTGTGCCTACAGCTTATTCAGCTAAAATAAAAGTGTGTGTTTAAAGTTAGATTTACTGCCACAGGATTTTTTGCTACAATGGAATGCAGCATGAGTGGTGTGCAAACCTTAAAAGCAAGCTCCTTGTGCAAACTCTGTCAAGAGAGGGGACTCCCTCATGGCAGTAAGAATAAGAAAGCTGAACTGCACAAGAACATATAAGCTTTTAAGGAGGCAAAGCGAGTGGAGGGCTTCCAGTGGACCAGCAGTGATGTGAAACCCCTATTCCACTTGGCAATGCATCTGGATGGTGTAGAGGTAGCTGGGGAGACTGGTAGTCTGGTATACCAAAGGTCCAGAGCTTCGCAGATTTCACAGACATCTGCACGATTCCACACTTTAGCCAGTTCCCATGCTTCCGTTATGTCTTGGGTGGGTCACACTGGGGATGACATAACTGACAGAAAGTACCTCCTGGAAGAAAGGAGGGTATCCCTGGCTGAGGAGAAGGAATGAAAAGCTGTCACTTTAGCAGAGTGAAAGCAGAAGTCTGCAGAAGCTATAGCAAAGCAGAAGCAGAGCGATTTTGTAATACTACACAAGATGTAGATTGAGGAGGCTAGCAAAGATTCCAGTGCTGATGGAAGTGTCTTCAGAGGTTGATTTCAAGGAAAGCCTAGGCCCCACCTTCACAAGGACTTGGATCAACCGTATGAGTAGGATAACAATATTTTCAACTGGTTCAACAATCTCTGGCTTGCTTTTTGCCTCCAGGAGGTGGAAGAGCCGTCTACCAAAGGGTGGAACTAATGTAATTATTGAGTTGGCTTCTAAGGAGAGGTCAGTCTATTCCAAGATGAATGCTGCCATTCTCAGGAAGTTCTGCAAAGCCCCTGAACAATACCATAAGAGGTTAAGAGAGCCCAACAAAAATGAAAGTGAAACATTTGGGGCATTTACGCATCCATCTCTGTATTATCTGATTGCATGATTTACAGGTTGTAAAGATGAACAATGTGAGTGCATCCTTAATTTGATTGCATGTGAAAGTATCCTTAACAATTGTGAGATGGAGTTACACCAACTATCACAAATCCGAGGGAGCTTGCAAAGGCATTCAACAGGTATGTATTGCCAACAGAAAAAAGGCTTAAGCAACAACATCCAAACCAGGTGACAAGGGGGATGATAAATGCGATCCGAACTAGGGTAAGGACAAAGGTGTGCAGTCTCCTGCTAAGAAATGTCCACACAAATCTGATGGTAAATTACAGCTTCTACTCCCACAGAAAGGAGGATTGAAGGCACACCTAGCATTGAGGAACTCATATTCACATCCCCACAGGGTTGCCTTAAGTGTGGAAAATATAGCAAGTGAGATCTGGCCTGAAAGGGTAGACCCAAGCCGCCTGTAGTAAGTGGTACCCTTATTGTGGAGGATGAAGGGGTTGTACGCTTGATGAAATACCACCAGGCCAGGGGCTGTCCAAATATACCCCAGTGTCTCTAAGCAGGAAGGGTGCCAGGTCTCCCACAGAGGACCTGGTTCCTGCTAATAAAGTTATCTTCTTGGACCATGCGTTCATAAATGGAAACAGAGCCCTGTCACTTTGTGATACACCTGTGAGTTTTACCACTGTCCTCTGGGTGTGAGAGGAACAGATCAACCCGGACCCTCCCAGGCTAGTTAGGGAGTTTGGTATGACATGGTAGTGATTTTTGTATAGTGCACAATTACCCAAATTAGAATCTAGGAATTGAAGTATAAATGCCTGGAAAAGGAATAATGAATTGCTTAATGGACGAATAACAGCATTTTCAATTTACATCTGAATACTATATGATGGCCAGTCATCTCTAGCTCAAACTGCAGGGCATTCCACAATTTGGCCACCAACACAGACACAAATCAGCCACCCCAGCAGTTGTGGAGCAAATATTTCTTCCTGATAGATAGCAAAACCTTGATGAAAAAAATATAGCAGCTTGGAAATAATATAGTATATGAATGTATATTGGGCAGACTTACCGAGTCCTGTAAACTCTGTAAACATCATGGTATTAAGGAATTTGAAAGAAACCAGTTGAGGAATGCAGATCATATAAGCCAATCTCCCTTCTTAATGTTAATGAAAATATATCTACCAAGTTTATTAACAATTGGCTCTCATTGGTCCTTTGGAATTTAGGTTTTCTGTCCCAGATTGAGTTTATACCTGGATGATACTCTATAGCACATTAAAATAACATTTCCTTAATCAATTAATCAAAATACTACCATACCTCACTTACAATGATACTATTGGAGCTACCAACACAGGGAACAGCTATTGTTAGGGAGGTAGCAATATAGAATGTATGTTGGGGGCTAAATGTTCCCACTGTGTCAAATACCAGTTGAAACAATTGTTATTGAGGGGCAATTTTAACTCCAGTTTCCTATTAAACATGGCACCTGTCAAAAATGCCCATTTTTTCTCATTGGTCTAGGTTCAATACATGGAATCTATTATTCAAGACACGGATGACCTTGTCAGGGGTTTATGAGACTACCAACCAAATGTGTAGTCACAAGTAGACTTTTTAAGGGTTATGATCTGTGGAGATAATCAGAATATAATTATTAGCAAATATGATTCCCCGCTTAGGACGTTTATATCGCTGATGAAGTAGGGGTTTGCATGTCTACCTCTTTCACAGTATGGTTTACAATTGTGCGTCTAACTAAAATATTATATTTGTTCCACGGTGTTAACTTGTATGTTGCCCAAGAATGTTTCAATCATCTAGAATCATGTATCAGTGTCCTCATTTTCATTTAGAAGAACCCAAGAACAGCAGTGGGGCATTTAGAGGTACTCTTTCTTAGAGGGTGTAGGGTACGCCATCCACAACTTTATTATTGGTCTCACTTTGTACTAGAATATGCAGCTGGCCAGCACAGATGTGCATTGAGAATATTAGAATAGCAATAAGTGACTCAAGAAGGAAGTAAGGATGGCCTCTACGCTTGGTTTGAGAATAGGGTATTATAAAGTTCAGCAGACAAAGAATACAAGAACCTCCACCAGGGAAAGACAAATGATGCCAAAAGCAAAGCATGGCAGGACCTGAAACAGTCAACTGATGACAAGGGTAACCCATGTTTAAGTGTTGAACTGAGGTCTCATTAAGCCATTTTCAAATGTGGAAGCTAATGTTAGTGAAATGCCCAGTATGGTAATTTTCCCCAAATATAGGACACTCCAACTCGTCAAATGGTGATAAGCTTCATTCTTGAGAAGCATTTGGAAGAGATTCCCATTGGAGGACATATATTGTTGTTTTCCCCCTGTAGCATATCGGGCAATTAATATGGCATTTGGTAGTATGAAAAAAAAATACCTGTTCCTGATTTCGTGTTACAAGAACTTAATAGGTTCAACTCCACTGAATAGATTCCAGCTTTGTGCTCAGTCCTCAACACAGTGTTGGAGAAATCTGGCATTCCAGGCCCACAGCGTACATTCATCAATTATTTGATATACAAGAACAATAAGAAAGGCTATCATCCTACACCAGCAAATTATCGACCAATCCCGCTGACACATGGGACGTGCAAACATCCTGGCAACTTACTTTTTTTTTAAATGAGCAGCTTTCTTCTTAGTTGTTCTTTGTACTTCAAATTCGGCTGCTTCTTTTGGTTGTATACAAATTGTTTGTTTTACAAATGTTCAAATTACAATTGACCTTTTCACAATTGACCGACTTGTGAAGGTCAATTGTAACATAGATGTGGGGGGAAATCCCCCACCCACAACCCCCCACCCAATGCCAAACCCCCCAAAACCCATATATATATATATATATATATATATATATATATATATATATATATATATATATATATATATATATATATATATATATATATATACGGTCAATTGTGAAAAGGTCAATTGTGACAATTGTAAACAAACAATTTGGGTAATACCCTTCTTTTCAGGAGAATTGTCTTCACTGCAATTGTAAAGGAAACAAATAAGGAATTTTGTTTGTATATAGCATTGTTTTTAATTTAGACATTGATTTTTTTTAATTGACATTCACCCTCAGCGCCTTTCTCAAAATCATGAAAACTATCTTATTCACATAAAATGCGTTGCACCAGTTGAATACATATCATGTGCTCTTAATGCATAAACTGTATTGTAATGACTAACTGTACCAACCAAAATATCATTTGTATGCCTTGTGGAATTCATAATGTACCACTGAATACCACTATTTCTGTAACTAAGCTCTTGTAAGTAACACCGCCTCAATGCCATGGGCTGCTTGCGCAGTATATAAATATAAGTAAATAAATGTATTGTTGTTTGATTTTTGAACATACGGTGTGCATGCAATTTTGTTTGAGTATGTTAACTCTTCATATTGTACTTTAAATATGTTAGTTCAACATGCTTTGAAAATGTGTGTGTAAAAAGAAATTAAATAGCAGATAGGTTTGGAAGTGACAGTTGATTTTAGGAGATGGAACAAATGACAGTAAATTCATTTCATAGATTATACAAGCTAAAAGTCAGTTCATTTGTTTATATGAATCTATAAAAATTGTACATGTACTATATAGAAAATATGCATACCTGTAGTTTGTGTTCATGCATATAGATATGCATGCAGCTGCAAGTAGAAATCTTGGAGACTTGTACAGTATTTCTTTTAGAAGGTGCTTTCCAATGATATGACACTTGTACTCAGAGAGATTAACAGTACATTTAAAGTGGTGATCTATGATGATGCAGTTAGATGTAGAGGTCTTGGATGTGATTGGTGGATGTTCATGTGACTTCTTAGCTATATCCAATGAGGGAATGGCACCGAAAGTGAAAAGGAAATGGTAGGACTGTTCATGTTACGATATGTCCGCGGACATCGGGTGTTACATCCGGGGATTTTTGGGTTGGGGAGCCATGCAAATGAGAATGAGCAGAGAAAGGGATTGGTCAGGAACGTTTAATGGGTGTGTTGTGCCAGGAGAGAGTTTCTCAGATACTCTTTTGCTGAGAGAAGAACAGATAGCTATGGATGTGTGTTTCAAAAAACAGATTGTTTGGATTTTGGGAGACTCGTGGATACATTGGTTGAAGGTGCATGCAGAAATCTGTGGAGTAGCTGTAGATCTTGGATTCCCACATGTGGAAGTGCACTGGCATGGAGTTCGTGGAATGAAGTGGTTGGACTTGCTACCTCTCTGTGCTACTTTGGAGAAAGAGCAACATCCAGACATTATTGTAATTCTTTGTGGAGGGAACAGTTTAGGACATGTGTTCTTTCTTCTTTGCAATTTGCAATGAAAGAAGGACTTGGGAAGGTCATGGACATGTTTCCAAATTCTCAAGTAATTTTTTCACGGATTGCGCAGAGACAAATGTGGCTTCGTTCTTCTTCATTTGGTCCACAAATGGAGAAAGCAAGGCGCAATGTCAATAGGCTGTTTGTGCCTTTCTTAGAGATTTTGACATGTCCGCTTTTCACAATGAAAATATTATGTTTCGTAGTACATATATTTTTCGCTGAGATGGAGTTCATCTTACTTATGCTGGCAATCAGATTTTTTTGAGAAATGTACAAAATGCATTGCAACCTTTTTTGGAATGACAGCATCCATTTTATAGTAGGTTTTGAGCATTTCAAATTTTTCAAACACAAATAAACACCACCAAAAGGCTTTTTTCAGAGCCACCACTTCCTCCCAGATAAAACTGAATGGTTATGATAGGGTAGCACCCAAAAATTTTAGATGTCCGCGGACTTCTAAAAAATACACAGAGTCCTGCTTCATTTATTTTCACTTCTATGTTTTAACTGTAAAAGGAGGCTCTGAAAAGAGCCTTATTTTTATTTTTGTTGTTTTAAAAATTCTTGTTTTTTTATACAAGACACACTAGGAGAGGAGGGGAAAGGAGGGTAAAGGGGGACACCAACCACGGGGATAAGAAAGGGCGAACTGAGAGAGGAAGATGTAGAGTGGGTTTCATTTGGGTAGTGAGCAGACTTTTTTGTGCTCTAAAACTCGAAAGGTAAGGGTCATCAGTATTGCATATGGCCTGTGAGGCAGCTTGAGGAATACGCTGTCCCACAGGAGTGTTCCTTGTGGTGACAGGATCGGAAATAGAGGATGAAGTAGAGGAAGTCAACCTGCTACGCTCCTCGCAAGGTACAACTTTGCGAACGGCCCCCGAGTGGAATGACTTTAGGTGTCGCTTCATGGTAGTTGTCCCAAAGCTGTATGAACCATGCCTCCCGCGACTGAGTACCATTTTGCACTCATTGCAGGTGACTTGGTTCACACGTGCCTTAGGAACATTACCACGAATGGTAAATAACCGACACACCCAAGACTCATGCCGAGTGCTAGTAGTAGGGACTTCCACTACCTCATTCTCATCATCCTCTTCTTCCTCCTGTGCATCCTCACTCCTGTTACCCTCTTCAGGTCCTTGAGATGGTGGTGGTGGTGGAGAGGTTGGGGGTGGTGCTGAGGCAGATGCAGCACCAGGTGGCAGTAGTGGAGCCACGGAAGCCATCAGCTTGGCATTGAAAATCTGCAAATTGGCAGCAAAATTCGCTGTGCTCTGTAGGATAGCCAGAAACACAATGAGAATGAGCTCTAGGGCCTGGTGTTTTATAGGGGTGATTGTGTGCGGTTCACGGACATGCGCGCTGTCCGCGGACAGATCGAACAGAAAAAAGGTTTCAAAAAGTCACAAAAAGTATGTAGAAGCTAAGGATTACTATGTGGGACTTGTTCTATGGTGAGGTTTTGTTGGAAAATATTATAGATTACATGAAAATGTAGTTTTAAATTGTTTGGGGACACGAACAGTGTTCGCAATCAGAACATACGCTGATCGTGGGCGCGGTCACATGATAGCTTCGCGAACATGTCTGCGAAGGGAGCGGGTGTCCGCAGGACACCAAATGCATTGAAACTATTTTGCGCATGCGCGTTGGTGTTCTACGGACACTGTTCTGGTCCTTGAGTAATTAAAAGTGTGTCACAAGTGAAACGAACAGTTACGGACAGGCGTTTGTTCTTAGAACAGTTTCAACTTGTCTGCGAACCATACGGACAGGCATAGCGTCCTCAGGACACCCCCATTTTGTTCATTTATGAACATTCCCGGACACTTGATGTGTTTTGAGAACAGTTTCAATATGCCTACGAACAGTACAGACAGGCATAGCATCCTCAGGACACCCCCATTTTGTTTATTTACGAACATCCCAGGACACATAATATGTTCTAAGAACACTTTCATCTTGCCAGCGAACAATACGGACAGCGTCGTCAGGACACTCACATTTCGTCCATTGACGAACATTTCAGGACACCGCGTGTGTTCTTAGAACAGTTTCAACTTGCCTGCGAATAATACGGACAGGCAAAGCGTCCTCAGGACACTTCCATTTTGTTTCTTTACGAACATTTTAGGACACAGCCTTGTCCTTAGAACAGTTTCAACTTGTCTGCGAACAATACGGACAGGCATTGCGTCCTCAGGACACTCCAATTTTGTTTCTTTATGAACATTTTAGGACACAGCCTATGTTCTTAGAACAATTTCAACTTGCTTGTGAACAATACGGACAGGCATAGCGTCCTCAGGACACCCCCATTTTGTTTATTTATGAACATCCCAGGACACATAATATGTTCTAAGAACACTTTCATCTTGCCAGCGAACAATACGGACAGTGTCATCAGGACACCTACATTTCGTCCATTGACGAACATTTCAGGACACCGCGTGTGTTCTTAGAACAGTTTTAACTTGCTAACGAACAGTACGGACAGATATAGTGTTCTTAGGACACCACCATTTTCGTTTCTTCACAGACATTCCGGACACCCGCGCTGTCCGCGGACACTTGAATTGCTTTTTTTTTTTTAAAAAAATCAAGAAATGAATTAGGACACAATATAATAATTTTACTTTATTTTACACATATGTTAAATTTATGACAGAGATGGTGAGGCAGAAACTGAAACAAAAACAGGAGAATTAGGGGTTTCAATAGGATTTATACGAGGTGAAGAAGGGATGAAAGTCTCATCAAAACATTTTGGTTCATGGAGAGGGTTTGGGGATAATTGACTGGGATATGGTGAGGGGGGACAGGTACATGTGGGACAATGGTATGTAGTTGTTTGTTTGAAGTGATCCTCCACAAAGTTTTTCAAATTATTAAAATTTGCCAAGAGTAGGTCCATTTTTTCTTCTATATGCTGTAGAGTCTTATCCAATACAGCTTTTTCATTAGTATTTTCAATTTTTGTATGGTCTGTACAAAAATAAATATATGTGTTAAATGTATATAAAATAATATTCATTAATTGGTTTATATAGTAAAGTGTCTACCATTAGATTCACTATCTTCTGACATTTCCTCACGTGGGAAATGCTCCTCTAGCCACTCCAGAGTACTAGACATTTATGTGAGAAAAAAAACATAATATCATTCATTTTTGTATCTAATACAGAAAGTTTATAAATATATGAGTAAAATGCAGTACACTTACTATTTCAGGTAAGGTGTGTTCTGAGTGGTCTGTAGATCTGCTGTTGTTCTTAGTTGTGGAGTTTCTGTGAGGTAATCATGTTGGAAGCCTATCTTTCTTCTTTTGGTATATTCCATTTTAGAAAATATTGTATTTAAATGAATGGTTAATGTGTTATATATATGGGTTACACTTCTTATTTATTACTAAATATAATGTGTATGTGTGCTGGTTTGTGAATTTGTAAAATGTTCATATGTTATGACATAACAATTAAACATACCCCCCCAGACTTTTTGCGTAGTGGTGCTGTTGTCTGAACATGTGCGCGTACATTAAAAGAGTTTGCGGACATCAAATTCAGTAGAGGGGGTTCAGTATGTTCCAGATTACATGTACATAAAGTCAGAGTTATTACTTTTAAGTTGCGCTACTAAAAACTTATGAAATTCAGTGAAAAAACTTTGTTAAAGGGACGTTATGGTTAAGTTGCGCTACTAAAAACCTATGAAATTTAGTGAAAAAACTTTGTTAAAGGGACGTTGTGGTTCCAAGTAAAACCAAAAAACCCCTGAAATTCGCCAGTTATGGTAAGCTAAGCAACCATAACTCACGCCACCACTGTGCACTGCTAAGACTAACACCCACGACATCAAAGATGACAATCCCATAATCCTCTTCCTTCCTCTAGTCCTGAGTGCCTCTCCCTGTCCTCCAATCAGGATGCACTCCACAGTTTATAAAGTGTCCTGCCTGGATCCCTTCCTCTTCTTTTGGGTGCTTTAACTTGACACTCTCGAACAAAAACAGTCCACACAATCAAAGGGAACCTTCTGTCATCGAACTCGGAACCAAGTCCTTTCTCTGGGAGAAAGCGTCTCTAGGCATTTGATAACCGACAGCTCCCCTGCTCCAAATGTCCAGGTCTGCTTCTACTCGGCCACTCTTCTGGTCATCTCCTGCAGCAACATAGAGGCTTAGCATTAAGGAGGGGAATACGCTATTCACATCAACACCAATTGTATACATTACATTGGGTATGGCATTGCGTATTCACTGGGTGGGATAATGCTAGTCTTCATGTCTTTAATAGAATCAAGACTCCCGGTTCTGTAAGCCTAGGTAATCTTCATTTTATGTCAAGACCGGAGGCGAGCATTATGCTTTTATTTTTTGCTGCTTTCTGACAGCTAAGTACACTATGCATATCTTGACTTGCCTATATGTGATACATAAATATGTTGTCTGTAATATATCTATATTAACAATCTCATAGCGCGCCATTAACTTAAAGGCATGAGTCAGGCATGAACAAAAGATTTTATATTGCTCTGCGCAGAGCACGTATCAAGCATTGCTAGCCAGTTTAATTTGGCCACATAAACACATAAGCAAAAGCCTTTCCCCAAGTGGGAAGCCGCCCGACAGCAACATCAAGCTATTCCTATCAGCGCTCTCCTGGAATTCCAGGGAGCACTGTGCTTAGCTTGACAAGGTAGAGCCGGCCAAGCCCGCGAGCGGATTCACTCACACCGTGGCTCCACCCCTCTCCATGCTGACTACACATCCCGGCATGCTTGTGGTTTGTGCGCAGCACCCTGGAAAGGATCAGAGAGCAACGCACACCACGCCAGTGAACGGCGCATAATGATGCGATATAATATTCAGACAGAATGCACAGGAGATTTGGCAATCACAAGCTCAAGATACATAAAGCACCATATTTCAAATTAAATTCAGTAGCGGATTAATGCTCAGAACACCATTAGCACCACTCGACCTCATTAAACAGCAGGAGTGCTGCACATTTCTGAACTGATCGACAGAGGCATTTAGCCAGGTGCCGGCGAACTGGGCCCAGTGCACGGTGTGCATGCTGGGCAACACAAACTGCACTATATCCTTAGAAAGGTACAGAAGTATTCTACTTAAATTTGACAATAAATTGGCCGATCTTGCATCGTACAAGGCAGGTGAAGGTGCCCAAAGTCTAGACTTTGGCAGGGCTTTGCAAAATAGATTTAAAAAATGTGTGGGTGCCTTTACTGTGCTGGCGAAAGTGCAAGAATCCATCTGAAAAGTGTTCGCCGGGAGAGTTTTTGCAGGGGCTGGCCGATACAGGCTTCGCTCGACCGGCTGTTTTGGCACAAAGGAGACCCCAAGGCCCGAGAGCATAATACTGGGAATCAATGTAACAATACCCCTTCTTTTCTATCAGATGGAGGAGCTCCAGAGGACGCAGAGGACTCAGAGGCCTTGGGTACTACAGACATCAAGGTGCAACCTCAGATGGGAGCTCCCAGCGCGCATTACCCACCGGTAGGGGAGAGGGTGAAGCTTTTTGTACACAATTAGTGCACGCTTTCTAGCAATGCATGGGTGCTACAGTGAATAGTAGGGTTTTGCCTGGAATTCATAGAGACCCCCAGGCAAGCGCTTCCTCATCCGCAGATCTGCACATCATGAGAGGAGAAAATCCTGTTACATACCGAATTAGAGCTCCTAGCACAGAAAAGAGCGAGAGAGCAGGCAGACACACAAACACCAGGCTTTGACAGCAACATGTTCCTAGTGCACCACAAGGACAAAGTGTGCCCGGTCATGAATCTCAAGGAGTTTAACGTCTGGCTGACATACAGACATTTCAAGATGGAAGGATCCATCTACAGGGAGATATTCGCAGGAAAAATAATTGGCTAGCTAGGTTAAACCTGAGAGACACCTACCTCTCGGTATCAGTAGCAGTAGAGCACAGTCCCTTTTTTAAGTTTGTCTGGAGAGGGACGTCCTGGCAGTTCAGGAGCCTTCAGTTCAGCCCCTCCTTGGCCCCTTCAGCATTCACCAAGCTTATGAGGACAGTGGCAGCTGCACTCAGAGCCAAGGAGAGCAAATCATGATATATGTAGATGACCCAGCCCCCTCCCCTGCCTCCATTTCCCTGTTCGTGTGCTTCTTCCCGCCTCCCCAACCCTCCCACCTCCCCTGATTGGACCATCTGAGGACCAGTTCCTGGGACCTACACGGCGCGAGCACCGTGCTGGCGCCCATTTCCATTGGGAAGAGGTGAGCTGCAGTCCATTAAGCGACCCTCCTGGGCCACGCTGTACTCGTTTTGTAAGGCCTCCATGTGCCCCAGTGCCTGTGTGCAGCCCATCTCCCAGCCCCCTCCCCTGCCTCCATTTCCCTGTTCGTGTGCTTCTTCCCGCCTCCCCAACCCTCCCACCTCCCCTGATTGGACCATCTGAGGACCAGTTCCTGGGACCTACACGGCGCGAGCACCGTGCTGGCGCCCATTTCCATTGGGAAGAGGTGAGCTGCAGTCCATTAAGCGACCCTCCTGGGCCACGCTGTACTCGTTTTTTAAGGCCTCCATGTGCCCCAGTGCCTGT
Source organism: Ambystoma mexicanum (assembly GCF_040938575.1). Taxonomy (NCBI): domain Eukaryota; kingdom Metazoa; phylum Chordata; class Amphibia; order Caudata; family Ambystomatidae; genus Ambystoma; species Ambystoma mexicanum. Next base: position 628,902,135 of record NC_090937.1, read on the forward strand.
GTGCAGCCCATCTCCCAGCCCCCTCCCCTGCCTCCATTTCCCTGTTCGTGTGCTTCTTCCCGCCTCCCCAACCCTCCCACCTCCCCTGATTGGACCATCTGAGGACCAGTTCCTGGGACCTACACGGCGCGAGCACCGTGCTGGCGCCCATTTCCATTGGGAAGAGGTGAGCTGCAGTCCATTAAGCGACCCTCCTGGGCCACGCTGTACTCGTTTTTTAAGGCCTCCATGTGCCCCAGTGCCTGTGTGCAGCCCATCTCCCAGCCCCCTCCCCTGCCTCCATTTCCCTGTTTGTGTGCTTCTTCCCGCCTCCCCAACCCTCCCACCTCCCCTGATTGGACCATCTGAGGACCAGTTCCTGGGACCTACACGGCGCGAGCACCGTGCTGGCGCCCATTTCCATTGGGAAGAGGTGAGCTGCAGTCCATTAAGCGACCCTCCTGGGCCACGCTGTACTCGTTTTGTAAGGCCTCCATGTGCCCCAGTGCCTGTGTGCAGCCCATCTCCCAGCCCCCTCCCCTGCCTCCATTTCCCTGTTCGTGTGCTTCTTCCCGCCTCCCCAACCCTCCCACCTCCCCTGATTGGACCATCTGGCTGTCATAAGCGGCTTTTCCAGGGCAGCCCCCTGCCCGGCAGCCCCCGCGGCTAAGGGCCCCAAGGCCAAGGGCGGCTCCAACAGAGGCGGCTCCAGGAAGTGTCAGCAGGTGTCCGCAGGGGAAGCCAAGGAAGCCAGCAGACACCAACAAAACTGTGAGTGTTGCATGGGTGGGGTGTAGAGCAATTACTCTACTCCAGAAAGTCCCTGTCACCCTACCTTACCTTCCATAGCGTAGACTGCCATAGACTTAAACAATTCATACTTAGGAAGACTTTTGACCTCTGTAAATGGACTGCAAATGTTGCCTTCGTGATGCATATGCTAGTGCCACACATCTAGGGAACTTTAGCTTGCACTGCATCTAGATCGAAATGGGATTGTTAGCATGTTCCACACTCGTATGGAATTCTGAACTTTGGCTCCGTCGCGTCCAGATAGAAATGTGATTCTTAACATGCACCACACTTAGATTCTGAACCCTAGCTTGCGTCGCTTTTTCAGAGCCGCCAGAGCACCGGGGGACCACCTTGGCGGTGATAGTGCACGTTACAAATGTCCTTTAACATTAACTGTGTCTAATTTCCTCTCGGTGTAAAATTGAATTTAGAAGTGTGCCTATTAACATGCCCTGGTTGGCTTTAGAAGTGTGCCTAATTTCCTCTCTGTGCAATTTTGAATTTAGAAATGTGCCTATGAGCGTGCCTTGGTTGAATTTTGAAGTGCGCCTAATATCCTCCCTGTGCAAAGTGGAATTTGGAAGTGTGCCTATTAACGTGCCCCGGTTGACTTTAGAAGTGTGCCTAATATCCTCTCTGTGCAATGTTGAATTTAGAAATGTGCCTATGAGCGTGCCTTGGTTGAATTTTGAAGTGCGCCTAATATCCTCCCTGTGCAAAGTGGAATTTGGAAGTGTGCCTATTAACGTGCCCCGGTTGACTTTAGAAGTGTGCCTAATATCCTCTCTGCACAAAGTTGAATTTAGAAGTATGCCTATTAACATGCCATGGTCGACTTTAGAAATGTGCCTATTAACGTGCCCTGGTTGACCTTAGAAGTGGGCCAAAAAGCATGCCCTCGTTGAATTTGAAGCATGCCTAATATCCTCTCTGTGCAAAGTTGAATCTAGAAATGTGCCTAAAATCCTCTCTGTGCAAAGTTGAATCTAGAAATGTGCCTATTATCCTCTCTGTGCAAAGCTGAACTTGGAAGTGTGCCTATTATCCTCTCTGTGCAAAGTTGAATCTACAAATGTGCCTATCATCCTCTCTGTGCAAAGTTGAATCTAGAAATGTGCCTATTATCCTCTCTGTGCAAAGTTGAATCTAGAAATGTGCCCAATATCCTCTCTGTGCAAAGTTGAATCTAGAAATGTGCCTATCATCCTCTCTGTGCAAAGTTGAATCTAGAAATGTGCCTATTATCCTCTCTGGGCAAAGTTGAATTTAGCAGTGTGCCTATTAGCGCGCCTTGGCTGAATTTAGAAGTATGCATAATATCCTCTCTGTACAAAGTTAAATTTAGAAGTGTGCCTAATAACATGCCCTGGTCGACTCTAGAAATGTCCCTATTAACGTGCCCCGGTTGACTTTGAAAGTGTGCCTAATAGCGTTCCCTCGTTGAATTTTGAAGTGTGCCTAATACGCTCTCTGTGCAAAGCTGAATTTAGAAGTGTGCCTATTAGCACGCCTTGGCTGAATTTAGAAATGCACCTAATTTCCTCTCTGTGCAATGTTGAATTTAGAAATGTGCCTATAAGCATGCCTTGGTTGAATTTTGAAGTGCGCCTAATATCCTCCCTGTGCAGAGTGGAATTTGGAAGTGTGCCTATTAACGTGCCCCGGTTGACTTTAGAAGTGTGCCTAATATCCTCTCTGCACAAAGTTGAATTTAGAAGTATGCCTATTAACATGCCATGGTCGACTTTAGAAATGTGCCTATAAACATGCCCTGGCTGTCTCTAGAAATGTGCCTATTAACGTGCCCTGGTTGACCTTAGAAGTGGGCCAAAAAGCATGCCCTCGCTGAATTTTGAAGCATGCCTAATATCCTCTCTGTGCAAAGTTGAATCTAGAAATGTGCCTAAAATCCTCTCTGTGCAAAGTTGAATCTAGAAATGTGCCTATTATCCTCTCTGTGCAAAGTTGAATCTAGAAATGTGCCTAAAATCCTCTCTGTGCAAAGTTGAATCTAGAAATGTGCCTATTATCCTCTCTGTGCAAAGTTGAACTTAGAAGTGTGCCTATTATCCTCTCTGGGCAAAGTTGAATTTAGCAGTGTGCCTATTATTGCGCCTTGGCTGAATTTAGAAGTATGCATAATATCCTCTCTGTACAAAGTTAAATTTAGAAGTGTGCCTAATAACATGCCCTGGTCGACTCTAGAAATATACCTATTAACGTGCCCCGGTTGACTTTGAAATTGTGCCTAATAGCGTTCCCTCGTTGAATTTTGAAGTGTGCCTAATACGCTCTCTGTGCAAAGCTGAATTTAGAAGTGTGCCTATTAGCACGCCTTGGCTGAATTTAGAAGTGTGCCTATGAGCACGCCTTGGTTGATTTTAGAAATGCACCTAATATCCTCTCTGTACAAAGTTGAATTTAGAAGTGTGCCTAATAACGTGCCTTGCCTGATTTTAGAAGTGTGCAAAATAAAGCGCCCTGGTTGAATTTAGAAGTGTGCCTGATATCTCCTCTGTGCAGAATTGACTCGGGTTGCCTAATATCCTCCCTGTCCAAAGTTGAATTTGGGAATGTACCTATCGGCGCGCCTTGGTTGAATTTAGAAGTGCGCCTAAAATCCTCTCCGTGCAAAGCGGAAGTTTAGAAGGGTGCCTAATATCGTGCCCTGGCTGAATTTAGAAGTGTGCCTGATAGTGTGCCCTTGGTTTACCTAGAAGTGTGCCCATTAGTGCGCCTTAGTTGTATATCCTCACTGTGCAAATTTAAATTTGGTTGCCTAATATCATCCCCACTGCAAAATTGTTTTGGCTGCCTATTATCCTATTTCTGCAAAGTTGAGCTTAGAAGTGTGCCTAATAGCGTGCCTTGGTGGAATTTAGAATTGTACCTGATAGCGTGCCCTGGTTGTACCTAGAAGTGTGCCTATTAACGAGCCTTGGCTGATTTTAGAAGTGTGCCTAATTTCCTCTCGGTACAAAGTTGATTCTAGAAGTGTATATAAGACCACCACTCTGGCATAGCGGGATTTGACAGTGCCCCTAATAACGTCACTGTACCAAAGTCTTGAAAGTCTACCCTATATAGGGTGAACAGGTGAAGTGGACGCCCTATATCGGGTGAAGTATGGGGATGGAAAATGGTGAAGTATGGGGATGGAAAGGGTGAAGCATGGGGATGGAACGGGCAAAGCATGGGGATGGAACGGGCAAAGCATGGGGATGGAACGGATGAAGGGTGTGGATGGAACGGATGAAGGGTGTGGATGGAACCGATGAACTGACGTAGAATGGGTGAAGTAGGTGGAACGGGTGAAATGGTAGAACGGATGAAGTAGGTGAATGAACGGGTGATGTGCTTGGAACCAGCGAAGTGGGGGGGAACTAGTGGAGTGGGTGGAACGAGGGAAGTGGTACAAATAGTTAAGTGAATGGAACGTGTGAAGATGATGTATGTGGATGGATGATGCATGGAGTAAGGATAACATGGGTAGAACGAATGAAAGGATCAGTGCGAAGATGACTTATGTGTATGGATGATGCATGGACAAAGGATAACGTGGCTAGAACGAATGATGGGAGTAGTGCATAAAATGGTGGAGGGCATAAAATGGTTGAAGTGCATGGAACGGATGGGAGTGCATGGAACGGATGGGAGTGCGTGAAACGGGTTGGAGTGCACAGAATGGCGGGACGTACATTTAATGGTTTGGAGGGCATGGAATGTCTGAAAGAACACTGAAAGGAATGGTCTGAGTGCTTGAAACAGTCGTAATGCATGTAACAGTTGGAGTACATGGAACGGATGAAGTTCATGGAAGTATTGGAGCGGGCGCGATCTCAAGCACCTACAGTAAACCACCATACTCACATCTCCACGCTTACTCTCTTCTTTACACCACCACTCAAATAGAACACAGCGATACTATGACACCATTCGGTATAGCTGTTCTCATACCAACATCTGCCTCATACTCCCCATCACTCTAACTAAACACTGCTGGTTACACACCCCCCAGCCAGGCGTTCTCCTCAGGCATAACGCAGCCATGATCGGTCTGGATAATTCTTGCCAGAACGAACACATACTATTGACCTCCCAACCACCACACCTACCGCTAAGAAGCAGCTATGACACGAATGCCACACCAGCTGCACACATATCCGGTGCTCACACGCACCTTTGACTCTCTCTACTGACTTGAACTTCGGTTCCCAAGGGCGTTCAACCTACCAGCGCCTTCAGACCATACCAATGGTATATAAGGCGCTATATAAATGCAAAGTAACATAACATAACATCCTGCTCATGGCAAGTAACAGGAAGAGGCTAAACATGCAAGTTCTGTGGGCAGTCTCGACAATAACAGACTTAGGATTTCTGTTGAATGAAGACAAGTTGGAACTTGTTCCTAGCAAAAGGACAGAATTCTTAGGCTTCATCATATATACACGGAACGTGACCTTAGAGCTACCTGCCACCAAGATCAGAGCGATAAATAAGGAGTTGAGAGTAGCTCTCAAGAGATCAGTGATGTTGCTTCAGAGTCTACCCAGAGCAGTATGACTCCTCGCAGCATTCATCCAAGCGATCTTCTCCCTGTCAACTACATTACAGAGCCCTGCAGAGGCTCAAGAGCAAACACCTGCGACAAGGCATGCACTACCACCAGCTTGTGCCACTAGATGAGGAAAGCAAGACAGAGCTGCAGTGGTGTCTACACAACATGGAGGCTTGGAAAGGTTAAGCCATATTCAGAGATGTGACAGAGCTCATCATAGAGTCCGATACCAGCAGATCAGGCTGGAGTGCCAGATGCGGCCACCTAGAAAGAGACGGGAAATGGTCTCTGGCTAAACTCGACTTGCATATCAACTGGCTAGATCTGCTGGCAGGGCCATTCTGCAGTAAAGGCCTTCATCAAAGGGAAAGCACAATTTTGCATTATTTTGCGGAGGGATATAATTTTGGCCGTACGGTATATAAACAAGTTCAGGTGGATGAGAGCTAGCAAAGGACTTCCGGCATTTCTTTTTTTTAACATGTTTACTTTAAACCAGAGCACAGATGAATACATTAGAAACATCTTAAAGACATATAATAACACCCCCTTCAGCAGATCGAGCAGGTATGGTTCATTTCTTTCAGTGCCTCCCTCCCTCTATCTCCCTCCCACCTCCCCTAATCCAATTTAGGTTTCCTCCTAGTCCAGCGAGGCAGGCTCCATTGCGAGCCATTCTCCACCTGAGTGTAGGACCTCCTTGGCCAGTCAGGTTTTATGGTCCAACGACGGAAAGTTTTGATTGTAGTCTAGAAATGGGGCTGATATGTTCGTAAAGTGGTGTGGAGGCCTGCTTTGGCCACTGTGACTTTCTCTGCAATCAATATGTCCCAAATTTTGATCCATTTACAGGTGCGAGCCACTGTGATTTTCCTGGCCAGTAGAAATTGTGTCAAAAGTTTTGCTGTTTTCCCAGATTTCGGGTAGATCCCTGATATTGGAACACCCAACAAATTGGTCTCTGGTTACATGGGGATTGCCACCCATGTAATATATTTTATCGTGGCGATACACTGGGCCCAGAAATCTTGGGCAAGACCACCACATATGGATGTAAGACCCCGAGTGATCGCAGAGGCGCCAGCATTGGGGATCCAGGGCTCGGTTAAAGTGATGGAAGTGTAGTGGAGGATAGTACCATCTCAGCAGCAATTTGTGAGTGCATTCCTGATTGGTAATGCAGAAGGATGAGAAATGTGTCCTTGATCAAATGTCCACCCACTTTTGGTCCTCCAGAGGGTGCCCTAAATCCGCCTCCCATTGTGCCATGTAGGGTGCCCTTGTGGTAAGAATCTTCTCCTGCAATAATTTGTAGAGCATGGAGATTCATCCCCGATGTGGCAGTTCCTCAAAGTGAGCTCAAGAGGGGTAGGAATGCGCAGAGCCGCTTCTCGGGTTAGGGGATGGGAGCACCAGTGTTGCAATTGCATGTAGGGAAACCTATCCGCTTCTGTCATACAAAATGCTTTTTTGCACTGTTCGAAGGAGCGAGGCTGGCCATCCTCAAAGAGTTGTTCCAGAGATTAAAGCCCCCAACCCCGCAATCCAGTTTTTGAAGCTCAGTGGGTGGGATCCGGGTGAGAAAGCATGATTATGGAAAATCAGGGAGTAAGGACCCAGCCCCCTCGGGATACCCTTATGCCTTAAAACCCAGTGCCAGGTTTTGAGGGTGTGTTTAGTGGAGGCCAGAGACCCACTCCAGGTTCGGCGCAGTGGAGGCGGGATGTGTGGAAGGAAGGGCAAGGGAAGCGGCAGTCGAGACTGTTCTGCCTCTACCCATTTCAGGCACCCAGAGGTCTCTGCACAGGCTCGCATGTGAGCTAGCTGAGCCGGTACTTGATATTTACGTAGATCAGAGACCCTCAGCACCCCTAGTCTAGCATTGCCCATCATAGCTTTCTGAGGAATCCTCACATTCCTGACCTTCCATATGAACCTGAACATTTTCCTCTGCATGCGTCTAAGGGGGTACAATGGTATCGTGGTGGGCAAGGAGGAACAGGCATACAGGAACCACAGAGGAGGTCAATTTAGCAGGCAGTGATACGACCAATGAGTGAGATCTCTTGTGAAGACCATCGATCAAGGTCACGCTCCAGCTCTTGAAACAGCGGGGGGAAGTTCACCAGATACACATCTTTAGGGTGAGCAGAGATCTGAACCACCAGTTAGAGAATGTCTTTCTCACTCCACTGGATCGGACATTGGGTTTCCAGGACCTCCCCCCCCCGTGCTCTAGGCCAATCCCCAGGGCTACCGATTTCCCAAAATTATTAGCAAAACTCACCACCTTCCCAAATCTATGAATCTCTGCAAGAGCTGGCATTAGTGAGGAGCCGATATCTGTTATAGATAACATCACATCATCAGCATAGAGTGCAATCTTGTGCTGGGAGGAGCCAATGTGTAAACCTTTGATGTCTGAATTGGGTCTGATAGGTTGCCATTAACTCTAGGGAGGGTCTTCAGGGACTGGTAAATAGCTAAGATACATTTTTGGAAGTTCGGCCAAAATGGACGGATTCCAAAGTAATTCGTAAAAAGGCACAATCCACCTTATCAAAGGCCTTGGTTGCATCCAACGCCAGCAGAACCAATGTATTCAAGTCTTGTTTTGTGGTGTCTACTAGTTTTAGGGCCCTACAAATATTATCCCTGGTCGACCTATGCATTATGAGCCCCGTCTGATGTGGGTCTATCAAATTGGGTAGGGTGCTAGCTAGGCGGTTTGCCAATATTTTCGAATAGATATTTCTGTCAATATTTAACAGGGAAATGGGCCCATATGAACTATTGTCTTAGGGTCTTTGCCTGGTTTAAGCAGGAGTATGGTGATAGATTCCTGCATTGATGGAGTAATGGATCCGGCCATGCCAAAGGAGTTAAAAAGGGTAGTTAGTGGGGCTATCAGTTGAGGACAAAATATTTTATAGAACCTTGTTGTATACCTATCCTGGCCTGGGGCTCTAGGTTTGAGAGATTTAATGGCTGCGTCAATCTCCTCACCTGTGATGAGGGTGTCGAGGTACACCCTAACATTCCATTTGGGGAAGGGCAACCCCCTGCAGGTAGTCCTGTTGTTCAATCTGGTCATGCAGTGATGCCGACATTACCTCAGAGAGGTGGGCTGCTGCCAGGCATAGTTTAGTTTGTTCCGCGTATTGGATCTTACCCCGGGGGTCACAAAGGTCCACTATGGTATTCTTCTTCTTCGTTTTAGCTAGCTTCTCCACCATCAGTTTATTAGCTTTATTATTCCTGGCGTAGTAGCCTTGCTTGGACCTGGCCAACAAATGCGCTGTACCCTCTGCATAATGGGCCTCTAGATTTTTCTGGGCCATTTGTAGGGCACGTTGGGACTTTGGGGACCAGCCGTTGCATTTGTGGTTGGCTCTCTGAACCTCCTGTTCGAGATCCAGTCGGATTTGACGCTTACGTTTGGGGAATGCTGCCCCATGTACAATGAGTTCACCCCGCATCATGGCTTTCATAGCCTCCCATGTGTTGGCTGGGGAGGTGTCCTCATTCAGATTTTAAATGAAGACATTTTGGATCACTGTGGCTATGGAGACCCTCAGTGACATGTCGTTAAGAATAGGGTCATATAGGTTCCACCAATGTCGGGGATTGATGTGGGTCGGCATCATGGCCCCACAGGGTGAGAGTCACGGGAGCATGGTCCGAAAGGACCCTTGTTCCCATGATCACATCGACAAAAGCCAGGACCTGCGGAGAAGCCAGTATGAGGTCAATTCGAGAGAGGGTTCTATGCACTTGTGAATAGAAAGAGAAGTCCTTTTTCTCAGGGTGAAGTACTCTCCACATGTCAACTACCTCTAAGGTCCGAAGAAGTTGAAGGGGGCTTATAGCAGGTTTAAAATCTCTAGGGGTCGGAGGGTGTGTTCTGTCTTTTACAGGGTCAGGGACCCCATTAAAGTCTCCACCAATGATAACTTGGCCATTAGCAAACGGGAAGAGGGTATCGCCCAGCGCTTTGTAGAATGCCTCTTGTCCATAATTTGGGGAGTAGACCAAAACCAGGGAATAAAGTTGCCCAAATATAAGGGCTTTGACTGCTGTAAAGCGGCCCTCTGGGCACTGTAGTGTCTCTAGTATCTGCGAATTCACCCATTATGCAAAGAGAATTGCTGTACCCCCTTTCCTGGTTCCGTTTGAAGCCAGGTATTGAAGCGGGAAATGTCTATTGCGGTGACGTATAAAGTCCGTTGGGATTAAGTGTGTTTCTTGCAAGAAAGCCACTGAATTATCATCGTCTAGCAGCCGCTGCAGCATCGACTTCCATTTGGGGGGGGGGTTCAACCCTCTAACGTTTAACGAGATAAACTTCAGATTTTGGTGTGGAGGAGGTGTGTCCTGAACCTCTGTTTTTCCTGGAAGTGAGGCCTGGGTTAGGCATGGCTCAGTGACCATCCGGGGGGTTTTCTATCTTAATGTCATTGTGCAGCTGGGGTTTTAACATAAACCTCCAACAGGAGGTCATAACTACGGTTCATAGTGATAAAATTGAATTCAAAAATCTCGAAAACCAAAATCTCGAATACAAAAGGCCGAAAAATAAAATATCAAATTTTTTTTTCAATGTGTTTTTTTTTTAAATGGGGGGGTTCCCCCCCCAACCCCCCTTTTTTTTCATTTTTTTTTTATTTTACCACTTTTTTTTTACTTACCTGACCCCAAAAACATATATAAATAAATAAATAAAAAATTCGATATTTTTTTTTCGATATTTTTTTTTTCGGTCTTTTTGTATTCGATATTTTGTTTTCGAGATTTTGACTGACTACCCATAACTACAACTTTGTGGGAAGCTGGTTTTTCCTTCTGGGTGAATCCCGTAGACTAGATCCGGAAGCTGTGTGGATGGACACCTTCCTACACAATTGGACAGGGACTGTCCATTCCACATTTCCCCCCTTTGGGATGCTGGTGAGGGCACTATCAAAGATCTGCAGGGACAGAGTAGATGTAGTGTTAGTGACACCGGATTGGAGGTCGCAGGCATAGTTTCCAGTTCTGAAGGAACTTTCCTTGGATTTCCTCTGGAGGATTCCCCATCTGAGGAGCAGAGTCTAGTCTTGATCGCATGCAGAGTTTCTGGCACAGATGGTTTTTGCCAGGGCTTTTGGAGAAGGCTACTGAACTCATCAGAGTTTATTGGGTGCCATCTACTGCCAGGAGCAATAGTGCTGCATGGCAAGCCTGGGAAGAATCTTGCAGGAGGAGGGGTCTTCCACCCGTTTCTACCACAGGCCACAAGCTGGTGGACAGTGCCCCAGTGGGGGGGGGACATCCAGAGGTGGGTAGGCTAAATAGAGGGGTAAAAGTAAGCAGATCCCCCTTGCCGAAGTACTCTTCCTTATGGGATGTGAACAAGTTCCTCAGGCTTTTCGAGCAGTGGCCACAGAACAATCTGCTGTCAGTTAAGAAGTTATCAGGGAAGCTACCGACCCTGTTATGTCTAGTCTTGCAGGCGTGTGTTGGATATCTGAGAATTAGAAATCGACAGGAAAGTATTTTACCCAGAGAACGTCGTATTCAGTGTAGCGTGACGCACCAAAACCAATTCTTCAGTGATCTCTTAGACCTTATTTCCCAAACAATAGCACGTTATGCATAAGGCAATTCGTTAAGTGCTACAAGGCCTCTATGGCTTAGGTGACAGCTACCATATCAAGGTGGGTGAGAGAGATAATGGCCTTAGCAGGGGTAGATGTAAAATTGTTTGGAGTACATTCCAGGAGGGGAGCCATGGCTTTTGCAGAAGTAGTACTGCTGCAGGAGATCATGAAAGCAGCAGAATGGTCTAGTGACTCCGTGTTCAGGAATTTCTATTTCAAGACCATATTAGCTGTTTGCTGGGGCAGTGGTAGAGAACTTTGAACAGGCATAATGCTTCGCTCCGGTCTTGTCATGATAATTGTATTCAAGACACAGAGGTGTGCATTATCCCACCCAGCGAATATGCAATGCTGTCTTTAAATGGTAGTGGCCCTGGGATGCTTGAACATTTGTTCTCGAGAGCTTACTCTGAGATATGAAGACATAGGTATCCATGGCTTCATGACTGACATACCATTCAAATGTCACCTATAAAAGCCAAACACTGTGGTTGAAGTGCAGGAAGATAATCAGATTTAGGGAAAAGTTGGGAGTATCCAGGACAATCCAGGTCTCCTTCATATTTGCTTATTCAAATCTCGGTCATGGGAAATGTCCAGAAGATATATGTCTCCTTTACATTGGCACGTATGGGGCCTGTTTTGAAACTATATGTGATTATTTAGAACAAGGAGATCTTCATCACCAACAGTTTGAGCTCAATTTAGCAGACAGAGTCTTAACTTTGAGAGACTTGCCAGTGACATAATTGCTGTTGCCCACAATCAAAATCTTTCTTGATGTAGTGCGTCTCTAATTTGACGCATTCTTTAGGGGGAAGTTCAACATTGAGGTACCCACTGCTGAGGCCCTTAACATAAACATTAGTTTTCCCAATACAGCATGACTAGGCACATCCATTTGGGAGGCACTAAACAAAATATCCTGCTGCCTGTCATTTTACGAGAGATAAACTGTTGAAGGTAGTCCTAGAATGCTATATGTCCATAGTTAGGATCTTGAAGTGTAGTGAGAGACTGGGAGCTCTAGCCCAGCCTAAGAATACAGTGTTTCCAAGCTCTTCCCTTAAATGTGCCTTGATCTCGTTCAGATATGGGTACAGTGTTCCAAAGACAGAGGGCTGCCACAGAAAATCCAATCCCACCAATTTCTATTCTTCAAAAAGTCAGGATTTGCCACAGAAGACTGATAGAAGAGCAAAGATTGTTACTGGGCTTATAATGTTCATTTGTAGTTGAAACAAATGGGGCACTGCAGCCATAGAAGGCTGTGTAACTTATACATTTACTTTCAAAACAATATGTTTCCACAAAGGTGCAGGTTCCTTGGCACTGCTAGATATGTTCTATGCTGATAAATAAGGTATTGCCACAATCACATCTAGAAGTTATCACACCATAAACAACTGTTGTCGACCAGCCACTGGCAGGAACTATAAGACCTTCCAATCAAAATGTACGTTCAACATGCAGCTGCTCACTACAACACTCATCTGAGGGACAAAGGACAGAGCATTTTACACCCAAACATCGTTTTCTGACATCATAGCAAGTATGTGGACGGGCACCCATAGCAGAGGCCCAAAAGGCTTCATTGCAATACTCCCTAGAAGGCACTTACAGAAACTGACAAGAATTAAGACCTCAGTCTTAACTGAAAAAAGCTTTGGAAAGTGGCTAGTCAACCATTGCTCCATCACAACCAGATGCCTATGAAGTGAGCCCACTGGTTACTGAATATTAACTTATAGACATATAAGAATATGTGCCTTATCAGCATAAAAATTGTATACAAAACCGTGTGGTCGGAAGAAGGACTCAGACCAGCGGGCATGTTCTTAAAGGGTTTTATTTAACTTTTAAAAAATGCCTTTCTGTCCCTATTGCTAAAATGGGAGTTCTTTTCCTAGCAAACTATACTAAAGGTGTTCCAGAATCAAAAGTATAGTCGACCGTCCAAATCCTAACCTCTAAACTGGCCCTGCCACTTTGAAAAACATAACAGAAAATTGGGCAGTATGTCCTACCTTCAAAGTTGTTCACCCAGACCTTGCACAGGTTTTCCCAGGAACCTCTCCTGGTTTCAGGTCCAAGGCTTTTCAATAGGAAACCGTTTTCCCTAGTTTAAAAGTTCCAAAAGTCTCTCAGGTTTATAAGTAAAGTCTGTAAGGAACCCAGGGTTGCAACAGTAAAGACAGACACAAGTGATCACAGTTCAAGTGGGGGGTTTATTAAAAATGTAACGGGTGAGATAAATGCCTAATCTAAACCTAAATCTAAGATGGGAGGAAGCTATGTCCATCAAATAATAATATCACCATCCAAGTGGAGTCTAGTTAAATCAAAAGAGCCTATAATAAGAAAAAATGTTTGCCAATCCTTACCACTATGCTACAAAATAGTGTGGGATAATGTTCACAAGAAAAGAAAAAAGTGTTCACAAAATGATAAGTCAGGATGGTATTGCTGGGGTCTCCCTTCCCAAAGTTTTGAGCATGGGACAAGTTGGGATTCCTGAGCACAGCACACTCCTGGGCCTCTCCAGCATGAGGTTACAGTTCCTTTCCACAATACAGGACCTACTGGGGTCAAGTCTCTTTTCTACAAAGTCTCTTTCCTTAGAAGGCCTGCTGTACCATAAACAACAAACAAACAAAAGTTCCTTCGGTATTGTTTCATGTTGGGTGATTGCTCTTTGCCCCTTGCATCCCCCTCAGCTGGGCTCTGATTCTTCTTGCATTGTGGCCTCCCTCAGTCGGGTTCACAACAGCCTTTCATTCACAATATCGGCAGCTTGTAACATTCAAAAGTCTTAATGTCTTTTTACACAATCATTCACTGTGGGCATACCTTGGTCATGTTTACTCTTGTCAACACAATGTTCTCGGGAGTATTATGTTTCACCCTAAGTTGCAGCCATCCCTCAGCTGGGTTCACATTTACCAGATACACAGTACACTTTGTTTTATCACAGTACGGTATTTACTCCCCTTAGCTTTCCTCTTGACAATGGGTCAGAGACTTTCGATTGGACAAGGAGTTTGACGTGACCATTGTAGTAGCACTCCTACACCTCACGTCGGCCTCTCCTAGGGCCTTCTGGAATGTGTACTTTCAACAAAGGGGACCAGCGAGAGTCCTTCGAATTAGTGCTCCCACGTCGCCTGATCACTCTGCCGCTGGTCCTTCACTGGGCTTTCAGTTGCTACACACATGAGTACTTTGTTCACAAGTTACTTGAGTTCATACAATGTTGCTGATTGAATCCTTCGGCTCATCATAGTCTGGCTTATTTTCAACTCTCTCCGACTCACCGGCTGTGTTGAACTCGTTGGCGCTTCTTATGTCTGGAGTCAAGGACGATACCACGGTAGCAGGTACATCTCCCCGCCTTGGATATCAGTGCGGGAGGACCTCGTGCACCGGTTACATCTCTTATACCACATGCCAGCTGTCATTCCCGGTCTTATGATTCCTTTCATGGAGGCTTTGTGGCTCTAGGTTGAAACGGGCAAGGGCCCTTCCCTTCTTGTCGTCTTTTCAGGTCTCGCCGCCTTTCTTCTCCATTTGAACTGCCATCCTGGAATAGCTGCTTCCTCATGCGGTTGGCCTTCCTCAAAGTGTGCTCTCGTGCTCCGCCTTTTATCCCTGTGGGGAAGGGAAAGGGCTGTCAGGTGTGTGTAGTTGTTGTCAATGGCCTGATTCTACTTGATCCTTGTGTTGGAGCATGTCCGGTAAAAGGCTCTGGGGTTAATCCTTTGTCTTTCACAGTGTAAGAAAGTGTTTGTCTTGGAAAAGGGTAGAACTTCTAAATATTCTACGGGGTAGGATGGGGAAAAGGTGTCATAAGAAAGGGGATACTGCGTCTAACTCTTCGGTGTCCCACTTCCACTCCCAGAAGAATCCCCATACAGGTGATCCTCCTCCACTGGTCCACCTACAGGAACTGGATGAAAAAGCAATGGCCGTGTCCTGGCTACCTGGATGACAGATCTCCCGGGACTAGCAGGTGAGACACCTTCAGGTTTCTCACAAGTCTCAAGTTCCTAAAAAGATCATCTCTCCCAGTGTTCGCAGGTAGATGGATCCCCTTAATCCCCTTTACCACTTACATCAGTTTCTCCCCACTAGGTTCATGTCTTGCTTGTTTCGTGGTTCCATCTTGGATTTGTTCCTTGCTTGTCTGGCTTGTCTTATTGGGCACCTCAGGCTTTCTTGGTTTACTCTGTCCCAATGTCTCTCTTAATTCCCAGGTGTATTGGTGTCCTCTCTTTATATATGTCTCTCATGGTTCTCGGGTGTTGCTGTGCGCCGTTTGGCTGATTGCACTATTTGGGTTTCTTGGGCTCCCGTAACCCTTATTATTTCTGATTTCCTTGTATCTCTCTGGGCCTTGATGCCCCTCATAGGGATTTAGGATATTATTTCCTTCCACTGCTTTCAATCACTGGTATTTCCACCCCCTCCACAATGACCAACCTGTGGACATTCTCTGCCACAGGGTTTGCTCCAGCAAGGTGTTCGTTTTTCGGTAGCAGTGACGTTCTAGATGGCTTCCTGAAAGTCCCTGATGGATCTGAGTGGGGGTGCCGCTCTGCTTGTCTCTGTTCATCTCCGCTGCTCACTTCCTTTGGTGCAAGTGGAAGACTCATTTCTCCCTCACACTCTGGGTTTGGCATTGTTTGCTGGGCCCTGGGCCCACCACGTCCTCCATGTGGTCATGCATCCAGATAAGGGCGGCTCCACTCATCCTTGGCCTCACCTACTCTGCACTGCCCAGTGCCTGATCGGTGGCACCTCATTTTCTCTCTGGTTCCTCTCTGAGGCACAGCCGGCTCCACTGTGCAGTGCGGCTCTGCCTCTTAATGACTCGTGCTAGTTGGAGGCTCGCCTCTATGTATCGCTTCATCTCATTCTCCTCCATTCAAGGGCAATAGTGCTCCATTAAACAAAAGGGGTGTGTTGTTAATGTTCAGCTGTTAAGCTCACAGAGATTCCAGCAATGTCTTGAGCCAAACATGCAAAAAAACATTCAATGTTATTTATAGTCCGACAGATTAATGTAAGATCAGTTTCTCAGATTTCCATATATGCAAAAAGTTTCTTAATTGCAGGTAGTTTCTTTTGGGAATGGGAGTCCTTGTCCCCTTGAGGGTAGTCACTCCCAGTGAGGTCCCACTTTCCCAAACCCATACGGAGGGTTTTGCTAAGCAGGCTCTCCTCGTCAGCCTAAAAAAGGGTTGGCTTCCCCTGGATTCATCACAGCACATATAAATGTAAAAAATGAGGGGGGAAAGCGTTGAGCCGATGATATGCCAGATGGGCTCCATTGCAGATAAGACATACAGTGGCCCTCAGCAACAGTTTGAAAACAATCAGAAATAATGGCCATCAGCCCGCAGAGCACTTTATCTTGTATGTTGACTTGGACTAGCTGATCTAGCAGAAGCCTATTGTCCACAATGTTGAATGCAGACAAAATGTCATGCAATAACAGGACTGTAAAACTGCTTGTATATTTTTCCCTGTTTAGGTTATCCAATACCTGCAAAAGTACTAATTCACACTGCTGAAGAGGAGGAAACCAGCTTTCAGGTCATCTAAACATGTGCAGTCTCTGTCAATGCCTGTGGTTGTTGTGCAACTATTTTTTCCATTACCTTTTCTTCATACACATAGGCTGCAGATTCCACACATCCAATGGATCAAGTTTGCACCTTTTCAGAAGGGACATCACAATGGCCTGTTTGGAGTTAGAAGATACTCTCCTCAATAAAAAGGATGCATTTATAGTATGGACTAACTCCGAGGCAAGAATAGATGTCTGATCATGCACAATATTTACAGTAAAAGGACCCATTGGTTAACCAGACATAATCGCAGCATTAATTGAATAATCTATCAGATAGTAACCAAACATAATTCAGACAATGCATTCTCTCATAGGTATATTCACAATGTTATACTGGACATCTACATCCAATGTTGACAGATTACTCAGTTTAATTGTGTTGGCATACTGAATCTTCAACATTTTATGTAAAGAAATGAGATCATCATATTGTTTTGGTGCTCTGGTGTGTCATGTGACTACTTTCAGAAGCTGTCTGCATGGTAAATGCCTTCAAAATAGTAAACATGTCCTTCTGAATGTTGGCATCATTTGTGATGCGCTCAACACAGAACACCTGTTTGGCTGCAAAAATGTCCTTCTTATACAGAGAAATCTGATTGTTATGAAGTTATTTTGCTGTTGGATTATAGGACAGACATCACTGTTTTTCATATGCCATGCTAGACTATTTCATGATCTTTAACTTGGGGGTAAATCATTTGTTTTTCAAAACAAAATCTTGAGATTGCGATTCTCAGGATTATCTTTGTAAGCAGAATGAAGTCAAGTCTGACACAATGATGTTGCTCGGTCCTCGCCAGCAGGAATATAGAGTACACAACATCCAAAAATAATTAAATTAAGAGATTCTTCCCACAATATGCTCACAGTACCAACAGAAACAGGTAGCAACTGAAGAAGGAACAACACATTTCAAAAGCTAACTACAAGGAGAGGTATATTATCTGAAGGAGAGGTGAAAGTCCATCCTTTGCAGAAGGGTGCCAAAAGTTCTTAAGGAATACATGCTTCCGCTTATATGTAATTTATCTGTGATGAAGCATAACGGAAATGTTCTACCTTAACTTTCAGAAAGAGTGCCTCAGATCCATGGTTCTATTATCTTGACACCTTTAGAACTGTGCTGCATTTGCATCCATGATGATTTGCCTCTTTATCCTCTTGTTTAAAAAAAGACAATCAATTTATATGAGGGATAGCAAATTAAAATGAAATACTTCCAAAATAGAGGTTCTTCCTTTGAGCCCTCATCATCTATTATGTAACCCAGCATGTCCTCCTACCTTTCCTGTTAGGAAAGGCTCCTAATTTTGCAGTCAAAGTCAAGGACCTGGGAGATGTTTATGAATTCACTCTGATCCTTAAATTTCTATTTAAAATCAATTCTATTCTATGCTATTTGTTAAGCTCTGTCATCACCTTTGTATCCTAGCTCTCATTCCCACCAATTTTCACTACCTTGTGGTGGGATTCCTTATCAATTCTAAATTCGACATTGCGAATGTTACCTGTGTCTACCTAACAGATTCATTCCTTGCAGACTTAACACAGTGCTGCAGTTCAGTTACTTTTGGGTAAAAAATAATTGATTCTATCAATCTGATGCACCGTTCATAGCGCTGTTTACCAATTCACCATATGATACTCTTCAAAATCTGCTGCATCACTTTCAAATGTATAGATGAGATCTACATTACAGCTAACATATGATATGGTACACCTGATAGATCTCTAAGTTCTTTGACAAAATTGCTGTTGTCTATGCTGCCATTCCAGTCGAAGCGCAAATGAGAACGAAGATTCTCTATTCCAAAAATATCGCAAAATGATGGGATGTGCACTGTGCACCCCTGAATATGTGGCTTTATTTCCTAAAATTCAGAAATAATGGCTAAATCATGAGACTTGTGCTGAATGGTTGCCATTAGCAGAACAAAGTCCTTCCCTGTGACCTAAACCTATCAACACAAATGTCTTTTAAATTGCATGATGGTGATATCAGCTTCTCTCTCGAAAAGCATAGATATTTTTGTTAAACATAGTTGGATGACTCAATCCGAAAAAAAAACAATTTTGTTTTTCTAGTCACATCTGAGGATATCATACAGTTAGAACTCCCGGTCAACCTTGTTTTACCAACATCCCTACTAATGCAAAGTATTCATTTTTATGAATTGTCTTATAACGAAATGACATACACGTTTTTCAATCAAATCAAAAACTATGCTGTTACTGCCAAATATGCAATGTTCATCAAAGAGATTCTTGCCAATGACCAGGCAGGATTAATTTCTCAATGGCATCAAGGATATTCATTGTGCTATATGCACACCTGCATACAACACAACTCCAGGAATGACTTAAGGTTAACAGGTCATAGAAATCAGATTATTGGGACACAACATTGAATCTATCACATTTTCACTACAGTTGCAGTTTTGAAAGGGAGCTTCCTCAGTGAATTCCTTCTGAGAAATAATCAAAATAGCAGAATTTGGCAAAAGATTAAACCCTAGACTGTTTTGGAATATTCATGGATTTCCTAGCTCCCCACTTATTTGAGTAGAAGAAGAAACAAAACAACCTTGCAAAGAACTGGAATTAAGTGAAGGCCACCAGGCTCTCAGATTGTACCTTCCTACTGCATAGCCAAACTCCAAATAGATACAGAAATTCTGTTCATCAATATCTATAATGTCAACATACACAGTGGTAGAGCGTGCAGGACTCTCTCTGGAGGGAAAGTTAAAACAGTTGGGCTTGATGCATGGCAAAAAGCCTGACAGAAACAGATTTGCATTCGCCACATGTGCAGAATGTTCCGGTAGCTACACAAGGTAGATCTTTCCTAGATTATAATAAAAGAAAAATCTGGTAGAAGGCATAGTCAGATGACTGGGTGAGCAAGACATAGTCTACTTAAACATGCCAACACGTCACAGTACCAGGAGCCAAACTCAAAGCAGAGTGTAATCTTCAGGAAAATGACAGGCTCTTTCAAGAAATGGACAATGGCAAGAATTTGCAGGAGGTAAAGAGGAAACCACTTGCAAGATTTCTTTTTGGCTTCTTGTCGGAACTACTCTAATTGTGTTGGCCAGAGAAATGCTGTGACATGACAACATGTCAAGAAGAGGCAGTGCTAAATTAAATTCTCTTCACACTAATCTAAAGTTTTTTGGAACATACCCAACTCCAATAATTGGACTCGCAATTCAACATCTATGAGTGCTAAAAGTTTCTAAATTAAAAACAACAACCAAACAAAATGCGCATCCAGTTATTGGAAGTAGCACAACCATTAATGAAAGAGAGAGAGTTCAGCCAATTATTAAATCAATGTGAATCCCTTTGGATTGACAAACAAGATCAGGTTATTGATAGAGGCATACATTAGGAATGCAATTTACTTTGCTTTTTTATGAATCTGTATACCTGCGCTTCCATATGCCCCTTTTTCGTACCGTGTTGTCAACTTTACCAGTTTACTGACACTGAACTAGGTATAATTATTTATTCAATTGATGTTTGATTACCATCGTTTTGTTGTTAAAGTTTAATCAGATGATTTACTCGCTGTTAAGTATTGTTTTTTAAATGTTCGATTTTTTTGTTTTCCTTTTCCCACAAATGATATGGATTTTTGTGTAAATCGGTACATACATTTTTTTGGGCAATGTTTCCACTCTAAATCTATCTGCAACTAATCGGACAGCCCATTGGATCTTTTCTGTAGTATTTAATTTTAGATCATGGTTGATTATCCCTCAACATTGTTGTTATTTTTCTTGGACCATTTATGGCACTCATGCGCCATTTATAGATTCTTCAGTTATCTTGAGTGTATTATATATTTACTGTTTGTATATGATGTGTAAGTGGATTTTCAGAAGTGCATTGTTCATTTAGTTTGATCATATTTTTTTATTTAACTTTATTGTATTTTATTGTAAGTATATCTTATTGTATTCTTTGTTTTAGCTTTATTTTAAGGCTTTCAAGTATGTTTACTTGTGCAAGTCTTACCAAATGTTTCTTTTGCTATGTGGTTAATTTGAAGCCTTTCCTCTAATGCGGTTATGAAAACTAGAAATACTAGAACTTCCTGTGTGCATGTAATGTGACCTTACCCTTCTAGCATCTTTATGCTGGTTGGACAGGCAGTTTTCTGAGCGTCAAGCAATTCGTTTCATTTAGTGCAAAGTTGTGCTTCTGTAACCTTGAAGGTAGGTAACAATTTGTTTATGTCTGTTCTAAGTCTGCAGCTATTGACATGTTCTGTTCTTCAAGGCATATAGATTACTTTCACAATGTTGTCTTGTTGCTGTCTTTTTACATTGCTTTCCTGACAAAGAACCACATTAATTTTGATTTGATTTGTGAATTTATACCATGCATACCCTTGAGGGGACTGAGCATGAATGCATCTGGGTGCAAGATGTTCTAATATAATGTATCACAGTGTTATGGGAAGTTGAGCTACCCATAGATTCTATACTAGAAAAACAGGTACATTTTTAGTAGTTTCCTAAAAGTTCATAGAGATCAAGGAGTCGAAAGTTCAGTGGAAGAGCATTCCACATTCGAGGACCAAAGGCGGAAAACCGTTGTTCACCCAATGTGGCTGTTCTACCCCTTGGATTCTGCAAAAGTCGCTGATTCAAGGAGAGCATCTGTCTCTGAGGTTGGTACAGCTGGATCTTTGCACTCAGATTGGCTGGTGCCATCCCAGGGATGCACCTGAATACCAGGCAAAGTACATTGCAAAGAATCCTTTGAGATACCGGGTGCCAGTGCAACTTCTTCTTAACTGAGATAATGCAATTCTTCTACTCAGTGAGAAAATGAAACAACATTGTCGATAAAGAACTGAAACATTACAAACGATTGAACTCAAATGATTGAATATATAAACTAACCTATCCTAACAAAATGTTTAGATTGGTATTAAAGAATAAGTTGTAATCAATGCAACTAATGGACTTCAGTTGAAAAACCTGTGTATACAATGCACAGTGTGCATGTTCCCTCTGCTGCTCCTCCTATAGAATAATATTGAGGAAGTCAGAGGTCTTGGATAGGTATAGCTGCTTGTTGACTGCTGTTTGATTTTCAGTAGATGCAAATTATTGGTCTACAACCACATTGTTGCTGAAATGGAGGGGTGGAAGGAGCAAGGAGCTGAGGCATCATGAACTGCCTACAGGACATCATTTTGGCAGATGATTGGCCAATATTTTTCTATGTGACTGCAAATTGAAGGTTGTAAGGTGATGGAGGTTTTTTTTCTTTTCTACTGTATCCAATTGTGACCATATGGTCCCTTTTTTATGTGAATGTGTAGAAAGTGAGAGAGGTACAGAGAGCCTCAGGGTATAGGCAAAGGATGTGCTCACAAGGTGGCAGGGGTTTACATGACACTCAGGATGAAGACTGTACGTGGAACAAATACAAGGAATACTTACAATTTCCTGTGCACTCTACCACCTCAGGGAACACCCTACAGGAATCACTTATCTTGATGCTTCATACTATTCTATACCGTGATTCACTTTACCGTGATGTGGTAATGGATAACAGACAACGTGATGTAGATAGTGAGTATCCCAAATCATTGCTGAATTTATTTGATGGTATACACAATGGAAAAAAGCTCCATCTTCTTGGTGGTCATCTGTAGGCTGATACTTTTCCAATCACTGAACATTGGAGGGTGCAACACGGCAGCTTTAAAGTTGGAATGCACAATGCACAGAGTACTGTAATGTAAAAGGACTAAGGTTTTCCTGGGAAAGGTCCTTTAAAATGCCCATCATAATAGGAGGAAGGGGGATGAGAGAGATGATGTGGTGCAGTGGTTCACAAGCTGTTCAGAAATCCAAAGTGTCATTGTTTTGAGCACAGGTTGAGTGCAGCAGTAAAGGTTGGTATTTTAATTATCAGAATCACTAGATGTATGCAGCAAGTGTAGACAGGACTCACTTAATAGGTGGGAATCCACACCTTGCAAGGGGTAAGAGTTCACACCTTGTGAGAGAACCTCTTGATTTAACCTAAATACTGTGATATATAGTATGCGCTGTCCCATGTTTTGCAGAACCAATTAGCATTATGTAACCCCTTAAGTGCCAAGGTCGAGTATGCTAGTACTTTTTGAATAGACTTACATAATAGCCTGGCACTTACAGCTGACCCATATCTTGTCAAATAAATTAAGAATCATCACATGTTGATATGATGGACCAATGGCCTCTCTTAACTTCTACACTACCAATGTTTTTTGAAGTAAAAAAAAAAACAACAACATACAAGCCACCTTGGGGTCGTAATACAGGCAATGCTGTGCAGGTCCTAAAATAATGCAAATTGTAAAGAAGGGCTAATCCTTGTGCATGTATAGTGCAATATGAATCTGACAACACACTGTTGAGAACCACAAGATGCGCATTAGTTTCCTAATAGACTTATTGTCCATAGGAATAAAGGAACACCTTTGTGGAAAGGAGTCCACTGAGATACTGGGTATTACATCACGGCAATGGACTCATCACATGTCACCCACGATTGCAAAGGGCCATGATATGTACTGTATGTTACTATCTCAACAAAAGAGAGGATCAGAACATCGTAGTCTGCTTGCTACTAAACCGTTTAAGATAGACAACCACATCTTTTAAACTATGTTTTTTTCCAAAAGGTTTACAAAGACTTCCCTGGAAGGCCTTCTACAAGAGCAAAAGTGGTAATTGTAGCTTTTCATCGAAATAATCTAATTTCTGAAATCTGCAATGCAGCAACATGAGAGACAGTCCTACATGATTGTGAATGTTAGCATGTGCCATACATAGATGGAATTATGAAGGTTAACAAGTGCCACACTTATAATTGTGAACATTAGCCTGCGTCACATCTAGATAGGTTTCTGAATGTTAGCATGTGCCACACATAGATGGAATTATGAAGGCTTGCAAATGCCACACTTAGATGTAATTGTGAATGTTAGGATGCTGCCACACTTATATGGAATTATGAAGATTACCAGTGCAACACTTAAATGGAATTGGGAATGTTAGCACGTCCCACACTTAGCAATAGAATTGTGTAGTTTACAAAACATATTCTGACACTTTTGGACTCCAGAGTCCCATAATACTGTGACTGCAACAGTATTATGCAGTCTTAATCCCTTGCTCCTCAAGATGGAAAACAAATATAAAAAGTTAGTGATTGTTCCTTCTCCATCCTGTAATCGTCATTCATGTTCATATGCATAGCGGCCGTGTAGTTATGGTTAAGTTGCTCAACTCATAGGAAGAACACTTTTTGTACGGCTTATAACTTTGCTCCCCATGGATGAATCCTTACCATACTTCGCGAAAAAAGTATATGGCCCGCTCTGAATTATTTTGGGAAGTTTGGTGAGGTTCCATTGGGGGGGGAGCACAGTTATAGGGGGTCCAAGCATATTTTCTTTCCATAGATGCAATGGAAAACGGTTTTTTCTTACGCCTACAGTCTAAACCGCTGGAAAGATTTTCATCAAATTTGCAGCAGTAGCTGCGGCTTGATCCCGAAAGTGTGCTTTTGTAAATTTGGTGTAAATCCATCCAGTCATTTTCTTTAAAACATGCTAAAAGCAGGTAAAAAAAAAATAGTGATATCTGGGGTTGGTCCGCTGAGCCACTTCCCTGTTCAGTCTGTGGACGGGCCTCTGATTGCCCTAGAGGGTGGCGTGATGTCCGCGCACATCGGATGCGCCCACTGATTGGATGGTGAAAAGCGTGAAGGGGATCAGATTTTTGGAAATGGCCGCCATGTTCGATTCATGGACAGTGGCCCATGTCCATGGACATTGTGGTAAAAACATATTAATAAACACAACATTGCACTTGTCAGACTTATAAAACAATCTCTGAGGAGGTGAGGGGTAATGAGGATGGGATGGGATTTGGCCGTAAGAAGCCAAAAAATTGGTGTTTTTCATCCCCAAAGTCTGCGAACAGTCAAAATGTTCAGGTACAGTCCTGTGATGTTTGCAAACACTTCGGATGTTCGGGGACATCTATGCCTATTTCTGCAATACAGATTTGGTGAAAAGCAGTTTTTGGGTGGCTTGTAACTTTGGCGCCACTCAATGAAACGGCCTGAAATTCTGGAATTCTACTGTAGAACTGATTCTGAATGGATTGAAAAGATTGCTGGTATTCTGACAAAAGGGGGCAAGATTAGAGGGGGTTCCGAAATATGTAAAGGCTTATAAATTTGGTGCCATTTGACAAATCTACAAAAACGTTTGCAAAAACATTTTAGATCTAGATATAAATGTTTTTGTAAAGTTTGGTGGGATTTTGTCAAGAGGGTGGTAAATTAGAGGGGGCGTCTCAACATTTTTAAATGGCTTATAACTTTGTTGCCATTTGACGAATGTGGACAAAGGTTTCCAGAAAGATTATAGTTTCAAACTGGAATGTTTGTGTAAAGTCTGAATGAGTTTTTTCAAGTGGGGGCTAAGTTATATGACTATTGTATGTACATACATTTTGACACTTTTGAAAAAATAAAAAGTGTAGATTTCCAGCAAACTCATGTAAGGAGCATTGGCAAGGACCTTAAAGCATGGTTTTGCAAATGTGCCCATATTTTCCTTTTGACAAGTGTCATAATGTGGGTATAAAAAATAGTTATATACTTTTGGTGAATGAGGTGTAGCCTGTGGCCATGGGTAGTGGCCTGATTGTTGGGGTCGTGGCATAAAGTCATTACCCAGATAATCTGGCTATTGGCCATGACCACGTGGGACGACCAATGGGGCTAAAGTGGCCATGTCCACCTCGGACCAGCTATGTGGTAAAGTTATTCGAAAGTTGGATAGGTTTGAAAGGAAAAACAATTGTGCTTGTGGTAATATGGTCATAGGATTTTCTGTTCGCCTTCCTCAGACTGACATGGGTAGGGAAGAGGGGCTCTGTATGGAGCACCGCCTTCCCTTTCATGGTGGCCATCCTGGAAAAGGATTTTCCCTCCTACAGCAGTGTAGGAAGAAAAATCCTTTCATTTTCTTGGTACCCCGGGTTACCGCTTTAGCACCTTGGGGTGCTAATGGTCTTCATCCTCCATAGCCGGGGGCCAAATGGGTTGTAATGGTCCAGAACCCTCATTAACTGCCCTTATGTGTGTTACTTCTATGGTAGGAGCAGTGTTTCTCATGCTCCTTGATTACAGCTTCCAAAGCACTTTTAAATTACTTCCCCCCGAAGTATCGTGTGTTGCAATACATGCAGAGGGCTGTTGTCTTCAAAAGATAGGGATCAACAGCCTCTTTTATTGCTTGCACAGTAGCTGCTGGGATTTTGTGTCCCACAGAAGTAGGCTGTGTGATTACAATATTGGTTGAGGAAGATGAGGTGAAGGAAGACAGCCTACTACTTGCTAAGAAAGGAATTATCTTTCTGAGAGCATTGCAGTGGTTGGATTTGGTGTGGTGGTGCATGGAGGTGGTTCCGCAGGAGTACTGTCCAGGCAGTCTGTGACTCAATGCATTTCACTTTGGTATCTTTAGCCTTTGGTAAATTCCCAACAGTGGTAAAGAACGGCCACGCCCATGATTCTCTCTGGGTGCTAGAGGTAGGCACTTCCTCTACCTCATGTTCTTGGTTGTCTTCGGAAGTACTGTGCTTTTTTGTTGTGTAGGTCATCCAGCTGGTGGTGGCTCTTGGGGAGGAGGGATGGCAATGGCTGATGCAATTTTTATGATAAACAGCAGTTTTCCCAAAAATTCTTCCAAGTATGTGCTTTGTACTAGATTGTTAATGGATAATGAGTAAATTTAGGAGTAGGAGCCGTGCACGGGTACATTTTGAGCTTGAAAGTTCCTATATCAGTAGAAAATGCAGTTCCGAACTGTCCTCGAAGCACAGACTTGATCACAAAGTGTCGACCCGTTTGCAGACACGTCATCATGCCACACGTGAGTGCATGGTCAGATGTTCGCGGACATCAAAGTATGCCAAAACAGTGGAAAAAGTTGCAAAACATGTATAGAAGTGTTACAAATGATGCTAGAAGGTGGGAAATTACAGAGTTTTAAAGTGAATCTTTGTAAATTGGACAAAAATGTTGCTATATTGGGGTAAGATGACATTAGTAATTGGTAGGAAAATAGCATGAACTGGTAAATACCCATGAAGTTCACTGAAAAAACATTGGTAAAGGGATGTTATGATTAAGTTGCACTAATAAAGACCTATGAAATTCAAAGAACAAACGTTGTTAAAGGGACATTATGGTTGCAACTGAAACTGAGAAACCTCAGAAATTCGCCAGTTATGGTATGCTAAGCAAGCATAACTTGTGACATCACTGTGCACTGCTAAGACTAACACTCAGGACATCAAAGATGACATCACAAATGTAGGTGAGAAGTGAGAACTTAAAACAACAAAACCCTTGAAATTCAGCTAAAGCCACCTTAACTTCGCACCCATGTTACGCAGGCTATGGCCACAATGATGACATAACAGATGACATCACTAATTACAATTCAACAGTAACCAACACTAAGCATTGCCTTCAGCCATGTTCACTGGGCCTAGCCAAATATATGTTAACACTTTAATGGGCCACTAGTAATGCCCTTTAGCCATGTACACTGGCTATGGCCTTCAGCCATGCCCATTGTATATTTTAAAACACTAACAGGCCACCAACTATAGCCTTTGGCCTTTACCAGTGGCTACGGCTTTCAGGTGTGTCCATTGCATATGTTATACACTAACCAGCCGCTAGCCATGGCCTTCAGCACAATATTGGCCTGTGGCTACATCCATCGGCCATGCCCACTGTATAGTTTAAAATACTAACATGCCACTGGCTGTGGGCTTCGGCCAAGTCCACTGTATATTATACAATACTTACCAGCCACTTGCCATGGCCTTTGGCCTTCAGCCATGCCAACTGTATAATTCAAAACAGAAACTAACCACTAAGTATGGCTTTCGGCCATCTCCACTGTATATTTTACTGCACTAACCGACTACTAGCTATGGCCTTTGGTGATGGCCAGTGAACACAGCCTTCATCGTTGCCAAATCCACAGTCTAAATTGTTACGATAATCAAAGTTTTTATGAGCTAGCTTATAAAGGATGTTACATCTAATGCCATAATTGATGTAATCTGTTAGATACAATGTAATTAGTGTGGTCACCAGTGATAGCATCAGTGATGCGATACGCATGTCATCGGTGATCTCGTCTATCTTATAATTAGTGATTTCATCAGTGATACCATCTGTGATGTCATCATTGTGGTCATAGGCAGCACACCAGAGAGTGAAAAGGTAAGGTGCCTTTAGCTGAATTTCAGGGGTTTTGTTGCGTTAAGTTCTCACCTTAACGTCCCTGCAGCTAAAGTTTTTTCCTTAAATTTCAAGGGTTTTGTTATTCCATAGACACAATAGAATTGGACTTAAAAAAAGTAATGAACAACTGAAAAATAACTTGAGAGAGGAAATATTCCAATAAATATGCTGGCAAAGTATAAAAGGCTTTCACCTTTTTAACCCATCAATCTGTTGTGAAATATTCCCTGGAAAACAAAGTCCCAATATAAAACAACTGCTTGTGGCCTTAAGGGTATGTGAGGTATGTTTACTAACACAACAGAATTCCCCTCCATCACCAAGCTGCAATTCAGCAATACCAGCAGAATGGCTGTGCTTGCTCCTTTAATCACCATTGCCTCGCTTCAAAACTGCGTTTTGCAGCTACAAAAATGATGGCTGGGCTGTCTTTGCCAAGCACCTATTAGGTGAGATGGAACATGGAACACCCCAAGAATGGCTGCCAGTGTTTTCCTTATGTGCACCAAACAAAGGAATTGAAAAGCAGCGCTGCTTTGCTGCTAGCTCCAAATTTCCCATTGAAAAAGGAAATATTTTACGTTTAAAGTGACCGCGCCTGATGCTCTTTTTCATCTGTTCAACAGTACACAGTTGGTTCCATTGAGACCCAGCTATGCCCAGCCATATTCAGGTTGTGCTGCAGCAAAAGAAAGCACTTCTAACTGAATGACAGGCTGTGTCAGGCAAGATCTGTGAAATAACAAATAAACTTCACTATAAGCCGTATGCAAAACGCTTTACTTTGCAACAAAACATCACAACTAAATTCTTTATTAGAAAAAAGCTCTCTCTCTATCCTAGCTCATGTCAGTTTCAAGGGACCTTTATTTGGACAGATGCCTGTGCATTGGAAACATGAATGGGCCTTTGGAAAGATTCAGAAAGTGAATGTGAGAAGGCAGCATTTGAAAGTGATAGCCCATCAGAATTAACCCACGTGTATAAAATGTGCTTTTGACAAACAAAGAAAATGCTGTTTAAAAATGAAATATTGAGTTAAGACCTGTCTTTGCACAGACTGTGAAGAGGGTTTCGTTGGTAAACATATATGGGATATTTAATTCCAACAAATTTGCTTTCTGGTTCAGAAAGAAAAAATAAATAAATTTACTGTGAAACCACAAGGACAGGTTTTTTTCTGCCCCTGGCTTCTAAGGACATGGCTTCCTGAGAACAGGATTTGCCTCCCTTTCAAGTGGGCAGCGCCCGAGGCATCTGAATAGGAAAGGGTGGTGGATGTATAATGCTCATCGGACTCTGTGGCAGTGCTTCAGCTTGATACAATGGATTCTGGGACATGTATGGGTGACTTTTTAAGTAACACCTCCCCTCAACTTAAACTGGGGAGCTTCAAAAGCCACTCCAGAGCACAATTTGGAAGTTTGTCCTTATATGGGAGACAACAGCTAGCCCATTTGGGGAGAAAGACTGTTCTGAATTAATACACATTGGACTTTTATTTCTGCAACTGGACAACGCAGTAATGTGAAAGTTTAACAGTTTTGCATCAAAACAAGACATTGTATCTTTCCCTAGGATGCAGGGGACGCAAACAGCAGAAAAAGGTAAATCATGGGAAAAGTATCCATGGTGGAATGTTAAAACTTAATGCAAACACGCTCTCTGATTATATGTACACATGTGTAAAGTTATAGAATTTTAGATGAAATATTTCCCACCAAAAATGGTGAAATATTATTAGAAGGACGAAACAATGTTGTACAGACCTGGGAGTTGGAATGTTATGCTCTATGTGGAATATGTCATTTGCCTGTGTAATGTGCCAAAGTGCCAGAACTGTAAAAATGTGCGATTAATGTTCTGACAGATTTTTGTCAAAAATGACTGTGGGATGGCTCTGTACCTCATAAAAACACAACCCCATAAAACTGAGTCTCCTCCTTCAGTCCCATCTGCTTCTAAGGAGGAGGCGACATAACATAGGCTGACCTATCTGATTCTTAGGGGTATGTCTAGCTTAGTTCTGCCCAACAATAAATCCTCTGATGTCATCCGCCATATAAAAGGGGGAAGCTCACAGAGACAGGACACTCTCTTCTGAATTTTGCAGCTCCTGCGTATCCAGATATTCAATATTCATCCTGCCAGATACCAGATCTCACTGCCAGGCCAGAACATAGCTGACCCTATCCAGGCAGGACCATTGATCCCCACTAAATATCCCAATAACTCAGGGAGAAAGGGGAAAGGTGGCTGAACCCTCTTTGGGATTATCCAGTGCTGTCTGCTTGCCCTGCTACCCGATCGATCCAGCTCAGGTGCCGCTGTGCATGACCAGACCTTTGCCCAACTGTTTCCTTCTAGGAGAGCCCTGCCGCGGTAACCAGTGATCAGATATTGCCTTGGTGTCCAGAAACCCGGTTACCTGTCCCAAATCCCAAACTCAAGTGCTGATGTGAGTATCACCCCATCCCATAGCAATACATAGCATACCCCATCTTCATAACTTGTCTTTGTTCCACCCTCTAAGTAATCCATCAATACCCTGATAACGTGTTTAAAACTGTCAGAATTCTCTGTGCATCCTGTCCTTGACTTCCTAGTTGCACCATTCTTCCACTAATTTCCGTCATGTGTAAGTCCTTAGTAATATTTTGATTAAATAAATTAATTCTCCCTAAAAAGAGGCACACTGCGTGAAGGCTTACAACTGCAGAGTAACCTTTCTAGTCATGGGTGTTGTTTCTCTTTCCTAGCCACTAAAATCTAGTTTCAGTGAAACTTGTCCATTCCTTTCCATATTGGTTTTCTTTGTTAACTGCTTTTAGAAAAACAAATGTACATTCCTCTTAAGAATCTCATCCTGTCATTGTTAGAGACACGCTTTCACTTTCATATTTTCCCTGTGATGTGCATCTTGTCATCCAGCATAAAAGCCACATTCCACTTCTGTCTATTTCACCCGTTTTTCAAACCGTTTTGACATTTAAACCTGTGAAAGTAAGAACGTGAAATTTCTATGTGTGTGATTTTGGCTGCACTGTGTTGTCACTTCAAAGTGAATTTTCTGAACTGTATGCCAGTTGTTAATATCTTGCCTTGTAGTTTGCTAGTGTTCTTACATCTCTGATACTGTTATAACTCATTTACCTCATTTATCAAACTGCACATGTAAATTAATTATTTACAAATTCCGAGGGTCATTTATGCAACTGCAAAGGGTTTTTGAATCCGATTTTGCCTCTCATTTGGTGGGGGAATGTCAGATTTGATTTCTTTTTGCTGCCTAGTATGCCTAGTATACCTGACTCCTTGCTGCACCTTTCTATCCACCCAACATTCGATCAATAGGAGTTTAGGGATGATTGCAGGGGAAAATCTTTACTGGGATGCTATCTACACAGGCATTAAAGTTGCTCCCATTCATTTGTGCTTTGGATATGTTATAGTAGAAGGTCAAATTAAATGTATTCTATCATTGTACAGTGTAATTATCACCATTGGTGATTTCTGCTCAATATTAAATGTGTGTGATTTTCATTGAATTTAAAATAAATGTATATTGTATTACCACTCACCGTCCTGGTTCATGGTACATTGTGACCCCGGGTATTTGTAAAAGGGTGTGTGAGACGGGTTTGGTCCCAGCTCAATCCGAATTCTAGGAAATAAGAAAAAGTATTTGAATTGTGCACTACCTCCTAGGCTAAGGGCAAGAGTCCTTGTCTGGTGTGTGACGCCCGATTGGAATCCTTTACAGGAAAGTGTCTGCACTGAGAACATGACTCCCTGCAAAAAATCCTAGTAGCCAAATGCTTGAGCAAGCTTGTCAAATTCACAAAGGGGTTGCGTGTGCCCTCTGAAAAAAAGTTACGCTGTTCACCCACATGTGCCCTTCACTTGTGGCCTGAAAATCAGCTGGGGTGGCTCCTTCCTTGCTTTGAAAATAAGCAGGGTTGGTCCCAGTTAGTCCATGGATGGTAGACCTGTATGCCTATCGTGTCAGGCCATGGCTAGTGATTTTTCACCCCCAACATCGCTGTAGATGTCAAATATGTATTTTTTAAAAAAATGCTTTTCTGTCCCCCAGACCCCCACCAAGTGTCCCTCTCCTGTGTGCCTGCTCCTCATATGCCCATGTTGGCCTCCTCACCTCCCCTGTCCTCACCCATTCCCCCCACTACACACTATGGCCCTCATTAGGACCCTGGCGCTAAGGGGTTTGCGCCAGCGTTAGCTGCGCCGACCCCTTACCGCCAACTACGAGTTCCCATAGCGCCATGGTCATTTTTCCGCCCGCTTTTTGCGGGCGTAAAAATCCATGGCGCTATGGGACCTCGGTGTTAATTACGCCACCGTAGTGTACGGTGGCGTAATTAACACCTTCCCCACTCCCATTGAGCCCTATGGGGCCGAAATGGGAATGGGGAAGGGTAAATGGGTCAATGGGGACTTACCGCCCCGCCGACCTCGGAATGGGGCGGTAAGTCCGCCATCCGCCATGGCGTAAAGGGACTTTGCGCCATGGCGGAAAAGTCCGCCGATGGCGGAAAAAATCCGCCAGGGTCGTAATGAGGGCCTATGTCTCTGTGACACAATTTGCTTTCAAATGTCGGCTATTCGCAGCTATTCTGTCCATAGCCGAGGCTACAGAAAAGCTTTGCGTTGCAAACTCAGTCCCTAGACCTCCTCCAATTCCTAATTTCACTTGGTGTCCATTTGTCACTACCACCTCTAGACTGCTGGCATTTGCACGTTTTTTGACCTGCAAATGACTTTTTTCCTGCTGTTCATTTTTCAATACCTTTCAGCTATAGCCGCGGCTGTCTGTCGCATTGAGCAAAAACAAAGATGGCTGATATTTCATTTCTAATGCGCCAGGTTTTGGTAATTGTCCCAAGATATAGCTATGTATTTTGGAGGAGGGGACACCCCCTTCGCCATCAAATATTTAATATTTAAAAAACTACTATACAGAATAAGCACAAACAACAAAAAGCCATCAAGTCAATGATTCATGCCCAAGTTTTTTCGGGCCTTGTCCAAATCTACCTTTTTTGTCTATGGGGAAATGAATAGGGACTAGGCCGCAACTTTTTTTTTGTTTTTTTTTGTTTTCTGTATAACTTTAGATTTTTAACAAATCATTCAGCAAATTTGCAGACATGACCATAGGTGCGGAAAAAAATCTATGGAATAACAAAACCCTTGAAGTGTAAGCAGTGGAGTAACTTTGCTGAAAATGTTGGGGGGGACATGACAACTGAAGGAAAGGGGTGGGGTTAAGGGAGGGCGGATGGTGGCTCTGAGGGGTCGTTTTGGCCTAATTGTTTAAAAGAAATTTGGTTTAATGGTAGATTTGACAGAATTTGGTCACCACCATTAGTTCGTAGCCGAAGATATCGAACATGAAGAGCAGTGGTTGAAGGGGTGGCCCCCTCAGCCTATGTTGGGTATTTTTGTCTTCGGCGGTTGCAGGGGTCTCCCACTCTTCCTTAGCATTGGTGGCAGGGGACCCAACAAAAACAAATAAGAAAAGGGACGCTGTAGCGTTAGATCCGACTCGCGTTAAAGGGATGGATCTGACGCTGCAGGTTAAAGAAGAGGCAGCGCATGGAGAAAAGGTAAGTGGGGGTTATAGGTGTACTGGTGGTTTGAGGGGACATGGGTTTGGTTTTTTGTACCGAGGTAAAAACATATTTGTAGCGAAAATGACTATGGTTAATTCCGCTGTGATTTTGTACGGCGGTCAAACAACCTAAATCCCTGACGCTCTGTTATAACTTTCATAAGACTGGTGGCATATCTTTAAAATTCAATTGGGCTGCCACACATCTTCAGCCAGCCATGCACCCAGTGACACACCATAACATTGACAAACTTAATTCCACTAGAACGTACAAACAATGAATTATTTATCATTCATTCAGACACACAAGTCAACACAAATATGCTTGCACACACTCTCACTCACACGCAAATGCACCCAGCACCTCCAGTGACATACACTGTGTGCACACAACATTTATATGTACATTTACAATAATACATGGAAACTGTGTGCAACGTCCATTGAGCAGACCAGACTTTATCACCCCCTGATACCTGAAATTTTGGGTTAAGTTGACTTGACCTAGCTGTACTATAATGCCATGGCCGAAATGACCAGATTCACTGGAATGTCAGCAATTTGCCTCTTTTTTCCTTTCATTCAAAGGCAGAAACCATTGGTTAATGCAGTGCAGTGGGTGACCAAGTATAATTGGTATAGAGTTTTAAATGCCATATATCACCAAAGTTGTATTCTGCACTGAACCTTATATGTCTATGTGCTGATAGATTTATTTCTATAAGATTCTGACTGATTAAAATTAAGTTATTTTTTCTTTGTTCAAATGGCTCTAAGAAGTGGAGCACCGAGCGGGAGAGTCGCAAGGTGGTGGTCAAGCTGCCCCCCCATAGCTCTTTTAAGAGCCAGACTGGGTCATTTGTCATTGGGACACCTCTCCCATTCGGCACCTCAAAGAGGGTGCCTAACGGCAAAAGTGTCCCGCTGGCAGGACAATGTGTGCTGAGCAATTCCTGCTCAGCACGCTCATTGTCCTGGCAGCAGGACACCTTACCGGTCAAGAATGATAGATTTGTCCCGCTGCCAGGACAATGTTCCAAGGAGCTCTGTGCACCAGAGGGTTCTCACGTTGCTCTGTATCAACAGAGTATTACACTGTGAGCCATTAGGCACTGATGGGAGGGAGGGAGGTACTATTAGCAGGGACTTTCATCCCTTTAGAAATGTGAATGGGAGGGAGTGATCAGAAGTGAGAAGGGTGCATAATGTTGCATGTTTTGTGAAATAATTAAAAACAGTTTCTGGGGTTTTGTTAGTACCAACTTAAGTTTTAAAATCATGAATCAATGGTTTTTCTACATGTCTGTCTTATCTGTTAGTTTGCACTAGTTGGATCCTGCTTGAATCTCCATGTTGGATTTTGGGAGCATGAAGGTGTGACCCTCTCAAATGCATGTTTATATCGGGTGCCAATAGATATCAAAAGTGGCGTCTGTATGTGGATGCCGAAAAATCACAGTTGGTTCATATATAAGTGGTTAAATATACAAACTAACAGATAAGACAGACATGCAGAAAAAACATTGACTCATGATTTTCCACAACTAATTTTCTTAGGGGGATTTAACCTGTGAATTATTGGCTCTTCAAATTGGAACAATTGATATGGAACTTAGGTAAGGCCCCGCAGGGGCAGTAATGTTGGACAACAAACACTTTATGAAATAATGACTATGGCTTTAAAATCCAAAGATGATTTGTTATGCTCACATTAATCTGCAAGATGCTATTGTGACTTTGCATGCAGAATGGGGAGAATGAAACTAAAGCCATACTCCCATTGCTCAACATATTTCTATGACAATGTATATAGCGTATGGTAAGTTTACTATGAAAGGCTAATTTATTATGTAATGTGGTTTGCTTCCAATGCATTCATATAACTAATTATATGTTATATGTATTATATAAATAATAAGCACATGAAATGTAAAGCAAAACCTTAATAAATATCTATATCAACTAATCCTGGAAAGATGTGCACTGTTGCTTAAATTGTCCA
The DNA here is from genome assembly GCF_040938575.1 of Ambystoma mexicanum. Classification (NCBI taxonomy): domain Eukaryota; kingdom Metazoa; phylum Chordata; class Amphibia; order Caudata; family Ambystomatidae; genus Ambystoma; species Ambystoma mexicanum. Next base: position 628,937,736 of record NC_090937.1, read on the forward strand.
CATCCCAGTTTCATCATTTAACCAAGTGTGTGATGCTGTGTAAATTATTTAATCACATTGTGCATAATCTGCAGCTCTGTAAGTGGTTCTGATTCACTTCAAAGCTTATGTTAATGTAGCAGGCTATTATAATGGAAAAGCCTAATGACTATAGAGTTGCTCACATATAAAAATAGTGCAATTCAGGTATTTTGCATCAGAAAGTTATTTGTCACTTGCCTTATTTATGGCAACTTATTCTAAAGTCACTTCCATGGTCCGATGATGCACCTTGCAATGTCCTTTTTCTGTGAAGTCACTTCTGTTGGTGCAATCCATATGCTAATTAGGGAGTTTGCATGCATTTTGCCTCATAGGGCTTGGACAGAGCTCCCCAACAAACATACACAAACACAATAAAAATTACTTTATTTTTAAAAAAGTACCTCTGCTCTGCTTTCAAATGCCATCCGGGGTACGTCTCATGTTACACCGACCTAACCTCTTCGCACTCACATGCCTCCAGACAGAAACCAAGTAGCTGAATGAGCTTCGTAGTTCCTGTCTGTGTGTCGCACTAACACAAAGCCTGGAAAGTGATGCTTTGTGCCACTGGTCCCCGGAAGTGCCTCTGCTAGCGTGACAGCACAGGCACCAGGCCCTGCAGCACCTAGTTTAGCACCCTGGCTGCTGATTTGAGTCAGGCCATCCAGGGTGAGGGACTGAGCCAAGCAGGGCATTCCAGCCCTGAATGTGTTGCAGTGCGGCTGCCAGGCATCTCTGCATTATGTAATGAGACAGCGCAAGCCTTGCTGAGCACCCCAGCCGGGTTCGCGCAGTCCAATTACATAATTGATGATTGCGGCCCCCTGCCCTCCCTCCAAAAGATGGGGGGGACAAAAAGGCATGCCCTCCTCTATAATTACACCCATGAGTGTAAGGAAATAACTTTATTTGCAGGGATGTTAAGGTGAGAACTTAACACAACAAAACCCCTCAGTTAAAGATACCTTAACTTCATGCCCACTGTTGTGCAGCCTATGACAACAATGATGACATCACAGATGACATCACTGATGGCATCACTGGTGGCATCACTGTTTACATCATATATGCCACTACTGATTACATCTGTGGTGGCATCAGACATACTATAATTTATGATTTAGCTAATACAAGCTTTCATTAACTAAATAACAATTTAGGCAGAGGACTTTCCCATGGCCAAGTCTGTGGACACTCTGCATGGCAGTAGGCCATGTCTAGTGGCAGGTTAGTGTTGTACAATTTACAATTGGCATGGCCGACGGCTGGACAACTGCCTATGGATGAAGGGCATGGCTAGTGGCTGGTGAGTGTGGGCCCAGCCAATGTGTTATAATATACAGGGGCAATGGTTGGTAGGATGGGTAGAGGTAGAAAGAGTGGAGGTAGGGTCAGCGGGTGGGTGTGGAGAGAGTGGAGTTAGGGTGGGTAGAGTTTGGTTGAGTGTGTGGGGGGTATGGTTGGTAGGGGAATGCAGAGTAAGTGGAGGTTGGTGGATCGGTGTATAGAGAGTGATGTTAGGGTGGGTGAGTGGGGTATAGAGAATGTGGTTAGGCTGGAAGTAGAGAGAGTGGGGTAGGGTGGACTGCTGTGGTAGAGAGAATGGGGTAGGGTGGCTGGGAGCAGATAGAATGGGGGTAGGGTGGATGGCTGGGGGTCAGGAGAGTGGGGTAGGGTGGGGTGGCTGTGCTAGAGAGAGTGGGGGAAGGGTGGACGGGGTGTAGAGAAAGTGTGGGTAGGGTGGGTGTTCGATGGTAGAGAGAGAGGGGGAAGAGTGGTGTGGATATGAAAGGGGCCTCTAGGGGACCCTGACGTCTATGGAAACAAGGCGGGTCACCACACACGATAGAGACGCCAGACGCGAGGTTGTATTCCCAAAGCTAGGGTTTTATTGCAAAGCAAAAGTCTCAGTTGGCCAACTTGGTCTCACGCCCCGCGACGTGTATCTCGAGACCTCGAGGGATGCAAGAGAGTGAATTACGTACATCAGTTACATATATACAAAATGCATATCAAACAATCAGCTATGACATGGTTAACACCCCCACCCCTTTATTGGGTTTCTTTGAACTTGGTGTGATGTCCGACCACTATGACACCTTCAAACATCTATACTAGTAACAATTTGCAATTTGTGAGTGCGAAGGCATCTTTCGGTTATTGAATAGAACACGGCGCTTCTGTTCTTGGAAGCGAACTACATAAGGGGGGAGTTGCATTCCGGACCTTGCTCTCTATCAGGTGCTATTCGCGTCCTGGGAGCCGACATGCTCTAGCGGGCTCAGCAAAGGGGGGCCGTTAGAACAGCATAATTCAAGCCTTTAGCGGTATTGTTCAACATATTCTACCATATAAGGAGACTGGCTGGCATCTGTGAAATGAATAAATGCCCTGCAGCTCTGCTTCAAGGCTACATTCGGGAGGGAGCCGGGCATTCTTCCTGGCGCTGCCTACGTTTGTGTTTCAGCAAACTCTTGTTATCCTTACGGCCCTGCGGCCTTGTCCATTTCACATACAGACAACAATGTTCCACAGTCGAGCAGTGTAAGCGAAAAATATACTGCGAAGCAATAGGAACAGAAAGCAATGAGCAATGGTTAGAAAACAAAATGGCGATTCTTGCTACATCAAAATGGCCGTTCATTGGCAAACTCGAAAACCTATATTCTGTCGTATCGTGCATGAGACGGTTGGTCCACGGCCACCAAAATGCGTTTGTGGTCTCAAAGTAGAGGTATCTGTATTTCTAGACTGACAAACCCTGCTTTGGCCGTATGCCAAACTTCTCATCTATTTATTGAAACCTCCTCTAGTGATGATGAATCTGAAGTACTTATGTCTGAGTCTTGCATGCTATCATGGACATCATTGTCTTCATCAATATCTATTGCCATCAACTCTTTCACTGCTCTCATCTCATTTTGGTCTGGGCTAGTTCGATCATGAGGTTGTTTTTTCTTTGTTATCATATGCATGCATCCTTCCATACATCCCTCAGTTACCTCTGCGCAAAATATGGGTAAACAATGTATACAACAGCATGTTAGGAATATTCCGAACACCACTACTAATATTGAGATCAACTTCCATCCCCAAGATCGTAGTATTCCCCAAAACCAAGATCCTATTCCCCAGCTCCCTTCTCCCGTGGGGAGTTCAGAGCTTAGAACGTGCATTTTCTTTATTGCTTCAAAGATCGTGGTGGAATAGTCATCGACATAAACGCAACATGCTGATCCCACTATTTTGCAAATTCCCCCACAATCAACCAGGATTACATCGAGAGCCATTCTATTTTGCAGCATCATTAACCTTATTCCTCTTTCTTCCAACGTCATGTTAAATAATATATCTGTTGTTGTGTTTATTGTATTCTTTAGGATTCTGGACAGTTGCCTTATATTATAGGAGTTCACTATCTGTCCTAAGAATGGAATGAATGATTTCGCTACATCAGTTGCTATTAAAAAACCTTTGTCAGTCCTTTTGACTCTAGTTCTGGATAATCTGGCCATGGCTGCTGTTTCTAAGAGGAATACTCCTGGGAACAGTAGCCCTAGGTAACATGTACCTCCCCAGTTTCTGGGCAACCAAGGGAATGCTTTCTCTCCACATATAAAATAAACTGGATCACCTACGTATACTGGTTCTATTTCCCATTTTAGTACCACTGTATTCATACAACCAGTATATGTTCCGACTGAAAAAGAGCCTTTCTTTTTTAGACAAAAGGGACAGTTCCTGGGCTATATATAATTCACCGTGTAAGATGGGGGAATTGCATCTTTGTCCCCTTCTGTTCTTACACGAAACGTCATTACAGATGTTTTTCTGGCGGGGACAATCTATCCAGTCTATTTTGTCGTGTTATCTTCCATGTACTTTTCCTCGTGGTCTCTGGGGCTATTACTTGTGCTTCATGGAAAATGGAACAACCCACAGGCTTCATTATTATCTCCTCAAACTCATTCATGTTGGTTCTGTCTAATTGACCCGTATTACTTTCATTCCATTTCCCGTAGAACATTGCACCTAAAGATGCACTACATGCAGAACTTAATGGTAATGGCTGCACATACCGCCCTATTCCTTTTCCGGCATGCTGTGGTAAATGGGCACATACCCAACAGTTTGTTTTCTTTAGGATTGCATGTGTCATGTTCATTATCAGAAGTAAGGTGTTATTTCCAAAACCTTCCCTGTGTTTTTCTTTCATTGGGGGTAGGGTATAAGTGATCTCCTGAACCGGGCTTTCAGTAGTGGATATATTAATTATTGGTAAAAACATTTCTAATGGGTGTATTGTTTCTACCCACCATAATATTAGGGCTGTCGATATTGGTGCTACCACGCTCATAAAGCACATTATTATCGTTAGTGACAGCATACAATTTGTTTTACCATGCGTTTTTCTTAAACTTATAGTCTTTATAACTGACTCATTCTCAGCGGTGGTAGTGCAGGAGGAGGCTGGAACCGGTCCTGGCATGTTTCTCGTCGTCCTTCTTCTTCCTTATCACAGTTCGTTGTGGATATCTCTCTTCGTCGCGCTTGCTCTGATGTCTATAATTTCAATGGAATTCTCACAATTCAGTTTTGCCTGTCCTTTTTAGCCTGGATTCGATTATTCGTTTTTAGGCGAGATCACTTGTCCCTTCTTATACTGCTCAGAGGACCTTGTGATCAGTTATCGCCTCAGTATCATGTTCGCCCAGCTCATCCGCTCTGGTTCCGGACACATGTACTGTTAATCAATTATCTCACTTGCCATAGTACCATGTGCGCCCAGTTTGTCCGTTCTGGTTCAGGACACATGTACTTTTTATGAACGCACCGAGGAGCCGCGATTCTTGAATTGTCCGATTTGCACAATTCTCACGCTTCTCTCCTCTACACTTCTGGTTCCTTCTCCGTCCATGAGTTGAACCAGAGGTTGACATAAACACCAAAAAAGACTGCAAATCACTTTGTCTTCCGAGGCCGCAGGTTGTATTGCCATGCTCCTGTTATCGTATGATCCGTGAACAGTGCCGGTGCACTTTCAGATTCAGGCTTGAAGTCAGGCCGTGGCGCTACTACAGGTGCTGGTGTGCGCTGTGCCAATGATGCAGATCCATTTTTTGGCGTGCTGGCAAGTGCTGGTGGGCGCCAAAGGGGTACACGATTTGGTTTTGCTGGTATCTGCAAGGCAGATTTCACGTTGGTCAGCAGTGATGTCGATTCTGCTGGGCAACGTTGGGGCACTCTTTGCCCTTCTCCCTTTTTGGCAATCGTCTCCGGCTTTGTTTCGAGTTTCACTTCTCGTTTTGGCAGATTAGGTGGCTGGTCACTGGCAACAGTTTCTTTCGTTTCTGGGACCGCTGTCTCTTTCCGGTCATCAGTATCAGGAAAGACTTTCAGTGCAGTTGGAATCTTTTTGGCATGGGTGGCATGGATCCACAACTTCCTTCCATCCACCAGTATTGCCGTCTGCGTCGCCAAAAGTACTTGATGGGGCCTGCGCCACCTATGTGCTAATAATGACTTTCTTTCAAAGTTTTTAAGCAGCACCCACTCTCCTGGCTCCAGCGCGTGCCCCGGACCGGTATACCGTACTGGTAATGCCTCCTGCACCTGCTGATGAATCAAACGCAATTTCTGCATTAAAAGGCCACAATAAGTACTAAGCACAGGATGTTCTATCTCACTAAGTCGTTTTGGCTGAGGTGCGCACCAAACATTTGCCGGCCTCCCCATTACGATTTTGTATGGGGAGAGCCCAGTTTTAGCCTGTACAGACGTACGCATGCATAATAGTGCTATTAGTAATGCATCCACCCAACTCAACTTGCTTCCCGCACAAATCTTGCTAATCTTTGATTTAAGAATCCTGTTGTGCCTCTCCACAAGACCGGCAGAACTCGGATGCCTTGAACTATGGAATCTCTTGTCAATCTGGAGACCAGCACATATCTGTAATACCACTGCACCCACAAAATGCGGTCCATTATCAGACCATAGGACCCAGGGCAAGCCAAATCTGGAAAAATACTCCTTCAACAGTACTTTTGCCGTACTTATTGCTGTGAAATCTATTAAAGGATATGCCTACACCCACTTACTGAATGCACAGATTACCACCAAGACGTATTTTAAGTTTTGTCACCTCTCCATCTCTATGAAATCAAAATGAACTACCTCAAACGGCATGGAGGGCGGGCCAAAACTGCCTGTTGGAGTCACTGTTCCCTTTCCTACATTGTGTTGTAAACATGTGATACAGTTCTGCACCAACTTCTCTGCATTCTTTTTTATGTTTACATTCTGCCATACTGTAGAAATATTCTGTATCATTTTCTTTGCACAGATGTGCGTAGGGCTGTGGGCCATTGTGACCATTGCAGTCACAAAAGAATTTGGCAACATCCAGTTTCTAGTTCCCTTGTCCACCCAACAACCCTCCAAATCCAATTCAGCGGATCCCTCTGCCCATCCCTGTATTTCATCGGCCGTAGCCTCAGCCTGCATTTCTTTGACAGTCACAACTTCATCTTCTATCATACAGGGTACTTCCTCTGTCTAAACCGTCATCATCTTGGTATTCAAATCACTGGCAGTTTGTTTCGCAATTTTGTCTGCAAACGCGTTTCCCTCTCCTATTTTGCATGTAAATTTTTATGTGCCTCGCATTTCACTATTGCTAGGCGTTTTGGAAACGTGAGTGCAGACAGCAATCGTACAATCAAAGGGCCATGTTGAATTCTGGCACCATGTGAGAAACCCTCTCTCAGCCCAGAGTCGACCAAAGATATGAACCACTCCAAACGCATACTGACTATCAGTATATATATTCACATTCAAATTTTCAGAAATCTCGCAGGCTCTGGTTACTGCTATTATTTCCACGGCTTGTGCTGAATTATAGAGGATTCTTTTACTTTCTGCAACACTCTCTAGGGTTGTGATAGCGTATGCGGCAGTTGTCGTGCCATCTGGTAATTTAAAACATGAGCCGTCACAAAATAACTCTCCATCCGGCTGTTTCTGTGGAATATCACTTAAATCAACTCTTCCCTTGGTTTCTTCCTCAGTGACCATTAAGCAAATGTGGGGGGTGATTCATTCTTCCCAATTTCTTTAATGGTTAGTGGCATTAATTCTGCAGGATTCACAGCGCTACACCTCATAATTTGGATATGGGGCGCGAACAAGATAATCTCATATCTTGTCAATCTAGCAGAGGTGAGGTGTTGCGTCTGTGTCCTATTTAATAGAACGTCTATGTCATGTGGCACCATCAGAATTAAAGTGTGCCCCAATACATCCCTTCCGTTTGTTTCACTGACGCAGCAGCCGCCGCGACAGATCGCAAACATCGTGGTAGTGTGCGCGCTACAGGGTCCAGCGCAGAAGAGAAATAGCCGCACGGGCTATTTATTCCACCTTGTTCCTGTGTCAAAACCGCCAATGCACATCCTTCACTTTCACACACAAATAGTCTAAAAATCTTCTCATAGTTCGGCGTACCTAAAACTGGAGCCGAGCATAATGCAGTTTTCAATCCATCAAATGCTTTCTGACATTCCTCATCCCACTGCAAAGGCATAACCGCATCTTTTCTAGTCAAATTCACTAATGGTTTCACAATTAACGCAAAATTACCAATCCATTGTCGGCAATATGAAGCCATGCCTATTATGGCTCTGACTCCTTCTTGTGTCTTTGGAATAGGCATACAAGAAATACTTTCTATGCGTTCTGGCGTTAGTCTTCTCCCTCCTTTCGAAAGTAGGTAACCCAAATAAGCCACCTCCTTTCGATTATACTGAAATTTCTTCAAACTAGCTTTATGACCATGTGCCGCTAGGTGTGACAGTAGTAATACAGTGCTTTCTTTACAAATCTCCTCTGTGTCTGCAGCTAGCAATAAATCATCTATGTATTGCAAAAGTACACAACCCACGGGTAATTCCAGCATGTCTAGCTGTTCTTTTAATGCTCTACTGTAAATACTTGGACTTTCCGTATAGCCTTGCGGAATCCGTGTAAATGTAAATGATCGTCCTCCTAATGTGAACGCAAACAAATATCTACTGTCCTTGTCCACTGGAATACTAAAGAATGCGTTTTTCAAATCTATTACACTAAAATATTCTGCTGAAACAGGTATCATTGTCAGTACTGTAGTGAGGTCTGGCACTAGAGGAAATTGCGGATCTACTACCTTATTCAATGCACGTAGATCAATTATGAAACGGTATGGTACCTCATTACCTCCTTTTTTATAAACCGGAAGAATCTGGCTGTTGCATGTACTGCCTGTGATTTCCTCTATTACCCCTAATTTCACCAAATCGGTAACAATACTCTTCAATCCTTTCTTACCTTCAACCAAAATTTTGTATTGGGGTATTCACGGTAGGGTAACACCTTCTTTTAAAATAATCTTTACTGGCTCTGTCTTTAAACATCCCACATCGTTGTCATGCATTGCCCATATACAGGTTGGTACTTCGGACATGAATTCTGTCACAGGGGCATCGTGTGGCCAAATCGTTAGAAACACTCCGTCTGCCGTGCAATGTATAACAGAACCTAGTTTTTTCAACAAATTTAATCCCAACAAATTTTCTCCACAATTTTCTGTTAGAAGGAAAGGACAATGTTCAGTAAATGGTCCTATGGTAACTGGGACTGGTTTGGGCATTGGGTTTATGACTGGTGTACCTGCGAACCCTACGGAAATATTCTTTTGCCCTGACAGCGGTATCTTCGGAACCAAGTGATGGTCTATTGAACACTTCTGTGCTCCTGTATCTACAAGAAAGCAGTGCTCCTCATTCCTGACTCTCATTTCTACATAGGGGTCTCTCTGATTCACGGGAATAGAAACTGGTTCCGACCCCTGTCCTGGGCTGTCCTATTGGGTAAATAACACATCGTCCGATGTGTAATCATTACTATTACTGTAATACGTGTTTGGCTGTGTATCAAAAATATTTCCACTCTTCCCTCTATTTCCCCTACTCTGATTTCCATGTTGTTTATTTTGCTGTCCCTGACTCTGGTTTGGGGCATTTTGGTTTTGGCCTTGGTTTTGATTACCTCCGTTATTATGATGCTGCTGCATACTATTCCTATTTGGTCCATTTGCTCCTGGGTATCCTCTATGCTGTCTCCTCTGACCAGACCGATTTCTATTCTGTAGATGCGGGCATTGCGCTCGCCAATGTCCTTCCTCTTTAAAATATGCACACTGATTCAGCCCCACTGTTCCCCCATGCATATTCAAACTACTTCTTCCTTGTGCATTCCCTCGCCCTCTATTATGTCCTACTACTTGCTGCATTAATACTCGTGTCTTTAGATTTACCCTATCCCTCTCTTCTTTTTCTTTTCCTGCAGTCACTCTGCGCTCATAATATTGGGCCATATGCAGTACTTCACCCAACGTTTTTGCTTGCCATGCACTCTCTGATGTCATTATTATATCCTGAATTGGAAGTTTTAACCCACTTACATATTTGTCAACAAATAACCTCTTTCCTGCTTCTGAACCCACATCCTGCCCGCTGAAGTCTGTGAATACTTCTTCAAATCTATTAAAATAATCTGTAGCCAACTCATCTTTGCCTTGTACACATGCAGTCAATTTGTCCCATTGGATTCTTTTCTCTGGGACAATTGTTTTTAATTTCTGTACTATACGTGCTGGTAACGCCGCCAGGTTCGCTCCTGGTGTCCCTCCAACCGCTTTATTTCTATCTTCTATTATCAAGTCCGCCCATGTTGCGCCAAAGGCCGTTGTGTCATCTACCTTCCTTATTTGTTTCCATATGTCTGCTGGCAGGATCACCAGGAATATTAGGTCTATATCACTGATGGTAAGCACGGATGATTGTAGGCAGGACTCTACTTCCTTGTAAAACCCTGCAGGATTCTTTCTTATATCAGGAATCGTCTGCTTTATGTTGTTCACCTCCTGTCTGGAGAAGGGGACATGCACATATTGGGCGGTGTAATGGGTTGGTGTCACCTGTGCCGCTGCACCGCCAGCTGTGGGAACCTCCACTTTGGGCAGAAAGGTAGGTGGGACCTCTCTCATAGGAAATGCCCCACTAACCGTCCCTCCCCCTTCTCTTAGATGTAACAATATTCCCAGATCCAATGATAGGGCTGTTTCTCCTGTCCCTCGCTCTAGTGCTCTTCTATATACTGCCATTATTTCGGGCGGGCTGGCCTTATCGTTTTTTGTATATCTTTATCTAATAAATGTTCAACCATCGATTGTAGCGCTTTTCTTTTCATAGGCATGGAATATTCATCAAATATCTCGTGTATCTCCATTGTGGGAATCCTAGGATCTGACATCCATCTAAACGCTTCTCGCATACATACTTTTAACTTGTCGCCCCTTTGTACTGACGACATTGAATGTCGTCGTTGTATATATGTCTGTACAGTTTCCTTCCTATTTCTCCCGATATCTCTACTCCTGTACCCAGGTGCAACTTTTTCGCATAGTCATTATCTAATTCATCTTTAAGCTCAAAAAGTCTGTACATATGTTCTCTCACTTCTTCATCCCTCACCCTACAGCGTGCTAATGCATTCAAATCTAACAATCGCTGCGGTGGTAATTTCCCAATTAGCTGTTTCCATTTCTCCACCAAATATTCACCCATGCATTCCAACACTACCTGTCTTTCGTTGCTTCTACGGAAGTCATATATCGAAGCCAATGTTGCCGTCCCATCATTCCCGTCTATATACATCTCTGCCTGTTGCTGCAATTCCACCTTCCTTTCTTTGCTGATTGTGCTGCGGGTTACCCTTGTGCACTCCCTTTGGTCAGTCCCGCCTCTTGCCCCCGCGGTTTCAACTTCAACCACGGGAGGAACGGACGGTACCGAGTCTGAGTCTAAGGCGGGAGGTGCGGATGGGACAATGGGAACAGGCAGTGTCTGTTGTGGGCCTGGTTGGCTAATAGGAAGTGTTACATGCGCAGTCTGTGGCTGTGGGAGGGCTTGAGCTACCGGAGGGGGAGCTTGGGCTACGGGTGGGGTCTGGGCAATAGCTACTGACGTGTCTGGTCTTATTTCTGATCTTGGGCTTTGTTTTGTATGGGTCAATATATTTTCTATCAATTCATCTGCCATGTGTAATTCTCGTTGTGGGTATATCTTTTCTATATTCAACTGGTCACGCCTGCCTGCCTTTCTTAGACTCTCAGTCCACTCCTCCTCTTCTTTTTCTTCCGCTACCTCACCTTTTGATTTAGGCCTGCGCGCATGCTTTGCTCTGCTTTTAAATTGGAGCAATGCTTCCTTTCTCCAGTCTTTAATAGCCTCAAATGCTGCAGGACGCGCTTTCTTTCTTATCAACACCCTTTCCAAGTTATCTATCCTCACCATCTCAAAACTGCCATTAATCGGCCACTGATGGTCTTGTTGCTTTCTGGTTTGCCTATGCCAAGTCTCACAGAATATTATCGCACCCACTCCATACTTCACATATATCTCATACGCCGGCGTTCCCCCAGGTGGTACAATTTGGCCATCTTCCAAAGATTGTCTACCACAGCGGAAAAACCCCGCTAGGGTGGACAATACCCCAGGCATGTTTTAACCTTCCCCCTGGTTAATCAACCTTACCTAGGGCGTTTGATTTTGCAAAGTCAACTCTCAACCAATATCATGATGCTTTGAATCGGGGAATGACTCACCTGATAAATCAAGTCGTCTGTATACTGACGCACCAAAGGACGTCGTGTCTGCGTTTCTTGGCTTCCGCCTCGTTTCGGGACCCTCGCCTCCTTGTTCTCTAGCCAGGCACGTCGATCAGGGATCAGATGTGTGCAGATCTGCAAAGGAGTCTCTCATCACTTTTACAGGCCGCCCCGAACACCTCTTGATCCCGGCTCGATCGTTCCGTCCTCGCCGTTCTCTGCCTTTCTCAATTACAACGCTACGCAAAGGAACAAGTGGGGGAGGGTCCCTATTCGGGCGCCATCTTGAAAGGGCCCCGTAGGGGACCATGATGTCTATGGAAACAAGGCGGGTCACCACACACAATAGAGACGCCATACACAAGGTTGTATTCCCAAAGCTAGGGTTTTATTGCAAAGCAAAAGTCTCAGTTGGCCAACTCGGTCACCCCGCGACGTGTATCTCCAGACCTCGAGGGAAGCAAGAGAGTGAATTACGTACATCAGTTACATATAAACAAAATGCACATCAAACAATCAGCTATGACATGGTTAACACCCCCCTCCTTTATTGGGTTTCTTTGAACTTGGTGTGATGATGGACATCTCTGACCACTATGACACCTTCAAACATCTATTCTAGTAACAATTTGCAATTTGTGAGTGCGAAGGCATCTTTCGGTTATTGAATAGAACACAGCGCTTCTGCTCTTGGAAGCGAACTACATATGGGGGGGAGTTGCATTCCGGACCTTGCTATCTATCAGGTGCTATTCGCGTCCTGGGAGCCGACATGCTCTAGCGGGCTCAGCAAAGGGGGGCCGTTAGAACAGCATAATTCAAGCCTTTAGCAGTATTATTCTAACATATTCTACCATATAATGAGACTGGCTGGCAGCTGTGAAATGATTAAATGCCCTGCAGCTCTGCTTCAAGGCTACATTCGGGAGGGAGCCGGGCATTCTTCATGGAGCTGCCTACGTTTGTGTTTCAGCGAACTCTTGTTATCCTTACGGCCCTGCGGCCTTGTCCTTTTCACATACAGACAACAATGTTCCACAGTCGAGCAGTGTAAGCGGAAAATATGCTGCGAAGCAATAGGAACAGAAAGCAATGAGCAATGGTTAGAAATCAAAATGGCGATTCTTGCTACATCAAAATGGCCGTTCATTGGCAAACTCGAAAACCTATATTCTGTCGTATCGTGCATGAGACGGTTGGTCCACGGCCACCAAAATGCATTTGCGGTCTCAAAGTAGAGGTATCCGTATTTCTAGACTGACAGTTAGAGAGAGTAGTGTATGGTGGGGGGTGTTGTAGAGAGAGTGGAGGGTGTGTGGTTGGGGGTAGAGAGAGTTGTGGTAGGGTGGGTGGTTGGAGGTTGAGAAGAGTGGAGGTAGGGTGGATCATTGTATAGAGAGTGATCCTAGGGTGGGTGAGTGGGGTATAGAGAATGTGGTTAGGCTGGAAGTAGAGAGAGTGGGGTAGGGTGGATGGCTGTGGTAGAGTGAATGGGGTAGGGTGGCTGGGAGTAGATAGAATGGGGGAAGGGTGGGTGGCTGGGGGTCAAGAGAGTGGGGTAGGTTGGGTTGGCTGTGGTAGAGAGAGTGGGGAAGGGTGGACAGGGTGTAGAGAAAGTGTGGGTAGGATGGGTGGGCGATGGTAGAGAGAGAGGGGGTAGGGTGTCTGGGTAGAGAGAGTGGTGTACGGTGGTGGGTGTTGTAGAGAGAGTGGAGGGTGTGTGGTTGGGGGTAGAGAGAGTTGTGGTAGGATGGTGGTTGGAGGTTGAGAAGAGTGGAGGTAGGGTGGATCAGTGTATAGAGAGTGATGGTAGGGTGGGTCAGTGGGGTATAGAGAATGTGGTTAGGCTGGAAGTTGAGAGAGTGGGGTAGGGTGGATGGCTGTGGTAGAGAGAATGGGTTAGGGTGGCTGAGAGTAGATAGAATGGGGGTAGGGTGGGTGGCTGGGGTCAAGAGAGTGGGGTAGGGTGGGGTGGCTGTGGTAGAGAGAGTGGGGGAAGGGTGGGTGGGCGATGGTAGAGAGAGAGGGGGTTGAGTGGTGTGGGTAGAGAGAGTGGTGTACAGTGGTGGGTGTTGTAGAGAGAGTGGAGGGTGGGTGGTTGGGGTAGAGAGAGTTGTGGTAGGGTGGGTGTTTGGAAGTTGAGAAGAGTGGAGGTAGGGTGAGTGGGGTAGAGAGAATGTGGGGTTAGGGTAGGTGGACATAGAGGAAGTGGGGGTAGGGTGGGTGGGTAGAGAGAGTGGGCATAGGGTGCAGGGTGGGTAGAGGGGGTGCAAGTTGGGTGTGTGGGGGTAGCATGTGTGGGGTTAGAGAGGATGGGGATAGGGTGGGTGGGTGGGGTTAGAGAGTGTGGGGGTAGGGTGATAGGGTGGGTGGCCTGGATTAGACAGAGTGGGCATATTGTGGGTGGCTGGGGTAGAGAGAGTGGGGGTAGGGTAGGGCCAGCTTGTGTGGGATTAGGGTGGGTGGCTCAGGCTTGAGAATGTGGCGTTATGGTGGTAGACAGAGCAGCTGTAGGGAGGTTGGTTGGTGGAGAGAGAGTCAGGATTGTGTTGAGAGGGGTTAGGGTGGATGCAGAAGAGAGAGTGTTAGTAGGGTGGGTGGGGGTAGATAGAGTGCATTGGAGGTAGGATGGATGGGGTAGAGAGATTATAGGTAGCTGGGTAGCTGGGTAGGGTAGTGGGCGTTGGGTTAGGGTGTGTGGGTGAGGGTAGAGAGAAGGTACAATGGGGGTAGAGTGTGTATGTATTGGGTGGGTGGGGTAGAGAATGGGTGTAGGGTGTGGGTAGAGAGAGCGGAGGTAAGATGGGTGGGTTGGGGTAGAGACAGGGTAGGCTGGGTGGGTGGTGGTAGGGAGTATGGTTGTATGATGGGGCAGAGACAATGGAGGTAAGGTGGGAGGGTGGTGGTATAAAGGTTGGTGTGGGTGGGGGTTAGAGAGAGTGGGGAATCATTGGGTGAGAGTAGAGAGGGTAGGGGTTTGGTGGGTGGGGATAGATAGGGAGGGGGTAGGGTTGGGTGGGATTAGAGAGAGGGGTGGGGATGGTGGGTGAGGGTAGTTTGTTGGGGGCAAAAAGCATGAAGAACAAAGCAGCCTTGGGAGGACTTTCAAAAGCAGCCAAAAATTGCCCAAACAGAACCCAACCAGCACACATAAAGGGGGTGTGGCAGGGCATACTGTAGAGATAGTGGAAGTGGAGTGGTTGCGGTTAGAGAAAGTGAGAAGGGTGGTTGGGTGTTGAAAGTCAGCCTCAAGAGAACACAAAAAACAGTTCTGCTGTCGAAAGTAGCCCAAAACTATTGCAATTGCCCAATATGAAATCACTGCGCAATTAAATCACTGCGCAGCTGGACATTGCAAAGTCTGTCACCCAACTTGATTTTTACAAAGCTGTTGATTGGAGCAAACATTGTTAGGGAACATCGTGTTGGATAGTATGGCAGAGGAGTTTGGAAAGAGATTTTAGTGATTTGCCAGTTTCATGCCCTATCATTGCCTGTTGCAATGCCAAGCAAACATGCTCAGTTCAGAACCCCCATTCCCTCTCTTCTCTCTCTCTTCAGTAACTCTGGTATCAGCAATGTTGTGGTGCAAGAGCCACAAAGATTCGCCAAAAACAAAAAGTAAAAATGCGAAGTGCCGTGTAATTGCGGCATGGTTCCGGGATCATGATCTAGTGAGGGATAGATAGAGACGTAGCTGTACAGTAAGATAAGAAGAAACCAGTATCTTAGGAAAGCACAGGCCTGCATGTCTAGGGAACTAAATTGATGCCAGGGCTGTGGAGACATTCTCTTGCCGCACGCGATCCAATTGCTATCTTTTGCGCATCCAGCAGAACTTCAGAGAATTGAGACATGTGTTCGCCGCTGGTTGATTTACTGCAGAGCTGCCTTGTGGTGGAAACTATTTCACAGCGAGCTTTGCAACAACACACACCTCCCAACTCAAAGCACTGGGAAAATATGATGTCAGGGATGTCTGAAATGGCTGCCAACATATCTTGAAATTAACCAGATTCCAAATAATGAAAGGATTGTTAGAAGCCCGGGGAAGATATGATTACTAGCAGTGGTTAGATCCATAAACACGCCTGGTCTCTTTGGCTCATTAAAGGTAGTGCCAGATGATGATGAGTTGTCCCCGCCCCTGTGAGGGAGAAGCAATTTACCCGGTCTTCGGAGGGGTGCCATGTCTATCTTTTTCTTTGCAGGGTCAGTCCATTCTTTGCCTGCTGATATTCACGCCAATGCTTCTGTCTTTCCTCACTATGCAGCTCTCACACAGTACTTCAGCTTTCCACAATTGCTCACAGAGCAACATTTCTAGCTGTTTAAAGTCAATAAAAGGAACAGGCATAGGAATCAGAATTTTGAAAGAATATGTGTGCTGTTTTTAAAGCATTTAACTACCAAATAAAGATGGCTACAACTTTTCATAAAACACTTGAAGGTTGCCACATGCTGAATTGTGAAAGTGCGCGCCAATATTTGGAGTACTTTCAACTTTTATTGTGCCATAGAAACGAGTGAAGGCCATGAACTATGCCTGCCTTCAGACTGCTTGCTGAGCTGCTGAACACAGCACATCTTCACCGAACATGGCTATGAAAGAGGCAGAGGATGGGTGCTTAGTACATGCACCATGCGAACCACTAACATGCATTTCGTTTTCAGTTGTGGTTATTAGGTGGCATTGAAAGTGTTGCCTTAAAGCAAAAACTATTGACATGGTAAGCGAAGACCAAAGACAAATCAAATGAGAGGACAGCAGCTCAGCCCCTGGGTGTTGGTTGTTCTTTACCCACCATTTGCCCACCCCTTCACAACCTGGTCAAAGATAATTCCCATAGGAGCTCTCTGAGTCTAGTTCTGAAATAAAATTGTGTCACTGCAGTGAGCATCCAGGTAATGAAGCTTCTGATTTGATATGTCTGTGTTGACCAAGTGTGCCTTCAGTGACCTGATTTATAAGAAGTGTGTTGTGTGTTCCTGCACTGAAATCCTGTCAAAAACAAACATTAACAAAGGCAATGGCTTTGGCTCTTGCATAGACATTAGTTAGGTATTAGCCAGGCACTGCCATAATATACCCAGGTACTAGCATGATTTGGCATCGTATTGGCAGTTAAGTACCATTATAGCAGTGCCTGGAAAATAAACATGCCATGCCTACAAAAAAAGCCAACACGTTTGGCTTTTCCAATGCTTGTTAGACTTTGGATGATGGAAAATGACACATGTATAGCAATACAGATCTGCCTGAGTAACACTTCCTTTTGTATGTTTTTGGTATTGTGGTTTGCTGTAATGTGAAAGGTCCACATTCGGTGTGCCCAAGGGCTCGATTAATGGAAAAGTGCTCATAGATCCCGCAAAGCCTGCGTGTCGAGAAGGACTCCGTGTGAGCCTGCGCAGATAGATTTTTCTGCGCGCTCCACGCGTACATGGAATTGTTAGTGCAAATTAAGCCTATATGCAAATCGTGGCCGCAACTCCCCCGACACGCCCCATGTAAAGCAAAAACAGCCAGGAACAGCTACCTTTTCGTGCTCCTCGGGCACAAACATATGCACCCTTGACACAGTGAGTAGAGTCCCGCAAAACCAGTTCATCACCTTGGGGACACTGCGTGGGGTCCTCTGTAACTCTTACCGGCAACCCGACAACACGTGTACACATTTCTGTAACTCAGGTAACTGCATGACACAGTGCCCTCAGGTCACATCAGAGAAGAGGATCAGGAGTAGCCAGAAATCCCCAAGAGTAGCTTGTGGGAGGGTTAAGCTCGTCTGATTTTGCTAGGAGGGAGCGGCAGAGATTGAGAAAGGTGGGAGACATACATTTAGACACAATAGGAAAAACATTTCAGCACCCAGAGAACTCAGTAGCAGGAGTTGATGTGCTGCTCATGATCATTTAGCACCATCAGTAGCTCTTGCTGTGTGTACTGAACAGTTCAGAATTGCACATGGCCATTTGAATTCATCATCTAAATCTAATTCCAAACCCTTGTCACAAGTCACTCTGGGGTACATGAACCATAACAAGAAATTGCATGAATATTGCAACACAACAATCAACATCCATAGAGACAGAGGGTGGTGTTAAGATTTCATATGATAAAGATCAAGGAATATCAACAGATGGAATTCTTGAATAGTGGGAGAAGAGTGACAATCCCATGTCTCTATCATTCCTTTGATTACCAGCATCCACTGGATAAGACAGTAATGATGATGAGTGGGATGACGTCAAGATTATGCTCCAACTGTCCAATGCTCAGTGAGAAGCAGCCATCTTGTTTGTGGCAAGAAATCAATATCTTATACATAGACAGAGATGCAATGTGTCCGATATGGAATTATGTTAACATGTTTCACAACCTTTGTATCAATGCAATACATTCCTTTGCCTCTCGCTTTTCCTTAGATTTGATAGTTCAAATGTCTTTTGACCTTTATACTTTTTGTAGGCTGTTATAAAAAAAAAGTGCCTATTCACCGGGCCTCCATCCTTTGTCCTCTCACATCATGTTCTCCACCAACCCAATCCAATTCTTCTGCTCCACCAAGCAATGGTTTCACTGATCAAACTCAATATTTAGGGCCTCATTACGAGTCAGGTGTTAAGGGTTTTACGGCGCCGTAAACGGCGCCGACCCTTAACACCTGATCACAAGGTCCCTTTGCGGGATGGTGATTTTAACGCCTGCTTTTTGCAGGCGTTAAAAACCATGCCGCAAAGGGACCTTGGTGCTAAGTACAGTGCCGCAATTTGCGGCACCGTACTTGGCGCCTTCCCCATTCCCATTGAGCCCTATGGGGCAAAAATGGGAATGGGGAAGGGCCATGGCGGAAGGGGGAATTACCACTCCGCCAACCTCGGAATGGGGTGGTAATTCCCCATTCCGCCATGGCGGAGTCGGAAGGTTACTGGCACGGACCATGGTGCTGTTAGCACCATGGTCCATCCGCCAGGGTCGTAATGAGGCCCTTAGTGTTGTAAGCCAAATCACTGTTTTTCGGTTTATTACTACAATCCTAACTTTGGTTTACTCGATGGTGGGTGCCAGCATCACTACTGTGTTTAAACAACACTGGCCTAATTGATGTCCTTACTTTTCATACTGACCAAATTATTGATTTTTATTTTGTTTGGCATCACCTACAGTTTATTTATTGTTCATCTTTGCTACCAGTTTACCCATACCATTGAGCTACCATTGAGCTACTAACTAGCACCCACCTATTTCCTTCAGCCTCACTTCCAAATAACACTCCTCAACATCCCTGACATGCTAGTCAAAGCCTTCTTTCCTGACCAGTATCGCATTAGTCTTCAACAGAGTGCTCTGTCCATATCTCTGCATGGCTTACCCATTCCACCCACCATCCTACCCCACTGTTATCCTCCCCTCTCCCCTAAACAAACTCTGTTTGAACCAGCCACTCCCACTCTCGCCTAATTTACCTCTCTAGCCTCTAAAATGGGAAAACACGAAGGGCCTGATTCATGGAACGTTTTCCTAAGGGATTGCACCAATATAAAACACTTCCATGCATCAGGATCCAATATTTCCCTACCCTGCAATACCCCCAATCTCACATGGGGACTCTGGAATACTAATACTGCAATCAGACTCTCTATCTGTTTGTCTACCTCAGCTGCAAACATCTCAATTTCTCCCTGATTGCTATCACCAAAATATGTACATGCACTTTTACCCTCCCCCTCTCCCATGCACTTGCGCATTCTCAATGTCACTGGGCCTAGAAAAATCGTTGTCTCCCTGTTCCCCTCCCTTGCCTTGTCGCTCTCTGAAACACTTGTACGAGCGCGATAGAAATAAAATATCAATTCAATTCAATGTAACATCAACATGACATAGCTAGGTTTGCTCAGACTCTACTTTTTCACTTACCTTGTTTAGATAAGTGGGGTGGCAGTGTTGACATCATTATCAACAAGGTATGGCCAACCATCCATCTATCTCACCATCCATCTATCTCACCATCCATCCATCCATCATCCATCATCCATCCGTCCGTCCGTCCATCCATCCATCCATCCATCCATCCATCCATCCATCCATCCATCCATCCATCCATCCATTTGAAAGGGATTCCAATCAGGCACTCACCCAGGTCTCACATAGCATGTAGTGCACAAATGAAACCCTTATTTATTTTTGTCTAAAAGTTCAATATTCTGAATGATATACCACTCATATCACACCCTTCACAAAATACCCCCCGGTCACCTGAACCAGGAATCAGGCTACTTTGGAACGGTAAATAGTTATTTATTTATTTAGAATTCAAAATCACAATATATTTTTAATAGTTAACAACAATCACCAATGGGGTGACAAGAACAATGAATAATAATATCTTTAATGCACTGGGAATCAGGTTATGAACACAAAAAGAATCCAACAAAGAAAAGAATACCTTTGGGTTAGTTTGGAACAGATAGCACTGTGGTTAGAGGTTCCCCCTGGAAACCCTTCAACCAACCAATAAGCAATTTAAATAGATGTGAGGAGAGAACAGCTACTCAGGAATAATACAGACCAAACAGAATATCACTCCCACCTTCCCCCCTTAAATAAAAGAGAAAAATGGATTTGACTTTTCAACTGTCAAAATGGCTTTGAAACAGGCTGAGCAAAAAACACTAACTGTGTTCAAAGATGCTTAAATTATTATAAATTTCTTTGGAAGCCACTTTGAACAAGTGCAAACAATCAAAAGTAATGATGTAATCAAAAGTAAACAATTGGAATCTCAAAGGCAAAGTGGGAATTAATTTAAAGGCAATTCACACGTGTAAAACATTTGCAAAATGTAAATTTGCGGCCGAATTTCACTATGCAATCTTTTATAAAAACGGGTCAAATACACTGTTTCTCAATGGCAACGATTTTGGCTGGGGATGTAGCTAAGGGTCTTAGGTACAAGTGAGAGTTGACATTTTGTTTCTATCTGTAAAATTGAAAGAGTTATGGATGTTTCCGTGAGAGGTGTTTTTCGAAAATAAAGATGTGAATTTGGACAAGAACTTAAGTTTAAAACCAGAAAATATGGATTATGCTTTTACTCAAGACTAGAGTATCCAGACTAGACAACCAGGTTGGGATGAAGTAAGCTCTGAGACTGATTCATGACTTCAATAACAGATCCCCAGTGCCTTCCCCGGCGGAACCAGTCCAAACACTCGAAGTGGGATTTATGGATAAGAGTTACACAAATAAAAATGACTATGAAGATTACGCTTAGAAAATAGACAGAATAGGATAGCATTGAAGATTTTGTCACTGTTACTGGTTATGAAAGTAAGGATAGTTCAGAGATTAGGGTAGAACAAGATAAGGAAAGGTATACAATAGTTCTCTAGCGTCTTGTTAATACTCACAATCCAATGGGATTTAAGATTTTTGGCCCTTCAAGATTCTGGTCAATTGGATCAGATCTATCAGGGAAAGACAACACATCAGGTGGGACAGGATCAGCAAGGCCGGTCGCCGGAACTTCACAAGATCGGCCCTTCTTGTTTCTGGATATTTCAGATCAACGGGATGGCGAGTTCAGCAGGCAAGCATTTATGGTAGCAAGCCAGATAGTTTCACGTGATACCGCCCACCACAGCGCTTCACTGGGTTGTGAGGATTAGTTGAGGATTGAGGCCTATCTGAAAATGGTTCAGCTACTCCTTGGCCTGGTGGGTGGCATCTGGATCTAGAAGAATGTTGAAGGCTGGATGTTGAATGCTGGATCAAAGTGCTTCACTGGAACCAGAAGAGAGAGTGTCCTTTGTGCTATCAGATGTCCCTATTTATCCTGTCAAGTGACGTCACCAAATGGGTGAATTGGCCGGCTTAACTAAACCTGCCCCTGTGAAATGGGATTGGATCAGAGCCTCATCTCCACCTTGCATTCGGGTGATTGGATCAAAGACAGATGATGTCAGGTTTATGGTTTGATTTTTACAATACTTAGAAACCTCCCCTGGCCACTAGTATCAAAATGGAATTTTGTCCTAAATACAAATTCATACATTTGTAACCTCTACGAAAATCACATGCAAGGATAACATATTTTATGGAGTATCTGTTCATCAAAATCCCACAGCTGTGAGACCTTGTTTCACCTTTCTGCAGCATTTTCTCCATTTCACCATGAAAACATTCTCCAAAATGTCTCAAAATGTCCACAAATATGTGCGTTTACCATAGGAATGTGTGTACAAAGTTGAACAATTCTAGCATAAATACAATTCCCATAAAACCACATATATTGCCATTCCTGTTCAGAATATGCTACACAGTTCCACCAAGTTTTCAAATGTAGGGCCAAAAATTAGATTAACAAATCTGACCATTTGATATTTTTCACCACTTCTGATAGCAAGTTATAAATCTCTAAAAAATGTTCACTACATATTCTTTAGCAGCAAATGGTCAGCATTTTGTCTGTCTCTGAAGGCAAGGATCAGCCCCCAACTTTAGGATTTCCTTCTGCAAGCCTAGTTTATGACCTCTTCACACGTCCATTTCCTGGCCTGGAGAATCTGCCATTGTTCAGTCCGTGGCAGCAGACATAAGTCTGGCATACCCCTCAATTATCATGTGTCAGTGAACCTCTGATGAGAGCAATGCCCTCCCCTTGGGTAGAAACCTGTTTGTTAACCCATTGCAGACCCAGCCAGTTTAGGTTAATTCTTAATTTCTTGACCTGAAATCCAGCATAAAAAAGCTTGTTGCATCAGATAACATATATAATTTACATTCTAGATTTAAACCTGTGGGATCAAAACAACTGAGATCCGTGTTCTTTTAAGCAACAGTCATTTTATATTTGCTAATCCGGCAGGCCTTTATTTTAGACCACTACAAAGGTTAATCAGGAGAGCCCATTTCACATGGGCTGTCACTCACAGGTAGCCCAATGTGGCTGCACACAGATGTTTGACAGGAGTTGTCGTTCACAGGCAATACAGTTTTGCTGAGAAGGTGTTTTGCTTTTAACATTTCAGGACCTTGTAAATTCACAGTGCTTCATTAGATTAAATTAATTTTACTGCTAAGCAAGATTTTGAGTGTTGGAAAGTGTTATGTACAGGCATTTTGAAGTTTCAGCAGCAAAGTAAATATCATTTACAGGCACATTTTGGAGTTTCACTTGCAAAGTGCTGCTTATCCCTCTGCACTCTATGTTTACTTGTCATGGAGCCCACAGGCACTTTTTCTGCAGCGTGTGCTCTGTTCCACCACACATGCACCATGGGTGGCAGGTTGTGCAGCCATCTTTGTGTGTGTTGAAAACTGAGGTTTTGGAGGTTTTGGAGGCTTTCGCACGCACAAGGGTTTTGCCTCCATTTTACTGTTTCTCGCACAATAGATAGCAGAGTGAGGCAGCATAGTATAGCAGAGTGGGTCAATGCATCCCACACATCCATCCATAATTCTGCAGCTTCTTATCTCAATTCTACTCTTGAACATATTGCTGTTGGCCTTCTTAAACCAGTGCCTCTCTCTATTAATCCCCTTTTCCTGGCCACCAGGCAATTTGAACTTCTTCATCCACAATCTCAACCCGCTCCTCAGATCCCTACTGAAATCCAAGCAAGGCTCAAAACAATGTACATATAGTGAGTCAACACCATAGAGAAGAAAATCACAGAGCTGTCTGGACACAGAAGATTACATGAAGATGCAGTAACTGAGGCAAATGTGGCTGTGACTAGGTTCTCAGCATTTTATTGGGTGACCAAACTATCACAAATATCCCTGGCCTTTGAATGCCCATCAAATCTGTCTGAAAGGTTCAGCTATCCTGATTGGCCTTCTGACCCTGAAAACGACCCCTGAACCTGCTCACATGTTCTGGCACTCCACTACTGAATATTGCAAAGACCAAGGAGTTGGCAAACATCAAATATGGAGTTTGGGTTGACTTCTGAGTTCAGTAAAAGAAGAGGCAATACAGTCAATCAAAACATATTTGTTGTGGACCTTATTGTGCTTTGCTATTGCAAATTGGAAAACATAAAAATGTGCTATTAAAAAATGTTGTCGATTGTGAAATGCTGCCTGGAACAGAGCAAACTCCAAACCAGTACAGTTTTAATGATTTTGTTGCTGTTGGACTTTAATTCAAGGGTTGGAGAAAACAAGTTAGGGCCATGTTAGGGCCATCAACACCATACCTACAGAGGTTCATTATCAGCCTGGAAAAAGTGCAATGTGCCCGAATTTTGCATATAGAGTTGATGTGCGGAAAGAGAAAAAAGAAAAAGTTAGACAACATGTTAGATAAGATTATCATAACAATCATAATAGAATTAAAACACCATTAAAATTAGATACTATTGGGTGAGTACAGCCAACATAGTCCTCAAGAGTGAGTACTGCTTTCATCAATACAAGCCCGTATACTTTCGCACTCTGCTTATCAGTGTGCACCCAGCATCTGCTATTCTGCATCTTCCTACCCCCTGATCCACTTCCACCTACACTTAAATTGTTGCCCATGACTTGCAAAGCCACCATTAACCATGCCAAAAAGACACATGTGCTTCAGTCTTTGTAGCATGTACAAAATAAGAAATGTACCTACGTTAGATACAAAACTGCTCCTGTCAGTGAAGTCCCTTTTCAGTGTTGGTCAAAAACAGTATCATCAACAGTGAAAATGGATCTGCACTGTTAGGGGCAGCTTCACAGAAAGCAATTGTATGTTTCTTATGTATGTGTCTTTTCTATAAAGCCTTTTTCACTTGTGTCTTTTCATTGTGGATGCTAAAATCTATATAACACATGGTGGCAGGTGGTTTACAAGCAGGATCGGCCCATCACCGCAGCATCTATCGCCTCATTGCAATTGGGGTCTTTTTATAAATCAATTGGAATTAGATTAGGTTTTAGAATTGGAATCATGCCATTCGAAAATGTTTTTTTAAAGTGTGCATTTGATTAGAATTATAGGATAATTTGAATAGTGACTTGCTACTGTGTGATATATACATTTAAAGGGGTAGTTTGGGCAGAAATTGTATTGGGCCAATCAACCGGTCAAGTTTTTTTTAGAGCATACATAGATCGTTCTTAAAAGAAAAATTCCAATGCAACTTACCCAAGTTTTTCTCACTTTTACACATGTGAAAACAACGGGGTGGGTAACGCCATCTTGTGCCAATATTATCTGATGATCCATCGCCCTAAGTTCAAGTACACCCGCAAAACTAATTCAAATCACCCACTCCTCAAGCTGACATCACTAGACGCTCAGCATGAGCTCCACCTATTTTAATGTTGTTAGTGGGCAGCATAGCCAAACGTACTCTGTCATCACCAATGTCATAACGTTATCTAACGCAGAACCAGGAACATAAACATGCTTATCCACAAACAGACACAAAACTTTTCTTTATTTTCACAAAAATGATAAAAAACTGTTTGTTTATTTTGAATAAAACAGCAGTAGCTGGGAGCATAGCAAGTACTTTTAATTTTGACATTTCGTATGAAAAGAGAAAATTAAGTACACAAAACATTTGGGTAACTTTTTCCAATAGAGTTTATAGTTAGAGAAGTTTGCATGGTTCTCTGTCAACAGTGATCTTATAATGCTGATTACTTTCATTGATTGATTAATCCTAGTCATTGCATTCTTCCCAGAAAGTTATTATCTTCCATCACCAATTTCTGATTGACACACATGGCATTCCATTACAGAGAAGAAATTAGTGGTTTAATTTCCAAAGCAACACTTTCACATCTGCACGTTTTCAGGACCTATGGGCTGCCGTGTTGCTCCTTATCACAGCAACTGCAAAGGACAGATTGGTGTCTGGCAATCATTTCAGATAATGGTTATCATAGATGATTATTGTACAATTGTGGTTGAAGATGCCATCGACCTTTAAACTGTGCCCAAGACAGGCGCCCATGAGTATAATATAACTGTGGAAAATCGAGAATGCAAAAATAGATTTCAGTACCCAATTTACAATTTAATATACAGGGCCTCATTCCGACCCTGGCGTTAACCAAGGCGCTATTAGCGCCTTGGTTGACGTCGTTATCTTTCCGACTCCGCCATGGTGAATGGCGGAATTACCGCCCCATTCCAAGGTTGGCGGGGTCGGTAATTCCCCATTCACCATGGGCCCTTCCCCATTCCCATTTTTGCCCAATAGGGCTCAATGGGAATGGGGAAGGTGCTAATTACGGCACCGTAAATTACGGTGCCGTAATTAGCTCCAAGGTCCCTTTGTGGGTTGGTTTTTTAACGCCTGCAAAAAGCAGGTGTTAAGTTCCAACCCGCAAAGGGAACTCGGAATAGGGCGGTAAGGGTTTAACGGCACCGGTCTCGTTACCGGTGACCGTTAACCCTTACCGCCCGACTCGGAATGAGGCCCACAGAGTACATATTTGTGTTAACTATCAATTTAAGTTACAATTAACAAGTACAATGTCTCTTACTTGTGTCAAATTGAAAATGTTTCCATCACAACGTAAATAACTCAGGATATTGCACACTTGCCATCCTCACTTGCTTAAATATTATCTAAAACTTTGCTTACATTGTGTCTTGTGTTTCCATGATCCCTCTGTGAAGCTCGACCAACTGCTTCGAATGACAGATCTTATTAATAGAAACTTAACATTCCTACGTAAGCTTTCAATTTAGGGAATCTTATCACTTCTTTGTGGATATTCAACACATTTTGCCCTTCAAATTGTTAGTGAAGTGGATTCAAGGACACATAACAATGTGAAACTTCATGCAGCGTTCACAGCGTATCAGAGGGAGTTTTGTTTTAGGAAAATATGGCATAAAATTGAACAATATTAATGGTAAACAGTGCAGTTTTTAAAAGGCTTATTGGTGTCTGTGTATATCCCTTCCAGCAATCATATTATTTTCTGCATTGGGAGGAGGTGTAGGTTGGGGCAGAAGGGAAAATGCTAGGTTGGGAGGGAAGTGCGGGGCAAAAGGAGGTATACAAGTGCAGGGGGAGGAGGCAGAAGAGAGGAAAAAGAAGGCCAATGGGGCTAGACTGAGGGGAGGCCAGTTGGGCTAGTTAGGCAAGTGCCAGTGAAAGCAGGGATTAAGGACCACATGCAAAGTGCGAGGACAATGGTGGACCAGGCTCAGTAGGGATGCACACCCCACCACGCTTGTCAGGGTAAAGGGGCCTGGTAGGGAAAGTGCAGGTTGTGGAGGGGCAGGAAGACAGGGTGCTGGGGTAAACACGGCATGGAGGGCCTGTTGCCCTGTAGAGCTCAAAAGGGGCCAGGCAGCCAGTCAATGCAACAGAGGAGTCATGAGCAGGGGGAATGAAGAAGAGAAAAATTGGGTCTTTTGAATGTTCCGGAACAAGGAAATCAGGCAGAAACCTTGTAGGGGCAGGGATGCTTCCACCGAGTAAAGAGATCCACCTCAAATGATCTGCTTGGAATGATGTCTGATCTGATGCAAATTGCAGCCAGATGACCAAATGTCTCTAAGAGGATGATATTTGGGGAAAGAGTCTGAGGTATTGGGGTCCCTGGCCCCAGAAACCTTGTGGATGATGCAAAGGGTCTTGAACTTGATCCTCGTAACCACCGGGATCCAGTGGAGATATTTTTGGACTTGAGAGATGTGATCCATGGGCTTGAGGCCAAGGATAAGACTATCACAGTCCTATTTTGGATTAGTTGAAGGGGTCGGAGGAAGGATTTAGGCAGATTGAGGAAGAGGCTGTTGCGGCAGTCCAGCCTTGAGAGGACCAGAGCTCTGGAGACATTGAGTATCTGTATGTCTGCTGCTCCAATTTTCTTCTTAGATTGTCCAACTATTGTGAGTTAATTACAAATAGGGCTTGAAATTAGGATTGGATAAACTGGAATTACAAGCAGTGTCTGGGTATCCACCAGTAACCGGGCACCAGGAGCTACCACTATGGAACATGGAGCTATTTTATAGGATTACATTAGTTGGCCTGGGGGAGCGAAAATTAGCTCCTGGTGACTGTTGGTTTTAAACTCACCACTCTCTTCTACATGTAATTTTATTTGAGTCACATACTTGAAATAATCAGACGGACAATTATTGTTCTAATTTAAATCAATTATACTGATGACAATAAATACACACATCAAACAAACCTAGAAATGTTAAAGCCTATCTAGTGACATTACTTCACAAACACTAATGAATAAAAAATACACTATTTAACAATTACATCTCAAGTGACATACTATTCCATTTATTGTACAATGGAAGCATTTTCCAAACAGTGCAACAAAGCGTGTTACTGGCTTTGTTAATCATTGTGAAGAGATCCACACATCATTTGAATTTTGAAGTCAACCTTTCAACAAGTTCAAGTTTGGGAGGGCAAACCTCTTTTGCGATGTTCTATGGTATAGACTGGGCCCTGGAAACAAAATCTGGAGCTATTCCATGCATTTCCATAACCAGCAAAATCAATGTCAGATCTTTCACAAATTCAGAATCCATCTCCTGGAAGATTGGCTTTGCCACCCAGTGTTTGCTTCTTTTGGAAAACTCCTTGTGTTAATGAGGCATCGCTAGAATTCCTGCAGTTTTTCCTTGTTCCCTTCCAACATTCTCATTGTGTGCATGTACAGCCAGTCATGTTCTGGCTTTCCAACCGTCTATGCCAAAATGCAAACTTTTAGGCCTGTACTTTAGGCAAATATTATGGAATACTTCCAAATCGCCATTTTGGCAGAACTCGTAGAGTCCCTGGTGTCTCTTGAAAGTGTTTTATCATACACAATCTTCTCAAGTACTGTGTGAGGAGGGGAGCCTAGAACCAACCACCCATGCCTGTTAGAACAATGGTGCATCAATGAACACCAGTTTCCAAGCAGAATATCTACAGACATCACAAGTATTTGAGCTCCACCATTGATGATTGCCGATAGAATGTGAACAATTTAAAATGTTTTCTGTAACCTTATTGTTTCCAGCAGCTGTATTTTTTTCAAAATTGATTTTGCGACATGTGATACATCATAATGATGCTTTATGTCGGGGAACTGCTCTCTCATACCTGTGGCTATTAAAATGTGCCCGTCAGGTCTAGTTACATTCCTATGGATTGCACAATTTGAATGGATTTACTGAAATCATATTTTATCCATGGCAACAGACGATGTACATTAAGATACTGGCACGATGACTGAACTCAATATTTGTTTAGTTTGCATGTCTTGGAAGTGGTAAGTGCAGTATTTAGCAGAAAAACCTGGACTGTACCACTGTCCATCACCAGCAGGCCAGACCATTTTGCCAGCAAGAGCATTGTCCATTGACATCTGAGTGTCCATGCCTGGCTAACAGCGGGGAACATGAAATCTTTCTGATATTTGTAGTGCTGTGTTTTTGAAAGGAACTTGAGTCCTACAAAGTTAGAAAAACTTGAAAGTGCACTGTATGTTGATCCGCTAAAAAACAAAGCAGATGAACAAAGTACATTTCCAGCAAGCACTTTTCCAAGTAAAGGTGATTAGACCATGAAAATCAGGAAGCAGATGAACACAGTGTATTTTCTTTCCTTTAATAGCTAATCTTCCAGAGGTGCAGTGGTTTGTGATTCAATGGTGGCAGATAAGTCCTCAACACTAGGAAGAGTGAAGTCCACATTACAAGCAAAATCGTCAATCAGTAGCAAAGATGCTTTGGTGATTTCTGTGTGATATTTCTGATTAGTCCAAATGTATTGGGGAAACACAGAACATTTTCTGTTTCTTATATAGCATCTTTTTTAATGGTGTGGATTGTGTGAGCTGTTCTGTAAGCAATTCTGAAACATCTTCTATGTTGGCTGTTTCTTCTGAGTGACGTTGTGTGTTGTAACAACGAGCCAGGGTTACTTTCCATGGATCACTGCTGACAAAATATGGCCACTGAACATCTGCATCCCCACACTGAATCTTGTGAGGACCATGCTGGGACTCAAAATGTAGTTGCTCCCAAGTGACAATGGTTTGGCAAGCAACATCATTAGTTTGTGTAGTTGTCTGAGACTCTATGCTCTTCTTCTTCCAAGGCCTCTAATCAAAAAGAATAAAAACATGCTTAATGTATAGCACACATACAGAATATAAGATTTACAACATTAACTTGTAATACCAATAAAATAACTGATAATCCACTTTTTTTTAAACCATTCTGTTATGTACCCTTGTTTTCTGAATTATCCTTGAAATAGTCAAATTGGATTTGCCGACTACCAGACCAAGCTGAAAAACAACATTTTGAAATTGTATAAACTTTGAAATGTGCTCTTCCACTTAAAGAATCATGTATACATATGTACATATATGACAAAATGTCACTATGGAAACCATTAAAACATAATAAATATTACATCACAGTTAAAATGGATGATAACTATATTTATGTATACCTCTTGTTTGTGTCTCTCTTCAATTTCGACTGCTTCGGTAGTGCATCCCTTATACATAACAAATTCAAAGAAATTGATTAAATTGTTAATAAATATAGTGTTAAAATATTTGATCAAACAAAGTAAATCTTGAGAAAGTTGATTTAATGACTGTCAACCTTACAATATCAGTTTAACTGTAAAAAGATATGATTAATCGTCACATTAAAATGTATTTATTAGTATTGACATAAAGGCAAACACTGTGTACATGTAACATTTTAAAAAGACTCATTTGAAAACTGTACCTGGTAACCTTCAGAGATGTCACAGGGAGTTGGTGAGAGATCATCCTGCAAAACATATTGATTCAATTGTGGCCCTTTCACGTTGTAATGTTATTTTGTTTCACCAATTTAATTTTTCGCTAAGCAGCTAAAAGTTTATAAACAAAAACATATACCATTCATATACTGAAAGGTTCTATGTTATTCAGTGACAAAGCACATTTTTCTGAAGGGTTGCTTTCATTGTTGCGTGTGTTTTTGCGAAAAATACATCACTGTTGTTCATCTAATGCTTTGCAATTTATGACAGTATTGCAAATTATCCAAAAATAAGTTATTTTACATGTAAAAATATATTGTTAATCAATAACTATTAAAATAAATTAATAGATGAGCACTTCTCATACCTCATCATCCAGACCGGTTGCAGTAGAAGAATAGTAAATTGTTGAAGTTCTAGGCTACACCTATATAACGGTAGTTATACTAAAGTGGTAACATCAACAACAAAAAATGACAAGTAAAAGGTTGTCGATATTGACAAGGAAGCCTACAAGCCAGTTTGTATCAAAAGCTAATATTATACATAACAATAACCAATATGATTTAAGTTGAACTTGAACAAATACATATTTTGTATAGTCGCATCTGAAGAAATATTCTAAAAAACTTACTTGAAAGGTGAGAGAAGTTGCTGTTGACTAGTGGTCGATGTAGCATCACAGTTCTTTATTCAATGCATATATTTACACCATTGTTGAATAGAAAATGGACATTAGTATTATAATTTAGACAAGAACAAAAATGATAAAAAATGTTTGTGTGCCAGTTGCTTGGCCTGACCGTTAGGATTTTGGATGTGTCTGTGGTTTCCTCAATGATAACGTTGTGTAATTCCATCATTGCATTCTACATAATGACAGACATGGTCATTTTTTTTAAATGATCTATTTTTAAAGGATGCAATGTGAGTGTGTGTTTAGAAAGGCTCCCATTGGACTGAACTATTGAGTATCTCTAAAGTCGGAATACACAAAGTAATCTAAAGTTCAAAATGTACAAACCACAGTACATCGTGTCACAAAGGAAACCTGTGTAATAATCAATTGAAATATATCCCAAAAATGTTAAACTGTTCATTATGTTACCTGTTCACAGACAACTTGAATATATTGAGTAGTCATTTATAAGACATATCATACAGGCAAATTTAGAAAATAGTCAAATACATTTAAAAATGTACTGTCCACTGTTGAAGTTCAGTTGGAACTGCACTGGGAAGCAATTTGCGAACAATTCTGGGCCGACACTTTTAGTGTACTGTGATTGTTTCGTACATATCTTCTGAGAAGTGCATTCTGCAGATGCAGAATCAATTGCCCCTCATGTTATCCACGACATCCTTGGCTCTGCTTTCAATTTTGGACACTGGAAATCTGGAGCTCAAGAGCTTTTTTCTAATTAAATTGAAATCCTTGTAAATACGTGCATGACTGTACTCTGAATCTTAGCATGGTTATTTTTAGTGCAACCCAAAACGATACAAGATACATTTTTGGATTGTCCCTAGGATCTGTTAAAGAAATATAAATACATTTTACTATTAATAAAGTATCACAGTGGGTAAATCAAACATGATATTGCTTTGATAATTTAAAAAAAAACACTTTATAAAAATGGCACCTAAAGCAAACATGCATTGAAAACATGCATATGAAAGAGTACATTTGGAAACAATACTCTGTATTGTTATCTGCTATTTACAGAGATTAGAATGCACTGGATGCTACATAATTGAGTAGACTTTTTGAATAAAATAAAATGAGAATAGGGTGTACATTGAGTATTACGCAATAGAAAGTGGCCTAGCAGAGAACATTGACACAACAGAAAACAATAGTAAAAGTTAACTAACCATTACTTAGAAGAACAGGAGACTGGAGACACCGGGTCTGGGGTGATTATGTGGATAATGGTCCCCGTGTGAAAGACCCCTTTGAGGTGTACATGTTTTTTGGCACCTTGAGGATTCACATCGTCCCAGGCCAATTGCAAGTGTAAGCCCACTGGTGCGAACAGTCATTAATAGCGGAGAGGAGATTGATGTGAGTGAGGTGACCACAATAGGCCAGAACACAGTCAAAGGAAACAGACATATGTTGATCTCAGGGAGGGGGTCTTCAAAGGGGAGTCTGGAGACACCATGTCTGGGGTGGCCATGTGGATAATGGTCCCCGTGCGAAAGAACCCTTTGAGTTGTACATGGTTTTTGGCACCTTGAGTGTTCCCATGCACCCAGTCCCCTTGCAAGCACATGGTCATAGCTGCAAACTGCCATTGATGCTCGAAGGGGATGGATGTGCTTGAGGTGAGTTCAAAAGGCCTGGAACCCAGTGAAAGGACACATAGATATGTTGATTGCATGGGGGTTCTTCAAGGGGAGTATGGAGACGTGGTTATGGGGTGGCCATGTGGATAATGGTCCCTGTGCGAAACAGCCCTTTGAATTGTACATGTTATTCTGCACCTTGAGCGTTCCCATTTACCCAGCCCCCTCATGAGTACGGTCACAGGTGTGAACTGCCATTGATACAAGAGGGTGGATAGATGTGAATGAGGGGAGCGCAGCAGGCCCGGAATAATGTTCAAGGGACACATTCATAAGTTGAAGGCAGGGATGGGATCTTTAAAGGGTAGTCTGGAGACACAGGGTCTGGGGTGGCCATTAGGCCAATGGTCCCTGTGTGAAAGAACCCTTTGCGGTGTACATAGTATTCGGCACTTTCAGCGTTCCCATCCTCGCAGCCCCCTTGTAAGTGCACACCCCCAGGTGCAAACTGTCATTGATAGCCTAGGGGGGATGGATGTGGAAGAGGGGAGCACAATAGGCCACTAAACTTGTTAAAGCACACCCATCTTTTACGATTCTCTTAGATGTTTGGCCGTGTTGTGGATTTACAAAACATTTATAACAATTGTTCAGATTAACTCATGTTTTATTTTTTTTATTTAGTTTGGTAAAGTGGATGACAATGACACTACAAAATATACTGCTGCGGTCAAGGTACTTTCTGTATAAATCTATGGTATTGTCTGTGGTAATTGGAGAATTCATCACGAATGGCTCGAACCACACAGGCAGGTATTACTCGTCAAATGCAAACTCCCAGTCTTCCATGAATCCACAATGTAAAGGCACGATATGCCACAAGTCTGTACCACATGTGTAAGAGATACAGAAATAGTTTACTTGAATTAACCCAATAATTGCATTTTCTTTTTTTTTTGCACTACCTTGTAAAATCTAAGGCATTGTTATGTTTTAAAAAGTACCTTTTTGTGCTGACAGTACTTGTGATTTCAAGTAGGGATCAATTAGAAATTTCAATGCACATTCCTGCAAAAATAGTTTGGGAGATACTTCCAAGTGAAAGAAACATACTTGTTTGGATGATACATCTAAAGATGAACACTTTGGTTCAGATTAGAATGAGTAATTTATTCAATTTAGAGAAAAAGTATTTTGTCAGTAATCCATCCAAATTATATTAATGTAGGACAACAACATATTATGTTGACCGTCTTAGTCGTCAAACACACAACATATATAGAGTGACCTTACTGGTTACTTAGATTACGAGAACAAACTATAGCTGGGAGTTCGTGCATAAGGACCATAATCATTCGCAACACGGATCTTGCAAGGCAGGCTACCCTGAAGTCATGCAGCTCGAAAACGCGTAGCGTTGGTGTGTCTTCGTCAGCAATGTAGGCCGAGCATCCAGATTTTTCTCTTCTACGGCAGTTCTCCACCAGAGTAGGCATACGCTCAGAACGATGGCAGGTACACCAGGTGGAAACGTGTTCCATGCGACTTGGTTCATGCTCTGATGATTGGTCCTCATGACTTAATCTGATTCCACATTGTCTCAAGTTTTTTCTCTTTCAAGGATTTCCTCTTCTGAATATTTGGGTAAAGACATTTGTCCATGTCCATAATATAAGAAATGAAAAACGATGATGCTGCAGTTAGCTTCTTATTCAGCAGCTTCTTATTTGCAGGCAGAAGTTAGCTTCTTATTCGGCCAGCTGCTTATTTGCAAAAAGTAGCATGCAGCACACTCTTCTTTTCATAAGAAATAGTTTTTGCCTCATTCTAAATACACCTGAATCTCATAGAGGGAGGCCTTGCGAGTGAGGAGCAATAAAGAGATATGTGAGCCAAATGTATTTTCCAATAGGAAATGCTAATTCCTCATTCAGACTTATCTCAGTAGAATTGCATTGAACTGATCTTGCCATCATATGAATTACAGAGAATCCCAAAAACTAAATTGAAATAACCAAATTGAGATAAGCTAATTTAACCAGCCGGTGAATAAGAAGCAGGCCGAATAAGTATCTAACTTCAGCATGCGAATAAGAAGCTGGACGAATAAGAAGCTAACTTCAGAGTCATTGAAAAATGACTACTGAGTTAATTCATTTTAGGCAGTATAAGCACCGGTTCTCAGTGTTTCATACTTTGCAGATAGATGAACAGAGCAGAAACAAGTCAGGGAAGCTTGAAATGAAATGCACTGACATGAAGGAAAAGGAAACAAGGCGTCTTGCCATTTCCATGGAGAAACTTGAATGGATTGCGCACAGAGGACCTTGACATGAGACGCGCATTGGTGTTGTGAAAAGGGGTGTGAGCATCTAGTGATGTCAGCTTGAGGGACGGGTGATCTGAATTAGTGCCGCGAGGGCAATGCATCAACGGATAAGATTAGCACAAGATGGTGGTACCTGACCCGTCGTTTTTGCATGTGTTAAAGTGAGAAAAACGTGGGTAATTTGTATTGGAATTGTTTTTAAGAACGATTGATTTATACTCTAAAATACTTGCCCGATCGATTGGGCCAATACAATTTCTGACAAAATACCTCTTTAACTTATCAGGCACACAAGCAAAAATTACAGTGCCAGGGTTGCATATCCTTTCACTAGCAGGGATTCACAAAGAGGTTAGGAATGTGGACATCCCACATCCTCATTCCCTTTATGGATGGAGATGCACAATATACCGAAATAAAACAGATTATTCTGTGCTCTCGAGAGCAGCAGTGAGATGTAGGCATTCACGTCTACTTTTCCACACCGAGTGGCAGAGTATTTGAGACTGCACAAGATCAAGGCAGACTGAAGTATGCGAGTGTTTAGACGACATCACCTGCCTTTACTAGTGAAAGGCAAGCACAAAAGGAAGTCCTCACTAAGATCCAGTTTAAAAAGGAGAGTTTTTATATGAGATGTGCGCTCACATTGAGATAGATATCAATGAACTCAAAACATCAATATATTCGCCCTAAATACCAAACTGAACCAATACATGTACAAAAAGTTCCAGTGAACACCAACGAAAGCGATTTACGCCCTTGTTGGGCTAATCATTTAATAGCACAAAAAAAGATCCATTCTCAGTCAAAAAAGCTTAATAAGAAAACTACTTAAATCAGAACACTAACGTGTTCTGCGCGGACAATAATGTTCTATTTTGAGGAAACACAAAATAGTTCATGGTGCAAGAATGTAACTACATAGAGGAAATTTCAGACTTTTTACTTGACAGTTTTGAATTGTCACTTATGTTTCAGATGTTTTGTTAATTGAGTGTTGCTTGTTTGAATCTATTTATTCCCACATCCTGAAAGTTGTGCACTGAATAGTCATCACACTTTCCATGGAGTCGACTATCACATGCATGTTTGTGGCTTCACGTGTGCAGCGTTAAGCCAAACTGTCACAGGTATTAGGTCAATTTATGATTTTAATAATGACTGTGTAAGAACACGCACGCGGTTCCACGAACAAAAAACAAAGGACACGAATTAGCTTTCAACTCCTAAAATGCGTGGAAGTGCAAATTTAAAGCCTCTTGATGTGGTTTATATAACCCATTTGAATAGACTACAGCGCGCGGCGAGGGAGCGCCAGCTTTAGTGGCCGTGCCAATCTCACTGAGGCTGACAGCATTCCAGCACCAACAAACACGTCATTGTTCTCCGCCCCGGAGCGACTGGAAGCAACACTGACCCCAAAGAATTCTCCTTGGGAAAGGGAGAGCTACCCTGCAATAATAATTATTCCTGGGGTTCAAAAGATTAAGCCTTGCCCAGGAAGATATAGAATGATTACACATTCACACAACAGCTGGTAGGGATTGAATAAAGATGTCAATTATTCAGATAAGGCTGAACAAAATGGCGGTTGGAAAGCTTCAAAGGGGTTCCTGCTCACGGGCACACAACAAAAGCTTGGCAATATTTTTTTATAATGATCTGCCCAATTAGCTCACTCTTTTGTTTCAGCGTTTCCCCTTAAATGTCTTCCATGCCATTCAAGCCATAGTATGTATCATGAAAAGCAAGATAAAGTAAGCCCTTTATTCTGTGTGCAAAATCTAATGAAAACAATCCCAACGCCTTTCAGAAATGTTCAGCCAAACGTTTCTCCTGCACAAACATAGGGAGCGTGATGCGGTCATTTATTTTTGATTAAAAAGAAAACTTGATGTCCTATTATGTTTGCTCGGAACCATGTTGCTTGGCTGAAGCCTGTAATCCAAATTGAAGCAGAATGCCAAACCTGTTCCCTGATTACAAGCGCCCTGAATTCAAACACCTCTGTGAAATGCCGACAGGCTGAAAGGTTCACAGAGCAGTATATGTGGGTAACATGCAACAATCAATAATAGCACAATGCTGCAGTCAATTATGCATCACACAATTGTGTTCTGTACTGGTGCAAGTGCAAAGTTTGCACAGTATGAGCACTAGGGCAGAGTTTGCCCTATTTTTAAAAGCACTGCGACATATTAGAAAACGATTGCACCATGACAAGTGCAGTTTGGCATGGTATAAGCACCAGGGCAAAAATTGCCCTTGGGCAGAAAAAGATACATTTTCACTGCATTATTGAACAGGGCAAAGTTTGCACTAGTGCTAATAC
Organism: Ambystoma mexicanum; assembly: GCF_040938575.1. Taxonomy (NCBI): domain Eukaryota; kingdom Metazoa; phylum Chordata; class Amphibia; order Caudata; family Ambystomatidae; genus Ambystoma; species Ambystoma mexicanum. Next base: position 628,975,155 of record NC_090937.1, read on the forward strand.
AGAATGTTATTAACACTGCGGCAAACTTCGCCCTGGTGAAAAAATACATTGAAAATATATCTTTATTGAACTATGGCAATTTTCGCCCTGGTGCTTATGCCATACCAAACTGCAATTGTCATGGTGCAATCGGTTTCTAATATGTTGCAGAGTTTAAAAATAGGGCACACTTTGCCCTAGTGCTAATACTGTGCAAACTCTGCACTTGCACTGGTTCAAACCTTCTGTAATCTGGGCCCTGAACTCCAACTGGAATTTAACAATCAAACAAGCAGCATAGTAAATTCATGAAAGAGTTTTGGAATGTTCATTTGGGCAATCATCTCTATGTTTAATAAGCTCTGTGCCAACCAGAGCCATATTATTTCAATGTAGTAAAATCTGTGTTAACTTGCCCCTGGCCAATGGCATTAGGGCGTTGGTTTTGTAGTATAGCATTAGTGATATATAACCGTGACCCTCTCAGTGGTCACAGAGTTACTTTCGATTCACAAACAGAGGTGGGTGACATTGCCACCTGAGAAGACAACAGGGTACTTACTATGCATCAGTGTTCATGCATAGGACCAATGTGGATTTCTGATGATGAATAACCATCTTCATTGTATCAGGATTTGGCAGGCAGTATTTGGGATGGAGAAGAGGTCTCTGATGACACACTGGCAGGCAGACAACTGACTGCTGGTACAAGCAGTGAAATTGGTCGAGTAATTGCGTTGTTCAGATTACAATGTTGACGTTATTGGGTGTGGATTGCTTGCGTGGATGCATGTTTGAAGACTGCGAAATATCTGCATGCATCTCTGGATATCTGAATCACTGGTCACTTTTTCCCACAGGACATTTGGCCACTATGGCAGCATGGCCGGCTCAAAAGCATTCGATGGCTGCTCATCTGAACGGGCATTTCCGATATTTGACCATGGGTGTAATTTTTTTAAATCCCAGGAACATAGGAAATAGGAGGTAGAACCAAAATGTAAAGCACACGAGTACTGGGAGCCTATGACTACAATATGTATAATGTGCATACCAGTGAATTAAGTGACCAACACAGTGGCTAGAATAAGAATTGCACAAATTGGGTTTTCAGATGTCTGGGAATCGGATCTCAACTTTCAACAGACCCACATGAAGCATTTTCCATTAAAATATATGTTTAAGTTAAGAGCCAACGTTAATTGTTGACCATTTTTGTTCAGAACATGCGTGCTCATGAAATGCACCAGATGGCATTGAGCCAGAAACGTGCACACCTTCTGCACAAGCACCAGATTAGAATACTAAATAACAAGGGGTAACTTAAATGTCACCCTGAGAGGTTTGCATCATGTTTCAGATTCTGCTAGCTCCTTCCTCAGGAATGTTCAATGCAAAGTAAGAGCCATCTGCATTTGCCGTCGATAACCATCCAAATACATCAATAATTCCTCAGGCACTATGTGCTATTACTTCTCGGGAGGTGCTGCTCAGACCATAAGAGGTCTTGGGAGGCATGCACTACCCACTTCACATGCCTTTCATTCTCAGACTGCACAATGTCCAATCCCCTGCCTCGCTCTGCCTCACCATGTTCAGTAGCTACACACCCCCTCCCGCCCCCCCGCCCCACCCCCTCCGATGCTTCCTGGAACAAGCACAGGCTCTCCTCAAATGTCTGCAAACTCTTCCTGTTCGAAGGCCGTCAATGAAAAACAGAGAATTGAATTTCTGAAGTCCCCCATTGCCATTTCCATGGAGACCGTCTTTTTTGTATTTTTCTTTTTTACTTGAGAAACGCCTAGCGTTTGGTAAAATGTGCGGTGTCCCAACGTGCTATTCCATCATGTAATACAGTTGTATTTTTGGGAGGTGACATTCCAATGGAATAATGCTGGGGGTTTACACTCTACCAGGCCTTTAATATACCATGAAAATGGTGGGCACTAAAGTAGGCAGTATCTCTGTTACCACCACACCTGTAATGAGACTCCATAAGGAGGGGTTTGGCATTTCTCCCACGAGTAACTGGTCAAAACTAGTGTTAAATGGTGCATCTTAAAGCACATTGGGCAATTACCAATAGTAAGACATGAGCAATGTATATGGATGTTTGTCAGAACTCCGGTACTAAATTGTGAAAAGTAGAAACAGTGTCAAATTGTCAATTTAAAAATACCTTGGGCCATTAACAGACCACCATGTTATGGGATTTCAAATAATACTGCATCTTATTACAATGCTTAGACCCTGTTCTGTCGCCCACTGGGGATAGAGCACTTCACAAAACTCAGCACATAACATAACATTTTAAATGTTTTTGCAATATGACAGAATAAATAAGACAGACGGCTAGGCCACATATACGGTGACTATACCTTGCAAAGGTCAGTGTCATTTGAGGATGCTCCTGTAATAGGTTGTCAGAAACTGGACATGTAAGTTTGAACATTTAATTTAGTGACTAAACCATGTATAAGGGACCTGTAAATGTTTACCAGCGCCAGATTTCCCTGTTCCACCTGGGGATTACAACCCCGGCGGCCCAGAAAGTCAGGCACCAGTAAATTGTAACTCCCTATGGGAGTGGGGACCACGGAAGCACCAGCACCGTTGCTAACGGTGCCAGTGCTTCCGTGTAGGTCTGCCTACCATGGCCGCTGTGCCCGGCAGGGTCAGTCCTGTCAGACATGGCGGTTCAGGCAGGCAGACCTGAAGTATGCCGGTCAGTAAACAATGCTGCCAGTAAGCTTACCGGCACCGTTGTTTCTGGACCGGCATACTTGTAATGAGCCCCATTGAAAGCTATTAAAAGGAATTATTCAGCTGTAGGGTGGCTGTGCTTGTATAGGAGTGCAGCACTTAAAACACGTAGGGATACAGCTTTAAATCAAAAACCATGGTGTTAAAACAAAAAATGATTCAAATTTTAATCAAAAGCATATAGCTCTACCAATATATTACACGGCCCACAGTAGTGGCCATGTAGTTATGGTTAAGTTGCTGTTTCCATAGGAAGAGCACTTTTTGGGCGGCTTATAACTTTGCTCCCTCTGGACGAATCCTCACCAAACTTTGCAAAAATATGGCCCACTCTGATTTTTTTGTAAAGTTTGGTGAGGTTTGGTTCAGGGGGGGCAAAGTTATAGGGGGGGTCCTAAAATGTATTTTTTCCCATAGACTGAATGGGGAAAAAACTTTGCTCACGCCTACAGCCCAACCGCTGGATGGATTTACACCAAATTTGCAGCTGGAGCAGCGGCTTGGTCCCGAAAGTGTGCGTTTGTAAATTTGGTGAAAATCCGTCGAGTAGTTTTTTTTTTAAACAACCAAAAAGTAGGTCACAAAAAATGTGTGATTTCTATGTCCGCTCCACGAACACACTTCCCTGTTCGCTTAACGGACAGGACACCGATTGGCTAATCGGCTTGCGTCATGTCTACGGACATGCGACGTGTTCGCTGATTGGCTGGAATGAAACAACATGAGGTGTGTCATATTGTTTTGATGCACCCGCCATCTTGGATCCGCGGACAGCGCGGCGGCGAACGGGGAAGAAATACAACATTGGGGAGTTTGTTGGTGTGTAAGAGTGCTTTGGGAAGTGGGGGAGTAACAAATGGGTCAAATGCTGTATTTGTTTAGGTGGCAGGCGCCCCTGATGTGTTCATCATGTCCGCGGTCACCTCGGCTGTCCGCGGACATAAAAAAAGCAGTAGCCCATATAGCCAGTTAAAATGTTTGATTATATGGGTGTGATCTATGGGTGTGATATGCTACAGTGGTAGTGGCCAGGGCCTAGAGTCTGGGGAACATGGCCGATCACACCCATAGAATCAAACATCTATCAAATATTTGCAAATCTACAGTTTGTGTACTGTTTGATTTGTATAGTTTGTATGTGAAGTTTTGGCTACGACATATAATTAACATTGTAGAGTTTGATAACAAGCACTGCAGTATAACATATCCTTGGAAGTAAACATTTTGTATTGTGGTGTATGGTTAGATGTTTGCTTCAATGGTTGTGTTATGGAGAAGTATTTGTGAGTTGTATTATAATATACTTACTGTTTGAATTTTGGTGATTGGATGTATTTTTTTCATGACTTGGGTAACTGGAGCAGATATTATTTTTCAATTTCTGTGATAAAAGAAACGATCATGTTAGTGTATGTAGTTTATAAAGACTTATTGAATTGCATATTAGACATTTCTGCTATATTTCGACCCTCATATTTAGTAGTTTACAAACCAGTGTTCTGTGCAATTTGCTCAGTTTCTGTGTTTGTTTCTTAAATCATTGGGTCTGTGGGAAAAAAAAATCCATGTTGGATTAAAAAAAAAACTTTTTTGTTATGGTACAGTACATTTCTCTCTTTGTTTTCAGTGTTTGCTTGTTGTTTCTGGCTAATGTTCTATCTGTTGGCTTGTTGCAGATTGTTAGATACCTGTTGGCGAATTCTAACTGGTTATAGTTTTTTATTTATATTCTCAAGTTGCTCATCTATCTGTTGGGTTGTTGCAGATTTTTGGGGCAGTTAGATACCTGTTGGCGTATTCTAACAGTTTATTTCTTGTTATATTTTAGTGGTATTGATTTGTTTGGTTGTTGCAAAATCTTGGGGCAGTTAAATACCTGTTGGCATATTGTAACTGTTTATTTCTTCTTATAATTTAGTGGTATTGATTTATCTGTTTGGTTGTTGCAGAATATTGGGGCAGTTCGATACCTGTTGGCGTATTCTAACTGTTTATAGTTTTCTAATTGAAGTTTTATTAATGTTTATGCACAGATTAGTTATTAAATGTTGGTTTTAAGAATATTAAATAAGTGTTTATAAGATTTGCTGGTATTCTCTGCTTTAGAGTAATGGTACTATCATTACATTCAAACCATCCACAGTTTTTTTGTATATATATGCAGTGTAGTGACCTGCATTGGTTGTGGCTCCTGTGTGGTAGATTATACCTATTGTTGTGAAGGTTTTCTTACCAAGTGATACTTGACCATGTGTGAATCCAGTCAGCTTGTAGTTGTTTTTGGTATCATCTGCATTGTAACGTAGAAGCATTACTATTACATATTTACTATGTGTTTGTTTTTGTAAGGTGGAACGATTATCTGAATTGCAGGTAGTACATAATCTGCCATGGTTTGCATTTTGTACAAGTTGCTGAAATGGAACGGATTCACAGGTAGGTATGGATACATACACGAAGCGTTCATTAGGGAATTGTCCTGTGCCACATTGTTGCAGAGAGTGCATGTATGTTTCCACATGTATGAAATCTGGAAGATTTCATTTGCAGGTATGTTTTTGTTTTCCAGTACTTGGAGTAAGTACATTAGAAATTCTTGTGGATCTTCTTGTGAGTTCATAGTGAATTTCACCATTCCAGCACGGTAGTGCAATTCTTGTCTTATTGCATGAACACTGTATGTGTTGTCATGATTGTTGCTTGCATTTCTATGAAGGACTAACATTTGCATACACAATTGGCCTGTATTATGTAGGTAAATGCTGTCAACAATTGGTGGCAATTGGAAGAGAATATTTATTGCTACATTTGCTTAGCAATTTACACCAGTTATATTTGAAAGTTTGAATGGACCAGATAGTTCTGTGTCCAAGTAACTTCTTCGGAGTGTGTGTTGATTCTTTGAAGAAGTACCTGAGTTACTTTGGGTAGTAGATTCTTCTTTCGTTGTGATAATTGATGAAGTATTAGCTTCTTTTACTCTCTTTGGAGGATTTGCAGTGAGATCCTGTTGCATTTCTGTTTGAAGAAGTATTGTTTTACAACATTTTGTTTTTTGTGGAACAGGATAGGTTTTTAGATGGGGTGTACAGTGAACGTAGTCTATTGTATTCTAAAATGCAAGGAATATCAGCGTTTACTTTACTTGCATTAAAGTTGATTAGAAATAGACGGTCAAGTGTACATAAGCTACGTAGCTCATGCCTTCTTTAAAGACTGTGTTCCCAATATCTAATGCTTTATCTAGGGTAAGCCCTTGTGATTTGTGAATGGTGACTGCGTATGCTAGAGTTAGAGAAGATTGCGCTCTGCGTATATACATGCCTTTGAAAAGAAGGAATCGAGCTGTTGAGCGTCCTATCTTTTTTACTTCTGATAGTTTGTCAAAGAGAATATTGACAAACTGAATGTTGTTGTCACGTGGGTATGTTTGAAAGCCAACAACTGTACCCAGTGCTCCATTAACTAGTCCTTGCTCCACGTCGAGGTTACTTTTAAGCATTACTCTACAGTATAAAGATAAATATTTTCTCCAAACCAGCTGTGTTGGAGATAGAGTTTTCTAAGGTATTAAGTTTATTGTGGCTGTGTTCTTTTCTCCATAGTTTAAAAAGTTGTAGCAGGGACATTTAATATAGTTCTTTATGTTGAGGATTTTTTACTGACAATTTGAAATGATTAATTAAGCTTTGTTTGGTAAGTTTCACTAAGCTTCCTTCACAATTTGCTACTCTGTATCTTCCTTTATTTTGATCTGGTTTTATATTATTTTTGTATGCGAAGTTTTGGGCTATGTGGTATAGACACATGGTTTCTAAAGTGGTACTCCTGTTTGGGTAGTATGTGTCTAGTAAATTGTTTTTCAAAATGTCTTGGCTGTTGGGATCATTTCTGGCTATTGTATATGTCGTCATATGATTTGAGAACTCTTTTTCTAGATTTAGCAGGACCAAGACTTAGCCATACTATATTTTAAGATGTTCGATACAAAGCAGTACTGGTTAAACGATATGCAGCTTTATAGCAGCCACATTCTCTATGAGACAACATTTGTATGCATAAACTGTACAATTTCTGAGACAGTGTTTTGTCCAATGATAGGTGATACCAGAGGTCTTGAAGCTCTGTTTTTTCTGCTTTGGTTAAGTAGGCTGTAACATATCAGGCAACTGCAGTGGAATTGTCTGCAATGTACTGCACATCTATGTTTGCATTCCATAAGAAGGCAATGATTGCATTGTAATCATTGATATATTTTGCTTCTTCTGTTCTTTTTATGTAATATGTGTTCTTAGGTGATTTACCTTTAACACTATGTCTAACTGAAGACATGAAGTTGTTCACTTCACCTGTTTCTGTAACTGGTCTAGGGAAAGCAAAGCGGCATTTGGTGTAGTATTTCCGTTTGTTTTTGTGTTTGCGACGACAATATTTCCCACATTTGTGTTTTGAAATTGTACAATTTGTGCATGAAGATCAATATTTGTTGCTTCTGATGGAATTTCAAAAGTGACATATTTTTCGATAAACTGTAAAACAGTGACATCACTGTATTGACCAAATTTAGGAGCATCTTTAATCCATAAAAGCATGTGGATATGTGGTGCTCCGGTGGCTTGGTATTCTTTTCTCCAAAAGAAGTGTTGCACTTCTCCGAGGGGAGGAACAGTTTTATTACAAATAAAGTGTAGCATAGCAATGATGCGATGATGGAAATATCTTGAAACATGAACAGGATCTAGACAGCAAAGTTCTCCTGGTGTTAGTATATCTATGTTTGTTTTGCTTACGTTTGCTATGCATAGGAAATCATGTAAATCTTCCCATGCATATTCTGCACAACTTAATGTAACAAACCAAGTGGGTGGGCCAAGGTTTCTTATCATACAACGTACATCTCTGTGACGTCGGAACTAGTACTCTTTATTACCACGCATGTTTGCTGCTAACAGATTTGAAATGCTTGATTGTAAAACCTCATCTTTTTCTTGCACTTTTTGTAGTAATTGCGTAGCTGTCATATTTTGAAGGTGGGTACCTGATTTCAATGTGTGTGCAACTCTGTAGCATAGAGTTGCTAGTTCACTTTCAAAGAGTAGTTAGAATATGTATTCCACATTTTGTCTAAATCTGGGATCTTCAGAATACATTCGTAACGAGCGGTATTCTGATGCTGTTATCTGAGTGGGTCTATCATCGTACCTTCCTCATTTCCCAGTAGGGAAGATTAGAGGAAAAGCACGTGCTTCTATACTTTTTTCGCATATGCTAATTGGTGATACTTTGGTTTGTCGCATTTGGTACGTTTCTAGTGCATCATCTATGGTGTCTTTAGAGTGTAATGGATGAATTGTATAATGGTCTAAAATATTGGATACTGTAGCAGGATCTAGAAGTTCAAATTGACCAGTTTCTGGTGACTCTTGAATTATTTCAGTGGTTTCCCTCAGGTTTTCTTCAATATTCCTTTCTTTGTAGTATTCATTATTGTCTTTTAGATATTGCAAGGCTTGTCTACCTTTATGTAAGTCTACGAGTTGTTGCCATTTTTTTTGTCTTTTGTAGGTACACCATTTACTAAGACAATTAAATATTGTTTTAGAGGACGTTGCACTCCCAGAGTGTGCACATTTTCTTTCAGATCTAATGGTAAATAAACTACTTTGCCACAAATGCCTTTCACTAATTCCGAGGGAGGTAATTTTGCTGTTTTTGGTTGAAGGCGTATTATTGCTTGAAATGGGTGCACTGTTTGAATTATGATTCTCTCATATAAATTGAGTTGTTGCAGGGGTTTTGGTAGTGGGAATAATTCCAAGTTATTTGTGATAGCACGTGAAGGAGTTTGGTTGTTGTCAAGTTTTGTAGTGCAGTAACTGCAAAGTATTAAGGGGTCAGTTATTTCATATTTGTTTTCTGCTATAAGGTAGAGAGCTAATTCAAACCATTTGGAATCTTCATTGTCTTCTATTTTGTATGTTACATTTACAGTTTTTGTGTTACTTTTATAAAAAGTTCTGCGGCAACACACACACACATGGTTTGGTACTTCAGCGGATGTACTTCAACATTTTAGTATTTCTTTTTTGTATGTGTGTAGTAGAAGGTTGCCATCTGTACAATTGTTGCTAGTCTGTTGTAAAGCTATTGTATTTTGTAAGTGGCTTTCACTTCCAAAATATTTTCTCTGGATATGCTCTCTTTCTTCGAGTAGGTCCTTGTCTGTACCATGTAGAAGATTGTTATTTAAATTGGCTAGTGCTAAAGCAACTCTTTTAGCATAGTACAGTTTATAGACTAGATTTCTGATAATTGAATGATGTGTTGATATCATTTTGATATAATGGAAGGTGCTTTTGCAAATAGGTCCTGAAATGCAGGCTTTGAATGTCCTTGTAGTCCTGTGATTTGCGCACTGGACAGGTATCCATATTTTGAGGTAGTTTCATTTTGATTTTGTCTTTGCCTTTCACATGCCGATTGAGGAACTGGCATAAAGATTTGAAAGATTTTTTAGCAATGTGCATGGCCATTTGTATACTGGACATTCTGGTTCAGTCAAATGGAGAGGTGATACTGAGTTTTCTGGGGATATTTTTGTAAGCAGTATTTTTTGTTCCATTATGGTATTATTAAGTTTTTCATACCCTCGTCCACTGCTATGTATGGCAATTGTGTTTGTTTGCTTTTGTTTGTATGCTTCTTCATTGAAATATGGCTCTGTGCTCGTGGTGTGACTCCATTCACCTCCAAAGATATTTTTTGCTGACATTCCGTTTATTGAGAAGTCTTCCTTGTAATTTAGTGGTTAGTTTTGTTAGTGGTTTCATTCTGTTTAACACTAAAATAAATAACTTCCCTTTGAGAAGGATTGCACTGTCTATCAAAGCTTCTAAGATTCATTTTCTAGGGTAGGTTTTAAGGGTTGTGCATGATTTCTCTCCTGTTTTTATAAGATTCTGAAGGACTCTGTGGCAGAACATTGTTTCTAAAATATTTTTTGGTATGGTTACTTGCCACTACTTCAAGATTTATAGGAGCAGTGTTAGCAGTAGTGGTAGCTGAATTCTTGTTAATCACTTTCTGTTTCATTTTACATTTTGAAAGAGGAGGGAAAGTGGTTGTATTGGAAGCTTGTTTTGTATGGCTTAATGACTCTATTAGATCTTTTGTTTGACATTTTTGTACAAATTCTGCTAGAGATGGGTGCTTATTTTGGACACTTTCATTTTCATTTTCTCTACTTCTGCGTTGCTTTCTGCTGACTTGCTTTTTGGTAGGCATTCTTTGGAGTCTGTTGAAAAAAAAGAAGGTATGGGTTGGGCTGTTCTGCAATGTATGTGTGCTGTATGTGTGCTGTGTGCATGAGTGTCTGAGTATGATGATAAGGATGTATGTCGTGGTGTGTGATTGCGCATTGGGCAGCTACAACTAGTTGGGAAGGCTATTCTTGTATTTGTGTGTTACTGTACTGGGGTTCAGATGACAGTAGAAAGTAAGCTAGTTTTGAGGAGAAGCAGTAATGCTAAATCTAATGGTATAGAATTAAAACAGTTCTTTGTTCTGCAATACTAACATTCTATGGGCTGAGTTATGTCATTTGTGCGCCGAAAAACGGGGATTTGTGTGCCATTTTGCCTGCAAAATTTTGTTTAACAAATGGGGATTTGTGGGCAGATTGGTGCACAAATCTACTTTCTTCGGCACACATATTCCATGAATCAACCCCACAGTGTGTTTGAGTAACAGTAAGAATAGTATGGTAGTATTGTACTTGCTTTTTTGTGTGGAATGAGCAGGTTTCTTCTGAGTTGTTGTTTATACTTCAGATGCTGCTGCTTTTCAGGAGAAAGGTCTTCACTGCAATTTTAAAAGAAAGAAGTTAGTAATTCTGTGTGTTTATAGCACTGATGTTAATTAAGACGTTGATTTTTATGTTTTTGTAGTAGTATTCTTGTTTGATATCTGAACATAGTCTGTGCATGCAGTTTCCTTTGACTATTTTCAGCCTTTATATGTTACTTACAATATGTTAGTTCAACATGCTTTGCAAATGAGTAGAATACTAAGTGCATGAAGGTTTCTTAGGGCTGTGTTATTGAATGTTAGGAGATAGTAGAAATAATGATATACTTATTCTGCAATTTTTAAAAGGCAAATGGCAGAAACTGTATAGAAAAGAATGGAATGTATGTATTTGTGAAGGTGTGGGTAGTAAAGCAGAAGGATGTGATTTACAGGCTGTGGTGTTTTTTCAGCTGGGAGCTTTTCAATGATAGTGTCTATCTGTGTGAGTATATAAAGATGCATGACGTTATCCTGGCTGTGTGTAATTTTATAATACACTACTAAGTGTTTTTCTACAATTATACTGTTATTTCTCCCATCTTTTAATATTATAATTTTTTATATAGCTGTGTGTGTAAAAAGAAATAGATAGCAGACAGGTTTGGAAGTGACAGTTGATTATAGCAGATGGGAAAAATGACAGTAAGTTCATTTTATAGGTTATACAGGTTAAGTGGCAGTTACTCTGTTTATATGTATTCATAAGAGTTGTACATGTACGCTGCAGAAAATATGCATATTTGTAGTTTGTATTCATGCATGTGGATGTGCATGCAGCTGCAAGTAGAAATCTTGGAGACTTGTACAGTCGTTTTTGTAGTAGGTGCTTTCCAATGATATGACTTGTACTCAGAGTGATCAACAGTACATTTGAAGTGCTGAAGTATGATGATGGAGTTAGATGTAGAGGTCTTGGATGTGACTGGTGGATGGTTGTGTGACTGCTTAGCTGTATCCAATGAGGTAATGGCACAGAGAGTGAAGTGGAAAGGGTAGAAGGGCTTTCTAAGAGTTACGTGGTCCGCGGACACCGTGGTTGTCCGCGGACAGGCCGTGCCACATCCAGGGTTTTCCAGCAAATCCAGCATGGAAAGGGGACTGTAGGGATCAGCCAATCAGATGTTGAGGATTTGTGTTGAAAGAGGCAGCACACGCGAGCAGCGCAGAGAGGGAGCGTGCGCCAGTGTACACCAGCCGTGTGCACTAAATAGCATTCTGGCGCACCGCGTATTCATGGAATTTCAAAGCCATTTTGAGCGTTGGTGCAGAGAACATCCCGCAGCGGCAGTTACGCCCCCAAGAATGCCCCTTACGTAAGGAAAAGGCATTGAAATCCCCAATGCAGCGCAAAGGGCTGCGCTAACCCTGCACCAGTTTACAGGGCCCGTACAGAGTATTTACGGGGTGCGCGGGATGTTTTACACGTGATAGGGCTTGTGCGAGTGGAGTACGTGTATTTCGGGGGTGCGCGGGAAGTTTTACACGTGATAGGTCTTGTGAGAGCGGGGTATCTGTATTTCGGGGGTGCATGGGAAGTTTTACACGCGATAGGGCTTGTGGGAGCAGGATACGTGTATTTCGGGGGTGCGCAGGAAGTTTTACATGCGGTAGGGCTTGTGGTAGCGGGGTACGTGTATTTCGGGGGTGCGTGGGAAGTTTTACACGTGATAGGGCTTCTGGGAGCGGGGTACGTGTATTTTGGGAGTGCAGGGGAAGTTTTATAGGCGATAGGCCTTGTGCGAGCGGGGTACGTGTATTTCGGGGGTGCGTGGGAAGTTTTATACGCGATAGGGCTTGTGCGAGCGGGGTACGTGTATTTCGGGGGTGCACGGGAAGTTTTACACGTGATAGGCCTTGTGCGAGCAGGGTACGTGTATTTCGGGGGTGCGCAGGAAGTTTTACACGTGATAGGCCTTGTGTGAGGGGGTACGGGTATTCTGGGGGTGCGCAGGAAGTTTTACACGCGACAGGCCTTGTGCGAGTGGGGTACATGTATTTCAGGGGTGCGTGGGAAGTATCACACGCAATAGGCCTTGTGCGAGTGGGGTATGTGTATTCTGGGGGTGCGCAGGAAGTTTTACACGCGACGCCTTGTGCGAGTGGGGTATGTGTATCCCGGGGGTGCGTGGAAAGTTTTACACGTGATAGGCCTTGTGCGAGCGGGCTACGTGTATTCTGGGGGTACGCGGGGAGTTTTACAGGTGACCGGCCTTGTGCGAGCGGGGTACATGTATTTCGCAGGTGCTCAGGAAGTATCACAGGCGATAGGCCTTGTGCGAGCGGGGTACGTGTATTCTGGGGGTGCGCAGGGAATTACACATGTGATTTGCCAGTGTGGTCCCACCGTGGTGTGCCCCTACCCCTCTCCCCATGCCCCGCAGGCAGCCCATCACCCCTGAGCATGCCACGCAGGCAGGCCGCATGGCACCATCCACCTGGGAGAATTCACACATGTCCCCCACCCACCCAGCATTGACAGGCACCTGCCAGCAGGCCCCGACTCATGTCCCCCCACCCACTCACCCACCCAGCAGTGACAGGCATCTGCCAGCAGGCCCCGACTCATGTCCCCCCACCCACTCACCCACCCAGCAGTGACAGGCATCTGCCAGCAGGCCCCGAATCACGTCCCACTTCTCCCCCACACGCCCAGCAGTGACAGGCACCTGCCAGCTAGCGCTGACTCATGTCCCTCCACACACTCACCCACCCAGCAATGACAGGCACCTGCCAACAGGCCCCAAATCATGTCCCCCTGCACCCCCACCCACCCAGCAGTGACAGGCACCTGCCAGCAGGCCCTGAATCATGTCCCCCTGCACTCCCACCCACCCAGCAGTGACAGGCACCTGCCAGCAGGCCCTGACTCATGTCACCCACCCACTCACCCACCCAGCAGTGAATGGCACCTGCCAGCAGGCCCTGAAACATGCCCCCCCAACACGTCATCACGATCCACAATCATGGCCCTAATGGCCACTCAAATCCCACCCCACACCACCCCAGTCCAAACACACAACCAAGTATTACATCCACCCCACATTGAAATCCCCATCGCATGATACATCCCAAATAGCAAGTATGGACATCAATACATGTCTGTCACACACACACACAATGGGTGCAAGTGAATGAGAAAACCCACATCGTGATATGCATGAAACCAATGAGAGAATACCACACATTGAAGTATGAAATAAAAATGTATTAAACACAAAAGCAAGGGAATGAAATGAAATCACACAATAATGGAAATAATAAACAAAATGCTGCATGTCCAAAATAATAGAAAAAAAAGGTATGAAAGCAGAATCCAAATAAATCCGAATGAAAATGGGTCCAAAGTGTCCGTTCCTCAAACCAAATCCAAAGGTAAAAAATAAGACAAATCCATTGATCCATGGTAAAAATCAAAAAATAAAGAAGTGAAATCCAGTCTTCAACTATATACAAAGTACACATCCAGGGTCCATGAGCCCAACTATTCAAAGGAAACCTACAAAAAACCCTACCTAATAAACAACTATATACAAAAAGGTGGGGCATTGTCCAAGCGCCCCAAATGAAAGAAAAACAGAAAGGAAACCTGAAACTAATTAAATACATACAATGGCGGTGGGCAAGTCCTATGGCTCACTTGTTGATTTCCAGGGCCAGAACATCATTGAACTCCTGTTCTACGTCCTGTAAGCGGGCCTGCTCCATGGCCCCGAGGTTTCGCAGGGATAAAGCCATGTACACCTCCAACTCCCTGCGAATTGCCTCGAGGCACTCATCCCGCCTCAGCGCCCTGCGCATGGAGTTCTCCGTCCTCACCATAGTGAGCCAAGACTCTTCCGCCCGCCGCCGCTCTGCACCTATTTGCTGGCCCAACCGCTGCCACATGGAAGACACTCCCAATCGAGGGTCCTCCTGCCCTCTGGTTGATGCCTGCCCCTCTGATGTTGATGGCCCGAGCCATCATTGCTCCCACCTTGAGCCTGCTGCTGCCGTGCATGTGACCTGCCTCTTGATGGCTGCATGTCCTCCTCCTGGTGGGGTCCAGTTGTTGGGGGGTGGCCACCCCTGCTGGACCTCCGACTCCCGACTGTGACAGGGATGTGTCCTCCACCAGCCTGGCCGCTGGGTCAGAGGCAGCTCCACAGGGTACCAAGGTGATACTTGGGCCGGAAGATGGCACGCAGGATGACTGGTGCATAGGGGGTTCAGTTGAGGAGGGGGTCAGTACAAGGTACAGCACACAGAGGAATCCAGCACTGGTGACCCGTCCTAGTAGGTCGACGTGGTCAAAGAGGCATCCCAGATAACATGCAGATTCTTCACGAAAACCCTGCAGGTCATCTCTGATGCCCCGTTGACACAACGCCATTCCAGCCAGGACAGGCTTAACACTGTCCCGGATTGCCACGTCCGCAGGGAGAGGAAGGCCAGTTGCTGTGCGCTCATCCCCTCCCTAAAAACGGGTCTGGACAACGGCATCCCTGCTGGTGCGGGATGATGCAGTCACAGGATCGGGGACAGGATCACACACAGGCACCTCTGCGGAAGCCTGTGCTGCCTCCTGTCCCTGCCCCTGGACTGCACCACTAGCACCAGTGGAATCCCCACCTCCAGACCCCATGTGTGTCCCTTCCATGGCCTCCTCCTCAACCAAACTCCCCACCAACCTGGATGACTCCGTGACATCTTCCTCCATCGGACCCTGTGGGGTCTCAGCTGCCCCTTCTGCTGCTGAGGAGTCCACCTCTGACCTCTGACTCTTGGACCTACCCTCGGCAGCTGTGGCCACGGACGCTGCGCCAGACTCCTCACTCCCCGACGAGATGACAACATGGGAGGGGAGCCGGGCCTTGCGTCTACGGCTGGCGGTGCGAACCCTGCCGCTTTGCTCCACAGCACCGTCTCCACCCTCTTCATCAGTTGACGCTGCAGACAGGGACAGATAGAACACAGGTATCAGGGCACTGTACAATGGTCTGATACACACATGACAGTTGCACATGAGTGGCAGTGTCAAACTTGCCAACACATGGCATCACACTCCCCAACACACATATCATTTCAACTCACACACATGAGCAAATCAACAGGAATGTTGCACCAGGCAGCACTATCCATACACAAACAACAGCATGATCAGCCGAAGTTAGCCTGATGTCACATGCAACACAGGGAGTGTAGAACACATGCACACACGCCACCAGACATACATGCATCTGTACATCTCCACCACCTGTCGCAGTGATATCATCGCCATCCATGTCACATCTGCCAATCAGCCTCCTACATGTCAGTGTCACATGCATCCATGGTGTATCACAGTTGCACACTTGTCAAATACCCACACATGCACATGTACATAGTGTAGATACATGCAGGTGGAACCAGCATCCGTGTGTGACAGCACAACCATGCCACAGTACATACACAGAAATGTAAACATGTGTGCACCCACACATGCGTTCGGCCAGCATGCATTTCAACACATACACCATTGATGTGTCTCACACATGACAGGACTCACATGTGGCAGGGCAGGCTCATGTCCCTGTACATACACATCCATACATGGGCCTACAAAGACAAATGTGCAACCTGCACACACCTGGCACACCTCAACATGCACAGCGTCCAATCAGTGCGCATGAACACTTACCGCCTGACTCCGGACGGGTTTGCCTCTCAAGGACCTGGAGGTAGAGCGCTGGGTGTATACGTTCCAGGACCCTCATCTGGTTATTGGTTAGGCGGACCCGGCACTGCTCAGCATCCACTGCCTTCAAGAGGTGCCGGGCCTTGTTGAGGGTCCTGGACCTGAAGTCCTCCCAGCGCTTCCGGACGTGTTGAATGTTGTGGGCTGCCATCCTGCCACCCCCCCCACATTGATGGCAGCCACAATGTCCATCCAGATACTCTTCCGTCCTTCATTGACGGCGCATGAACTTCCAAAGAGGGCATCAAACTGCCCCAGGTCTCGCTCCACCAGGATACCAACATCATTGGAACTGAAGCTGGTAGCCCTCTGCCTCTCTGCTGGGGGGTTGCCACTAGTGCCAGATGGTGTTTTGTCTGACATGGCAACCCCTGAGGCAGGTGTGGGTGGGCAACTAGGTCCTGGGGCTGGGCTTTAGAGCGATGGAATCCCAGTCGGGAGTCTTCTGTTTCAGCAGGGGTGGTCACAGCAACTGGGCCCCTGCAGATGGCTGATGTGCAGGCACCAAACAGCAGGGCACGTGGCCAGCAGGCAGGCAGCAGCAGATGGCAGGTGGGAGCGTGCTCTGGGCTTTGGGGGGCAGGAAAATGGCCTTCTGGGCAGGAGCGTGGTCTTCCGTGTGTTGTTGCATGGCCAGCTCGATACTGAGTGATTTGGCACGTGAAAAAACTGCACATCAGCATGTAATTTGAGGAAAGGCCCTTAGCGGGTAAGCGCGTCTGTGACGTGACACGCAAGGGCGTTTCCCTCAACACGGGTGCATGTTGATTGTACACGTGAAAAAACTGCACATCCGGGTGTCACTACGTGTAATTGGAGGAAAGGCCCTTAGCCCTTAGGTTAGGTACGTGTAGGATGCCATTTTCTTGTACGTGCTTTTTGTGGAGTGCGAGCAGGTGATTCTTGTACTTCTTGTCGGTTCACACGCGATTACTTCACAACGGTTCCAGTTCATACTCCCTGTACAGCGTTCAATTCTTCTTTTGGCGGGGGTGTTGCTAACGCAGACACGTGCGTCTTTTTCACATTATTTTTCCAGGCAGACAGTGAGTCGCGCACGTATTTTTCAACTGTGGTTGCCCCCGTGTGTCGCATACCCATTCAGAGGTCATTGTAGGCTGCGTGTACCACATGTACACTTATTTTTGTGTTTTCTGGGTGCCACAGCATAGTGCAGGTTTTTTATTCCACGCTCGTGGTCTACCAGGGGTCGCGTGCACGGCTACATTTTGTTTTTGGGGTGCCTGAGCGTTGCATGACCTGTCATCTTCCCCCAGGGGTCAGAGACAGACTTGCTAGAGCACTAGGGTACGTATTCCATCTAGTACCCTACCCCTTTCACCCCAATTGCCCAGGACAATTGTTTACTGCACCTCCCATTCACACAACAACATCAGTGCCATGGTTGGGAGGCAACCAAGCAGTAAGGGAGGTAAAGGTGGCCGACCTCAAAGAGGTGGGCGTGGTATGGGACGTGGCCAGGATGTGCAGGTTGGCCCAAGTGTGTGGAGGACCAATCAGGGACACCTATGCCCCCCCAATGGGTCGGGGAGATGTAGCTGACACATCCCAGCTCAGGCCTTGTGAACCCGCCCATATTGTCAACTGAACCGGCACAGGATTACTCCCAGGCAGACTTCCGTGTCAACAAGTCAAAGCCATGCGTAGCGGTGAAAGTTGATGTCACCAGGCCACGTGGATCTGGGGCAGCAATGTCATCTGCTGCCCCAAGTAGCCAGGGTGAGGAGGCTCCAGGGGCAGCTGCAGCTCAATCCACCCCAGCTCCGAGTCTCCCAGCCGGGACGGTGTTGGTCCAAGTCCATCGCACCGAGGTTGGTCCTGCCAACATCACCCAGCAGCCAATGCCTGCAGTGAGACCTTTGGTCATCGTGCCTATGGCTACTTCCAGTGCCCAGTCCACCTGCACTTCAGCCCCTACCAACCAGAGCCACTCAGGGATCCGCACCACCTTCCAAGAGGAAGAAGGGTACTCTTGCGGTACAGGCTGGGACCCCAGACACGGCTACCCACTCCGGCACGTCAAGGAAGCCTAGTTTCAATGATGCAGAACTAGACGCACTTGTGGGCTACGTGTCGGCCCATGGCTGCGAAATGGTGGTGACTGCAGGGTGCAAGACTACAACTGCTCAACGTAGGGCCCACTGGCAGTGCATCGCGGACCAAATTAGTTCCCTTGGATTTGTGAGGCGCACAGCTGATGATTGCACTAAGCGGTGGAATGACTCAAATGCAGAGCAAAGAACAAGCTGGCTTCCAATTATGTTTCTACTCTGGTGAATGGCAGTGGGTCTCCACCAGAGGAGGATGAACTAACAGAACATGAGGCAATCGCTGGAGAGTTCATCGCAGAGGATCAGATCCAAGGCCTGGGAGACCTACCGGATCTTGAGGCAATGTCCAGTGAGTGGCCATGCATGTGTGTGCAAACCATGTGTATGTTGCTTGGGTGATGTGTTGTGATTGAGTGCCAGGTGAGGCTGTGTAGTCATGACCGCTATGGGTCACCCATGTGGTGCCTCCAAACCATACCCTAGCCTTGAGTTAGGGTTATCAAGTATCCCTTCTGACTGCAGTAGACAATTAGCACTAGATTACTGCACTAGCCCTTCAACTGTCATCTTGCCACATTGTTCATACTGTTTTCCTGTTCATTCTGCCTGACTGATGAAATCTTTAGCATTTTTACCACACATGTTTTTGCCGTACTGCCCCAAATGTAACATACTTCAGTCATAGATTACACCCCACAATGGCCCTCATTTGTTACCTTATTATGGGAATGATTTCACCAACCAGTCTTGTGCACCTACACATGGCCTGCACACAATCATTTCGGGGCCCTGTTTGAATGTTGAAGATGACAATTGTCTTCTGTCATGTTGAAGTGACCAACCATTGATGTATCCATGTGCCTGCCATCACTGCATCAGTGAACACTAGCTTTGTTGCAGCATGTGGCACATGCATGTTTTGTCACACTATTTTTCATTTTCGATTTCATTATCTCCATCTCACATGGATGGGTCACAGTACTGATTTGCTACCATCTGGGTGTCCTTGTCAAATCTGCCATGGCTATGGTATGTGCCATCTGTGTGCTGGCATGTGTCATGTATGTGGATTATCCATGCCACTCACAGGCTAATGTGCGATACCAGTGCTATCCAGCATGCAGCACATGTGTTGCTTTTCCATCTTGGAGTCCTCAGTGTCTGCTTTTTGCCTCCCCTTCCAACTCATTGCCATTGAATGCATGCCAGTGTTATTGTCATGTGTGACATGTGTCTTTTATGTACTGGATGTCTGCCTCATCATGCCTATGTGTGTGGGCTATGGTGCTCATGCCTGTTTTAATTATTTTTCTTTTATGTATTTGTGATGAGGCACTTTATGCTGTTGAGGAGGAGGAGATGGCACAGAGTACAGCCACAACCGGGCACCAGT
The DNA here is from genome assembly GCF_040938575.1 of Ambystoma mexicanum. NCBI lineage: Eukaryota > Metazoa > Chordata > Amphibia > Caudata > Ambystomatidae > Ambystoma > Ambystoma mexicanum. Next base: position 628,994,923 of record NC_090937.1, read on the forward strand.
GGAGGACGTGGGGTGTTGGTGGTTGAAAATCCAGTACTCCTGCAGCCCATACTGTCCACGGGTGTCTCTGGGTACACCTCCGGAGACCTCTATGAATCAGGTGCTGAATCGGACATTGAGACATATGTCCCGTCACAGGTGAGTGTTTCTGTCAGGGCTGCTATTCTGTCCAACCCACCTGCACTGGGGGTAGACCACTCTATGGGGCATTCAGTGTTGGAAAGTCCCCTGTGGCGTTTACAGATGCAGGGTCACACTCCACAATATTTGCTCCTGTTCCTGGGCCAGTAGATCAAAGGAGGAATGCTGTCCTGCAGCCTCAGGCAGTGCCAGCACAGCAAGGTGCACATCACCTTGCCCCAAACAGGTGTGGTGCCAGCCAACGTGGTGGCCGTGCACCACCAGGCAATACTGTGTGGGAGAACTCCATGTACACTATAGCAGCACAACAGGGGGCATTGTGTAAAATGATGGCTCAGGCCGTGGATAGGGTGGACACTTCCATTCTCCCCCTGAAAGACAGGTAGAGCTCTAGCAGCAGGCAACAAAGTCCATTTGCCACTCACACAGGGAGGACATGTTGGTGTCCAACAGGGACCGACGGGCTGAACTGGAGACTCTGTGCACAGCCATATCTGCAGAGTCACAGGCCCACAGGAATGCCCTGAGGTTAGAACACATCTCCCTCAGAGATACTCTGGATGAACTTGAGGTGTCCCGGAATACAAGGTCAGAACAGCAGCTGGAGCAGCTGACACGCATACTCTCAGCTGAGCTCCAGGCAACCCGTCAGGAGATCCGGGCATCATGCAAGACCATGCAGGCAGAAATGCGTGCTACATGGGGATCTCCATACCATCATCCTGCAGAACCAAACCTTCCACACCTGCATGCTTGCTGCCATGGAGGAGCATACCAGGGCTTTGCTTGGTCTGCATCCCATATCACGCCCACCTTCTGATGTAGCACCAGAGGGTGATGACAGCAACAGCAGTTCTCCCACTGTAGCGTAGCCACATGGCCATTTTTATTTTTATGTTAAAGTGTGTTGCTTTGTGTGGCTCCCGTAGGCATCCACTGTGTATTCCAGCTGGGTACATGCAGGCTTGTCCTGTCTTTGGGTTAGAAACTTGGGTTCCTGATACACACACCCCTCCTGCTTCCCCTTTCCATGAGCTCGCAAAGGATGTGACCAAGTGACAGTAACTTACACAGTGACATTGGGCTCCCATAAGTTGTGTGGGCAGTCTGTAGTCCAAACTGTGTATACATCCCGAGTGGGGATTGTTGTTCAATTCTCCACTGCATGGTGGATTTATATATGGTTCTACATCCATGACTTTTTCCTTATATACATGTACCTTCTTCATGTCTTAACAAGCCCCTCTCCTTTGCAGATGCAGTTCCTGTTGTATGCAGTACACTAACACATTTGCCTACCAGCAACACTCTGCAGTTGGAAGGGGACGATGTGCTGCCTTAGTCAGGTTGTGACACATGCACTACTTTAATTTTCTACTGTCATATGTTACCACTGTTTGATCCTGTACTGATGTTTTGTCTTGCTCGTAAGTATTTGTTCATGTGTGTGTTTTTTATTCATTACTGAGAGGAAATTGTCTGTGGCCTGTTTCCATTTGGGACAGTGCACTTTGTGACACTTGTGTCATGTGTTGTGCATTCATTTGGTTGCTTTCACATTGCATGCCATGCCATGGTGTGTTGGGTAGCTGAGATGGGGAGGGGTTGGGTGACATGCCACCATTTTGATGTTGTATTTTGCAAGGGGGTGGTCCTTCATGCTGGATGAATGTGTGCCTTTTACTGACACAGCATTGGGTGTCTTTAAGTAGCTAGGGGTGCACGCAATGTAGCACTTCCAGGTGAACAATCTCAGGCTGGTATGGTTGTGACAGTTGACTGTTCTTTTTGTCATCATCATTGATTGTCAGCTGGTATGTGCCAGGCCTGTGTGCACTCCGCAGGGGTGGGATTTTAGGTGAAGTAATTTGCCACAAGCTGGGTACGGGCTGCCTCACCACGTGCCCTTTCACCTCCCATGCGCAGCAGCCGTGCATGTGGTTGGGGATGTGAGGGCACCACCATGTCCATCGGCATGCCCCGCCGGGTTGCAACGTTGTGCAGGACACATGCTGCCACTATAATCCTGCACACTACTGGGGGCGTATATAGCTGCTGCCCACCAGAGCGGTCAAGGGAGCGAAAGCGTGACTTGAGCACTCAGAACGTGCGCTCCACTATGCCCCGGGTTGCAATATGGGCTGTGTTGTAACTTACCTTGGATGGTGTGGTGGGGTTCCGAATTGGCCTCATCATGTAGGTGGTCAGAGCGTAGGCACTGTCCCCTGGGGAGGTGATAATGGTTTTCATTAGTGGGGTTTTCACATTTCTCAGTGTCTGACATGGATGCATGTGCAGAGGCATTTATACTCACCAATTAGCCATGTGTCGCCATGCCGGCCAGCTTCCAGGTCCAGGTTTAGGGGTGACATTCTGTCCTGGATGACAGCCTGCCTTTCTGCAGGTGTTCTGTGCATGTATATGTGCCTGCGGACTGAGGGGCGGGCAGTCATGATGGCCAACACTTGGTGTAGGCAGCGTGACTGCGTGGCCTGTGAGACTCCCCCAACAATGGCACTTGTCCGCTGAAATGACCCAGTAGCCAGGAAGTGCAGTACATTGAGCACCTTTTCCAATGGGCTCAGTGCTTGGGAGCACAGGGTGGGTGATGTGAGGTCATCCTCCCACTCCCTGACCAGTTCTAGGACTATTTGTGGTGGAAACCTGTACCTCCCATACACCTGGTCATCAGGCATCCCAAAAAGGCTGGTCCTGGGTAAAAAATGTGGGGCCTGGCTATCCTCCTCCTCCTGCGGTGTCCCACGACCACTGCTCCGAGGAACGGTATATTCATAGCGTATGAGCTTGTTTGTTGTTTGCGCGCACTATTATGCTGCGAGGGGCCACTTACACCTGCTTCCTTCTGGTGTACGTGTTTCCGGATTAGTGCGTCTTCTTTGGTGCATGGCTTTCCCCTGTTCGATTCCATGAATATGTGTTGTTAGCGCGCGCGTGGGCGTTGCGAGCATTGACCTCCTGTACTTCCCCCGTAACGCCCACATTTTCTGCGTGTTACGCCCCATGTTCCACCCATTTTTCTTGTGTGCGCTTCACAATGTGCGCTTTCCCTGCACGCGTCGCGCATGTCGTTTAGTGACGTGTGCGGTACACTAACACATTTCGCTCGGAGATATGTTTGTGCATGTTTTACAGCAGTATGCACAATGCTGGCATGTGGCAAACAATTTTGATGTTAAAGGAGTGGAGGTGGTGTGGAGCACTGTGCCTGACTGCAATGTACAGGGAATTGTACAAGTTTGTGAAGATATGGGCAGGATGAACAGTCCACATGTGATAGTATTGCGATATGGTGCTTTCCATTTGGGCTATGTCAGTGCCCCATACTTTGTTGGCAGATTTGGAACACTTGGTTCAACCAGTAATGAACATCCTTCCAAATGCCAAAGTAATTTTTTCTGTATTAGTACCTAGGGCAATATTGGACAACAGTCCTGTTTATTGTCCTCAGCAAAACATTGCTAGGTGTGCAATCAACCGAGGCATGTGTGCTTTCATGCTTAGAGCTGGTATGTTCTTCTGTAATAATGAGAATATTGATTCCAGTAATGCTGTTTATTTTAAAGAAGATGGCATTTCCTTATCTTTTATGGGAAATGCCATTCTGTTTTGGAATGTAGGGGTTGCTTTGGAGAAGGTTACGTGAAGATTTTAGGAGTAAAGTAAGAAAAAAAAAGAAAAAAAATACAAAATAACAGGTGTCTGTCAAGCATCTGCAAAAAAAAAAAAAGCCTCTTTTCATAGCCAACCTCAAAGGGGAAATGGGGCACACTATTTAAATTTACATTCACCACGCTCAGATTTTCGATATGTCTGCAGACATGGAGGTAGTCCACGGACAGCACGTATTACATACAGGGATTCTAGGGTGGAGAGGCATGCAAATGAGAATGAGCAGAGCAAGGAATTCATCAGTAAAGTTTACTGGGTGTGTTGTGTAAGGAGAGAGTTTGTCAGAAAGTATTTTTCCTGAGAGAAGAACAGATAGCTATGGCTGTGTGTTTCAGAAAACATATTTTCTGGATTTTGGGAGACTCATGGATACATTGGTTGGAGGTGCATGCAGAATGCTGTGGAGTAGCTGCAGATCTTCGATTCCCTCATGTGGAAGTGCACTGGCATGAAGTGCACTGGCATGGAGTGCGTGGAATGAAGTGGCTGGACTTGGTACCTCTCTGTGCTAGTTTGGAGACAGAGCATCATCCAGACATAATTATAATTCATTGTGGAGGGAACAGTTTAGGACATGTGTCTGGAATTTCTTTGCAATTTGCAATGAAAGAAGGACTTGGGAAGGTCATGGACATGTTTCCAAATGCCCAAGTAATTTTTTCTCGTATTGCGCAAAGACAAATGTGGCTGTGCTTTTCTTCATTTGGTCCACAAATGGAGAAAGCAAGGTACAATGCCAATAAGGCTGTTTGTGCCTTTCTAAGAGATGTTGCCATGTCCTCTTTTCACAATGAAAATATTATGTTTTGTAGCACATACATTTTTCGCAGAGATGGAGTCCATCTTACTTATGCTGGCAATCAGATTTTTCTGAGAAATGTACAAGATGCATTGCGACCTTTTTTGGAATTACAGCCATCCATTTTGCAGAAGGATTTTACCATTTCAAGTTTTTCAAACACAAACAAACACCACCAAAAGGCTCTTTTCATAGCCACCACTTCCTCCCAGAGAAAAGTGCAATGGTTATGATAGGGCAGCATCCCAAAATCTTACATGTCCGTGGACTTCTAAAAAATGCTCCATTCATTGTCCACTTCTATTTTTTAACTGTGAAAGGCGGCTCTGAAAAGAGCCTTTTTTTTGGTTTTTGTTGTTTTATATTTTTTGTGTTTTTTTACACACGACACACAAGGAAAGGAGGGGAAAGGAGGGTAAGGAAGGGACATCAACCACAGGGATGAGAAAGGGCAGGTGGAGAGAGGAAGATGTTGGGTGGGCCTTATTTAGGTAGGTAGCAGACCTTCTCATGCTCCTTCACCGCAGTCTCGAAAGCACTTTGAAGATTCTCCCCCCCGCAGAGTACTGCATCGCAGTACATACATAATATTGTGACCCTCGAAAGGTAAGGGTCAACAGCATCGTGAATGGCCTGTGAGGCAGCTGGAGGGATGCGCCCTCCCACAGTAGTGTCTCTTGTGGTGAGAGGAGCGGAAATGGAGAATGTGGTAGAGGAACTCAACCTACTACGTTGATCACAAGGTACAACCTTGCGAATGGCCCCGCCGTGGAACAACCTTAGGTGTCGCTCCATGGATGTTGTACCAAAGCTGTACGAACCAGGCCTCTCACGACTCAGCACCATTTTGTACTGGTTGGAGGTGATGTTCTTCGCACATGCTTTTAGTATGTCACCATAAATGGTAAACAACTGCCACACCCAAGACTCACGGGGAGTTCTGGTAGTATGGACTTCCACTCCCTCATCCTCTTCATCCTCTTCATCCTACTCCTCTACATCCTCAGGCCTGTTCTCTCTGCAGGCCCTTAGGGAGGTGGTGGTTGTGGAGAGTTTGGGGGTGGTGCTGAGGCAGATGTAGCACCAGCTGGAGTAGCAGCAGCCATGGATGCCATCAGGGTTGATATATTACAAATAAAATAACTTGTTGTTATAACAGAACTTTTTTCTTGGCCCAGAGGGTAGGAGTGTGATAGAAGTTTGTGAGCTCATTGGGCTGATGTTACTCATGTAAGTAAAAAGGACCCACAATAATTTTGTCCCCACTAAATTGACAATTTGTACAGTAATAATCATGATATTGATTTGTACTGCACTCAGAAGCTTAAGGAATATGGCCTAAAGTGCCATACAGATCTCCTTCTTCTTCTTCTTCTTCTTCTTCTTCTTCTTCTTCTTCTTCTTCTTCTTCTTCTTCTTCTTCTTCTTCTTCTTCTTCTTCTTCTTCTTCTTCTTCTTCTTCTTCTTCTTCTTCTTCTTCTTCTTTGGTTCATATTCAATTCGAATTCATCTTGTGAAGGCAAGAGGTTTAGGGAGAGAACAATTGCTGAGTTTTATATTTCTATAAATTCTTGGTAAATATGTTTTTATGCTTGATTAAAAGCATGCTTGTGCATTCATTGCGTTCACTGAATGCTTGCAAATTCGAAATATAGGTTTCAAAGCAGCCATTCATCGTTTATCTATTTCAGCATTAAGGAATTGGATTCAGGTATAACATGTAAGTGATAATACTGGTTTTCAGAAGCCACCAAAAAAGTCACGGATCGATAAGACCATATTTCCAATCTGTATAGGGCAGAAAAAGCATCTTTTGTTTTCAAGCTTTCTTGAATTGTTATAACATTATTCCTTCCAGTTTTTCACATAAATGAAAGGGTGTTGGAAGGCTTCTTGAAAGTCTGCCAAATTACCACCAAAAACCAGCTAACTCAGCAGAGTTACTGCTGACGAAAATTCTGCCAAAATCCCAAAAGAGTCGTACATACTCTGAAAATGGGGACTTAGACCTCACTAGCACCACTTGATTTATGGCAGGAGCAATGGCGCTAACACTAATCGTGAAACTCGTAATGAGCCCTTGAGTATGATAACCTTATGGCAATTTGAAAAGCTGTACGTGGCATCTGTGTTTTTTCTCTGACCCCTAATTGCACAGTGCTATCCTACGTATACAAAAGGCAGTGGCATCTCCAGTAATCCAATTTAGGGGGGCACAGAAGGGGCCAAAGGCAAAAGTAAGGGGGGCAGATAAAAATGGACACTGATAATGTTATTCCAAAATTGGCTTGGGCAAGTAGCCAAAAGTGAACACAGGGAGGTAAAATGGTGCATTTCTACAGCAGAATGTTTGGGGAAAGTTGGATAAAAAATCATTTGCAAGCAATTTTGTATAAAGTATTAAATACTCTAATACTTCTGATGCCAGGGCGTCAACTGTAAGCACAATGCCAACTATGCATCATAGGTCCATATGAATAACACCACTTTTAATATTGTGCCAGGATATCATACAGTACACAACATTGGGTTAGGAAGTGCCATAATATAACACAATTAGTGCCAGGTTACTTTAAAGTATACCTTAGTGTTACTCAAATTCTGCAGGGTTCTGTCAATTAAGTGTCCCGTGCTGCTCTATTGCAGGGAGTTGCTAATAAAAGTTACTACCTGCGAGGATAAGGTGTAAATATGCCATGGTTCTCTTAAAATCTGCAATGCTCAACACAATGTGCCAGCCTGCACGTTTAGCATAACCTTGCCAGTTTGAAACAACTCTATTTAATGAGAAAAAACAAAACATAAGGCCAGTTCTAACAGTGCCATGCAGTCCTTGCCCAACCCTGCCCCTGCATGACATGTTCTGATGTAAGTGCGGCCTCAAGTAATATGCCAAGTGCAGCTTCAAATGTCACAATAAATCAATTTTACGGTTGGTAGAGTCTCCATATGTGAGGTAAAGCTCCAAAAGTCCAAACTCAAATGTCCCAACACAGCCAAAACACAGAGCACAAACCCCAAACCTGACATCCTGCACCCCATTAGGCTCGTCACAAGCCTTACACCTGGCATCCTTCGCCCAGCACTAATTTTTTAATCACTATACCTGCCAACGTGTCCCCCACAACCCAGAGCACATGCCTCATACCAGACATTGTGCTCCACCAAAAGAAAAAAAACACACCTTGCATACTGCCCCCTCCACCCATGCCTGGCATCCTGTACCCCATCACCAAGAATGTAAGCTCTGTACCTGACACCCTGTCCTGACCGCCCAGAGCACAATCTCATACCTGTTATCCCGCCCCTTCTACGCTGAGCACAAGCTATATGCCTAGATTCCTGCCCATCACCTCCAAGATGCCATCTCCATACCTGCCACCTGTTCCCTACCACCCAGAACACAAGACTCATACTTGAAAATGAGCTCTACCAAAATAAATCTAAGCACATACCGGGCATCCTGCCCCTCCAATACGAAGATTGCAATCGCCATTCCTGAACTCCTGCCCCTTGACCATCCAGAGCAATAGCCCCATACCTGGCATCCTGCCCACCATCTCCCAGAGCACAAGCCCCATACGTGGCATATGGCCTCCAATCAACAAGACTGCAAGCCCCACTCCTGGCATCCTGTCACCCCAACAGCTAGAGCAGAAGCCCAGAAGCCCCATACTTAACATTCTGTGCCACCACCACCACCGAGAGCACACAACACAAACTTGCCATTCCGCCACCACTATCCAGAGCACAAGCCCATTACCTGACATTCTGTCACCCCACTACCAAGGCCCTTTGGAGTACCAGAGGTTTAGCCTTTTCCCTGTGTGCCCAGGTAGGTGCATCCCCACATATTAGGTACCGTTATTAACAGGACACCTGTGGGAATGTGAGGAAGTAGGACATGTGTTGTTGCCAGTGTGTTCCAGTGGTTTCCTGGTGGCAAATGTCTGAAAATTTTATTTTTTTCCCTATATTTTGGCTTTTTCCAGGCCTTGTGGGTAATACAATCTAGGGCGATTCACACAAGTCAGACCTCTTTGGATTCTAAAGGGGTCATCTTTTCAGAAATGCATTGGGTTCCCTGTTTTCCTTGGTGGATGTGACACCCCAAGCTCAAATGGGTGGGTTGTCTGCAATACCAAATCCAGTCTTCACCAGGGCATTTCATGTACCAGTGGTTTAACCTTTTCCCTTTGCCCCCAGTAAAGTCAACCCACACATGTGAGGTACTGTTTTCGTCAGGACATCTTTGGGAAGGTAGGACATGTGCTGTTGCCGGCATGTTTTGGTGGTTTCCTAGTGACAAATAATGAAAGTTGAGTTTTGTTCCTACATTTTGTAATTTGCCGGGCCTTTTGGGTAATAAATTCTACAGTGATTCATTCAGGTCAGAGCTCTTTAGATTCCCAAGGCTGTCTTCTTTTCCGAAATGCATGGGGTTCCCTGTTTTACTTAGTGGCTGCGACACACCAGGCACAAATCTGTGGGTTGTACACAAAGCCAAATTCAGTCTTCCCCAGGGTGTTTGATGCTAAATCCAGTCTTCCACAGTGGTTTAGCATTTGTCCCTTTGTGCCCAGGTCAGTGCACCCACAAATGTCAGGTACAGTTCTTTTTTTTTGGGACACCTGTGGGAACATAGGAAGGTAAGACATGTGTTGTTGCTGGCGTGTTTCGGTGGTTTTCCTGGTGGCATATGCCTGAAAATTGTTTTGTTTCTTTCTCTACATTTTGAATTTTGTCAGGCCTTGTGCGTGAGACATCCTTGTGCACTTTGTGCAAGTCAGAGCTCTTCAGAATCACACAGGTGTCTTTTTTTCAGAAACTCCTGGGGTTCCCTGTATTCTTTTTGGCTGTGAGACCCCAGGCCCAGATCTGTGGGTTGTCCACCAAGCCAAATCCAGGCTTCTACTGGACGTTTGATCTACCAGTGGTTTAGCCTTTTCACTTTGCACTCAGGTCAGTGCACCCACTCATGTGAGGTACCATTTTTGATGGAACACCTGTGTGAACGTGCAAATGTAGGACATGTGTTGTTGCCAGTGTGTTTCTGTGGTTTACTGGTGGCAGATGTCTGAAAATATGATTCCCCCCCTACATTTTTGAGTTTGCTAGGCCTTGTGGGTAATAAGGTCTAGGGTGAATCGTGCTTGTCAGACCTCTTTGGATTCCTACAGATCTCTTCTTTTCAGAAGTGCCTGGAGTTCCCTGTTTCCTTGGTGCCTGCAACAGCCCAGGCCCAAATGTGCGGGTTGTTCACAAATCCAAATCCAGTCTTCCACAGGGCGTTTGATGTACTAGTGGTTTAGCCTTTTCCCTTGCGCCCGGGTCAGTGCACCCACACATGTGAGGTACCACTTGCATCAGGACACCATGGGAACCTTAGGAAGGTAGGAAATATGTTGATGACGGCGTGTTTCAAGGTTTTCCTGGTGGCATATGTCTGAAAACTCTGTTTTTTCCCTACATTTTGGAATTTGCCAGGCCTTGTGGGTGATACATTGTAGGGCTATTTGCACATGTCAGATCTCTTTAGATTCCCACAGGTATCTTGTTATCAGAAATGGGGTTCGCTATATTTCTTGGTGGCTACGACACGCCAGGGATAAATCTGTGGGTTGTCCACAAGACCAAATCCAGTCTTCCCCACAGCATTTGGTCAACCAGTGGGTTAGCCTTTTCCCTTTGCGTCCAAGTAAGTCAACCTGCACATTTGAGGTCCCGTTTTCATTGGGACACATGTGGGAACTTGTGACGGTAGGACATGTGTGGTTGCCGGCATGTTTGGTGGTTTCCTGGTGGCAAATGTCTGAGAATCGTGTGTTTTTCCTGACATTTTGGACTATGATGGGCCTTGTGCGTAATGCATTCTAGAGCGATTTGTGCAAGTCAGAGCTCTTTAGATTCCCACGAGTGTCTTCTTTTCAGAAATGCATGGGGTTCCCTGTTTTCCTTAGTGGCTGCGACACACCAGGTACAGATGTGTGGGTTGACAAGAAAACCAAATCCAGTCTTCCCCAGGGCGTTTCATGTACCAGTGGTTTAGCCTTTTCATTTTGCGCCCAGGTCAGTGCATCCACAACTGTGAGGTACTATTTTCATTGGGACACCTGGGGGAATGGAGGAAGCTAGGACATGTGTAGTTATCATCCTGTTTTCGTGGTTTCCTGGTGGCAAATGTCTAAAAATTGTGTGTTTCCCCAACATTTTGGAATTTGCCGGGCCTTGTGAGTAATACATTCTAGCGATATGTGAAAGTCAGAGCTCGTTAGAATCCCACGGCTGTCTTCTTTTCAGACAGTAGTGTTAATCAGTTTCTATTTCAGCCTTGTGTTACTCCTTAAGCCCAAGATCATGATTTTAGATTTTGAGGGTTAACTACCAAACACCCTGATTAGTATTATAGGTGGATAAAAGCATGATCTTTGAAAATTAACTGTGACATAGCTCCATTTCTAATCTTGGCAACAATGAGGGTAGTATTCTGTAATTGCAAGTCCAAATCATTTATGCCTTTATTTATTTTTTCAATGTGGTGCTTAGTCGAACAGATGGGCATTTAGTTGTTTTTGGAATAGTTTGTAGGAGGGCTCTGCTCTGATGGATGGGGCAGTAAGTTTCAAAGTGTGGCCGTTGATGCAGGGAAACTGGATCCTCTAGCTCTTTATCGTCTAAAACTGGGAATGGTCATGCAGTTGTAGTAGGCAATACGGGTAGGTTTGGTGGATATAGGTATATAGGATTAATAACAAAGTGGCCAGGATGCACATTTGTCTCACACTCCAAGTAAAACTAAAGGATTTTGCACACTGGCTACCTGAGCCAAAGCATACTCAGGCCTTGTTATTGCTATTCAAAGCTATAATACAAGCAAGGAGGCCCCTGGGTATCTGCATTTCATTGAAGATCTTCCAAAGCATGTTCTGTTTGACTAAGTCTAAGCTTTGCTAGAATTAAAGAATGCAAGATATAGCTTCTTCTTTTGATGTATTTATCCAGATTCTGATATTAAGAGATGAAGAGTTAAGCAATGCTGTATCCACCTGGTTTTCACCTGGAAGCCAAGATCACATGGACAAATGATTTTATTTTCTTTAATCTAGTCAGATAATTTATTAAACAACACTCTCCCACAAGGTTTTCAATGAGTATCCAATATGAAGACCAGCCTACAGCAGGGTTGGTAGGCCTTTGACCATCTGTTTGATAGATATTATTATTTTAGCTCTTTATCATGAAGACATCATTACATGGTTAGCATGATGTTGTTAAAAACTTGAATTAAAATTGCACCTTGCAGCAACAGATCTTTTTTTGCCATTCTGTCAGAGTTAGATCTGGGTCTGGTGCTTTCCTGTTACGTTGTTTTGTGTGTCAATTTGTGTAGAGGGAAGCTGGGTTCTAAACCTTCTCGCGCTTGGTCTATTGTCACCACTTGCTCAGCAGAGAATGGTAATGAGAATGAAATGGGGAAGAATCAAGGAGAGCATCATTGTCTAACATCTGGGAAGCATTAATGCTGGCCTGAAGGGGTTGGGTTTGGGAATCTCTTTGTTTGGAAGCCAATGACCTCTAGAATAATAAGTTATTGAAGCATCCTGCAAAGCATCTCATTGATTTCTGTGAGATTTGTGTTTCTTATGTGCAATCATATTTTTAATGTACTTCAGAGAATTTTTCAGAGGCAAACACATTTGTAAATTCTGTACTAATTTATTTTAGACATGTGACATTCCTTGTTGAACCAAATTTGGTGAGAGGTTTGCTTTGACCTAGGGTTAAATTTTTCGAAAATTAGAAATGTCCTTTGAACATATGTCACTAGTGCTGCTTAGTGTAGACCCATAGCACTCAAAATTTTCTATGCTTTGGGAGGAAACATTGAAATATTCTCAATATGGGTGATGCAAACCTGAATAACTTCAATGTGCTTGCCACCTCAGAGGTTCTTGTTGTTGAAATACTGTCTAAGGGACCTAATCTCAAGTAGATCTTCATGAGTATGTTCAGTAGCTAAAATAATTGGTTAAATGTATTGTCAAAGGTTAGTAGACCTATTAAGGGATCATGGTTGCTTTCAATACTATCCATAGTTTGGAAGTTAACTGTAGAGTGCGGGAGGTGAGTATTCAGGTAATGGGCTTTATTATATTTAAATATAAGAATGAGTAATGAAAGAAACTACGATATTACATGAGAGCCCCACAGGCCGGGAGGCTTCTTCGCCACTCTCTGCCAGCCGTCTCCAAGCTTGTTTGCATTCTAAACAACCACGCAGACAGTCCCGTCATAGAGATCCCGGCGCGTGCCAGCCCTCCATGCTGCAGCATGAAGAACCAATATTACACATCTCCCTTTCTTCACAAATAAGACCATAAATCAAAACTCCTTTCAGTCACAAATATAATCTTACAGACATTGAGGTCTGTGACAGGATCTTCTCCATCTTGATTGATGAACCATGTCTGAGTTTTCACAGGGCAATGAAGATTCATACTTACAAATTTTCATTCTGGTCATCCACACTGATACCTTTGTCTCTCTCAGCAATCAAAACGCTACTACTGCCACCACACATCACACACACTCCACTCATGTTCCAAATCCATCCATCATCAACCCTCACAGCATGTTTGAACATTTCTACTACCCGTATAGGTTTGTACCATCTGCACGGACCATCTCTAAGGGCAGTGGTATCTTTATCCTAACTGTGTCTCCTACAGCAGGTACACCATCCCTGGTCTTCATCACGCTTCCACCATCATGCACCTCTTTGTTCTTCATTTGCATACTTCTGATACGTTCACTGACTGATTCAGGCCGCACCTCAACTCCTACATTCTTACCCAACCATGGTGGAATCAACTTTGTATTTGCCTTATGCCCTCGACTTAGCTCAAAAGGTGAAATACCCATTGTGCAATGAGGAGAAAATCCATGAGCAACAACAGTGTCCCTCACAGCTTTTTTCCAATCCAAACTATTGCACCATGCCCATCGAATGGCCTCTTTGAGAATACGATTGAACCTCTCCACAACAGCATTCGTCTGGGGATGGTATATGGCACTAAACGTATGTTCTATGGAATGTACTCTGCGAAATTCCTCCATCTCCTTAGCTTGAAATTGTGCACCATTGTCAGTAACAATACACCTTGGGAACCCCTCACGTTCACTGATATCATTCAGAAAACAAATGACTGATTTAGCAGTGATCTCCGGTTTAGTCAATCACCACAACACAAAAAAAACATTCACCACCACTCCATACATGGCCTAAAACATCTAGACCCAACTTGTCCGAGGGTCTACTAGGGATGTCAATCAAAACCGTAGGATGGTTTGAGCTCACACACACTTTGTCACTCTTGCTACAAAGGATACAGTCTTGAACGGCTCATTCAATCTGGATGTCACATCCTGGCCACCAACATTCGGTTCCTATCCTCTGCTTGGTCTTGACTATGTCTAGATGTCCTTCATGTCCAAGATCAATGATCCTGGATCGTAAATTCGAAGGTGGGATGATCCTATCTCCACTCATCACCATTCCACCGTGAAGACTCAATTCATCGATGACATTGATATAATATGCAATTCTAGTGTCATCACTATAATTCTTCTTCCTAATTTTTCCTTGACCTTCTTGCAATAGTTCCTTTAACCTACACAGGGATATATCCTCTATCATCGTCCTTTCGCATTCCTCTCGTGGAATGGGAGTAGTGTCAATGTTGAAAATTACTTCTTCATCAATTATCTCCTTTTCGAAATCTGTAACATTCGTGAGTCTGGACAGACAATCAGCCGATGTGTTCATTACACCAGGTACATATTTGACTACATAATCAAATTCTTGCATCTGCATGACACACTTCCTGATTCGCCCTGATACTTTATCCAAGCCTTTTGACATAAAAATCTCAACCAATTGCTTGTGATCCGTGCAGAATTCCAAATCAGTTCCCCATATAAAATTCCTAAATTTATCAACTGACCACTTGACAGCTAAAGCTTCCTTCTCAATCGTGGCATACAATTTCTCTGCATTCTTCAATAATCTAGATGCAAAAGCTATAAGGAATTCTTCACCATCATGTTCTTGCGTAAGAACGGCACCTACCACTGTTTTGCTGGCATCGGTGGTGACGATAGTTTTCCGGTCACTTCTGCAATTCTGTAGAACAGGAGCTTGTGCCAAAGCCAACTTGATGACTGAAAATTCATCATCACATTCACGGAACCATGTAAAGGCATCTCTCATCTTGGGAACTTCACGAATGCATATTGTGTGTTCCGCAAAATTCTGAACAAACTTAGAGTAGTATTCCGCCATTCCGATAAACGTGCAAACTTCTTCACTGGAAGTCGGCCTGGGCATCTTCTCAATGGTGTCAAATAACTGTTTCTTCGGGTGCACACCTTTTGCAGAAATGATGTGACCCAAATATTCAATCTCTGTACAGTTGATCTTGCACTTGTCCTTGCTCAAGGTCATTCCTGCATTCTTGAACTTCTCAAATACATATTTCAACCCCTCATTGTGTAACTCAAGCCTGTCAGCATGAACAAGTATGTTGTCTTGAAAGCATACTACACCTTCTGTACCATCAAAAATTCTGTGCATAATCCTTTGAAAGAGAGACACTGCTGAGATGAGACCAAATGGCATTCTCCTGTACTGGAACAGACCATCTGGCATAAAGAATGCAGTGAGAACCTTTGCTTCACAACGTAGTTTGACTTGATGGTACTCAGACATTATATCCAATGTGGACAAAAATTTGCTGGGGCCAATTGTGGACACTATCTCTTCAATATTGGGAAGCGGGTGACTCTCAGGAATCCCACATTTGTTTAATGCACGCGTGTCAACACATATTCTGAGCTTGCCTGACTTTTTGCTCAAAACAACCAACAGTGAAACCCATTCACTGGCGTCTATTCTCTCAATGATACCCTCCCAATCATACCCTCTAGTTTCTTTAATTCTGCTTTCACCTCATCTCTCAGGGATAACGGGATACTTCTCAGCTTCTGCACCACAGGTTGATGACCTTCTTTCATCTGAATCTTGTGGACAAATCCGTGCAAACATCCAATTTCATTTCGGAATATTCCATTACATTCAATTTGTGTCTTGTGATTAATAACTTCATGATTGATGTCTCTTTTTACAGCAAATACTGACTCAACTGCATTGAGATCTAAACATAATTTGAGCTTCTACTGGTGCGACCAACTCAATAAAGGGGTGCTACCTTTTCGACTAATATGTATCATTCCTCTGGCTGTTCTACCTTTGAATTTTAAATCACCCCAAAACCAGCCAATTATATCAATCACAACTCCTCCATACTCCTTGTGGTTGATATCTGCTTCATGAAAGTACTCATGTTTGTGGCGATCCCAAAGACTTATGGGCAACAAAGTATATTTGGTGCCAGAGTCTATCATCATGTCCACGACAATTCCATCGACACATACTGAGGATCTAGGACTTTCAATCTCTTGCTCATCATCAGTTTCACCTGAAATCATGTACACATATTCTTCTGCTTCACTTTTGCCATGTTCATCGCCAATGTAATTAGTTGTGCCTTTCTTCACTTTGCAACACTTGGATATATGACCTCTTCCTTTGCACGATTTGAAGATGATTTTCAGTGCGGGGTATTCGGGATCATCCACCCAATGACCTACATTGTCGCATCTGTAGCATCTACTGGGACTGTTTTTACATCCTCAGAAAAATGCTCTCCTGTCATTTCTGCGACCACTTCTTCGTCCTCTCTCGCGATATCTTCTCATTACTGAAGCTTCGTCAATGGACATAATGTTGTTATTGGTGTCCGTGGGATGTGTGTGTGATGTCTTCTGCTTATTTTCTTCATTGGATGCACTTATAGTTTTTACTTTGCCTTCCAACATCTTGATGCAGTTATCGGTATGCTCCACTTCCTTTGCCCCACGTATCGCAACATCCAAAGGCAGGTCATCTTCTGCCCAAAGATTCTCTCTGACCGTCGGGTTATTGCATTCGAGAATGAAATGGTCCCTAAGACGCTCATTCAGCTGTATGTTAAAGTTGTAAGTTCTCGTAAATTTTCTCAAACTGGTAATATATTCCTCCACACTTTCACCTTCTTCCTGGATCATCTTGCCGAATCTGTAATGTTCCAGGATGGTGCTGAGCTTTTTTTCATAATGCCTGGCAATTTTTTTTTACTGTCTTCTCATATTCGTTGAGACCTGTGCTCTGTTCTTCAGTGATATCTGGTAAATCTTCAAATTGCTCTTGAACTGCTGGTCCTAGGCAGTGTAACAATAGGGATTACCGCTTTTCTACACTGCAATTCTATCCACAAACAACATTTGCATAATGCTTGAATGATTTTATCCACTGTCTCCATGGAATGGTGGGTTCACCAATATCAGGTAGGAAAAACATAGGAGGTGGTACACCGCTGAAAGCCATGTTAACAAAAATATATGAGTTGTGAAATACGTGTAATGATGATTTTTTTGTCTAATTGAAAATACTCTTGAATAGACTTAGATGTGCGGCTGCACGTAAACTGGGGAAATCGGTAAAATAGAAATGCTAATTCAGAACTTCCCTCACTCTTTGTCCATATTGAGGAAAAATGTTAGAAAGACTATGGCAAAGTGACATGAAATTGTTACATGAAATCAGCATGAAATACTTCTGGGTTCATGTCTATTATGTTGCACTTAGTTTCAAAACGACTCCTACTGCTCATATATTATACGGCTCTGGTAATTTCGTCCCAAAGTTTGAAAATACGACGCAAGATGAGTCTGTAAAATCAGGGTGTGCCTCTAATACGTGAGTACAGTAGCTCTGCTGAATGCGTAGAGGTGTATGTAGCTCAAATGACAGCTCTTCGTGAGTACGTCTGTAATTTAAATAACTCGACGCGGCCTGTCGCAATGCTAGAAGGTGTTGCAGAGATGAATCTCTCACCTCAGTAACTATCTGATGTCGTCGGTACTGATATGATGTTGTCGATGACTGCAGCGGGGCTCTCAAAGGAATTTCATCCTCGTCGCCACTTGTAGAATGCGGGAGGCGAATATTCAGGTAATGAGCTTTATTATATTTAAATATAAGAATAAGTAATGAAAGAAACTACGATAGTACATGAGAGCCCTTCAGGGCGGGGATGCTTCTTTGCCACTCTCTGCTAACCGTCCCCGAGATTTTTTACATTCTAAACAACCACGCAGACAGTCCCGTCATAGAGATCCCGGCACGTGTCAGCCCTTCATGCTGCAGCATGAAGAACCAATATTACATTAACACGCCTATGCCAAGACAATGAATTAATAGCAACCTAGTTTTTAACTGTGGCAGTGGATCTTGGAACAAAAGTGGGCAGAGCTGCACTTTCCAATCCTGTTCTACAGTTCAGAGAATGGAAACCATGGCTACAGAGTAGTTCCAACAGTGTATAACCCACCTTATCTGTTACATGCCTTTCCATTCCTATTCTAGGAACTCCAGAGGCTTGTTCCTTTGAAGGGAAGTCGTCCCATTCATCTCTGGGTAGATTGAATTTCTCAAAAGCAAGAAGGTTTTCCGAAATTAAATTGTACATTATCTTCTGTGCTGCTCAGTAAGTCATTCTAGTGACCTAGAACATTTTAACTAAAACATCCAAATGGCCCTTGTTTTTGGGATGTTATATATATTGATCATAATTGTATCTAGAAGGTCTCTGTGATCTCCATAGATATTGAATATGCGCTTGCAATCAACTGCCATATTGGTAAATGCAAGGCTATACACAAAGAGCAACAAATGGACAAACGTCATGATTGTGGACATTTAGGATTTTTCAAGTCCTTCCTTTCATACATGGAATAGCCATCCACAGTGAAAGAGTCTAGAATCTAGATTCTACATTTATTGAAAGATTATAATGTCACATTTCTTAAACCATGAGCTGAAATAATCATCCTCAGCTTTGCCATTGAGGCCAGCTATATTGCAGGGTAGAAACACGTTCTCATTTGCAGATGTCTTGACATCAAGGATATTCTGGGCTCCAAAGCACAAACCAGCATGTATCGTTATCAATAGGGCCCAAATTATTGACTGATTATTCGTGATGCTGTCAATAGGTATCTAACAGGCCACCCATGTTGTTCCCACATGATTGTGATGATTAATAGACCTTAAGTTGCTGCAACATAGTCAATAAATATTACCCAAATACTCCAACAACTCAAAGCTATTGTTAAGCTCCAATGGGGCACAGTATAGACATTGGCCATTTGCTTTTGACTGATAAAATGGGCATGATGATTAACTGCCTACTTGTACATTAATTAGAATCTCATAAGCATCCCACCCTTCTTGTCATTCTGATTACCACCTGAAAGTGGTTTGCCCGACAGACACTGTTTGATCCAGTATAAACTTTTGTTGAAAGCGATTCAACATGTTCTTCCACGCGTTTGCTAAGGGTCTCTACTTCTAATAGCAGCAGGTGGTTTTCTCACTTGAAGGACCATGTCCAATGCCAGTTTAATCTACAATATTCCTCTCTGCTTCTAAGGTTTTAATTATGATTTAACCACGCTGATTCTGAATGTCAGTATGTACAGCACAGTGCTCTCTCTGATACCTCAAATGTATCCCAAAAGGTGATGACTGAGAATGTATGTAACATATTAATGTCAACTTAAACAATTATTTCATCAAGAAATAACTTGTACATGAGGGCATCTAATCAAAGTAAAACAGCTGCATGAACAGGTGATCTTCAACTTCCTCTATGGCTGCATCATGACAGTCAGGGTAACAGCAAAGATCTGCTGGCTCCTGTAAGTCTGCGATCTCCTTATCATGCATGACCAAGTGGATACCTCAAAGGTTAAGCAGTTGACTCCAAAAGAGGGCACTCAAGTCATTTGCAAGTTCAAGAATTGGCATGGCTGACTCAATCCTTTACCATCGTGGAGCTGGTAACATGAAGGAATATCGAAAAACGTGTTCATATTATTATTATTATTATTATTATTATTATTATTACTACTAATGATAATATTATTAGTATTATTGTTATTGCCATCTGTGGAAGATTTAGACTTCTGAATTGAATGTTCATCCGATCACGGCTGAGCCTAAAAATGTGAAACCACCATCGCTAATTTCTGGTTCTTTTTGAGAAATGTTTTAAGTATTCTATGAGGCAATCTTCTCTGGTGACATGTTAGAGCAATTTGGCTTTCCAGAGAATCATGTGCTCTAGCTAATATCTCAAAATGTTCATTACAATTGATTTCGGTTTGTCAGATGACTTCTTTTTTTTCAAAGATCTGTTGTAAATCTAACGTCTGCGGTAAGTTTCTCTTTCGGAGCTATTCACTTTATGAAGATTCTACTTAGGCTATATTTCTGCACTCTTCAGCATTGCATAATCTGTTTCGGTCCTTCATGTCCAAGACTGAAACTTGTCTCTTCCCCAGAGGAGGGTATGTTTTTAGAGCACATCACCTTTAATATCTTTAGCTCTCCTTCCTATTGTGTTCCTCAAACATGTGGGCCTACAATGGACCTCACTCTAACGATGGAAGTATTTTGCCCCCAAATAACTGTATGCAGTAAATATTTTTACTGCGTGCAATACATCTCAGGGTTACCATCTGGTTATGTGTTTGCCACCTCTATAACAGTAAACCCATAGCAAACCCGCATTTTATTCTCAAATATGATATAACATGTTTTTTTCAATTAAATATAGCATTTGCATTTCAATCCCTATTTGTGAGATGGAAATGCGTATGGTGCCATCAGCACTGGGAACCGCTGCCGCCCATTGAAGAATAATGTACTGAAGTGCCAGTAATGACTCTTCTATGTATTGTGCATAAAAAGGGAGAAAATATTTTCAAGGCCGTTGCTGACACTAGGCAAGGCTAGGTGCTTCACTATGAATTGAAAATGTTAGAGCAGCAAATGCCACAGCAGGCAATAACCACATATATATGTTTGGGTTGAGTCTCGGGTGTGGGGCGTGGGCGTGCCATGCTATGCCATGCCCAGGGCCTCAGGCTGCACCTGCACATTAGCACTGCACATGCCCTCATGACTGAGGCTTGTGCACATTTTCTTCTGTTCTGGACTGTCATCTGGTCTGGAACATCCATGGCCCACCCTGCACACTAGCTTCAGCCTGCCGTCGTGGGTGTGGCCTGCCTGCTAAGAAAGACTCAGACACTTGCACAGCATAGGCAGATGAGGGGTGCCCTATTGTTGTAATTGTTCTGCCTCTCAGTCTTGGGGGTGGGAATAGCCATACCGGGTGGGATGGAGACTAGATGTATGGAAGCGGAAGGAAGAACTAGTGTATACATGTATGTGTGTGTGATTGTGACTCCTGTGACAGTGGACTGTAAATTAGCAGCCACAGGAGTGCATGGGAATAAGGCTGTACCAATGCTGCCCTACGCATCCTGGCCCAAAGGGTCTGTGAGGGACATTTGGGGATCTCAGCCATGTCTGAGTCCCTCTTGCACAACCCTCAAGTTACACTTGCACACTCACAGGCCCAGGGGACTGACCCACCATCGTCCACCACTACCCCTGGGAGCTTGTAGCAGTGCTGCTCAAGTACTCTGTGACAAAGAGGCTTTCATTGACACCTGGGCCAGCCAAGAGCCCTGTGACGAATAGGCAGTGCAAGTGACACTTGGCGTATCACTTTAATTCATTTTGTGACTATTTGGTGTTTGGGGTGTTTGGGAAGGGGTGTAGGGAGGGGTGTTTGGGGTGTTGAGGGAGGGGTGTGTGTGGGGAGGGGGGTGTTTGGGTTGTTGGGGGCTGGGGATGCATGCGTGTGGATGAGGAGGGGTGTGTGTGGGAGACAGGGTGTGTGGCAAGGGGGAGGGGTGTGTGGGGGTGTTTAGGGGTGGGGAGAAGGACGGGACTGTTTGGGGAGAGGGGAACAGGGTGCTGGATTTTGCACTTTTTTCAATACAATAGTTTCCACTACAAGCAATCAGTGGGCAATCCTTGTTTTGGTACAAGTATTCATTGTGTGTGTGTGTGTGTGTGTGCATCATATGCAGTAAGGTGCAAGGGAAGTGCAGAGAGAAAGAGATACTCAGAAAAAGTTCTCTATAGGTTCTTGGCAGGCCATGCATTCATCCCTGGTCTTTATGTGCACGTGCATGGCACTGGCTGGCATTGCATCATCAGAATCATTATCTGGCAGAGGCATGTCTAGATCTGGGTGTAGTGGTGTGTTGTGTCTGACAGAGATACCACGCAACATTGCACATGCCATGACTATCTGTCCCACCTTCTCTGGCCTGTACATGAGTGCACTCCCAGACCAGTGTGGGGATCTGTCATGTACCTTCAAGAGCCTGAAGGTCCGCTCAGTGGTCACCCTGGTCCTCACATGCGCCCTGTTGTATCCCATTTCTGGCTGCATCTGAGGATTCCTCAGAGGGGTCATCAGCCACGAGAGCATCGGTTATCCTGAGTCACCTGCAAGGGGTAAGGACACGTGTGAGTAATGACGCTCCGCAGTGGTATTGCCTGTGACAGCAGAATCTCAATGGTCAGTCTGTGCATTCATGACCCATGTCTCTCCAGGTCTTGCCTATGAAGTGAAAATGTTAGAGCTGCAAATGTTGCAGAAAACAATGACCACTTATACATGTTTTTTCATACACATATGTATTATTCTCTCTCTCGAGTCGTGTGGCAGGTGGCACTCTCAGCGCTGTCTGAAGCAGGCAGCGCAGCAGGCACCATGAGGTTGGGGTTGGGACTCAGGAGTGTGGCCGTGACATGCTATGCCGCGCACAGTGCCTCAGGCTGCTCCTCCACATTAGCACTGCATGTGCCTTTGTGACTGAGGCTCGTGCTAATGTTCTTCTTTCTGAATCGTCATCTGGTCTGGACCGTCGGTGGCCCTCCCCGCACACTAGCTGCAGACTGCCACCTTGGATGGTGGCCCTGCCTGCAGGGGGAGACTCAGACACATGCACAGCACAGGCAGGTGAGGGATGCCCTATAGTAATTGTTCTGCCTCTCGGTCTTGGGTGTGGCAATTACTGGAACTGGGTGGGATAGAGAGTAAATGTATGGAAGCAGAAGCGATAATGACTATACATGTATGTGTGTGTCAATGTGACTTCTGTGGCTGTGGACTGTAAATTAGCTGGGGTCTGCAGGACCATTTCCCAGGTCAAAGGTCAGAAGGGAGAGGAGCAGGGACCATTGCAAGGGCTGGTGGCCCGGGCCCATGTTAGAACTGTGTTCATTGCATATAGCTGCCCATACTGCTTTCCTATTGATTAACAGCATAGGAAATTAGAAATTGAGTGACACAGACACTGTGACTGTAACAATTCCATCTCTTTTCCTGTTGAAATATGCTCATTGCCTCCATAGGCTCCTTGTCTTTCATTTTTACTGCACCTAAAAAGCTCTAGTATGTGGCTCTGGGCACAAAACATACATAAGTACAGTTGTGCCTGCATTTTTGGGACCAAGGTGTGTGTACGTGTCCATCTTTCCTTCAATAAACAGCTCTCCCATATTCCACTAGCTTTGCCTTTGATCACAGCCCAGGATCTGACAGCCGGCCTGTTGCACTGTGCCTTCCAAGGCTAAGCATGGACGATAGACACAGAGCTCAAGTTAACCTATGCCTGTTATGTTCAGCCCATAAAGCTGCCAGTCTCATATGCTTTCCTTTAGCCCTAAGTTTATTGTAGTTTACCAAATGTTTGAGGTGGCACTGCAGTTGAAACCATACATCAGAAAGCAGGGATGTACTCTATACAGATGTTAATAATTATTTACTGAACCTGGGGAATAGGGAATTTGACTTTCTGTGTTTCTTTTGCCCCACCCCTCATCTTCCTTAGTCCTTAGTTTTGTGGTCTCGTCTAGGCTGTCCTCTGCTAGGGCCTTTCTGTCTTTAATCAGGGAGATCTAATAAATTAAATAGCCCTCCCATTTAAATGTGGATTTGTTGAAAACCAAGCTAAAAGCTGACCTCCTTGCCCTCATCTGTCTGCTATCTAACATGTTTCCCTTGCCTCTAACCTGCCCCTGACCCTCATTCTGTGCCTCCATTCTAGCACTTTACCCATCTTGGTCATATTCCAAGCAAAGCTGGCCATCCTGCCTATTTGTACCTAATAATGTCCAATGTTGTTTGTCCTTAATCTATGTATGTCCACTTATGTATTGTCCCCGGTGACTGTTCCATTTACTCCCCTCCACAACTTGGTTAGAATGTCCCTCAAACTCACCCATTGTTAGAAGGTCACTGCTTCCCATCAAATCCGATTTGTAATCTATTGTATGTTCTTTTGTGACCAAAGGAGCATTGTTCCTCCTGTATATAAATAAATACATTAATTTGACAAGGAGTTGCTATGTGATCCGTTGCTCTGCCCAAAACTAAGATTTAAAGGCATAGAGAGTGGGCTTAGGTGGGAAAACTGTAAGTCCCACTGTGAAAATGAAACTATGAGCCAGGTCTTGCCAGGGTGTAATCAAATAAGGGCCAGGTGACTTCAAAGGAGGCACAGGTGCAGAGGAGCATCCTGCCTTAAACCTGCACGGTATCATATCTGCAGCAGCAATCCTTCCTATGCTGCTACTCAAGTGCTTGAAAGCGTGTATTTTATTACATATTATAAAGCCCCTTTTCAAGCTTTGTGGTAGGAAGGATGACCAAATGAACAAAAGTAACTTCTCCCTTCTAATGAGCGCACCACTGTTCTGTGTGGTCGTATTTGCAGACCATCTGTTTGTCAGTGTTTATAACTGAGCCTAAACACTCACCTTTTCTTTGTGTCTGGTCACAACAACCCTATACAATGGGGTCAGGCACAGGCAGCATATTGTAAGGTAGTTGACAAGACAGATGACAGTCACCCACTTAACCAGAATTGTATGAATGTGTGATATGTCAACTGAGATGAGATGTAGGCAAATGGAGTGCAGTTTTGCAACGCAGTTCTATGGTATGCCAGCATACTATGCCAGGAGCCGCAAACATTATGTTCTTTAAGAATACATTTGTAGGATGAGATGTTCTCTCTGTACCACATTTGTCCACTCGTATGTTTTCTTCTGAGCCAAGGAGACACTCAGCTCTTCCTGAGCAGTGTGCACATTGATCCTCACTGATCTGCAGCACAGTAATGAGGTATCAAGCCTTTTGATATGTGGCATTATATTGGGCAAATTTCCTTATCAATGCTGTGATCAGTAATAAGAGTGGAAGTGACTTTATATTCAGGCTTACTTATTTATTAGGCACACATTTAAATGGGAACTATGTCTCAAATCAAACCTTCTATGTACCTTTGGTGTCTCCTCTCTTGCAAAGGCAATGTTTATTATGTTATAACGTGAGCAAGAGATGTTAGAGGTGTGTGCCTTCTTTCAGCATAGACACATCTTGTTAAGTGACCTAATATTCCATGACTGCAAAGCACATTTTTTGTCAATGTGAATCTATAAATAGTGTTCAAGGTATCAGGAGACAAAGTTATATAGCAGGTATTAGAAATGTGTGGTGTAGATACTCTCAGTAAAAACATTAACAGGGACCAAGGATGGTTAAAAAGACAATATCAAATTTTAATAATAAACAATTCATTCAGATTAAAACCTCAATTACATAAATAGGTTAGTAATAAAGCATTGTCATATCCCATGTGCAAAGGCAAAAAATAGGGAATACATAACAGGCTCGGTGGCCAGTTGGAAAGATGTTGTAACAATCATACGACCACTCGGGGGTACTTTTCAAAGTAACAAGGTACCCCATCCAGGTATGGATAAATGTGTCATCAATTATACTCTCTGTCTAGGGTTCAGAGGTATGTCTCGACATGTTTCTGTTCCTAAAGAGCAAAGTGTGGAACATTCATCAGGAGGAAGTACATAACAGTATCGCCTATTTAACAATTGGGATCGAGAGCCAAAATGCCACTATAGTATCATAGCACCTGCAAGAGAATAAGAACAACAATCATCAAAAATTCACTATTAAATAGTTGTATATTTTGGAAAGTTCAGTGTATGAACTGGGCAACTATTAAGGGGACATAATTACCTTATAGTGTGCCTGTGGGGGCTCTCTACTAACATTAGTAGGTATAGGGTAGTCCGAGTCTCAACCCTAAAACAACAACAAAGGGATAATAGCCGGTAAAATAAGCTATAACCAAGCCTAGTAGTACTCAAAAACAAACAACGGCCAGAATGGCGAAGGACACTAAGTATCCAGATGAGTGTAACAGCGTGAATTAGGAAAACTTCCCTGGTAAATAACCCCCATGACAGCAGTGGGTGCCATTAGCACCCTGTAAAAGGGACATAAACCCGTGATGGAAGACGGTGTAGGAGTCCAGGTAGTGACCAAAAAATCATGCGAAGCAATTTAGAAAGAATGTATATCACTATGTGATAATGAATAGGGAAAACACCCATGAGACTGGGGTTTATGAGTCAAAGTGACCCTGGAAAAGAATCGAAACAGACTAGCATAGAGTACCGTGATAGCGGTGATAAACAGGGTGCCCTTGTAGTCATAGATACAAGAATGTAACGAGGGATCATACCTTAAGACGACCAACCTAGTGTCGTCGGGGGCGATTTTTTACTCTCCGCACTGTAGATAAAATAAAATGCAATAGAGACGTGCGATAAGCTATATGGAGATGCGAAGACTACGCAACATCTTTAGTAGGTAAACGGGTCATGGAGAGCCACATACTGTTGAGCCAACCTCAGTGCGGTAACTTACCCCACGCGGAGGAGTGAAAGGCAAGCAGTTGTTACGCTCGCGAGGAACTCTACTAGGTGTCCGCTAGCTGCATGTTGCTGCCGATGCAGGTTCGTAGTAAAGGAAAACTCCGGCTTAGTCCTACTATTATGTTGATGTATATGGAGACGAGTATTGTAGGAAAGTCGAACACGGCGGCCATCATGCAAGGGAATGAAAGACCCAGAAAGTGTCAATAGGGAACATCAAACTGAATATAAAATTGAATCCCTAGATGTGAAGCGTGTCCCAATAAACTAGTGGTGTTACCCCGTTTCGAAGATTACTAGGAATCAATGGGGGCAAGAGTTGTAGTGGGCTCACTGGGGAACCGTTAGTCCTACTCTTATGTTGATGTATCTGGATACGAGTATTGTAAGTGTGTAGAACACGGCGGCCATCATGCAAGGGAATGATAGACACAGAAGGTGCCAGTGGGGAACATCAAACTGAATATATAACTGAATCCCCAGATGTAAAACGTGTCTCAATACACTAGTGGTGCATCCCCGTTTAGAAGATTACTAAGAATCACTGGGGGCAAGAGTGTATTGGGCTCACTGGGGGAACAGGGGATCAACGAGTTACACGATAGAGATGCCAACATTAGTGTCAAAAATTGATAGTAAAATTGTAACAATATATACACAGATCAATAGCAGGGTCATTATATATTATGCCAATCAATCGACTCGTTGAGTCCAATAACATCACTGTGTAGTGTGAAGATCATCTTTTGTTCCAATTTCAACAATTTCTTTTCTCGTGCTGTATTTTTAAGTCCTTTCACAACCAACAGAATCGTCCAGGTGAAATCCTCGTACTTGTGTTTCAAGAGGTTGAAGTGTTTCACAAGGGGGGCGTTCTCAATTCTGTTCTTCAAACAGCTCCGATGTTCCATTATGCGGGTTTTTACTTTTCTAATAGTCTTGCCAACATAGTGTAATCCACATCTACAGGTAATCATGTATACAACAAAGTCAGTGTTACAATTAGTTAAACTTTTTTGGGTCCAGGGTTTTGAAAGACCAATATCAACTTCTTTCGTTCTCATGGTTAATTTGCAAACGCCACATGAGCCACAAGGGTAGTGTCCCGTGGCTTCTGGGAGCCCCCAGAGTGAGGTTAATTTGGGTTCCAAGGTATTGACCAATTTCAATTTACTGTTACTCACTATATTGCCAATAGTGGTACTTCTTTTGTAAGCGAAAATAGGCATAGGAATCGGTTGAGTTGAGGTTCTGAAGATTTTCCAGTTTTTCTTTATGATATTGGTAATTTCAAAACTCCGGTTCGTAAAAGTGTTCACACAGACAATCCTATCCTCTTTAGGTTTCTTGGGTTTGGGTTCTAGCAACGCCTCACGGTTGTTATTAAATGCCCTTTTAGCTGATTTGTTTATTAGTTTTTTGGGGTAGCCTCTCTGTCTAAGCTTCTTACTGAGGGCTGCCGCCTCAACCTCATAGGTGTCTTTATCCGAGCTATTTCTTTTTAGACGGAGAAATTGTCCAAAAGGGAGGTTGTCGCGTAGATGTTTAATATGGTGACTAGAATAATCCAAGAGAGAGTTCTTATCCGTGGGTTTGTGATAAGGTTTTATTTTTAAGATCCCATTAAGGGGGTAGATGGTTAAATCCAGAAAGTTAGTAAACTCATTACTACAAGTCATAGTGAATTGTAGATTGGGATTAAGACCATTGAGCCAGGTGAAAAAATTGTTAGCATCATCCCGTGAACCTTTCCACAATACGAGGACATCCTCAATGTAACGACTCCACTTGGTAATATTGTTGTTGAACGGATTACTGATGTTGTAGATATATAATTTCTCAAATGTTTCAACATAGAGGTTAGCCACACTCGGGGCCATCGTGGCCCCCATCGCTGTGCCTTCAATTTGTTGATAAAATTTCCCATTGAACTCAAAGTAGTTACGTCTTAAAGCGAGTTCTACACACCAGAGGATAAATGAGGTGGGTACTGGGTCATTATCTTCTCGGGTCAGTAATATTTCTTCAATAGTATCAATTGACGCCTGTTGAGGTATGTTAGTATAAAGAGAAACAATATCCAAACCTATAAGTAGGTTGGATAGAGGGTCAAACTCGAGATTTTCATAGCTGTTAATAACATCTCTGGAGTCTTTTAGATAAGATTGCATCTTTTGTACGTGTGTTTTGAGATAATGGTCCGCAAAGGTAGAGAGTGGTTCCAAGACAGAGTCTATACCAGCTACAATGGGACGACCAGGAGGGTTCAGAAGAGTTTTATGGACCTTAGGCAAGGTGTAGAACGTGGGAATGCTAGGTTTCTTATTAACAAGGAAGTCTGCTTCCTGTTTAGAGATCCATTCCCGATCTTTCGCTTTGCCCACCTTGTCAGCAACGAGTTGTTGCAGTTCAAGTGTAGGGTCATGAGTAAGTAGGTGGTAGTAAGAGGTATTGCTTAGTTGTCTTTCACATTCATCAATATAATCTGATCGGTTGAGAATGACAATCCCTCCACCTTTGTCCGCCTTCTTAATGACAATCGAAGGGTTAGAGGATAGAGAATCAAGAGCTTTGTGTTCCTGATTAGATAGATTGTGAAAGGTTCTACGGTGTTTAGCTATAAATAGTGTGCCATCATTCAATGGCTTACTGAGCTATCATAAAGCTTTGAGACTGCCAATATTTTCATTAGAAAACACATATATGTTCACCTATCACATGCATTTCATAGTTCTTTCTAACTTAATAGCCAGTCGAGCAAGCGTGAATATGCAACCATGATCAGAAATAATACTATTACTTACCTTTGATACCGTATTATTCTGTAGGTTATTATAATTTGTTTCCCAACTTGGCCATTGACAGAGAACATTACCATGCTGAGTCATTGCAGCTGCCAGCCTAACATGTTGCACGGGGGCCTGCTGAAAGGTGTTTACCCTCTGATGGTTGAATGTGTCCTTTTTGAAGTATGTGGGCTGTATTAGCAGCAGTCCATAGTGCCCAGCTCTACTAGGAGACAGAGGTTCTTCTTGCACCATTATTGCCAATCACAGCAGAGTGGCTCATGCCAAAATAGGCCTGTTTCAGAACCAATGTGGGGAAGTTTGAGTAGCTCCTCGCTTTTCTGTGCCATGTTTCTTTTTCCAGGGCATCATAGTCCAGCAACTGTCAGCTGTTTCCAAATACCTTTCACCAGTATATGAGTGGGCATAAATGTCGCAATGCATGGGTAGCGTGATGCAGATACTCATTGAGCCTGTGTTAGGGTGGTGCTGGTATCACAGGTCTCAGCATGATGCTACAGGTAGTCACAGATTCGCTAGGGCAAGCTGCTAGACTAGCTTGGTGCAGCCAACCTGGACATGCTTTATTAAAGAGACATGGCATTTTTTGCTGTCAAATCCAACAAGAGTACATTCTTAGATGGTAATACCAGCATCTGCCTGCATATAGCCTAAATGTACAAGTACAGGCACAGACAGAATGAAAATGTTTTGGATACTCGTATGTATTGTTTTCCCACTTGGAATTTAGGAAAGCTGCAAGTCCCAGAATTCCAATCAAAAACAGGACTGGATGGCTTTATTGCACATGGCCATGGGAAGCATTACAGCTTTGCTCTGTAAAGTGGTATTAATAAGGGCGTTGAAGTACAGAATGTCAATTGTTATACCATGTGCAGCATGAAAGGTAGGTTTTCAAGTGCCTGTAGTGGGGGGCTGTGTCAATCTGACACGTTGTCTAGGGGGGCAAATTTGCTTGCCCTGTAGTGATATTACCATACACATAATGAGGTGTAAAATGTTTTCAAGATATTGGTCGTTTTGCAGCATTTGGAGATCAATGTTGGCATTCAAATAATGATTTGGTATTTACCACATGCATTATACCAGGAATACTGCAAGAGGTAAATACCTGATGACACTCTAATTAGGTGGATCTTCGAAACAAAACAGTGGGCATTTCAAATAATGCCTGTTTTTTAACGCTGCTGGCGGTCATCATGAGAGCCAGTGTTACCAAGTTTACACAACACATCGACAAATAAATACAGTACACCTAGAATGTCTAATTCTGTTCATTTTTTCATCTATAGGAACAGATTTGATTTGCGCTATAATTGTTGAACTGCCCATCTCATTCTTAGCTTTTCTGCATTCAGTGCAATCAGTTTGCAAACTAGGAATGAAGACTGATCTTATTAAGATTGTTTGTTTAAATAGGTCTCTTTAGGCTTATCATGTACATTCGTAGCTATAGTATGATGGAGTCTAACCTCAAATTGGCATTAACAATAATATTCCATTTTGATACACACAAACACACACCACAACCACAGAAACACCCAACAGAAACGGGCTTTATGTGTGCCAACTTTCGAAGGCGACTCTCCACATCTTTTGCTACACATGTATTGCTCCACGGTTAACATAAGCGAAAACAAATTAGCTTTAACGCTGGAAAATAGTCTGTACATTTGCAGCTGCCAGCCAAACGTTAAGGCACTTTGAGTTTATGTTAACAATGTGGCTAACAATCAGTTATAGGCTGCCTGGCTTTAGAGCCCTCACTTGTTGGCACCTACTTCTAAACAATGCCAGCCGCTTTGCTACCACAGTTTGCTTTTCACTGGGTTCCTGTACTCTCTTTCAGACATGAGCTGTTTCTGTAATCAGGCTTCCAGTAAGCTATCGTTGCAAAATCTACTAAACTTGATTACTAATAGATAGGGCTTTGGCAATTTTCAGAAACCATAAAGCCCAAGAAAGAAACAAAAATAAATTGACACAAGCTGTTAGTCTGATGCAGAGAGCTACTACCGCAAGCAGGAAGATTTCTCAAATGGTTTACTGGGTAATGCCAGGCATGGAAAGAAGATAAACACATACTTGTTTCACTTCTGCATAAGCAACCGAATACCACTGCTGGCATTTTCAGACCCAAAGCTCTATTCTGTCTATTAAAAATATGTATTATAACATGTATTAAACAACTCACAGGGTAATTCATAGAAATTCGCACAAAAGTGGCGCACGCGGCTGGCGCACAGCGTGCCCGTGAGAATGTCTGCGCCAGCCGCGTGCACTAAAATCAATTTCCGCGCACAGCGTATTCATGGATTTTCGCATCCGAAACCAGCCGTGGCGCAGCGTGGCGCAGCGACCCTGCAGCAGCGCCAGTTACGCCCCCAAGAACGCCCTCGCGCAAGGAAAAGCCTTCAAAATCGCCAAATAATCGCAAAGGGCTGCGCTAACCCTGGACCAGTTCACAGGGTCCAAACAGCAAACGCCAAGCGGGGAACATGTATTTCAGTGGTTCGCGGGAAGTTCCACACGTGATTGTCCTGTGTACGTGTGCATCAGGGGTGCGTGGGAAGTAACACACGCAAAAGCAGCAGGGTACGTGTATTTCAGGGGTGCGCGGGAAGTATCACATGCAAAATCAGCAGGGTACGTGTATCTCAGGGGTGCGCGGGAAGTATCACACGCGATTCCATCAGGGTACGTGTATCTTAGGGGTGCGCGGGAAGTATCACACGCGATTCCATCAGGGTACGTGTATTCCAGGGGTGCGCGGGAAGTATTACACACAAAAACAGCAGGGTACGTATATTTCAGGGGTGCGCGGGAAGTATCACACGCAAAAGCAGCAGGGTACGTGTATCTCAGGGGTGCACGGGAAGTATCACACGTGATTCCATCAGGGTACGTGTATTCCAGGGGTGAGCGGGAAGTATCACACGTAAAAACAGCAGGGTACGTGTATTCCAGGGGTGCACGGGAAGTATCAC
Organism: Ambystoma mexicanum; assembly: GCF_040938575.1. NCBI lineage: Eukaryota > Metazoa > Chordata > Amphibia > Caudata > Ambystomatidae > Ambystoma > Ambystoma mexicanum. The sequence continues at coordinate 629,027,179 of NC_090937.1, forward strand.
ACGCAAACGCAGCAGAGTACGTGTATTTCAGGGGTGCGCAGGAAGTATCACATGCAAAATCAGCAGGGTACGTGTATTTCAGGGGTGCGCGGGAAGTATCACACGCAATTCCATAAGGGTACATGTATTACAGGGGTGTGCGGGGAGCACCACACGTGAATTGAACGTGTGGGTCCTCCCAGGTGTTCCCTCTACACCCTCCACGGACCCTGCAGGTGGCCCACACCACAGGGGCCTACCCTGCACATGTCCTGCAGGCACCCCATCCACCATGGCTATGCCCCCCAGCCAACGCACATGTCACCTTGCACTACTGCCAACCAACGCATGTCCCCCTGCACCCCCAGCCACCAGGGGCAGCCTCCACCAGGCCCCCACCCATGTCTCCCATCACCCCCACCCCCCAGCAGTGCAGGGGCAGCCTCCACCAGGCCCCCACTCATGTTTCCCTGCACCCCACCCCCCAGCCACCAGGGGCAGCCTCCACCAGGTCCCCACCCATGTCTACCACCACCCCCACCCCCCAGCAGTGCAGGGGCAGCTTCCACCAGGCCCCCACTCATGTCTCCCACCACCCCCACCCCCCAGCAGTGCAGGAACAGCCTCCACCAGGCCCCCACTCATGTCTCCCTGCACCCCCACCCCCCAGCCACCAGGGGCAGCCTCCACCAGGCCCCCACCAATGTCTACCACCATCCCCATCCCCCAGCAGTGCAGGGGCATCCTCCACCAGGCCCCCACTCATGTCCCCTATCACCCCCACCCCCCAGCCACCAGGGGCAGCCTCCACCAGGCCCCCACTCATGTCCCCTATCACCCCCACCCCCCACCCAACAGGGGCAGCCTCCACCAGGCCCCCACTCATGTATCCCACTACCCCCACCCCCCAGCCACCAGGGGCAGCCTCCACCAGGCCCCCATCCATGTCTACCACCACCCCCACACCCCAGCAGTGCAGGGGCAGCCTCCACCAGGCCCCCACTCATGTCTCCCACCACCCCCACCCCCCAGCAGTGCAGGGGCAGCCTCCACCAGGCCCCCACTCATGTCTCCCACCACGCCCACCCCCCAGCCACCAGGGGCAGCCTCCACCAGGCCCCCACTCATGTCTCCCTGCACCCCTATCCCCCAGCCACCAGGGGCAGCCTCCACCAAGCCCACACTCATCTCTCCCACCACCCCCACCCCCAGCCACCAGGGGCAGCCTCCACCAGGCTCCCACTCATGTCCCCTATCACCCCCACCTCCCAGCCACCAGGGGCAGCCTCCACCAGGCCCCCACCCATGTCTCCCACCATCCCCACCCCCCAGCAGTGCAGGGGCAGCCTCCACCAGGCCCCCACTCATGTCTCCCTGCACCCCCACCCCCCAGCCACCAGGGGCAGCCTCCACCAGGCCCCCACCCATGTCTACCACCACCCCCACCCCCCAGCAGTGCAGGGGCAGCCTCCACCAGGCCCCCACTCATCTCTCCCTGCACCCCACCCCCCAGCAGTGCAGGGGAAGCCTCCACCAGGCCCCCACTCATGTCCCCTATCACCCCCACCCCCCAGCCACTAGGGGCAGCCTCCACAAGGCCCCCACTCAAGTCCCCTATCACCCCCAACCCCCAGCCACCAGGGGCAGCCTCCACCAGGCCCCCACCCATGTCGACCACCACCCCCACTCCCCAGCAGTGCAGGGGCAGTCACCACCAGGCCCCCACTCATGTCTCCCACCACCCCCACCCCCCAGCAGTGCAGGGGCAGCCTCCACCAGGCCCCCACTCATGTCTCCCACCACCCCCACCGCCCAGCCACCAGGGGCAGCCTCCACCAGGCCGCCACCCATGTCTACCACTACCCCCACCCTCCAGCAGTGCAGGGGCAGCCTCCACCAGGCCCCCACTCATGTCCCCCACCACCCCCACCCCCCAGCAGCGCAGGGTCAGCCTCCACCAGGCCCCCACTCATGTCTCCCACCACCCCCACCCAAAGCCTCCAGGGGCAGCCTCCACCAGGCCCCCACTCATGTCTCCCACCACCCCCACCCCCCAGCCACCAGGGGCAGGCTCCACCAGGCCCCCACCGATGTCCCCTATCACCCCCAACCCCCACCCACCAGGGGCAGCCTCCACCAGGCCCCCACTCAGGTCCCCTATCACCCCCACCCCCACCCACCAGGGGCAGCCTCCACCAGGCCCCCACACATGTCCCCTATCACCCCCACCCCCCACCCACCAGGGGCAGCCTCCACCAGGCCCCCACTCATGTCTCCCTGCACCCCCACCCCCCAGCAGTGCAGGGGCAGCCTCCACCAGGCCCCACTCATGTCTCTCACCACCCCCACCCCCCAGCCACCAGGGGCAGCCTCCACCAGGCCCCCACTCATGTCTCCCTGCACCCCCACCCCCAGCCACCAGGGGCAGCCTCCACCAGGCCCGCACTCATGTCTCCCACCACCCCCACCCCCCAGCCACCAGGGGCAGCCTCCACCAGGCCCCCACTCATGTCCCCTATTACCCCCACCCCCCAGCCACCAGGGGCAGCCTCGACCAGGCCCCCACCCATGTCTACCACCACCCCCACCCCCCAGCAGTGCAGGGGCAGCCTCCACCAGGCCCCCACTCATGTCTCCCACCACCCCCACGCCCCAGCAGTGCAGGGGCAGCCTCCACCAGGCACCCACTCATGTCTCCCTGCACCCCCACCCCCCAGCCACCAGCCACCAGGGGCAGCCTCCACCAGGCCCCCACCCATGTCTACCACCACCCCCACCCCCCAGCAGTGCAGGGGCAGCCTCCACCAGGCCCCCACTCATGTCCCCCAGCCAACATGTCACCACAATGTAGATCCCTGGCCCTTATGGTCAGCCTCCAAATGCCAAACACCCACCCGAGTATTGCATCCACCCACTTAGAAATGGCAAAAACATGATAGAAGCCCAATTGCAAGTTTGGAAATGAACACATGTCCCTCACATACACCCAATGGGTGTCACTGAATTTCAAAACCCATATCATGAAATGCATGAAACCAATGAGATGATACTACACATTGAACTTTGAATAAAAAATATGTATTAAAAGCAACATAAATTGAATCAAAAATAAACAAACAATAATAGAAATTTTAAAAAAAAAAAAACAGCAGGTCCGTGAAATAATGCAAAACCACAAATCATAATGCAAAGGAAAGGTGTCCAAAGTCACAGTCCACAAAAGTAAATCCAATGGAAAATTAAAATCGAAAACCATTGCTCCATGGCGAAATCATAATAAAAATTGAAAATCCAAAAGTCAACTATGTACAGATAAACAATACAGGGTCCATGATCCCAACCGAAGAAATGAAACCTATCTAATAACACTATCTAAAATAAATAACTATATACAAAAATGTGGCCCATTGTCCAAAAGGTCCAAAAAAAATCCTAAACCAAAGGAAACCTAACACTAACTATAGAACTATTTACAAGGGCAGCGGGCTAGTCCGACGGCTCACTTCGGGATGTCCGGGCCAGGGCATCATCGAACTCCTGCTCAATGTCCCGGAGGCGCTCCTCCTCCATGGCCCTGAGGGTCCGCAGGGCCATCCACATGTTCCCCCCAAACTCCCTGCGGATTGCCTCGAGACACTCGGCACGCCTCAGGGCCCTCTGCATGGAGTTCTCCGCCCTGACCATCGTGAGCCGTGCCTCTTCCGCCCGCTGCCGCTCTGCATCTATGGCGTGGCCCAACCGCTGCCACACGGAAGACACTTCCCGTCCTGGGTCCTCCTGCCCTCCGGCCGATGCCTGCCCCTCCGATGTGGAAGGCCCCGAGCCATCATGGCTCCCACCACGTTGTTGCTGCTGCGCCTCTGCCCCTGCACTGCCTCTTGCTGCCTGCACATCCTCCGCTGGCTGGGGTGCAGTCGTTGATGTGGCCATCCCTGCTGGACATCCGACTCCCGACTGTGGCAGGGATGCCTCCTCCACCAGCCTGGCCGCACCGTCAGAGGCAGCTCCACAGGGCACCCAGGTGACTGATGGGTTCGAAGATGGCACAGAGGACGACTGGCGCATAGGGGGTTCAGTTGAGGAGGGGGTCGTAGCAAGCCCCATCAAACTGAGAAATCCGGCCTGGGTGACCTCTCCCAGTAGGCCGACGCGGTCAACGAGCCATTCGAGATGATGTGCAGTCTCCTCATGAAAAGACTGCAGGTCACCTCGCATGGCCCGTTGACGCATCGCCACACCAGTCAGGACAGGCTCAACCCGGACCCGGATAGCCACGTCCGCAGGCAGAGGAAGGCCAGTTGTCGTGAGCTCATCCCCTGCCTGAAAACGGGTCTGGACGTAGGCATCCCTGCTGGTGCTAGACGATGCACTGACAGGATCAGGGACAGGATTGCACACAGGCACCTCCGCGGCGACCTGTGCTGCCTCCTGTCCCTGGTCCTGCACTGCACCACTAGCACCAGTGGAATCCCCACCTCCAGACCCCATCTCTGTTGCTTGCACGGCCTCCTCCTCCACCAAACCCCCCACCAACCTGGATGACTCCATGCCATCTTCCCCCGTTGGGCCCTGTGGGGTCCCAGCTGCCCCTTCTGCTGCCGAGGAGTCCAACTCCGACCTCCGCCTCTTGGACCTCCCCCCGGCAGCTGCAGCCTGGGATGCGGCACCGGACTCCTCACTCCCCGACGAGATCACAACCTGGGAGGGGAGCCGGGCCTTGTGTCTCCGGCTGGTGGTGCGATCCCCGCCGCTGTGCTCCACAGCACCTTCTCCGCCCTCTTCATCAGTTGACGCTGCAGACAGGGAGAAATAAAACACAGACATCAGGGCACTGTACAATGGACACATACACACATGACAGTTGCACATGATTTGCATTGGCAAACCTCAGACATGGCCTCACAATCGGCAACACACATGTCATTTCAACTTGCACACATGAGCCATACCACAGCCACATCGCAACTGCCAGCACCATCCATACACATACAACAGCATGAGCAGGCAAAGGTGAGCCAGACATCACATGCAACACAGGGAGTGCACTACACATGCACGCACACCACCACACTTGCATGCATGTGTACACCTCAGCCAACTGTCGCAGTGTTCAGATGGGCATCCATGTCACATCTGCCAATCAGGCTTCCACATCCCGCTGTCACATGCATCCATGTTGCATCACTGTTGCACCCTTGTCAAATACACACACATGCACATGTACACAGTGCTGATACATGCAGCTGAAAACAACATACATGCGTGACATCACGAACATGCCCACTTACATACACATTCATCCAACCATGTGTGCCAACACAACTGCATTTGGCATGCAAGCCTACACACACAAGCACCATCCATGTCTCACACATGACAGCCCTCGCATGTGTTAGCCTCACGGTCCTGTAGACCCCCACCCATACTCTGCCCCATACAAACAGATGTGCAACCGGCACACTACTGGCACATCACCACACGCACAGCTTACAATCATGATGCATGTACACTTACCGCTCGACTCCAGACGGGTCTGCCTCTCAAGGACCTGGACGTGGAGCGCTGGGGATATGCGTTCCAGGACCCTCATCTGATCTTCCAACAAGTGGCCCCGGCGCCCCTTAGCATCCGCTGCCTTCAAGAGGCGCCGGGCCTTGTTGAGGGTCCTGGACCTGAAGTCCTCCCAGCGCTTCTTGACATGTTGGAAGTCGCGGACTGCCACCCCCTCCGCTTTGATGGCAGTCACGATGTCCGTCCAGATCCGAGTCCGTCCTTCCTTGTCGGCTCGCACACTTCCGTAGAGGACATCATACTGCCCCAGGACTTGCTCCACCAGGACACCAACTTCCCTGGCACTGAAGCTGGTGCCCCTCTGCCTCTCTGGCCGGGGGCTGTCAGTGGTGCCAGATGTTGCAGTGCCCGACATGACAACCCCAGAGGCAGGAGTGGGTGGGCAACTGGGTCCTGGGGCTGTGCTGTGGAGCGATGGAATCCCAGTCGGGAGTCTTCGGTTCCAGCAGGGGTGGCCACAGCAACAGCACCCCTGGCTGATGTGCAGGCAGCAAATGGCAGGGCACGTGGGCAGCAGGCAGTCAGGCAGCAGCAGATGGCAGGTGGGAGCGTGCTCGGGGCTCTGTGGGGCAGTAATTCAGCCTTGTGGGTAGGAACGTGGTCTTCCGTGTGCTTACGCGTGGCCAGCTTGATACGGAGTTATTTGGCACGTGAAAATCCTGCACGTCTGCGTGTAAATCGAGGAAAGGCCCTTAGCGCGTATGCACGTCAGCACGCATATGCGATTTCATTGGACCAAAGGCCCTTAGCATGTAAGCGCGTCTGTGACGTGACGCGCGCGGGTGTTTCCCTCATTACACGTGATGACAGCGCACACGTGGATTTCCACCAATCGCATGTGAAACTTCCTGCGCACCCCAGAAATACACGTACCCAGGCCAATCGCGTGTACGCTCACTTCCCTCCGATTACACGCGATGACACTCGGACCTGCAGTTTTACCACGTGTGCTCGCATATGCGATTTCATTGGCCCAAAGGCCACCATGCGCAGCTGTGACGTCACACGCATGGCCGTAGAGAATGGCGCGTGTAAAAAAAAGAGATACACGTCCGAGTGTCAAAGCGCGAAATTGGTGGAAATGGCCTCATCGCGTATGCGCGTCTGTGACGTGTGTATAAAAGGTACGTGTAGAACGCCATTTCCTTGTACATGCTTTTCGTGGAGAGCGAGTGGGTGAAATCTGTACTTCTTGTCGGTTCACACGAGATTTACTTCACAGCGTTTCCAGTTCGTACTCCCTGTTACCTCTGACAGCTTTTTCTCTTTTCCTCTTTTTCCTGGGCCTGTTTCCTCAAACAGCGTTCCCTTCTACGGTTGTCCTGTCTCCTCAGACAGCGTACAATTCTTCTTTTGGCGGGGGTGTTGCCAACGCGCACACGCGCATATTTTTCACACTTTTGTTCCTGGCAGACGGTGAGTCACTCACGTGGTCTAGGAGGGGTTGCGTGCACCTTACTTCCCTTTTTTGGGGTGCCTGTGCGTTGCGTGACCCTTCATCTTTCCCCAGGGGTGACATACAGCCTTGCTAGAGCACTAGGGTACGATTACCATCTGGTACCCAACCCCTTTGACCCCCAATTTCCCAGGACAATAGTTCACATCGACTCCCATACGCACAATAACATCAGTGCCATGGCTGGGAGGCGACCAAGCCGTAAGGGTGGTAAAGGTGCCCGAGCCCTAAGTGGTGGCCGTGGTGGATTCAGTAGGGGACGTGGCCGTGACTTGCAGGGTGCCCCTAGCCCCCCATGTGTGGAGGAGCAGTCAGGGACACCCATGCCCCCCCCCGTTGAGGTTAAGGTGGCTGACACCATCCATGCTCAGCGCTTGTTGGACCAGCCCACTGTGGAACCAGACCTGGCACAGGGTGACACCATGGCTGACTTCCAGGTCAGCAGGTCTAGGCCACGTGCGCCGGTGAACGTTGGTGTCATCAGGCCACGTGGATCAGGGCAGCTAGGTCATCTGCTGCCCCGCGTTGGCAGGCTGGGGAGGCTGCAGGGGCAGCTGCGGCTCCATCCACCCCACCTCTCACACACCCAGCCAGGACAGTGTCGGTCCAAGTCCATCATGCTGACATTCCCCCTGACACCATCACACTTGAGCTAATGCCTGCACCAACTCCCATGCTGAGTGTGCAATCCCACACTCCTGCCCCTAGTGTCCAGAGCGGCGTAGGACACTCAGGATCCCCACCACCTTCCAAGCTGAAGAGGAAGAGTGAACAGTAGAGGCTTATGCCCCAGACACGGCTACACAGTCCGGCCCGTCAAGGAAGCCCAGCTTCAATGAGGCCGAACCAAATGCACTTGTAGAGTATGTGTCAGCACATGATCGCGAAATGGTGATTGTTGCAGGATCCAAGACCACACCTGCACAACGTCAGGCACACTGGCAGACCATTGCGGACATCATTAGTGCCCTTGGAATCGTGAGGCGCACAGCTAATGAATGCTACAAGCGCTGGAATTACCTGAAGCGCAGGGCAAAGAATAAGCTGGCCTCAAGTCATGCCGCAACTCTAGTGACTGGAGGTGGGTCTCCAGCAGACGAAATAGAACTCACTCCAAATGAGCAGGTTGCTGGGACCTATGTCACGGAGGAACAGATCCAAGGCGTGGGAGAACTGGCAGATTACGAGGCATTGTCCGGTGAGTGCACATGCATGTGTGTGTCATCCATGTGCATGGTGTGTGTGGGAGGGCTTCTGTTTGGGTGCCAGGTGAGAGAGTGGTTTGGGTCACCCATGTGCCTCTTCCTATACATTCTTGGCACCAGCATTTGGATATAGCAGCATCCCTTCTGCCAACATTAGACATCCAGCCCAACACCACACCAGTTGCCCTTGGAGTGTCATCTTGCCACAACATTGTTGCTTATTTACCTCTGTTTATTCAGGCAGATTGTTTGCATACCACCACTTTTACTTGGGATTTCTCAGTCCTATTGTCACATGTCTGACATGGCTATGGTACAGTGGACTGGCTTAGTTTCCTGGACATGATTAGTTTAGACATGTCCCTGTGCTATTGGACCATTTTGGACTGGCAGCTGCAGGTTAAACATTTGAACCATTTCAATGAAAAAATCAATTACATGAGCGAACTGGACTGAATGAACAATTGGTGACCTCCTCTCCCTCTTCACTTCATGGCTAGGGTACATGCCATCTGTGTGATGGCATGTGTATTTGACCTGCCAATCACTGGCCAATGTGTGATGCCACTGCTAGGCAGCATGCAGCAAATGTGTTCATCTTCCATCTTGGTGTCATCAATGTGTGCCATCTGCCTCCCCTTCACACGCAGTGACGGTGCCTGCATGGGAGGGTTTTAGTCATGTGGGACATGTGTCAATCAAGTACTGTTTCTGTAGCCTCTCAGCTCTAATTGTGTGCCATAGTGCTAATGCCTGTTTCCATTTGTTTTCTTTTCTGTCTTTGCAGGGGATGACGCACTTGATACTGCTGGGGTTGTGGAGATGGTGCAAACCCAGGAGGGGTCTGAGGGCCGACCGACCACCAGTGAGGGACGTGGTGTGGTGGTGGGTGAGAACCCACAACTGCTGCAGGTTGTGCTCTCAAGGGGTGTCTCTGGCTGCACCTCCCCCGAGCTGTATTCAGGTGTCGATTCGGATGATGAGACCTATGTGTCGTCGCAGGTGAGTGTTCCTGGGAGGGATTCTGTTCTGTCCGACCCACCTTCACCAGGGTTAGAACCCTCAATGGGGATGTCAGTGTTGGTAGGTACGCCTTTGGTGGTTACGGATGCAAGGTCACACTCCGCGACATCTAATCCTGTTCCTGGGCCAGCAGATCAGAGGGGGAATGCAGTCCTGCAGCATCAGGCAGTGCCGGCACAGCAAGGCGCAGTTCGCCTTGCCCCAGACAGGTGTGGTGCCCGCCGACGTGGTGGCCGTATGCCACCTGGCAATACCGCATGGGAGCAATCCATATACGGTATGGCAACCCAACAGGCAGCATCATCAGAGATGATGGCTCAGGCCATGGATAGGGTGGCCACTTCCATTGTCCCCCCCCCCGAAAGGCTGATGGAGCGACTACAGCAGGCAACCGACTCCATCTGCCAGTCACACAGGGAGGACATGTTGGCGTCCGACAGGGACAGGCGGGCGGCACTGGCGACTCTGCAGGAAACGATTTCCATAGAGTCCCAGGGCCACAGGGAAGCCCTGAGGGTGGAACTCCTTCACCTCAGGACGACTCTTGTTGAGCTTGAGGCTTCAACAAACAGAAGGACAGAACAGCAGCTGGAGCGTCTCACACGTACGCTCTCAGCTGAGATGCAGGCAACTAGGGCAGAGGTCCGGGCATCCCGTGAGTTGTTGCATGGGGACCTCCGCACACTTATCCTCCAGAACGAGACCTATCACACCCGCATGCTTGCAGCCATGGAGGAACAGACTAGGGCTTTGCGTGGGCTGCCTCCCATAGTGCCACCACCTCCTGATGCAGCGGCAGAGGGTGAGGAGAGCGACAGCAGTGATACTCCCACAATAGGGTAGCCGTGTAGGCCATGAGTCCATGGAGGTGTTTTTTTTTCGCAAGATCCACACAGGTGTGTTTTGGTATGCACCCTGTCCTCGGACCTCCTCGGTGGCCTCCTCCACCCCCCCGGGCCCATTGATGGCCATTTTTGATATTTATTTTATTATTTTTTTTTTCTTTGGGACAGTGTGTTGCCTTGTGTGGCTCCCGTGGGCATACACTGCACTGTGGCTGGGCACATGCAGGCTTGTCATGAATTTGGTTCAGATGCTTGGGTTTTTGTGTCACACACCCCTCCTGCTTCCCGTTTCCATGGGCTTGCAAAGGGTGTGCCCAAGTGACATTGACGTACATGGTGACATTGGACTCCCATGAGCTGTGTGGGCAGTCTGTAGTCAATACTGTGTATACATTCATAGTGCATATTGTTGTTGTATTGTACACTGCATGGTGTATTGATATGTGCCTCTGCATCCATCTCATCCTCCTAATTTGCAGCTCCATTCCTCATGTCTTCACAATGTGGTCCACTTTGGTACTGGAGTCCATGTTGTAAGCAGTGCACCTACACTCTTGCGTGGCGCGAACACTGTATACTTGGAAGTGTTCAGAGGGCTGGCATCATCAGGTAGTGAGACTACCAAATTTTTAAGTCTGTAATGTCATGTTTAAGGTAGGTTGGAGGTTGTGTTGGTGATTGGTATTCTTGGTAAGTATTTGGTAATGTGTGTTGTAGGTCCTGCATTACTGTGAGCATTTCATGTGTGGACATGTTTCCATTAGGGACACTGTAGCTGGTGACACTCGGGGCATGTTGTGGGGATTAATTTCTTTCCTCTCACATTGCATGACATGCCATGGTGTGTTGTGTGGCCGTGTCGGGGAGGAGTTGGGTGACATGGCACTGTTTTCATGTAGTATTTTGCGAGTGGGTATTCATTTCTGCAGCATGGAAGTGTCTTTTGATGACAGTGCATTGGTGGTCTTTGTGTAGGTAGGGATGCACACATTGTGACACTTCCACATGAACAATCTGAGGCTGCTATGGTTCTGACAGTTGACTGTCCCTTTGTTCGTCTTAATTGTCAGGTCGAGTCATCATTGCTTATCAGATGGTATGTGCCAGGGCTGTGTGCACTCCACTGGGGTGTGATTTCTATGTGAAGTAATTAGCCACCAGCTGCGTACGGGCTGCCTCACCCCGTGCCCTCTCCCCTCCCATGCGCAGTGGGCGTGCATGTGGTTGGGGATGTGGGGGCACCACCATGTCCACAGCCAGGCCCCGGCGTGTTGCAACATTGTGCAGGACACATGCTGCCACAATGATCCTGCACACTACTGGGGGCGCATATAACAGCTGCCCGCCAGAACGGACAAGGGAGCGAAAGCGTGACTTGAGCACTCCGAATGTGCGCTCCACTATGCCCCGGGTTGCAATATGGGCTGGTGAGGAGGTGATGGGTATCATTAGTGGGGTAGTGACATAACTCTGCATCTGACATGCATGCATGTGCAGTGGCATTCATACTCACCAAGCAGCCATGTATCGCCATGCCGCCCAGCTTCTAGGTCCCGGCTTAGGGTAGACATTCGGTAAATGAAGCTGTCGTGGGTGGACCCTGGATAGTTGGCATATACTGAGGTGATGATTCACTTAGCATTACATACTACCTGCACGTTGATGGAATGCCAGTGCTTGCGGTTCCTATAGATGTGCTCAGATGCCCTGGGGGGACGTAGTGCCACATGGGTGCAGTCAATGGCACCTAGCACTTTTGGGAATTGTGCCACACCGTAGAAATCGAGGGTGGCAGCCTGCCTTTCTGCAGGTGTCCTGGGCAGGTATATGTGCCTACGAACTGATGGGCGTGCAGTGATGATGTTCAAGACCTGGTGTAGGCAGCGTGACTGCGTGGCCTGTGACACCCCACCCACTATGGCATTTGTCCGCTGAAATGATCCTGTGGCCAAGAAGTGCAGTACATTGAGGACCTTCTCCAGGGGGCTGAGTGCTTGGGAGCACAGGGTGGGTGATGTGAGGTCATCCTCCCACTCACTGACCAGGTCCAGTATTATGTGTGGTGGAAACCTGTACCTCCCATACACCTGGTCATCAGGCATCCCAAAAAGGCTGGGTCTGGGAGTGAAAATTCTGGCCCTCACTATCCTCCTCCTCCTTTGGTAACCCACGGCCACTGCTGCTAGGAACGGTATATTCATCCTGGCGTATGAGTTTGTTTGTTGTTTGCGTGCACTTTTATGCTGCGCGGGTCGACGTACGCCTGCTTCATGCTGGCGTACGTGTTTCAGGATTGGACCATTTATTTTTCGGCACGTCGTAGGCGAACGTGTGAATCTTCCCGCCCACCCCAGGAATACACGTAGCACGCTCTCCCAGGCCCAGTCGCGAGTAAATATTCTCGCCCACCCCTGGAATACACGTACCCCACTCTCACAGGCCCAGTCGCGTGTGGAAGTTCACGCGCACCCCGAAGTACACATACCCAGGCCAATCGCGTGTGGAACTTCCCGCGCACCCCGGAGTACACGTACCCAGGTCAATCTCGTGTGGAACCTCCCACGCACCCCGTAGTACACGTACCCAGGCCAATCGCATGTGGAACTTCCCACGCACCCTGAAGTACACGTACCCAGGCCAATCATGTGTGGAACCTCCCGCGCACCCCGTAGTACACGTACCCAGGAAAATCGCGTGTGGAACTTCCCGCGCACCCCGAAGTACACGTACCCAGGGCAATCGCGTGTGGAACTTCCCGCGCACCCCGTAGTACACGTACCCAGGCCAATCGCGGGTGGAACTTACCGCGCACCCCGAAGTACACGTACCCAGGCAAATCGCGCGGCTGGGGGTTGGGGGTGATGGGAGACATGGGTGGGGGCCTGTTGGAAGCTGCCCATGGTGGCTGGGGGTGGGGGTGGTGGTAGACATGGGTGTGGCCTGGTGGAGGCTGCCCCTGGTGGCTGGGGGGTGGGGGTGGTGGTAGAAATGGGTGGGGGAATGGTGGAGGCTGCCCCTGCACTGCTGGGTGGTGGGGGTGATGGGAGACATGAGTGGGGGCTTGGGGGAGGCTGCCCCTGGTGGCTGGGGGGTGGGGGTGGTGGTAGACATGGGTGGGGGCCTGGTGGAGGCTGCCCCTGCACTGCTGTGGGGTGGGGGTGATGGGAGACATGAGTGGGGGCCTGGTGGAGGCCAAGGCGTGGGAGAACTGGCAGATTACGAGGCATTGTCCGGTGAGTCCTGGTGGCTGGGGGTGGGGGTGATGGGGGTGGTGGGGGCTGCCCCTGCACTGCTGGGGGGTGGGGGTGATGGGAGACATGAGTGGGGGCCTGGTGGAGGCTGCCCCTGCACTGCTGAGGGATGGGGGTGATGGGAGACATGGGTGGGGGCCTGGTGGAGGCTGCTCCTGGTGGCTGGGGGGTGGGGGTGGTGGTAGACATGGGTGGGGGCCTGGTGGAGGCTGCCCCTGCACTGCTGGGGGGTTGGGATGCAGGGAGACATGAGTGGGAGCCTGGTGGAGGCTGCCCCTGCACTGCTGGGGGGTGGGGGTGATGGGAGACATGAGTGGGGGCCTGGTGGAGGCTGTCCCTGGTGGCTGGGGGGTGGGGGTGGTGGTAGAATGGGTGGGGGCCTGGTGGAGGCTGCCCCTGCACTGCTGGGGGGTGGGGGTGATGGGAGACATGAGTGGGGGCCTGGTGGAGGCTGCCCCTGGTGGCTGGGGGGTGGGGGTGCAGGGGGACATGTGTGGGAGCCTGGCGGAGGCTGCCCCTGCACTGCTGGGCGGTGGGGGTGCAGGGAGACATGAGTTGGACATGAGTGGGGGCCTGGTGGAGGCTGCCCCTGCACTGCTGGGGGGTGGGGGTAATGGGAGACGTGAGTGGGGGCCTGGTGGAGGCTGCCCCTGCACTGCTGGGGGGGTGGGGGTGATGGGAGACATGGGTGGGGGCCTGGTGGCGGCTGCCCCTGGTGGCTGGTGGGTGGGGGTGGTGGTAGACATGGGTGGGAGCCTGATGGAGGCTGCCCCTGCACTTCTGGGGGTGGGGGTGCAGAGAGACATGAGTGGGGGCCTGGTGGAGGCTGCCCCTGCACTGCTGGGGGGTGGGGGTGATGGGAGACATGAGTGGGGGCCTGGTGGAGGCTGCCCCTGGTAGCTGGGGGGTGGGGGTGGTAGTAGACATGGGTGGGGGCCTGGTGGAGGCTGTCCCTGCACTGCTGGGGGGTGGGGGTGATGCGAGACATGAGTGGGGGCCTGGTGGAGGCTGCTCCTGGTGGCTGGGGGTTAGGGGTGGCGGTAGACATGGGTGGGGGCCTGGTGGAGGCTGCCCCTGCACTGCTGGGGGGTGGGGTGATGGTAGACATGAGTGGGGGCCTGGTGGAGGCTGCCCCTGCACTTCTGGGGGTGGGGGTGCAGGGAGACATGAGTGGGGGCCTGGTGGAGGCTGCCCCTGCACTGCTGGGGGGTGGGGGTGATGGGAGACATGAGTGGGGGCCTGGTGGAGGCTGCCCCTGGTAGCTGGGGGGTGGGGGTGGTAGTAGACATGGGTGGGGGCCTGGTGGAGGCTGTCCCTGCACTGCTGGGGGGTGGGGGTGATGCGAGACATGAGTGGGGGCCTGGTGGAGGCTGCTCCTGGTGGCTGGGGGTTAGGGGTGGCGGTAGACATGGGTGGGGGCCTGGTGGAGGCTGCCCCTGCACTGCTGGGGGGTGGGGTGATGGGAGACATGAGTGGGGGCCTGGTGGAGGCTGCCCCTGGTGGCTGGGGGTGGGGTTGCGGGGGGACATATGTGGGATCCTGGTGGAGGCTGCCCCTGCACTGCTGGGGGTGGGGGTGATGGGAGACATGAGTGGGGGCCTGGTGGAGGCTGCCCCTGGTGGCTGGGGGGTGGGGGTGGTGGTAGACATGGGTGGGGGCCTGGTGGAGGCTGCCCCTGGTGGATGGGGTGTGGGGGTGATGGGAGACATGAGTGGGGGCCTGGTGGAGGCTGCCCCTGCACTGCTTGCTGGGGGGGTGGGGTGATGGGAGACATGAGTGGGGGCCTGGTGGAGGCTGCCCCTGGTGGCTGGGGGGTGGGGGTTCAGGGGGACATGTGTGGGAGCCTGGTGGAGGCTGCCCCTGCACTGCTGGGGGGTGGGGGTGATGGGAGACATGAGTGGGGGCCTGGTGGAGGCTGCCGCTGGGGGGTGGGGTGATGGGAGACATGAGTGGGGGCCTGGTGGAGGCTGCCCCTGGTGGCTGGGGGTGGGGGTGCGGGGGGACATATGTGGGATCCTGGTGGAGGCTGCCCCTGCACTGCTGGGGGGTGGGGGTGATGGGAGACATGAGTGGGGGCCTGGTGGAGGCTGCCCCTGGTGGCTGGGGGGTGGGGGTGGTGGTAGACATGGGTGGGGGCCTGGTGGAGGCTGCCCCTGGTGGATGGGGTGTGGGGGTGATGGGAGACATGAGTGGGGGCCTGGAGGAGGCTGCCCCTGCACTGCTTGCTGGGGGGGTGGGGTGATGGGTGACATGAGTGGGGGCCTGGTGGAGGCTGCCCCTGGTGGCTGGGGGGTGGGGGTTCAGGGGGACATGTGTGGGAGCCTGGTGGAGGCTGCCCCTGCACTGCTGGGGGGTGGGGGTGATGGGAGACATGAGTGGGGGCCTGGTGGAGGCTGCCGCTGGGGGGTGGGGGTAGTGGTAGACATCAGTGGGGGCCTGGTGGGGGCTGCACCTGGTGGCTGGGGCGTGGGGGTGATGGGAGACATGAGTGGAGGCCTGGTGGAGGCTGCCCCTGGTGGCTGGGGGTTGGGGGTGGTGGTAGACATGGGTAGGGGCCTGGTGGAGGCTGCCCCTGGTGGCTGGGGGGTGGGGGTTGTGGTAGACATGGGTGGGGGCCTGGTGGAGGCTGCCCCTGCACTGCTGGGGGGTGGGGGTGCAGGGAGACATGAGTGGGGGCCTGGAGAAGACTGCCCCTGCACTGCTGGGGGGTGGGGATGATGGGAGACATGAGTGGGGGCCTGGTGGAGGCTGCACCTGGTGGCTGGGGGGTGGGGGTAGTGGTAGACATGGGTGGGGGCCTGGTGGAGGCTGTCCCTGCACTGCTGGGGGGTGGGGGTAATGGGAGACATGAGTGGGGGCCTGGTGGAGGCTGCCCCTGGTGGCTGGGGGGTGGGGCGGTGGTAGACATGGGTGGGGGCCTGGTGGAGGCTGTCCCTGCACTGCTGGGGGGTGGGGGTGATGGGAGACATGAGTGGGGGCCTGGTGGAGGCTGCCCCTGGTGGCTGGGGGGTGGGGTGGTGGTAGACATGGGTGGGGGCCTGTTGGAGGCTGCCCCTGCACTGCTGGGGGGTGGGGGTGATGGGAGACATGAGTGGGGGCCTGGTGGAGGCTGCCCCTGGTGGCTGGGGGGTGCGGGTGGTGGTAGACATGGGTGGGGGCCTGGTGGAGGCTGCCCCTGCACTTCTGGGGGGGTGGGGGTAGTGGGAGACATAAGTGGGGGCCTTTTGGAGGCTGCCCCTGGGGACTGGGGGGGTCGGGGTGGTGGTAGACATGGTTGGGGGCCTGGTGGAGGCTGCCCCTGCACTTCTGGGGGGGTGGGGGTGATGGGAGACATAAGTGGGGGCCTTTTGGAGGCTGCCCCTGGTGGCTGGGGGGGTGGGGGTGGTGGTAGACATGGGTGGGGGCCTGGTGAAGGCTGCCCCTGCACTGCTGGGGGGTGGGGGTGATGGGAGACATGAGTAGGGGCCTGGTGGAGGCTGCCCCTGGTGGCTGGGTGGTGGGGGTGGTGGTAGACATGGGTGGGGGCCTGGTGGAGGCTGCCCTGGTGGCTGGGGGGTGGGGGTGATGGGAGACATGAGTGGGGGCCTGGTGGAGGCTGCCCCTGCACTGCTGGGTGGTGGGGGGGATTGGAGACATGAGTGGGGGCCTGGTGGAGGCTGCCCCTGGTGGCTGCAGGGTGCAGGGGGACATGTGTGGGAGCCTGGTGGAGGCTGCCCCTGCACTGCTGGGGGGTGGGGGTGATGGGAGACATGAGTGGGGGCCTGGTGGAGGCTGCCGCTGGGGGGTGGGGGTGGTGGTAGACATGGGTGGGGGCCTGGTGGAGGCTGCCCCTGGTGGCTGTGGGGTGTGGGTGGTGGTTGACATGGGTTGGGGACTGGTGGAGACTGCCCCTGGTGGCTGGGGGGTGGGGCTGGTGGTAGACATGGGTGGGGGCCTGGTGGAGGCTGCCCCTGCACTGCTGGGGGGTGGGGGTGATGGGAGACATGAGTGGGGGCCTGGTGGAGGCTCCCCCTGGTGGCTGGGGGTGGTGGTAGACATGGGTGGGGGCCTGGTGGAGGCTGCCCCTGCACTGCTGGGGGGTGGGGGTGATGGGAGACATGAGTGGGGGCCTGGTGGAGGCTGCCCCTGGTGGCTGGGGCGTGGGGGTGGTGGTAGACATGGGTGGGGGCCTGGTGGAGGCTGCCCCTGGTGGCTGGGGGTTGGGGTGGTGGTAGACATGGTTGGGGGCCTGGTGAAGGCTGCCCCTGCACTGCTGGGGGGTGGGGTGATGGAAGACATGAGTGGGGGCCTGGTGGAGGCTGCCCCTGGTGGCTGGGGTGTGGGGGTGCAGGGGGACATGTGTGGGAGCCTGGTGGAGGCTGCCCCTGCACTGCTGGGGGGTGTGGGTGCAGGGGGATATGGGTCGGAGCCTGGTTGAGGCTGCCCCTGGACTGCTGGGGGGTGAGGGTGATGGGAGACATGAGTGGGGGCTTGGTGGAGGCTGCCTCTGTGTTAGGCGGAAACCTGTGCAGTTCCCTCTGGGACCACTGCAAAAGATTTAGGACTACAGGCGTTTGGCGGTGAACCCACTTGGTAGCAGTCTGTAAAACACAGATTCACTTGGTAGCTGTGGCTGAGCAGTCAGACTTCCCTCAAGAAGAGTTGAGCAGTATGTGGAGTATACAAAATAGGGCAATTCTTCACAGTAAGACAAGCAAACACGCAACAAGGCTTAGTGTAAAGATATTAAGGCATTTATTTATAACGAAACATCTATGGAAAACACTATGGCAAATTCACGGCAAACAAATCAAACACAATTACTCTATGAAGTAGAAAACGATCAATCCCCCTAGCAATACTTCGACAACTCTAGGTTCTACCGGTACCACTTATTTTCAGACAGAGGTGTATACCTCAACCTAGATGACACTCGAATATTAGTTAGGACGGGAGAGAAAAAGATAGGCAGGTTATGAAATCAACACAGTTCAATCCTTCGCGGATAAAATGCAAGGCAGGAAGGCAAGAATCACAATGGATCATAAAGTTAGAGGCCAGGCCCACTCGGAGAGAGGCAAGGCGCGATGTCCCAAAAAGTCTCTAGTGGAGATGCATTCAAGTCTTTGTAGCAAATTGTTATTGGCAGATTGAACCAGTCCAGAACAATAAAATGAGAAAAGCTTGGAGGCGACCCAACGGAACGGAGAGGATTAAGACACCTCACTCGAACCAATCGAAAGGGAAGCCAGGCGGACACAGTACCTTGTTGTGGAGGGCAGCTCCGGCGGGGCAGTTGTTCCTGGTGGTGGATGCACGTCGGGTCTTTGCCAATAGTAGAGATGATCTCGTCGTCGAAGAAAAGTGAAGTCCGGTGCACCACCAGGGAAGAGACCAGCCGCGGAGTGCTCCGTCACAAGGCACCACCTTTTGGTCGCGGTACAGGGGTAGTGGCTATCCGGTTGCCGAGGTGCTCTGCACGGGCAATTCGACCACTGCATCCTGAGGCGAATAAAAAGCAAAGGGGACTGGTTGTTCCCACCAGTCAGGGGAAGAGACTCTCCGGCAGGGAGATCTCCTCTGTCGTCGGGAAGTGGTGAGTCGGTTCTGCAGGGCTCCACCGGAGGTGTCCTCGTGCAGGTTGGCTCAGCGTTACCCTCGTCGGATTTTTAGGCCCTGTAGCGACTTCTGAAGATCCAGTCCCAAAAGCCCTGCTTTTATGCAGAAAACCCCCATTCTTTCAGCCTAGCTGTCAATCAACACATGCTAAGTGGTGAGCCGGAAGGCTCACCATTTGGGCCAATCACTCCAGAGTGCGACCGGAGTTGCCAAGGCAACTCGGTCCAGGGTGCCTAAACCCCCTCCCACACCCCTGTGGTAACATAGACAGAATGGCACCACTTTGGAGGGTCTCTATACAGAGCCCGCCAAAAATGGAACAAAGGGCTCGACCTTTGGTTTAGGAGTCACAGAGACGAACACAGACGCCATTTTACAAACCGAGTTCTGGCAGAAAATACCATCCGATAAACTTATTTAAGATAAGTAGATTGGTGGTACGTTAGAGATTAACGAGAAAAAGTATCAATCTCCAACAATGGGACGAATCCCATAGGGTTATGTTCGGGGTCGAACATAACAAGTAGTTTCCACTGCCACCAGCCAAAACTCGACGAGGGGGGACGGGACAGTGCCCCCTCGAGTAACAGATCCAGGAGTAATCGAATTACCCCTACTAGTATGTCCACAATAAGATGGTTTGTACTAGTTCTGTTAGTAAATTTAGGTCTAGTAAAGCCAATGGTGACTTTACATGCCCGGGGAGACAGTAGTCAGTCCCCGGGTATGGAGTCTATGGTGGAGGTCCACTAGGACGCCCCAGTGTTAAGGCATGTAGGGTGCGGTGTAACACACATAGAAAAACATATGAGACCCTATGGAGTAAAAGACCCCATAGCCCATCGAACACATTTACATTTCAAAGGAATTACACACATACATGTCCAAGAGTGGGAGAAAAAGAGTCTCACTCTTGGCAGGATGGAAAAAACAAACTCCAGAAATCCATCAAAGCTGCTGGGGGACTCACCAGGTTAGGAAATTCAGCCTAAACAGAGAATTCTTCCTAACACTCGACCCCCCAGACTAAGGGACAGGAGGATTTAATCCACTCCTGGATGAATCTCATACCTCAAGTCGATGACATACATCCTAGAGAGACCATCAGCATTTTGGTGGTGACACCCTGACCTGTGCTCCATGGTGAAATCAAACCCTTGCAGGCAGATCGACCATCTCAATAGTTTTGGGTTTTCCCCTTTCATTTGCATTAACCATCTCAAGGGTTGGTGGTCAGTCTGAATGACAAAAGTAGAACCATACAAGTACGGCCTAAACTTTTTCAGAGCCCACACGATAGCAAAGCACTCTCTTTCGATTGTTGCCCACCTTGTTTCAGGATCCTTCAGCTTGCGGCTGATGAAGCAAACGGGGTGCTGCCTACCTTTCCCATCCAGTTGACTGAGTACGGCACCTATCCCTACATTGGAAGCATCTGTCTGCACAATGAAGTGTTGGCGGTAATCAGGAGCTCTGAGTACTGGGGCTTGGCAAAGAGCCTTTTTCAGGTTTTCAAAAGCCCGATTGCACTCCTCGTTCCATTTATCCTTTTTAGGAAATTTGGGCGAGGAGATGACATTCAGTGGAGAAGCTATGGTCCCATAGTTCTCTATGAAATTCCTGTAATACCCAGTGAGGCCTAGGAAGGCTCTCATCTGGGTTTGAGTAGTCGGTGTTGTCCAATTTTGCACAGCTTCAATTTTACTGAGCAAAGGCCTTATTTCTCCACCGCCTACCTCATGCCCAAGAGAGACTACCTTACTCTGTCCAATTTGGCATTTGCTTGCCTTTATGGTCAGATATGGTCAGAGCCTGCAAAACATCTCTCAGGTGGGTTACATGTTCTTCCCAGGAATTGCTGAACACTGCGATGTCATCCAAGTATGCCATGCAGAAGTCCTCCATCCCATTCAGAACCTGGTTTACCATCCGTTGAAACGTAGCAGGTGCATTCTTCAATTCGAAAGGCATTACCTTAAACTGGTATAAGCCAACGGGGGTAGAAAATGCAGTTTTCTCCTTGGCATGGTCTGTCAGGGCTATTTGCCAATAGCCTGACGTCAAGTCAAATGTGCTGAGGAACTTGGCGGCGCCAAGTTTATCCACCAACTCATCTGTTCTTGGCAAAGGGTGGGCATCAGTCTTGGTGTCTGCATTAAGAGCTCTATAATCCACGCAGAATCTAAGTTCTTTAGATCCGGCCTTTGGTACTAACACAACTGGGCTAGACCATGGACTAGTAGAGGGCTCTATTACCCCGAGATCGAGCATCTTGCTGACCTCACCTTTGATGTGGGTTCGTACGTTTTCTGACATGCGGTATCCTCTGCTTTTGACAGGCAGACAGTCACCAGTGAGTATGTCGTGCTGGCCACAAGGGATCAAGCCTGGTGAAAGCGAGAACAGAGAGGCAAATTGATTCAACATAGATTTGCACTCTTCTTGTTGCTCGGGTGTCAGATTGGAGGAGAGATTCACTCCTTCAATTTTTTCATTTAAAGGTAAGCCTCTGAGGAGATCCGGAAGAGCCCCACTCTCTTCTTCTTCCTCGGATGATTCTAGAAGCAACGCTCCTACATCAGGTCGTGAGACATACGCTTTAAGTCGGTTGGTGTGAAAGACTGTCGGAGCCTCCTTGGGATTGCCCAAGTCCACCAGATAGTTAACCTCTCCGAGTTTACCCACTACTCGGTAGGGTCCCATCCACTTATCTTGCAAGGCCCTCTGCCTTGTTGGGATCATAACGAGAACGAGCTGGTCTTGAGCGAACTCAACCATGTTAGCCTTTTGATGGTGCCAGTGCTTGACCAATGCTTGTCCAGCTTTCAAGTTATCGCTTGCTTCCGTCATCATGTGTGACATTCTCCTCCGGAGACCTATCACGTAGTCAGTCACTCTGACTGGCTTGGGGGAAGGAGCACTCTCCAACCCCTTCTTAATCAGGGCCAATGGACCTCTGACGGGATGACCATAGAGTAGTTCGAAGGGAGAGTAACATACTCCCTCCTGAGGGACTTCTCTATAAGCAAAGAGAAGGCATGGCAGTAGAAGGTCCCACTTACGCTTAAGGGGTTCATCTAAAGCACCTATCATGCTCTTCATGGTTTGGTTGAACCGTTCGACCAACCCATTGGTTTGTGGGTGGTAAGCTGTTGAGAACTTGTAAGTAACTCCACAGGTTTTCCACATGGCTTTCATGTAGTGGGACATAAAGTTTGACCCCCTGTCAGAGATTACTTCCTTAGGAAA
This sequence comes from Ambystoma mexicanum, assembly GCF_040938575.1. NCBI lineage: Eukaryota > Metazoa > Chordata > Amphibia > Caudata > Ambystomatidae > Ambystoma > Ambystoma mexicanum. The sequence goes on from NC_090937.1 coordinate 629,049,356, forward strand.
CCCGACCCTAGTAAAAATACCAAGGAGGGCCTTAGCCACAGCCGGAGCTGTAACAGTCCTCATAGGAATTGCCTCAGGATACCTAGTAGCATGGTCTACTACAACAAGTATAAACCTGTTGCCTGAGGAGGTTGGAGGATCAAGGGGACCAACAATGTCAATCCCTACTCTCTCAAATGGGACTCCCACAACTGGGAGAGGCACTAAAGGTGCCACATTCTTGGAGCCAACCTTACCAGAGGTCTGGCAGGTGTGGCAGCTCCTGCAGTGTTTTTCTACTTCGGCCCCCATCTTTGGCCAATAGAAATAGAGCGAGAGCCTTTCCTTAGTATTCTTGAAACTCAAGTGACCAGCCAAAGGAATCTCGTGGGCTAACTGCAAGAACTGTGGTCTGTTCTCTTGGGGTACTACAAGTCGTTTGTAGTCTCCAGGTGCAGACTCGGTCGGTTCACTGTAGAAGAGGCCATCTTCCCAGTGCAACCTGTATTTCCCAGGCTCTTGCCCTTCAGCCTGAGCTTCTGCCTGGTGGCGAAGACCTTCCAGAGTTGGACATTCTCTCTGTCCCTTACTGAAGTCTGCCCTGCTGGGTCCACCTTCTGCCAGTAAAGACTGCAGCTCAGGATGGTCAACAGGATCCAGATCTCCAATGAGTTCCTGGCCTTCCATTAGCTCTTCCTCAGAGTCTAATTCTACCACGCAGGGTTGTACCTCCCTCTCAGCCTCGGCTGGAGGTGGAGTTACGGGTGTGACTTTGGACAACCGCGGGGAAGTCCGTGTCGGCTGCACTGGAATGCTGGCGGCTGGCTTCGGGATAGAAGTCTTAGGTTTCCCTTTCGCTTCTGATTTCTTGGAGACAGCGGCCGACAATTCCAGTGGAGCAGGAGTGATTTCTTTCTTCATCATCTCCTGGAGAGTACCGCGCATGGTCCTCTCTCTTGCCGGTCTGGTTAGCTCCTGTAACCGTTTACTAGGAGGTCTGGGAGTATGCGATACAACTCCGAGAGTTTTCAAATCGTTACCCAACAGTACGCGTCCTGGTACCTCACTCTGTATGCTGACAGGTATCTTCACAGTCATGTCGTTACACTGGATGAGAACTGGTAATTGGGGAAGCATCTGCACAGGCCCTCCAGCTAACTTGGTGAGGCGTTTGGGTGCCTTAGCAACATCCTCAGCCTGAAAAAACGATTTATCCACCACAGTTATGCTGGCCCCAGTGTCCCTAATGGCAGGAGTCTCCTGACCTTTCACCTGGACACTGTCCATATAATACTCTTTAGTATTATCGGGGATAGAATTATAGATATCTAAATTCTGTTGTTCCCACAACCCCAGAGATACTAAAGAAACGCTGGGTGAGACTCCAATGGGTTCGTCAGCTAGCAGTAGAAAGTTTCCACTTGCCATTTGGACTTCCTCCTCCGGAGCGAAGGCTAAGGAGACAAGCTGGACCCCTGAAGGTTTACCCTTACATCTGGGATCTCCTTTCACGTGATCAGTCGAGCCACAAACAAAGCATTTACCGAATGCTTTCTGGAATGGTGGCTTGTTCTGACCTCCTTCCGGTTTGGCACCAGAAGACACACTATTCTGAGGTGGTTTTCCCGGTGGCTTACCCTTCTGGTTTTGTTTGGGTCCCTCTTTGGAATGTGAGTTATTAGAATTCTCTTTTGAGTCTTTTTTAGGCTGTTTTCCCTCTTCCTTTTTCTGAGTTGCCCCAGAATCCTTATGGGTAGCCCTGTTGGCAACCCACAAGTCAGCAGCCTTAGCTAGCGCCCTGGAATCCAATTCCTTCGAATCAGCCAAGTCCTGTCTGAGCTCAGGAGAACAGGCATCATAAATAGACTCCAACATAAAAAGATTTCTCATACCCTCATAAGTGTTCACTTTGTAACCCTTAATCCATCCCTCTAAGTTTTTCAACCCTTCACTCACCCAGGTAGCCCAAGGGGTACCATCATGCTTTTTGAGGGTTCTAAACCTCCTAAGATACTGGGAAGGGGTCTTCCCGAATCTAGCTATCAAAGCTAGTTTCACACTTTCGTAATCCGTCTTATCCGCCTGCCCCAACTCCATTACCACATCAGTCGCAACAGGAGGGAGCCTAGAGAACAATCAGGGAAGCAACGCATTCCCGGTGATGTCCTGGAGCCCATGATTGTATTCAAACAGTTTCAACCAATCCAACACATCCAATCTCGGTTCATACATACCCACTAATTCCTTCGGCATCCAGGGTCTTTTGGGACTGGAGCTCCTAGAGGAACCAGAGGAGAGAGAAGCATTTTCCATAGACAACTTTTTCATCTCTAACTCGTGATTAAGTTCTATTTCTCTGAGTCTTAACTCAGCTTGCTTCTGCTCAGCCAGGCATCCATCCATCTGAACTCGAGCTCTTGGTTTCGTTTAGATTGAGCCAAGAACCGTTTGTATTCTAGTTCGAGCTTCATTTTTTCAAGTTCAAAATAAGCAGGGTTACTTGTGGGACCTGGTATGGGCCCCGTAGGCACAGCTGGTAAGGCAGGTAGAGGAGCAGGGGAGACAGTTTCGTTAGCCTCTCCGTCCTCATCAGCCTCTTCATCGCTATCATCAGAATTACGATTCAGATCAACACCATTACTGTCGTCTACATTCGCTGGAGAGATTGGTTCCTCTGAACCAGTACCCAGACTTTGGTTCGCCAGCAATCTCTCTATTAGTTCTAACTTCTTGCCTCTTACAGGGAGATTCTCTTGCCTACAGAGAGCTCGCAGACTCTCAGTATTTTCACCTGACAAGGACTCTTGACTGTAAGTTTCCATCGTAGACATGTTTCTTTTTTTTGAAAGTTGCTTTTTGTGCAAAGTTTTGTGGTTAGTTATCCTACAGTGTCGAAAAGCACTCTAAACTGTATACTCGATACAAATCCCACCGCTGAACACCAGTGTTAGGCGGAAACCTGTGCAGTTCCCTCTGGGACCACTGTAAAAGATTTAGGACTACAGGCGTTTGGCGGTGAACCCACTTGGTAGCAGTCTGTACCACACAGATTCACTTGGTAGCTGTGGCTGAGCAGTCAGACTTCCCTCAAGAAGAGTTGAGCAGTATGTGGAGTATACAAAATAGGGCAATTCTTCACAGTAAGACAAGCAAACACGCAACGATGCTTCGTGTAAAGATATTAAGGCATTTATTTATAATGAAACATCTATGGAAAACACTATGGCAAATTCACAGCTAACAAATCAAACACAATTACTCTACGAAGTAGAAAACAATCAATCCCCCTAGCAATACTTCGACAACTCTAGGTTCTACCGGTACCACTTATTTTCAGACAGAGGTGTATACCTCAACCTAGATGACACTCGAATATTAGTTAGGACGGGAGAGAAAAAGATAGGCAGGTTATGAAATCAACACAGTTCAATCCTTTGCGGATAAAATGCAAGGCATGAAGGCAAGAATAACAATAGATCATAAAGTTCAGAGGCCAAGCCCACTCGGAGAGAGGCAAGGCGCGATGTCTCAAAAAGTCTCTAGTAGAGATTCATTCAAGTCTTTGTAGCAAATTGTTATTGGCAGATTGAACCAGTTCAAAACAATAAAATGAGAAAAGCTTGGAGGTGACCCAATGGAACGGAGAGTATTAAGACACCTCACTCGAACCGATCGAAAGGGAAGCCAGGCAGACACAGTACCTTGTTGTGGAGGACAGCTCCGGCGGGGGCAGTTGTTCCTGGTGGTGGATGCACGTCGGGTCTTTGCCAAGAGTAGAGATGATCTCGTCGTCGAAGAAAAGTGAAGTCCGGTGCACCACCAGGGAAGAGACCAGCCGCGGAGTGCTCCGTCACAAGGCACCACCTTTTGGTCGCGGTACAGGGGTAGTGGCTATCCGGTTGCCGAGGTGCTCTGCACGGGCAATTCGACCACTGCGTCCTGAGGCGAATAAAAAGCAAAGGGGACTGGTTGTTCCCACCAGTCAGGGGAAGAGACTCTCCGGTAGGGAGATCTCCTCTGTCGTCGGGAAGTAGTGAGTCGGTTCCGCAGGGCTCCACCGGAGGTGTCGTAGTGCAGGTCGGCTCAGCGTTACCCTCATCGGATTTTTAGGTCCTGTGCGACTTCTGAAGATCCAGTCCCAAAAGCCCTGCTTTTATGCAGAAAACCCCCATTCATTCAGCCTAGCTGTCAATCAACACATGCTAGGTGGTGAGTGGGAAGGCTCACCACTTGGGCCAATCACTCCAGAGTGCGACCGGAGTTGCCAAGGCAACTCGGTCCAGGGTGCCTAAACCCCCTCCCACACCCCTGTGGTAACCCAGACAGAATGGCACCACTTTGGAGGGTCTCTGTACAGAGCCCGCCAAAAGTGGAACAAAGGGCTCGACCTTTGGTTTAGGAGTCACAGAGACGAACACAGACGCCATTTTACAAACTGAGTTCTGGCAGAAAATACCATCCGATAAACTTATTTAAGATAAGTAGATTGGTGGTATGTTAGAGATTAACGAGAAAAAGTATCAATCTCCAACAATGGGACGAATCCCATAGGGTTATGTTCGGGGTCGAACATAACAAGTAGTTTCCACTGCCACCAGCCAAAACCCAACGAGGGGGGACGGGACAGTGCCCCCTCGAGTAACAGATCCAGGAGTAATCGAATTACCCCTACTAGTACATCCACAATAAGATGGTTTGTACTAGTTCTGTTAGTAAATTTAGGTCTCGTAAAGCCAATGGTGACTTTACATGCCCGGGGAGACAGTAGTCAGTCCCCAGGTATGGAGTCTATGGTGGAGGTCCGCTAGGACACCCCGGTGTTACGGCACGTAGGGTGCGGTGTAACACACATAGAAAAACATATGAGACCCTATGGAGTAAAAGACCCCATAGCCCATCGAACACATTGACATTTCAAAGGAATTACACACATACATGTCCAAGAGTGGGAGAAAAAGAGTCTCACTCTTGGCAGGATGGAAAAAACAAACTCCAGAAATCCAGCAAAGCTGCTGGGGGACTCACTAGGTTAGGAAATTCAGCCTAAACAGAGAATTCTTCCTAACACTCTGCACTGCTGGGGGGAGGGGGTGATCGGAGACATGTGTTGGTGATCAGTAGTGCAAGGTGACATGTGGGTTGGCTGTTGGGCATGGCCATGGTGGATGGGTTGCCTGTGGGACATGAGCAGGGGTACAGGGTAGTACCCTGTGGTGTGGGCTGCCTGCAGGGGCCGTGGAGGGTGTAGAGGGAACACCTGGGAGGACCCACATGGCCAAATCACGTGTAGCATTCCCCAGCACCACCGAAATACACGTACCCTGCTGAAATTGTGTGTGAATCTTCCCGCGCACCTCGGAATACACGTACCCAGGCCAATCGCGTGTGGAACTTCCCGCACACCCCGAAGTACACATACCCAGGCCAATCGCGTGTGGAACTTCCCGCGCACCCCGAAGTACACCTACCCAGGCCAATCGCGTGTGGAACTTCCCGCGCACCCCGTAGTACACGTACCCAGGCTAATCGCGTGTGGAACTTCCCGCGCACCCCGAAGTAGACGTACCCAGGCCAATCGCGTGTGGAACTTCCCACGCACCCAAGTACATGCGCACACGCTATTTTTCACACAGCAGGTGTCCGTGTTTGTCGGTGCCCCTTTGCACCTCATTTGTCCTAGAGGGCCACTGTATGGCCCATTCATCAAGGCTGTATATGGGTGCTTTTTGTTAGCGCACATTTTGGCGCACATTTTTTTCAGTCGCAGGGGTGCTACCGCCTGCTTTCTTGTGACATACTTGTTTGGCCCTGTGCGCGTCTTTGACCGTGCGCTGGTTTGCCCTTTTCGATTCCATGAATACGGGTTGTAGGCGAGCATGTGGGCGTTCCGCGCACTTGCCTCCTGTACTTCCCCCGTGACGCCCATATTTTCACGCGTTGTTCTCCATTCCGAGTGTTACGCCCCGTGTTCCACCTACTTTTGTGATGTGCGCCGTGCTATGTGCGATTTCGCAGTGGCCGTGGCGCACGCTGTTGGATGACCTGTGCGCCGGCGTGCGCGGTGCACATTTTTAGCGCACATCCAATGTTTTTCTAGCGCACGTACTTCCATGAATCGATGTGCGCTGGTTTCCCTGCGATTTTCACACTTGCACTGCGATTTTCACACTTTTACTGCGATTCGCACGTTTTGGCACCTCTGCGCAGTAATTTTCGGCACACATTATTTCCATGAATCGACCCCTCAATTGGTATATCCCTCTAATCTAAGTCATCATCCTTAAGTGCAGACACCACTAAGGGAGCTAAGTTAGTTTTCGTAGTGCCTGAGACCGTGCAAAAGGCGTGGTGCACATTATAAATCCAAGTAACATAGTATAAAATAGCACCAGAGTTACTCAGAATAACATAACATAGCACACCATAACATAACATCAGTTCATTATGGAATAGGATCTAAAGGGGACAGCCACTTTCTACGAGGACCTAAAGAAAAGCTGAAAAGGCAAGACATACCCAAGCATCAAACTACTAGAAACATGTGTTTAGCAAGTGCAAGTTTGCAGAAGGACTAATTTCAATCGACACACAGACCTCACCATACTGCTCTACTGATAAATGATGCCAGCCCAAATGTTGACTAATCACACTTTGTACAGAGCCCCACTGCTCTCGAGCTAGGTCTGCGTTTTAATCAATAAAATAAATACAAATATTTGTATTAAACTCTCAAAATCTGCATACACTTTCACTGGTTGCCCCACATGCCCAATGAACCAATGGATATAAACAGCATTGTACATGTACTGAAATGTGGACATTAGCCTTCTGCCTGTGTGTGAAATCAGTGTAATTAGCCACTTGCTGTTGGCGTGTTGTGGACACCATCTATAAATATTCTGTAATAACACCCCTGGGCATCGATAGCTGTTTTGTCATATGAGCAACAATCCTTTAATTCAGGATTGATTTATTTTTTAAATGTCATGGGTGGCCCGTCCATAGTGGGTGATAGGGCATTGACCTCTCGTATCATCAACTATCATGTAGGAGCCGCTCAATCCCAGTATAAACAACAAACGCTCTCTCAATGGCCATAGTTTCCCTTTGACAATTCTGTTTCCCAGCGTGCATGTCCAGTGGTGTCGAGAGGAATCAAAGTTATGCGGGTGGGGTGGCTTGGAGTGCACAAAAGTATGCTTTCCCAAACTGATGCAGGCCCCACACCTGGCACCCTGCCTCGGCCCCACACCTGGCACCCTGCCTCCCCTCCACCAGAGCCCAGGCCTCACACTTCGCATCCTGCCTCCCTATCACCAGAACCCAGGCCCCCTCCCTGGCATTCTGCCTCCTCACCATCAGAGCCCAGGCCCCATACCTGGCATACTTTCATCCTACCACCAAGAGCATATGCCCCATACCTGGTATTCTGCACCTCCACCACCCATAGCCCAGCACCCATACCTACTATCCTGCCTCCCCTCCACCAGACCCCATGCCTCATGCCTGGCATCCTGCCTCCCTACCACCAGAAGTCAGGCCCCATACATGGCATTCTGCCTCCACACCATCAGAACCCAAGCACTGTACATGGCATCCTGCCATAGCCCAGATCCCTTCCCTGACATCCTTCTACCCCACCATGCAGAGCCCAATCCCCTGGAATCCTGATTCCCCAGAGCCCAGGCCCCATACCTGGAATCCTTTCACCCTAACACCCAGAGCATATGCCCCATACCTGATATTCTGTATCTCCACCACCAGAGCCCAGGATCCACACCTGGTATATTTTATCCCCCCATTGCCCTGGGCCCAGGCCCCATACCTGTCACTGTAACTCCCCACTGCTATAGCCCAGTCCTCATACCTAGCATCCTGCCTCCTCAACAGCCGGAGGCCAGAACCCAGGCCCCATACCTGGCATCCTGTCGCCCCACCACCAGAGCCCAAGTCCCATACCAGGCCTACTTCTCCCCAACACCTAGAACTCATTCCCTATATCAGGCAGCGTACCTTATCACAGCCCAAGCCCCATACTTGGCATCCTGCCTTCTCAACAACCAGAGATCAGAATGCAAGCTGAATACCTAGCATCCTGCCTCCCAACCACCAAAGTCCATGTCCGTACATGGCAACCTGCCTCCCAACCAACATAGCCCAGGCCCCATATCTGCCTTTCTGCTGCCGACCACCAGAACCCAAGCCCCATACCTGTAATACTACCTGTTCAATAGCCAGAGCCAGAACACAAGCCCCAAACCTGGAATCCTTCCCACAATACCAGAGCCCAAGCCCGAAAATAATGTTTTCCATTGAGATAAGCAAACACTTGACTTCGATTTTTCCACAGTGAAAAAGTTTACTCCCATTTCTTATTAGGTGGTTTGTAGAAGAGCAGTTGCATGCCTCTGCAGGAAATCCTACCCCCCTTCCTCCTATATGTTGGAAGTCTGAGATTATACCATGTTTTACACCAGCAGTTGTGCCACTACTGCAGTGTCTATTCGAAAGAAGATACCCATTGAGACAACCTTATCAAATGTATGCACAAAGAAACTACAATCTGAGGGAGGAACTCCCTGAAGGAATATGAAAAAGAGCAAAGAGAGAAGTTAGTTATGTCACAATAGACATGTGCGACATCCCGAGATGTTGACTGAAGAGGATGCATAAATCTTACAGAACCTAATGCCGAAGTAAGGAATTGAGTAAACGTTCACATGCGAGAAGATTGCACGAGTACGAAGTGCTGCAGAGAATCAACCGTTCAATAATTGTACAGATGCTGAAATGCAATGTAGATTAAGTCATCATAGAAGCTGGCTATACATAGTAAATAGAATGCAGGTGAAGTCGCCATTGTATAGAAGCTGGACATAGGTGTCATGAATTTAGTAAACCAGGACCCATGAAGAGAAAAGACCAAAATTGTGAAGCATGAAAGAATAAGCTCAAATCATGGAGCTGCATGGCAAGGCTGTTTGGCCTGGTATCAAAACTCAAGCAGCCAAGGTCAGTTATCTATTCTTGAAAGCAGTGAACATGCGAAGGATGAATCATCTCTTGTTGAGGTGCAAAGAAAGAACACTGAGAGTGACACATTTTGTTTGAAACATTTAAAAACCTGCAAAATGGACCAAAAAGTGGTCTCCTATCACGTGAGTGAAGGATGAAAATAGAGTTGAACTTGAAGTCCTAGAACAAGGATAGTGAGTTCCTGCACTCCCATGTATTCCCAGAGACAAGGATACTTTGCAAGGCCAAGTTCAAAGACAATCTTCATGGCAGAAGCCATGGGCAATGAGAGATGTTGGGCTAACTGGGTGGTGAAGTACAGTCAGGTCCACCTCCTTGCTCCTGTGTCTGAGATTACGCGCTGCTAAGTGAACCAAAGGTTTGAGACATGGCACAAGTGTGCCAACGAATTGTAGAGGTCTGTATAACGAAGGACCTTGTAGTTTGAAGACCAATTGAAAACTGTCCTTAATGATTGTGAAGATGACATGTTTAAGAGGTAGGCATATATTGTCCACTTGACAGTGGGCAGCCAATTGCAATCCTAACTTCTATAGAAAGTATACTTAGATGTTCGCCTTAAACCAATTACAATCCAATGTAGGTTTTTCATTATTTGCATACCAACCAAAGAGATTCCCTAAATAGCACACTAACATATCACATTTACCCAAATACAGCTCCTCATGCCCCTGCAACACCACAACAGCACAGACCATAATCACACAAATAATTTTCATTACCAACCTGGAGCACACATTAACCACTGCTCCAGACAACTCACACAATATATAAAATGTGCACACCACAGAGAACCTTACCTTTTCAGATCATGTACACGTCAACAGGCTCTGCTGAGGTCAGTCCACTATACATGAAGAGATTATATTATTTGCCCAGAATCACCCACTTTGGTTAAACAGTAAAACTGAGATGTTAAACCAATCTACACTTTAGGCATTTGAACACATAACTTTCAACCTCAATTTCCTACAGATGTGTACATTTCGTATTTCAAAGCCTACCATAATACTGCCTGATAGAGCAGACTGCTCAAGTTTACCATGGCCATGCGTGAGAAGGCGACCCAGTCCTGTTTATGTTTGATAGTGTGAGACATGTAGTTTTACTAAATTTCGAATGGGATAGAACAAATACTAATCCCAGAATCCAGATGGGGGACAAACCGGACTGGATGGATGTCTCATGCCTGGCCACTGGAAGCTTGAGAGTGCTGATAGTTTACTTGCAAAATACACATATCTCAAATTAAAGTAACCTTACAATATGTAGATCCATAGTGAAAAATGTTAAGCCAAAAGAATATTGTTGTAATTCTATTTTCCACATCCTGAAAAAAATTGAAGTTGCAGAATGCTAAATAATGCAAGCCTGAAAAATGCCTTCCTTTTACACAACTGTACTTTTCTCACTTTAAAGATCACTAAAAAAGGTTTTGTAGTAACGTCACTGGGAGAACGCTCACATTGGTCAAACACTTGTTGTACAACTTTGTAATAACATTTAATTATCCCTAAAAAGCAATCTGATGTTTCCATGTTAAAGTAGTAGACTTAATTACTAACTTTGAAAAGGTAAGCTTTCTTGTGTAACTTTAAATATCTTGTAAGTGTAGGTAAGCCAGCTGTTTGGAGTCTCTCAGATGGGATACACCATAAGATAAGACATAAGACAAATGAGCAATTGTGGGTCATTAAGTCAACGTTAAAGGGCAGGGCTGCATGCAGGCCAGTCAAGGAGTCTTATTCAGCTGCAAGATTTAATGGGCTTTGCTGCAATGTCAACAAGCCCGCTTTAAGCTTTAAGCGACTTGGCAACACTCCCAGGGTAGGTCTTCACCTGTCTCTGGGGAAGAGGGGCACAAAGGGGGACAACACATTTTGCAGGGGAGGCCAGCCCCCCCCTGACCCTACCCTAGTGACGCCACTTTGCATGTCCAATGAGAGAAGGGTGTTTTACTTTCCTAGCCTTTCCTGGCCCTTGTAAATGCATGCTGGGAAACTGCACCTCAGAATGTGTGTCGGGGCACTCTTGCACTTCTCTGCAAATTCAAACTGCAGGGGGACGTACTGATGGAGTGCCTTGGCTCCTGCAAACATGTTCAGGTGCCATGAAGTGTTGTATGCTTCCAGGTTCCTGTTCTTGTGTGTGGGAGCAGCAAGGTCTTCATCATGAAAGACAATATTGTGGTGAGGATAAGAATTCGGACAGGGGCTGAAGGTAAGTGCACAATTGTAGTCTGCATGTATGATTGTGTATGTTGGTATGTGTGTAAATTCATGTGTTAATACATGAGTGTGTCATGTATGTGTGGTTGGGTGCATGTGTGAATGAACAAGTGAATACTGTGAATGTGTGTGTATGAGTGAGTGACTGTGTGTCTGCATATGTTTGTTTCACCCTGGGTGCTAATTTGCCAGTGGAGTTGGGGAGGTATTATTTTTTACTGCACATTTATAATAAAGGGAGCATGATAAGTGTTATTTTGTCTCTAGAGTGGCATTTTGGTGTAGCCAGTCTAGCCATTTCTTACTGCGGCATGACATTCTTTTCTGGACAACTTTTCTAAAGCATGCATGATAATGTAATATAAAGTAAAGTGGTCTCATTTAGCACACCTTCTGACAATAATTTTGGCCCACTGCACATGACCCTATATGAAAGGAGAACATGGTGTTTTAATCAGATTATGGAAGGCAGATGTAGAAGCCTTTGATGCTGATTGATGCAGGTCGGCAGAATTACCTGGTACCTGTGTGTAGATATGAACACCTCTATGTTGTTTTTGGTTGAAAAATACTAGGTAGGTTAGCCATATGGGCAGTCCCCGGATTTTGGAGTGAACAAATTAACAGCATGGTTGTTGAAACATGGATAGGGTCTGAATCTGTTCAGTATACTAGAACTAGGAGGTAATCTGTAGGAGCATGGGAGGTGTAAGGATGCACAATTTTAATAGTGAGGACTAAGTTTAGGGATGAGGGGGTGAAGAGTGGGGGTGGAGGTATTGTCACTTCCTGGCTCTTGATGGTAGAAGGTCACTGAGATTAAATGTGTCGATGAGTGCCATGCAGGAGAGGTTTCATGATTCAGCTTAGTTTCCCGCAGATGGTAGTGGCAAGAGTTTTAAAACATGTTTGTCGTAAATTAGCCTGGGTTTCTGGTGCACACTTTTTAGTTGGTTGCTATTATTTTAATTTTCTTTCAAAGTGGTTGGTTAAAAAGTCAAGTCTTGAGAAGCTTCCTGAAAGTCAAGTGGTTCACCTCCAACAGGAGAGACATTGTTAGGGTGTTCCACAGGTGTGTTGCCAGAACTGAAAAAGAGGATCTTCCTTTGCATTTTTTGTTGAAGTTGGGGACTAGTACCAGTGCAGCATTGCTGGAACCATTTGTTCTGGAAGGAGTGTAGTGTTGAAACTTACTTCTGAAGGAGAAAGGGCCCCGCTCTGTGGTATGAACAATGGATGAGGCATTTGGTTTTGAAATGTACACTTTTGTGATGGGTAGGTACTGGAGTAAACGTAATCCAGGTGCAAAATGTTCAAATTGCTTCCTTCTGAAAAGTAGACTTGATGCTGCATTGTGAATTCTTTGAAGTTTCTTCATTGGGTAATCTCAGCATCTGAGCTAGAGGCTGTTTGCATAATCTAGTTTGATTAGTATTAGAGAAATTATGCGGATGGCCCTGTGGCTGACTGGCAAGTAAGGTAAGATGTAGCAGAGCATGCACACCTGTGAAAAACAGATTCTGATGATGACTTTGAGCTGTGGAAAAAGACTGGGGATGTTGTCCATTATTGTTCCAAGATTTCTTATCATGGTTGACTGTTTTTTTCAGGTTCCCATCTCATCAGGCCATGGGACTGAGGTGGAGTTAGAACATGTACGATTACAGAGCATCAGCTTTGGTTTGCATGGGTTGAGTTTCAATCTGTTTGTTGTCATTGATGTGTCCATCTGTGCTAGGCTTTTTTTATGTATAGGGCATTTGGTGATGAGTGGTTCAAAAATGTGTAGATAATTTGCATGTCATCCACATAGTTCTTGCCGGAGATACCAGATTTGTTGATGATGTAAAGTAGGGGTGTCATGTGGATGTTGAAATGTATAGGTCAGGGTGTTGATCCTTGGGGTACTCCGCGGGTAATTGGACAAGGCCAGGAATTGTAGGGTCCCAAGATTGTGGTTTCTGTTGTTCCCATGAGGAAGGAGATGATCCAGTGTACAGCTGATTTTTTTAATACCAATATCTTCCAGTTTTTCAGGAGTATCTTGTGACTGATGGTTTCAAAAGCAGCTGAGATGTCTAGCCGGATGAGTGCATTTTCTGAGTTTGCATCCACATTTTGTTCATTCTGTACTCCTAGAAGGTCTAAAACCATGCTGTGTCTCATTCGGGAGTTGGTTGGTTTTGATAAAGTCCCAAAGTTGATGAAATATGAATTCATTTAGAGAGGTTTCCTGATGAAAGGCATGTTTGCAATGTGCTGATGGCTAGCTCGGTCATACAGTTTTGCTCTGGGCTTTTTTTGGTAAAGTTTGGATGTATGAAGATTTCAACTTTGCTGTATCTCTTGCAGTGCTAATGGAGTCATCGAGGAGGGATAGGAAGATGGGTGCTAAGTGTGTAGATTTAAAAATAATTTGTAAAGATTGGGAGTACATGGATCCTCAGGAGATCCTGGTGGGTGGCATGAGTCAATGGTAGCTTGTAGGTCCACTGTAGACAGAAGGTGGGAAGACAATAGAGAGGAGGTAGTGGTAGGTGTTGGTGGAATTTCAGTGGCATGCGGGTGGGAGAATCCTTAATTGTCAAGGTGAATCTGGATGTCTAGGATCTTTTGGTTTAAATATGCAACAATCTTGTCACAGAGTTCTTGTGTAGGCTTAGGGGTTGCGTTACAGACAGTCAGGTTTTTGAAATCTCTGATGTAATAATGCTATACATTTCCCTTTTGGTTTGATGCTCAAATCAATGCATTTGGAGTAGTGTGCTTTAATTCCATTGAGTATTTCAGTCCCGATTGTAGGTGAATTTGCTAGTGTGTTTTTCTTCCAGATTATCTTCAGTTTCTGGTGTTCCTCTTTTAAGTAATTTAGTCTGGGGGTGAACCAGTGACTTTTTTGATTTTTTGAGAGATTTGAAAGGTTGTTTACGGGCAATGCAGACCAACGTGGAAATAATCCAGTTGTGAATGTGGTGGAGTTTTGCATTCAGTGTGGTTGTTGAAGCATCTGCGGGTATGGTAGATCTGGTTGCTTCTAGTCTTTCCAGTAGGGAGTTGATGTGTAATTCTTCCCACAATCTGGTCATGCTCAATGGTTCTTTTGAGGACCTGCGAGGCGGGGTCTCTGTAAATATTGTGAGTGGGATAGATAAGTGACCCACTCCAAGAGGTGCACTGGGGAGAAGACAGTGATTATGTTTTCATTACAAAAATTGCCATCCAGAATGTGTCTGGGACCTGGGAACCTTGACCATCTGTTTAAGGTTTAATGCAGTGAGGTTCACGCCAAGAGACTTTGTAATAGTGTTGTCTTCCTTCTCAAGACAGATGTTGAAATTTCCAAGTATAGTTAGTAGTTGCCGAACTATGACAGGATGGCGATAGAAAACTTGTGAGCAAAGTGGGGATGTAAAATGGAGGTCCGTAGATTATGAGGTAAGTAGTGTAGCTGTGGAGATATGTGGCAGGTAAGAGTGAGTGATTTGTAATCTGGGTTTTGTGAATACGAAGGAGTGTCTGTGCACCAGAGCTACCCCACCTCCTCTCCTATTGTTGCAATTAGCACAGATGATCTTAAACCCTGATAAGATACACTCCTAAATAACCAGGGTGTTATCACCTGAGAGCCAAGTTTCTAAGATGAAAAGTAAGTCTGTCTCGTTTTTGGAGGGAAGGTCAAAAATGTCAGAGCTGTGCTTGGAGGAAGAACGTGCATTGATCAGTAGGCATCTTGTGCCTTTTATTTCTGGGTTGGTTTGGCTGCTTGGACCTGTGCTGTTGGGTTGTTCAAGGTTGATTTCATTAGTTTCCCTGGGCTCCATGAAAATCTTTCATATGCAAATAGGCTTAGCAGTTCCTTCTTGGTTTCTGGCACATCTCTTAGTTCGTGCTGCATGGTTGGGTTGGATGGTGCACCCTGTCTAGTGATGAATGGAGTAACTGGTATTGCTTCTTTTGGATCAAATCCTATGGTTGGTTGATAGCTGTCGGGGTAAATTCATTACAGAATGTTAGGTCTGTGGTGGGTCATGTTTCTCAGATCAGCGCTAGTTCTTATGAATGTGGTGTAGCTGGATGCTTCAGGAGATAGCTGAAGATAAAAGCAGTCAATGGTCTCTTGAGGTGAGGTACTCGAAGCATGTAGAGTCTCAGGAAACCTGATCGGAAGGAGTAGTCATGGCTGCTTCCATATCTCTATGTGTTCTTTCTTCCTTTCTAATGCTGCTTTCTTTGTGTTTTTTATGCATCTTTGTGCCCTGTAGTTTTGTAGAATCGGAAGAGGGGAAACACTGTAGGGAGAGATGGGAGGGGCGATATTTACCTTTTGATTTCTTTCTTTGTGCCTGCATTTGTGGTTGGTTATTTTAAGGATTTCCTTATCCCTCTTAAATGATATTTAGTTGGGAGATTATGTAACTGCTCAGAGCATGTTATAGTCCTATTAGATAGTAGACTATACAGATGGGATGATTTGCCAAGGGTCATGTTATGATAAGGGTTCCTTCAGTGTAGGAGTGTATGCGGCTATGCTTACATGGTTATAATGAATCATATTAATGATAAGTATTATCACATGACTAGAATGGCATTTTTGGTACAGCCAATCCTTTCATTTATTACTGATGCAAGACCTTTTTTACTGGGCATCTTTGATAAAGCAAGCATTATACATATTAATGTGGGGCTAGACTGGCATTTCACTGCAACCTGTCTTGCCATGTTTTACTGTGGCATGACTTTTTGTACTTGGCATCTTTGATAAAGCAAGCATGAAAGGTGGTATGGCATGGGTAGACTGGCATTTTGGTACAGCCAGCCCCACTAATTTCTTACTGTGGCATTGTTGATTAACCATGCCTGATAAGTATTATTTCTTACTGTGATATACGACCAGGAAAGCATAATATGCATTAATATATTACTAGACTACCATTTTGGTGTAGAGTGTCTAGTTATAGTTTCTAACTGTGGCATGGTAGTTTTTACTGGGCATCTATGAGTAAGCAAACATGATAAATTCTATTACATGTCTAAACTAGCCTACAATGGTGCAGCCCGTTGGGACATATTTCCTATTGTGGTATGGCATTTTAATTACAAAGTCAACCGTAGTGGGTTCTCATGTGGGGATAACGGCATTCATTGAAGGGGCCAGCTTGGACTTTTTTTTTAGCATCATTACCAGCATTATACACAAAGCAAACATGAGCATGTTATTATATGGGAATACTGACATATATTGGTTAAGCCAGAATGGAAATGTCTTGTGTCAGCCAGTGTGAACATCTTCTTTACGCTAGCATGTATTGTGGTGAAAGGCATCAAGAAGAAGTGTTAGGAAATGCTTTTACACACTGTTGGTGAATTGCATCTATTGGATTTTTATCATGAATAAACCCTACCAAACTGATTACTAACTGGCTTTTTACCAAACTTTTCACAGAAAGTGTGTTGTTTAATGCACCATTTTAACCCATTATTCAAAAAATGCTGTCACAAGGAGAACACCCCGAACCCCTCCCACTCTCTTGTTGGTTTGTGCTCCCTTGTTATGCCTGATCCCTCTTGCATATTTGTGGCAAATATTTACATCTCCCAAATTGAAAGAAATCACCAGCCATCACTGTTAAAAGTCTTATGTATAATGTGAGTATGTGAAAATATAAATGCACAGTGTGCTGCCCCAATTAAGTGTTTCTAAGTTATACTGATGTCTACAATATGGTGGGACCTGAACACACACCAAAAAGTTCTGCACTCTGTTGCTCTTTTTGGTTAGGACCACAGTATTTATGATAAATCTGTATGATACATCTGATATGTATATAAGAAAACAAAGTGATATGGACTTGTTATATTGAGGGTCACTGCTTATGTGATAACATTATTAAAGAATGAGAACTTAACAGCAATAAAGGTTGAGTTATCTGTCTAAAGGGGGCATCATATTTTTGTTATATATATATATATATATATATATATATATATATATATAGTATGAATTATAGGTAACGTGGAAAAAGACTGCGCCAAATCCTTGCAGAGTAAATTTATTGCTCAAAAAGAAATTGCCCTTATAACTGATGACACGTGTTTCGGTCCTCCAAGTATGTTTTTCAAATCAGGGCTATTGATTTGTCTTAACATCATATAATCATAAAACAAATTAAAACATAGCAAAATAATCACATTGGTAGACATGTGTATATATCAAAAGTAAAACGACAAAGTGAGATTGAATAAGCATCCAAAAGAAGAGTGTAATACATAAAGCGTACATGGATGTCAGAAATAAAAAAACAGACAAAAATGGGGTGGGGAATTAGGGGGTGGAGAAAGCAGGGTTGAGATTAGGAGAGAGGTAGATACAAAGCAATTGTTAGTTGTGAAGCATTTAACAAAGTATAAGCATTATTATAATCATTTGTGTTTGTTCATATCAACAAATGTATGAAAAATGTGTTACCTTGTAGTCATGTAAGGTGCCCCCGTCACATAATGTGAAAAATGAGCTTCCATGTATTGAGCGGGTAAATCCCTTTAATTGTAAAATAGATTCATATACAAATTGTTGTATTTCTTGATTAAAGGATCTTGATAGTAAAAATATACTTGGTACTGGGTTTCAAACTCGAAAATAAATGGTGAGGAAAGGTACCCGTATTATTGGAGTGGCTGGTCTAATCGGCAAAAAGCACACAGACGCGTGCGCGAAAAATACACTTAATCATATGTGGTCCATAAAAGCGCATCTTAGCTAAACGCGTGAAAGAGTAATCGTGTGAAAGTGTTTTAGTGTGTTGACAAGTACCATTGGCTGGAAGCGCACAATCTCGTGCGCAATATGACATATTATACCGAGTAAGAGAGTCTATACAGGTGACAAAAGCAAGTTCGCGTGCGCGAAACTGCACGTATCTCAGGATGCGGCAGACCATGAAAAGTCTGACGCTCTCTTATCTGCTGTTCACAATAAAAGTGTCTGATCGCAAAGTTGCTAAGAATCTCGAGGGGGCGCCATTAAGCGTCCTCTCTGTGATTATATCCGCTGCTAAGGTAGCAAGTACCACAATCTGTCCTTCCTCCATGTCTAGTCGCGTGCTCACTGGCGGCCATATTGTAATGGAGTCGGAGTGACATAAACAAATATAGTGGATTACATTAAGTGAAATAGTACGTTTAAATAGAGGTATGCAAATTAAGTGTGTTAATGTATTCTGAATATAGGGGAAAGGGGAATAGAAATAGATTATTTGGTGTAGACATATTAATTGTTGTTGTTCTACTCTAAATCCTAAAAATAGTAAGTGGAGAGGTCTCAATGCATCATGTGAGTGAGATATTCAACATATTTACAAACACATTAGTCACAGCTAAATTATTAGATCAATTCTTATAAAAAGGACAACATTTCGTTATCTGTGTTGAGGCCAAGTACTGTGGAGTTGAATTTACTAATTATTTTCGCCTCTGTTTGTCTGAGTTTCTTTTCTCTGTCACCTCCACGTCATCCGAGGGACACTCTTTGAAGACCAATGAACCGGATATCTGCTTTATTATCCATTTCATGTTTCTCTTGCCAATGAAAAGCAAGAGGAAGTCTAGGGTCCTGGCTTCCAATTTTAGCAAGATGTTCACGCACCCTTGTCATGCGTTCCCTGATGGTGCTCCCAATGTAGACCAAATTGCATACACATATTAACGCGTAAACCACATATTTCGTCCTGCAATTTATGGGTTGTTTGATTTTTAGAATCTTGTTATTGCTGCTCTTGAAACAATCTGTTTTTTCATGTGCATGTTTGCACATGGTGCAGGTCCCACATTTCCTGAACCCATTAGTGGATTGTAACCAATTGGGTGTTCCCTCTGTTAGATACTGTAAGTCCGATGGATTTAGTTTGTTCTTTAGTGTCTGTGCTCTCTTAAAAATGATTCTGGGTTTATCGTCAATAAACTTCGAAATGTGCTCAACCAATTTCAAAAGATGCCAGTGTTTAGCCAAAATCTTTCTAACATGTTTGTGATCGTTGCCAAATTTTGTGATGAAACCTATAGTAAGTGGCTCCAAAGTCTTGTTCCTTATAGCCAGAGTTTGTTCCTGTGTTAATTGCAAACTTTTATCCAAAGCCTGGGTAACGCATTTCTTTGAATATCCTCTTGACAGAAATCTTGATTGTAACAGCCTGCATTCTTTCTCAAAGTGTTGTTTGGTCTGACAGTTTCTCTTTGCTCTTCTAAATTCTCCTGATGTTATGTTGAGAATCGTTGTTCGATGATGGCAACTGGTAGCATGTAAGATAGCGTTGACCTCCGTAGGTTTACGCAATGTGCATGTTCTGATCTGGTTCTGTTCAATATATATTGTGAGATCCAAAAAATTAATACGGTTTGCATCGCAGACACCAGTAAATTGAATACCCATTTTGTTAACATTGATTCTGTTTAGGAAGTCTGTGAACTCCAATTCTGTGCCTTTCCATAGTATCAACACGTCGTCAATATACCTTGACCAATATACAAGTTCCTTCTGATAAACATTATTCTGGTAGATAACGATATCCTCACATTGTTAAAGTTGAAGATGTTGCATTCTAAGGATAGCTCTAACATTTCCTTGATCATTGCAATTTGGTGGTACATCGAGGCTGACTCCTCCCTGAAGGTATAGTCAATCGTTTTCAAGGCCCATGAATGTTGAATCGATGTATAAAGTGCTTTCACATCCATGGTGGCTAAAAGACAGTCTTTCTCCCAGTTCCAAGATTGTAGCTTCGTGATAACATCCGTTGTGTCTTTAAGATATTCCTTTAGTTGTGTGGCCCTCTCTTTTTTTGAGGAGTATATATATATATTCAGTAAAAAAAAACTTTGTTAAAGGGACGTTATGGTTCCAAGTAAAACCAAAAAACCCCTGAAATTCGCAAGTTATGGTAAGCTAAGCAACCATAAGTCGCGCACCACCGTGCACTGCTAAGACTACACCCAGGACATCAAAGATGACATCACAAATGTCATTGATGGCATCACTGATGACATCACATATCTAGGACATTTTTTCTTGTTAACTGACATATCTAGGCTAGATGTATTTGTTCATTAACAGTCATAATATTAAATTGAAAAGGTGCTAAATATCTAGATGTTAATCTTGTAGCATGTTCTTAAAGAACTTTCCTTAGGGTTTGGTGTTAGATCTTGGTGCACATACACAGGACACACAGGGCAATAAGCACACCTCAAACACACACTTTATTTGTAAACATGAACATGAACTTTAATGTAATTGACTTTTTCTGGTGTTCTTGATTCTTTCTTCTTTAGTTTCCCTGTATGTGCCTCTAATTCGTAGCATTGTAGGTCTTAATATGCATTGTTTGTACTAACACAAGTGTGTTGTATTTCTTGATTTGTTAGCTAATTATTCCATTTCTAATAATACGGAAAACTCTGATAAAGTAGTGTTCATTATTTTACTATCCAAAACTACCAGATTAAAAATATGGTACTCTATGGTGCATGCTGCAGCCATTCCCTATGTGCATGTATGATTAGATTCCTGCACTAACAATAATAAACCAATATAATGTGTTGTTTATATGAGTACATTTTTTATACATTAAGTAGTTCATAGTAAGTCTTCCAATTAACCCCAACATCTTGTTACCAACATTATAAACACAACCCCTTGTAGGGTATTTTCATCAAAATGGATGTCATATGTGATGTCATCAGTGATGTCATCAATTACATTTGTGATGTCATCTTTTATGTCCTGAGTGTTAGTCTTAGCAGTGCACATTGGTGGTGCAAGTTATGGTTACATAGCTTACCATAAATGATGAATTTCTGTTATTTATTTCGCTTTTACTTGTAACTATAACGTCCCTTTAACAACTTTTTTTCTCTGAATTTCATGGGTTTTTAGTAGTACAACTTAACCATAATGTGCCTTTAACAAGTTTTGTTCTGTAAATTTCATAGGTTTTTTAACAGTGCTAATGTGCTACAAATTCCAAATATGATATTTAACTCCAATATATCAGCATTTTAAGCCAATCTCGAAGGTTTCATGTATAAATGTGCAATTCCCCACCTCTAAGCAACATTTTTAACACTTCTATTGACTTTCTGCAACTTTTTCGCACCATTTCCTGTTCACCAACTTTCGCAGACATCTGAAGTCACTGTGGTCCTTTAGTACAGTGTCATGTGACCAGGTGCGCAAGCAGTGTGATGATGTGTTTGCAACAGATTGGCGCTTCACAAACGGGTGTGTGCTTCACAAACATGTCAAAACTACATTATCAGCTGATTTAGTTTCAAGTTGAAATGGTACCCTTGCACAGCTCCTATACCTATTCTTACTGATTTTCAATCTGCAATCCCAGAGAAAGCAAAGGCTTGGAACAATAGTAGCACAACTACTATTTAACTTCAAAAATTACATCCCTCCATCCCTCCTCCTCAGGAGCCACCACCACTACCTGGAGGACCTCCACAACGGAAAAAGCACAATGATACACATAACAATCAACAGGACCAGGAAGGTGAGATAGAGGAAATGCATATCTCTAGCACCCATAGATAATCATGGGTGTGGCAGTTATTTATCACCATTGGGGATGTACCGAAGGCAAAGGCTACAAAGGTTAAATGAGTGCAACATTGTACGTAGTTGAGCCATGGACAACCTGGGCAGTATTCCTACGTGACCACCTCTGTGCGATTCCACACCAAATCCAGCCACCGGGATGCTCTCAGAAAGGTTTTTCCTTTCTCAGGAGGTAGTAGACTATCTTCCTCTACCTCATCTTCCTAAACCGCTACTGCCACCACACAGGCCACTCCTGTGGTGAAGAAGATCGGACCAGCTACCTTGCAAGCCATAAAAGAGGCTGTTGATCCATATCTTTCCAAGACAATAGTACTCTGTATATACCACAACACAACACTCTGAAGGAGGGAGCAGTTCCAAAGTGCTTTTGAGACTGTAATGAAGGTGCAGGAGAAACACTGCCCCCACCTTACAATTGACGCAAGCCCAACATCATGCCCTATGCACCTGCCCCTCCTTATCTGTGGTTGGTGCCCCTTTTCTTATTTGCCTCCCCAACCTTAATTCCTGGCTTCTCGTTTGGAAAATAAAATACTAAATTGAAAAACACAAACAAAGGTTTTTTTAGGAACCACTTTTCACAGTTAAAAAATAGAACTAAATAAAATAATCTTATAGACTCCATCTACTTTACATTTCCCAATGAACTAGCTAGACTCAATAAGATTCTCCAACATTTCCATTAGTAGTTTGTGTTATGCTAATGGGTATAATGGACCATTGTGCACTAGAGAGAAATGGTAAACAACAGAAACAATGTTGGTCCCAAATACATTTCTCTAGCATACAATGAGGACCATAATCCATGTACCTTTATAACTATCTGTCGTATACACAGTCAACCTTACCAGGCCATGCATGATTAAAACACTGGATGGCATGTGCACACCATCGCACCGGACAACCCTTCTAACCTTTTTACTTTTATATTTCTAACACTCCCTCATTGCCTACTTTCAAACAGTCACACATTCATCATTTCCAAAAACTCTACATATTAACCTATCCACATACTAAACCTCCACACATCAATTGCCAATTAACGGTTCCATGTGATATTTTCGCTGCAAAAATATCGCAATGCAAAAATATCGCCATATTTTTGTGGCGAAAATAACACATGGACCCTGCGGGGGACACCCCCACAACCCCTGCATCATTATTTTTATGTGCGCGGGACACCCCCGCAACCCCGCACCTAAAATTTTCACCACCAAAAATATCGCTTATGGCCGTTCCCGACGACCATATGTACGGCGATATTTTTGCTGGCGAAAATATTACCTGATACCCAATTAACACATACACATATGCATTGTTCAGTGAGAGAAGTATGTACATAGAAAGGGCAGTATGAATGGGCAAGTGCTCATTGGATCCCAGAAGGGAAGTGCCAAGGGATTCCAAGGTGGGAAGCCACTGGCTAACTGCTGGGGCAGAGCAGTGGCAAGGGTGGGGTGAATCTTAACCGTAACATCCCTTTAGTAAAGATGTTATGTCAATTTAATAGTTTTTTTATGAATGAAAATATGTAATATATATGAAACAACTATAAAACTCAGTTAACACATATCTTTTGCAACTCATATGTATTTCAATTGCATAAGGCTCAACCACGAACCCAGCTCCACCAAACCACCCTTATTATTCACTGCATCCTAGCTCGGTGTCCACAATACCCTAATAATGTGACCACTGGCCAGTGCTGATGGCTTACAGCCATGGCTAGTCTCCAAATCCATGGGGTATGGCTTTGCGGGCCATGCAACATACCCCAATAAGCAAATCAGAGTACACATTTGCATTTGCTGAGGGCCAGGCCCACTACCCAGACACCTAATTGATATCAATTTTTCCACTTACATTTTGACACTTTGGAAAAATAAGACACAAGACAGATTGCCAAAACCTTCTTTTGGTCTTTGCTGATGATCATCACGCAAGTTTGTTGTAATAACTGGCACATTTCTGGGGTTTTTAGGTCACAAAATGGGAGTAAGTATGCCCACTTCATTAATTGCACTACATACCATGACACTTCAAATGCATGAAATCCAAGATTTTAAGCCAATCCACAATGCTCAGAATAGACCTTCAGTCAATGGATCAAAAAAAAACCCAAAATCCATACACTCTGCCATCTCAAAGACATAGCAATAGCCATTTTCAGTGCTCTCATCAAGTAAAACTCCTGCTACCCTATCATCCGTAACACCACAGCCAGGAAACCTGATTGGCTGATTCCCCTATGTCCGTGGACATCCACGACTGTCTGCGGTCTCTGCTGTCCCCTTTCCATGCCAGGCATCCTCGAAAGAGCCGGATGTTGCACAAGTATTTTTTTCAAATCTTTTACAAATATATACTTATACAGGGTTCCTGACACTTACCCTGTAAACAGCTTCTCAATAAGCATATTCTCTTTTTTAACCACTCTAGCAATTGCCAGCCATGCATTGCAGCATTTAGCACCTCCTCACATCAAGTAGCAAATGCTTACAATGCTGTGCATTTAGAAATATTTCTATTTAGGAGAACTTTCATGAAAGTTAAAGCAGATTTATATGTGCATTTATAGCAGTACAGTGTGTAATGTGCTATCTAAAACAAAAAAAAACAGATACAAAAATGTGGAAAGTTTTTAAGTGGCAATAGGTATGTGGAAGTTTGATATGTTGGCAATGTATGCATACCTGCCAACATAACCCATTCCAATCTGTGGGTCTTTATTAAGTCTTCATTTTTTTCTTTGCATTCTTTGACTTGTAACTCCATGTTTGCCATTATAAAACTTGGATTACAAGTCCCAGAATGCAAAGAGAAAACAGGACTGGACTCAAAGATTCAAAAGTGTGACATTTATAATAGATGAGAAATATGAAATGCTGTAAGTTTAAAAAAAAATTAGGAGCTTTTTCATAAAAGGAAAAAATGTGAACGTGCATTTATAGCAGTACTTTGTGTAACTTTTTTCTAAAATAAAGAAAAAACAGATGAACAAGATTGATACACCATTTTTAAGTGGTACTTGGTATTTAGAAGTCTAATATGTTGGTAGTACATGTTTACTTCCTAACATAACCCATTCCAATCTGTAAATGCTTATCCAGTCCTGTTTTTTTCTCTGAAATCTGGACTACAAGTCTCAGAACACAAACAAAAAAAGCTAGCACTGCATAAGCACCTACAGATTGGAATGGATGATGTTGGCAAGTATGCATCTACCTCCGAAATATTAAACCTACACAGAGCCAAGTATCTCTTGGGAAGAAAACCTTCACAGCAGTAGGTATATTAAACCACACTGGTGCCACAACCACTTCAGGGCACTAGACTTCATATGTTAAAAAAAGAAGTGGTTGGTTTGAATGTAACCACAGCTCTGTTACTCCAAATCATTACCAGCAAATCTAACAAATGCCTAATTAATATTGCTTCAACCCAAATGTTCTCACTAAACTGTAGTACAATTACAATATACAGTTAGAATACACCAACATGTATCTACCTATGTCCATAATACTACAATAGTACTTTTAAATGGCAGGATAGATAGAATATGCCAGCAGGTATACAACTACTTAGAAAAATACCTTAAGCACTGTCCTCAATTGTACTACAATCATCAATATCACATACTTTATATTCCCCTACAGTACCTATAATTACTATACACGTATTAGTATAATGACCATGCCCCCAAGAATGTGGAAACTGGCCACAACCACCACACTTTAATTAAACCATGTAACAAGTAAGTAACAAAACTCACCCTCAACCCCCTGTCGTTGAATGATGCCCACAGACAGCAAAAATGACTGCACAGAGCTCAGCGCATGCACACCCCTTTTCCACCTATTAAACAGCCCCATATAATCTTTATTCCACAGCCCAACCCTTTCCAGACCCTCTTTCGGTCACCAAATAATCAAAATATGTTTTCCAGACCTTTTTCCCCACCGTGCTAGTCTGCTGTCAGCAAATCCAACATGTCGGCCATTAAAAAAAATATGACGCACCTCATGTTTTTCACCATCCAATCAGCCGACATGTCCGATGTTCGCGGACATCAAGCTGCACCCTGATGGGTCCACGGGGCGTCCGCAGACCAAATAACTACTGGATGGATTTACACCAAATTTACAAACACACGCTTTTGAGACCAAGCCGCCACTCCTGGCGCACATTTGGTGAAAATCCATCTAGCAGTTAGGGCTGTAGGCGAGAGCACATTTTTCTTGCATTGCATCTATGGGGAAAACCACACATTTTAGGATCATCTATAACTTTTCCCCCTGTCAGACTTAGCAGGTTGCTTAATTTACCATAACTGGTGAATTTCTGGTGGGTTTCTGTTTTATTTGTTGCCATAATGTCCCTTTAACAAAGTTGTTTCACTGAATTGTATAGGTTTTTATTAGTGAAACTAAACCATAATGTCACTTTAACAAAGTATTTTCACTAAATTTCATAGGTTTTTATTAGTGCAACTTAACCATAATGTCCCTTTATTAACAATTGTTTTGTGAATTTTATGTTTTTATGATTGAAAATATTTCATGATTTTACATCATTGTACATAAGTTATTAATAATTACTCTTTTAACATATATCAAAGAACAGTAAACTGCCTTTAGGAAACATATTTTTTGCAACGCATACTGATTTGTGTCGTTATCAGCAGTGCATGCTGGGGATGCAAGTCATGGTTCAATTGCCTATGGCATGAGGCTCAACCATGACCCCACCAAAGCACTCATGTTATCCATTCACCTAACCTGCATCCTTGTTCAGTGACGACTATACACTCATAATGTGACCAATGGGCAATAATCATGGCTTGCAGCCATGGCCAGTCTCCACAATCCATTGGGCATGGGCATGGGCTTAG
This sequence comes from Ambystoma mexicanum, assembly GCF_040938575.1. NCBI lineage: Eukaryota > Metazoa > Chordata > Amphibia > Caudata > Ambystomatidae > Ambystoma > Ambystoma mexicanum. Next base: position 629,076,108 of record NC_090937.1, read on the forward strand.
ACCATACCACATTCTCTAATAGGCGAATCAGAGCAGACGTCTGTTCTTGCCGAGGGCCAGGCCCACTGTCCAGGCAGCAAAGTTATATCAATACTTTTGCACTTACTTATTGACACTTTCAAAAAAGTTAAACACAGAACAGATTTGCAAAAGCATGCTTTCAGGTTTTTGCTCATGCTCCTCGCGCAGGTTTGCTGCAATCCTGTCCAGCACTGCTGGGTGCAGCCACAAGCAGAATTTATTTCCCCATTTAAACATAGGGCTTCGGCCATGCCACTTGTCCGAATAAGCAAATCAGAGTAGGCATTCATCCTTGCCGGGGGCCAGGTCCTCTGTCCATGCACCAAAGTTATGGCATTAGTTTTTGTACTTATATTTTGACACTTGAAAAATAAAACATACGACAGATATGCAAAAGCAGGCTTTCAAGTCCTTGCAGATAATCCTTGTGAATGTTTGTTGTAATCCAGTCCAACACTTCAGGCTGTAACCAGTGGACCCATATGCCGGCGGAGTGGTAACATGACCTGTGTGACAATGCGCCCCATGCTTTCCCCACCAGGTAGTACGCAAGACATTGGGTAAGTGTTGGCAATAAAAGGCCGTGGGATTTTAATGCACAGTTATGGTCATAAAAAACATCATCATAATAACAGTAACCATGATATGCTGTTTTTTTGGGCATTGGGTCCCGAGGTTACCCCCTCTGCACCATGCTCCCATTCTTGTCCCACGACAGTGTGGTCACCGTACAGTGACCTGCCTTCTTTCTCTTTCTTCTTGTCCTTTTTCTTAGGGCGGGAGGGTTCTGGGAAAAAGAAGAGACTCTGAGTGCACAGAATCGCTTTGGTTTGGGTCCCTGTGCAGGGACCACAAACTGGTTTGTTTTCTGCTGCAACAGCTCCTTATATAGGACCCAGGGGTTGTCCCCTGGGTCATTCTGTGTGGTGGGGGGGCTGTTGTGCCAGCCCCTTGGCCAGCTGATGCCAACAACAAATTGCACCTTATGGTGCCTGAGACTTGCTCCCTGCCTACTTCCTGTTTTTGGGGGCCCTGATGCCTTGCATCCCTGTGGGTGGAGGGCAAGGTGCTAATTAACACCTTTCCATTCCCTCTGTGTTTCCTGATTCTGAGACTGCGCCTCACCTTTGTAGTTTGGTGGGTGAGAGAGGGAGCGCTGGCCCATTTGTTGGGCTGCTGTTCCTCCTCTCCCCGGCCTGGCTGCCATGGGGCACCGATTGCCAGGCCCCGCCTGGTGCCTGCGGCGTTGCCCATAACCAGTGGACCCATATGTCGGCGGAGTGGTAACATGACCTGGGTGACAATGCACCCCATGCTTCTCCCCCCCATGTAGTACGCAAGACATTGGGTACGTGTTATAAAAGGCTGTGGGATTTTATTGCACAGTTATGGTCATAACAAACATCATAATTACAGTAACCATGATATGCTGTACTTTTGGGCATCGGGTCCTGTGGTTACCCCCTCTGGCCCGTGCCGCCACAACCTGGATGGGTTACCGGCTATTCAGGTTCCCCCAAAAGTTGTTGCTCGTATTTTCCTAGTGGAATTGTCTGTTCCCATTAGTTTGGGCTAGTGCTTTGACCGTGCCTGGTACTGGCCCCTGTAAGGGTTTTGTCATTGCCTGGTCTTATTATTAAAGGGAAAAGGAAGGTACTTGGTTATTTATAACACACTTAATACCCAGAAGTTTCTAAGTGCGAACCCCAGGGATTGAACCTGTGTTGCTCAGTGTCATCTTGCTTGCAAAATGAGCACATTGACCCTGATCTATCCTTCCGTGTGCTAATGCTGCAAAAGGCCTTCTCCCGCTATTTGCCCGCCCATTGCTGGCTTGTAGTTGTGTGTGGCCCAACGGCTTGTGTTGGCCTCTAGTCTGCTGTCAGCAAATCCAACATGTCGGCCATTAAAAAAAATATGACGCACCTCATGTTTTTCACCATCCAATCAGCCGACATGTCCGATGTTCGCGGACATCAAGCTGCACCCTGATGGGTCCAGGGGGCGTCCGCAGACCAAATAACTACTGGATGGATTTACACCAAATTTACAAACGCACGCTTTTGAGACCAAGCCGCCACTCCTGGCGCACATTTGGTGAAAATCCATCTAGCAGTTAGGGCTGTAGGCGAGAGCACATTTTTCTTGCATTGCATCTATGGGGAAAACCACACATTTTAGGATCATCTATAACTTTTCCCCCCTGTCAGACTTAGCAGGTTGCTTAATTTACCATAACTGGTGAATTTCTGGTGGGTTTCTGTTTTATTTGTTGCCATAATGTCCCTTTAACAAAGTTGTTTCACTGAATTGTATAGGTTTTTATTAGTGAAACTAAACCATAATGTCACTTTAACAAAGTATTTTCACTAAATTTCATAGGTTTTTATTAGTGCAACTTAACCATAATGTCCCTTTATTAACAATTGTTTTGTGAATTTTATGTTTTTATGATTGAAAATATTTCATGATTTTACATCATTGTACATAAGTTATTAATAATTACTCTTTTAACATATATCAAAGAACAGTAAACTGCCTTTAGGAAACATATTTTTTGCAACGCATACTGATTTGTGTCGTTATCAGCAGTGCATGCTGGGGATGCAAGTCATGGTTCAATTGCCTATGGCATGAGGCTCAACCATGACCCCACCAAAGCACTCATGTTATCCATTCACCTAACCTGCATCCTTGTTCAGTGACGACTATACACTCATAATGTGACCAATGGGCAATAATCATGGCTTGCAGCCATGGCCAGTCTCCACAATCCATTGGGCATGGGCATGGGCTTAGACCATACCACATTCTCTAATAGGCGAATCAGAGCAGACGTCTGTTCTTGCCGAGGGCCAGGCCCACTGTCCAGGCAGCAAAGTTATATCAATACTTTTGCACTTACTTATTGACACTTTCAAAAAAGTTAAACACAGAACAGATTTGCAAAAGCATGCTTTCAGGTTTTTGCTCATGCTCCTCGCGCAGGTTTGCTGCAATCCTGTCCAGCACTGCTGGGTGCAGCCACAAGCAGAATTTATTTCCCCATTTAAACATAGGGCTTCGGCCATGCCACTTGTCCGAATAAGCAAATCAGAGTAGGCATTCATCCTTGCCGGGGGCCAGGTCCTCTGTCCATGCACCAAAGTTATGGCATTAGTTTTTGTACTTATATTTTGACACTTGAAAAATAAAACATACGACAGATATGCAAAAGCAGGCTTTCAAGTCCTTGCAGATAATCCTTGTGAATGTTTGTTGTAATCCAGTCCAACACTTCAGGCTGTAACCAGTGGACCCATATGCCGGCGGAGTGGTAACATGACCTGTGTGACAATGCGCCCATGCTTTCCCCACCAGGTAGTACGCAAGACATTTGGTAAGTGTTGGCAATAAAAGGCCGTGGGATTTTATTGCACAGTTATGGTCATAACAAACATCATCATAATAACAGTAACCATGATATGCTGTTTTTTTGGGCATTGGGTCCCGAGGTTACCCCCTCTGCACCATGCTCCCATTCTTGTCCCACGACAGTGTGGTCACCGTACAGTGACCTGCCTTCTTTCTCTTTCTTCTTGTCCTTTTTCTTAGGGCGGGAGGGTTCTGGGAAAAAGAAGAGACTCTGAGTGCACAGAGTCGCTTTGGTTTGGGTCCCTGTGCAGGGACCACAAACTGGTTTGTTTTCTGCTGCAACAGCTCCTTATATAGGACCCAGGGGTTGTCCCCTGGGTCATTCTGTGTGGTGGGGGGGCTGTTGTGCCAGCCCCTTGGCCAGCTGATGCCAACAACAAATTGCACCTTATGGTGCCTGAGACTTGCTCCCTGCCTACTTCCTGTCTTTGGGGGCCCTGATGCCTTGCATCCCTGTGGGTGGAGGGCAAGGTGCTAATTAACACCTTTCCATTCCCTCTGTGTTTCCTGATTCTGAGACTGCGCCTCACCTTTGTAGTTTGGTGGGTGAGAGAGGGAGCGCTGGCCCATTTGTTGGGCTGCTGTTCCCCCTCTCCCCGGCCTGGCTGCCATGGGGCACCGATTGCCAGGCCCCGCCTGGTGCCTGCGGCGTTGCCCATAACCAGTGGACCCATATGTCGGCGGAGTGGTAACATGACCTGGGTGACAATGCACCCCATGCTTCTCCCCCCCATGTAGTACGCAAGACATTGGGTACGTGTTATAAAAGGCTGTGGGATTTTATTGCACAGTTATGGTCATAACAAACATCATAATTACAGTAACCATGATATGCTGTACTTTTGGGCATCGGGTCCTGTGGTTACCCCCTCTGGCCCGTGCCGCCACAACCTGGATGGGTTACCGGCTATTCAGGTTCCCCCAAAAGTTGTTGCTCGTTTTTTCCTAGTGGAATTGTCTGTTCCCATTAGTTTGGGCTAGTGCTTTGACCGTGCCTGGTACTGGCCCCTGTAAGGGTTTTGTCATTGCCTGGTCTTATTATTAATGGGAAAAGGAAGGTACTTGGTTATTTATAACACACTTAATACCCAGAAGTTTCTAAGTGCGAACCCCAGGGATTGAACCTGTGTTGCTCAGTGTCATCTTGCTTGCAAAATGAGCACATTGACCCTGATCTATCCTTCCGTGTGCTAATGCTGCAAAAGGCCTTCTCCCGCTATTTGCCCGCCCATTGCTGGCTTGTAGTTGTGTGTGGCCCAACGGCTTGTGTTGGCCTCTTATTTCCCCTTGTACGGCTGTCTGAGTTTGTTTCTTTTTAGTAAAACAATGAAAACCCGGTTGTTTAAGAAAATTAGACCTTGGCTACCCCTTGGGTGGGATGGTTCCTGCTCGACCGCTCGTGGTCTTAACAGGTTATAGGCCCCCATCTGTTCATCTACTTGCCGCAGTACTTACGTCTAGCCTTCTGGCCTGTCTGTGTGTTTTGCTTTATTACTTTGGTTCCCGCCTTGTGTTAGTGTTTGCGCCTGTTCCTGTGGAGCACCCGTGCTACCCCTGCTTGAGAGTGTTGCTCATTTATCCGAATCATTACGGTTATTCTGCTATCAGCTGCTTTCTGGCCCCGGCATTGTGGCGTTGGCCTGTTTATCTATTTCAAACCTTGTTGGTTTTAAATGCTTTTAGAGGTTTTGGCCGGGCCCTTTATGGTGTTGGCCTGTTTGTCTGTGCTGCGTGTTGTTTTTTCACTCGAGGTGGATTGTGAACAAAAATTGGGGAGCCCTGGAAGTAATTGTACACATTGGGCCCTGGAACATATTTCAAGCAAACCAATAAACCTTTTTCTTAAATGATTGAAGTACCTCCCCCCGAGGTGTGGTAACCTGTTGTGGAACTTCCAGGGTTTCCTATGGGACGGTCCACTCCTGTTTTTCTCTTGTTTGTTAAAAAAATGTTTTGTACCTGCATTCAGGTTCAGTGCTATGTTGTAGCTCCTTGGCCCCCAGCCCTTGGGTGTTTTGGCCTGTTATATTGTGCTTTGTGGTGCTTTTCCCTACTGCTTATTAATTTTGTCAAACCTGTTTTCAGGTTCTGTGCTACTTGTGGCATTCTGTCCCCCGGCCCTTGGGCGTTGGCCTTTTGTGCTGTGTGGTGTTTATTCCCCCACTGCTTATTATTTCTGTAGAAACTGTTTTCCGGTTTGGTGCTGCTTGTAGCTCTCTGGCCCTGGCCCTCGGGCGTTAGCCTGTTATATTGTGCTGTGTGGTGTTTTTCTCGACTACTTATTAATTTGTCGAACCTGTTTTCTGATTTTGGGCTACGTATAGCTTTCTGGCCCCGGCCCTCGGGCATTGGCTTGTTGTATTGAGGTGAGTGGGTTTTATTCCCCACTGCTTATTATCTTTGTAGAACCTGTTTTCAGGTTCAGTGCTACTTGCAGCTTTCTGGCCCCCGCCCTCGGTTGTTAGACTTTTGTTTGCTTTATTTCTTGCTCGTATTTACTTCTGAGTATAATTGCTGCCTTGTGGGCTGTGTCGCCCTATTCACCAGTATCCTGATGTACTATCTGCCCGACTAGTGATTTTCCATAAGTGCTGTGGCCTCTCATTGTGTTACAACTTACATTTTATTCTTGTATATGTTCCAAGCCCCTTTTGTATTGCCCCTCTTTTCTGTACAGTTTGGGAGGGTGACGACTATGTTTTAGGGATATGTCGCCTTTTCTGTTTACCTTGGCTGCCCTTTGTGGCAAGCCTGGGTTTTCACTGTGGCCCCAGTCTGTGCTCATTTATCTGCTTTCTTGTGTGATGCTGCTTCTTACTCCATCTCGGTTAGATAGGCTCGTATCTGTGACTCTGTTTTGATCACTTGCCATACAAACATGCTTCTGTGTTTCCATTGGATGGCTCGAAACTGTTTTCCGCCTTTGCTGTGGTCTGTCACCTCTGACCACTGGAACAAACTGGTCATCAACATGTATACTACCTGTATGTTTGCGGGAAAAAAATCCAACCGTCTGGAACGTTTCTTGTTTGTAGGCCCCCTAGTTTTGGGGTTGTTATAATCTTTCAGCTCTCCCTTGGTATGTGTGCTGTCGGTGTGAGCACTTTGGGCAACTGCTGGGTCTTGGTGCTGCTACACTTTAAATTGTATACCTTGGCTCTCTGAGTGCTGGATTGTTATTAACCCTGCAGTGTGGTGCTGATTTGTCGCTTTTTGGAGAGGTGAAAGGCTGGGTTTTCGGCCCTGACGGGGTTTGAAACTGTGTTGGCAGGTTCTGGGCCGATGTTAGGAAGGAGTGCTCTGCTTGTTGTGATAAAAGGGGGGGTATTTCTGCACAGGTTTACAATATGAAACAGATAATTATTTTGGTTTTTAAAGGCTGTGGGCTGTGCTTGGTACTGCCTGCACTGGACATTGGAACTAGTCTCTGAGCGGATGTGAAAATGCAAACACTCTTTTTGCTATGCCACCTGACTATTAGGTTGTCTGCCCTGTTTTAGCTGTTTGTTTCAGATCTTTAAACAGTTTTTTGGGGCTGGCTTGATTTTTATCTGCCTGAGCTTTTGTTTCTTTAGGACCCTGGCTGGCTGTGGGACCGTCGGTAGGTTTGAGAAAAAGTGTGTCTTCTGGTGCCCCCTGTGAGTTTTCTCATACTTACCTTGCAGTGGTGTTTCTTTGGTGCTGTCTCCCCTTCTTCCCATTGCTCCTTACCGCTAGCACCCATTTGGATAGCTGCTTGGAGTTAGAGATCCCTTTCTACGGGTTCTCCTTTTCATGGCCTTCTGTTTCATGCTGGTGCTGATTCGCATTTGCTTGCGTGTCGGCTCTGTCGGGTTTAAAACAATGTATCAGCCGGTTCTGCCCGGATGTACAAAACTGAGCTGAGCTGACTGTTCGGTGTTCTTATAACGTGCCACATGACCGGCGGGCATTCTCCTTTTTTTCTTGGGTTCCCCTTAGTTCGTCCCGAGATGAGGCTTGTGTCTGGTCTGATCGGTTTGTGATGTTTATACTGCTACTTGAGTGCGGCTTGCAAAGTTTGTGGTAATTTGATTGTTGCGCGCCATCCAGGGTCTGCCCCTGTTTGTTGGGTGGCGTGTTCTATCCCTTGCTGTACCCCGTGCCAGGGTATTTGGTTGTAGCTACAAACCTGTCACATGGGCATGGTTTAAACAAATTTGGTGTGCTCGGGAAAGAAAAGAAAAAAAACCTGACTCATGTGTGATTTGTCTTGGTGTAAATAAATATTGATTTGTATTCCATCTGTCATTTTTGCTTTCATAAGTCTGCAAGGTGGTTCATAACCTGCATGTTGTTACTGATTGACACATGCTCTAACTGTTGGGTTATTGGGAAACCCCCTTGCACTTTTAATTGAAGGTTTAGGGAGCTTGCTTGATTGATGACACTGGTTATGCTTCCAGCTTGCTCGAATGGGTGCACTGAGCTGGTGCTGCCCCCCTTGAAGTGAAGTTTGTGCGCCACCGTGACCCTGACGAACTGTTGTTGCTATTTTTTCCCATATAAAAACAGGCAGACTGTTTTATATGGACACCTGCCCCTATGGGTGGCTCCGCGGTCATCCCGAAAAGTGGTCAAACTAGCACTCACCAAATGGCTCTGTGCCAGTAGGGACCGCAGATAATAATAATACTAATTTAGCATTTATATAGTGCTACAAACCCTCAGGCATCTGAGCACTGCTTATCATTTGCCATGGTGTCGGTGCTCATTTATCGACCTCGGAAGGATGAAAGGCTGAGTTTTGGTTTGCCAGGATTTGAACCTGCAATCGTAGGCTCTGCAATGATGTCAAGACGAGCGCTCTACTCGCTGTACTATCTGACCAGCAGATCAGAAATATATTTGTCACCCGTGTCCTGGTAACTGATGTGCTGCACCCCGTATCAGGGTACTGTCCAAAATGTAGTGCAATAGTCGTTGCTTATGTCTAGAACGTGCTCTGCTGTCATGAAGTGCTGCACGCGATATGAAACTATCGCCCGTGGTTATATTTCTGAGAGACATGGGTAAATGTTTCTGTTCTTTCTAACTGATGCGCCCGTTGGTAAACTTGCTTTGCAGCACGTAGCCTTAATGTTTGTCGGCACGTGTTTCAACATGAGAAGCTGAACATACTTATAGAATAAATATTATTTACATTTGTGCAGTCGGATGTGTTTCAAATCAACATTTGTTTTTTTTAACTGTGGAGCGTAGCCGTGCTATGGTTCAAACAAACTATTGTCCGAGCAAGTTTTTATTCCTTGATAATGTATGTAAAAACTGTCTTGCAAATGCAGAAAATGTCTTTACCCCCTACTTCGTGTTGGCTTGCTTCCAAACTCGTGAGCTTTAACAAGTCTTCCGGGTGTGGCTTGTTGCCTGGTAACCCCAACCGCGGCTGATTTACTTGGTAACAATGTATCCCGGCCGGCCTTAATGGGTTCTCGTGTCTCTCCTTTGCTGGGCTCTTCTGACGCTCGACTTCCGGTGTCCTCCAGCTACACCTCTGATCCTTGGATGCAGCCTGCGGGTTTACTTTTCCCCGCGACGATGTCCCGGATGCCGTAGAGTCGGTTCTTACTCCTGCCTTGCGAACCGTGGAGCTACGAGCTTCGCCATCTCGAGCGCTCGCCGCCTTTTCCTCTGATGCACCGAAATGATTACAGCTTGGAGCTAAGTACAAACCCCAGCTTACCACTGATTGCTGCAGCTGAACAGGGCAATGTTCATAGGAATAAAAAAGAAGAGACTCTGAGTGCAGAGAGAACTCTTTGGTTGTCTGGTCATGGCCTTTGGTCAAGACCCGGACAATCTGGACATTGCTATTGGCCACAGGCTATACCACAGTCACCAAAGGTATATCACTATTTTTTGTATCCACATTATGACACTTTAAAAAAAAATAAAACACAGACACATTTGCAAACCCATGCTTACAGATCCTTGCCAATGTTCCTTGCATGAGTTTTCTGCAAATCCGTACATGTTTTAATTTTTTGAAAAGTTTCAAAATGTACGTATAAATATAGTCATGTAACTTAGACCCCACTTTACACTTTAAAAAATACATTCAGACTTTGCACAAACATTTACATTTGGGTCTATAATCTTTCTGCTAACGTGTGCAGATTTGTCAAATGGCAACACAGTTATAAGCCACCTAAAAATGTTGCGACCCCACCTAATTTTGCTGCCGCTTGCAGAAATCCCACCAAACTTTGCAAAAACCATTCAAATCTGGGTCTAAAATCTGTTTGCTATTTTCTGTGCAGATTCATCAAACAGCACCTAATATATGAGCCTTTCAAATAATTTGGGACCTCCCCTATAATTCTGACTCCTCTTGGTGGAACAGCACCAAATTTAGCATAACCATGCAAGCTCAGGGTTAAAATGATATTGCTAAATTTAATGCAGTTTCATTGAGTGGTGCCAAAGTTATAAGCCATCCAGCAATGCTTTTCACCGACTCTGTAATGCTGAAATGTGCATGGATGTACCAAACATCTGAGATGTTCGCGAACATCACTGGAAAGGTTCTCAAACACTTGAGCTGTTCACGGACATCGGAGAAGAAAAAAGAGCTAATGTTTTGCTTTTTATGGCCATTTCCCATCCCATACTCATCAGCCATCTCCTCCCCAGAGATAGTTTCATTTGTTTGACAAGTGCAACGTTGTGTTTTCAGTATGTTTTTACTGTGATGTCTGCAGACCATGGGTGCTGTTAGTGAATCCAACATGGCGTCCATTTCAAAAGTTTTGATGAATCTCCTGGTTTTAACCAACCAATCAGTGGGCGTGTACAATGCCTGTGAACGTCACGCTGCTCTCTGATTTTTCCAGAGGCGTCCGCAGACCCTGAATCAGAAAGGCAGTCTGTGGCCCGTCCCAGATATCACTTATTTATTTTACCTACTTTTTGCCCATATTTTTAAAAACTACTGGACGGATGTACACCAAATTCACAAAAGCATGCTTTTGCGATCAAGTTGCCACTCCTGGTGAACATCCGTCCAGCAGTTTGGGCTTTAGGCGCAAGCAAAATTGTTTTTCCATTGCATCTATGAGGATTTCCACACATTTTGTGATCAACCCTATAACTTTGCCCCCCTGGACAAAACCACACAAAACTTCATAAAATAATTTTGAGCGAGCCATATAGTTTTTCTGAAAAGTTTGTTGAGTATTCGTCAAGGGGGGGCAAAGTTATAAACTGCACACAAGTGCTCTTTCTATGAGTTCAGCAACATAACCATAACTACAAAGCCACTAACACAGGCCCTGTAAGGAAAGTTTTTATTTTCTGTAAAATGTTAGCTGCTACCAATGACCATCCAAAGACAGTGTTCCGTCTATTTTATTTTGACCTTTTCTGCAAAAAATGATTTCTTTTTTTATTTCTGCTGACCTTTTTTAGAAAATCTCATACACAATTTAAGAACAAGGGCCGCGAATCACACTGAAAATCCTATGTGGAAATCTGATGTTTCCTTTCCATATACATTTAACAAAATAGGTTAGCCTCAATGATTCTGACTTACTCCATGTAAGACAGAGTTACTCAAAATACTTTCTTTAGTAAATCAAAAGGTTTTACCGAAATCGTAATTCAAAGGTAAGCCAGACTCACTCCTAGTACATTCTTTCTGAATTGGGCCAAAAGGATCTGTGGTTGGATATCCACAACAGATAAAATAATGAAAGTAAATAATATCATGTAATATTATGGCACAAATACAAGGGAAAGGTTTATAACATTGAAACAAACAGTATACAATGTTCATTGCAGCAAAAGAAAATCAGGAATTGATTTAAATTAATCTGATTACATCTACAAGATTTAACAATCCTGTGGTTCAAAAATAGTAGTCTTCTACCTTCCACCCTACTCCAGCAAAAAACGGACATTCCACTACGTCATTCTCTGTTGCTATTTATATAATCACTTCAAATGTTCTCACCTATCCAGTTGCCCATTAACCACTTATATAAATACTATTGAGGATCACGTAAATGCTTATGTGATATCTCAACAGGAGTGTGAGCAATGGTGAAGACAACAGGGAGAGCAAAGGAAGAAAAGAAAACATGTTTTTTTTTACAAATTGTATATGAAAAAATGAACCTCAGTAAGATGACTGAGCGAAAGAAAAGAAGGAGTGACTACCCGTAGAAGATCAAGTAGAATAACCAAGAATAACGGTTGTAACCTGCATTAATGCTGCCAAAGAATAATGGGGGAATAATGATGTAATTGAGCCTTATAGGCCAAAGTTGGTTTTTTTATGAATCTTCCCAAGGTCTGTAAGGCTAGTAGCACATGAGGATGTGCAATTAAAAACAAAAGTGCTTTCTTTGTCCTAAAAATACTCCCCATAAGAAGCTTCATATGGTAACTTAAGGAACATTGAATTATTAACAATCCACTCTACACATTTTGTGTTTCATTTTGGTTTGCTAGTTGGGGTCATTTAACTGTCATGCTCCTCCCAGCTCATGCACTCCTATAGACAGTTGATATGTGTACCTTGTCAGACTACTGCTCACATCTGAATGTTTTAAATGGGATCTGTATTAAAAATGCTCAACTGCATTCTGAGTATTCTAATTTTCTGAGAAGAGGTTTATAATGGAATCCATGTGCTAGTATGATAATATTGCCATTCCAAGAGGGCTGTTCCATCTGCTAATCTCTCCTCATCCCAAGGTAATGAACGTCACTTGGACCTTACCAGAATCGGCAGGCCAAGAGCAATGGCCAGAACTGGTAAACTGTTCCATAGAGCAGCAAGGGTGAGCAAAGGGGTCCCACTGCAGCCCATGGAACATGAATTGGTAGCCCAAAGTAGTTCAAAGCGAAGGAGGGACACAGATGTGGCAGGAGAGGAAGGAGTGAAGAAGCCAATGTTCTTGGAGGCAGAAGGACAAGATAAATGGAAGGAAGAAGAGAAGTGGGCAGAAAAAATAAGAAGGTATGCTAATGAGGTGCAGGGATTGGAAGCAATAAGTCAGAAGACTCAGATGGACAGGCATTGTGACCTTAGATTTACATTTAAACCCCATACTCCCTGCATGCTCATTGGTGGAGACACATTCCAAGATTTCTAATGAATGTTACAATGCATGGAGCCACTGAATGAATGATGCATGTAAGTTTCCTCTGGATGTCTGTGTGAGGTTGCAAAGATGTATCGAGGATGCTCTGCTGATGTACCTTAATGCAAGAAAGAAGAACAAACTAAGACATGGGGCTTGATTTGCAAATTGTTTATCACTGTGGAAAGTGATATTGCGCTGAAAAAGTACACTTTGCATTGTGTGCAAAGTCTGAATGCAATTCATAAAAGGCAATTTGTGCTGACCCAGGACCACTTTCACCTTGCCTAAACACATTGCACCCCACGGCATTCTAACCACATTAGCTCAAAGGAAGGGCTAGTACAAGTACTGAATATGGGACGCATGAAGCCTCATCGTTTTGTGAACAAGGTGAGTGAGTGTGTGGGCAGGGAGCGACTGGGCAAACTGCTAAACACACCCAGAAAATTGCAAATTAAACCTAATTCTCACAAAATTCAGTGCTCTCGTGCAAACCCCAAACACTGAGAAAATGTCTGCTTATCCGGAGCTGTAGCAAAGTATAAAAGTGCCGTGAAAGCATAGTGAAAACCTGCGAGAATGGCCAACCACAAATTGCTCACACAAAATGCAAGGTGGAAGAGGAGACCCACTGTCTTGCACAACCTCACGATCATTTGTGTGCTGCCAGATGTGGAGGTCTATGGTAGATATTGACTTCCCCCATATGTCATCCAGGACATGGTCAGAGAATTGATGGCTGACTAGACATAACGCACCATGTGCTCACATGCTGTATCTCTGCATGTGAAGGTGTTATCAACCCTTCATTTTCTGGCACTTGTTAATTTCAGTGGGCCACATACATACTAGGGGGCTGTATGCAAGCCCACACAATCCTGGTGCCTCCATCTAATGTTGCAGTCCCTCAATGCATGTCAACATAGCTATATAGACCCGTTGTGCACCTGGCAGACACGTGTAAAAGTGTCCCAAGCGTTTTATGCCATGGTACATTTCCCTGGGTCCTCTGAGCCATTGACTGCATGCATGCAGCACTGCAACCCCACAGAGAAATGTAGTACATATTCAGGAATCTCAAAAATGGTCTTTCCATCAATGTGCAGGTCATCTATGATGCAAATGTCTACATAATGCATGTGAACACCGATTTGTCCCGGACACGCTTATGATAGCTCTATCCTAAGCCATTCCCCAGTTCATCATGATCTGGCAACTGGAAACTCTGGGAACATGTGGCGCCTTTGTGAGCATGGTCCATCGAACACATGCAACCACACACAAACAATCATATGCAAAACATCCACCTACCACAGCAACCTACCTAACCAATATTTTCCATTTACCCATTTGCAGAGGACAGTACCCAATGAGACCCACTACAATGAAGCACAAATTGCCAGAAGGGGCATACTTGAGTGCACTTTTGGAGTGCTGAGGTCACGTTGCTGCTGTCTTCATCACTCAGTGGTATATTGCTAGACACACTACCAGTGGTATGTAAAATCATACTGGTGTGCTGCGTATTGCACAACATCACAACATGCTATGGCATACATGTGGAGATGCAGGAGGGTTTGAGGTCAAATCCACAGGCCCCACCCATAATCCTAGTGGGGCAAAGGCACAGGGTCAGATACCCAAAAATATCTGGTACAAAAATGTCTTGCATGAACTACGCTCTGTGTTGTGGACACACTACAAACTCCTATTTCTGATTGATTTCAATGATGAAAGAGGGAAAGTCCTGCCTGCCTGACAAAACACTCTCTCAATGCCGGTCTAGTAGTGGCAATACAAATATCCAAAGATCATCCTGGCAGAAGACTTTATTCATGATTTGTGGAGCCCATAACCCACGCAGATGTTGCAAAAGTACAACATTGACACTGCTATGAGTGACCTTGCAGGCCACTCTGTGACATGATGTGAGCACGCACACCTGCAGGAGACTTATCACAGTCAAGTCTGTGCCATGGAACATCACATTTACTAGAACATCACATTTACTAGGAGGGACATAACTGCATAAACAAAAATTGGGCCAACAACAAAAGCAGACCACATCACATAGACACCTCCCATAGAAAAACTGTACTGCAAACAACATTCATCACACTGGCAGACATCTCAAACAACACTTCAATGCAAAAACATCAAGGCAGGCCCAAACGAATACCAGGCATACCATATGTAAAGCAATCCAGGAGAAGTGACATGTGTACCATCAGTAGGATCCACCATCCTGTGGTGCATTCTGGACTGGAATACCACTCAAAACATGAAGTGCCAAACTCTGATCCTCTATTGACACAGCAACGTGTGACAGAGAGGCAATGAATACCCTGTCAATAGGGCCATGTCCTGGTGAATGATTGCCCCCAGTACCACCATGCCCTTGTTCATGCTTTCTCTCAATCCTGCCATACCCCGCTGCATGCTGTCCCTCAACCACACCATATCCTCCCTCAATGGACAGATCTCCTGGCATGAATCTCCAATTCTCACTACCACTGCATGGCCCATCTGAGCCATATTTTCAGACAACTCCTGCAGCACCTGTTCCTGCCTGTTGTTCACATTCAGTATCTCCTCCTCCTCCTCCTCCTCGCACTCATATTAGCAGACAGCCAATTGGCCCCAAGGTGTGAGTGGCCTAGGCAGGCATTATGAAAATGCTCTGCTTTGTCATAATGAGTGAACAGTCTTTTAATGATGACCTTTACATGATCGAATAGTACCACTCAGCACTGCAGTCTCCACAGATGCTGTCACTGGTGCTGACCCAGATGCACCACCTGCAGCTGTGAACACAGCAGAGCAAGTCACATTTGATCCTTGACCCACATTTGCCCCAGTGCCCCTGGCACCACTAGCAGCTATTGGCTGTTGTGCCATTGCATAGAAGACGATGGCAAGGTGCCCTGGGTCTGTCCCTCTGACCCAGCCCCCGGCATGAACAGGAGGAACCACTTCTCGTCCTCGCTGGTGAGCTGCGGCTCATTCATATGTCCACCTAATATGCATCTATAGTCAGCAACCGCATTCTCTGAGAAGGAAGAGTCATCAGGCCTGCTCACTATTGGCTGCACACAATGGGGATCAAAACAAACACTGCTAGCCTGCATGTTTTGGAAGTCATTGCAGCCTGATCTTCCTCTGCGGAATCCACACCTGAAAAAGTACAAAAAACTATCATACATCTCACAATTTATGTACATGGGCTACAATGTATCTAAAATGTCCCAAAATAATGCAGCATCACGTGCCTCCTAACAGGCTACTGACCCCCAAAACCAATCTCATGTGACCACCATACAGAGTACAAAACATGCTGAAAAATCAACCAATCATGTTACATACGTGTTCCCCACACGCAAATGAAATGCACACCATCACATCTGTGTTTCAGCCCTGGGAATGTCTGCAATGCCATTGCACCAAACACATACAATGGTTAGGAATACTAAAAATGTCATCCTACCCTATACTCCATGAAAGGCTCATGTCATGGAGCTAGACCCCGCAACATTCAGTGGACATGAGGTGTGTGTTGCAAGTTCCTTCTATCACAAGTCTCTTGCACGCATGCCAAGGACATTGCTTACAATACATCTGACACACCATGCACGATCCCTCATTTCATCCTTTTCACTCTATTTTCTCCCAGTATAAACCCCATTACCTCGCCATACCATGACTAAGTAGAGAGTCAGTTCTCCAAAACAGCTCCCCATTGGACAGCCCAATAATTTGACCTTCTTAGAAATGCAACACTGCCAATCACCCAAAAGCGGAGGTTAGATGAGTCACTGACCACAATCTGCAGATGATTACCTGACAGCCCCTTATTGGCCCTTTGGAAGGCAATACTGTGAGAAGCAGTGTATGCTGCTCCACACACCCATGTCACACACACAAGCTAACTCAGGAGCCATTTTTGTGGCTACCCTGATCCCTATTCAATGTGCGTGCCGACAGCAGGAAGTATAAATGGCAAACTGAAGATGGTTGTGCATGCAAGCACTGGTGGACCTTTACCCAATGTGATTGGATGGACATGTACAATGGAAGGTACGTTGTTGCGGGCAGTGGGTGCATGTACTGGCCTCATGAAATACACTCCTAAATGAATAAAGACACACCCAAACATTAAACAGTGCACAGGACATCCTGATATACACACGTTTAAGGTACTGAATATAGACACTTAGAGGATGTGGTCAGCACCATACCTAGGTACATGTGTATGTCAGGGATACAAAGGGCCTCAGGTAATATCAGACTTGAATTTGGTCCCATACTTGCATATGAGGCATACCAGCATTCCAATCCTGAGGGTAATCCTCTGTGCCTTACAACCAGAAAATGCATGCCAGTACAAATGCATCTTAAATCCTCATCACCCCCTACTGCTTCATGTAGAACGTGCTGGTGTCTTGCCCATGTTCCTATGAATCTGATACATTTCTATTGTGAGTCAAAGTTGCATATGACCACAATAGATACCACAGCCGGTCAGACAGCTCAGTCGATTGAGGGCTTGCTGCTACAATATGTGTGTGATCTGTACATCACAGGTTCGAATTCTGGCAAGGCCACCTCAGCCTTTCATCCTTCTGAGGTCTATAAATGAGTACCAATTTTGGTCAGTTGATATTGTATGTATATATGTTCTGTGTGTAGATTGCTTAGGTGTATGCACTATATAAATAAAGCTACATCAGTATCATTAGGCAGTCTGTGGTTGCTACGCACAAGTGGGAAAGAGCATGATTAATGACATTAGGCTTAGGCTTGCAGGTGACTACAGAAATCCGGATTGCATGTGAACCATCTATTGCACCCACAACTCACCCAGTTATTTCTATAGATAATTAGTACCCGGCGAAGGACAATGAGATTGTAACATGCAATCTCATTGGCCCTCGCTGCGGCGTTACCTGACTGGGAATCCCTCTCTCCACAAAGTTCCTTCCTTTCTGTCCCTTGTCAGCTACTCAGCCAATGAGGAGGCTCGGAATCCCTGCTACGAGTAACCACACGGCTGGAGGCTGCCATCTTCCCCCACTGGGGATCGAGGTAAGTGTTGTTCCCTTCCCCCTCCACCTTCAATCCAAAGAATCCCCTCCCAACACCACTTACCTTTTCTTTTAATCCATTTTGGGAGCGGACACACTGGGAACACTTCTGTCCCCAGCGCGTCCACTCCCGATCCATGACAGGCCATCATGGAAAGGAAGAAGGGACTACAAGTAGTCCTTTCCATGGTTGTCATTTTCTTTGTTTACATTTTTCCCTATTTTTTTGAATGGCTGCCAAGAAAAGGGAAAAGGGACTACCCTTTCCATGGCGGCCATTAAGTTTGTTTACCTTTTTATATTCATTTTCAATGTCCACCATGGAAAGGGAAAGTGGACATTGTTTTCCTTTACCCGGCAGCCATTGCTTTTAAATGTTTTTTTCTTTTCTGTTATGAAACACCAGAGCATTTCGGAACAGAAAACAAATGCTGTTAGTACCCTGGTTTTACAGGCCAGGGTATTAATAGCAATAGGTCCCTTGCAGGGGGGCATTACCACTTCAGGCAATGCCCTAGGGCCTTCATTAAGGCCCTCACTTAGCTCGGGCCATAACTATGGGCCCAGGCTTTACCTGAAGCGGTAATACCCCCCCCTGCTCGAGCCTATTGCTTAATTAATCACCAATTGTTGGTTCTGACAGTGGTGAGTAGAGAGCAATAAGGATACACAATCAAAATGTAACGAACGTGACAAGTATTAAACAGTTGTGAACATACATTTAATGCAATAGATAGTTGAAGTGATATGCACATTAATGTCATTTCAGAAGAATACGTTGGGTGGGCTGCCATTGAAAAGATCCAGATAACAGAATGAAATAAGATTGGCGAATTGAACTGGAATACAATATGATGATGCACTGATTAGAAAGAAGGGTTATAACAGATATTAATCCCCTGAAGAATTTCTTATAGTAGTATTTTAAATATAGAAGAAGGAATGAAACATGTTGGGTGAATGTAGTATGAAGAGTATGATTGCATACATTCGTTTTTGTGTACTACTGTGTGCAATGTACTGGATGCATTTAGTTATACAATGAATTGCAAAGTACAAAGCACTTTAGTTTGATTTCTGTGTAATACTGTTATGTATATTTCCCTTCTGCATGTGCTTTAGAAAGATACAAGTTAAATGTAAACATGATATTTTTGCACATTAAGTGATTGAGGGCCTGATTCACAGACGTGTTTTATAATAGCACAATCCTATTGGAAAATGCTCCATGAATCAGGCCCTGAGTGTTTTCATATAAATGTTGGTTTAGGATAGGGTCAGTGAAGGCATTACTCGCACCATAGCTACTGAAATGACTTGACCCAGTGACACTTGTGTTAGTTTAAGGTTAATAACCTGTAGAGGCTTTTTTTTAACTGGACAAGATATCCTCCCTCTAGTTTCTATTTGTGTTTTTGACTGTAGGCAAAGGCACCACTGCCACATACTTATCTTGCCTGATCCCGAGAGCGGCCTTCAACACCATTGTAATATCAGTTATGTAGCAAATGTTACTTAACTGGGAAGATCCCCCAGGTCTTTTAAAAATAATCATGATGTTGCAACAGCAACTAAAATAAAAGTATAATTGAGCATACTGTGGAGAGAAATAAAATGTACCATGGGTCTTAGACCAGAATATGCATCAGCCCCCACATTGTTCAAATGCTACCTCTCTGACATGGAGGTTCTAATTCTTTCCCAGTGAAATCTGAGAATTCTTGTTTATCATGGTGTGAAAACAAAGTAATTGATATGAGGCCGGGAAGCCCAAAGGAAACACACCAACACAGGTTACAAAGAACATACAAAGTGCTTTATTTAAAAGCTGCAACAGTTACCAAAAAGTCAATTGACAAACGGATAGCTATTCGGCTCTCAGATTAACAGAACGAACTTCAACGAGAGTTCACTGCGTTAGTGTGAGAGACCATACATTGGGATACTCGCGTTTTTATACTTTTTATCCTGCCCTGGCCAACCCCCTCACGGGTTAACCATTCTTAGGACCAGGCCTAGGGTTCCTTGCCAGGTCAATCCCATAATGTATGCTTTTTGATCAGTTCCGCTGATACAGTTGTTAATTTACACATAGGTCAGGTATAGGACAAGGTCTCAGTTCGCGACCCCAACAAGTGGCCTGCAGGCATATTATTTATTCATGTGTGCGGAGGTCACAAAGGCCAGAATCCCACTTGAAATGTCATTCGGCCTCCATTTTCATGTTCAGGGTGACTTCCACATTACAAGAGAACCTAAAATGGCGGCTAAATCCAAGATGGCGATTTACACAGTACATTAAGGTCAAGACCTTGCCGCAGAATCTATTTACACAATGTTTTAGACAACTTGGCGTAGGCCAACACACATTCAAACAATGCAATAGGAGGTATAATATTATTTCGATTCCAACAATGGCTATTATAGTCAAATGACATTATTACCACACAAATAGGCCTGCAAAGGAAATTAGACACTTTCCAATTCTATGCTACAAGAAATGTTATGGAAATAATTGTGAATGAATCAAAAATCATTGTGTTCTCTCATAAAGAATAAATGCCCCAAATTTTCTTGGAAGAACATGTCCCCTCTCTAACCTACTTAGGCTTGTTTGTACGAGAAAGGTGGAATGATAAACAATTCTAGGAAATACTGCAAAATACGATTAAACCATTAAGGGTTCAGATGACGATTCTTAATAAAAAATTCTGAAAATTCTTTTCTCTTACATTTCCCTAATAGACTTCTACAAAATTAAAGTGACCATGACACTAAATTATGGTCTGAAATTACCCCAACATAAGTTATGGGAGGGACTAAAAAGAATTGAAGATGTCAACTGGAAAGGAGTATTATGCCTGCCAAACCCCATTCCAATTTCATTAGCAAGGGCTCAGTTGGGTCTATCCTCCCTTAAAGTTTATGTATGGTGGAAAACGTTTCAATTATTAAGTAAGATCTTGTCACTCGTTATGAATTCCATGTTTGTAGATTTGAAAGAGGTGTGTAATGTGTACTGTGAATGGGCATGGTATCACGAGACACAGACTCAAAAGTAACAGGTTGAAAACATTTAGTGTCAAACATTGTGGGGTTGGTGGTTTCAGGTAGCCCTACCAATAGGTGTAGTTCTGCCAGTTTCAAGCAAAGTTCAACTCAAAAGGGTTGCCTTCTGAACTTTCTACGTGGGACATTTGCAGCGAGGCAATAAAGTTCACAAGGTCTCTGGGTCTCTTGGTGTTCCCTTCCCCCCGCTTCAATTCTTCCAGTTCCAAGTAAAAAGTCACAGTTACTGTTAGGCCTCTCAAGGTTTCCTTCCCCACGCATAGGGCATTCCCGTAAAGTTCATAAAGTCTCTGTGGGCCTATCAGAGTTCCCTTCCCCAAGCTTTGCCCTCTTTGGTCTTTAAATAGGTCTCCTTTCAATGTGTAGTTCTTTCATGGGTATAGTGTCAGAGACTTTCGATAACGGCGGTCTCTTTGCTCCTCCCAGGCACGACCAATCTGACTTCCAGCACCTCTCCTTAATCTCAGCACCATTCTTCTGCCAGCTTTTCCCTTCCATACCTCTTTCACTCTGTTCTTTTCTACTTCACTGTTTTTCGTGTCACCATCTTTTCTGTCATGCACACATGCACCCCCTTTTCACCTTCCTGTGCCTCTTGCACACTTCTCTTTACTGTTTTATGCACTCTTGCATCTTCATAACCCATTCCGTTCTTCTTGCGCACTCTGTTTTGGTTTCGGGACGCTTGCACCCTTTTTCTCACTTTCGGGTCATTCACATAGCTCTTTGCTTTCGGTTCACTTTCTTTCTATATCTTTGGTTTCTGTGCCGCTAGCACACTTTATCTTGTTTTTTTTCTCTTTTCCGCACTCCTAGCGCACTTTCTCTCTCTTTGCTTTGCTTTTTGTCACTTTCAATCATCGGGCAGCTTGCCCTCTTCCACTGCTTCTGCTCTCGCTCCAGCCACCCACATGCTGCTGATTTTCTTTCTCTCTCTAATTCGTGAAACTCACTACAGTAGCGTGGTGCTGGCAAGCGGTTCGCCAGCATCTTGGATTGAGGTTAGGGTCCTACCACCTGCCCCTCAGGCACCCCTAGGACCGGCACATGTCCCAGGTGAATGAGTAATGACCTGGACACAGCCAACAGCCTGCAATTTGTCTTACTCTGGCTCCTTGGAGACATGGCTGCCTCGCCACGCTACAGCCCTTATGACACACCGGGCCAGCGTCTCAGCATCAACCACTCCACTGGATCTTTTGGGCTTCTCTCTCTGCAGGCTTCTGCTCCTTGGCCTCCAAGTTCCATTCACCAACCCAAGCGTGTTCCCTGCTTCTGGCAGAACCTCACCTTTTATAGTGTAGTGGAGAGTCAAGTGGAGTTAGGTGTGCAAAGATGTAGTAAAGTGCCTGACCTTGCCTGGCTCTATTAGTGGGATAGCCTCATGTTGCTATGTATGGCCGCTCTTTACCTCTGAATGTTGTTCCTATGGGCAATCCTCAATGCTCTTGATCACCTCTTCCTCGTCCTTGTACTTATTGGAAATGGGGAGGGGGAAATGGGCTGAGATTGGAAATACCCCATAGAGGCTGAGGGAGTGTGGGTTGGTGGACAATTGGGAAGGGGGATTACCATGTCTGACCATTGGGCATTCACCTCCCAATCCATCACGACCCTCCACTCCGGTGATCCTCCCTCACTTGTCTATCCTGTGAGATACCTGAGGGTGTCTCCCAAACTAGACCTCAGGGATCTCTCATTGAGGTGGCCAGGATGCGGCCATTGCTATTGGAACTTGTTCCTGGGGGTGGACAAGTGAGGGAGAATCACCTGGATGGGGGGTACTCGGGAAGTGGAAAGGGAACACCTACGGGTGAGACACAGTATTCCCCTTCTGTTAAGCCCGCTTTCCTGTCTAATTACATAGTACACTCAAACACTCTGCCACCCTCCCTTTACCGACACAAAACATGTCACACAGCACAAAAGACAATGGACTAACACCAGAGCCGTTTACCTGACATGTCCCAATACAAGTGTCAGGCAAAGCCAGGCAATTGACCAGAATCACACACACCTTATGGCCCTTTCCCTTCCGCACAGCGATAAAAGGTAGAGCACAAGAGCACAGGAAAAGCAAGACAGACCGCACGACATAAGAGCTAACTCAGCACAGCAGTTCAAGAGGACGCGAAAGACAACGAATACCGACATGGTGATAAGGAGAGAAGGGATCAGATAATAATGGTACACAAGACCCTCTACCGCTGATAACCAAGCTGGGGAGAGACGCTGGTCTCTTTAGTACCAACGTTGACTCAAAGGACAAAAAAAACAAGCGGTTCATTACAGCCAGTGAGTTGAGAGGAGAGTCGATAAGAAACCGAACTGTGTTGAACGAAAAGTTGCAAACAGCTAATTTGAACCTTGTAAGGCTTAAAGGAACTATTGAGAATAAGGAGGAAAACCTGCAACAGGCCGGCATCACATGGGTGCTCATGCAAGAAACTCTGGGCGATTACCTGAGGGTAGAGACTACTGTAACCAGAAGGCCTTGGGAAGAGGCGAAAAGAGGTCAAAGTGGTCATACAGAGGTCTTGTAAAAGCTGCTGTTTCATCGACAAATGATTGTGAAGAAGGGAAATGAATCCCACATTGTGAAATCAGTATATGAACCGTGTGTCGTAAAGTTGGCAAGAGTGAACCAAGTACACGGATGCTAAAGAGAACGGGTGAAGTATAAAGTTCCATAATTAACTGTTTGGTAAAAGTTGGCAAGAGTGAACCCACCAGAGGGAAGCCGATAACCAGGCGCAAAGCCTGATGAACTGTTCAAAAAAAAGAAAAAAACTTGTGAAAGTAAGAAAAGCCACAGTGAACCTGAAGGAGGGAGACTAACGTCTAAAAGGGTTCAGAGTCCGAAGAATGGATATGCAGGGGTGGAAAGCCATCACCCAAAGTTCATTGGGAAAGGAAGTGTACAATTGATTTGTTGAATAAGGCTGATAAAGGGTCTGTGCCCAGAAGAGGGAGACTGAGGGTTGAATCTGTCACCCAAAGTATACGTGGAACAGAACTTTGTGTTTGTTTGTTGGATGCATCAGGCCCTCTAAGGCAAGAGACTTTTATTGAAAAGAGACTTAACCATCATGTAAAACCTGATAGTATGGAGAAGCCTGGTTTATCATTACAGAATCATTACCTATTGTTAGAGAATCATTACCCATTTAGGGATCCAGTTATCCATCATTCATTCTGATTAGTAGTGACATGAAGTAGTGACATTACACTATCAAAATTATTCTGCCACTTTGTATGCATTTGCAATTTGCTATAGAATGAGGCCTGTTATATTTGAAGTGCCATGTAGACACATGTAGAGACATGTTGTTATGTATTATGTATGCATTGTAGAGAGACACGTATGAGTATGTACTTACAATATGCATTGAGACACTATGTGTAGTGCTTGGGTTTGTGATAGAGAGTTAGGCACTATATTCGAGAATAGAGAAAGCATGAAGCCATTCCATTGAGACACACAGAAGCGCCGCAGAGCACAGTGCGAAGATGTTATGAATTAGTGTGAAGAAAGTATGCATAAACAGTTTGCTTGGCAGACAGATAACCCAACCCTTGTGTGGTGGGGAAAGGCAGCACCATGTAGGGAGAGCTTTGCAGGTGAGACATGCAAGAGACATGCAAGGAGAGAGGGATTTGAATGAAGAAATGGAGAAATAGGAGGAGATGGTAAGATGGTGGCAGGCAGACAGAAGAAGATATGGTATAGATATGATGACAAATGTGACGATGACAAGAACACACAGTGATTGAAAAGTCATGCATCACAGACTTTTAGGCACTGCTCAGATTTAGAAATGCTGACAGACAGAAAGAGGCATTTTAGCTTAGAGAAACATGTAACCATGGATATGTATATGTCATTGAACAGTATAATGAGAGGTGAGGCTCTGAGATTTGAGTTGCTGCTCTCTGCTGGTTTGCTCTCTGAGGAGAGAGGGAGTTGGTAGTTTGAGATGCTAGTTGGAGTTGGAGATGACACACTGACACTCTGAGAGAGGAGAGATGACTTGGAGAGGCGTTTGGGAGTGATTGCACTTCGGGAAGCGGTTTTGGGTGCAGCAGAGCTGATGAGATCGATCTGGCAGGGATCTGGCAGAGAGAGGCCTAGCCCTGACTGACTGGCTGGTTGCAGAGTTAACTGGAGAGGAGAGACATAGCAACACAGAGCAAAAGGAGAGTATTGTTCAATAAGATACATGCATGGGGAATTAGAACAGACACTCACACAGAGCTTTGGCTGACATGATAGATGGGGTAATCAGACAGGGTTTGTCTTAGAGAGAGAGTGTGAAGTATGATGTGGAAAGGAGAGGAATGGTGTAGTTTGGAGTTGTTATTAGATTGCTTGCATTAGAAGCCTGTAAGGCTTATAGTAATTGCATTGGATGGTAGATTTGTACCAAAAGCATAAAAGGTGCACATTTGTGATTTGCATTATAGTAGTGTTTGCATCATGCATTGTTATGTATGAATAAAAGTGTTTCTATTGTTGAATCGATTCATATGTTTTCTTTGTGCCTCATGTTAGTGTGTCCATAGGAGTAAGATAGGAGTAATCTAGGAGTAACACAGTGCACAAAGGCCCTGAGATACAAGAGCAGGGGGGGCATAGTGATCCACACCCCCTAGGAAGTTTGTCTAAGACTGACAGCATGGTCGTCCACGCAGGTCTAGGCCAAAGGTAGATTTGTTGCAGTTATCATAAAATGGCGCCCGTAACGCGGGAATTCACTGATGTTGATTGATAATATGGAACAGAGGGTTTAGTCTGCAGAGTTTTGCAGCTGGCTTCTTTGATCCACTTATTGATGAGCTGAAGTAGAAGTTTGAACATCGTGTGCAGCTATGTTTTCTGTTAGTTCATGGGAATCGATATTTTATGTTGTTTTTTTTTTCTGTCTTGGAGATGTTATGAATTAGAGCATGCTTCGTCCACAATTTTGTTCACCGTAGGAAGGGGAACGCAATTGTCTGAGTGACTTTGAATCTGGAATTCGAATTGGAATCGATCCAGAGCAGTGTTTCATGACTGGCAATTTTTGGGAATTAATGTACATCCAGTTGGCCAAGCTAGAGAAACAGTTTTTTCTTGAAGACTCTTGTGGTATTTCGTTTGTTTGGAACTTTGCAGAGACGTACACTTTTTGGGGAAATCTGACCTTTGTTTTGGATTCCTATTGGTTGGAATTTGCGCACATTTTTGGCAAGTCGACGACTGTATCTGCCTTTTTAGAGAAGTCTTGAAACTTGTTTTTTTTAAATTCACTTAAGTGTCTTGAGGTTTGGTTGAAGAGAAATCCCAAGTGCTGAAATGATTACTACTACAGAATTAGCTCATTTTTTATTGACATGAAAGCAATAAGATATCGGCTTAGAAATATGCTTTATGCCTGGGAAGTTTCGCCGGCACCAACCAAAATGATTGGAGAGTTGAAAGTGAAGAGTGAAGAAGAAGGAACAGAAATGACACCATATATTAGTGACTTGCGAGTAATAATACATCGTCTCAAACAGGTAATTGAAAACTGGGAAGATGTCCCAGCAGCTTTGAATTACCCATTGAAACCTTTTACAACAGCAGTGATGGGTGGGAACAGAGTTCCTAGAGAAAACCTGGTAGTGGTGAAGCACGGGGTAGTGCATGGAAAAGATTTGAACATTGTTCGTGGGGAGAAAGAGTTACCTCAGAATAATGACAGAAATAGTGTGACCCAGACAGCAGTTTGTTCCACTAATAGTGCAGCAATGAATGCAGCGACAGCAGAGCAACAAATTGAACGAGATGTTTGCTATTAAGAGGAAATGGAGAGTGCATTTTGGACAGACGTGCGCAATGCATAGAGGGTTTGCCTATGAAGATTATCATTATGAAACTGTATCATTGGAGACACCTTTCCATGGAAGCAGTTATGTGCATGGAAGCAGTTATGTGAAAATCTTTGATTTGAATAGAAATGTCATTCGTAATGGCATTTTTGGCAGGATTGATAACAACAGTACTTTGCCTACGTTAGGGAGTGAAAATATTATTTTGTCTATCGACATTGAAACTTGGATTGCATTGAAGGAGAAGGTGAATAGAGTGAATCGTGTGAAAGTTGGATGTTCTGAGATATTGCATTCTTTGAATTTTTTAGGTTGTTTGAATGACTGCATGGAGAGAAGGGTTGTTTACGTTATTCAGAAACATCGTGCAGGATTAGCAGACTGTTGTATTGAAGAAGGAGTAAGCAGTGAAGGGAAGGAATGTTTATTGAATCTGAATTGTATTACACATGCGGGAGGCGGTGTCAATTTGAATGAAATCAATTTGTTTTGTCAACATTTAGTGATTCTTCTTTGTGAATACATTATCAGGTCACTAGCCATTGCCAAAGGCTGGGCACAGTTTCAATTTTAAAATATTACCAGACCAATGGCCATGGTCAGTGGGCACGGCCAAAGTCCATGCCCACTGTATATTTTAGAACACTATCAGACCACCAGACATGGCTTTTAGCCATGGCCAGTAGGCCGTGCCCTTTTTCCATTTTAGAACACTACCAGAACATGAGCAATGGCCTTCGGCCATGCCCACTGTCCATTTTAAAATATTACCATACCAGTAGCCATGGCCTTTGGCCTTGCCCACTGTAGATTTTGGAACACTATCAGACCACTATCCATGGCCTGTGGCCATGGCTGTGCCCCCTCTATATTAAAAAAAAAACTTTGCAACCAATCGCTCAAACACGTTCATCAGTCAAAGACTGATTTTGACCTGTTTGACAGTGGTATTTTTATGTATAAATGATGACATGCTTTGATTATTCACCATTTTGTAAGGCAGAGCACAGTAACATTAAATTATTTGCCAAGGATCACACACTTTGGATAAGAAGTGTGCTACATCGCACGACCCCAACTAACAGCATTTAAGCAGCACGGAAAAGGGAAAGAAAATGACCGGCTGCAAGAATATCATATGCACAGGTACTTTTCCCCCATAGTGAAAATGAAAAGATAACACCCATGAATATATGCACAGTAAGCATGCATATATATTAAAATGAGATATACAAATGTAGTTCAATTGACCTTCCCCTTTAAGAAAGTATGCAAGACAAATTAGCGTTGGACTTTTAATAATAGTAACGAACACCAGAAAAAAGACCAGAGAGTATGAACCTTCCGCAAAATGTGTAGCCAAAGCATAAAAGGTTCTCACCTTTTAAACCAAGCAATCTGTAGAGAAATATTCCCTGCAAAACAAAATCCAAATATGAAAACGTTCTTGTGGTCTTGTGGGTAAGCATCAGCACCGGAAACATGACAACCTGAGTAAATTATTAATGGCCAAATACGTGGGAAAACTTGCCAACTTCATAAAAATGGGTTGTCTACACTGTGAAATACAGTTATGCTGTCCACCCACGTATTACCCCAATGTTTACCCTGAAAAGCAACCACAATCAGGGGAAAATAACTGCACCAGTGTCCAGAATTGCAACCTATCTTGCCACATCCTTGGCACATACTCTTGACTTACTTGCCCTCTCATCATTTTCCCTCCTCACTCCCATTTCTGGCTTTCATCAATAATCTGCTTAATAAAGATAACTTGAAAAGTACACATACCATAGTGTCATTCAAACATATACATCCTTATAGAACCATCTCAGGCTAAAAGTCGACAATTGTTGCAGTATTCCCACCATCTTGACTGGAAGACTACAAATACCAGAATGTAATTAACAGAAAGGCAACAAAAATTGTCTCTGAGTACAATACTTTCAAGGACTGAGAGGAGGACGGTTTAAAAAAAAAGTATGTGGATGTCATGTGTTTTTTTAGTGTGTTATGAGACATTTAAAACTGAGAAAACACACAGCATCCAGACTGGGATTGTTGACTGTCTCCCATCCATGAAGTAACCGGGACATACCCTGCCTAGGTTCAAAGAGAGGAAGAGGTCAGCCCCCTCAGGCCATGTTACTCTCAGGG
Source organism: Ambystoma mexicanum (assembly GCF_040938575.1). Taxonomy (NCBI): domain Eukaryota; kingdom Metazoa; phylum Chordata; class Amphibia; order Caudata; family Ambystomatidae; genus Ambystoma; species Ambystoma mexicanum. The sequence goes on from NC_090937.1 coordinate 629,104,807, forward strand.
GTCGTGTAACTTGTACTAATTTATCAGACAAAATGGCCTCAGTCAACCTGCCCCTTCCTGGCTTTGAAGCAATTCAGTGTCGGTCCCTGGCATGGCCAGTGATTTTTCATCCCCAACGTCACTTTAGCTGTAAAAATATCTTTAGAAAAAGGGTTTTCTTTGGCCACGGGTACAGAACTACAGATACCCTGAGATATCTGTAGTCATGTCATAGCCACAAATATTCTTAATAACTTTTTAATTTTTAATTAATCTTTCCCAAAATGTGCAGTCTAGGGTGGAGGGTGTGTGTGTGTGTGTGGTGGGTAGTGGGGTCTGTGTGTCTGTAGTTGTCTTCAGAATTTTGACAAAATCCATCACACGTGTCAAAATTTATCAACAATTACTTTTTGGGTGTTTCGTATGGGAGTCCAACTCACCTTAACTATAATATATATATTACAGGGACTTCCCTAACGGCGCTGTAGTTATGGTTAAGTCAAATTTGCCCCCGCCGGACGAAACCTCACGAAAATTTGCAGATTGATGCTATGAAGTTTGGTGAGGTTTTGTTAAGGTGGGCAAAGTTATAGGGGTGTTCAAACATTTGTGTTTTTTCCAATAGATGCAATTGAAAAAATGTGCTCACCCCTACAGCCTAACCGCTGGATGGAATTTCACCAAATTTGCGGCAGGTCCTGTGGCGTCGTCCCGAAAGCTGCTTTTGTAAACTTGGTGTACATAGGTAAAAAAATATTTATGATATCTGGGTTCAGTCCGCGGGCTCACTTCCCTGTTCACTCCGCGGGCAGGCCTCCAATTGGTCCAGGGGCCGTTGCTGATGTGATGTCTGGGCACATCAGATGTGCCCGCTGAAAGGATGGTGAAAAGCATGAGGTTCGTCGCGGTGTCTGCAGACAGCGTAGTGGGGAAAAGTATGGAAAACATATTTGGGATTATTTGGTGGTGGAAAGATGAGCTTCGAAGGGTGGGCGAGTGGAAAAAAGATGATATTGGGTTGTTTTTGTAGATTGAAAAAGGCCGGGCAGGTGTCGTGGTTGTCCACGGATACCACAGTAGTTTGCAAGAGGGTGTAGAAATGGTAGGAAAGTGGAATGAAGGTAATGTGGCGCTCCTTTTATAGGTGAAAAAAGGGTTTGGAAATGCTGCTGAGTCTGTGGTCAATTTTGGTGTCCGCAGACATCATTTCTATTGCCCGGGGGTCAGGGTGAGTTTTATTACTTGATGGTGTATGGTACATACTTCTTTTATAGTTTATTGTATTGTGGTGGATGAGGCCAGCCAGATTCTAGGGGGCATGGCCAGAAGCCATGGCCCCAATGATACGTGCAATGGGCACAACCACCACAGCAGTAATATGTGCATAGTAATTATAGGAAATGTAGTAAAAGTATGGCCAAAATTACATTATTAGCAATATGTGTATTTTAATTGTAGGTAATTTAGTAGGAGAACAAAGTGTTTGTAATATGGAGGAGTGATGTAATTGAACTATATGGTACTTATGATTGTAGTACAATAGAGGGTAGTGCTTATAGAATATGCATTTGATGATAATTGTTGAGGTTACTTAGTGATGTAGTGTTATGAAGCTGCAATCTCTGGTTTATTTTCTGTGAAAAAAACAGTACAGTTGGTTAAACAGGATAGTTCAAAAGCTGTACTTGTGCACACATTTAAATGTACATATTCTTTTATAGACCCTGATAAACAGTACATTGTAAGTATGATGTTTGGTACAACATAAGCGTAGGACACACTGCTGTTGTATTGACATTAAATAATCATTGAGTCTTTGGGGAAAAAAGATTAATTAAAGTTACGTGAGTGAAAGTGTGAAGGTATGTTTGTTTGAAGTATGGTGTGCTTAAGGGACACGCTTGAAGTAGTTAGAGACCTGTTGGCATATTCTAACTACATTAAAGAATTGAGATGGCATATTTGAAGTGCTTTGCAATGAAGGGTGTTTTTCAAGTAGTTAGATACCTGTTGGTGTATTCTAACTAGATTGACTTTCAAAAATGCTTTTGTAGCATTCTGGATCTAGTTAGATACCGGCTGGCATATTCTAACTGTTAATTGTGCTATAGATTAGTGACTAAATTTCGGTTGCAGGAACATTTAGTAGGCATTTTGTAAATGTGCAGGTATTCAAACCAACCACTTCTTTTTTTGACATATTGTCAGGAATGCCCTGTGAAAGTTGTCCACGTAGTGTAGATGGCACATTTCCTACCCTACAATGTAACCCTGTGTATGGATTTGAAAAACCAATACCAGGGATCAATTATTTGGAAGAATGGACCCAAACGCGTTGCAGGAGGCTTCCTAAAACCAGAAATTAAAAGGTAAATTAACCACAACCTTTTCGCTATACAAAAAGAATAAAGGTGGACAGAAATATAACTACCTTATTGTTGGTGGTTAATATCGCAATATAAACACTGGCTATGAGTAACATCAATATCAAAGGAAGGCCTGGAATATCTGTGATAATAGAAGACAGTATATAGAATCTTTAGTAAAGAAAAACTGCAAGGATAGACAAGATCATCAAAGGAAGTGGAGAGATACTTCTTACCATGAGCTGAAAGTGTGGTTCTGCAGCGATGACAAATGCTACAGGTAAGACCACAAGGCACTGGGAATGAACAGGGCTATTCCCGATGGCACTCGAACACCTAGAGCTAAGGAAGTCCAAATGGGATTACCCGATGGAACGAGGTCACTCCCTACTCACCCCCACGTATGGTACGCAGGCAGTTTCTAGTCCGTACAAAGGTGATACAGGGATGATAGTGCCATAGGTCCTACTCGGTAGCACTTGTAACGTGTAGAATCCGGGAAATGAAGCAATCCTTAGTGAGTTCCGGGTTGGCAGCAGGAGTTCAACAACAATGGCAAATGAGAGGCAAAAGGCAGTCGTTAGTGGGGTCCGGGTTGTTAGCAGGCGTTTTGTGAACAGTGGCAAGCGTGAGGCAAAAGCAGTCCTTAGCGGGTCTGGGTCGGCAACAGGTGTATCGTGAACAGTGGCAAGCGCGAGGCAAAAGCAGTCCTTAGCGGAGTCTGGTTCGGCAACACGAGGTCAGGTTGGATACAAAGAAAAGAAAAAAAACAGAGTTTGTAAACGTAGGCAAGATCCAAGAAGCAGTAAATTAAACGGAAACAAGAAAAGCCAAGTACAAAGATTGTTCCAAAGTCAAAGGACAGGAAAACAGGAAACTTGAGCATAATTAACGTAGCGCACTTCATGCAATCAAAAGTAACGAGCACTTGTCAGAAAAGAGTTTAAGAACCTATAATCACATGACCATAATGTGCGTATGACGCAGAAGGAATTAATGTCTCTGCCCCAATCTCCATAGCAACTGCCACTGCATAGTAAAAGAAGGATATTTGTAACGGGTGTGGTGCGGGATGGTAACAGAACATCCTTAGATCGTTTACCTCGAGGTGGTGAGTGTGAATGCATGAATCATGTGATCTGGTAAGTATACATTGTGTGAAACGAGACAGCACTGATGAGACCCCAACTTGATTCCTGACACATATGCAGTGTAGTGCCCTGAAATGGTTGTGGCACAAGTGTGATATACTATACCTACCATTGTGAAGGTTGTCTTTCCAAGAGATACTTGGCCGTGTGTGAAGCATGTAAGTTTACAGTTATTTTTGGTACCATCTACATTGTACCATAGAAACATTTGTATGACGTATTGGCTATGTGAGATTAGTTGTGTGGTGGAGCGATGGTCTGGAATGAAAAAAGGGCATAATGTGCCATGATTTGTATTCTGCAGAAGCTAGTGAAATGGAATGTATTCAGAATTTAGTATGGATACATATACAGATTGTTCTTTAGGGATGTGGTCTTTTGAAACATGGTTTCAGAGAGTGCATGTATGTTTCCATGTTTATGAAATCTGGAAGATTTCATTTATATGGATTTTTTTGGGTTTCTAGTACTTGTAGTAAGTACATTAGGGATTCAGGTGGATCTTCCAGTGTGTTAATGGTAAATATTACCAGTCCTGCACAGTAGTCCAATTCTTGCCTTATAATTGACACACTGTAAGTGTTGTCAGGAATATTTGTGGCATTTCTGTGAAGGACGAGCATTTGCAAACACACCTGGTCCAAGCCGTTCAAGTGAATGTTGTGAACAATTGTGGCAATTGAAAGAGAAGATTAATTGTCACATTAGCATAAACATTTACTCCAGTTGTGTTGCTGAATTTAAATAGACCAGAGAGTTATGTTAGGGGATCGTTTGATGGGTCAGTAGATGTCTTAAAGAAGAGACATTTGTGTGCTTCTTAGAGGATGGATGTGCAGTTCATTCTGTAGTAGACAGTGTTGTGGTTGTATTGTTTGATGCAGGAGTTGGTCCTTATATTTTTAGTGGTAGTGTTGGGAAATCTGCTATAGATTCTGTTTCTGTAGTTTGACTTTTAAAAGGTTTCTTTTTTTGAGGTACACAGTACATATCTAGATGGCGGTGTACATTGCACGTAGCCTGTTGTATTCCAGGATGCAAGGAATGTCAGAATTGACTTTACATCAAAGCTAACCAGGAATAGACCATTGAGTGTACACACACGTGACAGTGCTACCTAACTCATACCTTCTTTAAAGACTTGCTGCAATTGTAAATCATTGCTTAATCTCGGGTTAGACTTTGTGATTTGTGAATAGTGACAGCATATGCAAGAGATAGAGAAAATTGCTCTCTGAGTACGTACATGTCTTTTAAAAGAAGGAAACATCCTATTGTCAGGCCAATTTCTTTAACTTCTGCAAGTTTGTCAAAGTGGATGTTGACAAAATCAATGGTGTTGTCATGTGACTATGTTTGGAAGCCAACAACTGCCCCAATTGCTCCACAGACTAAACCTTGTTCTAGGTCAAGGTTACATTTTGGAATTATTCTGCAATTTAGGCACAAAGTCAATATTTTTCCAATCCAGCTGTGTTGGAGATACATTTTTCTAAGCTATTTAGTTGTGATGTTGCTTGTTGACACATAAAATTGTCATGCCGTGCATTTCTAGTTTGCCTGTGGAGCTGGTATGCAATATGAGTTGCATTTATTTTTTTTCAACATTGTCTCTTTGAATTGACTACAGCTTGCAAGGGTTGGCATTAAGGACATACCATCAGGAGAAGATATGTTTCATCCATATAGCTCATGGATTAGTCTACTATTTAAGATGTATTTTGCATCTTTAGTAAGCAGAGCAGTTCTAATGCTTTGTAAAATGTTAGCATATATGAAGTCTGCAGATTGGCTCATATTTTGTGTTAGTTCTCTGTAGGGAAAATGTTGCCACAGATTTACATTTCTAATGCTGCCGAGGGTATTGCAGCATTGTGTGTGTCCAAATGTTTTGAAAATAGGCTGCCCTTTCACTGGTGTTAACTGTAGGAGGTCTCAGAAAACAATAACATGTTTTCCTCCAACCAGTTCTTTGTAGTTGGTTTTTAGGACTTCTTGCATTCTGAGATGAATTAAAGCTAACATAAGGTTGTAAATCATGCTTAATTCATCTATCAGGAGCACTTTCATTTGTTTTAGAATTTTGCGTGCTTCAGTTGCAGCTTCTGCTGATAATCTGTAGTATTTTAATTTTTTTTTAGTGTTCTACTTGGAGGAGTAGTAGTCAGTGTAAAGTTACACCTCTGAAGTTGTAGGCAGCTAAACCTGTGGGGGCTGTTGCTACAGCTGAAAGGTTTTTGTTTTTAAGTTTGGTAGAAATGTGCTGAATATTTTAATAAAGAATGTTTTAGCAGAACCAGCTTCACCACTTAAATACCTTAGCAGAGCTACAGAATTTCTTGAGTGACTTCTAGAATGGTCAATTGTTCATTATTTAGCTGTGATTCCAGAACCGACAAGTTTTCCTCAGATTGTTTATATAGATAGAAAAAACTAAATTATGGTTATGATACAAGTTACTGTGCGCTGTTTATCAAACCTATTGAGTGTTTTGATTGAAAAAAGAGTCAAGGATCCAGCAGCGGGAGTCTCAATAACTGTGAACCTCCCACAAATGGTTCAGATTGCAGTGAAATTGTAATTCGAATTGTTTTGAGAATGTCTCTGTGCTTGGAACTAGTATTCTCATTAGTTAATCCGAAATTAGCAGTGCATTTGTTCGATTCTATGAATCTTAAGAATAGTCCAAACATTAATATGTGCAATAATATTCTTGTATTGAAGTCTTGCAATAGTCCATAGATATAGCCGACACATGTTTCGACCAATTTGGTCGTTATAAAGGCTATGCAAATTCATATCAGAATAAACAACATAAACATAGGCATTGATGCCATAATTTTTTAAATAAATAAAAAAAAATCAGTAAAATTGAAAAGATAGTTTTACCACACATGTTGTTGTCAATTGGTGAAAGCAAGCATCCATGAAGATATTATATAGAAGAAAAAAACTATTTCAATTCATAATTGATTACAAACTTCCAATAATAATAGAAAAAGAAGAAAAAATTAGGAAAAGGTGCTCTTAAAAAGTTACCACCAAAATGTGTATGTATGCTATCGGGTAATCCAGTGTACAGACCAGTTGACCTCCTGTTTAACATTATGTAAAGAGAATCTTATTGTCGCACCCTTGTGCTGCAATGAACAAGGAAATGTGCCTTTTCCCAATGTTAGTCATGTACCATGGCTTTGCCAGATAGGCATCATGCAAATGTAGAACATTAAAGCTTACCCTCTAGGTTTGTTTGTCATGCACATTTCTGCAGATAGAAATGTGGAAAATTGGTATATTAAATATACTGATTTAATGATAAAATAATTAAACTGCTTGGATTTGATTGGATTGATTACATGACTGCCCACCTCAAAGACTCATCAGTCTCTCTTCAAAGCAAGATGAATTTGTTACTTGTGAATTAGAATAAAGGTCCTCCTAGTCAATCTCAGTCACCTTGAAGATAAACAAATTGAAATGCGTGTTTTAAATATTGCGACATGGACATTTCTACTGCTGCAGGGTGTGGGAAGTTATACACCTCTCATTATCATGAAATCTCTGCTTACCTATTCATGGGTTAGATCCCCGAATCCATCTTCATCTGCCCTTCCTGGCGTGCTCCTTCCATGTGTGTATAGGATCGCGGAATATTATAAAATGGCGTATAGCGTTGTGCGCGATGACGTCACGCGTATGTAAGCACGTGATGTCATTATGTCAACAATCTACGTATCCTGTTTGCAGTATAGCAGTGTTAATCTGCTAGTCCAGTGTAAAGGTCTTGATAGCTACATAGCACATTTAACCGTGCACATTGCCTATGTGGTAATTATAATAGCCTCAATCATTGTATTACCATGTATACTGCATCAAGATTTAACTCCATATTGCTGGCATTCCACGTGTTCATAAGCGCGCAACGTCATCATGTAAACAAACTACGTATTCTTAATAATATAAAGGTATTTTTCCGCTGTAAGAGTAGATGAAAGTGAAGATTGCTGATAAGCCTATTTTACACACCTCATTGGCAAGCTTTAAATATATGTGACTAAATCTGTCATGTCCATTAATGCTACATGGAAAATAAAATTAAGATTTGTAAAATTACAGATTTGAAGCAGAGTTGCTGTTTGTGAAATCTAATTTTATACTGTAATTTTAATGGAGTTCTAAACCCTACTATAGTTATTATTATATCTGCATATTCTAAATCTAATTTGTAATATTCATGTAACACATCCCGCGACATCTGTATGTAGTTCGTGCTGTCCCAATGTGTAGTGGACTAGGTTTCAATGTATTAGTTAACTTAATTCTAATAAATGTACACATCTAGAATACCAAAGATGGCTATTCTGACTGTAGACCGACTACCCAATAGTTGGCCATTATTTGAAAATGTTCATAGTATGTTCAAAGTATGATTGTTATGTACTGAACAAAAATGGTTTGCATTAAATAATTCATAGAAAGACATACATTTCATGGTCTGAATTCAAACCATGACCAGTTGTTCTCAAAAGACAAATTAACTTTGCTTCCATTTTACGTAACGCAAGTTGTGTGTCCCATCCCCTCATTCCTTTTTTAACTTTCCTCAGACCAATGAAATGCAAATCCTCAATATTATCCATTTGGTGTTCTTTCTGCCAATGCACGACTAGAGGTGTCTAGATTTCTTAAACTCAAAAGATGCTCACGAATACGTACCCTCAACTGCCTGATGGTACTGCCCACATAATACTTGCCACAAACACATAAAATTACATAAACCACATAGCATGACTTGCAATTAAGAAATCTGTAATAGTGATTTCATTGCCAAACTGATCATTGAAAACTTTGTATTTGTCCATTGCGTACTTGCATTGATTGCAATGCCCACATTTGTGAAAGCCAACACCCAATTTCAACCAATTTCGTCCTTCCATGTTTGGTGACAATTCTAAAAATGATGGACATCATTTTTTCTTTATGGTTGGCGCTTTTGTGAAAGTAATTGTAGGTCTGACAGTTCGAAAGGATGTCAAATCTTTGTCCAGTTTAAGAATGAGCCAGTGTTTGGCAGCCATCTTATATAGCAAGCTACTATCTCTGGAGAATTGTGTTATAATTGCAATGGGTTGGGTCTGAGTTCTATCTTTCCAACTGTTCTCTATAAATTCCATTTGTTTGGTACGCCCATATTTGTCTGCTGCTTTATTGACAGTCCTAAAGCAATAACCCCTTTCAAGAAAGCTATTAGTGAGTAATTTGTATTCCTGATTATAATCAGTATCTCAACTACAGTTTCTCTGGGCTCTATTGAACTCTCTCCCGGGAATGTTATTGATGGTGCCCCATTGGTGACCACTGGTAGCATGTAATACTGAATTTACTTCAGTAGGTTTACGATAGGTTTTAGTGTGTATTGAATTATTAGCAATATAAATGTGTAGATCCAAAAAATCTATTTGTGACGGGCTAGCATGTCCGTTAATTGGATTCCAAATTTGTTACAATTAGCATGCTGTACAAAATCTTCAAAAGACTCCAGTGGACATTTCCATACTATGATGATGTCATCTATAAATCTCTTCCATTTCATGATATTGTCTGCATAAATATTGTGTTTATAGATGTGCCCTTCCTCATATTGGGACATAAATAAGTTCGCTAAAGAGGGCGCAAATTTCGCTCCCATGGCTACTCCCCTCTCTTGTAGGAAAAATTGTTCATTAAATAGACACACATTGTTCTTCAAAGTAAAGATCAAGAATTCTTTCAACAACTCAACATGTTTCCAATATGACGCTGAACAATTTCTGAAAGTGAATTCCAAAGCCCTTACTGCCAAATCATGTCTAATGCTAGTGTACAATGCTGTAACATCTAAAGTTGCAAGCGGATAGTCTGATTTCCATTCCACAGAGTCTAGAAACTGGAGTACATGCGTGCTATCCCTTATATAGGATTTTGTTTTGACAAGGAATGGTTTTAGAGCCTCATCCAAATATTGGGAGAGGCCCTCCGTGGCCCATCCAATGCCACTCATTATTGGCCTTACGTCTGGTAGCAGATGGTATGTTTTATGTATTTTCGGTAGAAAATATATAGTAGACATTGTAGGGTTATTCACAATAAGAAACCTTTTTTCGTCATCCAATAGAAGTCCCATAGAGTACCATTTGGTAATCAAATTGTTCAGTTCTGTTACTACTGCTTTGGTAGGATTCGATTTTAAAATGTTATAGCAATGATGTGTGGTTAAATGGGCCATGCCCATTTGGATGTAGTATTTAATGTTAATTACCACCACATTGCCCCCTTTGTCAGCTTTGTTAATGGTAATTGACTTATCCTCAGCCAGGGAATTTCATGTCTGGTGAGACTATGTTCTGATAAATTCACTACTAAATTTGGTTGTGCTGCTGTGCTAATCTCTTCCTCGTGTTCGATCTGGTTAGAATTCCTGGGCGGCCTGGTATATAACTACTTACACCCTGCAGCAGTAGAAATGTCCATGCTCGCAATATTTAAAACACACATTTCAAGGTGACTGAGATTGACTAGGAGGACCTTTATTCTAATTCACAAGTATTAACTCATCTTACTTTGAAGAGAGACCAATGAGTCTTTGAGGTGGGTAGTCATTTATTCAATCCAATCAAATCCAAGCAGTTTAATTATTTTATCATTAAATCAGTATATTTAATATACTAATTATCCACACTTCTATCTGCAGAAATATGCATGACAAACAAACCTAGAGGGTAAGCTTTAATGTTCTACATTTGCATGATGCCTATCTGGCAACGCCATGGTACATGACTAACATTGGGAAAGGGCACATTTCCTTGTTCATTTCAGCACGAGGGTGCAACAATAAGATTCTCTTTACATAATGTTAAACAGGAGGTCAACTGGTCTGTACACTGGATTACCCAATAGCATACAAACATATTTTGGTGGTAACTTTTTAAGAGCACCTTTTCTTCTTTTTTTCTTCTTTTTCTATTATTTTTGGAAGTTTGTAATCAATTATGAATTGAAATTGTTTTTTTCTTCTATATAATATCTCCATGGATGCTTGCTTTCACCAATTGACAGTAACTTGTGAGGTATGTTGCAACAACTATCTTTTCAATTTTACTGAAAACATGTTTATTTATTTCAAATATTATGACATCAATGCCTAAGTTTATGTTGTTTATTCTGATATGAATTTACATAGCCTTGATAACGAGCAAATTGGACGAAACACATGTTGGCTATATCTTTGGACTATTGCAAGACGTCAATACAAGAATACTATTGCACAAATTCATGTTTGGACTATTCTTAAGATTCATAGAATTGAACAAATGCACTGTTAATTTCAGAATAACTAATGAGAATACAAGTTACAAACGCGAAGACAGTCTCATAACAATTCAAATTACTGTTTATATAGATGCATGGTATTTTCATGGCTATTCCTGCTTCATTTAGTGGATCATGGATTTCTGTCAGGGAAAGTTGACTGCCCTCAGGAATGTCTTTGTCTAATTGAGCTTCAATATCTTCCTCTTGGTGGCGGTCAATATCCAACATGTGTTTGTATTGTTTGAAATTGTGATTTGTTATACTGCTTTCATTTGCCTTGAATGCAGCTTCACATGATTCTTAGTCACATAATAATAATTTTTCTTTTCTCCAAGGTTTCAAAGATCAAGACTAATCTACAGTCCTGGGTCCCACCATCATTTATCATAGAACTAATGACTTTGGCCGTCTGTAAAAATGTCTTTACATTTAACAACCAATTCTTTTTGCAAGTGAAAGGAACCGCCATGGGGGCCACATCCAACCCTTGTTTAGCCATTTTGTCAATGGCCTCCTTTGAAAATACATATATCTTCAGTGAACTCAATCCCTGGCTATCTAATGTGAAACAATGGTGTTGCTACATCAACTACATCATATTTATAGGGGTAGAAGAAGAGGATTTGCTTAATTATTTCATTACCTGGCGTACCACCTGCAGCAACGACATACAGTTCACGATGGACTACAGTAATCCTACCATAGATTTTCTGGATCTCCAGATTATTTGCCAAGAGGGAAACGCATGTGTAACCTTTTCTGAAAACCGACAGATTGTAACACCTTGCTGCATTTTACCAGAAACCATCATATTCACATCAAGGAAAATTTACTGCATGTACAGTTTTTAAGAATACAGAGAAACTGCTCATCCCTTGATGACATCTACAGCAATGCCACTGACCTTGGCGAAAGATTACGCCAAAGAGGATACCCAAAAAACTGATATCGATCTCCAGAAAGAGATCTAGATTTACAAACCGTGACACTCTACTCTCTTTACATGATCCACAACAACAGGAGGAAACAGACAGAGTCACATGTGTAATTACACATGGCCCCCACACCTTTGATATTAAAAAGACTATACGAAGACATTGGCCGATAGTCAGGTTACGTTTGCCAGATGAACCAGTATCCTGGTTTGCGTTTAAAAGATCATGCAACTTAAAGGAACGCCCAAATCACTCCCTGTTTGTTAAGAATGCCCCACAAACAGGACTTTGGAAATTATGTAGTGATACTGGCCACTACCCGTGTGGCTCCTGTCGGTGTTCCAATTAACTAAAAAGATCCAGACGTTTCCAATTGGCCAAAAGAATTGGACCCTGAAACACCACTCTAACTATAAAACCATACAAGTGGTTTAGTGTATTGAGTGTCCCTGTGGACTACGCTATGTTGGCCAAACCATGCGGAGCATTGGCATCCGCATTTCGAAAACACTGGTCGAGAATGAGGTGTAAGAAATTGACATCTCCCTTTGTGGACCATTATCTTACTAACCACCATACACCCAATGTTCTGAGTTGGTGGGTTTTGGAAAGAGTCCGAGTGGCCCCAATATACAAGACCTACTTTTGGACCTCGAAAGTAGGTGGATTTTTATCATGGGTTGAATGAGCAGTTTATTCCTGAAATGTAACCCCTTTTTTTGCATGAATTAACAGCACTAATGCTCCGAACAAACCAAATGGATTTGTGACATTTTGACACCTTTTTGACACAATAGATTTGCACAGATGCAATTCAGGAGTGTGCACATCAGCTGCTCCTGTTACCCATTTTTCCACACAATCCAGCATGCACTCGCCTTGGCTCTTTCAACTTTGCAGAAAGGGTACGCATAGCTGCTGGACTCTCAGCATTCCAACCTTTTCAGGGTGATTATTCTGCACTCTCTCCCCTGTTTTATTTCACATATGAACCCACGGGCTCCCTGTCCTCTTGAATCTGGAAATGCCTACTCGCATACGACCATATATTGGCTACAACAACACGTCGGTCTGTATCGTTTCACTATTCTTTGCCTATCTGGTTTGCTATTGGTTCATTTTCACACATACTAACGGCTACCTTTTAACACACCCAGGATTGGCTCACTTCATGACACACCTTAGTCACTTCCAAACATGTCTGGGATTGGCTTATTTGACGACAACACCTACATCCAGCAAAGCGGTAACCATACCTATGGGTCAACTGCATGATTCATTTACTGAATCAGTCACAGTAAAACACAGATTGCTCTGCGCACTTGACCCTGGATGTCTGAAGTTCGACCCGAAACTGACAATTTATGGTAGGCCACACGCCTCAGCTTACTGGTAAGCAGGTACTTAAACACCTTTTGCTTTTCCAATTTCAAGATTTCCGATTCGATCTTTCTAGCTTTCTGCTTTCTGTGCATGTACAAACATGACCCTTGTCATTCATTTTTAAAAGAAATTCTCCATCTACCCTGTCTGATTGATTCCCTGTTCCCTCTGATTTTTCTCTGTAGGCATTTTTGAATGACATACCAGCTGAGAAATCTAATGCACATTGAGCCGTACGTATAACAAGGGAACAACCTTACCCAGTGAACCATCAAGTTTTCCTGCATGCATGAAAAGAGGGAAAAACACTCTCCCTCCTGTGCCCACAAGCTGCATATACCTTGTTTTCGGATTTCTACTAAGTGACCACGCATGGCACACTATTCAGGTAAGCAGATGAATCGCAATTTTGCACCTCTCATGTCATTTGCAACATACTGCCAGTCCTGTATCACTACAGTGACTGCTAATAGGCCTCAGATACTACCAACAGAGTTGCACTACACTACTTCTCTTTAGAATAGACAATGCTTATTTACATTTGTTCATCTCCCTTTACAGGATATGTTGTAGTCCCCTTTCTTCTGTTTCTTCTTCCAATGCAACTTGGCTGTATCGATGCCAGCAACAAATATATGACCCGGACGGTGACAATGATTCCGGTGGCTGGTGTGGTACAGCAGTGAGGGAAAACGGAATCATACTTTATCCTGGTGAGTCAGCTTCCCCTTTTTACTATGAATGAGTTTTCAAGTTGCCTTCACCAAGTTTTTAACCCTTTTTCTAAAAACATACTTTTGGCCATGTTCTATCAAAGCCAGAAAACCCGCATAGATCCATTTTTGTCTTTTCCCCTATGCCCTAATGAAGGCGGCCATGAGGATCTTCATCCACATCACCGCTGAAACACAATTTCTATGAGGGCGCAGACGTTGCTTCCATAAAAGGCTATACGGCGATCTTTTGGACATAGCTTTTGCTATTCTCAAGAATTTTTTTGTCCTCCATCGCATTGGCAGACCCCACTCTGAGCAAAAATACTTTTCTGCACAGGACTTAATAACAAAATAGTATCCTGCTCTCATTCATTTGCATTAATGATGAATTCAAATGAATGCCCTTACCTTTATGCACAAGCATTGATCTCCTGTGTTGTTGGTGACCAATTTTGGCACAAAACCAAAAACTGTTGCAATACCAGAATTTATACCTTGTATATAATCATCATATTTGTTTTGATTTCATTAGGAACTGGTTTATATTTCCAACAATACGAATATAACATCAATTATTGATTGATCATTGATTTATGGATTACTTACATAAGTCAACAAGCCAATATTTGAGTGACCTTTTTTGATGAAATATTAATCCTTTAAACTTCTGTTTATTTATGTGTTTTTTCTTCCTGAGATTGTTCTGTCTACATGGACTATTTGTTGGGGTTTCTTTTAACTGTGCTTCCCGTTTTTAATTGTTCTACTTTATCTCACAACCTTAATAAAGTTTTCATCTTTCGTTTTTTGATGTTGTTGATATGAAATAATGCACCTGACTTCCTTTTGAGTACCAGTTTTATTTCTTGCATGTAAGATATGCCAATTATTACAATTCGATGAAAGGTTATGTGTTTTAGGTTCTAGTGTGTTTCATTTAGCATTAATTTCTATTTTTCAACACAATACACAAGTAAAATAAGACAACCTTTTCAGGTCTATGTGTGTTCTTCTGGCATAGAACATAGTGAATAATTTGACTTTGAGATTCTTACAAATTAGTGGTTGAACCAACTATGTTTGAAATAAGCAAAACACAAAAATAAAGATCCAGGATTCTGCGCCCTGTAGTGTCGGTATGCGTTTTATTGAATTGCCCTTTAGATAACACGTGTTTCGGCCTTCCTTGGCCTTTCTCAAATCAGGGCTCTTGTGTTATTATAGTTCACTGCCCCCTTTATCTGCCTCTTTGATAACTATAGAGGTATCCTCTGAAAGGTTCTTGAGTGCTTTTCGTTCTCCTTTGGTCAGGTTATCTTGTTCCGAAATGGGGCATCTTGTATCATATGTGGTATGTTGTGAGAGGTTGTATAGATCTTGCGTAACTGCTCTATAAAATGTATCAATGATATTGTCATTCGATAATTGCAGAATGAATTTGGATTTAGTTTTCAACTCCTTAGTGGTCAAGAGATCTGGTTTGATTCGTAATTCATGTAGTAAATTCAGTATCTCAAAGTTCTCATCTTCTGTCAATGATCGTAATACAAAGGTGTCTTCAATGTCTTGTATGGTTAAGTCACTAATTGGTGTTGGTATTTCTTTAGCTTGATAATCTCCTGCACCCTTCGTTGCGAATGATTTCTTGAGTTTAAGTTTACGTATGAACTTAAACAAGGTGATGTGGATATCAATATCTTGTAAATGTTTTGCAGGTGCGAACGACAATCCCTTATTGAATAGTTTTCTCTCGTCTATTGTGATATATATTTTAGAGAGATTCATAACCAAGTCCTGATCTATTTGTTCTTGCTGGTTTCCTTCAAACTGGCCCTCATTTGTCTTTTGTTTTCCGCTGTGTTTTCCTGTCCTCCACTGCCTACGTCCCGCCTCCTTCCTCTCTTCCTGGGGGCATATTGGGGATATTCACTATCGGTGGTAACTGAAAACGGACTGTCTTCTGTGTCAAATTTCTGTTCCCTTTTTTATAGCGTTTAATCTGGTTCATGTATCCTTTATCCTGTTTGCCTAGTGAGGTATCCACCTCCACAGTGTCTGGTTCCGAGTCAGCTTCTGAACTAGCCGAAGATGTGTTTGATGTGGAACTTCTGGAAGATGTTTTTATAATACTATCATATTTTGTTTGGAAGGTGTAGACCCTATCCTCCCTATAGTCACAATCATCTCGATAACTTTTTCTTAGTTTTCTAATGTTCACTTCAACCTGATATATTTGTAGAATATCATACATTTTCTCATAGTTTTTGAGTTTGGTTTTGTCATTGGATTTCATCTCGGTTATTTCCTTTTTAACGGTTTCAATCCCTTCTGCTGCTCCTTTATGCTCTCTTGTAGAATGTTTTTACTTAAAATGCAACCAAAAACATACCTTAAAAAGCACAGCATTTTATATGTTTATGTGATGTACATGTCACAGTTTCTAATCTTGAAGCTCAGTCATGTTTTTTTCATTGCATTCTGGGACTTGTAATTTGAGTTTTATAATGGTAGAAGTGGAATTGGTAGTGACAGAATGCAAAGGAAAAAAAGAAAGACTTAAGAAGCTCCTATAAAATGGAATAGGTGATTTTGGGATGTATGAATGTGCTGCCAACATATAAAACTTGCAGATACTAAAAATCCTAAAAACCTAACCTAAAAATGGTTTACAGAACTATTGTATCTGCTTTTCCCCTATTTTATCAAACAGTAACAAAGTGCTACTATACATGCATATATGCATTTTTTAACTTGTATCACAAGGATTGTACATAGAAACATTGTAATTGTATGCTGCTTCATGTGCGCAGGTGATAAATACTGCAATGCATGGCATTTCCTAGACTGGTTAAGAAGAGAATATGCCTGTTGAGAAGCTTATTACAGGGTAAGTAGAATGAACCCTATATATCCTATGTATATATATATATATATATCACATGGCCACGGTAGTGGCCATGTAGTTATGGTAAAGTTGCTGTTTCCATAGGAAGAGCACTTTTTGGGCGGCTTATAACTTCGCTCTCCCTGGACGGATCCTCACCAAACTTTGCAATAAAAGTAGTTGGGTCACTCTGAATTTTTTTGGTGAGGATTCGTCCAGGGGGGGGAAAGGTATAGGGGGGGGTCCCAAAACTTTTTTTTTTCCCATAGACTGAATGGGAAAAAACTTCCCCGACAGGCGACAGCCCGAACCGCTGGACGGATTTACACCAAATTTGCGGCAGGAGCGGCGGCCTGGTCCCAAAAGCGTGCTTTTGTTAATTTGGTGTAAATCTGTCCAGTAGTTTTTTTAAAAATGACCAAAATGTAAGGCAAAAAAATTAGTGATATCTGCGTTCGCTCCGCGGACAGCACCCCGATTGGCCCATGGGCTTGCGTCATGTCCGCGGACATGCGACGTGTTCGCTGATTGGACGGCGAGTGGCATGGAGCGCGTCAGATTTTCTGTGGTGCCCGCCATCTTGTATTCGCAGTCGACCGCGTACAGCGCAGTGAAACGTGGATAAAAAATTGTATTTAGTGCTGTGTGTTGGTGTGTAAGAGTGTTTGGGGAGGGTTGGGGAGTATGAGATAGGTTCAATGCTTTGTTTTTTTATGTGCTAGACCTTTTTGTTGCGTTCGATTTGTCCGCGGAGAACACGGCTGTTCTGACATTTTGTAAATAAACTAAATGGTGGGGTATTTAGAGGACGGAGTATGTGTCATTTTTGTTCGCAAGGAAGGTAAAAATGAGCTATGAACACTCGCGGTGTACTTAATTGTTTGTAGATACACAAACTGGGGGTGTCCTCAGGACGCTGTCCGTATTGTAATCTGTCTAGTTGAATGTGTTCTAAGAACACTCGCAGTGTCCCGAAATGGTTGCAATTACACAAAATGGGGGTGTTCTGAGAACGTTGTTTGTATTGTTCGTTGTCAGGGTGAAAGTGTTTTAAGAACACTCCTTTTGTTCGCTAATAGTACAATTTCCTAGGGGCGTCAACCGACTTTTTGTCCACTAAAGAAACGATAAATCCGGCTGGTGTGCGTCGACATTATGTGATAATCCTATGACTGGTGCTATTGACCTGGCTGACTTGCTTTTGCGACACTAAATCATATCTCCCGCCACTAAGCCTGATATTATCAAAGCATTCATATTCCCCGCCTTTCTCCGTGACGTTACAGGGTGCGTAATGAAACGCGCCCAGTCGTCTCCAGTACTACGCGACTTTACACAGAACCCGGAAGACAACACACATTATGTCACAACACAGCGTGCCACAAATCAGAATATGAAACTGTGATTTAAAAGCAAAGAGCAAGATTGTAAATGTTGTAAAGTACATTTATTTGACATCAAATGTTTAGAGAATATTCAGCAATTTGCATTTGTCTTTGTTGTTGATCCGCAAAAGTTCATGTTGAGACACGCGATGTTCCTTTGCGGTACAGAGAGTGTTAAATCAGGTTACAACTCAGTGCGCCACAATTCAGAATATGAAACTGTGGTTTAAAAGTAAACAGCAGGATTGTACATTTGTTAAAGTACATTTATTTCACATGAAATGTTTAGTGAATATTCAGCAATTTGCTATTGTCTCTGCTGTCGATCAGCAAAAGTTTATTTGAAGCCACGCGTTGTTCCTTTGCGGTAGATAGGCTGTTGGTTTATGATAAAAGCAGTAAATGGTCTCTCTGATAATCGGAAGGTTGCTCCAACAACGAGCCATTAGACCACCGTATTGGTTGGTATGTTGTTTGTAGCCGCTAGTACTGCGTAAGGGCATATTGGTCCTTGGCGATTGTCCCATAAAATGGTGAGGGTCATGAAGTTGCATATTTGGACTTGCACCTGGCAGTTGAAGACCCCATCCGCTGGAGTCTGTAAATCGTGACATAGACAAAACGGGGCCACGTACCTGTTTTAATAAACATAAATTAGTCTCACCAGCCGATCTTCATTAAAAATCATCATTTTATTTATTAGGGCGTGAAACTATTTGCTATCGAAGATAGTGCAACAGAGTATGTTAATAATAAAATAATAATATTTTCCCATTCATATAGCGCTAAGAACTGTGAGGTATCTAAGCGGTGCTTATTATTAACCATGGTGTGTGGTGCTCCTTTATCGACCACGGAAGGATGAAAGGCTGAGTTTGGCCTTGCCGGGATTCGAACTTGCGTTAGCAAGCTGTGCACGGATGTCAAAGCGAGTGCTGGACTCGCTGTGCCACTTGACAGGCTACAGTGAAGTGGCACAGCGAGTAGAGCGATTGACCGACTATAGACCGGTTAAATTATTTATATTAACCCACTCTGTGTCGTCTGCCTTTTTCAGAGCCCTCTAAACGACAGGGGATCAATTCGGCGGTGATAGTGCGCGGTAGAAAACATTATGCCACTTTCAACGAACAAGTTCAACTTCAGCAGTCTTTAATGCTACGCTATTGTAATTATATTTGGTATAAAGTAATGTAAAGGGTTACTTACAGTAGAATTGCAATTTCCATTGTCTACGAGTGGTGCAGTCCCAAAATACGACTCCGCATGTGCCAACGATCTTTCGCATAGTGATATAATATGTAAAAGTGGTTTCATTTCAGAAATGTCATCTTTATCTTCTCTTACGTTTTAGTAACACTCCTTCAAGAGAAGTCTTTCATCACAGTCTCTGTCTGTCAAGGTCAAAACACAATACAACCTTATAGTCTGCTTCGTGAGCCTCTCTGGGGCCTGAGAAAAAAATGGAAGCAGCTGACCTTCACTGTGAACGAGCATAAATTCTTACTTGCAACATTCTGTGTAAAGCCATCTGTAGAAGTTGGTTTTTGCACGCCATGTTTGTATAATGTTTGCGTGATATTAAAAAAAGTTTGTTTAAAGGACGTTATGGTTCTAAGTACAGCCGAAAGACCCCTGAAAATAGCAAGTTATGGTAAGCTATGAAAAATGACTTGCACCAACACCATGCACTGCTAAGACTAACACCCAGGACATCAAAGATGACATTGCAAATGTCATTGATGAAATCACTGATGACATCACATGTGTATGTACTTTTCATGGAATTTGTGTACTAGGGATTTTCATTATAATGTTCCGAAAAAAGTGTCAAGGATATTGCAATAAATATCATACCGTTATTAGTGCTATGAACGATGCATTTATATCAATAAATAGCATTGTATTATGGGATTCTATGTAGTATACTGAGCTGCTAATGGAGAAAGATAGCATTGTGTGCAGAGTACAAGATAAAAGTATAATATTTGTAATGTTAATATGTAGAATAATGAAATGATAATTGTCCTGAAATGTTCGAAAATTCACAAAATGGGGGTGTTCTGAGGACGTTATTCGTATTGTGTGATTGCTTAGCTGTATGCAATGAGGGAATGGTACAGAGAGTAAAGTGGACGCCGTCCACGGACACCGCGGCTGTTCGTGGACAGGGCGTGGTAAATCCGTGTTTTTCCAGGAAATCCAACATGGAAAGAAGACTGTACGGATCAGCCAATCAGATGTCGAGGTTGTGGATTTGTGTTGAAAGAGACTGTGTGTGGTGAAGATGGCAGAAGTGGAGAAAGTCAGGGTGTTGGTGCTCGGAGATATGTTTGTGCATGGTTTACAGCAGTACGCTGAATGCAGGCATGTTGCAAAGAACTTTGATGTCAAAGGAGTGGAGCACTGTGCCTGATTGCAATGTACATGGAATTGTACAAGTTTGTGAGGATATGGCCACGATGAACAGTCCGCATGTGGTAGTTTTGCACTATGGTGCTTTCCATTTGGGCAACGTCAGTGCCCCTACTTTGTTGGCTGATTTGGAACGCTTCAAGCCGTAGTGAAGATCCTTCCAAATGCGAAAGTAATTTTTTCTGGATTACTACCTGGGGCAATATGGGACAATAGTTCCGTTTTTTGTCCTCAGCAAAACATTGCTAGGTGTGTCATCAACCGAGGCATGTGTGCATTCATGCTTAGAGCTGGTATGTTCTTCTGTAACAATGAGAATACTGATGCCAGTAATGCTGTTAATTTTAAAGAAGATGGCATTTGTTTATCTTTTACCAGAAATGCCTTTTTATTTTGGAATGTAAGGGTTGCTTTGGAGAAGGTTATGTGAAGATTTTAGGAGTAAAGTAAGAAAAAAAAACAAGAAAAAAATATAAAATAACAGGTGTCTGTCAAGCATCTGTAAAAAGAAAACGGCTCTTTTCAGAGCCAACTTCAAAGGGGAAATGGGGCACACTATTTAAATTTACATTCACCACGCTCAGATTTTCGATGTGTCCGCGGACATGGCGGTAGTCTGCGGACATGAAAATCACTACGAGGGGGTTAGTATGTTCTATGTTACATGTCAGGGATATTATGGTTAAGTTGTGCTACTAAAAACCTATGAAATTCAGTGAAAAAAACTTTGTTAAAGGGACGTTATGGTTCCAAGTAAAACCGAAAAACCCTTGAAATTCGCCAGTTATGGTAACATAAGCAACCATAACTCGCGCCACCGTGCACTGCTAACACTAACACCCAGGACATCAAAGATGACATCACAAATGTCATTGATGACATAACTGATGATATCACATGGCTGGCTCTCCCTTTTTATCCTTTACTGACATATCGAAGCCACATAGTTTTCTACAGTAACAGTCAGGAAGTAAAAATTGAAAAGGTACTATATTTGTAGACTTGGGGTCCTGTCACATCATATATGAAACATGTACATAGCAGAAGATACAGGCTTGAAAGAGAGCAATCCTTTCTGTGCATGAAGATAATCATTATGGTTATCAGCACTTTGTCATAGTTTTATTTTTATTACTCTACCTTCCCTAGATATGCACATATTTGTATACATTATACTCTCCATAGAGTGAATGGGAAAAAATTTTTGCTCGCATCTACAGCCCAAACCGCTGGACGGATTTCCACCAAATTTGGACCAGGAGCAGCGGCTTGGTCCCGAAAGCATGCTTTTGCAAATTTGGTGAAAATTCGTCCAGTAGTTTTTTTTTAAAATAACCAAAAAGTAGGTAAAAAAAAATTAGTGATATCTGTGTTCGGTTTGCGGATACACTTCCCTGTTCGCTCCGCGGAAAGTGTCCTGATTGGCCAATCGTCTTGCGTGATGTTCGCGGACATGCAAAGTGTTCGCTGATTGGACGGTGTGGAGCCTGAAGCGCGTCAGATTTTTCGGTAGCGCCCACTTTATTGGTTTCGCGGACGTCCCCGGACAGCGCGGTGAAACTTTGTTCAAAATGTGTATTTTGTAGAGTGTGTTGGTGTATAGGAGTGTTTGGGGAGGGTGGGAGTGTGTGAGATAGGATGAAAGTTGTGTTTTTTATGTGTTAGACGTTCTTTTTGTGTTCGATTTGTTTGCGGACATCACGGGTGTTCTGAAAATTTTCTAAATAAACTGACTGGGGGGTGTTCTAAGGAGTCAAAATGTGTCCGTTTTGTTCGCAAGCAAAGTGAAACTGTTCTAAGAACACTTGCGGTGTCCGGGGAGTGTTCGTAGGTGGTGTCCTGAGGACGCTGTCCGTATTGTTCTCTGTCAAGTTGAATGTGTTCTAAGAACACGCGCGGTGTCCTGAAATGTTTGCAAATAAACAAAATGGGGGTGTTCTGAAGACGCTTCTAAGAACATTTGCGGTGTCCGGGGAGTGTTCGTAGGGGGTGTCCTGAGGACGCTGTTTGTATTTTTCTCTGTCAAGTTGAGTCTGTCCTAAGAACACTTGCGGTGTCCTGAAATGTTCGCAAATAAACAAGATGGTGGTGTTCTGAAGACGCTTCTAAGAACACTCCCGGTGTCCGGGGAGTGTTCGTAGGGGGTGTCCTGAGGACGCTGTCCGTATTGTTCTTTGTCACATTGAATGTGTCCTAAGAACACTCGCGGTGTCCTGAAATGTTCGCAAATAAACAAGATGGGGGTGTTCTGAAGACGTTTTTGAGAACACTCCCGGTGTCCTGGAATGTTTGTAGGGGGTGTCCTGAGGACGCTGTCCGTATTGTTCTCTGTCAAGTTGAATATGTCCTAAGAACACTCGCAGTATCCTGAATTGTTCGCAAATAAACAAGATGGGGGTGTTCTGAAGACGTTTTTGAGAACACTCCCGGTGTCCTGGAATGTTCGTAGGGGGCGTCCTTAGGACGCTGTCCGTATTGTTCATTGTTAAGTTGAAAGTGTTCTAAGAACTATCGCGTTGTTCTGAAATGTTCGTAGGGGGTGTCCTGAAAACGGTGTCCGTATTGTTCGCTGGCAAGTTCAAAGTGTTCTAAGAACACTCACATTGTTCGCGGACATTAAAAGTTTCTCATAGATCATAGTTGAAATGTTTGACTCTATGGATGTGATATGCTGCGGTGGTTGTTGCCAGGGCATACAGTTTAGGGTGCATGGCCATTTGGCCATGCACCCAAGACTCTATGCCCTGGCAACAACCACCGCAGCATATAACATTCATATTTGTTTATAACTTTGGGAGAAAAACAAATGTATAAGAACAAAGGTATTAGATGCTATGGGTGTGATGTGCTGCTATGGTTGTCCTTATTATTGTATACTTACTGTTTGGTCTAGTAATGGGAGTCCATGTTTTTCTTCTTCATTTCTGTGATAAAAGAAAATAGCATGTTAATATTAGTATTTTGTAATGACTTATTACATTGTATAAGCAATATACTTTTATTTTTTTTCGACCCTCATATTTAGTAGAGTACAAATCAGAGTACTGTGCAATTTGCTCACTTTCTGTATTTGTTGCTAAAATCATTGGGTCTCTGGGAGAAAAAAAAATCCATGTTGGATTTAAAAAAAACCCTTTTTCTGTTATGCTACAGTTTATTTGTTTGTTTGTTTTCAGTGTTCACTTGTTGTTTCTGGCTAATGCTTTATACTTTGCTTTGTTGTATTTTTTTTGGAACAGTAACAGATTCTGCATTTGTTTTGATATTATAAAATTTTGGAGCAGTTAGATACCAATTGGCGTATTCTAACTGTCTATTTTTTTAATATATTGTAGTGGTTTTCATTTACCTATTTGGATATTGTTAAATTTTGGGACAGTTAGATACCAATTGGCGTATTCTAACTGTGTATTTTTTGGCCTAATTTAGTGGTATTCATTTATCTGATTAGTTGTTGTAGAATCTTTGAGATGTTAGATAGCTTTTGGAGTATTCTAACAGTTTATATTTTTGTAACAGAAATTTACTTAAAGGTTTAAATACAGTTTATTTATCAAATTTTGGTTTTAAGAACATCAAATAATCGTTTGTAAGATTTGCTGGTAATCTCTGCTTTAGAGTAATGGTACTATCATTACATTCAAACCATCCACATTTCTTTTTTATGTATGCAGTGTAGTGCCCTGAATTGGTTGTGGCTCCTGCGTGGTAGATTATACCTATTGTTGTGAAGGTTTTCTTACCAAGTGATATTTGACCATGTGTGAATCCAGTCAGCTTGCAGTTGTTTTTGGTACCATCTGCATTGTAACGTGGAAGCATTAGTGTTACGTATTTACTATGTGTTTGTATTACTAACGTGGAGCGATTATCTGAATTGCAGGTAGAGCATAATCTACCATGGTTTGCATTTTGTACAAGTTGCTGAAATGGAATGGATTCACAATTTGGTATTGATATATATATGAAGCGTTCATTGGGGATTTCTTCTTGTGTCACATTGTTGCAGAGAGTGCATGTATGTTTCCACATGTATGAAATCTGAAAGATTTCATTTATAGGTATGTTTTTGTTTTCCAGTACTTGTAGTAAGTACATTAGAAATTCTTGTGGATCTTCCTGTGAGTTTATAGTGAATTTCACCATTCCAGCACAGTAGTCCAATTGTCGTCTTATTCCAAAAACACTATATGTGTTGTCAGGATTGTTTGCTGCATTTCTGTGAAGTACTAACATTTGCAACACAATGGGTTTGTATTGTGTGAGTAAATGTTGTCAACAATTGGTGGTAATTGAAATAGAATATTCATTGCTACATTTGCATAGCAACTTACACCAACTATATTTGAGAATTTAAATGGTCCAGGTAGTTCTGTATCTAACTGCTTTTTTTGGAGTTTGTCTTCCTTCTTTAAAGAAGTACCTGGTTTACTTTCTCTAATTGATTCTTTTTTGTTTGTGGTACTTGATGAAGTATTAGTTTCTTTTACTCTCTTTGGAGGATTTCCAGTGACGTCCTGCTGCATTTCAGTTTGATTTAGTTTTCTTTTACAACGTTTTAGTTTTTGTGGAACAGAATATGTGTTTAGATGGGGAGTGTATAGTGAGCGAAGTCTATTATATTCTAAAATGCAAGGAATATCAGCGTTTACTTTACTTGCATCAAAGTTGATTAGAAATAGACCGTCAAGTGTACGTAAGCGGGATAGTGCTACGTAGCTCATGCCTTCTTTAAAGACTGTGTTACCAATATCTATCATTGCTTTGTCTAGGGTAAGACCTTGTGATTTATGAATTGTGACTGCATATGCAAGAGTTAGAGAAAATTGTTCTCTGCGTACATACATATCTTTGAAGAGAAGGAATCTAGCTGTTGAGCGTCCTATCCGTTTTACTTCTGAAAGTTTGTCAAAGAGTATATTGACAAACTGAATTTTGTTGTCACGTGGGTATGTTTGAAAGCCAACAACTGTACCCAGTGCTCCATTAACTAGTCCTTGATCCACGTCAACGTTACGTTCAAGCATTACTCTGCAATTTAAGGATAATTTTAACATCTTTTCTAAGCCTGCTGTGTTTGAGATTGATTTTCCTAAATTATTTGGTCTTGTTGTGGCTTGGTCACACATGGGTAGTGTCATACCATGTACATCTAGTTTGTCTGTGGCGCTAATTTCCATTATTGGTTGCATTTCTTTACTTAGCATGATTTCATTGAATTTGAAACAGCTTGCAAGAGTTGGCATTAAGGCCATACAATTGACATTTTTGTGGGCTAATTGTTCCATAACATCTGTAGCACATGCATTATCGCCATAAAGTGCATTAATGTGCTGGGTTTTCAATGTTGCTTCTGCTTCTTTAGAAAGTATACCAACTCTCAAACTTTTTAAAATGTTGGCATAAGTTAGATCTGCAGATTGGCGCATGTTTTCTGTTAATTCTCTGTATTGGAAATGTTGCCAAAGGTTGACATTTCCAATGCTGCCACCAGTTTTACGGCAGAGTTTGTGCCCTAATGTTTTAAAATAGGTTCACCTTTTACTGGTGTTAATTGAAGCAGATCTCCAAAAACAATAATGTGTTTTCCTGCAAAGAGCTCTTCATAGTCTGTTTTGAGTACTTCTTGTAATCTGAGGTGAATCAAAGCTAACATCAGGTTCGAGACCATGCTCACTTCATCTATTAGTAGCATTTTCATTTGTTTCAATACTCTGCGTAATTCCATTGCAGCTTCTGCAGAAAGTTTGTAATAGTCTAATTTGTTCTGGTGTTCTACTGGTAATAGTAGTAATCGGTGCAATGTAACACCACCTATGTTGTAGGCAGCTAAACCTGTGGGGGCAGTGACAACAGCTGACAGTTTGTTGTTTGTCAATTGTTGAAGGAACTTACTAATGATTTTGATTAGGAATGTTTTGCCAGAACCAGCTTCACCACTGACGTACAGTAGTATAGGTTTATAATTATGGCAGGAACATTCTTTATTTTCATGTTTTACACCATGTGCAATTTGTTTTGTTACTTCTTGAAAAATACTACTTTGCTCATTGTTTAGTTTTGATTGTAGTATAGTTAAGTCTTCCTTATCTTCATACTGACACACAGTGTTTTCTACTTCAATCATAGCTAATTCTGCCTCATATGTTATTAGTGGTTCTCCCAGTGGTTCTTGGCTTCCTGTTACAGAAGGTTGACTACTGTCAGGAGTATCCTTATCTAGTTGAGCTTGGAGTTCTTCTTCATGTTGCTGTTCATTGTGCAACATTGTTTTGTACTGTGTAAAGTTTACATCAGTTATAGTGCTTTCATTTGCTTTGAAAGCATCCTCATATGAGTCAGAGTTATCTAGTAATTGTTCTTCTTTTCTCCATGGTTTGAAGAGTTGTAGCAGGGACATGTAATATACTTCTTTATGTTGAGGAGTCTTCAATGACAATTTGATATGATTCATTAAATTTGGTTTAGTGAGTTTAACTAAGCTGCCTTCACAGTCTGTCACTCTATATTTACCTTTTTTTACATCAGGTTTCATATTATTTTTGTATGTGTAGTTTTGGGCTATTTGGTATAGACACATGTTTTCCAAAGTATTACTTCTGTTTGGGCAGTATGTGTCCAATAAATTGTTTTTTAAAATGTCTTGGCTGTTGGGATCATGTTTGGCTATTGTTTCTAAATCTTCATATGATTTTAGAACGCTTTTTCTAGATTTAGCTGGACCAAGACTTAGCCATACTATATTTTCAGATTTACCATACAATGAAGTACCAGTTAAACGATCAGCTGCTTCATAAGATCCACATTCTCTATGGGTGAGCATTTTTATGCCCAAGCTGTATAATTTCTGAGATACTGTTTTATCTGATGACAGGTCATTCCAGAGGTCTTGGAGCTCTGTCTTTTCTGCTTTAATTAAGTATGCTGTGACATATCGTGCAACTGCAGTAGAATTGTCTGCAATGTACTGCACATCTATGTTTGCATTCCATAAGTGGGCAATGATTGCATTATAATCATTGATATATTTTTCTTCTTCTTTTCTTTTTATGTAATATGTATTTTTAGGTGACTTTCCTTTAACAGTATGTCTAACTGAAGACATGAGGTTGTTTACTTAACCTGTATTTGTAACTGGTCTAGGGAAACCAAATCGGCATTTGGTGTAGTATTTGCCTTTGTTTTGGTATTTGCGACAACAATATTTTCCACATTTGTGTCTTTGAAATTGTAAAATTTGTGCACAAAGATCACTATTTGTGGCTCCTGATGGAATTTGACAAGTGACATATTTTTAAATAAACTGTAAAACTGTGGCATCACTGTCTTGACCAAATTTAGGAGCATCTTTAATACATAAAAGCATGTGGATATGTGGTGCTCCTCTGGCTTGGTATTCTTTTCTCCAAAAGAAGTGTTGCACTTCTCCAAGGGGAGGAACAGTTTTATTACAAATTAAATGCAGCATAGCAATGAAGCGATTGTGAAAATATCTTGAAACATTAACAGGATCCAAAGAACAAAGTTCTCCAGGTGTTAGAAAATCTATGTTTGTTTTGTTTTTATTTGATATGCGTAGGAAATCATGTAAATCTTCCCATGCATATTCTGCACAACTTAATGTAACAAACCAAGTGGGTGGGCCAAGGTTTCTGATCATACAACGTACATCTCCATGACGTCGAAACCAGTACTCTTTAGTACCACGCATATTTGCTAATAGATTTGTAATATTTGATTGTAAAACCTCATCCTTTTGTTGCACTTTCTCTAATAATTGTGTAGCTGTCATATTTTGAAAGTGTGATCCTAATTTTAATATGTGTGCAACTCCGTAACATAAAGTTGCTAGTTCACTTTCAAAGAGTAGGTGGAATATGTATTCCCAGATTTAGACAAAATGTGGATCTTCAGAATACATCCGTAATGAGCGGTATTCTGAAGCTGATATTTGAATAGGTCTATCATCATATCTTCCTCCTTTGCCAGTTGGAAAGAGTAGAGGAAAAGCATGTGCTTCTATACTTTTTTCCATTATACTGATTGGCGATCCTTTTGTTTGACGCATTTGGTAAGTTTCCAGTACATCTTGTACGGTGTCATTACAGTGCAAAGGATGAATTGTATACTGGTCTAAAGTATTTGATATTGTAGCAGGATCTAGTAGCTCAAATTGACCAGCTTCTTGTGTTTCTTGAATTATTTCAGTTGTATCTTTCAAGTTTTCTTCAATATTAATTTCTTTGTAATATTCATTATTCTCTTTAAGATATTGGAAGGCTTGTCTAACTTTATATAAATCTACCAGCTGTTGCCATATTTTTTTGTCTTTTGTAGGTACTCCATTTACTAATATAATTAAAGATTGGTGCATTGGACGTTGCACTCCTAGAGTATGCACATTTTCTTTTAGATTTAATGGTAAATAAACTACTTTTCCACGAATGCCTTTTACCAATTCAGAGGGAGGTAATTTTGCTGTTTTTGGTTGAAGGCGTATTATTGCTTGAAATGGGTGTACTGTTTGAATTATGATGCTCTCATATAAATTAAGTTGTTGTAGAGGTTTTGGTACTGGGTATAATTCCAAATTATTTGTGATAGAACGTGAAGGAGTTTGGTCGTTGTCAAGTTTTGTAGTGCAATAACTTCAAAGTATTAAGGGCTCAGTTATTTCATATTTGTTTTCTGCTAGAAGGTAGAGAGCTAATTCAAACCATTTAGAATCTTCATTGTCTTCTATTTTGTATGATAGGTCCACAGTTTTTGTGTTACTTTTATAAAAAATTCTACGGCAACATACACATACATGGTTTGGTACTTCAGCTGATGTACTTTTAAATTTTAGTATTTCTTTTTTGTATGTGTTAGGCAAAAGGTTGCCATGTGTAGAATGGTTGCTTAATTGGTTTAAAGCTATTTCATTCTGTAAATGGCTTTCACTTCCAAAATATTTTTTCTGGATATAGTGAATTTCTTCAAGTAGGTCTTTTGCTGCACCATGTAAAAGGATGTTATTTAACTTTGCTAGTGCTAAAGCAGGACTTTTAGCATAGTACAGTTTATAGACTAGATTTCTTATAGTTGAATGATGTGTTGATATCCTTTTAGTATCATGGAAAGTGGTTTTACAAGTAGGTCCTGTAATGCAGGCCAATGAATGTCCTTGTAGTCCTGTGTACTTGCGCACTGGACAGGTATCTATATTTTGCAGTAATTTAATTTTGATTTTGTCTTTGCTTTTTACATATTTATTGAGGAATTGGTGTAAAGATTTGAAACATTGTTTGGGAATGTTACACATTGACGTGCATGGCCATTTGTACACTAGACGTTCTGATTCAGTTGAATGGAGGGGTAATTCTAAGTTTTCAGGGCATATTTTTGTAAGGAGTACTTCTTGTTCCATTATAGTATTATTCACTTTTTCATAACCTGACCACTGCTATTTATGGCAATTGTATTCGTTTGCTTTTGTTTGTACGCTTCTTCATTAAAATATGGTTCTGTGCTCGTAGTGTGATTCCATTCACCTGCGCAGATACTTAAGAAGTTCTTTCTGTTGACATTTTGCTTATTGAGAAGTCTTTTTTGTAATTTAGTTATTAGTTTTGTTAGTGGTTTCATTTTGTTTAACAGTAAAATAAATACATTTCTTTTGAGAAGAATTGCACTGTCCATCAATGCTTCTAAGATTAATTTCCTACGATAGGTTTTAAGCTTTGAACCTGATTTCTCTCCTGTTTTTATAAGATTTTGAAGGACTTTGTGACGGTATATTTTGGGTAAAATACTTTTCTTGGTATGCTTACTTTGCACTATATTAAAATTTGAAGAAGTAGTTTTATCTGTACTCATAGGTGATTTTCTGTTATTTGTTTTTTGGTTTGTTTTACATTTTGATAGAGGAAGCGAAGATATGTTGTACTTGAAACTTTTTGTGTTTCACTAAATGATTGTATTAGCTGTTTTGTTTCAACTTTTTTTACAAATTCTGCTAGAGATGGATGCTTATGTTGGACACCTTTATTTTCATTTGCTCTACTTTTGCGTTGCTTTCTACGGAATTGTCTTTTGGTAGGCATTCTTTAGGGTCTGTTGAAAAAAATAAAGAAGATATGGGTTGGGGTGTTCTGGAATGTATGTGTGCTGTGTGCATGAGTGTTTGAGTAAGATGATAAAGATGTATGTAATGGTGTGTGATTGTGCATTGGGAACTAAAACTAGTAGGGGTAGGTATTCTTGAATTTATGTGTCACTAAACTGGGGTTCAGATGACAAAAAAAAGTAAGCTAGTGGTGCGGAAAAGTACAAATAGTAAATGTAATGTATACAATTAAAACAGTTGTTTGTTCTATAATATGAAAATTGTAGTGGTTCAGTTGGCTAATTTGTGTGTCCAAAAATAGAAATTTGTGGGCCATTCTGGTTGTAAATCGCTGTTTACGACATGGAAATTTTTGGACAAAATGGTACAAAATCTCTATTTTAAGAAACCAAAATAGCTGGTATTAATGTTATAGTATATTTGATGAATAATATAAATAATATGGTGATATTTTACTTACTTTTTTTTTAAATTAACAGGTAACTTCTTCGTTTTTCATTCTTCTTCGAATTCGGCTGCTTCTTTTCAGGAAACTGGTCTTCACTGCAACTGTGAAAGCTTCAAATTAGTAACTTTGTTTGTATATAGCACTGTTTTTAATTTAGATATTGATTTTTTTAATTGAAATCCTCAGTGCCTTCTGTAAAACTATTAAACTAATTTATTTACATAAGATACATTGCATCGGTTCAGTGTATATGATATGTTCTTAATGAACAAATTGTATTGAATGACTAACTATAGCAAAAATAAAATATCTTTACTATGTCTTGTGCAATTTATAATATATTAGTGAATACCACTATTTCTGTTAGTAAACTGTTCTAGGTAATAGCGCCTCAATGTCATGTCTAATTTAAAGTAATTAAGTAAATAAATAAATAAAAACAAAAAATATGAAATTGTATAAGTATTTTTATAAAGGTTTAAACATAGATTGTGTTTGCATGCAATTTTGTTTGAATATATGTAGTCTATATATTTCATTTAAAAAATGCTAGTTTAACATGATTTGAGTGTGTGTGTTTAAAGAAAGTAAAAAGAATAAAGGTGTATAAGTGGTAGTTGATTTTAGGAAATTGAAAAAAGTACAGTAAATTCATTTAACAGATTTTACAAGGTAAAAGTCTGTTTGAAAATGTGTTCATCTACCATAGCTCTCAAGTCACACGCTTTTGGAGGGTGTCACACGCCTTGTAAAGGGCAGACTCACCCGCCAAGCCTCCTGCACGCCCATTCATTCCAATGGGCGTCTCACCCGCTAAAAACAAAATCGGGTGATTTCACCAGCGTCACACTCTCTGTCTGTTTACCATCTGCTTTGGACAATAATCTATGATATATTTAGGTTGGTTCCTGATATGGATTGAACATAGGAACAATGATCTTTTAAAATTGATTTTAAACTGGGTTAACATGTAGTGGTTGGATGTTCCTTTTCGTTAGTCATGTTTCTATGAATGTATATATTTATATATCACTTTGCACTTTCAGTATCAACCAAATGCATATGTCACTTTATGTAACAGGCTAAATGCTCCTCCATTCAAAAGATGTTATAATTGATCATTCAGTGGAATGGTGCCCAGTGGCGGTGTGCCGGTTGCATAGTGCTGAGAGAGAGGGAGAAATATGAGGTATCCCTAAAGGAAGAGATACGTTTATGCTATGTCTCTCAGCTCATATATTCTTAGACGATTGGGTACTCTTAGAGACAGAGAGATCTCTGTTCTCTATCTCTCCCGCATCGTAGTGTTTCTAGAATAGTAACAACAACCCTTTTAGATAAATTTACCTATTTGGACACTTGTCCGATTATTTCGAAAACATGCTGATTTAATTTTACACTTGCACTTTATCAATGCACTGAGTTTTTATCAATCCATAGCATTGTACCACTCCATATGTAATGAGAGGCGTCTATATTTCTGTCTGAAATTGGCTTCTATCCCCAGTATATGCACTTGCATATTCCTAGTGAGCAATAGACTAGTAGGTCCAACATGCACTACGCCTCACCCGTCATTCAGTTAGCATACTTGCTTCTTAGACAAAGATTCCCTCTCTCTCGTGCATTGTGTAGGCTGGCATTACTGATATTGGGCTGTAGCCGCTGCATTGTTTTTTCTGTACTCACCCCTTCATGCAGATTGTTTGCCACGTCGCAGAGAATTTTTTCTCGCGCGGTGATGCAACACTCATTGTAACTGCGCACTGGCGTGAGATCTCGTCATTAAGTTGATATAAATGTATTCTCGCTCAGGCATGTCATGTTTGACTCCCCCTTGTGTATGCTATCCACACGCGCTAGTTCTATTTCAAATAATCTAGTAGCATTTTATTTTTATAGATTTTATCCTATGGTCTATTAGACCTCAGCCACTCCTAGATGGCAGATTTTCCGACATATAGAACCATAGAGTTCTTCGTAGTGATATTTGAACAATGCATCATGTGACGCGTGAGCAACAAATGGGAGAAACACATGACATGGCCTATGAATCAATATAAACACGAGAACACACTAGTTGGGAACAACTACAAGCCTGAGGAAGCTCGCGAGTTGAGCGGAACGTGTGGCGTTTTTCCAGCTGTCGGGGTGAGTGGTGCCTTATGCCTGGTGTGACCAGGATGCTTTTTTATGATGTTTTGCACTACTTTTTGATACAATAAAGGAATATAATTTTTAACTTAGTATATGGTCGTGAGTGTTTGGGCAAGTTTTTGGCTAAAGTTGGAGGTGTTATTCATCTGTCTACCTGCACCTTTTTCCTGACACCTTTTTGTAATGTTTAGACCCCTGCCCGCTCTAGCCCAATAGCACCAGCTCAATTATGAGGCAGAGCGCAGTCTAGGGGCTGACAATTGTTTTCCCATATATATATATATATATATATATATATATATATATATATATATATATATATATATATATATATATATATATATATATATATATATATATATATTACATGGCCTGCGGTAGCGGCCATGTAGTTATGGTTAAGTTGCTAAACTCATTGGAAGAGCACTTTTTGGGCGGCTTATGACTTCGCTCCCCCTGGACGAATCCTCAAAAAACTTTGCAAAAAAAGTATAGTCCGGGGGGGGCATAGTTATAGGGGGGGTCCCAAATTTTTTTTTTCCCATAGACATGATGGGAAAAACTTTGCTCATGTCTACAGCCCAAACCGCTGGACGGATTTTCACCAAATGTGTGGCAGGAGCAGAGGCTTGGTCCCGAAAGCATGGTTTTGTTAATTTGGTGTAAATCCATCCAGTAGTTGTTTTTAAACAACCAAAATGTAAGGCAAAAAAATGTGTGATATATATGTCCACCCCGCGGACACACTTCCCTGTTTGCTCCGCGGACAGGACACCGATTGGCTAATTGACTTGCGTCATGTTCGCGGGCACACAATGTGTTCACTGATTGGTTAGCATGAAGCGTGAGGTGCGTCAGATTTTTGGACACGCCTGCCATCTTGGATTCACGGACATTGGCAGGTATCCATGGACATCGCAATCAAAACATATTAAAAAACACAACATTGCACTTGTCAAACTTATCAAATAATCTCTGGGGAGGAGAAGGGTGATCAGGATGGGATGGAATATGGCTGCAAGAAGCAAAAAAACAGGTGCTTTTTGCCGCGAAAGTCTGCGAACAGTTGGGATGTTCGCGAACAGTCCTGTGAAAGTTCGCAGACACCACTGCATTACTGGTTTGGTGAAAAGCAGTTCTTTGATGGCTTATAACTTTGGCGCCACTTAATGGAACTGCATGTAATTTTGCAATTATATTCCTGACCTGATCTCGGATGAGTTTGCAAAGTGTGGTGGGATTCTGTCAAGAGGGGGCAAAATTAGAGTGGGATCCCTAAATAATTTAAAGTCTTATAAATGAGGTGCCATTTGACAAATATACACTTAATTTGGCAAACTGATAATACAAATAGATATAAATGTTTTTGCAAAGTTTGGTGGGATTTTCTCAAGAGGGGGCAAAATTAGAGGGGGGTCACATAATAATGTAAAGGCTTATAAATGAGGTGCCATTTCATGAATCTACACTTAATTTTGCAAACTGATAATAAATCTAGATGTACATGTTTTTGCGAAGTTCGTGGGATTTTGTCAAGAGGAGGCAAAATTAGAGGGGGTCACATAATAATGTAAAGGCTTATAACTGAGGTGCCATTTCATGAATCTACACTTAATTTTGCAAACTGATAATATATCTAGATATACATGTTTTTGCGAAGTTCGTGGGATTTTGTCAAGAGGAGGCAGAATTAGAGGAAGGGTCCCAACATATTGTAAAGGCTTTTAAATGAGGTGCCATTTGACAAATCTACACAAAGGTTTGTGAAGCATCCAACTGAGGCGTGCAGTAAGTAAACTCAAATCTATTTAGTTAAATGGATACAGCCCGGTGCCCTGCACTGCAGCCCTCCTCCTTCAGGTCTCCACTCTCTCTCTCTCAACCACATCGAATCCCATTCATACACAAACATTCTAAGAGTCTCACACATTCTAAGAATCCCTCATGCAGTGCAGGGACACCATCAAATTACAAAGAATACAACATCCCCCCTCTTTACAAAGTAATTTAAAATATATATAGAAATAGATAAGAAGAAAATCACATCTAAAACTACCTATAAATTTACATACATATAATGAAATAAAAACATACGTTCTTGAAAAGAAGAAAGGACCTCCGGCAAGGATAGATGATTAACATGACCTTATCATTCCATAACATAGTCTTTGGACCAAACCGGCAATCTCTTCTCTCTCGGGTTACGTAGATCTCTGCATTCAGAATGAATTCTCTGAAGTACCTCATCTCCATCACTATTTCCAGCATTAGTACCAAAATTGACTCTCTGTAGTAATTCATGAACTTCACCCTGCAACCCAGTCCCAACATTCATATTACCCACTCCACTTTGAACATGACCCTCTCTCTCTCTCAACCACATCGAATCCCATTCATACACAAACATTCTACGAATCTCACACATTCTAAGAATCCCTCGTGCAGTGCAGGGACACCATCAAATTACAAAGAATACAACAGTTTGCAAAAATATTATAGATCTAGATATGAATGTTTTCGTAAATTCAGAATGAATTTTCTCAAGTGGGGGCTAGGTTATATGACGATTGTCTGTGCATCATTTGACACTTTTGAAAAAATAAAACATGGGTGGATTTCCAGAAAACTTGTGTAAGGAGCATTCAGAAGGACCTGAAAGCATGATTTTGCAAATGTGCCCGTGTTTTATTTTTTGACAAGTGTCATAATGTAGGTACAAAAAATAGTGATATACCTTTGCTGACTGAGGTGTAGCCTGTGGCCATGGGCAGTTGCCAGATTGTTCGGGTCATGGAATAAGGTCAAGATCTGAGCAATCTGGCTACTGGCCATGACCGCGAGGGACAAAACATCGGGTTAAAGTGGCCTTGTCCTCCTGGGACTGGCTTTGTGGTAAAGTTATTCGAAATTGGGATAGATTTGAAAAGGGAGAAAAATGTGCTTGTTGTAAAATGGTCATAGAGTTCTCTTTTTGCCTTCTGCATGCTGCTGTGGAAAGCAACGAGGGGCCCTGTATGGAACCCTGCCTTCCCTTTCCATGGAGGCGTCCCGGTGTACAAAGAGAAATCCTTTTTTTTAGCACCTGCTTTGGGAACCTAGGGTGCTAATGGCCTTCATCCCCCATTATAGGGGCTGGAATGGGGGGGATAATGGTCCAGAGACCTCGTTAGCCATCCTCGCTTCGCTTGGGCTGATAACTTGGGCTGAAAAGCCGGTGTCCACCGTTCCATCCCTGAAACAGAGGATAAACGCGCCAATATTGCCATTAGCATAAAACAAAATGCAAATGGGAATGTTGGAAAATCATATTGAGTCTATGTACTTTACTGAGAAATATAAAGTAGATGGAGTCTATGGGCCTCATTACGAGGTGGGCGGAATGGGTTTAACAGCGCCGGTAAAGGTGCCGGCGCCATTAAACCCATTCTGCCCTATGACGAGGTTCCCTTGTGGGACCCGCTCTGGACATCTGGTTTTACCAGACGTCCATGTCGGGTCCCGCGAGGATACCAGGGAGCTAACAGGCCCGTTGTTAGCTCCCTTCCCATTCCCATTGAGCCCTATGGGGGCTCGAATGGGAATGAGGAAGGTCCGGGTCTGAGTTCCCTGAAAGGGGAAATACCGGGTCCTCCAAGGTCAGAATGGCCTGGTATTTCCCCATTCAGGGAACCCGGACCCAGACCACAGTTTGGAGGCAGCCATGCCCTTTTTAAGGACATGGCTGCCTCCCAACTTGTAATGAGGCCCTAAACGTTTTTTGTAGTTCTATTTTTTAACTGTGAAAGGTGGTTCTAAAAGGAACATTTCTTTTATTGTTTTTGAATGCATTTATTTTTTTTTTTTTGGCAGGCGATCTTACAACGAAGCGTGGGGAGGGAAATGATGGAAGAGGCACCAAACACTAATATGGACAGGAGAAAATGTGTTTGTGTTATGGCATGAGCTGATTCGATTTTGAGATAAATAGCAGTTTTGCTAAAAGTATTTACTGTTTACTAGATTGTTAATGGATGAGTAGGAATAGGTGTTGGAGCTGTGCAAGGGAAATTTTGAGGTTGAAAGTTCCTAGATCAGTAGAAAATGCAGTACGTCATCATGGTGCGCACCAGCGTATGGTCATGTGACACTGTCCGGAAGGTCTGCAATGAAGTCAGATGTTCGTAGACGTTATGGTTAAGTTGCACTAATAAAAACATATGAAATTCAATGAAAAAACTTTGTTAAAGGGACGTTATGGTTAAGTTGTGCTACTAAAAACCTATCAAATTCAGTGAAAAAACGTTGTTAAAGGGCTCTTATGGTTACAAGTAAAACCGAAAAACCCCTGAAATACCAGTTATGGTAAGCTAAGCAACCATAACTCGCGCCACCACTGTGCTCTGCTAAGAATAACAACCATGACATCAAATATGACATCACATATATGATTGATGACATCACTGATGACATCACATGTGCATTTAATTTTCATAGGAAGTCCCTACAAGGGGTTGTGAATGTAATGTTGGCAAAAAAGTGTCAGGGGTCATCTGGAGATGTGTGATGAACTACATATTTGATTATGCAATGTATTGCTCCAAAGAACATTCCATTGCAGTGTTGTTTCTGGAACAGGAACCTACTCATACAGAAACATAGGCATCGGCTACACCGTAGAGATGTAATATTTCTAATTTTCCCATGTTGTATAGTATGTTAAGGGACTTCAATTCAGCACTCCAACTAAGTCAATGCCTGGTCTCGGATGCCCAACGGAAGCCCTTATTTATATATTTTGATGATAAGTTATAATCTGGATGATAAACCCTTATATAACGCCCCTCTCTTTGAATCCCCCTGACCTCACTGAGCCAAGAAGTAGGTTTGTTTTGCAAATTCAAAGATTTATTTGAAAATTAAACAATATATATATATATCACACTTTTAAAATAAATGAATATTTGATCGCACAATTATGAATATGACAGTGATCAATAATGGATAATATTACACTAGCACACTTTTGTAATCACTTAGGAGTCGGTATAGAGAGGATAAGGTAGCTGAGAATGTTTTTATGGATTCAAGGAAATGCAATGGTGGAAAAGAATGCAGCACAGAAATAACTGAGATGGTTTCAACAAGAGATAAGATGATCACTTTTTCTTTTGACAATTCAGTCCCCCTCTATGCAATATAAGGAGATGGAAGGGGAGCACACAATTTTCAGGAATACAAACACAATGCAATACAAATTTCAGTTCTCCCCTAGCAAGCTTAGAGCAACCAGTATGCTTTGAAAACATACAGAAATATTTTGAATGGGATTTACAAAGAAGTGAAAACTATGCTAAAATGATTTTAATTCCCTATAGGAGATTCAGGTTAGGTGACAGCTACTTGAATTAGTTCAGGTCAACACTAGCAATGATTCATGAAGGATTATCAGGTTGAAAACGAATTTCAGCCATGCAAGCAAGAGCAGCTATATTTTTACAGGTATAGAAATGAGTCAAATTGCAATTCACGTCACTTTTACCGAGTGCGTCGAGCGCGATTACGGAAAAAGCTGAGGATCCTAGCTTTCAAATGAAAGTCAAATCTCGTTCCTAGCACATGTGGTTCCAAAGATACGGACGATTTAGTGGAGTTAGATTTTCAGAAGTAAAATTAAAGTTTCAGAATGACAGATGCGCTGGGGAAGGTTTTGGATCAACAGGATGGACACACAATTCTATGATGCAGTTCTAAATAGGTTAAAATAGTTTGAATTAGATTATTTTAAACTAAGAAATTGGTTTTGCACAGTTCTGGCTGAGTACTCACACTATAAATTTGAAATAGGCCGTCAGGGTCTGTTCAGGTTTGGGCTTCACTCGCCACAGACGGTCTCTGGTACTGGTTCTGAATACAGCGGTCTGGGTCAGCTCTGCTCTGCTGGTCTGGTCTGACACTCGACACTGCACGGCGGTCTGGATCTCTGGTTCTGCTGGTCTGGATCAAGTGGATTCTGGATACAGCACTGCTTTCTGGGTACTGGCACAGGGTTCTAGCCAGAATCAAACAGCACAGCCCGGCTGTTGAAGAGTGGAGTTAGGTTGCAACAGATTTTGAGGCCTGCTGAAAAAGGATTCAGCTGGTGGTTCAGGCCCCTCTGCTACAAGTTCTGGATTCTGGATTCTAAGTTCTGGTTCTGGAGTCTTCTGGCTATTATCTGGTCCGGCAAAATGCTTTGCAAGAAATCAGTTTGAAGTGGAAAGTGAATGTCCCTTCCTGGGTCCCAGTGGCTCCTTTTATGTCTTTAGAAAATGGGTGTGTGCGTGGGCATAACTAAGCCTGCCCCTCACAACTTATCATTGGCCAAGTTGTCCTCTCTCCTTTGATTGGGGGAAGGAAATGAAGTGTCATCGTGATGAGGTAGGTTTATGGGTCTGAGGATCCTCCCCTTGCCAATTTGCACACAAATCTATTTTTATCCAAATACATATTTATCTATGTACAATTTTTCTAATATCATATGTCCAGTTAACATATTTTCTGTAGCACCAAACCATCTGATCCCTGTCTTTGTAAGATGTTGTGTCCACTTCTGACAGAATTCTGCCCTTTTCCTCAAGAACACAACCTCTAAACTTTTCCAGAATTTACACAAACATGCACAAGGAATATGGCCGTCAGATGGTAAAGTGTCAGATTTTTAACATACAGACATTTGGAGTAATACCTTATTTTCCGCTACTACCCCCCAGAACATAGTCCTAACACCTCTTGAAATGTGCACAGAAAAATCACAAGAATAAATGATATTATT
Source organism: Ambystoma mexicanum (assembly GCF_040938575.1). Taxonomy (NCBI): domain Eukaryota; kingdom Metazoa; phylum Chordata; class Amphibia; order Caudata; family Ambystomatidae; genus Ambystoma; species Ambystoma mexicanum. The sequence goes on from NC_090937.1 coordinate 629,144,874, forward strand.
ATATAATTTTGAAAATTTCGTACTATGAATTATCCATCTTTTTAAAATTATGCTCTGGCCCAGATAGGTGTGGTTTAGGTTCCAAAGCACATGGGGGGATTTCTGTCTGTCCCTGCCTCCAGCTCAGGTGGCTCCCAGAAGCACTGCTCCTCCCAGTTTCTTCCAAGAGGAAGCCATTTACGATCCCCCCTAATTTAACATTTGCCTGAGCCAAGGAAAGCTCATTGTTCTGTTTCCTGCAGCCCCAGGTACTCCAACCGTAATTCAATCAGAGAGGTGTGATCTCCTTTTGGTGGTGCAGCAGAAGGGAGGCCAGTCCTGGGAATGCAGTTGCTGGGTAAGTTTCCACTCCTGTCGGGGGTAGTTGTCAGGTAGAATTCAATCTCTTCAAGCCAGGCTTCAGCTAAATGTCACTTTTGTTCCAATTTTCTTCATTCAAATCAAACTTACAATTTTTACACATGCAGCTAGAAAACTGATTCTAAGTTCAAAACTATGACATTTAAACAGTTGCAACCTATGTGACACTCAAAAAGTAGGTCACTCATTTATTTTAAACATTTCGATTTTAGTGGTTTTAAGTCCAATTTCACTTAAGCTGCTGACATCCACCGCTCAGCCAGTCGTGTTATGAACATTATTTTATGCTCTTCATCTTTCCAGATTTTGTATGCACACAAGACTACATTCTGCCAGATGTCTGCTGGTGTTCAGTATGATTTTTAAATATCTTGCAATGTTGAAAATAGGCATTTTTAGCTTGAATTTCAGAGAAACAAAGGTGATTTCAAGGTGCTTTCTGAGCTAACTGGCACTGCTGTTTTTCCTTTGGCACCACGTTTCACTCATTGTGCTTCTGGCCCATCATGCTTGCACTGGTGGGTGGCAGGTCAGGCGACCATCTTCGTGTGCGCAAAACTGCACAGTTTTCCTGGATTCTGGCGCAAATGTGGGCTTTTCGCCATCTTGGATTTTCTAAGCCCACAGCACCAAATGTTGTAGCATAATAGTTCAAACGTGGGTCAAGACACCCAACAAGCCCACCCACCCGACTGCACTTTGATTTCGAGTCGAGGGGGAGTCGGGTGCAAAGGATGTTTTGATCCACGCGCTGGGAGGTCCGCATCATCTTCTTCTGATTCTGCAGATGGCACAGTTCAGCATCTTTTCCTCCATCAGGGTGGATCGACTGGTTCTCCTCGTCGGTCCTGATGGGAGTTTCGGGCGGTACCCCGGGCCCCTCGGATCTTTGCTCTCGGTCCCCGGGTCTTCCTCCTTGGTCAGTCTCCATGGTTTCATCTCTCCTAGGATGACAAAGCAAAGCGGCAGAAACATATTCGTAGACATTTCCCCCCCCACTATTAATGGTGGGGTGAATATATACATTTTATACATCAGGAAACATTTGCATTCAAGAATCATAGAATTTTATAGGCTATATGTGGAATATTTTAGGGTTGGAACTGTATTACTCTGGAGTGGCCCCCTCTAGGATTGCAAAGGACTCCTCCAGTTGCTACAGAGTGTGCCTGGGATGGCAAAACTTTAGCTGATTTATATGGACCCACTTGTCTTCCCCTTCCGCCAAACTACCTTTGGGTATGCAGATCTTGTAGGCGACTGGCGAGATCTTGTCTACAATTTCAAAAGGTCCCTTCCATGTAGGCAGACATTTTCGCTGTTTGGCCTGGTTCCTTTGGAAATTGTATAGATAGACCCGGTCTCCCACATTGTATTCTTACATGGTAGTCTTCAGGTCATAGTGAGTTTTCATACTCTCGGCTGATCTTTCTAGATTCCGCTGAGCGTAGGCAAAAGCATGTTGGAGGTGTTTCCTTAAATTCTCAACGTATTCGTGAGTTGTGGAGGCATTTATTAATGTCTGCTCTTGGGTCCTGTAGAGCAAATGCTGGGGAAGCACCATCTTGCGTCCAGTCATCCGCTCAAACGGTGACTTTTTAGTTGCAGATGAAGGGGTAGATCTGATGGCCATTAGGACCAGAGGTAATCGGATATCCCAACTTGGCCCAGAATCTGCCACAATTTTTTTTAAAATTCTCACAATGGTTCTGTTGTATCTCTCTACTGTACCAGAAGAGGCTGGCCGGTAAGCAATGTGTAGCTTCCTTTTAACCCCAGTATCTCCCACATCTTAGTCATTACTTCACTGGCAAAATGGATACCTCTGTCTGACTCAATCCTTTGGGGTAGACCAAAATGCGAAAAAGATGTGGTTGAACATCAGGGCAGCTGCTGTTTCTGCCTTGCAGTTTGGGGCCGGGAGACATTCCACCCATTTAGTAAATAAGCATGTCACCATCAACATGTACTTATTTCCCCTAGAGGAGCGAATCATGGGGCCTATGAAGTCGACTTGCAAATCTGACCATGGCAGTGTCATCCCCCTCTTTTGGAGAAGCGCACGGTGTGAGGGATGTTGGCTGAAATTGTGCACACACAAGACACCCCTTCAAGTATTGGTCGAGGTCCTGCCCCATGTGTGGCCAGTATGGAACATCTCGTAAGATCTCAAGTGTTGTATGAAACCCCCTATGATCGGCGGTGGCCGCATCATGGGCGTGACTTAACATTAGGCTTCAGAATGAGGTAGGGACCACCCACTCATCATGGTCAGCTTGGGATTTCCTTACCAACAAACCGTCTTGGATCCGGAACGTTTTTGGACATTTCATCAACACTCTAAGGTCCTCTTTCCCAATGTAATCCGTATCCATCAGGGGAAAGTTCTCAGGGTCCTCAATGTGTTGGTAAAACTTACCAATTATTGGATCCACCTTTTGAGCCGTAATCAAATCAGCATCTGGGGTCTCCTTACTCCATTGTGCAGTTGAAAGATCATTGTGAGCATTTGTCTGGGACCTAGTGATAGCAGTGACCTGGATTTTCCCCAACAGGGACTCAATCTCTATTAGATCCCCTTGGATGGCCCAGGTTTTGGCCAGTTGGTCATTTCCAGTTTTGTCTGGTCCCTCTGCTTTGGAATGACCCTTGATCTTTTTCCAGTAGATGGTCATCCCATTCAAGGTAACCAGATCATCAATGTTTTGAATTAACTTCCCATGTTTCAAGGGTTTGTTATTAGCACATAACATGCCTCTGGTTTTCCGATTAACCAGGTGCTCCACGAACCCGTTCCGTACATAATCCGAGTCTGTGATTATGACCAGTTCGTGGATTTGCTGTTGGACAGCAGTGAGGATGGCCTGATGCACAGCCATCAACTCTGCCACCTGGCTACTTCAGGGACCAATTTTGTACCCAGTGGAGGGTTCTGGGGACTCATTCACCCATGCATTCCCTGTGCCGGCCACCAGTTCTTTTTCCCCGCTGTTGTCAACATGGTAAGAGCATCCATCCACATAGACAGTGGGCATTCCCTCACACTTGTCTTCTTCAAAGACTTTGTGGGGGGAATTAAGGTATGCCTCCATGTTGTCCTTGATTTTTAGACTTTTGTCCTTGAGACAGTTTTCTCTGGCACAATCATGCAAGTCTGCCAGACCTTGCGCGAGGGTACTCTTCTTGTTTTGGCCATATCTGAGCTCCACAGTAAAGCCTTGCATTGACAGAATCCAGGAAGTAATTTGGGAATTACTCACCTTTCCGGCTCGGATTCTGTCACTTTGGACATATTGCAGAGGCTGGTGTGGAGTCTCCACTATGATATGCTCCCCCTGGATAAACGGGCGGTAATTCTTCAATGCCCACACCGTTGCCAGGAGTGCCTTCTCACATTCGTTGAATTTTTCCTCCACAGAGGATAAAGTTTTGCTCGCATAGGAGATCACTATATTGACCTTGTCATGCTTTTGATATAATACCGCAGTCAAGCATGTATTAGAGAACCCTGTCTCCAGGAAAAACTCCTTGTTTCTGACAGGGTAAGCTAGGCAAGACGCTTGTGAGAGGCTTCTTTTGAGCTGTCTTACTGCCTCGATTTTTCTGGACCCCATTCCCACTTGATGCCCCCCTTCAAGTGATGAATCAGGGGTCTGGTGATCTCTGCATAGCCCTCAATGAACTTTCTGCTGTAATTAGTCAGTCCAAGGAGGCTCCTTAGTTACCGCAGAGTTGTGGGGTCTTTCAGTTTCTGAAGTGCTTCCACTTTCTTTTCCTGGGGACAGAGACCCTCAGGAGTAATCTCATGCCCCAAGAAATTAACACGGGTTCTACACCACTGTGCTTTCTGAAAGGAAAGTTTTGCTCCAGCGGCCCTCAACTGTGTCAGAACATAAAGGATTTCTGCAATGTGTTCCTCCACAGATGAACTTTTGATGAGGACATCATCTACATAAGCCAGGTAACCCCTTGCACCCAGGTCGGGCATGGCCTTATGTAGGAAAATGTTGAATTCATTGCCGGAGTTGAGGTATCCGAAGGGAGTCCAGATCCATGTGTACTGCTGGCCCTCAAAGGTAAAAACCAGTTTGTATTGGTCCTCCCTACTGACAGGCACGGTCCAGTATCCATTGGTCAGGTCTATTGCAGTGAATACCTGTGACCCCTGGATCTGGGCCAGCCTTTGGTCAATGTAGAGAAGAGGCCATCGGGAAGTATGGACCCATTTGTTGAGCTCCCTAAGGTCGGCGCAGAGTCTCCACTGGCCGTTTGGCTTCAATATTCCCAGCACCGGATTATTGAAGGTGCTGTGGACTGGACGGATTATTCCCCGGGACTCAAGGTTCTCAATGATTTCAGTATGGGACTCCATTGATGCGAGAGGCAAGCGATATTGTGTCACAAACACTTTTGTCATGCCAGGGTCAGTGGGAATTGTTGTTGTGTGGATGTCGGTGCGACCACAGTTATATGAGTCTACCGCAAAGAGATATTGAAAATCCAAGAAAACTTGTTTCAACTTTTGCTTCTGAGTCACACAGGCATCAGCTAGGTTGACTCTCTCTTCCACCATCTGCCTGAAACCTGGAAAGACTTCTGGTTTTGCTATCTCAGCGGCCTCCTCCAGCTGGGTGGAGAAGTCCCTGGTCAGGGTGCTGATTTGAACTGGAGGCTTCAGGTGGGAATGGGAGCCATCATGGACATGGAAAATCACCTCATCTCTTCTGAAGTCACAAGTCACATCTTCCTTACCATAAGGGCAGGAAGTGTACACCAGGAAGTTCCCCCCATGCCGGGTAAAGATCCTGTCTGGTGTTGTATTGTCATCACTGTCACTGTCAAAACAGTCCTTGGGGATTGGTCCTAACACTTCATTTCCTAAATCAATGGAGAAATGTTGGTCATCAACCGCCATTCCAATAATGGTGCTTGCGGCTAGAGTAATACTCTTTAAGTCGCTGTTATCCACCTCTATTGGAATGGTGTCATGTTCTATGTTGACTAATAGTGTTGGGTTTACCCCTAACCCTTGCTGTTGGAGAAAATCATTTAGATGAATAGAAGCATAAGGGTTTTTCAATTGTTGTCCTCTTTTAACTTTCACTTCCAGGGAGAATTGTCAGGTCCTTTCTTGGATGGTGACTTCCTCTTTAACCTGAATTTCAACTGCATAAGGTAGCAATTGAGCTGATCTAAATGCTTTTTCTGGATCATCAAAGCCCATGGGATTATCCGCTAATCGGGACCAAGCTTTGAAGTTTATTAGGTCCAAACTAATGGCAAAGCGATTGAGAATGTCACTGCCTAAGTAAAAGGCGGCAGTGACATCTCGCACGACCCAACAATTATGGACTATGCTCTTGTTGCCAATGGAGATTTTGAGCATACACCTGCTTGGCAGGAGATGTTTGGAATTGGGTGTTTAGAGATCCATTTCCCATTTGTCTTGAATGTAGGAATGGCTGGATCTTTTGGAAGTTGGCGAAACATGGCTTCGCTGATGAAGCTCTTACCGTTGTTCACACACACTCGGGCGAGAACAGAGTCCTTCCCATCATTTAGCTGAACTGGGATGAACAACTGCTCTCCAATTTGCTGAATATCAGCCAGGCTATGAGCTAATTTCACATCTTTCTGGACTATCGGAGTGGGAATGTCTGATTGTGGATTAGTAAAGAATTTCAGAGTGTTTCCTTCCATTGTGGAATACCACCTTAAACTGGAACGAAGGTTAATTTTCAGAAATAGAGAGGACCCCCATCACCAGTCTGTTGCCCTACTGCTATTACCATCACGTCTGGAATTTGGTTGTTCTGGAAGTGAAATTCTACTTGGTCAGATTTTTGTTCAACCATGTGGCAGGTGCCATTTAAACTAACATGGTTGATTGACGCTCTGTTTTAATTTTATTGGTCGGCTAGTCTGGGTACAGAGGACCTTGTTTATGCAATCTATTAGGGGTGACAACCTTCTCAGGAGGTCATTCCCTAGTAAACAAGGGGTTCCCTCTGGAGTCACTACTATGATCGGGTGTTTCACCTTGTGTCACCCAATTTTGATGTCCAAATCTGCAGTCCCCTCGACGGGAATTTCCTTCCCGTCAAAGTTCTGAAGTTGTCCAGGAAGAGAGGTGAGAGGAATTCGGTAATTCTCCCCCATTCCTGCATTTAGTTCATCAAAGGCCCTTTTGGACAGAAGGGTAGCTTGGGATCCAGTGTCCACCAGTGCCAAAATTGTACCCTGCCCCTTTACTTGTACCGGGGCATAGTATCTTCCCTCCTTCTCCTCAAGGGGGCACAGATAATGCACATTTCTGGACAACTAGTGGGCTAATTTCCTGGTTTTGGAAATTGAGAGAGAAGAGATTTGGGCAGAGTTCGGCAGGGAGTTTTGGGAATCTGAAAGAAAAAGTTGGCAATTGGATATTGATGCGGTTTTGGGTTCCCCTGGTTCCGGTTCTGGGCCGCCCCCCCTTTTTGGACGCAGTGACCAGGATGGGTTTGAACCAGGGGTTTTCGGTATTGTTGTTTCTGGGATAGAATGATGGGCGGCGACAGCTCAATCCCCACATCTACCCAGTCTGGGTTGGAATCCTTTGGGACCCATTTTTCCTTGGGAGGAGTTCCCCCCTCTTTGAAGGAGAAGATCCTTTTCCCAGGAGCCTCTGAGGATCCCTCTCCCTCAAATTGGAAGACCTGTACCTCCTCCACAAAATGGGTCTGTTTGGGTCCTTTGTTTCTCCTACCTCCGTTCTGCTCCTTGGGTGGCAGACTTTCAGGGGTAGGAGATTTTGTTTCCGGTTCCTGGTTTCCAGGGGCTGTTTTCAGGTGGGGAAGGAAGCTTCCTCCAATGCTTTACACCCCCTTTCCCTGGGAACCGGTGGGTTATCGGGGTGCTGCCCCGTCATTGTTCTGGAGCACCAGGCCCAGAGTTTGGGGCATTCTGTGCCGGCATGCTCATCTGAGGGTTCTGTTGAGCCCTCAGCATGTGACCCAGATCCCGTGCCATATTTTGGACCTGGCGCTCTAACTGGGAAACCCGTTCAGGCTGATACGGGGTTCTATTTTCTCCCCTGGGCTGATCCCGGGAAGGGTAGCTATCCCTTCTCTGGTAGTACCCCTGGTTGGTAAGATTTGGGTACCCCTCCACCCTTAGCCTCCCCTCTCCCGGATTAGATTGTTTGGGCTCAGGGAATTGGGGAAAGAAGGATGGATGATATTGCGGCTGGAAATTGGGTGGGTACCTGGGAAAAAAGTTCTGCCCAGGATTTGGTGAATTTCTGCCCTCCTGTGGGAAGTTAGGAGGGAAGTTCCCTGGGTTGGGTGCCTGGTTGGATCCCCCCCTTGGGCTGGAGGAGTCCACAAATACCCCAGGGTGGGTCGGTTTCCCTTGTAGCAGGGACTTACATAGTCAGGGGAGCGAGGGACCCCATTTGAGAGACTACCTCCTTGACTCCCTGTCTGTGACTGGCCCGAGGGCCTTCTGGGCTGATAATTATTCGGTGCAGGCAGGTTTTTAGGCCCCCCCATCTCCAAATCTAAAATGGGGACAACCTTTACCTCTGCCACCTTGGCAGCAGCAGGGGTTCTGGTTGATTTGGGGCTTTTCTGGGCGTTATTTTTATTTTCTATGGGCTTCTGCACCTCATAGATCCAGGTAGCCTGTTCAATGATCCAGTCTAGTGACCTTTCCTCATGAAAATCTCTCACTAGCTGGGTCATGATGTATTTGGGCAAGGCATGGAAAAACGTATTTACAAATTTGTTGCTGTCAGTGCGCACCCTTTTGGTAGTCTGCGCAAAGGCACGCTTCAATTCCTGCACAAATTCTTGTGGGACCTGATCCTTCCCACATTGCAAATTGTAGGCTGCCTTGCGAGCCTCTTGGGGATTTCTATGAACAGAAAAATGTTTCAAGATGGCCGCCCTATATGTGGACCATCTTGAATGGTTTTGGTCCTCCAGCCCCGCAAAGAAACTGGAGTATTCTGGGGAGAATGTCCATTTGACATACTGAATGCAGCTACTGCTGTCCTTCAAATGGAAAGTCTTCATCATTTGCTCATAAAGCTCCAAGTGTTCCCAATCAGAATATTTGGCGTTCTTGTGATAAGGGGTGATGACACTCCTTATTGCCTTAATCTGTTTTAAGGGGTCCTTAAGCAAGGCCCTTTTTGCCTATTGGCCTTTTTGGTTCGGGTAACCCTGGTCCACTCATCCTCTGACTCAGAAGCACTGCTCCCAGAGGTGCCCGTCTGATATTCCAGGTTTTCCCGGATTCTGCAAGCCTGGGAATGGCTGGCAGAATGTGGGGACATGGTCTCCGTTGTCCTGTGACCTTCAGAGGAGTCTTCAGATTCCTCCTTGCTACAAGGATTTGATGAGTACCCCCCCCACTGACCTAACTGGGCAGAAGTTTTCAGAATGCCCTTAGAGGGCCTATTCTCCCGGGGTTCCCCACTAAATTGCACTGTACTTAGGTGCCCATACCCGGATGCCCACCCATCCATTCCTGGGTGGTACTGGCCTATGAGCCCCATACTTTTGGCTGGCTGGTAATCTGCCATCCCCGTGGCTCTGTGCTCATGTGCGCCAGGGGACCTGGGGGTGGCAGAGTCCAGGGACTGGGAGAGGTGAAGGCCTCTGGTACTAGGGCTCCTGAAGTTATGCTCAGGTGTTTCCCTTCCCAGCGAACCTCATCTCTATCAGTCCCTGCTCCCTGTTGCCATGCAAGAGCCTGTGCTTTCAGTTCCTCAGTTAAGGCCTTACTAGACTCTATCAGTCTCTCATGGCTACCTGTTGCTGGAGCCTATCATTGTACTGACAGAGAGCCTCATTCTCCCTCTGTGCTTCCTGGTTGGTCCTGGAATAATGGGCCAGTCATTGCTGCAGGAGGGTTACCTCCTGAGTCCCATCCCTACTGGCCTGTTCCTTTCTTGCCAGAGCATCTTCCACCCTCCTGATGTGCTCTAACAAGTTCTGATGCTCTTTTTGGAGGTCACCAAGTTCCTGAAGGGCCGAGTGATTTTCTTCAATTTTGTCTTTTAATTGGCAGACTTCCTGGCCTAAGGTGTCCCTTTCCTGACTAAGAGCCTGCATCTGTGCCGCCAGATCATCCCTCTGCCTTTTAAAGGCCCCAGCTTTCTGGCGCTGTTATTCAAATTCTGTCTAGTTATCCAGGTCTTTCAGAATCAGATTGTTGCTCTATGCCTTCTCCCTATCTAGATGACTTTGCGGGGTGGCTACCTGCTCTGTGCATGCCCTGTTGAAGTCTCGTTGTTGCTCCAGCTTTTTCTGGCTTTGCAGTAGGGAGTCCAGACCTTCTTGGTATTCCTTCTGCAAGGCCAGAAATCTGGTATCCTGGTTTGTCTTTTCCTGTTGCAGTATATCCATGCCCTCTTTTATTTTAATGATATACTGCCTACTATAATTTTCGGACTCCTGGCTCCTCTGCAGCCTCTGCTCGGAAGAGACCAGGTCAGATTGGGCCTTCTCTAATGCCATCTGTTGCCTATTCACCAGATCTTGGCCTTCAGCACATTTGTCCTGCATGGCTCCCATATATAAATATAAATATGCCCTGGCAATCTTGTTGTGCTCATCCTTGGCCTTAGGGGCTACATATAGTTCACTCAGGACCACTTGTAAGGGACCCTGATCTTTCCATTTATCTGACCCAGTTACAGTGACCTGTTGCTCGATTGCCTGCAACCACACATTTTGGTCCTGTTCAGTCCACTCACCTCTCACAAATAGTTTATGTAAGAGGTGCTCTCTAGCTATTTTGATATCTACCAAGGTAGTCATTCTGGAAATTGATTTCCTTCCTGACTTACAGAAGTTAGTATTTTATTTTGCAAAAAAGACTGTTTCCTTATAGCGTTCCTTTGAGCAGTGTTTTTACAGTGTAATACAGTGTGGTGATCCAACAGGATTTATGTATCCTATCAGTTAGCACGCTGTATCAAGCTGCACAAGTGGTAGAACTAATCCAGATATCCCAGACGAGCCCCCACTCTGTTAAGGGACTTCAATTCAGCACTCCAACTAAGTCAATGCCTGGTCTGGGATGCCCAAGGCAAGCCTTTATTTATATATTTTTATGACAAGTTATAATCTGGATGATAAACCCTTATATAACGCCCCTCTCTTTGAATCCCCCTGAGCTCACTGAGCCAAGAAGTAGGTTTGTTTTGCAAATGAAAAGATTTATTAGAAAATTAAACAATATATATATACATATATATATCACTTTTATAATAAATTAATATTTGATCGCACACTTATGAATATGACAGTGATCAACAATGGATAATATTACACTAGCACGCTTTTGTAATCACTTAGGAGTCGGTATAGAGAGGATAAGGTAGCTGAGAATGCTTTTATGGATTCAAGGAAATGTAATGGTGGAAAAGAATGCAGCACAGAAATAACTGAGATGGTTTCAACAAGAGATAATATGATCCCTTTTTCTTTTGACAATTCACTCCCCCCCTTGCAATATAAGGAGATGGAAGGAGAGCACACAATTTTCAGGAATACAAACACAATGCAATAGAAATTTCAGTTCTCCCCTAGCAAGCTTAGAGCAACCGGTATGCTTTGAAAACATGCAGAAATATTGTGAATGGGATTTGCAAAGAAGTGAAAACTATGCTAAAATGATTTTATTTCCCTATAGGAGATTCAGGGTAGGTGACAGCTACTTGAATTAGTCCAGGTCAACACTAGCAATGATTCATGAGGGATTTTAAGGTTGAAAACAAATTTCAGCCTTGCAAGCAAGAGCAGCTATTTTTTTACAGGTGTAGAAATTAGTCAAATTGCACTTCGCGGCACTTTTTCCGAGTGTGTTGAGCGCGATTACGGATAAAATATAAGAAGCTGACGATCCTAGCTTTCAAATGAAAGTTAAATCGCCTTCCAGCACATGCGGTTCCATTGATACGGACGATTTAGTGGAGGTAGATTTTCAGAAGTAAAATTAAAGTTTCAGAATGACAGATGCGCTGGGGAAGGTTTTGGATCAACAGGATGGATACACAATTCTATGATGCAGTTCTAAATAGGTTAAAATAGTTTGAATTAGATTATTTTAAACTAAGAGATTGGTTTTGCACAGTTCTGGCTGAGTACTCACACTATAAATTTGAAATAGGCCGTCAGGGTCGGGTCAGGTTTGGGCTTCACTCGCCACGGACGGTCTCTGGTACTGGTTCTGAATACAGCGGTCTGGGTCAACTCTGCTCTGCTGGTCTGGTCTGGCACTCTGCACTGCACGGCGGTCTGGATCTCTGGTTCTGCTGGTCTGGATCAAGTGGATTCTGGATACAGCACTGCTTTCTGGGTACTGGCACATGGTTCTAGCCAGAATCACACAGCACAGCCAGGCTGTTGAAGAGTGGAGTTAGGTTGTAACAGATTTTGAGGCCTTCTGAAAAAGGATTCAGCTGGTGGTTCAGGCCCCTCTGCTACAAGTACTGGAGTCTGGATTGTAAGTTCTGGTTCTGGAGTCTTCTGGATATTGTCTGGTCCGGCAAAATGCTTCGCAAGTGGAAAGTGAATGTCCCTTCCTGGGTCCCAGTGGCTCCTTTTATGTCTTTAGAAAATGGGTGTGTGCGTGGGCATAACTAAGCCTGACCCTCACAACTTATCATCGGCCAAGTTGTCCTCAATCCCTTGATTGGGGGAAGGAAATGAAGTGTCATCGTGATGAGGTAGGTTTATGGGTCTGAGGATCCTCCCCATGTCAATTTGCACACAAATTTATTTTTGATCCAAATACATATTTATCTATGTACAATTTTTCTAATATCATATGTCCAGTTAACATATTTTCTGTTACACCAAACCATCTGATCCCTGTCTCTGTAAGATGTCGTGTCCACTTCTGACAAAATTCTGCCCTTTTCATCAAGAACACAACCTGTAAACTTTTCCAGAATTTACACAAACATGCGCAAGGAATATGGCCATCAGATGATAAAGTGTCAGATTTTTAACATACAGACATTTGGAGTAATACCTTATTTTCCGTTACTACCCCCAGAACATTCCACAGAGCCCTAACACCTCTTAAAATGTGCACAGAAAAAGCACAAGAATAAATGATATTATTATATAATTTTGACAATTTCGTACTATGAATTATCCATCTTTTTAAAATTATGCTCTGGCCCAGATGGGTGTGGTTTAGGTTCCAAAGTACATTGGGGGATTTCTGTCTGCCCCACCTCCAGCTCAGTTGGCTCCCAGAAGCACTGCTCCTCCCAGTTTCTTCCAAGAGGAAGCCACTTACGACCCCCCCTAATTCCACATTTGCCTGAGCCAAGGAAAGCTCATTGTTCTGTTTCCTGCAGCCCCAGGTACCCCACCCCTAGTTCAATCAGAGAGGTGTGATCTCCTTTTGGTGGTGCAGCAGAAGGGAGGCAAGGCCTGGGAATGCAGTTGCCTGGCAAGTTTCCACTCCTGTCGGGGGTAGTTGTCAGGCAGAATTCAATCTCTTCAAGCCAGGCTTCAGCTAAATGTCACTTTTGTTCCAGTTTTCTTCATTCAAATCAAACTTACAATTTTTACACATGCAGCTAGAACGCTGATTCTAAGTTCAAAACTATGACATTTAAACAGTTGCAACCTATGTGACACTCAAAAAGTAGCTCATTTATTTTAAACATTTCGATTTTAGTGGTTTTAAGTCCAATTTCATGTAAGCTGCTGACATCCACCGCTCAGCCAGTTGTGTTATGAACATTATTTTACGCTCTTCATTTTTCCAGATTTTGTATGAACACAAGACTACATTCTGCCAAATGTCTGCTGGTGTTCAGTGAGATTTTTGAATATCTTGAAATGTTTAAAATAGGCATTTTTAGCTTGCATTTCATAGAAACGAAGGTGATTTCAAGGCGCTTTTTTGAGCTAACCGGCACTGCTGTTTTTCCTTTGGCACCACGTTTCACTCATGGTGCTTCTGGCCCGTCACGCTCGCACTGGTGGGTGGCAGGTCAGGCGACCATTTTGGTGTGCGCAAAACTGCGCGGTTTTCCTGGATTCTGGCGCAAATGTGGCCTTTTCGCCATCTTGGATTTTCTAAGCCCACAGCACCAAATGTTGTAGCATAACAATTGAAACGTGGGTCAAGACACCCAACAAGTAAAACGGTGAATGCTTCTGTATCACACTTTTGCATACTGTGAAACATATACTAAGTAGGTAATAATGCTTGTGAGAGGATTGAAAATGGCCATAGCAATGTCTTTCAGCAGGCAGAGTGTTTGAATTTTGGGGGACTCTTGGGGCCACCAGGTGAAGGTGTATGCTGAACATTGTGGTATACCAAAAAATCTTTGATTACCTGAATTGGAAGTGTTCTGATACGGAATGAGAGTCATGATGTGAGTGGACTTGCTCCCATTTTTTGCAAATATGGTTCAATTGAAACATCCAGACATTATTATCATTAATTGTAGTGGGAACAATTTGGGAATATGGACTGGAATTGTATTGCAGTTTGCAATGAAAGACACATTGGGAAAGTTGAAGGAAATGTTCCCTAATCCAAAAATAGACAGATGTGGAAGTGTTCCTGTTCATTTGATCTACAAATGGAAAAAGTGATGGGCAACATCAATAAAGCTGTGTGTGCTTGTGTTTACGATGTTGGCATGACATTGTTTCATAATAAAAACATTACATTTGAAAGGGCCAACATTTTTTGGTGTGATGGCGTTCATCTAACTGATGTGGGTAATTACACTTTTGTGAAAACCTTCAACATGCTTTGATGATTTTTTTGTGAAAGTGAGAAGACATAATGAAATTCAGTGAAATGTTTTCAGTTTGTAAAACCAAACATTTAGAAAATGTATAAAAGAGCCACCCTCGTTGAATGCAAAACAAATAAAATTATTTCAATTGTCCCACACCTTGAATTTTTCAGATGTCCACAGACTACCGCGCTGACCATGGTCTACCGTGCTGTCCGCGGACTATGCAGGCTGCACAGGGGCCTGTGACTTTTTTTCTCACTTCACATTTTTTAACTGTGAAAGGTGGCTCCTAAAGGTACCATTTTTTTTCTTTTAGTTTGGTATGTTCTTTTTTTTTTTTGCAGGAGAGGGAAGTTAAGGTGGGGAAGGGAAGGGAAGGGAAGGAAGGCTGGGACGGGACACCAAACACAGAAATGAAGGGGCAGGTGGACAGGAGAAGATGTTGGGCGTGCCTCAAATTTAATGTAGGGGGCACTGATTCTCATGCTCTTCGACAACTGCCTCAAAGCACAGCAAAACTGTTCCCCCCTGCAGAGCGGTGTGCCATAGTACATGCAGCACACTGTGACTCTTGAGGGTCCGGTGGGTTCTTCTGCCCAACAGGAGTACCCGGGGTGCTGATAGGAGCAGAGGAAGAAGATGCACAGATGAAGATAGGCTGCTCCTCCCTGAGAAAGGAACCGCCATTCTCAGTGCAACCAGGTGGCTAGAAAAGACGTGTTGGCATGTTGATGTGGTCATGAAGGAGTAGTGCCACCGTTGGCCGCGACTTAGTTTCATCCCACCATGGTATTAATGAACCACCATGCCTAGGACTCACTCTGGGTGCTGGGGGTAGGCACTTCCACTACCTCACCTTTGTCTTCCTCTTGATCCTCCTCTATATCATTGTGCATGTTCCTTTGTCCAGGCCCTCCAGATGGTGTTGGTGGTGGTGGTGGGGGTGGTTGGGGAGCAGATGTGGAAATAGCAGCTGCCATGATGCTGTCCACTGTCCACAAAGAAAGTTCAGCAAAGCAGGTGTTGTAAGATGCTCTAACCTGTATAGCCAGATTGAGAATGAGGAGAAGTAATGGATGGGACCCTTTAGAGGAACAGTCCGTGGACGGTCGTACTTTCCATGGACTGCTATGTCGCAAAAAGTCCTTGAAAAGTTGTGCAAAGTTGCCAGATCAACGTAGAATGGGTCTGGGAGCTATGCAAGGGTAAACTTTCTGCTTGAAATATGTTTGATTGGCTGGAAAAGCACTATTAAACTGTCTACGGCCACAGCCATCGTTTGTGAACACTGCCATCATGTTGCATAGGTGCGGTCACATGATGACGTCTGGGATCATACGCAGCCCTGACGGCCATCCCCAGACACACTCGAGGTGTGAATCACGGCATGCATGCGCGGGGTGTCCTTAGAACAGGTGCAGTTAACGCAGACTAATTAAAAGTGTGTCATGGGGAAACTGACATGTCCGAACATCGCGCCTTCCGAGGCACCTACATTTTGAGTTCGAACAACCTGGACAGTCACACGGTTCGCAGACATGCAATGGGGATTTAAAAAAAAGAAGGAAATATCACTATCACAAAACAATAAATAAAACATTTATAGTACAAAAAGACACATTTATTCAAGACAAGGATGGAGTATCGGAATAGGAAACATAAATGGGAGAGTCAGGAACTTTTGTACAATAATTATAAGGGGAGGAAGGAAGTGAGGTTTCGTCAAATCGTATTTCTTTATAATGTTCAGAATTAGCTTGGGATGATTGCTGGGAACAAATGAAAGAAGGACAGTGATAGGGAATAATTTGTTATGATAGGTTATTTAGAACATGCTTAATACCCAGAGATTTCTTAGCACGGACCCAGGGATCAAACCTGTGTTGCTCCGTGTCGTCTTGTTTACAAAGGTGAGCACGTTGCCCCTGAGCTATCCTCCCCAGACAAGTTCATGATTTGATTGCTTACAGTTGGGGATAGGGCTTCTGTTTTTGATTCCGGGGTTTGGTTATAGTTCAACTGAGGCGTGGTTTCTTCATGAAAACTATGTACTGTAGGAGAAATAGAAATATTATTTTAGTAAGGTGTGTACAAAATACATGTTGACAATAAAATATCTATTGTATACCATTGGAGATGTTGTTGTCGCTCACTTCTTCTTTTGGCAAGTTCTCCTATAACCATTCAAGTGTGCTTGCCATTTCTGTGAGAAAAAAAGGGTTTATGTCTTATAACACATGTTTATATAATGAAAGCTAATAAAAGAAAATAAATACAATGCACTTAACTTACTATGTACTGATAATGTTTTGTCCAATAAGCACCTGGTGTTTTTTAATCTATATGCAGAGCTGTAGTGAGGAGATGATATAAAGTGTAGAGTTATGGTTTGTGATTGGTGCATTCCATTGTAATGTGTGTTATATAAAAAAGAATTCATATTTTTTAACGTGAGTGTGTGTACAAAAAGGTACATTTGCATGTTGTAAACATTAGTTGCGATTTTAGGTACATGTGTTTGTTGGCTGCTGGGAACATCTTTTTAGGTTTTTGGTTCTTCCCTATGAGCAATGACATTTGTGATGTCATCTTTAATGTCCTGGGTGTTAGTCTTAGCAGTATACGGCGATGGTTGCTTAGCTTACCATAACTGGTGAATTACTGAGGTTTTTGGTTTTACCTGTAACCATAACGTCCGCGTAACAACATTTTTCCATTGAATTTCATAGGTTTTTATTAGTGCAACTTAACCATAACGTCCCTTTAACACTGCTTTTTCACTGAATTTCATAGGTTTTTATTAGTGCAACTTGACCATTAAGTCCCTTTAACAAAGTTTTTTCATTGAATTGTATAGGTTTTTATTCAGGCAACTTAACCATGATGTCTCTTTAACAAAGTTTTTTTTTTGCAGAGAATACCATGGGTTTTTACCAGTGCATGCTATTTTCCTACAACTTACTAATATCATACTTACCCCAATATAGCAAAGTCTGTGTCCAATTTATAACAATTCACCTTAAAACTCTGCCATTTCCAACCTTCTAGCATCATTTTTAACACTTCTATCACTTTTATACTTTCCCCACTGTTTTTGCTTCCGTCGACATACGCAATTGTCTGACATCACTGTGGACCTTCTGGACAGTGCCAAGTGACCACACATAGACTCAGTATATTTTTTGAACATTTCCATTAGTATTTTGTGTTATGCTAATGGGAATAATGTGGCATTCATCCCCAGTTCCAGGGACTGGAACGGGGGAGAATGGCCCTGCAGCCCAAGTTATCGGCCCAAGCGATGTGTGTCTGAGTGCGCACTGTTGCCTGCAGGCTTCGGCACATTATAAATAAATAAATAATGAGGGCTCCGGACCATTATCCTCCATTGCAGCCCCTGCAATGGGGGATAAAGCATATTAGCACCCCTGGTTCCCAAAGCGGGAACACTGAGTGCTAAAAACTAGATTTTTCTCCCCACAGCAGGATGCCGGCCACCATGGAAAGAGAAGGTGGGGCTCAGTACTGAGCCCCCCTTACCTTTCCATGGCAGCCTGCAGAAGGCAAAGTCAGAACCCTATGACCATATTACCATTAGCACATTCGTTTTCCCTTTAAAACCCTGCCTACTTTTGAATAACTTTATCACATAGCCGGTCCCAGGTGGACATGGCCACTTTAACACCATGTTTAATCCCTCACGGTCAAGGCCAGTAACCAGATTGTCCTGCTCATGACCTTATACCATGACCCAGACAATCTGGCCACTGTCCATCACCACAGGCTATAACTCAGTCACCCAAGGAATATCACTATTATACCTACATTATGACACTTGTCAAAAAATCAAACACAGGCACATTTGAAAACTCATGCTTTCAGGTCCTTGCCACTGCTCTTTGCACAAGTTTGCTTGAAATCCGCCCATGTTTTTTTGTTCTCAAAAGTGTCAAAATGTATGTACATATAACAGTCATATAACTTAACCCCCAACTTGACAAAATCCATTCAGACTTTACACAAACATTCACGTTTGGGTCTATAAGCTTTCTGAAAACTTTTGTCCACTATCGTCAAAAGGAAACAAAGTTATAAGCCATCTAAAAATGTTGAGACCCCCTCTAATTTAGCCCCCTCATGAGAAAATCCCACCAAACTTTACAGAAGCATTTATATCTAGATTTAAAATCATTTTGCAAGCTTTTGTGCAAATTCGTCAAATGGCACCACATTCATAAGCCTTTACAATATTTTGAGAGCCCCTCAAATGTTGCCCCCTCTTGACAAAATCTCACCAAACTTTGCAAGAACGTGTATATCTAGATTTAAAATCGTCTTGCAAACGTTTGTGCAGATTCGGCAAATGACACCACATTTATAAGCCTTTACATTATTTTGGGACCCCACCTCCAATTTTGCCCCCACTTTATAGAATCCCTCCAAACTTTCCAAAGTTCTAAGCCATCCAAGAACTGCTCCCGAGCAGTCACCCTTTAAGCCAATTGGATGTCTGTTCGCGCACCGAACAGGGAACTGGGTCCGTGGACCGAACCCAGATATCACACATTTTTTTGACCTACATTTTGCCTGTTTTAAAAAAAACTACTAGACAGATTTCCACCAAATATACAAAAGCACACTTTCTGGACCAAGCCGCCGCTCCTTTTGCAAATTTCGTGAAAATCCATGCAGCGGTTTGGGTTTTAGGCGTGAGCAAAGTTTTTATCCATTCAGTCTATGGACAAAAAAATTATGTTGGCACCCTCCTATAACTTTGCCCCCCCACCCCTAGATGAAACTTCACCAAACTTAGTAAAGAAATTCAGAGAAGTCATATACTTTTTTTGCAAAGTTTGGTGAGGATTTGTCCAGGGGGAGCAAAGTTATAAGCCGGCCAAAAAGTGCTCTTCCTATGAGATGTGCAACTTTAACCATAACTACAGGGCCGTTACCGCAGGCCCTGTAATATATATGTTAATGGGCCTGGGGTAGCGACGCTGTAGTTTTGGTTAAGTTTCTCAACCCATATGAAGAGCAGTTTTTGGATGGCTTATAACTTTGGCACTGTTCGACAGATTCACACAAAACAAATTATATTGCCTAAGTATTTAGGAACGTTTCGTGTGGTTTTCGTCAAGGGGGAGCAAAGTTATAGGGGGTCCCAAAACCTTTGAAATCCAGATAGACATGAATGGGAAAAAATGTTGCTTGTGCCCACAGCCCAAATGGAATCGATGGATTTACACCAAACTTGCACTGGAAGACGCAACCTCGTCCCAAAAGTGTGCTTTTGCAAATTTGCTGTTAAAGCGCACAATAGATTTTTTTAAATTGCCAAAAATGTAAGTGAAAATAATGTATGATATCTTCATCCTGTCTGCAGACTCACTTCCTGATTCGGTTTCCATCGACACCGCTGGACCAATCATGCAGCTGCATAACGTTCGTGGACATCATACGAACCTGCTGATTGGTCAATTAATAACATGAGGTGCATCAAGACTTTTGAAAAGGATGCCATGTTGGATTTGCAGACTGTGCCTGTAGTCTGTTGACATCACAGTAAAAAACATATTAAAAACACAAAATTATACTTGTCAAACAAATGAAACAACCTCTGGGGAGGTGAGGGGTGATAAGGATGGGATGTGATATGGCCAGAAACGTGGTATTTTTACATCTCTGTTGTCCGCAAACATCTCAGATGTTCAGGTACATTCTTGTGATGTTCGCAAACTTGACAAAAGCTCAAGGACATCCATGCATATTTCTGCATTACAGGGTCAGAGAGAAACAGTTTTTGGACGGCTTATTACTTTAACACCATTAAATGAAACTGCATGAAACTGCCTGATATAATATTAGAGCCAGCTTTGAATGTTTCTGCAAAGTTTTTTGTGTTGTTTCGCCAAGAAGGGGTCAAATTAGAGGGGGGGTCCCAAAATAGTTGAACGGCTTATAAATTTGGTTCTGTTTGAACAATCTGCATAAAGCTTTGAAAATAAATTATAGACCCAACGTTGAATGTGTGAATGTCTGTGCAAAGTTTGAATGGAATTAGTCAAGTGGCTGGCTAAATTATATCATTATTCTTTGTACCTACATTTTGACACTTCTCAAAAAATGAAACACAGACCGGAAAGCATGCTTTTGCGAATATATCCATCTTTCTTTTTTGAAAGGTGTCATAATGTAGGTACGAAAAATTGTGGTATATCTTTGGAGACTGAGGCATGCATAGCTGTGGCCGTGGCCAGATTTGCCATGCCCTGGACAATCTGCCCACTGCCATGCCCACCTGGGAACAGCAATGGGCCATCAGGGACCGGCTATGTTTTGCCAATTTTAAAATCAGGATAGGTTTGAATGGAAAAACAATTCTGGGATACGAAAATGAGTTTATCTACTCTGATTTGCTTATTGGGGCCTGCAGCATGGCTGAAACCCATGTCCCATGGACTGTGGAGTAAGCCCATGGCTGCAAGCCATGAGCACTGGCTATTGGTCAATGTATGTATGTATTTATTTATTTATTTATTTATTTATTTATTTATTTATTTATTTATTTATTTAATTTGTTACACGCTCAGACCCTGGGGTATCAAGGCGTGGTTACAGACAGCTTAGAAATGAGTCATATAATAAGATAGTGTGCATAAAACATTATTACAGCAACAGAAGATTATAGAATACACTCATAAGCATTATTTACAAAAAGATCAGGTGTGTTTCTTCCTAATATTGGTTGAATAACCAGGTTTTTAGCAGTTTTTTTAAGCCGGGTAGTGATGTCTCTTTTTTGATATGCATAAGGTGCAGTGTTTGGGTGCTAAGACCTGGAAGCTGCTACTGGGGTGTCACTAAGAGTAAGTTATCGTTAGACCTTAGAGTTCTAGTCGATTCTTTTTTCTGCAGGGCATTGTTGAGGTAGATCGGGGCTTTTTTGGCAAGGCCTTTGTGTGCGATGCAGAGAGTTTTAAAAATAATTCTGGATTTGATTGGTAACCAATGGGCCTCCTTCCTTATCTTGGTAATATGCTCCGACTTTTTTTATGCCTAAGACTGCTCTTAAGGCTTTGTTTTGAATCAATTGGAGTTTGATGTGATTGGAGTTAGAGGTCCCAAGCAATAACACATTGCAGTAATCCAACTTAGACAGTACTAGGGCCCTGGCCAGGGTGAGACAATTGGTCGGAGTCAAAAATTGTCTTCTTAATGCTATGAGTTTTGGTGTGTAGGTTGAAGAGGAGGAGAGCGTACTAATATGTTTAGTCATGGTCAGGTTGGAGTCTAGGTATACACCTAATGTTTTTACTTGCTTGAGTACTGGGAATAAGGTGCCATCGATATTGATCGAAGAGTAGTCTGGGAGGAGGGCAGCTATTTTAGATGGGAAGCCCACGATGAGAACTTCAGTCTTTTCATCGTTGAGGCAAAGACTATTTAGCGCCATCCAATTTTGAATGAAGGCGTACATTTTGTTAATGGCCATGATGTCTTGGTCATAGTTTCCTGAGATGGGTATGAGGATCTGGGTGTCATCTGCAAAATTAGCGTAGATGACACCCATATCGTCTAATGCTGAGAAAAGGAGTAAAGTATAGACATTATAGAGGGTGGGAGAGAGACATGATCCTTGTGGTATTACAATGGGGACCGGGATGGGATCGGCCGCTACTATGGGGGTGTAGTGGTCACTGGACCAGGATGCAGGCTTGGTGCACTTGAAAACGTGATTGGTTTGGTGGGGCTGGGGTCATGGTCGAGCCTCATGCCCTAGGCAATTCAACCATGACTTGTGGCTCCAGCATGCACTGCTGAAAATGGCAAACATCAGTATGAAGTGAAAAAAATATATACGTATGTTAAAGGAGGTTTATAGACCTTTCATATATGTTAATAGAGGAATTATTAATAACTCGTATACAGTGGAAAAACCTTTTGTTAAAGGCTTGTTATGGTTACAAAGTACAATTGAAAGACCCAAGAAATATGCCAGTTATGGTTTTCTATGCAACCATAAATTGCACCCCTGCCATGCACTGCTAAGACTAACATCGAGGACATCAAAGATGACATCACAAATAATATCATTTATGACATCACTGATAACATTGTACATGTTACTACTGTGTAACAATGCAAATAGAATGTCTGTAAAGGGGTGCTGCTTAGAGTTTCATTTAAAATATATCAAAGGTGACCAGTAGCCCTGTAATAAACTACTCCATGTCATCTAAAAGGTGCTTATTGAAAAATAAATTGTGTACTGAAGTTTTGTTGTGAATACAGCAATCAAATAATACATAAAGAGAAACAATAAATGGAGCATGGTTCATAGAACTAAATGATTCTTAAAATGGTATGTTTAGGTAGTACAATGATGAGTCAGAGCATATCGGATTTCTGAGAAATGTATAGTTTGCCCGGGATCTGCTTCTTGTTTCATGTATATGCATTATGACCTTCGGGCAAACCCCAGGAAAAAGAATTTCAGAATATAGCACATGGTCAAGCTCTACATACACAGTACCTTTACAGTACGTGTATCATCGTTTCAATGTAGTATAACCACATGAAGACCTCAGCTTTAAATTAATACTGTCACTGAGCAAACCCACCCCCACGGATATGTGATGTCATTGATGATGTCAGGTGTGATGTCATCTTTCATGTCCTGGGTGTTAGTCTTAGCAGCGCATGGCAGTAACTCTAGTTATGGTTGCATAGAAAATCATAACTGCTGTATTTCTTGAGTTTTTCGATTTTACTTTGTAACCATAACATCCCTTTAACAAAAGTGTGTTCACTGAATATATATAATGTGAGAGAACAATAGGCTATTTCGAATAAGAAACCACATATGCCGTAGCACCAGCCAGTAGCCATGCCTGGAAGTTCACTTCCAATCAGAGCCACCGGGCAATGTATTGTGGGTATGCAAATTAGCTCAAAAGAATGTGTTTTGCTCCTGAAATTATAAATAAGGCTATTTCCAATAATCATCGAATATAAAGTGTGAATCATATCAAATATAATCAAATTAACATATGTATTACAATGTATATTGACATGTTTCTGCTAAATTCGGCATTGATGCATCCGATTCCCAAATGTTATCTCTCACGGTATCAAACAACAAAATGAGTGCTTCTGAAATGTGCAACATTTTAAGGAACATAAAAAAATAAATGCCTGTGCCCACTAACATGAATTCTCAGGGAGATGTTTAAGCAGCGAATTACAGCAATCAATCCCAGATGTCACAGAAGCCTGGAGTATTATTTCAGCGTCTGCTGGTGACAGGGCTGGTTAATGTGTCTGCGTTCCTCACAGCATAATAAAATCCCTGTCTTCAGAATGCCCTTATGCACTGTGTGGCGCTCTGCATTGTGAAACGTTCCCTCTCGTGTTGAGTCTCCCTCCTAATCTCATTCTCTGCAAACCATGCATGCATTACAAATGCTCCAACGCTCTCTCTTATCAGAGAGGAACTCACAAACAACCTCAATATGTGCCTTTAGATGGTAAAAGCTGCACAGTGTACCCAACGAGAGCAACGAATACAACTTGTCAACAAAGCGGGATAATTGCACATGAGTCTACTACGAGGTGCCCATGCGTAGTGAACGGCGGCAGGCAGCTTTGGAGACATCAATTCCCACGTTTTCTTGCCCCGAGTAGATGTCAAAGTAGTCAAGGTTATTTTGCATGGCATCTCCAAGGGTAATGACACTTCCCCTTAAATTCTATCTGCACTATATAAAAGTACTACATAGAATAGCCTTCTTAGAAGGCGTAGTTTCGAAGCGAGGTGAGCCATTAGTGTCCAAAATGGACTCACAGACAGCACATCACCCTCTCAGCAATCCACTCCACTTCACTTGCCCCGCCAGAACACTGACCAGGAAAGGCCAGGCTTAGGCAATTGCTCGAGGATTCACACACTGAAGGCTCTACTGGGGACCACAGCTAGGGCAGTGCTGTGTGGCGCCTATATTATATGAGTGGACTGTATTTGTATCTCTGTATTGTAATACTATTGTTGGCTTGACGATAAGATGAATTGGAATGGAACTGCACGAAACTCAGACTGGGGGAACTGATGAGTGTGATAATACAGAGCATTATGCTCCTGGCAACTGTGACAAAGTCCCCATCCTGTTTCTTTGGATAAAGGATGGGATTTCCACAGTGAATCAGCGCCACAGCCAGCAATAAAATGCTGGGCATAGTGTTGGTGCATGGATGGCCAAGCCGCCATGCCCCAGTCTGTTGGCAGGGATTTCTCAGCCTGTGGAGGAAGATGTCCCGATCCCTTTAAAAGGAGCTGAAAGCATATGTAATACCCCTAAACCTCCAGCACCCCTGTAGTACAAGCTTTCCCAAAAATCTCCTATGGTGCACTTTTGCATGCAAATTACAAACACTAGAAGGAGAACACTGGGGCTGCTATGTATAATTTGCCACGAATGGCGTACACAAGCATATAAAACAGGACTCTCCAGACTGCCTAACACAGGCAAACATCCGATCATGACAACAATGAACTGAGAGTACATTATGCTACAGGTTCACATGCCCTACTGATCAATACTTCATGTACATGAGGAAAGCAGATCTCCACTGCAACCTCATCACTCCCGGTGTTCGTAAATGGGGGTTTCATGATGTTGGACTGCCAGGCTTAAACAAGGATCATTTCCCATCCTAATGCAGTGCCAGGCAGGGCCACAGGGGCAGCAGGGAAGTCTCAAGCAATGTTCACTTCACCAAAACAGTTCCAAGAAAAGAGAGACACCTGGATGTGGTTAAGTGATAGGTGCCCCTGGGGGCAGCCAGTCCACTATCTACGTTGTGGACTTGCTGATTGTAGGTTAGGTATTTACAGGCAGAAGAATAGCTTTCGAGAATATTGGAGGATAGAACAGGAGGTGATTGTGGTGGAGCAGGAGGATGGTGACTGGGGGGTGCTGGGTGGAGGGCAAGAGGCAAGGAGAACAGAGGGTGTAGTTAAGAGTGAGGAGGTGGTATGGAAGAGCATCAGAAGGAGTTGGCGGAAGGATTGATACAGAGATCAAAGAGGTGAGAAAAAAATAGTGGAGGTTTGAAAAGACACCAAGAAAGGATATGCACAGTGGGTTTACGAGGAGATTCGGAAAGACATGAGCAGAGGAGGAGGCTAATCAGGAGGGGGTTGGAGGAGAGGTCTGTCATTTAGAGGTGTAGGGAAGTGAGGAAGAGGGTGAGAGACAACTGGAGGAAGGATTTGGGGACTACAGAGGAGATAGTTAAAGAAGATGCCATAGGAAATGCTGCAAACTGTATCAATGAGGACGATAGAAGGGAAAGGGTGAGGAGAGGGGGAATATCTAAGATTAGGTTAAAGGATCTGAGGAGAAAGGCCAGACATATCACCACGCCAGCTGAAGAGATTTCTGGAATGGTGAAACTGCAATGATGTGGTGAAGGGTAAGCAGATACAGTAGGAGTACAGTGGGGAGGTAGGGAAGAGTAGGACATGCTGTATTCATTCATTATGACTCACCAAGGAGGTATATGAGAACTGAATGTGCGGAAGGAGAGCCATGACCCTGAGGCATGGAGATGATGAGGATCCCTCCATCAAGCCTGTGAACAGAAAACGTTTTCTATCTGGGTTCTATTATAATTGTTTAACCATACAGATGCTTTTCCCTTCTTATTGCACATGAACACATAGGGTCACAAGATCTAAGCAAGAAGTCTTCCAGGAGTCACGGATGAGAAGCAGAGGACCTGAATCTATGGAATTAAGAGCACATTAATATTTGTGGGCACACAGACACTCCCGAGATTGTGATTGTCTAATATGTGAGAATATATTCCAAAAAGGGATCCACAGATTGAAGATTATGGATCTTAAAGACTATATGGCCTGTTCACGAATGTGTGGCAGTAACAAACTTGCTTAAAGACAATCCAGTAAATACTTTTATGTATTGTACTGTTATAAATGTAGGCATATCAAACAATTACACCTTTGCTGCCGTGCATGCTGTAACAGTGTTTACCAAATGCAGTGAAAGTCAGGTACTGCAACCAAAAAAACAGAAGTGCAGTTCTGCATCCAATAATAGCCATGCAGTAAAAGTCAGGCACTGGTACTGAAAAAAATGGAAGGACAGTTCTGCATTCAGTATTAGTGATGCTTGAAATAAAAATTCTGCATATCGGGCAAAGGACACACATCTGTACAGCCATTACAAAAAGGCAATCCAAAGTTAATCTGAGCACCTGCATGCCATTTGGAAAGACTGAGTGGCACATCTGAATCTGAGGACCATGCAGGAGGGAAGGGAGGAGACGGTGGACAGAGGACTCCAAATGTATTAGAGCAGGATCGCATGGTCCTTGAGGATAAGGTAGCAAAGGAAGCACCAAGGCTGGTGGGCCACCTGATGGTGACAATGTATTTATTAATGTATTCATTTAATGTGTTACAGTTAATTAAAACTCTACACATCCATACAATCAATCAGTCAATAGATAACCATGCAATTCCATTACAACTGTTACAAAAGTAACAAAAGTACAAAATACAAAAGTACAAAATACAAAAGTACAAAATACAAAAGTGCAAAATTTAATAATTATCCACTAATCAATACTGTAAAACAATACAATTTCAGCCTCCTTGAATGTTTTCTTTTATTACCAGCTATATTCTGTATAGTGCAATTTGAGTTGCCTTTAAGTCTGAGTTAAAAACTCACTTTCCTTTATAGATTTCAAATCATGTACCAAGGAACTCCTATGACTAATATATATGTGTCCCATAGCAGGGCATGTGGTCAACATGTGTTTCCCCGTCTCGAGACTCTCCTTATTCTTGCAAAGTCTACAGTATATTCCTTCCACAGGAATTTTCCAAATGACCCTTGTATTACCCAGCACTGGCAACCACTTTAGCCGTAGCAAAAGTATAAACCTCTGCAGCTCCTTGGAAGGCCAGAGAGAAAGATAGGCTTGAGGCTTCTTATACTTATAGAGCATTCATGACACAGATGTATAATGTTTTAATTTGGCAAGATGTGTGACATTTTCTACCCAATCCCCCCCATTTCCATTTTCTTTATCAAACTGTTCTTCATCACCTGCATATTATCTTCCCAATTAGGTGCCTACTCCATCTTTTCAAATTGTCTCATGATTTGGGCGACAAATGCCTCAGCCTTCTTTATTTCCATTTCCCGACCAAGGGAGTGGAGCAGTAAATCTGTAGCTGCTTTTCTTGTCTTTATATAGAGAACTGTTCTTTTCTGCTGCACAAGGTTTACCATTGATATTAACCCCAGCTACAGGCCAACAATTTAAATTGGAACACACTGGAGTAGCCCCATTATTTTCCTTCAAAATGTACTTTCAATCGCCTACAGCCAATTCCAATCTGTCATTGACAGAGCCTCAAGCCCATAAATGACCGAGGGGATAAAGCACTGGCAGTACAGCATCCTGGCACCTAGCACCGCGAAGCCCCCTGTACGAGATACATAGTGGTAAAGTTGCACTGTTAACTGATTGCCACTTCTAGTCTTGCCTTAAATACACCCATGATATCCCTTCTGTGGCTCCATGATTTCGTACCTTGAAACACTTGTGTATAGGCACGTTATAAATGCCATATCATATCATGCCCAAATATCTGTATTGGTCAATCTACTCTCCTGACCCCTCGCTTTCCTAAGTAAATCAACTGGGTCTTATCTATATTGATAGTCAGTTCATTGTTGCCAGCATATACCCATAATTCCTCAGCCATTCTTTTCAATCCCCTGAAAGTGAGGTCCAAGATGACCAGGCCATCCGCGTAAACTAAGGCAGAGCACCCATGAACGTCCACCCTAGGTGGACAGATTCTGGCCCTATTCATAGCTAGTGGCAGGTCAGCCAGGTAGAGGTTGAACAGTAAGCGGGCCAAGGCACATCCCTGCTTTACTCCTCTGTAGATAGTAATCAGGGCCATTAAAGTCCTCTCATGGTCCAACCTCACCCGAACTGTATTATTTTCATGGAGTTGCATTACAAATAAAGGATATGTTCAGGGCAACCATATATCTCCAATTTTTGACACAATTGTTCCCTAATGACCGAGTCAAAGGCTC
The DNA here is from genome assembly GCF_040938575.1 of Ambystoma mexicanum. Classification (NCBI taxonomy): domain Eukaryota; kingdom Metazoa; phylum Chordata; class Amphibia; order Caudata; family Ambystomatidae; genus Ambystoma; species Ambystoma mexicanum. Next base: position 629,173,149 of record NC_090937.1, read on the forward strand.
TTTTAAAGTTGACATTGAGTTCGTATGACCGTGGGCTATGTTTGCCTCGTGTCCCCTCTGTGAACATATCCATGAGCCGTAAGTTATCTCCCGTAGCACATCCAGATCTAAAGCCAGTCTGAAAACAATCCAGTATTCCCTTCTCAAACACCCATCATTGTATCTTTTGCAGCAGAAACGAGGCAACAATGTTGCCAGCTACATTCAGAATAGATGGCATTCTATAATTTCCCGGGTCCTTTACATCTCCCTTATTGTGCACAGGGATCAGAATTGCTGTCTGCCATGCCTAGGGGAAAACATCCTTTTTTGTATGACCTTTTGTACATTATTCCTAGGATATTGGCCCAAGCCTCAGGCTCTTGTTTTAACACTACATTCGCCAGGCCATTCGGCCCGGGTGTACTGGATGACTTAAGCCTTCTGATTTTATATTTAATATCCTCACACTCAGTCACAAAAATAGGGTTTCTTAAATACTTTTTGGTCCTAAGAGGAGTTCCCTTGATTTTATTCTGTGACCCATTCCTCCATTTCATTCACACTTTCGGCCTCCAATTCCTGCAATATCCCCAGGCAAATCCTCAAAATGAGCTCTCTAGATCGACCCACATTTTTAATGAACATATCACTTTATTTTCTGCATGATCCACTTCGATTCCCCCTGCCAAGACCCACCTTTCCTCTTGCTCCACTCTCTGGTATGTTAGGGTGACTGATGCATGGTCCCTATATCTATTTTCTTGTATGCTCATTTAAATATTGTATAAAAATAATAAGGTTTTGTCAAAGAAATAATCCAGAGCTGGTGCAAGATGATGCAGGGACAGGATCAGGGACAGGATTGCACACAGGCACCTCCGCGGCGGCCTGTGCTGCCTCCTGTCCCTGGTCCTGCACTGCACCACTAGCACCAGTGGGATCCCCACCCCCAGACCCCGTCTCTGGTGCTTGCACGGCCTCCTCCTCCACCAAACCCCCCACCAACCTGGATGACTCTGTGCCATCTTCCCCCGTTGGGCCCTGTGGGGTCCCAGCTGCCCCTTCTGCTGCCGAGGAGTCCAACTGCAACCTCCGCCTCTTGGACCTCCCCCCGGCAGCTGCGGCCTGGGACGCGGCACCGGACTCCTCACTCCCCGACGAGATGACAACATGGGAGGGGAGCCGGGCCTTGCGTCTCCGGCTGGCGGTGGGATCCCCGCTGCTGTGCTCCACAGCACCTTCTCCGCCCTCTTCATCAGTTGACGCTGCAGACAGGGAGAAACAAAACACACGCATCAGGGCAATGTACAATGGACACATACACACATGACAGTTGTACATGAGTGGCATTGGCAAACCTCAGACATGTCATCATGATCCCCAACACACATGTCATTACAACTCGCACACACGAGCCATACCACAGCCATATCGCAACTGCCAACACCATCCATACACATACAACAGCATGAGCAGCCAAAGGTGAGCCAGACATCACATGCAACACAGGAAGTGCACCACACATGTACACACACCACCACACTTGCATGCATGTGTACACCTCTGCCAAGTGTCGCAGTGTTCAGACGGGCATCCATGTCACATCTGCCCATCAGGCTTCCACATACCGCTGTCACATGCATCCATGTTGCATCACTGTTGCACCCTTGTCAAATACACACACATGCACATGTACACAGCGCTGATACATGCAGCTGAAAACAACATACATGCGTGACATCAGGGACATGTCTACTCACATACACATTCATACAAACTTGTGTGCCCACACAACTGCATTTGGCATGCAAGCCCACACACACAGGCACCATCCATGTCTCACACATTACAGCCCTCGCATGTGTCAGCCCCACGGACCTGTACACCCGCACCCATACTCGACCCCATACAAACAGATGTGCAACCTGCACACTACTGAACAATCACCACACGCACTGCTCACAATCAGGATGCATGTACACTCACCGCTCGACTCCAGACGGGTCTGCCTCTCAAGGACCTGGACGTGGAGCGCTGGGGATATGTGTTCCAGGACCCCCATCTGTTCTTCCGACAAGTGGCCCCGGCGCCCCTTGGCATCCGCTGCCTTCAAGAGGCGAAGGGCCTTGTTCAGGGTTCTGGACCTGAAGTCCTCCCAGCGCTTCTTGACATGTTGGAAGTCGCGGACTGCCACCCCCTCCGCGTTGATGGCAGTCACGATGTCAGTCCAGATCCGAGTCCGTCCTTCCTTGTCGGCGCGGGAACTTCCGAAGAGGGCATCATACTGCCCCAGGACTTGCTCCACCAGGACACCAACTTCGGTGGCACTGAAGCTGGTGCCCCTCTGCCTCTCTGGCCGGGGGTTGTCAGTGGTCACAGATGGAGTTTGCCCCGACATGACAACCCCAGCGGCAGGAGTGGGTGGGCAACTGGGTCCTGGGGCTGGGCTGTGGAGCGATGGAATCCCAGTCGGGAGTCTTTGGTTCCAGCAGGGGTGGTCACACCAACAGCACCCCTGGCTGATGTGCAGGCAGCAAATGGCAGGGCACGTGGGCAGCAGGCAGTCAGGCAGCAGCAGATGGCAGGTGGGAGCGTGCTCGGGGCTCTGGGGGGCAGTAGTTCAGCCTTCTGGGCAGGAGCGTGGTCTTCCGTGTGCTTACGCGTGGCCAGCTTGATACGGAGTGATTTGGCACGTGAAAATTCTGCACGTCAGCGTGTAATTCGAGGAAAGGCCCTTAGCGCGTAAGCGCGTCTGCACGCATACGCATTTTCATTGGACCAAAGGCCCTCAGCGCGTGAGCGCGTCTGTGACGTGACGTCCGAGGGAGTATCCCTCATTGCACGTGATGACAGAACACACGTGGATTTCAGCCAATCGCGTGTGAAAGTTCACGGCACCCCGGAACACACGTACCCAGGCCAATGGTGTCACGTACCCAGGCCAATGGCGTGTGGAACTACCCGCGCACCCCGAAACACACGTACCCAGGCCAATGGCGTGTGAAACTACCCGCGCACCCCGAAACACACGTACCCAGGCCAATGGCGTGTGGAACTACCCGCCACCCCGAAACACACGTACCCAGGCCAATGGCGTGTGGAACTACCCGCGCACCCCGAAACACACGTACCCAGGCCAATCGCGTGTACGCTCGCTCCCCTCCGATCACACGCGATGACACCCGAATACGGGAAACCAACGAGTCCGCCCACACGGAGGCGTCCCACGCCCGCGCACAGCATAAAAGTGCGCGCAAACAACAAACGCGTATATACAGCGACGATGAATGCCCCATTTGTTGCTGCACTGATTGTGGGACACCGCAGGAGGAGGAGAATAGCCAGGGCACGCATTTTTGCACCACGACAAGCCTTTTTGGGATGCCTGACGACCAGGTCTACGGCAGGTATAGGTTTCCACCCCATATCATCCTAGACCTGGTCAGGGAGTGGGAAGATGACCTCACATCCCCCACCCTTTGCTCCCAAGCATTGAGCCCCTTGGAGAAGCTGCTCAATGTCTTGCATTTTTTGGCCACTGGGTCGTTTCAGCGGACCACTGACATAGTGGGGGGGGTCTCACAGGCCACGCAGTCACGCTGCCTACACCAGGTACTGGCAATCATGACAGCGCGCCCCTCAGTCCGCAGGCACATATACATGCCCAGAACACCCGCAGAAAGGCAGGCCGTTGTCCTGGATTTTTTCAGGGTGGCACACTTCCCCAAAGTGCTCGGTGCCATAGATTGCACCCATGTGGCCCTACGTCCACCTAGGGCCACTGAGCACATCTACCGAAACCGCAAGCACTGGCATTCCATCAATGTACAGGTGGTATGCGATGCAAAGGGAATCATCACCTCTGTCTATGCAAACTACCCTGGCTCCACCCATGACAGTTTCATATACAGAATGTCTGCCCTGAGCCGGGCCCTGGAAGCTGGGCAGCATGGCGACACATGGCTCCTAGGTCAGTACAAATGCCCTTGCACATGCATGCAAGTCACACACAGACAAATATCCCAACCCTAATAATCTCAATTATTATCACCTCCCCAGGGGACAGTGCCTACCCTCTGAGCAACCACATGATGACGCCAATCCGGAACCCCACCACACCACCCCAGGTAAGATACAACGCCGCCCATATTGCAACCAGGGGCATAGTGGAGCGCACATTCGGAGTGCTCAAGTCACGTTTCCGCTCCCTTGACCGCTCTGGTGGGCAACTACTCTATGCACCACCAGTAGTGTGCAGGATCATTGTGGCAGCATGTGTCCTGCACAATGTTGCAACACGGCAGGGCGTCCCGGTGGACATGGTGGTGCCCCCACATCCCCAACCACAGGCACAGGCGCTGCCCATGGGAGGGGACAGGGCACGTGGCGAGGAAGCCCGGACCCAGCTTGTGGCCACATTTTTCACCTAAACTCCCACCCCTGCGGAGTGCACACAGGCCTGGCACATACCAGGTGACAATCGATGATGACAAAGTGACAGTCAACTGTCACAACCCTACCACCCTGAGATAGTTGCCATGGAAGTGCCACATCGTCTGCATCCCTAGCTACTTAAACACAAGCTATCCTGTGCAACCAAAATGCACACAAATGACATGTGACATGACATGGGCCATACACAAGTATTCCAAGGCCCAATGAGGCAGGGGGGGGGAACAAGGGAACACAGAGAACGGTACTACTAGGCCAGGTGTCATTGAGATTGTGCAAGTGCAGGGGTAGGGGGAAGGGAAAAGTGCAAGGGGAAGGGTGGGGGGGAGTCCAGTACAGGGGAAGTAGGCCAAAAGAATAATACATAAGTCGCCTGGTGGCAACTGCAAAGATAAGTGCAGACAAGTGCTGGGAAGGGAGGGCTGTAGGGATAGAGAGACAGTACTGCAGTGCAGGGGTTGCCAGGGTGGCAGTGCAAGTGGACAGTGGCTGGGCCAGGGACCGAGGTTGGTGAGAGTGTCCCAGTAGCAGCTCCTGTGCAGTTCCAGTGAAGAAGTCTGCAAGGGAGAGGCAGAGAGTAAGCAGAAGCAAAGAGGAAGGTCTTGAGGTGCTTCCAGAACTGGAGATGGTTCCCCTCAAGTTCAAGTCAGCCAGGAAGTCTGTTCCAGGGGGAGGGCCCTGCTGCGGAGAGAAACATACACCCAGCTAGTTGCTCTGAGAAGCGGATGACCTGGACATGCAAGGTGTGCATCACACACACCTGCAAAACAGGCCATGGCCATCACTGTCATGTCACTCAAACCCTCCCAAACATCAACATGACATGGCAAGCAATACCCATACACTGACGCAGTAACAATAAGGTACACATTGCCATGTCCTAAATGTACAGTGGCATCGGACAATGATGCCTGACCCGGAATCAGATGAAATGACAGACCAACAAAATGTCCCACCCAAAATAAGTCGTTTCCAAATGCATTGCAACAGTCGTAGACATAACATCACAATGAATGCCTGTCTATATGCACATTATGCATTGCAAAATCAACACTGCAGCTCATGTGTGCAGTGTCCCACTCCTGCATCACACTGCTCAGCGCACAGCACAGTGAACAGCCATTGCGTGTGATGCACACCCTGAGCATCACATCTAAGTGACAGACTACATCAAACATCAAATTTTTGGCATGTACTGGAACCATAATCGGTCACAGAACATGTGATGCCGGGACACAGTGGGCACCAGAAGGCAAACAGTGTACACGTGGATATGCAAGGGTGGGAGTACATGGAGAACATCCGAGTGCAAGTGTGTGGTTCTGCAGGGACATGCACTCCACATATGCATTTGCACTCAAGTGACCATCAGTGTTCCCTACACATCACATGTGAACATCCACCATGTGTACACCCCAGCAGGTCAAACCACAACTATCCCCTCGCACCTGAAAGGAAAACACAACACATGAACAGGCATTGATCAGCAGAACACAACATGTACATAGGACAACAACATTACAATGTCAGAGTTCCCATCACACTGCAGGGCAATGCAACTATCAACAACAACCCCCCCCTCCCGCGGAAATGACCATGACCCGCTGAACAACTGCACCTGGGTCATGGAGCCTCCAACCCTCATTTCCACCTGGCCACAGGATCACCTTTACCCTTCATGTCCATCTCCCACCTTGTGTGTAAAAAGATGCCTGAACCCTCAGAATCCACACTCATTTACAAAATCACAAAATCCAAGGCATGAAAACGAACCCAAACACCCTCCAGTAGATGACTTGACGTAGCAGTACCTCACAAACGCCAAGTACTACCACAATGATGCAACAACCAAGGTAGCACAGCAGAACAATGTCACGACAGGATGTGAGACATGTGTGGTACATGACATAGGATGATGCACAATGAATGGATGTGTACTGTCACAGGTCCCCTGTACAGGCGCGGGAGTCTCATGAAACAACCACCCACACCATGTCCCGGGTGCCTGCAAGGTCAAACTCACACAGGCCCCTGAGATCATGGTGGGGAATGAGGTTCAGGGATATGCAGTCGGGACAGGTGTAGACACACTGGATGACTGGAATGAGTGGCAGGTGAGGGGAGGAGGAATGACACATGAAACTAGGGAATGCACAAAAATGTACAACCTGCATGAACACATACACAATCCAAACAAACTTGGACATCATTGTCACGACATTCTGTAGTCCAGGCTCAGGAGTGGTACGAACCAACCACCCGCTCTAGGGTTTTGGCGCCTGCAAGTTCGGGGCTTACACAGGCATCCGCAACCCCAGTGGGGAAAGAGGGTCAGGGAACGTTGCTTGGATAGGCACGGGAAGCAGGAACACCGGGTAGAGGGTACAGGTTTCATAATTGCATAGGATCACGGGTGATTAGGGAAAAAAACATACCAAATAGGACCACACATACATCCATGCATCAGTACACTCCCCAGCAAGCCTATGCAGGGCAGTTTGTAAGGAAAACAACAAGACACTTAGCTCTGGTTTTGAGTGCTGGCCTCCTGCCTGCGCACTCTCGGGGCCGGTTACAGGAGCACTCCAATGCTGCAAAGAGAGACACAGTCAACAACCTGTATGTGCCAATTACACAAAAACACAACACAAAACATGCCCCATAGCAACAAACGACTCTACAAACAGACAATCAGTGCTCGATGCTTCGTACCCATATATAACATCACCCCTGTGACGGGTCATACACAGTCAATGCAGTGAGTCAGGCGCTGGTGGGTGCGTGGCAAATGGAACACCAATGTGTCACAATTCACACAACATGCAATGTTCCCTGGGTAAGCAGACAGACCCATATGGCAAGCCATGACTACAGAGCAAGTTGCGTACCACCATGACCAAAACAAAGTTGGCAGTGCATTTATCATGAAGTACGTGGAATAGACATGCACTGCACCCAAGTATGTCCCTTGCTGTATGTCCCTGTGAGCTGCCCCTTTCCATGTCTCTGAAGGCTACATGGTTGATACAAGTGCCTCAATGAACCTTGGTGTACCGCAGGGTATGTGCCACTGCCCCTGCATGTGTCCCAGACAACCCTACTATCAACAGCCATCAGTCCACAAACACATCTGAGCTGCATTGTGTGCTTCAACACCAATATTCGTCTAAGCTCACCCTCAGTGCTGTGACTAAGCCTGCATGTGCAACTCGCCTGGTGCAAGCTTTGCTGTGTCGTGGCCCCCCTGTGATGCTCACCTTGCCTGGAGTTCCTTGGAACATGTCAGCAGTTCTAGGATGTGGGTCTGCAATCACTGTGGCTCTGCTCGTGCACACATGTGCATGTGGGCACCAACAAACGGGTCAGGCATTCCGTCGTCCAATGGGCCATGTCTGCTGCCAAAGGTGCTCTGGTGCCTCATCCCCCTGCAGAAAGTGCATGGAACAAATGATTAATGCATCGAAGTGATCTGTGTGTGTCTCATCGGGCATCTCATTACTTGACCATGTCAGAGAGTCACATCACAAATCACACCATCAGTCCGTCTTTGACTTCCAAAGTGTGGAACACTATCTACAGCACGAATTGCAACAGGCACGTGTACAGGAAAGAAATGAGACATAATACACAATGCATAGCAATCAATGTCCACATTAATCATGACACACCCCATCTAGCAAAAGCTGAACAGTGGACATTTACACCTAAATCATCCCCACTAGGGGTGTCAACACAAGTCACAAAGCACCAGACATGCCACAGATATGACAGTCCAAAGCCCTTGTGTAAAATTCTGTAACACCGAACCATCCTTGCGAGCCCATGGATAAGGGAGGCAGGAGTGGCATATGTGAGTCAAGGAACCCAAGCAGCAAACACATACACAAGACAACCATGAAGGGCCCAGCTGGAACAGACAGTGGATGCCTTCAAAAACCACAAGGCACCGCACTGTCACATGAAAGCACAATAGACTACAAATTTTAAACTAACTCAACTATTAACTAATTACACTAACTATGGAAAACCTACATTACCTATTTAAACTAACTATCAAACAGAAACTTAACTAACTAAACTAAACGAAAAATCAAAAATGGCCACATACGACCCGGGGGGGAGGGGAGGCACCCAGGAGGGGGGAGGTACAGGGTGCTGCTCAACATCCACATGCGATGATGCCGAGCCAAAAAAAAATACCTCCATGGGCTCAACGCCTGCACAGCACGACCTATGTGGGAGATAGATGGTCGTCCGAGTCTGGCTCATCCTGGTAAGGAGGACGTGGCACAGTAGCCTGGCCACGCCTAGCCGCAGCTTGCCCCTCGTCGGCAGCAAGTCTGCCGGACAGGTGAGCCTGGTTCTGTGTGGCGATGTTACATAGGTTTGCATGCAGAACCTCACGTGATACACGTGCTTCCTCTTGCAAGGTAGCACGTGTAACACGGAGTTCCTCCTGCAAGGCCTGGCTGGACAACCGCTGCACCTCCCGGCAAGCCTGTAGCTCAGCCGAGATGGTGCGCTCAAGCTGTGCAAACCTCTCCTCTGCCTGCTGCCTCTGGGACATCATAAGGACACCCAGAGTGGATCTGAGGGAGGCATACTCCTCCCTCAGGGCATCCATGTGCGCCTCTGCGTGAGCAGCAATTGCTTGACGCAGAGACGACATTTCAGCCTGGCGTGCCCTGTCTGAGGCCGCCATGCCCAGCCTGAGCGAGCGGGCCGTGGACCGTGCCGCCTGCTGCTGGAGAAGCACCTGCCTAGCAGGGGGGAGCACAGATCGGGCCACACGCTCCATGCTGTCAGCGATGTTCTCCATTGCTGCCCCCTGCCGTTCGGAATTGGCAGTCATGTCTTGCTCCCACTCAGTATACAGCGGTTGCGCGCGGCGACCGCGTTGCCGGGCTTGACCCCTGCGGGACCCAAGGACCGGAGGTCCTCGCTGTGTTGGCACCGCCTGCGGCTGCATGACTACATGCCCCCGTCGACGTGATGTCCCAGGCACATCAGTGACTGGTGTGGAGGGTGACCCTGCGTCCCGATCCGCCACGGGCGGAGGAACCAAGACTGTCTGATCCCTCAGTGCAGGTGCCGCAGACAGAGGAGTGTCCACATCAGAATCACTCACCCCTGACACATGGACTTGATGGTCATCCAACTCAACATGGACGTCAGAGTCGTCATCAAGGCTGGACTCATAGGCAGCCAGAGACAGGATGGACTGCAGCACTTGGGGGTTTTCGTGGCCTACCACCCCACGACCCCCACTAGTGCCGGGTTGATGTGGTCTTACCAACCCTGTGTCTGGCGTGACAACACCATCCTCTGCATCCATTGCGTCATCACCTGAAAAATAGAGAGGAAAAGGTAACTACACATGTCAGAAGCACACAACACACACACACACCGACAGCAAAGGCATCCGGCAGACATGTGACACACAACATATGACCTGGCATGCATGCTGGGTCTACTTAGAATAGCCACTGTGATCAGACCTGTTGAAAGGTGGCAGTTTGCATGGAAGTGGGTCTATGCAGTGCTGAAAATGTGTACGCCACTCACTACCTACATGTACAAGCATTCCATGGTGTGTGCCAGGAAATGTGAAGGCAGTGCAATGTCAAATTCAGACATCACGTGCATTGTGTATTCAATGTGTACCATGTCTAGCAGCCAAGCACCCCTCCACCCCAGTACCAAAGCAGGGATGCCTAGCATGGTATCAAAAGGCTGCCCATACACCTGTGTATTGACAAGCAGTGTTGACTGGCATCAACAGCTTAATGTGAATCAAATTACAACACTGCTAATGATGCTGGGACAGTGGGCAGGACACATGATGGAAGATCCGGAGGCCAGCCACGTGTGAAGAAGACACGACAAGAGTTGGACAGAGTCATTGGCCATTGAACAGGCCGAGGCCTGTGAGCCACACAGATTGTCATTGCCTAAACATGTGTGCAACGCAGGACTGAGCCACAGTTGACATGGGGAGGCCGATGATATGGCAGGCAATGTATGTAACCAAGGACTCATATTACAGTGCTCATCCAGTCAAGGACACATAGGGGCATGCGTGCAATGCACATGGAGCATGAATGGGCACTCATGTCCCTGCGGGACATCTGACCCATGCACAGTACAAGTGGGATACCCTGCATCGAGTACTAAGGCTGTACCACACGGCATATGTCTGGCAGTTTCTAAGCTGGAAGTTAGCATCTACACAGGACACATGAACAAGAAACTACACATTGGCAAGAATGTAGCAGACCAGTGCAAAGGAGGAACTGGGGTGCAGAGTGGCGGAGGAGGGGCAAGGGAGCATGCCCACATGGAGTCCCGCATGCAGGCAGAGGAGACATGCATGACGGTAGCATTGCATTACTTACACCTCAGAACCATGTACACGTCACATGTAGCAGCAATCATGCACAACACATCCCACAAGTGAAACACACACGTCCTCAACAACTACGCTTTAACACTCACTGGACTGGGCATCAAAGTCCAGCATCTCTCCCACACCTTCGACCAATTCTGGTGGTATGAACTCCGCAACGAGAGCCTCATGCGGAGTGAGTTCTTCCTCCTCTGGTGCAGGCCCACCGCCAGTCACCAGAGTCAAGTTGTAATTTGAGGCACGCTTAGCCTTAGTGCTGCGCTTGATGTCATTCCAGCGCTTTTTGCACTCCTGCGCTGTGCGCACCTCATGGCCGAATGAACTGACATGTTCCGCAACATGCTTCCAGTGGGTGTCACGTTGGGCAGCCGTAGTCTGACTATTGGCACCCACTAGCATGTCACGGCTGTGTCCCCGCACGTAGTCCACGAGGAAGTCCAGTTCCTGCTTACAGAAAGGCTTCTTCCTCGACGTGCAGGAGGTCGTGGCTGTGTGTGGGGTCCCAGCCTGTGCTGCAGGTGCAACCTTCCTCCTCTTGGACTGTGGCGCAGACCCTGGCTGGCTAATGCCGCCCTGACCAGTATGGCCAGTGGGTTCGGTGGATTGAGCCGAGGGAGTGGCAGGTGGAGGGATGACCAAAGGCCTGACTTGTGTCAGTGGCAGCTGGGTGCCCACTAATGGACCCTGCGCAGCAACATCAGCTGTGGCAGGGTCATTGACCGCAACGGTCCTGGTTGGCAGACTCACAACCGGGGTGCTGTTGGGTGCATCTGCCCCTGCACTTGCCAACACCCGGCTGTTCGGGGCAGCAGATGACATGACTGCCCCAGGGACACGTGTCTTGGTCTGAGCAGCCCGGCGTGCCCCTATGGTTTCCCCCCTGGCCTGTTGGAGATCTACCAAGGGCTCTTCAAGTGCCAACGCAGCCTGCGCTGGCAGACCCTGAGCCTGGGTGGCGGTGTCCACAGCTGCACCTGCAGCTACCGCTACCCTTGGGCCCGTGGCAGTCGATGGAACGGACTGCTGGGTCATACGGGTGCCAGTGCCAGATGCAGGAGCTGCATCCCCCGGAACCACAGGGGGTGGTGGCATGGCTGCACCGACACATGGCACAACATTGTGCTCAAGTGGCGCACCCCTGCCTCTTCCCCCTCTGTGGCTGCCCTGGACACCCTGGAGTCCCCCTACTCCCTGGTCACCACGGCCACGTCCCCGACCACGCCCGCCACGAGGAGTACGCCCAGCTGAGGCGCCCCTCACCTTTGGTGGCCTCCCAACCATGGCACAGATGTAATAGTGCTGGCACAGATGGAGTGGTGCCAATGGGAGGTGTACACCACAATTGTCCTGGGCAATTGGGGTGAAGGGGGTGGGAAGCAAGATGTTAACAGCCCCCCTGCACCTGCAAGGCTGTATGTGACCCCGGTGATGTGGTGACGGGTCACGCAACGCTCAGGCACCCCAAAACTGCAGTAAAACCGTGCACGCAACCCTGCAGCCTACGTGCGTGGATTTGACCTCCCGCAGTATGCGGTGGCACCCAGTAACACGAATAACGCGTACGCGTGGGACACGCAGGCTACGATGACATCGAAAATGGGTGCAATACACAGGGGCACCCGCAGTGGGAAAAGGAGCGTTTGCGACTCACCGTCTGACTAGCGCGATGCAGAAAAACACGCGTAGCCAATACCCCCGCCAAAAGAAGAGATACGTCCTTGAGAGCTGTGAAGTAGATGGCGCGCGAAACAACTGGAAGCAGCAACACACGTCGGTCTCCACGGAAGGCACGTACAGCGAACTGCTGGGCCCGCTCACCTTTAACCCGTGCTGAGGGAAACGCACGCGCGCGTCACGTCACATGCGGACGTGCAGTTTTTCATGCGCGATTACGCGCATTACACGCGGACGTGCAGTTTTTCATGCGCGATTACGCGCATTGCACGCGGACGTGCAGTTTTCCACACGCGATTAGCCTGGGTACGTGTGTTCCGGGGTGGCGTGAACTTTCACACGCGATTGATTGTAATCCACGTGTGTTCTGTCATCACGTGCAATGAGGGATACACCCTCGCACGACACGTCACAGACGCGCTCACGCGCTGAGGGCCTTTGGTCCAATGAAAATGCGTATGCGTGCAGACGCGCTTACGCGCTACGGGCCTCTCCTCGAATTACACGCTGACGTGCAGATTTTTCACGTGCCAAATCACTCCGTATCAAGCTGGCCACGAATACACACGGAAGACCACGCTCCTGCCCAGTAGGCCGAATCACTGCCCCCCAGTGCCCCGACCAGCCTCCCACGTGCCATCTGCTGCTGCCTGCCTGCCTGCTGCCACCGTGCCCTGCCATTTGGTGCCTGCACATCAGCCATCTGCAGGGGTCCAGTTGCTGTGTCGACCCCTGCTGGAACAGTAGACTCCCGACTGGGATACCATCGCTCCACAGCCCAGCCCCAGGACCCAGTTGCCCACCCACACCTGCCTCGGGGGTCGCCATGTCGGGGCATGCACCATCTGAGACCAGTGGCGACCCCCAGCCAGAGAGGCAGAGGGCCACCAGCTTCAGTGAGAAGGAAGTTGGTGTCCTGGTGGAGCATGTCCTGGGGCATTATGATGCCCTCTTCGGAAGACCACGCGCCAACAAGGAAGGACGGGAGAGGATCTGGGACGATGTAGTGGTTGCCATCAACACGGAGGGGGTGGCAACCCGCGACATCAAGCACATCAAGAAGCGCTGGGAGGACTTGAGGTCCAGGACCCTCAATAAGGCCCGGCGCCTCGCGGAGGGGGGCCGGGCACGCCTGAGTGACATCCAGATGAAGGTCCTGGAACGCGTAGACCCAGCGCTCCACGCCCAGATCCTTCGGAGGCAGACCCATCTGGAGTTGGCCGGTAAGTGGCCAAGCATTACTGTGTGAGACAGGGCATGTTGCAGTGTGCTGGTTGTCTGATACCTGCCTGTATGTGTGACATAGGCCATGTACGTATGTGTGTGTGCAGGGACATCATGGTCAGGCATGTGAGTACAGTGATGTGTGAACCACATGGTTGGTGCATGTGTTCTATTGCAACATGGGGGGCTCTGTGCGGAATGGACACATGGAAGCATGGCAGTCTCTGTTCCTGGACATGGGTGGGGGTGAGGGATGGGTGCTGGTCCCATGTACACGTATGGTGCCCATGTGTGTGTGTCTGAACTGCGTGTCTGTGACTTGTAACTGCCATGGATGCATGACACATGTCTGTGACAATGTTCAGATTCACTGATGCAGCCTAGTCATCCTTGTATCCACTGCGTCTGTGGTGTACGAGGCCAGATGGATGGAACTACGGTGAGGTGTGTGCATGTGATGGCAAGACCCATGATGCATGTGAGTCTAAAACCAACATTGTATGAATCATGAGTCCCTTGGTCATGTATGCCAATGTCCATGGCATGCGCCATGCCTGTTACTGTATGTGTTTTGCCTGCACTGACCCATGTGTTGTGGCGGGACATGATGGAAGTGATGTATGACAGTGCCACTCATCTGCTGTTGCTTCCTGTCTAGGGGACCATTGTACAGTACCCTGATGCTTGTGTTCTATGTCTCCCTCTACACAGTGGCAAGTGAAGAAGAGGGCGGAGAAGGCGCTGTGGAGCAGAGCGGCGGGGATGCCACCACGGCTGCAGTGGAAGGGGTGGGTGAGCCCCCACAGGGGCTTGCACCGGCGGAAGACGGCGTGGAGACATCCAGGTTGGTGGTTTCCACAGAGGGGGAGGAGGCCGCTACTGAGCCACACATGGGGCCTGGTGGGGGCATCCCCGCTGGTGCAAGTGGTGCAGTCCAGGGCCAGGGGCAGGAGGCAGCACAGGTCGCTGTGGAGGTGCCTGTGCATGTCACTGTCCCTGACACTATGACTGCACCACCATGCACCAGCAGGGATGCCCCATCCCAGGCCCGTCCGCAGGTAGGGGAGATGTCCATGTCATCTGACACTCCTCTACCTGCGGACGAGGGGACCCCTGGCCGTGTGGAGAGGGTCCTGATTGGTGTCGCGTTGCGCACGGCTGGCATTCGTGATGAGGTGCATGCGTCCCGGGAGGAGCATGCACATCATCACGAAGAGCACCGTGCGTACGTGAACCATTTGGGAGCCGCCATGGTCGGGGGTTTCCTACATGTGTGTGGCCTTCTGACGACCCTCTCCTCCTCTGTGGAGGCTATGCGCCAGTCGTGCTCCATGCCGTCTTCCGGCCCAGATGCCACCAGGGCCCCCTGTGGACCTGCCCCGACCAACGCAGCCAGCTCGGTGGGGACCCCATCCCTGCCACAGTCGGGAGTCGAAGGTCCAGCAGGGGTGGACACTCCAGCAACTGTCCCCCTGCAGATGGAGGATGTGCCGGCATCATCTGGCAGGGCACGTGCACGACGGCATCGGTGGATTCCATCAGCCTGGATGCCGTCGTGCTGGCAGAGGCAGTGGCGTCGGAGGCAGCAGCAGGCTCGACGTGGGAGGCATCATGGCTCGGGGCCATCAAGATCAGAGGGGCAGGCATCGGCTAGCGGGCAGGGGAACCCTGGGATGGCAGTGTCTTCCGTGTGGGAACAGTTGGTCCAGCGGATAGGTGCGGAGCGGCAGCGGGCAGAAGAGGAGCGGCTCACCATGGTCAGGGCGGAGTTCTCCATGCGTCGGGCGTTGAGGCGGGCTGAGTGCCTCGAGGAAGCTCGCAGGGAGTTTGAGGTGGACACGGGGTTGTCCCTGCGAGACCTCGGGGCCAGGACAGAGTCCCGCCTCCGGGACATCGACATGGAGTTCGAGGATGCCCTGGCCGGCAACATCACAGAGTGAGCCGCAGGACTTGCCCGCTGACATTGTATATAGTTCTTTAGTTAGTTAGTGTTAGGTTTCATTTATTTTTTAAGTTTTTTTTGGACCGCTCGGACAATGGCCACTTTTCTGTATATATTTTTATTATTAGTTAGTAGTAGTAGGTTTAATTTATGGTGTTGGGCTCATGGACCCTGGGATATTCTTGTACATAGTTTGATGTTTGGAAAACATTTGTTGGATTTATATTTGTGTTCACCATGAGGCAATGGTTTTTCCTTATTTTTCCCCCCATTATTTTGCTTTGGACTACATTATTTTTTGGATTCCTTTGTTTTTTGATTTTTTCTATTTGTTCTCGGGCATGGACCATTTGTTTTGTCATCCCCATTGTTGTGTGTTTTATTTCTTTACTTCATTTTCATCTTTAATACATATATTTATTACTTACATTTGTGGTATTTTCTCATTGGTTTCATGCATGTCATGATATGGGTTTTGACATTCACTTGCACCCATTGTGTATGTGTGTGTGAGGGACATGTGTTCATTTACATACTTGCCATTGGGGTTGTATCATGTAATTGCATCTACTATGTGGGTGGATGCAATCCTTGCCTGGGTGTTTGTGCTGGGTATGCTGCCCATTACTGCCATGATTGTGTTTCGTCAGGAACTGGGGGCAGGGGGACATGAGTGGGGGCCTGCTGGGGGGTGGGGGTGCAAGGGGACATGGTTGGGGGCCTGCTGGCAGGTGCCCCACAGTGCTGGGGGGTGGGGGCACAGGGGGACATGGTTGGGGGCCTGGTGGAGGCTGCCCCTGGTGACTGGACGGGTGGGGGTGGTGGGAGACATGGGTGGGGGCCTGGTGGAGGCTGCCCCTGGTGACTGGAGGGGTGGGGGTGGTGGGAGACATGGGTGGGGGCCTGGTGGAGGCTGCCCCTGGTGACTGGAGGGGTGGGGGTGGTGGGAGACATGGGTGGGGGCCTGCTGGCAGGTGCCCCACAGTGCTGGGTGGTGGGGGTGCAAGGGGACATGAGTGGGGGCCTGCTGGGGGGTGGGGGTGCAAGGGGACATGGTTGGGGGCCTGCTGGCAGTTGCCCCACAGTGCTGGGGGGTGGGGGCACAGGGGGACATGAGTGGGGGCCTGGTGGAGGCTGCCCCTGGTGACTGGAGGGGTGGGGGTGGTGGGAGACATGGTTGGGGGCCTGCTGGCAGGTGCCCCACAGTGCTGGGGGGTGGGGGTGCAAGGGGACATGAGTGGGGGCCTGCTGGGGGGTGGGGGTGCAAGGGGACATGGTTGGGGGCCTGCTGGCAGGTGCCCCACAGTGCTGGGGGGTGGGGGTGCAGGGGGACATGGTTGGGCGCCTGCTGGCAGGTGCCCCACAGTGCTGGGGGGTGGGGGTGCAAGGGGACATGAGTGGGGGCCTGCTGGGGGGTGGGGGTGCAAGGGGACATGGTTGGGGGCCTGCTGGCAGGTGCCCCACAGTGCTGGGGGGTGGGGGCACAGGGGGACATGGTTGGGGGCCTGGTGGAGGCTGCCCCTGGTGACTGGAGGGGTGGGGGTGGTGGGAGACATGGGTGGGGGCCTGGTGGAGGCTGACCCTGGTGACTGGAGGGGTGGGGGTGGTGGGAGACATGGGTGGGGGCCTGGTGGAGGCTGCCCCTGGTGACTGGAGGGGTGGGGGTGGTGGGAGACATGGTTGGGGGCCTGCTGGCAGGTGCCCCACAGTGCTGGGGGGTGGGGGTGCAGGGGGACATGAGTGGGGGCCTGCTGGGGGGTGGGGGTGGTGGGAGACATGGTTGGGGGCCTGGTGGAGGCTGCCCCTGGTGACTGGAGGGGTGGGGGTGGTGGGAGACATGGGTGGGGGCCTGGTGGAGGCTGCCCCTGGTGACTGGAGGGGTGGGGGTGGTGGGAGACATGGGTGGGGGCCTGCTGGCAGGTGCCCCACAGTGCTGGGTGGTGGGGGTGCAAGGGGACATGAGTGGGGGCCTGCTGGGGGGTGGGGGTGCAAGGGGACATGGTTGGGGGCCTGCTGGCAGGTGCCCCACAGTGCTGGGGGGTGGGGGCACAGGGGGACATGAGTGGGGGCCTGGTGGAGGCTGCCCCTGGTGACTGGAGGGGTGGGGGTGGTGGGAGACATGGTTGGGGGCCTGCTGGCAGGTGCCCCACAGTGCTGGGGGGTGGGGGTGCAAGGGGACATGAGTGGGGGCCTGCTGGGGGGTGGGGGTGCAAGGGGACATGGTTGGGGGCCTGCTGGCAGGTGCCCCACAGTGCTGGGGGGTGGGGGTGCAGGGGGACATGGTTGGGGGCCTGGTGGCAGGTGCCCCACAGTGCTGGGGGGTGGGGGTGCAAGGGGACATGATGGGACATGGTTGGGGGCCTGGTGGCAGGTGCCCCACAGTGCTGGGGGGTGGGGGTGCAAGGGGACATGAGTGGGGGCCTGCTGGGGGGTGGGGGTGGTGGGAGACATGGTTGGGGGCCTGGTGGAGGCTGCCCCTGGTGACTGGAGGGGTGGGGGTGGTGGGAGACATGGGTGGGGGCCTGGTGGAGGCTGCCCCTGGTGACTGGAGGGGTGGGGGTGGTGGGAGACATGGGTGGGGGCCTGGTGGAGGCTGCCCCTGGTGACTGGAGGGGTGGGGGTGGTGGGAGACATGGTTGGGGGCCTGCTGGCAGGTGCCCCACAGTGCTGGGGGGTGGGGGTGCAGGGGGACATGAGTGGGGGCCTGCTGGGGGGTGGGGGTGGTGGGAGACATGGTTGAGGGCCTGGTGGAGGCTGCCCCTGGTGACTGGAGGGGTGGGGGTGGTGGGAGACATGGGTGAGGGCCTGGTGGAGGCTGCCCCTGGTGACTGGAGGGGTGGGGGTGGTGGGAGACATGGGTGAGGGCCTGGTGGAGGCTGACCCTGGTGACTGGAGGGGTGGGGGTGGTGGGAGACATGGGTGGGGGCCTGGTGGAGGCTGCCCCTGGTGACTGGAGGGGTGGGGGTGGTGGGAGACATGGGTGGGGGCCTGGTGGAGGCTGCCCCTGGTGACTGGAGGGGTGGGGGTGGTGGGAGACATGGTTGGGGGCCTGCTGGCAGGTGCCCCACAGTGCTGGGGGGTGGGGGTGCAAGGGGACATGAGTGGGGGCCTGCTGGGGGGTGGGGGTGCAAGGGGACATGGTTGGGGGCCTGCTGGCAGGTGCCCCACAGTGCTGGGGGGTGGGGGCACAGGGGGACATGGTTGGGGGCCTGGTGGAGGCTGCCCCTGGTGACTGGAGGGGTGGGGGTGGTGGGAGACATGGGTGGGGGCCTGGTGGAGGCTGCCCCTGGTGACTGGAGGGGTGGGGGTGGTGGGAGACATGGGTGGGGGCCTGGTGGAGGCTGCCCCTGGTGACTGGAGGGGTGGGGGTGGTGGGAGACATGGTTGGGGGCCTGCTGGCAGGTGCCCCACAGTGCTGGGGGGTGGGGGTGCAGGGGGACATGAGTGGGGGCCTGCTGGGGGGTGGGGGTGGTGGGAGACATGGTTGGGGGCCTGGTGGAGGCTGCCCCTGGTGACTGGAGGGGTGGGGGTGGTGGGAGACATGGGTGAGGGCCTGGTGGAGGCTGCCCCTGGTGACTGGAGGGGTGGGGGTGGTGGGAGACATGGGTGGGGGCCTGGTGGAGGCTGCCCCTGGTGACTGGAGGGGTGGGGGTGATGGGAGACATGGGTGGGGGCCTGGTGGAGGCTGCCCCTGGTGACTGGAGGGGTGGGGGTGGTGGGAGACATGGTTGGGGGCCTGCTGGCAGGTGCCCCACAGTGCTGGGGGGTGGGGGTGCAGGGGGACATGAGTGGGGGCCTGCTGGGGGGTGGGAGTGGTGGGAGACATGGTTGGGGGCCTGGTGGAGGCTGCCCCTGGTGACTGGAGGGGTGGGGGTGGTGGGAGACATGGGTGGGGGCCTGGTGGAGGCTGCCCCTGGTGACTGGAGGGGTGGGGGTGGTGGGAGACATGGGTGGGGGCCTGGTGGCAGGTGCCCCACAGTGCTGGGTGGTGGGGGTGCAAGGGGACATGAGTGGGGGCCTGCTGGGGGGTGGGGGTGCAAGGGGACATGGTTGGGGGCCTGCTGGCAGGTGCCCCACAGTGCTGGGGGGTGGGGGCACAGGGGGACATGAGTGGGGGCCTGGTGGAGGCTGCCCCTGGTGACTGGAGGGGTGGGGGTGGTGGGAGACATGGGTGGGGGCCTGGTGGAGGCTGCCCCTGGTGACTGGAGGGGTGGGGGTGGTGGGAGACATGGGTGGGGGCCTGGTGGCAGGTGCCCCACAGTGCTGGGGGGTGGGGGTGCAAGGGGACATGTGGCTTGGCTGGGGGGCATGCCCATGGTGGATGGGCTGCCTGCGGGACATGACCAGGGGTGCAGGGTAGTCCCCTGTGGTGTGGCTTGCCTGCAGAGGTCGTGGAGGGGGTAGAGGGGAGACCTGGGAGGACCCACACTGGCAATTCACCTCTTCAACTTCCCGCACACCCACGTAATACACTGCCCCACTCGCACAGGCCCAATTGCGTGTAGGATTTCTCGCGCACCCCTGTAATACACGTACCCAGGCCAATCGCGTGTAGATTTTCTCGCGCACCCCTGAAATCCACGTACCCAGGCCAATCGCGTGTAGCATTTCTCGCGCACCCCTGAAATCCACGTACCCAGGCCAATCGTGTGTAGATTTTCTCGCGCACCCCTGTAATACACGTACCCAGGCCAATTGCGTGTAGATTTTCTCGCGCACCCCTGAAATACACGTACCCAGGCCAATCGCGTGTAGATTTTCTCGCGCACCCCTGTAATACACGTACCCAGGCCAATCGTGTGTAGATTTTCTCGCGCACCCCTGAAATCCACGTACCCAGGCCAATCGCGTGTAGATTTTCTCGCGCACCCCTGTAATACACGTACCCAGGCCAATCGCGTGTAGATTTTCTCGCGCACCCCTGAAATCCATGTACCCAGGCCAATCGCGTGTAGATTTTCTCGCGCACCCCTGAAATCCACGTACCCAGGCCAATCGCGTGTAGATTTTCTCGCGCACCCCTGTAATACACGTACCCAGGCCAATCGTGTGTGGATTTTCTCGCGCACCCCTGAAATCCACGTACCCAGGCCAATCGCGTGTAGATTTTCTCGCGCACCCCTGTAATACACGTACCCAGGCCAATCGTGTGTAGATTTTCTCGCGCACCCCTGAAATCCACGTACCCAGGCCAATCGCGTGTAGATTTTCTCGCGCACCCCTGAAATCCACGTACCCAGGCCAATCGCGTGTTGATTTTCTCGCGCACCCCTGTAATACACGTACCCAGGCCAATCGTGTGTAGATTTTCTCGCGCACCCCTGAAATCCACGTACCCAGGCCAATCGCGTGTAGATTTTCTCGCGCACCCCTGTAATACACGTACCCAGGCCAATCGCGTGTAGAATTTCTCGCGCACCCCTGAAATCCACGTACCCGCTCAATCGCGTATTTAACTTCCCGCGCGCCACTTTTTTGATGCGCTGGGACTCTACCGCCTGCCTTCGTGTGACGGCCGTGTTTCAGCTTGTGCGTGTCTTTGGCTGTGCGTGGCTTTGCCCTATTCGATTCCATGAATACGTGTGGTTCGAGTGCGTGTGGGCGTTCCGTCTGCTTCCCTGCAGTACATCCCCAGTTACGCCCTTATTTTCGCGTGTTGTTCCCCATTCCGCGCGTTACGCCCCATGTCCCGCCCACTTTCTGGTGTGTGCGCTGCGGTTGTGCGCTTTCACTGTGCGCGTCGCGCACGCCTTTCACGATGTTGCAGTGACGTGTGCGCCATTCATGGGTTTGGCGCACATCCCGAGGAAGACACGCGCAGGGACTTCCATGAATCGCACGCGTGCGCGTGCGCCTCTTTTTTTCCGCTTGCGCCTGCTTGCGCCTGCTTGCGCCTGCTTGCGCGTAGATTTTCGGCGCACGTTTGTTCCATGAATCGGCCCCTTAATCTAGAACAAGCGGGCAGCGTGACAAAAAATGTACAATGTTTCTTTTCGAGGGAAATCTGCAGTGGATTTAGGAGTTTGCCTTATGTTTATTCCGGGTAGCACCGTTTGGTCAGAGGAGGATCCATCTCCTCTGCTTCATATCTTTTTGTGGTTCTGCAGGGGTAGGGATAGGCGCCCACCCAGCCTGCCCTGACTGCCCCAACTGCCTCTCTGAACCTCTCCGTGCCACTCTACGGAGTAAGAGAGGTTTTGAGGGATGGATCCTCCTCTGCTAGGAAAACACAGTAGACAGACTAGGCAATGCTACGAACGCAGTCTCTCAGCTCTGACTGCCTCTCTGAACCTCTCCACGAAGATGACATGACGAGAAAATGTAGATCTTCTTTGTTAAAGCTCGTGAAACACATGTCCAATCAAATTATAGGATAATTATTACACACATTGGCTCTTGCACCTTTGGTGTATTGTTTCACTTTAGATGACTTTATAAAACGATGCGCCCCAATCCCACATCCCAAAGCTTCAGATCCCTCAAATACCAGCCTCCCACACATTTTAGGTAAATATGGGCCTCAACCCCTGCATTTTTAAATTAGTTAAAAAATCAGAGACTGCTTCTCAAATTCACTTTACATTATTTTCATTCTCCAACTGGTATATACTGCGTTTCAAGCATTTACTCTTTTTTTTTCCTCTCGATCATAATTGAGATCTTAGAATGTGATCTCAGGGAAACACGTGAAAATAAACTAAGTGCTACTCTATCCCCAGGGCCCAAACATTCAGAAATCCTCTTTACTTAACGTACCAACATCCTCCACAGCATCAAAACAAACATACTCCTTTTGCTTATATTATTTTAAGCCCCTTTTCAAAAGAATTATCTCCAGAGGCTAAGACTATTTCCGTACAGGTGGTCTCATCTGAATGTGCAATTTCAGCCTTTATTTTACAGCCTCTGTGACTCTGAATGAAATTCCCTTGTATCTTCAAGTGTGCACTGTCTAATGTACTTACTTGTTCTTATTGATGATAGTCCTGGGGGAAAATGCATGCATCACATTACTTTCTCCATGGTTCTTCTACATGCTCTGCATCCACTAGTGCGGAAGGATATCATGCTTTACAGAGCTGTCCCAGAACAAGAATACTCTTTTGCGTCCATGTCATGAGTTGCATGTGCTTTAATAGACAATTGAATGTAGTAAACAACCTGTACAATAGGGTGTTGGTAACATCTATTTGATTTAATTCTGTAGACAGTACAGTATATAGATTATACCTCTTTTCATTTTCATTTTAACAATCGCTGACCAAGCACACAGATGCCGTACAAGGGATATAGTTGAATGTCAAGGTGAACAAGAACTATCGGCTAAAATTAAAAATCTCAATGGCACCAACAGTAAGCAGGTGAGCTGGTTACACTGTCTCATCCCTGGTTTGTCTAAGTATGTATTCTTTCTTGCATTTGTGCGGCGTAAAGGGCTGAGGCAGGAAATGCCAAATTCTACTTCTCTTATCTCTGTGAAATGGAAATGTTAGTTGGCCATTGTGTGCGTAAGGGACTTTCTTTGAAGTGGGAATGTATTCATAGAACCTAACCTTGGAGCGTGTCTTGGCCTGGACAGTCCTTTCTTGTGGGCAGCACTGACCTGTCCACACCATACTGCCTTAGAACCAGGGACACTGCCAAGGGCAATGCCCCGGGCCTATTCAGTGTGGTGTGAGAGGGTGACCATTTCTAACTCAGGCCGTTCCTATTTAATTCACCTCGGTTTAGGATACTTTGTGTTCAGAATTTGAGAAAAATGCACAAAAAATAATCAAGGCTGTCTCAATCTCAGGGGCACAAGAATAACTATTGATTTGGTTTTTAATGGTGGCTCTATGGGTAAAATACTGACCTTTATATGGTGCTTGATAAAACAATGATCCAGACAATTCATCCCCACACACAAGGTTGCCCATTCTCTTTAGCATGCAAACTCTTTTTAAGGCCACCTTGCTGGAATGATTCATTGTACATTTCTTTGGAATAGTGTAATTATGTCCATTATGCCAATTCCTGATCTTCCTGCAGTCGATACGCTCATAATACCAGCAATGAGCGAGAAGCTCTGAAGGGGCTTTATCGTGCTGAGTACATCATTTGGCAGATCCACCAATGGCTATAAACTCTTGGAATGTCTATAACACTGACCTCAGTCTACTACCACACCTTTGGAAAAGAGCCCCCCCACCCGACCCAGGGAAGAGAATCATCACGAATGTGAATAAGGAAATGTTGTGACTCAGTGGAGAGAACTGCAGTCCTGTATTCAGTACATGTTGCTGCCATTGACCATTGACATTCATATCTCCTTTCCCATAAGGCCAGTGCTTTAAGTGGGGTAAGAAATTGCGGGGGGGCCCTTGTTTGGGGGCGTGGCATCCGCTGTGGGCGTGGCCTAAAAGTGCACAAATCATAGTAGGGTGCGCAAACAAATATATAAATGTAGTAGAGCATTTATATATTTGTATGCGATATATAAATGTAGTAGAGCATTTATATATTTGTATGCGTACTAGTATGGTTTGTGTATTTTTCAAGCCTTCTTTTATAAACATAGCAATGTTACATATTTCTATGTTTATAAAAGGTGGCTTGAAAGTGTACAAACCATAGTAAGTTACGCACACTTGTGTGCTTCCCTTACTATGGTTTGTGTACTTTTCAAGCCACCTTTTATAAACATAGACATTTGTAACATATTTCTACGTTCATAAAAGATGGCTTGAAACGTACAAGCCATCTTTTATAAAGCGTTGAGGACGGACAAAACCCAAGGTGGTTTTGTCCGTCGACAAAGCTTTATAAAAGATGCCTTGAATTGTGTACGTTTCAAGCTTTGCCAAAGGAGACAGGCACCTCGGGCTCAGTGATCGCTGCTCTGAGCAGAGATCACAGAGCCCAAGGCGTCTTTCACCCTCTGGGAACCCGCGGGCTCCGTGATGTAATCTACGTATTAGATCATGGAGCCTGCAGGTTCACAGAGGGTCAGTGACCTGGCGAGGGCAAACAAAGGAACTGTAACTTCCCTGATGACCCCTCAGATGGGGGGTCATCGGGGAAGTTACAGTGACTGACAGAAGTGCCAGCCAGCCTCAGCGACGCTGTGGCTGGCTGGCACTTCTGTCCACATGCCTAACGTTACACTGGCGCGCGCATCTCCCGTTGCGGCTGCGGCCGTGGCGGGATAATGCGTCCTGCCATGGCGTGGTGAGACCGGGGGGCCCCGGCAGGTCCCCGGCTCAGCCCCACTTTTTGGAGACTGGCGGGGCCCGGCCCCGGCAGGCCCCGGCCCACTTAAAGCACTGCATAAGGCGTTTATGCGCCCATATAGATTAGCTAACCACAGGAGTAATTTAACCTGCAAATTGGACATTGGGGTGGAAATGGAAAACAGCAAGGTGTGGGTTCCTGTTAATGGAGAGTATGCAAGAATGGGCCATAGCTGGTTCAGAACACATATAGAGAGTGTGCTCTCTGCCAGATACGTGCCTACAGTGAATTGTGTTCCCTTAATTCAGTGCATGATAGGACGTTTGTTCTCTACCAGATATGCAGCCACATTGAGTGTTGGGCCATTGACGTTGCACATGCTGGGATGTGTAGTCTCTCTAGTCTCTCCAAGTTATACACTTACAATGAGTTGTTGTTCTCTTAATGCAGTGCATGCTGGACTGAGTAGTCTATGCCAGATATGCACCCACAGTGAGTTGTGTGCTATTAATGCAGTGCATAATGGGATGTGTAGTTTCTGCCAGATATGCACTTACAGTTCGTGTTTTGGAAGTTGAGGGTTCTTGGCAATGTACAGTACAGTTTGCATTAGTGGGCCTTCCCCAGTTCAGGGCAGAGTCAATGTGTGCAGTCTCTGTCAGACATGTGCCTTCACTGATTTTTGTGTTCCTAATGCAGTGCATGGACTAGGTAGTCTATTCCAGCTATGCGCCCATAGTGCCTGTTGTGCTATGTATGCAGTGCATGCTGGGATGTGTAGTCTATGCCAGATATGCACTGTCAGTGTGTTTTGTGCAAGTTGAGGGTTCATGTTACTATATAGTACAGTATGCATGAGTTATCTTTGGTTCTGTGCAGAAAGATAAAAAATAGCCCCATGCCATATATGTCCCCGCAGTGCGTTTTGTGCTCCTAACACAATGGCTGGTCGCATGTGTATTCTCTGCCAGGAATGTGCCCACATTGAGTTTTTTGATATTAATTCATTTTAAAAACTTTATTCGGAGTAGACCTTCAGCACAATTCATCACAATAAACAATGTATTCAAAATAAAAGGATATAATACACACATGAATCTTAAAAACACATATGACACTTAAAATGGGATACATATAAAATGATTGTCCTTCAGGCAGTGATTCCCCCTATGAGGAGAGCAAGCTCGCAGCCGCATAACACTTTCTGTTGTATTAATTAAGAAGTGCTCTTCATCCTCCCTCCTTACAACCAGGAGCGGTGCACACACTAGCAGAAGCAAAGACAACTTTCCACTCCATTGTGCACATCAAAACCTGCATAGTTCTCCTGATTTTCTTAACCTTGAATCAATCAGTAAAGCTTTTAAGTGCCTACATTTTAGCTCATATTTGGGGTGTCAAATTAACATGAAATGGGTCGAAGGTTCATTTGCTGATCTACAAAAGGGGACATTCTCTGGATTTCAACAATGGCCATGCCCAGGTGTACCAAGCTGTATGCAGAATCCCTACATGTTTCCCATCATGTAACAAGCTAAACATTCAAGGGCGTTCTTCAATGAGAACTTTAATGCCTCCAGCTTTTCAAAGGCTTTGCTCTTTGCAGTTACTTTCATCCAACTTTCGATATTATTTGGCACTCAAGTGGATTATTCCAAAGGCTTTAACATTTAGGCTACATAGCAAATCCTTCACATGAACTATCCAGCCACACCTCTTAGCACCTTCCAATTGTAAAACATTCCTTTGGGGCATCTCTATAGAGAGTTAAACTGGGGGGGACCATAATCTCACCCAGTATAATATTGGTTTGAGGGCAATCTGGTTGGGTATTGATCATACCTGAAGGTCCATTTGGACCAATCAAGTCGAGTCATTTTTTGGTAAAAGCAATAGCTTCTTTAAAAAGATGTTCTCAGTTGAAGATAACGATTTTGCATTAGAGTAGCCCCAAATCTCCAAACCGTAAAGA
This sequence comes from Ambystoma mexicanum, assembly GCF_040938575.1. Classification (NCBI taxonomy): domain Eukaryota; kingdom Metazoa; phylum Chordata; class Amphibia; order Caudata; family Ambystomatidae; genus Ambystoma; species Ambystoma mexicanum. The sequence goes on from NC_090937.1 coordinate 629,200,014, forward strand.
GCCACTTGTAAGGCTTGTTTTTGAAATAATTCCAATGCCGGCAAGATTGCCCTGTTACTATGACTCATAAAGGAAGAATGGATACCCCCACAATACTTACTTAGGGTGATTTTAGCTTTAATGGGATGGAACAACCAGCCCCTCTTTCATTGAACCTAATCCCCAAGTAATCCAAGCACTTTACTTGCTCCAACGTTTAACCCCTAGCCTCTATTTTTACCCAGCAGGGCTTAACAAATGGAGGTTTAAAAACCATGACTTTTGTTTAATTGGAATTTAATTCAAGTCCAAGCTCCCTAGATTTACCCATAAAGATGTCAGGGGATGTTTACAACCTTTTTGGTGGCGTGGTGAGAATTACCACATCATCTGCAAAGAAGAGTGCTTACCACTTCTTGAATGTAATTCTAGGCACGTCCATGGCACCCACCTACAGTGCATCCACTATTTCCTGAATAAACAATGAAAAGAGGAGTGGTGCCAGAACGCATCCTTGGTGAACCCCCTTCTGAACAGCAAAGGATTCAGATTGTTCCCCTCCTAGCCCATAACGGACTGAGGCCTTTGTCTCCATGTGTAGTCATTTTATTGCATCAAATAATGCAGCCAAAAGTTTTCTTCACCTCCAAAACTTGCCGAAAGGCTTCTCTTGGGACTGAATGAAAAGCAGTTTTAAGGTCTAAGAAGATGTCATATCATTTTATTTTCAGCAGTCTGGTGTATTTGTGAATTAGTAGAAAGGGTTTAGCAGTGGTCCATGATACCCCTACCGGCGTGAAACCCATCTTGCACATCGCTAATAATTCACCCATCTTTGTAGTTTGAGTTGAAGAACTTTCCCTGTCAATCCAATTCGCCCACTTAACTGTTTTTCTGGCGTGATTATCAATAGCAGTAATCTGGTTATTTCTTCAACCCTTCACCCCGCTAGGCCCACCAATCCTAATGCTGAAGAAGAGGGGATTATGATTGCTCTCATACCTACCAACTACAGGTAAATCCCTGGTTCAAAATGAGCTACTGCCAGAAATAAAGATCTAATCGATATGAGAAGACCCCTTCGGACCTCTGAATGTTGTTTGTGCTATTTGATCACCTGTCAATCTTCCGTGGCAGGCTCTAATATTTAAATTTGCGATGATACACACGGAATCCACAGCCACTTTATGAGTTCTTTTAGGTAAAAAGTCAACAATGGCGGGATAGACCAAGCTATGTACTGGTCCTACCAGAGTTCTTCAGTAGCTTCCAGTGGTTCTAGCTGCATATTCATGTCTCCTGTCACCAAGGTATACTGGCTTTGTGAAATCAATGAGATATAGAAGTTAATCAATTCCTGCAACCTTATTAAAACCTCCAGACCTGCACCCACACTCAGTCTGTTGTATAAATTGAAAAGCAGGAACCGCTCACCCCCTTTTGTAGACACGGACAACAATTGTGACCTGGGGAGCCAGTTTCAATGGAAACCACCTCTCAATCCAATTTAGCAATACACCAAATCTGTAGGCCTCCCACCAGTCTTCCTCTAGAGCCTTTAGTGGCAGAGACTAGGAAGTTAGCATAGTCTTGAGAATCAATAGGGTTCAAGGCCCATGTTTCCTAGAAAATTAAAACTGATGTTGTTTGACAAAGTCACACCATGCCTGATCCATATCTCCTCTTTTTAAGGCAACTATGTTCCATGTTAAGATTTTTAGGGGGTGTGCTAGCAAATTCCGCAGTCTCTAACCCCTGAAGTCAATCTACCTGCTCCAAGTCAGGGGACAACCTCACACCATTTCCTGCTACTCGGGTTTCTCTTCCCCTGGCTATTCCTGCATTCTTATGTAAGCTTATATCATTTGAGTTCCACAGCTTCCGGTTATTTTGTCCAAAGTTCAAAATATTGCTGGGATTGTACCAAAATCTGTACACCCCTTGGAGGAATTACACACAGTTTGATACGTAGGATGCCCTCCACCAATTCCCAAGAGCTCATTTATACCTCAATATATATAATCAGTGCAGGAATTGGGAAGTGAGCCCCTAACACATTTTATAAAGTCCTTCGCAATAACTGGTAGACACATTCTGGTTTCCCCGAACCAGTGTACACACTTATTCTTAAGAACATCCACATCATCATACACACCTCTTGCTAGACTAGGGACATTGGTCATATAGACCTGAGGGGCCATATTGCCTCTATCCCTATATCCCTTAACACCATGAGGTGCCTGTCCTTCTCTATCACCAAGGGAGATGAAGTTGAAGCCAGAGAGGGGAGGAAAAAAATCCTGATACTCCCTATAAGTTCACCTATTAGGCATGTATGGGTTTCTAGAACTTTGGTTCTGGTCATGTGTATCATGAACCTGTAAGTGCCAGGTGCCCTTATTTTCCGGGGGAACCCCGCTGCATCCATCTGTTCCACCGCTCCCAGGCCTGGCCTGCTGATAGTCAACTGGCTTTCCATTTATCCTTACAAATCCAAAGCTGTGTATTGCTACCCAGCAAGCCCAGATGCACTCAACGGGAATTACAAGTCCTAAAGAAAGGGTTATTGTTTGTTCCCAACAACAATAGCACTCTGCTCCGCGAAAAAATAGACTTTTTCAAGCTAATGAGAAAGCTAAGACTTAAAGTCTTCTTTGACTCACAAGATGAGGATGTAATCACTACGGAACCACACACATTTCTTGAATTGAAACCTAAGAGTCACTTGAACCCTCCGGTTCAGAATCATATCCTTTCTACCTTTGAGAAAACTGTATTACAGGATTTGAAGAAAATTCAATTCAAAAATAACACACAAGGCAATTTTACTGTGAGAGAACGTCAGACACTTAAAAATCTCCTTGATAATCAAACCATCATTTTTAAACCAGCGGATAAGGGAGGTGCGTTAGTTCTTATAAATAAACAGGACTACATCGACAAAATTGAACGCCAACTGGATGACCAAGACACATATATGGAAGTACCCCTGAATCCTACTGAAGCAGTAAGATCCCTTATCAAGGGGATACAGGATGAGGCGGAAGCCATTGATGTAATCTCAGAAAAGACACGTCTGTTTCTTGAAAACAAACATCCCATCATGCCAGTTATTTATATACTTCCTAAGATACACAAGAGACTGGCAAATCCACCTGGACGTCCCATTATAGCTGCCACTGCAAGTCTCCTTGAACCATTGGCCCAATACTTGGACAAAATTCTGCAACCTCTCATACAGGAATCTAAGACTTACGTAAAGGACACTATGCACTTTTTACAGAAACTAAAAAATATGCAATTCGTCAAAGGAAGAGATGTGATGTTCACCATGGACGTGACATCTCTCTATACTAACATCACACACAAAGCAGGTCTTGAAGCAACTGAATGGCTCCTACTTCAATCAGAACAATGTCAAGGAGACAGACTGTTTGTACTAACTTTATTAAAATTAGTGCTTACGAACAATTTCTTTAAATTCCAAGATCGTTTCTTCCTTCAGATATCCGGTACTAGCATGGGGGCAGCAATGGCACCATGCTATGCCAACACCTACATGTACTACCTTGAACATGAAAATATTCTCAGTTCACCAAGATGGATCAGGCATCTGCCACTGTATTTGAGATACATTGATGATATTTTTGGAATCTGGTCCGGCCCGGAAGAAGAATTGCAAAACGTTTACGAAATGATAAACTCGATTCATCCTCGTATTAAATTCATCACAGAGACAAGTGATACTGCCATCCACTTTCTGGATGTGGAGATATATGCCAGTAACAACACTCTTGAGACAAGAATCTACACCAAGAAGACAGATAGAAATAGCCTGTTGCTTGCCACAAGATTTCATCCTAAGAGAACTGTTGATAGCGTCCCGTTTAGCCAATTTCTGCGTTACAGAAGGATTATCTCGGAGACTGCCGAGTATGAACGCCAATCACGGCTATTGGAAACTAAATTTTCATCGAGGTGGTATGACCAGCTGAAGATCACTGAAGTCGCAAACAAAGTCAGAAGCACTGGGAGAGAGACATTACTGACTCCAAAACCACCCAAGTCAGGTGAAGCACTGGTTTACGTGACTACCTATTCCATGCAGAGCATGAAGATTAAGAGGGTCATCAAAAAGAACTGGAGCATGTTTAGAATGGATCCACAATTACAGCAACTGTTTCATGAACCTCCAACTTTTGCCTACAGGAATAGTAGATCATTACGCAAGAGCCTTGTCAAAGCTTAAATTCCATCTTCTAGTCCACAGAAAGTGTTTAAGGGTACCATTCCATGTTACAATTGCCAACATTGCGGTAACATCATTAAAGGCAACAGCATATCACACCCCCACTCTGGTAAACCCATTTTTCTCAAACACTCGTGCACATGTGATGCTCAAAATGTTATTTATGCATTAAAATGTCCATGTGGGTTATACTACGTAGGCATGACCACCAGAAAAGTTAAAGTTAGATGGTCTGAACACAAATCGAATATTCGTACTAAGAGTCTCAAGTCACCAGTATCACTACACTTTACTGAAGCACGGCACACCATTGCACAATTGAAATGTGTTATCGTGGAGCAAATCACAGCAGGAAGCAGGGGAGGTGATGTGCAGCGTAAACTGTTGCAACGGGAGATTTTGTGGATTGAACTGTTGGACTCGTTGAGCCCACGTGGCATGAATACCGAATTCGACCTTATGTGTTTTGTGTAAATTTATGTGTTTGGAAAACTGTTTATTCTTATGCTTTGCTTGTAATAACATGTCAATAACATGTCATCTTAATAGCACCGCCTACCCTTTCTGTTCATGACTATTGTTATGTCTCAAATCTGACAACATGCACCATCTGAACATGGACTTTTCACATGGTGGCCTGTTGTACTTATTCCATCGCTTCAAGGTGACTCTCTTTGCCCCTTCTTGTGGTTGATTTTATCTTTTTACTCGCCCGATGACCATAGTTCCTCCCCGACTAATGTTACCTGTCTAGTCATCTTTTTAGCCTTCGCTTTAGTTATCTTGTTAGCCCAGTCCCTTCTCAGAATCCTCTTTATGAATTTTTTTTCCGGGTCAGGATGCTGTACCTTTGCCCATGCCCGTCCTTTCTAAGGATCCCTTCACGCTTTTTATACATTGTGTGATTACTTTGCTCCACTTGATTTGTTTATTGGGTTTAGACCCCACTAGTTGTATCTCCTGCTGTTTCCGTTCCTAGTTGGACCTTAGACCTATGTGTTGCCTTTTACACTTGCTGGCTGACGGCTGCTGATAGATCTTTGAATTGTGTTTACCTCCGCGCCGTGGGGGCACCCCGTAGTTCCTCTGAGCTACGGTTGCTGCCCCCACGCACGCGTTCCCTTTACACTCTTTCCATACCTTCCTTATGACTTATTTTGCGTCCCTTTGTTTTCCTCCAATGCGATACTGCCTGGCCCACTGACCGCTCTGTCTCGGTGACATTGTCACTGTAGTTTGTTTCATTATCTCCATGGTTACGCCACACTCGTTTTTTCCCATACCAAGATGGACGTCGCCTTGGTGCACTCACGCGCATGCGCGAAGTTACCAAGGCGACGCTTTTGTTTGGATTGTGTGAACAGAGTCACTCCGCGCGCACGGCTGCGGCGAGATGATCTGTTTTCTCACGCATCCGAAGGTAAGCTATCTGTTTCCCTCTGTTACTTGTCACACTCGGAATATCCCGGTTCACGTTACTCGCTCTGAAGAGAGTTGCTGACTGTGTTAGTGTGCTCGTTTCTGATATACACTTTTCGAGTTGGTGTGCAGCTACCCCTAAACTTCACGCATTTCTCCACATGTGTGGCTTACTTGATGTCTCTACCTCCGTTACTCGTTACGGTTTGCATGTATGGGCCTTCATTTGTTACTGCACTTATATCACCCCTAATTTGGTACTTTTGCCGCCCGTTTACTTTTCTACTTGATTGTTCTACTGTGGACTGTTAACCATCTGGCTTTTCTAAATCGATGGTCTTTTGATCTTACCCCTACAGATATCCCAGCAATCTGTGGCATTCGGCTACCCGTTGCTTTTTGACTGGATCTCTTTTCTGTGTCTCGGCTCTTGTATCAGCAAGGTTAGTGACTTTGACTCTTTTCACTTTGATAATGGATTTCTTACAAACTGAAGAGTTCTACTGAAAAATCTTCTTTCTTTTACTACTCTACAGAGACTGTGCTATGACTTAATGGTTATGAATATGAAAAATGAAGTCTATCCCCTGAAGATGGTTCTTTGAACCGAAACGCGTCCGCCTCATTTGTTATATCTAAATATGAGACTTCATTTGTAAATTGTTGAATGGTTGAACCTATGCATTTAGAGCTTTGTAAACTGTAAACTGCTATACAGATTTGCAATTGTGCTGCTCTACACAAGCTGTTTTCTATCTACGCCGTTTGTTCCTACTTGTGTTATATGGAACACCCACAAGTGCTATTTCCATATGTAAATAGAGTACACTGATCGTACTACTTTTTGTTTATTCATGTACGACTAATTGGATTAAGAGGATTAAAATCCAAAAGTTAACTCTAATGTCTTGGTTCTGATTGTTCCATTCATTTTACACCTGTGTTTACAATTTATCCTTATTAACACTGTTAAATTGTGTAATGACATTTTCTTTTGGAAACTAGAGAAACTTGGGCAGTGTTTGTACACCGTAGAATTTACGGCCTGTTGGCGCCAAATGTTTAAATGAATTTTGATTTAAAATAGAGGGTACTTATTGTCCCTGTTGTGTGCATCTGGGCTTTCTGGGTAGCAATACACAGCTTTGGATTTGTTTGATTTTCTCTGTCCCAAGTGGCCTTGTGACGACAGCCCGATTGCACCAGAAGTCTTTGTATAACATTTGCACGCTATTTCTTGTTGATACATTCTTATTCACAAACCTTCCACTCTCAAACCTTTATTTAACTTGTCTGTGCACCCCTATACTTCTCTCTTTTGCTTTTTCCATTTATCCTTCCCACACTTCTCACCCCCGGCTCTGCCATTTTCCTCCTATTATTGGCACTCTCTAGTGCCTCCCCAACTTGAATACTCGAGCTAAGAACATATGGGGCATGACCCTTCTCTTTCATAATAGCAGTACTTCCAGCAGCCTCACTTGTCAGGCCAACAATCATCCCTTTAAGCTCCCCTTAAGCTCCTTTAGTTCCCCCAATAAACCTTTCATATGATTAACAATAACATCAGTGAATACCTCCTATAGATTTAAACAACTAAGGCCCAGGTCATTAGGACCTGTCTGTGTGCCACTTCACAAAATGTGGTATTCGACCCCTTATTTTGTTCACCCCAATTCTTTTTTCCCCAGGGGAGGCACCCTGGGTTGTTTAAAGCGTTTAATGCATGACACTGTCTTTCATGGGGTTTCTACACGACTGTCCCCTGTAAAATTAACAGGGGACTCACCAAATCCAGGGGTGCAAATTGGTTAAATGTCTTTACCAAGGGGTTTACCACACTTGTGAAGACAGTATTGGGTTAACGTTCTATTTCAATTCCCCAATATGACCAACTAGGAAGTGAATGTGGGCCATTAGTACCATCATCATCCCCAGACCAACAGAGGGCAATTTGAGGGAAGAAGAAAGGATTTCCACAATGTTTGACACCACCACTCCCGATTCATTACCTTTATGGTTTACCTGGAGAACAAGATTTGTGCCCCCTTCTTGACTGAGGGTAGAGTTACTTCAAACAATGCAAAATAATCCTCCCTTGTGATGTGAGGTTGAGAGCCCACCGATATTCTCCCCCTCACCGGGGCCTTATCACAAAAGGAGATTAAGTCATCAGTTTCAATGGACACAAAATTGGGGGGCAGAATTCAAGGGCTCTATACCATCATTGCCATCTTTAGCTGCACTCAACTCAGCAACTGCCGGTCTTTCATTCCCTGGCAAACTCAAAACCTTTGGGCCAGCTGGGCCATCAATATAATATAGGAAGTCTTTAATTTCAGTGATCAAAAGGTTGAGCTCATTAATTGGTTTGAAAAGTCTTCAGATTTTACTTTGTCCCCCTTGCACAGCTCTCTTAGCATTGCTTTTCAACATTTCCAGGTGAGGCAAGGACAGTGCATAGCCAGTGAAAATAATAATAACGATATCAAAGCTCTTTAAAACACTTTAAAATGTAGATTAACCACACAATGGACTACAACATATAATAACAAAAAAAGTAACACTGTAACTAGTGCATTTCTAATATTAGTTAATTGAAACCATTTGGTAGGAGAAAAGCACGCCCTACTGGCTAAGGCGGCATCCATAGTCTGGCTCCCCCTCCTCTCAAACTCCGTATAACAATAGAGATCAGCAATGCAGCAGTATAAGGACTCATGAGTTCCCAGCTCATGGGTGGGTGGTTGAGACGCAGGGAAGATAAAATCAAAATAGCAGTTCAAGCTCATAAGAAATAAAAATGCTTCAAGGACTTGTCAAATCGCATCCACTGTTTATTTCAAGCCCCTCTGTACTAGTTGCTTGGCCTCCTGCACCAATAGCATGCCCAATCACAGCAGCTGCTACAGCTACTGCCACAGCCCCGCTCTTGCTGCAACAATAGCAAGCAAAGCCCGATCGGATGTTGTGCTTCTTCGCGCTTCTTCGGGCTAAAGTATATTAAATATAGTAGGAACCTTAAGTGGAAATTCGCTGATATCCCGTCTTAGCCCGGTTGACCACTGCTAACAGCTAAGAGCTGCAACTTTGCAGTCAATTGGCACTAAGATACCAGAGTGCCGGCTCTCGGTGCCAACAACGAGGAAAAAAAGGGGCCAGCAAAGAAGGGCAGGAGAAATTACGAGTTCCCCTTACTTGCAGTCCGTCAGTAACAGCGTGAAGAGTACTTTTCCCACAGATCTGTTTATTCTTTTACCTTGCCACAGGGCAGACCTAGAGTGCTGGGGTTAAATTCATGGGAGTCCACTACTCCAAACAGACCCCTGCTCACAAAAGTCGCCCTTGACTCACCAGGCTTCACCACTCCGGGACCCTGCCTAAGGTTTTGCAGGCGTGGGGGGAGGGGGCTAGTGGCTTAGGTGAGGACAGGTTTTCAACTGCTCAGCTCTCCCACAGCTCACAACAGCCACCCTTGACTCGCCAGACTTGTGTGCTATTAACACAGTGCAGGCTGCGATGTGTAGTGTCAACCAGATATGCACCCACAGTGAGATTCATGCTGTATATGCCAGGCAGGCTGGGATGTGACATATCTGTCAAATATGTAACCAAAGTGAATTCTGAGCTCTTTCTTCCACTTCATATAGTAGTGCTGATTAGTTCTGTTCATACTGTTGCATTCATCAAAACCTGACATTTCTTGTTCTTTGTCCCCAGAATTTGCCCAATGATCCAAGAAGTCAACAATGAAAAGTGGGTTGTCCAAAGTAAGGCCTTGCTGGAGACTGGGGAAGATTCAAGGACAACCTTTTTACGGACAAGACTATTGTTGCCCTCTAAATGTTCAAACACATGAATTTCAGGAGGAAAAGGCATTATTCCAGTAAACCTTCCACATTTCATCCTGTAAGGTACATGTTTGGGGAGGCCTCACTGAGGCCAGTGCTGATTGTTTAGGGCATAATGTGCTCTGCCTTTTTTCAAAGAAAATATTATAATTCTGATGCCTATTGCGCTACGCACAATGCCTTTGCTCTGGAGAAACCTGAAAATATGGGCACTTCCACGATAGGATCCCTAACCACTCCACAGCAGCTCCAATTATGACCGAACAATGCTGCAACTGGCTGAACACCATCCAGATTACTATACAGATGTTGAATGCAATTGAAAGCTCCATCCAGTAATACTAGGAGGCAAATGTTGTTGCATGAATTCTCCTGACCTGACTGTAGGTGTTTGTTGCCTTTTTATGGATGCTGTGGGATCCAATTTCCAACAGTGGTGGCCAGTATCCATGCTTAAGAATACTCATCATGTTGCCTTTAACGATAATTCCCATGAAAGGAAACATGGCTTACATTGGCAGAGCTAGTATTGACAAGTATGGATGCCATGTCCTTAATGTGCCACTTGTAACAATGCTTCAGCTACATATAGGAGCCAGCAGCTGTTCTCGCCATAATTACCAATATTGCTATCAGATCAGCTATCCTAAAGTATTCCTATGTTTTGCAAAACAAGGAGCCACCATTCCTCAATATTGTACCTGGATTCGACAAGAAGATCTGGGAGATATTACATGGAGTATATATCCCTCACTCTCTGAAGCCACTCTCTTTTCGATGGGATTACCATGCTTTTTCATTGCTGCACCACACAAATCCTTGCAGCTATCAACAGAGTATGAGACATGTGATTCGAGTTTAAATCCTCCTCCTCCTCCTCCTCACTGTAAGGAACTCATGATGGCAACAGTAAAGAAAGACACAAGTGATCACAGTTCAAGAGTGGCTATTAAACTGGATATGCAAGTTGGAGAAAGCTATGGGCTATGCCCATCAAATGAAAAATAAGGAAGTCCTAGTGGCGTCTTGTCAAAAAATAGGGCCTATACTAAAGAAACCTATTGCAAGTCCTTACTACTAAATACAAATGAGTGTGGGATAGGATTCACAAGAAAGAAAAGAAGTGTTCACAAATGATAAATCAGGATGGGGTAACCAGGGGTCTCCCTTCCCCACGTTTTGAGCATGGGACAAGGTGGGACTTCTGAGCAAAGCACACTCTCAAGCTTTCCCCGCACGAGAGGACAGTTCGGTTCTCAGCAATCAGGACCGTCGATGGTCAAGTCTCTTTTCTGCTTAAAGTGTCTTGCCTTCGAGGACCTGATATAAACAAATAAAAAAAAAATAGATCCATTCAGGATGGCTGATGGGTAACGACTTTTCACCCATGGATCCCTCTCTTCCAGGTCTCAGAACCTAAACAAGTTATTAGCTATATCAGGACCTTCAATAGTTAGATCTTCTGCTTCTGATGCCCTTATATGTTCAGCATAACAGAATTAAAAGTTCCTTTCTCATGACACTTAGGGTGAGGGTTCTTCACCCCTGGGTCCCCCTCTTCTGGTCACAGACCCCTCTCGAATCTCAAGCTCCCTCTGTTGGTTTCACTGTGGCTTGTTCACACATCTTTAGGGTGATGGTTCTTCAACACTGAGCCTCCCTCTGCCGGGCGCAGACCCCTATTGATTTTCAGCCTCACTCTGTCAGGCTCACTATGGCTTTTCACAGAACACTTTCACTTGTTGCATTCACAAGTCTTAATGTCTTTTTAAACAGTTCACTGCGAACTTCAGTCTGCCGGGTTCACTTGTGTCGACACAATGTTCATCGGGACGTTAGAGTTCTCCCCCTTTCCATCAGCATCCCTCAGTCTGGTTCACTCTTGCCAATTACACACAATTTCTTCTACTTTTCTATGATGTGGGATTCACTTCCCTTAGCTTTACACTTTTCTGCCAGTCAAAGACTTTTGACTGTACAGAGTATTTTGCCAGACCCCTGTATGACCACTTTGACACTTTTTTCATCCTGTTCCAAGGCCTTCTGGTAACGGTAGTTTCAACAATAGGGTAATTGCCCAGAGTTTCTCGAGTGAGCACCCACGTGATGCCAGATTCCTCTACAGTTGGTTTTCCTCTCTTGTTTTAACAGTTCTTTGTACTTTTCTTCAATTAGCCGTTTGCTGCTTTTGTTCAACACAATTCGGTTTCTTATTGGCTCTCCCTTCGACTCACCGGCTGTGACGAACTGCTTGGCTTTTCTTGTCTCTGGATTCAAGGATGGTACCATGGTGGCAAGTGTCTCTCCATGGCTTGGTTATCAGAGGAGGAGGGCATGTGTACCATTGACAGCTGCTGCAACACACGCTGGCTATTGTTCACGGTCTTACGATTCCTTCAACAGAGCCTTTTTAGGCTTGGGTGGGAAAGGGCAAGGTCGCTTCTCTCCTTGTCTTGATCATATTGTGCTCTTGTGCTCCAACTTTTATCTCTTTGAGGAAAGGGCCATCAGGCGTGTGTGGTTCTGGTCAATTGCCTGACTTTGCCTGACCCTTGTTTTGGGACATGTCAGGTAAACAGTTTTGGCATTAGTCCATTGTTTGTCACAGTGAAAAAAAGTGTTTGTGTCAGAATAGGAGGGGGTTAGAGTTTCTAGGACTCCTACGGGGTAGGATGGGGAAGATGTGTTGTATGGAATTATAGCCTTCATACTAGGGGGTTTGGTAATCTCAGAAGGGTGAGATTGTAGGGTTTGTGAAATGAACAGAAATTACCGGGATTATTGTTATAAAATGAACAGGGGGTTTTTTGGGTATGGTAACGTTTTGTCAAAGCAGACTGGGGTTTCATGAAATCATAATCAGAGGGATGTGGAGAAGAATGACTGGGAGAAATTGGGTATGTAACAGCAAAACAGGGATTCTGGGAGATGTTGTTTCCTACTGGAATGTGATTTGGGTTCTTAATAGGTTTACTAGATGCAGACGGGTTGTTGGATTCTGGTATGGGAGATTCATTGGGTGGAAGTGAAGTAGATGTAGAGCAGCCTATAAAAGCAGCTGGGATTTTGTCCTTTTCTCCTTCTTCCCCAGTTTAATACTTAGTCTCACCAGGGGCATTTCCCCAAGCACATCCCCGGGCTCCCCTACCCAGGTGATCCTCCCTCGCTCTTCCACCCAGAGGGTTGTGTTCTGAGAGTGTCATCCCTTACCAGACCACCTGAAAAAGGAATTTTTGAGGTCTACTTGGGAGACTACCCTCAGGTTTCTCACATCACTCACCCCCAGTAATATCAACAAAGGAGTGAAATTCCTCTGAATGCCACCATGTTCTTTTACCCACAGCATAACCTGAGTCTGAAATTCCTACATCTTCCCACAGTTTCATCACATGTGCCAGATGTCCACCCCATATTTTCAACAATTTGGGTTCACCCCGGGGCTCACTGTTGCCAACTTATTATAGGGGAGATGCCACCTATTTAAATGTTTACTCACCTGCTGTCTATATTGCATGCATATCCAATCTAAAATCTCCCTGCCCAGGTCTCTTGCCCACTCCACTTTAGCCTTTGCCTTCCCAGGCAGCACAGCGAAGATCAATTCTCTATAAATACCAGATACCAATCACTTTGTTTTCCCCCCCTTCACAGACTTGGGGAGATTTATCTTCAATCCCAAAACTTTCCAATATTTCTGTTAGTCCTTGTTGACACACGGGATAGACTCCCTTGGCCTTACCACAAACAGCAAAGCATCATCTGCAAATAAGGCAAATGTATGAGTTTGTTTGCCCCTGAATTCAGCTCCCCTGAATATACTGCTTCCCTCATACATTGTAAGCCCAAGTTTCCATCACTAGTGCATAAACTAAGGGAGAGTGGGCACCCCGGTCTAGGACCTCTATGCAGGGTAAAACAGCGAGATTCCATCCCATTGATAATTAGTTTGGCGGAAGGCATCGAATTTAGCACCCCGATCCAGCTCATCCACATCTCCCCCATACTGAGGCCACTACATTTGTGATCTCCCAAGGCTAGTGTCATAACCGCCATATCATGTCCAGACCGCACTATAGTCTAAACTGCCACTGTCTTAACGGTTTCCTTTGATAAAAGAAGAAGATCCATTCTCATGAGTGTTTTATGTGGTTTACATTTTTAAAAAAATGCACCCCCCTGACATTCTATTCAATGATCTCCAAACATCTAGCCAAATGTAGTGCCTGAGGAAGTTTGGGAATTTCCCCATTCACTTTGTTCAACTCCCTTTGACCACCTAGCCTCTCGGATTTCCAATCCAGGCTGGGATTTCAAATCATGTTGAAATCCCCACCCACAGTTGTTAGACCATTCATCCACTGTTCTACAGCAGCAAAGTCCATCTTAATATAGGGTGTCTGATCAACACTGGGTGCATAGAAGTCAACCTGCACAATATTTGTGCTCTCCGAAGAACCCATTATCCATGAGCAATCTCCCCTCAAATGCACTCTTCACCTGAGTGTCTTTCAGTGCCAGGGATTTTCCCAGGAAAAGGCCCTCCCCCCTTTTTTCCTTTTCCCCTCAGAGGTTCAAAAAGACTGTCCCACCATCGTTCAACCCAGGCAGGTCTCGTCACCACTCCAAAAGTGAGTCTCCTATAGAAATAAGAACCCCAGACGGAGCATCCTAATGTCTCTCCTCAACAGGGAATGCTTTTGGGTCAAGTTGAGCCCCATAAGATTCAACGGTCCAACCTTGACATCAACAGTAGCACCTGGTCAGTACATCAATTCAAAATAACCCCAGAGTCACACAGCTTCCCCAATAAACCATAGCCATTGTTATACCTAGTAAGAGAAACCTCTTCCCCAAATCAAACCCCCAGCCCAAATCCCCTTCCCTATGCCCAATGTGAGAACCAAAACAACCATATACATCATATGAAGAACTTTAAAAAGTATCTCGACCCACCAGATGCCGAGGGAATACTGGAACATTAGGTGTGTAGATCACTTTCATCCAACCAATATCTGGTACTTCGCCATATCCCTACTTAACACCAGTCCTCCCTCCCCAAAGAGCAGTAAATATAGCACGGCCAACTTTTTCTACTGTAAATGACCCATCTATGAGGTAGCCTTTGGGCCCAAGACATTGATTTTCCTGAAAATATGAGTGCCTGTCAAATTTCTTCTCACCCCTGGCTGCACAAAGGCTTTCTTAAACCTTTCCATCAGACATTGTTGCCCTTCCGGTTCAGGATGAGACCTGCCACTGTGTAGTTCATCGAGAAGCCATATTCCCTTCCTTAATTTCATAACTCTCACCTCTGACCTCAAAGATCAGCGCAGAGGGCGATCTCCACCTGTACCTAATCCCCTGTGCCTGAAGACAAGATGGTAACAGCCTGCATTGTGTTAGTTGATCCAGGGTGTTTTCTGAAAAAACTTGAAACAGTTTGATTGATACTCCTCTCCATTTGAATGATCACAGGTTGTGAGCCTGAGAATGGCCTTCTTATCCTGGAAGTAATGGCATTTGGCCACAAACGTATTGGCTCTACTCCAGAACCAGCACCTCTATGGATCCTGTCCAACACCACCATCTTGGAGTCCTACAGACCTAGCAAGCCTTTTATCAAGCCCTTTACTAACCTTTCAAGATTAGAGGGTGATTTCCCATCTTTCTGATGCAGGCCCCACAGGAATATATTGTTTCTCCTTCTCTGTTCTCCACATTGTCCAGTATGCTGTGCATCTCCCTCTTCCTGCATTCTAGTTCTTTCAACCTGGACTCCATCTTCAACTCCAGAATCTTCATCATGAGCTGGTTATGTTCCAGGGCCTTCATCCTGTCCTCCAGCTTCTCCACTCTTTTCTTATGCTCAGTCATAGTGTCATGCACCGCTGCTCTAAAGGCCTTTATTTCCAATAGCAATCTGTGGATGTCAGTCTGGAGAGCTCCCACTTCTCCCCCCATGTGCTGGGCCTATGCTTGTGTCATGATGCTGGTCTAAGGAAACCAATTGTAGAGTTTAAAAAGCAATCAGGATTTCAAAGTTCCGCAGCAGCGGGCCCGTGATCAACCACTTCTGGCTTATCAAGACCGGGGCAAGTCATCCCCCTCAGCCCTCAATCCGTTGCAGGTAAGATATCTCCTCCACTCAAAGCAGTGTAAGAGTACCAGGATAGATGGCTAGCTAGTCACAGGTTCTGCCCTCAGCCATCCATTCCTCCCCACGCCACACTCCCTCTACACCTCTTACAACCCTTTCTCTCTACAGAATGCCACCAGCAAAGGCCAGGTGGTCCTTAGAAATGGCACTGAAATCAAGAAGGCCCAGCTGAGGCAAACCATGTCCTCTCTGGCACCAGAGTTTCTCACTCCAGAGGCAAAAAGTAGTCTCCACGGCCGGCGTTGATATAGCTGCCATCTCACTACCAGCTCTGGCACTTACATGTCACTGTGGCCAAAAGGAGCCCACCAACCACACGAGTCTCCCCCAGGCATAATCTCTTCCAATCCAGCATGGCCCTGGGGCAAGCAGCCCCCGTTTTCAGCTCTCCTATGTCGTATGCAGTTCCCCCTAGAGCCGGGTATCCATCCCCAGTTTGGCTGAAGGAACTGGGAGCACAGTGTAGGCTCCTCATGCATCTGCGGCAGGCAAACATGGTAATCTACGCATCTGGTGGCCACCACCAGCTCAGGGATCCAGAGGCCATACATCAGTGCTTCTCTCTGTGGCCTTTCGCCAGCCCCACAGCGGCCACCTCACCACCAATGAAGAGCATATAATGGGGATGGGGCATATGCTATCTTTGCCCTTCAATCGTCAGGGAGGCTTCCTCCTACAAAGCGCGGCCTCCATATTCATCAGGATCACAGCAGAGCTCTGTATAACAGCTATAAATTCGGAGCTTTGTATTTAGGTGGCCACCCTCATACGTGCCCGCTAGTGGTCTCATTATCTTGCATTTCAATGCTGTCCTGATACATGTTTTATTGATATTATACCAATATCAATGTACTTTCTTGTAGTGAAAGTAAATCAAAGAGATCAGCATCCCCTCCCTTACCCAACCAAAGGTTTTAGCTCAGAAAATATGGGCAAGGAGGAAATGGTTCAGGAAGATAAGCTATAAAATCAGAAAGACGGTGTTCGGGTGTTGGACAGCTGGCTGCATGGTTCAATGCATATGGCGCTGGCTTAGAAACCTGTCCAGTACAAAGGTACAATTTTGCAAACATATTTCTCTCTGGGATCTGTATAGGAATTCTGCCCTCAGAAGGGAATGGATAAATATGTGAACACTGTACATAGTATAGAGCATCTCCCCTCTTTTACGGGGACTATAGTCACTCCACCAAATATTGATTCCATCACAGAAGTAAGCATGTTGGCTTCATCTACATACTGCACATTCTGTACAGTAGAAGGTCCGAATGGCATTTTGGCCCACTGTGTGAATTATCTATAGAAGTACGTAAACATAAAATACAAATAAAATTAACAGAAGTGGGGGCATCGAGTACTGAAACCAAGATGATCTGGATGACCCATCTTAAGAAGTGTGCACCTAATTGATTGCTGAGCAGCAGCGTCAAACCTTGTTCGCAAACCGTTGCAGAGAGCAAGACAGGCATAACTCAAAGACACAGCCATCCCTACCATGCAGAATGCTGAGCTTATGAACGCATCTGTGTATAAATGAACACCTATGTCATACTGTCCTACTACTTGGACTGCACATTTGGCCTGTCCATGAAGGCACATGTAATCTAGCAAAACAAAAGGGGTGATGGCTGGGCGGTTCAGAATTAATCATCCAGCCATCACCTCATTGTTTTGCCTTGTTACACCGAGTGGGACAGGTATGCCAGATGTGGGTCCTGTGCCTGCTGGGCCTAGAGACTCATGCTATTCCTCACTGATGATGCCTAATTAGGGCAAACATGTCTGGGGATGCTTGTGGTCTCATGCATAAGGGATGTAACCTAGCAGTTTGGGCTGAACTGCCCCTTTTGGGGTGACACGAAGCCTGAGTTGTATATGGTCTTTACCCTGTCTGCAATGGCTTGGCAGGTAAAGAATGATGGTCTGGAGAGGGTACGACATCCTTTCATTGCCTGCCTTTTCATCCCCAGGCTTTTCAAAGTGCACATTCCATCGAATGTGCTCATCAAATTTTTTAGGGGGGGTGGGAAAGGGCAGATAAGGGTTTGGGCGGGTGGGCAATGGCAATGGCAAAAAAAAAAATGAAAAAAACCATGAGCACATTCGATGGAATGTGCATGTTGAAAAGCCTGGGGATGAAAAGGCAGGCGATTAAATGACATGGAACCCTGGAGAGTTACCTAGAACAATTCTCAGATGTTTAAGATTATTTCTTAACCTTCCAGGTATCATCTCTTTGTTTTGCTCTGTCACCCCAACTGTGACGGCTATGCCCAGACGTGGGTCCCGTGCCAGCTGGGCCTAGAGACCCAAGCTACTCCTCACGGATGATGCCCAATGGTTCCGAAACATGTCTGGGGTTGCTTGTGGTCTCGTGCAGAAGGGATGTAACCTAGCAGTTTAGGCTGGACTGGCCCTTTGGTGGTGGGACCAAGCATGATTTGCACATGGTCTTTCCCTCATCTGTAAGAGCTTGGCAGGCAAAAGAACGATGGTCTTGTGGATTGCCAATAGAATTTGAAAGAGATTTAAGATTCATTCTAAACATTCCAGCTATCACCTCTTTCTTTTGCTTTTTTACCCCGAGTGGGATGGGTAGGCCCAAATGTGGGTATCGTGCCTGTTTTGCATAGAGACGCAGGCTACTCCTCACTGATGACACACATGAAGCTGAAACATGTTGGGTGTTGCTTGTGGTCTTGTGCAAAAGGATGTAACCTAGCAGTTTGGGCTAGAAGGCCACGTTGGTGGTGGGACCAGGCCTGATTTGCATATGGTCTTTCCCCTATTTTAAGGGCTTGGCAGGCAAATAATGATGGTCTGGAGAGTTGCCAAAAGCAATTGGCAGAGGTGTAACATTAATTTGAAAGCTTCCAAACAACACCTATTTGTTTTGCTTTGTCACTCCGAGTGGGACGGGTGTGCCCAGACCTGGGTGCCATACCTGCTGGGCGTAGAGACCCAAGCTACCCCTCACTGATGATGCCCAATGAGGCCGGAATATATCCGGGGATGCTTGTAGTCTTGTGCAGAAGGGATGAAATCTAGCAGTTTGGGCTGGACTGCTCCTTTTGGAATGGGAAACGCCTGATTTGCATATGATCTTTCCCCTATCTGTAATGGCTTGGCAGGAAAATACCAATGGTCTGGAGTGTTGCCCAGAGAAATTGCCAGATGTTAAGATTAATTCTAAACATTCCAACCATATTTTTTTCGTTTTTTTGCTTTGTCACCCGGAGTGGGACGGGTATGCCCAGATGTTGGTCGCATCCCTGATGGGCCTAGAGACCCAAGCTACTCCTCACTGATGATGCATAATGAGGTCAAAACATGTCTGGGGATGCTTGTGGTCTTGCGCAGAAGGGATATAGCCTAGCCGTTTGGGCTGGACTTCAGCTTTGTGGGTGGAACCAAGCCTGATTTGCATATGGTCTTTCTCCTATCTGTTATGACTTGGCAGGTGAAGAATGATGGCCTGGAGTGTTGCACAGAACAATTCTCTGATCTTTAAGATTAATATTAAACCATCCAGCTATCCCCTCTTTTTTTGTTTTTTCACCCTGAGTGGGACGGCAATGCCAAGACATGGGTATCATGCCTGCTGGGCCTAGAGACCCAAGTTACTCCTCACAGATGACACCCAATGAGGCCAAAACATGCTGGCTGTTGTTTGTGGTCTCATGCAAAAGGATGTAACCTATCAGTTTGGGCTGGTCTGCCCCTTTGAGGGTGGGACCAAGCCTGACTTGTATATGGTCTTTCCCCTATATGAAAGGGATTGGCTGATGAAGTACGATGGTCTGGAGAGTTTCCAAAGAAATTGCTAGAGGTTTAAGATGAATTATAAACCTTCCAGCCATCACTGTTTTGTTTTTCTTTGTCACCTCGAGTGGGACGGGTATGCCCAAATGTAGGTCCCGTGCCTGCTGTGCCCAGAGACCCAAGCTACTCCTCAATGATGATGCCCAATGAAGCCAAAACATGTCTGGGGATGCTTGTGGTCTCGTGCAGAAGGGATGTAACCTAGCAGTTCGGGCTGGACTGTCCCTTTGGGGGTGGGACCAAGCCTGAATTGAATATGGCCTTTCCCCTGTCTGTAATGGCTTGGCAGGCAAAGAATGATGGTCTGGAGGGTTTCCTAGACCAATTGCCAGAAGTTTAAGATTAATTGTAAACCTTCCAGCCATCACTTCTTTCTTTTGCGTGGGCATGCTAGCACCATTCAATGGCAATAAGCCACCCAATGGTGAAATGAGAAAAATAATCACGATAGGTTGTGTATGGGCAGTAGGCTTAAGATATTGTCAAAGGAGGTGTTTGATATGTATTTTTTGACCAATAAAAAGCATTGAGATTTTTTTAACTCAATGATAACAACTGTGGATGCTCAATAAAGAACAAATACTCCCCTTTCCTGTCTGCATTTGCACATTAAGACAACCACCCCTCAGCTCGTAGACACTGAGATCCAGAGAACTATTACTAACCACACAGGGATACCCCTCTCCTCAAGGTGTTCGTGCTGCTTTGTTTTGTGCAATGTGCATCTTCAAATGCACGGTGGCAATGTGTCATAGCCTGTGTCAACCCATCTTCTCAGTCATTGTGAGCCAGGTTTGTGTTGCCCTCTTCCTTCATGCTCATAGGCACATGACCAGCCAGATCTAAGGCACTTTTGCCAAGGTCAGCTTTTTTTTTTGTCAACAATGTCTTAAAAGCCCTAATTGTTTCCCTGCTACGTTTACTTCCCAGAAGCAAAGCATACCTCAGAATCTGACAGCAGCACACGTTAAACATGAGACCAGGCTCTGTGTCACTCACTGCAATGCCCACTCCCAAAGGAAAAGCCATTATGTCATGATCCTGTGTAATAGCAGCCGGACACGGTACATTAAGGCAAACATGACAACCTGGACATGCTTCCTGGTTGTTTTACTTAAGTTCCCCTATTTGCTCAACAATTGCATGCCCTCTTTTGCTGACCTCTTTTACTCCCACATCCATGCACCACCCCCCCAAACAGTCACCCTTCCCAATTGCTAATCCATACGTCTGTCCACCAGATATGGTGTCCCCCAATTAAAGAAGTGGAATGCAGGTGAAGACGGATGAAGGTCGAAGACAATGATGAAAGCACAGTAACTGCATATTCATTGTACCTCTCTTACAGCCAATATATGCAGACTCCCAAAACATTATTCCGTAATGATATTGTTCAGGCGTCTCTGGATACCCCTCGTGCCATCCCTCCCAATGCCCATCTGGCCTGTAGACATGATCAGTGGGCATGCTTGGCTTTTGAATTTCTTGAGGCATGCCCAATCACAATGCAGAGTGTCCACTGGGCATTGTGGCATGTACCAATGGCTAATTAGGGCACTTTGTGGTGACTGAACGCTCAGGGCTATGATCAGGGGTTGACTGGGAACAAAAAGAGGCCCTGGAAATCATTTTCAAAGTGGGCCCATATTACACATTTTCAGCAAGTCCAACCCTTTTCCTATGAGAATATTGGTGGTGGTAACAAGGTTTTTTTTTTTTAACTGCTAAGGTGCCCCAAATGCCCCACCGGCACTCCCGTAGTCAGGTGGCACGGTAAAGTGTCGGTATCCTCGGATGCGACACATTTTTACCAGACCACCCGACTCAGAATGAGGCCCAATGTTTTGTAAATCCGCCTGATATGTTCGCTTTTATGTTTGCTTTCATGAATACTGAACAAAAAGCCATCCCAAACAGTTTGGCGTTTGCACAAAACTCATTTGATTTTGCCAAAAACGGTTTTGCGAAGATGAAGATAGAAGCACAAAAAAGTGAAAACCATTGGGGTTCAGCTGGTGGCAGAACAGTCTTACAGGTTTTTTCAAGTAAGAAGCTCAACTGTTAATGCGTGTATTGTAATAGTGTACACATCAGTTGGATAGTTCCATTGGCAGTGATCAAATTCGTTCTACAAACCTGTTTTCCGAAGTGCCTGCAACGGAACATAGCACTTGATCTGATTTTCCTTCATCGACAGGTATTTTTATATTCACAATAAGTGCATAGTTATTCCTAATAAAGAAACTAAGCATACACGTGTCTTAAGCAGAGTTTCTCAGAGGATGGGATTAAACATGCGTTAAGATCTGCTTTTCTCATTCCACTGTGCCAAAACCGGTGTTCCATGTTTGCACAGTACAAAATGTTACAGAATCGCATTAAACATCTTACTAGAGAATCAGAAACATAAATAAACTGCTGGGTCTGTGCACTTAATGCTGAGTGAAACACGAATTTGATATTGTGATTCTGTCACTTTAAGATGTGAGTTGTCTTTGTAAGTAAAAGGTTCGTTGTTTTACTGGGCCAAGGTATGGAGAGATCAACATTATCACTAATGGAGATGACCGTTGATGACTTATAAAAGACCAATCAGAGTGTACTATTGCATTAAGCCACGCTGGACTTTTTTTCTCTTAAACCTGTGTCATTATTAGTACTTTTAGCCAACTCCTCCACTATAAAGCCTTTTAAAATCTGGCACTTACACCTAGACAGAGAATAGACTCAAAGTTAATGGCTCCAGCCCTGGAGCCATGACCGGTTATATATCCATTAACCAAAGAGAGCATACACATTTTACAGTTTTCCCCTTGATGTAATATTCCAGAGGATCACACTGGATAAATATAATGGGCCTCATTACACGTTAGGCGGTAAAAAATGCAATTTACCGGCATGGCGCTATTAGCGTGTCCGCCCTCGCAGGAGACCGCTAATAGCGTTCCATTACGAGTAAGCGGACACGCGCATAGGGCCATGCCGGTAAATGACCCTACCGCCATGGCGCAAAAGCACCTTTCCGGCTCCGACCAAAGTGCTGATAGCACCTCCGCCCTCATGCTGCATGCTATTAGCGGTCACCGCTATTAGCGGTCACTGCTATTAGCGGTCACCGTAAAACACCGGAACCGGAAATAGCGTCATCGCACAGGAACGGGAAAGAGCCCGGCGGCCATCTTTAAAAACACAATCCATTGCCATCCCCTGCACTCAGGACCTGCAGCAACACCACAACTGGCAAAACCACTTCCCACAATAACAAACAATGCCCAAGACCCTAAAGAAAGCCGATGTGCGCCAGCGCAAAGAACGCTTTTCAAACGAGGAATTGAAAATGCTGGCAGACACTCTGGCTGCAAATGCAGACGTAGTGTTTGCTAGCGACATGCGGCGCCCTGCACTCCTGAGAAAAAAGGAGATCTGGGCTGAGGTGGTGCAGAAAGTCAGTGCAGTGGGCTCCACCCCCCGCACCGTAAACGACGTGCGCAAGCGGTGGGATGATCTGCGCCTCCGTGTACGCAGCATATTATCGGCCAACAGGAATCTGGCCATGGGCACAGGAGGCGGAGGAGGATCCACGATGAAGATGCAGAAGTGGGAGGAGACATGTGCCAGCACCATTGGCAACAACGTCAGACGGAGGTGAGTGTCCACGCAAAACACTGCAATGCAAAGCATGAGTTCCTCCCCCAAATGTGAAATGGGAATTAGCTAATGGATGAGGTCATCACACACACATGTACACAACCCTGCATATATGCCGTGCACATCCCCACACAACCACATGCATGCAGCACCTCACACACGTGTCACCCTGACTCATGTCCAGATGACCCACCCATCTGGCCAACAACCTGCATGTCCAAACTAGATGTCCAAATCCAAAGAACTGCAGCAACAACAACATATGCATGATGCACGTTGACCCATCACTGATGCTATCCCTGTCTTGCTCAGCCACAGGGTCACATTCTGACAGTGAGGAGCTGGACTCTGCAACGCAGGCCCCACCACCCAAAAAGCAGGCCAAGGGAAAGGATGCAGGCACCAGGCCCAGTACATCGAGGGGCACTGGGAAATCTGGAGTGGCCCAGCGTTCACAAGCCACACACGCACGGACCACACCAAGGGTCGAAATGCCATCCGACACTGTGGTAGCACCCACACCACCCACCCCCACCACTCAGGAGCCAGTGCCAGAAGGCACGCCGTCCGCAGCCAATAGCTCCGTTGGGGAAGCAGCAGCCACGGCACCCATGAGTGATGTGGACGACCCATGTCCGACACCGGAAGGGCAGCGTACACCCAGCACCCAGCTGTCCCCACACCACAGCCCATGCAACACATCCAATGGCAGCATCCATGAGGTGCATGCCGGAGATTCAATGGATGGGTCATTCAGTCCCGTGGCGAGCTCACCTGATGTCGGCCACATGCAGCAAGCTGCGCCGAGGAGTAACAGGGGCAGGGCCGCAGACGACAGCATGAGCCTGATACGACAGCGCCAGGAGGAGCTCAATGCCCTGGTTGCCCGGCAAGTGAGCGAGGCTGCCTTGACCAGGGAGGAGATCCGGGGGTTATCAAGGGACATGAAAGCTGCCTTGGAAAGCAACACGACGCGCCTATGTGACGAGATGGCCGCTGTGAGGCAGGTCCTAACGCGCATTGCTGAGGCGATGGAGAGCATGCGTCACACACAGGGAGCAGATCAACCAGCCACCCCCTCGTGTAGTAGCTCCGACCAAACAACCATCCTGCGCAGGTCCAGCCGGTCCTTGCGACGGTCAGACTCACAACCCCCCAATGGTGGTAGTGGAGGAGGGAAGTAGGACCAGCCTGTCACTGTTGACACTTGGAGACTAATGCAGCACTGATGTGCACACCATGTTTGGCGGAGTTGTGGGGGGACGGGGGTGAGGGTGTTTGGTGGAGTTGTGGGGGGAGGGGGGGAGGGTGTTTGGTGGAGTTGTGGCGGAGGGGGGTGAGGGTGTTTGGTGGAGTTGTGGGGGGAGGGGGGTGAGGGTGTTTGGTGGAGTTGTGGGGGGAGGGGGAGAGGGTGTTTGGTGGCGTTGTGGGGGGAGGGGGGTGAGGGTGTTTGGGGTGGAGGGTACATGCACGTTTGAATGACATAATGCTCAATACACACGTAATGGCATGGATAATCACATGACTGGACATTGATTATTGTGTATGTGTGCTTTTTTGTTGAATGGTGCACTGTGTTAATGTCCTCCATACACCCCGTGCCCTGAGCTCCACATCAATTGCACCCTCCTAATCCATGTGCATCAGAAACAATGGTCTATCAGGTGCTGCCACACAGCACGTCCCTCATGGGCATCGCCACCTGCATTACCTGCAGCCCCCTCTCCTCCATCCTCATCCCCGCCATCATCCTCAGACGGTGGTTGCAGTTCAATGTCAGGGGGCATTGGCACATTCCGTCTGATACACATATTGTGCAGCATGACACATGCCATGGTGATCTTGGCCACCTTCTCATGCCCGTACAGGAGTGCCCCACCCGACCTGCTGAGGCACCGGAAGCGTTCCTTCAATAGGCCGAATGTCTGCTCGATCACCACGCGGGTACAGGTGTGTGCATGATTGTAGTCCTCTTCGTGCCTGTTCTGTGGGTTCCGCACAGGGGTAAGGAGCCACCTCTTCAGGGGATAACCTGCATCACCTGCATGGGTGCAACAATGGGTATGTGTAAGTGTCTACATAAAGTGGAGCCTGCACATATCACACAAACAAACATAGCATTTTCAACGACATCCACTGATCCAAGCACGCATGGCAATCAGGGTAACTGCAATGTGGGAAGGTGAGGTGGTCCTTGCAAGTGGACATGCACCATGCATGCATACGGCAGGGATTGCCATGTCCCGCCAGAGTTCAAGTAATTTGTGTTTCCTGGCCCTGGCAACGTTAGTGCCACACTGCTAGTACACTACCATTCCTTAGTTGATGTCCCCATGATGTTCAATGGCAATTCAGTGGTGGGGTACGGGTGTGGCTCACTACAATGGCTACAGGAGATCCATTTGTATGCACTCATGTGCGCGGATCATTTCTGATGTTGTTCAGCGTACATTTCAGATGTGATTTTTACATTCATGTTGCTGATTTGTGTAATGGGGGAATGGTGTGTTGTGCGGTGTGCATGTTGTTTGGAATGGCCTGTTTGGCGTAATGGATTGATATGTTTGTCGTGGCAATCACTTCTAGCATGTGGTTTTGTGTCTGGTCCATTGTGGGCTGCCTCACTGTACAGTGATGCAAATATGTATGTCCATTCTTCTCCTGACACCAGTTCACACCCAGTTGGAGTATGCATCTCCCCCCCCAGTCACGCCCAGTTGGAGTATGCATCTCCCCCCCCCAATCACGCCCAGTTGGAGTATGCATCTCCCCCCCCCAATCACGCCCAGTTGGAGTATGCATCTCCCCCCCAATCACGCCCAGTTGGAGTATGCATCTCCCCCCCCCAATCACGCCCAGTTGGAGTATGCATCTCCCCCCCCAATCACGCCCAGTAGGAGTATGCAACCCCCCCCCCAATCACGCCCAGTTGGAGTATGCACCCCCCCCAAATCACGCCCAGTTGGAGTATGCATCTCCCCCCCCAATCACGCCCAGTTGGAGTATGCATCTACCCCCCCACTCACAATCCACATCACACTGCCATGTGGTTGACCTGCTACTCACCAAGTAGCCACGAATGTTGTCCAGCATGTCGCTCCATGTATCGTGGTATTGTCGAGTTCCGCAGGACCATTGCATCATGGGTTGAACCGGGATATCAGGCACAGCAATGTGTGATGATCTTGTTGGAGTCACATACCATTTGGACGTTGATGGAGTGGTATTGCTTTCTGTTACGGTACACTACCTCATTGGCATGTGGGACCACCAGCTCAACATGGGTACAGTCGATGGCCCCGATTCAACTTGGGATGCCTGCCAGTAAATGGAAGCCAACTTTGGTGTTGGAGATCTCCTGGGCAGTCCGTGGCATGTATATGTGTTGACTTGTGTGCTTCAGGAGGGCATCGAGCACCTGGTTCAGTGTGCATGAGAATACTGGTTGTGATATGCCATGCATCTGACCTACCGTATGCTGGTAGGTGCCTGTGGCCAAGAAGTGGAGCACAGTTACCACCTTCAGTAGAGGGGGGATGGCAGTACGGATGTCAATGAGACTCACAATGTCGTTGTATATCATGTCTACAATGGTGGTGATGGTATCCCGGTCCAGACGGTACAGGGTGTGTATCTGCTCAGGGGTTAGGTTGAATGGACTGGCTCTTATCCTGGGAATTAGTGGCTGCCTCTGTGGTATCACTAGGTGCACTGGTGGTGCTTGCTGCGCCTGTCTTGCACTCCTCCTCCTCCTGCGTTTCCTCTGTGCTGCCTGTTGTTGTAGCTGCTGCACTGCAATCATGTCCTCTAGCCCATGTAATGCTGCTAGTATTGCATCCATCTTGGTGTGGGAATGGGTGTGGGAAGGGGTGTGGTGTGCTCTTTTGTGCTGCCAGTCTCCATTGCCTCCACCTGTGCTGATTTTGTCAACCTGTGGCAGGTAGGAACACTGCTGTGCTCTTTTAACGTGTGGTTCGCGATGCCGGTATTAGCGCCTTGCCGGTAAGGGGTTTTTGGGTCTACTACATGGTATAGCCATGTCCGGATGGCTCGTGATGGCGTGCTATTAGCGCTATGCCGCTATTTCCGGACTGAGGGGGCGCGCGCTCACGGACTTGCCGCTAATAGTGCCACCGTACTTAGCGGTGCCGCTAATAGCGGTATGTCCGGGTCGTAATTGGGGAGGGGATTTACCGATACCGGTAATCCCTTACCGGTAACGGTAAATCCCTACCGCCTAACGTGTAATGAGGCCCAATGTCTCAATTAATTGCTGGTAATCTTCATCATTTCATTGTCTCCCTCCTAATTATAGTATAAATCAGTACAATTGTGTGCACTCTCATATCTTTTTACCTCAGGATACAGGCAATTAATAGGCTGCCCTTTTCTAGATACATTGATGATTTGAAAGCCATAGGTATTGATCAGTGTACTAGTTTTGCCCCTGAATAACAACTTTGCAGGATTTGGGGATGTTTGACCGTGACTGAAATGTTCGTGACGGAAATTACAGCATGTGAAATGTACGTTATACAAAGTTGTTTGTACATTTCCCATGCGGCCATCCGTGGTAAAACAATCGCAAATCCATACAAACATTAACCCTCGCACACACCCCCAACACACCCTCACACCCCTAATTACCTTTCATTCCGACACACTGGGCCTCATTACGAGGTGGGTGGTAAGGGATTACCGGCACCGGTAAGGGCACCGGTGCGAGTAATCCCTTACCGCCCTACTACAAGTTCCCTTTGTGGGTCCTCCCTTAATGCCTGGTTTTTCCAGGCATTGAGGACGGGACCCGCAAAGGGATACCGGGGTCAATAATGGTACCACAATTTGCCGTACCGTTATTGCCACCTTCCCATTGAGCCCTTTGGGGGCTCAAATGGGAATGGGGAATGGCTCTGGTGAATGGGGAATTACCGGTCCCGCCGACCTCGGAATGGACCGGTAATTGCTCCATCCACCAGACCGGAGTCGGAAGGATTTTGGAGGCAGCCATGGCTACCTCCAACCTCGTAATGAGGTCCAGTGTCCCTGCGATGCTGGTCCCCTATCACTTCCGTGATTGGGAACTGGCGCCGCAGGTCCTTTTCTGTTTTTAAATTTCTTTCGGTTGGGTCAGCTGGAGGGGTGTCTCTCGCAACCCCTGCTCACTGTACTGTATAGTATAGTGAGTGGGGTGTTGCGGGGGACACCCCTGCAGCCTTTTTCCTTTTTTTTTTCATTGGGCCAGCTGCGGGGTCGTCCCCCGCATCCACCCGCTCACTATACGCTACATCCCGCTCACTATACTCTACAGTATAGTGAGCGGGATGTTGCGGGGGACACCCATGCAGCCCCCACAAACTTTTTTAAATTGCTTTTTTTACCTACACCACCAAAGAGATACTACAAAATGTCCTACAAACATTTAGGGGGTAATTCATGGAATAGATGTGCGCCGTAATTAGTGGCGCAAGCAGGTACAAGCGTGAAAAAGCTGGCGCATGCGTGCAAATCGCACACGTGTGATTCATGGAAGGCCCTGCGCGTGTTTTTCGAGGGATGTGCGCCAAATCTGCGCTTACCTTACACGTCACTGCGACTTTCCAAACGCGTGCGCGACAGGAACAGGGAAAGCGCAAAACTTCTTGCGCACACACCTAAAAAGGGAGCGGTACACAGGGAATGGGGAACAATGCGTGAAAATGTAGGTAACGTGGGAAATACCGCTGGGAAACGCACGCAATGCCCACACGCTAGTTAACAACACGTATTCATGGAATCGAATAGGGAAAACCTGCGCACGTCAAAACACACACACACGCACAATTACGTTCGCCACGCGAAAGCAGACAGAAGCACCCCCGCGCAGCATAAAAGTGTGCGCAAACAAAAAACAAGCATATATAGCTACTATGAATGTCCCGTTCCTCGCATCAGTGATCGTGGGACACCGCAGGAGGAGGAGAATAGCCAGGCCCCATATTTTTTTGCCCAGGACCAGACTTTTTGGGATGCCTGATGACCAGGTCTATGGCAGGTGTAGGTTTCCACATCATATCATCCTAGAGCTGGTCAGGGAGTGAGAGGATGAACTCACATCACCCACCCTGTGCTCCCAAGCACTGTGCCCTTTGGAGAAGGTGCTCAATGTACTGCATTTTTTGGCCACTGAGTAATTTCAGCGGACAACTGCTATAGTGGGGGGCATCTCACAGCCCACACAGTCACGTTACCTACACCAGGTGTTGGCAATCATCACTGGGCGCCCCCAGTCCACAGGCACATATACATGCTCAGAACACCTGCAGAAAGGCAGGCCGTAGTCCTGGACTTCTACAGGGTGGCACACTTCCCCAAAGCACTTGGTGCCATAGATTGCACCCATGTGGCCCTACGTCCACCTAGGGCCACTGAGCCTATCTATCCAAACCGCAAGCGCTGGCATTCCATCAACGTGCAGGTGGTATGCCAAGGGAATCATCACCTCTGTCTATGCAAACTATCCAGGTTCCACCCATGATAGTTTCATATTCAGAATGTCCGCCCTGAGCCAGGCCCTGGAAGCTGGGAAGCATGGCGACACATGCCTCCTAGGTGAGTACAAATGCCTGTGAACATGCATGCATGTCACACATAGACAAATACACAAACTCAACTAATGACAACCATTATCACCTAAACTCCAACCCCTGTGGAGTGCACACAGGCCTGGCACATACCAGGTGACAATCGATGATGAGAAAGGGGCAGTTAACTGTCACAAACTTATCCCCCTGAGAATGTGTTCATGGAAGTGCCACATTGTGTGCATCCCTAGCTAATTAAACACAACCAATCCTATGTGACCAAAGGGAACACATGCAAGGTGCTCCCCCTCCTTGCTAAACAGGGCATGAAAGTACTGCTATGGCACCCAAACCCTCCCAACACCCATGAACCCCATCTGCCACACCATACCATGGTATGCAACGGCAAAACATCAAACCATATGCACAACACATGACACAATAGTCATGAAGTGCCACGTGAGAAATGTAAATAGGCACCAGACAATTATACCTGACATGGAAGCTGAAGAAATGACTGACCAAAACCTCACACCCTGAAAACGGTGGCACAAATGGATGCCACCAGTGGTGCAAGCAACAAAAGTCAGAATACCTGTTGCCATGCACATTGGACAATTGAAAATTGGCATGTGAAACACTGCTCACTGGACACCAAGGTAAGTGTGCATTGCACTGGGGAAACCCCTTGAGCATCATTGAAAAAAGGGCATTCACCCAAATAGTACCCTGTCATGCATGAACATGATCAATGACTCGAAAGTGAACATAGAATGTCGGGACACAGCATGCCTGAGAAGGCAATCTGGGCGCGTGTGTGTGCATGGTGTCAATGTACTTGGTGCTGGGGGGGTGTTGCCTAAGTGTTTGTGTCAGTAGGGACATGCATCAAATACATGCATGTGAAATGAAGTCAGTCCTGGTGTCCTGTACACAGCACATGTGCACATTGCACTCAAGGACCACCCTGTGTGTTAAACCACACCCATCCCCTGACTCCTCAAAATAAAGCACAACATAGCATCAGCCATTGACCAGCAGAACACACCATGTACAGAGTACCCCACATCGACAATGGCAGGCAGTGACCCATCACTGAATCATAGAAATTCATAATACGACCTACACACAAACTTCATCAAAGCGCATCAATGAGGGAGGTAACAAGTGAGAAGAACAGTACATTCCTACATGTCCTTCAAACAGTCCACAATGTGAAAATGAACTATCAAATTGAAGTAGATATTACAACTGCCTGGAACAATAAGGGAGAGTCTAGGGAGGTAATGTTGGAAAACAAAACTAGCATCAACATTGCTATGCCTGATGGCAATAGTTGCAGTGCAGGAGTCATATAAGGAGGGGAATGAGGGAAGAGGAGGGAAGAGGTGACAAACTGTGGTAGTGACAAACTGTGGTAGTTAGACAAAGAATCAAGATAGTGCTGGGGAGAGGGAGAAGAAACACAGAAGGGAATGGGGGAACAGACGACCTGTAATCAGTGGTGGAGGGACTAATGATAAAAGTAAGTGGCAAAATAATACGAAAAAAGGTGAAGGTGGGGGGGCAGATGGACGGAGGCAGATGGGCACATTTCTGCAAAGAACAAGTGACTACGTATGTCATATATCGCCCATGGAAAGTATGGAGCAGATGGGCGCTATGGAAGAAGGACTAGACTCTGAGTCACTGCAAGGTGCGGTCTAGTCTTTCTGTTGTACTGCCTACAAGTACCTGAAAATGGAGAACACCTGTGCATTGCAACTTTCGTGCTGCCTACGTGAGTACACCTCGCTTGTGCTCTGCCTCCAGTTGTTTCTCTGTGTTTCCTTGCCTTCCTTCCCTGTTTGTCTGCCCGTGTCTTTCCGTTACCACTGTTCGTGGTTTCCTCCTCCCGTTTATTCCGCTTACCTGTTTGTTTCCTGCTTCCGCTGTTTATCCGCGCTCTGCGCTGCCTTCTAATACTCACAGCTGCTTCAGCGTCTCATCTGCCATCGGATGCTCTCTGCTGGGAACACTTCGTTGTCCAAGTTCTTTGGAGTACTGTACTGTTTGTGCTGTTCCGCACTGGAACGTTATTTCCTATTCACAAAGAACACTTACCAGTGCATGCTGGTTATTGAAGTACGGATACACGCCGACAACTTCCTGCCAACTACAGCTACACAATCTTCCAGGGTTTTTCGGCAAGGCTTTTCCCTGGTTTGGGGTGGGCTCCCTGGAGTACCCGCTGCCGGGCTAATTGCTTATAGGCAAAGTGGCCTCCGGGGGAGCTCGCTCCTATTTCGTCAAACAGAAGAATAAGATCGTCAAGACAAAGACAAAGACAGCCTGGAGGGAAAAGCCGGAAAGCTGGGGAGATGGGGAAAGAAAGCACACACAGGAGGCAGAGGGAAACCAGACAGTGCAGAAGGGTAGGGGATTTGATTATGAAGGGGGGACAGAGGGAGACTGGTAGGGGCAGGGGCAGGGGAAACAGGGGAACAATCAAGTGACCCAGAAGGCTGGTGGACAGAGCTAGACAGGGCCTCCATTGTGGGCTTTTGGTAGTGGTGGCAGGCTCCAGCATCCTGGTTGGCCGGATTGGCACAAGGGACAAGTGCAACCAACGGGAGGGGGAGCAGGTCTAGGACACAAACATGACAATCAAATCAAGAGCAATGCGGTCATACCTCAAATGGCACATCAAAACACCAGCCAGGGCTGCAAGATGGCCAAAGTGGTGCAAGCAAGGAATGGGTGGTTGTTGAAATGCATGGTGACATGGGTAACTCAGCATGTAGCCTTCATGTGGCATATCAAAATCACTGTGGGGAAAGTGTCCAAAATCAACATTGTCAGCACACAGACCCCTCCCACCATCAGCGTGTGGTACACAGCCAAAAGGTGCATGGTACCACCTACAGCAGGAAGTGCATGAACATAGACAGTAAATACATAACAACTATCATAAGCAACACAATGAAATGCACAGTCAACATAATATTCACTAAACTGAAGTGCAGACATGCATTGGAGAATCCCTCCGGAATACCCACTAGGGGTGTACACACAAGTAGGACTGCAGGCTGGCCTCATATATGACAGAAGCCCAATGCCCATGTGTTAAATGCCGTTACACCACGCCATCCTTGCAAGCCCATAGAAATGGGAAGCAGGAGTAGCATATGTGTCAGGACCGCAAGCAAAACACATACACAAGATAAGCCTGAATGGGCCCAGCTGGAACACACAGTCAATGCCTTCCAATGCCACAAAGCACCACACTGTCACATGTATGCACAATAGACAAAAGAAATTCAATAAAGAAAAAATCAGCAGAAAAAAAAAATTAACAATTATTTTTTGCAGAAAATAAATGCATAACCATTAAAATAATTAAACAAAATAAAAATAATGTTTCAAAAAGGAAAGTAATAAAATGAATGAAACAACATTTTGAAATCAAAAAAATATTAAACATACTTACCCAAAAAAAAAAAAAATGCAGGATTTAACTAATTATTTGCAGGTCCAAAAAAAAAAAAAATACTGCTGTAAAAAAAAAAAAAAAATGTGCTGGAATTTTTTTAAACAATGCCCATATATGACCTGGGGGTAGTGGGGACACCCAGTAAGGGGGAGGTACAGGGTGCACCTCAACACCCATATGTGTAGATGTTGAGATTTTTAAAAAAAACTCACTGGGCTCAGCGCCTGCATGGCCCGACCTATGTGGGAGATAGGTTGTCATTGTCACCCTCTGGATGGAAATTAGAAGGTGGACATGGCTCAGTTGACTCACCACGCCTAGCCGTGCCTTGCCGCTCAATGGCAGCAAGCATGCGGGTCTGGTAAGCCAGGTCCTGCATGGCAATGAGACTTAGGTCAATATGCATTACCTCACATGTCACAAGTGCTTCCTCCTGCAAGGACTGATGTGTGAGACGGAGTTCTGCCCGCATGGTCTCACATGACAAACAGAGTGACTCCCGGCTTGCATAGAGTTTAGCTGAGATGGTTCTTTCAAGCTGCACCATCATGTCTTCTGTCTGCCTACTCTCGTCCATCATGAGCGCAGCCAGAGTATATCGGAGGATTGGTGTTCCATCCTCAGGGCCTCACGGTGTGCCTCTGCTCCAGCATTAAGTGCTTGATGCAGAGCCACCATTTCAGCCCGGCGTGCCCTGTCAGACGCCGCCATGCCTAGCCTGAGTGAGCGGCATGTGGACTGCGTAGCCTGCAGCTGGAGCACCATTTGCCTTATAGAGGGGAGGATGGAATGGACCACACTTTCCATACCTTGAGCAATCATCTCAACTGCTCCCCCCTGTTGCTGTGCTATGGCAATCATGGAACGCTCCCACTCAGTTGATCCCGGTGGCACATGACCACCGCATTGCCAGACACCACACCTGCTGGGGCCAAGGAGCCATGGTCCTTGCTGGGTTGGTGCCGCCTGCGGCTGCAGGACTGCATCCCTCCGTTGACCTGATGCCCCAGTAACATGGCCAACTGGAGTTGAGTGTGCCTGTGCACCCGTAACCACTACAGGTGGACATTCCAACTCTGCCTGCCCCCTACTGCAGGTGTTGTGAACAGATGATCATCCAACACAGGATCATTTACCAGCGACAACACGTCATGATGCAGATCCGGCTCAAAGTAGTGGTCAGAGGATACATCAGAGCCTGACTCAGAGTCAGCTCTGGACACGATGGCCTGGAGCACCTGTGGGTTCTCGTGGGCTGCCACCCCACGACCACCACTGGTGCCTGGTTGGTCATGTAAACTGACCACCGTGTCTGGGGTGACATCTTCATCCTCTGCCGCCAGTGCATCATCACCTGCAAAATAAAGAAAAGAAACAAGGACAAGCATATCAGTAGCACATACCACACACATACAGTTCATAACATTGACAGCCAAATAATGAAACAGCCATGTCACAGGCAACTCAAACCCCAACATGCATCCAGTGGCATTGCAATGCAAGGGTATCCCAAAAGCAGAAAAGGATGTGTGCAAAATATGAAGCCAACACATGTTTTGCATGTTGCACATCACCTGCATCACACACAACCTCTAGCAGGCACATATCCAATGCCAAAATGAGAGATGGCAACAAAGAGATGGCACCTAGCATAATCATGTGTGAACACACAAATAGCCACAGCTATAAATCTAACCAAACACACCATGATACATGTAACATGCATGTTCATGTGCAGCACTCAACTACCATCAACTATGCACAGTACATGTGTCACAGGAGGCACCTACGCTAGTGCCTTTCTATACAGTGAAAGGAGGGACATGGGTACATACATGTCAGGTCACCATCACACAGCAGCATTGTGCTTGCATTTTGAAGATCTTAACTTGGCACAGGAGTGGGTGTGTGCGGTGCAGTGCATGTGTAGCCCCTCAATTTACAACATCAACACGTACATAGTGATGACAATCTCTAAACATGACTGCAGTGTAACAGCAATTGCAGCCATCATGTGCAAATGGCATGCACCATGTAGCATGGATTCCGTGAAACACCCACCCTCTGGGCAATAGCAGGGAGGCATTGCATGGCAATGAAATGTTCCACACAGAAGTGTGCATTGCCAGTCAATGTATTCATGCGTATATTGCATTTTGTCATTCAAATGTCACTACAGCCGATGAGAAGTGGACATGATGGAGGACAGATGAGGAACCATCAATAGTAAACCCATGCATGTAGAATACAACACCAGTTGAAAAGAGGCAGTGGGCCTGCAACAGGGGGAGACATGTGCATGATACTGATGTGGACAGCTCGAAGTCGTGCGTGATGACACACAGACCTACATGGAGCATGACATGGCTGTCCAAATGGGATGACACTTGGATCATTCTGGACACATATCACAATGAGGACACCTAGGGGCATACATAGAATGCACATGGACCATGATTGTGCACACATGTGCATGGGGACCCACTGCCATCAATACAGTCAGAGTGAGACACACTGCACCAAGGACAAAGGATGTAAATGACATGATATGATATCTCATCAATATTGCACTCGTACGCAAGTGGCTCAGAGCGCAAACAAGCTATGGGAGTCGGACAAGGGAGAAAAGGAATTCGGAACAACTATCATACTGGGCACAGTGACATTGAGCACACGCAACTGCATGGAGAAGGGATAAAGGGCTGAAGACCCTGGAAGGGGGAGAAGGGGAACGTGCCAAACTGAGGAGACCAAAGAAGAAAAATGAAGTACATTGATAGAATAGGCATTAGGTGGCAGTGCAGTGCAGCCAGCAAGGGGCAAGTTCAAGACAATTTGGATAGGGCAAATCTGATGAGTGCAGGGGAAGAATGGGGGACTGTATGGGTACACGCACAGGACCCATTGCAATTGGAGGCATGGAGGCGGTGCAGCAGGGAGGCAAGGTGAGCAGGTACCTGGGCCCGAAGGACAGAGTGTGTGCAGGGGCACAGTGCCGATAGTGGAAACTGTTCAGCTGGTGAGAAGAGGGTCTAATGCAGGAGTAAATAGGAAGGGCTTGAGTTGCTACCAGAAGCAGAGAGCAGAGATGCTTCTCCTCAAGTTTCAACATGCCCAGTTGGCTGTTCCAAAGGGAGTATCCAGCCATACACACATATCTGCCCCCAGCTTATCTATTCAATTAACAACTGACCTGGAGGGAATGTGAGGTGGAGGAGCAAAGGACTCAAGAGGAGAGGAATTTGCAGAGGGATTGTTGCCGCTATTTCGCACCCAGTCCCAAAAAATCATTGTGCACAATGCAGAGGGTCTGAAGTATCATCCTTGCATCTACTGGTAGCCAATGAAGGGATTACAGAGCTGGAAAGGCAGGATAAAGGGCATGAGGCCAAGGACAAGTCTCGCAGTCCTATACTGTACTGGATTAGTGGTATAGGGTGTATTGTGGAGGCAGGTGGAATATTTGAAGAGCCTGTCAAAGTACTCCAAACTTGGGTAAAACATAGCATCAGAGACTGTGAGCATGTAGTTGAAGGATAGAAAAGGCACAGTATTCACACATGCCAAACACACATGTCATTGAGTCACACGCATCAATACTCACCAGATGACGCATCATAATCCATCCTCTCTCCCACTCCATGGATTTGTTCTTCCGGGATGAACTCTGAAGTGATCTCCTCATGGGCCACCACCAGTCACCAGAGACATGGAATAACTGGAGGCACACTTTTATTTTGCACTGCGTCTGAGGTCATTCCAATGCATGTAGCAGTTCTGAGCCGTACACACCTGGAATCCCACGGCTGGCACACCATCTGCAACATGCTGTCAGTGGATCCAACGCTGGTGATGCGTTGTATGGCAAAGTGGGCCCACAAGCTTATCGCGTTGGCGTTCTTGCAAAAGGCTTCTTCCTTGACGCGCCGGAGGCCAGAGGCGTGTCTGGGGTCCCAGCCTCTTGTGCAGAAGCACGCTTCCTCCTTTTGGCCGGTGGTACTGACCCTGAGTGGGCAATGTGGCCCTGATCAGTGGGGGCAGTGGTGCTGGTGGACTGGATTAAGGCAGTGGGTGTTGGTATGAGGAAAAGAGGTCTGGCTTGGGTCTGACTCACTGCCAGGGTGGTGTTGGTTGCATCTGCACATGCAGTTACCACCACCCGGTTGCTTGGGGCAGCAGATGTCATAACTGCCCCAGTTACGTGTGCCACAGTCACAGCTACAGTGGACACACGTGACCCCAACCTCCGGACAAGATGGAAATCGTCCTGGGAGTCCTCGTCACGCAACACAACATGTGCTGGCTGACCCAGAGCCTGGGTGGAGGTGCCCACAGCTGCACCTGCAGCTTCCACCACCGGTGGGCCCGTGACAGCAGATGTAAATTGCTGTTGGGTCATATGGGTGCCAGGTTGTGATGCAACAGCTGCATCACCGGGAGGCACAGGGGGTGGTGGCATGTCTGCACCAGCACGTGGCTGGGCATCCTGCCCCAGAGGGCACCCCTGCCTCTTACCCCTCTGTAACCACTCTGGCCACCCTGGACTCCCTGTCCTGCCTGGTCTCCGTGCCCATGTGCCTGACCACGCCCAGCCCTGGGAGCATGCCCAGCTTTGCCGCCCTTAGCCTTTGGTGGCCTTCCAGCCATGGCACAAATGGAAAATAGGCTGTGGGAGGTTCACTCAACAATTGTCCTGGGCAATTGGCTAGAAGGGGGCAGGGTACTTGATGGAATAGGTATCCCAGTGCACCTGCAAGTCTGTCTGTGACCCCTGGAGAAAAGTGATGGGTCATGCAACACTTAGGCACCCCCAAAAATGAAAAAAATTAAAAAATAATTAAAAAATAAAAAATTGACAAAATATAAGAACAAGAAATTGAAAATAAAATACATAAATATGTGCATGCGACCATGGTAGCCCACGTGCGTGGATTTTACCTCCAGCAGTACGGTGTGGTACCCAGGCACACAAAAAACACTATGCGTGGAACACGCGGGCTACTATGACCTCAAAAATGGTACACGATGCACAGGGGGAACCACAGTGAGAAAAATAGCATGCGCGACTCACTGCCTGCCTTGCGTGTAAAAAAAAATCAAAAATACAAAAGAAGAGGTAGGGACTTCAGACGCTGTGAAGTAATTTTGTGTGATTCCAGCAGAGTAAACACACGCATCGGTCTCCACGAACAGCACGTACAGTGGACTGCTGGCCCGCACTCTCCTTTAACCCGTGCTGAAGGCAACACCTGCGCGCGTAACGTCACTTACGCGCTAATGCCCTTTCCTCCAATTAGATGCATTCACACGAGGACGTGATTTTTTTGCACGTGCGGATACACCTGTGCTGAGGGAAATGCCCGCGCGTGCTAGGTCACATACACGCTTACGCGCTAAGGGTCTTTCCTCGAATTACACCCTGACGTGCTGTTTTTTTTACATGCAAAATCACTCTGTATCAAGCTGGCCAGGCGACACCACACGGAAGACCACGCTCCTGCCCAGAAGGCCATTTTCCTGCCCCTCAGAGCCCCGAGCACACTCCCACCAGCCATCTGCTGCTGCCTGCCTGCCTGCTGGCCATGTGCCCTGCTATTCGGTGCCTGCACATCAGCCATCTGCAGGGGTCCAGTTGGTGTGACCACCCCTACTGGAGCAGAAGACTCCCGACTGCAGTTCCATCGCTCCACAGCCCAGCACCAGGACCCAGTTGCTCACCCACACCTGCCTCGGGCGTTGCCATGTCGGGGGAAACAACATCTGAGACCACTGGTAACCCCCAGCCAGTGAGGCAGAGGGCTGCCAGCTTCTCAGCAGGTGAGGTTGGCATCCTGGTGGAGCAAGTCCTGGTGCATTATGATGCCCTCTATGGAAGAAGACGCGCCAAGAGAGGATCTGGCTGGACATCGTGGTTGCCATCAACGTGGAGGGGGTGGCAATCCGTGACATACAACATGTCCGTAAGCACCGGGAGGACTTCAGGTCCAGGACCCTCAGGAAGGCCCGACGCCTCTTGGACGCAGCGGATGCAGTGAGGCGCCGGGTCCACCTTACCACCGACGACATGAGGGTCCTTGAATGCATTAACCTAGTGCTTCACTGCCAGGTCCTCGAGAGGGAGACCGGTCCGGAGTCGAGCGGTAAGTGTCCATGCGTACTTATTGGACGCAGTGCATGTTGCAATGTGCCAGGAGTGTGCAGCTTGGACATATGTCTGAAAAGGGCCATGTATGGATGTGTATGTGCAGGGAAATGACCATGCTGCATGTGAGTCCTGTCATGTGTGATGCACATCAATGGTGTATGTGTTCCAAAGCATGATGCACAAATGCATGTGGAGATGCACACATGTTAGCATGTCTTTGTATGTACTATGGCATGGTTGGTGTGTGACACATGGATGCTGGTTCCTCCTCCATGTACGTGCACGGCATAGATGTGTGTGTGTGTGTTTGACAT
Source organism: Ambystoma mexicanum (assembly GCF_040938575.1). Classification (NCBI taxonomy): domain Eukaryota; kingdom Metazoa; phylum Chordata; class Amphibia; order Caudata; family Ambystomatidae; genus Ambystoma; species Ambystoma mexicanum. Next base: position 629,239,633 of record NC_090937.1, read on the forward strand.
GTGTGCGACTGTGATACGCCATGGATGCATGTGACACAGACATGTAGGAACCCGATTGGCAGATGTGACATAGTTGCCACTGATTGCAAAGTGACAGGTGGTGGAGATGTACAGATGCATGTCTGTCTGTTGGCGTGTGTGCATGTGTTCGGTGCACCCCATGTTGCTTGTGATGTCATGCCAACCTTTGGATGTTCAAGCTGGTGTGTGTATGGATGCTGCTGCACAATTCCTGTCAATTTGTGCATGTGTGTGGGTTCAAATGATATGAGTGTTGGGGAGTGTGAAGTTTGACACTGCCACTCATGTGCAACTGTCATTGGTGTATCTGCCGATTCTACAGTGCCCTGATGGCTGTGTTCTGTCTCTCCCTGTCTGCAGCGTCGACTGATGAAGAGGGCGGAGACGGTGCTGTGGAGCACAGCCGGAGGATCCCACCACCAGCCGGAGACACAAGGCCCAGCTCTCCTCCCATGTTGTCATCTCTTCCAGGAGTGAGGAGTCTGGTGATGCGTCCGTGGCCGCAGCTGCCGAGGGAAGGTCCAAGATGCAGAGGTTGGAGGTGGACTCCTAGGCAGCAGAAGGGGCAGCTGAGTCCCCACAGGGGCCTATGGAGGAAGATGGCACAGAGTCATCCAGGTTGGTGGGGGTTTCCGTTGAGGAGGAGGCCGTGGAAGGCCCACGCATGGGGCCTGGAGGGGGGGATTCCACTGGTGCTAGTGGTGCAGTCCAGGGGCAGGGACAGGAGGTAGCACAGGTTGCTGTGGAGGTGCCTGTGTGTAATCCTGTCCACGATCCTGTGACTGCATCATCCCGCACCAGCAGGGATGCCTTCGTCCAGACCCGTTTTCAGGGAGGGGATGCACGAACAACAACTGGCCTTCCTCTCTCTGTGGACGTGGCAATGCGTGGCCAGATTGAGCCTGTCCTAGCTGGGGTGGTTTTGTGCCAATGTGGTATTCGGGATGATGTGCAGAGTTCTCGTGAGGACAATGCACGTCATTTTGAATACCTCACTGACCACGTCAGTCTACTAGGACAGGTCACCGGCGCTGGATTCCTCCGTGTGCTGGATCTTCTTGCGACCCCCTCCTCAACTGAACCCCCTATGTGCCAGTCGTCCTCTATGCCATCTTCCTGCCCAAGTATCACCTGGGCACCCTGTGGAGCTGCCCCTGAGCCAGTGGCCAGGCTGGTGGAGGACACAGTTGGCAGTCTGAGGTCTCACAGGGGTGGCCAACCCACCAAGTGGACCTCAGCAAGAGGAGGACGTGCAGACATCGACAGGCAGGGCACATGCACGGCAGCAGCAGGCTCAGGGTGGGAGTGATGATGGCTCTGGGCCATGAACATCACAGGGGCAGGCATCGGCCGGAGGGCAGGAGACCCTGGATTGGGTCTGTCTTCCATGTGGCAGCGGTTGGGCCAGCAGATAGATGCGGATCGGCAGCGGGCAGAGGGGGCATGGCTCTCTATGGTCAGGGCAGAGAACTCCATGTGGAGGGCATTAAGGTGGGCTGAGTGCCTCGAGGCAACTCACAGGGAGTTGGAGGAGGCCGTGGCTACATCCCTGCGAGACCTCGAGGCCAGGGAAGAGGCTCGCCTCCGGAACATCGACGTGGCGTTCGATGATGCCCTTGCCCGGAACATCAAAAAGTGAGCCGTAGGACTTGCTCACCGCCTTTGTACATAGTTCTTTAGGGTTATGTTTCCTTTGTTTTACTTTTTTGGAGTTCATGGACTTTGCTCCACTTTATGTATATAGTTTTTTACTCATAGGACTTTTTTGTAGGTTTCCTTTTGTTTGGAGATCCTGGACCCTTTGGACTTCCATTGCATATAGTTCTGGACTTGTAAATACATTCATTCTTTGGACATCCCATGGATCCATTTTTTAAAAACATTTTTATGTACTTTATATGGACATTGGCAATGGACCACTTCTTTTTTTTCCTGTTGTGGATTTTTATTTTACATTGGATTTTTCTATTTTTTTTTTTTTTTTTGCTTTCATTATTTGTTAATTTTCAAGTTTGGATTTTCATAATGTTATTTCATTACATTTTATAATACATTTCATATATCTTCATTATTGGTGTTGTGTACTTTCATTGGTTTTGAGCATTGCCTCAGTCATATGTTGCCACTGTGTGGCTCTGTTGTACGTTTATGCATGGCCATGGTGGTTCTTTTAAGACTCTTATGGAATGGGTAATTTGACATGAGTCGGGGTTTGCTGGCAGGTGCCCGTCACTGGGGGTGGGGTTTTGGACATGAGTCGGGGCCTGTTGGCAGGTGCCCGTCAATGGTGGGTGGGTGGATGGGTTGGGGGACATGAGTCGGGGACTGCTGGCAGATGCCCGTCACTGGGGGTGGGCTGGGGGACATGAGTCGGGGCCTGCTGGCAGTTGCCCGTCACTGGGGGTGGGGTGGGGGACATGAGTCGGGGCCTGCTGGCAGATGCCCATCACTGGGGGTGGGTGGGGTGTTGGACATGAGTCAGGGCCTGCTGGCAGATGCCTGTCTCTGGGGGTGGGGTGGGGGACATGAGTCGAGGCCTGCTGGCAGGTGCCCATCACTGGGGGTGGGGGACATGAGTCGGGGCCTGCTGGCATATGCCCATCACTGGGGGTGGGTTCGGGGACATGAGTCTGAGCCAGCTGGGAGGTGCCCTTCTCTGGGGGTGGGGTGGGGGACATGAGTTGGGGCTCCCAACTGCATGGTGCCATGTGGCCTGGCTGCGGGGCATGGGGTGATGGACTGCCTGCGGGGCATGGCCAGGGGTAATGGGCTCCCTGCGGGGCATGGGGGTGCACACCTGGGAGGTCACACACTGTCAAATTGCATGTGAAACTCCCAGCGCACCCCCAGAATACACGTACCATGCTCGTGCCAGGCCAGTCACGTGTGAAACTCCCCGCGCACCCCTCCGAATTCGCATACACCGCTCGCGCTAGCGAAATCATGTGCAAAACTCCCTGCGCACCCCGGAATACAAGTACCCCGCTTGCGCTAGCTAAATCGCATGGAAAACTCCCTGCACACCCCAGAATACACTTACCACACTCGCGCTAGCGAAATCGCATGTGAAACTCCCCACGCACCCCTGGAATACATGTACCCTGCCCGTGCCAGCGAAATCGTGTGTGAAACTCCCTGTGCACCCCTCAGAATACACATGCCCCGCTCGCGCTAGCTAAATCATGTGTAAAACTCCCCATGCACCCCTGGAATACATGTACCACACTCGTGCCAGGCCAATTGCATGTGAAAGTCCACACCCATCCCCGGAATACACGTGCCACGCTCGTGCCAGCCAATCACGTGTGAACGTCCACGCGCACATCGCAGGAATACGTACAGGCAGCCCATCCACCCTCCCCATGCCACGCAGGAAGCCCATCACCCCAGTCCATGCCCTGCAGACAGCCCATCACCCCAGTCCATGACCCGCAGGCAGCCCACACCACAGGGGGGACTTTTTCCACACATTTTACCTGACGCAGAGGGGTACACGTATTCAGAGGGATGTGCAGGGAGTTTTACACATGATTTTGCTGGCACGAGTGGGTACGCATATTCGGAGGGGTGCGTGGGGAGTTTTACATGCAATTTCGCTGGCCGAGCTGGGTACGCATATTCCGAGAGGTGCACAGGGAGTTTTACACGTGATTTTGTTGGCGCAAGCGGGGTACGTGTATTCAGAGGGGTGCATGGGGAGTTTTACACGCGATTTCATTGGCGCAAGCGAGGTACGAGTATTCCGAGAGGTGCGCGGGGAGTTTTACATGCGATTTCGCTGGCGCGAATGGGGTACCCCTATACCGAGGAGTGTGCAGGGAGTTTTACACGTGATTTCACTGGCGCAAGCAGGTTACACGTATTCCGAGGGGTTCGCAGGGAGCTTTACACACGATTTTGCTGGTGCAAGTGGGGTACGTGTATTCTGAGGGGTGCGTGGGGAGTTTTACACACATTTTCGTGGTTGGTGGGCTGTATGGTCCACTGGCCTTTGCACCATGTACTGGATTTGTGCGATGTTTTTGGCACACAGGGCAGGGTTGGGGGCATAACTGGCGCTGCTGCAGTGTTGCTGCGCCACTCTGCACCACGGCTGGTTATGGATGTAAGTATCCATGAATACGCTGTGCACTAAAATAGGTTTTGGCCCACGTGGCTGGCGCAGACTAGCACACGCTCCCTTTGTGTGCCAGTCACATGCGCCACTCGTGTACTGAATTCTATGAATTATCCCCTTTGTCAGTAGGACATATAGAAGTATCTATTTTTGAACTTTTGGTGGTGTAGGTCATTTATATTAGTTCATTTTGACCGAATCCCTTTGCGGAACCGGTTTTCTAGGTTCTAATACTGAAAATGAAATAGGAGAAGATACAGTCTCCCCTGCTCTAACTTGGACAATGTGGAACCAGGAAGACAGGGCTCAAATTTCCACTTTTCACATTGTATACATTATGTGATCCCGGGCAAATCACTTTTCATCAAGTTGCCTTATTTTCTTTAACTATTTGTAGAGAAAGTCTCACTGATATGGCTCTACAATCTTTAATGTTACTTTAATGTTACTCTATTAATATTATAGTTCTAAACATTTAAATAATGTATACTGTTGGTGAGGCAGAATACTGGTGGTGAGGCAGGAAGCCAAGTGAGGGTCTTATGTTGTGAAGGGTGGGTGGACAGGGTGCCAGGTATGGTTTTCATGTTGTGGGCTGGGGGGCAGGAAGCTAGGCATGGATCTTGTGCCTTGCCAGTTCATGTTTGGCTCTAAGAGAAAATCCAGGCCCCATGGTTCAGCAATGGCTCGGCTGTACCAATACATTCTGTAGCTTCACCAAGTCTTTAAATTGTTCTAAAACTAAAGATGGGATGGGAGAAGATGTAGCCTGCTGTTAAGTTGCAAACTGGAGCACAAGGACACCTGGACTCACATCCCATCTTTCCCATTTCAAACAAATTGGATTGGCTAAATAATGTAACTATGTTAGGTATATGGGAGAGTTTCCTCAGGACCCGGTGTCTAAGAAAACACAAGTATAACTGAAAGATATGTGGCATAAAAGGAAAATTATTTCAATAATATCTGCTATATATACCTGATAATGTGTGGGATGACACATTCTCAAGTATATTTGCAGAGCCGCCAGTCGTCACACCTGTAAAGGAGTCGGTGCGAAGTCGGTGCTGAGTCTCGAGAGTCTGCTGTGTGCTGTGAGCAGACCCTGTCCTCTTTCTACCTCCATCATCATTTTAGAACTTTGTCCATAAAGACCTCAGCAACCCGCGGAGTGGCGCGGAGTCGTTGCTGAGTCTCGAGAGTCTGCTGTGTGCTGTGAGCAGACCCTGTCCTCTTTCTATCTCCATCATCATTTTGGAACTTTGTCCATAAAGACCTCAGCAACCCGCGGTGTGGTGCGGAGTCGGTGCTGAGTCTTGAGAGTCTGCTGTGTGCTGTGAGCAGACCCTGTCCTCTTTCTACCTCCATCATCATTTTGGAACTTTGTCCATAAAGACCGCAGCAACCCGCGGAGCGGCGCGGATTCGGTGCTGTGTCTCGAGAGTCTGCTGTGTGCTGTGAGTAGACCCTGTCCTCTTTCTACCTCCATCATCATTTTGGAACTTTGTCCATAAAGACCTCAGCAACCCGCGGAGCGGCGCACAGTAGGTGTTGAGTCTCGAGAGTCTCTGGAGGCTTGTGAGGCTCTTGAGACTCTATTTAATATCAACATGTCCAAGAACAAGCGGCAAGAATGCAGAATTCGACAGCCGCTCACACGTTTACAACTGCAACTGCATCGTGAGTGTGAGGAAAGCCGTGTTCAGAACATTCCACAGGTAAATTAAGCTAATAGTGAACGCATTAATCTACAATTAAGACCTGAATGCTTTACTAGTGTTTCAAATCTCGTCATTGACAATTACATGATTAATCAAAGCCAATCTGCACAGAAACCAATTGTCACTAATGTGTGTGTGCGAAGCTAAATCGCAAGGAGCAAATGCATAGCTCACGCCCCACAAACTACAATTCTCAGGATGCTGAGCGACAAGAACGCAACCAGCAGTACAAATGTGAGAGTGCGTGTGGTGAACGTGTGAACAAAAATGAGACAAGCTGGATACGTGAGCAAATGAGTGAGCTTGAAGTCGTACTAAACACCACCACTGACGTAATGTCCTTAGCCAGTGCCATTATGAATGACATTAGGGATCAAAGAGACCCTAACTCACAAACTCCTCCCCCATTATGCTTACTTGTGTGGGTGAATCTATCCAATCTCTAAAATGTCTGACGTGCGGAAGCACAATTCTCTAAAAAGCTGAATGCAGCACCTAGCATCGGAAAACACAGGCACATGGATTGAAAGTGACAACTTCTCTTTAAAATGTGGCTCACCACAAGGATATTTCCACAATAAAAGCGCTGTGAAGCCTAGCAACACGGAGTGGCAAAATAATGGTGCCGCGACTTTAATGAATGAACAACAGGAATCATTGTCTGAATACTGGGAACACGCTGATGAAACAAGCAGTGTATTTGTTGTAAATGAAGAAAAATTAAACCTGCTCCGTGGTGACAACACGGACATTTTAGAATGAGAAAAATATTCAGACACAAGTAATGAGAGTGCATGCAGAGATCCTATTCCAAAGAAAGGCGGGACTCTATTGCAGTAGTAAATAAACTTCCAAAAAACCTAACAAAAATTAATGGCAAACTGAATCTCAAAGCATTGATAAATGAATCTCTTACTCTTAGCAATGATGAAAGCAAAAGGACTGTTAATGAGTTGAAAATGATCTCTTTATCTCATAGTACTACTGTGGAGATTATCAGCCCGAGATCCAAAGGGCTGCCTGGAGCGCAAAAGCGCCGTCGACTGAACTCAAGCCTCTCGTCGGAGCTGTTGTGCTCCCAAAAAAGGAACTTTGAATTAACCCAGTCCACAAAACCTATGGAATCTCTGAGTAACAACATTGTAATCATTCCTCAACCTCATTTCGACAATGACACACCAGAACAGCCTGAAGGATCCGTGTCTACATCTTCTTCATCTGATGAATCTTCACTTTACTCTTCTATAATGGATCGCCAATACCCTAAAATAAGATGACATCAAAATAGAGCAAAGTGCAACCAGAATTGCAAAAAGAACTACTCTCAAACTTTCATCAAAGAGGCTCTAAACGAACTTAGGCCTTATATAATGTCGTCATTGTCTATTGCGATGGCGCCCATGATGAAATTATATGAGCAATTAAATGACAACATAAAAGATCTATCAACACTATCCGATCTGATGAACACAAAATTAGTAAATGGTGAATCCAATGACAGCTCTGCAAAACCCAAAATATGGGATAGTATAAACAGAATAGATGGAGCTATGAAAAATCTTGCGGATCAAAAAAGAAACAATAAAACAATAGTGAAGAAAAAAGATTGCTGGCAGAGGTGGCCAAAGAAGCACTGGGGCTACTCAAACACAATCAAAGTACACAGCACGCAAGAAACACAGAGACTATTGCAAACCAACACCCTGTGAATCCTGATGTGAACACAAACGTTGCAACTATGACAAGTATCTTGCACACGATTGAAAACAACTTGACTGAGAAAGAAAGTGTGATCATAATAACTGATGCAGCAACATCTGAAAAGGAAATAATCAATTTGGAAAGCATCATGGTTACTCAAGAAACACATGCTGCTCCTCTTTCCACTAAAAATGCCCCTGCAAAAGCAGTACAAAAAAACAGAACTAGAAATTAAGAGAAAGACTTGACTTCCCCAAAACCATCAACGTCTGCAAATGGCGAAGGTTTAATTGGTAATCCAGACCTTAATAACCAACAAACAGTCGAAGATAAAGACAAAACATTCTCAATCTTTCAAAAAAATCATGTCACAGGAAACAAGTTAACACAAGAAAATTTTTTTTATCAAAAATGTACAAGGAAGAAAAACAATTTAGGTTATCGAACATTTCTTAGAAATCTAAAAGCAGTAAATGTATTTGTCAAATTGAAAAGTTTGTGTGAAAAGACTAAACAAGACAAACAAACAACAAAGCAGCTTGTTGCAGTACAAACTCTGGTGGATCAAAAACAAATGGACATTTCTAACAATCTACTAAGTATGTCCACATATGAAGATGAAATTGGCTCAGATGATGTGGAACTGTCATCTGGTATTGTAAAATCTAACAATGATACAAATCCAGAGACCATTACAAATAACGAAAGCAACATTCTCTTGCAAGAGAGAAGGTGTGAACAAATATTACCACTGGAGATTCATAGCTTGCCAAATCCAACAGTAGTAGAGGTAAAGTTCTTGACCATGGACGAGAAAAGAAAACGACTGGCAATAATAAATAAAGAAAAACCTCATCAGCTGACAAATGTACTTTGAGACTGGGTGGAAAAGAACAACATCTTGTACTGCCAGTATCGAATAAAATTAAACACAATTCCAACCCACCGAATGTCAAACAACCAAATCTAAACATACACAGTCTCTCAAATAAGAGCACCAAAGCTGCAGAAAACAGAGGGTGTATAAAGCTGTTGCAAAACAAACCCCCAAACGACAGCAACAAATGGAAAAATACCGACTGATATTGGAAAGAATTCTGACAGCCAAAGATGACCTGATTCTTAATTGAAACAACGTTTTATGTTTATTCCATCATGTATCTGGTCGGAGATCCATCAAATCCAGGGATATCCAAACTGTCGAATTCATAGACGAGCGCTATAATGATCGAGCATGTCTTCATATTGATTCCAGGCTAATATGTGACTTACTTATAAAAGCTGTCCCTTTTCTTCTATCATTGGGATTCGACTTTCACGAAGATGCAGTTGAATGTAGTGAAAAAATGACAGTGAAATATGATACTTCACCCAATCAAAGAATTGTACTGAGAGGTGCGGAGCTAAATACCAAACAATTATACCCTGAATTACATAAAACTGTATTCGAGAACAAAAATGACATAGGATGCTCGCAACCTTTTACGAGTGAATTTGACAATACCAGAAATAAAGCGATTCCGGGTGACCAAATCAAGATAACATTTAAGTGCAAAAATAACCCCAATGAGCAAAAGGAGAATCAACTGAACACAACCAGCTCAATTAAACCGGCAACTCAGTGGAACTGGTTAGCTGGCGTTCTGGGAGGACATAGAAGCTAGTGCCAAAAAAAGTAAGAAAACTGTGAACTTAACGTTCTATCCTGGAATACCAGAGGATTTAATCATCTATTCAGAGATTGATACAAATGGACTGAAGACCTAACCATCATATGCCTGCACCAAACGTGGATGGCCAATTGTCCTATTTCAGATGATTTTGAGATATCAATTAACCCTGCCATAATGAGAAAAAAAGGATGTCCCTCTGCAGGGTTGGTCACGATGATCAGAAAGAGCTCAGGGTGGAAAATATTTCATCAATTAATCACTCTGCTTTTCATACAGCATACGACTATAAAATCTACATGTAGCAAAAACAATAAGGAAAACCAACTTGATTTAATTAATGTATACTGGCACCATGCCCTGGCAGGCCCAACCAAATTCATAAGGTTAGTTGGTGATATAATTGATGACATAAACAGTGAGCAAGAAGTACCAAACATCATTCTTTGTGGGGATCTAAACTTGGAATGTCTAAAAACAAATGATGATTGGAACAGCACAAAGATTGACTCCCGAGATCTGGCATTTAGATGGTTCACTGCAATGGACTCAACAAGTATCAACAAATAGTGGCCCCACAGGGTGTAAAAAATACAGGTGATGTAGTATACCTATTACTGATACTCACCTCACTTTTTCTAACCTCAAAAAGCAAACAACTAGTGTACAACACTGTAGCATACAAGAAAAATGCCACAGACTAGTAAACAGGTCTAGCATAAGGTTCCCTTGCAGGATCACTCTCAATTGGGCATATTACTTTCTAGTTCCAAAGAGTGTCCTAATTGACTTTGGCTCTTTGTATTTTACCTCTGCTTAGCATGTGGTCATGTCATAGCTGTTTTCAGAGGGTCATTGCTAGGAATTTAACGCTTAAATATTGACCAAAGACTTGGCTATAATTCTCATTATTTTAATAGAAAACATAAAACAACTTTCGGTGCAAGAGCCTCAGTGACATTTTACACAAAAATATAATTTTTCGATCAAAATGACAGCATTTGAAATAATCATGCACCATGGAGAGCAATAAAAGTTAAGTACAAGTGAAACAAAAAGAACATACAAACATTTTTTGCAAAAAAAACCAATAAAAAATGTTTTCATTTGGACAAGAACTATAAATAACACAGAAAATAAATTCTATTCCTATGACAGAGGGATATTATAACATTACTTAGTTTTCACCCTATTTTGGTTTGACAATGCTTCGTTTTCACCCTATTTTGGTTCTGGAAATCCACATATGTGTTTGCCAAGGAATCCCAGACAAAGGAAAACAGGAGCCAATTTTTGTTCCTTGTGGGGTTTTTTTGGGAGTAGATGACTGGTTTCAACTTGACTTGTGTATTCACATTGGACTACTGTTTCTTACAGTACTGCTCAGGTCACTGCAATGGACGACAGAAACCTAACAATCTTAAATGGCAACACTAAGGGTGACATCCCTGCTCTTCGACTATAGATTTCTTCTATGTGTCAAACCCTCTAACACAACAAGTTAAGTCGCTCGAAATCACAATGATGCAGACAAGTGATCATAGCCAACTAAAATTGTCTCTCACATATGATGAGAACGTAAAGGACGATTGCTGGAATCAGAGTGTCTCGGCCGAACCAAACAGGACCCGCTTGAAGATTAATGCCAATGCGGTAAAAGCTTTGGTTAATGCATATATTAGACACGCAAGCAACTATCAACCATGTGAGGTGGAGTACTCTCACCTATTGCAGAAGTACATATATCAGAACAACGGTCTAAAAAATGTAGCTTTTAAATCGAAGCACCAATACGACAACAAACTCGTAAAGAGAAGGCAGCAACTGCGCAAGGAGCTGAGAATACTTGAAGCCTCTGTTAGCAAGGAACAACAAATTGCGCGGAAAAAATGCAAACAAAAATATAAAAACTGGCTAAGTTCCCACAAAACATTGCTCCAACAAAGTGATGCAGAAGCAATGATGCGTAGCTTGACAAACAACAACTCGCAAGATTTTTGGAAACTAATAAATCAGAGCAGTTGCAACCAACATGCCATTCAAACCAACATGGTAACTGAAGCACAGTGGGTACTGCACTTTACAAAAGTGTATGAGAAAAAGAATCCACAACTGATCCTGACTTTCCAGAACTTTCATATTGGAATATTCAGTTCGATGAAGACGGTATCCTTCAAAGCATCATGCGATGTAGTTCATCACGAGCACCGGGTCCGGATGGCTTGACAAATTACATCTTGAAACAGAATCCTAAAGAGTGGGCATCCTTATGTTTCAACCTCTTCACAACCATAGCTCGCAGAGAAATTACACCTGTCTCCTGGAAGAGTGCGATCGTTGTCCCGATATTCAAAAAAGGAAGTCGGGTGGACCCAAAGAACTACAGACCGATCGCCCTCTTGGATGTGCTGGGTAAGATATTTGCGATGCAATTTCAGAAACAACTGTACAACTGGATAAAAATTAGTGGACACATAGATCCTCGCCAGACTGGCTTTGTGAAAGGAGTAGGATGTGGTTTAAATCTGCTCACTCTCAATGTTCTAAAAATGGAAGCCATTAGAACGTAACAGAATATATATCTTGTGTTAATAGATCTATCACAAGCTTTTGATAGTATTGATAGAGAGCTTCTGTGGCAAAAGCTAATTGCATGGAAATGTCCAGAAAGCTTAAATATGGCAATAAAAGAGTTGCACACCGACACCCACATAAGAGTGAGATTGACACAAAAGGGGCTGTTATCAAAACCTATATATACTGCCCGAGGAGTGAAACAAGGCTGCTCGTTGGAGTCTGTAATCTTCAATTTATTTATCTCTGATATTGGTGAGGCGCACATTGGAGCCAAAGTCTTTCCTCCTAAGATCAATGGTAAAGAAATAAATTGGTTACTCTACGCAGACGACCTTGTCCTGTTAGACTTAACAACGATTGGACTACAGCGTAAGTTAAGCATCTTGCAACAGTACATTCGATAAAATGGTCTATGTGTAAATACAAACAAATCAGAAATACTGATTCTGCAAAATCTACAGAAGACCAAAAATACATCAGCGCTGGAAAATTGGAACAGATTCCATCAAAATAGTAAAACAAACTATATACCTAGGAATGTGCATCAGTTCTAGTATTAATGATACCCCATGGGTTCATAAAACAAAGGACAAATGTAAACAGCTCACAATCCAAGCTTTCCTTATAAATAAAAAGTATAGGAAATTTTCCATAACCCCAGTGTTGAACTGGTGCTGAGGCTGCATTTGGCAGTAAGGCCGAGTTCTGGTCTTCATTAGAACATGAGTGTTGTGGCTGCCTAAAGGAGTACCAACTGCATGCATATGATATGAACTAGGACTAACATCCATTAATGCAAGAATATCATGGAATACCCTAAATGAATATAGTAAAATGAAGATGCAGCATGTGGTGCCCCAATACTCTATACTACACTACCTAGATACTGGAAACCGTTCTCACCATATGGACTAAACGCTGCAATAAAATCTTAACCGGCATAAGTACAGATTTCCTGACATTAGAAACTAATCCGAACAAAGTCAAAACTATGTTGTGGACTCAAGACTGGATTGACACTATCGATATCCGCAGCCAACATTGAGCTATGACTACTGCTCCAGTGGAAGCAAAAAGATACAAAATTGTTGAACATTATCTTGAAAAATGTCCTGGGAAAGCTTGTAGACTGCTCTTTTTAAAATTCCGACTAAACCAACTACCAACAAGGGACAAGCTAAACTTCTGGTCCAAAGAAAAGTCTGTAGTATCATCATGCCGCTTGTGCGAAAAGACAAATGAAACCCTAAAGCATTTAACTTTAGAATGCTCGGGTTCGACTCAAGAAATAAATCAGCACTTTGCCAAATATGTAGCCGTGAGACCATCATTAGGCCTAGAAGACTGGTGGAGAAATGTATACAGTGAATATGATCGACAATTAACAATTTAATCGACGTTCTCCTTAGAAAAGATAGTACAAAAACTAAGAAACATTCCATGAAAAACTCAATGGGGAAATTAAAATCTGATTAGTCCTCTATTAAATTATCAATGATGGTCTCTGGCCTAATGGTAAGTCTGTTCTTTTAAATGCTTGTATCTCTTTTTAAAGGTTTATAACAAACCAATTAAAAAAAATAAAAAATAAAGATGAAACAAAGGAACACGATTGATATTTAATGGTGTATATAGAAGAAAGGTGATGGGCAGTGTACTTATTGTATTTACCATGAAACCTTAACACAGCGTTCTTCTTCAAACTTCTTTAGACAGGCCTCTTGATTTATAATGGTCCCCTTTGTCCTGGTCATGATAGTTATGTGAGGGTAGGGACATGGCTACGTGGGGTGCCATTTGGACACCAGTCCCCACTATCATGCTTACCTCTCAAATCTTCAGAAGGAAACGTGTAGTTTTATAGGCAGGTGATCCCATTAAAGTGAATGTCGTTCAACGGGTACAAACATGTCTAAGTGTTATGACCAGATCATGTTGTCGGCCTCAAATCAGTTCACAAATAATGCCCAGGTGTTCAGAGGAATGCCCCATGATACGTTAAGATGAGTCTATGACCCACAGAAAACATTGCTACATTCATGTCCCCAAATGAAATGCTGATTGTACTCAATAATCCCAACACTAGATTACTAGCTAAATTTCCCCTCTTCACTTTCCTTTCAACGCTCCCTCGCCTCCGATCTCCCTGTTTCCACTCTCTTCCCCATCCTCTCATGTCTCCTCTCTCAACTCACTCACAATCCCATTTACTTTCGCCTTGCCCCTTTGTATTCTCTCTTTTCCTGTGGTTGTCTCCTTTCTCCTCCTATTCTGCCCCCACTCTCTCTCGATCTGCATTACTGCCCCATTCTTTCCTCCACGCTTCAAATCCCATTCTTCTTTCCTTTCTCCTACCCATTCAATCTGACATCTGTCTCTCCAATTCTGAATTAGCATGTGTTCCTTCCATGTATGTTTACTTTCTGTCCCTCTTCTTGCAGATTGTGTCCCTCCACGCTGCGTGTTGTGTCTAGTCCCTCTCATTCATACTGTTTCTACTCTCACCTTTCAATTCTTGCTGATCATCCATGCATTCGGTCTCTCGTCTGTCTCTCCTTTTTCTTCCATTTACCATCTAGCTCGCTTTCTAGTAATTTTCTCTTGTCTCTCACAATCCTATAATGTCACCATTTGTGTAGCTGTTCTTCTATTTATCCTGCCTCCCTCCAACTCTCTCTCTTCTCTCCACCCTGTCTCACTTCTTCTCTTGCCTTGTCCCCTCTCTTTTGTTGCGGTTCTGTCTCTCCTTTATATCACGCCTCCCTCACCCTTTCAACATCGTCTTATCTAAATCCCTCCCATTTCGTCTCTCTTTCCATTCAATCAGGTTACTTTTCTCTTCTTTGCCGTCCCTCCCATCAACTCTTTTGCTCTACTGTCTGCCTCCTGATATCTATCTCTTTATTTTCTTTCTACTCCTTTCTTCCCATCTGTCGTCTCTTTATATCCTTTTCACTCTTTTCTTTCCACCCCACCTTCTTATTTCTCCAATTGGCCTCTTATATACCCCTCACTGTATGTCTCTCCTCTGAAAGAAATCCATTTACATGCCCTGTCTCACACTCCCATTCTGTCTCTCCTCTCCTTTCATTTAATTTCTCCTATAGCCCCTTGTCAGGGCTCTGTTCTCTCTCCTTTCTATTGTATTGCCATTCTGTCTCTCCTCTTTGCGCCCTCATATTCTGTCTCCTCACATCATAGTCATCTCCCATACCCATGCTGCTTCCTCTTATCTGCCTCTTTCCCTCTTCTTCTGTACTCCATTCCGTTAAATTATTAGCCTGTTGTAGGTCAATGTAATTTTATTCACCCACGTTTCATGTCCAACAAATTGCAGGGGATGGCGGCAGGAGGGGTCCGCTCTGCTGTTCACATCCCTCAGTATCTGCAGCCTGCCCCCACCCTCCCTAGTAGAAGACAGTTTTAAAACTGTTATTTATTATATCAAAATCCCTAAGAATAGATGTTCAAATCTGAAAATGTGCATGCATAAGATTGAAATTATTTTGAAGTCTTTACATCTGTGACAACAACTGTTAGGAGCTCCAGCAAACCTTATACGTAGATAAGCCACTATCCAGGATTGCACATCATGTCATTGAAGAGCGACATTCTGCAGGATGGGACACTGACTATTTCTTCTTTCATTCACAATACCTTTGGGTCTGGTGCGCAATATAAATAAACAAACAAATAAACAAACTGTCTGCTGTCTGACCAGGGATGCCATTTAGTGGTCGCCAGGGGTTGCAACTGCGACCTCTGAGGTCTCCCTTGCGACCTCAACAAAAAAACAAATGTATTTATTTATTTTATTTTATTTTTGTAATGCAAGCTCCTGGGCTGTGGCCAGCACCAGGTGGCTCTTTACTTCTTGACTGGCTGGCTTTCTTGTTAAGGCCTCTTGAAAAAAATAAGAAAAATAAGAAAAGGAGTGCCACAAGTCTAAAACTTTCAGCACTGACCCTAAATATGAAAGAATAGGAATACCAAATAATGTGTCTTTCTGGAATTCTATACAATAATTGCTAGACTCCTTAAAGGTTTATTTCAGGCACACTACAGGGGGTGAGTCACTGATTTAGTCTATTCTTAAGCACCTCAACTCAGCCTTTCATCCTTCTGAGGTCGATAAATGAGTAACAACAATGGTTGGATGATATTGGGTGTATATTTTGTATAAAGCGCTTAAGCGGAAGTGCTATATAATAACACATCATTATCCTTTGGTCATGGACGTCTTCTTGCATTTACAGTAATTTGGTAATATGGGCCTATACACACTGATCTTAACGATATATACGGCGATCCATTCTTGTATGAAATGTACATCACATTATAGTGATATTATCACCATATTTTTCGTAGTGTAAAATGCTATGTGATGCCACTTCCTGTCTTGTCAATGGGTGAAAGGTCGTGTTCCATCGCTTCCCGCGATATCACTTTGGGGTGGGGTCAAATGGCATCACTTCCTGTGATGTCATCAGGGGTCAAGGGTCGTGTGATGTCACTTCCGCTAGCCCTGGCATTTTGGTGAAATGACGTCCCCGTGTCTGACTGCTGTGGTCTACCAAGATGTGTGCAGAATGGCAGAAAGAAGCAGGTTAAGTTCATACTGAGGTGTTTGTGACTGATCAACCTTGATCTCCCCCAAACTATATGCTCTTCTTTGCAAGGTAAAGATGCAGGAAAAAACTGGGTCCTGGGGAGGAACACATAAACTGCAGAATAGTGAAAGGGACCAGCCAATGAATCATGGAGATTTGTGCAGGATTGAAAAGCACCCCTGTACTAAAAGGGAACAGTGGAGATAAGAGGTCCAACATTGCACAGATACCATCACAACCTATGAGAAACAAAAACGGCTTCGAGGTGAGAAAGGGTTGAAAGAAGAGAAATTAAATGTTACAAGGTGCTTGTAGAAGGGGGAAGTAACACGAGAAATGCAACATGGGCATAGATTAAATAGTGGAGTGCGAGGCATACCAAGAGAGAACATGAGAGAGTGAAACAGAGTTAAAAGAGAGTAAGAGTGAGACTGATTGGTAGAAATATGCAGACAGAGAGACGGAGCGCAGGAGAGAATGAGAGTGAGAGATTAGTAATAACACTCTAGGATAGGAAGAATATAGAGCAGGAGGGTGACTTATGAAAGAGTAATGGAGATCGAACTGAGTTCACATTATCTAACATTTTTCCCACTGCTAATAGAGCAAATGCTTAGATAACACAGAATAGAGCAAACTGGTTTTGTCTGAATCCATAGAATCTACACATGTTTGCATTATTGAAAAAGCAAATCTGACAGTTTGCTTGCGCATTTGCAGCAAAAGATAAAACAAAGTGTGTTTACTGCGTTTCATCACATATGAAGCAGCAAACCTAGAAAATAAAGCAATCTGGATAATTTGTGCCCTAGGGAAGACATGTCTAGATAATATGGGTTGGGGCTACACATGTGTAATCCATTCTATATTATCTATGCAGATAAAATGGTGCTAACTTGATTTGTTGCATTTTCTTGCACAAGGGAAACGTTATCATTATCGAACTAGTGATGTCTGCAGTACGAGCTGAGGACCATCAAAGATTATAAGTAGGTATGAGGGAGTGCAAGAGATATGAAGCATATACTGCAAACTGCCTACAAGAGAGAACGGAAACACAAAAAGGCAGGTCCTGTACGTACAATTGACACAATTAAAGGCAAAACACAATATATGAAATGTATTACAAAAACAAAATATATGCAATGAATTTCAAATGATACAAACATGGAAAATACATATATCTAATTAAACAAGAAAGAAAAATGTCATCCAAAAAAGTTCATGTTATACACAACCCTACCCAAACATAACCCATGTGTCAATCATTCTTAACTAACAACATACACCAAGTATAGAAAACAAAATGTTCACACACAAAACAAATATGTAATGGACAAAAATGACAGTATCTAATCCTGTGTGGTTTGGGCTTAAAAGCATAATGAAACCATAATTATACTAGCCCGTGGGGAAAGAACACATAGCCCATTGGGTCAAACCTATCAAAAAACTAGATTTACACTGCATAATAGTTAATAATCTACTGGCCAACTCGTGTTTCGGCTTTAGATGTCAGCATTCCCATAAACACTTCCTTCATCAGGGCCATACACAACAATTCTTCAGGTAAGGAGATTTCTGTCGAAAATAGCCAAGGGTGAGACAGACAATATAACATTTAAAAAATCACATTTGTGATAGTGCATGCATCTCAGTGCCAACTCGCCAGTGTTTGCAACTGTTTGCTGTAATGGGAACCCTGTGCCATTTGAAAACCAAACAAAGGAACAAGGGGACCAGTCTGTATGCCACTCTCAAGTCTGTGGCTCGGCCATGCTAGCGCCATGTTGCACTCCCCACCTTCAACGGGCCAGATACAACCTCCCATGGAATATAAAGAAGTATATCCACATCTATTTTTACCAAATGAAGGCAAACATATTCATAGGATCCCACTGTCAACTAGGAAGGACCGCAACTTGCAAAGTAAACACACATGCTACTCAACCCAACGTGACTGACGAGAATGAACCAGCGGGCATGAATCAAGTGCCTTGCCCTGCTTAAAGCATGGGGTGCTTACCTAGATAGTCTAAAGTCATAATGCTCATTCATGTTGAGCAGTCAGCTGTTGTTCTGAATCCATGCCCAAAAGTGAAGGAAAACGGGACACATTGCCCACATGTAAACCAAGGTGTCGTAAGTGTGTCAAGCTTGAAAAAACATCCGAGACAGCAAATAAACCCCCTCTATCTCAGACCTGACTATGGCACGTTGAGCAAGAAACCTGTACATCAACACCATGTAGTGCGCATTGCCTAGCGATGAAGTGAAAGACCCTATTAAAGATTTCCATCCTCTACAGGTCCTTCATCCATGCAGAGTAAAGTCACTCACAAGTGCTCAATTCGAATTAGCTTGGGATACAGGCTATTTGTGGAAGATGTGACCCTGTCGTGTATTGAAATACATACACGTACAAGGTGGTGAAGGCTCCTTATAAAGTGAGCGGCTTTTGTGACGAAAAATAGCCGCCATCTTAGAAAGGTGTGTCTCTCCATGCAAAGTCATCTTGCAAGGTGCTGCAGAAGACCTATCGAGAAGGGGAAATTAAACCAAATGGTCAGACAATGAAGATTTGCTTTAAAGGCAGGGATACGCCTGCTGGTGCTATTAAAACCACCAAAGGCAAAAGTTGGAAAGTCATGTAATAACAAGCAGTGTGTGGGGCTCATTCTACTGAAGATATTGTGTTCAGTGGAATGCTGATGCAGGCTACTAGAAACTCGAATTCAGGCCACATGCATAGAGGAGGGAGCAGTCCACTTTCAAAAGCACTTAAGGGGTAGAAAAAGAACACAGGAAGCTAGGTCAATAGAGTGGCTCACTACAGGTCTTCATTCAGGCCACATTCATGATTCCTGAGTCAATGAATCCACGTCTGTTCGAGTTGTAGAAGGCGAGATGCAATAGGAAAACCCTCTAGAACAGGCTTTAACTGATCTAGGACAAACCATCTGAACTCATCTGGACCATGATTTTACTCTGCAAAATGCAGTACAATCGGGGAGGATAGAACATTAGTCCTGATTCTGCTGCTGTGTTCGTAGATCCTTGCTGACACTTTCCTGGTAGTCATTCCAATGTATTAGGAGATTACAGTCGCACTTACTGGCATAGATAATATTTGTGAAATTGCAGTTTGAAAAGGTGTTCAAGAATGAACCATGTGCAAAATTTTTGATAGAAGTGGTAAGGACACAAATGCTACAATCACCACAAATCACAAATGTAATGACCCACTAGCAGAACTACTTGAGAAACCCAAGCTGCTTTGATGGTATTTTGAGAATATCTGTCCTGTGTGTGGGGCAGAACTTGCGGTGAACCAGTTTGTGAACTATGAGAGGGCAGAGCAGCTGCAAGAGAGGAGACCTCAGAAAGGCAGATTCAAAATGGTAGAGTGTAATAGGTTATGCTAAAAAATGCATCTTAATGGAACAGCAGTGAAGTAGATGAAGAGGTGAGTTAACTGTGTGAATAGAAACTGCAAATTGACTTATTTCATCCATAAAAATAAAACATATTTGGGTTGTAATCCTCACAAACACACACCCAATATTTTCAAACTTCTGCTGACTAAGTAGATTTCTTGTGAGGTTCATGCACATTTCAGATGGTGCCGCCTCAGCCGTTCACACATCTGACTGCGATAAAACGGGTAAATCATATGAGCTGGATTCTCCAAAAAACAGCCATCTAAAATTTTTGCAGAGGATGCACTTTTTTAGATGCTTGATTTTTGGAAATTCACAGGACACCTTATCCACAAAGGAGAACTGCACATTTTAAGGTTTCTGAGCTGCATGTATTGCAAGAAACCTTTGCATACATTACTGTTGTGATACATCTTATATAGGATGCTATTGAGAAAACAAAGAAAACAATCTATCCCTGTTTGAGGGATAGAAATGCAGGTGGGACAGCAGGAGTTCATACAGATGCTGTACCATTTAAAATGAAAGGTACGCAATTGACCCTGTCATGCAGCACAACGTATTCCTCTGCACCTGTATCAAAGAGGCATTTTACAAACATGGTGATGGAGAAAGGACCTGTTTTTTACATTAACAAGCTGATGATTTGACACCACACCCCAATATAATATGTTTTGCACGTAACTACAATTCAGCTTGGGTGTAGACATTTATCTTTGAATGTTGCTTTTTTTGAGTTGTGATCCATATGCCAAACAACTAGACAATACAATTACCTATTTATGTTTTATAATTTATGTGTGTTTGTCTTTCATCCAAGAAGAGTCAAGAAACCATAGGATCTACAGTGAGTACTACGTTGATTAGGTAATCCTCCTTTTTGATTAGGAAAGGAAGAGACTGTGTAGCTCTGCTTGAAACATGACTGAAGTGGGCGCAAAAAGTAAACACTGCCACTGTCAGTCTCCTCATGAGAGATTAATGCTCTTCAGATACAAACATCTGATTGAGTGTTGTTCTGAACTAGCCAGTACTTTTAAGTGCAGGGTGAAACCGTGTGAAAGCTTGAACATGCCGACTGCACAACAATCAGGTCAGAAAGACAATTAGGCTTATCAAAAAGGCAATTAGGCTTATCCAGGAGGGCTATGAAGCCGTGCACAGTATCTCAAGTGGCACTAATAACTTGTGTGTATCTTTCATTTTTTAATTATGTTTTAATTTCATGTTTTATTGGTTAAACACTAACCTTTTACATCATAATTGACAAGATTAAAATAACAAAAAAGTAAATGAACAGAAAGCAAATAAAATAAACCCACGTCTTCTCCTTACAATAATCAACAAGGCAGAGGAAAATGATTAAGAAAGTCAAACATGAGTTTCAATGTCAATATTCAGAGCTTTAACAAAAGTTGTTACCGCAACTACCACTGCAGGAGTTGAACAAGACAGACAATACTTACACATAGGGCCTCATTACACGGATGGCGGTGGACCAAGGTGCTATTAGCACCTTGGTCCATGCCGGTAAAATACCGGCACCGCCTTGGTGGAAAGGGGAATTACCACCCTATTCCAAGGTTGGCGGGGCGGTAATTCCCCTTTCCCCCATTGCCCTTCCCCATTCCCATTTTTGCCCCATAGGGCTCTATGGGAATGGGGAAGGCGCTAATTACGGTGCTGCAAATTGCGGTACCGTAATTAGCTCCCTGGTCCCTTTGCGGGTTGGTTTTTAATGCCTGCTAAAAGCAGGCATTAAATTCTCCAACCCGCAAAGGGACCTCGTAGTAAGGCGGTAAGGGTTTACCGGTACCGGTAAAATACCGGTACCGGTAAACCCTTACCGCCTACCGTGTAAAGAGGCCCATAGACTCATTGACACTGTTATAAAATATATGACCATAATGTCTAAAGGTGTTCAATCTCACTCCCTGCACAGCAGTACAATGGACTGCCAGATGTTTTGTTGTTTCACGTTGCTCAATAAGTTGATGGAAACTACAAAAGGCCTTATCTTCCTTTTCTTCTAGATGGCATAATAAAAACTCTTTTGCATGGATTTGATTGCAACAAAACCTCAACAATAGCTTGTGAGTACTCTTATCTGCTTAGATGGACAAAAAAGGTGCCAATTTGCCCCGCTTTTTGTGATCCCCCCTCAGGTGACCCATTGAGGCATACTGAGGAAAATCGTCTGTGGTATGGGCCAAATCCAGATTGTGTAGGACTTGTTTTACCTTACACGGCTTCCCAATCAGATCAACAGTATCACAATCACACTTGGCAATTAAGGCAACACATAACACCTCAAGTTCTTGCAACACTGTCAAGCCCTTTTCCTGACAGATTTCACCAAGATCCTCAAACAATGATCTTTCCGTTGGTACAATGATCTTTCTATATAATGACAGGTATCTCCAATAAGCCTTAGATTTTAGGGAAGTCAGACCCAGCTTGTAACATATTTCTGAGTGTGGAATTGAGCAAGGGGGTCGTAAAACTCTCCTACAAATAAGGTCCTCAAAGAATGATAGATGGTCAATAATTGAGAGATCATACATTTCAATTCCATATAGAATCCTGGCACAATGTTGCCTTCATAGTAAAGAATAGAAGGCAAAAGAAAAAAACGTGCCGTATCTAGAATTGACTTGACACAATTGATTAGATAATGCAATTGCGTGTGTACGAAACGAGCACCTCAGAGCTGTTTTGTTATTCTTTGAAGTAATTAAGAAGCCCACATAGATAAGGGAATCAATTGTCTCCACTTGCTCTGCCTGAACCCGCCACCTAAAAGACACTTTTTTCTTACAATAGGAAGATTGCATCACCTTAGTCTTGGTGGCGTTAATTGACAAGGAATGAGCATTGCACTGCAGACCTATGGATGTACTTTCAAAAATGTAAACTGTGTCTGCATAGGCTAGCCACAAAGGTCCTAACTTGTGTAGTCTGGGAGTTACAAAGGTGTTAGGCTGTAGGTATTCTCAAATATCTGCCATAAATAGGTTAAATAGGCATGGGGACAAAAAGCACCCCTTGCCTAACCACATCCTGGAGGAAATTAGGCGAGACAGTGATCCATGCTGATTTAAACCAACTTGTATAGTGGAGTGATTGTAAAGGCCTACTATAAGCCTCAATAGTCTTACAGGAATACCCCATCCACGTAAATCATACCAGAGGAGACCTGTATCAACAGCTTCAAAAGCTGCTAGGATGTCAATGGAGGCAACATAAACGGGATTACTACCCTTCCACCAAGCAAGATGTTGTATGCATTTCACCATTAAGCCATTGCGTGATGTACCCAGGTTTTTTTCTGAAGCTTATATGCCACTTCAAAATTATACCTAATCCACTGGCCCAGAATTCTAAATGCTGAAGCAGAATGCTAGCAAACACGTTGCTGACAGCATCCAAGATTTCAATGGGCCTGTAGTTGCATGGATCTGATCTAGAACCCCTCTTATAGATGGGAACCACATGTGCCCACGACCATGAAGGAGGAAATTGCTACAGACTTATCACATGAGTGAACGGAATTGTCAATATTCCCACTCAGGTTGTCGGATCTAACTTAAATAGGTAATTGGACAACCGGTTCGGACTTTGAGCATGAGAGGAACTAATCCTGTTAATTATTTCCAAGACAACCAAAGAATTAATATCAATGTTATCTGTGTCATTACAAAAAGACGGGTCCACCTGCATGTCGGAGGAGGACCTTTCCGGCAATGCATGCATGGATTTTAAATGACATACCCAGTGATCCTCTAAAACAGCATTCAACAACCTACCAGACTGAGGAGCATCAGTATCATTAATTAGTCTCCAGAAACCCTGAGTATTTTTATTACAGAGAGCTGTCAGCATAAAGTCAGCATTTAACTTATTCCTATGTGCACGGGATGCACACAACCCGTTTTAATAGGTTTGACGTAGTCTCCTTATCTGAGCTCTTCTCTCAAGAATTTTAAGGAATGTATTCATCTGGATCTTCCTAGTCAGCCTTCTCGGATCTCTTTTCCTAATGACTAATTCAATACTGTAGCTGTGACAATGTAATTCTCCTTATGAGAGATCTTAATGCTCTTCAGGCATACAAATCTGATTGAGTGTTGTTCTCCACCAGCCAGTACATTTGATTGCAGGGTGACACTGTGAGAAAGCTTCAACATGTCGACTGCACAACAATCAGGTCAAAAAGACAATTAAGCTTATCCAAAAAGGCCATTAGGCTTATCCAACAGGGCTAAAAAAAGGGGGTGGGCACTATCACAAGTGGCACCAATAACTTGTATTTATGTTTTATAAGCACCTTTATAAAAGTGGACTCCAAGCCAGCGATAATGGAATTGGAAATCTTTGTCTCTGTTAGATTTGCACAGACATAACCAAATTAAAAGAGACTATCTGGCTATAGATAGATGCAGTCTGTTTGCTTCTGGGAAAACATCTTTCTTAGATGGTTTCCAAAATTCATTCTGCAGCAAGTCTCAAAAGTGTTGTCCTACATTCTTTGTTTACCTATGTATGTTAGTTTATTGTTTTTTGTGGCTATATGTTTCATAGAATCCCACCCCCCCCCCAGCAAAGGCAGACATGAAAGGGAATTCAATTTTTCGTAGGATCACAGAACATTCAAATATGTAAATTTCAGGAGCAAGAGTTTTGACAACGCCTTAATACAGTTGTAGGGAAGGGTAAGTCAAAAGGACCCCCCTCCCACTACATGTCCCATCCTGGTTAAGACCCATGACTCGTCGGCAGTCCCCGGCCTCCCGGGCCCAGGCGGCAGGGCGGCTGCAGGCCAACACGTGGGGCTGCACCACCACGTTATGTGGCAGAGAATAGACGCCATCTTGTAATAAGCCATCCCCATCTTGCTAGAAACATGCATATCTAACCCAAGGCAGAAACACTGAATGCTGCAGAGTGACCTCCACTTGACCGCGGTCACAGAGGCTCACACTTCCCCCTCTTCCCACTGCATGGCAGATCCGCTGAAGACTCGTTCTCACGAGTCACCAGACGCGAGCGAACAAAAAAATAAAACACTGTAGCTGTTAACCTTCCGCAGAACATCATTGCCCCAGCTATGAACGAGAACACTAGGATGTAACTGAGATCAGCCTAAACCCTGCAGGCCCTGACCCCTGTACCAAGCACCCCAGCTATAGACGGCGTGACGCCTCGCACCCATACCAACCCCGAAAGCCCTTGCAACGTGTAGAAACAATTTATGTAATATGTGCCTTGTTAACTAACGTACGCTGCTAATGTAAAGGAGAATGGGTAAAGAGAAAATTGTGCAACCGATATTACATGTAATGAAGAGATATACAAAGACTGGATAGCTGATAACTGTGAACAATAACTTGTGTTGCTCTCTTTATACACTCTTTATACACAACTGCCTGACACTACCTCATGTTCGTATGTCAACTGTAGATGTGAAATGCTATGTAAAAAAGTATGATCCTCAGCTTGTATCCCATGTAAATACAAATACATATGAGTGCTTTTAGAAACCCCATGTGTTGTTAGTCGCCCCTCACCCATACGACAGTAAAACCGCCTCGTGCAAGATGCCACGCACGGAGCTGCAAGGCCATTTCCTCCTCCTCCTGCCCAGGCCCTCTCGAGATAGATGGTGTTCAAACAGCACAGCCCTGCCTTCTCTCCCAACCCTGCTGGACCCGTTTCAAGCATCCGCCACCCTCCCCCATGTCAGAGGCCGCCACAGCCTGACTCCGTGACTTACGAGCTACCTGGTCCTAAATCCCACCGCCTTTCAGGCACCAGTCACATGCCCCCCACGGGTCAGTAGTACCTCCATCGACCCCGAGTTAATGACCCTAGAAAGGGGGGCACCCACACGTGTACCAACAGATCATAATACCATCCCTCACCAAAATTGCCAAGGATGGTTAGTCAAGCACCCCCGCCCATCCCCCTGACTACACCCATGGGACCTGATTGTTTGAACCTAAGGTGCCTCCCAAACTGATGTATTAAGATACTCCAGATCGCATATCAATGTTCCTGGCCATGTATTGATCTAAGGTCAGCGCTTACAAGAGTTGCAACTCAACAGGACACATGAAGTGTGATGAATGGGTGGGAATGTGTGGCCAAAAGGGCAAATGTTAGTTTAGCTATCAATCGTTGTTACAAGGCATGTCCGGCCCAGCGCTACACCCCGATGAGCCCAGCTGACCTCCCACCCCACGTGGCGCAGCACCACGTCCGCCAATCCTGGAGAAGCAACTGTATACATTGTATACCACCTAGCCATCACCACCCAATCCCTGAGACTCTGTGGCCCCTATAGCTTACCTCGTGCATGACGTGTATTTGTAATATAACTGACTGTCTTTGCTCTTGTCAGACAGAGCGCTCTCAGAGTTTGCAGAGTCCTTTGCATGCCCTATATTGAATTATATAAAGCTCTTTTCATGTTACCCGCACTTGGTCCTGGCCTCATTCCCCTTCTGGGGTGTGTCCATTATTGCCTCTCACTAAGGGGGGGTGCGTTTCTGGGGACACTTACATTCACAGTGCATGTTTCAAATGGGACATTGCAAGTGCTTAGAACATGAACAGAGCTCAGTAAACTGCAAGATATAATAATACATAAGAAGTAAGAGTGTAGTGCAAACCATACGTGAAGACGGGGCAATAGCATAAAATAATGTAAGAAAAAACTTCTCAATTGCTGGGACACTAGTAACTCTTTTTCCCAAAATAGGCAGCGATCACACCAGATTAGGAAATTAAATGCCAATCTATTTACTGAATGTAGATGTGAAGATCCTGGTGATGGTCTATGCATGGAGGCCTGATACCTGCATTCATAAGTGACCTCAGCAGCCACAGATGTGGCTCAGGAAAGGAATATATAGCGGGGATCATGCAAGAACTATATTTGATAGTATGGATATTGTACAGATAAATTAGTATCTGGCTGCAAATGTGTTCTATGATGCAGGTAAATGCTGCACCCGAGTGGCCACTGTCCCATGAGGGTCTAGTCATGAATACCTATAAAGCTCAAGTGGGAGTGGTATTCGATTTCTAAGTTCCCTGATTTGTAAGCTCCCGTGTTAAGTCCCTTGCACCATGGCTCTCTATGTGTAAAGCTCCATCACTCTACCACAGTTATCGCCATACTTTTTAGGTGAACTCTAAATGTGTCCTGTGGAGACAAAAGGTAGAGTGTTATGGAACCCTGCAATTTACGCAGGAATCTGCATTTACATGTTTCATTGGCATGAAGCTTCACAGCTCTTGGTAGTTATACATTCAACGAATAACTAACACATCATACAAAGCAATTGAAATGGAAATGATTGATACAACTGAAGATTTAAACCACTTTGCTGCAGAAAATAAACCCTTCGAGAACCCATTTTAGGTCAACTTATTCACCTGATGTGTGAAAGGAAGGTCGATGCGAAACAGCTCTCTCAGGTGATAGAATGTCTTCATGAAAGCTCTATGCAGACCATGCATTCAGATGAAAGATGGCGATGAAGGACCCACTGGGCCCCTGAGCACGGCCGATATGGTATGTCCATACAACCACTGCTAGTACTGCAGTTTTGGAGAGGTACAATGTATTATTTTATTTTGTTCCTCATTTTTAAAAGCCACACTGCACATTTGAGAGTGAAATCGAATCATAATGTATAAATCAAAGGTTATTCCATGGTAATGACATAGAAAATATGGCATAGGAGACATATATCTGTGATAATGATTGCACAATGGGAATATCTAGGAACAGGAGCTTCTCAAATGTCAATGCATCTTGAAGTTGATGTAAACTATGGAAGATCCATTGGGCAATGCAAAAATATAGAAACATGGTTTTGTTAGCTTCTCCACCTAAGCCATCCACATTATATCGGAAAACTAATTGCTTGGGCGGGGTGCTGGGAGGCGGGGGGGGTAGTGCTTACCAAGCATCTCCAATATGGTCCATTCAGCAAAATGGGAAGTGTCTGGAAATGTTTTCGATGGAAGGAATATGAAGCCTTCAGGATGAGGCCCGGGACTCAGGAACTAGGCAGGAGACTGTAAATACAAAATGTGAAATGTACTTTATTCTTCAGTTACAGATTAAGGCTTGGATCGGAACACAGGGAACTCTGGGGGTATGCATCTTTCCAGCTCACAGTTCCATGCTAAAGTCCAGATCAACAGTCACTCCCGGGAATCTCCAGAAACACACATTCTACATTCCTGCCAACATTCTCACAGCAGCATCAAGCTCACTTGCCTGCATGACACCACACACCTCCTTCTCTAACAACACAAGACCCAACACTCTATCTAACGACCACTCAGAACCAGACTAACTGACACACCCAATATCAGGAGGATAGCTCAGGGGCAACGTGCTCACCTTGGAAGCAAGACGACCTGGAGCAACACGGGTTCGATCCCTGGGTCGGCACTTAGAAACCTCTGGGTATTAAGCGCGTTATAAATAACCAAGCATATCATATCATACGTACCAGCCAAAGTAAACAAATACTCGCTTTACGGGTTGGCCTGCCACACCCAGCACAGACTACCCATAGTGGGGTCCGTGCTTGGGTCTGCTTGCATTACGTATTCTATGTAAGCTTTTCCAAATGCATTCAGTGTTAAGAAAATAGCATACTCAAAACACATTTGGTGTTCAGGCGTATGTGTTGAAGTAACCAGATATTTTTACAGAAGCAGGTAACGAAGGTGATTCTTTTTAGTTAATGTGTTTCCCTTTTTCGGTAAAAAAAAACAGTACACGAATGTCCAAGCAAATTACATGTTATGGTATGACAGACGTCATTAAGGTCTAGTCCAGACTTTCCATTTTCAAGAAGCAAGAAGACCTGCACATCCCTAAACATTAGCCGCAAGGGCGCAGAAGGTCATCCTACAGCGAGAGGTTTCTTGAACATGTCAAGTTCCCGTTTCAGAAATGTTGAAGAAAGCCTAATTACAGCATGTAGCACTCCTTCACCGTCAGCAGGTCGACTTTCTCACAGCAAAAAATGCCACAGTACATCAGATTTGCCTTCAGCAAAGTGGCAGGTGGAATGCATTTAACAAGGCATCACTTGACAGGCTGATGCATGTTACTTCTTTTGGCTGCTATGTGCATCCTGGGATCTGCTATATCAAAAGAAAGAGTGATGCCAGCTAAAGACTTCCGGGTCTTCCTCCGGTCATCATGACGTACACATACATGCCTGTTACAATCCGGATAACTGTGCTACAAAGCACATGGTTCCGCCACATGGAACACTAATGCAAACTAATTTCATGCAACAGATGGAGAACACCCTATTAAGATGGACACATGTCCATGGCCGAGATATATTCCAGCAAAGAATTCCAAATGACCTGTGATAGACATTGAGAGCCGAGCTTGAGGTGTGTATGATGTCAGTCAGAATGCCAGGGCAACGTGCAAACTATAGATGATGGCTTCCTGTGTACAGTTATATGCTGTGTGTACCTGTGCACCCCGTGCCCCGTTCACAATCTTTGTGATTTCCCAATTGATAAGAAGTGGAGTGGGTGTGCAGAGAAGGCATGAAGGATCATAGATAAAATGAAAAGGCACCTCCCTTCTTCCCGCTAAATCTGTTGGCTACCTTCCACCCTCCACCTATTCCTTCCTCACCGTCATTGTTACTGGCCCAGAGAGGCAGCACTGTTAGTAACCAACTCCACATTGGCAAACAAACTGCAATGAGCCATTCTGCTGGTTGACAGTAGGGATGCCATTTAGTGGTCACCAGGTCTAGCACCTGAGACCCCTGACGTCTCCGTTGCTACCCTTGTGGTCTCCCTTGCTACCCCTAAAAAATTAATACCTTTTTTTTCTTTTTTTTTTTACAAATTGAAGCTCCTGGGCAGTGGTCAATGCCATGTGCATCTTTTATTGTTTATTATTATTTTTACATTTATATAGTGCACATACAACCCAAGGGCATCACAGCACTGTTATTTGTGGCAGGCTTAGTTACAGAGTTACAAAGGAATACAATACATTGACAGAGCATACTAGTACAGAGCACAAGATAACAAGATACATACATTCTGACATCCTGCAAAGGTGGACAGTTGTCGGTCAGTGAGTTTTTCAGGCAGAACTTAAGTGAAGAGCAGCATTTTCATAGCTTTGAAGAATGCTAGGTGGGAGACTTCTCCTCGCAGGGGTGGTGGTAGTGCATTCCATTGCAGAGCTGATAGGTATGGGAAGCTAACACCTCTGTATCGGGCTCTCTTAACTGTGGGAATTGTGAGGATATTTGCGTAGGGTGTTCTGGTCGGTCTTGTGGAGACTGAAGGGTGAATTCTTTCGGAAAGGTAGAGTGGAGCAGTGTGGTGGATACACTTATGAATGAGGGCAAGCACTTTGAAGAGGACTTTTTCTCTGACTGGGAGCCAATGTGCCTGTATCCTAGTGGTTATGATGTGCTCCTTTTTTGGAATTCCTGTGCCTGCACGCAGAGCGTTATTTTGTATTATTTGTAGTTTGTCCATGCTTTTGGTGGAGATCCCCAGAAACAGTGCAGTGCAGCAGTCTAATCCTGATCCTGTGATAGCTCTGGCAATGGTGATGCAATTGTCCTTGGAAAGGAAGGGTCTGGCTGCTGTCATGCGTTTGGCATGGTATGCCGCAATTGCATTAACATGTCTCGTCATTGTTGGGTTGGAGTCAAGATAGACACCCAGTGTTACATGGATTTTGATGCTGTTGATAAAAAAGTGGCTGACTTTGGGATCAAGGTTCTTGAGAGTTCCCTTGGAACCAACCATGAGTAGTTCAGTCTTGTCTGAATTAAGGCAGAGCCCATTGGATGCCATCCAGGCTTGGATCATCTTGTAAATGTTGTTCAGTGTCTTGGAATTGGTGTCATAGTCCACAGTTAGTGTGAGGAGGATTTGGATATCGTCAGCATAGTTGGTGTAAAAGATACCCATAGAGTCTAGAATGAGGAAGAGTGGTCGTGTAAAGACGTTGTAGAGGGTGGGCGAGATGCACAATACTTGTGGGAAACCAGATAGGATAATAGTAGGTTAGGAAGAGGCCATGTCGGATTATACTTGCAACGGTCCTGCCTTGCAAGAAGGAGGAGATCCAGGCAGTGGCATTAGAAGAGAATTTGGCTGTGGTGGATAGGTGGTGGCATAGGACCTTGTGGTCAACAAGATAACATGCTGCTGATAAGTCCAGGAGAAGGAGGAGAGCGGGTTTCCTTGAGTCTCTTGCATCATCCATTTGTTTTTTTAAGTCAACTAGGGCTGTGTCGGTCCCGTGCCCTGGACGGAAACCTGACTGACATAGCCCAAGGAGTTGGTTCTCCTCAATAAATTGTTGTACCTGCAAGTAGGCCGCTTTGTCCAGTATCCTGAGGAGAAAGGGGTCTGTAGTGATGTAGCCAGTAGTTAATAGGTGTGGAGGGGTCGAGGGTGGGTTTTTGTTTGAGGGGGCAGACCCAAGCTTCCCTTAAGCCATGAGGGGACTTTGACGGTAGCAAAGGAGGCATTCACAAAAGTTGTGAGGAAGGGGTTAAGTTGGCTTGTGCAGTCCTTAACGTGTGTAGCTGGGCAGATGTACCCTTTGCAATTTGAGGGTTTGATGGATTTCATGATATTAATCATGTCACTTTCTTTGATTTCCTTCAAGGAGAAGGAGTTAGTAGTGCCTGGAGGATGTGGTGGTATAGAGGAGGGAGAGGGGATGTTGAGTGCTTGCCTGGTTGCCTGAAGTTTTGTTTGGAGGGTGTTGAGTTTGCCGATCATAGCTGATTGGATCCCGTCACATCAGGTCTTATCTTTGTTTCTAGAGTGGCTGAATTTCTTGTTTATGCTTCTTTAAAAAAAGAAACATGGCGTAACACTTTGAGTAGTGACTGTAAATAAAATAGAATAGGAACAACAAATAATTTGTCATTCTGGAATTCTAAACAATAATTGCTAGATTCATTAAAGGTTTGTTTCAGGCACACTTCAGGGGGTGAGTCACTGAATGTGTCTGTTCTTAAACACCTCAAATTCACAATACAGATAAAAGCATCCATTTTAGACTATGGGCCTCATTACGAGTTTGGATGTAGCCATGCCCTTAATAAGGACATGGTTGCCTCCAATCCCGGGTCCGGGTCTGTGGTCCCTGAATGGGGAAATACCGGGCCGGGTATTTCCCCATTCAGGGAACCTGGATCCGGACATTCCCCATTCCCATTCGAGCCTCAGTGGGAATGGGGAGGGAGCAAACAACGGGCAGGACCTGGAAAGGACGTCTGGTAAAACCAGATGTCCAGAGCGGTTTCACAAGGGGACCTCGTAATAGGGCGGAATGGGTTTAACGGCACCGGCATCTTTACCGGCACCGTCAAACCTATTCCGCCCGCATCATAATGAGGCCCTATGTATTTTGCTTTTTACAGTAATTTTGTAACCATATTTTTCATAGTGTACTTAGAAACAACTGCTTGTCAAGGGGTAAACGGTTGTGTTCCATCGCTTCATGTGGTGTCACTTCGGGGTGAGGTCAAATTACGTCACTTCCTGTGATGCCATCAGGGGTCAAGGGTCATGTGATGTCATGTCTGTTACCCCTGGCATTTTGGTGAAATTACATCCCTGGTTGACAGCCCAAAAGCTGCAGTCCTTTTTATTTGACAAAGTTGACATTCCTGCACTGTTAGAGAACATCATTGGGGTTGGCCGCTGACATGGCTGTGTCAGACCCCTGCTTTTCAGCATAGTTCAGGGTGTGGCATTATACCTGGCATCTGCTGCATCCCTCAAGTTTGTTGAGAAATGGGCTATACAGAGACACTATTGTAGTCCCCTGATGTGGAGTCGTGCCAGTAGCATCTGATTTTGTTAAAGGGACGTTATGGATAAGTTGCACTAAAAGAAAACATGAAATTCAGTGAAAAAACGTTGTTAAAGGGACATTGAAGTCAAACTGGAAAACCCTTCAAATTTGCCAGTTATGGTACGTTAAGCACCCATAACTCGCAACCTCCATGCACTGCTAAGACTAACACCAAGATCATCAAAGATGGCATCACAAATGTAATTGATGACTTCACTGTATCCGGGGCACTTATTTTTGTTCACTGACATATCTAGGCCACATGGTTTTGTTCACTGATATCAAAAGATGTTACATATGTAGACATTAACCTTGTTGTATGCTGTTAGGGCACTTTCCTTAGGATTTGGCCTCAGTTCATGGTACACATATATGATGACATAAGCAAGTCTCGAACACACAAATACTTTCTGTACTTCATGGTACTGTCTAATGTTACTGTCATTTTTGGTGGTGTTGTTTCTTTCCTCCTTACTTAAGTGTCCTTGTATGTGCCTCAGATTTGTATGTGTTGTAGGTCTTGATGTGTACTGTTTGTACTAACACAAGTATGTAGTAAGTCTTCAATTATTAGCTATTAGCTATTTATGCCACATTAATAATTACTGGAAACTCTGATAAGCTACCATTCATTATTTTACTATCCAAAACTACCAAATAAAAAATATTAACAACACTCCAATATTAAGTTTTGTTGAGATGAGTACATTCTTTCATACATTAAGTAGTTCATGATGGATCTCCTGATCACTCCTCAAATCTTGTTACTAACATTATAAACACAACCCCTTTTAGAGATTTTGTATCACAATCAATTTTATATGTGATGTCATAGGTGATGTCATCAATGACATTTGTGATGTCATCTTTGATGTCCTCTGTGTTAGCCATAGCAGTGCACGGAGGTGAAGTGAGTTATGGTTGCTTACCGTACCATAACTGGTGAATTTCAAGGGTTTTTCGGTTTTACTTGTAGCCATATCATCCCTTTAACAACGTTTTTTCACTGACTTTCATGGGTTTTTGTTAGTGTAACTTAACCATAATGTCCCTTTAGCAACGTTTTTTCAGTGAGTTCCATAGCTTTATCAGTGCACCTTTAATCTGCTACATGTCCCTTATATAATACTTGCCCCCAATATAGCAGATATGGAGTCCGTGGATAGTGCGGTAGTCCGTGGACGTCAGCGGCATTTACAAGGCTCAGAAACTTAGTGGAGACCCAAAAAAGATGCAACTATCAACAATAAACAGATGTACCGAAAATCACAACCAATATTTACAGCATGCAAACATATCTTTTTGTACAAACACTCAGGTTAAGAAATACTAATAATAATTTTATATAACACACATTACAATGGAATGCACCAATCACAAACCATAATTGTACACTTAATATAATCTCCTCACTATATCTCTGCATAAAGATTAAGGAACACCAGATGCTTATTGGACAACACAGTCTCACTAAATAGTAAGTGCATTGTATTTATTTCTCTTTTATTAGCTTTCATTACATGAACATGTGTAATAAATCAGAAGCCCTTTTTTCCTCACAGAAATGGCAATCACATTTGAATGGTTAGAGGAGAACTTCCCAAAAGAGGAAATTAGCGATGATAACATCTTCAAAGGTATATAATAGACATGTTAATTAATGTAAACAAAAAATGTATTTTGTATACACCTTACTAAAATAATAATTTATTTTTTTCTTATAATACATAGTTTTCATGAAGAAACCAAGCCCCTGTTGAATTATAACCAATCACAAACAGAAACACTATCCCTAACTGTAAATGATCAAATCATGAACTTGTCCAACAAATTAGATGAACTTAGTAATGATATGAAAGAACGTATACAGTATGTGAAAAATCATGTGATTGAAATTGTTCCCTATCACTGTCCTTCTTGCACCTGTCCTCCTTGTCCCCAACAATCAACCTCAGCACATTCTGAACATTCTAATGAAAGACGCTTTGATGAAACCTCACTCCCTTCCTCTCCTCATAATTATTGTACATTAGTACCCGGCAGGCGCGGCTGAACTAGAATACTGTGTGGTGATTGGCTCATTTGTGAGCCATACCACATGGTATTCCCGTCCACGCTGTGCGTGTCGGCTACTCTGTTCCTGGCGAGGGGTGTGGCAGCCCCTCAGCCAATGAGGAGGCTTGAAACGGAGCAATCCCCGCTCCGAGCCTCCCCATGGCTGGAGGCTTCCTTCGTCCCCCGCCGGGGAAGCAAGTAAGATTTTTTTTTGCCCCAGCCTTTCCTCCCTCCTCCCTCCCCACCCCACTTACCTTCTATCCCGCGGTCTCCGGCGGGGGACGATGGAAACCTCCAGCCGTGTGGAGACTCGGAGCGGGGCCATCCCCGCTCCAAGCCTCCACGCGGCTGGTGTCTTCCATCATCCCCCGCCGGAGACCACAGTACGTTTTTTTTTTTTTTTTTCTTCTTCCCCATCCCCTCCCTTCCGCCCTCCCGACCCCACTTACCTTCTTTTTCCTTCTGATCTCGGAAGCGAACGCGCTGGGAACACTTCTGTTCCCAGCGCGTCCGCTCCCGATGGCCGCCATGGAAAGGGAAAACGGACTACGTTTTCCCGTTCCATGGTGGCAGGCATTTTTTTTGCCGTTTTAAAAAAAAAATGTAAACGTGTTTCGGAACAGAAAAAAAGCAATTAGTACCCCATTCTAATGGGCCGGGGTACTAATGGCAATAAGCCACTCGGTGGTGGGCCAATACCGCCCCGAAGTAATGCCCGGGGGCATTATCTGGGGTGGTATTCGCCCGCCACCTCATGGCTTATTGCCACAAAAGTTCCTAATTCTCCCATATGTGTTTCCCATTCCAATACCCCATCCCTTGCTTCAATAAGTATATTTTCGTAATATAATTTTGTTTACTGTTATGTAATGTTTTCTACTTTTTTTAAAACTCCCATTATGAGTCTGCAGACACTACAACTGTCTATGGTGTTTGCACTCAAAATAGAGGTCCCCCGGACAGACGCGATGTCCGGACATGTCTGTTTTCATGTTACAAACTCTTAACACAGCGCATGTTCTAGGGACACCCGGTGCATCACCCTGCTATTCCCACCTGGAGGATGACTGTGGAAGCCCGTCAGGGCCGCGGACGGCCAGGGACGTCATTATGTGACCGCACCCGTGCTGCGTGATGGCAGTG
This sequence comes from Ambystoma mexicanum, assembly GCF_040938575.1. Taxonomy (NCBI): domain Eukaryota; kingdom Metazoa; phylum Chordata; class Amphibia; order Caudata; family Ambystomatidae; genus Ambystoma; species Ambystoma mexicanum. The sequence goes on from NC_090937.1 coordinate 629,275,589, forward strand.
TCAGTGAACAGTGTCTGTGGCCACACACATTTTAGAGGTGCTTTTCCAGCCAATCTAGGCTGACACTTGACCCTTGCACAGCTCTCAGACCCATTTTGGTTGATCTGGAAATATTTAACAACGTTTCAAGGCATTTTTGCGACTTGGTGGTCCGCGAACAGTACGACTGTCTGCGGACAGTTCCTTTAAAGGTACCCACCCATTGCTTTTCCTCATTCTCAATCTAGCTATCCAGGAGAAAGTACCTACTTTGCAGATTTGTTTTGCAGAACCTCGTGGAGCCCATCATGGCATCTGTTATGGCCATCCCTCCTTCCCAGCCACCCCCACAACCACCACCACCTCAACAACCTTGAGGGCCTGGAGAGGGTAACAGGCACAGTGATACAGAAGAGCAGGATCAAGAAGAAGAAAAAGAGGATGAAGTGGAGGAAATACCTATCACCAGTACTCAGGGTGAGTCCTGGGTATAGCACTTTTTTTTTACGACCATTGGAAATGACCCAAAGGCTCATGCAAAAAAGGTACACATCTGAGGCACAAACAGGGAAACTTCAGTAAGGAGGAAAGAAACAACACCACCAAAAAATATTGTGATATTAGACTTTATAACGAAGTGCACAAATTAATTGTATGTTTGGGGCTTGGTTATTTTCCCATGTATGTGCACCATGGACTTAGGGCATATGCTAAGGGAAGTGAGTTAACAGCGTACACCAAGGTCAATGTCTGCATATGTAACACCTTTTGATATTTTTAAATTGCCTCTATCATTGAACAAAACCGCATGGCCTATATATGTAAGTGAACAAAACAAAGTGGCCCAGATATGTGATGTCATCAATGATGTCATCAATGACATTTGTGATGTCATCTTTGATGTCCTTGTGTTAGTCTTAGCAGTGCATGGAAGTGGCGTAAGTTAGTCCCTTTTCCATATGGCGGCAACCATTTTCTTCATTTATTTTTAATTCACGTATGTCCCGATAAAAAATTGTGAAAGCCATTTGCACTCCAGACGAACTCTGGGGTGCGAATGGCTTTTATGCCCTGCAGTCGTGCAGACATGTCCTTTAACAGCACATAGCCTGAGCTGAGGGCCTCCCTTCACTCTGGCCTGTCCTAGCTTGTGCTGGCGGTCCGTTAAAGGCCATGTCCGCCTTCTTGGAAGAACATGAAATCCATAATAATTGTCATTCATGATAACTACAAAAACATTAAATTAGGTGAACTCCCGTCAAAGAAATGCCCTGCAATATTATTTGCAGACATTTAACCCACTCAAACAAGATCCAAAATAATTAATCAATTTGCATGAAGTAACTATAAATGCTATCACTGCATGTACATCCTGCACACTTGAAGCATAACAACGTTGATCGTTGATAGGCTACACAGGTTTCCAGGACACTAGTCCAGACACTAGAGGGTCGGAAGATTGCATCCTGACAGGGGCAATTTGGTGCTTCATCTTCATGAGGATAATCAAATAAGTACCAGTGACCTCTGTAGTAAAAAAAATACATCATTCAAGTGCCAAGAGGACATTCAACGTGAGGCGAGCAATGTAAAACTAATATTTAATATTATCCACATTACAAAACTACCACACGTACAGGGCATCAAACATGCAATTGGCTTTGGACATAACAATACCATACTCTATAACAATGCCAAAGCAAACTCAAACTGACATTGGGCAACAGGCACCAACATATCTGGAAACTGGCAACTTTGCCCCTGATTATCTCGCGTATCTCCAACAAACGTAATGTGCTAGTCAACTTGCAGCCATACACGAGATGGGATCAAAAGAAGAAGCTCACATCAACTGCGCCAAAGGCTTTAGAAACTACAAGACACCCCCAGAACAGCGTCATGATTTCCACTGACACCACCTGATTATGCACGGATTATGCACACTAAGGCTGGATGAACTGCGCCAAAAGAGACCTGGCAAAAGAGGCATGAACTTTTAATGGGTTAAGATGGCAATATCTTCAAGTAAAGTTTTTGCGGGGGGGTGGAAAACAACCCACCACCCTTCTATAAGCTCCCTATCTCCTCTGCCACTACTGCTTTCACTCTGCCACTAAATAAAAAAGAACAATTTAACCTTGATTATTATTTTCAGCTCAACATCAGTGAAAATATAAAGGGCCTGATTCATGGAAAAGTGTGCATAGATTTGGCAACGTTTGCACAGCGATAAGGACATTGCATGCCCCATCGCGCATGAGGCACCGGTGCGCGATCGCCTATTCATTGAATTTTTCCCACAAAGAAACCCTATGCGCAAGTCTCAGTCGGAAACCTCCTGCAGGCCCCCCGCAAAGCAAATGTAGCCACCAATACCTACCTATGTGTGGTTCTCGGGCGCTAACTCATTCACCCGGATAATCCTGCATGAGGTCCCCGGCAACCAAGGCAACACCCGAGCAACACTGTGTAGGGTCCCCGTAACTGTTCACAGCACCCCGACAACATGCGCACCATGTTCCATAACTCAAGTCATTTCACTGTCAATCTGCGTGTGAACCCTCATAAACCAGGCCTGCACACTGCTATTCTGCGTATGAGCACCCCTACCTGCGATCGGCAGCCCAACTGCATGCATGCACCCCTATATTGTCAATCGGACCTTTACTTAGCACAGTAATTCCAATGTGAACCGGCCGTTTCGCCTGCTTTCTTGTGGCGGATTGATCCAGGGCTTTGAGTGCTGAATCCCCCGACGTGATGTTGCGTGGTCAGTTGCATGTATACACATGGGTCTGCATAGTTGAGTGTGTGCATCTCTTCACGGCAGGCCATCCCTCAACACACCCACATTTTCTCTTGTTCTTCATGTTCCACCCCCTATTTCCGAATCTGTGTAGGCGCAACCCACACTCTGTTTGGAGTTTGTACAAGGCACTTGACTGCTCGCAAAGACATGCCAGACCTGCTCAAACTCCCTGCAAGTCCCAGAAAAGACCTGCAAAGTCAATTCCAAGAATCGCCAAATGGGGTTTTGCCCGAACAATGGCCAGCAAAATCTGGATTTTCCATGCTAATAATTACATGAATCAAGGCCAAAATCGTTAACGTTCCCTTCTGCCATGCAGGCGCCTACCAGGCTGCTGTAGGGCAATGAGGGTGGGGGGGTCTTATTGTAGCTTCCTGGTTGTTATAACAACCTGTCCTCCCCTCCCCTGCATGGTCCTAATTGTGTACCCCTGGGTGACCTGGAACTTCCACAGATGAATCTCTGAGACTAAAGGTTTGTGGAAAGCAAATATACCTGGGTGATTCACCAAATCCACAAGTATGTTAACCCTGCCTTAGAGTACACCTTATCTTGTCATCGGGAGGTCAGGAGCAGCAGTTACAGGAAAGGATGATTCTCCAATGATACCCACACTTGGAGTACCAACAAATAGCTGACCTTCTGTACATGTCTGTCGCAGGGCAGTTCATAGTGAGACCGGGATCAGCAAACAACCTCCTCTCTAAGACACTGGGCAATTGCGACTTATTCTAACGTGAGAACCCATGCAACATTCAGACATGCGCGAATTACGCAAATGCCACCCACTGTGGGTGTCCCTTTTGATTCGCTCAGGGGCCATGAGATCCTCTCACTTGTGTTGATCATTTAATTTTGCAGTTTACAGACAGTTGTCTTAGGTTTAAAATCTTCAACTCCCCCACAGTTAAGATGTGTGGAAAGAAATTGAGGAGCACGGCTTGATTACTGTGAACAAAAAGCTGAACCTCACAGCAGAAATGATGACCCGGAATAACCTTTCAAGTGTCAATAGTTTCATCGTCTCTCGACAGGTAACTGGATAAAAGGAGGATTAATGGTGGCATGGAAACTGTCTCTGAAGCACAAGAAAGTTATATCCCAACTATTATATTTTCAGCCATGGTAAAGTGAAGTTCTAAAACGTCTCCAACTTTGAACTACTCATTGGATCAAACAGGTTTGTTGTTACTCAAAATTACGAATATGTGTTATAGAACTGACTATGAATAGCCTCGTTTATTTATTTGTGCTCAAAATTGAGGTCATATTTAACTGAAATTAGTCGGCCTTAACGAAATGGGTCATCAGTGGCAAGCAGGCATTTGTAACTCTTACAAATAATTTTCAGGAAATTTAGCCAGTGATAATTAGTTTTGCGATTCCAGTGTTTCCCTTGTTTGGAACTCACTTCTCATTTAATTAGGCATCAGTGCCCTGGGGCTCCCCACCTCAGGAACGAACTATTTACATCAGCCAGGGCGATATTTGTTTTGTTTAGACGAGAATTAAAGACTCAAGCGACCACAGATTTTTAAGCAGTCTTTGCTATGCTCAAACTCCTGAATTGCCATTTTTTGTTGTTGCCTTTAAGTGTTTAAATTGTTGTACATGGTTTTGCTAGTGCATACATTCTCGGATAATATGCACAACTTCTCCCAATCGTTTTACATGTGTACAGTTCAACCGGTATAATAGCTTGCTTTACCTTGTGTGAGCGTAGTTGAACAAAACATTGAAAACATGTATATTTGTGACATAAATAAATATGTAAATATTGTTGTACAGTATTAAAACATTTGGGGGGGTGAGAAACTGTTACAACAGCAACAGGATACATATGTTTTATATTAGTGGTAGCTTTTTAATTAGCGTGTTAATTAGTTTCTTGCTAATTAGACAGTTGTACCAAATCCTGCACCGTCTCTCTGTCTCTGTCCATGCCTTATCTATCAGCGTGTGTCGTAATGGCCGGCTATCTCGCTCTCAGCCTGTTCAACCATGCACATTCCCTCATTCGGCCCTATGCAAGTGTCTCCGTGTCATCTGTCTGTCAGAGATCTCTCCTCACTGAGTGCTTAATTGACCTGCGTCACACATTCATTGCACTCTCTACGTGGGCCTTCATAGGCCCATGGTTGTTTTGTGTGTGTGTATATATTGCGTGTGTGTAGGCATGCATTTCTGTGTATTTGTGTGTGCCATGACACATACTCCCTAAACATTTCTTAAATCAAGTTGAGTCATTTAACACTTCTTAAATAAATCCACCTCAGAGGAAGTGAAGATATACATCTGGGCCTCATCACGAGCCTGGCGGTAACCCTTGAATGTGGCAGTAGCGCTATTACCTCCACAATTAAGGGTCCGCCAGATCATGGCTTTGGTGGATTTCCCCCAGCTATCAGCTGGGGGAAATCCGCGGCAAATGTGCCGATTTTCGGCGCGATTACCGCTGGCGGGAAATCCGCCAGTGGTAATAGCGCAAATGTTCCCCATTGGGCCCAATGGGGAATGAGCAATTCCCGAATGTGCCCAATGGGGAATGGGCAATAACCCTTCCGCCAAACCCGTGATCCGGCGCTAATAGCACCAGGGGGGTTTGGCGGTAGGGCTATTAGCGCCGGCGTTACCGCCCAACTCCTGATGAGGCCCAGAATCTAGGTGTAATCGGCGTATCAAAGGCCTATCTAAAAGCCCACATCTGTCCTCACTTTCTGTCCCACTTGATGACTCTGCCTCTTTCTGAGTGGGGCATTGTCAGCTGCATTCTAGAGCCACTCCAGCTGTTGATGACTGCAGCGCGATCAGATGCGAAAAAATATATCTTGTAGAACATGTGTAATTGTAATAAGATTGTACAATGGTGATTTTAGAAAAGTCACAATGTTTATTTCTATTCATCTCTTAGTAAGACCAAAACGTATGATCAAAACCTTGAATAACCATATAAGATATGTTCTGGTATAAGGCTATCACTGCAATATCGACTAGTACACGCCTATTGTACTCTTTTAAAACAACACTACGAGAAAGTGGAATGATACAAATAACAGCAGTGAGGGATCCTGGCTGCTTTTTATAAAATAAAAGTATATTTTCGGAACATAAGAAAGACAGCAGATCGTTATATGCGAGAAATATGTCCGTGATGAATGCAGTGTGTTTGTATCACTCATTTAACAATACGTACTGGTCTGAGTGATCATTTTATTTTTCATAACAGATACCCTAACATTAAAAAGTGTGTAACATCACATCGAAGTTTCTGTACTGATTCAGACAGCTGTGGCCTTCCAACGCGAGGATACAATGGTTGTAACATATTTTCACTGAGTGGATTTAACGACCCAATCAACTGGTCAGTTTTGGTGAATTTTTAAGGTAAGGATGGCTGTGTACATGTTCATTTCCCAGTGCACAGATTTCCAAAGTGAACGTATTAATGACGTACGGTCATATTTAAATTAAATGCATTATACTTCCAAAATTTCACAAAACATAAGGCGAATCAAGCAATTTATAAAGTAGAACTCTCTATCGGACACACACAGATCTGATGCAAATTCACATGACCACTTCATGTTTGAACTTTTTATAATGGATTGTACTATTTGAAAGCTCAGCAGTTCTTACATTTAAAGACAATCAGAGTTTAGCTTTGGAAAGCAAGCAAAGCGTGTCTTTATGCGCTTTGTAAACGTTATGCACAAAAACATAGCAACGCCTGATACAAACAAATAAAACGACGACAGGCCCACTGACAGCGACCAAGAGGGGTGGGAATCAGTGCTAGAAGGGTCCCATGTGTTTCTTCTGAGGATATGTTTTTAATGACTTGCGTGTACACTCCCTCCTATATAGTCGACTTTGCATCTGGTACACAGATCTCTGATAGTCATCACATAAACAGCCTGATAAATATCTGGAACCAGAAGTGCTCATTTGTTGTTTTTGAGCAGGAAGGTTTAGGACAATCATGGCTCCAGCAAAGAGAATCAAGTCGCCTACAATCGTGCATTAAACCTGTGGGATGGCAGAGGCACATTAAAAGGAATTTAATGAAGTATTTCCAATTAATAACACTCAAGTGTGATTACAGTCAAACGTCATTTATTACAGTACGCCCGGTTTACAATTGGTACAGCTTATGGAGGCCTTGGGCTGGCCAAAGCGATCAAGGCGTGATAGACGGCTCAATTAGATCAACATAGACAGCTGTTGCTTAATTCTTTTGGGAGCCAAAATCAAAATAAAACTCCAAATATTAGGTCTGTGCTCAACTCTGTTGCATAAACATTTTCATTAATTATAGCCAAGGATCTGTGTTCGACTTTGTCGCATCTTCTTCATGAGTGTGTTCTTTCTCGGTGTTGATGTTGGAAAAGCTCTGAAATGTGTTTATTTGCCTGTTTATAAGTGAGCCTGCTGTGTTGAGGGAACCATAGTGGAGGTATTCTAGGCATGACTTTATCTATTTTCTCCGGTCAGTGTAGAAGTCAGGGGAACTACATAGGCAGGAAGTACAAAGCTACATTCTGGTTGTTGAGCTAGGGTCTCTGTTTTACACCACCTCCTATAACTACATATTATATTTTCTCAATGCAAGAGATAACTGCGGTTATACCGCAGGTTATAGCCGAGGGTATCGGAAAATGAAATGCAGAAAAAAGGCCTTTGCTTTACTTTTTACTTTACTTTAAGATATTTGTAATGTGCAGCCTTGGACCTTTGGACATTAGGGCACAGACAGAGACAGAAAAAAACATGAAACAAAAAAAACCTGGAAGAGCTCCAGACTAGGGTAACTCTACAGCATCGCACAACTCTAATGCACTAGTCAGGAAAAAAGCCAGATCTTCAGATCTTTCTTAAAGACCACTAAGGAGGCCTGACTTCGAAAAGCTGATGGTCGCAGGTTCCAAGACTTGGGTGCCACAATGAAAAAGGCTCCATTTACTATCCTCTTTGTTTTACTTCTGGGGAGAAACAAGTAATTCTGATTACTAGACCTAAGGGTCCTGCCATTCACCTTCTCTGTGATAAGGTCTTGCAGGTAGGAGGGCATAAGATCCTGTCTACATTTGAAAGTAATAACCAACAGTCTAAACCTAGCTTGTGCCTCTACAGGAAGCCAGTGCAAGGAGCGTCTGGCTTCAGAGACATGGTCATGGCGAGATAAGCTGACAACCACTCTAACTGCCCCATTCTGTACGAGTTGAAGTCTGTTGGTGTCCACCTTTAAAAGTCCAACTAATAGGCTACTACAATAATCGATGTCTGATTGCTATAGTGATGGATTCCGCATTAGCCTGGGAAATGAATGGTCTAAGGTGAGAAACAATGCAGCCCATAAGCCTTCCAGTTCAACAGCTGGTCCAGGATCGCTCCCAAAATGTTCACCTTCGATTGTGGAGCAATTTTGACTTCCCCTAGAAGAAAACACTTGTAGGCCGGTTCCAGTTTAGCTAACGACACTGACTTACCCATGATCATAAGCTCTGTTTTCCCCAAGAGTGTTGCCCATAATCCAATTCTCTATCAGGGAAAAGATTCTATTGAGTTCTTGTTCATCTTTGGCATGGCTGCCTGTTAACGGCATGACACACTGGGTGTCATCTGAGTAATTAGAGAATAAAACACCTTCCTGTTCAAGAAGTGCAAAGAAGGGGACCATAAAAATGTTGTAAAGACAAGGGGAGGAACTCACGCCGTGAGGTACCCCAACAAGCACTGGAGTAGGAGCGGATGTCACTTCTTCCAGACAAACCCTACTTTGCCTATTTTCTATATAAGAGCAAATCCATTACACCGCAGAAGGAGAAAAGTTGGCCACCTCAACCATTTTAGCTACAAGTAGGCAGTGGTCAAGCAAATCAAACACGGCTGATAGGTCTAGGGAGACTAAAAGGGAAATCATCCCTTTGTCCATGCACCCGAGAAGTCTAGATTTCAATTCCAGTGAGGAAGTCTCGGTCTCAAACCTTGGTCTAAAACCTGATTGATAACGGTTCAAGACAGGGAACTGGTTCAAGTGCTGTGAGATTTGAGAATAGACAACCCGGTCTAGAATTCTTGACAGAAAAGGTGTGTTTGTTATCGGCCTATAGATAAGGGGGTTGTTCAAGGCGAGTCCCGGTTTTTTCAAGATGGGGGTAACCCAGGCCTTTTATTAGGTGATCAGGGACATCTAGCAAGGAAGAATTCACAAATTTACAGATAGCCCCCAGAAGTACTGGGGAGCAGGACTTGATGATAAGAGATGAACATGGATCACCCTTACAACTGGTTTCCTTTATTTGCTCAACCACCTTCGTAAGATCCTCCACAGAGGTAGGGAGAAAGTTAAATAACAAAGAGCATCTAAAAAAGGGCTTAAACCCACTACCACCCTAAGGTGGTAAGGAAAGCTCTTTCTTCAAGGCTATATCTTCTCCAATACCTATCAGTTTGTTTTGCATTGCGTTTTGAATCTGCTGACACCAGTGTGTGTCCTTTATTAAGGAATGCGCCTGTGGCGGCAGTGGAGTACTCTTGTGTTCTTTCAAGATTCTGAAAAGTTCCTTGACGTCAGAATTAGCCATTTGAATTCTGGAGTTATAAAAACTTTTATTTGCATCTACTAACATGGGCAAAAAACATGCAAATGCCATCAGGCTAGAGGTGGGGGGAAGCAAGAGGACACCAAGTGAAATTTCGGAGTTGGAGAGGGTCTAAGGCCTGTGTTTGCAACACAAAGCTTTTCTGTAAAATCGCTATCAGACAGAATAGCTGAGAATAGCCAACATTTCATAGCAAACTGTGTCACAGAAACAGCGAGAATTATGGGGGAATGGAAGAGGGCAGGTGAGGTGAGGAGGCTATAATGGTACTGGCGGGTGCTGGCACAGATTTGGGGGGCACTTGGTGAGGGCCTAGGGCGACATAAACACTTTTTTCCAGCCTTTGTTTTGGGCTATAACTCTACACATAACTGCGGAAATCTGTAGTCCATATTAAACTAGGCATCCAGGTCTCCCATACATGCAGTAACCAAGCCAACCCTACTTAGCTTCAAATCGAGGAAGGGACTTGCCCCCTTTAAGCCCTTTAGCCCAATAAATTAGCACAAGTTACAAGACTACTTTGAGCAACATGGACTGAGAGGACCACCCCTTGCTAGCTTTAAAGCTAAGCAGGGTCAGTGCTGATTACTTCACAGAAGGGAGGCAGTCCACAGTCCCGGATGCCATGTATTTTCTTACTTTTAAATATCTCACAATACACTAAGAAAAAACAAAGCAACCACATTATTTTTTAAAAACCATGGTACTATCAGTCCTTGAAAATATCGCATTCATAGAAAATTCTTTTGGCTTTGGCTGAATTGCTTGCATTCTGGTATTTGAAGTCTCCTAGTCCAGATTGGGGGGGGTGGGGGGTAATGCCACAATTGTACACATAGAGCCCGATTCACGGAGTGTGGCACTGAAATTGCGCAATGTCTGCGTGTCGAGTAGGACCCTGCGCGACCCATGGCATAGAACATTTTTTGCACACCACACGTATACATGGAATTAAAGATGCATTACCACCCGTTGCGCAAGTAAAGACAAGCTGCGCGAGTAACACACACAACATGCCCCCAAGCACACTGAAAAGCTAGCAAAAGAACTAACACGGCGCAAGCCTCCGTGCTACCACTAGCCCACCATCCAGTACCCCTGTGAGAAAGCGTGCCTCAACTCGCAAGCTCAGGCTGCACCCCAGTGAAATTGTGCGCCTCACCTTGCAAGCACAGGTTGCACCCTAGTGAAAATGCGTGCCTCACCTCGCAAGCCCAGGCTGCACCCCATCAAAAATGCAGGTCCTCCCTCGTAAGCACAGGCTGCAGCCCATCAACACGTGGGTCCTCTCTTACAAGCCCATGCTGCAACCCAGCAAAAATGCAGGTCCTCCCTCACAAGGCCAGGTTGCACCCCAGCAAAAACGTGGGGTCCTCCATCTCAAGCCGAGGCTACACCCTAGTGAAAACGCACACCTCACCTTGCAAGCCCAGATTGTACCCCAGCGAAAACGCGGGTCCTCCCTCGCAAGCACAGGCCTCTCCCCAGTGAAAACACAGTCCTCCCTCACAAGCCCAGGCTTCACACTAGCGAAAATGCAGTTCCTCCCTCGCAAGCCCAGGCTGCAACCCAGCAAAAATACAGGCCCTCCCTCGCAAGCCCAGGATGCTCCCAGCAAAAATGCGTGCCTCACTTCGAAAGCCCAGGCTGCACCCCAGCTAAAATGCAGGTCCTCCCTCGCAAGCACAAGCTGCACCCCAGCAAAACCACAGGTCCTCCCTCGCAGGCACAGGCTGCACCCCAGCAAAATCGCGTGCCTCACCTTACAAAGAACAGGCTGCACCCTCCAGACTGGACACCCCCGACAGGGAGCCCCCTCCATACTGAATGCCCCCCAGGCAGCCCCTGTCCAGACTAGACCCCCCAGGCAGCCCCCATCGAGACTGTACACCCACCCCAAGCAGCCCCCTCCATACTGGACACCCCCCACAGGCAGCCCATGCCAGACTGGACAACCCCCCACGCAGCCCTCTCCAGACTGTACACCCACCAGGCAGCTCCCATCCAGACTGGACACCCCCCAAGCAGCCCCCATACAGACTGGACACCCCCCATGCAGCGCTCATCCAGACTGTACACCCGCCCCAGGCAGCACCCTCCAGACTGGACACCCCCCACAGGCAGCCCATTCTAGACTGGACACCCCCCTGGCAGCCCCCTCCAGACTGCACACACCCCCAGCAAGCCCCTGTCCAGACTGGACACCCTCCAGCCAACTCCATCAAGACTGGATCCACCCCAGGCAGCCCGTGTCCTGACTGGACACCCCCAGGCAGCTCTGTCCAGACTGGACCCACCCCAGGCAGCCCCCATCCAGACTGGAAACCCCCCCCCCCAGGCATCCCCTGTCCAGAATGTACACCCACCCCAGGTAACCCCCTCCAGACTGGACACCCCCCACAGGCACAACCCCCAGGGAACCCCCTCCAGTCTGTACACCCCAACGAGGCAGCCCCCATCCAGACTGCACACCTCCCAGGCAGCCCCCGTCCAGACTGGACACCACCCCAGGCAGCCCCCGTCCAGACTGGACACACTGACAGTCAGCCCCCGTCTACACTGTACACCCATCTTAGACAGCCCCCTCCAGAATGGACACCGCCTCACAGCCAGCCCACTCCAGACTGGACCCCGGAAGCAGCCCCCTGCAGAATGAACACCCCACAGGCAGCTCCCAGCCAGACTGGACACCCCCCAAGCATCCCCCTGACAGTCTCCCACAATACCAGTGCAATGCATGTCTGCAGCTTACCTGGACACATGTGTTATGACACACCAACATGTACACTGCAAATACGACCAACTGGAAGCACCAGAGTTCCATCCATGAGTGGAGCATCTGCTCACACACCCTTCCAGGCCTTCATCAGCCACCCCCATACACACGTGACAAGTGAGTGCAAATCCATTAGCATGTTGTCCTGGGCACATTGGCAAGGCATCAAAGCACAGTAACTGAATGTGTGGCCATGACAAAAGGAAACCTACCAAAATAAGTTGCAACATACACAAACAATGGACATGCATGTCACAGCCTGAGCATCAGTGACCTGGGTGGAATGGGTAGCAAAATACCTTTCAGTGAACAATAGCATGAAAGGGCCATACATAGGTGAATGTAGGGGAGTCAGATAGAGCATGACTCACAGTCACAGAAGAATTGTGCTGCCACTCCGGAAGAGCAAACATGGCACACTACTGCATTCCAGTGGTAGAGGTTGAGCGACACATGAGAGAAGGCAGTGTGTGACTGTGCACGTTGATGGACGACTTGGGTTTTACAAAACAATGCAAAAGAAACATGCTATTAATGTGACCATTGAACTCCTCCACAGTGAGCACACCTCCCTCTACCCCAACCACACCGATGCCAAACACACAATGAGGATGCACAGGTAAATGCTAATGAAAACACAGTGCAGACCCAGTCGTCTGATGGACCCACCCCCACATGTCAGGCACATGTGCATCCTACCATCCGAAACCATCCCAACAACAGCAACACACAGGCAAGCAGGCCACAAGACAAATAAATTGCAATGGCGAGATGCACTGGCTGGAAATAGAACTATCAAAGAGGTCAACACATAAATTAACTGCATGAGGCATGGAATGTAACAAACAAAACAATGTATTGGGCATAAGTATGTATACAAATAAACAGGGAATCAAGTTCCAAGTAGTCCAGGGGAAATATGAAATATAACAAATATCCTATGCTTAAACAACAATATACAATAAAAACAGGGAAGGAAAGTCTTCAAAGTCTGGGGAAAATAATAAATAAAAAGGGAAACCTACAACTAAATAACTATGTACCAAGGCAACGGACTAGTCCTCCTCATCTCCAACTTCAAGGAGCCTTTCCACCAGGGCCACGTCCTTATCCCTCAGGCGGGCCTCCGTTGTTGTCTAGAGGGTTTGCAGGGTCTCCATCATTTGTGTCTTTATCACTCGGGTGTCCCTGCAAGTGGCCTCCAGGATGGCAGCCCATCTCCTTGTCCGATGCAGTCCTGGCCATCAAAACCCTTGCTTCCCAAGCCTGCTGCCTCTCTGCTCCGATCTGCACTTCATATCCACGGTAGACATCCTGTCCCTCAGGTCCACGTGTGCCTCCTGCCTCACATTTCACACCTTACGGTGGTATGCCCGGAAAAAATAGTCTCTTCCTCGATGCCACATGCTGCCACAGTGCCTGGTGCCTGCTATGTGTGTCTACGCCCTCCGAGAAGATGATGATACCCAGGGGCATACAGCACCTGCACTGCTCATGGGTGCCTGCTGTCAATCCATTGCTGGTGCTCCTGTCGGTGCCTGGGTATGCATGGTGACCACTTCAGCTGATGTTCCGTACACTCTCAACTCGGGCATGGATGTGGTCTCCACCAGATGGGCATTGTGGTTGAGACTGGTGTACAGGGGGCCGTGATGGTATCTGGGCCAGAAGGCACCCGGGAGGATAACTGGCACACAGAGGGGGAAGACGGGGAGGTGGTCGCAGCAGTGAACATCCCATGGAGCACAAAACAGAACAGGCATGTTGCAAGCCAGCCAATGAGGTGGGATAGCTCAGTTATGATGTTTAAGCAGACTACAAGTAGACTGCACATCATGACGAATGACAGCTGTCCCCCTCATCAACCCGGCCTGAAGGGGTAGAACATAATCCCGGATGGCAACACTAGATGGTAAGGGGGTGTCGGTCTGGGTGGACAGATCAGCTGACACCGGGTGGTGAGTCTGGGTGGATGCATCCTGGCAGGTGCATACTGCTGCATCTGATGGCCCAGGGACTAGATTTTGCACAGGAATCTCCATGGTGACCTGCACAGCCTTATGCCCCTAGGGCAGGACTGCAGTAGGCACGCCTAACTCAACACCCCCACCTGACCCCATGGGCTGGGCAGCAATGGCCACCTCCTCCCCCTCCCCCTCCACCAACTTGGATGACTCTGGGGTGTCTTCTGCCACATATGGATCCTGTGTGGCATCACCTGTCCCCAACTCTGCTGAGAAGTCCACTCCCACCTTCACCTTCTTAAACATACCCCCATCAGCCATGCCCGATGTCATTGGCGCTGCCACAGCCACATCTCTCCATGAAGATGAGCTTTCACTGGGGCGTGGCTGGGCCCTGTGCCTCTGCCTGGTGAAGGCATCCCTGCTGCCATGCCCCACAGCACCGATTCCAGCACCAAATCTTGCATGGCAACACCAACATTCACATGAACATGACTAGTCAAGGGACCCATCAACCTCCACACTCACACACATGGACATGCTATCCACATCCATGCAGACACCTGCCTGGCTATCACTCCACACATTCACATCAGACTACTTGCCACTGTCACAACCAATCACTTGTGTATGCACATGTGAGCATGCCACAGCAAGCACATGCACATGGCACATGCACACATATCAACTGAGAGGCCCCAAGCAGTGTGATGACCAACCACATCAGAGTCCCGTGAACTGTAAAGCCTCTACATGACTAAGTCAGACATCCAAATGCATGTGTTGCATCCAGGTATGAGTGATGCCCAGTCACTCATTCACATCTTTGGCACATTCACATGAACATCATAAATGCACATGACGCAAGCAACACTAGCACGGTCTGAAAGGCAGCACTAGAACACAAAATGCATTCAATATACAAAACAGTCTGAATGCACAAATGGAGACCAATCTTTGGGGCATGCACACAGACATCCGTCTCAGAAGCATACTTGCTGCAAGACTAAGAATGTCACTGCCAAAATGCTGATACATGCACAGAGCACATGCACCATAGAGCATTACACCACATTGCTACTCACAGTCGACTCCAGACGTTCATGTAACTCGCAGACCTGGTTGTGCAGCGCCTGGTAGAAGTTCTTCAGGACCTGCAAGTTGTTAGCTGACATTCGGTACCTGTGCGCACGGTGCACCTCAACAGAGGCACTGGCCTGGATGTAGCACAGGGCTGTGCTGTGAGTCATGGATTGCAGGTCCTCCCAGCAATTGTGCACGGTCTTGAAGGTGTGGGAAGGCACCCCATCAACGTTGATGGCATCCGTTATACCATCTCAGATCTGCTGACGTCCTTTCTTGCCGCATCACATGGTTGAAGAGGGCATCATAATGCTGCAGGACCTTCTCCACCTTCTCCACCAGGATGTAAACTTCCCTGGCAATGAAGTTGACAGCCCTCTGCCTCGCTGCTGTGGGGTTGCCCCTCTGGTCTGATGATGATGGGGCAGACAAGGCAACCCATGAGGCAGCTGTGGGTGGGCAAGGGGGTCCTGGAGCTTGGCTGTGGAGCAGTGGTGGTGGAATTGCATGGTGGGAGCTCGTTGAAGCAGCTGAGGTGGTCACAGGGACAAGGACAGGAGCAAAGGCAATGGTTGGACAGCAGACACTCCAAATGCAGTGCGGGTGGGCAGCAGGCACACATACTGGAGAGGCAGCAGCATATAGCTAAGTAGGAGGGAGCATAGGGCAGTAGGAGACAGGTAGAAAGGCACAGAGGCAGGAGCGTGGGTCTTCCTTGTATATCTATGATGACAGCCGGAAACAGAGTGACGGGACTTTGCATATATAAAATGTGTGTGGACATGTGAAAACCGACGAAAGTCCCTCAGCGCGTAACTTATGTGATATGCGCTGCATGCAGGCATTGAGCACACCATCGTTGGGGATACATTAGTACATTTAAAAGCAAATCCAAAGGGGAGGATATGGATGAGTGGAGTACCGTGTATTTTGGGGGGACATGCAATCCGTTCATTTCAGGGGACCATAAAAACGTCTTAGTTTGATGTGGGATTGGCCTTTGCATATATGAGCATCTACTTTTGATTTTTGCGAGGCTAACAGTGAGTTGGATACGCATTCTTCCACGTCTGGGTGCCCTGTGTATCGCGTACCTCTATTCTTACCTTTAAGGTTCATGAAATGCATATTTTGTGTTGCTGGCTGCCACTGCGTATCGTGTACCGCTTTTTTCATTTACGGAAGCTATCCTGGTCTTGCGTCCGTATCCATTTATTTGGGGTGCACATGCATTACGCATACCGTATTTTTCACACCTGGGGTGCTTTTGAGTCTTGCTTCAGAACTACGTCTTCCATCACGTAGATTGCCCCCTCAGTTTAATTGCCCAAGACAATTGCTTGGTGTGCCTTCCATTTTTCTCTTACACCTCAAACATGAGTGGAAAGAACCCAAGAGGGACAGGGGGCAGACGTGGCCAGGGTCAGGGATGTCCTGTGGTAGCAGCTGTCCCAGACCCAAGGGTCCAGGGATGTGCAATGGAAGCAGCTGTCTCAGTCCAAGGGGTTTAGGGACATCCTGCATAAGCAGCTGTCCCAGCTCCAATGGTCCAGGGATGTGCAGCGGCAGCAGCCACCCCACCCCAAAAGGGTAAGGGATGTGCAGCAGAAGCAACTGTCCCAGCCAAAAGGGTAAGGGACATGCATCAGAAGCAGCTGTCCCAGCCCGAAAGGGTAAGGGGTGTGCAGCGGAAGCAGCTGGCAAAGCCCCAGGGGGTACTGCCATGCTTCAGGCCACTAGTGGTCTGGCATTTGGATCCCAGAGTGGTGCCAGTCACACAGGGGAAACACCAACACCTTGTGGCAAGAAGGCAAACGCCTGCACAGCAGGAACAGGCTCAAACCCATGGCACAGCACAGGACACTGGCACATTGAGGAAGAGGAACTTCCATGATGAAGAACTCCAGATTCTCATGGACTACGCGACCATGCACCACTGTGACATGTGCCAGCAACCACAGAGCACACATACACCTGCTCATCATATGGTGCATGGACAGCATGTCTCGGATGAGATCAATGCCATAGGGTTTGAGAAGCGCACTGATGCAGAGGTAGTGAAGCGCTGGAAGGACCTCACCTATCGCACCAAGTCCAAGCTGGGTGCCAACCTCGCCTTTGCTCTGGCAACTGGAGGGCGGTCACCAGATGAGGAGGAGCTGACTGAGCATGAAGAGGCTATGAGCCAATCCATTCTACTGGAGAAGGTGCAAGTCGTGGGATGCCTGGGAAATTACAAGGACACGTCAGGTGAGTGATCAAGATTGTGCATTCTGAGTACCTGCAGTGAAGCATCACCAAGATGTATGATTGTGGTGCACATCTGGCTACATTTGAATGACTGCCCCGGGTGAACCATGTTGTGGTGTACTGACTCCTGTCCAGTGTACACAACAGTGGATACAACCCATGGGTTGTACATCAGTTGAGCATGGGCGTGTGACAGTACTCATCCCCCACTAGCATGCCCCCCAACATCTTCAACATGATACCACAACATGCCCTCTTGTTAGCTGCATCCTTGAAGTCAGTGACTCTGCTCTGCTAGACATGTGCTTGAGTCCAAAATACGAGTTACATTTCATGCCCTGCAGGGTGTAGATTATCTTTTCATACATGTATGTAGGTGCTTCCATGCTACATAGAGCATCCAAGATGACAAGCAACACATTTTACGCAAGCCCTGAGTGAGTGTGCATATGTCTAGACCGTGCACATACCCACTGCCACAATGACAATGACATTTGAGGCAAAGCACTGTTAGGCCTGATCCCTGTTACCCTCCCACACACAGCACACACTCTGTGGGCCCAGGCCCCTTTCCCTCTTGTGGGTCACTGTACCTTGTTCTGATCTATAACTTCATTGACTTATTCTCTCCACTTCACAGACCTTGGCTAGGTGGTACTCTTACAGCCATACATCAACTGGGACTGTTTCCTTTTTCACACACTTATGGCATGTTCCCATTGTTTTCAGTGCCTGTACCAGGTCATCACTGGTGTGGCATGTGATGGATGAAGACTTGGATGTGGATATTTCTGTCTGTCTGTTACCATGTCATGTAATTGAACATCACAGAGGTACATGGCCATGCATGCCTATTTCACTGGTATTAGTCATGGGCCATAATGTGCTTGTTTACGACTGTGTTTGTTGGCAATGTGTCCACTGGCAGCATGGCCCTGAGCAGGGAATGTTGTTGCCAGTCTGCATATACCATGATCAGACAGTTTTTGTCTACATAGTATGTGTATGCCCTTTTTCTTATTTTGACATGCCCTGAATTGTATTGCATGACAGCAATGTGATACACAGGTTTACAGTAGACACGTTGCACATGACTCCCCATGTCTTTTTCTGTCCATGTGCAGGTGAGGAGGCACCAGATGCAGAGGAGGAGGATGAGGAGAAATAAGAGTCTTTGGCACTTCAGATCACCAGTGGAGGATGTGGCGTGGCAGACCATGAGAATCCACTGGTGCTATAGACCATTCTGAACCGTGCTGCAGACACCAGTAGTTCTGATGCTGAACCGGATGTGCAGACCCCAATGCTGGCAGAGGTGAGTGCACCAATGGATGAAGCAGTTGTGGCCCAAGAGTCTGCAGGGGTTGGGTGCCTTCACAAGGCCAGCCAGTGCTGTCACGCCCATCACAGTAAGGGCCATGTTCCCTTGGATCAGGCAGGCGTGGGCCTCCCAAACGTGGGGGATGTGTGCAGGCTGGGCAGATAGTGTGGGAGCAGCAGATGTTGCATTCTGCACAACCACAGGGTGCTGCCTCTGCGAGTTTGGCTCAGGGCATGGATAGGGTGGCATTGCCATAATCCCCCCAGCAACACAGATGGAACAACAGCTGTAGGTAATGCAGTCCACATGTCACTCCCACAGGCTGTTAATGGAGGCCAACATCTTGGGGCCAATGGGCCGATTCTGCAGTGTCTGCAGGCATCTCTGCTTGCAGAGGGTCGGACACACAGGGAAGCCCTGAAGCAAGAGTCGTTTGCCCACAGAGCTTCAATCCGTGAGGAAGAGGCAGCCAGCAGAAGTCTTTTCCACCAGGAGATGCTATAATTGAAGCAGACATTCCCATGAGGTTGTGCATAGTGACCTCCAAGCCCTCAATCTGCTGGTGCAGTCATCAGTGTCCTGCATTGCGCTGCCACTGAGGACCAGGCCAGGGCACTGAGTGGCGAGCCTCCAGCACCACTTTCACCTTCTTTTAAAATGCAGGATGGTGGTGCCAGCAGAGACATGCCTCCCGGTGCACTGGAGCCGTCTGGTCTGTGAGCCCAAGGAGGGGATTTCTTTGGTTTTTCACGTCCACCCATGTGGAAGTCGACATGCACCCTACCCTGCCCCTACCCCTCCTGGCTTAAACCCTCACCCAGTCCATGATGGACATTTTGGATTTTTTTAGAACATTTTTTGATACTTTCATTTGCCTCAGGCCCGGTGGTTAGCATTTATTTGTTAGTTGCCGTTTGCAGGTTTAATTTTGTTTTGTACTTATTTTTTCCTTGAGTGTGCTGTTAACCTCTCTAGGACATGATGTTTTCAGGGTAGATATGCAGGCATGGATAGTGATGTCAACTTGCATGTTTGTATAGTGGTGCATAGGATGGCATATACAGGTAACTATGGGTTCAGTGTTTCCTCGCACATGTGTGCTGTGTGAATGTTACTTCACTATGCCTGTTGTAATGTCTTCTCCGATGTTGTTTTAGTAATCCGTGATCTGGTGGTGACTGCTGTCCAGGGGAGACACCCTGCACCCTTTGATGTCCATGCTCCCCATGCCCTCCACCAGGCAGTGTCCCTCCTGTTCCTAATTTGGAGTCACAGTTCCAGGTGAAGGTGATGCAGGATTACCATGCCAGAACAGTCAGTGGGTAATCATGAGCACTGTCTTGCACGTTGAGCATGCGTCATTGGTCACCATGTTTGCTGCATGTATAACTTCACTTATATGTCCTTTCCCTGCTACCATGCCGGAATGGTGTTTTAAGGGGTACTCATGTTACTGTGTTACCTCCCTCAGTTAATTCATATATGGGCACAGCTACTGTGGTGTAGTACATGTCACTGGCCATCTACAATCCAGGGAGTATACTCCTTGATGTGGCTTTTACTTGGCCTTCCCTCAAAGTGTCACAGTCTCTCCCCCTCTCTGTTGTTGTATGCTGCACTTATGGGCAGATCACAATCTGTTTTTCCTGTCACCCTTTTGCACCCTGTAGTGTTTCTGCAGTGGATGCTCTCTGCATATTTTGTGGATCAATTCATGTGTTCTAATGGATGTGCATGGTCTTTCTGTTGTTACTATGCATGTCATTGCATTTAGGGGATGCGTCTCCCAATGGGGTGCACCGTGTGCAAGGCAGGTGGGTACCCTGTGCAGGTAAGTGAATGGCATTTGCAGATGCTTGCATGATGTTTGTCTGGGAGTCTTGCACTGTGTGTGATCACTTGGGATTAACTTGTTTTGCGGGGCACCAGTAATTCTTCATGGGTGCATGCTTCACAGGGTGTGCTTCTGGTGATAGGACTGGGCGTGATGTTGTTTGAATGAATTGGTGGGGCAACTGGTTTCATATTCAACATTATGGGAGTTCAAACTGTGTGGACCTTTCTTGGGTGTTTCGTAGTGGGTTGCAGGGCCGCTGTTTGTGGCATGTGACAGGTGTTGATGGTTGAGCTGGTGTGTGTATCATTGACCATGTGTCCTGAGTGGCACTTTACATCACTTGCAATGTTTGTGGGGTTATGGTGCGACAGCACATTTGGCCTCACTTGCTTATGGTTTCCCAATTATGGTGTGCAGCACCAGTTACAATCCCCAACCATGTGAACATTGATGCACATTTTTGGGATGCTATGTTGTGTACCAGCACATAACATTTAGTGGTGTTTTCATATGAATGTCCCATGCATGCACCACCATGGGTGCATGGTACTGCAGCATTCCATTGAATGCAGTATTTGACCAATACCAATTGTATGCTGTCAAAATGAAGTCTACATTGACCATGCACTGTTTGTTTGCATCCTACATTTAGCATGCATTTATTCCTGCTTGTGGTATCACATTGCTTTGTGCTGTATGGTTATGTCTTCTATGGCAGTTGCCTCAGTGGCCAGCCATCCAGTCTGACATCAGCCTCTGTGAATTGATGTGTCAAGCATGATCCTGCCTGCAGTGCAAGAGGTGAATATTTGTGTACTTGCATTCTTGTGCTTTGAATCACGGCTGAACTCTCCAAAATCTGCAGGGAACTTGCCAACCCATCTGCAGTATCTTCTACTCCTGTTCCTTCCCAGTCCCTTTGTAATGCACCCGCCTCTCGCTTCTTTTAAAAATCCCTGGACATATTGAACATCCTTGTCACACACTCTTACAACACAACCCTCACCCTTCTGCCCCCCTACCACTCACCCTCCTCCGTCCGCCTTCTCCTCCTTTGCTCCTGTCTCCCATGAAGAAATCACCACAGTTGTCAACTCCATGAAGGTCTCTTCCAAACAGGTTGGCCCATGCTCCTCGGGAACCATCAAGTGTGACATCTCCTCTCACACCCTTGCTATTGCTGATCTCTGCAACCACTTCTTTGCTACTGGTTCTTTTCCATCCTCACTCAAGCACTCCCTTGTGTGTCCCATCCTTACAATACCATCTGCAGACCCTTCCTGCCCTGCCAACTATCACCCCATTTTCAACACTCCCTTCCAGGGAAAACTGATAGAGAGGTTGGCCCTCCCCAACTCAATCCCCATACCGAACTTGTTGGCAGTCTACATGACCAATAATGTGGATTCCAAGCTTCCAGAGCCACAGACAGTGCTCTCCTGAACACCTGTGAAGAACTGCTTACATCCCTCAATTCCAGATCCCCTACTGTCCTCATCCTCATTGATCTCTTTTGTGCATTTGACACAGTGAACCATTCCTTCCTCATAAAAAGACTACATGACACCCTTGGTATCTCGGAGTGGGCACTGGACTGGCTTAGCTCATTTCTAACCAACCATTCCTCTAAAACCATTCTGGGCCCTTTCTCCTCCCTTACTTCCTCGTCCACCTGTGGCGTGCCCCAGGGCTCAATTCTTTCACCCTGGCTCTTTAATGTATACATTTTCCTGATGTAACGCGTCATTGCCTCCTTCTGCCCCAACTTCCATTGCTATGCGGACGACACACAAATCTTCTTTAAACTTCATACTGATGCACTTGCACTTTCCTTCATCCCTGACTGCCAATCCGCCATCCAGGCCTGGTGCACTGCTGATGACCTCTGCTTCTACGTCAACAAAACAGAGAGTCTCCCTTTTGGATCCCCTGTACCGTGTTTTTTCCTTTCACTCTGGCCTTCCTCCATGGGCTAGCCCCATGTCCCCTTCTCTGAAGCCGACAATCTGGTCCCCCGCACTTCCCTGGGACCAGCAGGAGCCGCCCGCCCTTTTTT
This sequence comes from Ambystoma mexicanum, assembly GCF_040938575.1. Classification (NCBI taxonomy): domain Eukaryota; kingdom Metazoa; phylum Chordata; class Amphibia; order Caudata; family Ambystomatidae; genus Ambystoma; species Ambystoma mexicanum. Next base: position 629,298,269 of record NC_090937.1, read on the forward strand.
CTCTCATGGCCTCCTCGCCTTCTCAGCCGCCTTGTCTGTTCCACCTTCCTCCTCTCTCATTGCGTGGTCGTTCCACTGTCCCCTCTCTTTCTACGTAGTCCTCCGGTACTGCTCACACTTATTCCACTATTTTAAAAGACTTGCCTGATGTCAGTATTTACTTCAGTTTTTTGGGCAGTAGCGGAGCTCCTCCACAGCACGTCCACTCAACCCGCCATCTTGGCCACGCCCTGTGATGTCTGTTTTTAAAGATAAAATGCTGCGTGTGTGTGTGGCGGTGTGTGTTTAAGCATGGAAGTCGGCTGTTAGTGTTGGAAGATTGAAGGACAATTTGTAGGATCCCTCTCATGTGTCAGGAGCAAGATCACAATCAGGTACATTACAATTGTCCATTGAATTGCCTCAAAACTCCTATGAATATATGCCTGGGCTTTATGCTTGGCAGGATATTCACACAGCATCAAACTGAATGTGAAGTTGCATACTGCAGTGGGTGGAGGGCAGTAATGCAGCCTGTTTTACCCTCATGCTTACCTTGTGGGATAGGTTTGATTCCTTTATAATGATGGTAGCCCTCATTGCCATTTTATCCACTGAAGAAAACAAATATGAATTACCACAGTCCCTTTGATTGTGGCATTCCATATCCAATGTGCTAAAATATATTATGACACACAACTAGCTTTCAAAATCTACCCTTATAATCCTGCAAAAACCGATAACTTCTCAGCCACTTTCGTTACCATAAATCAATGGATGTGCTCATGCGCTAATAAAAATGAGATGATGCACGTGTGGCGTCCCACTGATATACAGCCTCTAGACACTTGGCCTACAAAACAGTTTGGTGTATCTGCTACACACTGGGAAGAACCTATGCATAATATATGACAAGAAACTATCTATGTAACCTCATGTTGCTAATCAAGAGAAGACTGGGTTAATTAATCTGAAGCTGCTTAAGAGTTATTTTTCCCAAATTGTATCCTGTGCTCAACAAAATGGATCTGGGGAGGTTACTGTTTTAAGTGATTGTAAAGGATGGAGAAGGGAAGAAAATTAGTAAGAACATCAACACAGCACAGTAAGGGGTGTGGGTGAAAGAGAAGCTGTTTCGTCTACATACCTTCCCAGTAAGGGAGAAGGTAACATCGGCATTAGTCAACTCACACCTAGATGTGAAGATAGTGTTTTACTGGGCACTTCCAAATATTTGTTATGCCATATATAGTATGTTCAAAATGCATTAATACTATCTCTTTTAAGGTTGAAGAAAGTTCAACATATTTCTCTTGAGGTTCAATTTCATCACTGTTTCATGCAACTGAAGAGAGGAGAGATTAAAACACTATTGACTCGTTCACAAGACTCTTCAAAGTCACCAAACATGCCCCATTGAGCACACTAGACTACACCTGTAGCAATTGAGCTTATTATTAATGTATCAGTATTTTATTCAGGTTAAACCAATGTGTAAAGTTAGTGAAGCTTCATCAGTGAGTGAAATCCTGTTGAGGACATGGTTATTTATGTTTTACTCACTATCATTCACTCACTCAGTCAGTCACTCATGCACAGTATAGATTTAAGTCACCCTTTTCCTTATAAAAATGTCCAATGTTTTACAATTCATTTTAGGATTCTTTTTTTCACAACTTTATCCCACATTGCACTATTTTATATTGTTTCCTAATTATTGTGAAAATTAACAATTCTTAACAACTCCATAAAAGATACACTACAGATAAAAATATATGCACAACATTGCATCCATCATTTCCATAAACAAAAATGCTAAGATGTAAGGAGAGTTAATAAATACCAACTATGAAATAAAATTACATCACAATAAGATAAGTGTTAGACTCCTTAAATATCGCCCCACCCCAAGTAGCATTTAACCAATAGTTCCGAATATTAAACGCTTAAAAAAAAACCATTAATGCTACCTTGCCTGTTCATTCATTGCAGCAGACAATTCAAGAAGAGCAATTAGAAGTACCCAGATTCCAGAATTTCGTAGGCATCAAATTCAAAAACATTTACGCAACATTCCATGATGAGGGCAAAAGAAGAACCTGAATTACAGTTTCTCGGATACTATTATTGAATAAACAAATACTAGCTTGACCTTCCTCATCCTCTATTTTCCAACATTACTAGCAAGGGACAACATTTCCAATCTTAGCCAGTAAAGACCTTATCTTTGGTCATACATGTAAGATAACCTGCCCTGCTTTCTGTGGATTTCAATGGGGGAAATACCATTTGAAAAGAGTAGAACCACAAGCATTTCAAAAGCAAGCCATGCTATTTCTGACTGCTGATGCTACAGCAGCATTGAGCCATCACGCTGATCTCAAACTGACAGTGGAACTTGCATGCCCCCCATTCAAAGGGTTGCGGCCCAGGTCACCAGCCCTTATTTCCACCTTAGAACTATCAATTGATCCAGTTAATTGCAGCCCCTTCAAGGACATTGTTATCGAGACAGCACCATCAAGAACATTTGCAATACTTATGAGGCTGAAACATACGTTTGGGGTGTCTTGTGGTCTCGTGCAGAAGGGATGAAACATAGCAATTTGGGGTGAACTGCATGTTTTGGGTTGGTACCAAGTATCATTTGCCTATGGTCTTTTCCTCCCTTCTGTAATGGCATGGCAAGTTGAAAATGATGGTCTCGGGGGTATCACAGAGTTATTGCCAGTGGTAAAATGAAAGCATAATCATTCAGACTTCAGGTTTGCATGTGAAGCACTTGAGCAACTAGATAGAATATATCTGTGTGGTGCCATCGAGCCACCTATGAAGAAAATGGAGCTGCTAACCTAAAGACGCTGCTGGTGTCCCAGAGCTCCATCAAGCTCATCAAGCCATCCATCTTGAAGACAATACTGCAATAACCGAGTACTGTCAAGACTACTCATTCGGTAATCCACAAAAGAGAGAAACATAATGAAAAGCTAGGTGCGGCTGAGCCATCAAAAAAAGAACTCATTAAACAATAGTGTGCTGTAAATGAGCAGTTGATGTTTAATTTGGCCCTACAAGAATTGCTATATAGAAGCTGCACAACAACATTAATGTTAAAGTCCCTGCAGGTCTGGTCAACGAGTTGCATGTAGACTACTCAATAAACTGGAACAGATATCACTTTTTAGTCATAAGAAGCAAGAAGCTTTAACTACCTCTTAACAAACACGACTGTATTAGACTGCAACGTTAAACCCAATTATTGGGTTTTTAGCCTTCTGGCATCCGGCTCCAAAAGAATTAATCATACATTTGGCACTGATATTAATAAGGCACGTTAATGGAAAATAAACATGACTTTAAGGGACGCTGAGTATGTTAATGTAAGTAAGGGATGACGTGGTCAGTGACAAAGCAAAACACGATAATTGCCCATTTTAATCATAGAAAAGAAGGTGAAAATAGCTGGATGTCTTGGTTTCAAGATTGCAAGAGCTCCAGAGAAATGAAAATAGAAAATTAAAAGGCATGACCCTGATCAAAAAGATAATGAGCGTGACATACAATCTGTATTCCTTTAAAACTCAATATTCTGAAAATGCCCTTCTTTATGGCTTGCCAAAACATTTAGGAAAGGGGAGAAACGTGTGGAACACTTTCGCTAATAGGCACACAAATGGCCATGAGACAACTATTCTACTCATGCAAGAAGGGGACAAATTGTGTAACTTAACATCACAGCAATAATGGGAGTTTCATGAGTTCCTCTAAAGCCTTCTACACAAACAAGAACCTATTGTGTCAACAGATTGAGAGTTTTTTTGAAGGTTTGTTCATCCCTGAACAATCAGAATTGATTAAAGAAGAATAGGACACCCAATGTTTCTTGCTGAAATACATTACTCCATGAATGCAAGTTATCAAGGGAAGACATTTGGATCTAATGGCTTCATCACTCAATTTTTACAAGACCTTTAACACGAGTTATCACGCACCTCATGTTTCACCTCGTGTGATATATCCAAAGTTGTAATGGCACATCAATCTTTCTCTTTTCAAATGAAGATAGAAAATAACACCTCCTAGCCAAAGGTGGCTAGAGACAATTCGCAATGTCTACATTAATGACCAGTTGTTCATCAGAAGAATCACTATATAATTGTAGCCACCATATGGGCCTCTGGATTCAAAGTCATAATGGAAATCTGATATATTGATCAATATTGATTTATCAAATGCACCCATGTCTAAAACAATGCATAACACATGCTAAATATACTGTAAATCGAAGGCATTTCAGAATTTCCAGAGAACGAGTATTTCAAAACACTGACTGGGATTTTTTTTTTTTTACAGGTGACCTTAAGAAAAAAATTACTTGAACAATTTCAGTGATGTGGGGTATTTGCTATAAAACGGTTCTGTTTCTTCAGCATTAATAGTGCCATGTGTTTTGCAAGGTCTTTCCTTAAAGACTGGTCTCATGAAGGAGTCATTTTCTGTGCTAGTGTTCATCATAGCTCTAGAACCAGTTAACATAAAATTATGTTCCGAAAAACACATGAGGTGCATCCATGTAGGTGGGAAAGACTACACACTGATGGGATATAAAAAATACTGATAACGATAGTGATGTGTTTATTTATATAGCTTCTTAATCCAAAGCCCTTTACAGAGCACATATTTACATGCAATAACATCTACTACAAACATCCAGTCCAGAGGATTCTGTCCCCACTCTCCACTCTTTGGACAATCTAATCGAAAGAAAGCCAGGCCTATCTTCCACAATGGCAGTGACCTTTGGCTGAACATTTTAACACTGGAACTTCAAGAATGACCAGCCCAGGAGACAAAGTACACGGATATTCTATATGTTACAGACACTGTGAATAATATTCAAAGACATTCTGACCCACTATTGAGCAGACACATTTAGACTCTGAGAGATGGGAGTATTTACATCTCTACCCAATGGGGAACACATAATTGTACTAACCATTTTTGGGGGTTGTGAAGAAACAAGACAGTGTGCAGTGTCCGTTGAATACGTGTATTTTAAACCGCCTCACCAGCTGGTGACACTAGTTATAAATGCATGGAGTTTGTGAATTATGTTTGCCCATAACAAAATAATACTGCATGTTGTGTGGGAGTGAGGGGCCAGTAGGCCCCCCGTCCCTCCTTTCCTTAGTACAAAGCTGGACCATGTGCCTCCAATGGTGGGGAGTGCCCCCGTTGCCCTTATGCAATGTCAGCATTGGTTGGCACTTGCGTAGATGGGGCCGTCGTGCAGGACACAGGGCATCCATTTTTGTACCCCCTTGACGCCATCTTGGTAACTAGGCCTCACTGCGATAACACAAAAATGCTTCTCTCCCCTTTGAAGCACCGCGCACACAGCACACATGGCCCCCACCTTTTCTCTCACCGTGTCTGGAAAACACCACAGCCCCATTCTCACGCTGAAGCCGGAGGTAATTGCAACAAAGAACAAATGTAACATCTCACTCTTCCTCTGAGATCACTGCCCTTCGTGTGAACCAGCTTCAGCCAAGCACTGTAGCTCATCCATCTCCACAAATCTGTCCATGCCCCCTCGCCCTCGCGATTGGAAAATTACTGCCAGTATAACCCAGTGTCCCTGCAAGGTATTCTCTTGATGTACCAAATATATAACCTCACCATGATACCCACCAAGCAGACCTCCGACTAACATTAGACCCCTGTCACAGTATATTGTCTCCCACTACAGACAAATGCCAACGTGCCTTAGATTCTTCAATCAATGCTATCATGATGGCCAAAACCCTTTAACCTGATGCTCTATATAAGCCACTGTTATTGACAATGTAAATAAATGTAAGAAGTTTATAGGTTTACAATGATTTGTTCAAACAAATTGCAATAGGATCATTATTTAGTGCATGTTTCACAAAGATGTATTATGTTAGTTAAGTTATTGATCACCCCGCTTCACACCCACCTGACCTTCACCCCTCCTGGACACTGACAATGGAATCACATGAAGTCCACCCTCCTGGCAAAGGAGCGACCAATCAAGATGGAACCGTGACGCCGTCGCCATATGGCACTATACTGACTGTCCAATCCAGCACCAACTTGACACCCTATACTAATTGCGTCATCTATGACGAGTTTTTCTTTATAATGTGATGTAATTGTGATATATGTCAGAGTGCTCTCGGGCAGCAGAGTTCTTTGGATGCCAATTATATAAACTATTTTTGAACTATCGCAACCTGTTCTCTTAACCATATTCCCCGTCTGGGGTGGGTCTCATTTATTCTTTTGCACGTAGTAAGGCGGGGAGGGCGTCTACAATTTGGTGACCCCCGTGACGTGATTTAAGACAGGTGCCTCGAGGCCCATGCAGTGTGGCGAGATCCGGGACTCCCCTAACAAAACCATCGCATCCGCGGCCAACCAGCCTGTGCGCACAACGAGAAGGGGTCAAGGGTTCACGGTTAACGAATACCCAACTGTAAAAGCTGCTCGCCGTGGCGGGCCACGGCTTGGTTGGGATGCGGACCAGATTGTAACGGTGACTCTCGGACCACCCAACTGAACACGTGAGTACAGGTTGTGAAAGTTCCCAAGAGGTAAGGGAAGGGTTAAGGACGAAGGGGAACAGGTAACAATGGACTAAAAGAAAGTTAGGGTCTGTGTGAATGATACTGAGGCTTTTCTGATCTATCCTTTATATGGCAATTAGGTTTTGTGGAGATAAAGAAGTAAGAGAAGAGTGAGGAAACCAAGCCCGAACGGGGTAGAAGGCGGCGCTGCGTAGCATTGTCTCATCCAGTGAAGTTAAATAAGTGATAAGATAAAGAGAAAATAGTAGGAGTCTTATATATGTCGTAGACTCGGAGAAGTCATTTAGAATATTCTTTTTCTGTGTGAGCAGGATTCTTGGTAAGGTATTAAGAGGCAGTAAGAGGTGGGGAGTGCATGAGAAAGCTAGAACAGCGGGGTAACAAACTAAAGTAACTAAAAAAGGCAGGTGAAAGCGCACAGGTAGTACATGTTACATGTTATATGTCTCTATGTTATATGTTCTCGCGTATGTCAAGGTGTTACATGTTGATTTGTTAGTAACTGTCTATGTGCATACAAGGTGATAAAGATAATTAAGGTTGATCAAGAGAATTGAAAATGTAATACATGTGAACATGTTTTTAAGTAATGGTGAGTAACAGATATTGATAGTAAAATAATTTATGGTATCAGTAAGCAGTGAAGGGGGAAAGGTTGTTAAAAAGGTGTTAGTAAAACAAGGTAAGAAGAAGGCTGCGTAAGGAATCGAGGTGAAAAAAGTGTTAACCAAGTGTCTGTCAGGGTAATTCATAGAATTTCTCAGAAAAGTGTCGCAAGCGGCTGGCGCAGAGTGTCCGCGTGCGATTGACTGCACGTGCGCTAAAACCGATTTCCACGCACAGCGTATTCATGGATTTTAGGCTTCCAAACCAGCCGTGGCGCAGAGAATCGCAGCGACCCTGCAGCAGCGCCAGTAACGCCCCCAAGAACGCCCTTGCGCAAGGAAAAGCCATCAAAATCGCTAAATCATCGCATAGGGCTGCGCTAACCCTGGACCAGTTCACCGGGCTGGCAAACAGCAAACGCCAAGCGGGGAACGTGTATTTCAGGGGTGCGCGGGAAGTTCCACACGCGATTGGCCCCGTGCAAGCAGGTTACGTGTATTTCAGGGGTGCGCGGGAAGTTCCACACGCGAATTCAGCAGGGTACGTGTATTCCAGGGGTGCGCGGGAAGTTCCACACGCAAATTCAGCAGGGTACGTGTATTTCAGGGGTGCGCGGGAAGTTGCACACGCGATTTCAGCAGGGTATGTGTATTTCAGGGGTGCGCGGGAAGTTCCACACGCGATTTCAGCAGGGTACGTGCATTTCAGGGGTGCGCGGGAAGTTCCACACGCGAATGGGCCAGTGCGAGCAGGGTACGTGTATTCCATGGGTGCGCGGGAAGTTCCACACGCGATTTCATCAGGGTACGTGTATTTCAGGGTTGCGCGGGAAGTTCCACACGCGATTGTCCCAGTGCGAGCAGGGTACGTGTATTTCAGGTGTGCGCGGGAAGTTCCACACGCGATTGGCCCCGTGCAAGCAGGGTACTTGTATTTCAGGGGTGCGCGGGAAGTTCCACATGCGAATTCAGCAGGGTAAGTGTATTCCAGGGGTGCGCGGGAAGTTCCACACGTGAATTCAGCAGGGTACGTGTATTTCAGGGGTGCGCGGGAAGTTGCAGTTCTGGGGAGTAGTACACGTGAATTGGGCGTGTGGGTCCTCCCAGGTGTACGCTCCACAACCTCCACGGCCCCTGCAGGCAGCCCACACCACGGGGGACTACTACCCTGCACCCCTGCTCATGTCCCGCAGGCAGCCCATCCACCATGGGCATGCCCCCCAGCCAACCCACATGTCACCTTGCACTACTGATCAACAATGCATGTCTCCCACCACCCCTACCCCCCAGCCACCATGGCCAGCCCCCACCAGGCCCCCACTCATGTCTCCCACCACCCCCACCCCCCAGCAGTGCAGGGGCACCCTCCACCAGGCCCCCACTCATGTCTCCCACCACCCCCACCACCCAGCAGTGCAGGGGCAGCCTCCACCAGGCCCCCACTCATGTCTCCCACCACCCCCACCCCCCAGCAGTGCAGGGGCAGCCTCCACCAGGCCCCCACCCATGTCTCCCACCACCCCCACCCCCCAGCCAACAGGGGCACCCTCCACCAGGCCCCCACTCATGTCCCCCTGCACCCCCACCCCCCAGCATCCAGGGGCACCCTCCACCAGGCCCCCACCCATGTCTCCCACCACCCCCACCCCCCAGCAGTGCAGGGGCAGCCTCCACCAGGCCCCCACTCATGTCTCCCACCACCCCCACCACCCAGCAGTGCAGGGGCAGCCTCCACCAGGCCCCCACTCATGTCTCCCACCACCCCCACCCCCCAGCAGTGCAGGGGCAGCCTCTGTCATGATCTCTGCTTCCAAAAGGTCAGGGTTTTCCCAACTCCCTTGGAAGCAGATCCATAACCCAGGTTCCGAGTGCCAACCAGTCCCAATTGGGACCTTTTGGACCCAGTCCTGGCGCCAGTGGCACCAGGCTCATAAATATGCCCAGTCCCAGCGCTGGAAGCGCCGGGCTCATAATGCTTGGGTGGACTTACCTGCAGCAGACCATGCTGCTTACTTGCCTGCCAGTTGAGCCTCTGATCCTCTTCTGTTTGGAACTACTTTTCCTGTTGGGTGGGGCAGGAGCCACTCCCTAGGTTCAGAACACTGGGACTCTTCTGGAAAGCAGGAACTCTTTTCTTACCTAGGCGTGGCTGTGGAAGGAGACACCTAAGCACTACAGGAGGCTATTTAAACCACAACCGATGGATGAATCTTGCTTTGCGTTATTCTGCATCCTCTGCAGCAGAACGCTCATCGTGTCTTCTGCATCTGATCCTGGGCCTAAGGAAAAAGGCTTACCATCCTGAATCCAGTCTTCAGCAACACCTATAAAGACAAGAAAGAACAGGTTAGCACTACGGTCTTCAGTGACAGCTCTTCACTTACCTGGTCCATCGGCTGTCACCAACGCCTCGCGCTGCATTCCGACATCTGAAAGACAAAGGCTTACCTAATCTTCGTGCGCTCCGGAGGTCTTCACTCTGCATTCCGGCATCTGAAAGACAAAAGCTTACCAACTCTTCGCACGCTCCGGAGGCCTTCGGCGCTGCATCCCGCATCTGAAAGACAAAACAAGGTGCGTTTAAAGACATTGGGGAACTTTAATACTCACGTGCCATTACTCCTTTCCACATCTAACCCAGTGGGTATTCCGGCACCCTGCAGCCGCTCCGAACTTGTACCTGCAAAATAAAAAGACAGTTAGAGCGCATCGTGAAGCAGGCAACAAGCGCTTACTTACGTGCTTCCAGGCACTTCTATTCATCACACGGGCTCCATCTTCAACTCACTTCAGCCCGTCATCCACCATCGCCGGAACCCTGCAAAACAAGAGACATTATTACTAAAGACTTTAAAGACATTAGAATTACTCGAAACTTACCATTCGTGCAGTAAACGACGGACAGCAGTCCTCTGAAGTCAAGAGGCCTGCTCCCCTTATCCAGTGAAGAAACTGGTTACAGCACCCTGCCCCGAGGCAGATGGAGAGCACGGCGTTCACTTACCTAAGGTGAGAGCGTTAACCTTCGGGGTTCTACAGGAGAAGAGAAAGGGAAGAAGAGAGAGACATTTAATAACCCAGTTCATTAATCCCATATTTTCTATCTGCAGACATCTTACCCTTCGTCAGACATACAGTGCACAGAGGTCCAGCCCAAAGAGCCAGCCGTGTGTTACACATCACCTTTGAAGATACGGTATACGCCCAGTCAAGACCGGCGCCTCTACGGGAATCAGGTGAGCGTTACAGAACGCAAAGCCTACCACAAAACTCCCGTCCAGGCGCTATGGAAACCTCGGATACCGACCAACTAGCCCAGTTACTTGGGGAACTAAGGGCAGAAGTGCATGCAGCCCGTCAGGAAACGAATGCTCTAAGAAGGGAACTGATTATTTCCAAGGAGCGAACAGATGATCTCGCTAGAAAATTGCTACAGCCACAAGCCGGACAGACCCCGTTACCCGCATCTGGGGGAAATCTTCCTTCTACATCCTCTATGAATCCAGTGCAGATCAACCTACCTGGGAATGTACCTCTGGCTCCGCCCGAACGATTTTCTGGTGACCCAAAGAGGTTTGCAGTATTTATCAATCAGTGCCGGTTGCATTTCTTATGCCGGCCAGCAGCCTTTCCAACTGATCAAGCTAAAGTAGCTTTCGTGCTTTCGTACCTTAGTGGCAATGCGGCAGACTGGTTGATCCCTTTAGTAAATCAAGATGATCCGGTCCTCCATGATTTTCAAGCTTTTCAGCTCAGTATGGAAAAACTGTTCGCAAGACATTCACAGGGGCAAGCCTTGGACAATGAGCTTCTTTCGTTGCGACAAGGTAATCAAGACCTTTTGGCTTATATTGCGTCTTTCAACAGACTGATAGTGGAAACTCAATGGCCTGAGGACAAAAGGATTACGCTGTTTTATAGAGGTCTATGTGGAGAGCTCAAAGATGTGTTAGCCCAAGTAGTGAATCCCCCACAAGATTGTTCGGACTATATAGACTTAGTCGTTCAAATAGATCACAGACTGCAGAACAGGAAGGCCGATCGTTCCAAGTTTGATGCTCGAGTATTTTCCAAACCGCCAACTCCTTCCAAAGGAGTAGACTCCGGGGAACCCATGCAAATAGGGAGTCTGAAAGGTCCTCTAACACAAAAGGAGCGGGAAAGGAGAAAACAGTTGCAATTATGCCTCTATTGCGGAAACTCAGGGCACTTTCTTCGAGACTGTCCGGTGAAACCTGCCAAGAAGGCAGTAGGAGCTGCAGTTACCAAAGTTACAAACTCTGAGCAGGGAAACGACCTCGCCCGACAAGAATAGAGGTCCTCTTGCCGAGCTTGAAAACCAGTTCCGTGACCTCGCATTTCGTGATACCTATGGTCCTCATTAGCCCTGATAATCCGGATCGATTACATGCAATTGAAGCTTACGTCGACAGCGGTGCCATCGGCAATTATGTGGATCATGAAATGGTTTTGAGGATGAATCTAACTCTTTGTCCCAAGGCTGTAAAGGACGTCATTACTACGGTGGATGGTACGGAGATAGCCTCCGGGCCAGTAACGCATACCACTCAAGAAGTGACGCTAGTAAGTCAAGATGGACACCATGAGAAGATCGTGTTCGATGTGATCAAGGCCCCTCAGTTTCAGATTATTCTAGGAATACCTTGGTTAGAGAAACACAATCCTCTGATCGATTGGCGAGCAAGAACGGTCCAGTTTCCAGAATGTGTCTCTACTTGTCACCCTCCACCTGGTGTTGCACTGGCAGCAATTTCTTCAGAGACTCCCCAGTTACCTCCCGAATACCTAGAATACCAAGATGTTTCCCGGAAGGATCAGGCTAACTCTCTACCTCCTCATAGGTCTTATGACTGCCAGATAGACCTGATACCTGGATCTACTCCTCCTTGTAGTAGAATTTATGCCCTCACCGAGCCTGAGAACCTTCACCTTCGACAATACCTGGATCAATACCTGGCAAATGGGTTTATTCGTCCTTCCAAGTCCCCTGCTTCTTCAGCTTTGTTCTTCGTTCCAAAAAAGGAAGGAGACCTTAGAACTTGTATAGATTATCGCTCCCTGAACCAGATCACCGTTAAGAATAGATATCCGTTACCTTTGATCCCTGAACTCCTGGACCAAGTCAGAAAAGCATGCATATATACAAAGCTGGATCTTAGAGGAGCTTACCACTTGGTACGAGTAAAAGAGGGCGATGAATGGAAGACGGCCTTCCGCACCAAGTATGGGCTATTTGAATATCATGTCATGCCCTTCGGACTTTGCAATGCCTCGGCCGCCTTTCAATATTTTATGAACGATGTCCTCAGAGAGCTCATAGATGTGTGTGTTGTTGTTTACATTGACGACATCCTTGTTTATTCTTCATCGGAATCTGAACATCGGAAACACGTGAAAATGGTCCTCGAAAGATTGCGTCAACACAAACTTTTCGCTAAGTTGGAAAAATGTGTTTTCAACGTGACTGAAGTTGAATTCTTGGGATTCATATTATCACCTGGCGGAGTGCGTATGGATTCAAAGAAGGTCGATGCAGTTCTCAAATGGCCATCACCATCCTCCGTAAAAGGTGTGCAAAGCATGTTAGGCTTCGCTAACTTTTACCGCAGGTTTATCCCCAAATTCTCTCCAATAGTCCAGCCCATCACTGCCTTGTTAAAGAAAAACAAACGTTTTGAATGGTCTATCGAGGCGGAACAAGCTTTCCAGGATTTGAAGACTAAATTTATCTCTGCACCAATCTTAAAACACCCTCGCCCCGAACTCCCCTACATCGTGGAAACTGATGCTTCAAGCCTTGCCATGGGGGCAGTTCTATCACAAAAGGACCCGATAACCAATCAGTTGCATCCTGTGGCATTTTGGTCCCGCAAATTCTCGCCTCCTGAAATCAATTACACGATTACTGACAAGGAACTTCTGGCTATCAAGTCTGCCTTTAAGGCTTGGCGGCATTATCTGCTGGGGGCCCGACACACCGTGACTGTGATTACGGATCACCGAAACCTGCAATATTTGAAAACCGCAAAAGCCCAATCCTCTAGACAACTCCGTTGGGCATTATTCTTTGCCGAGTTTGACTTCATAATTACCTATCGACCTGGTACAAAAAACGGTAAAGCTGATGCCCTTTCTCGGATGGGAGTGGAAGAACACTTGATCAACCCTAAACCTGTACCAATCATTCCCGAACAAAGAATTCTGGGTGTAATCGCCACACAATCCATAGAGGAAGTTAAGGATAAAGCCAGGCAACTTGTAACTCCAGCAGACATACAGAATTGGCATCTGCAGGGAAAGGACTTTGCAGTAAAGGACAACTTATTGTATTTCCAAGAACGATTATACCTACCCAGCACAGATTTACAGAAAAAAGTAATCTCTTGTTATCACGATTCTTTAATGGAAGGACATCCCGGTATAGCCAAGACCTCAGAAAAGATCAAGCGCTACTTCTGGTGGCCGTCTTGGAAAAAAGATATCAGAGACTTTATAATGTCCTGTGGAGTATGCGCCCAAAACAAGAGTCAAAAGGAAAGACCAGGAGGCCTCTTACGCCCTATTGACATCCCACCTCGCCCTTGGCATACGCTTTCTATGGACTTCATCACTGATCTACCTCCATGCTCCGGATACAATACGATTCTAGTAATCGTGGACTTATTCTCCAAGATGGCGCATTTCATTCCGCTCAAAGGCTTGCCAACAGCAGCAACTCTGGCCCGAGTGTTTCTCGAAAACATCGTCCGACTGCACGGTTTTCCTTCGGTTCTATTTTCGGATCGAGGTAGTCAATTTATTTCTCATTTTTGGCAAAGTTGCTGTCGGTCGGCTCAAATTGATGTGAGACTATCGACCAGTCACCACCCTCAGACCGACGGACAAACCGAGAGGACCAATCAAACTCTAGAACAGTATTTACGCTGCATGCTGCAACAAACTGAAAAAACTTGGAAAGACATCCTTTGGATAGCCGAATATGCCTACAATAACTCTGTCCATTCGGGAACTGGGAAAACCCCGTTTTTTCTTTTGTACGGCAGTCACCCTCGAACCTCGGAGTTGGATCCTCTCCAAGATCTTGAAACACCAGCAGTAGACTACCTGCATTCTACAATCACCCAAGCCTTTAAGGAAGCTGTTTCTCACCTTCAAAGGGCTAAAGAACAATACAAGAAAGGAGCAGATCAACATCGGAAGGAAGCCCCTCAATATCAAGTAGGGGATCAAGTCTGGTTATCCACCAAATATCTACCTCTAAAAGGGCCACGCACATTCAACCCAAGATACCTTGGTCCCTATTCCATCACTACCATAGTAAACCCAGTAGCGGTCAAGTTGGACTTGCCCCCGCACATGAAGATACATCCGGTCTTCCACGTCTCTCTATTAAAACCCGTGCAACCTCAAACCCGACTAATTAAATCTCCAAAACCTATCCTAGTTGATGGAGAACTCGAGTTTGAAGTCAAAAGCATTCTGGACTCCAAGATCTCCAAATCTAAACTATTTTACCTAATTGACTGGAAAGGCTACGGCCCCCAAGAGAGATCCTGGGAACCTGCTGAATATGTCCACGCTCCTCGCCTAATCAAAAGATTTCACCGAACATTTCCTGACAAGCCAAAACCCCCGGAGAAGCCCGGTTTGGGAGGGGCCTTGAGGGGGGGTACTGTCATGATCTCTGCTTCCAAAAGATCAGGGTTTTCCCAACTCCCTTGGAAGCAGATCCATAACCCAGGTTCCGAGTGCCAACCAGTCCCAATTGGGACCTTTTGGACCCAGTCCTGGCGCCAGTGGCACCAGGCTCATAAATATGCCCAGTCCCAGCGCTGGAAGCGCCGGGCTCATAATGCTTGGGTGGACTTACCTGCAGCAGACCATGCTGCTTACTTGCCTGCCAGTTGAGCCTCTGATCCTCTTCTGTTTGGAACTACTTTTCCTGTTGGGTGGGGCAGGAGCCACTCCCTAGGTTCAGAACACTGGAACTCTTCTGGAAAGCAGGAACTCTTTTCTTACCTAGGCGTGGCTGTGGAAGGAGACACCTAAGCACTACAGGAGGCTTTTTAAACCACCCCCGATGGATGAATCTTGCTTTGCGTTATTCTGCATCCTCTGCAGCAGAACGCTCATCGTGTCTTCTGCATCTGATCCTGGGCCTAAGGAAAAAGGCTTACCATCCTGAATCCAGTCTTCAGCAACACCTATAAAGACAAGAAAGAACAGGTTAGCATTACGGTCTTCAGCGACAGCTCTTCACTTACCTGGTCCATCGGCTGTCACCAACGCCTCGCGCTGCATTCCGACATCTGAAAGACAAAGGCTTACCTACTCTTCGTGCGCTCCGGAGGTCTTCACACTGCATTCTGGCATCTGAAAGACAAAATCTTACCAACTCTTCGCACGCTCCGGAGGCCTTCGGCGCTGCATCCCGCATCTGAAAGACAAAACAAGGTGCGTTTAAAGATATTGGGGAACTTTAATACTCACGTGCCATTACTCCTTTCCACATCTAACCCAGTGGGTATTCCGGCACCCTGCAGCCGCTCCGAACTTGTACCTGCAAAATAAAAAGACAGTTAGAGCACATTGTGAAGCAGGCAACAAGCGCTTACTTACGTGCTTCCAGGCGCTTCTATTCATCACACGGGCTCCATCTTCAACTCACTTCAGCCCGTCATCCACCATCGCCGGAACCCTGCAAAACAAGAGACATTATTACTAAAGACTTTAAAGACATTAGAATTACTCGAAACTTACCGTTCGTGCAGTAAACGACGGACAGCAGTCCTCTGAAGTCAAGAGGCCTGCTCCCCTTATACAGTGAAGAAACTGGTTACAGCACCCTGCCCTGAGGCAGATGGAGAGCACGGCGTTCACTTACCTAAGGTGAGAGCGTTAACCTTCGGGGTTCTACAGGAGAAGAGAAAGGGAAGAAGAGAGAGACATTTAATAACCCAGTTCATTAATCCCATATTATCTATCTGCAGACATCTTACCCTTCGTCAGACATACAGTGCACAGAGGTCCAGCCCAAAGAGCCAGCCATGTGTTACACATCACCTTTGAAGATACGGTATACGCCCAGTCAAGACCGGCGCCTCTATGGGAATCAGGTGAGCGTTACAGAGTAGCAAGGGACATTCCCACAACCCACTCAAAGAAGGGAATAGTGGGATGTTTGTAGATGGAACAACTGCTTGTTATAGATGTTCTAGTCAGAATCACTTAGCCAACTGCAGGTGATGGCTTAGCTGCTCTCCAATGGACATGTTCAGTAGGCAGCCTCCACCAGGCCCCCACTCATGTCTCCCACCACCCCCACCCCCCAGCAGTGCAGGGGCAGCCGCCACCAGGCCCCCACTCATGTCTCCCACCACCCCCACCCCCCACCAGTGCAGGGGCAGCCTCCACCAGGCCCCCACTCATGTCTCCCACCACCCCCACCCTCCAGCAGTGCAGGGGCAGCCCCCACCAGGCCCCCACTCATGTCTCCCACCACCCCCACCCCCCAGCAGTGCAGGGGCACCCTCCACCAGGCCCCCATTCATGTCTCCCACCACCCCCACCCCCCCTGCCACCATGGGCAGCCCCCACCAGGCCCCCACTCATGTCTCCCACCACCCCCACCCCCCAGCAGTGCAGGGGCACCCTCCACCAGGCCCCCACTCATGTCTCCCACCACCCCCACCACCCAGCATTGCAGGGGCAGCCTCCACCAGGCCCCCACTCATGTCTCCCACCACCCCCACCTGCCAGCAGTGCAGGGGCAGCCTCCACCAGGCCCCCACCCATGTCTCCCACCACCCCCACCCCCCAGCCACCAGGGGCACCCTCCACCAGGCCCCCACTCATGTCACCCTGCACCCCCACCCCCCAGCATCCAGGGGCACCCTCCACAAGGCCCCCACCCATGTCTCCCACCACCCCCACCCCCAGCAGTGCAGGGGCAGCCTCCACCAGGCCCCCACTCATGTCTCCCACCACCCCCACCACCCAGCAGTGCAGGGGCAGCCTCCACCAGGCCCCCACTCATGTCTCCCACCACCCCCACCCCCCAGCAGTGCAGGGGCAGCCTCCACCAGGCCCCCACTCATGTCTCCCACCACCCCCACCACCCAGCAGTGCAGGGGCAGCCTCCACCAGGCCCCCACTCATGTCTCCCACCACCCCCACCCCCCAGCAGTGCAGGGGCAGCCTCCACCAGGCCCCCACTCATGTCTCCCACCACCCCCACCCCCACCCCCAGCAGTGCAGGGGCAGCCCCCACCAGGCCCCCACTCATGTCTTCCACCACCCCCACCCCCCAGCAGTGCAGGGGCACCCTCCACCAGGCCCCCACTCATGTCTCCCACCACCCCCACCACCCAGCAGTGCAGGGGCAGCCTCCACCAGGCCCCCACTCATGTCTCCCACCACCCCACCCCCCAACAGTGCAGGGGCAGCCTCCACCAGGCCCCCACTCATGTCTCACACCACCCCCACCCCCCTGCCACCATGGGCAGCCCCCACCAGGCCCCCACTCATGTCTCCCACCACCCCCACCCCCCAGCAGTGCAGGGGCACCCTCCACCAGGCCCCCACTCATGTCTCCCACCACCCCCACCACCCAGCAGTGCAGGGGCAGCCTCCACCAGGCCCCCACTCATGTCTCCCACCACCCCCACCCCCCAGCAGTGCAGGGGCAGCCTCCACCAGGCCCCCACCCATGTCTCCCACCACCCCCACCCCCCAGCCACCAGGGGCACCCTCCACCAGGCCCCCACTCATGTCCCCCTGCACCCCTACCCCCCAGCATCCAGGGGCACCCTCCACCAGGCCCCCACTCATGTCTCCCACCACCCCCACCCCCCAGCAAGACAGGGGCAGCCTCCACCAGGCACCCACTCAAGTCTCCCACCACCCCCACCACCCAGCAGTGCAGGGGCAGCCTCCACCAGGCCCCCACTCATGTCTCCCACCACCCCCACCCCCCAGCAGTGCAGGGGCAGCCTCCACCAGGCCCCCACTCATGTCTCCCACCACCCCCACCCCCCAGCAGTGCAGGGTCAGCCTCCACCAGGCCCCCACTCATGTCTCCCACCACCCCCACCACCCAGCCACCAGGGGCACCCTCCACCAGGCCCCCACTCATGTCTCCCACCACCCCCACCCCCCAGCAGTGCGGGGGCAGCCTCCACCAGGCCCCCACCCATGTCTCCCACCACCCCCACCCCCCAGCCACCATGGGCAGCCTCCACCAGGTCCTCACAATCCCCAAACATGTGCAATATGGTCAGCCTCCACAGCCAAAAAGCCCTACCAAGTAACCCATTCACCCACATGGAAATGGAAATTACATGTTACACCCCCAATGTTCATGAAGCTAATGAACCCATGTCCGTCACACACAATGGTTGCAATTGAATGGGAAAACACCCAACATGACATGCATGAAACCAATGAGATGATACCACACAGTGAAGTATGAAAACAAAATTGTATTGAAAAAAATTAAAGAATGCTAAAGAAATGAAACAAACTACAATGGGAATGAGAAAAAATAAGCTGCATGTCCGTAAAAAAAATAAAAAACAGCAAATCAGAATCCAAAAAAATGTGGTCCAAAGTCAAATGTAAAAAAATGTCTATCCAATCAAGAACTATGTAAAAAACTTCCAAGGGTCCATGAGCCCAACTGAACAAAGGAAACCTACAAAAAAACCTAACTAAAATGCAACTATATACAAAAAGTGGAGCAGTGTCCGTCGACTCCAAATCATAATAAGAAACAAAGGAAACCTAAAACTAAAGAACTATATACAAAGGCGGCGGGCAAGTCCAGCGGCTCACTCCGTGGTGTTCCGGGCCAGGGCATCATCGAACTCCTGTTCGATGTCCCGGAGGCGGTCCTGTTCCATGTCCCCGAGGGTCCGCAGGGACGACGCCGTGTCCTCCTCCAACCCCCTGCGGATTGCCTCAAGGCACTCGGCCCGCCTCAGGGCCCTCCGCATGGAGTTCTCCGCCCTGACCATTGTGAGCCGCGCCTCTTCCGCCCGCCGCCGCTCCGCACCTATGGCGTGACCCAACCGCTGCCACACGGAAGACACTCTCTGTCCTGGGTCCCCCTGCCCTCCGGCCGATGCCTGCCCCTCCGATGTCGAAGGCCCCGAGCCTTCATGGCTCCCACCATGTTGCTGCTGCTGCTCTGCCTCTGCCCGTGCACTGCCTCCTGCTGCCTGCACATCCTCCCCCGGCTGGGGTGCAGTTGTTGATGTGGCCACCCCTGCTGGACCTCCGACTCCCGACTGCGGCAGGGATGCCTCCTCCACCAGCCTGGCCGCACCGTCAGAGGCAGCTCCACAGGGCACCCAGGTGACTGATGGGTGGGAAGATGGCACAGAGGACGACTGGCGCGTAGGGGGTCCAGTTGAGGAGGGGGTCGGAGCAAGCCCCATCAGACGGAGGAATCCGGCCTGGGTGACCTGTCCCAGCAGGCTGACGTGGTCAACGAGCCATTCGAGATGACGTGCAGTCTCTCCATGAAAAGACTGCAGGTCACCTCGCATGGCCCGTTCACGCAATGCCACACCAGCCAGGACAGGCTCAACCCGGACCTGGATGGCCACGTCCGCAGGCAGAGGAAGGCCAGTTGACGTCAGCTCATCCCCTGCCTGAAAACGGGTCTGGACGTAGGCATCCCTGCTGGTGCAAGATGATGCAGGGACAGGATCGGGGACAGGATTGCACACAGGCACCTCCGCGGCGGCCTGTGCTGCCTCCTGTCCCTGGTCCTGCACTGCACCACTAGCACCAGTGGGATCCCCACCTCCAGACCCCGTCTCTGGTGCTTGCACGGCCTCCTCCTCCACCAAACCCCCCACCAACCTGGATGACTCCGTGCCATCTTCCCCTGTTGGGCCCTGTGGGGTCCCAGCTGCCCCTTCTGCTGCCGAGGAGTCCAACTCCAACCTCCGCCTCTTGGACCTCCCCCCGACAGCTGCGGCCTGGGACGCGGCACCGGACTCCTCACTCCCCGACGAGATGACAACACGGGAGGGGAGCCGGGCCTTGCGTCTCCGGCTGGCGGTCGGATCCCCGCCGCTGTGCTCCACAGCACCTTCTCCGCCCTCTTCATCAGTTGACGCTGCAGACAGGGAGAAACAAAACACAGGCATCAGGGCACTGTACAATGGACACATACACACATGACAGTTGCACATGAGTGGCATTGGCAAACCTCAGACATGTCATCACAATCCCCAAAACACATGTCATTGCAACTCGCATACAT
Organism: Ambystoma mexicanum; assembly: GCF_040938575.1. Lineage (NCBI taxonomy): Eukaryota > Metazoa > Chordata > Amphibia > Caudata > Ambystomatidae > Ambystoma > Ambystoma mexicanum. The sequence continues at coordinate 629,318,761 of NC_090937.1, forward strand.
GAGCCATACCACAGCCATATCGCAACTGCCAGCACCATCCCTAAACATACAACAGCATGAGCAGCCAAAGGGGAGCCAGACATCACATGCAACACAGGAAGTGCACCACACATGTACACACACCACCACACTTGCATGCATGTGTACACCTCTGCCAAGTGTCGCACTGTTCAGACGGGCATCCATGTCACATCTGCCAATCAGGCTTCCACATACCGCTGTCACATGCATCCATGTTGCATCACTGTTGCACCCTTGTCAAATACACACACATGCACATGTACACAGTGCTCATACATGCAGCCGAAAACAACATACATGCGTGACATCACGGACATGTCTACTTACATACACATTCATCCAAACATACTGCCCCAGGACTTGCTCCACCAGGACACCAACTTCGGTGGCACTGAAGCTGGTGCCCCTCCGCCTCTCTGGCCGGGGGTTGTCAGTGGTCACAGATGGTGTTTGTCCCGACATGACAACCCCAGAGGCAGGAGTGGGTGGGCAACTGGGTCCTGGGGCTGGGCTGTGGAGCGATGGAATCCCAGTCGGGAGTCTTCGGTTCCAGCAGGGGTGGTCACAGCAACAGCACCCCTGGCTGATGTGCAGGCAGCAAATGGCAGTGCGCGTGGGCAGCAGGCAGTCAGGCAGCAGCAGATGGCAAGTGGGAGCGTGCTCGGGGCTCTGGGGGGCAGTAGTTCGGCCTTCTGGGCAGGAGCGTGGTCTTCCGTGTGCTTACGCGTGGCCAGCTTGGTACGGAGTGATTTTGCATGTGAAAATCCTGCACGTCAGCGTGAAAATCGAGGAAAGGCCCTTAGCGCGTAAGCGCGTCAGCACGCATACGCGATTCTATTGGACCAAAGGCCCTCAGCGCGTAAGCGCGTCTGTGACGTGACCCGCACGGGTGTTTCCCACACAGCACGTGATGACAGAGCACACGTGGAAAGACTGCACGTCAGAGTGTCATCGCGTGTAATTGGACAGCACGTCAGAGTGTCATTGCGTGTAATTGGTGGGAATGGGCCTAGCGCGTACACGCGGCAGTGACAAAGCGTGTGATTGGTGGAAATGGCCCTACACGCAGAAGTGAAAAGCGTGTAATTGGTGGAAATGGCCCTACACGCAGAAATGACAAAGCGTGTAATTGGTGGAAATGGCCCTAGCGCGTACACGCCGCGTAAGTGACGCTGGACGTGTGGGCCTGTATAAAAGGTACGTGTAGAACACCATTTCCTTGTACGTGCTTTTCGTGGAGAGCGAGTGGGTGAATTCTGTACTTGTCGTTTCACACACGATTTACTTCACGGCGTTTCAAGTTCGTATTCCCTGTTACCTCTGACAGCTTTTTCTCTTTTTTCTCTTTTACTGGTTTACCTGGGCCTGTTCCCTCAAACAGTGTTCCCTTCTACTGTTGTCCTGTCTCCTCAGACAGCGTACAAATCTTCTTTTGGCGGGGTGTTGCCAACCAAACGCGCTCCTTTTTCACGCTCTTTTACCTGGCAGACGGTGAGTCACGCACGTATCTAACATCTGTGCTTGCCCCGTGTGTAGCCTACCCCTTCAGAGGTCATTCTAGGCTGCGTGTGACACGCATACGTTCTTTCTTGTGTTACTGGGTGCCACAGCGTAGTGCAGATTTTTCTTTCTGCACACGTGGTCTAGGAGGGGTTGCGTGCACCCAATCTCCCTTTTTTGGGGCTCCTGTGCGTAGCGTGACCCGTCATCTTTCCCCAGGGGTTACATTCAGCCTTGCAAGAGCACTAGGGTACAATTACCATCTGGTACCCAAGCCCTTTGACCCCCAATTGCCCAGGACAATAGTTTACAGCCACTCCCATACGCACATTTACATCAGTGCCATGGCTGGGAGGTGAGGATTCCGTAAGGGTGGCAAAGGTGGAAGAGCCACAAGTGGTGGCCGTGGTGGATCCGGTAGGGGACGTGGTCGTTACTTGCAGGATGAGCCTGTCCCCCCATGTGTGGAGGACCAGTCAAGGGCACCCATAATCCCCCCCCTACCGTTGAGGCTGATGTGGCTGACACCATCCATGCTCAGCCCTTGTTGGACCAGCCCATTGTGGCACCAGACCTGGCTGACTCCATGGCTGACTTCCAGGTCAGCAGGCCTATGACACGTGCGCTGGTGCACGTTGATGTCACATGCCACGTGCATCTGGGGCAGCAAGGTCATCTGCTGCCCCAAGTAGGCAGGGCGGAGAGGCTGCAGGGGCAGCTGCGGCTCCATCCACCCCAGCCCTCACACACCCAGCCAGGACAGTGTCGGTCCTAGTCCATCCTGCTGACATTCCCCCTGACACCATCACACTTGAGCCAATGCCTGCACCAACTCCCATGCTGAGTGTGCAATCCCACACTCCTGATACAGAGTCCACCAGGGCTCCTGCCCCTAGTGTCCAGAGCGGCGCAGGACACTCAGGATCACCACCACCTTCCAAGCGGAAGAGGAAGAGTGCTCGTCCGGCACAGGCTGATGCCCCAGACACGGCTACACAGTCCGGCCCGTCGAGGAAGCCCAGCTTCACGGATGACGAACTGAATGCACTTGTCGAGTATGTGTCCGCACATGACAACGAGATGGTCATTGTTGCAGGATCCAAGACCACACCTGCACAACGCCAGGCACACTGGCAGACCGTTGCGGACATCGTAAGTGCCCTTGGAATCGTGAGGCGCACAGCCAATGATTGCTATAAGCGCTGGAATGACCTAAAGCGCAGGGCAAAGAGTAAGCTGGCCTCAAGTCATGCCGCAACTCTAGTGACTGGAGGTGGGCCTCCAGTAGTAGACATGGAACTCACTCCACATGAGTCAGTCGCTGGGACCTACGTCAGGGAGGAACAGATCCAAGGCGTGGGAGATCTGGCTGATTACGAGGCATTGTCCGGTGAGTGCACATGCATGTGTGTGTCATCCATGTGCATGGTGTGTGTGAGGGCTTCTGTTTGTGTGCCAGGTGAGAGTGTGTGCGCCTGAGTCATATGGGTCAGCCATGTGCTTCATGCAATACATCCTGCGCAGCTGCATTTGGCCATAGCAGTATCCCTTCTGCCAACAGTAGACATCTAGCCCAACTGCACGCCAGTTGCCCTTGAAGGGTCACCTTGCCACAACATTGTTGCTTATTTTTCACTGTTCATTCAGTCAGATTGTTTACATTCCACCACTTTTACTAGGCATGTCGCAGTCCTCTAGTCACATGTCTGACATGGCTATGGTAAAGTGGAGTGACTTTGTTACCTGGATATAATTTGTTCACACATGTCCCAGTGCAATTGGACCATTTCGGACTGGCAGCTCCAGGTGAAAAATCTGAGCTGTTTGAATTAGAAAAGCTATTACATGCGGGAACTGGACTGAATGAATAGGTGCTGCCCTCCTCTCCATCTTCACTCAATAGCAATGGTACATGCCATCTGTGTGATGGCATGTGTGTTTCACCTGGCAATCACAGGCCAATGTGTGATGCCACTGCCAGGCAGCATGCAGAAAATGTGTTCATCTTCCATCTTGGTGTCATCAGTGTGTGCCATTTGCCTGCCCTTCATACGCAGTGGGGGTGCATGCATGGGAGGGTTTTAGTCATGTGGGACATGTGTCAATCAAGTACTGGTTCTCTTGCTTCTCAGCCCTCATTGTGTGCCATGGTGCTAATGCCTGTTTCCATTTCTTTGTTTTTATGTCTTTGCAGGGGAAGACGCACCTGATACTGCTGGGGTTGTGGAGATGGTGCAGACCCAGGAGGGGTCCGAGGGCCGACCAACCACCAGTGAGGGACGTGGTGTGGTGGTGGGTGAGAACCCACAACTGCTGCAGGTCATGCTCTCAAGGGGTGTCTCTGGCTGCACCTCCCCCGAGCTGTACTCAGGTGTTGATTCGGATGAGACCTACGTGCCGTCGCAGGTGAGTGTTCCAGGGAGGGATTCTGTTCTGTCCCACCCACCTGCACCAGGGTCAGAACCCTCAATGGGGATGTCAGTGTTGGCAGCTACGCCTTTGGTGGTTACGGATGCAGGGTCACAATCCGCGACCTCTGATCCTGTTCCTGGGCCAGCAGATCAGAGGGGGAATGCAGTCCTGCAGCCTCAGGCAGTGCCGGCACAGCAAGGCGCAGTTCGCCTTGCCCCAGACAGGTGTGGTGCCCACCGACGTGGTGGCCGTACGCCACCTGGCAATACCGCATGGGAGCAATCCATTTACGGTATGGCAACCCAACAGGCAGCATCATCCGAGATGATGGCTCAGGCCATGGATAGGGTGGCCACTTCCATTGTCCCCCCTGAAAGGCTGATGGAGCGACTACAGCAGGCAACCGACTCCATCTGCCAGTCACACAGGGAGGACATGTTGGGGTCCAACAGGGACAGGCGGGCGGCACTGGCGACTCTGCAGGAGGCCATCTCCATTGAGTCCCAGGGCCACAGGGAAGCCCTGAGGCAGGAGCTCCTTCACCTCAGGACGACTCTTTTTGAGCTTGAGGCTTCAACACACCAAAGGACAGAACAGCAGCTGGAGCGTCTCACCCGTACGCTCTCAGCTGAGATGCAGGCAACGAGGGCGGAGGTCCGGGCATCCCGTGAGTTGTTGCATGGGGACCTCCGCACACTCATCCTCCAGAACCAGACCTACCACACCCGCATGCTTGCAGCCATGGAGGAGCAGACTAGGGCCTTGCGTGGGCTGCCTCCCATAGTGCAACCACCTCCGGATGCAGCTGCATAGGGTGATAATAGCGACAGCAGTGATGCTCCCGCAATAGGGTAGCCGTGTGGGCCATGAGCCCATGGAGGTGTTTTTTTTTCCCAGGATCCACACAGGTGGGTTCTGGTGTGCACCCTGTCCTCGGACCTCCTCGGTGGCCTCCCCAACCCCCCCGGGCCCATCAATGGCCATTTTTGATTTTTTTTTATTTTTATTTTTATTTTTATTTTTATTTTTAATTATTTTATTCCCAATTTTTTTGGGACGATTTGTTGGCTTCCGTGGTTCCTGTGGGCATACGCTGCATTGTGGCTGGGCACATGCAGGCTTGTAATGTATTTGGTTCAGATGCTTGGGTTTGAGTCACACACACCCCTCCTGCTTCCCGTTTCCATGGGCTTGCAAAGGGTGTGCCCAAGTGACATTGACGTACATGGTGACATTGGACTCCCACTACATGTGTGGGTAGTCTAGTCAATACTGTGTATACATTCCTAGTGCATATTGCAGCTGTGTTGTACACTGCATGTTGCATTGATGTGTAACTCATCATCTGTGTCTACCTCCCAATTTGCAGGTCCCTTCCTCATGTCTACACAAGGCCCTCTAGTCTGGAGATGGGGTCCATGTTGGCAGCAGTGCACCTACAACTCTACATGGCGCCAACACTGCACAGTTGGTAGTGGTGGGAGTGCAGGCATTTCCAGGTGGTGAGACTACTAATATATAAGATTTGTGATGTCATGTTAATGGTAGTACCTGCTCAAGTTTGTTGTTGGTCCTGCATTACTGTGAGCATTTCAGGTGTTGCAAGTTTCAATTAGGGACAATGTATATTGTGACACTAGTGTCATGTTGTGGGGATTACTTTGTTTACCTGCAAATAGCATGACTTGGCACGGTGTGTCGTGTGGCGGTGCTGGGGTTGGGTTGGCTGACATGGCACTGTCCTCTTGTAGCATTTTGCAAGTGGGTATTCATTTTAGCTGCTTGGATGTGTTACTTCACAAAACTGCATTGGTGGTGTCTGTGTGGGTAGGGATGCACACATTGTGACACTTCCAGGTGAACAATCTCAGGCTGATGTGGTTTTCACGCTTCATTCTCCAGACATTCAGGATCAGTGTCAGGTTGAGTCATCATTGATTGTCAGATGGAATGTGCCAGGGCAGTGTGCACTACACAGGGGTGTGATTTCTATGTGAAGTAATTAGCCACTAGCTGTGTACGGGCTGCCTCCCCCCGTGCCCTTTCCCCTCCCATGCGCAGTGGCTGTGCATGTGGTTGGGGATGTGGGGCCACCACCATGTCCACGGCCAGGCCCCGGCGTGTTGCAACGTTGTGCAGGACACATGCTGCCACTATGATCCTGCACACTACTGGGGGAGCGTACAACAGCTGCCCGCCAGAACGGTCAAGGGAGCGAAAGCGTGACTTTAGCACTCCGAATGTGCGCTCCACTATGCCCCGGGTTGTAATGTGGACTGTGTTATATCTTACCTCGGGTGGCGTGGTGGGGTTCTGAATTGGCGTCATCATGTGGGGGCTGAGAGGGTAGGCACTGTCCCCTGTGGAGGTGGTGATTGGTATCATTGGTGGGGTTGTGACCTTGCTCAGTATCTGACATGCATGCATGTGCAGTGGCATTCATACTCACCAAGCAACCATGTATCGCCATGCCGCCCAGCTTCTAGGTCCCGGCTTAGGGTGGACATTCGGTAAATGAAGCTGTCGTGGGTTGACCCGGGATAGTTGGCATATACTGAGGTGATGATTCCCTTGGCATTACATACTACCTGCACGTTGATGGAATGCCAGTGCTTGCGGTTCCTATAGATGTGCTCTGATGCCCTGGGGGGACGTAGAGCCACATGGGTGCAGTCGATGGCACCTAGCACTTTGGGGAATCGTGCCACACCGTAAAAATCCAGGGCGGCAGCATGCCTTTCTGCAGGTGTTCTGGGCAGGTATATGTGCCTGCGGACTGATGGGCGTGCAGTGATGATGTTCAAGACCTGGTATAGGCAGCGTGACTGGGTGGCCTGTGATACACCACCCACAATGGCACTTGTCCGCTGAAATGATCCAGTGGCTAAGAAGTGCAGTACATTGAGGACCTTCTCCAGGGGGCTGAGTGCTTGGGAGCACAGGGTGGGTGATGTGAGGTCATCCTCCCACTCACTCACCAGGTCCAGTATAATGTGTGGTGGAAACCTGTACCTCCCATGCACCTGGTCATCAGGCATCCCGAAAAGGCTGGTTCTGGGTGTGAATATTCTGGCCCTGACTATCCTCCTGCTCCTCCTTTGGTAGCCCACGGCCACTGCTGCTAGGAACGGTATGTTCATCCTGGGTCTGAGCTTGTTATTTTGTTACCGCGCAAATGTATGCGTTGCGCGTGTTGTAGGCGAGCGTTTGACCCGCGCACCCCTGAAATCCAGTACCCAGTCCAATAGCGTGTGGAAATTCCCGCGCACCCCGGGATACAGGTGTGCTGACGTACTTGCGTGTGTAAGTGCCCGTGCACCCCTGATATACACGTACATAGGCCAGTCGCATGTACGCGCACTTTTGTCTAATTACACGCGATGACACTCTGACGTGCTGTCCAATTACACGCAATGACACTCTGACGTGCAGTCTTTCCACCTGTGCTCTGTCATCACGTGCTGTGTGGGAAACACCCGTGCGGGTCACGTCACAGACGCGCTTACGCGCTGAGGGCCTTTGGTCCAATAGATTTGCGTATGCGTGCTGACGCATTTACGCGCTGAGGGCCTTTGGTCCAATAGAATCGCGTATGCGTGCTGACGCGCTTACGCGCTAAGGGTCTTTCCTCGATTTTCACGCTGACGTGCAGGATTTTCACATGCAAAATCACTCCGTACCAAGCTGGCCACGCGTAAGCACACGGAAGACCACGCTCCTGCCCAGAAGGCCGAACTACTGCCCCCCAGAGCCCCGAGCACGCTCCCACCTGCCATCTGCTGCTGCCTGACTGCCTGCTGCCCACGTGCACTGCCATTTGCTGCCTGCACATCAGCCAGGGGTGCTGTTGCTGTGACCACCCCTGCTGGAACCGAAGACTCCCGACTGGGATTCCATCGCTCCACAGCCCAGCCCCAGGACCCAGTTGCCCACCCACTCCTGCCTCTGGGGTTGTCATGTCGGGGCAAACACCATCTGTGACCACTGACAACCCCCGGCCAGAGAGGCAGAGGGGCACCAGCTTCAGTGCCACCGAAGTTGGTGTCCTGGTGGAGCAAATCCTGGGGCAGTATGATGCCCTCTTCGGAAGTTCCCACGCCGACAAGGAAGGACGGACTCGGATCTGGACTGACATCGTGACTGCCATCAACGCGGAGGGGGTGGCAGTCCGGGACTTACAACATGTCAGGAAGCGCTGGGAGGACTTCAGGTCCAGGACCCTGAACAAGGCCCGGCGCCTCTTGAAGGCAGCGGATGCCAAGGGGCGCCGGGGCCATTTGTCGGAAGAACAGATGAGGGTCCTGGAACGCATATCCCCAGCGCTCCACGTCCAGGTCCTGGAGAAGCAGACCCGTCTGGAGTCGAGCGGTGAGTGTACATGCATCCTGATTGTGAGCAGTGCGTGTGGTGATTATTCGGTAGTGTGCAGGTTGCACATCTGTTTGTATGGGGTCGAGTATGGGTGGGGGTGTACAGGGCCGTGGGGCTGACACATGCGAGGGCTGTAATGTGTGAGACATGGATGGTGCTTGTGTGTGTAGGCTTGCATGCCAAATGCAGTTGTGCGTGCACACATGTTTGGATGAATGTGTATGTAAGTAGACATGTCCGTGATGTCACGCATGTATGTTGTTTTCGGCTGCATGTATGAGCACTGTGTACATGTGCATGTGTGTGTATTTGACAAGGGTGCAACAGTGATGCCACATGGATGCATGTGACAGCGGTATGTGGAAGCCTGATTGGCAGATGTGACATGGATGCCCGTCTGAACAGTGCGACACTTGGCAGAGGTGTACACATGCATGCAAGTGTGGTGGTGTGTGTATATGTGTGGTGCACTTCCTGTGTTGCATGTGATGTCTGGCTCCCCTTTGGCTGCTCATGCTGTTGTATGTGTAGGGATGGTGCTGGCAGTTGCGATATGGCTGTGGTATGGCTCATGTGTGCGAGTTGCAATGACATGTGTGTTGGGGATTGTGATGACATGTCTGAGGTTTGCCAATGCCACTCATGTGCAACTGTCATGTGTGTATGTGTCCATTGTACAGTGCCCTGATGCCTGTGTTTTGTTTCTCCCTGTCTGCAGCGTCAACTGATGAAGAGGGCGGAGAAGGTGCTGTGGAGCACAGCGGCGGGGATCCGACCGCCAGCCGGAGACGCAAGGCCCGGCTCCCCTCCCGTGTTGTCATCTCGTCGGGGAGTGAGGAGTCCGGTGCCGCGTCCCAGGCCGCAGCTGCCGGGGGGAGGTCCAAGAGGCGGAGGTTGGAGTTGGACTCCTCGGCAGCAGAAGGGGCAGCTGGGACCCCACAGGGCCCAACAGGGGAAGATGGCACAGAGTCATCCAGGTTGGTGGGGGGTTTAGTGGAGGAGGAGGCCGTGCAAGCACCAGAGACGGGGTCTGGAGGTGGGGATCCCACTGGTGCTAGTGGTGCAGTGCAGGACCAGGGACAGGAGGCAGCACAGGCCGCCGCGGTGGTGCCTGTGTGCAATCCTGTCCCCGATCCTGTCCCTGCATCATCTTGCACCAGCAGGGATGCCTACGTCCAGACCCGTTTTCAGGCAGGGGATGAGCTGACGTCAACTGGCCTTCCTCTGCCTGCGGACGTGGCCATCCAGGTCCGGGTTGAGCCTGTCCTGGCTGGTGTGGCGTTGCGTCAACGGGCCATGCGAGTTGACCTGCAGTCTTTTCATGGAGAGACTGCACGTCATCTCGAATGGCTCGTTGACCACGTCAGCCTGCTGGGACAGGTCACCCAGGCCGGATTCCTCCGTCTGATGGGGCTTGCTGCGACCCCCTCCTCAACTGGACCCCCTACGCGCCAGTCGTCCTCTGTGCCATCTTCCCACCCATCAGTCACCTGGGTGCCCTGTGGAGCTGCCTCTGACGGTGCGGCCAGGCTGGTGGAGGAGGCATCCCTGCCACAGTCGGGAGTCGGAAGTCCAGCAGGGGTGGCCACATCAACAACTGCACCCCAGCCGGCGGAGGATGTGCATGCAGCAGGAGGCAGTGCACGGGCAGAGGCAGAGCAGCAGCAGCAACATGGTGGGAGTCATGAAGGCTCGGGGCCTTCGACATCGGAGGGGCAGGCATCGGCCGGAGGGCAGGGGGACCCAGGACAGAGAGTGTCTTCCGTGTGGCAGCGGTTGGGCCACGCCATAGGTGCGGAGCGGCGGCGGGCGGAAGAGGCGCGGCTCACAATGGTCAGGGCGGAGAACTCCATGCGGAGGGCCCTGAGGCGGGCCGAGTGCCTCGAGGCAATCCGCAGGGGGTTGGAGGAGGACACGGCGTCGTCCCTGCGGACCCTCGGGGACATGGAACAGGACCGCCTCCGGGACATCGAACAGGAGTTCGATGATGCCCTGGCCCGGAACACCACGGAGTGAGCCGCTGGACTTGCCCGCCGCCTTTGTATATAGTTCTTTAGTTTTAGGTTTCCTTTGTTTCTTATTATGATTTGGAGTCGACGGACACTGCTCCACTTTTTGTATATAGTTGCATTTTAGTTAGGTTTTTTTGTAGGTTTCCTTTGTTCAGTTGGGCTCATGGACCCTTGGAAGTTTTTTACATAGTTCTTGATTGGATAGAATTTTTTTTACATTTGACTTTGGACCACATTTTTTTGGATTCTGATTTGCTGTTTTTTATTTTTTTTACAGACATGCAGCTTATTTTTTCTCATTCCCATTGTAGTTTGTTTCATTTCTTTAGCATTCTTTAATTTTTTTCAACACAATTTTGTTTTCATACTTCACTGTGTGGTATCATCTCATTGGTTTCATGCATGTCATGTTGGGTGTTTTCCCATTCAATTGCAACCATTGTGTGTGACGGACATGGGTTCATTAGCTTCATGAACATTGGGGTTGTAACATGTAATTTCCATTTCCATGTGGGTGAATGGGTTACTTGGTAGGGCTTTTTGGCTGTGGAGGCTGACCATAACGCACATGTTTGGGGATTGTGAGGACCTGGTGGAGGCTGCCCATGGTGGCTGGGGGGTGGGGGTGGTGGGAGACATGGGTGGGGGCCTGGTGGAGGCTGCCCCTGCACTGCTGGGGGGTGGGGGTGGTGGGAGACATGAGTGGGGGCCTGGTGGAGGCTGCCCCTGCACTGCTGGGGGGTGGGGGTGGTGGGAGACATGAGTGGGGGCCTGGTGGAGGGTGCCCCTGGTGGCTGGGGGGTGGGGGTGGTGGGAGACATGAGTGGGGGCCTGGTGGAGGGTGCCCCTGCACTGCTGGGGGGTGGGGGTGGTGGGAGACATGAGTGGGGGCCTGGTGGGGGCTGCCCATGGTGGCAGGGGGGTGGGGTTGGTGGGAGACATGAGTGGGGGCCTGGTGGAGGGTGCCCCTGGTGTCTGGGGGGTGGGGGTGGTGGGAGACATGCATTGTTGATCAGTAGTGCAAGGTGACATGTGGGTTGGCTGGGGGGCATGCCCATGGTGGATGGGCTGTCTGCGGGACATGAGCAGGGGTGCAGGGTAGTCCCCTGTGGTGTGGGCTGCCTGCAGGGGCCGTGGAGGTTGTGGAGCGTACACCTGGGAGGACCCACATGGCCAATTCACGTGTAGTACTCCCCAGAACCCCTGGAATACACATACCCTGCTGAAATCGTGTGTGGAACTTCCCGCGCACCCCTGAAATACACGTACCCTGCTCGCACTGGGCCAATCGCGTGTGGAACTTCCCGCGCACCCCTGAAATACACGTACCCTGCCGAAATCGCGTGTGGAACTTCCCGCGCACCCATGGAATACACGTACCCTGCTCGCACTGGGCCAATCGCGTGTGGAACTTCCCGCGCACCCCTGAAATACACGTACCCTGCTGAAATCGCGTGTGGAACTTCCCGCGCACCCCTGGAATACACATACCCTGCTGAAATCGTGTGTGGAACTTCCCGCGCACCCCTGAAATACACGTACCCTGCCGAAATCGCGTGTGGAACTTCCCGCGCACCCATGGAATACACGTACCCTGCTCGCACTGGGCCAATCGCGTGTGGATCTTCCCGCGCACCCCTGAAATACACGTACCCTGCCGAAATCGCGTGTGAGACTTCCCGTGCACCCCGGTATACACGCACACGTATTTTTTGTCAGCGGGTGTCCGTGTTTGTGGGTACCCCTTTGCACGTCATTTGTCCTGGAGGGCCACAGTATAGGACATCCATCATGGCTTTATATAGGTGCTATTTGTTGGCGCACCTTTTGGCGCACATTTCTTCCAGGCGCAGAGACGCTACCGCCTGCTTTGTTGTGGCGGTCGTGTTTGTGCCTGTGCGCTGGTTTGAGCGTGCGCTTTTTTTCACTATTCTATTCCATGAATACGTGTTGTAGGCGAGCGTGTGGGCGTTCCGCGCACTTGTACCATGTACTTCCCCCGTGACGCCCACGTTTTGGCAAGTTGTTCCCCATTCCGAGTGTTACGCCCCATGTTCCGCCTACTTTTGTTGCGTGCGCCGCGCTATGTGCGATTTTCGCTGTGGCCTGTGCGATTTTCGCTGTGACCTGGCGCACGCAGTTAGATGGCCTGTGCGCCAACGTGCGCCGCGCACTTTTTTATCGCACATCCGATGGTTTTCTCGCGCACGGCCTTCCATGAATCGATGTGCGCTGCTTTTCGTGCGATTTTTGCACTTGCACTGCGATTTTCGCTATTCCACTGCGATTCGCACGTTTTTGCCCACTTGCGCCGCGCTAATTATTCCATGAATCGGCCTCTGTGTGTCTACACGCAGGAAATTGTAAACTATGGGGGGAGTAATACCATTAGCGCACATCTGCCAACATCTCCTGTTGTATAGTGAAAAGATACAGAAGTACCATGACCAATGGGTGACAGAGATAAAAGGAGACAGCATAACCCCCATATGGCCATAGGGAGGATCCTTTGATAAGAGGGTATTGGATCTAGTATCGACACATTTGTTGGCAAGATGTAAGGGAAAACAGTTGCAGAACAGGAGAGAAATGTTTGTGATTTGTGGTGGATGTTCGAGGAAATACCACCCGCAGATGATGTAGGTACAGACAAAGAGGCCGAGAAAGAGAAAGCGCCAGGAGAAGTAGGTGGGTCAGCGAGAGGAGAGTGTACGACAACCGCAACTGAGAGTGATACCACTAAAACATACCCGTTGTTGACAAGGCCCACGGTAGGATACAGCGAGCCCCGATATGTGCCCACATGCCCTACCCCGACCACCTCAGTGGAGGCAGCAGCCACCGCACCACCCCGTATGACAGAGGGGGGCTGTACGGCCCAACTAGTGCTTCACCAGTAAACCTAGCACAGTTAACTGGGGATTTAGACAGACAGCTTGCACACGCACAGATGCAAATAACACGATTAAGAGCGTTATGCGACAGGGCCAGATGTTGCCTAGGGGAGGTGAAGGTCCACCATTAGCAGCGGCAGATCTCACGCCCCCACCAAGTGTCACAGGAGAATTGGCGCCAGCAATATCAGCACCATCACAATCGGTACCCATGCCAAGAGGGCAAGAGCAAAAGTGGCAATCGGGAGAGTTCCTGTTCCATGGTAGCCAGTAAGAATAATACGCCCAACAACCCCAGATAGCCAGCATGGGGAAAGACAAGAAGGAGACAGGGAGCAAGAAGAGGAAGTAGAAGAGGTATGGAGCGATCTCGATGAATATGCAGAAGGGGTAGCGGTGGTGGGATCCCCACTGCCATTCTACTTCGATGATGAAGATGAAAGGTCGCCACCAAGATGGCAGGGCAGGTTAAGACAGCGAGTAGGGAACATGCTGGTGAGTAAGACAAAGAAGGGGACGGTAAGTAAGACAGGAAGAAAGCACAAACTACAAATGCCACTGATCCACAAAGGGGAAGGAAGGCCACACTACATTCTGTGGGTCAAATGGATAAGAACAATTTGCTGAAGCTTCTCCCCCAACTTCCCCCCCACTTTCGGGCGGGGCGGGGAAATGGATACATGCATTCAAAAAAGAACACGGCAGGAGTCCCATTAGCAATAGGGGACGTGAAAAGTTTGTTGGTGTCTGCTGTTGGTGATCAAGCAGACGCTGTATGGGTGAAGGTGGGGTTCCCAGGAGTAACAATGAGTTGTGACCGCCATGATGGATCGCCATTCAACAAAGTTAGAGCACAAGTATGGGATGCATTGCGGCGCACGTTTCCAGACATTCCAGATTCCCACTTAGTGATGCAGTGCACGATGGGAGAGGAGGAGGAGCCTATGCAATTCATCCTCTGGGTGCAAGACCTGTGGAGAAGTGAAATGGGTACGACATGGGATCAATCCACCACCCTGTTTTATTTCATAATCAGAAAGGGGCTTCCAAACGAGGTACAGAAGGCCTTGCATAAAATAGCTGGGATAGAAGCCAAGGGCTGGCCTGAGATCCAAAACATAATTGTACACCAATGTAGGAAAATCTAAGAAAGAGAAAAGGAGATAGCTCAGAAAAGATTGGCAGACAAAGCGAAATTAGTACAGAATAAGCTAGTGAAGGTTGCAGCACTGAACGCAACCACATCAACTGATAAAAGCAGCGAAGGGGATAATGGAGCAGGAAATGCACCAGTGAGAATGGCTGCAGCATGTGCTGCAGGAGGACAAGAACAGTGGGACGGAGAAGAACAATACAGAGGGCTGCAGGGGCAAGGAAGACCAACAAGAGGACGAGGTGGGAACAGGGGACCACAAGGGGGATTCAGAGGGATGGGAAACAGAGGTTTCGGTGGGCCGGTGATGAGAGGAGGATCACAAGGGTCATGTTGGAATTGTGGATGATGAGGGCACTATTGAAGAGATTGTAGAATGCGACCTACGGGGTACTTTCAAGGACAACCCCCTATGGGAAATGAACAGCAATACGGACATCCACACCCAGGAAGCCCCTACGGGTTACCTATGGGACGGGGCGGGCAAGGTGATCAATATTATAGTGAGCCCCAAATGCAGCAAAGACAGCAACCCCCACAACAACAGCCACAGCAGAGGGGAGCACAACAGCCTATGGCCAGGGAAAATACAATAGGAAATGCAAACAACAACATTTTTGCGACATCAGCTAATGGTGCGCCTGCACCTTTTCACGGCACAACAGTGGTAGGAGATAATGTTTTCTCGGTGCCAGGAACTGAGACGTATGCAGACTAGGACAGCCCACAGAGAGCACTTACGTGTCCAGTCCTATACACTACCCTATGTGCAGAAGAGGAACCACTAGTGGGAGCAGATATAGGAAACAAGCAGTTTATCTTTATGGTAGACTCAGGAGCAGAAAAATAATTTCTCATGGAAAGGCGGTTACCGCTCTCGGGAAGAAATTGGGAAATGCAGGGGTTGTCTGGGGCTATTTTAAAAGTTCCTTACACAAAATATCTTGATATAACAGTGGGGGGAAAAACAGTACACGCACCCTTACTGTATCATGAAGACGCGCCAATCAATTTACTGGGAAGAGATTTGTTGAGTAAATTAAATATGACCATCTCCTTTACCGAGTGGGGAAAAGTGTGTTCAACTCCACGAGTGTGCCCCGTACGAGCAAAGCTAATGATCAGTACTATGACAAATGAAGTTGCAGTAAGAGTGGTGCCCATTGACATGGACATGTTCATTTACGGCATCAGAGTGTTAGCCCGGGTGGTGCCAGAGTTAACAAGAAAGGAATGGAGGGTGCCCGCAGATTTTATTTTCCGCCCAATTGTGAATGCAGATGTTGTACCAGGAACCATCTTGTCCATTGATTTAGAGGGGGTTCAGGTCTCAAGCAAGCATATCACGGTGATAGGACTGGACACACATGGATGTGAATGGAGAACAGTACTATGCATAGACCCAAACATGATGTTGCGCGATTTAACTGATGAAGAGCTTTTTACTGGTAATGAGAGTGATGGGGAGATAATAATGGAAATAAGCATACCATGGGACATCATGATTCAATACTGGAAAATACACACCCCACTCATGGCCAGTGTTAACATGCCACCTACAATGTTTGAGGAAGACATGGAAAGAGTACTGCCAGAGATCTGGACCACAGGTCCCCATGATGTAGGGTTATTGCATTATGTAACACCCATTAAGACACAATTGAAGCCAGGTGCCATACCCCCAAGAGTTAAGCAATACCCACTATCAAAAGAAGCAGAGGAAGGAATAAAAGAAACAAGAAGTGCTCTGTTAAAACAAGGGATAATAGTACCTTCCTACTCCCCATGTAATACAGCAATTTTTCCCATCAAAAAAGCAAAAGGAGGGGCATGGAGAATGATACAAGATCTCCGCCCACTCAATGACATCATTCAGAAAGAGTTCCCATTAGTCCCCAACCCGGCATCAATACTGTGCAGCATTCCCAAAGAAGCAACATGTTTCACTGTGGTGGATTTGAAAAATGCTTTCTTTTCTATACCACTTGATCCAAGCTCCCGTTACCTCACAGCGTTCACGCTAGGAGTAAACAGGTACGAACATTGCAGACTACCACAGGGATATTGTGAAAGCCCAACTATTTTCAATAGGATCTTGCACGAAGATCTTGGAAATATTGATGTAGAGAGCATGATAGTTCAATACGTGGATGATCTACTCATCTGCAAAAAAACTGAAGAAAAGTGCAGAGAAGACTCTGTAACGTTGTTGAATCTACTAGCGACAAAAGTATATAAGGTAGATAAAGGAAAATTGCAATACTGCCTAGATGAGGTCCTATACTTAGGACAACTAATATCCAAAGACAGCAAAAGAATACTTCCTGACAGGGCAGCAGCCATACGCCACATGATAATACCAAAAACTGTAAAAGACATGCCAAAATTTCTCAGCATCTGCAATTATTGCCGCACCTGGATACTTGATTATGCAGCCTATACGCGCCCATTGCTACAGGCACTGAAAGAGTCCCAAAAGAATAATGTCCCAATAAAAATGGACAAATGAAATGATGACACAATACTTCAAGCTACAAGACCTGATCGCACACGCACCAGTTCTCGCGAACCCAGATTATGACAGGGAATTTTACATATTCTCACACTGCAATAGCACGCTGATGACTGCACTGTAAACACAGAAAACGTCCCTAGGCCACAAGCCATTGGCCTACTACAGTGGAACGCTGGACGTGGTAATGCAAGGTCACTTCGCGTGCGATCAATCTCTCGCTGCAGCGGCCTTCGCCATTGAAAAGAGTGGCAAAATTGTAATGGGCTGCTCAGTAACGTTGTACGCGGAGCATTCACTCTTTGCAATTTTACAGCAATCCAAATCTATGGTGACAACACAGAGAGCAACAGCTTATGAGATAATAATATCCAGCCCAAATGTGCACGTAGTGAGAGGTAAAACAGTAAATCCCACCACGTTCATTACAGAGCCATTTACTGTAGAAGACATACAGGAGCATGACTGTGCAACATACGAGGGAGAGGAAGATGATATCCCCAAAGCTAGTGAGAACGCACCTCAGGAAGGAGAAATATACTTCATAGATGGGTCAGCATCCATAGATACTGAAACAGGGGAAAAACATGTAGGGATGGCCGTGGTATGAATGGAAGAAGACAATTATGAAACGATTGTACAAAACCGCCTCCCTTCTCAGGGCTGAACTGGTGGCATTAATTGAAGCACTGCATACAGCAAAAGGATGTGCAGTAACCATATACTCAGATTCAGCATATGCCACAACAACGGAACATTCTGGATTATCATGACAGCGATGGAGAGGGTTCCGATAGGCAGATGGGTCACCAGTTCAACATGCAACATTACTAAATTAATTAATAGAAGCATTAGAAGAACCATCAGTAGTGGCGGTGGTGAAATGCCAAGCCCATACTAACAACACAGATGCGATCTCATTGGGAAACGCGGCAGCAGACAAAGCAGCGAAAGACCCCTTGTATTTCAATGTACCCCCAACAATTGAATGCATTGTCAGAACACCCACTGCACAACCAGTAGAAGAAGGGTATAGCACTACTCCAATAACGCAGATAATAGAGTTGCAGAGGAGGGCACCAATAGAAGAGCAAGAGTAATGGGCCAAGCGAGGGTGTAAGCAATCACCTACAGATCTGATCTGGAGACAGGAGGTGACTGGAAAGGTAGTGATGCCAGTGGAATTATATAAGGTAGCATTCCAGCAGCTGCATTTCCCGGCCCATGTAGCAAAACAACATATCACAGCAGACATACAGGAGCATGGGTTTGTTTCCAACCTGCAAGAGCACCTGTCAAAATTCATCATAGAATGCACCACATGTCAGACATATAATTCAGGAATTACTCTATGAGCATTGCGAGGGACTTCACCACGCCCTGTGGGGCCCTTCAGAGAGCTCCACATCGATTATGCGGACATGGGGGAAAGGTGTAATGGGGCAAGGTACTTGATTGTGGTGGTATGCCCCTTCTCGAGATGGGTGGAGTTAGGACCATACCCCCACACAGACGTGAAGTGTGCTGCCAAGTTTTTGGTGCGGGAGGTGTTCTCCAGGTGCGGAATTTGCGATGTTATAAGGTCAGACAACGGCACACATTTTGTGAATGACCTCTTCAAGGAAGTGACATCGCTTCTAGGAGTCAAGCACAAACTGTGTTCTATTTATAATCCAAATGCTAACGGGATGTGGAGAAGATCAAAGGCTTGTTCAAAAGTAAATTGTCAAAACTGTGCAACACATTCAAGAAGAATTGGGTGTATTGCATGCCCATAGCACTGTTCCAACTCAGAACGCAACCAAGCAAAGACCACCATTTAAGCTCCCATGAAATTGTAACTGGCAGGCGTATTCATACGCCGCTCTCCCCGACAAGAAAAGCATTGGATGCGCACCGGGCTGCCACAGTGCTGGGGGAAGAATTTAAAGAATATCTTACCCAGTTGGCCCGCGCAGTGCGTAGTATAGTGCGACAAATTGCACCACCCTTTACTGAGAATGCTGCGACAGACAATGTAACTCCAGCACGAGACAGCCAAGTGGCCCATTAATGCCAGGAGATAATGTATACGTAAGGAATTTTGTTCGGTGGTGGAACTCGCCAAAGTTTCATGGACACTATGAGGTTGTCTACTGCACACCTGCTGCAGTCAAAGTGAAGGGACTGAATTATTGGGTGCATCTCTCAGATGTGAGGAAGGCACGCGATACAGAACTCCCTCAGTGTGAGCAAACGAGCACCACTGAAATGGTGAATAAAAATGAAACGTAATTACAAGGAATGTAAAAGAAACAATGCGTATGAATGTGCTTGCATGACTCTCTCTGTGTCTCTCTCTCTCTCTCTCTCTCTCTCTCTCTCTTTCTCTCGTTCTTTCTCCCTATCTCTTGCTTGCATGTCCTGTACTCTCTATCAAAGTGAATGACAAAAAATATAAAGTGTAAATATGCAGAAAGTATGTTAGTAGCTCAATACAAGTAACGTGCACAATCAATAGAAAAAAGTTAGTATAAAAGATTCATAGCAATACGTGAGTGACTGATAAGAAGAATATCACAAACGGTAATAAACTATGCAATGTAAACAATGAATATATGCTCGTCACTTAACCATTTTATATCGCCCCTCCAGGTAACACAATGACCGAAACGAGTGCGCTCCCAGAAAATGACTTAATGTTAGTTAGCGATAGGATTGCCAATAGACCCAATGAGTATAGTACTGTTGAGTGTACCTTAAAGTATTCTGCAGTCTTGCTATCTGTGATGCTATTCTTCATGGCATGGTACTATACGCTCTTATGTCTTGTCCATGATATGAACAGAGTGGAGCGGGGCACAGCTTATACGAGAAGGGTCAGTATTTATTTGGAAGGGGGTAAAAACAATATGGAAAGAAAACTATTCTGCTGATGATAATGATGCTAATGTAACCTACACTATGATGTCCCTTAATGACACGACAACTGTCCCTCTCCTACCAATTGCTGCTATAAGCCTCTATGATAACAATGATAACAATGATTGTTTGAAACAAATATGTTGGCGATTATTTTTGGTCAAATGAATTAACCAAAAAGAACATTAATGTACAGACAACCAGAGACCCTACCTCATTTTATGTTGCTGCTGCTCACGAACCACCAGGACCGCCAACTGAACGCACAGTAAATAATGTTAATGATACAGCATGGTCTGGGGTGTTCCCAATACATTATCGAAAGGTTAGGAGTTACCGCAAAGGGAGGGTAAAAAGGGGGGCAGATGGGAAAAAATATTACATCTATCGTGGCCTGGGATTAGATGAAATAGAAGACCCTCACCACCCCAGCCAGTCAAATAAATGGTACTCAGACATGAGCACCACAGCAAAGGAAGCCACAGATGTGAGCTGTTATGTTTGCTCTCTCATACCGCAAGCATCGGGGACGCCCAAAATACTGGTGCCACAAGAGGTGCCCTTGCCAGACACCCAATGATTAATTCATCTCGTATTGTGTAGGATTCAGAGCACCTTCCAGGCACACACAGTTACAATAGAGATGCTGCAGAACGAGAGGACATGCACAAGCAGATGCCAAGGAGTGATTTGCATCAAAACACCATTCTTCATCATAAAAGGAACAAGATTTGCAGAAAATAAATGGCATGTCGAAATGATTGGGTGCAAAGCTGAGGCACTCAGAGGACTGACTGAAGAGGACTTTCAATGGGTAAAAGAAACATGTACCTCCGTCTGTTCTCAGCACATTGCCAAACTCACATGGGTCACAGCACTAGAAAAGCCAATCAAAACGCAAAAGCAATACCACATGAACTATGCTTTCACAGAGAAGGAAAAGTGTCCATGGGCGCTAACAGGCAATGCAATAAAATAATCATAATTCCAGATATGAAGAAAGGAACAGCAGCCCTCATGGATATGTATTGGATCTGTGGAAAACAAGCATGCCTGCATCTCCCAGCATCATGGAAGGGCACTTGCGCCCTAGCCACCCTACATTCGGCTCTGATGGTAATCCCAGAAAGTCAAAGGCTGGCATATCGGCAGCAGGAGAATCGCTGGCATATCGGCAGCAGGGCAATCGGCTGACACATCGGCAGCACCCCGACCAGAAGCAATAGAGCCTCCAGCATATGAACTGTTGTCAGAAAATGACGTAAAATACAAACTCTCTTGCAAGAGGAGATCATTCAATTACATCTCCTCTGAATCATCTGCTCTTCTTGCTGCAATCCCGCCAAAATATAAACTCTTCAACTCCGCAGAGACATTCTTTGCTTCGCTCCTAACACCAGGACTCCAGGCCCGAACTAACACCAAGTGGTTACAGATAGTGCACTGGGAGCTGACCCAACTCGCCAACGACACTGAAGAAGGGTTTACCGAGATAAAAGTGGAGCTCCATCCCTTGCGCCTAATGACAATGCAGAACCGGTACGTCTTAGATCTCCTCACGGCGATGGACGGTGGTGTTTGCCGAAAAATAGCGAGCGCATGTTGCACATTCGAGCCATATGAAGATGCAGATAATGGAACACTTTCCCATGTCATATCAGTGGTACACAGCCTGGAAGAAAGAATGTCGAAAGAAGGGGGAGTAGAACCAACCACCTGGTTTGATAACATGTTCAGCTAGATACCGTCTTGGTTCAACACAATGATGAAAATATTTGTTCCTATCATCGTCTTCATAATGCTATTTTTCTGTGTGCCAATTAGGTATCCAATATCTATGCCTAATTCAGCTATGATGGTAACGATGGGCCAACAGGCAAAGGTAACAACCATGATAGATGCCCAGATGCAAACTAGGGAACATAACCCACCAAAATATTGCATGACAGCAGTATACCACCAGAATGGGGACAGGGTTGACAATCTATATCATACCACCATAAAAGAACCCGGAGAGCTGCAATTACAAAGAAGTATGGGTGGACCTGGATGGGGATGGAGGAATATATATGACATGTACCCCTGATGAATATGCAAGGAAAGGGCACAGCCTGAAAAGCGTATGTAGGGCATGGATGCCCATAAAAGGTACACCAGCTTGGGCTGAAGCAATAGCTGAAGCTGAGTATTATCGAAGGGAGAACAAAAATAAGTGATAGTTTGTTACTTTATATGTAACAAAGGGGGGAATGTGTGGGAGTGAGGGGCCAGTAGGCCCCCGTCCCTCCTTTCCTTAGTACAAACTTGGACCATGTGCCTCCAATGGTGGGGAGTGCCCCTGTTGCCCTTATGCAATGTCAGCATTGGTTGGCACTTGCGTAGATGAGGCCATCATGCAGGACACAGGGCATCCATTTTTGTACCCCCTTGATGCCATCGTGGTAACTAGGCCTCACTGCAATAATACGAAAAGGCTTCTCTCCCCTTTGGAGCGCCGCGCACACAGCACACATGGGCCCCACCTTCTCTCTCACCATGTCTGGAAAACTCTGCAGCCCCATTCTCACACTGAAGCAGGAGGTAATTGCAACAAAGAACAAATGTAACATCTCACTCTTCCTCTGAGATCACTGCCCTGCGTGTGAACCGGCTTCAGCCAAGCACTGTAGCTCATCCATCTCCACAAATCTGTCCATGCCCCCTCGCTCTCGCCATTGGAAAATTACTGCCAGTATAACCCTGTCTCTCTGCAAGGTATCCTCTTGATGTACCAAATATGTGACCTCACCATGATGCCCACCAAGCAGACCTCCGACTAACATTAGACCCCTGTCCCAGTATATTGTCTCCCACTACTAACAAATGCCAACGTGCCTTAGATTCTGTACGAGTCCAGACCCTAGCTTCAAACAATGCTATCATGATGGTCAAAACCCTTTAACCTGATGCTCTATATAAGCCACTGTTATTGACGATGTAAATACATGTAAGACTTTTATAGGTTTACAATGATTTGTTCAAACAAATTGCAAAAGGATCATTATTTAGTCCATGCTTCACAAAGATGTATTAAGTTAGTTTAGTTAGTGATCAACCGATCACCCCGCTTCACAGCAACCTGACCTTCACCCCTCCTGGACACTGACAACGGGATCACGTGAAGTCCACCCTCCCGGCAAAGGAGCGACCAATCCAGATGGAACCGTGATGCTGTCGCCATATGGCACTATACTGACTGTCCAATCCTGCACCAACTTGACACCCTATGTTAATTGCATCATCTATGCCAATTTTTGTCCTTTATAATGTGATGTAATTGTGATATTTGTCAATGCGCTCTCGGGCAGCAGAGTTCTTTGGATGCCAATTATATAAACTATTTTTGAACTCTCACAACCTGTCCTCTTAGCCTTATTCCCCTTCTGGGATATGTCTCATTTATTCTTTTGCACGTAGTAAGACGGGAAGGGCGCCTACAATGTCTACACTGTTTGTGATTGGATAGATTGCTTAGTGTCATTTATTTAACTACATGAGCAGTGTGAATTCTCATGATTGTTTGAAACACAATCATTACAATTACCTATGCTTGTTATTAAAATAAGCTTTTAAAAAACAAAACAAAAACAACTTCATGGCTGAAACACGTCCGAGTTCTGCTCACCAACACATCTGATTGCCATGCCCTTATGACCGACCCACTCTTGTAAGGTTCTCCCTTCACCCTTCTGGGGAGACCCTTAAACCCAGCAGTCATACACTGTTTGCTTCCCACCTCACATTCCTTTGCAGCTGCATGGAGCCTTCTCTTCCTTCTGCTTTTCTACTGTTGTGCATTTGGTCCCAAATAGTTGCGTTCCCCAAGATCTCCCATGCATCAGGGTGCCCTCTTTCACTATCTACTCACCCACACTGGGCACCCACTGTCAAAATGTGTTTTCTTGTAATAAATAAACAGATACATGTATGGAGACATGATGAGGGAGGGAGGATTCATTCTATATGAACTATGGAAAGGAAAAGTCCTGCACCTATGATGTCATGATAGATCCAATTCACATCACAGCCTATGTATTCATAATTCCATTGGAATTCTCAAATAAATTACTATTAACAGAATGTTGGCAAGGCGCTGTTAGGAACCTAGTCACAATTCTCATTTTCAGTGTTTGACATATGCTTCATGTCTGTGCATGTTACAGGGGACCAAATACAAAAATAGTACATAGAAGCCGCCCCCACGGCCCTTGCACGTCTCCTGGCCAGGGTAGGATGTTGTCACCTTATCACTCCCCCTGGCTCTAAAGCTATCTCTTTATTAATCCAACATCTTTTGTATGATTACTCCCTGCCTTGTGACTGCTATCAAGATCACCACCATCTGCATTGTCCATATCAGTACCTCAATTGTGCATACTTGCATAGTGGAAATACCTGCCTGACATAGTGTTGTCCCTCCTCTCACATGTCCACCCCCTCTACACCTACCAGTTAATGTCTCATTCCTAAATCAACATCTTTCTATAGATAATTCACCTGGGGACGGGATTGCTCTGCCTTCACAGGCCTCTATTTACAGAGTTTCTTGATGAAAAACAATTCTCTAAATCAAATACCTAACTGCAAATGCATATACGTAAACAACGCAGATACTCAAAAACAGGAGGGCTATGGTCTGTGTAAGCAAAGGCTAAATGGAGTTGACGATAGAACAGATGGATGCAATAAAGAGCAAGGACCAGGCTGGCTTGACGAAAAGCCTTACAATAAACTAGGACGTTTGCACCCTTCTCCAAAAAGAACTGGGAGAGTCTGCGTGGCCATTGCTGCAGCGGGTCCAAGAGCAAAGGCTCTATGTTAAGATTGCTATCCTTAGTGGGGACAGCAGAGTGACATGGCAGTGACCATTGGCTTGCAGACAGGTAGCAAAGAGAGCACATCCAGCCTGTGTTGTCAAAATGTGTGATGAAAATGGTCTAATCGATGTAAACAATTGCATGCTCACAGGCTGCATTTTCCAATATATGAAAATCGAATATATTTCCATGGGCATGCCACCCAAGTTGCAATGTGTGCAAAACGTTTTTGTGCATTAACCTACCATGTGTGATGCACACAGAGGTGGAGGTGTCTTATACTTAAAGTGAATTATGGACAAAGATGGCATGGACACCGCACCAGCCCCCTGTGGTACTTTGGGACACCAGAACCACGGAGGCCCAGTGCCTCGAGGGATTGATGAGTGGGGGCTTGTCATGGACATCGCACCAGCCCCCTGAGGTGCTATGGGACACGAGCACCTGGAAAACCCTGTGCCTCTAGGGGTGGCAACGCTTGCCTTACTTGCACATGCAGGTCCTGGCTGCCTTGCTGGCAGAGAGGCCCCATGGCAACCTGGCCTGCAGTCCCTGCTTACACAGGGTGTGTCTGCAGGCCACAATGAGAGACACACTCAGATCATTCCTGTTCGGAGTCTGCAGCTGTTCTTTTGCACATGCCTGCAGGGCTCCCTTTTATTAGCTTGGGCAATGACACAGTCATGGCCCATCTTAAAAGGACAATAAACGTGGGAAGGACACATCCCCTTAACGGGGCAACACACACATGGGAGGGCTACTACACAACATCACTCCTTTTTCATAAGAAACAAAACAAATGATACTACAACGTCAACGATTTCCTCCCCCCATTATAGAAACAACTTTACGTGGGTTACTTCGGGGTCATGGGATCAACAACCAATAGGACATGCTACTGCTACATACATGGTCTCACACACTTATACACACATAACACATATCCACCCATCATCCTCAGGTGAGAGTCACGGTGGACGAACCATTCGGTTAATGGTTGGCAATTAGACCGTAAGTTACAAAACCCTTTATTAGCCTGTGGTACGGAATTGCAACCACTGCGTGACGCCCATGGGGAGTCACTGGTACCATATAGAGCACCCCTAACAACTGCGAGAGCACAGCTTCACATCATTGCTCTTTTACTGAGACCATTTTAAGCATGTAGCTACAATGCAAGTTCACAGCATCAAAACCCATGTTTACTGATTCCTCTTTAAGCAATGGCAGGACTGCAGGAGACCAGTTCACTTTCCATCAGCATACGTTCAGGTTTCACTTCCCTGGGTCCAGGTCCATTGATGGTACAGTTCAAAACTGGCAAAGCCGCACCTGGCAGGTTCCAGGGGCCATATCGGCATAGTCCTTTGATGTTGTGGGCAAGGCAGAGAGATGCAGATCGCTTGGCATCCAGGCTGCTCGGGCACGGGGTGACAGGACAGCGCTCACCCGTTTTCGGCAATGCCCCCCATCCCCCAGTCAGGAGTGCCACTCTCTCCAGGGGCACACAAGGGTACACAAACATTCCTAAGGAGCTGCAACCCTTTTCTTGCCCACTCTACCGCCTCCTCGTGGCAGGTGGCGGGGCTGCAAGTGTTTGTTGGTCAGACACCAGCTGTTGGTTGAATTCAGGGGGCCGGTAGGTATCTCCTCCAAGCCCACGTTGGCCTGGTATTTGGACAGCATGGGCAAAATCTACTTTGTTGAAGCATGGCTACTGGTCAGGGCACAGAGTCCTTCCCATCCAGCTTCTCCGACATGGAGACTGGAGACTGGAGCACAAGCATCCCTGTTACTGCTGTTGAGGTTCGGGGTCTTAAGTCGACAACACGAGCACATTATCTGTCTGTGCTGATATGGAACACTTTCCCATTTGGCTGCCGGGCCAGGGATCACTGTTGGAGTACGCTACTTGTGTTCTCCTTCTGCTCCAAGTCAACCGGAGCACCATAGCAATGCTTGCGACCAGAGCACGTCCTCATTTCATTGCCTCAGGCCCCGTGATAGTGCTGGGGTTTTCCTCGGTGACGCTCCAGACAGGAGCGCTTCATTATGATGTCACCGCCGGGACCGGGGTCTCAATGAGGCTCTGGCGGCTACATGGGCCCACTCAAGAAGGTACTGCTGCTTGCAAAGGACCCCCCTTCTGTCTTTCACTCCTGACTGGAGCACGAAATCTATTTGACTGCCGGTCCCAGGATCACCATGGGACCCCTGGCTGTTCTTCCATCTGCTGCAGCGGATGCCGTGTGGGGTGCAGGCTGGATCCTCCCCTGGCCGCACAAGCACCCTCCTCACAGAGGGCTGTGGCATGGGAGAATCCACGATGAAGGGTGCCTCTTTTCTTTACAACACTCTTGTCCCAGCGGCTTACCGTGGAGGCACAGCAGCACAGCGGTCCTGTTCCCCCCCCCCCCCCTCGGGCAGGAGGCATTTGGATTCTGCAACTGTTCTGTTGCACATGCCTGCAGGGGTCCCTTTTATTAGCTTGGGGAATGACACAGTCATGGCCCATCTTAAAAGGGCAATACACGTGGGAGGGACACATCCACTTAAAGAGCAACACACACATGGGAGGGTTAATTCACAACAAAAGCCAAAACTTTTGCCAAACAACACATCATTCATGCTGTTATGAGTGCTCTCGCCCTGTTGGGTTGTGCTTGCTGTGCAGAATGTTTTGTACCTCCACCTGGGCCCTGCACTATGTTCTGGGGGAAGTATAAAGATGGGCGACTTGTCAGTTGACTCGCTGTTTATTGACCCCTGCCGCTGTCTATGCCTCGCCTCACACTTGTCGTGTTACTTTCAGCCCCGCTGTTTACTGTCAAAGCCCCACGTTCAGGTACAATTTGTGTTCTCCAATTAACAGTGTTAACAGCTTAGAGCTCATTCTTAATGCGTTAGATAGGATCATCCCTCAGTAGACAGGTATCGTTATACCTTATGCATGCAGAACGTTTGCCCTTTCCGTCTCATTACTGGCACGTGTGCGCCGATCAGTGCGAGTGGAATGCAAATGCCCAACTTCAGATGTGAAATAAATCACTCAAGCCTGTGTAGCGGGGATTATTTTTGGATTTGAATCTTTGGTGTCAGGCAATAGCAATGAAGTTTAGCAGCTAATCAGGGTTAATGAAAACATCCGTGGTGGATGATACAACCTCGGTAGCAGCAAGGATTCAGGACGTGAAACAGGAAGGGCACTCATAACTGAAATGCACATGTTCACCAAAGTGAAACTGTATACGTGAGACTTGAGCTACATCAAACCTGTTAAATGTGCAATTCTGTCGTGCGTCGTTAGTTGGAGAACACGCACACAATGGCTCGCATTCAACAGAAATCCAAGGAAAACCGCAAATTGATAAATAAATCATGGCTAATGAACACGGCTTGACAATGCGAGTGAACGGCCGGCTACCATCCATCCTGCATGTGCGCTAGCAGCAGCAAACAAGGAGTACTTTATAAAACATGAGCAGAAGTCCGCTCTGTCCAAGAAAACAGGCAACTACAATCGATTGTAGACCTTTGACTGGACCGTACACCAGGTGCATGGTCCCCAGGCGCCCCTGCGGATAAGCAAATAAGAGAAGAGGTGGGTTTGTTAGTTGGAGGAAAGGGTGAGCACATGAGTTCTTTTCCTGAGGTGTTAGTTTCAGTTCGGAAAAATCTGACTGTGTGTGGGTTTGCTTTTAGTTTGTATGGGTCAGTGGAGGGGCAGGTGCTTGAAACCATGTCAGAGGGCATAGGGAAGCTTTGGCTGTGTTGAAGTTGTGTAAGCTATTGGGAAGGGGGGGATCTGGAGTTCTGCTGTTTGTTGTCAGTGTGTAGGTGCGAGGTGTTAGAGATGCCATGCGTGTATGGCATAGTTGGTTAGCGTGTGGTGTTTTTGCAGGATTATGGAGAGTTTTAGTAAGGGTTAGTGGAGGAAGGGACGGTGATCTTCATACCACAGTGTTAAATCACAGTCATGTAGGTAGTATGTAGAGTAGCTTGAGCCCACTGTGCCGTGGTGAGTAATGTGTTGTACCTCGTTGACAATGGCTTGATGAGTTAATCCGGCTACTCAAAATCTCATGTTTTTATTGGCTTATTAAAGGTTAGATGTCTAATAGTTGTACAACTCCAGGCCTCGAGGGCCAGAATCTTGATGGGTTTTCAAGATATCCCTCATTATTATCCATGAGCATTTTTGTTCATTAATTTAGAATCATCCTATGCAAATGTCTCTAATGAATATTAATGACAGGTATCTGGAAAATCCAACATGGTTTTGGCCCTCAAGACCTGGAGTGGGACCACCCTGCAGGCTAGTTTGAGTAATGCCTTGGGGAGCGAGTTCCAGGGTTTGGTTGATATGTTTGAGAAAGCTGATCCGCTGTATTTCATTTTTTAATAATGATGGGTTCCTGACGTATGTCAGTCATCGCAAGATCTCAAGGTTTTGTTTGGTCTGTTCAGATTTTTTCTTGCAGGAATTCTGCTCCTTGGCTGTGAATTCTTCTGGGGACAATGCAAAGCAATTTGAAATAGATCCTTTTCTTGACTGGTATCCAGTTGAGGGATCTTAGTGCTGGAGTGACGTGTTCTCTCTTGATGAGCCTTAGAATGATACGTTGCTGCTCAGTGATTTTGGAAGCTGTGATATGAATAAGAGTGCATAAGAAATCCTAGTGTCAACCAAACAGTATCAATCTACCCTAGACAACTATTGTGGCTGTGTTTTGTTGGATATTAAGCAGTTATTTAGGACCCTATATTGGTGATTTTGTACTGTGTTAGAATTGTGGAAGTGTGAAATTACAAAGTGAAGAAGGTGAAGTTATAGTGACAAAGTGGGTAGGGTTTCACACTATATGGGAATGTATTGTATACTGCAAGATTTTCACTGTCATTTAATTGTTGGTAGTCATTTAGAATATTGAACAATTATATTTGACATTTTTCAAATTTGTGTGCAAACAGTGTGCTTTGGTAGTTCAGGAATCTATTTGAGTTCCATGCTATGTAATGCAATATGTTATGCAATGCACTGACATAGACACATGTAAAATGAATGTGGGTGCATAGTGGGTTGGGGGAAACAGTAGTATGGATGAGGTTTGCTAACATGGTTTTTTGGGTCTGCTTAGGAGACATTGCCATTGAAGTTTAGTGCAGTGGGGATGGGCAGTGAATGGAGGACAAGCATGTTGATATGTTGTGTTGAGTAGTAATAGTAGTAGTAGTGATTAGTGCCTATGTGAAATGTAGGATAGTTGGTCTGGCTATTGGCCCAATGATAGTTGAATAGAAAGAAATAGGTGAGGCATTTCAGTTTGCATGTTCTTGGATGAGGATGACTAAGAAGGACCGCTTACATTGGTGTTAGTAGGATGAAGGTTGTGAAGAAGCACAGTTATGTGAATAGCAGTAGAATGAAGGTTGTCTACCTGGAGTTGACCTACAGCCTTTAAGCAGAAGGTTGTTAGGTGTGAAAACTGCGGCTGGGTGGAGTAACTCGGTGCTAGTGCATTATTTTGCAGCTTTTTTTCTCTTGATATCTTTGGTATGAATGGTTTATGTATATATTGTATGTATTATGTGAATGCTTTATTAAGAATTGTTATGTTATGTAAGAAATGTGTAGTGTGGTGTATAAGATGTCAAATTAATGGGGTTGCATAGTTGGTTGGGGGAAACAGTATTATTGATGAGCTTTGTTAAGAAGGTTTTCTCGGGCTGGTTAGGCCATATGGCAATTGAAACTTTAGCACAGTGGTGATGGACAGTGAAGGGAGGACTGTGAGAAACCTGAGGCGTTTCTCCCAGGTTATTCCCGGGGATCCTCTGCTCCGGTGGCATGGGGAGGGCCATCACTCTTGGATCCCAACCCTGGGGGCGGACGAGCTAGGGAGGATCACCTGGGCAGGGGGGTCTTTGGAGAATGTGAGAGGAGCGCCCTTGGGTGAGACACGGTATCCCATTTTTTCCAATGCACCCATACCCTATATGCCAGAAGTCTTTATGGGATGTTGTCACAAACCCCCCGCGCCCCTAGCACTTTCCCTGACGGAAAGCAGGAGGGAGCCCAAGTAATTAGAACCTGGGAGGCCTGGAGGAGGATAAGAAAACCACCCAAACACTGGCTCTGCTTCCAAAGAGGAGATTGCAATGTGGAGGAGGAAACTGTCCCTCCAGCAGGCAAGTCAAGGGGCAGCTACGTTGCCTGGCGGTATCAACAGTTAATCTCCTCCCCTGGGCCAGGCAGGTCTCAGAGGGCCAGGGGAGAGACTCTGACCTACAGATATCCCTTTATGGCTCCTACAGATCCCAAAGACAGAAAGTACCATTTTGTGGAGAAACAAAGTGGGAGCCAAATCGACCCAAATGCATTCTGGGACTAGAAGTCCCAAAACCTTGTTTGTGTTAAAAATTTCGATTTTATGAAAAGGGTATGAGCCCAGCAGAGGGAGAACCTTGAAGAACTACAAGAAGGTTCTAAGC
Organism: Ambystoma mexicanum; assembly: GCF_040938575.1. NCBI lineage: Eukaryota > Metazoa > Chordata > Amphibia > Caudata > Ambystomatidae > Ambystoma > Ambystoma mexicanum. The sequence goes on from NC_090937.1 coordinate 629,349,885, forward strand.
CCGACAGAGGGAGGCCCACGGGTGAAACTACAAGATACTAGCAAAACATTCAAGACAAGCTGCAGAGTGCTCCGGCGCCACGTTGGTGCTCGTTTGAAAGACTCTGGCTGATCCCGTTTGTTTTGCATAGAAACTACAAGAACCAGAACGCTGTGCGAGAGCTAAAGGAGAGACCAGCTGAAGAGGTATCTGGCACCATGTGGGTGCTTGCTTCATAGACTCTGGTCAAATCCGTGTTTGTTGAAAACTGCTAATACCAGAAGATCTTTGGGGAGGCAGCAAAGGAACAGTCAAAGTGGTCATATAGAGGTCTAGCAAATTCCTCTGTACCGTTGGAAATATTTGACCGACAGGTGATTGAGAAAGGCACAATTGATAAAGTTGGCAATAGTGAAACCGGTGGAGGGATGCTGACAAAAAGGGGCTAAGCCTGAAGTCCCTATGAACAGTGTGTTGAAAGGAGTGAACCTGAGAGAGGGATGTCCACAGTGAACTGTTTAGCAAAAGTTGGCAAACAGTGAACCCGGAAGAGGGAGACTGACATCCAAAAGGGGTCCAAACCCAAAGGAAGGAGATCCAGGGGTTGAAAGTCAACAGCCCAAAAGTCCATTTGGAAAGGAAATTTGTGCCTGTTTTGTTGAATTCGATTAGTAAGGGGTTTACGCCCAGAAGAGGGTGACCCAGGGGTGAAGTCCTCACACAAAGTGCTCCAGGGGAATACCTGTGTTAAAAGACATTAAGATTTGTGAAGGCGTGAGCATTAGAAGACAAGGGGAAGGGAAGTTTTCCACTTGTCTTCTGGGGTTCAAGCCTGGCCGATGGAGATCCAGGGGAGGAAAGTTACCACCCAAAGCTTGCTGAAAAGAAACTGTTTTGTGAATTTGTTGAACACATGTGAGGGGACCATTACCCAACATATATGTCGAACAGAACTGTTTGTTTGTGGAATGCACCAGATTACCAAAGGTCCAGATACTGTTAGAAACTTGTTGTGGGTTTGTGCCCGGAAGAGGGGGACCCAGGGGTGAAGGCATCACCCATTGAACATTTGAGAGGAACTTTTGTTTTGTTATTTTTGAAATCCATCAGGTCCCTGGAGGCAGTAGACATTTGTTGAAAGAGACTTACCCAAGGAAGAACCTGATACTTGCCCAGTAACTGTCAGCTTGTGGTGGGAAAGCTCGAGTGTGTCCTGTGCCCAAAACATGGGGAAGGGAGACCCCTGGCTAAAGCCCATCCTGACATATTATTTGAGAACACTTCTTTCTTTATTGAAAATCCTATCCCTCACTCTTTCTGTATTTAGTTGTAAGGAATTGGCAATAGGTTTTCCTTAGTATAGGCCTTTTATTTTGACAAGACGCCACCAGGACTGCCTTATTTTTCATTTGATAGTCGACGCTTGCTCCCATCTTAGATTTAGGTTAAGCTTAGGTGTCTTTCCAACCTGCATATTGTTTTAATAAACACCCTTGAACTGTGAGCACTTGTGTCTGTTGTCTTCCTGTTGTCACCTTGAGTTCCTTACAGGACATTCATGCTGATATCTTTTTGTCGATTAGCAGTAGTAGTTATTAGTTTGTAGGGAAAAGGCAGGATAGTGCATTACGCTACTGTGTTATTATGCTGAGATGGGTGGAATCATCTGAGGCAGTTAATTGTGTATGCTTTTTGTTTAGGATGGCTAAGGAGGAGTAATTAAATGGGTGCTGAGAGAAGCACAAGTGTGGTAGGGCCTAGCATGTTGTACAGACAAAAACTCATTTATACTGTATTTGTTAATGTGGAACATGGGTGCGTATGATGGGCAAAGATGTTTCAACCATAAATGTTATCCTAAAGAGTTTGGTTTAATGTACACTTGCTAATCGGATCTGTGTGATTTTTCTGTCGCGAAAAAGTCAGCGACGGAAAAGTTTGCATCAGAAATGTGCGAACCACAAAAGGTTTGCACATTTCCCATGCGAACACACATTCAAACCCCCTAAATACCCACACCCACAACATAAACAAACCCTACTTACGTTTTTTACATGCTGAGTCCCTGCAGCGCCAGTTCCCTTTCATTTCCGTGATCAGGAACCGGAGCCGCAGGGTCCTTTTCTTTTTTTTTTGTGTTTTTTTTTCTTTCTCGGAAGCTGCAGGGGTGTCCCCTGCATTACCTGCTCACTATACCACACACTATAGTGAGCAGGGTGTTGCAGGGGACACCCCCACAACCCCTGTTTCTTTTTTTTTTTCGGGTGTGCTGCGGGGTTGTCCCCTGCAACACCCTGCACACTATACCACACAGTATAGTGAGTGGTGTGTTATGGGGGACACCCCCACAGCCCCTGCAGTCTTTTTCTTTTTTTATACTTACCTCCAATGCTACCACCAGTGTTCAAACCTTTGGTGCTAACAATTTTCAGACTTTTTGTACGGTCAGATCTTTTTTTTCAGTCCGATTCATTCCTGCTAATCACAGGCATCTAAGCAGACCATCCTGAAAAATGTATGCCTTTCCTGGCTGTTATTAGTGATGGATTGGACTGCTATGCTGCCTGTCCTTTGAGGTTTCTGCTTCAGCATATGTGGTATTTCTGCTTCTGCTATGAGCATTACTTGAAGGAATGATGCATTACAGGTTTTCTTAAATGCAATTGTGTTCTGTTTTTACATGCAGTAATTGCTATTACTGTATGTGTGGCGGCAAAGGTCTACATATCCAGTAAAATGCTCTTTACCACATATGGTATTAGTAATTACCAGATATATTTTCTGCATACATTTTATCACTATCATCTTTAGGTAAAGCACTGAGTACATCGTTTTCACCTCTCTCCATGAACAGGTGACAAAATTCCTGAGAATAATGCCAGTGTAGTTGAAAGAGGATAAGCAGTTAGTAGTGTCCTTGCACTATCCAGAGCAGCGCTGCCCTGGCTTCACTTAATCAGAGCATTTGTTTCCTCTTTTCCCCTTCCCTCTCTCTTGCACTTCCCCCCTCCTTTTCTGCTTGCACTTTTCGTTCTTGCACTTGTATGATCTGAATGACACAAGTTCTAGTAAGATTGTTTGTCTTGTCTTCCCTCTCCTGTCCTGTTGTGCTATAAATAGTTGTGTACAGGTGCATTATAAATGACATATCACATCATGTGGGATGTTCTGGGGGATATATGTGATCACTGTGGGTTATATGATAACAGTCCCAGTCCAATCAGACTTGTCCCATCAGCCTCACTGTCATAGGCAGTGCTATTTGAGCACTCTACTGTAAGTGGCACTCAGTGTTGAACCTCCGAGTCACTGCATTGTCACTCTCTATGTTTCAGGTACCAAGGAGACATGCCAGTTGTCCCATGTGTGTGGCCATGAATGCATCCAGGATAATGTTTTACAGTACCATGAAGTCTATGTGTCACATGTAATCTGTAAATGTAGGGTTTGCTATTGTTTACAGTTGTGGAAGACATGCTTCCTCCCAATCAGTGACACACATGGAATATTGGACATGTGTGCAGTTCAGAATACCATTGGTGTTTGCGAACTGGTCAATGATGTAAAATCTTGTTATGTTATCTGTTGCCCCCAGGATTTTTGCTAGCTGTGTGTGTTGTTGCATGGTAGGGGAGCTATTAGCACCTTTGTCAGTATGTGTGAATGTAATCATTTCCATTTTTTTATACATCTTTTTTTGTAAGATGCCATCAAGAAAACAACAAAAACAAGCTATAAGAAATGGTAGTCAGCAGGGAAGTAGAGTTAAACAGTATCATGTGGTAAAAAGTAGTGTTTTCTAATCTGTAGATACAAATCCTGTAGATAATGCAACAATTTCTAGTGTTCAGGACAGTTTTGTAAATGTTCATGTTGAAATAAGAGAGATGCCAACACAAAGTTTTGATGGAACCGATAATGTTTTTATTGAAAGTAAAACAAGAGTAAATGTTTCAAATGTGTTTCTAGCTAGTAAAAAAAGAGTTTTAGAATTAAAAAGGTAGCAAATATGCTATCAATTTGAAACAGAGGAATAAGACCATATATATATATATATATATATATATATATATATATAGTGTATATATATATATCACTCAAGAGTTTTTAACAATCTTTGGAGAAGCGTGCAACCAAAATCTAGATATGTGGAAAAAACATTTTTTTGCAAAATAAAAAAGTAGGAAGTAATCATTAAGAAAGCTTTTGATATGAAAAGAAAATTGTTCATTGTTGTATTAAATAAACTGAGGAAATTGCTTAAGATGACTACACCATTCTAAACAAATATACAAACAGTTAATGTGCTTACACGTGACAACTTGTGTGACATCTTTACTGGAGGGTAGAAACACACTTCTCATACTCGAATATTATAATATTCCACTAGCCATTGATGAGAGTGGATGTAGCTATGAAGTCCGAAATGGTGTGATTCCTAAAAAAGAAGAAATCAAACAGTGTAATAATATGGAAATGAGAACAGTAGGTCAGTTAAAAATTAAACGAAAGAACGTTTGTGAGGTATGGATTGCAATATTGATGCATTTTGTTGTAAAGTTTTAAAGAGATTTTTGCAAATGTTGCACAAAAATGATAATATTCAAAGACAAATCAAGATGCTACAAAGAATAGATGACTGTGAAGTTCATGAAAAAAACAGGACTTTTGGGTCACTCACTAGCTTGACTTGATAAAAGTAGATGTAAGAGTCAGTTTCATCACATAGGGATGCTGGCTGCACATCATACTAAAATTAGATACCTTCTAGTTCAACCGTCTGAGTGCAAAACACCAAGTATGTCTTTTGCAGTTTTAAATCAAATACTTTTGACTTCCAAATCTAGAAAGTTTAGATTCTACAATGCAAATGATAAATATGATGCATTTAAAGGAGTATGTGTATGTAAATGAAACACTTACAGGAAGTGGAAATGAAGATCCTATGCTTTCAAAGGATCAGATTTTTCAACAGTATACAAGACATATTGCAATGTTTGAGTTGTCTTCTAGTGAAAGACCTGACATTTTTTGTGTATCTTGCCGACACACTTTTTATAAGTCTCAAGTGCAACTAGTGTATTTTGAGAAGAAAATTAAAGACACTGTAAAAGATGTTTGGAAAGAACTTTATCTGTATTTGTAGAAGAATGATTTGACACAAGTGAAGCACTTTATGTTTGTAGACACTGTGTTTGATTTTATAATCAAACACTTATTCCACCAAGAAGTCTGTTAAACAATATGGCAGTGCCTGATAGCCCTCTTGTGCTTACAAAATGTAACATGTTTGAAGTGATTGCATTGCAAACTCATCATCCTTTTCAAGTTATTGTTAAACTGCAAACAAAGATGTCAAATCTGCCTAAGAAGTCATTAGTGCAACGTGTGAGAGTCAAAGTTGTGTTTTTACCCTGAATTTGGAAGAAAATGTTAATACTCTAGGAGTGAAGTGTGGAATTGCAGATTCTTTGTTTGTTTTAGTAAACGGTGTTGCCACTAAAGGTAAGAAGATTTGGCAAATGCTTATCAATATTGGAAATGTGACAAACACATTGGCGTTTCTATTGGAGCAGAATGATTTATACAAAGGCAGTCTGACTGTACCAGGCGTGTCTATGCTTGATGTTGAATCAACAAGGGCAGTTAAGGTCAGTTTCAGCATCGATATGTTGCAGAAGGGAATAGTTTGTGTGAAAATTACACTATTCATCCTCTACACTTACGTGAAGTCATTGGTAACAGTTTAGAATTGTATCAAATCAAAGCAATGAAAGGTGCACCAATTAGTATCTGGGAAAAGACATTAGAAGCCCATTGTTTCCCTATGCTTTTTACAACTGGTATGTGTGGGAGATTGGATGATCGGAAGGTGCAAATCTCTGCTTCAGAATATCGTTGTACAAGAATATATTCTGAAGATTCACAATTCCGCACCAACGTTGAATGTTTTTCACTTATTTTATGAAAGTGAATTTTCAACATTATTTTATGCTGTTGCTCATACACTTCAGAACGGAACTAGATTTAAAAATCATTCTGCATGTGAGATACTGCAACAGGTGAAAGAAAAAAATGAAGTTTTAGAGGGCAAACCTATGAATTGTCTTTCTACAATGAGAGGAACTAAATAATATTGGTATAGGAGACACTCTGAGGAAGATTCATGATCAGAAACCTGGGACCTCCAACCGGGTTTGTGACTTTAAGTTGGGCTGAGATTGGTTGGGATGATCGTGCAGAGTGTATTCGGGAAAGTAATGCAGAGAAAGACAACATAGAACACATGACACCAGGAGAATTGAGTTCTATGGACCATGTAAGTGTATCGTGGTTTTTTCATCAAAGATTTTTAGCCATGTTACACTTTATATGTAATAAAGAAAATGGTCCACTAGGCCCTGTAGAACATTTCTTTTGGAGGAAAGAATACCAGGCGCGTGGGGTTCCACATATACATATGTTGTTGTGGATTGAAGATACCCCTCACTTTGGTAAGGAATGCGATGGCTCTGTGATGGAGTTAATTGAAAACTATGTTACTTGTTTTATTGCAGCTCAGCACGTGAATGCTGATCTACGAAACAAGGTGGAAAGGTTTCAAAAGATTTCATATGGAAAGTACTGTCAAAGAAAACACAGACGTAATGACAAGTACTACACTCAGTGCAGATTTGGCTTTCCAAGGCTTGTGACACTAGTTGCTCGAGAGAATAGTTTAATGTCATCTGTTCAACACCATGTTACTGTTAAGTCTCAGAGAAATACCTATCATTTAAAAAGAAATAAGGAATGCCAATTTATTAATGATTACAATGCTGTCATTGCTCAGCTATGGAATTCAAATACTGATATAAAGTTTATTAGTGATAATTCAACATCTGTTGCTCGTTATGTTAAGGCATTCATGACAAAAGCAGAACAGAGCAATGCAGCTGAAGTATGGTCAGATTTATTGTCAGATAAAAGTCTCAGTCAGATATTGTTGTCACGGTTAGCTGCCCAGGAGCACACATGCTCAGTCATCCCTGCGTGGTAGTGGGATCCTTAGGGCGATCCCACGGGACCAACCAGTTTCATCCCCATGGGACACAGAGGAGAGCCATCTGGACCTTGTACTGGTGCCTCTGGTGCCAGGCTCATGGAGAGAAGGAAACAGTGGGGAAGCATTGAACCAGCCTTTGCCTTCAGGCCTCTTGTGCATGTGAACTAAGCTGTTGGGTGTGGCTGGGTGTGACTGGCCAGGCTGATGGGTGTGGCTAAGAGAGCCTGGCTATATAAGTCCCACCCTTACATTGGGCCGTGCTTCACGTTACTTTGCTTTCAGCAACGTGACGCTCACTGCGACCGCCGCATGCAATAAGAAGACAAGAAGAATCAGTAATGCAGCATTGACACCGTTGAAGGCTGCTGTTATACTTACCTGCGGATCGGACACGGGACTCCAGTTCCAGACTCCTTGTTATGCTTCGGCTGCTTTCACAGATCTCCACCACTGTAAGAAGGAGAAAGACAGGTTAGAAGCTGAAATTAGAAGAAGCACGTGCTGCACGCGTGTCACCCCTACGTACACCAGTCATCCTTGAATACCTTTCATCAAGGTCCCAGCATTCTACCTGCACAATTCACCCACACCAGACAGGACCGGCACACACACTCCAACGCCTGCAACAGAAAAACACAGAACAGGTAACATCAAGAGAATAACACGGAACGGACAACAGAACAGAACAGCACAGAACTGGCAACAGAGAAAACACAGAAAGGACAATCTAAGGGACAACACAGAACGGATAATGTTAGAAGTATAACATAAAGAAGGGGAACACGCGAGCAATGAGGAAGAGTTGCCTGTTAAGAAAGAGACTATAGTCGGCAAGGCAAACAGCCGACAAGGACTGGACTATGTCACAGCTGGTCTGGGTTAGTCCCCACATGGGACCAGTGAAGCAACTAGGTCCTACAAGAAAGCACCATGCCCCTGCAGAGAAGCAGGAGGATGGAGAGCCCACCAGCCAAAAGCAGCGGGTGACCCTGCGGCAACAGACCTAGTTAGGGATAGGGGCACGGGGGAGCAATGCAGGAAGGCAAAGAGTTACAGAGGGTCCTCATTTACCGCCCTTTCTTCGTCATCATAGGAGCAGACCCAGAGAAGCAGGCCCAGAACTGCCACCGGCCTACCAGAGCAGGGAGACTGAACACAGCCCTAGAGCGGACCAAGCAGCACCCATCGCCCCCACAGAGACAAGGTGAGCGTAACAATTGTAAGCTTTGGTTTAGCTGATGCTTTCACATATAGAGTGTTGTAGTTATGAAGCTGTAGATAGGCTAACTAGTTTGGCTCTGTATGGACGTAGCGTCAATGTCGTTTGGTTAAGTCTTGGACAAGCTAGTACTAGAAATTGTGTATTGAAGCCTTTGACTGAAACTGAGCAGTTAGCTGAATCGGCACCTGACAGTACAGAGATTTTTAAAACCAACTTGATTGATACATATTATCCAAATTGATCTGAATGTTTGGAGCATCTTTGTTTATATGAAGTAACACAACGCTACTCATATCGAAATATTGAAGCAAACAGTGACAGAGAATGTTTTAATGTACATGGATCTAGTGGTTGTCTATTGAGACATGAAAAGACAAGTCTCATTAACCAAATGAAACTGTCTTTCCAAAGTGTAGAGAAAAAGGAATTATTTTATTTATATATGTTGCAATATTTCTTCCCATGGCATGCAGAGAGTGATTTACTTGGACATTTTGACACTTTTGGAAAATCATTTTTTGCTACAAAATGCTTAATTAATTTTCCGAAATGTGAGCAGTATTTGGACTAACTGGAGAAAGAACTACGTCAAGAAGAACTTTTGGCAGCTGAATTGGCAAAAGAGACTCCTGAGGGCAGTCAGGAATCTGCAGCAGGAAGTCAAAATGTTCTTGATGATCCAATTATTACAACTGATGTTGAGCTTGCTATGGAGGAAGTAGAAATTGCAATGGAACACAGTAAAGTTGCAGATGTGAATTGTCATGAAATTGTTAGTAATCTTAATATAGAGCAAAAAGAAGATTATACTAAAATTGAAGATAGGTTCTTACATGGTTTACTGCATCACAAACGTGAATGTTCTTGCGTGCAATACAAACCTGTTGTGTTGTATGTTAGTGGACAAGCAGGACCAGGTACATCTTTTTTTAATTAATGCAATAAGAGCTGTGATCCAAAATGTAACAGATTCTTATTTGTCATGTAATGTAACTGCTCCAACAGGTTTAGCAGCATTTTAAATAGGATGTGTTACTATACATCACTTGTTAATGTTAGCAGTGAAGCATGACAACACACTAGAATATCAGAAACGTGTTTCAAGTGCAGCACACAAAGTAGGAAAGCTTCTTAGAAAAAGAAATACCCTGATGGTAGATGAAGTAAATATGGTGTATAACTTGCAAGAGGTTTTTAAGACAGACTACAACATTTTGTTTGGAAGTAAACATGTACTTGTTTTTGGAGACTTGTTACAATTAGCTCCTGTGAAAGGTCAACCAATTTTTAGAATGCTGCAATCTAAGGATGCTCAAAAATGTATAGGAAGTATTTGTCATGTTAACCTTTGGAATTGTTTTGAATTCCAGGAACTTACCATTAATATGAGGCAATCTGAAGACTTAGAGCATGCAGAAATTCTTAATAAGATTCATATAGATGTTCTTGAGGAAAATGTGAAAGCACTCTTAAAGGGAAGACTGATTTCTAACATGTTTCATGTAGATTGCAGTCTGTCTGATCTCATGTTCATTCTCAAGGAAACATTTTTTTGTGTTGTTTTGATGTGCAAACTTGTAGAATGCAACACGTTTAACTCTACAATGCTACTGTCACAGAAGCAAAATATTGTAGAGATACAATTATGTGATATTTAGATGGTCATGTTAAGGCTTTAGAGTTGGATAAGAGAGCAAAAGCTTGATTAGGTCAACTAGAGAATGCAGTTTCTAAAACTGCAGGTCTGGTAGGAGTTCTAAAACTGTGCATCAATGCATAAGTAATGTTGAAGAGAAATTTGAATGTTGAAATTGGTCTAGTCAATGGAGCGATGGGAAGAGTGATTGCATTTCAGACTTTTCCTCACAGTACAAGTATTGAACATGTTGAAGTTAAGTTTGATCATGTAGAAAGAACTCACTTGATTTCTCAGAACTCTGCCCATTTCATGCTTTTTACGGATACCTTTGCGAAAAGAGCACAGCTTTCATTGTGCTCTGCTTAAGCAAAATGTATTCATAAATCACAAGGGTTGACTTTAGAAGTAACACTAATTGAAATTGGTCATGAAGGGGGTAATTCATAGATTTCAGCGCAGAGGCAGCGCACGTGAGCAGCGCAGAGAGGGAGCGTGCGCCAGCGTGCACCAGCCATGTGCGCTAAACAGCATTCTGGCGCACCGTGTATTCATGGAATTCCCAAGCCATTTTGAGCACTGGTGCAGAGAACATCCCGCAGCACCAGTTACGCCCCCAAGAACGCTCCTTGCGCAAGGAAAAGGCATTGAAATCCCCAATGCAGCGCAAAGGGCCGCGCTAACCCTGCACCAGTTTACAGGCCCGGTACACTGTAATCGTGTGAAAATACTATGCGCACCCCACTCACGGCACCCAAAAGTGTGAAAATGTACTGGCGCACCCCTCGGAATACGCATACCCCGCTCGCCTGCCAGGTAAATTGCATAGAAAATGCACCCCCCTGTGGCGTGGGCTGCCTGTGGGGCATGCCCATGGTGGATGGGCTGCCTGCGAGGCATGGGGAGGGTGAGTGGGCTGCCTGTGGGGCATGGCCAGGGAGGATAGGGTGCCTGCGTGTATTTCAGGGGTGCGCGGGGAGTTTCACAAGCGATTGGCCTTGGGCAAGAGTGGGTACGTGTATTTGGGGGTACGCGTGGAGTTTCACACGCAATAGGCCTAGTGCGAGCGGGGTATGTGTATTTGGGGGGTGCGCAGGAATTTACACATGCGATAGGCCTTGTGCGAGCGGGGTACGTGTATTTGGGGGGTGCGCGGGAAGTTTCACATGCGATACTCCAGGCGAGATCGGGGTATGTGTATTTGGAGGTTATGCGTGGAGTTTCACACGCAATAGGCCTGGTGCGAGTGGGGTATGTGTATTTGGGGGGTGTGTGGGAAGTTTCACACGCGATAGGCCATGTGCGAGTGGGGTATGTGTATTTGGGGGGTGCGTGGGAAGTTTTGCACGCAATAGGCCCTGTGTGAGCGGGGTACGTGTATTTGGGGTGTGCGCAGGAAGTTTCAGATGCGATAGGCCTTGTGGGAGCGGGGTACGTGTATTTGGGGGGTGTGCAGGAAGTTTCACACGTGATAGGACTTGTGGAAGCGGGGTACATGTATTTGGGGGTACGCGTGGAGTTTCACACGCGATAGGTCTTATGCGAGCGGGGTACGGGTATTTTGGGGGTACGCGGGAAGTTTCACACGCGATACTCCAGGCGAGTGCGGGGTATGTGTATTTGGGGGGTACGCGTGGAGTTTCACACGAAATAGGCCTAGTGCGAGCGGGGTATGTGTATTTGGGGGTGCGCGGGAAGTTTCACTTGCGATAGGCCCTGTGCGAGCGCGGTACATATATTTGGGGGGTGCGTGGGAAGTTTCAGATGCGATTTGGCATCGTGGGCCCTCCCGGGTGTGCCGTTTCCCCCATCCCCATGCCCAGCAGGCAGCCCACACCACAGGGGACTACCCTACAAACCTCCCCATGCCCTGCAGGCAGCCCACACCACAGGGGACTATCCTACAACCCTCACCACGCCCTGCAGGCAGCCCACATGGCACCATGCACTTGCGAGCACACTTGTGAGCAATGACTCATGTCCCCCTGCACCCCCACCCACCCAGCAATGACGGGCACCTGCCAGCAGGCCCTGACTCATGTCACCCTGAACCCCCACCCATCCAGCAGTGATGGGCACCTGACAGCAGGCCCCGACTCATGTCTCCCCACCCACTCACCCACCCAGCAGTGACGGGCACCTGCCAGCAGGCCCCGACTCATGTCCCCAACCCAACACGTCATCACGATCCACACCCATGGCCCTTATGACCACCCAAATCCCACCCCACGCCACCCCAGTCCAAACACCAAAAACAAGTATTCCATCCACCCCACATTGAAATCCCCATGTCATGATAGATCCCAAATGGCAAGTATGCACATCAATACATGTCCATCACACACACACAATGGGTGCAAGTGAATGAGAAAACCCACATCGTGAAATCACACAATAATAGAAATAATAAACAAAAGGTTGCATGTCCAAAATAAAAGAAAAAAATATATAAATGCTGCATCAAAATAAATCCAAATGAAAATGGACCTTATTACACGTAAGGCAGTAGGGGATTACCGGCAGCGGTAAGGGCACCGGTGCCGGTAATCCCCACCGCCCTTCTACGAGGTCCCACAGCGGGTCCTGTCCTTAACGTGTTGTCAGACCACACGTTAAGGACAGGACCCGCTAAGGGAGTTCAGTGCAAATAACGGTACTGAAAATTGCGGTACCGTTATTTGCTCCTTCCCCATTCCCATTGAGCCCTATGGGGGCTCAAATGGGAATGGGGAATGGTTCCCGGAATGGGGATTTACCGGTCTCGCAAAGGTCGGAGTAGGCCGGTAAGTCCCTATTCCGGGAACCCGGCCTCCGACGGCGGTAAGGGGGCAGCCATGGCGCTAATAGCGCCATGGCTACCGCCTTCCATGTAATGAGGCCCAATGACTCCAAAGGGTTTGTCCATCAAACAAAATGCAAATGAAAAAATAAATCAATAGCTCCATGGAAAAAAATGAAAACAATTAAGTCCAATCCAGTCTTCAACTATATACAATTTCCAAATCCAGGGTCCATGAGCCCAACAATCCAAATGAAACCTACCTAAAACCCTACCTAATAAACAACTATATACAAAAAGGTGGGGCATAGTCCATGCGCCCCAAATGAAATGAAAATACGAAGGAAACCTAACACTAATTAACTAAATACAATTTGTTTATTTTATTTTATTGCATTTGGATTTATAAAGCACCCAGCGGCCCTGAGCCATTTTGGCGCTGTTAACAGAATATTCAACTTAGTGCAGGTTAGTAGCCCATCGTTCCATGGTTACACGGAACGTGGCACTGTTAGACATCATTCTACTAGTACAGGTTAGCAGCCCATGATTCCAAGGTTACAGGGGATCAGTTGTGCGGGGAGGGGAGCAGGAAGTCGAGAGTTAGTTGAATAACCTCGTTTTCAGTGATTTCCTGAATGTGGAAAGAGATTGTTCGCTTCTCAGTTTGGGGCGGTAGCGTGTTCCATGCTTTGGGGGCGAGGAATGCAAAGCTGGATCCTCTGGCTTTCACTCTGTTAAATGCTGGGATTGTGAGTTGGTGTGAGAATTTGTTATGTTTTGACTTGTTTTTTGGTGCTTGATGTATTCTTTCCACTAAGTATGCTGGTGTGGTTTGGGTGATGCATCTTTGTGTGATTGTGAGAGCTTGAAATGTTATGCGTTCTTTGACTGGGAGCCAATGTGCGTCCCTTCTTGCTTGGGTGACATGCTCTCTCTTGGCAATGCTGATGGCAGATCGGAGGGTGTTGTTTTGTGCTACTTGCAAGCAATTGATATTATGTGAAGAGGTGCCGAGGAGCAGGATGTTGCAGTAGTCTAATTTAGAACATATTTTGGCTCTGGCAATGTTGAGTCGGTTCTTTTGTGATAGATATGGTTTTACAGCATTTATGGTTTTCGAGGTGAGAGCTGCTGCTGATGAGATGGCATTGACTTGTCTGTCCATGGAAAGTGTGGAGTCTAGGTATACCCCTGAGGTTTTCACAGAAGCTGAAGTTGTAATGATTGTGTCCTTGATGATGAAAAAGCAATATGTGTTGTCAAGTTTTTTTTAGGGATTCTTTGGGGCCTACTATTAGAATTTCAGTTTTTTCCCCATTTAGACATAGTCCGTTTACTGCCATCGAAGCCTGGATGCGGGCATATATGTCTTGGAGGGTTTTTAGGTCTTGGTCATAGTTGCCTGTTAGGGGGATGAGAACTAGTGTGTCGTTGGTATAGTTGGTGAAGGCTATGCCGAAGTCTACTAGGTCACTGAATAATGGGAGGGTAAAGAGGTTGTAGAGCATGGGGGAGGTGCATGAGGCTTGTGGGACACCACATTCGATGGGTGACGGTAGGGCAACTGCTTGGTCGGAGAAAACTCTCATGGTTCGACCATCCAAGAAGGATGTGATCCATGCGGTGGCTTCATTAGAGAAGTGGGCTATGTCGGTGAGATGTTTACATAGAATCTTGTGGTCAACCAAGTCGAAGGCTGCCGAGAAGTCTAGGAGTAGGAGGAGTGAGGATTTGCCTTTATTCATGTTTTTGAGTAGTTGGTTTTTGAGGTCAAGTAAGGCAGATTCTGTGCCATGGCGGGGGCGGAAACCTAATTGTCTTTTTCCGAGGATGTTGTGCGCCTCTAGGTAAGCTTGAATCTGTAGATATGCAGCTTTATCTAGTATTTTCAGTAGAAATGGCACTGTGGTGATGGGGCGGTAGTTGTTGGGAGATTCTGGGTCGAGGGAGTTTTTATTTAGTAGGGGCCGTACCCAAGCTTCCTTGAGGGTGGTTGGGACGGTGTTGGCCGCAAAGGATGCTTTGATGAAAGAGGTGATGAAAGGGGCAAGTGTTGTAGCACAGCCTTTGATTAAGTTGGCTGGGTATATGTCACCTTTACATATTGATGGTTTGATGTGCTTCATGATGTGGAGCACTTCGGGGGTGGTTACTTCTCTGAGGTGAGTTGGGGGGTGTACTACATTTGTGTCCATCTAGCTTGTCTGTGGCTGATTTAGGTGTAGGGTTGGGTTTGGGGAGTTTGTCAAACTGGGTTTTGATTTTGTTTTTGAGTGTATTCATTTTGTTTAGGATGGCCTGTTGGATGTTATTGCACCATGTGGTGTTTTTTTTCGGTGGGTTGAGCAGAGGTGGTGGGGATGGTAAGCTCCTTGTAGATAGAGAAAAGCTCTCTAGACTGTGAGTTGGCTTTCTCAATACTGGTATTGTATGTAGCTGCTTTGGCTGCGGATATGGCCTTCTTGTATTATTTGGCGATAGCGAGGTAGGTGTCTCTTTTGGTGGTGGAGGGGTTGTTTTGCCAAGCGGTTAGTGCTGTTCTTTTGGCAGTGCGTGCATCCTTGAGTTCTTGAGTGAACCAAGAGTTTGCATGGAGTATTTTTTTGCTTTTTTCTTTTCTAGTGGCGCTACCTTTTCTATTATGTCTTTAAGGGTGTTGTTGTAGATTTCATCTAATACAGTAGGGTCTTTGGAGGTGGGGTGAGCGAGTGCTGAGGTTTCCAGGAGTGGGATAATTCTATCCACGGTGAGCAATTTTTTTGATCGTGCCATGGTAGCTGGTGCAGGTGGGTGGGGTTTCCCTACCATTTTTACTGGTATGAAGAAGTGTAGTAGGTGGTGATCGGTCAATGGCCTGGGGGTGTTAGAGCTGATGTCGGCTACACAGTTGTGATCAGCGATCTAATCAAGGATTCGGCCTTTGGTGTGGCGGCGGGCAAGTCCTACGGCTCACTTGTTGATTTCCCGGGCCAGGGCATCATCGAACTCTTGTTCTAAGTTCAGGAGGCGGGCCTGTTCCTTGGCCCGAGGTCTTGCAGGGATAATGCATTGTCCAGTTCCAACTCCCTGCGAATTTCCTCGAGGCACTCAGCCCGCCTCAGCGCCCTGTGCATGGAGTTCTCCGCCCTGACCATAGTGAGCCGTGCCTCTTCCACCTGCCGCAGCTCTGCATCTATTTGCTGGGGCAACTGCTGCCACATGGAAGACACTCCCAATCCAGGGTCCTCCTACCCTCCGGCCGATGCCTGCCCATCTGATGTTGATGGCCTCAAGCCATCATCGCTCCCACCTTGAAGCTGCGACTGCCATGCATGTGCCCTGCCTCTTGATGCCTGCACGTCCTCCTCCTGCTGGGGTCCAGTTGTTGGGGTGGCCACCCCTGCTGGACCTCCGACTCCTGACTCTGGCAGGGATGTGTCCTCCACCAGCCTGGCCGCTGGGTCAGAGGCAGCTCCACAGGGTACCCAGGTGATACTTGGGCCGGAAGATGGCACGGAGGAAAACTGGGGCATTGGGGTTTCAGTTGA
The DNA here is from genome assembly GCF_040938575.1 of Ambystoma mexicanum. Classification (NCBI taxonomy): domain Eukaryota; kingdom Metazoa; phylum Chordata; class Amphibia; order Caudata; family Ambystomatidae; genus Ambystoma; species Ambystoma mexicanum. Next base: position 629,366,076 of record NC_090937.1, read on the forward strand.
GGAGGGGGACGGTACAAGGTCCAACAGACTGAAGAATCCAGCACTGATGACCCGTCCTAGTAGGTCAACATGGTCAAAGAGGCATCCCAGATAACGTGCAGAGTCTTCACGAAAACCCTGCAGGTCATTTTGGATGCCCCGTTGATGCAACACCACCCCAGCTAGGACAGGCTCAATCTGGTCACGCATTGCCACGTCCACAGAGAGAGGAAGGCCAGTTGTTGTTCGCGCATCCCCTCCCTGAAAACGGGTCTGGACGAAGGCATCCCTGCTGGTGCGGGATGATGCAGTCACAGGATCGGGGACAGGATTACACACAGGCACCTCCACGGCAGCCTGTGCTGCCTCCTGTCCCTGCCCCTGGACTGCACCACTAGCACCAGTGGAATCCCCCCTCCAGACCCTGTGTGTGTCCCTTCCACGGCCTCCTCCTCAAACAAACCCACCACCAACCTGGATGACTCCGTGCCATCTACCTCCATCGGACCCTGTGGGGTCTCAACTGCCCCTTCTGCTGCCAAGGAGTCCACCTCTGACCTCCGCCTCTTGGACCTACCCTTGGCAGCTGCGGCCACGGACGCGGCACCAGACTCCTCACTCCCCAAAGAGATGACAACCTGGCAGGGGAGCCGGGCCTTGTGTCTCCGGCTGGCGGTGCGATCCCTGCCGCTTTGCTCCACAGCACTGTCTCCGCCCTCTTCATCAGTTGATGCTGCGGACGGGGAGAGACAGAACACATGCATCAGGGCACTGTACAATGGTCTGATACACAGATACACACATGACAGTTGCACATGAGTGGCAGTGCCAAACTTCACACATGGCATCACACTCCCCAACACACTTATCATTTCAAATCACACACATGCGTAAATGAACAGGAATGTTGCAGCAGGCAGCACCATCCATACACATACAACAGCATGAGCAGCTGAAAGTTAGCCTGACGTCACATGCAACACAGGGAGTGCAGAACACATGCACACACGCCACCAGACATACATGCATCTGTACATCTCCACCACCTGTCGGAGTGATATCGCCATCCATGTCACATCTGCCAATCAGCCTCCTACATGTCAGTGTCACATGCAGCCATGGTGTATCACAGTTGCACACTTGTCAAATACACACACATGCACATGTACATAGTGCAGATACATGCAGGTGGAACCAGCATCCATGTGTGACACCACAACCATGCCATAGTACATACACAGAAATTGAAACATGTGTGCACCCACACATGCATTCGGCCTGCATACATTTGAACACAAACACCATTGATGTGTCTCACACATGACAGGACTCACATGCGGCAGGCTCATGTCCCTGTACATACACATCCATACATGGGCCTACAAAGACATATGTCCAACCTGCACACTCCTGGCACACCTCAACATGCACAGCATCCAATCAGTACGCATGTACACTTACCGCTCTACTCCGGACGGGTCTGCCTCTCAAGCACCTGGAGGTAGAGTGCTGGGCATATTCATTCCAGGACCCTCATGTGGTTGTTTTTAAGGCAGACCCGACACCCCTCAGCATCCGCTGCCTTCAAGAGGCACCGATCCTTGTTGAGGGTCCTGGACCTGAAGTCCTCCCAGCGTTTCTGGTCATGTTGAATGTCGTGGGCTGCCCCCCCTCCACGTTGATGGCAGCCACAATGTCCATCCAGATCCTTTTCCGTCCTTCATTGTCGGCGCGTCAACTTCCAAAGAGGGCATCATACTGCCCCAGGACTTGCTCCACCAGGATACCAACTTCATTGGCACTGAAGCTGGTAGCCCTCTGCCTCTCTGGCTGGGGGTTGCCATTGGTATCCGATGGTGTTTGCCCCGACATGGCAACCCCAAAGGAGGGTGTGGGTGGGCAACGGGGTCATGGGCTGGGCTGAGGAGTGATGGAATACCAGTCGGGAGTCTTCTGTTCCAGCAGGGGTGGTCACAGCAACTGGACCCCTGCAGATGGCTGATGTACAGGCACCAAATAGCAGGGCACCTGGCCAGCAAGCAGGCAGGCAGCAGAAGATGGCAAGTGGGAGTGTACTCGGGGCTCTGGGGGGCAGGAAAAAGGCCTCCTGGGCAGGAGCATGGTCTTCCGTGTGTTGTTGCGTGGCCAGCTTGATACAGAGTGATTTGGCGCGTGAACAAACTGCACGTCAGCGTGTAATCCGAGGAAAGGCCTTTAGCGCATAAGCGTGTCTGTGACTTAATGCGCACGGGCGTTTCCCTCAACGCGGGTGCATGTTGATTGTACACGTGCACAAACTGCATGTCTGGGTGTCACTGCATGTAATTGGAGGAAAGGCCCTTAGCGCGTACACGCGAAAGTCACGTTGCACATGTGGGCTGGCTTAAAAGCTACGCGTAGCATGCCATTTTCTTGTGTGTGCTTTTTGTGGAGAGTGAGATTCTTGTACTTCTTGTCAGTTCACACGCGATTACTTCACAACGGTTCCAGTTCGTACTCCTTGTATATTCATACAGTGCTCAAATCTTCTTTTGGCGGGGGTGTTGCCAACGGGCACATGTGAGTCTTTTTCACGTTCTTTTTCCAGGAAGACGGTGAGTCGCGCACGTATTTATCAACTGTGGTTGCCCCCGTGTGTCACGTACCCATTCAGAGGTCATTGTAGCCCCTGTGTACCATGCGTACGCTTATTCTTGTGTTTCTGGGTGCCACAACGTAGTGCGGGTTCTTTATTCCACGCACGTTGTCTACCAGGGGTCGTGTGCACGTTAAATTTTGTCCTGAGCATTGCGTGACCCATCATCTTCCCCCAGGGTTCACAGACAGCCTTGCTAGAGCACTAGGGTACGTATTCCATCTAGTACCCTACCCCTTTCACCCCAATTGCCCAGGACAATTGTTTACTGCAACTCCCATTCGCACAACAACATCAGTGCCATGGTTGGGAGGCGACCAAGCAGTAAGGGAGGCAAAGGTGGCCGACCTCAAAGAGGTGGGCGCGGTAGGGGACGCGGCCAGGATGTGCAGGGTAGCTCAAGAGGCCAGTGTGTGGAGGACCAATCAGGGACACCTATGCCCCCCCAATGGGTCGGGGAGATGTAGCTGACACCATCACAGCTCAGGCCTTGTTAACCCGGCCCATATTGTCAACCGAACCGGCACAGGATGACTCCCAGGCTGACTTCCATGTCACCAAGTCAAAGCCACGTGTGGCGGTGAAAGTTGCTGTCACCAGGCCACGTGGATCTGGGGCAGCAATGTCATCTGCTGCCCCAAGTAGCCAGGGTGAGGAGGCTGCAGGGGCAGCTGCAGCTCAATCCACCCCAGCTCCGAGTTTCCCAGCCAGGACATTGTTGGTCCAAGTCCATCCCATCAAGTTTGGTCCTGCCAACATCACCCAGAGCCAATGCCTGCAGTGAGACCTTTGGTCATAGTGCCTTTGGCTACTTCCAGTGCCCAGTCCACCTGAGCTTCAGCCCCTACCATCCAGAGCGGCGTATAAGCCACCCAGGGTCCGCACCACCTTCCAAGAGGAAGAAGGGTGCTTTTGCGGTACAGGCTTGGACCCCAGTTACGGCTACCCACTCCGGCACGTCAAGGAAGCATAGTGTCAATGATGCAGAACTAGACGCACTTGTGGGCTACATGTCGGCCCATGGCCGCAAAATGCTGGTGACTGCAGGGTGCAAGACTACGACAACTCAACGTAGGGCCCACTGGCAGTGCATCGCGGACCAGATTAGATCCCTTGGATGTGTGAGGCAGACAGCTGATGATTGCTCTAAGCGGTGGAATGACTTCAAACGCAGAGCAAAGAACAAGCTGGCTTCCAATTAGGCCTCTACTCTGGTGACTGGCAGTGGGTCCCCACCAGAGGAGGATGAACTAACAGAACATGAGGCAATCGCTGGAGAGTTCATCACAGAGGATCAGATCCTCCTGATTGATGAAATTCTTAGCATTTTTACCACACATTTTTGTGCCGTACTGCCCAAAATGTAACATACTTCAGTCATAGATTACACCCCACAATAGCCCACATTTGTTACCTTATTATGGGAATGTTTTCACCAATCAGGCTGATTGAGTAATGTGCACCTACACATGGCCTGCACACAATCATTTGGGGTCCTGTTTGAATGTTCAACATGACAATTGTCTTCTGTCATGTCGACGTGACCAACCATTGATATATCCATGTGCCTGCCATCACTTCATCAGTGAACACTGGCTTTGTTGCAGCATGTGGCACATGCGTGTTTTGTCACACTATTTTGCATGTTCAATTTCATGATGTCCATCTCACATGGATGGGTGACAGTACTGATTTGCTATCATCTGGGTGTCCTTGTCAAATCTTCCATGGCTATGCTATGCGCCATCTGTGTGCTGGCATGTGTCATGTATGTGGATTGTCCATGCCACTCACAGGCTAATGTGTGATGCCAGTGCTATCAACCATGCAGCACATGTGTTGCTTTTCCATCTTGGAGTCCTCAATGTCTACTTTGTGCCTCCCCTTCCAACTCATTGACAGTGCATGCATGCCAGAGTTATTGTCATGTGTGACATGTGTCATTTATGTACTGGATGTCTGCCTCGTCATGTGTGTGAGCTATGGTGCTCATGCCTGTTTTCATTACTTTTCTTTTATGTTTTTTCAGGTGTTGAGGCACTTGATGCTGTTGAGGAGGAGGAAATGGCGCAGAGCCAGGAGTACTCACAGCAACAACCGGGCACCAGTGGAGGATGTGGGGTGGTGGTGGGTGAAAACCCATTACTCCTACAGACCATACTGTCCATGGGTGTCTCTGGGTACACCTCCGGAGACTTCTATGAATCAGGTGCTGAATCGGACATTGAGACATATGTTCCATTGCAGGTGAGTGTTTCTGGCAGGGATGCTGTTCTGTCCAACCCACCTGCACTCGGGGTAGACCCCTCTATGGGGCATTCAGTGTTGGAAAGTCCACCTGTGGCGGTTACGGATGCAGGGTCACACTCCACAATATTTGCTCCTGTTCCTGGGCCAGCAGATCAAAGGAGGAATGCAGTCCTGCAGCCTCAGGCAGTGCCAGCACAGCAAGGTGCACATCACCTTGCCCCAAACAGGTGTGGAGCCCGCCAACGCGGTGGCTGTGCGCCACCAGGCAATACTGTGTGGGAGAACTCCATTTACACTATAGCAGCACAACAGGGGGCATCGTGTGAAATGATGGCTCAGGCCATGGATAGGGTGACCACTTCCATTCTCCCCCCTGAAAGGCAGGTGGAGCTCCAGCAGCAGGCAACAGAGTCCATTTGCCAATCACACAGGGAGGACATGTTGGCGTTCAACAGGGACCGACGGGCTGGACTGGGGGCTCTGCACACATCCATATCTGCAGAGTCACAGGCCCACAGGGATGCCCTGAGGTTAGAACACAGGTCCCTCAGAGATACTCTGTGTGAACTTGAGGTGTCCTGGAGTACAAGGTCAGAACAGCAGCTGGAGCAGCTGACATACACAATCTCAGCTGAGCTCCAGGTAACCCGTCAGGAGTTCCGGGCATCACGTGAGGCCATGCAGGCAGAAATGCATGCTACCCATGAGGTGCTGCATGGGGATCTCCGTACCATCATCCTGCAGAACCAAACCTTTCACACCTGCATGCTTTCTGCCATGGAGGCGCATGCCATGGCTTTGCGTGGTCTGCCTCCCATATCACGCCCACCTTCTGATGTAGAACCAGAGGGTAATGACAGCGATGGAAGTTCTCCCACTGTAGCATAGCCGTGCAGGCCAGGAGCCCATGGATGGTTTTTATTTTTTTCTAAACATCCACGCAATTGGGTGTTGGGGTGCACCCTGTACCTCGTCGCTTCTGGGTGGTATCATCCCGCCCCCTGGTCCACACTTGGCCATTTTTCTTTTTTTTAATGTTACAGTGTGTTGCTTTGTGTGGCTCCCGTAGGCATCCACACACACCCCTCCTGCTTCCCCTTTCCATGGGCTCGCAAAAGGTGTGACCAAGTGACAGTAACTTACACAGTGACATTGGGCTCCCATAAGTTGTGTGGGCAGTCTGTAGTCCAAACTGTGTATACATCCCTAGTGGGGATTGTTTTTCAATTCTCCACTGCATGGTGGATTTATATATGGTTCTACATCCATGACTTTTTCCTTGTATACATGTACCTTCTTCATGTCTTGACAGGCCTGCAGTTCATGTTGTATGCAGCACACTGACACATTTGCCTACCAGCAACACTCTGCAGTTGGAAGGGGTTGATGTTCTGCCTTAGTCAGGTTGTGACACGTGTACTACTTTTAATTTTTTACTGTCATATGTTGCCAGTGTTTGATCCTGTACTGATGTTTTGTCTTGCTGGTAAGTATTTGTTCATGTGTGTTGTTTTTCATTCATTACTGAGAGGAAATTGTCTGTGGCCTGTTTCCATTTGGGACAGTGCACTTTGTGACACTTGTGTCATGTTTTGTGCATTCATTTGGTTGCTTTCATATTGCATGCCATGGTGTGTAGGGTAGCTGAGATGGGGAGGGGTTGGGGGACATGCCACTATTTTGATTTGGTATTTTGCAAGGGGGTAGTCCTTCATGCTGCATGAATGTGTGCCTTTTACTGACACAGCATTGGGTGTCTTTAAGTCGCTAGGGATGCACACAATGTAGCACTTCCAGGTGAACAATCTCAAGCTGGTATGGTTGTGACAGTTGACTGTCCCTTTTGTCATCATCATTGATTGTCAGCTGGTATGTGCCAGGCCTGTGTGCACTCCGCAGGGGTGGGATTTTAGGTGAAGTAATTTGCCACAAGCTGGGTACGGGCTGCCTCACCACGGGCCCTTTCACCTCCCATGCGTAGTGGCCGTGCATGTTGTTGGGGATGTGGGGGCACCAACATGTCCACCGGTACACCCCGCCAGGTTGCAACGTTGTGCAGGACACATGCTGCCACTATGATCCTGCACACTACTGGGGGCGCATATAGCAGCTGCCCACCAGAGCGGTCAAGCGAGTGAAAGCGTGACTTGAGCACTCCGAATGTGCGCTCCACTATGCCCTGGGTTGCAATATGGGCTGTGTTGTATCTTACCTCGGATGGTGTGGTGGGGTTCCGAATTGGCGTCATTATGTAGGTGCTCAGAGGGTAGGCACTGTCCCCTGGGGAGGTGATAATGGTTGTCATTAGTGGGGTTTTCACATTTCCCAGTGTCTGACATGCATGCATGTGCAGAGGCATTTATACTCACCAATTAGCCATGTGTCGCCATTCCGCCCAGCTTCCAGGTTCCGGTTTAGGGGTGACATTGTAAATAAGAAACTATCATGGCTGGACCCTGGATAGTTGGCATATACTGAGGTGATGATTCCCTTGGCATCACATACAACCTGAACGTTGATGGAATGCCAGTGCTTGCGGTTTCGATAGATGTGCTCAGTGGCCCTGGGAGGATGTAGAGCCACATGGGTGCAATCAATGGCACCTAGCACTTTGGGGAAGTTTGCCACCCCGTAAAAGTCCTGGACGACGGCCTGCCTTTCTGCAGGTGTTCTGGGCATGTATAAGTGCCTGCGGACTGAGGGGCGTGCAGTCATGATGGCCAACACCTGGTGTAGGCAGTGTGACTGCGTGGCCTGTGAGACACCCCCAACTATGGCACTTGTCCGCTGAAATGACGCAGTAGCCAAGAAGTGCAGTACATTGAGCACCTTTTACAAGGGGCTCAGTGCTTGGGAGCACAGTGTGGGTGATGTGAGGTCATCCTCCCCCTCCCTGACCAGTTCTCGGATTATTTGTGGGTGAAACCCGTGCCTCCCATACACCTGGTCATCAGGTATCCCGAACAGGCGGGGCCTGGCTACCGTCCTCCTCCTGCGGTGTCCCATGACCACTGCTGCGAGGAACGGTAGATTTATCGTAGCGTATGAGCTTGTTTGTTGTTTGCGCGCACTTTCATGCTGCGCGGGGCTGCTTACGCCTGCTTCCTGCAGGCATACGTGTTTCCGGATTAGTGCGTCTTTTTTGGCGCACGGCTTTCCCCTGTTTGATTCCATGAATACATGTTGTTAGCACGCGTGTGGGCATTGCGAGCATTTACCTCCTGTACTACCCCCATAGCGCCCACATTTTCACGCGTTGTTCCCCATTCTACGTGTTACGCCCCGTGTTCCACCCACTTTTCCTGTGTGCGCTACACGATGTGCGCTTTCATTGTGTGCGTCGCGCATGCCGTTTAGTGACGTGTGCGCCCACGTGCGCCATCCATGGATATGGCGCACATCCCAGGTTTTACAAGCGCAGCGCATTCCATGAATCGATGAACAGCTGAGTGTGCGGCTTTAGCACGTGTGCGCTGCGATTTACACGCTTGTGCTGCGATTTACACGCTTGTGCTCCCCTTTTCTGCACACATTTATTCCATGAATTACCCTGAAAGTGTCTTATGTAGCTTTGTCACGTGTGGAAACATATAGCTTTATTTTTAATAAACTTTGATGAAAGGAAAGTGACAGCTGACATTTCTTGCATTGAAGAATATAATAGATTGTGTGCATTCCATGACATGTAGTTTTTCATAAGTATGTATTGATTATCTTTCAAAGATACAATGTAGATGGTAGGAACATTAACACTTCAATAATGCATTTTGTAAATAGTCAAGTTTTTGTTAGTAAGAAAATATTTAAAACGTGTTCAATTTTTTTTTTTCATATGGTGGCATCCATTGAATCTGAACATTTCATGACATGGGTGCGTACAGAAGTAGATTGGCTTGATTGTAATTACTTTATTGTCACATGCCAAGCTAGATTGCCAAAGGGTTTAAAAAATGCTTACTTAATGTTGTTAGAAGAAAAGTTTTAAAATATGTGTGTAATATTCTTTGTGAATATAAACATGCCAAGTAAAAATTTGAAATAGAAAAATAGGCTAAGTGTTTTAAGTAAAGTAGGACATTGTTTGTTACTAGGATGTTTTTTTTAAAAAAACAGTACTAAATAAATGTAGAGGTAGTATCATGATCACCTCCAGAGTTGCAGGTTTGGGATCAGGTATTCAGGGCAGGAAGGGGTATTGGTGTAGATCTGTGGGGGCTAGATGGGTATTAGCTTGGCAAAGCAGGTGGTCTCACATTCCTCAGTACCAAAGTTACAATGGGCTCCCATAGAGATCCAATGGTTTATCATTACACGTAAGATGGCCGCCCTGCGGGTCACTTACTAGGAAGCAATTGAGATCTAGTAGTTGGGCAGGGAGGACTATAAACGCCCTGCCCCCGCAGTAACACGTGATTCATGTTAGTTCCGCTGACACCGGTGGAACGCTACCGGTGCTCAGCTCAAAGACCTGTAAGACAATGGAGAAAATCATATTATGAACTTGTTAAGTTAACAGAAGTGCAACAGATCTACGTTTTCTACATACCTGACAAGAATTTTCCGCAGCAGCAGTGCTCCGACAGGTGACTTCATTTTCTGTAGTTCCGTAGTTCAGTCAGCAATATTCTCCCACAGCAGCGGCTTCATTGTGGAATCTTCCAACCTACAAAAACCTGCAAAGACAAGGTACAACAGTTAATGAAATAACTTTTAAGACATTGAAGCAAGTGAAAGTAAAACTACGCGCTTACGTACTTGAATCTCCGATGAGCATTTCCAAGCATTTCAAAACCTTTCCTCACAGAGAAGGCACCATAGCTTCGTCGTAACTAAGGCATAAAGTGCTGCGTGCCTTTCCCAACTATGCATGCATACTTACCTCATGCAGAAGGCACCATAGCTTGGTAATGAAGACCGTAGTGCTGCGCGCCCTCCCAAACTCTGTGCACATACTTACCTCAAGAGAAAACTTCATGTTTTTTCTTCGACAACACCAATGCTCTTCAAGTGAAACTTTTCTCTTCAGCAAACTTGCAAAAGAAAGAGAGTGTTGTTAAATCTACAACAAGCTTTCACACCATAGAAAATGTTTTCCTCTCAAAGACTTCAACACCCCACTGCTTAAAATCAAAAGTTCCCTCCAAGAATCCAGACACTTACCTTCAGAGGCTTTTTTGACTTTTTCCAGCCTGGGATCTTCTTGAGCCTCACCACCAATGCACCCCTGCATGAAAGCAGGATGAAGAGCTCCCTAATATCAAAATACAGGTGAGGAGGAGAACAGGGCACATAGAAACATTAAGGGAGTCAGCTGTATGGGAAAAGGGGTGAGCCATAGTATAGTAACCACATAATATTGAATCCAGTACCCCTCCAATTTTTTTCTCTTCTTTGTGACAGTGGAAAATCCTGTTTAACCAGTATTGCCAGATCACCAGGGTCCCAGATCTTTCACGCTCCTGCAGGGACAAGGTAAGCATTACAGAATGCAAAGCTATTACTTAAAATACTCTGCCCGCGCATAATGGAGACCACAGATATAGATAATGTGTCCTGGTTATTGGGGGAACTACATGCTGAAGGCCATGCAGCATGGTCTGAAACCAATTCCTTGAGGTGGGAGTAGGTAGTTAATAGAGATTGCACTGATGAGTTGGGACTTCAACTACTTCTAACATAAGCAGGACAGGCCTCACTTCCTGGTGGCCTTCCACCAGTGCAAGTTTCCCCGCCAGTACCTCCGTTTCAGGTGGTTGTACCAGGAAATATTCAGTTGGCACCCCCAGAATGGTTTATGGGGGATCCTAAGCATTTCGCAGTGATCATGAATCAGTGTCATTTGCATTTCCTGTGCAGACCAGGGTTTTTTTCATCAGACCAATCTAAAGTAGCATTTGTATTATCCTATTTAGGTGGATATACTGCGGATTGGTCCATTCCTCTGGTGAGCAGGGATGATACTTTGTTAAGAAATGTTCCTGGGTTTCAGCAGGAACTAGAGAAACTCTTTGCCCGTCATACACACGGGCAGGTGTTGGACAATGAATTACTTTCCCTACGACAAGGCAGTCAAGATTTGCAGGCTTATGCAGCTTCCTTCAATCTGTTGGTAGCAGAAACTAAGTGACTGGAAGAAAAGAGAACAACAGTCTTTTAGGGTGGTTTATGGGGGGATCTAAAAGACATTTTGGCCCAGGTTGTGAATCCTCCCACAGGTTGTGCGGAGTTCATTGATCTCACTATTCAGTTGGACCATCACTTGCAAGATCGTAGAATAGATTGTTCCCGCTCAGATAATAGATCATACTATGTATGTCCGAAAGATAATGGGAGTCGCCATGTATCTGAAAGCCATCCTGAGCCTATGCAACTGGGGGTATTCGGGCCCCCATTTCAAAGGAGGAAAGAGAGAAGAGAAGACAGCACCATCTATGCCTTAACTGTGGGTTGGCAGGACATTTCCTTCGCAACTGTCCGTTCTGGAAACCAGTAGGAGCCTTGGATAAGGCTGAAAAATGAGAAAATAGAGAAGATCAGATGGAAAACTCCAACGCCCAGGAAGCTTAGAGGTCAGCTTGTCGAGCCAGAAGAAAGAATCTCAGATCTCTCATTTTGTTGTACCCGTCATCCTAAGTAGCCACCGTCAACCTTCCAAACTGCATGCTCTAGAAGCATACGTGGACAGTGGTGTGATTGGAAACCATATGGATCACGAACTCGCAAGCAAGATTGGTATTGCTATGTACCATAAAACAGTGGTTGAGAATGTCATGGTGGTAGACGGTAACCAGCTAATATCAGGACCAGTGACACAGTGCACTGAGGCCTGCACCTTGCTATGCCAGGATGGACATCGAGAAAAGATATCATTTGACCTAATCAGTGCTCCTCAGTTCAAAGTTATCTTAGGTATCCCATGGTTAGAAGAACATAATCCACAGATTGATTGTCATGCCAGGACCTTGACATTCGCCGAAGAGTGCAAGAGCTCATGTTACACAGCAGAAGAAGAATCAGGGAAAAAGGTTCAGGCGGTATGCAGAGCAGGTGCCGCATTGGGGTTGTTGGGGATCCTACCTCCAGAATATTGAGATTTCCAGGACGTGTTTGAAAAGGAACAGGCCAAGGTGCTACCGCCACATTGGCCCTATGATTGTCAAATTGATCTGATTCCTGGATTAAAAACCCCATGTAGCAGAATCTATCACTTGACCGAGCAAGAAAATACGCATCTGAAGATATATCTTAATAAGTACATTGCTAATGGATTTATCCGACCTTCAAAGTCGCATGGAGCTTCTCCTCTATTCTTCATGCCTCAGAAGGAGGGGGACCTTCGCACTTGTATAGATTATCGGGAGCTAAATCAGATCACAGAAAAGAACAAGTATCCGCTTCCTCAGATTCCAGTGTTGTTGGATCAAGTCAAAAATGCAAAGATGTTTACTGAGTTAGACCTTAGGGGAGCTTATCACCTAGTGCGAATTAAGGAACGTGATGAGTGGAAGACTGCTTTCTGCACGAAGTATGGATTATTTGAGTACCAAGTGATGCCTTTTGGCTTATGCAATGCCCCGGCTGCTTTCCAGAATTTCATGAATGATATGCTACATGAATTGTTAGATGTGTCCGCAGTGTTGTACATTGATGACATCTTGATCTATTCAGCTCCAGCCCATGAACACATTGCCCATGTTCGAGCGGTACTTACTAAGTTATGGCAAAATCAACTGTACGACTAATTGGAAAAATGCTCCTTTCATGTGACTTCTGTGGAATTTTTGGGATTCATCTTGTCACCACAGTGTATTCAGATGAACAACAGAAAAGTGGAGGCGGTTTTAACTTGGCCATCTCCCACTTCAGTGAAAGGAGTCCAAAGCTTCTTGGGATTTGCCCATTTTTATCGGCGCTTTGTATCGGGTTTCTCTCAACTTGTCCATCCAATAACATTGTTACTACGGAAACACAGAAAATTGATTGAGCCGCGGAAGCTGAAGAGGCATTCCAGACCTTGAAGAATAGATTCACAACTGCCCCAGTGTTACGACATCCTCAGCCTGATTTGCCATTTGTGGTGGAGACTGATGCTTCTAGTGCTGCCATGGGAGCTGTACTGTCTCAAAAGGACTCAGAAACTGGAGAGTTGCACCAAGGGCCTTTTGGTCTAAGAAGTTTTCAGCGGCATAATTTAATCATGCTATTACTAACAAGGAACTATTTATTGGCTATTAAAAATGCATTCAAGGAATGGAGACATTATTTGTTAGGAGCTTGGCACACTATTTGTATTTGTATTTGTATTTATTTTATTTGTAACGCACACCATCAGGCCCAGAGGCATCAGGGCGCAACTTAGACATGGTTACATGAGCAAACAGTTATATATATTCAACAAATTTACAGTACAGAGTAATCAGGGCATACAAGCAATATATACAAATATACAGACGTAGCTTAGGGCAAGCGTTTGCCTAAGTGGGTCTAGTCATCATGGCTGGTTAAAGAGCCAGGATTTGTTTTTAGATTTGAAGGCGTTAAAGCTTTCTTCAGCACGGATGGTGAGAGGGAGAGCATTCCAAAGCTTAGAGGCTAGGACGGGGAAGCTAGATCCACCCGCCTTTTGGAGTTTGAACCTGGGAATGGTTAGGCAGTGGGTCTGAGCCGTTCTTTGCGGGCGGGTAGGAGCATGTCGGGAAAGCCGGATGCAAAGATATGGTGGGGCTTGGTTAGCTAGGCATTTGTGGCTGAGGCCTAAGACTTTCAGTGAAATTCTCTGTTTGACCGGTAGTCAGTGTAGGTTAGATCTGGATTCCGAGATGTGAAGGTTATGAGGGATGTTTAGGGCTGCTCTGATAGCGTTATTATGGGTAATTTGCAGTTTGTTCAAGTTCTCTTAGCTCGTTCCAAGGTAGAGGGCGCTCCCATAGTCAATTTTGGCCACGATGAGAGTTCTAGCTAAGGTGACAGTGTTGGGTGTAGTCAGAAATGGCCTGCAGGCAGTAATGAGTTTCCAGGTGTAGGCTGAAGAGGATCTGACTGCGTTTGTTTGTCAGGTTACTGATAGAGTGGCAATAAGATAGACGCCAAGAGCTTTGGTGTCCTTCGAAACATGGATGGTGTTGCCATTGATGATAAATGATCGGTAGGATGGCTCAAGTTTACTGAGACGTTGCGTAGTGCCCAAGATGAGGAGCTCGGTCTTGTCATCGTTGAGGCATAACTGGTGTTGCGCCATCCAAGCTTGGATGACCAGGTAGACCTCATTCAGGGCCTTAGTGTCCGCCACGTAGTCACCAGTGATAGGAATGAGTATCTGGGTGTCGTCCGCATAGTTCGTATAGGAGACACCCAGATAGTCAAGTACATCAAATAGTGGTTTTGTAAATACGTTAAAGAGCGTTGGCGAAACACAAGAACCCTGGGGGACGCCGCAGTGAATCGGGAAGGATCAGCAGCTGCAGATTGAGAAAAGACCCACATAGTTCTATTGCTCAGGAATGATTTGATCCAGGCCGTAGCTGATGGTGAGAAGTGGGCGGCTGAGTGAAGATGCTTGCAGAGGGACTCCCAGGACCCCCCTTGTTAATTTGCATATTTAAGTAACTTTGGGTCTCACCCTAAGTTACTAGGGGAATCCAGATGTGGACCCCTTGCTCACTATTCTTAGAGAGGAACAGATCCACCCTACTGATGAGGTCCAACCAGACCGAAACACGTGTCTGGGGTTTCTGTTGGCACTCTTGTTCAGAGGAGAATTGCCTAGCATGTCGGTGCTGGACTGCCCCAGGGCAGGACAAAGACTGATATGTTTGGGATACTTTTTCTCTGTGAAAGATAGTGAGCTAAAGACTCTGGGTAAGTCTCTCGTAACCAGGACTAATGTCTGGCAGAGGGACCCCCATGGCCCCCCTTGTTAATTTGAAGTAACGAAGCAAGTTTGCCCTTGTCCTTTAACACTTCGATCTGGGTTTTTAAGTCTAGTAGAGCTGTCTCAGTTCCGTGTCTGGGGCGGAATCCGGATTGTCTAAGGCCTAGGAGATTGGTGGCTTCCAGGTGCTCTTGGATTTGCAGGTATGCTGCACGGTCCAGGATTTTTAACAGGAACGGGACAGTGGTGATGGGTTGCTAGTTGGTAGGTACGCTGGGGTCAAGGGAGGGTTTTTTAAGCAAGGGGATCACCCAAGCGTCCTTGAGGTTGTCAGGGACGGTACCCATTTTAAAGGATGCGTTGATGAAGGATGTGATGAAAGGGGCCAGATCGTGGGCGGATTCCTTAATAATTGCGGCAGGGCAGGGGCCGCCCTGGCAGTTGGATGGTTTGATCCGCAGGATAATGTTTTCTGCCTCCGCACTGGTGAGCGGTGAGAAGGCAAATCGATTGCAGTTTGGGACGTCAGGGGAGAAGGCCCCTGCGGAGGTTGGAGGGTGATTGTCCAGTTTTAGGCTCATTTGTTTGGCTGTCATTTTAGATTGAAGCATGGTGATTTTATTCAGTAATGCTGCCTGGATATTGGCGCACCATTTGCTGTCTTTAGTGCAGGTGTCAGGGGGGCTAACGGGGGTTTCAAGCTCTTTTAGGATCTTAAATAGTTCCTTAGAGTTGGAGTCAGCATGTAAAATGCGATTATTTAGGGATTCTTTTTTCGCTTCTATAATGGCTGCTTTGTATGTAATCGAGGCCAGGAAGAAACCGTCTTTATGCATGTCAGATGGGTGGCTTTTCCAACGGTTTTCGGCACTGCGTTTGGATTTACAGAGTGCTCTTAGCTGTGGGGTGAACCAGGAATTCAAGTGTGCACGTGGTTTGGCCTTCCTCAGTTTGATGGGGGCCAAAGTATCTATAGCTGTCAGCATGCTACAGTTGTAGATGTCAGCTAAAGCAGTTGGGTCGTTACAGGAGTCAGTGGCCGCATTAAGTGTAGGGAGTAGTAGAGGGAGGAGTTTCTCTTTGGTTATGTCCTTTTTGTTTCTGGTTGGGAGTGCAGGTGCTATCACAGTCGGGATGCGTGGGGTGGCTTTAATATTAAAGGTGATAATGTGGTGGTCTGACCAAAGGCAAGGGGTAGTGGCTAGGACGTTGATGTTGCAATTAGAACTGGCTAACCAGTCAAGGGTCCTGCCTTTGGAGTGCGTGGGCCCTAGGATGTGCAATGTGAAGCCGGAATTGGCGAGGTCGTTTTCCAAATCGAGTGCCGAGGGATCATCAGGGTCACCAAGTCCCAAGTGAGGTTGCCAAGGATGATGATTTGTGAGTTAGTTTTGGCGTTATCAAGGAGGAGGGTGGATATGTCACCAACAAAGGTCGGTGAGGGGCCTTGGGGCCAGTAGATTAAGTGGATGGTGGCTGTTTGGTTGGGTGTTAGTGTGAGTTTGTCTGATAGTAGTTCAGCTGACTCAAGTTTGGTATTGGCCATTACTCTTAGGTCCAGAGTGATTTTATGGATAGTGGGAAGGCCACCCCCTCTCGAGAGGGAAGCAGAGGTACGGTCGCATCGCAATATGCTGAAGCCGGGTGGTATGGCAAGGGATAGTGACAGACCAGAAGCGGCATGTAGCCAAGTTTCGGTTATGCCAATGAAGTCAAGATCTGACAATGTTATAAGATCTGCTATGTCTAAGGTGTGGGCAGGGAGGGATCTAGCGTTAATAAGAGCGCCTTTGATGACAGGCAGTTTCACCTCTGAAGAAGCGGGTTTGTTGTTGTTGGGTGCTATTGGTAGGCACGGGAGTGTGTGTCGTGATTGCTTGGGAAGGTTGCAGCACTCAGGGCGTATGCGGATTCTGGTGCCTAATCTTTTATTTCTTAGAGAAGAAGGGCGTGGTTAGTTCGGCGTGGGCTTGCTGGCAAAGTGTTCAAGCCAGAGGGCTGGGTCGTTGAGGTAGGGGTTGAGGTCGGTGGTGAGGTGTTGGGTACCTGAGGTGGGTGTCAATGCAGAATTCGCCATGCGTAATGTCTGTGAGACCGGACTGAGGCGAGACATAATGTCGGGAGGCTGAAGATGAGTCGGACGTATCGGATGTGTGCGTGGCTGAGTGAGGATTGTTATTCCAGATGACACAGAGTGGAGCAATAAGAGGAGGAGTGCCCTAAGGAGCATGGTAGATGCAGTTCAATGTTTAGCTAGGGCAATGCATCAACAATAAGTCAACAATAGGCAAGTTCGATATTAGCTAAGGCAGTGCAAAATCAACAAAAGGCAGGTTCGATTTTAGCTAAAGCAGTGCAAAATCAACAATAGGCAGGTTCAATTTTAGCTAAAGCAGTGCAAAATCAACAATAGGCAGGTTCAAGTTTAGCTAAAGCAGTGCAAAATCAACAATAGGCAGGTTCGAGTTTAGCTAAAGCAGTGCAAAATCAACAGTAGGTATGTTGCTTGTGAGCTAAGCAGCATCTAGGGCAGTGCGCAGCCTAGGTGCAGGATGCCGCCAACTTCAGGATAGGCAGGACATGGGCTACTGGTAGTTGGGGCAGTGCAAGTGCAAAGATGTGGGTGGCTTGAATGTCGAATGTTACCTCGAGTGGGTAGTCAGGCCCGGTTCCCCAAGGAGGAAGGTAGAGTCATCTGTCGTGGTGCATCCGGGTGCATTGTGGACCGAGGTTCCTGGGGACTATCACTGTTTTCACAGACCATAGAAACCTGCAATACCTGAGCTCTGCAAAAGCCCAATCCTAGGGACAGCTCCGTTGGGCACTGTTTTTTGCAGAATATGATTTTATCACATACCTTTCGTCATCACATACCGCCCTGGAGTGCGCAACGGCAAGGCGGACGATTTCTCATGCATCGGGGAGGGTGAAGATGTCCATGTAACTCAAAATCCTGTGAACATCTTCCAGACGAAAAAATGTTTGGAGTTACTGGATGCTCCATAGAGGATTTGAAGACAAAGATTTGGCTTAGTATGACAACCTCAGAGTTAGAGGCCTGGGAGGCTAAAGGACTTCAGTGTTCAATCCAAGAGAAACTACCGTACTTTCAGGGGTGCCTTTATCTGCCCACTTAGGTCTTGCAAGAGCAGGTCCTGGCAGATTATCATGGAGAGCTATTGGAGAGTCATCCGGGGATTGCTAAAACTATAGCTATGATTAAACGACTGTTATGGTGGCCCACTTGGTGCAAGTACATTATTGATTCTGTCCAAACATGTGGAATATGTGCCCAAAATAAAGGTTCATAGCTAAAATCTGCAGAATTTCTTCAACCTTTAGCTGTTCCACCAACACCATGGCACACCATCTCAATGGATTTCATTACAGAGTTGCCACTCTGGTTAGGTTATAACACAATCTTGGTGGTGGTGGATTTGTTTTCTAAAAGGAATTCCGTCTGCATCAGCCTTGGCTAAGGTCTTCTTGGAACACATTTTACGTCTGCATGGTTTTCCGTCAGTTGTGGTCTCTGATAGAGGGAGCCAATTTTTATCCCAATTTTGGAAGAGGTATTGCAAGATGACCAAGATAGAAGTGTGTTTGTCTACTAGTCACCATCCACAAACCGATGGACAGACAGAGCGAACAAACCAAACCCTATAGCAGTATCTTCAATGTCTTCTCCATCAAACGGATAACACCTGGGTGGAATTGTTCTGGATTGTAGAGTACGCCTAACACAATTCTGAACACGCATCTACAGGGCATACTCCTTTTTACATTCTAAATGGTTGCCATCCACAAACCTATGCCTTTGATCCACCAGAGCCATTAGAGATGCCAGCAATGCAAAGTTCACATGAGAACATTTCCAGAACAAAAAAGGAAGCCTTGGTACATTTGACAGCAGTGAAGGAGAGCCAAAATAAATGTGCTGACAAGCACCGAAGAGACACTCCGGATAATCAAGTGGGGGACAAGGTGTGGCTAGTTTCTCAATACATCGCTCTTTAGGGGACGTGTAAATTCCAACCTAGATTTTTGGGCCCATTTCCAGTGGAAGCAGTCATCAATCATGTAGATCTGAAGTTGAACCTTGCATCTCATATGCGAATACACCCTCTGTTTCATGTTTCCCTATTGAAGCTGATTAATCCAGGAACCAGAATGTAAAAATCTCCGGAACCAATAATTGTAGAGGGTGAACCCGAGTTCGAAGTGAAAGAGATTTTAGATTCCAAAGTGGTCAGGAGGAAATTGTTTTACCTGGTGGATTGTAAGGGTTTTGGTCTGCAGGATAGAACTCGGGAACCCAGTTCTAACATTCATGCTCCCTAGCTACTTAAAAGATTTCATCAGAATCATCCCAAGCCAGGGCGCTTTACACACATTGGTGTAAAGCGCTCTATAAATAAATAAATAAATAAATAAATCAATCAATCAAAAAACCACTCTTAGGAGGGGCCTTGGCGGGGGGAACAGTCAAGATAATCTCCAGAGTTGCAGGGTTGGGATCAGGTATTCAGGGCAGGAAGGTGTATTGGTGTAGATCTGAGGGGGCTAGATGGGTATTAGCATGGCAAACAGTGTTCTCACATTACTCAGTACCAAAGTTACAATGATTTACCATTCCCCTTAAAATGGCCACCCTGCGGGTCACTGACTAAGAAGCAATTGAGATCTAGCAGTTGGGCAGGGAGGACAATAAAAGCCCCATCCCCGCAGTAACACATGCTTCATGTTAATTCCGCTGACAGCAGTGTAACGCTACCAGCGCTCATCCCACAGACCTGTAAGACAATGGAAAAAGTCATGTTATGAACTTGTTAAGTTAACAGAAGTACCACATATCTAAGTTTTCTATGTACCTCACAAGAATTTTCCGAAGCAGCAGTCCTCCGATGGGTGACTTCATTTTCCGTAGTTCCGCAGTTCAGTCAGCAATCTTCTTCTACAGCCACGGCTTCATCGTGGAATCTTCCGATCTCTGAAAACCTGCAGAGACAACAGTTAATGAAAGAACTTTTAAGACATTGAAGCAAGTGAAAGTAAAACTACGTGCTTACATACCTGAAGATCTGACGAGCATTTCCAAGCATTTCAAAACCTTTCCTCACAGAGAAGGCACCAAAGCTTGGTAACGAAGTGCTCCTTCTTCAAGTGAAACTTTTCTCTTCAGCAAACTTGCAAAAGAAAGATAGTGCTGTTAAATCTACCTCAAGAGAGAGCTCTCTCACCATAGAACTTTTTTTCTTCTCAAAAACTTCAACACCCCACTGCTTAAAAACAAAAGATCCCTACAAAAATCCAGACACTTACCTTCAGAGGACGTTTCGACTTTTTCCAGCCTGAGATCTTCTTGACCCTCACCACCAATGCACCCCTGCATGAAAGCAGGATGGATAACTCCCTAATATCAAAACACAGGTGAGGAGAAGAATGGGGCTCATAGAAACATTAAGGGAGTCAGTTGGGTGGGAAAAGGGGTGAGCCATAGTATAGTAACCACATAATATTGATTCCAATACCCCCCCTATTTTTTCTCTCCTTTGTGACAGGGGAAAATCCTGTTTAACCAGTATTACCAGATCACCAGGGTCACAGACCATTCACGCTTATAAATAAGTTATACGTGCAGTGTGGAGTTTTTAGAAATGTTAAACAATCTATTCAGTCATTAAACTCTGCATATTATTTCATTTTGTACTGTAGGTTTAAGATAACTGTGATGAGCTTCTAAGGTGTGCAGGTGGCCAGAAAAAGGACACATGCCAAATTAAGAAAGAAGTTATGAAATGGCAATGTAGATATCATTTTTATAATTTAGAATACATTTGATATACTTCACACTGTGATGCAGTATCAGTGCTAACAGAAGTTTAGATAATAATTTGTATTTTTTTTTTTTAATATATGATGTGTATGATACAAAATGATTATGATATTCTGATATGTGTAGGTGGCGAAACAAAGGATGCACACAGATTTTATATGAAGTATGGAAATGATATTTGTTATGTTATTAGTGCCATTTTTGATAAGAGTTAATATGTATATTCACAACATTTTTTATTGTCTACATATTATTTATTATATAGGTATGACTATAGTTTAAAAAGATCAATACTCAAAATAATGTTACAGTGATGGCATGTCTTCATTTATTTCTTTGTAAAACTGAAGACCTAGGGTCTTATTACGATGTTGTTGGTCCGGTAACAATGGTACCGGTAAGCTTGCCTGTACTGTTGTTACCGGACCCGGCAAACTATGAGTTCGGTGAGCGGATGCCTTTCAGCCCGCCAGGCATGGCGGGCAGAACGGCACCCGCTCGCCAAACTCGAAGGATGCACCAGCACCATTCAAAGGGAAATTACCGGGTGCGCCGGGGCTGAAATGCCCAGGTAATTGCCCACTGCCGTGTGCCGGTAAATTTATGACTCTGGCGTGCCAGACTCATAATGAGGCCCATAGTTATGTTATATTTCTTGCTTTCCTGGTGAAGGTTGCATAAAGTAATTTGTAAATTAGTTATCATATAGCATAAAGTAATCTTTGCATTTGAAACATCTGTGCATTGCAGTGAAATGCATTTATTGGTATACGAAATATGGATGTTATATGTAATTCGTTTCCAAATTTGCTGATGGAAAAAGTAGTTTGTAATGACTTAAATGTTAAATATGTAAAATAACACAATAGAGGTTTTTTTTCTCCATTGAGAGGTTTTTTCCTCTATAGCATGATTAATAATAATAATAATTAATGAACACGACTTGGTAATGGTTGTGTACTTGGAATACAATCAGTATTCTTTTAGTATCATTATGAGAAAAGAAACATAAATAATTGAATTTATTTTGTTATGATGAACACCATACTACCACTGCAGTGGTAATAGTACATGGTATAAATGGCCTTTACCATTCATATTAAGTACATTTTTTTTCAGAGCTCATATGTATATATGCCCATACAAAGAATTGTTTATGTTTTTAAATAATATATCTAGCCACCTTTACTAACCAATGAATAGTAGGATTTGTTTTGCGAGGCTAAATTGAGCAATGATTGGAGAGCTTTTAGTTGCGTTTCTGATAACCGCAGTTACAGGCAACAATTGACAATTTTGAGTAATTAATCTGCACAAAATATATTACAATAGATATTTTTGTAACATAAAAGGTGGCCCTTAAAAGGGTCGTTTTGGGGGATGAAAAGAGGCGGGTGGAATAGGGGATGAAACATTTAAAGAAGGGAATACAAATAAAATCCAACATATATTTTTGTAAAATGTTTTAAAAAAGGGAACCTAATTTCTAATTAAAAAAATCCTTAGCATGACAGGTAATCTGGTGTTCAGCGATTAGCCATTGCTCAATTGTGGCATATCTGTTGACTACACAGTCACAGCATTGTGTACACATGACTTTCATCATGGTTAGATTGGGTGTCGGTAACAGAGAAGTCAGTGTAGTGGATACCACTGCTGATGTAAAGGCTTCATTTCCACTTGGTGTTGTTGATGTGCTGGTGGATGGAGGTTCTGCAGGTGGTGCTGATCTTCGTCTATATAAGGAATGGGTCTCATGCATGTTACTTTTGTGATGTTGTAGGGTTTTACAATATCCATCATCAACATCGTCCCAGTGGACTCTCACTAGATGGTTGATCATTATCGATGTTCCTTTACTTTGAGACAGGAATATTGGAAGGCCTACGGGGGAGAGTCTTATTGCAGACGGTACACAGTACCTCCTCCACCTCTTTCCAGGAGTGGTGTTCCTTCACTTTAA
Source organism: Ambystoma mexicanum (assembly GCF_040938575.1). Classification (NCBI taxonomy): domain Eukaryota; kingdom Metazoa; phylum Chordata; class Amphibia; order Caudata; family Ambystomatidae; genus Ambystoma; species Ambystoma mexicanum. Next base: position 629,388,610 of record NC_090937.1, read on the forward strand.
AGAAGCACCAACTGTCTGCAGTTTTTTTAAAATTCCTTTGTGCTTCTTCCTTGTTGGTGAAAGCTTGTTGAGCCCAATGAGGACGTCATACTCACTGCTCCTACTGTCATGATCGGACATGTTGGACTGTCCAACCAGGGAGGAAAATATAGAAGAATAAAAATGGCAACACGAAAAAAGACAATCCTGCAAAAAAATGAAAAGGTAAAAAAAAAAAAGTAAAAAAAAATAGACAACCTAAACAAATCACAAGACAAAGGAAAATTGGATTTTGGAAAAACGGAGTAAAAAGAATGAAGAGATTAAGGGGTACAGTGCCAAAAGTGCTTGCAGTTACTCAGAAACCATTTCACTAGCAAGTACAGAAAGCAATGATGTTTTTGGGGGTGTGGTGATTATGTGTGGCTACAAACTGCTGTGCCATTTGATTGGGCAGTCTTGTGTGTGCGGATGTCAAATGGTGTGGATATAGCCGTGTGGATACAGTGCAATGTGTGAATTGGATGGTTTGTTGATGTGTATACAAGTCACGTGTAGTCGCAGAGCCGCAGTGCTTGTTATGATTGGCTGATGTATTTTGCAAGAAGAGGCTTAGCCACGTTATAGGAGTTCTACGTCCCATTGGCTTATTCGCACACGTGGGTCACGTCAAACGGCATGGACATACGCGCGTCCATACTTCACAATGTGTGATTGATTCGTTTGTTGGTGCATACAACGTGCAGGCGTAGAACCGCAGCGTGTGAAAACCATTGCCCGGCATATTAGGCACAAAGATACGTAGCCGTGTTGAAGGATGTGGATGTTCTATTGCCTCATTTTGCACACATGGGCCGCCTCCTACCCCCCAGTTGTTGCTGTGCATAGCCGTGCATGTATCCTTGGAAGACACAGCTATACATTTAAAAAATATATATATATAAATATATCTGCTTTTCTATGGGTAGTTGTCTTGTAAATATGTATTTTAAAATATATTGACAGTTACTGTAAGACTGTAATACCTATTTGTGAATAGTACATATACATGTAAATGCTTTAACAAGTTAAGTACATATGCAAACTCTTTTGTAACAACGGGTTTATTTGGTGCAATGTGTTTGTCCAATTGCTTTTTATTTTACCTTTATAGACGTAATACAGTGTTTTGTTAGCTGACTTGTCTGTATTATTAATGTTCATTATGTATGCGATTCAAGGAAAAAACTTTAGTTGCAGTGATGTTAGCGTGAGGAATACATTGTAACCAAACCCTTAAAAATCAACAAAAAAAACTTCAGTTGCGGGGACGTTAAGGCGAGAAGTTAATGCAATAAAACACTGGAAATTCAGCTAAAACCACCTTAACTGAACACCCCCTGTTGTGCAGCCTATGACAACAATGATGACATCACAGATTACACCACTGATGACATCACTAATTATATGTTGTATGTGAACATTGATGACATTACACATACCATCTCTGATGCCATCACTGGTGACAACACCAATTACATGGACTATAACTGATTACATAAATAATGGAACTAGACATCATTTATACATTAGATCATGATAAGGATAAAAACCTTAATAACAATTTAGGCTGTGAGCTTGGCCATGACAAAGTTGGGGTCACTGGCCAGTACTAAGGCGCTAGCTAGTATTCAGTTACTGTTCAAAAATACCAATGTGCATGGTTTAAAGCCATGTCTAGTAGCCCATCACTCGTTTCAAATATACAGTGGGCAACATTGAAAGCTGTAGTCAGCGGCCATGGCTAAAGACCATAGCTAGTGCCCATTAATATGTTAGAATATACTGTCCACATAGCTCAAAACTGTGGCCACTGGGTAGTATTGAGTGGAAGACCATGGCAAGTGGCTGGTTATCGTATATAGTATACACTGGGCACGGCTGAAGGCCATAGCTAGTGGCTTGTTATTATTGTATAATACACAGTGGGTTCGGCTGAAGGCCATCGCTTATTGTATTTTATCATTTTAAAATATACAGTGGACATGGCCAAAAAATGTACAAACTGCTCAAGGTCAAAGGCCATGACTAGTGGCCCATTTATATGTTTGAATATATAGTGTGCACAGCCAAAGACTGTGGCCACTGCACTGTATTGTGCTACTGTCCATGGCTAGTGCCTGACCAGTGTATGTAATATACAATGGACACAGTTGAAATCTGTATCCACTGGTAAAGGGCAAAATGTATGGTTGGTAGCCTGTTAGTGTTTTAAAATATTCAGTGCACATGGGTGAAGGTTGTGACCACTGTCCATAACTGAAGGCATTGACTCGTACCCATTCATGTGTTTAAATATATTTGGCATGCACTGACCATGCCTGAAGGCCATGCATAATAGCAGTTAATAATGTAATGTAATTTGTGATGTCATCAGTGATGTGTTCTGTGATGTCATCATGGTGGTCATAGGCTGTGCAATAGGGGCGCAAAGTTAAGGTGGCTTTAGGGGTTTGCTGCATTGAGTTCTTACCTTAATGTCCCTGCAACTAAAGTTTTTCCTTGAATATATATAGATAGAAAGATTGATAACATCCTGATTTGTGTTCCCATCAAGCAGTGCATTAAAGCATTTATAATACTCTGTTACCATTATTGCATTTTCGCCAAAGCACTTTATATAAAAATTCTTATAAATTATTATTTTTACCCGTCAACCAAAATGTATACTCATTTGATGACCTCCTAAGGATTAAAGGCTGAGAAGTCCTTTAGTATTCACACCCCTGACCTGCAGATCATACATAGGTCAAAGCTGTGAGCACTTAATCCACTGAGCTATCCTACCAAGTATGTCTTCTTGAATGTGCCTACCACAGCATTAGCTCTGGCGGTTACATTTATTACTATAACACTTACTATTACAGTGCTTAGAAGCACGATGGAATATGTCATGGCCCATTAATAAATGTGATAATAGTAGTGTTATATGTTGCGTTACAAAGGACTGAAGGGGATAGGGGTTTGTTGTGTATATGCATCTTATTAAATGTTTCTTTTTAACTGCACATTTGATTAAACAGGATATTTGGTTGTCATTAGATAGCTCAGCGAGTTAAAAGCTCAACTCTAACGTGTGCCAGCCTGCAGTTTCTAAGTGCAAATTCAAGCAGGGCTGAAGTAGCCAGTCATCATTCTGAGGTTAATAGATAAAGTACTATTAGCACCGAGGCAGGGATCCCACCAATCAGGTTGCTCGGATAATAGGCTGAATCTCACGATGCAAACCACCGTTCCTCTCAACCTGAAGGCTGCTCACACCCGCCCCACCTTTCCCCTCCTTCTGGTCTCTGGTACCTTCCCTCCCCACCCCTGACCCCACAACCTCACTGATTCCTACCACTGCCACTCCAGCCGCCTGTGCCACCATGGGAAAGGAAGAGGGGCTCTGCATGGAGCTCCACCTTCCATCTCCACGACAGCGATCTTAAGTGAATAAACAGGACTCCACAAGTGCATCTCATTCAATCAAACAAAATACATTACTATCAGCACTGTAGCACCTGCGATGCTAATAGCTATAAAACCTGATCAAGCTGGCAGAATCATGTGGCACTGGGGCACATCACTAAGGCCCTTGCAGCACTTGGGCCTTTATTTGAGCCGCGGGCCATTACAGGCCAAATTGGGTTTTATTGCTATATAACATTTGGTAGTAATAGCAGCTATTTTGTACAGCACATAGAAGCAAGAGGAGTCAAAACTAAAGCACTGTAATAGAAAAATGTAACATACCAACAATTATATACATGAATCTGTACAATCTAGACCACTGTGAGATTAACAAGTGGAGTATGTTTGTATAACATGATAGTCCTCCTAAACATGAAGCAATCAGGTTAACGCTAAACAAGAAGCTCTGGGTCTAGGGCATCCAGTCTGTCTGGCCTATATAGACAACCACTACTCTCCATCTGTACTTTTGTGAATATTGCACATTAGATAAAGCCAAATCAAGTGAGAAATAAGGAAGGCTACTTGAAGGCAGTAAGTATAGTGATGGAAAATTCTTGCTGCAGCCACAGCAGCAATGCGCACAGACTGCATATGAAATAAGTGCACACAATAGACTTGTAGTTCTTAACTCAAAATAGTGGTGGTCAAAAGGCATATGTTGGCATACCATGACATGATCTATGGGAGATTGTCAGTGTGTTCAATCTTCACAGTTACCTTACAAATCTTTTGGATGCGTAATGTAATGATCATGCAGCAAGAATGTATCTCTGCCCAGCTGCATTGAGAGGTCCTCATTAACATATGCATGCTCTCCACAGATAAAACTGAGAGTTTTCACATTCTCTAAACACAATGTGTCGCTGGCACATGGCAAAAAATGACACCATTTTTTAATGACCCCTGCCTCACATACCATTAACAGTCCTGACCCACCTGCTAACAAGTTCCTTGCACATGGAACATACGTACTTAAATAGTATTCATCTCAAATATGGGCACAAGGATTGGATGTTGTTCGGTCTTGAGACATTGCTGTTCAGAAGGCAGATAATGAAGAAAACATGCTTTCTTTCTTTTAGGTTGGAGTTAGAACAATGTTTAGGAAATTACATCACCCCTTTCTGCTTTTTTCCCTTTTTACAAGCAACATACTCTATAATGTTTCCAACTATTTTACAAACATGATTTTAATCACTTCTAATTCATAAATATAGTTTAATGAATCACACGATTGTTCTAAAAAATTGCAGATTAAGGATCCTCCGATCTTCATGAAATCTTCCCTATTACACCGACCAGCTGGAAGTTCAGCAAACATGCAGCCGCAATCGTGGGCAGATCTTTCTGCTTTTTAGGCCAAGTTCTTCCTGTATGCAAGCAAATACCAGGCTGATGTCTGGATTCTCACTTTATTGGGATTTCTAGCCTTGTAAAATTCTTTAAAAGATGTATTCCCTTATCATTAAATCAAGAACGTGTTCTCCCTCACCCCCATCTCACGGCAGCCCTTTGTTAGGTGTATGAGCTGTAGCTATACGCTGTGTACTTTTGAAGATTACTTGGGCATACAGGAGACTTACAGTGAGGGTGGACATTGCTGCCTCGTACATTGCGCTTCCTCATCCAGAATAGTGACTATAGAGTAGGATTGAGAGAGATGCCACACTCTTCACGTGGGAGCCCTTAGAGCAATTGTCATGCTCCCTGTTTTGAAGAATGAATTATCTCTTGTGCTCTTGACACTTGTACTTGAGACAGGGTCTCCCCCAGCAAAACACAGACATTTAAGACAGTGGGCTTCATTATAAGTTTGCCGGTCCGGAAATAAGGGCAAACTATGAGTTTGCCTGCCGGAGTCGCTATGCCTAAAAAGGTCTGAACCTGCTGGGCACAGCGGTCACGGCAGGCAAAGCCGTCACGGAAGCACTGGCACCATTGACAACGGTGCTGGTGCTTCCGTGTCCCCACTATGGGAATGGGGATTAACGAAATTACCAGCACCTGACTTCCCGGTCACCGGACTTGGAATAGCCTGGTGGCACCTGGAAGTCAGGTGCCGGTAATTTATTCATGGGTCCAGCGGCAACCTGTCCATAGCACCGGCAGGGTTACTGCTGTACCTGTAATGCTGATATTGCCGGTCCAGAAAGAACAGTGCCGGTAAGGTTACCGCCACTGTTGTTTCTGGACTGGCATATTACAGGTCTGCCTGCCGGAGCCACCGTGCCTTACAGGTCTGACCCTGCCGGGCACAGCGGCCAAGGTAGGCAGAGCCGTCACGGTAGCACCAGCACCATTAACAACGGTGCTGGTGTTCCTGTGTCCCCACTCCCATATAGTCCCAACAGACTCTAGGCGAATGAGGACTAACAATTTGCCGGCACCTGACTTCCTGGGTCACCGTCCTCGTAATGAGCAGGTAGCACCAGGAAGTCAGGTACCAGTAAATTATTACAGGTCCAGCGGCAACCTGCCGGTAGCACCGACAGGGATAATGCTAGACCTGTAATGAGGCCCATGTGTAAATCATCTTCTGAAAAGAAATTAGCAATAATTTAATTGATGAAAAAAACCTTTGAACCAACAAATGCCAGAGCCAACCATACATATATAGATATGTAAGGAACTAATTTAGTTGCAGGGACGATAAGGTGAGCAATACATTGTAATAAAACCTTTGAAATTCAAGGAAAAAAGATTAGTTGCAGGGATGTTAAGGTGCAACTTAACGCAACACAACCTCTGAAAATTCTGCTAAAGCCACCATAACTTTGCTCCCAATGTTGCACATCCTATGACCACAATGATGATGTCACAGATCAAATCACTAATGAGATCACTAATTACATGTTGTATGAGAACACTGCTGACATTACAAATCACATCACTGATGCCATCACTGGTGACAACACTAATTACATTGCATATAACTGATTACATCAATAATGGAATTAGACATAAGATCATTTATAAGTTAGTTCATAAAAACTGTGATTACTTTAATAACAATTTAGGCTGTGGACTTGACCGTGACAAAGGCTGGAGTCACTGGCCAGCACCAAAGGCCATAGCTAGTGGTTGGTTAGTGTTAAAAAAAAAACTATGTGCATGGATAAAAGCCATGCCTACTGGCCCATCACTGTTTTCAAATATACAGTGGGCACCATTGAAATCTGTAGTCAATGGCCATGACTAAAGGCCACAGCTAGTGCCCATTAATATGTTAGAATACACAGTCGGCACAGCCAAAGGGCATGGCCACAGTCTAGTAAAGTGTCAAAGACCATGACTAGTGGCTGGTTATTGTATATAATACACAGTGGGCATGGCTGTAGGCCATAGCTAGTGGCTGCTTGGTGTTGTATAATACACAGTGCACACGGCCGAAGGCCATCGCTTATTGCATGCTATTATTTTAAAATATACAGTGGACATGGCCAAAAGATGTACAAACTGCTCAAGGTCAAAGGCCATGGCTAGTGGCCCATTTATATGTTAGAATATATAGTGGGCAAAGCCAAAGATTGTGGCCACTGGTCAGTATTGTGCTAAAGTCCATGGCTAGTGCCTGACCAGTGCTTATAATACAGTGGACAAGGTTGAAAGTTGTATCCACTGGTGAAGGCCAAAATCTAAGGTTGGTAGCTTGCAAGTTTTTTTAAATATTCATTGCACATGGGTGAAGGATGTGACCACTGTCCTTAACTGAAGGCCATGACTAGTACCAATTAGTGTGTGAAAAATATATTTGGCCATGCACACCGACTATGGCTGAAGGCCATGCTTAATGCCAGTTACTGTTGTAATGTAATTAGTGATGTCATCAGTGATATGATCTGTGATGTCATCATTGTGGATATAGGATGTGCAAGAGTGGGCGTGAAGCTAAAGTGGCTTTAGCTGAACATCAGAGGTTTTATTGCGCTAAGTTATCACGTTAACGTCCCTGCAACTAAAGGGTGTTGCTAGGTTGCCAGTCAATTCGTCGAAAAAAATTGGTCGACCAGACAAATGGTCGAAGCAAATTGGTCGAAAACCATTTCGGTGAAATTTTTTTTTTCTATTTTAACCCTTTATTTATTTTATTTTTTTGGGGGGTCCCCCCCAACCCCCCTTTTTTGCCTTAAAAAACCTTTTTTTGCCTAAACGAACACCCAAAAAAATATATATAATTTAAAAAAAAAATTCGACGAAATGGTTTTCGACGAAATTGCGTCGACCAAATGTCATTCGACCAATTTGAGGTCGACGAATTGACTGGACACCGTGTTGCTATTCCATACATAATTGACATCAATAATACAGACAATTGGGGTAATGAAAACGATGTATCACGTGTACAAAGTAAAATACAAAGTATTTGTGCACCCATATTCCCCCAAAAAACCTGACTCTTTAAAATGTTTCTTTACATATGAATTTAACTTTTAAAAGTGTTTGCAACTATATGTACTGTTTAAAGTGTTACAGTAACTTTGTACAAAGAGTACACGCATTATAACTTAACACGCATTTTTACAACACAACTGCCCACGTACATATGTACATATGTTTTTGTTTTGTAATAATAATGTTGAAGTCGCGTCTACAGAGGTGGTTTACCTGTGATATGACAGCAGGCACATCAATAGAAAGCCCAAACGGTTTGAAAGTTCCATTGCTACAGTAATGTGGCTTTGTGCCTCTTTCTACCGGCCAATCGCATTGCGAGCCCCTATGTTGCATAGCCGCGCCTACAAATGAGCCAATGGCACACCAAGATGTATTGATGCAACTACATCCACGCTGTTGCGTGAAATTCGCGCGTGCAAAATCGACCACAAACATGTTGAGTTACATCGATGCGGCTACTCATCCACATCAGTCAACCTACAGCCAATCATATTATACTCTGCGGCTTCATGCCTGTGCATCTTTGTTAGCCGCGCCCAAAGACCATACAATCGCACGCTCAGATGTATTGATGTGGCTATGCCCACACTGTATCACTGCATCTGCACGTACAATACCGCAGGGGGTGGCAATCTATAGCCACGAATAATCAACACAACAAAAAAGAAGTTTATATTTATCATTGATTTCTGAACTTGCTAATGAAATGGTTTCTGAGTAACTGCAAGCACTTTTGGAAGTTTGCCTCTTATATTCTTCATCCTTTTTAACCTGTTTCCCCCTAATACTATTTTCCTTTGTCTTGTGTTTTGTTCAGTTTGTCTATTTTTAAAAAAAATGTTGTTCTTTAAAAAAAAAAAAAAAAATATGTATTTTCATTTTTATTATTTTACATATATCTCTCTGTTTGGATATTCCAACATGTCCGACCACTAGAGTAGCAGCAATGATGATGACGCTATCATTTGTGTTCCGAATCCATCACCAATGAGGAAGAAGACAACTGGAATAAAAACCACTGCAGACAGTTGGCACTTCTTTCAAGTCAAAAAGCACTGTTCCCGAAAAGAGGTAGAGGAGGTACATTGCACAATCTGCAACAAATATATTCGCTGTTGGCCTTTCAATATTCCTTCTCAAAGCCTAGGAATATCTATGATGATACATCTTCTCGAGCGTGTCCACTGGGTTGATGTTGATGATGACCATCAAAAAGCACACAAACATCATAAAAGAAAAATGCATGGGTCCCATTCCTTGCATCGACAAACATCATCACCACATGTAGCATCTTCATCCACCAGTGCAACAACATCACCAACTGGGCCTCAACTTAAACAGCAGTGTCAACTGCACAGGCTCTTGATTTACCGACTCTTTCCATGATGGACTTCATGTGTAAAAAATGCCTCAAATGGTTAGTCAAGGGAGATGCGACAATTGAGCAATGGCTTAAGAAAATAGCTTTGTGCTTGTTTATTTTTTAAGTAGCAATTTTGTTTTCTTGCTTTTTTGAATTTTTTTTGTTTTAAAAGAAAAAATATATGTTGCTTTTTATTTTAATTCCCTTTGTTATACATTTCATACTTGTATTTCCCTCCCCAATTCCACCCCCTCTTTCATCCCCAAAAACAGCCCTTTTAAGCATTATTTTTAAGTTAAAAATAATTACAACATTGAAGCCATCTGCTAAAACATTTTACAATATTTATTGTAATTTATTTTATGCAGTATCAGTAATGATATTTCCCCAATTGTGTATTTATAGCTGTGGTTATACTGTTAACAGGAAAAGCAGTATAGCCACCAATAAAAATATCACAGTCATTTCTCGCCTTACCCGTGCAAACAAAATCCCACAATTCATTGGATGATGCTGTATCTGTGGCTACACACATGTATATATATATTTAAATACAACTCTGAATCTGTACATATATGCTTTACACATATCATATTAGTGAAATGGCTTACCAAATACCTTTATACATGTTCTCTTTTTTCTTCCATATTATCAACTTTGAAACAAAATAAATTGTAGTTCTGAACAAAATAAAAACATTTTTTTTTCATAACAGTACTAAGTGAATAGTAATTGTATTCTTAGTACACAACCATTAACAGGTTGTATATCAATTCAGTAATAGTAACTATTTAACAATAATGATATATACATATACACATTATACACTATCTCACTTTCTACAAGTCGATGTATACAACATGTAAAATAAAAATGTAAACAACGTTATAAAATAAACATTGTATCAAAAACACCCTTCACAAAATAACACTTTTAATATCTAAGAGCTGCTACAGTGCAATACAGGAAAATAAATGTAGTATTATCACTTCAACTATACTAACAATTTAGGTAAGTACAAATTTGGTTTTGCATTAGCAAATTCTAAAATGAATAGCTGACAACATCAACATTTTGTACACCAATAAAGTCATGTCACTACAAGTAAAATGTGTAAAAATACTGTGCAAGCATTATTTAATAATAAATTATGACAAATTCACAGATTAATGTGTGCAACCTTAACCAGAAAACCAAGACATATAACCTAACTATGTTTTCAGTTTTACAAATAAATAAATGAAGACATGCCAATAGTGTAACATTATTTTGAGTATTAATCTTCTTAATAGTCATACCTATATTTCGAATAATAGATAGACAAAAAAAACCTCTGTGCAAATATATAAACACTTAGCAAAAACTACACTAATAACCTAACAAATGTAATTTCCATACTTCTTATAAAATCTGCTTGCGTCTTTTGTTGGCCACGTACACACAAAAGAAGTTGTTAATGACATTTTATAATATACACATCATATTTAAATGTTTTAAAAACTAAGAATTGTTATTTACACTTCTACTGTCACTGATAGTTGTTTGCAGTGTGCAATCATTTTTTTGCTATATGAATATATACTCTAAATTAACAAAATGCTTATCTACATTGCCATTTGATAACTTCATTAATACTTTGGTGTGTGTCCTTTTTCTGGTGACCTACACACCTAAGCAGCAATTATTTTCATAACCCTACCATACAAAATGGAAAAACATGCGCAATTTAATGACTAAATAGATTGGACAACAATTCTGAAAACTTCACACTGGCTACAGAAGATATTTATACATTTAACAAACTAACCCATTCGCTAAGGTGTTTTCAATTTGTATTTCAATTAGAATACTTTTCCAAAAACCTTCTATCGCTATGCATACTTATTTCCACCACCTATAAACATAATAAATAAACACAGTAGATCTAAATTGTTTCCTGACATTCTTATTAGTAGTTATATCTTATTTTTCAAACATTGTTCTACATGGTTTGTGAATCTACAACCTACTGTTTATTTGTTTCATATGTAAGCAATCATACCTTTCTACACTCCCTCACACTCAAAGTAATGCACATGGAACCATTTATGTAACCTAACACATATAGGTAACACTTTTACATATTAAAATATGCAGTGTTTTACACAATAAAACAGATGTAGAAGATTGCAGAATGCTGTTTTCTCTTCTAATCAGAATATGACCTCTACATTTATTTTGTATTGTTTAAGTACATCCTAGTAACAATCCATTTCCTACTAGACACTTATTACCTGAATCTTCCATTTAACTATTTTATTTCACATGTATATATTCACAAATAATATGACACATATATGTTAAAACCTTGGTTCTAACAACATTAAGTAAGGTTTATTAAAACCTGTTGGCAATCTAGCTTGGTTTGCGACTATAGAGTCACTACAAACAAGCCAATCTACTTCTGTACACAACCATTTTGTGAAATGTCCACATTCCACAATGCCCCTTCCTGAAAAATAATGGCACCATTTTTAAAAGGTTTCCTACTCACAGAAACTTGACCAAATTTAAAATTCATTCTTGATGTGTTCATTTTCCTATCATCTACACTGTATCTTTGAAACATAATCAAAACATATTTATTAAAAACTAACTAGATTTTGCAGGATTGTTTGTCAATTACAACCACAGTCACTGCATTGCATCTGGTTTAGGATAACCTTTCTTATAATGAACACATATGATACCACTTGTAACAAATTCCTACATACCTATCTAACAGTTTCCTTCACTAATAAATCAAAGGCAATCAATACAAATTCTTGACTATTTTCCTGTGCATTTTGAGAAAATTGTTGATTTCCACTTGCCACAGCGACTACATTTTGGATTGACATTGTTGAATGTGTACTCTGTGGTTTTTCATCTACAGAAATTTTAAGAATTTAAAGTACCACACATAGTTGCTTGTCTGCTGTGGAAGCTATGTCTTGCATCAATGTGTCATTTGAAAAACATACACAAATGTGCATTATAATAGCATTTAACTCCTGATTCATTACTAAATATGCAATGAGTATGTCATAGTTGAATGACTTTCCAACTCTAGCAGATTCAGTTGTTTTTTAGTCTTAAGAGGAATGATTTTGTTTGAATGTAGTTTCACTGACTTCTTATGTTTCCTGGCTAAGTGCTTTGTATGTCCAGGTATAAGGTTCAGGTGAGGAGTATGCAGTACACTTAACCAACTATATTCTTCAATGCAAGAAATTCCAGCTGTCACTTTTCTTTCAGCAACGTTTATCAAAATGAACCTTCAATATTTTTCAGATGTGACAGAGCAACATATGGCATTCCTTCCTTAAACACTGTATGACCAATGTCAATGAGTGCTGCTTCTAAAGTCAACCATTTTGATTTATGAATAGTTGCATATGTTGAGCACAATGGAAATTGTTCACATAGGTATCCTTAAAAAGCATGAAACGTGCAGAGGTCCAAGAAATCAAATGTGTTTCTTCTACACGTTCAAACTTGACTTCAAGATGTTCAATATTTGTACTGTGATGAAAAGTGTAAATTCAATCACTCTTCCAATCGCTTCATTGACTAGAACATTTCTGACATTCAAGTTCCTCTTTAACATTACTTGTGCATTGATGCATAGTTTTAAAGCTGCTTCTAGAACTGCTGTTTTAGAAATTGAATTCTCTAGTTGGACTAATCAAGCTTTTGGTCTCTTATGCAACTCTAATGGTATAATCTGACCATCTAAACAACACACAATTTTATCTCAACAATATTTTGCTTCTCTGACAGTAGCATTGTAGAGTTAAACTTGTTACACTCTGCAAGTGTGCATATCAAAGCAACACAAGAAATGGTTCTTTCCCTAAGTGTCAAAATGACATCAGATGGACTTCTATCTGCATGAAATATATTAGAAATCAATTTTCCTTTTAAGACTGCTTTCACGTTTTCCTCAAGAACACCTATACAAATCTTATTAAGCATTTTTTTGCCTACTCTGAGTCTGCAGATTGCCTCATATTAATGGTAAGTTCCTGGAATTCAAAACAATTCTGAAGGTTAAAATGGCCCATACCTTCTATACTTTGAGGATCCGTAATTGCAGCATTTTGAAAACTGGTTGACTTTCTACAGGAGTTAATTGTAACAAATCTCCAAAAAGTACATGTTTACATCCAAACAAAAAGTTGTAGTCAGTCTTCAAAACCTCTTGCATTCACAAGTGAATGAAAGCTAGCTATAAATTAGACACCATACATCATCAATAATCAAAATATTTATTTTTCTAAGAACTTTAACTACTTCTTGTGCTGTACTTGATACTTGTTTTCGATACTCTAGTTTGTTGTCATGCTCCACAGGTAACATCAACAAACGATGTAAATTAAAACCTCCTACATTACATGCTGTTAAACTTATTGGAGCAGTTACAATACATGACAAAGAGAAATCCATTGGCTTTTGGCTCATAGCTCTTATTGCATGAATTAAAAAAGATTGACTTGTTCCTGCTTGTCCACTAACATAAAACAATACAGGTTTGCATTGCACACAAGAACATTCACTCTTGTCATGCAGTAAACCATGCAAGAACCTATCTTTAATGTTTTAACATACCTACTTTTGCTCTACATTAGGTTTACTAACAATTTCATCACAGTTTGCATCTGCAACTTTACTTTGTTATATTACACTTCATGCCTCCTCCATGGCAATTCAAAATCATTTTGAATAATTAGCTCACTAAGCACATTTTGCCTTCCTACTGCAGAATGTTGGCTTCCATCAGGAGTCTCTTTTGCCAATTCAGATGTCAAAAGTTCTTCTTGATGCAGTTCTTTCTCCACTAACTCCACGTAATGTTCACATTTTGGATATGTAATTAAGGTTTTTGGTAGCACAAAATGATTCTTCAAAAGTGTCAAAACTTCCGAGCAAATCACTGTCTGCATGCTTTGTGAAGAACAACTGCAAAAGACAAAAATAGAATAATTCCTAATTCCTTCTTCTCTGCGGTTTGACAAGACACTTTCATGTGGTTAATAAGGCTTGGCTTCTTATGTCTCACTAGACAACGACTACATCCATGTATGTTCAAACACGCTTTTTCACTGCTTCAATATTTCAATATTTCAAGATATTCCAACATTAATTTCAGATTCATTTGGATAATATATATAAATCAAGTTGGTTTTCAAAATCTCTGTACTATCAGGTACTGCTTCAGCTGACTGCTCAATTTCACTCAAAGGCTTCAGTACCCAATTTCTAGTATTAACTGGTCCAAGACTTAACCAAACTACATTAATCGTATGTCCATACAGAGGCAAACCAGTTAGCTGATCTGCAGCTTCATAGCTACCCACTCTCTATCGGAAAGCATCTTCAGTCCAAAGCTTAAATGTTCTGACTAAGACTTTTAGCTGCTGATAAATCTGCCCATACTTCAGCTGCATTGCTCTTTAAGTCTTTTGTCATTTATGCTGTAACATAACAAGCAACACCTGTTGTATCATCAGCAATAAACTATGCATCAGTATTTGCAAAGCTGAGCAATGACAGGATTGTAATTATTAATGTATTGGCATTCCTTGTTTCATTTTAAATCAAATCTATTTCTTGGTTTCTTACCTGTAACATGATGTCGAACAGAGGACATTAAACTGTTAAATGAACCAACTGGTGTCACAGGCCTTGAAAAGCCAAATCTGCACTTATTGTAGTAATTGCCTTTACCTTTGTATTTCCTCTGAAAGTACTTTCCACAGGAGTTCTTTTGAAACCGTTCCACCTTGTTCCGTAAATCAGCATTCACGTACTGAGCTGGAATGGAACAATTAATATATTTTTTAATGAACTCCATCACACAGCCATCACTTTCCTTACCAACCTTAGCAGCATCTGTAATCAACAACAGCTTATGTATATGTAAAGCCCCCCTTGTATGATACTCTTTTGTGCAAACGAAAATGCTCCACAATGCCTAATGGACCATTTTCTTTATTACATATAAAGTGTAACATGGATAAACATCTGTGATGAAAGAACCATGATACATTTACAGGATCCATGGAACGCAATTCTCCTGTAGTCATGTGTTCTATGTTTTTTTTTCCCATGGATTAGTTTCACAAATCCACTCTGCAAGATCATCCCAACCATTCTCAGTGCAACTTAAATTCACAAACCAAGTTGGAGAGCCCAAGTTTCTGATTGTGCATCTAACTTCAGAGTGTCTCCTATACCAATGTTCTTTATTTCTTCTCATTGTAGCAAGAACATTTATAAGTTAAACTACTAAACCTATTTTTTATTTAACCTGTTGCAACATCTCACATGCAGATAGGTTTAGAAATATAGTTCCAATCTGAAGTGTATGAGCAACAGCAGAACATAATGTTGAAAATTCACTTTCAGATTTGCACCTTCTGATCATCCAATCTCCCGCTGTACCAGTTGGAAAAAGTATAGCAATACAACAGACTTCTAATGTCTTTTCCCAGATATTAATTGGTGCACCTTTCATTGCTTTCATTTGATACAATTCTAAACTGTTGCCCATGACTTCACGTGAGTGTATAGGATGAATAGTGTAATATGCCTACAAACTATTCCCTTCTGCAACAGATAGACACTGAAACTAACATTCACTGCTTTTGTTTGTTGACTCAACATCAAGCATAGTCAAGTCTGGTACAGTCAGACTGCCTTTGTATAAATCATTGTACTCCAATAGAAACGCTAATGTGTTTTTCACTTTTCCAATATCTTTAAGCTGTTGCCAAATGCTCATATCTTTAGTGGTAACATCATTTACTAAAACAAAAAAAGAATCTGCAATCTCACGCGTCACTCCTAGAGTATTCACATTTTCTTCCAAATTGGGAGCTAAATACACAACTTTGCCTCTCACACCTTGCACTAATGATTTCTTTGGCAGATTTGACATCTTTGTTTGCAATCTAACAATAACTTGAAAAGGATGAACAGTTTGCAACACAATCACTTCAAACATGTTTAGTTTTTGAAGGACAGAAGGTATATACGGTACTACCATGTCATTCAAAACATTTTTTTGAGGATTACTTCTTTGATTATAAAACCCAACACACTGTCTACAAACATACAGTGCTTCTCTTGTGTCAACTAGTTCTTCTGAAAACAAATACAGATACAATTCTTCTAAAACATCTTAGACAATGTGTTTAATGTTATCCTCAATGTACACTAGTTGCACTTGAGACTTGGAAAAGGTCCATCAACAAGATGCACAGACAATGTCAGGTCTTTCACTAGAAGACAACTCAAACATTGCAATACTTATTTTATACAGTTGACAAATCTGATTTGTTGAAAGCATAGGATCACCATTTCCACTTCCTGTAAATCTTTCATCTACATCCACATACTCTTTTAAATGCATTATACTTATTATTTGCGTTGTAGAAACTAAACTTTGTACAGTTTCAGTCAAAAGTATTTGATTTAAAACTGCAAGAGACATACTTGCAGGGTAATTCATAGAATTTCGCAGAAAAGTGTCGCAAGCGGCTGGCGCAGAGTGTCTGCGTGTGATTGTCTGCGCCAGGCACGTGCGCTAAAACCAATTTCCGCGCACAGCGTATTCATGGATTTTAGGCTCCCAAACCAGCCGTGGCGCAGAGTATCGCAGCGACCCTGCAGCAGCGCCAGTAACGCCCCCAAGAACGCCCTCGCGCAAGGAAAAGCCTTCAAAATCCCCAAATAATCGCAAAGGGCTGCGCCAACCCTGGACCAGTTCACCGGGCTGGCAAACAGCAAACGCCAAGCGGGGAACGTGTATTTCAGTGGTTCGCGGGAAGTTCCACACGCGATTGTCCTGTGTACGTGTGCATCAGGGGTGCGCGGGAAGTTCCACACCAAAATCAGCAGGGTACGTGTATTTCAGGGGTGCACGGGAAGTTCCACACACGATTCCATCAGGGTACGTGTATTTCAGGGGTGCGCGGGAAGTTCCACACGTGATTGGCACCGTGCAAGCAGGGTACGTGTATTTCAGGGGTGCGCGGGAAGTTCCACATGCGATTTCAGCAGGATACGTGTATTTCAGGGGTACGCGGGAAGTACCACACGCGATTTCAGCAAGGTACGTGTATTTCAGGGGTGCGCGGGAAGTTCCACACGCGATTGGCCCCGTGCGAGCAGGGTACGTGTATTCCATGGGTGCACGGGAAGTTCCTCACGCAATTTCAGCAGGGTACGTGTATACCAGGGGTGCGTGGGAAGTTCCACACGTGATTCCATCAGGGTACGTGTATTTCAGGGGTGCGCGGGAAGTTCCACACGCGATTGCCCCCGTGCAAGCAGGGTACGTGTATTTCAGGGGTGCGCGGGAAGTTCCACACGTGATTTCATCAGGGTACGTGTATTTCAGGGGTGCGCGGGAAGTTCCACACGCGATTGGCCCAGTGCGAGCAGGGTACGTGTACTCTATGGGTGCGCAGGAAGTTCCACACGCGATTTCAGCAGGGTACGTGTATTCCAGGGGTGCGCGGGAAGTTCCACACGCGATTTCAGCAGGGTACGTGTATTTCAGGGGTGCGCGGGAAGTTCCACACGCGATTCCATCAGGGTACGTGTATTTCAGGGGTGCGCGGGAAGTTCCACACGCAATTGGCCCCGTGCAAGCAGGGTACGTGTATTTCAGGGTTGCGCGGGAAGTTCCACACGCGATTTCATCAGGGTACGTGTATTTCAGGGGTGCGCGGGAAGTTCCACACGCGATTGGCCCAGTGCGAGCAGGGTACGTGTATTCCATGGGTGCGCGGGAAGTTCCACACGCGATTTCAACAGGGTATGTGTATTTCAGGGGTGCGCAGGAAGTTCCACACGCAATTTCAGCAGGGTATGTGTATTTCAGGGGTTCTGGGGAGTACTACACGTGAATTGGCCGTGTGGGTCCTCCCAGGTGTTCGCTCCACAACCTCCACGGCCCCTGCAGGCAGCCCACACCACGGGGGACTACCCTGCACCCCTGCTCATGTCCCGCAGGCAGCCCATCCACCATGGGCATACCCCCCAGCCAACCCAAATGTCAACTTGCACTACTGATCAACAATGCATGTCTCCCACCACCCCCACCCCCCAGCAGTGCAGGGGCAGCCTCCACTAGGCCCCCACCCATGTCTACCACCACCCCCACCCCCCAACCACCAGGGGCAGCCTCCACCAGGCCCCCACTCATGTCCCCCTGCACCCCCACCCCCAGCAGTGCAGGGGCACCCTCCACCAGGCCCCCACTCATGTCCCCCTGCACCCCCACCCCCCAGCATCCAGGGGCACCCTCCACCAGGCCCCCACTCATGTCCCCTATCACCCCCACCCCCCAGCAGTGCAGGGGCACCCTCCACCAGGCCCCCACTCATGTCCCCCTGCACCCCCACCCCCCAGCATCCAGGGGCACCCTCCACCAGGCCCCCACTCATAGCTCCTATCACCCCCACCCCCAGCAGTGCAGGGGCAGCCTCCACCAGGCCCCCACTCATGTCTCCCACCACCCCACCCCCCAGCACTGTGGGGCACCTGCCAGCAGGCCCCACCCATGTCTCCCACCACCCCCACCCCCCAGCAGTGCAGGGGCAGCCTCCACCAGGCCCCCACTCATGTCTCCCACCACCCCCACCCCCCAGCACTGTGGGGCACCTGCCAGCAGGCCCCCACCCATGTCCAACTCATGTTCCCCACCACCCCCACCGACCAGCACTGTGGGGCACCTGCCAGCAGGCACCCACCCATGTCCAACTCATGTTCCCCACCACTCCCACCCCCCAGCACTGTGGGTCACCTGCCAGCAGGCCCCCACCCATGTGCAACTCATGTACCCCTGCACCCCCACCCCCCAGCACTGTGGGGCACCTGCCAGCAGGCCCCCACCCATGTCCAACTCATGTTCCCCACCACCCCCACCCCCCAGCACTGTGGGGCACCTGCCAGCAGGCCCCCACCCATGTCCAACTCATGTTCCCCACCCCCCCCCCGCCCCCCAGCACTGTGGGGCACCTGCCAGCAGGCCCCACCCATGTCTCCCACCACCCCCACCCCCCAGCAGTGCAGGGGCAGCCTCCACCAGGCCCCCACCCATGTCTCCCACCACCCCCATCCCCCAGCCACCAGGGGCAGATTCCACCAGGCCCACACTCATGTCTCCCACCACCCCCACCCCCCAGCAGTCAGGGGCACCCTCCACCAGGCCCCCACTCATGTCCCCTATCACCCCAACCCACCAGCAGTGCAGGGGCACCCTCCACCAGGCCCCCAATCATGTCTCACACCACTCCCACCCCCCAGCACTGTGGGGCACCTGCCAGCAGGCCCCCACCCATGTGCAACTCATGTACCCCTGCACCCCCACCCCCTAGCACTGTGGGGCACCTGCCAGCAGGCCCCCACCCATGTCCAACTCATGTTCCCCACCACCCCCACCCCCCAGCACTGTGGGGCACCTGCCAGCAGGTCCCCACCCATGTCCAACTCATGTTCCCCACCACCCCCAACCCCCAGCACTGTGGGGCACCTGCCAGCAGGCCCCACCCATGTCTCCCACCACCCCCACCCCCCAGCAGTGCAGGGGCACCCTCCACCAGGCCCCCACTCATGTCTCACACCACCACCACCCCCAGCAGTGCAGGGGCACCCTCCACCAGGCCCCCACCCATGTCCCCTATCACCCCCACCCCCCAGCAGTGCAGGGGCACCCTCCACCAGGCCCCCACTCATGTATCCCACCACCCCCAACCCCCAGCACTGTGGGGCACCTGCCAGCAGGCCCCCACCCATGTCCAACTCATGTACCCCTGCACCCCCACCCCCCAGCACTGTGGGGCACCTGCCAGCAGGCCCCCACCCATGTCCAACTCATGTTCCCCACCACCCCCACCCCCCAGCACTGTGGGGCACCTGCCAGCAGACCCCCACCCATGTCCAACTCATGTCTCCCACCCCCCACCCCCCAGCAGTGCAGGGGCAGCCTCCACCAGGCCCCCACTCATGTCCCCCTGCACCCCCACCCCCCAGCATCCAGGGGCACCCTCCACCAGGCCCCCACTCATGTCCCCCTGCACCCCCACCCCCCAGCATCCAGGGGCACCCTCCACCAGGCCCCCACTCATGTCTCCCACCACCCCCACCCCCCAGCAGTGCAGGGGCAGCCTCCAATAGGCCCCCACCCATGTCTACCACCACCAACACCCCCCAGCCACCAGGGGCAGCCTCCACCAGGCCCCCACCCATGTCCCCTATCACCCCCACCCCCCAGCAGTGCAGGGGCACCCTCCACCAGGCCCCCACTCATGTCCCCTATCACCCCCACCCCCCAGCCACCATGGTCAGCCTCCACCAGGTCCTCACAATCCCCAATCATGTGCGTTATGGTCAGGCTCCACAGCCAAAAAGCCCTACCAAGTAACCCATTCACCCACTTGGAAATGGAAATTACATGGTACACCCCCAATGTTCATAAAGCCAATAAACCCATGTCCGTCACACACAATGGTTGCAATTGAATGGGAAAACACCCAACATGACATACATGAAACCAATGAGATGATACCACACAGTGAAGTATGAAAACAAAATTGTATTAAAAAAAAGAATGCAAAAGAAATGAAACAAACTACAATGGCAATGAAAAAAAGATAAGCTGCATGTCCGTTTAAAAAAATAAAAACACCAAATCCTAATCCAAAAAAATGTTGTCCAAAGTCAAATGAAAAATAAAATCAATCCAATGAAGAACTATGTAAAAACATCCAAGGGTCCATGAGCCCAACTGAACAAAGGAAACCTACAAAAAACCCTATCTAAAATGCAACTATATACAAAAAGTGGAGCAGTGTCCGTCGACTCCAAATCATAAGAACAAACAAAGGAAACCTAAAACTAAAGAACTATATACAAAAGCGGCGGGCAAGTCCAGCGGCTCACTCCGTGGTGTTCCGGGCCAGGGCATCATCGAACTCCTTTTCGATGTCCCGGAGGCGGTCCTGTTCCATGGCCCCGAGGGTCCGCAGGGACAACGCCGTGTCCTCCTCCAACCCCCTGCGGATTGCCTCGAGGCACTCGGCCCGCCTCAGGGCCCTCCGCATGGAGTTCTCCGCCCTGACCATTGTGAGCCGCGCCTCTTCCGCCCGCCGCCGCTCCGCACCTATCTGCTGGCCCAACCGCTGCCACACAGAAGACACACCCCGTCCTGGGTCAACCTGCCGTCCGGCCGATGCCTGCCCCTCCGATGTTGAAGGCCCCGAGCCTTCATGGCTCCCACCACGTTGCTGCTGCTGCTGTGCCTCTGCCCGTGCACTGCCTCCTGCTGCCTGCACATCCTCCGCCGGCTGGGGTGCAGTCGTAGATGTGGCCACCCCTGCTGAATGTCCGACTCCCAACTGTGGCAGGGATGCCTCCTCCACCAGCCTGGCTGCACCATCAGAGGCAGCTTCACAGGGCACCCAGGTGACTGATGGGTGGGAAGATGGCACAGAGGACGACTGGCGCATAGGGGGTCCAGTTGAGGAGGGGGTCAGAGCAAGCCCCATCAGACGGAGGAATCCGGCCTGGGTGACCTGTCCCAGCAGGCTGACGTGGTCAACGAGCCATTCGAGATGACGTGCAGTCTCTCCATGAAAAGACTGCAGGTCACCTCGCATGGCCCGTTGACGCAACGCCACACCAGCCAGGACAGGCTCAACCCGGACCTGGATAGCCATGTCCGCAGGCAGACGAAGGCCAGTTGACGTCAGCTCATCCCCTGTCTGAAAACGGGTCTGGACGTAGGCATCCCTGCTGGTGCAAGATGAATCAGGGACAGGATCGGGGACAGGATTGCACACAGGCACCTCTGCGGCGGCCTGTGCTGCCTCCTGTCCCTGGTCCTGCACTGCACCACTAGCACCAGTGGGATCCCCACCTCCAGACCCCGTCTCTGGTGCTTTCACGGCCTCCTCCTCCACCAAACCCCCCACCAACCTGGATGACTCCGTGCCATCTTCCCCTGTTGGGCCCTGTGGGGTCCCAGCTGCCCCTTCTGCTGCCGAGGAGTCCAACTCCAACCTCCGCCTCTTGGACCTCCCCCCGGCAGCTGCGGCCTGGGATGCGGCACCGGACTCCTCACTCCCCGACGAGATGACAACACGGGAGGGGAGCCGGGCCTTGCGTCTCCGGCTGGCAGTGGGATCCCCGCCGCTGTGCTCCACAGCACCTTCTCCACCCTCTTCATCAGTTGACGCTGCAGACAGGGAGAAACAAAACACAGGCATCAGGGCACTGTACAATGGACACATACACACATGACAGTTGCACATGAGTGGCATTGGCAAACCTCAGACATGTCATCACAATCCCCAACACACATGTCATTACAACTCGCACACATGAGCCATACCACAGCCATATCGCAACTGCCACCACCATCCCTACACATACAACAGCATGAGCAGCCAATGGTGAGCCAGACATCACATGCAACACAGGAAGTGCACCACACATGTACACACACCACCACACTTGCATGCATGTGTACACCTCTGCCAAGTGTCGCACTGTTCAGACGGGCATCCATGTCACATCTGCCAATCAGGCTTCCACATACCGCTGTCACATGCATCCATGTTGCATCACTGTTGCACCCTTGTCAAATACACACACGTGCACATGTACACAGTGCTGATACATGCAGCCGAAAACAACATACATGCATGACATCACGGACATGTCTACTTACATACATATTCATCCAAACATGTGTGCCCACACAACTGCATTTGGCATGCAAGCCTACACACACAAGCACCATCCATGTCTCACACATTACAGCCCTCGCATGTGTCAGCCCCACGGCCCTGTACACCCCCACCCATACTCGACCCCATACAAACAGATGTGCAACCTGCACACTACCGAATAATCACCACACGCACTGCTCACAATCAGGATGCATGTACACTCACCGCTCGACTCCAGACGGGTCTGCTTCTCTAGGACCTGGACGTGGAGCGCTGGGGATATGCGTTCCAGGACCCTCATCTGTTCTTCCGACAAGTGGCCCCGGCGCCCCTTGGCATCGGCTGCCTTCAAGAGGCGCCGGGCCTTGTTCAGGGTCCTGACATGTTGTAAGTCGCTGACTGCCACCCCCTCCGCGTTGATGGCAGTCACAATGTCAGTCCAGATCCGAGTCCGTCCTTCCTTGTCGGCGCGGGAACTTCCGAAGAGGGCATCATACTGCCCCAGGACTTGCTCCACCAGGACACCAACTTCGGTGGCACTGAAGCTGGTGCCCCTCTGCCTCTCTGGCCGGGGGTTGTCAGTGGTCCCAGATGGTGTTTGCCCCGACATGACAACCCCAGAGGCAGGAGTGGGTGGGCAACTGGGTCCTGGGGCTGGGCTGTGGAGCGATGGAATCCCAGTCGGGAGTCTTCGGTTCCAGCAGGGGTGGTCACAGCAACAGCACCCCTGGCTGATGTGCAGGCAGCAAATGGCAGTGCACGTGGGCAGCAGGCAGTCAGGCAGCAGCAGATGGCAGGTGGGAGCGTGCTCGGGGCTCTGGGGGGCAGTAGTTCGGCCTTCTGGGCAGGAGCGTGGTCTTCCGTGCGCTTACGAGTGGCCAGCTTGATACGGAGTGATTTGGCACGTGAAAAATCTGCACGTCAGCGTGTAATTCGAGGAAAGGCCCTTAGCGCGTAAGCGCGTCTGCACGCATACGCATTTTCATTGGACAGAAGGCCCCTCAAGCGCAAGCCCCCCTGTGACGTGATGCGTACAGACGTGGGGGTGATGGGAGACATGAGTCGGGGCCTGGTGGAGGTGAGGGTGCCCCTGGATGCTGTGGGGTGGGAGTGCTGGGGGACATGAGTGGGGTCCTGGTGGAGGGTGCCCCTGCACTGCTGGGGGGTGGGGGTGCAGGGAGACATGAGTGGGGGCCTGGTGGAGGGTGCCCCTGCACTGCTGGGGGGTGGGGGTGCAGGGAGACATGAGTTGGACATGAGTGGGGGCCTGGTGGAGGCTGCCCTGCACTGCTGGGGGATGGGGGTGATGGGAGACATGAGTGGGGGCCTGGTGGAGGCTGCCCCTGGATGCTGGGGGGTGGGGGTGATGGGAGACATGAGTGGGGGCCTGGTGGAGGCTGCCCCTGGATGCTGGGGGGTGGGGGTGCAGGGAGACATGGGTGGGGGCTTGGTGGAGGGTGCTCCGGGATGCTGGGGGGTGGGGTGCAGGGAGACATGAGTTGGACATGAGTGTGGGCCTGGTGGAGGCTGCCCCTGGTGGCTGGGGGGTGGGGGTGGTGGGAAACATGAGTGGGGGCCTGGTGGAGGCTGCCCCTGGTGGCTGTGGGATGGGGGTGGTGGGAGACATGAGTGGGGGCCTGGTGGAGGGTGCCCCTGGATGCTGGGGAGTGGGGGTGGTGGGGAACATGAGTTGGACATGGGTGGGGGCCTGCTGGCAGGTGCCCCACAGTGCTGGGGGTGGTGGGGAACATGAGTTGGACATGGGTGGGGGCCTGCTGGCAGGTGCCCCACAGTGCTGGGGGGTGGGGGTGCAGGGGTACATGAGTTGCACATGGGTGGGGGCCTGCTGGCAGGTGCCCCACAGTGCTGGGGGGTGGGGGTGGTGGGAGACATGAGTGGGGGCCTGGTGGAGGGTGCCCCTGCACTGCTGGGGGGTGGGGGTGGTGGGAGACATGGGTGGGGGCCTGGTGGAGGCTGCCCCTGGTGGCTGTGGGATGGGGGTGGTGGGAGACATGAGTGGGGGCCTGGTGTAGGCTGCCCCTGGTGGCTGGGGGTTGGGGGTGCTGGGAGACATGAGTGGGGGCCTGGTGTAGGCTGCCCCTGGTGGCTGGGGGGTGGGGGTGGTGGGAGACATGGGTGAGGTCCTGGTGGAGGCTGCCCCTGGTGGCTGGGGGGTGGGGGTGGTGGGAGACAAGAGTGGGGGCCTGGTGGAGGCTGCCCCTGGTGGCTGTGGGATGGGGGTGGTGGGAGACATGAGTGGGGGCCTGGTGGAGGATGCCCCTGCACTGCTGGGGGGTGGGGGTGATAGGGGACATGGGTGGGGGCCTGGTGGAGGGTGCCCCTGCACTGCTGGGGGTGGGGGTGGTGTGAGACATGGGTGGGGGCCTGGTGGAGGGTGCCCCTGGATGCTGGGGGGTGGGGGTGCAGGGGAACATGAGTGGGGGCCTGGTGGAGGGTGCCCCTGCACTGCTGGGGGTGGGGGTGGTGGGAGACGTGGGTGGGGTCCTGGTGGAGGCTGCCCCTGGTGGCTGGGGGGTGGGGGGTGGTGGTTGACATGAGTGGGGGCCTGGTGGAGGCTGCCCCTGCACTGCTGGGGGGTGGTGGTGGTGGGAGACATGGGTGGGGCCTGCTGGCAGGTGCCCCACAGTGCTGGGGGGTGGGGGTGGTGGGGAACATGAGTTGGACATGGGTGGGGGCCTGCTGGCAGGTGCCCCACAGTGCTGGGGGGTGGGGGTGGTGGGGAACATGAGGTGGACATGGGTGGGGGCCTGCTGGCAGGTGCCCCACAGTGCTGGGGGGTGGGGGTGCAGGGGTACATGAGTTGCACATGGGTGGGGGCCTGCTGGCAGGTGCCCCACAGTGCTGGGGGGTGGGGGTGGTGGGGAACATGAGTTGGACATGGGTGGGGGCCTGCTGGCAGGTGCCCCACAGTGCTGGGGGGTGGGGGTGCTGGGAGACATGGGTGGGGGCCTGGTGGAGGCTGCCCCTGGTGGCTGGGGGGTGAGGGTGGTGGTAGACATGGGTGGGGGCCTGGTGGAGGGTGCCCCTGCACTGCTGGGGGTGGGGGTGGTGGGAGACATGAGTGGGGGCCTGGTGTAGGCTGCCCCTGGTGGCTGGGGGGTGGGGGTGGTGGGAGACATGGGTGGGGGCCTGGTGGAGGTTGCCCCTGCACTGCTGGGGGTGGGGGTGATAGGGGACATGAGTGGGGGCCTGGTGGAGGGTGCCCCTGCAAAGCTTTGGGGTGGGGTGGTGGGAGACATGAGTGGGGGCCTGGTGGAGGGTGCCCCTGCACTGCTGGGGGGTGGGGGTGGTGGGAGACATGGGTGGGAGCCTGGTGGAGGCTGCCCCTGGTGGCTGGGGGGTGGGGGTGGTGGGAGACATGAGTGGGGGCCTGGTGGAGGGTGCCCCTGCACTGCTCGGGGGTGGGGGTGGTGGGAGACATGGGTGGGGGCCTGGTGGAGGCTGCCCCTGGTGGCTGTGGGATGGGGGTGGTGGGAGACATGAGTGGGGGCCTGGTGTAGGCTGCCCCTGGTGGCTGGGGGGTAGGGGTGGTGGGAGACATGAGTGGGGGCCTGGTGTAGGCTGCCCCTGGTGGCTGGGGGGTGGGGGTGGTGGGAGACATGGGTGGGGGCCTGGTGGAGGCTGCCCCTGCACTGCTGGGGGGTGGGGGTGGTGGGAGACATGAGTGGGGCCCTGGTGGAGGGTGTCCCTGGATGCTGGGGGGTGGGGGTGCTGGGTGACATGAGCAGGTGTGCAGGGTAGTCCCCTGTGGTGTGTGCTGCCTGCAGGGGCCGTGGAGGGTGTACAGGGAATACCTGGGAGCACACAGCCAAATCGCGTGTAGAATTTCCCGCGTACCCCTGTCATACACGTGCCCAGCCAAATCGCGTGTGGAACTTCCCGCGCACCCCTGAAATCCACGTACCCTGTCAAATCGCGTGTGGAACTTCCCGCGCACCCCTGAAATCCACGTACCCGGCCAAATCGCGTGTGGAACTCCCCGCGCACCCCTGAAATCCACATACACGGCCAAATCGCGTGTGGAACTTCCTGCACACCCCTGAAATCCACGTACCCTGACAAATCGCGTGCGGAACTTCCCACGCACCCCTGAAATCCACGTACCCGGCCAAATCGCGTGTGGAACTTCCCGTGCACCCCTGAAATCCACGTACCCTGTCAAATCGCGTGTGGAACTTCCCGTGCACCCCTGAAATCCACGTACCCGGCCAAATCGCGTGTGGAACTTCCCGCGCAACCCTGAAATCCACGTACACGGCCAAATCGCATGTGGAACTTCCCGCGCACCCCTGAAATCCACGTACCCTGACAAATCGCGTGTGGAACTTCCCGCGCACCCCTGAAATCCACGTACCCGGCCAAATCGCGTGTGGAACTTCCCGCGCACCCCTGAAATCCACGTACCCTGACAAATCGCGTGTGGTACTTCCTGCGCACCCCTGAAATCCACGTACCCGGCCAAATCGCGTGTGGAACTTCCCGCGCACCCCTGCAATCCACGTACCCTGACAAATCACGTGTGGAACTTCCCGCGCACCCCTGCAATCCACGTACCCTGACAAATCGCGTGTGGAACTTCCCGCAAACCCCTGAAATTCACATGCCCTGCCAATTTGCGTGTGAGACTTCCCGCGCACCCCGGTATACACGCACACGTATTTTTTGTCAGCGGGTGTCCGTGTTTGTGGGTACCCCTTTGCACGTCATTTGTCCTGGAGGGCCACAGTATAGGACATTCATCATGGCTGTATATAGGTGCTATTTGTTGGCGCACCTTTTGGCGCACATTTCTTACAGGCGCAGAGACGCTACCGCCTGCTTTCTTGTGGCGGTCGTGTTTGTGCCTGTGCGCTGGTTTGAGCGTGCGCTTTTTTGCCCTATTCTATTCCATGAATACGTGTTGTAGGCGAGCGTGTGGGCGTTCCGCGCACTTGTACCCTGTACTTCCCCCGTGACGCCCACATTTTGGCAAGTTGTTCCCCATTCCGAGTGTTACGCCCCGTGTTCCGCCTACTTTGGTTGCGTGCGCCGCGCTATGTGCGATTTTCGCTGTGGCCTGTGCGATTTTCGCTGTGACCTGGCGCACGCAGTTGGATGGCCTGTGCGCCAACGTGCGCCGCGCACTTTTTTATCGCACATCCGATGGTTTTCTCACGCACAGCCTTCCATGAATCGATGTTCGCTGCTTTTCGTGCGATTTTCGCACTTGCACTGCGATTTTCGCTATTCCACTGCGATTCGCACGTTTTTGGCCACTTGCGCCGCGCTAATTATTCCATGAATCGGCCTCTTGATGTTTTGCACTCATACAATTTAACTAGAAGGTATCTCATTTTAGTATGATGTGCAGCCAGCATCCATATATAATGAAACTGAGTCTTACATATACTTTTATCAAGACAAGCTAGAGAGTGATCCAAAAGTCCTGTTTTTTCACAAACCTCACAGTCATCTATTCTTTGTAGCATCTTGATCTGTCTTTGCACATTATCATTCTTGTGCAAAACTTGCAAACAGTTCTTTAAGACTTTACAAGAAAACATATCGATATTGCATAAATAATTGCACGTCCATACCTCACAATCCTTCTTTGGTTTTATATTTGACTGATCTACACTTTCTATTTCTGTATTTTTAGACCATACGATTTCTTCTGTTATGGAAATCACACAATTTCAGACTTCATAGCTACGCCCACTCTCATTAATAGTTAGGTTGACAATCTTTTCTTTAATGTAACTCTCCTCATTAAAAAATCTTTCTGTTTCCACTCTCCAACAAACACGTCACAAAAGTTGTCACGTGTAAATACATTAAAAGTTTCGATATTTGTATAGAATGGTGTAGTAATTTCTTAAGTTTATTCAATGTGAAAATTAACAATTTTATTTTCATATCAAAAGCTTTCTTAATTATTATTTCAACTTTTTTCTCTTGCAAAAAACACTTTACCACATATATAGAATTTAGTTTCACTCTTCTCCAAAAATGTTTAAAATCTTCAAAGTGATACATTTTCCTCTATATATCTGCATTCGTCTGTTTCAAATTGATAGCACATTCACTTCCTTTTCTTCTCAAAATATTTCTTGTTTTACAAGCTAGAAATACATTTAATTCATTTTTTCTTTTTTTACTTTCAAGAAAAACATTCACGGTTCCTTCCATATATTCTGTTGGCACATCTCCTATTTGAAATTTCACATTTTCAAAAGTATTATGGATAATAGGTATTGTTGTATTATCTGCAGGATTTGTATCTACAGATTTAACAATACTACTTTTTGAAAAATTACACTCTGCAAATGTACTTCCCTGCAGACGATCCTTTCTTCTGGCTCATTGTGCTTGCTTTCTTGAGGGCATCTTACAAAAAAGCTGTATAAAAAATATTAAAATGGTAAAGGGCACAGATTGTGTTTCTTTATATTTCCAATTTTAATTTCTTGCCCAGGTTGACAGGCAGAGACAAGATTTAACATACCGCCAACCTGGGTATTGTAGGGCGAAGTGAAACAAGGGCCTCAGTCAATGCTGTGGGACGTAAAACCCTACATCTGCCCAGACGTAATAATTATTCACACCCCAGGATTTGCCTGGGGTGCGTTTAATTTTTATTGTTTTACTCCTGACAGGAGATATGCTCAAGTAGAGCACATCTCTCATCAGAAAAAATGAATACATTAATTGCCACTTCCATTTAAATCAAAAAGAGACTAAGGTGGTAATTCATAGAATTCGGCGCACATGTGGTGCACGCGGCTGGCGCAAAGAGTGCGCGTGCGGCAGACTGCACCATCCGCGTGCACCAAAACCCATTTCAGCGCACAGCGTATTCATGGATTTCAACATCCATAACCAGCCGTGGCACAGAGCGGCGCAGCGACCCTGCAGCAGCACCAGTAACGCCCCAACCCTGCCCCGTGTGCACTAATCCCATACATGGGCGAAAGGCAAGTGGACCAGCATACAGCCCCCCAACCATGAAAACACGTGGAAAACTCCCTGTGCACCCCTTGGAATACATGTACCCCACTCGCGATAGCGAAAACACGTGTAAAAGTCCATGCGCACCCCTGGAATACATGTACCCCTCCCGCACTAGTGAAAACGCGTGTGAAAGTCCACATGCACCCCCGGAATCCACGTACCGCTTCCCACGAAGAGCACGTACAGAGTGATGGAAACCCACGTGGGACCTTCAATCTTACGCCACAGACACGCTTACACGCTAAGGGCCTTTCCTCGAATTACACTCTGATGTGCTGTTTTTCACCTGCCAAATCACTCCGTATCAAGCTGGCCACGCGACAACACACAGAAGACAACGCTCCTGCCCAGAAGTCTGAATTACTACCCCCCAGATCCCCGAGCAGCCTCCCACAAGCCATCTGCTGCTGCCTGCCTGCCTGCTGCCACCGTGCCCTGCCATTTGGTGCCTACACATCTGCCATCTGCAGGGGTCCAGTTGCAGTGACCACCCCTGCTGGAACAGAAAACTCCCGACTGAAGTTCCATCACTCCACAGCCCAGCCCCAGGACCCAGTTGCCCACCCACACATGCCTCACGGGTTGCCATGTCTGACACAACACCTTCCGGCACCAGTGGCAACCCCCCAGCAGAGAGGCACAGGGCTACCAGCTTCAGTGAAAAGGAAGTTGGTATCCTTGTGGAGCAAGTTCTTGGGCATTATGATGACCTCTTCACACCATTGCGCACCGAGCAGGAAGGATGGAAGAGGATCTGGAAGGACATAGTGGGTGCCATCAACGCGGAGGGGGTGGCAACCCACGACTTCAAACGCGTCCAGAAGCTCTGGGAGGACAACAAGTCCAGGAACCTCAAGAAGGCCCGGCGCCTCTTGGAAGCAGCGGATGCAGTGGGGCGCCAGGTCCAGCTTACCACCCAGCAGATGAGGGTCCTGGAGCGCATTCGCCCAGTGCATCACCACCAGATAAACAGGATGCAGGCCCGTCTGGAGTCGAGCGGTAAGTGGCCATGCATTCACGTTTAAAAAAGGGCATGTTGCAGTGTGCTGGTAGTTAGCTACTTGGCTGCATGTGTGACATGGGTCATGTTTGGATGTGTGTGTGCAGAGACATGATGGTAGTGCATGTGCGTCCAGTCAGGCGTGACCCACATGGATGGTGTATGTGTTACAATGCATCATGTAGAGCAGCATGCGGAACATACACATGTATGCATGCCTGTGTCTATACTTTGACATGTTTGGGGTGTGAGACATGTGTGCTGCTGTCATGGACATGAATGATGTACATGTCCGTGTGTCTGAGTAGTGTGTGCACCATGGATGCATGACACATGTCCGTGATGATGTGTTCATTCACTGATACAGCCTAGTCATCCTTGTATCCACTCTGTCTGGGGGTATACCGGGCCAGATGCATGAACCTCCGGTGATGTGTGTGCATGTGACCAGCATGTCCCATGATGCATGTGAGAATCAGCCCAACATTGTATGCAACTACGGTGCCTTGGACATGGATGCCAATGTGTGTTGCATGTGCCATGCCTGTTCCTGCATGTGTGTTGCCTGCACTGACCCATGTGTTGTGGAGGGACATGATGGAAGTGACGTTTGACAGTGCCACTCATGTGATATTGCTTTCTGTCTAGGGGACTATAGTTCACTACCCTGATGTTTGTGTTCAATGTCTCCAGCGGCAGCGAGTGAAGAAGAAGGCGGAGACGGAGCTGTGGAGGAAAGCGGCAGGGATGCCTCCACTGGCCGGCGACGAAAGGCCCAGTCACCCTCCCAGGAAATACCATCATCTGGGAGCGAGGGGACTGGTGCCGCATCTGCCACTACGGCTGCAGCGGAAGGGGCGGATGAGCCCCCACAGGGGCTTGTGACGGTGGAAGATGGTGCATAGGCATCCAGGTTGGTGGTGTGTATAGAGGAGGAGGAGGAGGACGCTACAGAGCCGCACATGGGGCCTGGTGGGGGTGGTACCACTGGTGCAAGTGGTGCAGTCCAGGGGCAGGGGCAGGAGACAACACAGGTCACAGCGGAGATGCCTGTGCATGTCTCTGTCCCTGACACTGTGACTGCATCACCGTGCACCAGCAGGG
The DNA here is from genome assembly GCF_040938575.1 of Ambystoma mexicanum. Classification (NCBI taxonomy): domain Eukaryota; kingdom Metazoa; phylum Chordata; class Amphibia; order Caudata; family Ambystomatidae; genus Ambystoma; species Ambystoma mexicanum. Next base: position 629,420,720 of record NC_090937.1, read on the forward strand.
ATGCCCTGTCCCAGGCCCGTCCGCAGGTAGGGGGGAGGTCCATGTCATCTGGCACTCCTCTACCTGCAGACGAGAGGACCCGTGACCGGATGGAATCCATCCTGATTGGTGTCGTGTTGCGCACATGTAACATTTGTAATGATGTAAGTGCTTCCTGGGGGGACCACGCACGTCATCACGAAGAGCTGTGTGCCAACGTGGCCCAGTTGGGAGGGTCCATGGTCGGGGGTTTCCTCCATGTGTCAGCCAGTCTTGCGGCCCTCTCGTCCTCTGTGCACGCTATACGCCAGTCGTTCTCCGTGCCATCTCCCTGCCCAGATGCCACCAGGGCCCCCTGTGGATCTGTCCCAACCAACGTAGCCAGCCTGGTGGAGATCCCATCCCTGCCACAGTCGTGAGTCTGAGGTCCAGCAGGGGTGGACACCCCATCAACTGGACCCCAACGGATGGAGGATGTGCCAGCATCATCGGGCAGGGCAAATGCACGACGGCACCAGTGGATTCCATCATCCCGGATGCCGTCATGGTGGCAGAGGCAGTTACGTCAGAGGCAACGGCAAGCTCAGCATGGGAGGTATCATGGCTCGGGGCCATCAACATCACAGGGGCAGGCATCGGCCGGAGGGCAGGAGGACCCTGGATTGGGAGTGTCTTTCGTGTGGCAGCAGTTGGGACAGCGGATAGATGCAGAGCGACGGCGGGCGGAGGAGGCATGGTTCACTATGGTCAGGGCGGAGAATTCCATTCCCACGGCATTGAGGCGGGCTGAGTGCCTCAAGGCAACTCGCAGGGAGTTGGAGGACGCCATGGCTGCATCCTTGCTAGACCTCAGGTCCAGGGAAGAGGCCCGCCTCCGGGACGTTGAAGAGGAGTTTGATGATGTCCTTGCCCAGAACATCAAAGAGTCACCTGTAGCACTTGCCCGCCACCTCTGTACATAGTTGTTTAGGGTTAGGTTTCCTTTGTTTCATAGTTTTATTTGGAGTTCATGGACATTGCTCCACTTTATGTGTATAGTTTTATATTCATTGGACTTTTTTGTAGGTTTCCTTTTGTTTCTGGATCATGGACCCTTTGGACTTCCATTGTAAATAGTTGCAGACTTGTACATACATTCTTTGGACATTCCATGGAGCAATGGTTTTGAATTGTTTTTTAATGTACTTTTTATGGACAATGGCCATGGACCACTTTTTTACTTTCCTGTTGTGGATTTTTGTTTTACATTTGATTTTTTCATTTCATTTTTTACTTTCATTATTTCTTAATTTGCACATTTGATTTTTCATTTAGTTATTTCATTAAGTTTTTCAATGCATTTCATATTCATTCATTATTGGTGTGGTGTACTCTCATTGGTTTTGTGCATGTCTCTATGAGCATTACCTCGGTCATGTGTTGCCACTGTGTGGCTCTGTTGTATACTCATGCATGGCCATGCTGGTTCTTTTAAGACTCTCATGGCATGGCTAATTTTGGAGTGGGCACAGTGGATGGTTGCGTGCTTGTACTGGGGGGCAGGCGGATTGTGGTTGGTATTAGGGCCATGGGTCTGTTTAGTTATGACATGTCGTTTGGTGGGCCATGTGTTGGGGCCTGCTGGCAGGTGCACGTCACTGGTGGGTGGGTAGGGGACATGAGTTGGGGCCTGCTGCAGGTGCCTGTCACAGGCGGGTAGGTGGGTAATTGGGGACATGAGTCGGGGCCTGCTGGCAGGTGCCCGTCACTGGTGGACGGGTGGCTGGGTTGTGGACATGAGTCGGGTGGCTTGGACATGAGTCAGGGCCTGCTGGCAGGAGCCCGTCACTGGTGGGTGGGTGTGTGGTTGGGGGACATGAGTCGGGGCCTGCTGGCAGGTGCATGTCAATGGTGGGGGGGATGTGTTGGGGCTCACAACTGCATGGTGCCATGTGTGCTGCCTGCAGGGCATGGTCAGGGGTGTAGGGTAGTCCCCTGTGGTGTGGGCTGCCTGCTGGGCATGCCCAGGGTGGATGGGCTGCCTGCAGGGCATGGTCAGGGGTGTAGGGTAGTCCGCTGTGGTGTAGGCTGCCTGCGGGCATGCCCAGAGTGGATGGGCTGCCTGCATGGCATGGTCAGGGGTGTAGGGTAGTCCCCTGTGGTGTGGGCTGCCTGCAGAGCATGGGGAGGGGGGGAAAGGGCACACCCAGGAGGGTCCACACCGCCAAATTGCATGTAAAACTCCCCACGCACCCCGGAATACACGTACCCTGCCCGCGCTAGCAAAAACGTGTGTAAAAGTTCATGTGCACCCCGGAATATGCGCAGGCAGCCCATCCACCCTCCCCATTCCCCACAGGCAGCCCACACCACAGGGGGGACTTTTTCCACGCATTTTACCTGATGCGAGCGGGGTACGTGTATTCCGGGGGTGCGTGTGGACTTTCACATGTGATTTGGCAGTGTGTGCCCTCCTGGGTGTGCCCCCCTCCCCATGGCCCACAGGCAGCCCATGACCCCACACCATGCCCCACAGGCAGCCCACATACCACCATGCATTCGGGAGCACCGACACATGTTCCCCACCCACCCCCATTGATGGGCACCTGCCAGCAGGCCCCAACTTATGTCCCCACCCACCATTGACGGGCACCTGCTAGCAGGCCCCGACTTATGTCCCCTCACACACCCACCGACCCATCAGTGATGGGCACCTGCCAGCAGGCCCTGACTTATGTCCACCCACCCACCAGTGACGGTCACCTGCCATCAGGCCCCGATTTATGTCCCCCCACACCCCTGCCCACCCACCAGTGACGGGCACCTGCCAGCAGGCCCCGACTTATGTCCCCCCACACCTCCACCCACCCACCAGTGACGGGCACCTGCCAGAAGGCCCCAACATATGGCCCACCAAACAACATCTCCTAACAAAACAGACCCATGGTCCTAATGCCAACCCAAATCCCCCTTGCCCCCCAGTACAAGAATGCAACCATCCACAGCACCCACTCCCAAATTAGCCATGCCATGACAGTCTTAAAAGTACCATCATGCCCATGCATAAATGCACAACAGAGCCACACAGCGGCAACACATGACTGAGCAAATGTTCATTGAGACATGCACAAAACCAATGATAGAACACAACACCAATCATGAAGTTAGAAAACATTTATTAAAAACAGAATGAAGTAACATAGAGGAAATAAAACTTGAAAATCAACATACAATGACAGATATAACCAAAGAAAATTGTAATCTAATGAAAAAAAGCAACGTCATGTTGGAAAAAAAAGTGGCCCATTGCCAATGTCAAAAAATAAATAATCCAAATAAAAGAAAACCATTGATCCATGGGAAAATTGAAAAAGAAAGTATGTACAAGTCTTCGACTATCTGCAATCCAAGTCCAAAGGGTCAATGATCCCAAAAACAAATGAAACTTATGAAAAAGTCCTATGACTTAAAAACTATATACATGAAGTGGAGCAAAGTCCATTAACTCCAAAATAAAAGAAAGAACAAAGGAAACCTAACACTAATGAACTATGCACAATGGCGACAGGCAAGTCCAACAGCTCACTTGTTGATGTTAAGGGCCAGGGCATCATCGAACTCCATGTTCGATGTCCAGGAGGCGGGCCTCTTCCCTGGCCACGAGGTCTCGCAGGGATGCAGTCATGGCCTGTTCCAACTCCCTGCGAGTTGCCTCGAGGCACTCAGCATGCCTCAATGCCCTGCGCACGGAGTTCTCCGCCCTGACCATAGTGAGCCATGCCTCCTCCGCCCGCCGCCGCTCTGCATCTATCCGCTGGCCCAACCGCTGCCACACGGAAGACACTCCCAATTGAGGGTCCTGCTGTCCTCCGGCCGATTCCTGCCCCAGTGATGTTGAAGGCCCAGAGCCATCATGGCTCCCACCCTGAGCCTGCTGCTGCCGTGCATGTGTCCTGCTGGTCGATGCCTGCACATCCTCCTCTTGCTGGGGTCCAGTTGTTGGGGTGGGCACCCCTGCTGGACCTCCGACTCCGACTGTGGCAGGGATGTGTCCTCCACCAGCCTGGTCGCTGGGTCAGGGGCAGCTCCACAGGGTGCCCAGCTGATACTTAGGCAGGAAGATGGCACAGAGGACGACTGGTGCATAGGGGGTTCAGTTATGGAGGTGGTCGCTAGAAGATCCAGCACACGGAGGAACCCGGCCTGGGTGACCTGTCCTAGTAGGCTGACGTGGTCAATGAGGTATTCAAAATGACGTGCATTGTCCTCATGAGAACCCTGCACGTCATCCTGAATACCACGTTCACGTAACGCCACCCCAGCAAGGACAGGCTCAACTCAGTCCCGGATTGCCACATCCACAGGGAGAGGAAGGCCAGTTGTTGTTCGCACATCCCCTCACTGAAAACGGGTCTGGACGAAGGCAACCCAGCAGGATGATAAAGTCAAAGGATCAGGGACAGGATTACACACAGGCACCTCCGCAGTGGCCTGTGCTGCGTCCTGTCCCTGCCCCTGGACTGCACCACTAGCACCAGTGGAATGCCCACCTCCAGGCCCCGTGTGTGGGCCTTCCATGGCCTCCTCCTCAACCAAACTCCCCACCGACCTGGATGACTCTGTGTCATCTTCCTCCATAGGCCCCTGTGGGGATCAGCTGCCCCTACTGCTGCCGTGGAGTCCACCTCCAACCTCCGCCTCTTGGACCTTCCCTTGATTGCTGTGGCCAGGGATGCGGCACCAGACTCCTCACTCCCGGAAGAGATGACAACATAGAAGGAGTGCTGGGCCTTGCGTCTCAGGCTGGCGGTGGGATCCCTGCCTCTGTGTTCCACAGCACCGTCTCCCCCCTCTTCATCAGTCGACGCTGCAGACAGTGAGAGACAGAACACAGGCATCAGGGCACTGTACAATGGTTGGATACACATGTCAAAGTTGTGTGCATCTCCACATGCAGCTGTGCATCATGCTTTCAAACACATACACCATTGATGTGCATCACATATGACAGGACTCACATGCAGCACGGTCATGTCCCTGCACATACACATCCATACATGGGCCTTTTCAGACATATGTCCAAGCTGCACACTCCTGGCACTCAACATGCACTGCGTCCAATAAGGACACATGGACACTTACCGTTCGACTCCGGACTGCTCTGCCCCTCGAGGATCTGACAGTGAAGTGCTGGGTTAATATGTTCCAGGACCCTCATGTTGTCGGTGGTAAGGTGGACCCGGCGCCTCACTGCACCCACTGCTGCCAAGAGGCGCTGGGCCTTCCTGAGGGTCCTGGATCTGAAGTCCTCCCAGCGTTTCCGGACGTGTTGTATGTCGCAGACTGCTACCCCCTCCATGTTGATGGCAGCCACAATGTCCTTCCAGATCCCCTCATGTCCATCCTTGTCAGCGTGTCTTCTTCCATAGAGGGCCTCATAATGCCCCAGGACTTGCTCCACCAGCATACCAACTTCTGCAGCACTGAAGCTGGTATCCCTCTGCCTCTCTGGCTGGGGGTTGCCAGTGGTGTCTGATGGTGATTTCCCCGACATGGCAACCCCCGAGGCAGGTGTGGGTGGGCAACTGGGTCCTGGGGCTAGGCTGTGGAGCGATTGAACTTCAGTCGGGAGTCTTCTGTTCCAGCAGGGGTGGTCACAGCAACTGGACCCCTGCAGATGGCTGACGTGCAGGCACCAAATGGCAAAGCACGTGGCCAGCAGGCAGGCAGGCAGCAGCAGATGGCTGGTAGGAGTCTGCTTGTGGCTCTGGGGTGCAGGAAAATGGCCTTCTGGGCAGGAGCGTGGTCTTCTGTGTGTTGTCACGTGGCCAGCTTGATACCGAGTGATTTAGCATGTGAAAAAAACAGCACGTCAGCGTGTAATTCGAGGAAAGGCCCAAAGTGCGTAATTGCATATGTGACGTGATACACGCGGGCGTTTCCCTCGTCATGGGTGCATGATGATTCTGCACGTGAAAAAACAGCACGTCCGCGTGTTAATGCGTGTAATTCAAGGAAAGGGACTAAGCGCGTAAGTGACGTTGACGCAGGTGGGCATTTCCTTCAGCACAGGTTAAAGGTGAGCGGGGCCAGCAGTTCACTGTATGTGCCTTTCGTGGAGAACAACGTGTGTTGCTCCTTCCGGTTGTTTCGCGCGCCATCACAACTTCACAGCAGATCAAGGACATATCTCTTCTTTTGGTGGGGGAATTGGCTATGCGTGTTTTTCATTAGCACACTAGTCAGACGGTGAGTCACGCACGCTATTCTTCCCACTGCGGGTCCCCCTGTGTATCGTGTACCCATTTTCGAGGTCATAGTAGTCTGCGTGTCCCATGTGTATGTGATTTTCATGTCCCTGGGTGCCACTGCATACTGCGGGAGGTTAATTCTACACGCATGGGCTTCCGGGGGTTGCGTGCACGGTTTTACTGTAATTTTGGGGTGCCTGAGCATTGTGTGACCCGTCACATTATCACCGGGGTCACATATAGCCTTGCAGGTGCACAGGGCTGCTGTTAACATCTTGTATCCCACCCCCTTCACCCCAATTGCCCAGGAAAATTTTCGTGTACACCTCCCATTGGCACTACTCCATCTGTGCCGGCACTACTCCATTTTTGCCATGGTTGGGAGGCCACGAAAGGTGAGGGGTGCCTCAACTGAGTGTACTCCACGTGGTGGTGTGGTCAGGGACGTGGCCGGGATGACAAGGGAGTAGGGGGACTCCAGGGTGTCCAGGGTGGCCGCAGAGGGAGAAGAGGCAGGGGTGCGCCACTTCGGCACAATGTTGTACCACGTGTCGGTGCAGTCATGCCACCACCCCCTGTGGTTCCAGGAGATGCAGCTCTTGCATCTGGCACTGGCACCCATGTGACCCGGCAGTCCATTTTGTCGACTGCCACGGGCCCAAGGGTAGTGATAGCTGCAGGTGCAGCCGTGGACACCACCACCCAGGCGCAGGGTCTGCCAGCGCATGCTGCGTTGGCACCTGAAGAGTCCCAGGATGATTTCCAGGAGGTCAGGAGGCACACAGTAAGTGCACGCAGGGCTGCCCTGACCCAGGCATATGTCCCTGGGACAGTATTGTCATCTGCTACCGAGCAGCCGGGTGTTGGCAAGTGCATGGGCACATGCAGCCAACACCACCCTGGCTGTGAGTCTACCATCCAGGACAGTCCCGGTCAATGACCTTAGCACAGCAGATGTTGCTGTGCAGGGTCAGGTCAAGGGCACCCAGCAGCCACTGATGCAAGTCAGGGCTTCCATCCTTGTTCACCTGCCACTCCCTTGGTTTAATCCACCAGCGCCACTGCCCATATTGATCAGGGCGGCATTTGCCAGTCAGGGTCTGGACCACTGTCCAAGAGGAGGAAGGTTGCACCTGCAGCAGAGGCTGGGACCCCAGACACGGCTCTGGCCTCCGGCACATCGAGGAAGAAGCCTTTCTGCAAGCAGGAACTGGACTTCCTTGTGGACTACATGTGGGACACAACCGTGACATGCTAGTGGGTCCGAATTGTCACACTACGGCTGCCCACCGTATGTCCCACTGGAAGCATGTTGCGGAGAGTGTCAGTGCATTCAGACATGAGGTGCGCACAGCCCAAGAGTGCAAAAAGCATTGGGTTGGGATGACCTCCAACGCTGTGCTAAGGCGAAGCGTACCTCCAATTATGCCATGACTCAGGTGACTGGTGGTGGGTCACCACCTGAGGAGGTAGATCTCACTCCGCACGAGTCGATCATTGCGGAGTTCATACCGGTTCATGCCATGGTTGGGAGGCCACGAAAGGTGAGGGGTGCCTCAACTGAGTGTACTCCACGTGGCAGCGTGATCAGGGACGTGGCCGGGATGATCAGGGAGTAGGGGGACTCCAGGGTGTCCAGGGTGGCCGCAGAGGGGGAAGAGACAGGGGTGCGCCACTTCGGCACAATGTTGTGCCAAGTGTTGGTGCAGTCATGCCACCACCCCCTATGGTTCCGGGAGATGCAGCTCTTGCATGTGGCACTGGCGCCCATGTGACCCGGCAGTCCATTTCATCGACTGCCACGGGCCCAAGGGTAGTGGTAGCTGCAGGTGCAGCTCTGGACACCACCACCCAGGCGCAGGGTTTGCCAGCGCATGCTGCGTTGGCACCTGAAGAGTCCCAGGATTATTTCCAGGAGGTCAGGAGGCACACAGTAAGTGCACGCAGGGCTGCCCTGACTGAGGCACATGTCCCTGGGGCAATATTGTCATCTGCTGCCCCGAGCAGCCGGGTGTGGCAAGTGCATGGGCAGATGCAGCTGACACCACCCCGGCTGTGAGTCTACCATCCAGGACAGTCCCGGTCAATGACCTTAGCACAGCAGATGTTGCTGGGCAGGGTCAAGTCAAGGGCACCTAGCAGCCACTGATGCAAGTCAGGGCTTCCATCCTTGTTCACCTGCCACTCCCTTGATTTAATCCACCAGCGCCACTGCCCATATTGATCAGGACGGCATTTGCCAGTCAGGGTCTGGACCACTGTCCAAGAGGACCTGCAGTAGAGGCTGGGACCCCAGACACGGCTCTGGCCTCATGGCACATCTAGGAAGAAGCCTTTCTGCAAGCAGGAACTGGACTTCCTTGTGGACTACATGTTGGACACAACCGTGACATGCTAGTGGGCCCGAATTGTCACACTACGGCTGCCCAGCGTCTTTCCCACTGGAAGCATGTTGCGGAGAGTGTCAGTGCATTCAGACATGAGGTGCGCACAGCTCAAGAGTGCAAAAAGCATTGGGATGACCTCCAACACTGTGCTAAACTGAAGCATGCCTCCCATTATGCCATGACTCAGGTGACTGGTGGTGGGTCACCACCTGAGGAGGTAGATCTCACTCTGCACGAGTCGATCATTGCGGAATTCATACCGGTTCATGCCATGGGTGGGAAGCCACGAAAGGTGAGGGGTGCCTCAACTGAGTGTACTCCACGTGGCGGCGTGATCAGGGACGTGGCCGGGATGATCAGGGAGTAGGGGGACTCCAGGGTGTCCAGGGTTGCTGCAGAGGGGGAAGAGGCAGGGGTGCGCCACTTTGGCACAATGTTGTGCCAAGTGTTGGTGCAGTCATGCCACCACCCCCTGTGGTTCCGGGAGATGCAGCTCTTGCATGTGGCACTGGCGCCCATGTGACCCGGCAGTCCATTTCATCGACTGCCATGGGCCCAAGGGTAGTGGTAGCTGCAGGTGCAGCTGTGGACACCACCACCCAGGCACAGGGTTTGCCAGTGCATGCTGCGTTGGCACCTGAAGAGTCCCAGGATGATTTCCAGGAGGTCAGGAGGCACACAGTAAGTGCGCACAGGGCTGCCCTGACTGAGGCACATGTCCCTGGGGCAGTATTGTCATCTTCTGCCCCGAGCAGCCGGGTGTTGGCAAATGCATGGGCAGATGCAGCTGACACCACCCCGGCTGTGAGTCTACCATCCAGGACAGTCCCGCTCAATGACCTTAGCACAGCAGATGTTGCTGCGCAGGGTCAATTCAAGGGCACCCAGCAGCCACTGACGCAAGTCAGGGCTTCCATCCTTGTTCACCTGCCACTCCCTTGGTTTAATCCACCAGCGCAACTGCCCATACTGATCAGGGCGGCATTTGCCAGTCAGGGTCTGGACCACTGTCCAAGAGGAGGAAGGTTGCACCTGCAGTAGAGGCTGGGACCCCAGACACAGCTCTGGCCTCTGCCACGTCGAGGAAGAAGCCTTTCTGCAAGCAGGAACTGGACTTCCTTGTGGACTACATGTTGGACACAACCGTGACATGGTAGTGGGCCCGAATTGTCACACTACGGCTGCCCAGCGTCTTTCCCACTGGAAGCATGTTGCGGAGAGTGTCAGTGCATTCAGACATGAGGTGCGCACAGCTCAAGAGTGCAAAAAGCATTGGGATGACCTCCAACACTGTGCTAAACTGAAGCATGCCTCCCATTATGCCATGACTCAGGTGACTGGTGGTGGGTCACCACCTGAGGAGGTAGATCTCAGTCTGCACGAGTCGATCATTGCGGAATTCATACCGGTTCATGCCATGGTTGGGAAGCCACGAAAGGTGAGGGGTGCCTCAACTGAGTGTACTCCACGTGGCGGCGTGATCAGGGATGTGGCCGGGATGATCAGGGAGTAGGGGGACTCCAGGGTGTCCAGGGTTGCTGCAGAGGGGGAAGAGGCAGGGGTGCGCCACTTTGGCACAATGTTGTGCCAAGTGTTGGTGCAGTCATGCCACCACCCCCTGTGGTTCCGGGAGATGCAGCTCTTGCATGTGGCACTGGCGCCCATGTGACCCGGCAGTCCATTTCATCGACTGCCATGGGCCCAAGGGTAGTGGTAGCTGCAGGTGCAGCTGTGGACACCACCACCCAGGCACAGGGTTTGCCAGTGCATGCTGCGTTGGCACCTGAAGAGTCCCAGGATGATTTCCAGGAGGTCAGGAGGCACACAGTAAGTGCGCACAGGGCTGCCCTGACTGAGGCACATGTCCCTGGGGCAGTATTGTCATCTTCTGCCCCGAGCAGCCGGGTGTTGGCAAATGCATGGGCAGATGCAGCCGACACCACCCCGGCTGTGAGTCTACCATCCAGGACAGTCCCGCTCAATGACCTTAGCACAGCAGATGTTGCTGCGCAGGGTCAATTCAGGGGCACCCAGCAGCCACTGACGCAAGTCAGGGCTTCCATCCTTGTTCACCTGCCACTCCCTTGGTTTAATCCACCAGCGCAACTGCCCATACTGATCAGGGCGGCATTTGCCAGTCAGGGTCTGGACCACTGTCCAAGAGGAGGAAGGTTGCACCTGCAGTAGAGGCTGGGACCCCAGACACAGCTCTGGCCTCTGCCACGTCGAGGAAGAAGCCTTTCTGCAAGCAGGAACGCGACTTCCTTGTGGACTACATGTGGGACACAACCGTGATATGCTAGTGGGCCCGAATTGTAACACTACGGCTGCCCAGCGTATGTCCCACTGGAAGCATGTTGTAGAGAGTGTCAGTGATTTCGGACATGAGGTGCGCACAGCTCAGGAGTGCAAAAAGCATTGGGATGACCTCCAATGCTGTGCTAAGGTGATGCGTGCCTCCAATTATGTCATGACTCAGGTGACTGGTGGTGGGTCACCACCTGAGGAGGTAGATCTCACTTTGCACGAGTCGATCGTTGCAGAGTTCATACCGGCAGAATTGTAAGAAGGAGTGGGAGAGATGCTGGACTTTGATGCCCTGTGCAGTGAGTGTTGTTGCGTGTTTGTCCAGCCCATGTGTGATTTGCTTCTGTGATGTGTTGTGCTTGACTGCCACTGCATGCTATGTGTACATGGTTCTCATGTGCGAGTCATGCAATGCTTCACTGATGCGTGCCTGCTGTGCAGCATTCTGGACATGTAGAGCAGATGGGGACTATCCTCATCACCACACCTGCATCCTACTCACATGCGAGTCACCCGGCTGCCCCTCCAGTCCGTGTTCCAGCTCACTGGCCCTTCTGCTTGTAGCCTGGGGTGTCTTTCCACTCAGCACTGGGACTATGTCATCGCATGACTGACGTGCATGTGTGCTCTGCCTGCATGCGGGTACTCCACGTAGATATGCTCCCTTGCCCCTCCACCCCCCTGCACCCCAATTTCACCATGGGACTGGTGGGTATCATGTTGGAGTACTGCAATGGCCTGTTCAACTCTCCTGTGTACATAAGCACTTCCCCTGCCAAACTGCCGGACACATACAGTGGGGTACACCTGTGTCCTTGATGCAGGGTGTCTCACTCGGACTGTGCAGATGGCAGATGCTCCGCAGGGACATGAGTGCCCATTTATGCTCCATGTGCATTTCATGCCTGCCCCTATGTGTCCTTGCCGGGATGATCATTGTAGTACGTGTCCAGGATGACCTACATTTAATGGCATTTGAGCATCCTTTCCATGCCGACTCTGGCTCAGTCCTGCATCACGCACATGTTTAGGGTGTCACAGTCTGTGTGGGGCACATGCCTCCCCCTGTTTCAGGCCCCCTGACTCTGTCCAACTGGTGTAGTGGCTTCTGCACACATGGGTGTACTACTGAGGGTTCATCATGTGTCCTGCTTACTGTCCCATTCTCATCTGCTGTGTTGTCAGTTGACTCAGATGATGCAATTGACACTAGTCACCACTGTCTGCCAATACACAGGTCTCTGGTCACCCTTTAGCTGCCATGCAATGCCTCCCTGCATTTTCACTTAGGGTGTATTTTGCTTGTAGCCATGCAACCCATTGCATGCACATTGCACGTGATGCCTGAACTTGCCCTTACACTGCCTTCATGTTTATTGTTTGACATCATAATGTACTTGTTCATGTAGATAGTGGGTAATATACACATGTTCTGCACTGCATCAACACACTTCTGAGCCGTCTTACACCATTCTACATGCCTACTCACTGCTGTAATGTCAAAGTGACCTGGCATGTATGGTCAGATTTTCATCCCTTCTCTGTCATGAATGCCACGGGCACAGGTGCATCCTGTGACACATGTACTCAGTATTGGAACTCTCTAGTGAGTGTTTAGCAAAGTTGATTGGTTAATCTGCGGCCTATACCAACTGGTACGGGGCGCAAATTGAATGTAGCCTGCCAATCGGGTTGTAATGACTGTGGAGTTGCTTTCACGTGTGTATGTGTACACTTTCACATACATCAAAGCAAGCAGCGTTATAGCTGCTTGCTTTGCTCTTTTGGATGCTGTTCATGTTCACACTACAGGTGTATAGGGATAGGGGTGTTTTTGAATGCTTTCACATGTACATATGCAAGCAGCTTCAATGTTGTGTAGTGCAACATTGCGGCTACTCACTTATGTGTGTGTGAAAATGTTCATTTACACATGTGTCTTGCACAGCTTTTTTGTTGACTGACTCATATGTAGTTGATTGATGTTAATGCTGGTGAGATTTCAGCATTGTGCACATTATGTTCAACTGGCACAATCCTGAAGGTGCACTGTTGTGCAGTATGTGCACATCCGGGCCCACTTAGCTGATATGGTGGGGCCTGGCCCTGAAGAATGTACACACGGAATAATGGAATAGGGCACATTAATAGCTCAATGTGCTCAATCAGGCTCTGAGGGGTGTTCTGGGGGCTTCATGGCCTGCAGCTCGGACTGTACTGGGCGTTATGGTCCCTCATGCCTGGTTGCAGGCCCTTGCTTTGCTCGGGACATTCACTATATCTACATGTCCCATGATACCCGTGATGGGCCGAGCTGCAGATGGATGAAGCTATATTGGTGAGGATGGTTTAGTGATGTATGTGTACATGCATATTACGTGTGTCATTGTGTGTTTGGATTGACTTGCAGCAGTGGTCAATTTGCAGTTCAGACATGCTTATGGTATGTGCCATATCTTTGTTGCCATCTGTCTTTTCTGCCTGTGAAATGTGCCTGACAGAGGTGGTGACTGAAGGAGGTGATATACTAAATGTTGTACTTGTGTAGGCTTTGCACTTTGGACACATCCATTTCTGCTGTTGGGATGTGTTTGCATATCAATGCCACAGGATGCATGCCAGGTTCTCATTTGTGTGTGACATGTCTGCTTCATGTGTTGGCTGTTGATGTGATGTCTATGTGTGTGTGGGTTATGTGCTTCTGACATGTGTACTCATGTTTGTTTTTTTCCCCTTTTCAGATGATGACGCAATGGAGGCAGAGGATGTTGATGTCATGCCAGACACAGGGTTGCTATCACACCAGCAACACTGCACAAGTGGGGGTCGTGGGGTGGTAGACCACGAGAACCCACTTATGCTCCAGACCATAGGGTCTAGGGCTGGCAATGAGTCTGGCCGGATGATCACTCTGACAACAATGTCGAGTTGGATGCATGTCATGTCCATTCGTCAACGGTGAGTGATTCAGATGTGGGCGATCCTCTGTCTGCGACACCTACACTGAGGGGCCAGATGGTGGTGGGACTTCCGCCTGTGGTGGATTGGGACGCACAGTCACACTCCACACCAGTTGCTGATGTGCTGGGGCATCACGTCAACGGAGGAATGTAGTCCTGCAGCCGCGGGTCGTGCCAACCCAACAAGGACCGTGGCTCCTTGGGCCCCAAGCACAGCAACACGGTGGCCGTGCGCCACCGGGGTATGCTGAGTGGAAGCAAGCCATGGTTGCCAATTCTAAACAACAGGGGGCAGCAATTGATAATATCGCTCAGAGCATGGAACGTGTGGCCCAACCCGTGCTCCCCCCTGCTAGGCCGGTGGATCTCCAGCAGTGGGCGGCACAGTCCACGGCCCGCTCGCTCAGGCTGGGCATGGCGGCCTCAGACAGGGCCATTTTTTATTTTTATAGTAAATTTAATTAGTTAATATAGTTTAAAATAATTTGCTATTGTGCATTCATGTGATGGTGTGGTGATTTGTGGCTGAGCCTTGTCTACCGTGGACCATCTGAGCTCTTTGTCCTTAAGCTGGCGACTAATAAAACCAATAGGGTGTTCCTTACCCTTCTCATCTACTTGCGATAGTACAGCTCCTATCCCAGTGTCAGAGGCGTCCGTCTGCACGATAAAAGGTCTTTGATAATCAGGGGCCCTGAAGACAGGGGCCTGGCACAAGGAGTCTTTTAAGCCATTGAAGGCCTTCTCACACTCGTCGGTCCAAGTTACCTTCTTGGGTTTCTTCGTAGTGGTGAGGGCAGTCAGAGGGGCAGCTATGGTGCCATAGTCTGCCACGAAGTTTCGGTAATACCCCGTGAGTCCTAAGAAGGCTCTCATTTGGGTCTGTGTAGTGGGGGTAGGATAGTCTTGTACTGCTTGTACTTTACTGGGAAGAGGCTGTATCCTCCCTCCACCTACTTCATGTCCAAGGTAAACCACTGAGCCTTGTCCAATCTGGCATTTACTAGCCTTTATGGTCAAGTGTGCTTTCTGAAGAGCCTGGAGCACAATCCTGAGGTGTTTCACATGGTCTTCCCAGGTGGCACTGAAAACTGCTATATCGCCCAGATAAGCAAAGACAGAATTTGTCCAACCCATTCAAAACATGATTCACAAGCCTCTGGAAAGTGCAGGTGCATTTTTCAACCCGAACGGCATTACCCTGAATTGGTAAAGGCCGTCTGGAGTAGAAAACGCTGTCTTCTCCTTGGCATGTTCTGATAAAGCTATTTGCCAAGCATCCACTGTCTGTTCCAGCTGGGCCCTTCAAGCTTGTCTTGTGTATGTGTTTGCAGCTTGGGGTCCTAACTCACATATGCCACTCCTGCTTCCCCTATCCATGGGCTTGCAAGGATGGTTCAGTGTTACAACCATTTACACAAGGGCATTGGACTTTCGTCATATCTGTGGCCTGTCTGCTGCTGTACTACTTGTGTTAACACCCCTAGTGGGGATTATGGATGGTTTCTCCACATCCATATGTGCTTGCCCATATTCAGCAACTTCCAGCAATCAATTTTGGTGAGTACATTATTGATATGTCAATTTTTTATGTTGATTATGATGTATGTTCTTTTCTTGCCTGTAGATGTGCTTGATGCACTTCATGCTGTAGACAGTAGCCTGAACCCTTTGCCTGTCCGAGTCACACTGATGGTGGGAGGGGGCCGGATGTTGACAATGTCAAGTTGGTGCATGTTGAGTTCATCCCCTGGGGATTGTGGCAAAGGAGGATGCATTAGGAATGTGACCAAAGAGGCACAAGTCACGGCCCAGTCCTCACCTGAGATGTCCGCCTATTCTACACTCTGTTGCCTTTGGACGGCATGTTGTGTCTGTCTTCCCTCTTGTACTTTGATGCCGCCTGAGGGTGCAGTTTTCCTACTGGACTACTGCTCTTTTACTTGTTTTTCACACTCGGGTGCCTTTAGTCCCTGTTCTTCTTCCTGCTACTGTCCTTGATGCAGATCTGTCCGCCTGTCTGTCGGGCTGTTATTTCCACATACTCTTACACTGCATCGGTTTGCCTCTGTAGAATTCTGTTCAACAGCATCTTTCTGTCACTCCTCCTGTCTTTCATCTATTACATCCATGGCTTTATGTTGGCTGTTGGCATTTACCAATGCTATTCAACTGTTGTGGCTCTTGACTTTCTGTCAGCTGTTTCCACATTCCCTGTGCCTTCAAGACTTCTGCTATGTCTGCCTTTCTTTTTTCACACTATCAATGATTGTTTGGGTTTCAGATCAACCATCCTGTTGTGCCAGCCTCCTTGGTTATTTTCGCCTCAAGTTCCAGCTCTACCTGTCAGGGTACAGAACCTGGGGTTGTGTGGGAGGAGGTGGGATGTAGGTCTCAGACATGGCCCATTAACAACCAGCATGAACACACACACAGTAAACTTTCAAGACTTATTGATGCATTTTATGCCCTTTCTGCAGGAAAAGGACTATCCACACTACCTTTGCCAGCAGACACCGGTCCAAGAACTACTAAACCCTTGCCACGTTGGACATGTGCTTGCCCATATTCAGCAACTTCCAGTCATCTACTGGAGTCTCTTCCAGGGTTTTTTGTGGGCTGCAGGACTCTTCCCTGGTTTTGGGGTTTGGCTCCTTGGAGTTCTCTGCGATTTGGTATTTTTACCAGTCAAGGTGGCCTCTGAGGGGGCTGGACCCTATTTCCATGCAGGGTAGAACAAGGAAACCAAGGGGTAGGGGGATCCTGAAGCCAGGTAGACTAGAAGGGAGAAGGCAATGGAACCCAGACACAGTTTTTCTGAAGGTCATGGTGATGAGTAAATGAGGGAGGGCCTATTGTTGTGGGACAGTATGCTTGGGCTACAGTGTTTGTGCACTCTATGACATTCTCATGGTGGGGTACTATGCACATGATGTGTTCCGCAGGTCAATGGTTATTCCTGTGTTGGCTTTACTTTTCAGGTGTCAGGGGATTGTTGTCGTTTGACATACTGGGGTCTACACATGGGCAATGTTCACATGTGATGTGTACAGGACACTGAGGGTCACTTGAATTCACATGCATGTATTGCGTGCATGTCCCTACTGACACACACACTTACTCGATGCTCCACCGCCCATACAACCACCCTTCCATGCCCACATGTACACACAGATTGCCTTCTCTGCCATGCTGTGTCCCTGCAGCGCATGATCACTTACCATTTGGGGATCGTGTACATGCGTCAATGTTTTTTTTTGTTGCTTGTCCTTTTTATATGATGCTCAAGGTGTATCACCAACAGAATGGCTGCTCACTGTGCTGTGTGCTGAGTGGTGTGTTGCAGGAGACACACACAGCACACAGGTTTGTGATTTGCGGATTTGGATTGGCCAATGTGCATGCCAACAGGCATTCTGTCTTTTGTTGATGGTGACATGCATTTGTGCATGACTTTGTATGTGTGGAAGGTTGTTGGTCAGTCATTTTACCTGATTCCATGTCAGGTCTGATTGTCTCAGGCCTGTTTCCATTTATCACGTGTCACTTCGTATCTAATTGGTCACGTGTTGGGCTTTTGGTTTGCTCTTTAGCTGTCGCATGGCATATCATGGAGTGGCAGACAAGGGTGATGTGGGTTGGGAGGGTTTGGGTGACATACCAGTGATTGTCATAGACTGTTTTGCAGGGGGCTGGCGTGATGTACACCTTGCACGTGTTCCTTTTGGTCACATGGGATTGGTTGTGTTTAAGTAGCTAGGGAAGCACACAATGTAGCTCTTCTGTGGCAACATGCTCAGGGTGGTAGGGTTTTGACAGTTGACTGTCTCTTTGTCATCATCGATTGTCACCTGGTATGTGCCAGGCCTGTGCGCACTTCGCAGGAGTGGGAGTTTAGGTGAAAAATGTGGCCACAAGCTGGGTCTGCGCTGCCTCGCCACCCGCCCTTTCCCCTCCCATAGGCAGCGCATGTGCGTGTGGTTGGGGATGTGGGGGCACCACCATGTCCACCGGTACGTCCTGCCGTGTTGCAACATTGTGCAGGACACATGCTGCCACAATGATCCTGCACACTACTGGGGGTGCATGTAGTAGCTGCCCGCTAGAGCGGTCAAGGGCGCGGAAGCGTGACTTCAGCACTCCGAATGTGCACTCCACTATGCCCCTGGTTGCAATATGGGCAGTGTTGTATCTTGCCTGGGGTGGTGTGGTGGGGTTCCGTATTGGCATCATCATTCAGAGGTTGTTCAGAGGGTAGGCACTGTCCCCTGGGGAGGTGAGGATGGTTGTCATTAGTTAGGTTTGTGTATTTGTCTGTGTGTGACATGCATGCATGTGCACAGACATTTGTACTCACCAATGAGCCATGTGTCGCCATGCTTCCCAGCTTCCAGGTCCCGGTTCAGGGCAGACATTCTGTATATGAGCCTGTCATGGGTAGACCCAGGGTAGTTTTCATAGACAGAGGTGATGATTCCCTTGGCACTACATTCAACCTGTACGTTGATGGAATGCCAGTGCTTGAGGTTTTGATAGATGTGCTCAGTGGCCCTAGGTTGACGTAGGGCCACATGGGTGCAATCTATGGCACCAAGCACTTTGGGGAAGTGTGCCACCCTGCAAAAGTCCAGGACCATGGCCTGCCTTTCTGTGGGTGTTCTGGGCATGTATATGTGCCTGTGGATGGAGGGGCGCTGTCATGATCTCTGCTTCCAAAAGGTCAGGGTTTTCCCAACTCCCTTGGAAGCAGATCCATAACCCAGGTTCCGAGTGCCAACCAGTCCCAATTGGGACCTTTTGGACCCAGTCCTGGTGCCAGTGGCACCAGGCTCATAAATATGCCCAGTCCCAGCGCTGGAAGCGCCGGGCTCATAATGCTTGGGTGGACTTACCTGCAGCAGACCATGCTGCTTACTTGCCTGCCAGTTGAGCCTCTGATCCTCTTCTGTTTGGAACTACTTTTCCTGTTGGGTGGGGCAGGAGCCACTCCCTAGATTCAGAACACTGGAACTCTTCTGGAAAGCAGGAACTCTTTTCTTACCTAGGCGTGGCTGTGGAAGGAGACACCTAAGCACTACAGGAGGCTATTTAAACCACACCCGATGGATGAATCTTGCTTTGCGTTATTCTGCATCCTCTGCAGCAGAACGCTCATCGTGTCTTCTGCATCTGATCCTGGGCCTAAGGAAAAAGGCTTACCATCCTGAATCCAGTCTTCAGCAACACCTATAAAGACAAGAAAGAACAGGTTAGCATTACGGTCTTCAGTGACAGCTCTTCACTTACCTGGTCCATCGGCTGTCACCAACGCCTCGCGCTGCATTCCGGCATCTGAAAGACAAAGGCTTACCTACTCTTCGTGCGCTCCGGAGGTCTTCACACTGCATTCCAGCATCTGAAAGACAAAAGCTTACCAACTCTTGGCACGCTCCGGAGGCCTTCGGCGCTGCATCCCGCATCTGAAAGACAAAACAAGGTGCGTTTAAAGACATTGGGGAACTTTAATACTCACGTGCCATTACTCCTTTCCACATCTAACCCAGTGGGTATTCCGGCACCCTGCAGCCGCTCCGAACTTGTACCTGCAAAATAAAAAGACAGTTAGAGCGCATCGTGAAGCAGGCAACAAGCGCTTACTTACCTGCTTCCAGGCGCTTCTATTCATCACACGGGCTCCATCTTCAACTCACTTCAGCCCGTCATCCGCCAACGCCGGAACCCTGCAAAACAAGAAACATCATTACTAAAGACTTTAAAGACATTAGAATTACTCGAAACTTACCGTTCGTGCAGTAAACGACGGACAGCAGTCCTCTGAAGTCAAGAGGCCTGCTCCCCTTATCCAGTGAAGAAACTGGTTACAGCACCCTGCCCCGAGGCAGATGGAGAGCACGGCGTTCACTTACCTAAGGTGAGAGCGTTAACCTTTGGGGTTCTACAGGAGAAGAGAAAGGGAAGAAGAGAGAGACATTCAATAACCCAGTTCCTTAATCCCATATTTTCTACCTGCAGACATCTTACCCTTCGAGTCAGACATACAGTGCACAGAGGTCCAGCCCAAAGAGCCAGCCATGTGTTACACATCACCTTTGAAGATACGGTATACGCCCAGTCAAGACCGGTGCCTCTACGGGAATCAGGTGAGCGTTACAGGCGCACAGTCATGCGTGCCAAAACCTGGTGTAGGCTGCATGACTGCGTGGCCTGTGAGATGACCCCAACTATGGCAGTTGTCCGCTGAAATGACCCAGTGGCCAAAAAATGCAGTACATTGAGCACCTTTTCCAAGGGGCTCAGTGCTTGGGAGCACAAGGTAGGTGATGTGAGGTCATCCTCACACTCAGTGACCAGGTCTAGGATGATACGAGGTGGATACCTATACCTGCCATGGACCTGGTCATCAAGCATCCCTGAAAACCTCCCTCCGTACCAAGTATGTGCTATTTGAATATCAGGCGATGCCCTTTGGGCTTTGTAACGCCCCAGAGGCGGTTCAGTATTTTATGAACGATGTCCTTCGTGAACTAATTGACGTCTGTGTTGTGGTATACATTGATGAAATTCTGGTGTACTCATCTTCCGAGCAAGATCATGTGAAACACGTGTGTGCTGTCCTTGAAAAACTCCAGCGGCACAAGTTATACGCAAAATTAGAAAAAATGCTTCTTCCATGTTTACGATGTCGATTTCCTTGGATTTGTTCTGACCCTCGTGGTGTTCGTATGGATTCACGTAAGGTAGATGCCATTCTCAATTGGCCCTCTCCCACTTCAATCAAAGGAGTCCAGAGTATGCTTAGATTTTCAAACTTCAATTGTCGATTCATTCCAGGCTTTTCGCAACTGGTACATCCCATCACATCCCTATTGCGAAAGAATAAGCACTTTAAGTGGTCGTAAGAAGCGGAAAAGGCTGTTCAAGACTTGAAAAAGAAATTCACTTCAGCTCCAATCCTGAAACACCCTCGTCCAGATCTCCCATACGTGGTAGAAACCGACGCTTCCAGTCTGGCAATGGGGGCAGTCCTTTCTCAAAAGGACCCCGAGACAGGTCAACTTCACCCACTGGCCTTTTGGTCACGAAAATGTACAGCACAGAGCTAAATTACGCTGTGACGGACAAGGAACCTTTGGCTATTAAGGCGGCTTTTAAAGCCTGGCGGCATTATCTCCTAGGAGCAAGACATACCATCACAGTAATCACAGATCATCGCAATCTACAATACCTAAAGACGGCAAAGGCCCAAACTTCTAGCCAACTCCAATGGACGTTGTTCTTTGCTCAATACGATTTTGTGATTACATACCGACCTGGTTGCTGAAACGGAAAAGGGGACGCCCTATCCTGTGATGGGATGGATGAAGCATACACAAGCCTAGATCCAGTAGCCATAATCACTGGAGGGAGAATCCTGGGAATTACAACATCTCTGACCCTGGATGACATCCATAAGGAGATTTCACCTCTCCTTGATGCCAATACTCTGCAGGATTGGCCAACTAAAAGCAAACACCATTCAGTCACAAATCACTTGCCATATTTCCAAGGACGCCTCTATCTACCCAATAAGGAGCTTCTGGAAAGGGTCATCTCAATTTACCACAAATCATTGATAAAAGGTCATCCTGGAATTGCAAAAACTGAAGCCAAGGTGAAGCGGCATTTCTGGTGGCCAACCTGGCGTAAAGACATCAAGCAATTTGTGCTATCATGCGGTATTTGTGCACAAAGCAAAGCTAAAAAAAGAAACCATCGGGTCTCCTACAACCTCTGGATGTTCCACCTGCACCCTGGCATACACTGTCTATCGATTTTATCACTGATCTCCCTCCTTGTAATGGATTTAAACCGTTTTAGTGGTAGTAGACTTGTTTTCCAAAATGGCCCACTTCATTCCACTAAAAGGCTTAACCTCAGTGTCGATCCCGGTGAAAGAGTTCCTAGAACAGATTGTCCGAATACACATATTCCCCTCCGTCCTAGTTTCAGATCGGGGCAGCCAGTTTATCTCACATTTTTGGAGAAAATGTTGCGAGTTAGCTCAAATCGATGTAAGACTTTCCACTAGCCACCACCCTCAAAATGATGGTCAGACCGAGAAAACCAACACACATTGGAACAGTACCTAAGATACATGTTACACCAAACGGAAGGTAGTTGGAAAGACATTTCATGGATAACTGAGTACACCTATAACAATTCCTTACACTCCACCATTGGGCAGAGTCCGTTTTATACGATATACAGGATGCATCCACGAACCTCTAACCTCGACCCACCTCAATTTTTGGAAATGCCAGCCTTAAGAAGTTTGCACACTACCATCACACAATCCTTCAAAAGGGCGACAGAGCATCTAAAGAAAGCTAAGAAAAAATACAAGAAATCCGCAGACCAACATAGGAGTGAAGCTCCAAACTATGGGGTTGGGGAAGAAGTCTGGCTGGCCTCGAAACACATGAAAGTGGAACAGAAAAGCCTAGCTGGCTACCATTTGGTGTTGCAATAGTTGGGGACTTGCAGTCAAACAAGTAATGCGGAACAAACCATCTTTCTAAACATATATCAAAGATGGCACAGAAGAACCGGAAATATAGAAAAATACAATTTATTCAGGAAGCGTAAAAAAGACCTTGCAAGGTGGTCTTGAGAGAATCAACAAAAATCAATAATCAAAACAAATATCTCATTTGTAGTCATTGTGTACAGAGGACACATCCATTATTTTCATTTTGTCCAGTCAATAATCCCATACAGTGATGTTAGTAGTTTGTGGATGACCTAGCCCAATCTTTTTGTAAGTCCACCCAACTACAAAGGTGTCGACAGGTTTTTAGACTGTTTCCAGCCTTGCCACTTGGTTGTATAAGAAAGGCTTTCAAGTTGTTAAATCAATAGGTAAAGCCTGGTGCAAGGCTTTCTTCAGGACACACGCGACTTCTAGTGTTGGAGTTATATTGGTTCTTGATTTTCATAAAAAACGCATACATTTTTCGTTAAAAAAATCGCTGCTTTAACCCTGACACATCATGTGTCAGACCGAGGCTCAATCTCGTTTTTATTTTAGCTTTTAACTGGTGCCGTTGTCAATGGGCAGCCTTTGTTTGTGTTAGCTCTATCCTGTCTGCTGGCTCAGGGAGAAACTGTCACAGCGAGTGGTTGTCTTGGTCACAGCGAGTGGTTGTCTTGGTCAGATGGCCCCCGTATTATTTTCATGTATTGCATGCGTTTGTCAGGCAGCCAGCGAGTTATCTATTCTTTCAAAAAGGATCCGTAGCGGTGGCATCATTACAGTAATTACCCGTGGGAATGCACAGAGGTCTAACTTGAGCAAAGCGGCGCAGAATTTATTACCCATAACCCCAGACAAAGTGAACATTATGTTTTTTCCCAACAAATATCACACTTTGTCGGGGATTGTGGCTAATAAAAACTGGGGCAATTTGCTCAAGGCAGACGTCTGTGGGGTCCCACAGGTGTCCTCTTTTGGGAAATGCATGGGGTTTGCAGTTTTTGTTGCTGGCTTCGACACCCTAGGCCCAAATCTGTAGGTTGCCTACATGAACAAAATGGTCAGTGGTGAAAGGCTTTGGGTTACCAGTGGGTTACTCTTTTCCTTTTGCGCCCCCGGTAGGTGCACCCACACATGTGAGGTACCGTTTTCATCGAGACATGTGTGGAGACACGGGAAGGTAGGCCATGTGTTGTTGGGGGCGTGTTTCGATGGGTGAGCCGAGCGAAATGTGCGGAAAATGCATTTTTTTCCCCACATTTTGGACTTTGCAGGGGTGTCTGGGTAATAAATTCTGGGCCGATTTGCGCAAATCATACCTCTGCGGATTCCCACCGGTGTCCTCTTTTCAGAAATGCATGGGGTTCCCCGTTTTCCTTGGTTGCTTGGACACCCGAGGCCCATATCTTCTTGGTGTGCCCGTCGGCAGAGAGTCTGAAATTCTGGTCTGAAAACAGACTTGGGGTTACTTGTGTTTTAGGCTTTCCGCTTGGCGCCCAGGTAGGTGCACCCACACATGTGAGGTACCGTTTTCATCGGGACACCTGTGGGAATGTGGGACAGTAGGCCATGTGTTGTGTTTGTGTGGTTTTCATAACCTTTTGACCCATTTGCTGGTGCCCTTTGTCACACAACCCTTTAATTTGCCAAATGTGACCTACATTTAGTCGCTGCTTTATGCACCATACACTTTTGTAACCTGCACAAATCACTTACCCTTGAAAAGGTCTTTCTGTGCTCTTTCGAAAAATGTATGCTTGCCATTCCTCACCACATTGGTTTTCCCGATTTACACATGCTAAGTGCGTCTTTTCAGGCCGTGAGCGTAAAATTCCTGTGTACCATGGCTCAGTGTTTGGCTTGTGGTTTTGCTTGTTTTGTAAAACACTACAAAAAATCTGTGCTTTCCCAACTGCAAGCATCGGGGGAATGTAGCGGAGCATTGGTTTTCTCAAAATTCATAGAAGCCATTGCCGTACCAAGCCAACCATGTCCAACACATACCTTTTTTTCGGTCATTTTCCCGCTTTTCCCCAATCTATGGCATTTTCCCCAACCTAGTTGTTGCCTGACCTACGCAAATCACCCCTTCCTAAACTTGGAATTGTGTCTACTTTTCAGAAATATATGCCTTTCTGTCCTCCAATTTGGCTTTCCTACCCTTTTCTTCCATTCCGCCCATGCATGTCCAATTGGCAAAAATGGGTAAAATCGCCTACCTCTCACAAAACAGTTGATAACCACATCAAATTATTTTTTTTTGTTTCCACTCAAACTGTTCTTGAAAACCAGGAAATTGGGGAATTCAGCACAGCAAACCATTTGTTCCTAGCTCTTACAAGGAAAAAACCACAGGCTTCTTTGTACATCATTTTATTGTGATTTTTTTGTAAAGAAACAACATTTCCCACTTTTTGCTTATTTTCTCTCACCCCCCTACAGCAACCTAGGATTCCTGGGAAGTGTTACGACTGCTTACATGTCGTAAAAAAAGGAGCCAAATTTGGCCGAGATATCTCATGTAACAAAAAAGTTACAAGGCATTGAATGGCCACATTCCGAAATCACCAAAAAAGGCCTTGGCACTGGGGGGAAAAACCCATGGCAGTTAAAGGGTTAAAATAAGGGGTGAGTTGCTAAGACTTATAAACATCTGTGAGAAACCCGTGGAGGACTACGGAATGATTTGTTTCTAGAGGAGGTAATTACCAATGATATGAGGATTGACCACCTGTAAAATGCCTGAGGCACAGCCACCCTTTAGCAATAAGGGCGTAATCATCAGCCAGGATGAATTTATAATTAATTGAGGTGTGTGTAAAATCTCATGTCTCCTCAAGGCAAAATAGAGTCGATACTTTGCCTAATAGCCTCCACTTGTACAGGCCAGTACACATTGAATGTGTTCCCTTTTGAGAGAACCTAGAGCGAGAGGCTTTGGATGTAAACAAACCGACAATCAAAATAAGGAAAGGACCCTCCATGAGAGCTCAGTACACCAAAGAGAGAGTTCCGCTATTTCCCGGTCTTTTCAAGGGCAGATCTGTTTTTTTCACTGACCGAGACAGTGCGAACCAAGTGCTATTTGATGCTAAATTCGTGTACAGAGCGATTGTGACTGGGTGAATTATACGCCGCAATAGACCCACTAATTGTTTGGATTCACAAACTGAGGTAAGATCACAGGAACAATTAGGGTCAAAAGACCCATGAGTCACGTTTGGACCGCGAGTAATTGTAAAACATTGTGTATGTAGAATGACCGTAAAGGCATATAATCGCATATAATATTGTATCAATTACCACCGTAGGTTCGCGCTACAGCGCCTCCAGCAGTGATCTCCACCGGCGAGACGTTCCGCCTGATGTGACCGGCTATCCTTAAGAAATAGGATCCTTCTCAAGATAATCAGAAACTTCGCAAAAGGTACGAGAATAAGGTACCAACCAGTTTTTAACTTATACAAACTGAATAAGTTGATACTAAGACTGTCAATATGGATCTCCACCAAATTATGGGAGACACTCATAGCACTTTCTCTAATTGTTTTAGGCGTCTCAGTATCTGACAAACCAGAGGCTTGACGTCGATAGTGGTTGAAACCCTGTTTCGTAGAGTAAAAGTATAAAAATGGTTACAATAATCAATGAACAAACATGTATACACTGGGTGAGAACAAACAAGGGATATTATGCTAAGAAATGACAATAGAGTGAATGGGGTAAGTTATGTAAACCTGGAGAGCATGGGAAACAAAACAGTCACACAAATAGAAAAAGTACCCATGACCAAGCAGGACACCTGAGATTCCATGGATGAGATTTCTACCACACCCTCAACAATGTTCCATCCCAAAGCTTAGGAACATCAGTCCTAATCAACCATATGTTGCAGGTGCACTAGGACAATGATTGCAGACAAGAAATAACTCCTCCATCACCACCTCCATCCACTCTTATGTTTGAATATGGGTTTCATAGGAGTTAACTGTACAACATCTGGTGCAAGTCCACATCACACAAGCACCACAAATTGAAAATGCATGTGCCTCATGCTTTACATTACAGACAATCAGCACCTTATCAAGCAAGTCCATCCATCACTGGTAAAACTTTCAAGAAACAGTCAACCCTCAACTTCTTCGGGTACTACTTCAATTCGACCTCTTGCTAATCTACCGGCAACCAATTTATCTGTTAAGAAAATAAAGTGCTCCATGAGCTGCAATTTCATTTCCACGAAAGATGCAAGAACATAAGATTCACACAAAGGTATATATACTTTCTACCTAATCCCCTTAACAAGTTATTTCTACAGTTTCTCTTCATCCACTCCTTGATTCTGAATACAGTTTGATCTTTCACTGGAGTTAACTGAAAAACGTCTTCAAGAAGCCACAGAGCACCTCAAGTACTCGAATCCTATCAGGACCTTCCCACCATAAAACAATAAAGACCCAATTAGAATATAAATGTAAAGAATCCAATGTTATTTCAACAGATACTAAAAAAACAGCCACAAAAAAATAAATAAATGCATAAATGACAAAAATGAACCTGCAGAGCACCATCAATTGGACTACCTCACTGAAGACTCAAAACAGTTAAGAGCACTACATAGCTGAATGTGCATTCCAATTACAACAAATACAATCAATTAACCCTCAACCTCACTAACAGGTATACAAAAACGAAATGCTTGCATATAAATGACATTGATTGGTAAATCTAATTTTGTAAGTCCATGTTAGTGAGAGTTAAAAAAATACATTAATAAATACTTGCACACAATCAGAGCAGATGAATAAAATGACAATGATCACTGTCTGATTGTTGTGGTAATATAACTAACACACACAGCACTGCAAAAAAACCTTCAAACATGTCAAGATGTATTAACACTTACTTTCACATCAGCCACACTCCTGCCATGTGCACAGTGAGAGTTCTGGAATCAAAAGGATAAAACTGCAGAAAATTGTGGCTTTTATACTTTCCAAAAGGAATACCAAAAAGGAGAACTATATACTAATACAACTACTTGATGACACATTTTCATTACAACCTATCACAGAGAGCTACCCAAATAGAACAGTAACAACAAGCAATAACAAACAATCAAACTCATAGAAATCTTTGCTCCCCTCACCCAGCATCTTTCATAGCCGTGGCTATTGAACGCGGCTGGAGATCCTGCTTTGTAGCTGCGGCTATACGTACTTTTTTTGCAATCTCAAAAACAAACTAAGCCAACATTCAAATCTTTAAATAAAACAAGGGAACACCTAAGAACATAAAATAACACACACACACATGAAATTCTGTGCTGTATCATCCACATAACAATATGATTATTGCACAGACAATGTATGGTTTAATAGATGCGGCTATAACCATAGCCGCGCCTACAGGTACAAATAAAATGACAAAAAGTGTTAAAGCGTTGATGCACCGACGCATGTGCTTTTTTATAGACGTGACTATAGAAAAGCCCCTTCATGGCTTTTTACTGTTAGCTGTGGCTAAACACAAACAACTGCAAATAAAAAAATATATATTTCCATTCCCTCAAACTCCAAACAAGTGTCCCTAACATGCCTACCACCCCCCTCAACTCCCCATTGTCCTCCACCATTCCCCTGCTCTCTCCTAATTCCCCAAAACACTCAATGCATCTATTTTGCTACTCCACCCAATATGTTGTATAGCCGCGACTACGGTGTCCACAAACACACAACCTGCCATTTGCTGGTATATAGCCTTGGCTCCAGAGGGCGCCACCTATACCCGCGGGTAGTAAAACAGCGCACTAGGTGGGTGTGGGATAGCCACAGGTAACCCCCCACCAGTTGTTGCTGTTGCTAGGCACAATCCTCCATACACCTATCGCTCCCCTTTTTGTATAGCCGCAGCTCTAACAATTATTTTTTTAAATAAAAATCTGAGTATGGATTATAAATGACAAATGAGACAGTCATGATACACTGGTACTTAAAATGTGCCAATACAATAAATGACTGCTCATGGAGTTATTTATAGTGGATGATGATAAAGTATACATATCAGTTAGGATATAAAAGATTGGGGTTAGGTGGGGTGGATATGGTTCAAAAACAGGTAAAGGATGGGTTGGACACAAACAATGAGAGTATAGTGATAAGAGAGTTCTACAATCAGAAGGACACACCTGCATACAATGATAGCTATTATACTTTCCAAAACCACAAAAAGAGGACTATATTTACTAACCAAAATACTAAAATTGTTAACACATTTTTATAGTAACCTATCACAGACAAACACAGAATTGCAACAGTAACATCAACCAATTACAAACACCAAAACACACACATCATACAAACCCTACTTGTACAAATTACTAGAAATTCAATCTAGGAATCAGTTTCTTGGAAACAGAGAAAGACTGCAGATATCATGGCTGGTTTCAAAACTGTGTGGCTGATTGGAGACAGTTGACTGTTTTGGTTAATGGCTTTTAGTGAGAAGCTAAATATTACCATGGACCTAGGTTTGAGAGATTTTACAATTAAATGGTTTGGATAGCGGGGAATGCATTGGTTCCAGGTTTTTCCAAAATTGTTCAATCCGAGAAGTACAGGGCAGCCAGAGGTCATACTAATTCATTGTGGAGGCAATGATTTGGGAAATGTATGAGCTGTGTCCCTTACTTTAATGATGAAACTAGACATGGGAAAACAAATGGAACGTTTTCCTCACACTATCTTTGAGGGTCCTTCCGAGTTTGCAGGCAGCCATGGTGCCATTAGCACCATGGCTGCCTCCAAACCCGGGTCCGGGTCCGGTCTCACTGAATGGGGACTTACCGGGTCATTCCGACCTTGGAGGACCCGGTAAATCCCCATTCAGTAAACCATTCCCCATTCCCATTTGAGGCCCCATAGGGCTCAATGAGAATGGGGAAGGCGCTAGTAACGGGCCCACAAATTGCGGGCCTGTTATTAGCTCCAAGGTCCCTTAACGGGTCATGCTCAGAACGGCTGGGGACCTCGGAATAGGGTGGTAGGGGCTTAACAGCACCGCCATCCTTAATGGTGCCGTTAAGCCCCTACCACTCAACTCAGAATGACCCCTTTATCTTTTCCAATCTGACTCAGATGCATAAATGGAGATGAACCACCAGATTTAATGGTCAAATTGAAAAATCACTGAGAAATGTTATTGCCCGCCCACTGTGAAATATCTGTGAATGTGATTTAGCCTGCCCGCCCATGGTGAAATATCTATGAATTTGATCTAGCCTGCCCGCCCACTGTGAAATATCGTGAATGTGAAATAGCCTGCCCACCCACTGTGAAATATCTGTGAACGTGATCCAGCCTGCCCGCCCACTGTGAAATATCTATGAATGTGATCTAGCCTGACCGCTCACTGCGAAATTTCTGTGAACGTGATTTAGCCTGCCCGCCCACTGTGAAATAATATCTGTGAATGTGCCCGCCCATTTGGCGATACTACTTGCCTCTGCCCACTCTGCACACTCACACTTCCTACTTCTTACGCAGGCAGTGGCAACCAGCTCGTCACCAGCCCCATGTAAACTACTATATTCCACCTGCTCCCGGCCCTGTGACCATGCACAGCCCCTCTGTTAATACTCTGCTCTGCGCTCCCACCTCTCCAAGGCCACTGCTAGTGCTGCCTTCCTACCGTCCATCACAATCCGACCAGCCACAGTCCTCAGTGTCCACATGGCATTGCAGACTCCACTACACTCAGAGAACATACCCCTACTCCCTTCCTATTGCCCTTTTGCACAGCCCCCTCCACCACGCATAAACAGACACCCACACCATCAGTATCACCCAATACTACACTTCCAAGCCAACCTTCTCCACCATATAGGGAATAACTTAAAAAACAACACCAAAACCATCCTCCTAGGCAATTTCAATCTTGGCCTCAGAGACCCTAAGGACAAACAAAATAAAGCCCTAGAGAAAGCTCTAATGGACCTAGGTTTCATCCAAAGAGTCACCAACCCTACCCACTCCAAAGGTTGCATACTCGACTGGATTACAGACCACACCTGTGCCATAGACATCAGCTCCATCACACCATGCCCATGGACTGACCATCTCCTCATACACTTCTTCATCCCCACCAAAACCATGCCCAAGCATAATGTGGCAGCCCCCCAGCTATAACCAGATCAGCCAGACTCCTCAATGAAGAAAGACTACGGCCCATCCTAGAGGCTGAACCAGCCTTGAGGCCACCCTTCTCCACAGACTCAGTTGCTCTATTTGACACATACAACTTAACCATCAAAACAGCCACAGAAGCCATTGCACCTCTAACCAAGAAAAGAGCAAAAACGAGGAGACACTCCAACTGCTGGTTCACAAAAGAACTCCTAGACTTAAGATCCCTAAAGCGTGCAGCTCTTACAACTTGGAAAGCCTGCCCGTCACAACCCACTCCAGAGGCTTACAAATCGGCTGCCTCCCTCTACAAAAAAGAAATCACCCGAGCCAAAGCAGCATCATACAACACCAGAATCTCGAATGCAAACTCAGAGGCGAAAGAACTATTCGCCATTAACAAAGAGCTTGCCTGCACTCTCACCAACACCCAGGAAACTATAAAAGACGAAACCTGGTGCAACACTATACAAACAGCCATGCTGCACAAAATAAACACCCTTAAAGAGAAAATAAAAAACCTCCTCAGCACCCTGCCCAATGCCAACTCACCCCGTGACCAGGCCCACAACCATGTCATCAAAGACACCAAATCCTTCTCCTTCAGACGAGTCGCTGAAACAGAAGTTATAGACATTATAAAGCACATCAAACCCTCTGCCTGCAAGGGCGACACCAGCCCTGCGGCACTCATCAAAGACTGTGCAGAACCTCTAGCCCCATTGATCCTAGCTAGTTTCCGGTTTATGGCTGTGGGCCATAATAGCTGTAAAAGGTCTGGAATTCCCTGCTCGATGGGTGTTACAAGGAAAGTAAATTCTTATAAATATCTGGGTTATGAGTTGTGTGGTGACAGAGGAAAAATTAACAAGCTGGTACAACAGAATAAAAGAGCAAAAGTTATGGCCACACTTAATGGCATGGTATAGCCTACTTGGAATCATTAATATATATAAACAAAAGCTTGTGGCCATGTTTTTGTATGCTTTGGAGACATCATTCTCGGATTGGTCTGATTGGGCTGATGTTACGGAAGGCATCATATGGCGTAGATTGCTTTCTCTGTCCAACTACACCCCTGCGCAGGTGGTTATGTTGGAAGTGGGGCTTATCTCTCTGGCCACCCAAATTGAACATAACAGGATCATCCGGGAACTCTTCTATATATACTTAGGGAAGGCCTGGAGGAGGGTAAGATGGATGCTCTTAACAAATGTAAAGAGAAAAACTTGCAATTGTTTGAAAAAATCTGTTGGACTCCTGGGTGGGAACATGGTGAAGGTATGGTGTTAAAGTCTCTCAAAAATGCCATCGAAAAGTGGGACTGGGTGACTAGTCTTGACAAGGTTACTTCCGTGAGCTCCCTTCATACCTTTTTTCGATGATGCCTTTTATCTATAAAGAACCTCAAAGATATCTTTTACTTATGCCTTCCCAGACTAATCGTAGAATCTTAATGGATATTAGACTAAACCGCTTTAATGTTCTGGGGGTTCATGGAACATGGATGGGTCTACCCATTGAAAAAGGATATGTAGACTTTATGTGGACAATGACATGGTGGAAACAGAAAGACATGTTCTCACGTGTTGTAATTCGATGAGATCTACCTATGACAAATATTTTGACAAACTGGACTGCTAATATATTGATATTCAAAGCGAAACCTTTTGGTTGCGCTGTCTCTCTGGGAGGAGTACATACCTGATCATTGCCATTACTCAGATCTGGAAAGTGCCAAAAGAACGTTTATGTAAATTTGAAGCTGAGGTCAAACTGTTAATGGACCCTGAGAATGTAAATTAATAGGGTTTTGCTTAGGTATTGCTGATTTAGCTCCCACGTGCAGTGCTGTTTTGTTGTACATACTGTTTCAAGTTTGTGTTTACTTTGGTTTTTTTATTCTTTTATCTGTAATGATGAATTTAATGCATATGTCGGTTCTGTTATCTTTTTGTTTTGTTATTTAGTTCTGTTCTGCTTTGGGAAAAGTTCTTTGAACTACAACACAATAAAAAATTAAAAATTAAAATAAAATTATCACAGCCATCATCAATGCGTCACTCTCCACTGGCATCGTCCCCACTGCCCTCAAAGAGGCCTGGGTTTGCCAGCTTCTAAAAAAAAAACCTCCCTCGATCTAGAGATGCCCATTAACTACAGACCTATAACCACCGTCCCGTTCTTGCTTAAAATACTGGACAAGGCTACATACCTCCAGATCCAACAATTTCTGGAAGAAAACAACATATTGGGCAAGAGGCAATCAGGCTTCCGGCTTTGGCACGGGACAGAGTCCGCCCTACTCGACCTAAAAATGCAAATTGAACAAACCATCGACAAATGGAAACCAGCTCTATTACTGCTCCTTGATCTGTCTGCAGCATTCAATCTTGTAGCTCATAAGACCCTATGCAGACACCTCAAGGAGGCAGGACATTTTCCCCAGCAATCTACCTCCTGGATCACCTCCTTTCTGGACGACAGACAAATGAGAGTATTTTCAGACCAAGCTTGTGCCACCCCCACGGCCATCCACTGCGGAGTACCAGAGAGATCCCGCACTTCACTGACCCTCTACAAAATATTTACTCTCCCACTCTTTAATGACCTTGACTATCATGGCGTAACGTATACCAACTACGCCGATGATACGCAAGTGTTACTCCCACTCACCGGCTCATATGAACAAGACGTGGCCATGCTCAGCGAAACATATGCCATCATCCAAGCCTGGATGGTGGCTAATGGACTATGTCTTAATGGAGACAAGAATGAAATACTCCTGATTGACCCCAAACAAATCCTTAACAAACTGGACAGCAAATACTCAGCATTCATCACCAACAACACCAACATCGCAACATCAGTGGCAGCCAAAACTCTAGGAGTTTATTTAGACTCCGCCTTATCCATGTCAAGGCATGTTAGCACCATCGCCTCATCGGCCGCACTAACTACAAAAATCACAAACGCTGTCAAACCATACCTCTCCCCCAAAAACTGCCTGGCCATAGCCAGAGCCACAGTTGGTGCTATGCTAGACTACTGTAATGTCCTGTTCCTAAACAGCTCATCATAAAACATGAAGAAACTACAAACTACACAGAACAACACCATCAGTGCTGCCCTCAGTATTCCTAAGCGGGAGCACATATCCGAAGCCAGGAGGGTCGCCCATTGGCTGCCAGTTAAAGAGCGCATCCTCTTTAAGGCCCTCTCAATCACACACTCGTGTGTCGCTAACACAGCACCACCTTACCTCTCGGAAACCATTCACTGTGCCACCTCAGAAAGGCCCAAGCGCGCTCAACAGTGCAACAAGCTTGCAGTGCCAACCTTCAGAATAGCCAAAGCAGGAGGCACAAGTTTCACTGTTTTAGCTCCTAAAAACTGGAACGCACTACCACCAGAACTCAGAAAAGAGACCTCACGCACAGTATTCCGTAAGGCTCTTAAAACTCAACTCTTCCACTAATCACTGTACCATGGTCGCACCTTGCCCTAATTCAAAAAACCTATTGTGAATCATGGATGTAACTCCCCTCTCCTGTCTATGAGCAGAAACACCCTCTGTAAACTACTGTATTTAAAATGTAACATGTGTTACTTGAACTGTATTTAAAATGGAACATGTAAGATGTAAAATATGTGTTAACTGTTGTTCGTCCAAGCAAGTTTCCATGTAACAGCGCCACGATGCCCAAGGTCCATTGAGCACTTTATAAATTCAAATAAATAAATAAATACATAAATAAATGAATAAATTAAATAAATACATAAATACATAAATACATAAATACATAAATAACTAATGTTAATAAAGTAGTTTCAGCATTCATGAGACACCACAACCAATTATGGATTTTAAACAAGAACATACAGCTCTACATGGCAAATTTGTATAGACATGATGGAGTACACCTAAGCGATGAAGGAAATATGGTGTTTCTTCATATCATCAAGACAGAACTTCAAATGTGCTAAAATACTACACTCAGTGTACCCCAAAACAGTCCTTTTAAGGACTACCTATCACATATAATTACACAAACACAATAAAATAATACCTCACATTTTTTAGTATAACTGTGATGATTTGGTAGCTTTGGTTTTGGATGTATGTTTAAAAAAAGAACAAATGCATATAGTGTAAAGTTAATCAGAATAAAGAGGTGGGAGTATGGTTAATCTCTAAAATGCAGACGCTGTGAATAGATTCACTACACATAAACGTGAACATACAATAATATCCTTCTATTTATAAAAAAAATACATAATTAGTTATAATTATTATTAAAAAAATGTATAACAAATTTAATACACAAGGGATTTCTATGCACGTACCCGGGATTCGAACCTGTGTTGTACTGTGTCACCTAGCTTCTAAGACGAGCATGTTGCAACTGAGCTATACTACCTGTGCCAAGTTAGAGAACACACACAATTTAAGAAAAACAATTACATTCTCAGGTTTTTATGACCCTAATATCTCCTATAACAACCTATAACAGTGAATAAACCCCAAACCAATCCTTCTAAAGACTACTTCTTAGAACCTGTAGAAACACAGTGAGACAAAACCATTTTCATTTAAATTGCACAAATTACAAAACCGCAGTTACACTATCGCCACAGGTACAGGGACAGTTTTCCATACATTGAAAAACACATATTGCAAAGTTTCAGATTTAAATCACACACACCTTGAGGTCATTTGTAGCCATGGGTAGAGCAGGTGGGCTCATACCCGTGGCTACAACAGCCTACCGAAATACTCGACATCCAATTGGAGCGCTGAAAGCCACAGGTGTGGACAACCGCTGGTAGCCTCAGCTACCCGTAACATGTTTACAGATTCAAAAAGCCATATTAACAAGGTTTACAAATTCAAACAACAAAAAGGTACACATGAGGGCATAGAATCAGAAACAAATGTAAAATTGTGTAGTGTAAAATCGATGAACTATCATGATCAATGCACATGAATTAGTATTGCTATACCTGCGTCTAGGGCGATAGTTATAGCCACGGCTGCACCTGTCAAAAATACACAACGTACGATTGGCTTAGAGGTACCCACGGCTATACACCTCTGACAGGGCGCAACGTTTCGTTGGCTGCTTTCTTAATCATAGCTATTTAAATATATATATATATTCAGTGAAAAAACTTTGTTAAAGGGACGTTATTGTTAAGTTGCGATACTAAAAATCTTTCAACTTCAGTGAAAAAACTTTGTTAAAGGGACATCATGTTCAGTTGCCCTAATATAAACCTATCAAATTCAGTGCAAAAACTTTGTTAAGGGGATGTTATAGTTACTTTGTAGTAATAACAACCTATCCATATTTTGATGTCATGGGTGTTAGTCTTAGCAGTGCACAGTGGTGGCGCGAGTTATGGTTGCTTAGCTTACCATAACTGGAACATTTCCGATTATTTTTGGTTTTACTTGTAACCATAATATGGATAGGTTGTTATTAGTACAAAGTATAATTTCATTGCTGCAATTCTTGCATTACATGCATTGCTATTGTTTGTGGCTGACCAGGACTACTGCTGCAGGTTGATGTCCAGCTGTTTAGCAAATTGCTGTGTTCCTGTGTTCCTGGTTCCAGACTACTTTCTCCTGCTCAGCAGCACCCCCATCCCCACCACCACCTCACCAAGGGCATGTAGAGGGTAAGAGGTGTGACGATACGGAGGAGGAAGAAGAGGAAGAAGAGGATGAGGTAGTGGAAGTCCTCACTGCCGGCTGCCGACGTGTGTCTTCGGTGTGGATGCTTTTTACCACCGTTGATGGTAAGCCCAAGGCTAGTGAGGCCAAGGTTTGCTGCAAAGAGTGCGAGATGGTACTTGGTTGCGGCAAACCTGGGTTGTACAGTTATGGGACTACCTCTATGCAGCAACACTTAAGATTCAACCACAAAGCAGCAGTTTGGAGGGTTGTCCCCTTCAAACAGGGTATTAAGTTGAGTTCCAGTGCAGCATCCTCTACATCTGCTTCTGTTACCACAAGGGACACTCCTATGGGACAGAGGATTCCTCAAGCAGCCTCGCAGGCTATACGAACGGCAGTGGATCCTTACCTTTCAAAAGTCACTGTTTTGTGTATATACTGCGACGCAGTACTTTTCAGGGGTGAGCAGTTCCGGAGTGGTTTTGAGGCTACGGTCCAGGACCATGACGGAAAGTGCCCCCTACCTCGGTGAGGCGCACCCAACATCTTCCTCTCTCCATCTGCCCTTTCTTATCCCTGTGGTTGTGCCCCTTCCCTACTTTCCCTACCCTTCCCTCCCTTGTGTGTCATGTTTACAAAATCCAAAATAATACACAAAACTGAAAAATCCCCCCAAAAAAGGCTCTTTTCAGAGCCAACTTTCACAGGTTCAAAATAGACGTGCCAATGAAATGGTTCAGGACCCTGGGCATTCCGAGAAGTCCGCAAACAACACAGTAGTCCGTGGACCTCTAAAAAATGTGTTGTGTGTCGCTATCAAATACATTGCATTCTTTTCTGGGAGAAAGTAGTGGCTCTGAAAATAACCTTATTTATTTATTTATTTATTTGATTGTATTTAAACAATTTTACAGAAGTAGAAGTAAAAGAAAATCGATTGGATTCAATCAGATCGATTAAGTTCAAGTCAAGCTCAAGTTGAAGTTCATCAGCTGACTAGTCCCTTGATGTGTGCTCCTTGTCTTACTTTCCCGTTTTCAGTCTTTCCTAAACAGGACTGGAGTTTTAGGGGTTTCTTTGATGTTTGTGAAAGGTTTTAAGTGGACAACACCAACTGCAAAAATGCCTGATACAGTATCAAAAAGGGCTGCAATGCATTTTGTATATTTCACAAAAAAAGCTCATTACCAGCATCAGTAAAATGGACTACATCTCTGTGAAAAATGTTGCTGCTACGAAATGTAATATTTTCATTGTTGAAGGAGGACAGGCCAACATATCTCAAAAAGGTGCAAACTGCCTTGTTGACATTGCGCCTTGCTTTCTCCATTTGCGGACCAAATAAAGAAGAACGCAGCCACATCTGTCTCTGGGCAATGCGAGAAAAAATTACTCGGGAGTTAGGAAACATGTCCATGACTTTCTCAAGTGCTGTTATGTCACTCTATCGGTGCTGGTCTTTGTGGCGCCATGGTAGGTCTTGTTATGTTCCGGCCTTTGCCTGACCCAAGATGGCCTGGCAATGCAGTGCTTCCTCATTCACTCAGTCGTTACTCTTCAGCAAGGCGCTACGTAATTTCTTATCCTAGGATCTCTACTTGCTTCCTCTAAATGCTCCTTGTTTCTAACTTTCTTTGTTCTATTAGGTCTTTCTCAATCACAAATACTTCTGTGCAGCCTTCCATAGTACGGAATTTGAGCGGTGCTGCAAGAAATGTCTTCCTGTGTCATGCGGAAGCTAAGTTCCGAGCTGTATGCCCGTTACTCTTACCCTCCACGAACTCCAGGTAGGAACCTTGTTTCTCAGATGTAGTATTTACGTTATATTCGCCCGATAGTCAATATATATCATTGACTGCAGGAATCACAGATCCTGAACCCTGTCTTTTTCAGATACTTCTGGTTTACGGTTCTGATACACAGACCGCCAGATCCTTTCCCACAGCTATATTCTACAATATGTAGGTTATCCAAGATACTTACCAAATCAACTCCATAGCAACTCTGCTAAAATTCTAATGTCTTACATCCTACCTTTCCTTTTTGGTATAGAAGGTGTCAAGAAATCCAAGCCCCCTCACAAGGACAGACTGTTCTTCCTGTTAGATGTAGATATTCTTCTTTGCTCTAATTCATCTATAGGTCTTCTGTTGTTGTATTCATACCAATCTATTTTCATCTATCAGGCTTTCCTTGAGGGAATCCTCCATCAAATCTACAAGTTCCAAGACCAGTTCTAAAGTTCTAAAGATAGAAGAGCCACAGTGGAACATCACACTCTATTCCTGAACAGGGAGGGTTTCCCTGGGAGTTTTTCCCCTCTCCGTCCTAGTAACATTTAGGCAGAGGGCTGTAAGGCTCTCAGGGGGATTTTTCCTAGCAACTAAGCCACTGCCATCTGACCAGGTTAGTGGTTTTCTGCTTCTTTGTACTGTGGAATGGCAAGTGCCTCCTTCATCGCAAACTGCAATGAGATTCCAGTAACATGTCCTATATTGTTCCCTCCAAAATGAACAATAATAATGTCTGGATGATGCTGCATAACCAAATTGACACAAAGAGGAAGCAAATCCAGCCACCTCATGTTACGCACTCCATATCAGTGCACATCCACATGAGGGAATCCAAGGTGTGCAGCCACTCCAGAGTGTTCTGCATACACCTGCAAACAATATATTCATGAGTCCCCCAAAATCCATACACTCTGTCTCCTGAAAGACAGAGCCATAGCCATCTACATTCCTCTCAGCAAACTGCCACACTCTCTCCTTGCACACCACACCCAGGAAACCCTATTGACCAATCCCCTGGCCTCCACAGTCCCATTTCCATGCCTGCCTTCCTCAAAAGCCCCAGATGTGACACATGCAATCCGCGAACAACTGCAGTGTCCGTGGACATTTCATGCAATGCACGGGATGAGGAAAGAAATTTCAACCAGGGTAGGGGATTTCTTCTTTAGTGGTGGCTCTGAAAAGAACCTTTTTTTAAGGTGCTTGAAAACAAATACCTTTTATTTTGTATGTTTTTCTTTTTTTAATCTTCTTTTCCTCCTTACAGCAGCTCTGTACAGCATCCCCTAGATTCCGGGAAAAAAACAAGCATTTCCAAGAATGGACAACGACAGTCTACCAGCAGTAAAATAGTGCACACTAAGGTAGTCAATGTTGTCATTGGAGAAAACAGACATGTTAGCACGCTGCAGAACTACACCCTTGACTCTATTCACAAGCCACAGTCCAACATTTTGCTGGGGATTGAACACATTAGGGTAGTTCCATTGTGCTCTTGGTAGCATTTAAGAACAAATCAACTTTTCACATGGAAGAATTAGCATTAGCTGCTCCACCAATAGCTTCAGTACAGGAATCAACTTTGTGGCACTGATATAGCCTAAGTACTCTCCTCCATAGTGCTCCACCAAGACATCAGGATTACCAAATGTAGCCATGTTTCTGCAAAGAGAACCCAGGACCCACAAATTGTGTCCAGACACACTCCACCACAATGCCTCCAGGGTTGATAACCCATTTGCATACCTCTCCACATCACAAACAGAACAATCCCCATCTTCACTGCACAACCAACACAGCAATGAAAAAAGTATTACCCTCCCTTCCAGTAAAGCACACGCTTAGTACCTGATTGGCTAATCCCCAAAGTACACTCCCATTTCCATGCCAGGCATGGTGAAAATCCCTGGATGTAGCATGTGTGATTCGCAGACTACCACAGTCTCCACAGATCCCATAACACAGGGGCAGCCCTTCTTCCCTTTCCACTTTCCACTTTGCAGCACTCTCTTATTGGCTACTGGTAAGCAGTCCCACAACCATCCATTAATCACATCCAAGATCTCAATATCTAATCTAATCAAAACTATCTAGCAACTCAGTTCAACACTGCAGATGTATTGTTCAACACTCAGAGCACAGATCTCCTATGATTCCCAAGAATCTGCATCCAAAAGTAAGATTTCTACTTCCAGATTCATCCACATCTACATCAATCAACACAAACTACAGGTAGGCAAATGTTTTGTAATGCACATAAACAATCAAAACTGCATGTATGTTACCAAAGCATAGCAAGTGCATTTATTGCATGCAAATCACATGGTGCCTGCCACTTGCCCTGCATAACCTCCCACATAATCATACTGTCATTTGTACCATCTTCTCACATCAACTGACAGTTACTTGCAATATTGTGTGCTTTCACAGTTTTCTTGTATTTCCCACTAGCATAACAGCTGCAAACAACATATTTCAATTTCAGCATCACTGCCTGTAAAACATTTTTATAAAAATCCACATTACAAGAGCCGATCCTATGTGAAATGCCAAAAATTGAAAAAACTGCATATGTATTAGGAAAGCATGCCAAGCATATGCACTGAATTATTGAGAAAACGCACCATTTGGATGAAAGCAAAGAAATGCATATGTACATTGAAAACACTGCTATCTGTAAATTTGCACAAATAAATGCAACAACTGCAAAGAATTTCTGTGCTCATGTAGCAAGCATCTGTGAGAAAGTTAACAAAATTCCACACACAGTAACATTCCCCTTTCCAATCTCTACATCTTTCTCCCCTGTTCGCACTGTACTATGACTTCCACTAATCCATTTCCAAAACAAATAGTGCACAAACATCTCCCACTCTTCAAA
Source organism: Ambystoma mexicanum (assembly GCF_040938575.1). NCBI lineage: Eukaryota > Metazoa > Chordata > Amphibia > Caudata > Ambystomatidae > Ambystoma > Ambystoma mexicanum. Next base: position 629,461,635 of record NC_090937.1, read on the forward strand.
ACTGCAGTCCCATTGGACACAGTTATCACTGCACCACTGGCCCCCATGCCAATAATGCTTATACTCGCAAGTCCCCATTTGTATGCAGTGCTGTATAATTGCACACGCACACTAACTCTTCCTGCCAACAAATCCTCCTACAATCCAAATCAATGTGTTCTCTTACTGCTATTGCTGTACCATTAACACACATACCCACTAACTTCCTTCTTTTGCAATTGCAGTGAAGAACTGCCTGCTAAAAGCCAGTGACATGTTTGCTGGAAGTTAAAACCCAGAAGAAACCTACTCTTCACATCCAAAAAAGTAAGTGCAATACTGTTGCAGTGTTCTGCCCATTACTCAGACAGTGCAGTATTGTTGTATTGCAGTCTCGACAATGTTATCCAAACACACAGCACTCGCTTCACCCTTACTTATTTCACCTTGCCAGGTCTACTGTTTCTATTGTCTTCAGAACACCAGTATCTTAACACACACTAGTTTTATAAAAAAAAAAAAAACATTGCAATGTCCTTACTTCCTCAAGCACATAACACTGTCATGCACGCTGAGCAAAACCTTTACCACACACATAGCAGTACAACCTTCTCAACCAAAAGTAACAGCATTTTGCACAATCACACTCCTCTATGTATACCTACTCTCATATTCAGACACTCATGCACAGTACACACAAATACATTGCACAACTTCCAAAGCCACACTTTCCTCATTTCTCCAACAGACACAAGACAATGCCTACCAAAATGCAACTCTGTAGAAAACAACACAGAAAGAGAGCTGATAAAAGTCAAGCCATGCAAAATGGCCATCTACCTCTAGCAGACTTTGTACAAAAAGTTCACTCAAAACAGCTAATACAGTCACTAAGCAAAAAGGAGCCTGGTACCAGGAAAAAAAAGTGTGACTTCAAAATGTAAAACTAAAACTAAATGCATTAAAAATATTGCAAATACCAGTATGGCTAGCACTACATCTACCAACGGTAACATTGACACAAGTTAGCATTCCAAAAAATACATTTTACAAAAAATGTTCCACCCTAGAATCCTTCACAACCTTATAAAAATAGGGGAGAAAGCATGCTCTAGCCTTAAAACATACCGTAGAAAACTAATTCTGGAAGCTCTTATAGACAGTGCACTGCTCCTCAAAAGAAAATTATTTATATTAGTTTTAAACAGAATGAAACCACTAACTAAATTAGTTAGTAAACTAAAAAAAGGAACTTTGTAAAAGATGCAATACCAGCATAGATACCTTTGCAAATGTCTGTTCAGGTGAGTGGATTCACACCACCAGCACAGACCCATATTTCAATGAAGAGGCATACAAACAAGAGCAAACAAGCCCAATTGCTATACATCACAGTGGGCGAGGGCATGAAAAGGTAGACAATACCATTATGGAAGAAGAAACGCTGCTTGCAAGGATATCCCCAGCCAACTTACAATAAACTCTCTGGTCCACAGAACCAATACTTTGCATCTACAAATGGCCGTGCACATCAATGTTTAACGTGCACAAACAATATTTCAAATCTTTACAGCATTTCCTCAATCAGTATGTGAAAGCCAAAGACGACATTTACATTTAAATATTACAATCTATGGACTCCTGTACAGTGCGCAAATACACAGGACTACAATTACATTCATTAGCCTGCATTTCTGGAACTGCTTGCAAAAGCACCTTGCACCATATCAAAATGTAAGAAACACACCATTCTACTGTACGGAATCTCATTCAATGACTGTACTATGCAAAAAGTCCTGCTTTAGCACTGGAGCATTTAAATGACATTCTCCTACATGCTACAGCCAAAGAACTGCTCAAAGAAATAGACCACATGCAAAGCAAACATTTTGGAACTGAAGAACACTTACAAAATCCAGTAATTTTAGAAATGATTAGCGACAACCTTGCAGATGTCAACCTTCTATTGCACACATACAAAAAAGAAATAGCAACGTTTAAAAGCACATCTGCTGAAGTACCAACCCAAGTATGTGTGTGTTTCCGCAGAACTTTCTATACAAAGAGCACCAAAACTGTAGACATAACGTACAAAATAGAAGACAATGAGTAATCCCAATGGTTCCAATTAGCTCTCTATCTCATAACAGAAAACAAATACGAAATTACTAACCCTTCAATAGTTTGCACATGCAGCACTGCAAAACTTGACCATAATCAAATACCTTCATGGGCTATCACTGATAATATTCCCACTGCCGAAACCATTACAACAGCTCAATTTGTGTGGGAGCATTATAATCCATACAATGCGCCCATTTCAAGCGATAATATGCCTTCAACCAAAAATATTGAAATTGCCTCCATCTGAATTACTTAAAGGCACTTGTGGCAAAGTAGTTTATTTGCCATTAGATCTCATCGAAAATGTAGACACTCTAGGAGTGCAATGGCCAATAGATCAATCTATGATTATTCTAGTGAATGGTGTACCTACAAAAGACAAAATTATTTGGCAGCTACTAGTAGACTTAAACAAAATTAGAGTAGCCCTGCAATATCTTTAAGAAAACAATGAATACTAGAGAGAAATAAACATTGAAGAAAACCTGTGAGAAACCACCAAAATTATTCAGGATTCCTCATGAACTGGCCAATTTAAACTTCTAGATCCTACTACAGCCTCCAGTATTTTAGACCAGTATACAATTCACCCACTACACTCCAAAGACACCACAGATGATGCACTAGAAACATATCAAATGCAGCATGCCAAAGGATCTACAATCATCATATGGGAAAAAAGTGTAGAAGCACGTGCCTTTCCTCTTCTGTTTCCTACTGGAAAAGGTGGAAGATACAATGACAGATGCACACAAATAACAGCATCAGAATACCGCTCTTTACGAATGTATTCTGAAGACCCCAGATTCAGACAAAACATGGAATGCATATTCCACCTCCTCTTTGAAAGTGAACTAACAACTCTATGTTACGGAGTTGCGCACATTGAAAACAGATTCCAGTTTTCTAAACATGTCTGCTAAAAAGCTACTTCAAAATGTGCAAGCGAAAGATGAAGTTTTACAGTCAAGTAATACAAATATCTTGCCAAACATTCATGATATGAAAGAATACTGGTTCCAACATCACACAGAGGTACATTTTATGCTGTGCAACCTTGGCTCACCTACATGGTTTGTCACTTTAAGTTGTGCAGAGTATGCATGGGAAGACTTGCACGATTTCCTACACATAGCAAACGAAAACAAAGCAGGGATAGACATGAAAACACCAGGAGAACTCTGCTCTCTTGACCCTATAAATGTGTCAAGGGACTTCCATCATCGCTTCCTTGCCATGCTGCACTTCATTTGTAATAAAACAATTCCTCCCCTCAGAGAAGTGGAACACTTCTTTTGGAGAAAAGAATATCAAGCCAGAGGAACACCACACATGCTTCTGTGGATTAAAGATGCTCCCAAATTTGGTCAGGACAGTGATGTCACTGTTTTGCAGTTCATTCATAAATATGTCACTTGCAAAATCCCTTCAGAAAGTACACATAGTGATTACATGCACACATTTTGCATTTTCAAAGACATAAGTGTGGCAAGTATTGTCGGCGCAAATATAAAAACAATGGCAAATAATACACCAAATGCTGCATTGTTTCAGCAAAACAACAAGCAAACAGCTTCATGTCTTGTTAGACACAGTATGAAAGGCAAATCTCCTCAGAACACATACTGCATAAAAAGAACCGAAGCATCAAAGTACATCAATGATTACAATGCAATCATTGCCCTCCTATGGAATACAAACAAAGTGTTGCACGATATGTCAGAGCCTACTTAACCAAATCTGAGTAAACAGAGCTGAAAGCCCTCTGGGATGACAAATCATCTGACAAAACACTGTCACAAATATTGTACAAATTTGTCAAAAAATGCTGTCCCATAGAGAATGTGGCTGCTATGAAGCTGCAGACTGTTTAACCGGCATCGCCTTCTATGAGAAATCTCAAAACATAGTCTGGCTAAGCCTTGGTCCTGCTGCATCCAGAAAAAGAGATCTCAAATCGTATCAAGACATAGAAAAAATAGCCAAAAATGATCCCAACAGCCAGGACATTTTCAAAAACAACTTATTGGACACATACTACCCAAACAGGAGTACTGCTTTGGAAACTATGTGCCTATATCACATAGCCAAAAACTTTTCATACAAAAATAATATGAAACCAGATGAGAATACATAGTCAAAGGTTGTGAGGGCAGCCTGGTTAAACTTACCAAGCACAGCCTGCTTAATCGTATGAAGCTATCATTAAAAACTCCTCAACATAGAGAACTATACTACATGTCCATACTGCAACTGTATAAACCATCGAGAAAAGAAGAAGATTTATTGGACACCCATGCCTCCTATGAAGATGCTTTCAATGCAATTGAAAACACTATAACAGATAAAAGCTTTACACAGTACAAACACATGTTGGACAATGAACCCCAACAAGAAGAATAACTTCAAGCACAACTAAATGTAGACACTCCTGAGAGCAGTCAACCTTCTCTTACATGAAGGCAAGAACCATCTGGAGAGCCACTCATAGTAAATGAGGCAGAATTAGCCATGAATGAATTAGAAAACACCATGTGTCTGTAAGACCAATCTGAAGAAAACTTTGCTCTAATGAAATCACAACTGAATGATGAACAGCGTATGATTTTCCTAGAAGTGACTAAAGAAATTGAACATGTTGTGCAGCACAAAACTAAAAGTTGTACCTGTCAAAACTATATACCTGTACTCCTCTATGTAAGTGGTCAGGCTGGTTCAGGCTAAACATTCTTAATAGAAATCATCAGCAAGTTCCTCCAACAATTGACAAACAACAAGATTTCAGCGGTTGTAACTGCCCGCACAGGTTTAGCTGCCTACAACATAGGTGGTGTTACTTTACACCAATTGCTACTCCATCCAGTAGAACACCAAAACAAATTAAACTACTACAAACTTTCAGCAGAGGCTGTAATGGAGCTATGCAGAGTTTTGAAACAAATACAAATGCTCTTAATAGATGAGGTGTCCATGGTCTCCACCTTAATGTTGTCTTAGATTCACCTCAGATTGGAAGAGTTCCTTAAAACGGACTACAAAGAACACTTTGGAGGAAAACATGTTATTGTTTTCAGAGATCTTCAATTAACACCAGTGAAAGGTGAACCTATTTCAAAACCTTAGGACACAAACTGTGCTGTAACACACTTGGCAGCATAGGAAATGTAAATCTCTGGCATCATTTTTAATACAGAGAACTAACTGAAAACATGCGTCAGTCTGCAGACCTCACCTATGCTAACATTTTGAAAAGCATTCAGATTGGTGTTGCTTCTAAGGAAGCACAGTCTATCTTAAATAGCAGACGCATTGATGAGCTTTGCGGGCATAACACATCTGCTACTGATGTCATGGAACAATTAGCACACAAAAATGTAAAATGCATGTCCTTAATGCCAACCCTAGCAAGCTGCGCACAATTCAATGAAACAATGTTGAAAACATAAATGCAAGCAATAGTGGAAATGTACTACACAAACTGGATGTGCACAGTATAACAGCACCTATGTGTCAACAAGCCACAGCACAACTAAATAGCTTAGAAAAATCTATCTCCAACACAGCTGGTTTGGAGAAAATGTTAAAATTGTATTTGAACTGTAGAGTAATGCTATAGCGTAACCTTGACATGGAGCAAGGTTTAGTTAATTGTGCACTTGGCACAATTGTTGGCTTCCAGATATACACACTTGACAACAGCATTCGGTTTGTCAACATCCACTTTGACAAACTTTCAGAAGTCAAAGGATAGGACGCTCAACAGCCTGATTCCTTATTTTCAAAGACATGTATGTATGCAGAGAAAAGTTTTCTCTATCTCTTGCATATGCAGTCACTGTTCATAAATAGCAAGCTCTAACTCTAGATCAAGCATTGATTGACATTGGCAGCACATTCTTTAAATAAGGCATGTGTTATGTAGCACTGTCACACCTATGTATACTTGAAGGACTATTTTTATTAAATTTTGATGCAAGGAAAGTCAAGGCCAACATTCCTTGCATCGTAGAGTACAGCAGACTCTGTGCACTCTACATACCCCATATCAAAATGTACCCTGTTCCTCAAAAAGGCAAACTTTGTAAAGGAAAACTAGTGCAAACACAACTTATACATGATCTACCAACAGTACCACCAAAGAAATTGAAAGCAGCTGCTACTCCATCAATTACCACAACCACAGATGGGTGTACTGAAAAGGCAAATGCATACCTAACTGCACACACAAAGAGAAGAACCTCTTCAAAAAAAGCATGTGCACTTCCATCAAATGACTCAGAAACAGAACTGTCTGGTCCATTCATATTTTCCAACACAACTGGTGTAAATAGCTATGCAAATGTAGCAATCAATACTCTATTTCAATTGCCACCAATTGCTGAAAGCATTTACTTAAATGGTGCAGATCAGTTGTGTTTGCAAATGCTACTCCTTCAAAGAAATGCAACAAACAATCCTGACAACACTTACAGTGTCTCAGGAATAAGGCGGAAATTGGACTACTGTACGAGAATGGTGATATTCACTATAAACACACAAGAAGATCCACAAGAATTTCTAATATACTCACTGCAAGAACTGGAAAGCAAAACATACCTAGAAATGAAATCCTCTAGATTTCATACATGTGGAAACATACATCCACTCTCTGCAGCCATGGGGGCAGGAACAAGTTCCTAACAATCGCTTTGTGTATGTATCTATACCTAACTGTGAATCCATTCCATTTCAACAGCTGGTACAAAATGCAAATCATGGCATATTATGTACTACTTGCAATTCAGACAATCGTTCCACCTTACAGATACAGTCCAAAAACAACTGCAAGCTTACTAGCTTCACACATGGGCAAGTTTCACTTGGCAAGAAAGCCTTAACAACAGTAGGCATAATCTACCACATGGGCCCCACAACCACTGCAGGTCAATCTATACTGCATACATTAAAAAGAAATGCGGGTGGTTTGAATGCAATGATATTTCCATTACTATGAAGCAGAGATTACCAGCAAATCTTGCAAAAGCCTACTTAATATTCTTGAAACCAAAATGTACTTGCTGATTTACAAAAGTAGCATAGCCTACTGCCCAATACCCACCAACAGATATGTAACTGCAAACAAAAAATAAACTCTGCTCTTTGAAACTGGAAAAACTTGACATACACCAACTGGCCCATGAGGACATTAGTTACGCTGCAATACCATAAAAGTACTGAGTATGAGGTATGAGGGTCTACAAACTGTCCAAAATAACCTGTAAAATGGCCAACTGTTAGAATAAGCAACAGCTGTCCAAAAATGCCCATACCACTGCAGTGAATACTCAACTGCATGTAACTACACCCATAATACTGCAAAGGCACTTCACAATAGTGAAAAATGAAAAGCCGCCATCAAGAATGAACGTGCTTGAAGGTATACCCTGCAAAACTATGAAACTCTAAAGAGTTAGAATACACCAACTGGTATCTAACTTGAACCATAATACTACAATATTACTACCCATTACTACACAATTTGAAATCCACCACGAAAAAATGAAAGTTCTTCTGAGGAAGCCCTTCAACAAGTATTAAGTATAAACAACCAGTATACAACCAGTAAACAACCAGTATACATGGACGCATTCATGGACCTGGAAGATAGACTTCCAATGAGACGGTGCCTCCAGTCCAGTATCTCTGTGCTGAAATTCAGCTTCACATTGAAAATATAGACTCTGCGCAGCTAGTTGCTCTACTGGGTGAGAGCAAGATTGGCATCTTGTGAACAAGACACTTTGGGCCTCATTACACAGTATGCGGTAACCATGTCGCTATTAGCGCCATGGTTGCCGCCGGTATTTTAACGTTTCCGCCTTGGTGGATGGCGGAATTACCGGCCTACTCCAAGGTGAGTGGGGCCAGTAATTCCCCATTCACCAAGGCACTTCCCCATTCCCATTTTTGCCCCCATAGAGCTCAATGGGAATGGGGAAGGAGGTAATTATGGTACCGCAAATTGCGGTACCGTAATTAGCACCAAGGTCCCTTTGCGGGCCCATTCCTTAATGGCTGGTAAAACCAGCCGTTGAGGTCGGGTCCGGCAAAGGGACCTCGTAGTAAGGCGGTAAGGGTTTACCGGTACCGGTGCCCTTACCAGTTCCAGTAAACCCTTACCGCATACCGTGTAATGAGGCCCTTTGTCTTTTGCAAAACGGGTCAGAAGATCGGATATTACATAAGTGCAAATTAATCAGCATTATCCGGAGTTGGGACATGACAGTCGCCTGACGTCTGACAAATGTGAGCTGATCAATTGCAGTGCAGCCCAAAAACAAACAGTGCCTTACTGTGAGAGCTCACTATCAACCATCAGACAGGTGCAGCCTTTATATCGCTTTAGTGATGAATAATCTGGCTCTATAAGAGAGAAGCTGCCGCATGTTTTGGATAGCCACTACGGGGAAGCTATCTTTTGGAGTCCTCTGTCTAGCGTTCCTTGAAAGTAAAGATTGGAATTTCTATGAATTCAACCAAAGCACTTTGGCCTTGAGTAGATCCATTGAATGCAAAAGTATCAAGTCACTGCTACTATGCAACGATTCCAACTATAATTCCACCCCTGATGAATTTAAATGGATTAACCCCCATAACAGGAGGATGAGGAAAGAAACATATTGGGCTTGTTTTAACTATTGTTTAAATGTATCATGTGTGAATGAATGAAGTTCAGAGTTTGTGTGGTACAAATGACGATGAGTGGGAGAGCATTTAATTGAAATATGATTATGTGATATTACACTGCATAAGCCACTTAACCATCTAGGCACCCAATGTCGGGACTTACTTGTGGAATTGCTTTGCATTAGTTCTTTGCAGTGATGTTTTCTTCAATCTTTTTATTAGCCCTCTTTTGATTAGTTCTATTAGAGGGTATTTGTAATGTTTATGGATTTAATTTGTGAAATGTACTTGTGTATAATAGTAATTAAAATATGCAATTGTTTAATATCTATCAACAATGTCTTCTTTCATCTTTGATGAATTTGACATCATTTGGGGATGTGAGATAGTCTTTCCCGTTACCTCAAGAAAGTGGTAATCTTTGGAGTCACAAGCCTTATTGTTGTTGTAACAAGGGTTCAGCCGTTAATGTGAGGGTTTGCTTGGGACCTCCCTGTGTTCTTTTGTAAACAACCAGTATACACCAACTAGTATCACAACTAGTGCTCAGATAACTGCACAGGAAGTGGACATCCACAAACTGCCAGCGCCAATTACTAACAAGGTTTGTCAACCCCCCTAGTATCTTACTACACCCGCAGTACTGCAATACTACTTCCAACAGTCAAACTGCCAAAATCAACCTTCAGCAATCACAGTGCTACAAACATACCCTCAACAACTTTCAAACTACCAACAGTTTGAATACACCAACAGGTATCCAACTGCCCCCAAAATCCTGCAATATTAGTTTGCAGTACTACAGTACTTAGAAAACACCAACAGCAATCAAACACATAAACAGATACTGCTAAAAGAGGAAACAGATAAGCAATTAGAATAGGCCAACTGGTATCTAACTGCAACCATAGTGCAGCCACTTCCAAAAGGAAAATCATACACCATTTCAATTCCTCCTCCTACAACCATGCCTATAAAAGCAAGACCACACAGATATGCACCTTAAACATTACTGTAGGTACTGCACAGATCAATGAAACAGAGTGTACCACATAACAACAAATGAATATAGAAGTTTTTTTTTGAAATCCTGCATGGTGTGAGAGGTATTGACCCACTTTTTCTCTGCCATGCAGCATCCGTGTGTTCTGATGGTGCCAGGATTATCAAAATGGCCGCAGAACTCTTGTGCACGTCAAAACCTATGGAAATCACACTTTGCAACACAAAAAAGATGGCTGCCCAATCTGCCATGCATGTTGTCAGTGGTGGAACAGAGATCTCACTCCTGAAATATTTCACTGGGCTTAACAACAAGTGAAAAGGGAGCACAGAGGGAAAAGCAGTGATTTGTGGAAAGAAATCCAAAATCTTGGTTTTAAATCTTTTTTCTTGGTTGCTGAAACTGCACAATGCTGGTACAAAACACCCTCAAACATCCTATATTCTTACTGGTGCTACAATTCACTTAGTTCAGGAAATCATTATGAACATACAATGTCCTGAAAAGCGGAATTTGTCATAAAAACATCCACAGCAAAAGTTGCCTGCCTGTGGAATCTGTCAAAATCTGGGTGCAGTACCGTAGGCCGCCTACATGACACCTGTCAGAAGCCTGCCTGATTAACTGCAAACTTGTACAAACTGAAATCAAATGTTTGCAATATAAATGGCCTGTTATTGAGAGTAACCTAGGTTGTAACTGTTTAATCCCATGGTTCAGAATCTGGAATGAGTGTTCTAGCTGCTTGTTTTGAAATTACAAGTTTGTTTTAAACCAAGAAAAAAATGCAACAGAATGACATTGAATTTAAGCTGGGATAAAAGCAGCCAAACCAGTATAACAGATTTCCTCACAGAGGCAAGGCCTATCTCTCCTCAAGGAAATCGCACCTACGTGATGATTATAGGTTGGGGGAATAATTTGTTCTGCAGGAGGAAGAAGACAATGGACTTCCTCCAGCTCAAGGAGATGCTAATTATGAAGGGCCGTAAATGGCCTCTGCCAGGAGGAAATGGGAGGAGACTGCTTCTGGACTGCAAAGAGACAGGAGGAGGCGGAGACAAACAACCAATTGTTGATTCACAAGGACAAAAAGCACATTTTAAAAAGACTGATAATTTGCTGTGTAAAATTGTGAAAAATATGTAAACAACAGATTTGTGAAACTAATTTTTGGCGGCACGTTTTATGAAGCGCCAGAACTCTGTGATATGTTCGGGGAAGAAACGGTGGAAAATATGGTTTTACACCAAATGGATTTATGCCAAAAGTATGAAACTGTGTACACTTATGCCCATGTCATATGCGCACATTGGTAGAAATGTGCTTATCAATTTGACACTGTGTTCCTGATGAAAAGGGCAACATTCTGTCAAAAGCAGACACAAGATCTTACAGCGACGGGGTTTGCAGGAGTATCTGCTGTATAACATATGTAATCTGTATATATGGTTGTTATAGAGGTTGCAAATGTGTAAATATGTATTGTACCAAAAGTAGATTTTGAGTTCAAGGGACCAAGGGGTGGACGCTATGCCTCATAAACCCACACCATCAAATTGACACACTGTTTTCTCCTCCAATCAAGGCGGAGAGGAGATTCTGACCTATCCCTGTCAGAGGGGCGCACTTAGGATAAACCAGCATACACACATGTTTATCAAAAGCATAAATAGAGACAGCTCAGGGCAGGAAAAGACACACACAGAGCACCCTGAAGCAGAAACATCCATCTTCCTGGATCCAGACTCCAGAAACTTGGCAAGCAGAAAGGCCCATTGCATAGCTGAACCCTTTTCAGCTAGGCCTTAATTTCTAGAACCTGAAAATAATTATCAACAGAACCGGAAGGGGCAGATCCAATCCAGTCCTGTGCTGTGATCAGAGCCTTTGCAGATCCAGTCCGGTGCCATGCTGTGACCAGAGGCATTGCAGATCTGACTCAGTCCAGTCTGACCAGAAATCTTGCGGACCAGAATCCTGACGGTTCCGTTTAAAAACAGATCTAGTGAGTATCTATAGATAGGACTGTGTCACTAGCATATGTACTGTCCATAGTAATCCCTATCTTAAATCCCAACCTATCTTGCCTTCAGAACCCAACATTGTTGGGAGTACTTTGAATTGTCAGAACTTTTCTTGTGCGAAGTTTCTCTCATTTGTTTTCTAAAATCATAAATCATTAGTGTTGTGGATAAATAATTTGAATCCCAGAAAGAAAGTGAGTATCCACCACGTGAAGGGTCCCTGGCCAGGACTGTGGAGATTCATGTGTGGCATCCTCTTTTTCTATAGTCATAATCTAGTTTAAGAAATCCCAATTGTCTTTTGAAAGTGCATTCCTGTTTTCCCATTCCTGTGCCTATCTGAAAAAAACGACCTCCACTAAAACGTCCATAACTTCTTCAAATTTCAACTTCTGATTGTAGCTAACATCCACAGCTTTAATTTGAATCCAAAACCGCATTCCAAATCCTAATAGTTCTCCCGTAATCGCGATTATCGCACGCTGAAAAGTTTGCTGCAAATTTTCGTTTAGGGAATTTTTGACACGTGTAAAACAGCTTTTGATTGCTTCCAACCTCAGTTTTGCGATTTCACATTGCTGCTTAGTATTCAATCATTGCTAGTGTTTGTGTGTAACTATTCAAAGCGGCTCCCATAAGATTTTAAACAATTTCAGCAATTTAGCCCATATTTAGTGTTTTATCCAATCCATTCTCTAGATACTTTGAAAACCATTTTGACAGCTTGCCAATCAATTCCGTTTTTCTCTTGTGTTTGCTAGGGTGAATTGGGATTGATATTTTGTTTGAATTCTGCCATTCCTGAAAAGCTGTTCTCTCCTCCTATCTCGTTACATTGCCTATTGGGGGGTTGAGGGGTTTGCAGGGGGAAATAGTAACCACAGTGTTATTTGATTTGAACACACACACAAAAGTATCATTTCTGTGCTGAATTGTTTTGCTCAATGTTACTCCTCGTGTATTAAAGAGAGTGCTTAGTGTTACATCACCCCATTGGTGATTATTGTGTACCCATTAAAACATAGTGTGATGGAATTGTAATACATAAATAAATATTTTAACTTTGCAAACCAGCCTGATTCCTGGTTCAGTGTGACTGTCCCAAGAGAGCGGCATGATATGAGTGGTACATCGTTCAGAATAAAATAACTTTTAGACACAAATAAATAAGGATTTCAGTTGTGCATTGCATGCTAGGCGTTGACTTAGGTGAAGTGCCGGATTGAAATCACTTACAGATTGGGGGCTCGTCACGAGATTTCTGAATTAGACATACCACTTGTGACAGTCTAACACAGCGTGCTAACTGACGGGGTACATACATCTTGTTGGGCTACCAAACTGTGCTACACTGTAAAAACACCCTTCAATAGAAACACTGAAAGGAGTTGGGTCTGTTTTGCAAAAATAAAATAACTCTGAGATAAGTCAGAAAGAAATTAATATTTCCGGAATGGCGACCCCAGTGGAAAATAATAGGGCAAAAGAACACCTAATGCACAAATTATTTGTCAGGGTTGAATGGACAGAGCAGGATGAGAATGCTTGGCTGCAGGAAATCAAACAACAAGCCACTGCCACAGAATTAGATATATGGCAGGATCAGGGTCCATTACACATGGCATTTAGTGAATTGTACTTGGCCCCAAAGGTAAAAGAAGAGCAAAGTAAAATTGCCAAAATAGCGGCGTATCTGTACCTCCATATTGGAGTAATACAGGAAACATATGTTGAAAACATAGATCTGGCAAAAAGGCAAGTACAGTCACTAGAAAAAACCCAAAATGATTTGGACTCTGCAGAGCAAAGGCTACAACAGAGCCAAGAAACAGAGCGTGGAAATAGACAGTACCTGACAAAAGTAAAAGAAGATCTTGATCTCCTGCCGCAAGAGAGGGTAGAGCCAGACACCAAATTACTGACACTGCAAAAAGAGGGTCAGGAAAGGTTGGATTCTCTGCAACAGAGCCAACAAAAGCTGGAACAGCAATTACATTTTAATAGAGCATGCGCAGAGCACGGAGTCACCCTGCAAAACCACCTAGACCAAGTAAAAGAGGAAAATAATAAATTAATTCTTAGAGACCATGAACCCCAAACAGAATTTGATGAAGAGCACCGGAAAGATGGTGCATTAAAAAAACAGAGGGACGACCTGGCTGCACAGAGGGGTACTCTAATTCAGGAAAGGGACGCCTTAGGCCAGGAAGTCAGCCATTTAAAAACCAAGATGGAAGAAAATCACCTGGCCCGTCAGGAACTGGGTTAACTCAAAATGGAATATGGAAAACTGTCAGAGCACACCAGGAGCATGGAAGATGCTCTGGAAAAGAGTAATCAGGCCAGTAAGGACAGAACTCAGGAGGTGAGTCTCCTGCAACAAAAATTGGCCCGATACTCCAAAATTAGGCAAGAAGCACAGAGAGACAATGAGTCTCTCTGTGAGAAAAATGACAGGCTCCATAGACAGGTAGACATGCAGGAACAATTAATAGAGACCCCTAAGGCCTTAATAGAAGAACAAAGGGGTCAGGTTCTTGCATGGCAGCAGGGAGTAGGGGATGAGAGAGATGAGGTCAGCTGGGAGAGGGAAACCCCTGAGCATTACCTCAGGAACCCTGGCACCAGAGTCCTCAATCTCTTTAATTCAATGGACTTTGCCACCCCCATGTCCACTGGCTCACATGAGCCAAGAGCCGCAGGGATGGTAGACTTCAACCCAATGAGAAATATGGGGATAATAGGTCAGCGCCTCCCAGAAATGGAAGGGCGGGCATCTGTGTATGGGTTCCCAAGTACCAGGACCATCTTCTCTGATCAGGGAGACTCCAATGAGGGGAGAATCAGAGAAATGGATCCTCAGAAATATTACTTACCCAGAGATCAGACGGTAAAATTAAGTGCGGAAGTCCATGAGAGTAGGCCCACTAATAGCATACTGAAAACCTCATCCCAGCTAGGACAGTGGAGGGGTACTCAGACAATCCTGGGAGCAAGGAAGAGTCAGAAGACTCTTCTGAGTGCCACAGGTCCCTAGAAACTAGGCCCCCACATTTTGCCAGCCATTCCCAAGCTCGCAGAATCCGGGAGAGCCTAGGAGACCAGACAGCCACCTCTGGTAGCAGTGCCTCTGAGTCAGAGGATGAGTGGACCAGGGTGACCCAAACTAAAAAAGCCAAAAAAGTCAAGAGGGCTTTACTCAAGAATCCCTGAAACAAATAAACGCAATTAGGAGCATCATTACACCCTACAACAAGAATGCAAAATATTCGGTTTGGGAGCACCTTGAACTGTTTGAACAGATGATGGAAATTTTCCATCTGAAGGACAGCCAAAGCTGTGTACAGTATGTAAAGTGGACATTTTCTCCTAAGTACTCCAGCTTCTTTGCAGGGCTAGAGGATCAGAACCATTCCAGATGGTCCATCTATAGGGCGGCCATCATGAAACATTTTTCCATTCATAGGAACCCCCAAGAGGCTCGCAAGGCAGCCTACAACTTACAATGTGGGGAAGACCAGGCCCCACAAGAATTTGTTGAGGAATTAAAATGCACCTTTGCGCAGACTACTAGAAGGGTGCACACTGAGAGTAGAGAATTTGTGAACACCTTCTTTCATGCCCTCCCTAAGTATATTATGACCCAGCTAGTGAGGGACTTTCACGAGAAAAGATCACTAGACTGGGTCATTGAGCAAGCAACGCACATTTATGAAGTACAGAAGGCGTTGGAAAGCAAAAATCTTGGAAAAAACCCAAACCAGCCAACACCCTAGCTGCTGCTAAGGTGGAAGAGGTGAAAGTTGCCCCCATTTTAGATCTGGTGATGGGGGGCCTAAAAACCTTCCCGCACAGAATCCAAACAACCCCAAACCCAGAAGGCCCTTGGGCCAATCTCAAACAGGGAGCCAGGGAGATAACCCCACAAATGGGACCCCTAACTCCCCTGACTACATCAGCCCACGCTACAGGGGAAATAGACCCATCCTGGGTTATGTGTGGACTCCTCTAGCCCAAAGGGGAGGGTCCAACCAGACAGCAGGAAACCAAGGGAACTTCACTCCTCACTTTCCCCAGGAGGGCAGTAATCCCCCAAATTCCAGACAACATTTCTTTCCTAGGTACCCGCCAAATTCTAACCCCCAAAACAACCCATCCTTCTTTCCCCACTTTCCTGAGCCCAGACAGCCCAATTCGGGAGAAGGGAGGCCAAGGTTGGAGGGGTACCAAACTTTCCAAACCCGGGGTACTTTGTGAGAAGGGATAACTACCCTTCCCGGGATCAACCCAGGGGAGACATGAGGACCCCGTACCAGCCAGAGCGGGTCTCCCAACTGGAGCGCCAGGTCCAAAACATGGCACAGAATATCGGTCACATGCTGAGGGCTCAACAGAACCCTGAGATGAGCATGGCGGCTCAGAATGCCTCAAATCCAGGATCTGGCACTCCAGAACAATGACGGGTGAAGTACCCCGACAACCCGCCAGTTCCCCGGGAGGAGACACAAGGGAAAGGGGGTGTAAAGCCTTGGAGGAAGCTTCCTTCCCCACTTGTTAAAAGCCCCTGGAAACCCAGGAACCAGAAATAAAATCTTCTGCCCCTGAAAGTCTGCCACCCAAGGAGCAGAAGGCAGGTAGGAGAAATAAAGAGCCCAAAAAGACCCATTTTGAGGAGGAGGTACAAATCTTCCAGTTTGAAGGAGAGGGATCCTCAGAGGATTCTAGGAAAAAGGATCTTTCAGGGATGGGGGAACTCCTCCCAAAGAAAAATGGGTCCAAAAGGATCCAAATCCAGACTGGGTAGATGTGAGGACCGAGTTAGAACCGCCCATCATCAGTACCCAGAATGACCAGCATGAAAATCCCCTTTGAGGAAAAGGAGGGAAGATTTTATGCCCCGGTCCAAATACAGGGGCAATGTACAATTTTGGCACTGGTGGACACTGGATCCTAAGCTACCCTTCTGTCAAAAAGGGCCTTGGATCAACTGAATTCGGGAAGGGAGGTGAAATACCAAATTCCTCTCACCCCTCTTCCTGGACAAAAACAGAACTTCGGCGGGAAGGAAATTCCCGTTGAGAGGACTGCGGATTTGGACATTAAAATTGGGCGACACAAGTTGAAGCACCCGGTCATAGTTGTGACTCCAGAGGGCACACCTTGTTTACGAGGGAATGACATCCTGCGTAGGTTGTCTCCCCTCATAGATTGTGTAAACAAGGTCCTCTGGACCCAGACTAGCCGACCAATAAAATTGAAACATAGGGCCTCATTACACGGTAGGCGGTAACCATGGCCCTTTTAGCGCCATGGTTGCCGCCGGTATTTTACCGTGTCCGCCTTGGTGGATGGCGGAATTACCGCTCTACTCCAAGGTGAGTGGGGGCGGTAATTCCCCAATCACCAAGGCTCTTCCCCATTCCCATTTTTGCCCCCATAGGGCATAATGGGAATGGGGAAGGTTCTAATTACGGTACCGCAAATTGGGGTACCGTAATTAGCTCCGAGGTCCCTTTGCGGCACCCTACTTTAAGTCGTTAAAGTCGTGTCCCGCAAAGGGAACTCGTAGTAAGACGGTAGGGGTTTACCGGTACCGTGCCCTTACCGGTACCGGTAAACCACTACCGCCTACCGTGTAATGAGGCCCATAGTGTCAACCATATTAGCTTAAACTGCACATGCCACATGGTTGAACAAAAACCTGACCAAATGGAATTTCACTTCCAGAATAATCAAATCCCAGACGTGACAGTAATTGCAGTAGGACAACAAATTGTTGATGGGGAGTCCACTCTTTTTCTTAAAATCAACCTTCCTTCCAGTCTAAGGTGGCATTCCACACTGGAAGGAAACACTCTGAAATTCTATACCAATTCACAATCAGAAAACCCCATTCCTATAGTCCAAAAGGATGAGAAATCAGCTCAAAGCTTGGCTGATATTCAGAAAATTGGAGAGCAGTTGTTCATCCCTTTTTAGTTAAATGAAGGGAAGGACTCTGTTCTCGCCCGAGTGTGTGTGAACAACAATAAGAGCTTCATCAGCGGAGCACTATTTAAAAAACTCCCAAAAGACCAGACCCTACCCACCGTAGAGTCAGTGCAGCAATGGGTGAGAAATCTGTAACCACCTCGCTCCAAACATCCTCTGCTTAGCAGTTGTATTATTAAAATCTCTAGGAATAACAAAAGCATAATCGATACTTGTTGGGTTGTGCAAGGTGTTCGTTCTGCCTTTTATATGAGCCGGGACCTCCTCAACCAATTTGATATTAATTTGGACCCAAGTGATTAATGGAATTTCAGAAATGGAGAAGAGGTGACCATCCCAGGACCCACTTACAAAATCCGTATCCCCAAAGGCAGTTTGGCAGAGGGGGAAGACAAGTGGGTCCACATCAACCAGCTGAAGTGTTGCCATCCTAGTCATACTGTGCAGCAAATAGAGGAGCCATCCGGAAACCCAGAAGGGGACATCTGGATCCCTAGACAATTCCAACTGTAAAACCATTCCATCTGTTAAAATCAGTAGTAATTACAGGCGGGAAATGTTGTCCAGTGTATGTCAAATGTATGTATCTGCCCCACTACATGAATAGTAGTGGGGAAAAGTCCATAAACATGCTCTGATCTGTATCATAGTACTGAAACCATGGATGCTAAGCACCAAGAGGGACCACTCGGGGACCGAGAAGAAAGACCGAAGGGGTCCTGAGTATCGCTCCATACTCCCAGACACATTTTTCCACTTGGACCAAAAAGAAAGAATGAACATCCCAATCTCCCGACTTCCCCTTGACGGATGGTCAAACGTAAGTCGGCAGGGGGAGCTCTGTGGGATGTATTGACCCACTTTTGCTCTGCCATGCGGCATCCCTGTGTTCTAATGGTGCCAGAATTATCAAAATGGCCGCAAAACCCTTGTGCGCGCCAAAACCTATGGAAATCGCGCTTTGCAACACACAAATATGACTGCCCAATATGCCATGCATGTTGTCAGTGGTGGAACAGAGATCTCACTCCTGAAACATGTCACTGGGCTTCTGAACAAGTGAAAAGGGAGCACAGAGGGAAAAGCAGTGCTTTGCTAAAAGAAATCCAAAATTTTGATTTTAAATCCTTTTTCTTGGTTTTTGAAACTGCAGAATGCCGGTACAAAACAACCTCAAACATCCAATATTCTTGCTGGTCGCTACAATTCACTTAGTTCAAGAAATCATTATGAACATACAATTTCCTGAAAAGCAGAATTTGTCATAAAAACATCCACAGCAAAAGTTGCCTGCCTGTGCAATCTGTCAAAATCTGGGTGCAGTACCCTAGGCCACCTGCATGACACCTGTCAGAAGCCTGCCTGATTAACTGTAAACTTGTATAAACTGAAATCAAATGTTTGTAATATAAATGTCCTGTTTAATCTCATGGTTTAGTATCTGAAATAAGTGTTCTAGCTGTTTGTTTTGAAATTACAAGTTTGTTTTAAACCAAGAAAAAAATGCAACAGAATGACATTGAATTTAAGCAGGAATAAAAGCTGCCAAACCAGTATAACATCTTTCCTCACAGAGGCAAGGCCTCTCTCTCCTCCAGGAACTTGCACGTACGTGATGATTATAGGGTGGGGGAATAATTTGTTCTGCAGGAGGAAGAAGACAATTGTCTTCCTCCAGCCCAAGGAGATGCTAATTATGAAGGGTCGTAAATGGCCTGAGCCAGGAGGAAATGGGAGGAGACTGCTTCTGGACTGCAAAGAGACAGGAGGAGGCGGAGACAAACAGACAATTGTTGATTCACAAGGACAAAAAGCACATTTTAAAAAGACTGATAATTTGCTGTGTAAAATTGTGGAAAATATGTAAACAACAGATTTCTGAATCTAATTTTTGGCGAGATGTTTTATTAAGCGCCAGAACTCTGTGATATGTTCGGGGAAGGAACAGCGGACAATATGGTTTTACACCAAATGGATTTATGCCAAAAGTATGAAAATGTGTACACTTATTCCCATGTGATATGCATACATTGGTAGAAATTTGCTTTTCAATTTGACACTGTGTTCCTGATGAAAAGGGCACAATTCTGTCAAAAGCAGACACAAGATCCTACAGCAACGGGGTTTGCAGGAGTATCTGCGGTATAAAATATGTAACCTGTATATTTGGTTGTTATAGAGGTTGCAAATGTGTAAATATGTATTGTACCAAAAGTAGATGTTGTGTTCAAGGGGCCAAGGGGTGGACTCTAAGCCTTATAAACCCACACCATCAAGATGACACACTGTTTTCTCCTCCAATCAAAGCGGAGAGGAGATTCTGACCTATCCCTGTCAGAGGGTTGCGCTTAGGATAAACCAGCATACACACCTGTGTATTATAAGCATAAATAGAGACAGCTCAGGACAGGTTAAGACACATACAGATTCACCCACTATCTGATCCTGGCAGAGTACCCTGAATCAGAAATATCCATCTTCCTGGATCCAGACTCCAGAAACTTGGCAAGCAGAAAGGCCCATTGCATAGCTGAACCCTTTTCAGCTAGGCCTTAATTTCTAGAACTAGAATCCCACAAACCTAAAGGGGAATCAAAATATACATCCGGGCTGTGCTGTACTGCTTGCCCGTTGAAAATAATTATCAACAGAACATGAAGGGGCAGATCCAATCCAGTCCTGTGCTGTGACCAGAGCCATTGCAGATCCAGTCCGGTGCCGTGCTGTGACCAGAGCCATTGCAGATCCGACCCAGTCCAGTCCGGTGTGCCCAGCAGTCTGCCCTGACCCGAAATCTTGATGGACCAGAATCCTTACGGTTCGGTTTAAAAACATATCTAGTGAGTATCTATAGATAGGACTGTGTCACTAGCATATGTACTGTCCATAGTAATCCCTATCTTAAAACCCATCCTATCTTGTCTTCAGAACCTGATACTGTTGGGAGTACTTTGAATTGTCCGAACTTTTCTTGCGCTAAGTTTCTCTCATTTGTTTTCTAAAATCATAAATCATTAGTATTGTGGATAAATAATTTGAATCCCAGAAAGAAAGTGAGTATCCACCACGTGAAGGGTCCCTGGCCAGGACTGTGTAGATTCATGCCATCCTGCTCAACCGTCTCCATGATGACCTGGGTATCACTGGTCAGGCTCTGGCGTGGCTGACCTCTTTCCTTTCAAATCGACTGTCCCAGGTCCAACTTGGGTCCTTCCTCTCTGACATCTTTTTCTCCACCTGTGGTGTTCCCCAGGGATCTAATCTCTCTCCCTGGCTGTTCAACCAGTATCTGGCACTCCTTGCCCACCGCATCGCCGCTCTCTGCCCCTACTTTCAGTGCTATGCGGACGACACCCAGCTCATTTTCAGGCTACCCTCGGCCTCCTCCTTTCCTTCCCTCATCTCTGACTGTCTGTCTGCCATCCAGGAATGGTGTGCCGCCAATGACCTCTGCCTTAATGCTAGTAAGACGGAGATTCTACTCATCGGCACACCCACTCCCTCCTTCCCTGTAGCTCTCTGGCCATCCTCGCTTGGCCCTCCTCCTGCTCCTACCTGCAAGGCAAAAAACCTCGGGGTCATCTTCGACTCCACACTCTCCTTCTCCCCTCATATATCTGACGTCTCTAAGAAGTCACACTACCAGCTGCACCTCCTCAGAGGTATTCTTCCCTTCCTCTCCTTCCCCCAGAAGCTCACTGTCTCCCGAGCCCTGGTTCTCTCGAAGCTGGAATACTGTAACAGCCTCTATCTTAATCTGCCTGCCTCCACTCTCCGCCCCCTGCAACTCATCCAGAACAGAACTGCGAGACTTGTCCTTGGCTCAAGCCCAGGGACCGTATCTCTCCAGGACTGAAATCTCTACACTGGCTCCCAGTGGTTGCGAGGATTAAGTTCAAAACCCTCTGCATTGTCCACAAGGCCTTCTGGGGCCTGGGGCTTAAATACCTTCAACTCGCTCTTCCTAAATATCTTCCTTCCCGAGCCCTTCGCTCATCCATCTCCAACTCCCTCAGGGTCAGCCGCTTCTCGAAGTAACGAGTCGGGGGTCGATCTCTCGCCGTGGCAGGGGCCTCCCTCTGGAACAGCCTTCCTGCCTCCCTGAAACTTGAGGAGAACCATCTCCGGTTCCGGAAGCACCTCAAAACCTTCCTCTTTGCTTCTGCTTTCTCTCTCCCTCTCCCCTGCTAAAGTCTCGACATGAATCTGCACCGAATCTGCAACTGGGCCACTCTCACCGACCTCGGTCCTGGTCCCAGCCACTCTCCTCTTGCACTTCCTCCCTGGCATCCCCTGCACTGAGGGACTGTCTCTGTATCCCTACAGCCCCCCTTTTCCCAGCACTTGTCTGCACTTACCTTGCACTTGCCACCAGCTGGCCCTATTTATTTACTTATTCTACTTACTTGTACTGCACTTCCCCCTTCCCCTTGCACTTTTCCCTTCCCCCTACCCCTGCACTTGCGCGGTCTGAATGTCACCTGGCCTAGGATCGTTGTCTGTCTTCCCCTTGTTTCCCCCCCCCTGCCTCGTCGCGCCTTGAAACACTTGTGTATAGGCGCGTTACAAATGCCATATCATATCATATCATATCATGTGTGGCATTCTCTTTTTCTAAAGTCATAATCTAGTTTAAGAAATCTCATTTGTCTTTTAAAAGCGCATTCCTGTTTTCCCATTCTTGCGCCTATCTGAAAAAAACGACCTCCACTAAAACGTCCATAACTTCTTCAATTTTTGTGCTTTAATTTGCATCCAAATCCCTATAGTTCTCCCATAATCGCAATTGCAGCGTGCTGAAAAGTTTGCCGCAAATTTTCATTTAGGGAATTTTTCACACATGTAAAACAGCTTTTGATTGCTTCCCGACCTCAGTTTTGAGATTTCACATTGCTGCTTAGTATTCAATCATTGCTAGTGTGTGTGTAACTATCCAAAGTGGCTCCCATACGATTTTAAACAATTTCAGCAATTTAGCCCTTATTTAGTGTTTTACCCAATCCATTCTCTAGATAACTTTAAAAACCATTTTGACAGCTTGCCAATCAATTCCGTTTTTCTCTTGTGTTTGCTGGGGGGAATTGCGATTGATATTTTGGTTGAATTCTGCCATTCCTGAAAACCTGCGCTCTCCTCCTATCTCGTTACATTGCCTATTGTGGGATTGAGGGGTGTGCAGGGGGAAAGAGTAACCACACTGTTATTTGATTTGAACACACACACAAAAGTATCATTTCTGTGCTGAATTGTTTTGCTCAATGTTACTCTTTGTGTATTAAAGAGAGTGCTTAGTGTGACATCACCCCATTGGTGATTATTGTGTACCCATTAAAACATAGTGTGATTGAATTGTAATACATAAATAAATATTTTAACTTTGCAAACCAGCCTGATTCCTGCTTCAGTGTGACCGGGGGGTTCCAAGAGAGAGGCATGATATGAATGGTACATCGTTCAGAATAAAATAACTTTTAGACACAAATAAATAAGGATTTCAGTTGTGCATTACACGCTAGGCATTGATTTAGGTGAAGTGCCGGATGGAAATCACTTACAATGGATTTCTTTTCCCACAGACCCAATGATTATGTAACCAAAAACAGAAACTGAGCACATTGCATGGTACACTTTTCTTTAAAGCATAGTACTTGTAATGTATTAATTATGGAGGGTCCACAAAGTACAGAAATGTCTGAAATGGAATGCAATACGACATTATGAAGTACCTTCCCTAACATGTTATGTTTTCTTTTATCACAGACAATGAAACAAATATTTCTCCTGCCTTTCCACGTATAATACAGACAATATGTGCCCACAGTGCCACAATATGCAAAACTGCTATTGCCAACAGTATTTACACTGAGTTCAAAAAAGGTGTACAGTGCCTCAACAATATATACAGTGAGTATATGATTATTGGTGTCATGCTTCTTTTTAATCAGCACATTCATTTCTATACACATATTTCTGCAATCCATATGCCAGTGTCACATTCTTGAGTGCATAGCTGTATTATGCTGCAGTGGTTGTGGCCAGGCCCTAGACTCTTGGGTGTATGGCCTATGGCCATGCACCCAAGAGCCTACGGCCCGGCCACAACCACTGCTGCATAAAACAGCCATGCACCGGAAACTATCCCCACAGACCATTACCCACACACATAAGGCAGCCTCCTGAGGCACTATCCACTTCAGTTCACATACTATTGCATTACTGCCACCCACTGCACAAACTATCATGCACCCAAGAAAGACAAGGGAAATCGTAACGACCAGCCACAACACATTCCAATCATTACTCAATTTTCAAAGGACTGTTCTACCTTGAATCGATTGGCTGCGAAACATTGGCACATCCTCAGACTGGATAAAGATCTGTTACCTTTTCTGTCTGATAAACCTAAATTCACTTTTACCAAAGCTCACACAATCAAACAAAAATGGAGCCCTTTTTTTCTTAACACTATTGAAAAAGGCTCCAATAAGAATTGGTTAAAAACAACAAGAGTTTTTTTCAAATGTGGTAATTGCAATCTATGCAAATATGCACATGACAATTGCCAAGTTTTTACTGACATTTCTGGTATATCAATTAGGATCAATGACTTTATAAATTGCAAAACCTGCTATGTTGTATATGCCATTATATGTGTTTGCAGAAAATGTTATGCAGGTAGCACCATTAGGCAGCTGAGAGCGCTTATCAGGGAACATCTATCGAGCCTGTGAAATTCTAACCCTAGATTATCATTGGCTACTCATTGGCAACTAGAACATCAGTTGGCCAATAAAGAAGATTTACAATATATTGGACTTATGAAAGCAAAGAGCGGAAAAAGAGGTGGAAATATTCAGCTCAAATTGAGACAAATGGAATTCAAACTTATTTGTTTTTTACGATGTACCACCATCGGTCTGAATTCTGATCATGAAATGAATGTCTTTTTATAATCCCAATTTATGTGTCAGTATCCTAATGTTCAATTTCAGATAATATGTTAGGTATTTATAATAATATGTAATCAACAATTACTGAAAGATCTGTCAATGTAAAGACCAAACTGACTTGCACACCAACATTGCCTATATACCCAGAGTACCATATACTACCCAGGGTGGCTACTGTACTGTTCAGTGTTATTCAATTTGCACATTAAACCCCATCATGGGTGTCTATTTAAGGTAATCCCCATTTTATTATAATACCTTTCTCCAATATTGACAACTTTGAGATTTATTTTGACAGTGCAATTGTATTGACATAACAATCACCATTTTACATATAAACAATCCACAGGATTGTTTATTCTCCAGATTATGAGCACCAACTTTAAAGGTGCATTTAACTCTATTGTTAATAGGAGCCACTTCGGGATTATCATTTGTAATACCATTCTGCCGGTTTGATCACTTTGAGATTTATTTGCGATTATTTACTACAATTGTATTGACAAAACAATCAGCGTCCTACATCTAAACAATCTATAGGATTGCTAATCTCCAGAATATGAGCAGCAACTTTATAGGTGCATTTTATTTCATGGTTAATAGGAGCCATTTCCTCATTTTCATTTGTTTGCTCGTGAACCAAGGACTTTCTCTTCGTAACAGATGCAAGGTGGTGTTATTATTTACTTATGTGTTTAATTGCGCATTATATCACTGCGTTCATACGTCATTGTACGGGCCGTCTCACACAGGGAAGATTGCGTCATCAATGAGGCTGTTTTTTTGAGACGTATTACGCACTAAATCTTGCACCAGGGATCATCTCTGTTTCACATAGTCTAATAATAGGTCCATTCTGAAAATATAATCACTTTACATTATTTTGTCCGCATCAGATATGATGTATTGATGTTTACATGTGATGTCATGCGTTCCATACGCATGACGTCAGCACGTTCAGACATATTTGTGCGTGACGGTCCTTTTTTTATAAAGATGCCGCGCAATAAAGGCTGTTTTCCCTAGACTCTGTGTGTGTTAACACTCCTCGAGGGATTGATCCCTTATATCAAGATTCACCTATTACAGGTCAGGAACCTCATTTTATTTGGATACAGGCTTACAATGATATGATGGGGATTAGTGCATTTACACGTTATTTATTCAATTGTTATTTAATTGTTATACGCACACGCATTCATAGCAATTCTGATAGGGTAAATTTGGCGAACTGTTATGAATGAATATCTGAGTCTCCTTTTGAAGACAATTCTCCAAGGGGACTCGCCATATTGGGTTTTATTATGTATTATTTTCATTTAATTTTAGGTACCATAGAATAATGTAGATATTATTATGTTTGAATTAAAATTACGAGCCATTGTGCAACACAAACTGATTTGATGCACCTGATCTCAGGTATGTTTTTTGATCTAGTCAATGGTACAAGATGCAAGAATTCAACTTGAGACACCACATTTCTTATCATATATAATGGTTACATTCACAGATGAGGCGACACATTATAATTGGAGACTTATCATTCGTTTTGAATTTAATTACCCGAGACATTCTCTACCCGTTTCAGGACTGGTTAGTCCTTCACGGTATGTTCTATATACAATTGACATCTACTGATTTAAGATGGACTTAAGCAATCAATTTGTAGTTATTATTCAATTAATGGAATACTCTTGTCATGATTTCAGGTGTTTGAATCACATGTTTCAGAAATAGGGTAAGCCAAATGAATTCTATTGAGCTTCACTGCTCATTTCATTATCACTATTTCAACAGTCCACATGGGACACCAATGTACTATCTTTTGGTTCACAATTTTGGGTGAATTTTCTGTGATATGACAACTTCACAATATGGATATTTATACATTTACAGGCATTTTTTACATCAGTTCACGGGAGCAAGTCAGTTAGCTTTTCATCATTTCGCTTTCTAAAATATGAAGCAATATCATTAAACTGGAATTTGATGCTCATGTGTAAATATGTATATTTGATATACTATTCTCTTATTTCTACAATTTTGTGTTTTTTTTAAAATTGTGACCATTCGGTTGCACTCCCCGCTTCTGACCTGAAATGTGGTATGTTGTTTTGTTTCAATATTTTGTTTGTACAATTATTTTTATATCCGATTTTGTATGTTCCAATGCATAAATTGGATGCCCATTTATTGTTTTTTTTTTTGTTGTTTTATACTGAATGTTCTGGACAGTGATAATTCACAGTCTTGAGAATGAGCAGGTGGTCGAAACACGTGTCGGATGTACACTACATGGAATAAACTCTGGTTATCATAGCCTTACTTGTTTTTGTATATTTGTCATCATACCAAATTACTGTTTTTGAACCAATCTTGTCCTGATCGCTAGTCACCTCCCCAAAACTTCAATCATTGGTGCATACTATTTAAAACCCTAGTGGGTGGGTTTGTGGGATTTGGATGCCTATAACTTTGAGTGTTCTTAAATTTAGAGCAGTCACAAGTTCACGGTAACCTTAACAAACCCACTATTTCTAATTATTTGTCTGTATACTATTACACTACTTGCAGCCAGTGGGCAGACTCTTGGGTGCATGGCCTCTGGTAATGCACCCAAGAGTCTAGTAGCTGGCCACAATCACCACAGTATAATACAAACATGCACCCAACAATCTGCACACTGGCCACAACTCACACACATAAGATAACCACCAGAGGCCCTATCCACTTCTGTACACATACTATTGCAGTACTTGCAGCCATTCACATTCCACTCCCCTACCCTAAGCTGCCTGCCGCCCAAAGCCCTGTACACTTCTCTACAAATACTCTTACAGTACTTCAACCAGTGGGCAGACTCTTGCGTGCATGGCCTCTGGCCATGCACGCAAGAGTCTAGTAGCTGCCCACACACACACAATAGTATAATACAGCCTATACAAACATCCTCATATCATCTACATTCCACTCCCCTACTCTAATGCAGCCTGCCTCCAGTCACCATATAAGCTGCTCACCTGAGGACCTAGCCAGAAACTTCTGCGGTGTCCGCAGACACCGCAGACACACCACAGTCTTCTTCCACCTAAACAAATCCATCATATGAAACATCTTTCACTCCCCCACCCTTTCCAGCCTCTCTTCCCAACATCAGATGCCCCAAAACATGTTTTTCAGCCCTGTCAGTCGCTGTGCTATCCACGGATACAACATGGCAGGCATTTCGGGAAAATGTAACACACATCACGCTTCCCTCCAGCCAATCAGTAGGCGTGTTGGATGTCCGCAGACATGATGCAGCCCTCCAGACCAATCAGAGTTTTCTCCACGGAGCGAACTGGGAAATAGGTCTTCGGAGCTGAGCCAGATATCACAAATATTTTTTACCTACATTTTGATTGTTTTTAAAATAACTACTGGATGGATTTTCACCAAATGTACAAAAGCACACTGCTCCTGCCACAAATTTTGTGAAAATCCGTCCAGCGATTTGGGCTGTAGGCGTGAGCAACATTTTTTCCCATTCGGTCTATGGAGAAAAAAAATGTGGGACCCCCCTATAACTTTACCCCCCCCTGATGAAACCTCACCAAGCCCAGGAACTGCATCTCTCCACCCATAATATGTCTGCACTGGATCCCGGTGATTGTAATCATCAAATTCAGAACCCTTTGCATCATCCACAAGGCTGTCTGGGGCCAGGGACATCTCTACTTCCAACTTTCTCTCCCCAAATACCTCCCAGCCAGAATCCTTTGGTCTTCTGGCTCCAACTCTCTGCAGGTCAAATGCTTCTCCAGGCAGAGAGTGGGAGGTAGATCACTTTCCTCAGCGGCACCCCAACCCTGGAACAGCCTCCCCCTCAGACTGGAGTTGGATCTTCTTAAGTTCCGGGAACTTCTCATGACCTTCCTTTTCACCTATTCCTTCCCTCTCCACCTTCTGTGCTAAACTCTCCACCTGCCGCTGCGACTGGGGCCGGATCCCTTCAGAGTCATACAGGGACCAGATCACCCCCCTCCATTCCCTCCCAGCATCCCCTGCCAGCACTTGCCCTTGGGCTCCCTCTCACAGACTATCCTTACTTACTCCTCTCTGTTTACTGCACTCTCACTCCCGTTCCCCCTGGCACTTGCTGCCTTGGCCTGACCAGCACTTGCCTACCCCGCAGCCGTGGGGGTACCCCACTCCTGCACTTCTCCCTCAACCCCCATCCCCTGCACTTATCACCTTGTCATGCACTTGCACAGTAGGATTGTCACAAGGCAAATATAACCGTTTCCGTGTTGTTGTATTCTTATGATTTCCCATGTCTGATCGCTCCCCATCTTGTCTTGTGGCACCTGAAAACACCTGTGTATAGGCGCCATTGAAATGTCCTCTTAGGAGATATAAGATAGTGAGTTGGCACCTGAATGAGGGAGTGCCTGGTGTTAGTTGAGGGTGTTTTAAGGAGGTTGAGCCTCATTTATATCTGATGCATACACCCCAAAACTGGACCACACTTTCAGCATCTCTGAGATTGCCTTGAGCAAACCTTTGTAAATTGCATGTTGCATGTGGGCATCTCAGCTATGTCCTAGGCATCCCCAGATGCTCCAGTTTTGGGAAGTGGGAATACGTATAAGGTAGCAGGAGCGACTATGAGAATATCACAGCCGTTTTCTTTTTCTCCAGTGCACTTCTTTGTGAATCAGACTATGCATAAACAGGGACAGATATTTTGTATAACTGATGAAAAAGAAGGCACTGAAGTTTTAAGTACCCAAATGTGTTGTCTCTAGTTGTCGTGCTTTGCTGTATGTATGTTGTAAACTTTTCCCTAGGCCTTATCCCTTCACACTACCTGAATTGTTGCATTGCTGAGTGGTTGTAGTTGTGCCGTGCTCTGCAGTTCTTCCCTCCCTCTCTCCCCCTTCCTTCTCTCCGTATGTTCCCTCAATGGTGCTCTCAAACTCCCCTATCTTCTCTAATTCTCTATCACCTATGCTATCCCTCTGTCAAAGGCCTCATATGCTTCCTCCCCTCTCCTGCTGCCACTCCTCTTTATACCACCCCTCAGGCCCCACTGCCACCTCCGACATGAGTACCACACTCCTGTACCCCTCCTCGGAACACGTTTGAAAGAGGTAACCTGCTCCACTTAGCTACCCACAACTCTCGCTCTGCTGTCAAACACTCCTCTGACATCTGCCACCTCCTTGAAGAGCTTGACCCAGATGTCCTTCACTGAGACGTGTTTCACTGCCAGCTCTGTCATGAGTTTTGACACTCTCCTCCCTGAGGGCTACAAGATCCTCTCTAAACCTAGGCCTAATCAGCACAGGGGCAGAGTGGTACTTATCTTCCTTGAGTGGGTCCCTGCTACTATCATAATCACTCAGGCCTATTCCTCTTTTGAAAGCCTTGTCTGCAGGCTTTGTGTCTCTCCTGGTCTCTCTCTCACTCTGGCCATCATCTACCGGCCCCCTGGACAGGTCCCCCACTTCCTCTCTGGATGGGCTGACCTCACCTTCTCCCTCCTGGCCTCCTCCTCCAAGATTTTCCTCCTCTGAGATTTCAATATTCACCTTGACTCCCGGGATACAGCCGCTGGGCTAATCCACAGTCTCTGTGACTCCCTTTTCCTCTCCATTCTTACTTCCGGTCCAGCGCATTGATATGATATGATATGGCATGTATAATGCGCCTGTAGGCAAGTGATTCTAGCCGGACATCTCAATACTCTTCTCTCTTGGTCTGATCATGCGCTCCTGTCCTCTCCCCTGGACATCCTGGGTTGCTCGGCTAAGCCCCCTCCTGCAGCACCAGCCTCCTTCTCGGTCATTGAACCTATGATGCGGGTATCAGTTGCTACTTTTGCCATCACCTTCATTCCACCTCCAACCTCTTCCACTGTCTCTCACTCTAAGCAGCCCTTACTAACCTTCAACTCTCCATCTCCAACACTCTGGACATACTTGCCCCTCAATGAGGATCTGCATGAAACCTGCCTCCTGGTATGACTCCCACCTGACCGCTCGGAAATGCAAGTGCAGAGCAGCTGAGCGAAGTGGCAGTCTTTGAACACTTCTTCTGGCAAACCGGCCTGCCGCCTGTTCCAAATGTAATACAGACTTTCCATCTGCTCCAAGAAGAGGGTCTATATTCAAGCTTGCATCTTGGTGGCCACTAACAACACGGCTGAACCTTTCAAAATCTGCAAGGAACTCGCCAACCCTACTGCAGTCTCCGATTCTCCTCGGCCTTCCCTGGCCCTCTGCACTTCTCTGGCCTCTCACTTCATTTCTAAAACTCATGCCATCCTGTCCTCACTCTCTTCTACTCCACACTCTTCTCCCTCACCTGCCCTCAGGACTCCTTTGACCCCCAACTCCACTCCCCTCCTACTCCCCTCTTTTCCCCCATAACACATGATGAGGTTTCCTAGTTCGCTCTATGGAAGTCTCATCCAAACAAGTGCTACCCTGATCCTCCAGAACTATCAAGGACAATATTGACTCCCTTGATCCAGCTTTGGTCCATTTCTGCAATCACTCATTTGCCACTGGATCCTTCCCCTCACTCCTCAAGCACTCCCTTGTGCACCCCTTCCTAAAAAAGCCTTCTGCCGACCCTTCTTGTCTGGCAAACTACCACCCTATTTCCACTACCTCCTTCCTGGGCAAAATCTTGGAGAGGTTGGCCATCTCCCAGCTAATCCAACACACTGAATATGTTGGTTGTCTCCATGACCACCAGTCTGGCTTTGGAGCTGCCAGAGGCACGGAACATGCACTCCCAAATACCCGTGATGACTTACTCTCTAATCTCAGATCCAGCTCTCCTTCTGGTCTCATCCTTCCAGACCTTCCCTCTGCCTTTTATATGGTCAATCATGCCACTCTGATAAATCGGCTTTGGGACACCCCTGACATCACAGACCTGGCTCTGGACTGTTTGACCTCCTTCCTCTCAGACCGACCTACCCAGGTTCAACTGTGCCAATTTCTCTCCACCATCTCAATTTCCACCTGTGGTACCCCTCAGGGATTTATCCTCTCACCCTAGCTTTTTAATATCTACCTGGCCCCTCCAACCCACTTGATATCCTTTTTCTCTCCTAACTACCAGTGTTATGCACATGACACACAGCTCTCCTTCAAGCTACCCTCCTCTCCCTCCTCCTTTTCCTCTCCCATTCCTGACTGCATGTCTGCTATTCAGGCATGGTGCACTGCTAATGATCTCTGCCTTAATGCCAGTGAGACAGAGATCCTTCTCATTGGGATCTTGCCCCCTCTTTCCCACCACACTCTGGCTGACCTCCATGGGCCCCCTTCCCTCACCCTCCTATGAGGCAAAAAGTCTTGGTGTTATCTTTGATTCCTTTCTCTCCTCACATCACATACCTGGCCAAGAAGGCCCACTTTCAGCTGCACCTCATCAGAGGCATTCTCCCTTTCCTCACTTTCCCCCAGAAACTCAATTTCTCCAGAGCTCTGGTTCTCTGCAGGCTGGACCACTGCAACAGTCTCTTCCTATATATGCCTAACTGTTTCCTTTACCACCTTTAACTAATCCAGAACAGGACTGCAAGGCTTATCCTTGGCATCAAGCCAAAGGACCACATCTCTCCAGCCCTTAAATCTGTTCACTGGCTCCTGGTTGCTGCATGGATGAAGTTCAAGGCCCTCTGCATCATCCGCAAGGCTTTCTGGGGCATGGGACCTTGCTATATGGAACTCTCTCTCCCTAAATACCACCCTGTTAGAGCCCTTCGGTTGCCTAGCTCTAACTCTCTGCAGATCAGATGTGTTTCCAAGTAGAGAGGCAGGGGTAGATCCTTCTCCTCTGCAGGTGCCCCCTTGCCCCTCTTAGACTCTTAGACTCGAGCCGTATCTCCTTAAGTTCTGGAAGCTCCTCTCTGATAATATCCCCCGGGTGCCCTAGATTGGCTGACTGACTGGCTCCCTCAGAGTCTTACAGGGCACCAGGCCCCCCCCATCAGAGTCTACCATTGCACTGGGTCTCCCCTGACCCCCCTTCATCATGCAGTTGCCCTCGCAGGCCCTTCCCTGGGTTAGGCCTGTTCCCTTGAATCCCGTCCAGCCCCTAACCTTGCACTTAACTCGTGGATCCCCCTTACAGTACACTCTCTGCTTTCCCTCGGCTTGGTTCTTCTGGCCTCTTTTGGTCCACCTGGCCTACTCTGGCACTCACCCTCTCACGGGTCCTTCCACCCTGACCTGCTCTCCGCCCTTCTCTCCCCTGCACTTCTTGTTTCTGCACTTGCACAATCTGAATGTTTCAAGGCCCAGTAAGTTTTTTTTACTGCATTACCTCCTTTTTCACCAAACCACCTTGTCTTGTTGCGCCTCAAAAAACTTGTGTATAGGCGCATTATAAATGAGCAATGAATACAAAATAAATAAATAAAGCATTTCAAATAATTATCTAATTTATTTAAAGGTTGTACTCAAAATAAATCTAGAATATGGGCCAAATTCCCATATATCAGCACAAATGCAAGCAGATCGGAGAATGCACT
Organism: Ambystoma mexicanum; assembly: GCF_040938575.1. Taxonomy (NCBI): domain Eukaryota; kingdom Metazoa; phylum Chordata; class Amphibia; order Caudata; family Ambystomatidae; genus Ambystoma; species Ambystoma mexicanum. Next base: position 629,494,908 of record NC_090937.1, read on the forward strand.
CATTTAATTTGTGCTGATTGCTGAAATGCTCAGGTCACCTTACACTATTGTATGACAGGCTCCCATCAACCACATGGTTGCTTAGAGCACATTTTATTGAGATGGACTGTTAAAACGCATCCATTTTTGTATTCAGGATGTCCTTTTAAATGAAATGTCCCCTGATTTGCACAAATGCACAGGAGGTGCGGAAGGGCATCTGAATGAGTGCATCCAAGGTTCACTCATTCAGATGTACTTCACAAATTGGGCAGCTCCTTTTTTGGCACAGGTGAGGATAGGTGCTAGCACATCTTTTCACTTGCACCCCAAAACATTTTGAGAAACTGGCCCTATGCATTCATGATGGTTTTTACAACTTTAAATGATAGTATAGTGAAGAGGGAAGGTCAGAATACGCCTCCCGTCCTGGAAGACCCTCCACCCGAAGAAGTACTAAAGATAATATGGCAGCCGATCGTACAAGCTCACACCAATTCCCACTGCTCCCACAATGGACAACTACTGTGAGAGATACCCTCTCACCAGACCCTACAACCCTGGAGCAGTACGAACACTACCCAGAGTGGATGAAGACATACAAGTGGGAGCTGGAGACAGCTCCATGGACAGAATTGACTAAAGCGATGAGAAGCCATGCCTCAAGTCGTTAGAGACACCATGACGACATAGCTACATCAGACATGAAGCACACGTGCCATCCGCACATTCGGGACACTCACACACCCAACTACATGAAGAACACATGTGTACAGCTCTATGAGTTAGAGGACAGTGACATATACATACTGTCTGCATGTTTATTATTTTGCCATTAGCTTGCCGCAGCAACGCAGGAACACTAGAAGCAAGAAGGGCACGTGTAAATGCTTGCAGATGCTTACATACACAAAACCCTATGGAATGGCAGGAGCACTCGAGGGACCTGACAGCCATAAAGCACTAACCTATGGATACTATGGAAGGTGCATAAAGTAGGAGCCAGACCGTGGCTTAGGAAATTGTAGTAGGCCATGATCATCTTAGAGAAACCTGAAGCCACGCAGAATGCTGTACAAGCAGAAACACTGCGGCAGGAACAAAGCCACTGCCAAGGTCACAATGTTGCAAGAGGCATTCCTCACCCTGAACCGAAGTAACACCAGCTGCAGAAGAGGTCCATTCCCTGTAAAAAAAAAAAAAGAATAATTCAGAGCTCCTGTGCTCACAAATGTGGTCTCCAAGCACGTGATCCAGCCGATCTGATGAGGAACCAAGATTTGGTGACTGGGAAGAGCCAACTGTCTCACGACCAGACAATGGTCGCAACACATATGTTACACTCAGGCTAGTCGCAACACATTTGTTACACTCAGGCTACAGTTCTGTGTTCGGAATGGAGCACGCTCAAGGCAATGATGTTGCACACACGGTTATGACGCTGACACATAGTTGCACCTCACGGACACATACTGGCACATGCACCGTGAACAGATGTCTTGTGAGCTGGGAACTGAATGTGTCCCAGGCTTGGGGGCACATGGCTCAACCAATCAAAAATGGCCCTAGGGGTGGGTTGCTGGGATCACTGACCAATCACAGGGTCCGCACACTGTAACAATTAGTAAGCAGCAGTTTTCGGGGATTGTCCAAGCCTGTCACCTGATGTAGCCTGGTCCAATTAACTAACCTCTATATGGGCTCCTATAGGGGAACTACCACTCAGCAATCTCTCCAGAGTGGAGTTAGGTTTTTGGAGAAGGGCCCGGAATGGGACGTAATTTGTGAGGCCACTTGTTACCAAAACTGGCCTGCGAACCAGAGTTCTTCGAGATGTGCCTGGACTTCCCTCCGTGCACGTGATCCCTACGATTTGTTTGTTGGCTGCAATAAAACTCAGTTATACCTTGCTACTAGTCTGGACCTTACTTTCTTTTGGGCTGGGAAGGAGTTAGGCCTTCCAGGAGTTTGGCACCCCCGGACTCCTAGCAAATAGCTCTGCCTGTCTGGGGATTCACCCTAACAAGTGTGCATTGTCTTGGCTTTACTGGCTATAGCAGAATGTACCACTGTTTTGCACACAATTTGATGAACTTACCAGATCAGTCGTTGACCGAGTTCCCCCTACTTCTCACTCTGCCAAGACACATGATTTGCAGAGAGCACTTTTGGACTTCCTGTTTGGCCACATAATCATCTGAAATCATGGAAGCATGGGTACTATAGAAATGGAAAGGCTGGGTAAGAAATCAATACATCTAGATCAAATTGAATTAATCAGGTCCAGCAACTGACAGAAAACACAAGGTCAGTGAGCTATGACCACTAGCTGTAGCTCTAAGTATCCAGGCAGACAAGTCATTGGATGATGTTAGCTGCAGCAGCCACAGAACCCTCTTGGTAAAGAAACTTTCCACCCGTGTTCTACCAGGGCGTCATGGCTCTCTGTGAAGTAACAGAGCTACGGGATATGGTGAATTACTGTCAGTCAGAATTTCTCTAAATTAAACATGGAACAGAGCAATCACGTCAGAGCTTGCCACTCCTTCTCAGGGTATTCATTGAATGCCTATTGTCTGCGCTGTGGGGGGGGGGGGCACCTACAAGGGGAATGACATTCATGTTTTGCACGGTTCAAAGTGACTTTGCACTGCTGAAAAGTGACTTTACACTGCTAACACAAACCCTGATTCATGGAACTATGCAGTGCAAAGTCATTTTAGCAGTATCAAGTCACTTTTCAGCAGTGCAAAGTCACTTTGAACCGTGCAACACGTTCCATTTAAAGGACCCTAAAAGGAAAGAGTTCAACAATTCAATGTGGGCACAACTGATGTAAAGCACTGTCCCATCCCCCTCACTTGTGCCACAAAATGTTGCACAGAATGGATACAAGTCATCATTATCATAGATCTGCTTACTCTGCTACCCTTTTGACCCCTATCTGCACAATTGGCTTAACTGGGGGTGGGGGTGGGGCGCGGGTACGCCCATTTCAAAGCACATTCCTGATTCAGAAATGAGATTCACTATGGAATGCAAACAACATCACCTACTCCATTTTAGAAAAGACACAGTGGAGGTATCAGTGAATGAGACATTAAGGTTTTCGTTAAGCTTGATAGCAGAGGTATTAACTGCTGCTGTCACACTTGCATTGTTATCCCTCAAGCAGTGATGCACACAGGGGCGTTGCTAGGGGGGGTGGCTAAGGAGGCTATAGCCCCTGATCTTTTGGTTGTAGCCCCGGATAGAATCTCAGGAGCTATAGCCAAAAGACTAGCTAGCCCCCAGTCCCAACAGTTCCGAGATCAGCTTAGCCCCGGGTCTTTTCCAGACCTAGCAACTCCCCTGGATGCACATTCAATTCTTACGTTCCACAATGTTCTGCCCTAGGTGCCTGGGACTTGGAAATGCACTCCGAACACCCACGTGGCTGCTGGAAGCCAATCATACATTAGTGTAGGGAATGGGGCACGGTCACTAATGTATGCAAGAGATCTTGCCATCTCATTATTTCCAATGTCTCACATCCCTTCAGAAATGCGCGTCACCTTTGAGAATCCTCTCAGCTTTTTTCTACTTGTGTGTTTTGCCAAAATCAAGCTGAATGTATTTTTACAAATAACAAACCCTGAACAAGCAAGCCTACTGCAGAAAAGTTGAGAAAAAAAAACGTGTTATTCCTTCAGTTCGATTTCTACAAGGTCCTCTCCTGTACTCTAGACATACAAGGATCAGTGAACACATTTCAAAAGCAGTGTCTGAAAGCTACTCGACGACTATTGCATTCGCTGCCATGTATTGTGCTTATATTGTTTTAATCAGATGGGGGGCAGTGTACAGTAGGTTTGTTTCGAAGAGCCAGTTTTTTGTTTCACAATTGAAACATAGACCACAATGAGAGGTCGTAGCCACACCTCTGAACAAGGACAATAACCATGAGCCATCTGCGATTTGATCACGTGTTCATTAGAGTTGGGTTCCCCAACCCACCTAATAGTAACAGCCAGCCAGGTATCAGGAACTACACAATACATATTTATGAGAACCTTTGGAGGCATGCACTTCATGCAGTACTACGCACTACATTACAACTGTGCCACTCAGTGGTCGAAGTGTAAGAAAAGAAGTACTGGAACTATGTTCCCTGCTAGCCTGCCCCGGTGCTCACAAACCCCATTGCCCTGCCCCTCCCACACACAATACAACCCCCCAAACACATGTGCCTGCTGTTTAAGGGAATGTCCTGTGCAGTGCACTGAAAGTGCAAGTTTCAACTTCTTCCTACACTGTTATTTTAAAACAAAACCGTTCCAGAATGGTTTATTTTTAAAATAAAAGTATAGGAGCTGTACAATTTAATTTAAAAAAGTAAAGGCGCACTGCTTCTAACCGCTCATGCTCAATTCGACCACTGGCGCCACTGTAAATTCCTCCCACTTCACCCCGTGCTGGCTTTACTTCTCTGCACCTTCACGTCGAAATTATCATTTGCTATTCATTATAAGCTAAGTTTTTTTTTTTTTTTCTGTATTTCACATCGCTATTTCACATTTACTTCTCGACCCGACACTACAAATGTGTCCCTTGACCTTTACTCTGTGCTGGCTTTTTCCATCCCATTGGCTAAGAATTGAGTTGGAATTTCCAACTCAATTCTTAGCCAATGGGAGGGCAAGAGTCAGCACAAAGTAAAGGTCAGGGGGTATATATATAGGGTCGGGCCGAGAAGTACATGTGAAATAGTAATGTGAAATACAGAAAAATTAGTGTTTAATACGTTTCTTAGCAAAGTTGTAGCATTTATGTGTTGACCTTTTGAAACTAGACCTAATGCGTTTGCTGAATTCGGGAGGCACTAAATGTTCCCTTTACGATGTCTCCCTTCTCACTCAACCAACCCACACCCCTCCCTGCTCTCTTTTCCTGTCACTCTCCTTCTGAAATATCCCATGGGCCAGGACGTCAAATACGCTTGCCATTTAACGACACGATAACAAACAGCGAAAACATGAAAACGCTTCATTAAAATGCCAAAAAGGACATGTTATCTCAAAGTTGCACTCCACGTGCATTTTTACAGGGGCCACCTAGAAAGCTGCCCATTAATTATGAAAGGCCTGTGTATTCCTCTGCTCCTCAAGCGTGACGCATTCCAGACAGAGCATTGCAATGCGAGGGCTGCCCCTGGCGGAATGTCTCCCCCAAGTCCTCATCACTTACGAGATATCATTTGGTTTCATAAGGTTTCTGACAGATGTCTTCGTTATTATCCTACTGTAGATAAGGCCACGCGTATAACAAGGTAGAATTGCGGATTCATAACACAGCCTCTTGCCTGAGCAAGCACTGCTTCTGCCTCCATGTGGAATCAAGGTAAAGACTAAAAACAATCAGGAGGCTCAGTGGCACCATGAGTTGTAGTGTAAATGGTGGCCTACCACTATATTGTGCATGCCACGGGTCGCGTTAAGCGAGGAAGAGAAAACCAGAGGCACTTGTCCACACTATTCAAGAGACCCAGAAAAAAAGCCAGGAAATAGGCCCATAAAATGAAGCTTCGGCCATTTTGAAAAAGTAATAAAACCTAATGGTCACATTAGGTTTGGTTTACAGTGTATCATCGTATAAAAAAGCACTTACATGCCCTGCCAAAAAAAGGAACGGGGAGCGCTGCGGTTTATTCAGTGAGATGGGATCATATTATTATAGAAATGTCAGATAGACAAGAAAGTCATATAAATATTCACTTTTATGGGGAATAAAACACAATTTCCAGTGAGCAATATGCAAAATGCCCCGCTCAGATTTTATGAGGAGATGGGCTTTCTAATATTAGTAGCAGAGAGGCTGAGAACTGGTGAGGACACAGGTATCCTTGAGATCCTGTCATTTATGGAGGTTTGCACTAAGCACACTCTTCTCCTGATCACTCACTAACACCTCTCTTGGGAAGCTTTCATTGCCTCTTCGCATTCAAACTGTAGGTACATCAGGAAATCCCTGACATTTTCTCCTCTTCCACCTTTTCTGGAATCCAAAATTGTTCACTGTTACAGCTTAGACTATATCATACTTATTTTGCTCATGTTTACATGCAAACCAGTAATACATTTTCAATGTGCAATATAAAATAAATAATTTTATTTAACCACTTTTGATAATACCACCAACAAATAGCTGATGCAAAGACAAAGGCCCCCATTACAAGTTTGCTGATATCCCACTGGTCATTTTTCATGATACTGGCAAACTGACCTACCGTTTCCGCCGACTGATATCCCATAATTACCAGGATATTACAGGTGGTGGAAAGGGCGGTAAATCCTCATTCCATAGATTGCACTTTGCTGGAGGTAAATCAGTGAATCCTTACCAGCAATCCTGTAGTTTTCCAGTCTGGGAAAAGTGCCTGTCATGGAATGACCAGCACTTTTACCAGCATTTTTCCTGGAATGGCAAATTTGTAATGAGGAATGCAAAAAGGAAAAGTTCCCAAAGTGTGGAACTCCCATCCCTTGCACGCTATCTAAGGACGGAATCCAGTGAAGCTGTTTGTGACAGAATTATTTATATACATCTCAAAGATAATCTCACTGTAGTTAATAAATGCTTCTTTGATTGAAGGTGAAACACGTACATTTGAGATAAATCCAAAAACAATGGTTATAGAAAAGATTCTTTTAGCAATAAAATCCTTTATTCTTCAAAAAAATGTCCTCTATTACAGACCCAACACGTTTCGAGCTGGAACGCTCTTCATCAGGGGTTCATGTGTACAAAGTAATAACTGCAATGTAATAACAAACAAGGTGTTTCAATAAACTAATCCCTCATCATGGTATGTGGATAATCCCTCTGTGTAAGCATAATAATTAAAGCATCCAAACCTTAATAAATCACCTTATTAATCAATGGGTACCGAAATAGTTCCGTACTCATGTGCACCCAGCATGCATGTTCCAAGTCCGTCCATCATATTTGCCAAAGGAGCTGTGAGGTAAGAAATGGGTTCATGTAAAAATGGTACAATAATCTTATGATCACATTACAATCATACACCACGATGTGGTGTAACTGACCATGAAGATATGACAAATAATCACATTTTATCCTGCATGTACAGTGTGTAAATACAGGGGGGGGAGGGGTGGAAAACTAGTCTTGAACATTCAGTCACGAAAGCTGTCCGACCTATAATGTGGGTGAAAGATAGATTATATTGTATCATGGTCTAATGTGTTGAAAAGACAGTATTGAATAAAAAGTCATGCTGGATTTACAATACTATCCGCCATTTGCTGTCAACACAGGGAGAGGCGAGATGTGTCTGGAGCATGCGGTCGTGGTAACTGTCCGACTTCAAATGTGTATGAAAGATAGACTGTGTTGTATCACAGACTGTAATGTTGTCAGGTAAGTATTGGATACAAGTTCAAATGGACTTACAGTACTATGCACTTGTATGCCGTAATAAATGGAATCCGGGAAAAGCTGTTAGCCGCGTTGTTAGGGCTGCCGGTTGCTATCAACCAAACAGGCGTGTGGCGTGATGACATCACTAAGCTCGTTGGTCTGTTCAGTTTATTCGAGATGTACCGCCTACTATGGGTAATACTAGGAAACCCAAATGATGTAATGTTAGTCCAAAGCTCACGGCCAGTATGCGATCCTATCTCACATGTTACATCAGTTATTAGAAGAGCCACTCGTAATGATGTATAGGCTCGCTGTGATGCTCCGTAAACAAGCTAGTGAAGAACTAACGCCATGATGTTCGTGAGTTAGTCCATGTATAGTGATGCCGAATAGTGCGGGTCTCTGTGCGAGGGATAGAATGTGAAACGAGAAGTGCCCGGTGTGTAAATCTAAGTCAGAAATGTTGTGGCACTAGATAATATGAAGTGAATGTTAATTCTCTCGTTGAGTGCCATGCAGAGAAGTGTCTGTAAGGTCCTAAGAGTGGGATATCTTAGATAGCATGGGTGTTAGGTATCATCCTCCTGCTGTATGGCATGTTTCTTTCATGGCTGTTGCCAAAGGGTAGGACCTACAGGGCACATGCTCAAGGGAGCTTGTCCCTGTAGTTTTCAAGTGGACTAATCAAGCAAATGTTAGACCCTCTAGGGCAGGGTTGTCCAGCGCCAGGCCTCAAGCACCGTAATCCTGATGGTCTTTCAGCATATCCGTCCTTAATATTCATGAGAAAACATTTGCATACTTTTAGTATCATTGTATGCAAATATATCTAATGAATATTGATGAGGGGAATCCTGAAAATCTAACATGTTTCCGGCCCTCCATGCCTGGGATTGGACATCCCTGCTCTTGGGACATGATCGGGGGAGCAAATCCCTGGGGTTATAGGTGGACTGATCAAGCTTAAGATATTACAAAGTCTTCAGAGAATTTGTATAACCATGTTCTACAATAAGGGATTACTGTGGCAAGAAAGATTACCCAACTCAAGACGGTGCAGCTCTTATAGGATACCCCGGGTTTGAGCTGGTCAGTTCGCTGGATGGCCCAAGAACACTTCTGAAGGGACTAATTGCGAGGGTCAGCAGGAAGTGCCGAAATTAGTTGGTCCCACTACTCCAAAGTGTCGAAGCTCTCTTGCAGGCCTTCTTGGTTTGATGCAAAAGGAGGAGTCCAATCCGACGACACTAGTGTCTGGGTGCCAAACCTTCCAGCACATCTCTGTCAGTTCCACAGGTCTGTTCTTTCATTTCAGGATACTTGGCTGCTTCTGTAGTTTGGTGTGAACTTCAGTTGATCGACCTGGAAAGGCTGAAGAGCCCCTTCTCTATCCAAGATTCGTTTCACACTTAAATCTGTCATAGCCAATGGAAGATCTGCTCTCTTGCATGCACGCCAGGTGTGGTCCCTGGTGGCTCCAGTCATTCAGGCATACCAGACATATTGGCAGCAATAGTGTGGATTGGGACCAGGCAGCCCCAACCCTCATCCTGGACACTAGCACACATGACATGCAGGAGCCGGTGAAAGATGCATTTTTTGCCGGAGGTTGCATGCCCAAATAAGGAATACCCAGGGCTCTGGACCTGGGGGAAGGCAAAAGAAGAAAATGGCCAAAGGACAGAACAAAAGACTTTGTGGCACAGCCATTTTTGGCACTGGCAACAGTCTTGGGATAAACGTGGTAAACACGATATGGTTCATAAATAGTGACGTAAAAATACTTTAAAAGTAAAGGAAAAGGTACTCAAATAGTGTGCCAAGGTTTAGGAAATTTACGTTGTTATTTTATTGTTGATTGAGTTAATTTCTCAAAAAACGTTCACAATCCAGTACGTGTGCTTGTCTTGTTTGACACGTCTTTTGGCCCACTTAGGGCTCTTTCAAAAACCAGGCTTAGTCAAAACAGTCACTGTTCAGATTGCTATTCAAACTAAAGACATAATATAAAATAACATAATCAAATTAGTGTTTAAACAAATTAAGACAAAACATGTATGTCATACATTTAGACAGAAATCATGGAATGTTATTGGGTAGGAGTGGTTAAGGATCGAGAGAAATGGCAACAACAGTTAAATAATTAGTCGTCAAGGACATTTGCTTGTTACATCCAAATGCAAAAGTTCCAAGTCGTGCCTGTTATATTATACAATGTGGTTTATGTTACATGATACCTACCCACAGTCACAATTGCCTCATTAATAATTTAATGCAAAACAAGCTTGGTGATATGGATACACCTCACGCTATCTCTGAAGTCACTAGTGTTTCCCAATGATTCATGCTTGTACATTGGAGTGGTTTGCATACACAAATATTCTGCATTATAGGCTGTTACCATTCAGTTAACCCTTGTGTGATTCTTTGCAAACCAAGCTCAATGTAGTCACTACTTATGCTAACTCATTGTCCACCCCAGATATCTAGCAGTAATGCGATATTCCTCACCAATCAATTTTGATTTGCAAATATTGATTTATATACGGGATAAATCCCAGGCACCTAAATATGGTAAATCAGAACAAAAGTGAAGAAGAGCAGCCAAATGCCTTTGCAGGAACTTCCACCCCCTCCCACCTGTATGTTGGAGGCCTGAGATTGTGCCATGCTTGACACCAGCAGTTGTGACTATTCCGCAGTAAATCTTTGAGAAAAGGTATCCATTAAGAAAACCCTATCAGATCTACTCCCAAAGAGATGACAATCTAATTAAGGAAATCCCAGAAGGAGTATGAAAAGAGCACGAAAAGGAGCGGGTGACATCACAAGAAGCGAAGTGTGACGCACAGAGAAGACTGGCTAAAGAAGATATATGACCATCATAGAAACTGATGACGAGATAAAGCATTGAGGAAACGTTCATATGCAAAAAGAAGAGTGCATACGTGAAGAGCACTGCAGAAAATGCAAGCCGTTCAATAATTGTACAGATGCAGAAACGCAAGTAGATCAAGTAATCTAAGAAGGTGGCTATAAGTAGTGAATAGACTACAGGAAAAGCCACCATTATATAGAAGCTTGACATCAATGTCACACAATTAGTAAGCTCCGACTCATGGAGAAAGAAGGATCAAGAGCTGTGTCGCAGCAAAGAATTAGCTGTGTACAAATGAATGGCAAAACTGCCTGGCCTGGTGTCAAAGCTAAAGCAGCCAAGTCGGCTTATTTATTCTTGAAGGGGGCAACCGTGCAAAGCTGAATCATTCCTTCTTAGGGTGCAAAGAAAAAACAACATGTGTGCCTAGTGTTATTCAATTAAGGCAATTAAAGGCAGCAGAATAGTCCAAATTGTGGTCTCTTGTCATGTGAGTCAAGGATGGAAATAGAGTTGGGTACACAGTTCCAGAACTATTATAGCACATGCTTGCACTGCCTTATATTCCCAGAGATGAGAATACACTTTAAGGCCAAGTTCAAAGGCAATCTTCATGGCAAAAGGCATGGGTGATGAGAGACGTTGGGCTAATTGGGTGGAGAGGTACAGTCAAGTCCAAATCCTGGCACCTGGGGTATGAGCTTAAGTGCTGCTAGTGAGCCAAATCTTCCAGACTGGCGTGAGCGTGCCAACCAATTGTAGAGGGCCATACAACGGAGGAAATTATGGTTTGAGAGCCAATGATATACTGTGTACTTGATAAAGTTGAGGGTGACTTGCACTACAGGTGGGCACGAGAAGTCCACCTGAGAGTAGAAACCCAATCACAACCCAAACACTTGTAGAAAGTATACTTAGATGTTCCCCTTGAACCTATCACAACTTGTCATAGGTTTCTCATATTTGCCACATTGTATAACGTCACATATGACACAGTTTTTCTATATACATGTAATTGTTTATGAAATGCATTGAGAGATAAGAGCAAACGTATGTTGATGTCCATTGTAACTCCCTGTTTTAGACAACTGATATTAAAACGGAAATACTTTGCCATCTTCCTGAGTTGGCTTGATTATTTGGTGTCAGAGTTATTCTGCATTTCATCCATTGCATGTGTGTTATCCAAATGGTGCTAAAAGCTCATGTGGTAGCACTGCGGATGGTTCAAAAAGATTCAAACTAGTTCATCTCCAGTATTTCGGATGATCAGACATCCTCCACCATCTAGCCAGAAGATCGCAGGGTTTCCTGTGGAGAGCGGCCGACTAGAAATCTTGCAAGAAGAACCGAGACGGTGGGCAGGTCCCTATTGACACAATCCCTGCCAGGTTTCCACAGGGGCTCTGCGGATGGAAGGCAAAGTGGTTGGTTGGAGGAGGAGACGATACCAAAGGTCTTGAGTCAATTAACAAACAAATGGTGAGTAAATTAAAGGGAATGGCAAATTAAGGGGACAGGGTTGTAGTCAATTTTAACTAACAGGAAATATTGTTTGAAGAAGAGATAGTGCCTAGAGTCCTAACTCAAGGGAGTTCAGAAGGAGACATTTCAAACTCCGGTTGGAGTATAGTGAAATATACAACGTACAAACAGGTTTGCATATGTCGCTACCACCTCTTTAATATCGTAAAGTCTGTTCTTCTCTCACTTTCCATGCTACCAGGCTCTTAATCTCTTCCCTCATCTTTTCTCGCCTTTTCTACTGTTCTTCTCTCTTCTTCGGTCTCCCCGCCTCCCATCTCGCCCCCTTAAATCCCTCTACCACTCTGCCATCCGTACTTTCTGTCTTCTTTCTGTCTTCTCTCACCCCATGACTCCATCTCCAACTCACTTTCCTACCTAGACTGGCTTCCTTTCCACTCCCAACTTAAATTTCACTTCCTTTGTCTGGTCTTTAAATCTCTTCATGACCTTGCCCCTCCTTACCTCTCCTCTCTTCTCTCATTCTATACCCCCTCTCGCTCCCTTTGCTCTGCTGATCTCTTTTTACTTTCTGTCCCCCCAACTTCTTGTGCCTCTTCTCGTTTCCGCTCTTTTCAGCTCCTTGCTCCACTACATTGGAACTCCCTTCCTTTCACTATGCGCTTCACTTCCACCTATTCCTCCTTCCGTTCTTCCTTGAAATCACTCCTTCACTCCCCTCCCTGACACCTCTCCCCTTTCACCTCTCCTTCTCCTCCCAATACCCTCTTCCTTGTTCCTTTATCTTTCCCTGTCTCCCCTATAATCTTCATCCTCCCCAATACTCCCTTCTCCCTCTCCCTTTTCTCCTTCCCCTCCCCCTCCTTTTCTCTTCCTTCTCAAATGCAAATTGTTCCACATGCTGTTTTTCTGGTTTGATTCATATATACTGTTTTGCTTCTATGTTCTATGTTTGATGTTTTCTGGTTGTTACATTGTAAGCGTTTTGGATTAAGGTTCTATATAAACAACAAAATACAACATACAAATAAATAAACTGATCTCTCAAACCCTATACAGTGTATAAGAATAGGCAAGAGAAAGGAAAATGTGTGATCACAGTGCTTATTTAAATGAGTAAATTCAACTAGTTTGTTGAGTAAGATATTGAAAAATGATAGCAATTGTGAGATCATTGAGAAAAGAATTAAAGAGCTATAAGTAACTACCTAGTGAAGAAGTTGGTACCAATAAAGAGGTAGAGACAGCTGATTAAGAAACTAGAGGCTTGAGCAGCGATTGTTTGTACATGCTCATATTTGTTTATTTTAAAAGAATTGAAAAAGTGGTGAGAGTATTTTTTAAAGTCTGGAAAGTATTGACAGTCGATTGAGACTTGTCACAATGGGAGATACTCCTCTGATGCACATATGCAAAGCACTGCCAAAACACTTGCCCAGGATCAAACAGTATAGTGTGAAGTGGGTAAAAGGCACAGGAGATAAGATGTTCATGCCGTGGCCACAAGGGTGATAGATGTCGAACGTGGTATTGCAACGCATGACCACATACTTGCACGCTGTGTACACAGGGAAGTAATTCGAGAAAAGGGTAGCTGTTCTAGAGCTCTGGAAGTTGTATTAGGAAGAGAAGACCCACCACCTGAGGAGTATATGCTTAGTCAGCAAAGAGAGGAAGGTTTTGAGCCTTCAGCTCCCCTTACCTGGCCTAAGGTAAAATACAAGAGAATGGAAGAAGAAGGGTTGTATCCTTTAAAATAATTGAAAGTGGCGACAGGGTGTGGCCCAAAGGAGAATAAGAGAAAAGAGGAGATCTTTAAGATAATACATGACAAAGAAGAGAAGAGTAAGTGGTCGAACATATATATAGAAATAGAAAGGGAAATTTAGAGATGGAAAGGAGAGAAGGATAAAGCTGATGAGGCAACTCTCGTGCAGAACGAATGGATGGGTGGACAGATATTACTCAAGCTAGATGGGAAAAATATTGAAGAAGTTAGGCAAAGAGAAGATAAGAACGAACAAGATAAACAGAACAGAGAACGGGAGAAGAGATTGAAAGAAGATGAGCATAAATGAAAGAGCAGGGAGCAACAAGAGCAAATGTATCAAGAGGAGCAAGAGAAAAAGGAAGAACGGCAGAAGAACAAAGAAAGTATGACAATAGAAAGAGAGTGATGGAAGACAGAGATAGAAAAGAAAGGAAGAAAGAAGAGGAGGAAGCACAGAAATTAAGGGATAACATAATACAGAGACGAAGAGATGAAGAAGAAAGAAGGTCAGGAGTAAGGAGCTGAGAACAAATGCAAGAGAAAGACAGAATTAGGAGGGAGGCGAGAAAGCAAAGAGAACTAGACGAAGAGCTAGAACAAAGAAGGAGACAGCAGGATCATGATATTAGCCTTATTTGTAAGGAGACAGTAGGGCCAAGCCCAGCAATATGATGGGATAGAACAGAAGAGTTCCTTCCGATAAAGGAAGCAATGTTAGGGGCATCTAGAATAGTATTGGAAGAAGAAAACTTTGATATACGTAGCATTTGCGATAGAATCGATAATGCCTATCAAGAATTCCAGGAAGGAAGCAACTATGGAAGTTGAGGGAAGGGTACCCATTCCTAGCATTTCAATCACGAAACAAAGAAGAAAATCCTTTCAGTCTCGAGCATAGTTAAGCAGACTGAACTTAGACCAGGGGGAAGGGGATGATAGTCACACTTCTTGGGGATGAGACATGTCAGACGAGGAAAGAGAATCCTTCCTTGGGGAAGAGGGAGGAAGCACATGTGCCCCAGAGGGAAGCCTGCAGATAGACAAGGAAGTAAAATGGTCAGATGTAGAACAACCTAAGGATAGGACGACTGATCCCATAGCATATCCAGAGAATCCCTGAGGGCGATCGTATAGTGAGAAAGAAGAATTGCTGCCATATGTGAGCAGATTAAGATCGCTACCTTCAAGGAGACAGCCAGGGATGATCGTCCCTGCCATGGATAGGCTGACGAGGGGAGCAGACTGCGGGTTTGGGTTTACACAGTTTCCTTATTGGAAAAAGGAGGAGCACAACCACAGTAAATTCCATGGCCACAGATGGACAAGAAACATTTAAGGTGCAAGCTCCCAAATTTGACCTTGGGCGCTGGGAAATGGATTTATGATCTAGAGACTATGACAGGAGGAAATACGTTGGCCATAGGGGACATTAAGGGTCTTGGCAGCTATCCTTGGAGAAAGGGCTGATGACATACGGAGTAGAGCAGGGTATGCAAGAGTGACAGCACAAAACACAGCGCACAATGGAACACCATTTAATAATTGCAGAGCAGATGTTTGGATGCCTCTCAGGGTAAAGTATCCCGATACGTCAGATACGGGTGTAATTATGACACACAAAATGAAGGTAGTTGAAGATCCTATTGCTTACTTTCAGGATATTCTATGATATGATATGATATGGTATTTTAGGTTATTTATAACACACTTAATACCCAGAGGTTTCTTAGCGCGGACCCGGGGATTGAACCTGTGCTGTTCTGTGCCATCTTGCTTCCAAGGCTAGCATGTTGCCCCTGAGATATCCACCCGAGGATTCAAGAGAAATGGCAGCTTGAAACTTGCAAACCATGGGAAATAACAATGGCATTATTTTACCATATTTTATGTCAGGGGTTACCTGAGCCAGTACAGAGGCAGATGATTAAACAAGTGGGGATGGTGGCAAAACCATCACCTGAGATACAGTTAACGATAGTGCATCACTGTCGGCTATTGCAAGTGAAAAAAAAAGAAAGAAAGATGAAGCTAGAAAAATTGAGGAAGCCAAGTTAGTCCAGAAGAAATTGTCAAAATCTGCCATGGAAGGGGCGGTATTGACAGGCGGAGAAGTATTGTGAATGCAGCAAGTAGTAGGTTCATCGCAGGTGAGTAATCATCGCCCGATGACCAAGGTGGGTCTGGGTTTGTGCAACGAGGCAGAGGTATGGGCTGTAGAGGAGGATGAGGTGGATTCCAAAATAATCAAGGTGGGTTTCAGAATGCACAGAATGAGAATCAGAATGTACAGAGAGGATTTAACCAAGGAGGACTTGCTAGGCGAGCACCTCCACTATGTTGGACTTGTGGAATGACAGGGCACATTGCACGCGTATGTGAGAGCCAAGGGAATTTACATAATGGTCAATTCTGAAGATGAGGGACAGCTTATCCTCCATAGCACACAAACTAGGGAAGGATATGCCCAAGATAAGACAGTGTATCAAACACAAGCACCAGAAGTGCAGCAGCAACAGCAACCAGAGCAAGCACAAATGAATCCACCACAAGGACAGTCACAGCAGGCTCCCATGCAGACACAGCAATAGGCAAACAAAGAACAAATGCTGACACCCAGAATAGGAGGGGCCACTTTGGTAGGAGGAATCCTTCAACAGTAATGGGAGTGTTAAACTGTAATTATATAGTGCCTCCTTATGATGAATATTGGCCTAAGGTGGTTCGCGCTACACGGAAAACCGCTTTGCAAAGTTCCGATTCTGGGTTAACTTCACCGCCATTTTAGGATTCATCCGCCATTTTGATTTTCACTCATGTTAGATGTTCTAAAATGGTGGATTGTGTTTTCAACTTTCAGTCGAGCCTTATGACCTTTGAGTTCTGTTAATGTTTAGGGTGTCCGAGAGCCGACTGTTTAAACTGGGCAAAGAAACCTATGAACTGCCATTCGAATGTTGTCTGCGCTCGCAAGCCTCATCCTTGTATAAACATTGAAACAATGAAAAACAAACCTCGAGCGTATGCTTTAGGTCAACTACATTGTAAAGACACTTGGACAAAGGCTTAACAGGGATTTGAGAACCAACAAAACCATTGTATTTCC
Source organism: Ambystoma mexicanum (assembly GCF_040938575.1). Taxonomy (NCBI): domain Eukaryota; kingdom Metazoa; phylum Chordata; class Amphibia; order Caudata; family Ambystomatidae; genus Ambystoma; species Ambystoma mexicanum. The sequence goes on from NC_090937.1 coordinate 629,511,546, forward strand.
ATGGACATGCAAACTCTTGTAATCCTTTGCATAACATTGCAATATCTGTCATGTGAACTAGGCACAAACTCTAGCCCACAAATTCTTAACGTGAAGAGAGGCTGGACAAAATTGCAGGAATTGTATAAAAATGCTAGTGTTTAGATGTACAGCTCTCTCTCTCCTCACTGTGTCGGCTGGTACACACTGCAAGGTGTTGGGAGCCAGATAGCTATCTGTTTTGCTTTGTAAACTGTACATTAATAAAAGATACTTGTATCTTTTCAGCCTGTGATTGGTGTATTTCTTTCATGGTACTCAGCCTCGATATTTCTTTGTTCTTTTAGGAGTATGCCTGTACCCGCAATAGGACAGCTCATAGCGTGATTTGATTTGTTCAGTACTATCTGTGACACCAAGCCCCCAAGAGGAACCAATACGATAGGAGGCACATCTTTTTCTTTTCTAATATACGAGAGGGAACATTTCCAATGTCGGGAATTGTCATGAATGCTCAAGGGTTCACTGGAGCTACAAGTCAAGTTGCTTTTAATGATGAATTACCAGTCTTTGTAGGAGAATGTGAAATGTCTGTTCCTTTGTTATATTCACGACAGACAACCAGTTAATATTTTGGGAAGAGGCTTAAGGGCAAAGCGTAACAGGATGATTTCATTTACTGATCAAGGGATAGTGTGTTCCACTCCTGGAAAACACAACTTAAATGTGAGCAAATTTATCCTGGTGTTCACAGTGCAAGTAGCTCTACGAGGCGTTCCAGTAGAGCCAGAACATTTCTTTCATGGGGTAAGCATTTTACTGACATGGCTACCAGTTTAAGTGTGAAGAACTGTAAGGATACCTGATGAGTTTTTGTTTAGACCACAGATACCTGTGGACAAAGAGGGAAGACAGACTATCCCTATAGTATTGGAAGCAGCAATAGTACGGAGGGAAATGGTGATGCTCTAAGGGATGGATGATGAGGGTAGACAACAGAGAACAGTAATAGCTCTCGAAGAAGGGTAAAGATTGACTGAAATCACTGATGATGATATGTTTAGGGAAAACAGATGATGAGGTAGTGTTCGTTAAGAGGATCACATACTGGATTAGAATAGAGAAAGGGGAAGTTCCACAGTGAATGGTGATAATGCGGCAGCATCCAGCATAGTTTCAGGAAGACTTGGAAAGGGTGCCAAGTGTCCTTTGGACCAGAGGCCCTTATGCCATAGGCCTATTGAAGGAGATAGGGGAAGTCAAAACAAAACTGAAGACAGGGGCAATTTTACCTCGAGCAAGACAGTACCCCATATCTTGAGAGGCTGATGAGGGAATATTTCAGACAATTTCAGCACTGATGAAACAATGTATTCTGGTGCCATCAAAATCATTGTGTAATACACAAGACATAAATGGTTCGGGGAGTAACAACTAGTGATGCACTCAACTTGCTCTAGTCAATGTTAGTCAATTGCATTAGTAACTACAGAGGAGATTCCCCTAGGCTCCTCAAACAGTTATTGGCTAAATAATGTGGGTAGTGTAGCTAATCAGCACAGATGACTCAATGTTCTGATTATCCTTTCATTAGGATTGGCATGAAGTCTTAGAGCATTGAATAAACGGAAGTAGCCATCCAATTATTGAATGGTGATTTATTCTTCTCACAGCTAACACATGTTTTGATCATCAGAAGCTTAAACTGTGCAATTGAAATAAAATGCCTATAAATTAAGTGACCTTCTATCAAAAGTAATATAGGTTGCAACTATTTAATCTCCATGGTTTAGAGACTTGAATTAGAGTTCTAGTTGCCTGTTTTAAAATTGCAAGTTTATTTTCAACAAAGAAAAATTTAACTAAATGACATTTAAAGTAAGCCTGATGCAAGCAAAACTACAAAGCAACTCCCCCCACTTGCAAAGGCAACTCCCTTCTGCTCTCTGGACCAGGAAATCACATTCAGGTGTTGATTAAGAGGGGAGGGGGGCACTGGGTCTGCGCCTGGGAGAGACAATGGACCTTCCTTGGCTGAAAGGATATGCAGATTGTAAAGTGTCAACAGTGGCCTCTGCCAGAGGAAGTGGTCAGAGATTTCTCTTGAGCTACAAGATGGAGGCGGAGACAGACATTTTTGTTGATTCACAATGCGCAGAAAGCATATTTCTAAAAAGACTGATAAAGGACTGTGCAAATTTGTAAAAATTATAGAATTAGTAGCAGGGTTAATGTAATTTTTTTGTGCACATTTTAAGAGGTGCCAGAAATCTGTGCGATGTTCAGGGAAGGCACAGTGAAAACATTGCTTTTGTAGCAATTGTATTTATGTCAGAAGCATGAAACTTCATACAATTATGCCCAGATATCATGCGCACATATGTATAAAATTCTGGACAAATTAGATATTGTGTCCCAGACAAAAAGTGTGAAAATGTGTCAAATCCTCAAGATCCTACCGCAGCGAGGATTGGAAGAGGGTTTGCTCCACAAAATATGTGATCTATGTATGTTATTGGTATCAAGATTGTACACATGTAAAGATGTATTATATCAAAAATAGATTTTATGTGCAAAAGGCAAAGGGGAGGATGTTTTGCCTCATAAACGACATCATCATGGTGACACACTGTTTTCTCCTCCAATCAAGGGAGAGTGCAGACTTTAGCCAATAGACTACCTATGGGTTGAACCTAGGATAATTCAGCATACCCACCCCTTTATCAAACACATAAATAGAGACAGCTGAGAACCTAGAAAGAGAGACTGATCCACCCACCATCCTGAATTTGGCGAAGCACTCTGCAGGAGATCCCTTCCTACTCCTTGTTCCAGACTACAGAAACTTTGCAAGTAGAAAGGCTCACAGCATAGCTGAACCACTGTCAGCTGGACCTAACTTCCAGAACCCATCTCTCAACTTAAAGGGGAAACCAAAGAAGCAGCCAGGCTGTGCTGTAACTGTTGCCTGCCAAAGAATTATCTTCATAACCAGAAGGGCAGATTAAACCCCATCTGGTACTGTGCTGTGCAGACCAGAGAGCCATTGCAGATCCAGTCCAGTCGTGCTGTGTAGTGTAGACCAGAGCACCTTGCTGTCCAGTCCTGCCGTTCAGTGTCCAGAGCGCCATAGTGGCCATAGCTTCCAGTGGCCATAGCTGTCATTAAATGTACAGCTCACACTAAGAAAACAGATTTTGTTTCTTGCGGGAATGAAGCTGCAGAGGTAGAAGCCAAAAGGGTTGAATATTCTCCAGATATTTTGAGGTTTTGATGCTCCTAATATTATGGAAAATATAGTCACTGTATGGTAATACAAGAGGGGTTCAATAAATTATCTATGACCCAATTAATGGAGATTCAAGGGAGTGCGTCCCAGGAAGAGCAGGAATTATGGAAACAAAGGGACTGTTCTTTATCCCCCACTGAAGCATTATGGTGAAAAGATAGCACTGGAAAGCCGGTGATGGCAGTAGCATTCTTAAAAGTCACTCTTGAACAGCTGCATTACCCCGTGGATGTAACCAGGGAGGGTTTTGCTGCTACCATTCTGAAAGACTGGTTCCTTCTGAATCTATTAGAGCATGTTGCATTCTTCATAGTAAATTGCATTGTGTGTCAAATGTTTACTGCTGGGCATACACTGAGAATGATTAGAGGGGTAATACCTCGACCAAATGGTCAGTTTCAGCATTTTCATATGGATTATGTTGATATGCTGCAAGTATGTAATGGATACAGGAATCTGATAGTGGTGGTATGTCCCTTCTCTAGGTGGATTGAGGCAGGTCTGTGTACACACCCTTATGCCACTTGCACAGCAAAGATTTTAGTGCGCAAAGTCTTTCCTTGATGGGGTGTGTGTGTAGTGCTGATATCCGATAATTGGCCACATTTTGTTAATGAGCTATATGAACATATAGGGCTCTTATTAAACATTAAACACAAGTTTTATTTTGCTTACCACCCGCAAGCAAACAGTATATGTGAGAGACTTAAAGAAAGGATTGCCAAGATCAAATTGACCCTATATTGCCTACCCTAAGCTTTATATGCCCTTCGGATGAAACCTGGTTCGGACCACTCAAAATAGTTGCTCTAGTGGTAAGAATAGTCAGTTGAAAAGAAGCATATCTAAATTATCAAATAATACATAGAAAGAATATCTGCTGTTTAAAATCCCGAATACAGTATGTATTTGTGGGGTCCCTAAATTGAAGAAGCTTCATCAATATATGACTCTGGACTTGATATAGCATAACATTATACACTAGATGTGGCATATTGCAGGGTGTACAGCAGTAATAAAATGTGAAATCAAAGCTGCTGAATGGTATATTGTAGGGCCCGGCAGTAGTTTTGTCTATATAAAATTGACACAGCATGATCCATTGGTGGTGGAATGCCTTTTAGATATATATGAATCATATATATCTTTTCTAACATGCACTTTGATAGCACATAGCACTTTATTATTAAATAGTTCATCTATGTTTATACAGCACACAGCACTTTAGTATTGAACAGTTCATCTATGTTTACATAGCACGCAGCACTTTAATATGTATTGAGATATATCAATATATATGAATTACTCATAGTCTCACAATATGCATTTTTGAAACGCACACATCACTTTGTTGTATTATGTAGTACCTAGTTATAAATTTACCCACTTGGGAAGACGAACATTATCTAGGGCTGCATAAAAGCAAATGCAGAATAACCATCCTGCCATGCTATTTTCATAATGTCAAACATTTGAACGGATGATACACGTATTACAAATTAATAAATTATAAAATTAATTAATTAAAAACTATAAATTTTGAAATAGTTTTTTATATATCATCCTGTTCAAACCCACTTGGGATAATCTAATTCTGGATCGATTTCATGTACAGCTATAACAGTGAACTGCAAGTATTATATACAAACACATACATTAACAGAGAACAGAAGTAATGCACACGATGTTCCAACACGGCTGCCTGTTTTGTTTGTTTGTTTGCTGTGTGCTTTTCAGCTAACTTGCTTAAGTGCAAAACACTGAAGATGGGCTTATACATGATTATCTATAATACTGTAGTCCTCTCTCCATGTTATGTACCAGACGAAGCCCGAGTATGGTGAAACGCGTCGTTCTTTCTTTTTTGTTTTAAACTGCTGCTGCCTTCCGTTGTCCATGTACTTTTTAACTAATAAAGGACGTTTTTGGCTGCACTAAGAGAACACTGACCGCATGTGGATTTGTGAAGAAGATTGATGTTTTTTCTCACGAACACAGCCTGAGTGCCGTTGCATCCAGGATTGGATTCCAGTCCCTCTCTTTTCTCAAATGTTTTCAACGCGGTCTGGCCGCGCTCAGCACGAGCACCCGTGTGGATTTTACTGATGGAATCTTAACATGCGCCACGACCCAGCCAGACATCTTTTGAAAGCCGTGAACTTTCAGCGCACGCAGCCCTGCTTTCAATGCAGCGGAAGCCCTAAACCTTGCCGTGTGACAGACCATTTCTTTGTCAGAGGTCAGCAGCCCCCTGTGCTGCAAGAGTCGGAGGACCCGAACAACACAGGTAAGGCAGCTGTTTTCCTGACCCTTTCATGTGTGCCTAGCACAATTGGAGCATTCTGTCAATAATATACACGGCTTAGCACGAGTATAGTGCATGTGTATAGAGCTTCCATAACACGTGGCAGTATCCTCTACTTTTTGGAAATACTACAAATGGACTATTAGCATTAATGGTCATATTTAAATTACAGAGGAAGAAAAATGCTAACAACATCCGCAGCAACTACAGTGTTTTTTTGTTTGTTTATTAAGTAAATCAAACACGCCATAATGGTAGACAAGGAAGCCAGCAGGGATGCTGAGGCGTCTATTTTATTCAATGAAACTTTGCAATTTTTGCCTAAACAAAATGATAATGCAAAACCGCAACAATTGAAAACGATACAACAGAAAATGTTTAAATTGGAGAAATTACATAAAAAGGAAACTAACAAATGGTGGGAAATTAAATCTCTTCAAAATTATTTGGACAATCGGAGAATACCAAGAGGCCTCAGAATATTTATCATACCTACGTATGAGGACCCTGACCCTGCAATGCTAAATGAATGGGGGGGAGCAACTAGTGAATGTTCCTTTAAAATGCTAACGATACTGGTTAAATATGCCAAGAGTACAGAATTAAAGCACTCAAAGAGATTGAAGCGCTTGAACAAGATGTATATAATGGCCCAGATGCAGAGTCAGCAAACAAAATTAAGATTCAAATGCAGACCAATATAAGCAAATATGAAGAAGAAATAAAGGAACGAAAACAGAGAACGTTTTTGAGAGATAAGGAAGACTATGCCACAGGACGCATTTACACTTTCGCAAGAAAATATGACAGTGTCCGTAAAGGTATCCAAAAGAAATCAGATGTCAACTAGAAAGTATAAATTTAACTGAATCTGAACTAGAGGAAGATGCCAGCACTTCCACAGATGTCTCAAACTCTAGCAGTGAAGATGCCCCTATCAGGTTGAATTTTTTAGAGGAAATGAGACTATTACATCAGGTGAGAAAAACAACACAAGTGCGAAATACAAGCAAAGGCAAGCAGTCCCAAAAATCAATGCCAGCAAAAGGAGATCAACAAGGGGACGTCGGGGACAGAGGAAGAAAACGGGATCAATCAACAGGCCATCAGACATGCTCGGGAAAGAGCAAGAAGAACATTTAGTCAAAGATGCAATGCAAGTAATCAATTTGTCAGATAGGAACCTAACTCAACATGAATATGAAGTATTGGAAAAGGGCCTCTCTTTCTGCCCCACTGCTAAATTCGATTATTCCCAAGCAAGAATTGACTTATACTGTTTCATTCGTAAATTAAGACTAACTAAATTTCATGCCAATTCGGACAATACACAAATGCTGAGCTTGAAGACAACCCCTTCACCTTTGCACATCAGTAACATAACAGCATTAAAGGATTTAGCAAATATAGGAGAAAGTGAAGTCATCCAGATTTTGTCCCATGCGGCCCAAGATGAGTGGGCAATAGAACTACCAAAAGGAATAGACACCGGCATGGCGGCTCCTAGCGGAATGAAGAATACATCCAAATTCAGTCCCTCGAATGTCTTTTGTCCAACAATAGATCTGTTTGAGGATCTTGTCACGGATAAACTCAAAAAATTGGCGATTAAACCTGGAACAGTTCATAATCTAACCAAATTACAACATACAGCTATGGAAAATCTACAAGCAGACACATCTGTCATAATAAGATCATCAGACAAAGGTGGCAATGTTGTAGTCCTTAACACCAAGGACTATCGAAGAGAAGCGGATAGACAACTAAATGACATCAGCAATTACATCAAATTATCCTGTGACCCGTATCCGGAATACAAAGTACAATACGACACAATGTTGGACAAGTGGTATACTTTGGAAGGTTCCATGTAATAATGTTGCCACAAAAATATCACCATACAAAAATATCGCCGAAAAATGTTGTTTTTTGTGGCGACATTATTGCATGGAACATGCGGGGGACAGCCCCGCAACCCCCAATTTTTTTATTTTTGTATTTTTATTTTTTTTTAAACATTTTTTTTTTTGCCCCTATCGCCACATATATGGTCACCCAAATAATATTGCCACGACATTTTCCCGGCGATATTATTTACGGCGACCATATATGTGGCAATATTAATACCTGATACCCTTTGGAACTCATCTCAATGAAAGAGAAATAATATTTAACCAAACACCATCCTAAAACTTCAATTATACACTTCATACCTAAAATTCATAAATCAATGTCCAGACCCCCGGGGAGGCCTATTGTGGCATCGATAGATTCCTTATTGGAGAATACCTCGAAATTTGTAGACAACTTTCTGTTCCCTTTTGTGGAAACTTTACCATCTTATACCAAAGACACAACTGCATTTTTTAATCAAATAGCACACATCCCATGGCAACCTAATTTTCTTTTAGTTGTGCTGGATGTAGTGTCTCTCTACACCTGTATCACACATTCTAAGGGCATACAAGCGGTAAAAAGATTTTTGTCAACTAGATCTTTAAGTTATCGAGAACATTCACTCATGCTTTTGGACATGCTTTCGTTCATTCTGACCCACAACACTTTTATGTTTGATTCCAAGTACTACAACCAATTTGTGGAACGGCAATGGGCACAGCAGTAGCTCCTACTTTTGCAAATCTTTATATGGGTGCATGGGAGCAAGAACTTTTCTCAGATGACAATCAGAAAGAATACACAGACAAAGTCATCATGTGGCAAAGGTACATTGATGATCTATTTATCATCTGGAACGGGACGGCTATGGAATGGACAAGTTTCTTTCACACTCTGAATCTAAATCAACAGAATTTGCAATTTACAGAACATCATAGCAAAAGGGAAATAGTCTATTTAGACATTAAGGTGAAAGTCATTGAAAACAATATCAGTACAGAATTACACAGAAAAGAAACAAGTACTAATACACTGTTACATGCTACAAGTGCACATCCACAGTGTCTCAAAAACAGTATCCCGTATGGTGAATTCTTACATATTAAGAGAAACTGCAGTGAAAATGAAGTATGGGAGAACAATGCTAAAAAGACCGCGGCCAGATTTGTAATGAGAGATTACAAGAAAAGAATTATAAACAAAGCCTATGACCGCAGCTGTAATAAAACCTGGGAGATGATTTTGGCCAAAAACAATGTGTCTAAAGAACAGACCAAAGATCAAATGAATGAAGATTGCTCACTTAGGTTTATTACTACATTCAATTCTGGAGCTAAAAAAACCAAACAGATCTTGAATAAATATTGGTATCTTTTGAAGCGAGATTCTGACATCAGCCCACACTTATCGTCCCATGCCACTGTAACGTATAGGAAACCACCATCTATACAAACAAAACTATCTCCCAGTATGTTTCAATCGCCTAAACCAAGCATTAATACCTGGTTGACTACCAAACTATTAGGTTTCTATACCTGTGCCAAATGCAAAGCATGCCGTTATGGAATGAACACCAAAGCTTTCTTACAACCCTTAAACTAGGAAAGAAGTTAAGATTAAACAAGATCTGAGGAGTTCCAATCAATTTGTCATTTATGTGATTACTTGTACATGCAATTTATGGTATATTGGTAGCACCAAACTGGAAGCCAGACTACGAATACTATAACATGTACGTGCAATCAAGAATCACGATATGTCCTACCCACTTGCCAAACATTTTGAAGAGTTCCACCAGAGTGACATTAGCACATTCAAGTATTTCATCATTGATTCAGTGGGAATCCATCCAAGAGGAGGGGACAGATTGCGAACTCTGAGACAAATGGGATCAAGATACATAGTAGATTTTAACACTAAACACCCAGGAGGTCACAATCATGACGAAGAACTTCATGTATTCCTGGGATCTTAAATCCTATGTTTGTCATGATTGTTATACCCTGTTTGTATGTATCTCCGTTTTTGCCAGACTTTTTGAGTGTAAACATTTCCCGATCATTTTCCTATTTTCTGTACGTAGTGTGCGATAACACAAAAGGTGAAGTTTCTCAGTACACTATGTATGATTTGGATGCCTATTCAGCAGAATGCGGTTTTTTGCATTTATATTTTATTGATTTTTCCAATAAGTATATTTTAATCACAGTTTTTACATGCACATTTTTGTGGAAAATAGGGGAGATTGGCAAGCATTTATAGATTAAGTGCTTTGCTATCAATGGTGCACAATATGTATCATTTTTAAATAGGTGATCTTTGTGAAAAATTCTTAAGAATAGAACAACTTGGTAGGGAGCCCACCACAATGACCAATGAGACCAAGAAAGGGACAATGTGATACAAAATCTTACTGCCTAAACACTGTTACTTTAATGCTTCAAACATGCAGATTTTAATATGTGATTGTATTATTTAAAATTGTGTACCTTAATCTGTAGCCTTCAGTTGTTCTTAACCATCCAATGATACCATTTGTAAAACTGTGGGCTATTCATTTTAACATGTTTGCTGGTTCACTATGAAATGTAATGTTCCTATATATAGCATTGTGCACTTTAATATATTTGAGTCAACACTGCAACAATAGGAGTAGGTAACATATGGTCATAGTACCCATTATGGTTGCCCCTTCCCATAAATCACAAGAGTGATCTTATTTCAGGGTTTGATCATAGCTGGACACCCGCAAGGGCAACAAACTGTCCAAGCTCTGATTATGGCATAATATCTTAAATCCCTTCTCGTTCTTGTTTTGTTTAGAAAGCCCTATTAGGTGGGTTAAGTTAAACTGCAGAGGCACCCGCAAGGGCAACGTACAGCCTCCTTTGTCCCAACAAAACCACTTAGGCCTTATAAACAACTCATCTTCTGGTTATGGCATGAAATCACATATCTCCATGTCCTTGTTTAAAAGTAATCACTTAGGCAGGTCAATTTATTTTGTAGAGGCACCCGTGAGGGCAACATACAGCCTCCATCAGTGCTATTAGAATCATCTGGGCCCCAGGATCTTTTAGTATCTCTTAGTATTTTGAATAGTTTTAAGTTCACACAGTACACACTTAGACTATAGAGGCACCTGCAAGGGTAACACACAGCCTCCTATGCTAATATATGAATCATATATATCTTTCTAACATGCACTTTGAGAGCACATAGCACTTTATTATTGAATAGTTCATCTATGTTTATACAGCACACAGTACTTTACTATTGAACAGTTCATCTATGTCTACATAGCACGCAGCACTTTAATATGTATTGAGATATATCAATATATATGAATTACTCATAGTCTCACAATATGCATTTTTGAAAAGCACCCATTACTTTGTTGTATTATGCAGTACCTAGTTATAAATTTACCCACTTGGGAAGACAAACATTATCTAGGTCTGCATAAAAGCAAATGCAGAATAACCATCCTGCTGTGCTATTTTCATAATGTCAAACATTTGAACAAATGATACACGTATTACAAATTAATACATTATAACATTAATTAATTAAAAACTATACATTTAGAAATAGTTTTTTATATATCAACCTGTTCAAACCCACTTGGGATAATCTAATTCTGGATCGATTTCTTGTACAGCTATAGTAGTTAACTGCAAATATTCTATACAAACATATACATTAACAGAGAACAAAAGTAATGCACACTATGTTCCAACATGGCTGCCTGTTTTGTTTGTTTGTTTGCTGTGTGCTTTTCAGCTAACTTGCTTAAGTGCAAAACACTGAAGATGGACTTATCCATGATTATCTATAATACTGCAGTCCTCTCTCCATGTTATGTACCAGACGAAGCCCGAGTAGGGTGAAGCGCGTCGTTCTTTCTTTTTTGTTTTAAACTGCTGCTGCCTTCCGTTGTCCTTGTATTTTTTAACTAATAAAGGACGTTTTTTGCTGCACTAAGAAAACACTGACTGCGTGTGGATTTATGAAGAAGATTGATGTTTTTTCTCACGAACACAGCCTGAGTGCCATTGCGTCCAGGATTGGATTCCAGTCCCTTTCTTTTCTCAAATATATATATATTATTCCAATACCATTATGTGAGAGTTCATCCCCAACAAGGTTTTATATACTTCAAGACAGGTATGTGCAAGCTATCTCATATATTTATGAACAGCATAGCAACAAAACTGCAACAGATCCAATTAGTAACCATTTATGAACAATTGACACCACAATAACTATCGAAAAAGCAAACAATTTAGTGGTGCAAAGGACCTGAGTATACTTGACTGACAAAAAGATGTATCATCACTTGTTTTACAACAAAACCATCTGTACATTATGTAAAGCCTATTGATTTATCCAGGCCCGAAGTTGTATCTACTAGTTTATTACCTGGGCGAGTAGATATAGGAACTGTTGTATTAAATAATTGTTTGGCTACCCAGCTCGATGTCCCTATCAAATGGTCAAAGAAAGGGAAATTACTACCTGGTCAATGCTATCCTGGAATATAACAGGGACTGCTGCTAAATTAGCCAATCCACAGTGGATTTAGTTTATATCACCATTTAACATAGTGATTTTTAAGGAGGCATGGGATCTTGAGCCACTTTATGCAATAGGTTGTACATGTTTTTGTAGCAGTGGAACCCTCTCTCAAAGGACGAGCTAAAGGGTCTTTAATCACTTCAGTATCTATTAATTTAGGAACCTGCGTCTCCTCATTTACTACAAAGTGTTTGCAGGGAACATATGTTAAACAACTAAAGGATGAATGCAGTTAAATATGAAACATTTTATAGTTTTGGCCATAAGGTGGTGCTGAAGGCCTTACCTATAAAGTGAAACTATTGTCATTAAAATAAGAGCTTTAATATGAGAGCTTGAAAATAATACGAGAGCTTGAAAAAGGGGCTTTGGATGCAGGTTTGTAATGCTTTTCAATGCAAGTTGACATATGGGGATGGATATATGTAGTTTGGCAATGTGTCCCACCCATTTAACGCCCACTGCTAAGAGAAATCTATAGGTTTTTCCTCCCATTCCGAATCATCGGCGCCCAAGCCACACCCCTTTTTGCACTCTTTGGCTGAATTTGTACTCTGTGGTGAATTTGTCAGCCATTTTTACTCCCAAAATGGCAGCCGACATCTGTTAATGTTATTTAAAAGTTATTTGACTTGTTTGATGCTTTAAAGATATGTAATATATTTGTATTTCTTTTTTATTAAAAACAAACAAGGTACTGCCATAGATACGTTTTGGGCTAAAATGGCTTTGAAAATGTCCATTACCTTCTTTGTGTGTGTTACTCTAGTGTTTTCTGAAGTAAGCAGAACCTCAGAATGTTTTCATTGGCTGTGCAGTCTGTTCATGTTTGAACAAATTATCAATTTTTATGTTGCTGTTTAGAGATTGAAAGAGAGAGGTAAGGCAGTTTGTTTCTTGTTTTGTGTGATTTGGGTGGTCCTTGTGAGGTATGGGCTGTGGCAGGCATTGTTTGACTTGCCTGCAATCGTGTACGTGGTGCTGCAGCTCGGTGTGGCCCAGCAGGATCCTCCCACATCGAATGCTTGTTGTAGAGATACGCCTTGTGTGCTCAAGCCTGTGTCAGTGCACTGAAAAAAGCTCTGGGTGGCGCCAGAGCTGGCACTAGAGGGGACTGCCTATTGTGCATGCGAGAGTGCTGAAGTTGGCACTGGGACATGCCCTGTATATTGGGGCTGTGCCGGTGTCCTGGATGCTGCCGCTTGGGTGCCATTGTCGGGAGAAGTGCGGCTGGTACACCAGTGATGGAACCGGTGTACCAATGCTCGGAACTTCGGTGGGTGCTTGGCAGGGCACCGGGGTCCTGTCCACCTCATCAACAGATGATTTAAGGCGTGAAGGCTCTGAAAAGGAAAGGAAGGACATGGAGCCTGGTGCAGTTATAACCTCATTTATTATCTACCATACAATAAGTGCCTTCCCTTGGCCCCACACCCCCTTTTCCTTTTTTGTTCATACAATGAGGTTTAAAAAAAATCAGAGCATGCTTAGGGTACAGTTGAGGAGAAAGAAGGTTGGCACAATATAGGTATGCAGACTCATAAGAGAACTAAACACTGCAGAAGTGTTGCAAATGAACAGAATTCCTAGAGCAAGAGGTCAAGGTATGACTCTGGGAAAGCGAAAAGGCCAAGAAAAACATCCGTAAATAAATCCTATTCCAAAGTTATTCAATGCATGGAACTTCCTGCCATTAAGCAGCTGTGGAACAAAATAAATAGGAATGGATTTTAAAAAGACAGCAGCAGGGCAGCAGGCTCTGCGGTGCAAGAGTAAAACCGCTATCCCTCTATTTTCTCACTCCGTAGCAAGACTTTTCTCCTTAATGTCATCCACATCAGCCACTTGCTGATGAAGTAGGATTTATAGCTTTTCAGTGGGTATTTAATGTTTCAGCTCCCTGCAGTTTGGCCCTCCATGATTATCAAAGGCTATTACCCCCCGGCTGTATTTCTTTGTCTCCATTATAACTTATGCACCACAGAAATGGCTTATCCTGTTTTCCGCTCTAAGCAAGGGGGCCCCAACCATAATGTTGAAATCGGCCCCCACACAACTTCATCCGTGTCTTTGTGGTATTTATAAAGCTAATTTCTAGCTGGGAATTGATGGAACACTGTATAGCGGATGCATCCTAGTGGCTGGTGTGCATGGCTAGCAGAGAGGTTGGAGTAGTGTATGACCATTTCAGACAGATAGTTGTTGCAATCCAATTCAAGTCAGTGAACACTTGAAGCAAATATGCATAATTTCATTAAATAAATTGTGTATGTTCTGCAAATGTCCCAACTTGTGCTGACTCTCCTTCACCCTTACACTCTCCTTCCTCCCCCCTTGCACTGTCTCTCCTTCCCCCTTGCACTGTCCCTCCTTCCCCCTTGCTCTGTCCTCCATTCCCCCTTGCACTGTCCTCCTTCCCCCTTTTTGCTGTCCCCCTCTTTTCTCCCTTGCTCTGTCATGCCTCTACCCTTGCGCTGTCATGCCTGCCCCCTCTAGCACAGTTGCACTGGCCACCTTTTCACTTTTACGCTACCCCTCTTTGCCCTGTCCCTCCTTCCCCCATTTCCGATGTCACTCCTTCCTTCAAATGTTGTACAATGCTCCAGTGTACGGTTGCTGGCCTAGCTTTTATATAATGGATCTGATCCCTCACCCCCAGGCAACACCCTTCATCGCGCCATGCCATCATTTCTTCTTCCCTGTGCTGTCATTTCTCATTCCTTCCCCCTATGCTAAATGCAAAATGCAATAAACTGCAAACGCCAAAACAATCGACTTTGCCAATGCTTGTTTAATTGTTCTAATGAATCATATTTTTCAGAACCACCTATGTCTTTCTTTGATGATATACATAGAACATTGAATGAAATGTATTTTTCTGTTTTAACGTTTAATTCCTGTATTATATTAATGGGTTACATTAATGCTTGGATTGGTAATTACGATAATCTAACCAATTAAGATTGTAATAAGTGGAAGGTCAATGGAATTCCACTAGACTGAATTTGTTACCAAATATAACAAAAACATGTTCCTAACAGGAAACATTTGAAACGTTATTGTATGTTATTTATAATTTGTGCCAATCCAACATTATTTAAAAGTCTCACACCTAGAATGCCTGAGCTCATCCGTATTCCAAGGAGAGTCACAGATGTATTACAATTTACAGATAAACATTCTCCGTTATTTCTTATTTCCAAACTAATTCTATATACACATTGTTTCATACAGTCGCACATGTGTGGCGTCAAGGTAATAAAACACCTGCCACTAATAGTCAAAACAACATAGACAATGACAATTTGTAATACACAACAATAGAGATGCTCACATTCCAATACATGTGTCGTTAAAGTGCAAATAAGTGCAACGTGCAAATAATGTTGTTAGCAGCACACTCAGTGTTAGCAGCAATCATAGTTGTGTGCAAATCAAGCAAAGAAACATACAGGAAAACAGACATACTAATGCAAATACGAATTATTTCTTCAAATGTGCCAGTACTAACGGATGTACTGTCCTACTATGACCTAACAGGAGATGATGTATTGGATTTCCATGCAGACTGTAAAATCTAAGTGCAGTCTGTGCCCAGGGATCTTAGGAAGCATAAGGGTCTATAGAGCTGAATTAATCAGGCAAAAACGCCTGTTTAGGCTGTTGGCTAGGGCTCATCAAAGTTGTTGTCTCTTTCTCTCTCTGTCTTCCTCTTTCGTTCTATGTATGAGAGCAAGAATCACAAAGCTTGATGTGCTCTCTTTGTTATCTCCCTTTGTGTCAGTACAGTTTGGTACACTGTCTTTCTGGCAATGCAGTCCGTTTCTCTTGTAGGCTATGTTTTCTATCTGTGGAACTGCAGTCTATGACTCATGTCAGTATGGTCGGTTTTACTTTTTAAATCTCTCCCTATCCTCTTTCAAGGCCCATTTTTCTCTCTCCTCCCTCACTCTCTCTCTTTCTCACTCTCGCTTTCTCTCCCTATCATTCTATCTGTTTCTCTCTCTCTTTTTCTCTTGCTTGTCCCAACCTCTTTCTCTCCATATTCACTAACTCTCTCTCCCTCCTTCTCTCTATCTGTCTCACTTCCTCTCTCCCTTTCCCTCTCCCACTTTACCTCTCTCTCCCACCTTCTCTATTTCTTGGCGCCTCTCACACTCTTCCTCTGTTTGTGTGTCTCTCTCTCACACACTCTTGTTCTTACGTCTAACTCTTTCTCTCGCTTCTCTGTCTCTATTTCATTGTCTTCTCAATACTCACTCTATTTGCCTCTCTCTCTTCCCCACTCAAACTCACCCTATCGTTCTATTTGTTTTACTTTCATCCCTTGATGTGTGTGTCTCTCTCTCTGTTTGGCTCTCCCTATCCCTCTCTCTTTTTCCCTATATCTCACTCTCTGTTGTCTTTCAATTAAACATTGCCTTGATGCTCACAAAACGAACAGGTCAGTTTGTTTTAATCTCATCCTGTCCCTTTGCAAGAGGGAAACACATTGTGAGGGAAAGAATTGTGTGTATCCGCAAAAAAGAAGGTATATAAATATAACTCCCTACCTTTGCTGAAACTCTATATTGTCCATTTTTATTTTTCACTACCACTCCAAATTGCATTCGTAATAAGAAACGTACACGAGAATAATCATAAAATGTAGCTGTGTACCGCATATCATACACTGACCTATCGCTCTTTCTGACTCCCTCGGAGGGTGAGAGTCGCATTTTTGAGTGCACCTTTGCTGAAGCCAGAGGTTTCTAGGTGTGGACCCGGGGATTGAACCTGTGTTGCTTCGTCTCATCTTGCGTCCAAGACGAGTGCTTTGCCCCTGAGCTATTCTCCCGAGACATGTGACTATGTGATTTTAATGAATGAAATTACAGAGAATGAATTTACAACAAAACTGTAATAACGAAAAAAAAAATAATAATTTTATTTGCAGGGGTGCCCCCCAATCTCCCATGTCCTCATGCTTTTAAACCCCCTAAAGCCCCTCACCTGTTTTAACCCCAGCCCCATATATATATATATATTTTTTAAAATCAATATTTTTTCGTTGTAAACGTTTTCACTGTAAATGCGTCCTCTGTTTTTTATTCGTTATAGTTATTGGATACCAAGCCACTACAGTCAATGCTGGCAGCTGCATTAGAAAAAGGAAACCAATATCGACAGGAGGGGGCCGTATTTTCTGTGTAATATATATTAAAAAAAAGAAAAGGATATAATGTATTCTACTAACATTGTACACTGTCTCTTTCTTGAATTGTATAATGTTCCTTTCTCAGTCTATCTTGTATTTAACCTTAACACTTCTTTTACTGTGCAAATCCAATTACGAAGTCATTGACAATCCATATAAATCATTTTTCGATAGAAGACTATTATTCCAAGATGGACAGTCTGGTACACACTCATTGTACTCTTTTGAAATACCCCTAGCAGCAAGGAGACAGGAACACCTACCAAAAGTGAAGGTTCAGGCCTGCTTTGCATGAATTCAAAGAGCAGTTTGAGAATATAAGAATAACCACTGATACATTTGACAAACTTTTCTTAGATGATAGGTTTTTATGCTGGGATCACTCAGTACATATTGCGCCCAAGTATTTTATTTTTCACAACACTTACACTAATATTGGAGCATTTTGAACTTTGAACCATAGCTGCTAATTAGATAAACAACTCCAAGATAACAAGAATTGGCAATGCCAACAGTTTGGGCTTTTGTGCAGGCATAGGAAAGGCACTTGCGAGGTACATCCATAGTGTTATTAACTGGCCATTGACAGTAGCATGTGCAAAATGGTGTGAGTACCTGGACATCTAATAGCAGTGATTCACAAGCCTTATACTAACATACAATCCAACTCTGTTGGCTTTATCAAAACTTGTTTTTAACAGGATTTCAGTCAAGGGCTTACAACTTCAATTAAGTCATTAACTCTCAGAAGAGTGCTTTGAGAAAACACTGGCATGCACTTCAAGTGCAGTCTTAGATGGTAAGGCTTGATTAAAGCAAGCTCAAAAAGTTCTCATGAGAGGTCTTGATTGGGGAGGGTCAGGAATTGGGTGGGAAAGGCCATAAGGATTAGCATGGAAATGTGCAGTCAATGGGTGGGCACATGTAATGTAATGTAATTGTCATTTGTATTGCACATTTTCCCATTGGTATGGTCTCAAAGCGTTGTAGGTGATCTCCCTTAAGGGACCAAAGCCCAGGTTTGGTAAATTCATCACAGAGAAGTTTAGAATGTGTGTATGCATTTTAGCAAATACAAAGGTAGGTAGGGTTGCCAAGTCCCTGCTAGCTA
Source organism: Ambystoma mexicanum (assembly GCF_040938575.1). Taxonomy (NCBI): domain Eukaryota; kingdom Metazoa; phylum Chordata; class Amphibia; order Caudata; family Ambystomatidae; genus Ambystoma; species Ambystoma mexicanum. The sequence goes on from NC_090937.1 coordinate 629,529,901, forward strand.
CGCATGTAGAGCTGGCATGTGGCTTGGTGCTGTGAGGTAGTCTGGAGAGTATGCAAGAGCAGGAGAATCATTATGTGTGCAGCTAGACAGGGGATAGCTGCATTCCTATGGCAGAGGTGTTGTGTGATTTGTCCAAGATTAGTGAATGACAGGAGACGTGTGCGGGTGGGTGGCTGAGCCCTCACCTTTCTTCCATAAACATGGAGTGTGATACGTACCTTTGTGTCCTGGCAGGTTTCTTGGTTTCATAGATGCAGGTGAAGGTGGCAAATTAAAAGTGTGGCTAAATTCAGCCCTGTGGCTATATTCAAATATGACTGAATGAAACTCTGTGGCTATACTCAGAAATGCAGCTAAATATACCAGTGGCTTTACTCGGAATGTAGCTAAATGTAATGCAGTGGCCATACTCAGGAATGCATCTAAATATAAGCAAGTGGCTAAACTCAAAAGTGCATTTGGGTATAGCACAGTAGCTAAACTCAAAATGCACCTAAATATCGCACCGTGGCTATGCTCAAAAGGAGTGCAGCTAAATGTAACATATTGGCTATACTCAGAAAAGAAGCTAAATGTAACACAAAGGATATGCTAAAAATAAACTGCTAACAGTGGATATACTAAAGAAAATGCAGTTACATATAACAATGGCTATACTCAAGGAGGCTTCATTTAAATGGGGGCGAGTTTAAAGCAAAGGCTAGATTCTACGCTGAGGCTATACTCAAAGAATTCAGCTAAATATGACACAGTGGCTATACTCAAAAGTGCCAACAAGTATGGCACAGTGGATGTACTCAAAAATATATGTAACCAAACAAAACCGTCCAGCTTTGCATCCCTCCTCCTTTGCCATTTCTCCCTATCTGTACTCTAGTGCAATAGTTTTGGCTTACATGTGGCAATTCAGCACCACCTAATAGCCCTTACTAAAAAGGATAAATCCCAGTGGCAATATATTTGGAAAACACGTAAAGAAGACTGCATATAAAAATGATCCTGTTGGTGGCACACTTTGTCAAATCTGACGGAAAGTGCTGCACATAATCCTAACAAGTTGAAGAAGAAGACCACTACAAAGTTTGGATAAAATGGCTGAGTGTGTGGGCCAACGCTGTTTCACTGGTCATTTACTGTGTTTGCCTTGTTGTGCAGAGTCACTTGGGATTGCTACTGCCTGCAGCCTGCAGTTTGTCTGTGCCTACACTCCTTCTGCAAAACACCCACCTACAGCGGAGTGTTTGTCCGAGTGTTCGGCCGTAGTGTGGCCTGCCTGCCTATGATCTAACTTAAACTTGGCATCGTTTACACTGGCATTTATCTACGGAGTGTCCCTTGCACGGACATTCGACAGAGAAAAATTCACCTGCGTACAGAGCCCGGAGCCGTTTGCAGGGGCTTCTGTGCATGAGTGTGAAGCTCACGCGATTGATACTTCACGGCCGGGAGGTTGGATTATGTGGCTAAGACATCATCTTATGTGGGTGAGCCGTTGCCGAGTCGCTGCCACTGTTTTTGACTTTGACTTTATTATTGATCCATTGAGGATCGGGACCCTGTTGGGGAGCCTGCTGGGGAGCCTGTTGGGAATCTAACCCCTTTAATACCCTTTGAACCCTGTTTGAAAAAAAAATTGAAAAGCCCTGCGCATTACGATCCGACAACTGATAACACACTGATATGTGTCTGCCAGCAAGACTGTTTCATTACTTCTCCTTGAGGTCGGATCGAGAGACTGCTAGGGGCTTTCTCACCTAATTTGATCTTGAATCATCTGCATATAACATTTTGAGTTCTAACTGGCACTCTTCGTGTGACAACCTCCTTAATAACTATTACCCCAAGTGTGCTCTGCCGTGCTCTGCCGTGTGTTTGCCTGTTTGCTCCGTGCACATCCTTTTACCGTCTCATTGGTGGGTTTCACTCGCTACATGCTGTACTGTCAAATTAAAACCTAATAAATGATGGAGCAAGCAGACTTACTTCCAAGCAATGAAGCACAATGCCTAGCAGGAACGATAAGTAATCTTGAGCCTGAGGTGGATCTAGGCCACATTACGCCTCAGGCCATCTCTGCTGAAGTTTCTAATGAGACTCATTGTCCGGACAAGGTTTTGGGCGAAGATGTGACCTCAGTTAAATGCTCAATTTACATCAGAGTGGAAATTGGTGCTTTTATGGATTCCTCGGTAAACATACTCCAAAGGTCACCATCGACCGTCCATGAGTCTAACTCCTCCCCAATAACTTTGGATAACCCCATTAAGACTATTAAATCTTCAAATAACATAAATAAAAGAAATGCTAATGGCTTTTCCGAGCCTATACTACTACCTTCAGCTGAGAGCAGAGACGCCAGCGAAGCCAACGCCTTAACATCAGGCCTGCTCTGTCCCTCTGATGAGCTTTGATTGTCCTTCTGCGAAGCCCCAAGCACACATGTTTACAACTTTGGGAGGCTTGACACAAACCTTGGTCACTCTGTTAAAAAAAGTTAAAAGATCACAATGGAAACCCACAACATTGACTTCTGATATGTTCTTATCAAAACAATGCTTTTCTTTTTCGAAAACAAGACAGAGAACCGTGTTGTAATACAACACCAGTACCATTGGGAGCCTTTCAAAATCCACCCCCTAAAGCTCCTTTAGAAAAATGTACTTACCAGTCATCTTTGACAGCGCAAGATGACCTTGCTGCCTCATTAAAGGAAAGTAGGTGCGGCACATTAACGTAAGTGGTCCCTCCTGTAGTGATAACCAAGCCACACAAACCAAACAGGTTTGTACTGAGGGCTACAGAAAAGATGCTAATGAAACATCGGTTTCTGAGGAAAAATCATTGGCTGCTATGGAGGTCACCGGAATAGGAGAATCATCTGTAAAAACGGCCCTGCAATCAATTCAGACTTAATTGCAGCGCTTTCCATAACTTTAACACCATATATGAAACTGCATGAATCCCTTAATGAGCAAGTTACAGAAATTCAAACAAATCTTGATAAAAATGAGCAGCAAGCATCTAATATACTACACAGCATAATAGACTCAGTCATAAAAGACAGAAATAAAAGGAAAATAGAAACAGAGACAATTGATCTAACTCTTCAAGGTCTGGACAAATTACTATATGAAACAAAATACATAGCTTCTGGATCCTCTTGAGTTAGGGTCACAAATAATGTAAAAGAAATTTCCTCGCGCAACGACGACCAGCACTCTAAGGAGAAGGAGGATTCTAACAAAGAAATACATCAAGAAACGGACATTATAAACTCAAAAGAGGGAACTGGCCCAGAACTAACTAAGGCCAAAATGAGAGTTGTCAATCCACTCGATTTGCAAGATCAGAACATAGAAAATAATCTCCCTCTTGGTGGCGAAGCAGCCGATGTTGACGGCGGCGTGTGCCTTTTACAAGACGAAACTGGACCTATCGAATCGATTGAGGATCTCGATGATGGGCCCCCTAAGAAAAGAAAATATAATATCTTTTCCTAATTTAATGAAATAAGAAGAACTTTGCATTTCTTCAAATTCAAAAAGACAATGATTAAAAGCTTCTTTGGATAAACAAAAAACTCAAACAAAGCACTGAATATTATGTCATATTCTCTAAATTGAATAAGGACCACCGAGAAGCAACTACACTTTACCAAAAACGCAGGAAATAAGATTGAAAGGACATCATCAAAGGATCCTAGTGTTGACATTATTCCGGGTACTTCTATTTTGAACAAAAAATCAGAAGTTTGAGAAGATACTTGAAAACTTAAGGAGGATGATGTTGGGAGGACATGCCCTTGTAGAAAAAAAACTAGAAGTAGGCAGACTGAGACAAGAAATCTTTAAACTAAAGGAGGACATCAAAGAACTTGATAGAGATGAGGTTTCAGCTTCGCTCATGGATCTACTTATTCAATCACGGATGAAGGAGAATCTGGTGAAGATGATGAGGATACTGACATTACATTAGGAAAGTTCACAGGTATACGGGTCACTATAGACTGTGAAGATGAGTCATGTTATGAAGAACCTTCAGACGAGGACCTGGTAGAAAGGGGACATGCCCCCGTAATGTTTTACGTCTCCCCCCAAAGGTGGCTTAGTTCCCATCCTCTAAAGTGGAGAATAGGAGAAAACGATACAAGGAAGAAAGAAGCAAGAGGCTCTCCTACAGTAAGATCGGTCACCTTCAAATCCTCTAAAGAAGAGAACAATAAAGGGCTGTGTCAAAGAAGGGAATTTTTGAACATCTCGAGGAATTATGATCCTCTGAAGTCGGACTCAGAAATAGATGATCGAGCGATTAAGTCTGTACCCCCTCACATAAAACCTACAAAACTCTAGAAAGACAGATGTGAATAATGAGAATGCAGTAGAAGAAGAAACACTACCAGCAAAATGTGTGCCTGTGCAACCTAAACTATGTACAGAAAAAAAATGTGCTTTATGACAATGGATGAGAAATGAGAGAACATTGATAAAAGCCTTAAGAACGGCTTAACAGAGAAGAAAGGGTCTAACAAGAATGACAGTAGATCCCTTAAGGACCCCTATGATAACAAACACAATGACGATTATACTCATAGACTGCTGTTGGAAAATGTTCACAGACAAAAAGATGATTTGGTGCTAAATCGCACTAATATACTTCGACTGTTTCATTGTTTTCCAAGTCTGAGAAACATAGACTCGAGAGACTTCCTCCAGATCGAATTTCCAGAGGAGGAGAGGACAGAAAAAATTAGCAGCTATGTCGCCTCAAACTACAAAAAATATAGAATCATAGAAAGTTGCAGGTAAACTATTACCTATGGGATTTGAGCTGTTTGAATACGACATTGAAGTACCCCAGGCGGCAAGAGGTGAAGAAAGCCCACATTGGTTAACAAATTATCTAAATGACACCAAGACAGGTCTCCTAATGTTGGATATGCCCAAAAAGTGATAGAGTCGGGCAATGCCGTTCATCCTGCTTGCAAAAGAAATCTAAAAAGAACCATGGAAAATAGGATTAAGAATTCAGTGACAAAAGGGAAGACCCGCCCGGAAGAAAATAGATACAAACAAAATGAAGATTGGTCCTGGCTGGCTGGGACTCTGGCTGGTGGAATTAGGTATTCATAGCTTCCAACATCTGGAGCTGTAGTACAAGTGACCAGACGAGAAAACCATGTCTCTGTTGCCTCTTGGAGCACTCAGGGTTTGTTCACTTGTTTCATGTAGGAGATTTGAAATTTTATGAAGATGAAATAATATGTCTCAAAGACACTTGGATGTCTGAAACTCCACTACTTGATGGATATGAGGTATTCATTAATCCCGCAGTGAAAGGAATAACAGTTGTCCAATGGCAGGGAACCTAAGCGACCTTAAAAATAACATCAGATGCAAAGTGATCAAAGCGTTTCTGCCTTTACCTTGGATTTTAGCCATTCTCATCTCTACAAGCCTAAAAAAACATAACCAGTTGAAGAAAATCCTGATAATCAACTTATACTGGAACCCAGTTGGAACTTGGGATGAGGAATTTGTTAAAGTTGTATTAGACACCATGGACAGTGCTAGAGAAATTACTCCGAACTTTGAAACATTGATCTGAGGTGATCTTAACATTCATTACTTCAACGAGAATGCTAAAATTGTATCTAATCATCCTATGGATCCTACTTTACAAATAACTAGAAGATTTATCTGGAGAAAAGAGATGAATGAAAAAAATATGCACATAGCAAACGGCCACATCCCAGGGGAGATTTCTGCAAATCCCACTTGGAAAAAAGAGGACCTGTAAAATACACCTTGGACTATATGTTTGCCGCAAAAAAATCTGTTGGGGAATCTAACAGAATTTATGGTGAGCAAACAAAGCGGGGCCTGGCAATCTCTCTACCAGCACGAACACAGCCCAATGACCTGTTCTTGGGTGAATAACCCCTGGGAGAGACTCTACCAAGTCTTTAGCTCACTGTCCCTTTCACAGAGAAGAAATTTCCCAGCATATCAGCCTTTGTCCTGCCCAGGGGCAGTCCAGCACCGAAATGCTAGGCAATTCTCCTCTGAACAAGAGTACCATCAGTAACCCCATACACGTGTTTCAGCCTTGTTGGGCATCATCAGTGAGGTGAAACTGTTGCCTCTCTAGGAATAGTGAGCAAGGGGTCCACGTCTGGATTGCCCTGTTAACTTAGGGTGAAACCCAAAGTTAATGTATGCTAACAAAGGGGGGTCTGGGAATCTCTCTACCAGCACGAACACAGCCCAATGACTTGTTCTTGGGTGAATAACCCCTGGGAGAGACTCTACCAAGTCTTTAGCTCACTGTCCTTTTCACAGAGAAGAAATGTCCCCGCATATCAGCCTTTGTCCTGCCTAGGGGCAGTCCAGCGCCGAAATGCTAGGCAATTCTCCTCTGAACAAGAGTACCATCAGTAACCCCATACACGTGTTTCAGCCTTGTTGGGAATCATCAGTGAGGTGAAACTGTTGCCTCTCTAGGAACAGTGAGCAAGGGGTCCACGTCTGGATCTCCCAGGGGTTATTCACCCAAGAACAAGTCATTGGGCTGTGTTCGTGCTGGTAGAGAGATTCCCAGACCCCCCTTTTTTTGCAGAATTTATGGTGAGGTTGTCAGAGAACAGAGACCATGAGATCTTAACCACGACCATTGGTATTTAGCCTTTCCTCAATCGGACTCCAACCAGGCCTGCACTATGCATCCAACCTGGGCGCAACAGAATCGCAATTGATGAAGAAGCTGTGTCTGGTGCTGAAGAACCCAGAGCTTTGGAGAAGTATAGGGAGGCACCCACGGCTCCATCTGGGTGTAACTTTAAGAAGAGACACATATTCGATATTGATATCAGGAGAAAGAAAAAGGCCCTGAACGCGACTTTGATTAGAGCACGGAGGGAGTTATGGGCCCCAAAAATCATTGGGAAACTGAAACAAAAACATAAGAACTGGCTAAAGAACCACAAAGGGATTATACTCCAAAGAGACCCCCAAAAAATGTTAAGCCTAATTGCTACAAAAAACACCCCTGGAATAATGAAGATTCTAAACTAAATGCTCCACAAAATTATTTGTTGTTAAATGGAGTATCCCCAGCCATATAGAAGAAACATTTTGAGATCCTGTTTAACTCTGATCATCTTACAGGTTCTCTGCTCGGCTTATCCAACATCCATGGTCATTCTCGATGGAAAAAGGCTGTAATCAAGGATTTTATTTTATCATCTAGTAATTCGAGGGCCCCAGGGCCTGACGGCCTGTCTAACTACGCACTCAGAGAGGACCCGGAAGGGACCGAGGTTATGTATAGCCTGTTTGCTACAATAAAGAAAACGAAAAGGATCCCTGCGTCTTGGAACAATTCCATTGTTGTGCCCATATTCAAGAAGGGCGATAGGTCGGAACCATCCAATTATAGACCTATCACCCTCCTTGATGTTCTGGGCAAGATTTCTGGTGCATTAATCCTGAAGGCCTTTGATTCTTGGAGGATGAACATTGGCCAATTTGATGAGTGGCAAGCTGGCTTTGAATCTGGGATAGGCACTGCCTTAAACCTCATTTTGATAAATCTAATTAAGGAAAACGTGAAAGCAAAACCGAAGAGGAAGGTATACATGGCATCTGTCGACCTTTCCAAACCTTTTGATGTGATTGAGAGGCGGAAGCTATGGCTAAAGTTAGAAAAATGGAAATGTTCTGAGGACTGGAGAGAAGCACTGATTGTCCTGCACACTAATACCACCATGTGAGTTAAACTGGACAAAAAGGGAACTCTTACTGACCCACTAGTAACCACAAACGGCTTCAAACAAGGTTGTAGATTAGCCCCTATGCTTTTCAACCAAGTTATCTTGGACATACCATTAGCTTTCGAGAAGACAAGATTGTTTCCACCTAGACTGGTCGGGACTGCAATGGGTCGTCTGCTTTATGCAGATTACCTGATTTTTTTCAATCAAACTATGATCCGCCTGCAGAGGCAGTTGGATGCTCTAGAGAGCTATTTGGAGGACAATAGCTTAAAAGTCAATGTTGCAAAAACTAAAAACTTGACATTTTCAGGGAAAATTGTGCACAAACCATCTGGCAAACAAGCATGGTTCCTTAAGGGTGAAGAAATTGGTTGAGTACCAAAAGTTGTGTATTTGGGAATTTGTGTCAGCAATAGCATGGTGGAGGCCCCACAGGAGAATAGACTAAAACTAAAAATGAGCACTGTGGATTAAGGCGCTATATAAATAACACATCATTATCATTATCATTACTTCTCAGGCTAAAATAATTATGAGAAGATTTTGCAAATTCACATTACAACCAGTCATTGACTTTTATACCATGAAAGTTGTGCCTATCATCACTTACGGTTCCGAAACTTTGCTATCATTATCAAAAGAACTTTGGCCAAAATTGGAGGGTGCCTACTGTAGACAGATGCTGGCTCATCCTGCCTGTACCATTTGAGAAGAAGTTGGCCTACATTCACTTTGTTCTATAGTTCAGTGGAAAACCCTGGCTTTCCTCGGCAAATGTCTTTTGAATTAGCGAGAGGGTGGATTCAGGGATCTGAACCAGGCTCTTCTGCAAGAATCTGACCACAGGCTAAATGCCTAGAACATGTCTTGTTCTGCCCTCTTGGAAGAACTGAATTCCTCAGAAGAAACTCTAACGACGAAGCCACTCAGTGCAAAAAAAAACAAAATCTATTGGACCTGGATTGGATCTTTACCAGAGAGAACGTCAGATGCTTAAAGTTATACTGTCAGAAATATCCTAATCATAGGGAAACAGGAAATCCCCAAGAGTACTTGAAAACATGTCCCTGTAATACACGTAGAAGGGAGTTTATGAGGCTGAGGATGTACTTTACTCCTACTAAGGAAGTACTGGAAGCAAGGAAACCAAAAGACCAGAGAGATTACTCATGTCGCCGGTGTAATGTCCAAATGGAAACCCTTCAGCACTTAATCATCGTTTGCCCCGGGTAAAAACTCCCAGCAAAAAAGATGGATGGGCAAAATGAGTGAACTATTTACAACTAGAACGGCGGAGGGATGGTGGGCATTGAACCTGTATGGGGAGAGCATCTCTATGACTGTTGCCGTCTTGGGTTTTCTAAAAGAAACATTACATGCAGACTCCTGAAAGTTTATTTTTATTATCATTGAAGACACATTCTTATAGAGTTTTCATTCTTATTTTATCCCATTCTTGTTCTTCCTTTTCCTTTTACTGCCTTTCATTGCTTCCTAATTGAAAGTGTTTTTTTGTTGTTTTTTTATGGTGCTATTTGTTAACAAGCTTAAGGTTTTCAAATGTAAAACCAAATGCTAAATATAAAAAATGAAAAACAAGGCTGTAACATGAGCCACTTCTCTGAAATCCAAGGTCATTCTCTGTTTGCCCCAGGATGAACTTCAGAAGAGAAGGATGAGAGGGGAGCTGGGTGGTTGTGAACACAGCCATTCCCCAGTGCACATCCTTAGAAAATTATATAGATATATACGATTGTACAAGGCATTGAATGAAAATAATCTTTTTTTTTTATTATTCTTAAATAGATAAATAGAAAACTCAATGACAAGATATTGCATATGAAGGAGAATGAATGCTGGCGGTCTGTATGCAACTGTTTATGGATTTAATTGGTGCAGTGCTTCTGAACATGCCACAAATGAATTGAGTCCATCCATGTAAGTAATCTACATGACAAAGTTCCCCATATTCACCTTTATGAAAAGGGTGTTTTAATTTACTAATTCAAATCAATATGTCATGCAGGCTGTGGTTTTTCAATAGCTGTTGTGAGCTGCATTTCAAAAATCTCGTGTCCCTTTCCACCATCCTCCATCTGCCAAGAAGTGAAATATTTAACAACACACTTGTGTCCCTTACTCAAGGATTGGCTTGTTCCAAAAGTCTCAGAAGAACCTAACATACGGGCATTGGTTCATACTCACACGGGGCACTGGAGAGACATTGCACCGGTGCAACTGGAATTAACTCTGTGTCACACATATAACGGTGTAATAGTGCAATCAACATATTATTACAATATGTTTTTTTTAGCAGTGTTTGCTTTGGTCCCTTTTTAGTTTTTGTTGTTTTTTGCACTAGACCAATCGTTGCGCTCGTGCTAATTGTAATTGCACTGGTCCAACGTGTCTGAAATGTTGGTCGTTCAGCAGTGGCCCAGATGTAGCTAAGGTCGTGCTGTGTGTGCGAGCACTAAACGTTGACTTTCTCTATTGGCAGAGGAACCTCTGGGCGGATCTGTATGCCTTAAAGCCTGCAATTAAAATGAACTATAACAGGTTTTTAGGGGTCTCGCCACTATGCAAAGGAAGCTAGAGGTTTGCATTGATTGTGGGTGGTGGAGCCTGTAAGCCTGCTCAGTTTTCAGTGGTGTGGACCGGGTGGAGTTTTCCTCTGACAAGTGTGTTTTGGCTTCTGCTTTGAGCTTTCAGAGTAATTGGAGAAGGCGCGAGGAGGCACGTGCTAGGAGGATTGCTGGCTTAGGATTCTGAATGCGCGTCTGCACTGTCCTCCGCATCTGCGTGCTTCGGCCTGGCAGGCATGGCGGGTTTTCAGTGAGGTGATATTTTCTACATGCGTTGTGTCCTTCCGAATCTAACTGTCATTGTGACAGCGCATTACTATTCTAATTCAGAACATACAGTGGTCCTTCCATGAATACACGATAATGATCAGAACATGATGAAATTCGAAGGCTGTGACTTGAAACTAGGCAGGCAGCTCATATTAGATTACTATGAAATAATTAATCCACAAAATCCAGTTTCCATTGAACAGATCGTTGAGGGGTTCTACTAGCATGTTAAAAAGAGGTTGAGATCAGAGATGAGAGAGGGAGAGGAATGTAGCAGCTTTGGTTGTGAACCATCTGATGACATCAGTCCAGCTCCCAGAAGCCCTGACGTTGTCTTGCTGGGGGTATACTTTGTGGCAGCTGTTGTTTGCTTGTGATACTGACCTCTTGTTGCTGGGTGGGTGAAGACTAGAAACATCCCCCCTCCTCCATACCTCTCCAAGATTCCAAAAGTAGATTACAGCACCATTTATGTGAGACTATTTTTTAAGACACTAAGGTGGTGATGTACGCAGATTATGAACATAGCGTAGAATAACATATATTGATGCCCAAGATTCCCCCCAAAAAACAAATTGTGTATTTGTCATGAAGGTGTAAGGAATCTTCACCATTGAATTGGTGCCTAGGAGTTTCTGCATATCATTTCCAAAATGGGTGCATAGTCAGAAACATCGCAAAGCCAATCCAAAAATGGTGCATCTCTACCAGGGAACATCAAAATACATTTAAAAAAGCGTATATCTCTCTCTATGAATATGACCAGGAGTATTAGTTCCTGGCAGGGAGGTACTATATGGCATGGGTAGAATGAAGGTGCTAGACTGAATTTGCTCATGGATAGTATCTGGTGGCTCCACAGGATAAGGAGAGGTACCAAGGTTTTGGATGAGTTGTATTAACTGGATCGCTAATTATTGTCTTTTTGGTCACAGGGGAAAGGACCGACGAGAGGGTCAGCAGCCAAAGGGTTTGCATCAGGTTACGGCCGCTCAGAAGAGGACCGTCAATCACAAGTTCGGAGTTGCACTGGTAAGGCGGGGTTTTGCTTGGAAAACCTCCCGAGCGCAGAGTGTCAAGCTCCAACCTGGAGTGGGACTGCTTTTAAAGGAGGACCTCATGCTTATAGTAAGCCACGTTTCATAAAAGACCCATGGTTGTGTGCCGCACAGATTTGCTAACAGGGTTGTTCTAGGCTACAAGCAGGAGCTTTGTAGCGCCCAGCCCTCCCCCTCGCTTTCGAACATTACGCTTTAGAACTTTATGGCCAGCGCATTGTCTCTTCTTTCTTATACGGGAGGAAGAGTAGTAACTCATGTATCACCCTAGTACAAACGGTGTTTCAATGCAAACTGCTTGCTAAAGGGGCTCTGGCAGGGGCCATTTCCAAGTTTCAGAAGGGTCACCAGAGATGGGCTTCCCATCCACAGATGCAGGAGAAGGGGAAGCAGTTAAAACAGAACGGTGGCAGCTGGTGTCGTGGACCAGACGCTCTGGGACCTAGGGAGCATTCGCTCATGCCATGAGTCAGGTTCAGGTACCAGAAGTGCTATGGACAGTGGACTTCACAAAGGTATCAAACCTACCTGGTTTGCAACAAGTAGCGGCCGAGGGGGAAAAGGTGTAGGCCAATCTTGGACTTCAATTGGTACGTTGGAGTTTGGGTTAAAAAGAAGGGGTAGTGCCCCACAGTCTAATTCATCCCATTGTTCACCAGCCTGGTCTTTGGGTTGATCTAACATGTTAAGCCTAGGGGCATGCAGCAATTTGGCAGTAGGCTGAGTGTCGTCATGGCAAGGAGCGAGGGTGCATTATGACCTAAGAGGAGGTCATTGGCAGTGTTTTATGTTGCCCTAGGATTTACAGTTTGAGTAACATGGTGGAGGTATTTCCACCAGGATAGCTCAGAGGGCTGGAATTGGGCAAGATCGTTAGGATGCAAAAGATAGGGGAACAATTGTTAATGGCCAGGGATCTTTGAGATTGCGCCCACATGGTAGGGCCACCCTTGGAGTGTGGTAAAAGTACAGAGTTATCCCAGATGAGGAGGATTGATACACCTGGGCAATAGAGGCCAGGGTTGTAATGAGCACTCTATCCATAGGGGCAGTTGGACTGAGGGGTAACGTGCTTGCCTTGGAAGCAAGACTAAACAGAGCACCACAGGTTCGCTCACCGGGTCCACACTTAGAAACGTCTGTGTATTAAGCACATTATAAATAACCTATCATATCATATCATATCATGTCCTTGTCACCTGTAGAGTGGGCCAGGGATTGCTCCATAGTGGTCATGTGAGTGAATTGCTGGAGAATGGCAAAGGGCTTGCTGGAAGTAAGTGAGCGGTAATGGCAAAGGGCCACCCGGAATTCCCAGGAATGGCGAATGACTGCCTGGAATGAGTATGGTATAATCAACGTGCCCTCTTTATTATAGGGGCAGTTGGACTCCTCAACAATTGCAAAGTGGTTCCAGAGCTACACTCTATACAGGCTATGGGAGTAAATTAATGGGAATGGCGAGGGCCACATGGAAGTAAGTAAGACCATTAGTGACATATGTCCCTGGCAGCAGAGAAACAGGAATGGCAGAGGGCCACCCGCAGGAAATGGTTCATCCGGTAGAACTGAGACAGGAAGTGATTGTGTCACCTGGAAGGATGCCGAACCAAAGTGAAGGCTCTCTGGTTTGTGGAATCCCGAAATGGCGAGGCACCACCCAGGGAGGTGTTTATAGGTCAGGTACAATTGTGGCCTGAGTAAGGCTAGGACCACCTATGAGCTTGACTCCAATAAAGTGATCATGCTTTTTTCCAAGTTTTCTGTGTAAAATATTTGGGCGAGAAAGCATGTGATGAATGTCAAAAGTATCGGGGTCCTCAGTAGGGGTTAGCCCCACTAAGTGGATGTCCCAGCCCATGCAGTGGGTGCTAGAGGGACAGCCGGCATAGCGGGCTGCCCCTCTAGCCCCTTGCATCCAGCTCACCTCCCTACCCCTGAAGAGGGCAGAATGGGTGTGCCCTCAGGGTCCTGCAGGAAACAGCTGGCTCTGAGGAGGCACTTAAATATCATGGGCTGCAAAAGGTCACCCTCTTTGCAGCCCCAAAGCGACAGCCACCCTCCCTCCCGAGTTTTGGGGCAATGGGGATTGGCGGGTTGAGGAAGTAGCGTGGTTGTGGGGCACAGAAGTGCTTGAGGGGTGGTTTTCTGTTACAGTTAAATATTTTTGAGCAGGAGTGTTGCATGAACTAACAAAAGTTCCTTTCAAACAGGTGATGTTTGCTGTGTTTCTAATAATTTTTCTTTCTTTCACAGGCAGAGTTACAGAGTTGGTCATAGCCAAATAGTAACTACACTGTGGATGCTGCTGCAAGCATTACCCACTGGCTGCACGAGCCAGGAGGGTCTCTGATGGGCATTGACACCATTAGAGACAGTTGGGACTCCTCAACAACTGACTGCAGTTTCCGGGGGTTATTCCCTCCATACAAGGATGTGGGAGTCTACCGGCCTGGGAGTATGACAACAAGCGGTGCGGTGTACCCACTAGAACTGAGACCGTAATTATTAACCATGTCACCCAGAATGATGGAAAACCGAAGTGAAGACTCAACAGTTTGTGGAACCCCAGGAATGGCGATGAGCCAACCGGAGAGGTGTTTGTAGGCCAGGTACAATTGTGGCCTGAGTAAGGCTAGGACCGTCTATTAGGTTGAATCCAATAAAGTGATAATGTTTCTTCCAGTATGAGAATTGTTGTCTGTGTAAATTATTTGGGCGAGAAAGCATGAAATGAACGTCAAAGGTTTTGGTAGGCCTCAATAGGGGTCACCTCCAAACAACTCTTGTGAAGACAATTAGTGCCCCATTTAGAGCTTGGCTGTGTGCTTTTAAACATGTGAATTTGGCATAATTGCATCAATACTGTGTGACCTGAACTCCCTATAAGTGCGCAGAGCACAGCCTTACGTGCCCTGGGAACACTTCTAACTTACTAAATATGAATACGGATCACAGTAATTGTTGTAGTTGTAAACTCTGATCCATTGTGAGTTGTAATACTCCACCTCAAATATAGTATTTCCCATAGAAAATCTCAGCCAACCAATAGCTGGCAGAAATGCAAAATGGGTGAATGAAATCAGGATGAAGCCTGCCGAGTGAACAATCTTGCCAAATGAATCTGTTGGCTGTGGGTGCTCTATTGACAACTCTAACGGGAACACACTTGGAGTTACTACATGCTTGGCACTTGCAGAATAATAGTGGAAGATTCAATAGTGGAAGAGTCAATGGAATTCTAGGCGGTACTGTTGTCAACTTGGAAACTCTGGGATGAGAAGATGCTAGCCCTGCACCTCCCATATATAGACACAATTATGCCCATCCAGAAAACCAACCAGGACGGTACTTATTGCAATAGCAAGACAGGCAACAATTCCTGTCCTGATGTTAACATCGCAAATGAAGGAGAAAGCAGCCTTGGCCGCTACAGGTAGCTCACATAGACGATACTAATACATTTAGAGCTGTGACTACGAACTATGTTAAAAGTACAAGAATGCTCCTTGGTATTAACCCCTTAGCTACCCAAGATACAGGCGATAATAACACCATAGGACACATAAATGTCATGTTAAGGACAAGGAGGTAAGGATTTAAATCACGTTGGATATTATTAATGGAACAATAAAAGAGGGTGTGTCAATTCAGCACCCAACTACCCCCAGCAATCCTCCATTTCTCACAAATAGCAAAGCTACCAGTGAAAGGAGTTATGGATTAAAGTGTTTATTGCTGAACAACCGCTCCCTCCTTAAACAGGCTCTTGAGGTGTCTACATATATTGTCTTTCAGAATATAGATCTCTGTGCCCTAACTGAAGCGTGGAGTCATGCATCAGCCGGCCCATCTCTAGTACTGGCTATATTACAGGGATACAATATCCTCTTTCAGGATAGATTGGAGGGGAAAGGAGGGGGCACTTATATATAAAGGCACTGTAGACATATGGAGAGTTGACATCACCAAATTGGATGGCTTTGATATCCTTCATATCAAATACAGGATGGATGCCGAGAGCACTCTTAATGTGATTCTCGTGTATCGGCCTCCCTCCCTCATGCACAATTTTATTAACCGAATGTGTGATTTACTTCTTTCTTCTTTTAAACCAATTCGAAAACTATACTCTTAGGGGATGTTAACTATTGGCTGTTAGATGAAAATGACTCCCGTGCCAAGTCTTTCGACAAAGCTCTCACAGACCTTGGGTTTAAAAAATGTGTGAAGATTCCCACGCATGTAAAAGGCAACACCCTGGATTGGATAGCCGGACATAATGTTATCTTAGCAAAGGAGAATATATGTCCTTGCCTTTGGTCTGACCACTTTATCATACACTTTGAGGCTGTATCTGAGAAAAAGGTTGTAAGGAAGAAAGTTATCAAATCTACACTGCAGAAATATTAAAAATCTTACGACGGAGGCCCTTGACCCATGGTTTACCTCAATGCACCAGAATCTGAATGACCTCTCCTCGGTAGATAACATTGCAGAGGTATATCAATGTACCCTACAGAAGGCTGTGAACATACTAGCCCCTTGGTGTACTAAGTCATCCAAAGGGAGACTAATCCAGGATTTACCCCGGATTTGCAAGCACTTAATAGTGCCAAAATTGAAACACTCTATAAATGGAAAATATATCTTACAGAGCCTGATAACGAGGTCTATAGAACTGCAGCTAAAACAATCAAGTCAGCTGTCATTCTAGCAAACAAATCATACCTTGATGAGCGCATAATAAAAAGCACAGTCCCAACCAAGGGAACTATTCAAAATCCTGAAGGAGTTAGAACATCCTAGGCAGGATAATAATGAGGTAGTCACTAGAGATGCTAAATAGTGCAATCTAATGCAAGATGCTATGAGCGCCAAACTAAAGAATATTAAGGATAAAACTGATCTATGCAAAAAAGCTACTACTTTCAAAACAACTGAAAACCTGAACACTACACGTAGAACTTGGAAATTGGAAAAACAATTTTCATTCAACCCGATTAGTGAACCTGAATTAGCATTGATCATAGAAAAACTAAAGCCCACAAATTGCAAAGGGGATGTTTGTCCGGCTTTGGCCATTAAGGCATGTTCTTCTTCATGAATTATGACATTATTACATTTGTCAATGCTTCATTTAGGGACAGTTGTGTCCCTAAAAGTATTAAGAACACCTGGATCATTCCCTTGTTAAAAAAAAAAATGGTCTCTGTCCGTTGGACCCACCGAATTATCGGCCTATTTCCAATCCCTCATTACTTCTTAACATTTTGGACCGAGTGGCCTATTAGCAGTTATGATCCACCTTAGATCCAATAATATTCAGAATAGATGGCAATCTGGGTTCAGGGAGAACCATGGGACAGAGACAGCGCTGCTGGATCTCAAGTCCAGGTTACTTCGTCATATGGACAAGGGACAAATGGTCATGCTTATGCTTCTTGACCTGACTGCCTCCATTCAACCTGATACACCATGCATTACTGGTTACCAGGTTTGAGGAGGTGCAAGGTTTTCTACGTCCGTGCTACAATTGGTTCAATCTTTCCTATGTGAACGGCAGTGCAGGGTTAGCAATGTCATGGCAGAAGCTAAAGCTTCTGAGCTTACGCAAGGAGTGCCACAAGGGGCCTATTTGTCGCCAATATTCTATAATATTTTTACTGTTCCTTTTCTCGATTTCTTGGAAAACACTAAAATCGAGTTTACAAATTAAGCCAACGACACACAATGTATCATCCCCCTTTCTGCCAACTTTGCAGAGGACGAGGTTAATATCAACAGGATTTATGGTCCGATACAAAGCTGGATGTGCAACCATGTCCTTACACTCAACACTAGCAAAACTGAGCTGATGCTAGTAGGGACTGAAGCTAAATCCCATAAGGCAGAGTTGGAATATGCACAGCTCGAAATAGATGGGTGTGTGATTAAAAGAAAAAAAACAAAGTTAAAAACCTTGGGGTCTATTTTGACCATAATCTAAACATGAAGATTACATTTATTAGCCTGGTCTTTTCGGCCTCTTACTACATTAAGCTACTGACCCATGCACATCGATTTATATCTAATTAGAATCGAGAAATACTGGCCAGAACGATGATGGGGTCAAGAGTTGACTATTGTAGTAGTCTATTAATTGGCTTGCCAAAAACTGATGTCAAAGTTGTGCAAAATAATGCTGTCAGAGTTATTATGGACCTAAACAGGAGGGACCATATCTCTGAAGCTAGGACAAAGCCTACACTGGCTTCCTATAAGAGACAGAATATCCTACTGACTCTTGCTGATCAAACATACATGTCTGGGAAGAACAGCCCCAGTCAACCTGAAGGAAGAGCTGGTTCTAAAATCTAGCGTTCATAACTTGAGATCAAACAATTCCACCCAACTAAAGATTCCAACATGTAGCCTTTCGCAGATAAAGAAAAGAGCATTTTTCACTGTATCCCTGTCCATTTGGAACACAATACCTTTGAGTCTGAGAAAGGAAACTTCAACTTTGACTTTTAGAAAAAAACTCAAGACATTCTTGTTTAGCTAGTTTGTCCTTCGCTGACTATGTATAGGTCCTCCCACACAGCGGGTCCTTTCCAGCCCAGTACCTCTTAGGCATTTGTATTTTAATCTTCTCTGTTTGTCTGTCTGTCTGTTCTGGCGCCCTTAAGTCTCCGGGTCAGTGGTTGCGCGATAAAAATGAATAAAGTAAGGTCAAGTTAATCTTTATGTACACCTTTCGTGATATGAGCACATTCCAGCAGAGAGTGTGGACAGGAAATACCATGTCTTAATTCAGATCCCAGGTCTTGACCCAGCTGTGGAATGGCATATTTTTGAAATTCACACAGTGGATACATATCCCTATTCATCCAACAAACTGCTAATGGGATGAAGGTGAACATCCATGACAACGCCGGATTCTCCAACATAGTGGGTAGGTTATACAACACATCACTGATGCCTCTAGAACATGGCAATCAACAAGCATCGAGATTGCTTGCAATTCATATCTGATCATAACACATTGGCTTTCATTGTGAGTTTGGGAATGTGAATAAAATGCTGTGGCAAATTATATGTTGCTATTTTTTACTGCAATGCCCTATTATTGGTTCGGAGGAAAGTATGAGGAAATACCATCTCCACCTGCGTGGCGTTATCTCCGTTATGAAAATGGATGCTTTACCAGGTACAGTATTACCCCCCAATTAATGATTTACCCTGAATGGTAATTAAGGCGGATTCATTCTGAGACACAAGATTTCAAAAAGGAAGCATCTGCACTAAGTCCAAAACTCCAGAATCGTGGTTACCCAGTGCAAGTAATTACAGTTTCATTAAATAAAGTAAGCACTATCATTAGAACTGAACTATTGCAGTACAGAGAGCCCACACAAGACAGATCTCAAAAGTTCACTTTACCTCTGGCGTTTTGTCCAATCACGGCCAAATTCATCAAATCTTTGAAAACATATGGGCCAATTTTACAAACTGGCACAGCTCTGTCCAACATGTGCAAAGAGTTTCCGCGTATTCCCTACAAAGGGCTAAGAAATCTAAGGGACACATTGGCTTGTGCAGATATGAAGCATAAATATTCTTAACAAGATTGTTTACTCACACAAAAGTTTGGAACATATCCATGCTTGAATTTTGTTCACTGTCACAATGTTATTAAATGTACCCCTTTGTATTATTCGACCACAGGAGAGGGGATCAAGTTGAAACAATTTGGCACATGAATGGCCAAGTGTACTACTTATTGTCTAAAATATCCTTATGGCAAGGAATACATAGGAAAAACCACCAGGATGACAAAAGAGTCAATTAGAGATCATAAAATGGGGATATCATAAATAGGAATTTAAAATCTCCAGTAGCAAGATAATTCTATGAAATGAATCATCAAGTAACACAACTTAAATTCCAAGTGATTGAAGTGGTGGCAAAACCTCCTAGAGGAGGTGGCAGAGAGCAATGGCTTTTGCAAAGAGAAGCATTCTGGATACATAAACTACAGACATTGGTCCCTGTGGGAATGAACAAATAGTCGCTTACCATTTTTTTTTGTAGATGCATGCTTTATATTGCTGTATAATATTTGGCAATGGGACACAAAGGAAGACATGGGAGTAATTTCAAATCTGTGATTAATGACAATACAGAGATTAATATGTTTTGCAAATCATACGAGATGGAATATTTCCAATACATATGGAAGGATTATCAGTAGTATTCTTATAGTTTTTTGAGTTTTAATATATAATAATAAATAATCACTATGCATAGACATAATATTATGAGATGGCCACGGCTTTTTGATGAAGTGAGTGGCAACACTACACCACAGTACATCTTTGATGTTTAGCATCCACAGCGAATGAGTCATCCAAAGTATGCAAGTGATTTCCTGTGCCATGTTACATTCAGCCCTTACATGAAACTAAATTGGATAAATCTAAATTCAGTGTATTGGGGGCATGCATGCACATTTTATCGTTAAATATTGGAAATTGGTTCGCTGAATGCAGGTTTAACACACAAGTATTAGCACAACGGGAAGGGGTGTAGCAGTCACAGAAAATCATGGATGTTTGTAAAGTTGGATTCTGCCTGAGCTAGACGGCTCTAATATTTCAATGTTAATTAAATTGAATACATGCAGCATTGAGTGGCGGTAACAGCAACTTGGGTGCACACAGGAACGGCTTTAAAGCTGGAGTTATGCGACTGTTTTCAAACAGGTGTTCATATATTTGTAGATATATTTGCTCTGACACAGATTTCTGTAACAAAAAGTGTATTTGATATGCTACTAGCACATTGAGCTAATCATGAGCTTAAAGTGAGCATTTGTTTTTCTTCATTTTAGCCACTTGATGATGATCACTGATTGATCCGAAATATGTAAATGTTGTTGCTGTTAAGCATCGTGGCACCATTTTACAATGGTTCAAAATGGAACTGTGCCACATATATTTGAAGAATTCACTGATTGTTACAGTTTTGAAAAATAAATTCATAGAAGAATAAACTGAATCATTTGGAATCTTATAACATTAAGGGTGTTGTAACCGTCAGTATTGGTGTCATTGATCTGTGGATTTGTACAATGTCACTTTTAATTATTTTTTATATTGTCCAGTGCAAGACAGTGATAACGACATATTCATTTTCTCTTTGTTTCTTTTTTCATTTTGTTTTTTAAAGTGTGGGCTTAGCTCGAAAGCAGCAGAGCTCTGTAGAGAGTGTGGGCAGTCGGCATTTGGGCTGGCTTCTTTAAACAGTAGCACAGTCCTGTGAGGTCTGTGTGTCGGTATGTACTTGTGGGGACGGGAGTGCACAGCTAGTTGGTCTTATATGTAGTTTTGGAAAGTATACATTTCGAGTCGTCAAGTTGAAGGATTTGAAGAAATATTCAGGTATTATTTCAGGTGCAGGCGGGCTGTCGTCACAAGACCACTTGGGACACAAAATATGTAGGAAACCTGAACTGTGTATTGCTAAGCAGTAAGCCCAGATGCACTCCTAAAGAACCTAAGCTCAATTGTTAAATTCACACAACCTTAACTGATTCTTTGTTGCCAAGAGCTTGCGTTAATGCGGGTTATTTCAGAAAGTTTTATGGTAATTATTCAGTAAACATTTCAGCGATAACTTCAAATGAAACTTTGGATTCAATAGACCAGAAATGTCAATCAACATTTGCACAAACTTTTTAGGGATAAGGTTCATTTTAATTGACCTGTCACCATTTTCTTCAAAGTAAGGTTTCAAAACAAGGTTATAAAAAACAAGGTTATAAAAAACACAAACAGTATGATACACACTGTCTGGGACATGCCATAGTCCTTCTTAAAGTCATGCAATTATTACAGTGTGTTGTATTAATCATCAAATACAATTTTCTCATGTACATATCAGTTCCCTATTCAGGGACTTTGTGGGATTTTATTTTACGAAATAGCAGCTCCCTCCAGGGAAGCCCTTTTATAGATATTGCAAATAACCAACGCGTTTCGGATCTCATAGATCCATCTTCAGGGTTGGGCTTCACTTTTCCTGTGTTCTAAGAGTATTTTTGCAGTGGGTGTATTCTTTAAATCTTTTCCTGTGGGAAAATCAAAAGTAACAGATATTTTAATCTAATTAGTTCAATGGGCTAACTAATGAGGCTGAATTGTCAAAGGGAGGTAACTGGTACTAACCTCTCGCGGAGGAAAGCAGTGGTCCAAATTCATACCTATCAATACGGAAACAGTAAAGTAATTTAAGTCAGTAATCTCAATTACAACAAGCCAAATGCTCACAATAGAAAAGTCCAATATGAACTAGATCCAAGCACTCACCCAGTCTTCACCCAGTCTTCAAATGAAAATCACTGGAGACTGGGAAGCGGCAGAGTGCGGCAGGGGAAACCCTAAAAGAAGATTATGTATATATTATTCTTGTGTGTAATTCATCCTGAGTAATCATGAAGCAGATCAGCGGTAGAACGAATGGGCCGATCGATAGTTTAATTAAATAAATGCCACAAGCCGCGTGCATCGCATCACGGTAATAGGGGCACCTCAGGCGACTTCAGAGGAATTCTGCTCGTTCTGATGCTGACCAGCAGAGTAAAAATGCTCACCTGTTTACAGAGGCTCCACAATGCGTGCCGGCTGCTACAGAGTCCGCAGCCGAATGCGGGTAGTGTTCAGTGTAGTCACGGCAACCTCGCTCATGTGCGCGGGGCCGTCTGGGAATGGGCAATATTAGTGTGGGCGCTCGGTCGGCATGGCATTGTCATAGCGACGCCCCACGCCAATTGTACAGCAGGATTAGTATGGAAGGTACTGTATTTTACCTGTATTGCAATTCACAGGGTCACACTATTCTAAGTATTTTCCTGAGGCTTTTATATGAAGGAGTACCGGTCGGGACTCATGATGGATTTTAGCCGTACATGCTGGGGACACGGGTTCCTATTGGTGTTCCGAAGGGACGGACTCACTTATGTGCAAACTAGAGATGATTGATGCGAGTGGGGGTACAACCGCCGCTCAGAGTGAAACCGCGGGGTGCCCCCATCTCCATCCATATAGTGGTATTAATAGGAGGGTTTCAAAGGAGCCTATGGTCTGTTGCTAGTTAAGTGATTAAGGATCTGTCATTAGAGGGCAGATAGTCTCCATATTCGAATTTTGCAGCCGAGATCCAACAACATTCAGGTATGTTACCCTATTCAACTGCAACTGTTCTTGCCTGCTTTTGAATTAATGTCTGGTTTTTAATGTCGATGTGATGTAACAAACCTGAATCTTGTTGGATCTCGGCTGCAAAATATGGATGCGAGATGGGGGCACCCCGCGGTTTCACTCTGAGCCGCGGTTGTGCCCCCACTCGCATCAATCATCTCTAGTTTGCACATAAGTGAGTCTGTCACTTCGGAATACCAATAGGAACCCGTGGCCCCAGCATGTACGGCAAAAATCCATCATGTGTCCCGACCGGTATGCCTTCGTATAAATGCCTCAGGAACATACTTAGAATAGTGTGACCCTGTGAATTGCAATACAGGTAAAATACAGCACCTTCCGTACTAGTCCTGCTGTACCATTGGCATGGGGTGTCGCTATGACAATGCCATGGCGACCGAGCGCCACACCAATGTGGCTGACTCCGAGATGGCCCTGTAGGCATGCGCAAGGTTGCCGGGACTACACTGAACACTACCCGCATTCGGGCTGCGGACTCTGTAGCAGCCGGCACGCATTGTGGAGCCTCTGTAAACAGGTGAGCATTTTTACTCTGCTGGACAGCATCAGAACGAGCAGACTTCCTCTGAAGTCGCCTGAGGTGCCCCTATTACCGTGGTGCGATGCACGTGGCTTGTGGCATTTATTTAATTAAACTATCAATCGGCCCATTCGTTCTACCTCTGATCTGCTTCATGATTACTCAGGATGAATTACACACAAGAATAATATATACATAATCTTCTTTTAGAGTTTCCCCTGCCGCACTCTGCCGCTTCCCAGTCTCCCATGATTTTCATTTGAAAACTGGGTGAGTGCTTGGATCTAGTTCATATTGGACTTTTCTACTGTGAGCATTTGGCTCGTTGTAATTGAGATTACTGACTTAAATGACTTTACTGTTTCCTTATTGATAGGTCTGAATCTGGACCACTGCTTTCCTCCGTGAGAGGTTAGTGCCAGTTACCTCCCTTTGACAATTCAGCATCATTAGTTAGCATTGAACTAATTAGATTACATTTCTGTTACTTTTGATTTTCCCACAGGAAAAGATTTAAAAAATAGACCCACTGCTAAAATACTCTTAGAACACAGGAACAATGAAGCCCCACCCTGAAGATGGATCAATGAGATCCGAAACGCGTTGGTTATTTGCAATATCTATAAAAGGGCTTCCCTGGAGGGAGCCGCTATTTCGTAAAAAAAACTCCCACAAAGTCCCTGAATAGGGAACTGATATGTACATTCGAAAATTGTATTTGATTATTAATACGAAACACTGTAATAATTGCATGACTTTAAGAAGGACTATGTCATGTCCCAGAAAGTGTGTATCATACTGTTTGTGTTTTTTATAACCTTGTTTTTTATAACCTTTTTTTGAAACCTTACTTTGAAGAAAATGGTGACAGGTCAATTAAAATGAACCTTATCCCTAAAATGTTTGTGCAAATGTTGTTTGACATTTCTGGTCTATTGATTCCAAAGTTTCATTTGAAGTTACTGCTGAAATGTTTACTGAATAATTACCATAAAACTATCTGAAATAACCCGCATTAACGCAAGCTCTTGGCAACAAAGAATCAATTAATGTTGTGTGAATTTAACAATTGAACTTATGTTCTTTAGTAGTGCATCTGGGCTTACTGCTTAGCAATACGCAGTTCAGGTTTCCTACATGTCGGTATGTACTTGGTCTTAGTCTTGTCAGGTTTTTTTTTAAATAGCCATGTTTTGAGAATTTTGGGAAATTGGAGAATTGTGAGGGCATTTTGAGCCAACACTGGGACCGAGTTCCAGAGGGTGGGCGCATAACAAGACAAGGATCATTTGTGGGTCCACTCTTTGCGGACAAGTTGTGATTCAAGCCAGTTTGTAGATTTGCTGCAAAAGAAGCATGTGCCCCTAGATATGTGAAGCTTAGATTCCAGGTACGTAGTGCGCTACTCGTGACTGTTTTGTAGATGATATATGCAGTCTTGAACAGTATCCTTGCTTGGAGTGGAAGACAATGGCCCTCATTACAACTGAGGTGCTAAGTGCACCAACTTTACCACCATGGTGTAAACTATGTTTACACCATGGTGGATGGCGGATTTACCGCCCCATTACAAGGTGAGTGGGGCGGTAAATCCCCATTTCCCATTTTCCCTTCCCCATTCCCATTTTTGCCCCATAGGGCATAATGGGAGTGGGGAAGGCGCTAATTACGGCACCGTAAATTACGGTGCCGTAATTAGCACCAAGGTGCCTTAGCACCATGGAACTTAACGCCTGCAAAAAGCAGGCGTTAAGGTGGGAATCAGGCGTTAAGGGTTAACGTTGGCGTTAACCCTTAACGCCTGAGTTGTAATGAGGGCCAATGTATTTTTTGTAGGATGGGGATAATTCAATCAAATGTCCATTCTCCCATAATAAGACATGCTGCAGCGTGGTGGACTGCTTTAAGGGGAGCCAATTGAGCAGCTGGGAGCCCTGTCAGGAGAGAATTTCCCCCATCGATGTGGGAGAACAAAAGGGCCTGCACTAAAAGCTGGAAGTCCTGCACCAGGATGAAGTGTAGAGATTCTGAGCCAGACTATTGGGTCTTCTTGGGTCTTCTTCTTGGGTCTTCTTGGCTATGTGTTTCTGCAAGAACAGCTGTCAGTGGTGAAGTCTATGGATTTTGCTGTGTTTGAGAGTTGTGGATCAACTCCTTCCAGGCACATAGCATTGAGCCATTGTTGGACAGGTTTTATTTTTTAGCGGGCGGACAAATGAGGACAAATTCAGTCTTGGATGGGTTTAATTTTAACTAGGCAGTCGACATCCATGACTCGATGATGGCTAGGTAATCACGGAGATGAATGATGTGCTGCACGCTATTTATTCTCAAGTGCAACTGAGTATCATCTGCATATTGGCTGATGGCTATATTGGGATCTTTCAGGCGAGTAGCCAGAGGCTCCATGTAAATGTTAAAAAGGTTTATTGAGAGGATGGAACCCTGAGATCTTCTAAGGAGACCTCTAGTCAGTTAGAACACAACAAGTTAATCTGGACAGCTGGTGTCTGCCTGAGAGGTAGGAAAAAAATCAATTAAGGACAGTGCCAGAGAATCCCATCCTGTCAGCACAAGGAGGGAGAGAAGGATGTGGTGGTCAGCTGTGTTGAATGCAGACAAGAGGTGATGGAGGACGAGGGAGCATGAGTCGAGCTTCTGCATGATTTGGAGAACATCATCCACCACCTCGATGGTGGCTGTCTCATTGTACAACTTTAGGTGGAACCCTGACTGATGGTCATTTAGGAGGTAGAATTGTTCAATGCAGACAAGTAGTTGTGCAGCAACTATGTTTTTCCAAGATTTTGCGAATAAACGGGAGATTTGTAATGGGCCTGTAGCTTTGTAAATAGTCTGGATCTAGTGTTGTTTTTTAGAGAAGTTGTATGAGACAAGTCTTGAAGGTTTCCAGCAATGATAATTCTGCGAGGGAGGCATTGATAATGTTGAGGAGCGCATTGAGCGCTGGGCCCTTCAATTGTTTAATGATGGATGCCAGAATTATATCAGCAGAGTAAGAAGTACATTTGATGGAGGCAATCATTTTGAGGAGATCTGGAGGAAAGAGACAAGAAAATGCGGTCCAGAGGGACAGTGTACGTGCCGGGGACCAAGGGATGCCAATGGTGTGAGAGGTTGATTTGAAGGTCTCTAAGATTCTGTCTATTTTTTCAATAAAAATGTGTTGATTCAGTCAAATTTTTCCTGAGTTGCCGATACCTCGTGGTCAGGTGAGGGTTTGCTACAATGCTTTACTATTTCAAAGAGGGCTTTGGTTTTTTGCTCCACCATTTCTCTAGATTTCTGATCGAGAATTTGTTGGAGGCTAACTCGGGGTTTACCATGGGGCAGATGGGGTGGTCTTAGCCTGGCTGGATTTTAGGGGGGCATGAGTGTCCACCAGTTTCATAGCAGAGTTGCTGAATAATTCCAGGAAGCACAAGGCATTTCCTCTGGTGGAGAAGTCTGCAAAGATTGCTTCTAGTTCATTGACCAGGAAGGTTTATGAACTTAACATAGGTATCACATCTATTCATACCAGTTACGCTCCAAGAACTCATTATAACAAATGATTATAAACATATATCCTGTGAAATATATCGCACATGATGAGGGCCAAGTGATTAAATTTCACCATGGACTCTACTCCACCCAAAAGGGTACAGGTGACCAATGTACATCTTGGAAACTTAGATAACCGGAAGTGATGAGCGGTTTTCTCATTGCATTTTCCCGAAAGCAGATTTTATGAATCTGGTACTTTATATATTATGCATTCTGTGTGGCTCTGTACAGACCTAACAGATATTGCTTATGGATTCACATATATCTGCAGTCTCAGCACAAATATGTGAGATATGCACGTATTACAGCTCAATAGAATCCAATCAATTTCAATGATAACAAAATGTGTTTCACTCTGACTTATTTTTTGTATGTAATTATTGAAGATTTAAATACTTTTTGACTTAATTTGGGGCATAGTGTTACCACCTCACTTACCTGTCGGAGGGGGCGCGCCTATGGGTCCCGACGCGCCCCATCCTGGCGCTGTTATCCCCGATACCGGCTGGGGGGACCACGGTCATCCACGGCACTTGGCGCTTCCGGGGTTTCTGTATCCGAGGTTTGCGCATGCGCGGAAGGCCGCGTCTCGGTCTTCGCGCATGCGCGGTCCTCAAGACGCTTGGGAAGCCACAAGCTTGCTTCCCAAGCCTCGTTTCGGGCACGGCAGCACTCGGGGATAGCACGGCTTGCGTTTCAAGCCTCCTGAGTGCTGCCGGTCCTATTTAAGGAGCGAGATCCCGAAACTCACCGCGTCTCAACGCGATTTGTTTGCGGATCGTGTTTTCGCTCCTGTAGCCTCCTGCGGCTCCAGTCCCCTGTTGATGCCTGCTTCAGCCTTGCCCTTCAGCCTTGCCTGCTACAGCCTTGCCCTTCAGCCTTGCCTGCTTCAGCCTTACCCCTCAGCCTTACCTGCTACTGCCTTGCCCTTCGGCCTCAACATCTACGACCTGCCAGCTTCTGTCTTCCTGCATCCCAGCCACTTCCAGTTTCAAACTCTCTACTCAGCTCTACTATTGGGTTTCCAGTTGTTTTTCCCGGAATCTGGCATCATATATTTTGTGGACATTCACGTCACTCATCAGTCTACCTTTGAGTTCCTCTCTGAAGTATACCACAGCATGCAGTCCGCGATACAACCTTGCAGACTGCTCCGGCGCCACAAGACTCAGGAAG
The DNA here is from genome assembly GCF_040938575.1 of Ambystoma mexicanum. Taxonomy (NCBI): domain Eukaryota; kingdom Metazoa; phylum Chordata; class Amphibia; order Caudata; family Ambystomatidae; genus Ambystoma; species Ambystoma mexicanum. Next base: position 629,558,112 of record NC_090937.1, read on the forward strand.
GAACACACTTGTGGCGTTGGGAGCTGGTCCATCCCTAACCCTGTTGACTTCAGGGAGAGGGCTGCACCGGTTTCTCGCGTTACATCAGCTACAGTAACCTGTCGGACAGCCTGGCGACCTCACCACGAACAACTACCGGAAGCCCAGGTACTCTGCGCCCTAGAGACGCCATCTTTAACACATAGAGGAAAAAATGTTGAAGCAGGGAAAGGCTTTCAAGGGCAAGAGGCCAGTGGCAGGAGGTACCCTTTTCAAAATGTTGCAGGGGGTATGGATTGACACAATACATCACACTGGGCAGAGGAGGAAGGTGGTAGTGATGGCACTGGCAGTAACAGCAAGGCAGGTGGTGCAGCTGGGGAGGGAAACTAGAGACGGGAGAGGTCAGAGAGGATTGGCACATTGACGAGTAGAAACAGGGTGCACAAATAGGAGGTACTTCTGGTGGCAACTCCAGAAAGGAATCTTGGGGGCATAGATCCAGAAGAGGACATAGCTTGATAGTTTGAATAATTGCACTAGGATTTCAGACCAAACTACAGTCCAATGCACAACAGTTTGAGAGGCAGGTTTGTATGCTTGCTCATGTTTTTAGAAAGACACTGCCCTGATCCACAAAACGTATTCCTATGGGATTGTACCATTATACAATGCTTCTGTGAATCAGGCCCAGTGTCAACCCCAAAGGACACTTGTGATTCAGGAGGAAATAATGCTTTTGCAATCTTTTTTATAACGTACAACGGCAGGAATGGAATTTGAGCGGAGGCTGTGTATATACCAAACGTTAAATAAAGAGCCAAATCGTGCAGGGTGACTAAGGTTTATGTATTTATTTATTTTTTAAACAGCGGGACTCTGTTGATTAAATCTACATCTCTGGAAGAGCTTTAATGTGAATTAGGTCACCACTTGACCAATTGCAGTATACATTAGGATTTCTTAAGGCAATAGAGCATGGCGGCCTGGTAGTGTTGATTAAACCCAGATGATGACAGATCCAGCATAAATAGTGGGGCTGACTGGCAAAAAGAGTAATCATTTTAGGAACTGCAGGGTCAAAACTTTGAGCCTGTGAAAAACCATGGGAGTCACATATGACTGCTATGGCTCTGTAAACCTGAAGGATGAGAGGATGCGTGTTTATATACACAAAACCTTAACAATGGACTTAAAGAACTATTTAGGCATGATTAAATATGTTGTAGGACACTGTTTCAGATTTGAATGTTTTATTATTATTATTATTATTATTATTATTATTATTATTATTATTATTATCATTCATGGCAGCCTGCAATATCCGTATAATAGCCTGTACATAATGTTCTTATTACAGGCTTGCTGTGACATCACTACTGAGCTGTAATTAAAAAAATTGCATCACTACAGACCTGTAACCAGTTATTACAGCACGTTGTGACATGGCATTGCCTGCGTCTGGAGCCAGCACAGAGAGAACATTCCAGCCGTAACTGCAACACTTATAGCTGTAAAATCGTTACAGATTTCTTTGGTACAAAATGGCTTTCTGAGACACTTTACAGTCAAAATTTGGTAAGCACCTGCTTATGGTACTGTGCGTATTCAGTACAGTGCTAGAATTTAGCACGTGGTAGCAAGATTGTATCTGCATGTTATCTACATTCAGAGTTCTGAAAACGGAAGGCACAAAGCGTACAGAACGAAAAGAGAACTAGAAAAATCGCCAGAATATAGAGACATCATTGTGTAGGCGAGATAAGTAAAGGGGAAAAATGTCTTCCAGTGCAAGGTGCACTCTTGCTTTTAGAGGCAATTGTTATATTTTGAAAAGTGTTTTGCGATTTTGTAAGAAGTAAGTGTTTAAAAAAAAAAAAAAAAGTTTTCAAAAAGTTTGTAAAAACTGAATGAAAAATAAAAAAAAAAAAAAAAAAAATACACAGTTATTACTTTTATAAAGGACACACATTTTGTAGATGCATTTTATTAAACGGACTAAACCGATGTAAGTATATTTTTGCAGCAGATTAGAAGGTGCATATTAGCTTGACCTTCCATCCTAGCATATCCTACATTGATTATATGAACGTACAACTGGAAGGCTTCTTAGGTTAAGCAAGAAAGGGCATGGGTCTGTGTGTGGCCATGTGTTATATGGTTTAAAATACAACTCTATTTGGCCACAGTACTCCTTGGCGATTTTCAATATCCTTATAACATACAGTATGGGGTATTTCATCCAATACATTTTTATTATTCATATTCTTGTTATTTATCACCCCATTAAGCATTGGGATGCTGTGTGATCCCGAATGGAAAAGTAAAGTAAGAGACAGCAGATGGGGAGTTGCTAGCTAGGAAAAAGGAAGCAGGTGCATTTGAGTATCCTTTGGAAGGTGAAACACTTCTTTAGCATTGTTAATAAATCAGGAATGGCATCAAGAGTACACAGCTTTGTACATAGCATCTTCTCCGTTCAAGCACTTCCCTATGGAAATGGGAGAAGTATAGGGAGTGCGAGCAGGAAGAGTGGAGAGCCCTTCTTTGATGTGCCTGGTGATCTGTTCTTGCATATATCTAGCCTCTGTCATTCTTATATTCTGGAGGCCGTATTTCACTGTATGCTACATTTTTTGAAGAGTTTATAATGTAAGGGGTTAAAGTTAAAGAAGGAATTCACAGAGAACCTAATGAGGAGACGATGGGTCCTACGAATTAGGTGTAAACTGAGACTATATAAAATATAACATAGCTAAACTGGAAGTTTTAGTTTCCGCTGTGAGCGTTTTTCACTTGAAAGTGAGTTGAGAGCTGAAGCTACCCAGATGATCTTAACTGCTTCTGTTGGAGTTGATACTGTGCCTACAATTGTATGCAAAGATAATTGTGAGGAAGAGATGCTCCGGAGGAGAAGACGCTCTGGAGGAGAGTGTCGGGAGGAGAAGGTGTTCAGAAATGTAGTTTTTGAACAGTTGTGAGTGTTTAGTTTTTATAGGCAGATTGTCATAGCTTCTAACATTAGGTGAGGAGTACATTGATTTCTACTCTTCCTTTCAGCTGCACATGTAGTTTGATGTTATCATGCTAATGTTGTATTTGGAGATGATGACTTTGGGTGATGTTTATCAATAGTCTTGTGTTATTACTGATTAAGAGAAGGAACATTACGTGGAACCCCCCATTCTAATTGAAAGAGAAGGATGGGATTATTCACCTTTCAGTCCTGATGTGGCCTTTAATGAGGAAGGACACTAACCATTGCGAGATATATCAAGAGACACAAATGTGGCAAATTGAAGATGCACATGAGTGCATGTACATGCTATAAGGACACGCTGGGGTTTACTGATGTGTCTGTGCTTGTGGCATTCCACCTCATACCACCAGCTGATCTCGAGAGCTAGCACACACCCTCTATACTGTGAGCAAATCCCTACATGAAATGGTTGAATGGTCCATCCGGCCACTCTTCAAATCTTCCTTCCACATTGGCCACAGTGTCTAACCTAAACACCCCTCCCCACCCACACACGCACGCTCAACTGTACCAATACGAATCCATCATAACCCAATGCAACATACGATTCTGCAAAAAGGGAACCACGCGCTTCTCTGTGAATGCACCCTGCTATTGATCTGAAACACTCATTATTTCAACAGGAACCAAAGAGAATCTACTTCAGTTCCCCTAAGGACTCTGCTTGATTGTCCAGTTCATAGACTCACACATACCTCCTCCTATACACCTTAATATGGACTCAGAAAATCATGCTTGTCATCTGGGAGTCACACAGAACTTTGCCAATGCACTCTAATTCTGTCAAACAATAACCATGGTTTTCCAGTCCAGGGTGCCACACACAGCAGTTCTACTGCTTCCAGCCCTGACTTGAATCAAAGATGGCACTGCAGCCCAGGGACTAACACACAGATCTACCAATGCACCTCCATTCAGAAATAAACCTGCCTTTCCTCTGATTACCCGCATATCTAAATCATCTCAGGTCTGCAGCAACTAATGATATTCCATGACTGAGACTAATGCACATGCTAAGAAGGCCCCACAATTTGGATTTCCATGGTCCCTTATATGTAACTCAACTTGGCCAATGAAAGTGAATATGTTTATGCAGAAGTGAAAACAGCGCACAGCTCTGTCAATGCACACCACACCTGTCCTGCAGCACTACTGATACCAGTGCCCAGTCCTAGTGATGCTCCTGAGACCTAACCTCAACTGCTCCTATATTCTGAGAATAGGCACTTCTGCAACTCACTTGATCCGCAGTCAAGTCGTCTATGTCAGTATTGGAAAATGCATAGAGCTCTCCCAATGAATCTTAGTCATGAGCAACAACTGCTGCTACTTCAAGCCAGAAAACCACACAAGGCCCTCACAATTCACCTCAAGCTTTACAGGAGGTGCCCTCTCCTATTTCAATGACTCTGCCAGTCGCGTAAATCCTGCTGCAGCCTCTTTATCTTTACGGATTGAGGCTCGTAAACTGTTCTACTGATGCGCCTGAATCTTTAACGGTATCCCCTATCTCTGAATCTAGTAATCTGTTTGAACAAAGCTCTGTTCCGTTTGAACAAAGCTCTGCCCAGGCACCTCGATAATAGTCTCTAGCCTCAGTTGCTAATCTTAGAGGCATGTAGATATACATCTGCAGATGAAGCTCCTTTCCGAGATTAGAGACCCCGGTCATACAGGCAAAGGGACAAAGAGAATGCTCCCTGCAAAGCTTGAAGAGGCACCAGTCACACGGCAGCAGAACATGGTAAGAAAGAGATCCCTTGGAGCTTAAAGTGAATCCAGTCATACAGGCAAAAGGGACCGCACCATGACAAGTTGCAAAAATCATATGGATACAGGTAATTGCGTCATGGAACGCATGCCTTGTGTGACTGTAAATTCGACAGGAAAACCCTATCACAGTGGCATTCTCCGTTATTTATTTTAAACTGTTCTGCTGAATGAAGTGTTGACATATTTCTTCTGAAACATTCTGTAATTGCAACAGTTCATGTGTTATAGTTTCTGGTACTTTCAAGTAACCAAACTTTGCAAAGTGTGATTAAATGCAGGGCAGAAAATAGACTTTGCTACTGTCAGTCCTCTGGAATGTCCTTCACAGTTCCTTCAAAGGATATCTTAACATAAGACATTGTCATTCGGTCTTTGTTGTCGCTTACAGGCCTTAATTTCTCTCTGATCCCCTGATGCTCGAGCGGCACTGAGCAAAGGTCTGTACCATATTTTCCAGGGTGTTTCTGTAGAAGCACAAACAGCAAACGTTCAGGGGCACAGCTCAAGAAGGGCTCAGAATCCTCCTGCTGCCGATCATGTCTCCTCCATAGACCCGGAGCCCACTTGCATATGCAACTTTGGGTCCTGTGGTGGACCAGTGTGTTCAAATCATTCCATAGCTGCCTCAGTTCTTAAGGCTTTGGGAGAGTCGGCGAGTACATCTACAAGTGAAACACATCCAAAGTCCAGCCCCTTCTGGCCACACATCCTGATACACTGCTTCTTGAATGGTCCCAAGCATTGTGCTCACCACAGGCAATGATACATAGGCACACATACAAGACTGCCTGCAGATGTGCCATACCACACTCCAGCATTGAAAAGACAACCCTAACTCTGTTTACCAGGCAATTATGATAATGCTCTACCCCTATTAAACTTGCCCAGTTCTCAAGGTGCATAGAATTAGTGGCCCTTTATGACCCCCTGATTCCACCTCCAATCTGGAATTCAGGATTCAGGTTCCTGGTCCTCCTTCCCACTGTTTTCTGATAAGGACGTTCTGACTGCCATTAACAGTTTGAAATCAGCCTCTCCTAGTGATCTCATTCTGCATTCTATACTGAAGAGCATTTCTGCTGATATTACCTCTTGGCTCACTGAAGCGCTCAATGACTCTTTTTCCTCAGGCGTGTTTCTTTACAACCTTAAGCATGCCATGTTAATGCTGTTGCTTAAGAAGCCTGGCTTGGATACGGCGGTTCTGTCCAATTTTTACCCTATCTCGCTGCTCCCCTTTATTATGAAACTGCTTGAGTCCTTGGTTTCTCCTCTTTTGAGCACTTTTTTGGAATCATGTGTTTTTTTTGCATTTAAATCTGGGTTTCGCCCCAGTCGAGGTACGGAATCAGTGCTGGTCTCGGTCGTGGATGACTTGGCCCGTATGGTGAATCTGGGTGGGGTGGGAGCCCTGATCCTGTTTGATCTATCAGCGGCGTTTGACACCGTTGACCTCCCTACCCTGATTGCCCAGCTCTCTTTGGCGGGCCAGTCCGGTCAAGTCCTTGCCTGGTTCTCTTCTTTTCTGGCGGGGCATTCCCAATCGATGTCCCTTCCTCCATTTTGTTCTTATTCTATCACTTTGCTGTGTGGGGTTCTCCAGGGCTCTTCATTGTCTGTTACTTTATTCAACTTCTCGGTATAATCATCGCACATGGTTTTTTGTGTTATTCTTATGCTGATGACACACAAATTATTGTGCAGCTGCATTTAACTCATTCTGAGACTGCTGGTCAGTTGAGGAGTTGTTTAAAGTCAGTTGGTGACTGGCTGGCTGTGAATTGGCTTAAACTGAATGGTGAGAAAACAGAGGTGTTGGTGGTAGGTACAAACTCACCCTTGTTGTCCTGGACCCACATCTTCTGAGCTGAGGGCATTGACCCCTTTCCCTTGCCTGTTGCTGCGGTGAAGGATCTGGTTGTAAAAATCCCGGCCTCATTATCTATGGCCTACCAGGTCTCTCTTGTCAGAAGGCTCATTTTAAACTGTGGTCTCTTCGGAAAGTGCTTCCTTGTATTTCCCCGCAATTCCACTCTTCGGTGGTGTCCTCCTTGCTCATCAGCAATATTGACTACTGCAATGCTGTTTATTTAGCCATCCCTCGGCATTTGCTTCAACGTCTCCAACGTCTGCAGAATATGGCAGTTAGAGCTGTATTTCACCCTCCTGCCGGTGCCCATATGACACTGTTTTTGTGGCAACTTCACTGGCTCCAGGTTGAGCAGCGTTTTAAATTCAAGTCTTTATGTCTGCTCCACAAAGCCTTTTACAAAATCGTAGCTAAATTCCTTCAAGCTAAGTTCTGTCTCTACACACCCAGCAGGCCACTTCCTTCTCAAGCCTTGAATATCTTTAAGCCTCCCAGGGCCAGACTTGCCAGGGTTGGTGGCTGTGCGTTTTCAGTGGCAGTAGCTAAGGCTTGGAAACTTCTCCTTCTCTCTCTACGTATCATTGAGGGTCATCTGCCCTTCCGTCAAGCCCTGAAAACCTTTCTTTTTTAGTTCCTTGGCTCCCTGGGTGGCCTTATCTCTGCAGCTTCAGCGCCATGCTGCCTTCGGGCCTATGATGCACTTTATAAGTTCAGATAAGATAAGATAAGATAAGATAAAATGTCAGTGAGGTGATTGGAAGTGTATATGGGGTCCTGCTCATCCTCACTGTAGTCCTTAAGTGTCTGGTGTCAGACGCGAAGGTGATAGTCAACCGCTTGTAGCATTGAAGTTGCACCAGAATTGTCTCATTAGAAGGTTTGTTTGACTAAAGTGTAGGACTTGTTTAATATGTGTGTAAATAATATTGGGGATTGGGTGGGTGGAGGGTGTTTGTTTTGTCTTTTGTGTTGTCTTTTTGATGTCTTGTAGTTGAGATGAAAAGTGGGAGTGGGTGACTTATAGTACTATATTATGATAAGTCGTTGCGGCATGTGTTATGTAGATATTGATTCTATGGATTATGTGTGTATACACACCCACCTATATGTATGTTTATTTTTTCTTCTGTTGCAATTTTATGAAAAAACAATAAATAAAGTGGGAAAAAAAACAACAAAAACAAAGAATGCGTAAAGAAGTTAGATGCCCCCACACAAGTAAGTTTGCCCCCGCCCACAGTCTTTGAAGTTAACCCCTCTCCCAACATTTGAAGGGATGGATCCCCCTCCTGAAATTTGCACCCCTGCATGGACCTATCTCAAAAGTGCAGAGAAATGCCAAGCACAGAAGCAGCAACCAAATGGAAAAATGTCCTCTTCCTTGCTCATGAGCCCTGCTGACAGACCCTGCACACCACATTGCAGACGTTTAAAGGGCAAATGGCATTCAGTCGTCTGGGGTATCAGAGCCCAGCCAGAATGCAGAACCCTTTCAATGAAAACTTGGCAGCCAACACACAGGAACATCTTCTTTTAGTGTGGCATTAGTGGCCTTTGTGCAAAACCAGCATTACTCATTGAGTCCTTAGATGGAACTACTGTCATATATTGGCACAACCATCCTGGATATGCTTTGTTAAACTGGCATTATTACTGCATTAAAACCATATGTGCATGTTCTTACTTGGGAATACATGCAAATACTAATGCAGCCAACATGAACATGTATTCTTACCGTGGCTTTACTGCATTATGGGGAACACAAACATCAGTGTGTATTTAGGCGGGAAGTCTGCCATATATGGGCACAGCCATCCTGGACATGTTTGTTATGCTTATATTATTATAGCATTATGGGGAAATGACTGTAGTGCAAATGTATATCCTTACAATACATTTTTGCACCATGACAATGTTTGGCCTAGGGCTAATAACACGACCCATTAGTACTAAGGAAAATGTTTACCTGGTGCAAAAATGCACTGTAAGAATATGATTTCTGCACTCTCGTAATTTTTGCTGCGATGCTAGTACTGCACTGGTTGAAAGTTTCTGTAATGGAGCCTTACACTCCCATTTGCACAACAAGTTACACAGCATAAAGATAGTTGATAAGCAGCGGGTAAATGCAGTAAGATCAGGCTTCCCTTATTTCAACAGTAAACCAATTCCTCAGACACCACACCTTGTCTGACATCTGAAGTGAACAATACCACTTTATGTCAGAATCTTAAGAGCTGCCTCGTGGCATCACTGCTTGAATAATGCAAAACTGAACAAAGGGCAAATACTCATATCAGAAAAGCAGGCTAATTGACAGCTATAATTGGAACATGATTATACGCCTCGATTTACAGCGAAGTGACAGACTATGAAAATCAGTAAATAATTCAAATGCTTAATTACATGCAAGTCATCTAATACCTATTACCACGGAGCAGCGCACGCCACAATACATTATGAAAGTGCATGCCAAACTGTGTACAGTGTTAACAAAGATAAGCTGCTAAGGATTTCTTTGCTTTCACATTAGGTGCAATAAATTATAGTGCTATTTAGTCTCTGCTGGATAGTCCTGATTTGATGTGTTTGTATGCAAAATAGCACTTGGGATGCCAGTGGCCATTCTGATTCAGTACAAGTCAGCCTCAGCCCCTTACACAAATGCACACTGTCTTGTTATCAAGAGAGGCACAGTTATGTTGTTAATAGCTTTGTGCCAGAAATGCTGAGAGTGATGGCAGGCCCGGCAGGCCCAGGAAACTTGGAAGAAGATGAGGCGCCAAGTAATTGTAATTGTTTATTTGTACAGTGCTTATACACAGGTGAAATGCTTCACTTAAAGGCAGGAAGGGAGCAAGGGATTATTACAGTAGTCATTCTTAGGCCTTGAGGTTTCCGAATTATCTAACAATTGCAGCCCCAATGTCCCTGGGCCTTGACTGCACACCCTCGAGAAGTGGAAATCAATAGTTGATAGTCACCCATGCGTAATTCAATATGAGTTTGGAGCTCCCCGGGAAGGGAGAGCCCAGCCAGAAAACTTAAAGAATTTAGTGAGGCCGGGGGGACCTACCAGGCTGGGACAGGTCGGCAGGCAGCAGCATCATCGAGAGAGAGACAATCCTGTTGCTGGCTCATGAGTCCATACATCGACATGGAAGTCGTGCCTATGAATATTTGGCCCTGTCCGCCTCACATGCTGGTATGGGATGGCAATGCCTATCATCAGCTGGGGTGCGGACAAGAGCTGCTGATCCCACCTCAACAAGTGAGGAGGCAGGATAGAGGGTGGGGTCAGTGGATTCAAGGCCTCACCCTGTGCAGATGAAGTCAACATGGGGCGAGGCTTTGAATTGACCCACTAAGATGTGATTTTGCACATCTTCTAGCCAGGATCACCCTCCATCTCATTTGTGCATGTGGGCCTGGTGGGGGCTGTTCAGAAAACTGCCCTTCCAACCCCACATATACAGACAGTCAGTCAAGCCTGGCTGGCTCTGCCAATCTGCCTTGGAGATTGGCAGTGGCAGAGTCGAGCTTGGAGCTTGATGACCGACTTATGATGAATGCTGTACTCTGGGGGGAAGAATGAAGGAGGGACTAGGCCCCTAACGCCCACATTAACAAGATGCCACTTTAGATATGGTGCTTTCAAGATGAGCTTGGTTACTTGTTTGCTTGCAATTGAGTTATTAAGTGTGTGACACGAATTAGTACGAGAACGTTTTGAGGAACTTTGACCATCCTTTGCAGTAAGGGCTGGCAAGTGCATGTTCAATTGAGGGTTGAACTTTCCCTTGCATAAATAAAGCAATAATAATATCTGAAGGAGGTAGATAGACTGGTGATTGAGGATTTGATGAAAGAGGAAGTATATGGCAAAGAATAAGGCCTCAAATCACAAGGTGCATGGAGCATGTTAGAAATGGGCATTGATAATTTATTTGTTTGTGCGGATATCAAGACTACTATTTTTGATTGCTATTGAAATTATTTTTGGTTAGCCATGTCAGAAGTATTAGTCTGAATCCCAAATCACCTAAATGTTGTGCGTGTATTTTGGATTCGTTGAACTTTTGAAAATGTTAAGACATTTTTGTAAACAATTTATGGCAGGCAGATTTGCTTGGCCATATATAAACAAGCCAGCTGAAGCTCTGAAGCAGTTACTGTGAATTGTATAGAGTCAGAAAGGCATTGTGAATTGGCGTCTTTTGCGGTTTAACAGTTGGAGCATTTATTTTACATTTCTAGGTAGAGCGTTTGGGCTTGTGCATTTATTATTTTATATGAAGGAGTGACAGATCAAACATTTAAAAGGAAAGGACGCTTTAAGTGTTGGTTGCTGTTTGAGAGCTGGAGCATTTTAGTTTCTTTTATTTTTAGGGAGAGATTTTGGACGGTGAAACCAAACATCATTGCATGTTGTGAATTTACCATTGTAGGGGATAACTTGGGTAGGGTGTTTTAGGCAGTACTGAAAAGACTATTATATTTATTTTTAATTTTTGAAACTCACATTTAAAAGAAATCTACATTTCACAGTAACCTAGTCTGTTAAACTGTAATGTAATCGCACAGCCCGAATGACACGTTATGTATGTTGGGTGTAAGCAAATTGCATCATGTAACGAACACTGTGAACCATGAAGCCTGAATGTGGCCAGTGGGAATCCATTTTGTAATTGTCCGCCATTTTCTTTTTCTGTAACGCTTTGCAAACCATATTCTGTGCTTCAGACCCACACACAGTGCGGGGCCATAGCTTGAACTCTGAATACTAACGTAGACAGGAATGTGAAATCCTGCAGAAATACGTTGTTTAATTATTCGGTAAAGCCTTGAAGCTGTACAAGAGTTGTGGCTAATCAGAAGCCCAGATGCCAGCCTGCCTTGCAAAAGGTGTTGTAAAAGGCAGTTAAATGAGAATGATATGCAACTAATGGTGCTCCTCCATGGAGGATTGTATTTCTCTGCTTCAGAACTGTCTGACCCTTAGCCCATGAGCGCAGCAACCAGATAACATTGCTGGAATGTCTCCCTGTTAGAACATGATATCCATCCCTGTGCCAGTGCCCTGTGATCCCTAAAACAGTAAGCTGTCTCTGCAAACCTTGGCTAGAAATACCGAATGTTTAGACTGAATGAAGTTACATGCCTAACTGTCAATTACTGAACCCTAGCCTGCACGCCATGTATATGGGTGGACCGAATAATGCTGTTCAATGATGATGTATTATGTATATATAACTGCTTTATCAACGGCCCGCTCTCTCTCTTCTGACAGTGTTCGTGAGCACACGTCGTGAGGTGCTGAGACCCGATCGGCCGATCGAGATACTCTGAATAAATCCAGACTTGTTTGGGAAACAAACCTCATGATTGAGGTGTCATTAGTATATGGTTATTGTGCCTTTATTCCATACATGGATTTACAAGTCTAGCCTTTGTGATTCTATTGTCTAAACTTTCCTTTGTATGTATGAAATGGGGGTGCTTGATTGAACATGTCCTCAAACAAAGACAGTTGAATTAAATGAATTTGCCACAACTTTAGCAGAACAGCAAAAAAATTGGGGCTGTAAAAAATGAACGCAAGGGGTGATCACAGACAGTGGGCATCAGTGGCAGGTTCATTGGCTTGAATTATACTTTGAGAATGTACTTTTTCTGCCAGGCACCTCAACAATTTACTTTGCATATATGCACTGGGGCTGTTGGACATGCACCCACAAAGAAGCATTTAAACTGTCACAACTTTGGGGGAAGAGAACACAATTAGGCATTGCTGAAAAACTATTGAGAATGGTGATTACATGCAGTGGGCATTAATGGCAGATTGATTTGTTGTGTTACGCAGCACATCACATGCTTGAGACCCATGCCAGAGAAAGAATTTGGACTTGTCCAGACTGTTTGATCAGGCAAAACTCAAAATGCAGTTGAATTGTTTTGGAGGAGCCGAAAAGTATTTGATGGTGCTGAAAAAAATGACACAACACAGCAACTGCTTGAGCACACTAAGCAGTCGACCAGGGGAGAACGAATTTGAGCTTCCCCCAGCTTGTTTAACTGTGAACACTCACACAAACAACAAGCAGTTACATTTTTTGGGAGAAAAAAGTATTTTCCAGCGCTAGAAAAACAATTGGAGGTGGTGAGAGTGATCACAAAAGGTGGGCATTAGTGGTAGTTTGATTGGTTGTGTGAAATAACACACCAGCTGCATGAGCACACTGAGCAGTAGACCAGAGGTGAAGTTTGTTCTGCACCAGCTTATTTTAATGAGCACAGAATAATTGTTGGAGGTGGTGACAGTGATAGCCAGCTGTGGGCATGTGTGAGGTATTGACTGGCTGTGTGACACAACAAAATACCTGCATGAGAAAACTGAGCACCAGGCCACATGAGAAATTCGGGCTGGGCCTGCTTGGTTTATCAGATAAACTCACACACAAAACAAGCAGATACATTGTTTTTTGGCAACAGAAAAGTATGTAGGGTTGCAGGAACCATTGTTGAAGCTGTTTGCTGTGATCAACACAGTTAGTGGAGATGCGTTGCAGGTTGATTATTTGTGTTATTTAACACACCACCTTCTTATGTGAACTAACCAGCAGCATGGGGGAAATGTGGACTGGTTGCATTCATACACAAAGAAGAAGTTGAATTTGTTTGGAAAAGTATATTGGGGTGCAGAAAATATTTTGGAGGTAGTGGTGGTGATCACAGGCAGTGGGCATAGAGCACTACCTCCTTTTGAGAAAAATATGTGGCCTGTGTTTTACACAAAACGCACTACTATTTAAGATTTCCTCAGAGCCAAAGGCCAAACATTGGAGGTGGAGGTGAAGACTCTGAGAAAATGTTACATTGTTTACTTCAGAAACAGGTGCTGTTGCAATTTCTGGGGATATATGAATCTGAGGTAGTAGAATAGTTTAAAACCAGTCAATAACCACAAGTTGTACATCCCCCACTGATAAAATAATCATTCACACTCCAGTGTTGGGGGGTCTGCATGTCCTTCCAATGTTATACTTGCCTTAGGTTTGTCTTCCTCTTCAGCCAACCGAAACCCCAACATCCCTAAAATCAGAGTCTGTCAAGGTTATGGATGTATTTCATGCTCCCATGTTGCAATGGAACAGTGTACAAAAGCAAGTTGTGCATGGGTCTGTTGAGGTGCCTCAATCCATGACAGAAGGAGTAGATGTTCTTGGGCTGGAGGGTGGGGGAGGTTGATTTGCAGTTTCCAGCATTGGGCTAGGAGAAGCAGATCCATGCCTGTTGCCCATGTTAGCAGATGAGTATGTTTCTCAGCATAAAACAAACACTGCATCTCCCATCCCTTCCACTTCTTTAGCCACTGATTTCAACAATGGTAGTAGTGGTGATGAAGATGAGGTTGATGATGATGATGATGATAACTAGGATAATGACTAAAACCCCTCTTAATTTAAGAAGCACTGAATGCACACAAATCACAACAAAACACTCTTTCCCTGTTCACTTCCTTTGGACCCCTCAGCTACTTTGAATTATCAGTGATGTATGTCAATCAAGGGCACCACCTACCAAACCATCACAGCAAACAGCGCCACCACTGGCAGGTGTGCAACTTGTAGAGCACAATGTTCCTTCTCCTGCCTCTGCTCAACAGTCAATGGGCCTCATTACGACCCAGGCGGTAAGTTACCACCTGGGCCGTGACTTTACCACCATGGCGTAAACTACGTTTATGCCATGGTGGTTGGCGGACTTACCGCCCCATTCCGAGGTTGGCGGGGCGGTAAATCCCCAATCCCCATTTACCCTTCCCCATTCCCATTTTTGCCCCATAGGGCATAATGGGAGTGGGGAAGGCGTTAATTACGCCACCGTAAATTACGGTGGCGTAATTAACTCCATGGTCCCTTAGCGCCATGGATTTTAACACCTGCTAAAAGCAGGTGTTAAACCCGCCATGGCGCTAAGGGACCTCGTACTCAGGCGGTAAGGGTCGGCGCTGTTTACGCCGCCGTAAAACCCTTACCGCCTGAGTCGTAATGAGGCCCAATGACTCCATGACTCTAATAGTGAATCCACATTGCATATGTACTGTGTTTAATGTCAATGCAAAGGGATACATTTGATCAGCATCTTGACACTTGCACTATGTGGATAAATGTTGTTTCCTGTGGTAAAGCAATGTATAATCTGGGCATGGTGTCTTTGCTGGGGCATTCAACGTGATATCATGCTCAAGAGTGGGACCAACATATTACACAGAATACCTCCAGTAACCAACAATCAATAGTATGCTTACAGTGCCCTGCACATTTAATCGAGAACCGGAAGGTATGTCCGTTCAGCAGCAAAGTAGTGAATTGCCCAGTGCCATCAGCAGCATTGAAACATGAAGTGATGGTAAGGGAACGATCTGTATGTGTCAGCACAGCCTCAGTTAGTCATTTGATTACACTCATAAGTATCATTGTAACGCTCCATGAATACAGCTGCTCATTGATAAATTGATACATTGGTGATAATGCTGACAGTAGACCTTCTGTCATATGCCTTTGTTGAAACCAAAGGTTTCAGCAAGATGATTGGAAATGCTGATTCCCAATCACAAATTCCCAGCTGAACCTACTTTTCACATAAGGCTATAACTGTGTTTGACAAAGCAGTATTTTCTGCAATGAGAAAAGCATTGAACAGGACAGAATATCTGAAAGTCCACTTTAATATGGATATGTAGATAACTGGGCAGAGCACTGATGACATGCTGTAACAACACCTTGGATCACATATCCCTCAAGTGGTTTAGGAAGTTGGTTAACCAAGCAGCTGCTTGTTTCCCTTCAACAAGCCACATTCTTCATGTATGATTGGGGCAGGTGGCAGCACAGTGGGTAACTCCACAGCAAATAGCATTGGGCTTTGTGGCAGAAAACAATGGCTTCAATGTCTTTGCTCCACTAAACTACAGTAACACAATACATCTGACGGGCTTTGGGCATGTTCCCAACCTTGTGGTAACACATAATGTCAGCAATTGTTTGCCTGTATATGAAATGCTTGCTGTGGCACACATAATCTGCTTTTATTTCTGCCAGTCATACAGAGCCAGAAAAACTTTGAGTGTGTTGTAGGTGCAGCCCAAACTCACACAACACCAGCTAAAAATCTATTTCCAACAACCCTGGAATTAAATATATAATTTGCATGAATGTCTGTGCAAGCAGTAAATGCTGTGAAAACATGTATAGTTACTGTTGAGCATTGGGTAGGGCCTGCTTCACCCCAACTAAGTACCAGTCCAAGCACAATGCTGTTTTCTATGGTCCTTTCAGGAAGACACACTGTGCATGAGCCAAAGCTCTGTGTCACTGAGTGAGGTACTTTCTTTGAGGTATTTGCCCAAAATAAACCTGTCCAGAAGAAAAAGGAAACATTATTGCATGGGAAGTCAGACATTGCACAGCTGGTAAAAGAGTCTGTTGCACTATTTCAGATTGACCTGAACCCTTAGGTCCTTTAAGATAAGGTAACACTCTACAGAATGGATGGGGATGCAGAAATTATTCAAACATCAATAATAAAACCGATTTAGGAAGTTGGCAAATATGTCAGCTGTTTTACAATTATCTAAAACAGGGAGTACAACGGACATCATCGGATGTCATGCAGTAGGATCTCAGAGTATTTTACAAAATCACACTTATATACTAAAGACTTGTCACCATTGACATCATACTACGTGGCAAACTAAGAAAACATATGTGAGGTTGTGATTGGGGAACAGGAAACCTCTAGGAATATTTTCTATGGGGATTCGTGTTGTGATTGGGTCTCTACTGTCAGGTGGACAACTCTGCCCACCCCTAGTGCAAGTCATTGTAAGCATTATCAAATACTACATCACGTCTTATTGGATCTCTAAACTATAGGGCTCTTTGATACGTGGACCTTTATAATCGGTTGGCACGCTTGTACCCTTCTGGAATATTCCACTCGTTAGCAGCATGCAAGCTCGTACCCCAGGTTCTGGTGGGTCGGACTTGACCATGCCTCTGCACCCAATTAGCCCATCATCTATCACCAATCAAGCTGTCTGCCATGAGAATAGTCTTTTGAACTTGGCTTTGCAAGCATCACTGCTCTTGGGAATAAAAGGGAGTGTGAGCATTGCTTTATCTTCTAGTCTCGGTGCAGCTTGCCCAAAGTCTATTTGCATCTGACCATGAGACTGGAGACCACGTTTTGAGGTCCTTCGCTGTATTTAATACCATTTGATGAATAAAACCTGCATTCATTGTCCTTCCGCCGCACCTTAACAGGAGCTCGGCCCTCGCTTTCTTGTTCATTGTATCCTTCTACAATATATAACCAATTTCTTGGCTGCCCCAATCCTTGACACTTGGTCAGGCAAACCTTCTCGATTCTCCTTGCTTCTCAAGCTAGGCTTATTCTGCTGCACCACACTTCAAGTCCAACCAATCACAGGATTTTCAGTTTGCTAAAATTCAATGTGGAACTTCCAGATTCCTATGCATATATATAACTTGGCGGCACCACCTGCACAATTCACTACGTATAGCCAGCCTTATGATCACTTTGTCTGCTTGTGTTACTGCATCTGTACAATTATAAAATGTTTTTCATTTTCGTCCATGCTTTTCATTCCGTATATATGAAGGTTTACTCATGTCTTAACTTTGTCATCATATTCTATATGGTCTATCCACCTTCTCTCGTGTCATCTCTTCTGAGATGTATCACTTTCTTAATGTGACATCATCAACCTCTTCTTTCATCCGTATTCATGTGCTTTTCAGGGATCCTTCCCAAGAGGCTGTCAGCTTGTTGTGGATGCCTAAAGAATGGTTTCCTTAATGGCTATTTTGCTTTGAAGGCTGCTTGTGTTAAATGCATCATTGCAGGTGCCACATTTGTCACCATTTCTGCTTCCCAACAGATAGACGTCATGGGTGGGACTTCCGGTAGAGGCTTTTGGCTTCCCTTCTACAGACCCATGGATAAAGACATGAAATATTAACCATATTTTGATGTTCTTTTTGGGTTTCCATTTTAATATTAAAGTAGCTGTATTACAGACTGTGAGCAAAATATCACACAAAAGGCATAGTTTGAGTATCCAAGACCGCAGTCTAATGGTGTGTGTCTTCATATGGTATCACACCTTCAACATCAACTGTGCCAGGCGGGTGTGTAACTCTCAGACATATACTGTAGTGGGTCTTCCTTTCAGATTCCGCATTTTTCAATGTTCCTAGGCATGGGACAGCAACAGATAGCAGTAGCAGGCCCACTGCCACACAGATGTTGGATATCTATTTAAGTGACACATGCAAGCTTGGTAAGGATGATGACCCACCGCAGTACTGGTTCTCCAAGCTCTCTGTGTGACCAGCAGTAATAGCCTGTGTAGCCATGCAAAGCTACCCCCAGCTGAAGTACAGTCAGAACACATTTTTATTGCTGCTTTTGTATTGCCTGCAACCATGGGAGAAGCCTCTTGGAAGCCCATGTAGGACATCTGACATTCATTAAAATGAATGAGCACTATAATCCAGTTGAATATGTCCCTACACTGTTGATTTTGCAAGCATAGTGACAGGAGTCAAAAAGTCAGCAGAAGATCATAGTTGAGTCTGAGGGTGACCTGATGTGTCCCAGTAGATGGGGTATCCTTGGTAGTGGAGGGAGATGGTGGCTACTGTGGTTTACATTGAAACTTCTAGCACAAACTCTAGTGATTAAACTGTATTGGTATGGTGATGGATAGTGGTGACTGAACTGAGGTTAAACAACATTTTCGATGATGCACCCACCCAGAGTGTGAAATACCAAGTGTGCTGCATTGTGTGTTTATTAAATCAAAGCATAACAAAGGTGTTGGCATAAGTAGAACACTTTGTTTTTTACATCTTTCCTGTCTTGAAGGGGTGAGGGCACACACTCAATTTGTACATCTCTCCTGTTTCAGATCGGTTGATGTGTATCCTACATTTTTAAATGTCCTTTCGCTCGGCAGTGAGGGCACATCAAAATGTACCTCTCTCCTGTCTCACATGGGTGCTAGTACAGCCTCAATTGATATGTCTACACTGTCTCAAATGGTGGGGGCACATCATGAATTTCCATGCCTCTTCTCTCTCACAGGAGGTGAGAGCACACACACATTTTTACATTTATCCTGTCTACTAGGGGTAGGGTCATAGCCTGCATTTTTACATCTCTCCTACCTCTCAGGGGTGAGGATACATACTCAGATTTCGCATCAATGGGGTCACAGCTTGCATTTTTATGTCTAACCTGTCTCGGAGAGGTAGGGGAACAAACTCAATGTCATGTCTCTTATGTCTTGCAGTTATGGGAACACAACCTGCAATTGTAAATCTTTCCAGTGTCGGAGGAGTGAAGTCACAGCTTGAAGTTTGACATTTCACCAGTCTTGTACATTTTGTACATCTCTCTCATGAGACATTAGCCGAATAGAGAGAAGTTGCTTGATGAATCATTCACAAGTCTGAGCTGAGTACATTCATGCATTGGTTCTTTTGCAAAATATCACTACCAAATATCAGCAAGGCATAATACAGTGTTGCCATGGGGTGGACTCCCAAGCATCCTGAGCTTTCATTGTTTGTTGTGTTATGAAAGACAGCTGTCCCTATGCACATGCTCTATCTCTAGACAAGTGAATGGTGCAATACCTATCTAAAAGATGATAGAGAGATTGATATCTCTCTGAGTGTCATATGATTCCAATCATATCCAAAAGGATTCCATCCTGAAGTATGATGCCTCCCTTTCAAGTTTCTACCCTCAATTGATAGTTTAATCTTCAACATCTGAAATATGACAGTCTAACACAATGGAACATTGTTTAACAAGTCAACACATTAATAGTTTCCCAAATACACCGGTGGTGTGCCTGGGTGACAAAGTAAGAAAACAAAAATAAATGTGTCCCTTGCCATAAAGAAAACACGTTTTCAAATCACAAATAGCAAATGGTCGCAAATGAAAAAGGAAATCCTGTCTTGCACCTCACCAATGTTTCTCTTTCTCCAAATCCAACCGTGGATCATCCCAGCATCAACTTCTTTCAGCCACATTTTATGGTTCCTAATGTGCCATCTGAAACAAGTGTTCTGCCTAATAACTCAAACGAATCAATGCAAGAATATTCAGAGCCAATGTCCCTATGACGCTCTCGGAATGAATATGTATGTAATGCCCACATCTGGGTTTGGGCTTCCCTATCTCATTCGAAATTCTGGTACACAATTCTTCAATGCTTCCTGTGTAGCCACCTCAATCTTGTGATTGATCCCCATTGGCATTCCCATTGGTTAGTGGTTGGCAATTTACCAGGAATTGTATTGTTGTTCATAGATCACCTATATATGCCGTTTGAGGTGGATGTTTTTTAACAGTAGTGGGAGAAAGGCTTTCATTTTTACGAATTTGAACATTTATTTATCACAACAAACTGTGGTAAGAAAATGTATTTCCTGGTTGCAAAGGCTGGTTTCTATAATAACCATGCATATATCTATGTCAAACAATGCCCCATGCAGGCTGTTGATTGGGTGTTCCAAATCCCCAAGAGAGAGAAGGAAAGCAATAAGAGAAGACAGCATAAATCATTATTTTCATTGTCGCTCACCAGTATCTAGCTGAAATCTCAACATTGGTGGGCTTTTTATGAATCTTGGTTATACATACCTCCACTGTTTTGTCACGATTTATTAGGCGGTCAATCTCAACTCAGGGAGTACCTTTCCCCCCCAAGCAAGGTGGCGTGCACCAAAGCACTTATACAGATTCAACTTTAGTGAGGCCTCCAACCTATCTCACCCCGTCCCACCAATACCCTCTTTATCCAAATGAGCTATGACCCAGGCCAGTGTATAGTAAGAATATATATTTATTTAAGGTTTGGCAAAGTATAATAGAACAACCAAAACACCAGTCACCAACTCTGTGGCACTATACAATATCACCATTTCAAATTACTTGCACCAATTGACTCACTTATATTTCTAATGGACTTACAGATACTACAACACACGGGAACAATTTAGAGGTGGACAGTCATCACTTTGCATCAGATTTCTTGTGATTTCACCCACAAACAATATACCTCACACAGTGATTGCTTAGTTTGTTATCAAGCTATTTTCTCCCAGCAACCCCCTAACCCCAGCCATCAATTAGATATGACCTCTCTGGTTTGGAGACAAAGCACAGAGAGTGGGAATACAGGGGACAAATCGTTCTGGCTCTTTGTAAATGGCAGGGATTGGGAAAAAGACACAATGAACAAACATTGTTTGGGCTCTTTATTTGAAAGGCAAAGTTCAGAAAAGGAATTCAGTGGGAAAATCGTTTTGGGTTATTAGTTTGCATAAAATGCAAAGCCTTGGGATTCTGATTTGGGATGCAAGTAAATAAATGGGAAATATTGTTTTGCACACTCTACATTCGTATGAATGGCAAGGTTTTAGGGTTACTTATTTTGGGATTGTGGGCACCCCCCTTTTGTAAAGAAGACAGGGTTTTCAGAAAGGTAGTGTCACCCCAGTATGTTATTGTCTGTACTGGCTCTAACACACTGGGCATGAGCTTTGTTAGTTTCAAACTATAACATCATTCAACCCATTGATTTTCTATATGGGAATTAACTGATTTATCTTCAAATCAATGTGCTAAGGATCTACACCAT
Source organism: Ambystoma mexicanum (assembly GCF_040938575.1). Lineage (NCBI taxonomy): Eukaryota > Metazoa > Chordata > Amphibia > Caudata > Ambystomatidae > Ambystoma > Ambystoma mexicanum. The sequence continues at coordinate 629,579,520 of NC_090937.1, forward strand.
TTCACCCCCACCATACAATTTAATGGAAAGGACTAAAGCAGGAAGTTCCCAACTCAATTCAATGTAAATGGATAGGGCAATTTTCTATAGTGGAATTAATTTAAGTTAGAATATAAAAAAAATTCCAAGGGTCTCCCCAGTTCCACCCCCCTACTCACTATGCGAGATGGAGATCAAGACTAGCAGATTCCCCCCACACTTTTGTTGGCATTTGGATTAATCTACTTAAATGGGAGGCCTTGGTTATGGGGCATCCAGCAAAACAGCAGGGCTTCTTTGTGGACAGCACAGATCTGGTCAAAGGCTTTGGTCAAGGGTAGTCGACTTCCACTGGCTCCTCAAAACGCAGGCCCAGCTAGCTTCTAGATTTCCCAGTCTTTGTCTCACATGCAATGTTTAAGGCCTTGGTAGCTCTTCCCGCCTTTCTGCTAGTTGTTCCTTTCAAGAGTCTGGGAGTAGATTGCCTCAGTCAATAGCGTGGGAAAGTGAAGGGAAAATTCAAAAGTCCAAACAAAGTTCCCAAGAGTCAAAAAATACAAGAAAAAGTCCAAGAAAGCCCTCTCAGACTGAAAAATGATCTCTTAGATGGCTGGTGAGACTCCAGTATCATCATAATTCCCATGCTACGGATGGGCCAGCTCTATCCCTCCCCCCAAAACACCCACTGCTTGATGATGGGACAAGGTGTTGGGAGATGTGGATGATGGAGTCTAAGGGAGGAGAAAGATTCATCATCCCAAATGACAAGTGGGTTTAACTTCTTCAGTGTCCTTAAAAATCTAACAACATGGCAGCTATCCTAATTTTATCAGATAACTGCAGACTCATATATAGATATATATTTCTACATTTTATGCGAGTCAGAAAATAGTAATCACATCTCGGCAAGCCCTTCCTGGGAGGAGCTACTGTTTTTTATCAATTTACTCCTGAGCTGAAATAGTCACAAATCTGACCCTTCAAGATTCAAACCATACTTCCATAATCTACCATCACACAAACTTTCAATTCTGTCGGAATTATGAGAATGCCAGAATCATAATTGCCTTCATAACTCAAATTGAATACATCGTATAGGATTCATATTTACATGATGCCACCTGGATTCTTATAACCTTTCGTATGGGCCCGGGATGATCTCACTGGGACATATGATTCTCTTTTAATTAAAGAAAGGGGGGCCCAATGTTAGTCACATGGCAAGGCATCACATGTCCTTCATCTTTGCAGTAGCCCCATTTTGTTTAAGATTAATTTCTGTTCTTGTGACAGGACAGGAATATCTGCTTATCAGCAGGTATGTTTCATACACTATGCTTGATCATCTGTTAGTGGCTCTGAAGCCATTTCTTGAGGTCTAGCCAGCCCTGAAATGGTCATTTCTGTTGGCCACTAATGCACAGCTAATGGTGAGACCTGATCTAAAAGGTCATCTCTGCTGGCCATTTCTGCTGGTTATTTACAGCTTTAACAATGTTGATCTAATTCTCTGTTATTTCTTTGTAATTCGAACTGAACCGGGTCTGCTTTTCCTGGGGGCCCAGCCCACAGGTCTTGAGGTCTAATTTTCAAAGGCACAGACCTTTCAGTTCATTGGGGAAAATACCAGCTGCATCCATACTTCCGAAAACACAACTTTGTTTATAATACAATCTTTCTTTGCATACAGTTTGGACAGATATCATTTCACTTTCGGTATTATTCACACATAGGGCACAGTGTCAAAGACAATTCTTGTTCACTTCTCCAACAAGTAAGCCTATCCATAAAAGTGTCAGTTTATTTGTGAAAAGTAAGTGTCTTTCTCTGAAATATGTCACGTGACTTCACTTTTTACATGTAAGGCACAATTCCTCCTCTTTACTTTCAAAGGCACAGCATTTCAATGTATTTGTTCCCATGTGTACTGCTGCAGTTTTGAATCTGTCAAAAGATGTATTATCCCAATTTAGACAAAGTCAGCTTCTGCAGCACCCAATGTCTTTTTCCATTCATTTGGCATCATTAGCAATATTACCATTCTGGGTCACACTCTCCTTAAACTGAGGGCTTTTCTATTTTGAGAAAGTTGAGTGAGGCCCATTCTTGCTCCTTCACTAGGCCTCATGTTAGAAATCAGTGTTTTGTATTGGCTTTTATATTTCAATGAGACCCTACATTAGCCATCTTCACTCTGGAAATAGGGACCTAGCATGGCCTCTCCATCTCTATTACTCTGGGGCTGTATTTTCATGTCACAGTTTTGTGATGTCACATATCTTCCAATATATAAAATCCACTGTAAATGTACCACCTTCAAGAAAGAGCTGCAAAAATAGTAGAGCAATACTGTGCTCATAGTCAGACACATTTACCATCCATTATTTCTTAAATAGATTCCCAACATTATGGAAAGTGGGGGAAGGGCCAATCCATATTGTATTGTTCAGAATTCACAGCCCATACATCAAAAGATGAGGCATGTTTGTCTGTCTGGAAGGACTTTAGCTCAGGGGATTAAGAGACCTGGAATTTTCCTGCAGCCGTTTCACCAGATTTTGGCCCAGTACATTTCACGTAATGTTTGTGTGGTATTTGTAAGTGTAGTAAGAGGTTAGAGAGCAGGACGACTATGAGTATAGGGGTGTGGGCATAAGCAGAGAGGATGGAAGGTATGAGGGGCTTGCATACCATAAACTAGATTAAGTACATTTAGTGAAATGTCCCATATTGTGGGTTGGGGTGTCATAGATCCATGAGACATTTAATCCACCTTTACTGCCTAGTCTACTTACTCTCTCACCAGTAGCCATGTTCTTATTGTTAGTTGTCTTTTCAGTAGGCGTACACCTGCACTCACACTTCTCATCAGTGTCTCAGCTATGCCTCGAAAATTGTAACTCCCACGTCTCTATGCGCCTGCACTAGCCTTCATTTTACAGCACCCAGAGGCCAGAACAGACTCACACATTATTGCTTGTATGTGCCTGAAGGCTGAAGGCATAATACACTGTCCATTTGTGCTGACAAAGTTGTTCATACGTTGGTGTTTTCATTTTGTGTATTTAGTTGATTATACATTTGCTATTTCCATCTACTTCTTGTTCTTTTTCCAACATGTCCTTGTTCTCTCTGGACATTGTTATGACATATTTGTCCATTTATTTAAAAGATGTTGGTGAAACATCAACTATTTAGTAACTGGGCCTCATTACAAGTATGGCGGTAAGGCAACAACAGTGCTGGTATTGCTACCGGCACCATTGCTACCATACCGCCATACTAGGAGTTCTGCTTGCGAGTGCCCTTGCAGCCACCAGGTCTGACCTGGTGGCCTTACCAGCATCCGCGAGCAGAACATGATGGTAGCACCGGTACCGTTATTAACGGTATCAATGCTACCACCCTCGCCATTCCCATTGAGCCCTATGGTGCTCAAATGGGAATGGAGATGTACCGGGCCCGGCACCCTCAAAAGGGCAATTACTGGGTCCAGCTGCGCTGGAATAGCCCGGTAATTGTCCAAATGCAGGTGCCGGACCAGGATGCGAGCTTGGAGGTAGCCTGGCTGGTAAAACCAGCCAGGCTACCTCCAACCTCGTAATGAGGTCCACTGTCTCACAGTCAGGTGCTCCTACCCCATTTGTACTTGGAACCCTGCCACAATCCCTAGTAGTACTCTTGTACATCTGTCAAGAAAGCTCTATGTAATAATATACCTTCTAGCTTACTCACTTTGGACATTTACAAACTTTAATAAAACCACTTCCTAAAATTCTGCCTTTCCAACCTGACCATGTTCAGTTGTATTACAGAGTACCCAATCCAATAGGATCTTGGTGACTCTTGTCATCAGATTTGCCCATTCCTTTTTCTGTCCATACATACTAATGCCCTTGCAAGTAAGGACATTACTTTTTCAGCTCAAAACACTAAACCCCTACCATCTCTCTATATCAGTGCCATTTCTCACATATAAATGTGCGTTCAGTCCCTTGCCACTGCATGTAAATTCAAGATTGCATTTTGCAGCACCACTTTGATTGTTTAGCTTTTATTGATACTTGGCCATGACATTGCCTCAATGCTTGCTGATGAGTAAAGGATAATTTTGGCTCAGAGGAAACACCCAAAGGGTGACAGGAGGGCCTCGATTTGAAAACTACAAACCCTCAGTTACGGCCTTTCTTTCTCCATGTATGTTGTATTAATTTTACGACTGTGAGATAGTAATTGTTAATAGCAAGGACCTTCACTCTATCCACTTCATTATTATGTACCTGCTACTTTTTGTGACTTTAGTATTATTCTACATTTGATACATTTCTACATTTGATGGAGATAGTTGATGGAGATAGTTCTCGCCCTTATGAAACTTTCCATTTCTTTTATTTTGTTAGGTGATTTTAATCTACATTTTAATGATGCCAATGATTCTCAGTGCCCTTATACAATATTTTGGCAAAGCTTGTTTTTTACTTTATTAAAACTCCTCTGACAAATAATGAAATGTTTTTTACTTTATTAAAACTCCTCTGACAAATAATGAAAGTCACCACCTGGACTGGATTATGACATGGAACATTGCTGCAACTGATCTTTCTGTGACCCCTATTGATTGGTCAGATCATGTTGCAGTATTTCCTTCTCTGCTGGAGATCCAGTTTACTCCCCCTTCCGGTTCCAGTGCCATTGCCAATGCTTCTCAGGATAAAGGTAAAGTAAGAGCCAGTTTTTTTGGTCCTTTCATTAGTGATATTGGCTCACATCTTGAAATGGCACCCTTGTGGAGCACATTGTATCTACCTAGGAAGATGACATGAAAACATAACTGACACAATCATGCCATTGTAAACTAAGATTGGTAAATCTCAATGCATTGGCTATGAATGGTATACAGCTAAACTCATCTTTCTTCAACTGTTGTTAGGTGTCACAAATTGAATTGCAGGTGGAACTCCAATCAACCTGATTGTGGAGCGCTTAAACATGCTATAATTGCCAAAAAAGCAAAGCTTAAACACGCTAAATATGCCTACCAAGTTAACATTTTGGCAGAAAAGAGGTGTTTATGGTCAACAATTGAAGCATATTCTCAATTAATTTTTTTTAGAATTCTAAGTAGCTTGAAAACTCATTGTGCATCATCTCCTACCACGAAATACTCTTCTACATGATGCTTTAGCATTTGATTGTGTTTGCAGTAAGGCCAACATGATAATCACTCCTATCCATTCTTCTTTAGTTACAGCATCCTCCCTGTGAGGAATTAATCCATGGCAATGCAACCTACACCTTATACCTATTCCAAACCGATGTTTGGGGTGGATTCTGTTATCAAGATCAGAACTATTCTAGGTAATCTTAAAACTTCCAACAGCCCCATGTATCCCTGTCCCTATAAGGTTATTAAGGATTGAGCCGACCTTCTCTAAATCCTATGATTTATAAAAACATGAAATCCTTCTCTTGTCTACTACCGGATGTGCTTAAACAAGCTCAGGCCACACTTCTACATAAGAAGCCATCTCTTGGCCCTCACCTATTAATTATCCCAACACTTATAAACCCTTTTGTCCTGTAGAATTCGCTTAGAATAGTGACTAACCAATAACCCATCTTAAAAAGCAAAATGCATCAGTGGATCAACAGTTTTGCTTTCACCCTGGCAGAAGAACTGAACTGGTGGTGTTGGTTATAAAAGATCCCCTTCTTTAGACTCTGAACCAAAGCAAAGTAAGCCCCTTCATGCTATGTGACCTCTTTGTGGCATTTGATACCATTGAGTGATCCCTCCTATTCCATTGTATTAGCGAGTTGGCATCATACCAGATAATGATTCCACTGGGCTTACTTAATTTGTTTAGCCATAGAACATTATGGGTCAAAATTAAGAATTATGTTGTGCAAATCAGTGGTATGCAGGGTTCTGCAAGGCTTGTGCATATCCCCATCTCATATCTTGGAGCAGTGGCCCGACCTTTAGCTCGGGAGCAACATGTTGCTTGCGATACCATAAATGGTTGCTTGCCAGTTGCTTTGTGCCATGGTGTGGAGGCCTAGAAGGAGGTGCTGAAAGGATGAGGCCCCATATAGCCAGGGAAGATTCCTGGACTGTGTGAGAATGTTTACCAATGACCATGCTGTGGTTCCAGTTGGCTTATTTTTGTAGATACAAGATGTATGTTTTTTGCCATCATGCAAATATGTTTCTGTAAATGTCCTTACTTATTATAGCAGTGTCTTTGTTAGAACCCTGTCATCTTCAGATACTTTGCCCAACTGACAAATGTATTAATGAACAAATTAACTGAACCATGTTCCCATGTTTGTGTCCTGGAGAAAATGGTTCCTTTGAACAGCTAGCAGAAGCATAAAGGAAAAATAAGCGGCATGAATACCCAATTTTCCTTTATTAAATAATGTGCATGCACTGCTTTTTTTGTACAAGTGAGGTTTGTGTTTGATGTCACCACTCATTATTTTGATCAGAAATATTACGTTTAATGTCACCTACAATTATTATTATATTGGGGGTCATAACAAGTTTGCCGGTTTGGAATTAACGTGCGAGTGATAATGGTTCCCGACACTTTTCCGGACTGGCAAACTCCAAGTTTGCCACTGGGTGGCCTGGTTTACCTTCAGCCAAGAGCTGCAGGTAAGTCAGACACCCCACCTGAAAAAAAACAGCCGGTATTACCGGCACAGGTATTCCTGCTTGCAATCCACCATGGAGTCCTATGGGACTCTATGGAATGAAATTAACCTACCCTTGCCACAACTTGTAATCTGCTAGTGGTGGTAACGGTATTACCCTTTAGTGTTATCCCGCTGGATTTGCAGGCGGGATACCACCAAACATTTTATTTATTTATTTACTTTTTTAACGCGCTCACACAGCCTGGGGGCATCGAGGCACTGTTACAGGAATATGTCTCTTAGTTGCGTATTTATAAATTGCGTTTCTAAGCGCTACCCGGGGATCGAACCTGTGTTGCTTTCATGTCGTCCTGTTTCCAAGGCAAGCACGTTGCCCTGAGCTATCCTCCAGGCACTGGAGGATAGCTGTAATGAGGCCCATAGTGTACTAATGGAAAAACTGTCATCAGTCGATACTCAGCCCATCTGAAGGGGGATAAAGGGCAGGCAAGGCAAATGCATGCCACATTTTACAGAATGAATCTGCACTTTATTCAAATCCAATTAAGATAATGTTAATATGTTTGAATTATCAAGCCAATCGATCAATCCATATACGTAGTTAAAACCACACCACACTTCTCTAGGAAGTGTTCATCAAATGCTCAAGGTTTTAACCAATGTTTGCCACTAGGTTGTGTGCACAAGTGCACAATCCCTTTTAAGCAGAGAAAAGAGACTCAAAATCCTTCAGAAAAATATTACTTTTATTCCTAAACACTTTTGTCACCAATGTAACAGGTTCAAGGTGCCTGAAAATGCACTTTTTGCCATTACTACCCTGAAAGGGGGAACTGACCAATCAGGACGCTCAGAACATGAATTGGATTCTCCAGCATAAGCCTGCATTCCGAGCAGCCTGAGTGTTGTTGAGCAGCGACCCCTTCGCTTCCCACCTTCTTCTTCTCTTTCCCTTGTCTTCCCTTCCCCTTTCTAAAAGTGTTTATTAAAAAGAAAATAAACGTACCCTTGCGGTTCGGTGGAGTGCAGCACCATAATCTCGCAGCTCCGTTTCCTTGTTGATGACGCGACGGTCATCAACATAGAAAATAGGCTAGAAAACTACGGTGTGGCATGGAGCAGCAACACAAAGTAGTTTTCTTATTTTTTATTAAACAAAATTAGCACAGGCGCAGGAAACTACACGGGTGCTTATGGCCATATTCAAAAAAGGAACACAGGCTGTATTGGGTAGTATCATCCCAGGGTCCCTGTTATAGGGCATCACAACATAGGCGCCAGGCGGTTACAACCCAAAACGGCCCTGGTTCCTCATCACACGCCAGAAGAATTCTTAGGAGGAAATCTCAAAATCCCCATTGAAGTGATCTGTAAAGCCTACCATACAATGACCTGTATTACTCAATCAATGTTTAATCATATTTCTCCATTACTTTATCAACATTTAAAAACATGTATCATATCTCATCAAATTCACAAAGAACAAGCCCAAAATAATAACACATCTTTAAATATTCAAACAAGCTCTATAAAAACAAATAATTACAATTAATTATATAAAACATAGCTTCCATGCATGTCCACGCTTATGCAAAACAAAGACACAATAACACATCTTCATGGACTCTCATTTTGCAGGCACACATTGTGCTTCCTCCTTCACACCTTCTTCATTAATTGAGGGGTGGGTACATTTAAACTTACCATTAGCATCAGCCTCCTGCATTCTGGGGATCTTATTTCACAAACTTTCCTTCCTGTCTTATATGTGTATGTAGCTCTACATATAAAGCTAAAGATGGCAATGTATGTACATTTTGGTCATCTGCATCCCTTCCCATTGGGCAAGCTCTTGCTTTAAGAGCTATTGTAAGTTGACTTAATGTGCCAAATTTAGTTATATCCCAGCACCTATCCCAATGTTCAGTGCCTTACACCCCCCATACCACAAGTATGTGTCTTTACCTGGGGAGGCTGCAATTATGCTTACATTGAAATTCACTTTATGATTAGCTGAAAATCCCAGATATGCTTTAAAAAAATATGTTAAAAATCTTCACTGGGCCAACACCTTCAAACTGAACACCCCCAATTGAGCTCATAAAGCACTAACATGGGTCCCTGGCAGGAGACCCGCTATTTGGCACAGGAATGTATTTAGCCACCCCTCCAGGACATGACAGTTCGAACAGCCCCAGATTTTGCTACCATAAAAAAATCACGGAAAAGAGCTTTGCCTTATATACTTCCAGGCAATTGTCCAATCTGAATGCCCCAGACTTGAAATAACATGTTAACAAGCACTTTAACCCCTAATGATGCCCTTTCAGCTGTCTTCTTAACATTATTGACCAAAGCACTGCTCTTAGTAAAGACTAGGCTCAAATAAAAATGAGATGAGACCCTCCTCTCTGCATTAATTTAGAAACTGGCTATAAGGTTTCACCATTGTCCACAAACATAATGTTTGTTTTTATCATATTTATTTCCAAATTATAGTTGCCAAAATATTCATTTATGTATAGCATGTCCTGTTGGAGGCCTGCCATGATTAAGTCTAAAATAGCTTTATCATTGTCATATAGACGCATGCTATCAAATATACCCTTCAGAGATGATAGATTAACTTTTCTAAGAGAAGTAATAGAGACAGAGTCTGAAAGGAATACATTGGGGCCAACTGTCGTCTTTATTTGTGGGGGAAAATCACGATCTTGTAAATTCAACAGACAGTGAGATGTCTGGTTATCACAGTTGGTTAAGTTTTAATAACCATTAGGGACCCAATACTGAGTGAAGCAGTGGTCCAATGTACTAACCCCTCCCCTTAATGTTGCTTGGGTGGTCATCAAGATATTGTTACTTTGAGCTCACTCCTCACGTCTGAGCAACAAACATTTGGAAAACATCTTACTGGCAATGTCCAGTACGGCATTGGCCCATAACCATGGCGGGCTGGTGGTCCAAGGACTACTTGTCCAAGGAGATGGCATAATGCCTTTCTCGACAATTGCATTTTGTCTTTTAGCAATTTTTATATGCCCTTTTGAAACTATAAATCTGGCTGCCGTGTACACACCACTCAATCATGGTCCAATTTTCTTTTCGAGATTCTACATTCTGCATCGAATCATGAGTCATCCCTTTCTATAACCTGGACCTTATGAACTGGGGAACACCATTTGCCAATAACTCTGTCCCGGGTTGTTTCAACCAAGGATTCAAACATTCTGACACTTTCCTTTATGCCTTCAGACCGGTTTAAGAGTTCTAAGCGAATATCTTAATTTCTTGTGAATTAGTAATTCTTTCCAATGCCTCCTTGCCAAACTTGAACATAGCCAAAAGCCTGTTTGGTTGTGGGACATCTTCTTTGTGTGCCTACCCTGGCCATTGGTAACAATATTTTGCTCAAGATCCTGAAACCTCTGGTAATGTTTATTTAGTCCTAATATATTTTTTAACAACTTGACTGGCTCTATCTGTCCAAAAATGTCCTACTGACTGCTCAATTTCTTAGTCAAGTGATAAAGGCATTACAAATGTTCTTTAATAGAATTGCACACTGTCTAGATAACTGTTAAGTACTTCAAATTAAAATGCTCTATTAGCAGTCTTAAAGTTTTTTACATTTCCAATTTGTGTTGCAATCATTTTTCTGCCAACTGAGCACCAATATGTTTCGCCGACGAATGGATGTTGGTCACCATTTCATTTGACATGCAAATTTTGCTCGTTGCACACAAAAAGTTGGGGACACCTGTCTTTGAGTGATCTGTAAAAATGACGTGGACAATGCTGAAATCATCTTTCATCTTGACCGCGACCACAGGGTGTATTTTGTGCATATTCAATGTAACTTTAGCCTCATGGGACAATGAATGGTTGTCAATTGGTAAGGATTAAATCAAGAACACACTTCTTGTTGCTTTCCCTCATTTGATTGATAGAGTTGGAGATGTGCTCCCTGAAGTCACTCCTGTAGGTGTCTCATTAAAGTTCAAACTAAAGTTAAAACATTAAGGGCCTGATTCATGGAACTTTTAGCGTGGTGCAAAGTGACTTTGCACTGCCAACCATCACCCTCATTCACAGAGCAGTGCAAAGTGTATTTTTTAATTGCAAAGTCGCTTTGCACTGCAAAAGTGGCCTTTTCAGCATGATGTAGGCCCGTTTAGCGTGGTTTAGAGACCATTAGTCGTATCAGCAAACTACTCACATTCTGGAAACAATGTTAAGAAGGTTTTGTTGCAATGCTCCCCAACTATCTGTTTTCTCCTAGTTGTTTCTCCTTCCTGCTGGTCTGTTAGAAGAACACTTATATACCCACTGGATTGGAGTACTTTCCCGTTTCATGTCACAATATTACAAAGTCATATTACAAAGTCACCAATGCAGAGTGGAAGCTCACTTTATTCGAATTATTTTGGGGGGCAGAACCGTGAACCGCAAAAAATGCACTCGATTTAAAGCATTGAAGTACTCTCTTAGGGCTGTGAGAGGGGTGTGAGAGCAAGTCTCATAGCAAGCAATGTTTCGAGATCTACTCAGTCACAAAAAGGTTGGCCCTTCACTCAAAGGACAGCTTAAAAAAATAAAGGCATTTGTAATGATTTGTTATTCGAAATGTAAATGCATTGTGGATGGTGGTTTTTAATAGCTGAGCTGTATCAGGTGATGAGTACCCCGATGCAAAGGGAGTTCTCTTTAAAAGGTAACCCGCAATTGAAACATTCTAGAGACGTTGCAGTGAGGCATCTCACATTCACCTGTGCCCAGCTGCTTCCTCATGCGTGAAAACATTAGTGTATGCCCTTCTACTGAAAAAGTGAATCCGAGAAGTATCAATCATTTTTTAAATGCAGTTTCTTTTGTAAGACGTGATTGTCAAATAACATGGTACAGCCTGATGAACATGACCCATTCCTAACAGCTGTGGTGTGGCTCGTGGAGGGGGCTTGTCTGCATAGAGGAGGAGCCGCTCGATGGCTGCGGGCCTCGTTCCAGGAGCAGAGCAGGTGCTGCTGTTGGCATCAGTGCACAGCACAAAGGCTGGAACACACCGCGGCACTTCATTTCTGCTTTTATTTGCTGTTGCAGGGCCCAGAATTCAGCACATTCAGTGCCAGAAGCAGAGAGCCTTGCTCTTTTACAAGACTACGTATGTGTTAAAAATGGTGATAAGTCAACAAGAGCACATCATTAAACGTACATAAAGCGTTTCTCTACATGAACCCACGTCAGGGGGATTGTGGAGGTTTATGGTTTTTACCAGGTTCAAGTCCTAATGGCAGTGGTTTGGAAGAATCTCAATATGAATGCAAAGGACCGGTGGAATGAATGGGAAGCTCAGGTACAAAAACACTTTGCCAGGGAATTCAGGATATTAAAACGCGTATAACCTTTGGAATATCGATAAAGCGTTCTCATTGGGTGATCGGCGGCTACGCAAACAAGTACAGCTCGCAGACGGTTCAGAAGCGCAGATTCCAAGCTTACCCCAGGCAATTCCCTCTGAAAGCACAGGTGGATATCGGACTGTCCTCAGGGACCATACTAATGTAAATACCGAAAGCACACTGGGCATTCCCCCAAGGAAGAAGCGACCACGAAACCACCTCTTGTATAGGGATATACAAGGAATACTTGCCTCCATCAATTATGCCCCTCTGGTAGTTTTTTATTCTTCATGACAGAGTGAATGGCGAATGTGCTTTAGGCTGTACCGGGTGGTATTTATTTATTTATGTATGTATGTTTACATTTGTTAAGCGCACACAACTCTCGGGCATCAAGGCGCTGTTACAACCAGTTCCATTTCACTTGAGGGGAGGGGAGAAAACAGGTAGCATACAGTGTTCAGTGGGTTAGGGGGATGGGAACAGGCAACATACAGTGTTCAGATAGAGTACAGTGTTTGAAGGGCTCTAGGTAAAGAGCCCTGTTTTAAGTGTCTTTCTAAGGGCAAATAAGACCCCCTAAACAGTTTTAAATGGCCTTGCCGTGCTCAGGCCTTTTACTTTGCCTTCAGGCCCATACCACGTGGTTTGACGGAAATCCTGCGACCTTCCCTCAGGCTTCTTCTATGAGATGAGCTATCACAGATTCAGGTTACTCTCCAACAACAAGCGACCTGAGGTTTAATTTCCAGATCGGAAATAGGAACCCAAAACTCATGCACGCGGCAGTAACCCGGCAAGAGCATACCTAAACCATGTTGGAGCAGTGATCTGTCAAACCTGGCAACAGAGAGGGATTCCATGACCTGTTGTAATTACGTGATCTTCGTATAACAATAGATGCGTTTCCGTGGCTGGATAATCCGGACTCCGGCCTCCACCTTGTGCAGCTGATACACACTGTCCTCTGTATAGCCTGGAGCTTTGCAACCAGTGTAGCGCACATTACACAAGGTGCCTTTCCTCCCGGCATTAGGATTCTCCCTCGCCGCAGATATTGACACCTTATGTCCACGCGTCACCTTCTTCTTGTGATGGCATGGCACTTCTACCAACACGTATCTCTTCGCCCTTTCCATAGAGTATTACCTGTAATTTTTGAGCAAGGCATTGGGCCTCATACATTACGATTATGGAGGTAGCCGGCTGCCTCCATACCGGGTTCCAAGTCTAGGTCCCGCGAAAGGGGACTTACCGGGCCATTCCGACCTTGGAGGGCCCAGTAAATCCTTTTCACGGGACCCAGACCCGGTACATCCCCAATCCCATTTGAGCCCCCATAGGGCTCAATGGGAATGGGGAGGATGCTAACAACGGTCCCGTTAATGACGGGCCCGTTGTTAGCATCCTGGACTGCTAGCGGGTCCCGCTAAGGACCCCTGGTCTGACCAGGTGTTCCTTAGCAGGACCCACAGCAGTCCTCGTAATAGGGCGGCCCGTAATGAACGGTGCCGGTCCCTTACCAGCACCGTTCATTACGTGGCCACCTGGGTTGTAATGAGGTGCATTGTCTTCCCATTGCTTCTGGACTGCCTTGCCAGCTATTACTTCCTTTCCCCCTTGATAGTGTTTTACGTTAACCACAAGTATTCACCCTTCCTGCCAGGGGGTTAATTTATATGTAAAACAAACAAACACGCTCACACATTATTCGAGTATTCTCAACAAAACTTCACACAATCTCAATAAATACATTTGGAAATCTGCACACTGTATCTTTGTGTAAGCCGCGTCTAAACTGAGCACAACATATACATTGAGTACGCAAATTTGAAAAATCTATATACTTATTGGATTAAATAAGGCAACAATTATTACTATGTCATTATATGATGAATGAGATTAGAACCACAGTGTCTGTTTTATGTGGGTATCTTAAAAGGATACAACCTCCCCTGATCAAGCACAGTGTGCCCATTTCAAAATGGCAATCTTTCCAGTAGTATGATCATTAAAATAAAGAAAGGACTTGCCTGTATAATGTCCACAAAGTGCTGTAATAGTAACCCACCCTGAATAGATTGGGAAACACGCAAGGGTCTGCTACATAAATAAAGTAGGTCTTAGCGGGGGCGCGGTTCACATTCCCATGTTCCGCCATTGCACATCCCTTCATCAGTTGTGGTGCTCATACATGAAGACGAGTAACGTGCTGAGCAGTTTAGAGTCCTCTTTGCAAAGATGGCATGAAAGTAGCATTGTGAAAGAGATGTATTGTATGTGCTAAGTAGGAACACGAATTGAATATTGTGAATCATTTTACATGATATCTCAATCGTTTTCACACATATGCAGTATGGAGGGAGGACAATCAAAATACTTTTCAGAAGAGCCCTTTTTACTCAGAGGGGGGTTTGAAAAGGTGAACCATAATCCATCATGTTTGCAGGTTAGCTTTTGAACTATGTGCCTCCTATTACTATGCTATATATGTATGCATGTGCTCAAAAGAAATGTGCATGTGTTGTTATAAGGTTTACTTAACCATAATAACATTACATAAATAATACAGAAACGGTGTGCAACCTAGTCCCTAATAAATTTTGAAACTTGACATATGCTTGTATTACTTTCTCTTGAACAGCTCATGTTCTCAGTAGATAGAGTTAAGCAAGAACTGCTTGAAAAAACGAATGGTATTAATGCCCTTAAGATGAGTTAACTGTATGCACAATAATGCAGTATATTCTTTTGAGGCAAATTCATACCCTATACTTTGAGAAACGTGCAGGTCAACTTATTCACAAAGGTGGCCTGCACATTTCCAGCGGGCTATGCTGCAGCACAGATGATGCACTGGCCAGCCACCCCCCCCACAACATTAGTGATGGGAATGTGTATGGCTTTCCTTGTCCCAAAGGTACCTAATGCAGATGTTTTTTTTCCCAGGTACAGAGCTCATATCACTGCAATCCTACCAGACTAAATGCTATTCCATTATGGAATGTCAGAGTCTACATCAATAATTCCTGACATGTGACCAACTCTGCCTCAGCGCTGCTGGCCTTTCTGAGGTACTGCACCAATGGATTCTACCTATTATTACATACATAGGGCCTCATTAGGATTGTGGCGGTAAAGCAACAACGGTTACCATGCCGCCACATTACGAGTTCTTCTTGCAGGTGCCGCTCAGCACGCCTGGTCAGACCAGGCGTGCAGAGCAGTACCCGCGAGCAGAACTGGATGGTAGCAACGGTACCGTTATGAACGGTACTGCTGCTACCATCCTCCCCATTCCCATTGAGCCCTACGGGGGCTCAAATGGGAATGGGGACGTACCGGCTCCGGCTCCCACGCAAGGGGAATTACCGGGCCCGCCGAGGTCGGAATGGCCCTGTAATTCCCCTTTCGCTAGACCCGGAGCCGGGGTAGCCATGCCGGTAAAAACGGCATGGCTACCTCCAACCTCGTAATGAGGCCTACAATCTCACTAGTCCTCATAGAAGCAAACTCAGCAGGGTGAAAACTCATGTACCCCTAATTCATGACTGACTCTTCCCCAGACCTATAGGGTTTGTCAATGTTCAATGTTTGTTATGAATTCCCTATTTTCTAATGCTATAAACCTTGATAATACACAATGTGTTGACCCCCCCCCCGAATGATGAAATGCAGGGTCAGGTATGCCTGACATGTAACTCACTCTACTGGTCTGACATGCAATGGTGCAATTCCCCATTTCAACTTTACAAATTTCAACAATTTCAGAAGGATGAAAGGCTGATAAGGTGCATCTATCTCTTCCTGCATAGTGGAATGTGTTGGCCTACTTGGAGGACATTCACGTATACCCAGGGCTCCATGTCCTCTTTCTAACCCCTCACCCTGCCTCACCTGGCTCCCACATTTCCTCCAAACTTGATCTCCCTTCCTGGTATGTTTGTTTTGTGTAGCCTTTTCCCCATATATCAGCCTGAACATGCAGAAACGTTTCCTGAACTTCCCTGAAGATGTGTGACTTTTACATGAGATTTGGGCAAATTTGGACTGAAAGTAAAATAAGCGTGAACACGCAGACCTACCTGAATCCCACTAGGAGATTTGCGAGAGGCCACAGATCGTTTTTGAGAAGGTTCACCAAGTCTTAAGCAAGGGTATGGAAGTGAATGATATGATATGATATGATATGGCATTTATAACACGCCTATACACAAGTGTTTCAAGGTGCGACAAGGCAAGGGAGGGGGAACAGGAGAAGACAGACAGCGATCTTACTAGGCCTAGTGTCATTCAGATCGGGCAAGTGCATGGGAAGGGGGAAAGGGAAAAGTGTGAGGGGGAGGGGAGAGGGCGGTACATGGGATAGTAGAATAATAAGATAGTAACGGCCAGAAGGTGCCAAATGCAAGGTAAGTGCAGATAAAGTAGGGGGACTGTAGGGCTACAGAAAACACTCCCCAGGTGCAAGGGTTGCCAGGGAGGCAGTGTAGGTGTGCAACTGGCGGGGCCTGGGCCCGAATTCAGAAGGGTGGCCAGGTAACCAGTGCAGTATCAGCCAGAAATTCATCAGGGGAGAGGCAGAGAGAAAGCAAAAGCAAAGAGGAATTGTTGAGGTGATTCCGGAACCGGAGATGGACCTCTTCGAGTTTAAGGGAGGCAGGAAGGCTGTTCCAGAGGGAGGCCCCTGCCGACAACAGAGATCTACCACCAACTCATTGCTTGGAGAAGCGACTGACCCTGAGGGAGTTGGAGGCGGATGAGCGAAGAGCTCGAGAAGGAAGATATTTTAGGAAGACAGAGTTGAAGATATTGCGCCCCCGGGCCCCAGAAGGCCTTGTGGACAATGTAGAGGGTTTGAAACTTAATCCTCGCAGCCACTGGGAGCCAGTGCAGAGATTTCAGTCCTGGAGAGATACGATCCCTGCGCAAGGACAAGTCTCGCAGTCCTGGTTTGGATAAGTTTAAGAGGGCGGAGAGTAGAGGCAGGCAGTTTTAGATAGAGGCTGTTAAAGTAGACCAACCTAGAGAGAACCAGGGCTCTGGAGACAGTGAGCTTCTGGGGGAAGGAGAGGAAAGGAAGAATACCTCTGAGGAGGTACAGCTGGTAGTGTGACTTCTTAGAGACGTTGGAGATGTGAGGAGAGAAGGAGAGTGTGGAGTCGAAGATGACCCCGAGGTTTTTAGCCGTGCAGGTGGGAGCAGGAAGAGGGCCAAGAGAGGCCGGCCAGGGAGCAGCAGGGAAGAAGGGAGTTGGTGTGCCGATGAGTAGAATCTCAGTCTTCCTGGCATTAAGGCAGAGGTCATTGGCGGAACACCACTCCTGGACAGCAGACAGATATTCAGAGATGAGAGAGGGAGAGGGGGAGGCCGAGGGTAGCCTGAAAATGAGCTGGGTATCATCCGCATAGCAATGAAAATTGGGGAAGAGAGCAGCGATGCGGTGGGCCAGGAGTGCCAGGTATTAGATCCCGGGGGGACACAACAGGTAGAGAAAAAGATCTCGGAGAGGAAGGACCCAAGGAGGACCTGGGAGGGTCGGTCGGAAAGGAAAGAAGTCAGCCACACCAGAGCCTGACCAGTGATACCCAGGTTATCACAGAGATGGTTGAGCAGGATGGCATGGCTGACAGTGTCAAAGGCAGAATAGAGATCAAGCAGGATGAGGACGCAGGGGGTGTTAGAGTCAAGGTTGGAGAGCAGATCTTCACAGATGTTCAGGAGAGCAGTTTCCGTGCTTCTGGGAAAGGCAGAGAAGGAGGGAGGAGGGGTGGCTGCAGGAAGGCCAGAGGAAGAGCAGGGAGTGGGGGGAGGGAGAGGATAGGAGAGGATAGGAGGAGAGAGAGGACAGAATGTCTGAGTTTTGGAGATGACATGAGAAGCCAGTACCGTGCAGAGGGCCTGGGAGGGGACAGGAGAGGTAGAGACTGCAGCAGGATTGGACAGTTCCTTGCAGATTTGAAAGAGTTCAGCCGAGTTGTTAGATGCCGCTGAGACGCAGGCTTGGATGTGAGCTCTCTTCTTGGTAAGGACAGAGATCCAGTATTGCCTTTGCAGCAGGCGGCAGGCCAGTTTGTGAGAGGATGTAAATGAAGCACGCCATTTCCTCTGTGCAACCCTACACTTGCGTATTAGGATGACGAGGTCTGAGTCATACCAGGAGTTGCATTTGGCTTTAGGCTTAAGGCGGATACTCATGACAGGGGCAAGGATATCAAGAGTATCAGATATAGCAGAATGTAAAGTGAGGAGGGCTGTGTCAGGATGAGAGTCAGCCAAAGGGGTGAGAAGGTGGTGGCGAAAGCCTCAGTTGACACGCGCTTCATGGGTCGGATGACTGAGAAGATGGGTGGCTGTGATGGAGGTGGCTTGGCCTGAGGGGTAGGGAGGGTGCAGTGGGAGGAGAGGAGAAAGTGATCACTCCAGGAGAAAGGAATGGTGAGAGGGACAGAGAGGGGGAGGTCTGAGGAGATCAGAACATCAAGCGTGTGCCCTGCAGAATGAGTCGGGCCCGAGTGGAGAATAGTGAGTGAGAGAGAGTCGCAGAGGTCACAAAAGAGTCCTGAGGGAGGACAGGAAGTATCCTGGTGGATGTTGAAGTCTCCAAAAAGGAGGAGTTGAGTAGTTGAGGCCAGGAGTGAGGAGGAGAGGTCCGCCCACTCAGAGAGGAAGGATGAGATCTGACCAGGTGGTCGAGAGATAGTAGCCACAGTAAGGGAATGGCTTGGAGAGAGAGAGAGCCTGAAGACGGGGCATTCAAAAGAGGAGTAGGACTGCGTAGGAGTGACAGAGGCAGGAATCCACTCAGGGAAGATCAGGGCTACACCACCACCCGAGCGGTTGGTTCTGGGTGTGGAGAGGATCTTCTAACTGTCAGGTAGGAGTGTATCAAAGCTTGTGACAGAGCTGGCCATGAACCATGCCTCGGTGAGTCCGAGGACATCAAGGTCAAGTTCTTCCAGAAGTGCGGCAGATATCAGAGGAGTGCTTGACAGCAGAGCGTGAGTTTAGAGTGGCAATATGGAGATGGTTGCCATCCTTGAAGGACTTCCGGGGAGGGGTACAGATCAGAGGTATGCCCTGCGGAGGTGTAGAAGGAGCAGAGAGGGAAGGGGACGGCAAGGTAGCCAAGGAGGAGGCAGAAGCGGGGGGCGCGGTAGTCATGGAAAGGGGAGAGGGGACAGCAGGAGAGGAAAGGAAGTTGATGAGGTGCGGGAAGCGTCTATCAAAGAGGTGAAGGTCGGTATGAGGGCCTTGGACCAGGACGGTCCCATTAGAGTAAACATTGATGATGACCTTAGAGGAATGGAAGGATGCCAGGAGGGCATCCCAACGGGTGCCACCATTAATTGGAGAAGAGGAGAAAGGGGAGAGCACAGAGACCATGTGGAGGGTCCATAGGTCTGGCGAAGGCACGACAAAGAGGATGTCGGTGAGAGTTTCCTTAGAGGAGGACTGGTGTAGGTGTCAGCGATAGGGAGGCCGGGGTTGGAGACTAGTATGCCCTTTTTAAACTTCTTCGTACCAGATTTAGTGAGGAGAGCAGGATAGTCTATAGAGAAGCAGTTGGAAAAGATAGGAGAGACAGAGAGCACCATAGATTGGGTGGAGAAGGGAGAGGGGGACACACTAGAAAGGTCACTAGTGCAGGTGGACAGGACAGCGAGAGGCAGGCAGCTTGAGCAATGGGACATGTGGACACTCAGGATGAAGGGATCCCAGAATGCACATATGACCACATGGTGGAAAAGCCACCTAAGTTTGAGAATCCTAGATAGTGGGAAGAAGGCCTGGGTAGTACACTGCAATGTTTGGAACTTAGACAGTCACATATCACCACACAGTGGAAAAGCCACCTAAGTTTGAGAATCCTAGATAGTGGGAAGAAGGCCTGGGTAGTACACTGCAATGTTTGGAACTTAGACAGTCACATATCACCACACGGTGGAAAAGCCACCTAAGTTTGAGAATCCTAGATAGTGGGAAGAAGGTCTAGGTAGTACAGTGCAGTTTTTGGAACTTAGTCACATATCACCACGCAGTGGAAAAGACACCTACGTTTGAGAATCCTAGATAGTGGGAGGAAGCCCTAGGTAGTACAGTGAAATTTTTGGAACTTAGACAGTCACATATCAACACATGGTGGGAACGCCACCTAAGTTTGAGAATCCTAGATAGTGGGAAGAAGGCCTAGGTAGCACAGTGCAATTTTTGGAACTTAGGCAGTCACAAATCAACACACTGCAGACACTGACAGGGAGCCACCCTTAGCTTAGGGCCCTTAGCCGTGGGGCTGCAGTTCTAGTATTGGGCAAACAACACTAGGCACAATACTGCTAAATTAGAAGTCAAATTATAATTGTGCTATTAAAGTGGTGTGTTACCTCAGCATTGTTGCCCTACCCACCTTTCTAATCATCTCCTAACAATGCCTTGCTGTCCACTTCTGCATTTCAATATAACAACCAGACAGTGCGTTTTCGAAGGGCTTTCATGGCGTACTGCAAAATGGCCCCTGCATCGAGATCAAATCTACTGGTGGCTCGGAGGAAAGTTATAGGCACACTCGGTCTATTGCAATGAAGCATCGCTTTTACTTTAATTCTAGACTTTTCTGAAACCTCTTGGGGCCAAAATTACAACAATATATCACAATGACATTTTTACCGTTCATTCGCCTTCTTCTTTGCCAGTATACTTGACCCAAATGGCCCAAGCACAAAGTTAGCTATGTGTTACCTCACCTACTGTACAATAATTCAAGAAAAAAACATTTCATGCAATACTGCATTGAACGACTCTTTAATTGTAACCTTCATGCACCTTATTCATTTTGTGGACTATCTGGGACGGCGACCAACACGTTGTCAGATACGTTCTGCTTTGTATCCCCGCGGGCTGCAAAGGTCTCCCATTAATTTCAGGACGAGAGTCCTCTGGCAGAACGTACGAACATCGGATCACTAAAAAAATGCATGATTTGTTTCCATTCTCTCATATGTTTTGTCTTAATACTACTAACGTTTTCATCACTAATTAAAAAACTCGAAATGTTAAATTATAAATATAGATACAGGTCAAACCGTGATTTTAATTTAAAAAAATAAAAATAAAAAAAAACACTTATGAAGCCGAGATCACGAAGAGGACAGAATACTTTAAACAGAAGCTCTGCATATTACTTCCTATGTTTCAAGCAAACATTTGGAAGCTTTTGAACAATTGTCCTTAAACAGTAGATGTGTTATCCAATGTTTTAAAACACTTACGCAGGGCTTTTTCTGAAGCTTAGTGTTTGGGTTGAAGGAGTAGTGTCCTGCATCATTTAAACAATGCTGTGTTATCTTGCAGTATGGTACTAAAGTATATGTATACATACAACACCCCCACCCCCAACACCCGAATGAACCCTCAAACGGACCACTGAAAGCCTTACATTGGACAGCTTAGGCAATATCCTCTCTGAATGTGAACCCACAGCTACATTGTATCACCGCAATACAGATTTGACAATATGACTGAAAATGAAACGTCCACCTAGAGCTCATTCTCCTTTTTTTATGCAATTTGTGATAACATGCTCTTATGTGTGCCTTTGTGTGGAGATGCGTGAGTGTTTGCATATGTGTAAGCATGCATATAAATGTCTGTACAAAATGGCATGCACACACTGCATATGCTCAGAGATGTTTGCATGCAAAAAGTGTGGGTATTTCACTGTAGAGTTTTGTGTCTGTTCATGTGCGGATATGTAAATATGCATACAGCTGTGAATCCACACACGCACCTATATGTGTGCTCAATCACCTGTGAGGACACATGTACACTGACATGTCTATAGAGGCACGTAGGAGTGTGAACATGAGAGATGTGTGTCTGTCTCTTTGTGTCTGTGTGCATATGGAACTGCTTTTTAAAGGGATATGTGCGTGCCTACAGTGACTCTAATGGGTGAATGCAGATGCATGTGTGTGCACAGAAAGTAAGGTGTACAATCTGCTGTGCAAACAGTTGTGTGAAGTGTACGCTGGTGCACGTAGTGTGGGTCCATGTGTACACGCAAATGTGTCACATTTGTGGAAGTATGTGTGGGTGCATATGCGTGCAAGCATGGAGGTGTGTGTATGCTTTCAGGATGTGTGCATCTTAATGTTGGTGTGTGTGTCTGCACATTCAGACATGTGCTAAAACTCCTTCTCTAGGGAGGCTCTGCAGAGATGTCCTGGGTCCCACTCTACTTCCATTGGGTGTACCATCAAATAATTTGGATGCACGATTTGATAAGGAGCCCATTGGGGGAAAAGAGAATATTGTAAATTGTACCAGGTGTGTGCTTTCATAACAGGTTTCGCTTGTGAGTAGGAAGATGCTCAACATCCCCATGGTATCTAAAATGAGAGGATTCCTCACTGTACCTGTCTTGAGTCTTAATGAGTGGATGCTGTGATGGATAGTGGGATAATATGAAAGCTGGCATGGAGTAATATGGATGCGGAAGCTATTTAAACTGCACAGTCCAGGTTTAGCAGCATCAGATGCAGACCGTTTGAAGTGTGGGCCCCAACAGTATGAGTGTCTTGGAGCTGGATCCAAACGGGCCCATTCTTCAAGTTGTGACTTAGACATGCATTCTCGTACCTTCTTAAAAACCTCATTCTCCTTTCCGATTCCAGCAAGGACAAAGAACAGCTTCTTCTGGTTTTCAGTGAGCTACATGCATGAGTACAGACCCATAATTCTTAATGATAAGAGTAGTGTTTTAGATTTTAAAGGTGCCAAGGAAAGGTTTCTGGAAGCATTAGATTGTTTTGTCAAATTGGGGCTGACCGAATTTTGCTTGCATTTTGGTGTGTGCTGAACTCACAGGGATTATCTTTTTCTTGAGCTGTAGATCAAGAGATGTGCTGATTTCAGAGGAGTTTGGTGATGGTGTTGTTAGGATACAGACAAGGGAAGAGAGAACTTAAGGCAGGTAAGCAGGCTTCTGTCTGAACTCGAAATAGGAGGATGAGATACTGTAGAGCCTTAAATTGATCAGCAACATGATGGGCTCTGGAAACTTGAATACATGCACGACGAAAGGGACTTCTTGGGATTATAGCCATGTTTTCATAGTGGCGGAGTTCGGCTACTGAGTTCACAGTCTGTGCAGTCCTGCTTTTCTTTTGGTATCACCCGTTGGTCTTTGCAATGCAATGGCTCTATTCTATGTGTGGGAGGAACCTGTTAAAACCTCAGTTCAGCCGCGGAGTGGTCGCAGAGGTCGGCTACTGAGTTCAAAGTCTGTGCAGCCCTGCTTTTCTTTTTGCTTGACCCGTTGGTCTTTCCACTGCCTCTATTCTACTGTGGGAGGAACTTGTTAAAACCTCTATTGAGCCGTGGAGTGGCCACAGAGTTTGCGTGCTGAGTTCACATCCTGTGCAGTCTGTGTCAGTTGGGTTGAGCTGGAAGTTAACAATGGAGTAGGGTTGTTACCTTCACAGCTTGAGGTCCCGACATTGTCTGCTCCTCTGAAGCCAACGAAACCGGCAATCCCGTATTCCCCTCCTGGCATCTACATGACCCCAATAAAAACCACAACCCTGCGACTCCATGCTTCTCACTTCAGGAACTTAATATAAACAATGATCTATCATTCAAACAGCCTCTTGACCCAGAGAGTCTGAGAATTACGCCCCGATCACAAGAGAAACAAGAAGCAAACCCCGGTTGTTTGACTTGACTGCCAAATGGCTTTCAACAAGACCTGACCAAGGCTACATAACAAAGGATGGGCAGTTTCCATTTGACGCTCACAACAACTCTCAAACTTTGGCCTCACCCCCAGACTCCCCTGCTTCATATCCTCATGGCAGAAGATCAGGGCACCAATCAGACTCAAAACGAAAAGACAGCACAAACAAAAAGTCAGATGTATTTGCCATAATTTCAACAGTGACTATTGCCTTGGTGCCCTTTACAAAACTTCATGAGGCAATTAATGATTCTTTGAAAGACGACACAACCATGATAGCAAGGATGCACTCCAAGTTAATACATCTGGAGGGGTACATCACAGTTTTAGAAACATAGTGTATTTGCCCAAACGAAATTCCTACATAACACCAGAGCGGATCCATATGAGTGTAAGCACTCAAACAGAGCTTTTGAACAAAGCATCAGAGCCTCAAACAACAGCTGGAAGAAACAAAATACTGGACTCAACAACTGTTGAACCTCAAAGATCAGAATTTAGAATTATGAGAAAGACCAAAAGAAAACAATTATCAAGTAATCTAAGACACTGGAAAAATTAACTATGAGAAAGACCCTCAATCATATCAGTGCTGATTCCGGGAGATTGAAGCAGGTGCAAAATGGCTGCGTATTACTTGAAACAAATGAACTTGGTCTGGAACCTAGAGCCTTCAACCAAGACAAAACTTTGTTAAAAAATGGAATGTCGCGCAAGATGACGAATAAGGACTTCTCGATCTTCCTACAAAAAAGGAATAAAAAGAGAGAGGATTCAATGATTCAAATACCTAATGTAGACACTCTGGACAATCTTCTACCAATAACAACCAGTGCAGTGATAAAGCCGAAACAATTTGTGCAAAAACCCGCCGAAGAAAAGTTTTCAGAAGAATTTGGATGCTAGCATCAACAAAAACATCTATGCATAAAAATAAAGAAAACACAAGGAATATATTGTTAATAAGCACTGGCAATCTCCAAGTAATTAAAGGTCTGATGAATTTAGAACTCAGTCAAGCAATCTGAATCAGGACTACCCACTCTACCCTCAGAAGATCAGGGACCACAAAATGAGCCCCAAAAACCTGCCAAACCAGCAAAGATAACCAATAAAATGATAAACCTACAAACCCTGATCTTTTTAACTTTTTAACTTTGGCTGCAAAGCGACAAAGACTGTGCAGGGGAAGACAAAGGGTAGAGTCACGGTCAAATGATCTTCCCCCAGTCTCCGTAACACAAAGCGAACAACTTTCTACAACCAGCGAGTCAAAAATCACAAGGAGTAGAATTACGACTCAACTGGTCCGAGCTCCATCACCTGTTCACGCAAGGCGACAACATAGAGACACATCATCTCCGGAATCAAAGACTCAAACAGGAAGCCAATTAAGAGATGAGAAGCTAAGGTCACAACACCAGAGCTTTCCTAAACATGAAAGAAAGGACCACCAACTTACGAGATGTCATTCACCAAGCTCAAAACAAAAAAGTAAATGCACATTCAAACTGGAGCGAGTCCTGCATAAGGGCGATGACTTCATCTTGAACATAAAGACTGTTATGGCACTACTCCACTGCATCCGAAACCTTCAGCATATTTTATCAAATGATATGAAGATAATTGAATATGGAGAAGAACACCGCATGGACAGTATTTATCTTCACATCCCATCCCCGATGGTAATGGGGATGCTGAGGGAAGCAGCGGAAAGTCAATTAATGTTTGGTTTTGAATTATCAACTAACACGTCCACCGACGACTCCCATCTAACTTTAGACAAACCGGGAAGGTGACCAAGAGGTCAAGAATCTCGTCTGCAACTTACAAACCAAATTGCCCTCATGAAACAAAAACAGTGGAAACAAGAGACATCCAAGTTTTCAAAGACCCGCTGGGAACAGGCCGCATAACCGGTGACATAAAACCAAATTTAAATGTGACTTTTAAACCAAGCCAGGACTTTGAACACCCGAAGGAACCAAACACCGAACTTGCAAGTAGGAAAAAAAAAAGAACAACAAAATTGGTCCTGGATCCCAGAAGCACTGGCCAAACAAACATATAGATAGCCACTCAAGAACCTTCGACATTGTTTGCCGAAAGAAGATGCTCAAAAGGCCACTGTTTATGCCACAAACTCCTTAAAAATGGCCTTGTGGAACACAAGGGGTTTTCAACATCTAACAGACCAGTGATGTAAACCTGGGAGACTTCAATATATAAAATAGAGTGAGGGATAGAGATCTAAATATAATTGATCATTTCAGTTATGTTGTCTGCATATTGTAGGCATACAATTGGACCCTTTGTTTACTCTTTACAGGAATTACCCTGTAACATGTTTAGGACAAGTGGACATTTGTAAAAAAAAATGCAGTGAATCTCCTGCTGAAATGTCAGTCTTACCTCAGCTCCACTAAGCACCAATTAAAATGGGATAGCCTCATATGTGTTGCAATGTGTAAATTAAACCCTTGTGGGGTGGTTCCTTAGAGGGTTTCTGCGGACCTCCGTAAACGCTCTTAAATGTCAAGATGGGGGTGTTCTTTATGTGTGTTTCACGTGCCTTTGCATTAATGAAATTATAAAACAAACATAGACAAAGACAACAGGTCAGGCTACTTTTAAGTGTCTTCTGTGTCTTATATACATGGGTGGATTGATATAGAGTAGATTGATGCATGGTTTGTATAACGGTGTACGTGCTTGGGTATTTGATATGTACATGTGTGGTAGTATAAGTGTATGCATTAGTCATTAGGGTGATGAATAAAGAGCTGAACCAGTCATTCATGGACTCTCACAAATGTCTATCCATTGGGCTCAGGTGTATCCTTCGTGAGGAAATCTGTTGGTGGTTATGTGAACTGCATCATGCAGTATTTTTTATTTATTTAATTATTTGAATTTATAAAGTGCACATTGGCCCATAGGCATCGTGGCACTGTTACAGAATACTTGCTCAGTACAGGAATACATTGGATATTCTAGCATTACACTGCCAGGCATCAGTGTTATACAAGACAGTGGGCCTCATTCCGAGTATGGCGGTAAGGGATACCGTTCACCGTTAACGAGACCGGTGCCGGTAATCCCTTACCGCCACATTCCGAGTTCCCTTTGCGCCCTCGTCCTTAACACCTGCTTTTAGCAGGCGTTAGGAACGAGGGCGCAAAGGGGCTTTTAAGCCAATAACGGTGACCGTAAAGTACGGTCACCGTTATTTGCAATTTCCCCATTCCCATTGAGCCCTATGGGGGCTCATTTGGGAATGGGGAAGAGCCCTGGGGAATGGGAAATTACCGCCCTGGTCAACTCGGAATAGGGCGGTAATTTCCCATTCCACCAGGGCGGTGCCGGTACGGGTCTGGCGCCGACCAAGGCGCTAATAGCGCCATTGGTTAGCGCCAGACTCGGAATGAAGCCCAGTGTTTAATGTAAAAGCTTGGTTGAGCCATGTGATAGATTGAATGGAAAAGGGCACTACTCATGTGGGGAGCCACAGTGTCAAATGAGAGGCAGTGCTCTGTTTCCGGAGCTCAGCCACATAAAGTTATCTTATCACCCAATAGTGCCAAATAGGGATTGACGGACTACTCATCATAATTTAACGGCATCCCTTGGGGAAGATGGTATCCATTGTGAGGGTGTTATGGCGTCCTTGGCGGTCCTTGTGTGTTTCCCTGTCTCTGTTGTGGAAGAAATGGAGGTGTGAGGGCCTGTCCTTTCTGTTGTTTCCCTGTCTCCCTGCATGCCTGATTAATGATGTAATCTGTAGAATGCTAGGTGAGTGATGGAATGTTGGTGGGATGATTGAGTGTTCTGAGTGTTCCGCATGTGGCAGTAGGAATAATGTAGCCTGAGTGGTGGCAGCCAGCGGGCTCCCTGAGCTTCCTTATATCTCCTGTTAAGCTAATGTATCTTATGACATCTGAATCTGTGAAGTAACAGAATAAAGAAGATTGCTGTCTTACCTGCCGCCTACAGAGTGAATTACCTTCCCGTTGACTGTTAGGTAAACTGCAGCATGCAAGCTCGATGTGATCTTTGTGTGCATGTCTTACCTTTTCCTCTTGAGTTAGATTCAGAGAAAAGAGTTGGCATGTCAGCTGCTCTTAATGCATTTCAGCTTCTAATTGTGAGAAATGATTGTAGGCGAGTCACCTTTGAATGGCATCAGAGTCTGGTAGGGTTAACCTGACTCATTTATCATTTTAAGAAGTACATTATTTGAAACTGCTTCTTTGAAAAGCTTGATATTCAACATCTGTCCTAATACAAGATAGTTTGCTTGTTCTCTTAAGATCGAATTTAAAATATTCAAAGTCTGGGACGTTCTCTTCTCCTAGGAGTTAGACACATTGGGCCAAATGCTCACATGTTTTTTAGACTCAAATGGTCAGAAGTTCTAGTGCTTCAATGTTACTTTCTTAATATGCAATGTCAATCTTCAAATTAGCGGGCAGCAATTTTCTTCAAGATCACCTTCTTAATATATCAGCTCCAGCTCTTAATATGTCTTTCTGCAATGTCACATCATTTTCGTTACTATTCAATGTATATTTAAATGTTTCTTTTACAAAACTGGTAACATCCTAACTATTGTAACACACATGGTGTTCCCAGCAAGTATACATGGTACAGTAGGGATGCATACATAACAGGTTATTCCTTAGAACCTATGAAGTAAAAAAATACATAAATAAATAAATAAATAACGTAATACAAAGTCAGCTAATTGCTAACCTAATACGTGAATCGCTAAGCTATCCCCATGTTGAAGGGGAGGCCCCCCCTTCCTTTGTAATAAAGTAGGTATACATGCAGCGATTTAAGTGTGGTTGCTTATATACAGGTGTGAAACATCAACAGAGGTTGCCCTGCTCTGATTAGGACACCCTGCAAGTCTATGAAGGAATATTTGTTTGAATGATATATATGTACATTCTTGCAATTTTCGAGTCAGTGGAAAAGAAATGAGCAATACATGCAAGGACAATCCAATGTGAGGCATGGACTTTTGGGATCCAGTTAAACAGGTTTGTCAGGAATGTTGGAGAAAGCTTTCCTGTATTTACAGTAACAGCAGAGGTAGGTGTCGAGGATAAAAAAGTATTTTGAACAGTGGGAATATCCTACTGGTGACCATCATTATCTGCCAGAATTACATATTTTTAATATTATAATTTAAATGTTTGCTGCATTTTATTGTGTCATTCTGAAATATTCCTCCATTACTTGTACATGTTTAAACATGTTTCATCTCACCAGAGCATGTTCAGCCACTCATCAGGGGTGTTATATATATATTTGCACAGTCATGCTGAATATAGAAAATGAATGATTCACATTATATGTGTCACATGGATTAAATACAATTGGGTACTTTGAAGGCATCATGGAGTAGGCACAAACAACAGATTCAAATGTTCTCAAAGGTTTTATTAAAGTTAAAATGTAAGTTGGAGTAAGACCTAACTTTCCTTATGTTAAGGTTGGATTTTCCTACCAAACGCAAACTAAGCATAGTATGTGCCAGGAACTCCAAATCAAATGCCTGTTTGTGTCCAAACCCTATACTTGCCTGCACAACTAACTGTTTACAATGTGTAGGGATGTCAGCCTCAAAAGAATAGTGTTCAAAAGAAAGTTCAGATCTTCTCCCAGCACATGGCTTAGGATCAGCTTCCCCAAGTTCAAAACAGTTCACCAAATATGAGGGTTCTCTCCCGCAAGAATTACAATGTTTCAGTTTTCAAAAAAACAACACAGTTCCTTGGGACACTTCCCAGCTCCTTTGATATCAATACCTTTCACCAGTTCACTTAGGCAGTTCTGTTTCTTGACTTTGCATCCACATATAAGTCTGTTGAAAAGCACAAGCTTCTTTAAGGACACTTTCATTGACTTTTTGGCTTTTCCATGATATGATATGATATGAATGGTTATTTATAACACGCTAAATACCCAGAGGTTTCTAAGCACGGACACGGGGATCGAACCTGGGTTGCTCTGTGTTGTCTTGCTTCCAATGCAAGCATGTTGCCCTGAGATATCCTCCCGAGACTCAGTCTAGGCACAGTTATCGGACCACACAGTCCACCCATTAAAGGTAATGTAACCAATACCTCTTCTACAGTTTCCATCAACAATAAGCCACTGCTTCCATCTGACAGTGATACAAAGTTGATTCCCCAGCGTCACACTCTTCAGACACTGTACCATGACTTACTTAGCCACCAGGCACTTTATTACACTTCTCTGTATTCCTCTGGCCGTTGCCAACACAGGTTTCCTCTTAACCTGTAATTCCCAGACACCTCTTAGCTTTGGGCCAACACTTGTTGTTTCCTTTTTATACCCTTCTTGGTATTCTCTTGACTTTGTCAATACATGTTTCATATAATACAATCAATACAATACCTTCAACTCTATCTTTCTAAATATCTTCCTTCTCGAGCTCATCACTCAGCCGCCTCCAACTCCCTCAGGGTCAGTCGCTTCTCCAAGCAACCAGTTGGTGGTAGATCTGTTTCTTCGGCTGGGGCCTCCCTGTGGAACTGTGGGATGTTTCAACCCACTAGTCCAGGCCCTGCAACATTACTGTGCATTGCTTGCATCAGGAACATCAGAATGGCCACCGGAAAGCATGCTGCTTGGTAAAAATCACCCAAAAGTGTGCAGTAAAGATCTGAAAAATAGGCCGCCATCCACTTTTGCATATCTCAGTGGTAACACATGAGACCACTGCCCAAACCATCACTTGGCTGCCCACAAAGCAAGGCTGATTGCAAAAGAAACACAGAGCTGTGTGAAAATCCGTTTTTCTTGGTTGGCAAATTTGCAAAAATCATGGCTCACAAAACACCCAAAAGACCCAACTTCCTTGTTGGGTGTTAAACATCATTCTACTTCAAGAATCCACTTAAATACAATGTCCACAGAAGAACACTTATCAGAAGAAAATCCACATTGAAGATTGCTTGCTTGGAAAATTATGTTGAAAATGGGTGCAATACCATTACTCGCCTCTGTCAGACGCTGCCGATCACTAAATCTGACAGGTGAAACTTGTGTCTCAAAAGCTAAGTATGCCAAAGAAAGACTTGCTATCAGAAGCCTAAGAGGTGGATACAATTCAGAACTATATTTTAAAAAGGCTTGAATTAAGAAATTGGTTGATGTATTTGTTAAAAATGTGATTTATATTTTAGAACAAGACAATTTCAGACATTGGGTCTCATTACGACCCAGGTGGTAACCATGACGCTATTAGCGCCATGGTTGCCGCCGGAACCTTACCGATTCTGCCATGGTGAATGGAGCAATTACTGTCCCATTCCAAGGTTGGCGGGGGCGGTAATTCCCCATTCACCATGGCCCTTCCCCATTCCCATTTTTGCCCCATAGGTGGCTCAATGGGAATGGGGAAGGCGGTAATAACGGTACCGCAAATTGCGGTACCGTTATTACCTCCAAAGTCCCTTTGCGGGTCCTGTCCTTAACACCTGGTAAAACCAAGCGTTAAGGGAGGACCCGCAAAGGCACCTCGGAATAGGGCAGTAAGGGATTACTGGCACCAGTGCCCTTACCGGTATCGGTAATCCCTTACCGCCCGGCTCGTAATGAGGCCCATTGTGTTTAAAAGTGAAAGTTAGCCACACTGAGCTTCAAAGACATTCCACACCTTTTCCCCAACAAAAGAATCTTCCCCCCTGCTCTGCTGAGAAACCGGCAGGCTGGTGTTAAAGGAACTGGGAGGGGGTCTTTTGGCCTGCTGTCCTGCTAGCAGACAAAGGACTCCCTTGAACTGAATGGAAATGCTAATTTGGGGCATCAATAGAAACCAGCCCTGGCAGGAAGGAGCTCAAGTTACTCTCCGGATCAGCCAAGTCCTTGGAGGAGGGCCAGTCCGAAAATGTGGATTTGAAACTGGAGTAAATATATGTTAAAGGAAAATATTGCACCGAACTGACAAAAATATGAAATTTACAGATTATTAAAATGAAAAGTTCGCTCACAGTTTAAAACTAATCTGGAATCTGTGCGATGTTCTGAGACTGAACCACGAAAATTTTAATATTGTAGGTATTGTGATTGTGCTATGAAGATGAACATTTACAGAAGTATGCGCAGATGGTATGTGCATGTATGTGTAAAAAAATGTACAGATCCGAAAATGTGTAACCAACCAAAAACGCGAAAAACTGTCATTTGTGAACCAAAACTCGTAGGAACATGAGACTTTGTGACAGAAACGTACCTTAGTCAATCTATCATGTAAATATGTATTATGAACAAGTTGTGTATATTGTACATATGTTTTTTTTATGAAAAATAAGATATACTGTACAGAGACAAATGGGAGGTTTTCTCCCTAAGCCATAAACATGACACATCATGATACACTGTTCCTTTCTAAAATCAGGAGAGGGGGAATTCTTTGACCTATCAGATCCTTAGAGGGTTGGGCATAGACAATCAGCCTCCCCACCCACTTTGGAAAATGAATAAATAGGGACTGTTGAGGACCCCCACACACACATTCACTCATCAACTGATCCATTGGCGAAGCACCCTGCAGGAAGATCCAGACTCCAGAACCTAGATCCAGACTCCAGAACCAGACTCCAGAACTAGACTCCAGAACCCAACCAGAGGCCTAACACAAAATGTTGAACCCTTCTCAGTGGGCCTTTAAAATCTAGCAACCTGATTTTAACCCCTAAACTTCCACAGGGCCTAACCCATTCAACAGCCTGGCTGAGCTGTTTTGCTGCTTCTGGCCAAGAACCCAAGATCCAGATCAGTCCAGCAGAGCTGTAACCCAGAACCCGTCAGATCCAGCCCAAGAGGCCGTGCAGACCAGAGGGCCTTGCTGAGTAGAACCAAGTGCCTGAGACCTGTCCGGTGGTGAGCGAATCCCAGCCAAACCCTTGACCAGATCTTTGACGGTCCCATTCCATTCCAAAGCCCTAGTAGTGAGTATTTAGTATAGAACTGTCCATAGTCATCTCTTAGTTTAAAGTAATCCTATTCAATCCATTTCAACCTATCCAGAACTGCATTATAGAATCTTGTGTCCATCCTGAATCCTTCTCATCATATAGTCTGTGATAATTGTAGTGATAATCATCTGTGCGCTGATATTTTTCTGAAGAAAGTCAAGTGTCCTGGTGGACAGAAGTCAGAGCGGAAGGTGCCCTGTTCTGGTGGCTGTCCCGTTGGGTATCTTGCACTTTCATATCCCCTTAGTATAAGTCCATCTTGGTTCCTAATCTTTAAAGCACATCTTTCATTTTGAAATCTTGACTCTGTTTCTGAAAAATCTACCTTCACTAAAACCTCTGTAACTCTTGAACCTTAAAGTTGTTCCGTAATCGCGTTTCTCGCACGCGGAAGAGTTTAAAAAAATATAAAATAGCTCTTTCTTGATTTCAACTTCTGAATTTCGTTTTCCATCTGCTAATCATTCTACAATCATTGCTAGTGTTGGCCTGAACCAATCCAAAGCCACTCTCACTAGTTTTGAATTCAATTTAGCGAATTAAAGTCATTTTTAACATTTTTCCCATTCAATCCAAACCACATTTAAAAGCAATTGGCCTGCTTTAAAATCATTACTGTTCTCTCTAAACTTGCTGGGGGGAATCGGGATTGAAACTGACATTTTTGATTGTTATTCCTGAAACCTGTGTCCCGTCATTCCATCTCTTCATATTGCATACTGGGGGGATTGAGTAATAACAGGGGGAAAGAGTGATTACATTGTCCTTGGTTAAATTCATATCAGGATTATTTCTGTGTTGCATTCTTTCATATCACTGCATTTCATTCAACCAATCCAAAGTTATTCTCTGCTACATTATTCTTCCCATTCCTACTCCTAATCGATTAAAGAGATTGTTGATATTGTAATATTACCAATTGCTGATCATTGCATAAATATTCATAAGTGCGATATTCCAATATTATTCATATTTATAAAAGTGTTATATATATAGTGTTCAATAAATCTTTTAATTTGCAAAACAAACCTATTTCTTGGCTCAGTGAGGCCGGGGGGAGTCAAAGAGAGGGGCGTTATATAAGGGTACATTATCCAGAATTAAAAGAATTTTTGACATAAAAATATATAAATAAGGGTTTCCTTTGGGCATCCCAAACTAGGCATTGACTTAGTTGGAGGGCTGGATTGAAATCACTTACAGATTGGGGGCTCGTAGCGGGATTTCAGGATTAGGCCTACCACTTGTGCAGCTTAATACAGTGTGCTAACTGACAGGATACATAAATCCTGTTGGGCTACCACAATGTATTACACTGTAAAAGCAACTCTCAAAAGGGAACGCTCTAAGGAAACGGTCTGTTTTGCAAAAATAAAATAAAAAACTTCTGTAAGTCAGGAAGGAAATTAATATTTCCAAAATGGCCGACATTGTTAGACATCAAGATGGCTAGAGAACACCTTTTACATAAGTTATTTGTGAGAGGTGAATGGACTGAGCAGCACCAGAATGTGTGGTTGCAGGCAATCACACAACAGATCACTGCAACATGGTTAGATATCTGGAAAGACCAGGGTCCCTTACATGTGGCCCTGAGTGAACTGTGTATGGCCCTAAGGCCAAGGATGAGCAAAATAAGATTGCCAAGATAGCGGCAAATCTATATTTATCTATTGGAGCCATGCAGATAAATATGCTGAAGGCCAAGATCTGGCAAGTAGGCAACTGATGGCATTAGAAAAGGCCCAATCTGATCTGGACTCTTTTGAGCAGGGCCTGCAGAGCAGCCAGAAGTCAGAAAATGGCAGGCAGTATATAGTTAAAATAAAAGAGGACATGTGCATCCTACAGCAGGAAAAGGCAGACCAGGAAACCAGAATTCTGGCCTTGCAGAAAGTTTGGATTCCCTACTGCAGAGCCAGAAAAAGCTGGAGCAACAGATAGATTTCAACAGGGCATGCACAGAACAGGTAGCCACCCTGCAAAGCCACCTAGCTAGAGAGAAGGCAGAGAGCAACAAATTAATTCTGAAAGACCTGGACACCCATGCAGAGTTTGATGAAGAGTGCCAGAAAGCTGGTGTGCTTCAAAGACAGAGGGATGACATGGCGGCACAGAGGCAGGCTCTTGCTCAGGAAAGGGACACCTTAGGCCAGGAAGTCTGTCACTTAAAAGGGAAACTGGAAGAACATCACCTGGCCCTCCAGGTACTGGGTGACCCCCAAAAAGAGCATGATAGATTGTTAGAGCACACCAGGAGGGTGGAAGATGCTTTGGCAAGGAAGGAGCAGGCCAGTATGGACAGGACTCAGGAGGTAACCCTCCTGCAGCAAAGACTGGCCCAGTACTCAAAGACAAACCAGGAAGCACAGAGAGAAAATTGGGCTCTCTGTCAGAAAAATGATAGGCTCCACAGGCAGATTGCCATGCAAGAGAGACTGATAGAGACTAGTAAGGCCTTGATTGAGGAACAGAGAGCTCAGGTTCTTGCATGGCAACAGGAAGCAGGGGCTGATAAAGATGAGGTTTGCTGGGAAAGGGAAACACCTGAGCATAACCTCAGGAACCTTACTACCAGAGGCCTTAATCTCTCCTAGTCCCTGGACTCTGACACCCCCGTGTCCACTGGCGCACATGAGCCCAGGGCCACGGGGATGGCAGATTACTATCCAGTCAGAAGTATGGGGCTCCTAGACCAGCACCTCCCAGGAATGGATGGGTGGGCATATGGGTATGGGTACCCAAGTACTGTGAAGTTTAGTGGGGAACCCCATGAGAGTAGGCCCACTAAGGGCATCTTGAAAACCTCTGCCCAGCTAGGACAGTGGGGGGGTACCCATCAAATCCTGGGAGCAAGGAGGAATCAGAAGACTCCTCTCATTGCCCCAGGACATAGGAGACTAGGTCCCCACATTCTGCCAGCCATTCCCAGGCTCGCAGAATCCGGGAAAACCTAGAAGACCAGACAGGCACCTCTGGGAGCAGTGCTTCTGAGTCAGAGGATGATTGTACCAGGGTTACCCGAACCAAGAAGGCCAATAAGGCAATAAGGGCCTTGCTTAAGGACCCCTTAAAACAGATCAAGGCAATAAGGAGCGTCATCACGCCTTATCATAAGAAGGCTAAGTATTCTGCTTGGGAGCACTTAGAGCTCTTTGAGCAGATGATGGAAACTTTCCATTTGAAAGACAGCAGTAGCTGCATTCAGTATGTGAAATGGACCTTATGACCAGAAAACTCCAGTTTCTTTGCGGGGCTGGAGGACCAAAATCATTCAAGATGGTCCATATATAGGGCGGCCATCTTGAAGCATTTTTCTGTTCACAGAAATCTCCAAGAGGCTCGCAAGGCAGCCTACAACTTGCAATGTGGGGAGGATCAGGCCCCACAAGAATTTGTGCAGGAGTTAAAGCGTGCCGTTGCGCAGACTACCAAAAGGTTGCGGACGGACAGCAAATCATTTGTTAATACTTTTTTCCATGCTCTACCAAAATACATCATGACCCAGCTAGTGAGAGATTTTCATGAGAAAAGATCACTAGACTGGGTCATTGAACAGGCCACCCGAATCTATGAGGTGCAAACGCCCATAGAAAACAAGAATGCTCAACAACAAAAAAAAACAACCCCCCTGCGGCTGCGAAGGTGGCAAAGGTAAAGGTTGCCCCCATTCTAGATTTGGAAATGGGGTGGCCTAAAATCCTGCCTGCACAGCAGAATAATCCCAAGCCCAGAAGGCCCTCGGGCCAGTCACAGACAGGGAGCCAAGGAGGTAGTCCCACAAATGGGGTCCCTCACTTCCCTGACTATGTAGGTCCCCACTACAAGGGGAATAGAGCCATCCTGGGTTATGTGTGGACTCTTCCAGCCCAAGGGGGGGATCCAACCAAGCAGCACCTAACCCAGGGAACTTCCCTCCTCACTTCCGCCAGGAGGGCAGAAATTCCCCAAATCCTGGCCAGAACTTTTTCCCCAGGTACCCACAGAACTTCCAACCCCAGAACAATTCGACCTTCTTTCCCCAATTCCCTGAGCCCAGACAGCCTAATCCAGGAGAGGGGAGGCCAAGGGTGGAGGGGTACCCAAATCTTCCCAACCCGGTGTATTACCAGAGAAGGGATAGCTACCCTTCCCAGGATCAGCCCAGGGGATAAAACAGAATCCTGTATCAGCCTGAGCGGGTTTCACAGCTTGAGCGCCAGGTCCAAAACATGGCACAGGATCTGGGTCTCATGCTGAGGGCTCAACAGAACCCCCAGACAGGCATGCCGGCACAGAATGCCTCAAACTCTGGACCTGGTGCTCCAGAACAATGACAGGGCAGCACCCCGACAACCCACCGGTTCCCAGGGAAGAGGCACAAGGGGAAGGGGGGTGTAAAGCCTTGGAGGAAGCTTCCTTCCCCACTTGTAAACAGCCCCTGGAAACCCAGGAACTGGAAACAAAATCTCCTGCACCTGAAAGTCTGCCACCCAAGGAGCAGAGGGGGGGTAGGAGAAACAAAGAACCCAAACAGACCCATTTTGAGGAGTAGGTACATATCTTCCAATTTGAAGGAGAGGGGTCCTCAGAGGATTCTGAGAAAAGGATCTTCTCCTTCAGAGATGAGGGAACTCCTCCCAATGAAAAATGGGTCCCAAAGGATTCAAATCCAGAATGGGTAGATGTGGGGACTGAGCTAGCGCCGCCCATCATCCAACCCCAGAACCAACAGCATCAAAATCCCCTGGTTCAAACCCATCCTGGTGACTGCCTCCAAAAAGGGGGGGAGCCCAGAACCGGAACTAGGGGAACTCAAAACTTCTCCCATCTCTAGTTGCCACCTTTTCTTTGGAGATTCCCAAGACTCCCCACAGAATTCGGCCGAAATATCTTCTCTCTCAAAGTCCAAAGCTAAAAAACTAGCCCACCAATTGTCCAGAAATGTCCATTATCTGTGCCCCCTTGCGGAGAAGGAGGGAAGACACTATGCCCCAGTTCAAGTACAGGGGCAGGGTACAATTTTGACACTGGTGGACACTGGATCCCAAGCTACCCTTCTGTCCAAAAAGGCCTTTAATAAACTAAATTCAGGAAGGGGGGAGAATTACAAAATTCCTCTCACCTCTCTTCCTGGACAACTTCAGAACTTTTACGGGAAGGAAATTCTTGTCAAGGGGACTGTGGATTTGGACATTAAAATTGGGTGACACAAGGTGAAGCACCCGGTCATAGTGGTGACCCCAGAGGGCACCCCTTGTTTACTAGGGAATGACCTCCTGCGAAGGCTGTCACCCCTAATAGACTGTGTAAACAAGGTCCTGTGGACCCAGACTAGCCGACCAATAAAATTAAAACAGAGTGTCAACCATGTTAGTTTAAACGGCACATGCCACATGGTTGAACAAAAATCGGACCAAGTAGAATTTCACTTCCAGAACAACCAAATTCCAGACGTGACAGTAATAGCAGTAGGACAACAAACTGGTGATGGGGGGTCCTCTCTATTTCTGAAAATCAACCTTCCTTCCAGTTTAAGGTGGCATTCCACACTGGAAAGAAACACTCTGAAATTCTTTACCAATCCACAATCAGACATTCCCACACCTACAGTCCAGAAAGATGTGAAATCAGCTCAGAGGCTGGCTGATATTCAGCAAATTGGGGAGCAGTTGTTCATCCCTGTTCAGGTAAATGAAGGGAAGGACTCTGTTCTCGCCCGAGTGTGTGTGAACAATGGTAAGAGCTTCATCAGCGAAGCCATGTTCTGCCAACTCCCAAAAGATCCAGCCATTCCCACATTTAGACTCATAGACAAATAGGAAATGGTC
This sequence comes from Ambystoma mexicanum, assembly GCF_040938575.1. NCBI lineage: Eukaryota > Metazoa > Chordata > Amphibia > Caudata > Ambystomatidae > Ambystoma > Ambystoma mexicanum. The sequence continues at coordinate 629,618,119 of NC_090937.1, forward strand.
CTAGAAGCACCCAATTCCAAACATCTCCTTCCAAGCAGGTGTATGCTCAAAATCTCCATAGGAAACAAGAGCATAGTCCATAATTGTTGGGTCGTGCGTGATGTCACTGCCGCCTTTTACTTAGGCAGTGACATTCTCAATCGCTTTGCCAATAGTTTGGACCTAATAAACTTCAAAGCTTGGTCCCGATAAGCGGATAATCCCATAGGCTTTGATGATCCAGAGAAGGCATTTAGGTCAGCTCAACTGCTGCCTTATGCAGTTGAAATTCAGATTGGAGAGGAAGTCACCATCCCAGAAAGGACCCAACAATTCTCCCTGGAAGTGAAAGTTAAAAGAGGACAGATATTGTAAAACCCTGATGCCTATATTCATTTAAATGCTTCTCTCCAACAGCAAGGGTTGGGGGTAAACCCAACACCATTAGTCAACATAGAACATGACACCATTCCAATAGAGGTGGATAACAGCAACTTAAAGAGTATCACTCTAGCCACAGGCACCATTATTGGAATGGCGGTTGACATTTTTCCATTGAGTTAGGAAATAAACTGGTAGGACCAATCCCCAAGGACTGTTTTGACAGTGACAGTGATGACAACACAACACCAGACAGGATCTTTACCCGGCATGGGGGGAACTTCCTGGTGTACACTTCCTGCCCTTATGGTAAGGAAGATGTGACTTGTGACTTCAGGAGGAATGAGGTGATTTTCCAGGTCCATGAGGACTGCCTTCCCCACCTGAAGCCACAGTCCAAATCAGCACTCTTACCAGGGACTTCTGAACCCAGCTGGAGGAGGCCACTGAGATAGCGAAACCAGAAGTCTTTCCAGGCTTCAGGCAGATCCTTGAAGAGAGAGTCAACCTAGATGATGCCTGTGAGACTCTGGAGCAGAAGCAAAAGTTGAAACAAGTTTTCTTGGATTTTCAAGATCTGTTTGCGGTGGACTCATATGACTGTGGTCGCACCGACATCCACACAACAACAATTCCCACGGACCCTGGCATGACTCCAGTGTTTGTGAATCAATATCGCTTGCCTCATGCATCAATGGAGTCCCTTGCTGAAATAATTAAGACCCTTGAGTCTCGTGGGATAATCCGTCCAGTCCACAGCACCTTCAATAATCCGGTGTTGGGGATATTGAAGCCAAACGGCCAGTGGAGACTCTGTGCCGACCTTAGGGAGCTCAACAAAAAGGTCCATACTTCCCAATGGCCTCTTCCCTACATTGACAAGGGCTGGCCCAGATCCAGGGGTCACAGGTATTCACTGCAATAGACCTGACCAATGGATACTGGACTGTACCTGTCAGAAGGTAGGACCAATAAAAGCTGGCCTTTACCTTTGGGGGCAGCAGTACACATGGACCCGGACTCCCTTTGGATACCTCAACTCCGGCAATGAGTTCAACATTTTCCTACATAAGGCCATGCCCGACCTGGGTGAGAGGGGTAAAATATGCCCTATGTAGATGATGTTCTCATCGAAAGCTCAACTCTGGAGGAACACATAGTGGAGATCCATTATGTTCTGACACAGTTGAGGGCTGCCGGAGCAAAACTTTCCTTTCAAAAGGCACAGTGGTGTAGAACCCGTGTCAATTTATTGGGGCATGAGATAACTCCTCATGGTCCCTGTCCCCAGGAAAAGAAAGCGGAAGCACTCCAGAAATTGAAAGATCCCACAACTCTGCGGGAAATAAGGAGCCTCCTTGGACTGACTAATTACAGTAGAAAGTTAATTGAGGGGTACGCAGAGATCACAAGAACCCGGATTCATCTTTTGAAGGGGGGGTCAAGTGGGAATGGGATCCAGAACAAGCCGAGGCAGTAAGACAACTCACTTGCCTGCAACAAGGGTAGAGGGCAGGAGCCCCTCGCACCCCCCCCCCGAAGCCAGAATCCAGCCCCAGGAGTGCGGGCACACGGAGCAAGGCCTGCCTGACCTTGTCCCATCGGAGCGCCTGACCCCGCAATTCCGGGCGCATCGCGGCGCCACAACGAGGCCGCATCTTCACTTTTCTTCGGCCTGCATCCGCCGGCAGGCGGAAACGCCGGCCACGACGAAGGCCATACTAAGGCCTGTTGGGTGCCCATTACCTCCACTTCACTTGCCTGCAACAAGGGTAGAGGGCAGGAGCCCCTCGCACCCGCCCCGAAGCCAGAATCCAGCCCCAGAAGTGCGGGCACACGGAGCAAGGCCTGCCTGACCTTGTCCCATCGGAGCGCCTGACCCCGCAATTCCGGGCGCATCGCGGCGCCACAACGAGGCCGCATCTTCACTTTTCTTCGGCCTGCATCCGCCGGCAGGCGGAAACGCCGGCCACGACGAAGGCCATACTAAGGCCTGTTGGGTGCCCATTACCTCCACTTCACTTGCCTGCAACAAGGGTAGAGGGCAGGAGCCCCTCGCACCCCCCCCGAAGCCAGAATCCAGCCCCAGGAGTGCGGGCACACGGAGCAAGGCCTGCCTGACCTTGTCCTGGCCCCTGGCTCCTATGGCTCCGAACAGGCACCCAACAGGCCTTAGTATGGCCTTCGTCGTGGTCGGAGCGCCTGACCCCGCAATTCCGGGCGCATCGCGGCGCCACAACGAGGCCGCATCTTCACTTTTCTTCGGCCTGCATCCGCCGGCAGGCGGAAACGCCGGCCACGACGAAGGCCATACTAAGGCCTGTTGGGTGCCTGTTCGGAGCCATAGGAGCCAGGGGCCAGGAACTTTGCCCTTTCCGCTCCAGGTTCTTCATTATTAGAAGGTAATGGCAGTTCAAATTAGTATTTATGGACTGTAGATATATACGAATTTAGGGATTAGAATATGAAGATGTCTTCTGAAGCTGCCACTTACATTGCTTGCTTACATTGTGTTGTGCCTTATGGTCGCCAATAGACCACAACTGACTGTGTTTTGCCCTGATTTATGCTGTGCCTTTAGTCTTATGGTTCTTGCCTTTCACTGACAATTTGATCTTAGGTGACCACTGTCTATGTACATGGTTGTTGTGCCACCTAGCTCTTCTCTCTCACCTAGGTGACCAGGACTGTCATCATGCACGTCAGTGTACTCCTTCCATTACTCTACACACTATCCCTTCGACTTGCCCAAGCTCTCCAGCTACCCACGGTAACAACCTCCACACTCTGGGTTAAAATGGACCAGCCTTCTACCAGCATGGCATCCCCACGACCTCTCGCGTCACCTAGAATGAGCCCGGCAGCACCCGCTGTAGGCCATACCAACCAATACCTCAACGACCCAGCTTTATGGCTGGATCACTTTGCTAGGAAACCTACACCTAACCAACCCTGCCCCCTCTCTCTTAGAAATAAGAGACTAGGCACCAGATTCCGCCTACGCCACATCCGTCACATCTCCAGGAAACAAACCCCCCTCTCTCCTGGATCTCTGTCAACTGCCACCACATGCAAACCCACCACCTCCGAGGTTAAACTGCCCATGTTCAAAGGTGCCCTTATTAATGCTAGATCCCTCACTGCACACGCACTTGACATAGCTGACCTCATCACCACGTCTGACCTTGACTTCATAGCTATCTCCGAAACATGGCTTCATGCCGCATCTGGCCCCTTACTAGCGTTAGCCCTACCGCCGAACTACGGCATCACACGATGTGACCGCTCCACCGCCTCTTCCAAAGGCGGCGGTGTGGCCTTCATCCATAAAAATACTCTTGACCTAAGAGTGTTACCTGATTCCAAACTCACATCAGCTGAATTGCTGTCTGTCAAACTAGCACTCACACCTAACCAAACAGCCACCATGCACCTAATCTATAGACCTCCAGGACCCGCACCAACCTTTGTCAGTGAAATCTCCACTCTCCTCCTCAACAATGCAAAGAACAATTCTCAAACAATCATTCTAGGCGACCTCAACTTAGGTCTTGGTGACTTAAAAGATCCTGGGGCCTCTGACCTGGAGATCGCACTATCTGACCTCGGCCTTACCTTATACATCCAAGAGCCTACCCATATTAAAGGTAGAACACTTGACTGGGTAGCTGGCTCCAATTGCAATATCAAGGTCCTTAACAACACCCCCTGTCTATGGTCCGACCATCACATTATAACTTTCAACATTGAAGCCACACCACAAATCCCGTCACCATTAGCCCCAGCACTCCCAACTAGAAGCAAAAAAGATATAACCAAGGAGAAACTCCTCCCATTGTTACTCCCGTCCCTTAACACAGCCACCAACTCTTACTCTGATCCAACCTCACTAGCACACACCTACAACCAAACAATGCGAACTGCCATTGATTGTATAGCACCTCTCAAACCTAGAAAGGCCAAACCTCAAGCTTATCTTAATTCATGGTTCACACCACAGTTAAGATTGCTCCGCAAAGCTAAACGCTGTGCCGAAAATCGATGGAAAAGCCACCCCTCAGACGAGCATAAAGACAGTTTCCTTCTAGCCTCACTCTCCTACAAAGATGCCATCATCACGGCAAAAAAGGAATCTTTCAACAACCGCATTATACAAGCCGACTCGAACACCAAGGAACTCTTTAAAATCCTAAGAGAGCTTGAAACTCCAGTCGCCCCCCCTGACACATGCGTGAAAGATAGTAAATGGTGTGCCAACATCCAAGCAGCCTTACTAAATAAAATCTCCACACTACAAGACAAAATCAAAGATAAACAGGACAGCCTGAAGCGCGACAACCACGTTCTTTCCCTCACTAAGGCCCCCTTGCCAGACTCTGCCAATATCACACCATTCGCATTCTCTCCGCTTACCGTGGCAGAGGTAGAAAATATAATTCTTAGAATTAAGCCAACTAACTGCCAAGGTGACCCGTGCCCAGCCCCTACTATCAAGGACTCAGCGCATGAGTTGGCCCCATTCATCACGGCCTTCATCAACTCTTCCTTTCAAACAGGTATTGTCCCGGACAATCTGAAGGACGCTTGGGTTATCCCACTGCTTAAAAAACCTTCCCTAGACCCTAACATTCCCACTAACTTCCGACCTATCACCACTGTACCATTTCTGCTCAAGATCCTAGACCGTGCCGCATACTTTCAGATCCAAAATTACTTGGAAACTAATAACTTGCTAGGTCTACGACAATCTGGTTTCCGCCCCAGACACGGGACAGAGACCGCATGATTAGACCTTAAAACTCAAATCGAGGTTCTAAAGGATCAAGGCAAACTAGCATTGCTACTACTTCTCGACCTTTCAGCCGCATTCGATCTGGTCAACCATCAGATCCTGTGCGAGCACCTCCATTCCGCTGCCAACTTCTCTTCTTCGGCTGCGGCTTGGATCAAATCTTTCCTGAGCAACAGATCCATGAGAGTCTTTGCCCCATCCGCAGCCGCGGACCCTTCCCCGATTTACTGTGGCGTTCCTCAGGGATCTTGTGTGTCACCTACACTCTATAACATTTTCACGAAACCACTCTTTGATGTGCTTGACTATCTGGGTGTCTCCTATACCAACTATGCGGACGACACCCAGATACTCATCCCCATCACTGGTGATTATCTAGGTGACACCAAGGCCCTTAACGACGTCTACTTGGTCATCCAAGCCTGGATGGCCCAACATCAGTTGTGCTTGAATGATGACAAGACGGAGCTCCTGATCTTGGGCACTGCACAACGCCTGAGCAGACTAGAGCCGTCCTATCAGTCATTCAACATAGATGGTAATATCATTTGTGTCTCAAAAGATACCAAAACGTTAGGTTTCTACCTTGATGCCACACTCTCATTAACCCGACAAACTAATGCTGTCAGATCTGCGTCTGCATACACATGCAAACTTATCGCAGCTTGCAGACCATTCCTCACTACGTCTAACAGCGTTACGCTAGCGAGAACCCTTATTATGGCTAAAATTGATTACTGCAGTGCTCTTTATCTTGGCACCAGCCAAGAGAACCTGAACAGACTTCAAACGACACAAAACAACGCCATTCGTGCCGCTTTAAACATTCCCCGACACCACCACATCACAGAAACCAGAAGTAAGTTAAATTGGCTACCTGTCAAACAGAGAATTTCACTCAAAACACTCGCCCTTACGCACAAATGCCTAGCCAACAAAGCCCCGATCTACCTTGGTAGTCGAGTGTCGCGCCATTCTACCTCCCGACCTCTAAGAACAGCCCAATCCCACTGTCTAGCGATCCCCAGATTTAAATTGCAAAAAGCAGGGGGCTCAAGTTTCCCCGTCTTAGCTTCCAAGTTATGGAACTCCCTCCCTGTTTCAATTAGAGTGGAAGACTCTTTCAATACCTTCAAAGCCAATACTAGATCTTGGCTTTTCAACCAGCTTTAAGGCCAGCTTCGCGCTTCTTCCTGACCTACCCTGACTTGCCGACCGCTACTATCACCTATCGGCACTGAAACTACTGTACATATGTATATAAGATCCTCTTGTAAATGTATATAAGGATTCTGTGTTATACCTGCATATCGGATCCCATGTGTAAATGTTTAATGTTTCTCTGTTATACCTGCATATCTGTAACCTTGTACAAATTGCGCCCTGATGCCTCCGGGCCTGTTGGTTTGCGCGTTATAAATAAATAAAATACAAAATACAAATACAAAAGAAGCCTCTCACAAGTGCCTTGCCTAGCTTACCCTGTCAGAAACAAGGAGTTCTTCTTGGAGACAGGGTTCTCTAATACATGCTTGACTGCAGTATTATACCAAAAGCATGACAAGTTCAATAATGTAATCTCCTATGCGAGTAAAACTTTTTCCTCTATGGAAGAAAAATTCAACGATTGTGAGAAGGCAATCCTGGCAACGGTGTGGGCATTGAAGAATTACCGCCTGTTTATCCAGGGGGAACACATCATAGTGGAGACTTCACACCAGCCTCTGCAATATCTCCAAAGGGACAGAATCCGGACCGGAAATGTGAGTAATTCCCAAATTACTTCCTGGATTCTGTCAATGCAAGGCTTTCCTGTGAAGGTCAGATATGGACAAAACAAGAAGAGTCCCCTCGTGCAAGGTCTGGCTGACTTGCATGATTGTCCCAGAGAAAACTGTCTCGAGGACGAGAGTCTAAAAATCAAGGACCACATGGAGGCATACCTCAATTCCCCACACAAAGTCTTTGAAGAAGACAAGTGTGAGGGAATGCCATCTGTCTATGTGGATGGATGCTCTTACCATGTTGACAACAACGGAAAAATAACTTGTGGCCAGCGTAGGGAATGCATGGGTGAATGAGACCCCAGAACCCTCCGCTGGGTACAAGTTTGGTCCCCGAAGTATTCAAGTGGCAGAGTTGATGGATGTGCATCAAGCCATCCTCAATGCTGTCCAACATCTACTCCACGAACTGGTAATAATCACAGACTCGGATTATGTACGGAACAGGTTGGTGGAGCACCTGGTTAACTGGAAAACCAGAGGCATGTTATGTGCAAATAACAAACCCTTGAAACATGGGAATGAATCCAAAATATTGATGATATGGTCACCTCGAATGGGATGACCATCTACTGGAAAAAGATCAAGGGTCATTCCAAAGTAGAGGGACCAGGCAAAACTGGAAATTACTTAGCTGATCAGCTGGCCAAAACCGGGGCCATCCAAGGGGATCTAATAGAGATCAAGTCCCTGTTGGGGGAAATGCAGGTCACTGCTATCACTAGGTCCCAGACAAATACTCACAATGATCTCTCAATTGCACAATGGAGTAAGGAGACCCCAGATGCTGATTTGATTACGGCTCAAAAAGCAGATCCAATAATTGGTAAGTTTTATCAACACCTTGAGGACCCTGACGGATACCGATTACATAGGGAAAGAGGACCTCAGAGTGTTGATGAGATGTCCAAAAATGTTCCGAATCCAAGACGGTTTGTTGGGAAGGAAATCCCTACCCTAGCTGGCCATGATCAGTGGCTGGTTCCTACCTCATTCCGAAGCCTGATGTTAAATCACGCCCATGATGCGGCCACAGCCGGTCATAGGGGGTTTCATAAAACACTTGAAATCTTAAGAGATGTTGCATACTGGCCACAAATGGGGCAGGACCTCGACCAATACTTGAAGGGGTGTCTTGTGTGTGCACAATTTCAGCCAACATCCCTCACACACTGTGCGCCTCTCCAAAAGAGGCGGATGACACTGCCATGGTCAGATTTACAAGTTGATTTCATTGGGCCAGTGATTCACTCCTCTAGGGGGAACAAGTATATGTTGACCGTGACATGCTTGTTCACTAAATGGATGGAATGTCTCCCGGCCCCAAAACTGTAAGGCAGAAACAGCAGCTGCCCTGATGATCAGCCACATCTTTTCGCGTTTTGGCCTACCAAAAAGGATCGAGTCAGACAGAGGTAGCCATTTCATCAGCGAAAGTAATGACAAAGATGTGGGAGATACTTGGGGTTAAAAGGAAGCTACACATTGCTTACCGGCAGTCTCTAGTGGTACAGTGGAGAGATACAACAAAACATTTGTGAGCATATTAAAAAAGTTTGTGGCAGATTCTGGGCCAAGTTGGGATATTTCGATTACCTCTTGTCCTAATGGCCATCAGATCTACCCCTTCATCTGCAACAAAAATATCACCATTTGAGCTGATGACTGGACGCAGGATGGTGCTTCCCCAGCATCTGCTCTACAGAATCCAAGATCAGACATTGATCAATGCCTCCACAACTCATGAGTATGTTGAAAATCTAAGAAAACACCTTCAACATGCTTTTGCCTATGCTCAGCGAAATCTAGAAAGATCAGCAGACAGCATGAAGACCCAGTATGACTTAAAGACTACCAGGAAAGAATACAATGTAGGAGACCGGGTCTACTTATACAATTTCCAAAGGAACCAGGCCAAACAGCGCACATTTTTGCCTACCTGGAGGGGTACTTTTGAAATTGTAGACAAAATCTCACCCGTCGCCTACAAAATCTGCATCCCCAAAGGCAGTTTGGCGGAAGGGGAAGATAAGTGGGTCCATATTAATCAACTAAAGTGTTGCCCTCCTAGGCACACTCTGCAGCAACTGGAGTAGTCTTCTGGAACCCCAGAGGGGGCCACTCCAGTTCCATAAAACTCCAACTCTAAAATACTTAATATATAGTCCATGATTACCATGTAAAAATGTGTCCTGAGTTGTCAAAATGTATGTGTTCGCCCCACTACATTAATAGTGGTGGGGAAATGTCTACAAATATGTTTTTTCTTTGTCATCCTAGGATAACCTATAGTTGTTTGGAAACCATGGAGACCATCAAGGAGGACTACCCAGGGACCGGGAGAAAAGATCCGAGGGGCCCGGAGTATCGCTCAATACTCGCATCAGGACTGGCGAGGAGAACCGATCGATCCACCCCTGATGGAGGAAAAGATGATGAACTTTGCCATTTGTGGAATCAGAAGAGATGAGACTGACATCCCAGTCTTGTGAATTTCCATTGATGGAAGACCAATGCCAAATCGCAAGAGGAGGGGCTTGTGGGATGTTTCAAACCACTAGTCCAGGCCCTGCAACATTACTGTGCATTGCTTCCATCAGGAACATCAGAATGGCCGCCGGAAAGCATGCTGCTCACTAAAAATCACCCAAAAGTGCGCAGTAAAAATCTGAAAAATAGGCCGCCCTCCACTTTTCCCTATCTGAGTGGTAACACATGAGACCACTGGCAAAACCCATCACTTGGCTGCCCACAAAGCAAGGCTGATTGCAAAAGAAACACAGAGCTGTGTGAAAATCCATTTTTCTTGGTTGTCAAATTTGCAAAAATCATGGCTCACAAACCACCCAAAAGATCCAACCTCCTTGTTGGGTGTTAAACATCATTCTACTTCAAGAATCCACATAAATACAATGTCCACAGAAGTACACTTATCAGAAGAAAATCCACATTGAAGATTGCTTGCTTGGAAAATGATGTTGAAAATGGGTGCAATACCGTAACTCGCCTCTGTCAGACGCTGGCGATCTCTAAATCTGACAGGTGAAACTTGTGTCTCAAAAGCTAAATATGCCAAAGAAAGACTTGCTATCAGAAGCCTAAGAGGTGGATACAAATCAAAACTATATTTTAAAAAGCCTCGAATTAAGAAATTGGTTGATGTATTTGTTAAAAATGTGATTTATATTTTAGGACAAGACAATTTCAGACATTGTATTTAAAAGTTAAAGTTAGCCACACTGAGCTTCAAAGACATTCCACACCTTTGACCCAAACAAAGAATCTCCCCCCCTGCTCTGCTAAGAAACCGGCAGGCTGGTGTGAAAGGAACTGGGAGGGGGACTTTTGGCCTGTTGTTCTGCTAGCAGACAAAGGACTCCCTTGAACTGAATGGAAATGCTAATTTGGGGCATCAATAGAAACCAGCCCTGGAAGGAAGGAGCTCAAGTTACTCTCTGGATCAGCCAAGACCTTGGAGGCGGGCCAGACTGAAAATGTGGATTTGAAACTAGAGTAAATATATGTTTAAGGAAAAGACTTATAAAATATTGTACCGAACTGTCAAAAATATGAAACTTAGAGATTATTAAAATGAAAAGATCGCTCACAGTTTAAAACTAATGTGGAATCTGTGCGAAGTTCTGAGACTGAACCACAAACATTTTCATATTGTAGCTATTGAAATTATGCCATGAAGATGAAAATTTACAGAAGTATGCCCAGATGGTATGTGCATGTATGTGTAAAAACTTGTACAGATCTGAAAATGGGTAACCAATCAAAAGCGCGAAAAACTGTCATTTGTGAACCAAAACTCGTAGGAACATGAGACTTTGTCAGAAACGTACCTTAGTCAATCTATCATGTAAATATGTATTATGAACAAGTTGTGCATATTGTAAATATGTTTTTTTATGAAAAATAAGATATACTGTACAGAGACAAAGGGGAGGTTTTCTCCCTAAGCCATAAACATGGCACATCATGACACACTGTTCCTTTCTCAAATCAGGAGAGGGGGAATTCCTGAGCTATCAGATCCTTAGAGGGTTGGGCCTAGACAATCAGCCTCCCCACCCACTTTGGAAAATGGATAAATAGGGACTGTTGAGGACCCACACACACACATTCACACATCAACTGATCCACTCGCGAAGCACCCTGCAGCAAGATCCAGACTCCAGAACCTAGATCCAGACTCCAGAACCAGACTCCAGAACTAGACTCCAGAACCCTGAATCAGAGGCCTAACCCAAAAGGTTGAACCCTTCTCAGCGGGCCTTTAAAATCTAGCAACCTGATTTTAACCCCTAAAGTTCCACGGGGCCTAACCCATTCAACAGCCTGGCTGAGCTGTTTTGCTGCTTCTGGCCAAGAAACCAAGTTCCAGATCAGTCCAGCAGAGCTGTAACCCAGAACCCGTCAGATCCAGTCCAAGAGGCCTTGCAGACCAGAGGGCCTTGCTGAGAGCAGAACCAAGTGCCTGAGACCTGTCCGGTGGCGAGCGAATCCCAGCCAAACCCTTGAGCAGATCTTTGACGGGCCCATTCCATTCTAAAGCCAAAGTAGTGAGTATTTAGAATAGAACTGTCCATAGTCATCTCTTAGTTTAAAGTAATCCTATTCAACCTATCCAGAACTGCATTATAGAATCTTGTGTCCATCCTGAATCCTTCTCATCATATAGTCTGTGATAATTGTAGTGATAATCATCTGTGCGCTGATATTTTTCTGAAGAAAGTCAAGTGTCCTGGCGGACAGAAGTCAGAGTGGAAGGCACCCTGTTCTGGTGGCTGTCCCGTTGGGTATCTTGCACTTTCATAGCCCCTTAGTAAAAGTCCATCTTGGTTCCTAATCTTTAAAGCACATCTTTCATTTTGAAATCTTGACTCTGTTTCTGAAAAATCTACCTTCACTAAAACCTCTGTAACTCTTCAACGGTATCTGCTAGGAACGGGATTTAAACGTCTTTTTGAAGCTAACATCCTCAGCTATTATTTCCATAATCGCGTTTCTCGCACGCGGAAAAGTTGCAGTGATTTTGTATTTGGTTCAATTTCACTCCATATAAAATAGCTATTTCTTGATTTCAACTTCTGAATTTCGTTTTCCATTTGCTAATCATTCTAAAATCATTGCGAGTGTTGACCTGAACCAATCCAAAGCCACTTTCACTAGTTCTGAATTCAATTTAGGGAATCAAAGTCATTTTTTAGCATTTTTCCAATTCAATCCAAACCACATTTAAAAGCAATTGACCTGTTTTAAAATCATTACTGTTCTCTCTAAGCTTGCTGGGGGGAATCGGGATTGAAACTGAAATTCTTGATTGTTATTCCAGAAACCTGTGTGCTCTCCTTCCATCTGTTCATATTGCATACTGGGGGGAGTGAGTAATAACAGGGGGAAAGAGTGATTACATTGTCCTTGGTTAAATTCATATCAAGTTTATTTCTGTGTTGCATTCTTTCATATCACTGCATTTCATTCAACCCACCCAAAGTCATTCTCTGCTACATTATTCTTCCTATTCCTACTCCTAATTGATTAAAGAGATTGTTGATTTTGTAATATTACCCATTGCTGATCATTGCATAAATATTCATAAGTGTGATATTGCGATATTATTCATATTTACAAAGGTGTGATATATATATATATATATACATATATTATATATATATATATATATTACATGGCCACGGTAGTGGCCATGTAGTTATGGTTAAGTTGCTGTTTCCATAGGAAGAGCACTTTTTGGGTGGCTTACAACTTCGCTCTCCCTGGACGGATCCTCACAAAACTTTGCAAAAAAAGTAGTTGGGTCACTCTGAATTATTTTGCAAAGTTTGGTGAGGATTCGTCCAGGGGGGGCAAAGTTATATGGGGGGTCCCAAAACCTTTTTTTTTCCCATAGACATAATGGGAAAAAACTTTGCTCACGCCTACAGCCCAAACCGCTGGACGGATTTACACCAAATTCGCGGCAGGAGCGGCGGCTTGGTCCCGAAAGCGTGCTTTGCTTCATTTGGTGTAAATCCGTCCAGTAGTTTTTAGAAAAATGACAAAAATGTAAGTGAAAAAAATTAGTGATATCTGTGTTCGCTTCGCGGACACACTTCCCTGTTCGCTCCGCGGAAAGGACGGTGATTGGGCCAGCAGCTTGCGTGATGTCCGCGGACATCCGACGTGCTCTCTCATTGGATGCGTGGAAGCGTGCAGTGCGTCTGGCTTCAGAGATGCCCGCCATCTTTGTTCCTCGCATGGGAGGCTTTGTATCCCGCCTGCACAGTAAGTCCCTCACCCCCGCTCATGCCCGTGTCTGTCTCCTGTTTCTCCCACCTCTTGCCCCATGTGTCTTTCTCCCTTACGCCCACCCCCCGCTCATGCCCCGCTCGTGCCCCGCTCGTCTCTCCCAACCGCCCACCCCCCCGCTCATGTCCGTGTTGTCTCTCCCCACCCGCCACCCGCTCATGTCCGTGTTGTCTCTCCCCACCCGCCGCCCGCTCATGTCCGTGTTGTCTCTCCCCACCCGCCGCCCGCTCATGTCCGTGTTGTCTCTCCCCACCCGCCGCCCGTTTATGTCCGTGTTGTCTCTCCCCACCCGCCGCCCGCTCATGTCCGTGTTGTCTCTCCCCACCCGCCGCCCACCCACGCTCATGTCCGTGTTGTCTCTCCCCACCCGCTCATGTCCGTGTTGTCTCTCCCCACCCGCCGCCCACTCATGTCCGTATGTCTCTCCCCATCCGCCGCCCACCCCTGCTCATGTCCGTATGTCTCTCACCACCCGCCGCCCACCCCCCGCTCATGTCCGTGTGTCTTTCCCCCTCCCGCCCACCCCCCGCTCATGCCCCGTGTGTCTCTCCCCCTCCCACCCACCCCCCGCTCATGCCTCGTGTGTCTCTCCCCTCCCACCCACCCCTCGCTCATGCCTCCTGTGTCTCTCCCCCTCCCGCCCACCCCCTGCTCTTGCCTCGTGTGTCTCTCCCCCTCCCGCCCAGCCCCCGCTCATGCCTTGTGTGTCTGTCTCCCTCCCCCCCACCCCCCGCTCACGCCTCGTGTGTCTGTCTCCCTCCCCCCCACCCCCGCTCTTGCCCCGTGTGTCTGTCTCCCTCCCCCCCACCCCCGCTCTTGCCCTGTGTGTCTTTCCCCCTCCCGCCCACCCCCGCTCTTGTCCCGTGTGTCTTTCCCCCTCCCGCCCCCGCTCTTGCCCCGTGTGTCTTTCCCCCTCCCGCCCACCCCCACTCTTGCCCCGTGTGTCTTTCCCGCTCTTGCCCCGTGTGTCTTTCCCGCTCTTGCCCCGTGTGTCTTTCCCGCTCTTGCCCCGTGTGTCTTTCCCGCTCTTACCCCGTGTGTCTTTCCCGCTCTTGCCCCGTGTGTCTTTCCCGCTCTTGCCCCGTGTGTCTTTCCCGCTCCCGCCCACCCCTGCTCTTGCCCTGTGTGTCTTTCCAAATCCCGCCCACCCCCGCTCTTGCCCCGTGTGTCTTTCCCCCTCCCGCCCACCCCCGCTCTTGCCCCGTGTGTCTTTTCCCCTCCCGCCCACCCGCGCTCTTGCCCCGTGTGTCTTTCCCCCTCCCGCCCACCCCCGCTCTTGCCCCGTGTGTCTTTCCCCCTCCCGCCCACCTCCGCTCTTGCCCTGTGTGTCTTTCCCCCTCCCGCCCACCGCCGCTCTTGCCCCGTGTGTCTTTACCCCTCCCGCCCACCCCCGCTCTTGCCCCGTGTGTCTTTCCCCCTCCCGCCCACCCCCGCTCTTGCCCCGTGTGTCTTTCCCCCTCCCGCCCACCCCCGCTCTTGCCCCGTGTGTCTTTCCCCCTCCCGCCCACCCCTGCTCTTGCCCCGTGTGTCTTTCCCCCTCCCGCCCACCCCTGCTCTTGCCCCGTGTCTGTCTCCTGTTGCCCCCCACCCCCAGCTTCTGCCCCGTGTCTCTCTGTTGTTCCCCCCACCCCCTGCTCATGCCCCGTGTCTCTCTCCTGTTGCCCCCCACCGCCCGCTCATGCCCCGTGTCTGTCTCCTGTTGACCCCCACCCCCCGCTCATGCCCCGTGTCTGTCTCCTGTTGCCCTCCACCCCCCGCTCCTGCCCCGTGTCTCTCTGTTGTTCCCCCCACCCCCCGCTCCTGCCCCGTGTCTGTCTCCTGTTGCCGCCCACCCCCCGCTCCTGCCCCGTGTCTCTCTGTTGTTCCCCCCACCCCCCGCTCATGCCCCGTGTCTGTCTCCTGTACCCCCCACCGCCCGCTCATGCCCCGTGTCTGTCTCCTGTTGCCCTCCACCCCCCGCTCCTGCCCCGTGTCTCTCTGTTGTTCCCCCCACCCCCCGCTCATGCCCCGTGTCTCTCTCCTGTTGCCCCCCACCCCCCGCTCATGCCCCGTGTCTGTCTCCTGTACCCCCCACCGCCCGCTCATGCCCCGTGTCTGTCTCCTGTTGCCCCCCACCCCCTCTCATGCCCCGTGTCTGTCTCCTGTTCTCCCCACCCCCCGCTCATGCCCCGTGTCTGTCTCCTGTTGCCCTCACCCCCCGCTCATGCCCCGTGTCTGTCTCCTGTTGCCCCCCACCCCCCGCTCCTGCCCCGTGTCTCTCTCCTGTTGCCCCCCACCCCCCGCTCATGCCCCGTGTCTGTCTCTTTTGTTCCCCCCACCCCCTGCTCATGCCCCGTGTCTCTCTCCTGTTGCCCCCCACCCCCTGCTCATGCCCCGTGTCTGTCTCCTGTACCCCCCCGCTCATGCGCGTGTCTGTCTCCTGTACCCCCCACCCCCCGCTCATGCCCCGTGTCTGTCTCCTGTTGCCCCCCTGCTCATGCCCCGTGTCTGTCTCCTGTACCCCCCCACCCCCCGCTCATGCCCCGTGTCTGTCTCCTGTACCCCCCACCCCCCTGCTCATGCCCCATATCTGTCTCCTGTTGCCCCCCTGCTCATGCCCCGTGTCTGTCTCCTGTTCCCCCGCCCGCTCATGTCCCGTGTCTCTCTCCTGTTGCCCCCACCCCCCGCTCATGCCCGTGTGTGACTCCTGTACCCCCCCACCCCCCCGCTCATGCCCCGTGTCTCTCTTCTGTTGCCCCCACCCCCTGCTCATGCCCCGTGCCTGTCTCCTGTACCCCCTCCCACCCCCCGCTCATGCCCCGTGTCTCTCTCCTGTTGCCCCCCACTACCCCGCTCATGCCTCGTGTCTGTCTTCTGTACCCCCCACCCCCCGCTCATGCCCCGTGTCTGTCTCCTGTTCCCCCCACCCTCCGCTCATGCCCCATGTCTGTCTCCTCTTGCTCCCACCCATGCCCCGTGTCTGTCTCCTGTACCCCCCACTCCGCGCTCATGCCCGTGTCTGTCTCCTGTTGCCCCCACACCCCCACTCATGCCCAGTGTCTGTCTCCTGTTGCCCCCCACCCCCTCGCTCATGCCCCCTGTCTGTCTCCTGTTCTCCCCACCCCCCGCTCATGCCCCGTGTCTGTCTCCTGTTCCTCCCACCCCCGTTCATGCCCTGTGTCTGTCTCTTGTTGCCCCCCACCCCCCGCTCATGCCCCGTGTCTGTCTCCTGTTCTCCCCTCGCCCCGCTCATGCTCCGTGTCTGTCTCCTGTTGCCCCCCACCCCCCGCTCATGCCCCGTGTCTGTCTCCTGTTGCCCCACACCCCCCGCTCATGCCCCGTGTCTGTCTCCTGTTGCCCCCCACCCCCCACTCATGCCCTGTGTCTGTCTCCTGTTGCCCCCCACCCCTCATGCCCCGTGCCTGTCTCCTGTTGCCCCCACCCCCCGCTCATCCCCCGTGTCTCTCTCCTGTTGCCCCCCACCCCCCGCTCATGCCCCGTGTCTGTCTCCTGTACCCCCTCACCCCCGCTCTTGCCCCGTGTGTCTGTCTCCCTCCCGCCCACCCCCACTCTTGCCCCGTGTGTCTGTCTCCCTCCCGCCCACCCCCGCTCTTGGCCCGTGTGTCTTTCACCCTCCCGCCCACCCCCGCTCTTGCCCCCTCCCGCCCACCCCTGCTCTTGGCCCCGTGTCTCTTGCCCCCTCCCGCCCACCCCCGCTCTTGCCCCGTGTCTTCCCCCCTCCCGCCCACCCCCGCTCTTCCCCCTTGTGTGTTCCCCCCTCCCGCCCACCCCCTCTCTTGCCCCTTGTGTCTTCCCCCCTCCCGCCCACCCCCGCTCTTGCCCCTTGTGTCTCTCCCCCTCCCGCCCACCGCTCATGCCCCGTGTGTCTCTCTCCCTCCCGCCCACCGCTCATGCCCCGTGTGTCTCTCTCCCTCCCCCCACCCCCGCTCATGCCCCGTGTGTCTCTCCCCTTCCCCCACCCCCCGCTCATGCCCCGTGTCTGTCTCCTGTTCCCCTCCACACCCCGCTCATGCCCCGTGTCTGTGTCCTGTTCCCCCCCACCCCCCGCTCATGCCCCGTGTCTATCTCCTGTTGCCCCCCACACTCCCGCTCATGCCCCGTGTCTGTCTCCTGTACCCCCCACCCGCTCATGCCCCGTGTCTGTCTCCTGTTCCCCCCACACGCTCGTGCCCCGTGTCTCTCTCTTGTTGCCCCCCACCCCCCCTGCTCATGCCCCGTGTCTTTTTCCTGTTCCTCCCACCCCCCGCTCATGCCCTGTGTCTGTTCTCCCCACCCCCCGTTCATGCCCCATGTCTGTCTCCTGTTCCCCCACCCCTCGCTCATGCCCCGTGTCTGTCTCCTGTTCCCCCCACCCCTCGCTCATGCCCCGTGTCTGTCTCCTGTTGCCCCTCACCCACCGCTCATGCCCCGTGTCTCTCCTGTTGCCCCCACCCCCCGCTCATGCCCCGTGTCTGTCTCCTGTTGCCCCCCACCCCCCGCTCATGCCCCGTGTCTATCCTGTTGCCCCGACCCCCCGCTCATTCCCCGTGTTTGTCTCCTGCTGCCCCCACCCCCGCTCATGCCCCATGTCTGTCTCCTGTTGCCCCCCACCCCCCGCTCATGCCCCGTGTCTGTCTCCTGTTGCCCCTCACCCCCCGATCATGCCCCGTGTCTGTCTCCTGTTGCCCCCACCCCCCGCTCCTGCCCAGTGTCTGTCTCCTGTTGCCCTCCACCCCCCGCTCCTGCCCCATGTCTGTCTCTGTTGTTCCCCCCACCCCCGCTCATGCCTCGTGTCTGTCTCCTGATCCCCCCACCCCCCGCTCATTCCCCGTGTCTGTCTCCTGTTCCCCCCAGCCCCCGCTCATGCCCCGTGTCTCTCTCCTGTACCCCCTACCGCCCGCTCATGCCCCGTGTCTGTCTCCTGTTGCCCCCCCCGCTCATGCCCCGTGTCTGTCTCCGGTTCCCCCCACCCGCTCATGTCCGGTGTCTCTCTCCTGTTGCCCCCCACCCGCTCATGTCCCGTGTCTCTCTCCTGTTGCCCCCCACCCCCAGATCATGCCCTGTGTCTGTCTCCTGTACCCCCACACCCCCCCGCTCATGTCCCGTGTCTCTCTCCTGTTGCCCCCACCCCCCACTCATGCCCCGTGTCTGTCTCCTGTACCCCCCCACCCCCCACTCATGCCCCATGTCTCTCTCCTGTTGCCCCCCACTACCCCGCTCATGCCCCGTGTCTGTCTTCTGTACCCCCCACCCCCCGCTCATGCCCCGTGTCTGTCTCCTCTTGCTCCCACCCATGCCCCGTGTCTGTTTCCTGTTGCCCCCCACCCCCTGCTCATGCCCCGTGTCTGTCTCCTGTTGCCCCCCACCCCCCGCTCATGCCCCGTGTCTCCCTCGTGTTCCCCCCACCCCCGCTCATGCCCCGTGTTTCCCTTGTGTTACTCCCCGCCCCCCGCTCATGCTCCGTGTCTCCCTCGTGTTCCCCCCACCCCCTGCTCATGCCCCTTGTCTCTCTCCTTTCCTCCCCACCCCCGCTCATGTCCCGTATGTGCCCTGTACCCCCCGCTCATGCCCTGTGTCTCCCTCGTGTTCCTCCCCACCCCCTGCTCATGCCCCGTTTGTACCCTGTTCCCTCTCACCCCCCGCTCATGCCCATGTGTTTCCCCTGTGCCCCCCCAACCCCGCTCATGCGTCGTTGTGTTCTTTATACACCCCGCCTTCCCTTTCCATGGTGGCCATCTTGGTAAAAGATTTTCCTTCCTACACCGAGACGCCGCAGGCGTCCCGGCGTAGGAAGGAAAATCTTTTTGTTTTTTTTACCACCCGGCATTCCCACTTTGAGGACATAAGATGTTAGTGGTCTTCATCTATTGAAAAGGATGTTATGGTCACGTTGTACTAATAAAAACCTTCAAAATTTAGTTTAAAAAAAATGTTACAGGGACGTTATGGTTAAGTTGCACTAACAAAAACCTATGAAATTCAATGAAAAAACTTTGTTAAAGGGACGTTATGGTTAAGTTGCGCTACTAAAAACCTATGAAATTCAGGGAAAAAACTTTGTTAAAGGGACGTTATGGTAAAGTTGCGCTACTAAAAACCTATGAAATTCAGTGAAAAAACATTGTCAAAGGAACGTTATGGTTCCAAGTAAAACCGAAAAACCCTTGAAATTCGCCAGTTATGGTAAGCTAAGCAACCATAACTCGCGCCACCACCGTGCACTGCTAAGACTAACACCCAGGACATCAAAGATGACATCACAAATTTCATTGATGACATCACTGATGACATCACATGTCTGGCTCACTCTTTTTTTTTTTGCTGACATATCTAGGCCACATGGTTTTCTTCAGTAACAGTCAGAAACTAAACATTTTATTTTATTTGTAGATCTATCCTTCAAGTAGGTTCTTACAGTAATTCTGTTAGAGTCCAGTCACATCATATGAAACATATACATACGGGAAGACACAAGCTTGAAAGACAGCAATCCTTTTTGTGCATAAAGATAATCAATAGACTTATGAGCACTTTCTGATAGTTCTATTTTTTTTTATGGCTGTACTTTCCCTGTGGGTCCAATCACATCAAGTGATACATATGCATAGGGTGAATAGCAGCTTTGAAACAGAGCAATCATTTATTTGCATGAAAATAATCAGTTAAGTTATGAATTGTTTCTGCTTCTACTTGGGCTTTTTTGCTAACTTCACTTTCCCTGTATATACCCATATTGGTATGTGTTCTTATGTCTTTGTGTTTTATCTATAGTAATGTTTTATTAGCTACGTATTACATATTTCACAATACACAAAAATCTATTAAGAAAACAATTATCATTTCATTATTCAACAAATTAACATTACGAATATTATACCTTCATCTTGTACACTGCACACCATGTTATGTTTCTGTATCAGTAACTTAGTATACTAGATAGAACTCCATAATAGAATGCTATTTATATCAATGCATCATTCAATGCACTAATTAGGGTATGATATTTATTGCAATGATCCTTGAGACTTGTTTCGCAACATTATAATAAGAATCCCTTGTACACATATTTCATGAAAAGTACATACACATGTGATGTCATCAGTGATGTCATCAATGACATTTGTGATGTCATCTTTGATGTCCTGGGTGTTAGTCTTAGCAGTGCACGGTGGTGGCGCGAGTTATGGTTGCTTAGCTTACCATAACTGGCGAATTTCAAGGGTTTTTCGGTTTTACTTGGAACCATAACGTTCCTTTGGCAAAGTTTTTTCACTGAATTTCATAGGTTTTTAGTAGCGCAACTTTACCATAACGTCCCTTTAACAAAGTTTTTTCCCTGAATTTCATAGGTTTTTAGTAGCGCAACTTAACCATAACGTCCCTTTAACAAAGTTTTTTCATTGAATATATATATATATATATTGTTCAACTCATCAAATAAATCTTTTAATTTCCAAAACAAACCTACTTCTTGGCTCAGTGAGGCCGGGGGGATTCAAAGAGAGGGGCGTTATATAAGGGTACATCATCCAGAATTAAAAGAACTTTTGACATAAAAATATATAAATAAGGGTTTCCATTGGGCATCCCATACTAGGCATTGACTTAGTTGGAGTGCTGGATTGAAATCACTTACAGAACAGCCCCCTGCCTCTCTGAAACATTAGGAGAATCATCTTCGGTTCCAGAAGCACCTCAAAACCTTTCTCTTTGCTTCTGCTTTTTCTGCTCATCTCCCCTGCTGACCACCTGGCTGAAACAGAAACTGCACTGGTTACCTGGCCACCCTCTGGTCTCGGGCTCAGGTCCCTCCCCTGCCAGTCATATACACCTGCACTGCCTTCATTGCCACCACCGCACTTGGGGACTGTTTCTGTATCCCCACAGTCTCACTACCAGCACATGACACCTGATGTCTGCAGGTACCGTTGCACTTGCCACCTGGTGGCCCTACTTTCACTTATTGTTTACTTATTCTATTATCCCATGTACTGCATGGTCCCCTCGCACTCTCTGCTGCACTTTTCCCTTCCCCCCTCCTATGCACTTGTCTGATCTGAATGACACCTGGCCTAGTAGGATTGTTTTCTGTTTTCCCTATGTACCCCCCTTTTGCCTCGCCGCACCTTCAAACACTTCTGTATAGGCGCGTTATAAATGCCATAACATATCATATCTGATCATTAAGTGGTATGCACCACATGCAATACTTTGCTTTCGCTCCATTCACGAGTGTTCAACTTACTTTTCACTGTATGCGACATTCAAAAGTGCGTTCAATAACTTTCAGCTCACTTGATATTCCAAAGTACTTATTTTCGCATTCAAAAGTACTTGAAATAGCTTTCAGTTTGTTCGACATGCAAAAGTACTTGTTCTGGCATTCAAAAGTGCTTGAAATTACATTCAGTTCATTCAGCATTCAAAAGCGACTTTGTTATACGTTCTGGAGAGGCCTGGTAGCAGTTTTTCCATGCTTTACATTCACCGGTCGCACATAGAAGCTTCCTTTTGCTTGGCATCCCTCGCGACAGGCTTCTCAACACTCTTCCAGCTTTCTGGCTTCCCCACACTCTACCCCTCTCTCACAGCTTCCAGAGAGAGAACTGCTCGCTCTCTTGGCTTCTCGTGGCAGCTTGGGTGAATGGGAGTTTCACAGCTCCTGCTGCATGGACCCATTCAATAGCATAGCAGGACCTCCAGACCCTCTCATGGCCGACCACGGCCCCAGCATCTCTCTCTCCTGTACAATATGACTCCAATCACCTTGGTCTCCAGCTTCCTTCTCTCCAGACTGTTCCCCTTGGTTGCATGGGGTAGGCATTTTTATATCTATCAGGTGTGTTAAGTGCCCCCATGTGTGTGTCATTGAGTTCAATTGCCCGACAATGGAGAACTCCATTATGTGGACATGCCTGGTTGTTCCACAGGTATGCCTCCACAGCCCTCTTCCTCGGCTCAGTTCCAGAGTGTTGTTTCAAACTATCTGATTTAATAAAAGGAACCTGTAAACCTCTGTTTTGTCTCTGATATGTGTACATATCAGTCCCATGAGGATTGTTTCTCCTAGTTGGTCTCATCCTTGTCCCAATAGTAAATTGGTGTTTCTGGGGGACCGTTTGGAGGAAAAAAGAGGGAAAAGCAGACAGTAGCATTCTGAAAAGTGAAAGGGGATACCATGCCTCACATAAGGAAATCCTCTCCCACTTCCCCAGGTTCGCTCCTTCCAGGTGATCCTCCCTTGCATATCCACCCCCAGGGTCAAGATCCAAATGTAATGGCTTTTCCCTACCCACCCAAGAGGAGTATCCTGAGGGAAAATAAGTGAGAATGCCCTCATGTCCAACACATACCCTTCTCCAATGCAGTTTGGACCTAGATGTTTCACAAGGAAACCAGGAGAAAAAGTTGGTGTTGCCCTGATCTCAACCCTTCCGGTGTTCTACTGTGAAACAATATGGCTGAAAGTCCAAAACCATTGCATAACTCTTGAGTTGGACTCCATTCTCTGGCTGATCCACACTGAAGGAAAAGGATCGCTAACTAATCAGAATTTGCAAACCACTAGGTAATATTTGAGAAGGAGTATGGCCCAGTTGATTACCAGTGCCTCAAGCTCAATAACTGAATAATTCTTCTTTCTGGGAAACAACGTTCTACTGATGTAGAGTAGGTTGTGTTCTATTCCATCATGATCTTGAGAGAGAATTGCTCCCAGTCCCATTAATCCTTTAAGTGCCAAGGACGAGGTATCTCGTCCTTGGGATTACCTCCCCAGTGCAAAGGACGAGATAGCTCGTCCTTGGCACTTAAGGGGTTAAAAGGCATCTGTTTGTAAAATGAACTCTTTACAGAAGTCAGCTACCTTTAAGATGGGGCTCTGACAAATCGTCTGCTTTAACGTAGTGTAACAGATTTCATTTTCTTCATCCACCTGATCTTTTGGGGCTCAGCGTTTTTCAGTTTAACTGTGAGTCTTGCGGTTTTACTTGAAAAGTTAGGGATGAAACGGCGATAGTAGCCAATCAACCCCAAAAAGGCTCTAAGATCTTTCTTGGTTTTTGGTGTGGGGGTATCAAGGACAGCCTTAACTTTGTCCTGCTGGGGTTGTACAATGCCATTACCCACAACAAATCCTATATATATAACTGCGGAATGAGCCAACATGCATTTTATTTTGTATTGGCTGTTAAGCCTTCTTTTCTAAGTACTTGAATGACTTTGTAAAGGTGATGTAAATGATCTTCTCAAGTTGTACTGTGTATCACAAAATCATCTATATCGGCCCCACAGAATTCATCAGAGTAGGGTTGTAAGATTGTATCCATTCATCTCTGAAATGTTGCAGGGTACCCATGTAGACCAAATGGTAGTACTTTAAAGTGGAACAGACTTAAACGTGTAGCAAAGGCAGTTTTTTCCTTGTCCTGAACATATAACGGAACTTGGCAATTGCCTTTTGTAAGGTCTATGGTGTAGAGATAGGCAGCGTTGCTCAGCCGGTCAATTAGGTCATCAATAGGTGGCATCGGGTAAGCATTGAAGGCAGATATGGCATTGACTTTCCAAAAGTTGATACAGAATCTTCAACTCCCATCAGGTTTTTCCACCAACATGATGGGGGAAGACCAGGGGCTAGTAGATGCCTTGCCTTATGGAGTGCGGATATGATGGTAAATATATTTTACTCTCCCTGGTTACTCTCTGAATACATCAGTAAATTGTGTTATGATGTCATATAGATCTTGCTTCTGGTCATTACTAAGTTCGGGTGGAATCAGACTTGGTTATCCTGATCCTCGGGTAACAAACAGGACAAAGGGATGGCATTAGACTCGGAAGGATTCTCCTTCCACTCCTTCAAAAGGTTAACGTGATATACTTGTATTTCTGAGCGGCGATCAGGTTGGACAATGTTGTAGTTGCAAAGTCCTGTCTGCTCTAACACCTCATATGGTCCATGCCACTTAGATATTAGTTTGTTTTCCAAAGTGGGCAACAACGCTAAGACCTTTTTGCCTACTTAAAAAGATGTTAAAGCAACTTTTCTATTGTATTAGGCCTTCTGTTGTTCCTGTGCATTGGCCATATTGGTTTGCACCATCATTTGTTCTTTAAGTTGGTTAGAGTTTTGGGAAAGTGGGATAGAGGCTTCCTCCCTTTCTTCACAAGTCTCTCTCAGCATATCGAGGATATTTTGTGGTTCCCGTACATAGGATACTTCGAATGGGGAGAATCCTGTAGAAGCCTGGGGGGTCTTCCTAACCACAAATAAAGTTAATGGGATCATCTGATCCAGGTTTCTACCATCCTGCTCCACCGATTTCGGCAATGTGGTTTTCAAGGTCTTCTTAAACCTTTCTACAAGGCAATCTGTCTGTGGGTGATATACTGAGGTCCTTAAAGTAATAATATGCAATAGTTATCTCACTCCCCGCCCCCATGAGTTTTGCTCATAATTGTAGAACCCTGATCTGTCACTAATTCTTTTGTAAACTCTACTTGTGAAAAGAAAGGGAGTAGGTATTTCAAGATCTGTTGGGTGGTATTGGCTCTCAAGGGAAATGCTTCTGGATAGCGAGTGACAAAATCCACTATTACCAATATGTATTTGTTCCCTAATTCTGATGTTTCAAGGGGGTCTAAAATATCCATTCCAATTCTTGAGAATGGAATTTCAATTATTGGCAGTGGCTGTAAGGGAATTTGTGGTTTTATATGGGCACTGGTCTTTTGGCAATTTGCCCAAGACTGGGTAAAGTTTTTAATGTCAGCATGAATTCCTGGCCAGTAGAACTTATTGATGATTTGGGCTTGCATCTTTGTCTGTCCTAGATGACCTCCTATTTGTTGGGAATTAGCTATTTCCAGGACTAACTGCTTATGAATTTTAGAGACAACCAGATGGGTTATTACTAGGCATGCTGAAGTAGTGTCTCCCCATTACATTAGCCCATGTCTCAAAAAGAAGAAAAAAAAAACTCCTCTCTCATGGGCCTCTTACTCAGGTCTAATTTGCAAAAAGGTTTCAGCCAACAATGTGTAATTCCTTTGAGGGGGGAAGGCTAGGTTGGGAAGAGTTTCTGTTTCTTCTTCTCTGACCTTTCTGGGTTTGGGGGCTTGAGGGACATCAGGTGTTTCATCAGTCTCCCCAAAGACTCAAGGACCTCGATCTGTTTTTCTCCTTCCCGGCCTCTTCCTTTATCCTAGGAAGCTCTGCTCTCTCGACCACTCCTACAATCTTATCCCTTAGATGGATCTGGAATGCGTCCTTTCCATGATTCTGTAACAACACTTTGATATCACCTCTGAAGTCTGGATCTATAGCCCTCACTAGTACATCAATTCCAAACCTCCAGGCTAGTCCTGATTGGGGAGCCAGTCTGATATAGGTATCAGGGGGTGGAATCATAATCAATAATAAAGTCAGTGGGTATTAGTCTTCTTTCGCCTGGGGGAATGTTCTTTTCTATATTTCTGAAGATATCAAACCCATTAGAGCCATTTGTGGCTACTGAGGGATCCAATGGTCTGGGACTAGACTTTTGAAACGTTAGGGTTCCCCAACTTGTATCGGTTGAGCCACATCCAACTCTTGACACCATTTGTAAAGGCATCATGGAGTAGACACAGAAAAAGGTCAAATGTATTTTTAAAGGTTTTATTAAACTTAAACTATAGGATGGAGTAAGGCCTAACTTGCCCTATGCTAAGGTGTGATTTCCCTACCAAAATGAAACTAAGGACAGTCCGTGTCAGGAAGTCCAAATCAAATGTCTCTCTCTGTTCAAAACCTATGCTTTCCCTCAAACCTAAATGTAAACATTGTGCAGGGATGTCAGCCCCAAAAGAATAGTGTTGAAAGGAAAGTTCAGTGCTTCTTCCAGATCTTGGCTTATGTTCAGCTTCCTGTTCCCCAAGTTCAAAACATTTCACCAGATATCGGGGTTCCCTTCCACAAGACATCAAATTTTGTAACTTAAAAAAAAAAAACACAGTTCCCTGGGACACTTCCCAGCTCCTTTTATAACAATACTGTTCACAAGTTCACTTAGGCAGTTCTGTTTCTTGACTTTGAATCTCCAAATAAGGCTGTTGCAAAACACAAGCTTCTTTCTGCACCCTTTCATTAACTTTTTGGCTTTCCCGTGCAGGGCACTCGGTCTAGGCGCAGTTGTCGGACCACCCATTACAGGTAACACAACTGATGCCCCTTCTTACAGCTTCCATCAACAATTAGCCACTGCCTCCATCTGACAGTGATATTCAGTTGATTCCACAGTGTCAACCTCTTCAAACACTGTACCATGACTTGCTTAGCCACCATGCACTTAGTTACACTTTTCTTTTTTCCTCTGGCTCTTGCCAACACAGTTTCCTCTTAACTTGTAATTAACGGGCCCCTCATAGCTTTGAGCCAACACTTTGTTTCTCCCTTTCATACCCTTTCATTCTTGATGTTGCCAATACTTGTTTCATACAGTACATTCTCTGGTATCTGCCACATGCATTACTTTGATTTCACTCAATTCACAGGTGTTCAACTTGTTGTTCACTGTATGAAACATTCAAAGTGCTTTCAATAAATTTCAGCTCACTCGGTATTCCAAAGTACTTATTTCAGCATTCAAAAGTACTTGAACTATGTTGTTTGACATTCAAAGGTACCGGTTCTGACATTCAAAGGTACTTGCAATTAATTTGAGTTCAATAGGCATTCAAAAGGGACTTTGTTATAAGATACCAGAGCACCCCAGTAGGAGTGTTTCTGTGCTTTACATTCACTGGTTACACACAAAAGCTTCCTTCAGCGTGGTGTCCCCCGCAAAGGATTCTCTCCCTCGCGAAGGCTTCTCAGTGCTCCTTCAGCTTTGCGGCTTCCCCAAACTCTGCCTCTCTCTCTCAGCTTCCACAGAGAGCACCGCTCGCTCACTTGGCTAACAGTGGTGGCTTTGGTCAATGGGACTTTCACAGCTCCTGCTCTGTGGAACCGTTCAGGAGGAGAGCAAGACCTCCAGGCCTTCTCACAGCTGACCACGGCCCTGGTGTCTCTCTCTCCTGCACAATATGACTTCTGGCACCTGGGTCTCATGCTTCCTTCTCTCCAGCCCATTCCCCTTGCTTGTTAAGTGACCCCGGGTGTGGGTCATTGAGTTCAATTTTCTGACTATGGAAAACTCCATTATGTGGACATGCCTGGTTGTTTCACCAATATGCTTCCACAGCCGTCTTCTTCGTCTCAGTACCAGAGTGGTGTTTAGAACTATCTGATTGAATGAAAGGAGCATGTGTACCTCTGTTTTGTCTCTGATATGTTGGTGTATCAGTCCAATGAGGATGTGTCCTCACAGTTAGCCTCTTCCTCATCCCAGTACTACAGTCGTGTTTTTTGGGGACAGTTTGGAGGAAAGAAAAGGGAAAGGGCTGACAGTAGCCTACAAAAGCCTGCTGGATAGAAGATTCATTCTGAAAAGCAAAAGGGGGATACCATTTCTCACATAAGGATATGTGCTCTCCCCACTCCCCAAGTCCCTCCACCCTGTTGATCCTACCTTGTATATCCACCCCCAAGGTCTGGATCCAAAAGTGATGGCCTGTCCCTGGCCACTCGAGAGGAGGATCCAGGGGGAAAAAAGTGAGGAAGCCCTCAGGTTCCTCACAGTAACCTCACAGTCTGCATTGAGGACAGAATTGTCAATTTCAGAAGTGACACTGAAATGTTACTCTTGAAATGCTATGTCTATTAATCGCATGGCCTATTTTATAACATTTCATCAAGAAAGAGATGATTGGGCTAAATATTGAGTCGCTGGATATACGATAATGCTGTTTATACCTGCTATGAAACGGTTGTGAAATGTCAGGTTTCGAACTTTTAAATATGCTCAAGGAGATTTTAAAGATGTTTGCAGGTGTAGCAAGTAAGAAATGGATGACCACTACTTCCATGCATTCCTGGTCTGTCTGCAGAAAAGTTATGCTTTTACACAAGCATGGCTTTTTCTTTGGGCTCTGCCTGTATCACAAATGTTGAACATTGTGGGACCGAATTGCATGGAAGTGCAAGCAAACACAGTTTCCTGTGTGCAATGTTATTTTTATTTTTATTACTTCTGTATTGCTTGATAACTCACTCTAACAATGTGCTTATGTATTCATAGAGCAAAGCATCAATGTGGCTTCAATGTGAACACTCCAAAGCTCATACTAATGTAAAAGAGTAAGAGTGAAACATGTATATTTTCTTACAGAGGGAATTAAATGATCCACATTTTTAATGGACATCTTAACATGAATACACATTCAATGACTATATATATCTATATTTTCAGGGAAAAGAAAACTTTAGTATCAGGGATGTTAAGGTAAAAACTACACTAGTGACATTGCTTGTGACATCGCTATTTACATCATATATGACATCACTGATGGAATCACTGATTACATTGTAACACTAACCATGGCCAGGGCCACAACCTTTGGCTCTGACCACTGTTTATTTTAACACATTAAGGGACTACTGTAAATTTCACAACACTAACCAGCCACTAGCCATGGCCTTATTCCACTTTGTACCCCTTCTCAGCTAACCGTGTTAGTAGCTGTACTGACTCATTTCTGCACTGTTCCAGGGAATTTCTACACACATGCAAGTCGTCAACATACTGTATGATGTCACTAGGAGTCTGTATTTTTGCCAGGTCCATCTGCAGCACCCTGTTGAACACATTGGGGGATTTGCAGTACCCTTGTGGGAGACGTGTGTGCTCTAATCAAACTCCCTTATAGGTAAACGCTGTTAAATATAGCACATCCTAATCGAGTGGTATACTGAAAAATGCATTCTTCAGATCAATTTCTGTGAAATGCGTGGCTTGGGTGGTATATTACACAATATTGTGGCAGGATTGTACAATACTGGAAATTCAGCCTCAACATTATTATTCAAAGGGTGTAAATCTTCTATGAATCTCCATGACCTTCCTGTGAATTTCTTCTGTGGATAGTCAGCAGTGTTGCAAGGGGACTCAGATGGCATGATAATTCCCTGTGTCATGAGGGCTTCTATTGTTTCACATATGTGCTTGCCTGTCTCTTTGAACATTGGGTACTGTCTCAGCCTGGGTAACATTGCCCCTTTCTTTGGCTCTATTGTCACGGCTCCAATTCCATTTAACAACTGCATATCATAAGGGCGGGTTGTCCATATTGTGCTAGGCACTTTTGCCAAATCTTCCTCCATAAACAATGGTATTTGCTTAGCTAGCATGATCCTTTGTGGCACTTCCATGTACTCTATTTTTAATTGATAAGGTATACATATTTCAAAGAGGAACTCATCATCTGAGACACTGTCTACCAACAATTTGTCATCTGTCAAATCAATCCAATGATACTGTGTGTAGTATCAAGGTCTATTAATGTGTGCCAATTCACCCCTTCTTCATCTGATCCCTGTAAAATCACTCTGTCTCCTCTCACTCAACCACTTTTAACTCAATTGTTATCAATTTTCCATCTGTTACATCTCTAGGTACCGCTGCTCTGAACAGAAATTCTGTAGGTAATCTCAATAGCTGTCCTGTAATGCGGGAAAGCCATGCTAACATCACTTGTACTCCTTAAAGGAAAATGTCAGTATCTGTTGGCACTCCCCTTTGCACTTTCTGCCCATAAAATGTGTTTATGTATTCTCCTGCTGTCTAGAAATGTATTCCTGGTGTTGAATGTATTATCCCTTCCTCCATGAATTATGGGTATGGTTCATGGAATTATCTGTGCAGAAAAGAGGGTACTTGCTTGTGCAACTGCGTGCAAATCCACCTTTGTCGATTCATGGAACCAAATGCGTGGTGCTTACCCTGGACATGTGTGGAGTATGCGCTGAATCACGTCGTCTGTGCGAGCCATCGAGGGCCATGCATGAGACTCCGAGCATAGCGCAGAGGGCTGGGAAAGGGGGCAGAGCACGAAAAATGGGGAAGAAATTGGGAAAAAGTGGGCATTCTGAGGGACATCCTGCAGGCAGTCCCCTGCATACCCACTATTGCATGGCACAAGACGTATTCATGGATTTGATCGTGCAATGTCTCGACTGGGAAATGGCCATGCAAGTCTTTCATACGATCCGCCAACCGAAAGCAGGCGTAAGTACACTTGCCTGTAGGATTTTTGGCACGCAAGTGGGGTTGTATGTTGGATTTCGGAGTGCATTTACTCAATAGGGTTTCTGATGTAATTTAGGGGTTCACGAAAGCAGTGTAGTGGGTTGGAGGAACATTTTACGTGGGTTTGCACACAGATTTTCGGAGTTATTGCAGAGTTACAATGTTTTATATGCATGTTGTTGGGGTGACGGATGCAGTTACGGGGACCCCACGTAGGGTTCCTGAGTCACAGGCCTTCTTACGGGGGACCCCATGCACTTTTTGAAGGGTGCATCTATTCGCATCCGGGGGAGTGTGCAAAAGTAGCTGTTCTGACTGTTCATGCTTTACGCGTGGGCGTGTCGGGGGTGTTCCATGGACGACTTGTGAATACGGTTACTTTGCCCTGTCAATTCCATGAATACATGTTGCATGAGTTTTTCTTTCTGTGCACGGCCTCGTGCAATGTCCTTCTGGTCGTGCAGCCCTTGCAGGATTTCTGCACCCATTTACATTAATCAGGCCCTATATTGTCATATTCAACTTTTGCATGAAGTCTCTCCCCAAATGTTTATAGGTGTCTTTTGAGAATATAAGAATGGAATAGATACCGTCTGATGCCCTACTGTCACAGGCAAGCTTTTAGTGAATGGAACCATATTTGTCACCCCAGAGAACCCTTAGATATCCCCGAAATTGAAAAAGTCCCCTCTCTGACACAGGATTTTGTCGCTCCAGTATCAACTGAGAAAGGAGGTGTCCTGTCACCTATAGTTACTCCCACCCTCGATTCCTGGTCAGTGTCTGTAGTTACTGATAGGATAGGGCACATCAAGTCACTCAGTGGGCTGTCTTATTGTAGGTATATATTCATTCCTGTTCCCATGACAGGATCCCCTCGAACCACTGTCACCATCCGGGGGTCTGTGTCTGTGGTAAAATCTTAGTTAACCACTGTGTCACTGCTTGTAGTGGTTGTACTATGTTCTGTGGTTGCTGTGACATCTGTGTCTGCTGTGTCTGTGGTGACATTATCTGTGGTTGTGTCTGTGGCATTTGTGGTTGCTGCATAGGTTGCATCTGCTGTGCTTGTGTCTGATCCTGTGGATATTGTATGTAAGCATAATAACCATAATCTTGCTGTGATGCACCATATGCTGGTAGATATGACATCCCCCTCCTGACCCATATTGCATTGCACCTTGCTGCATTTCTCTTCTACTTCTACACACTCATCAAATGTGTCCTACTTTGTCACATGTCCTACATATTGCTCTGGGACTCCGAGGCCCTTCAAAGCATGGATGTCCCCCACCAAACCCTCCTTGCGGTGCTCCAAATCCAAATAATCTCCCTCTTAGGGCAAATCCTCTTTCTTCCCTGGGGTAAAAGTTATTCTCACCTCTTCCACCAAAATGGTCACCCATGCCTTGTTGCGGCATGGCATTTCCCTGGCCATTGTTCCCTTCTTCTGTATTTATTAATAAAGCCCCTTCTATTGCCATTCCAGATATTTTTTTCTGTACCAATTTTGCCTCTTGTATATTCCTCTCTTCAATTCTTTTTGGTCTTTTTCTTGCTTTGACCTACAATGGTGGACAATAGTCAATTGTATCTCTGGCCACAACCTCATTTCAAACCCCACATTCCTTTTAGCTGCCTCTGTTCATTTGACATAAAATGTGATAGAACACATGTTTGTTTCTGTCTCAATGATCATTGGTTTATAAGCATCGAATGCCCTAAACATATGCAGAGGGTCCTCACTAGGTTCCATCTTTCTAGTCATTATGGCACGAATGTCCAACTGGTTGGGAAATCGAATCGTCAATGCTTTCTACACATTTGCTCTGTAATTATTAACTGGTGACCCATCATAGTTACTGATGTTTTGTTCTGTCACTGTGAAATAGCCTGCTCTCTTCAACATGTCCTCTGTCAGTTCACCTAATATGTATGCAGAAAGCCTTTTCATGCCACTTATAGCTAATGCAATTCCAGCTGTTTCTTGCTTTCTTGCTCTACCTGGTATACCCATTTGACTGCTCCTGCAGTAAGTGATGGCAGTGTATCCATTAAATAATTTGTATCTGCCTGGTGCCATGGCGTATACTGTAGCAGCCCTAATCTTTTATGGAGCATCAGGAATTGTGATATCCCATTCTTGCACGATGGTGAAGCTGCGCACATTCTCCTTCTCAATGTCTCAGCTACACAGTTACACAAGTGTTCTGGCAAGTTTCTTAATATATATATGGTTTTCATTTATAGGGAGTACAGATGTGAGGGGTGTATCTATGCTTATATTTGGGCCCAACAAATCTGCCATTTCTTCTACTGCTGGTCTTCTGGTATCCATTGGTGGGGCCTGCGCTGCCTCTTGTTCCCCATCTTGATCATCAATGTCTACCCAATCTGTCTCTCTGTCACTTTCTCCACTCTCATCGTACCACAAATATGAGCTCAAAACTCCCTCCCTTAACAGGCTCCCATACATATGTTCCACTAATTACCTCTAGCAACACGACTCTGACCCTGGTTCCTGGGATTCTTGTCCCACTTCCTACTCACCATATTTCTGACAGCATAGATCTTCTCACAATTTGGCTCACCTCCTTCCCCCTTTGTTCACTTTCTTCCTTTTCTCAAGTTATTCTCCTATTTTTTTCATTTAGTCATTTTTCACACTCATCCCTTTCTCTTACCTACATTTTCCTTCTTTGCCTTTCCTTTTCTACTCTGTGTACTTTCTCTGTCTCTTTTCTCTGTTTCCTCTCTTTCTCCCTCCTTGAAGTTTGCTCTATGACCTCAAATGTCTCTGTTCTAAACTCTTCTCTCGCTTCTTTCTTTCTTTCTTCATACTCTACTACCTTTACATGATTATTTTCTATGTCCACCTATTCAGTTTATGTATTATATTTCTTATTACCCACTTTTCTCATTCTTTTTCTTTTCTTTTCACTACCTCCTCTATCTGTTGGCACTCTTCTCATCCTGGGTTTCTCCCCACTGCCTGTATTCATGCCCCTTACTCTCTGGAGTTCCTCCATAGTTGCTTTTGGTTGTTGTTCTAGGCTGTATAGCGTTCTGTTTTTTTCCTCATCTCTTAACTGTGCCTCTAAGCTATGCTGTGCTCCACTATTCTTTGACAATAATGTTACCTTTGTTTATACTACCTTCAACCTCCTCCTAGTATTATCAATGTCATCATCAGGAGATTCATATTTGGAGTTGCTGTACCCTGCTGCTGGCTCTTGTAATGGGTAGACACCTGGGACAATTGGGGTCAAGATGCTCTTTTCTGGAGGGGGTGGTGCTATGGGCTGTGTGCAAATGCTTACCTTCATCAGCTGAGGCAGGGCTGTGGGCTGCACACAAGTGCACTCCTCAAAGGGAGGGGACAGTGATGCTGTAGGCAGTGTGCCCCCTTCCTCATATACATTAAGCATCCATTCTGTCATAGGAATCTCTATATCCTTATCAAAAGCTTTCCATAGCTCCAATATGCCTAACCTGCTTTGGAGCTTCTTTCCCTTGTTTATGGCATGTAGGCATGTTCACATATACTGGAGTACAGCCCTCAAGTGAGTGCCCACTTGTGACCATGAAATAAACATTTTGCCAGCAATGTCTTTCACCCCCTCAGCAGGATATTGAATTTTGTGTGCGCTATATTTAGGGAAAGCCATGCATTCGTGTATGATAGGTGTATCAGACATGGTAACACTATTGGCAAAATGCATTTTAGCACTACACAAATAAATAATGCAAATAATATTGAGTTTACCAATAATCAGAAAAACAATTCTTCACAGTTCTCTACCACTTTCCCCTTACTCATACCCCCACAACTTTCCAAATCCCCATTGCAATTCAACCACTTGTAATTCTTGTCTGAGGCCACGCCTCAATGTCCAAATCCTACCTCTGGGTAACAACAACACAATTAATTCACAATCTGAATATTTATACTTACCGCATTAACCTCTATCAACCAATACTACCAGCTACTCTAACAACACACAAAGAAAAACACCTCTGCAGGACATGTCTCACAACACAATGCCGGCCATCAACAACTTAATCAATTTAAACACAGTACAATACAATACAGCTGTCTCCTGGTTCCCCCAGGATATCCTTAGCTCTCTATCTCTTTTACCCATCCTGAAGGGGGTTGGCCCCCCAAAGGCCCTGCTGTACGTCCTTCTAATACCCTTGTCAAGGGATATCTCTTAATCCTTAATAATTTCTATGATTCATAAATAATACATAATAAATGTCCTTACCCTCAAGTGTTACCCAGCACAGAACATACCTCAAATCCACAGATCTTCTGGCATCAGGGGTCCGACCAACCTGCCTTCCTCTCCTCTGAGTCCAATGGCAGGTCCAAGACTGGTGGGTCAGGACTTTACTCCAAAGTGGGCCCCTTCTGATCTCTGGTTCATTTATGCACAAAACTCAACTCTCTAGACTGGTCCAATGTCCAAAAAGGAAAAGATGGCTGCGGTCCAAACAATCTGCCAAAAAAGCCCAAAAAACATCCACTGTCTGCTACCAAAATGCAATCTAGGCCCAACCAATTTACTCAGCCCACTACCTGGAAACTGCCAGTAAAAAGGCAACAGAGGATGGAATAATGTTAAGTGCTAGATAATCCCAGCTCTTTATTCAAAGTACACAAAAAGCTGAGAGGAAAAAACAAAATCCACAGGCAAGCCTTCACCCAGATTTTCCAACTCTCCATTGCTGGACAATTGTTTTTAAAGACAAAACTCATCATCCATGATGTCATCATGACAAGCATGCGGCAAAACCTATTTCTGTCATTCATTGGTTTGCAGCCCAATGATACATATTTTTCCAATAGGTGCAACATTCAGGATTGGAGGGCCCCTTAGCTACTGGCCAACCCATTTTACATACCAAATCCATGCAACCTGCATCTTTTGCACATTCTTCGGGCAGCTTTCAGCTCCCCTGTTATTGTAACTAGGCTAATCTTATATATCCTTCTTGTACTTCTCAGGCTCTTTCTCTTCACCTGACCTTTGGAATGCAAGATCACTTTGCAACAAATCTACGTCTGTGTTACATCCATTTTTTCAACTAAATCGGCATGTCTCTGTATCACTAAAACTTGGGGATTTCATCTTTCAATATTTTTATTCCTGCTTCTTTTTCAACATCCCTTACAGCTTTTTGTCATACCTCCGTCCATCTGCTCATACCAGGGGTGTTGACAAACTCTATCACTCTTCCTCTGTACTTGTTTCTTCCACTTTGACTCTTCTAGTCTTTTCCTCATTTGAATACTCACATACTTCATTCTCGAAGCCTTATTATGTATCTTTTCTACCTATCTATCATCCACCTGGTCCAGTTGGGTCATTTTGCAATGATATTGAAAATCTTCTTTCTTTCATTCTACTTTCTACTATTCCCTTTATTTTATTGGGCAACTTTATTCTCCATCTGCCCTTTACACATGCAAATCTCCAATTTCTTACAATTCTAGATACCCATGTTCTTTCTCTCCTTTCTACCCCTTCCTCTCATGTGTCAGGTTCTTCTTTCAATAGAATATGTACTTCTTCTCTCTCTACATCTCTCGTGTCTGCACTTCCAGTCTATTTCTCCGATCATCATCTTCTTTCTTTCTCAATTTTCCCAGCACCTCTAGTATCTGATTCTCTCCCGGCCTTTACAACATCTTATTGTAGATGGGATTTGGGCATTTTTAAATCTTCCCTGTTTGTTTTGTTGTGTACCGCTGTTCTTCGTCTCACACTTCTTTTGCTATCTTATCTGCTGATGAGGCTGCTACTACCTTGTCATCTTCACTTATTTCTTCACTGGATGCTCTCTATCCAACATAAACATACTATCCTTCTCGTAAACCCTCTGAACCCTGGCTTTCCTCTCATCTGTGCACTATGCAAGGTGTACTTTGTCATCTTGAGCGTTGTTGGCGCAAATCCAGCTCTGTCTGAAGGAGATCATCTGTCTTATTCTTCTTACCATGTACTTTATAATGTTCTCTTGCTTTCTGATAAACATCATTACTTTTCTGATCTCCTACATACTCACCCAACCCACATTAAATGGTATTTCAAATTCTTTGATGTCTCCTTTCTCTTGCTACGCCCAATCACTCTAGTAACTCTACTCTATCCCCCTCTGATCTTGCTTTATTATTCTCCTCAAAGGGGGCCTCTCTTTGTTCCGCCATTCAGTCTTCTATTTCCAGAACTCATATTACTGTCCAATCATTCACTCTTAACACTAATATTTCTTATTTCTCTTCTATCTCGAACAATGAGACTTGTCTCATGTTAACTCAGGCTCATTCTATTACCTCTCCGCTCGACCCTGTTCCATCGGTGCTCATTCCGATAATCTATCCTTCTCTCATCTCTTATCTAATCTCTTTTTAATATTTGTATTTTGACTTCTGTCTTCCTTGCCTCTTTTAAACATGCTTCTATCCTTCCTATCCCTTCTTCTGGTGCTTCTCTGACTTCTAATTTCTGTCCTATTTCTTTTTTGCCATATCTTTCTAAATTACTCGAACGTCTTGTTTACTCTCAAGTCTCCACTTTGTCACAGATAATTCTATTCTGCCCAACAGTTGGGGGTCCTGGCCTTTTCATTCCACTGAAACTGCTCTTCTTTTTGTGTCTAACTCTTTACTCTCTGCACATTACTCCAAACATTCATCTGTGCTTAATCTTTTAGACTTGTCTGCGGCTTATGATACTGTTAATCACTCTATCTTAATTTCTTCTCTTTCTTCCTTGGGATTCTCAGGGTATGGTCTTTCTTGGCTTTGGTCATATCTATCTGAAAGGACAGTCTCGGCCTCTTGGGCTGTTTCAATGTCTGACACTATTCTGCTTGTCCATGGTTTTCCCCAGGGATCTGTCCTTGGCCCATTTCTTTTTCCCTCTATATTTCCCCTTTGGCTGAAGTTATTTCATCTTTCAGTCTCTCTCACCACTTTTATGCGGACGATACTCAACCTTTCTTGTCTTTCTCTTCTTTCACTCCTGAAGTTCACAATACACTTTTGACATGTCTCATAGCCATCAACTCCTAGATGATAGAACATTTTCTGGTTTTAAATGCTGCCAAAACGGAGGTACAGTTTTTCCCTGCAAACACAATTCCATCTCCTCTTCCTCCCTCCCCCAATTCGTTCCCTCCCTCTCAGCTTCCTATCTTTTCTGTGGCTTGTAACTTGGGACTCTACTTTGCTTCTGATCTATCTTTTGCCCATCACATTTCCCTATCTACTCGTGCCTGTCATTACCACTCTATAGTATCAGTAAAGATTGTTCTTTCTTAACTTTCTTGATCTCTTCATTAATTGTTTTCTGACTCTTCTATTGATCAGTTCTCTATTTGGTCTTCCTCTCTCTCATCTTGCCCGACTCAAATCAGTTTTCAATGTTTCTACTTGTCTTCTCTATTTTCTCTCTCCACTCAATAATCTTGGTTGGCTCTTTTTCCATTCTCATCTCAAATTTAATTATCTGTGTCTAGTCTTTAAATCAATTTACAGTCTTGCACCAACCTCCCTTTATTCTCTTGTTTCTTTTTATATTATTTGGAGAAGAAGGAAAAGGATCCAATTTAGGAAACCTCCCGTCACATGCACACTATCAACATGCGCTAAAAAGGCGGTTAATAATTCAATGTAGAACAGTAATACACAATTTAAATTGATCCACTGTTGTGGTGCGCCACTTAAACAAGCAAATGTATAGACAAGTATGATGAAACAAAGTCATTTATTCAACAAAAAAAATGTTAAAGCAAAGCACATCAGGAAGTCCAATATCAATGGCTGACATGTTTCGAGGCAATCCCTCTTCTTAAAAAAAAAAGCCTAATAGGACTGTTGATTGATGTCACACATAGAGAAAAAGAGACATATTGGTTTATGTTATAACCCATACAGTTGTAGCATTTACATACATTATGTTAAAAATCAGACAGGTAGAAGTTACGCAATCCTAGAAATCCCTTCATGTTGCGTGAGGCTACACATAGCAGTCTGTGAACAGGGTGTTATGCCTATAAGAACCCCTAACAATATTCATGGCAAGCTAGTGTTAGGGAACAGATTCCATAAAGAGTTGCAAAAAATAGAGCAAAATTGGAATCTACATATATGTGTCTAGATATATGGACAAAGGTGGATCAGTGTGTAAGAAGCCACAGAGTGTGTATATTATTGACAACCATGCAAAATCCAATCTCTGATTATCTCAAGAAGTGACTCAATTTCATTGGATAGTGACTAGTAATATTTAGGAATACATGATGTAGAAAAAAGATGCACTATTCAGTGCATACTCCCAGATCTATGGGTTTATATAGGAGACCATAAGCATAATAATACAACGGTGAGGTGCTATCAAACTGATTCAAAATGCACTCACCAACTGGTGCATTGTTTCCATCAGTTTGAATTCCAATTCAATCCAATTGAGAGGAAGGCCATGCCAGGTTAAAGAATGGAACATGAAAGACTAGGATGCACGATCAAATGCTTTTTCGCTGTCAAGGGCAAGAAGGGCAGAAGGTTCATTCAAATTTTGGAAGTGAGCAAGAATGTTAAATAACAGTGTAGAGTTAGATGAAGCAAGGCGACCTTTAATAAAACCAGATTGATCAGGATGTATGAGTTTGGGGCCGTATGATTCTAGTCGGTTTGCAAGAATTTTAGCATACATTTTTGAATCCGAATTGATGAGAGAAATGGGTCGGTAGTTTTTAATTATTGATGGATCTTTGTCGGGCTTGGGAATGAGTATTAGGAGGGCCTCACCAAATTATCCAGGACTTTGTCCAGTTGCAATAAATTGGAATATAATTCTAAGAGTTGAGGTGCAATAGAATAAATGAAAATTTTATATAAATCTAAAGTGAATCCATCTGAGCCAGGGGCTTTGTTGGGTTTAAGATCAAGTATGGCTTGTTTAATTTCAGAAAGAGAAATAGGTCTGTCGAGGGGAGATGAATCAATTGGATCACAGAAATTTACTTTTTTGCTAGCTTGGAAGAAAGATTTCATATCTTCAGAGTTGGTGAAGGAATCAGAGGTATATAACTGAGAGTAGAAATCAAAAAAAGCATTATTTATGTCCTTTAGATTGTTTAATCTGTTGCCCTCAGGGGAGGTTATATGGGTTATAAGGGATTTTTCTTTTTTCATCTTAAGATATGAGGCTAACATTTTGCCAGCTTTGTTAGAACCATTTTGGCATTTGGTTCTAGATTTGAGAATGAAATTAGCAGGTTTGTTTTATTGAATTTGATGTGTTTAATCATAAGGGCTTTCAAGATATTAGGATCAGGATTTGCATAATAGGATTTTCTCAAGGCCCTTTATTGAGGCTAAAATGGTGTTCTGAGTATATTCAGTTTGCCATTTTTTGATGGCAACAAATTGGATTATGAATCCACCGAGGGAGGTTTTAAAAGCATCCCAGTTGTTGTGTATCGATGTATTTTTAGGACGATTATTGAAGAAAAATTCTTTAATTAAGGCATTGGTTTTGCTCATGAAGGATTGTTCTTTCAGAAGGAATTAACTACATCACCATCTGGGAGAGAATTTATTGGTAGGAGTCCATTCAAGAATGGTGGATACCGGGGCATGAACAGAGATAGATGGTTATGGGACCAATTTCAGAGTTTAAAATGGAAGAAGTTAATGAGGAGTTAACACAAATGTAATCAAGTCTAGAGAAAGATTGGTGAGGCGGGGAGTAGAACGTAAAGTCTCTAGTTTCTGGATGACAGAAGTGCCATGAATCAATTAAGTTTAGATTTTGTATTAGATTTAAGGAACTGTTCTGAGTTTCGGATTTGGTACAGTTAGATGAGGATTTACAGTCAAGGACAAAGTAACAAATCTGATTCATGACGCCACAGAAAATACATTTGTCAGGATTCTTCTGTGAAAGTTTTGTAAGAAAAGTGGACCAAAAAGGGGTGTTGGGAGCATAAGGACCATAGACATTAATAATGGTAGCAGGGAGATTATTCATGATTGCTTCTACAATAATAATAATAATATCTTTAATGTGATTTAGTTTAGATAATAAACTATACACATATACATCAAATCAATCTACATATGAAAACCATAAAAACAAGTAATATTCATACATTAATAAAATACAATTATATCAAAATCAAATCAAATTGATCATCACATAACAATAACCTTAACCTGATAACCTTGATATGCTATATTACAAATTTAACCTCATTCTTCATTCTCACACCCTCCAGCCATAACAAAATAAGACACCTTATGCTGACTTAACCTAAATATATCACAGATGCACTCATAATGAGATGCCCAATTTGGTTTCCACCTTCAACCAAATATTATAAAGTGCAGTTAACAAGCGCATACTTTCAGTGTTAATGCAATGGTTCCAAAACGATATCTCCACTATCATGTCCCAGTTATGTACATATATTCCAAGGTAGTATTTTATATCACCCATCATTTTGTGGCATTCAGTGAGGACATGTTTAGCGGTCTCTGGTGTATCCTGATTTTTACAGAGGTGACAGAATCGCTGTTCTTTAGGTGTCTTATCCATCACCCCCGTGGTCACCTTAGTGGGGAGATGTTCTAATCTTAATTAGAGAATACATCTTCTAAGCCTATTTGAGGGACATAGTATCAGATATTGTTGTGGCTTCTTAAATGTATATAACCTAGATTGCACAAAGTTATACATTTTCAATTTGTGGAGATGTTCGTAATTCTCCAGCCAATCCCATAACTCTACCCGTCTTCCCATTGCAGCCTGCATTGCCTCCGTATAGGGACCATCTCGGTGTGACCAACATATGTCCCTCATAAGTTGTTTCATCTGGTTTGCCAATTGACAGGTGGAGCTTTCTTTATTTAATTCCTGAGAGACTGTCGTCAATAAGGCATTTCCCGCTCCATTCACCATTTTTAGATAAAGCCCTGCTCTCTTTTTCAAAACCAATGCTTTTAAAGATATCAATCCCAGCTCAAGTCTTAAGAGAGCCATTGGGATGCAAGTCAGGAGTCCCAATACCCTTCGCCAATATTTTCCCTCAATAAGCTGTAACCAGTTTAACTCCATTTGCATCAATACTTCTAATCCATACACCATCATAGGGGACAATATTTGAATGTATAGATGTCGAGTTCCCCAAAGGGTATAGCCAGGGGATAGCACTGAATAGCACTGAAAGGATAATAAGGTTTAATAATACAGAATACAAACATCAGCAAAGGACTCTAACAAGTACAAAGATGCGCTTAATAAAACAGAATACATCATTCATAGGTTACACAATGGGTTTCACTGATTGGGGGCACCCTACACATGGGCGTGCTCCATAGGGAATGCCAGGCAGTAACTGGTTGGTTCTCTCCCATCGATACAGGATCAACGTGGGTCAGCTGGGTTCATCCTAGCAGTGAAGGTCGGATCACAAATTAAGACCTTGTTTCTATCTAATCTAAACATGCAAAGCCTAAATATTAGAGTGCAGATCGAGGCAGACCGGAGGCAATCGTACCAAGGGTACCAAAACAAACCTGACTATATCTTACTTTAGTAAAGAAAGATTTTCAAAAATGAGAGAGATAATTAAGAACAAAAGAATAATATATCAGAAATAACATCACAAAGCACAAAATTTTGAATCTCTCCTGATGAACCACGTGTATTTCACGTGGGGAGGCACGTGTTGAGAGAAAAGAATTATAAGGATGTGTACTGAGAAGAAATGAGAGGAAAGAATTATAAGGATGTGTACTGAGAGGAAATAATTATAAGGATGTGTATCAATATATAAAGAAGGAAACCGCATGATCTCAATGCAAAAAATAAATACTACTGAAAAAGTTATTTTGTTGGTGTGATAATACTGTTAGTGCCAGAAGCGCACTCCATATAAGTGTTTTCAAAAAGAAAAGTTCCACACGTGATTTCCACAGGGTATGTGTATTTCAGGGGGGCGTGGGAAGTTCCACACGCGATTTCAGCAGGGTACGTATATTTCAGAGGTGCGCGGGAAGTTCCACACGCAATTCCATCAGGGTACGTGTATTACAGGGGTGCGCGGGAAGTTCCACACGCGATTTCATCAGGGTACGTGTATTTCAGGGTGCGGGGGAAGTTTCACATGCAACATCAGCTCACACCACAGGGGCCTACTGTGCACATGTCCTGCAGGCACCCCATCGACCATGGCCATGCCCCCCAGCCAACCCACATGTCAACTTGCACTACTGCCCGCCAACGCATGTTCCCCTGCACCCCCAGCCACCAGGGGCACCCTCCACCAGGCCCCCACCCATGTCTCCCACCACCCCCACCCCCCAGCACTGTGGGGCACCTGCCAGCAGGCCCCCACCCGTGTCTCCCACCACCCCCACCCCCCAGCAGTGCAGGGTCACCCTCCACCAGGCCCCCACCCATGTCTTCCACCACCCCCACCCCCCACCCACCAGGGGCAGCCTCCACCAGGCCCACACTCATGTCCCCTATCACCCCCACCCCCCAGCAGTGCAGGGGCAGCCTCCACCAGGCCCCCACCCATGTCTTCCTGCACCCCCACCCCCCAGCCACCAGGGGCAGCCTCCACCAGGCCCCCACCCATGTCTACCACCACCCCCCAGCAGTGCAGGGGCAGCCTCCACCAGGCCCCCACTCATGTCTCCCATCACCCCCACCCCCCAGCCACCAGGGGCAGCCTCCACCAGGCCCCCACCAATGTCTACCACCACCCCCACCCCCAGCCACCAGGGGCAGCCTCCACCAGGCCCCCACTCATGTCTCCCATCACCACCACCCCCCAGCAGTGCAGGGGCAGCCTCCACCAGGCCCCCACCCATGTCTACCACCATCCGCACCCCCCAGCCACCAGGGGCAGCCTCCACCAGGCCCCCACTCATGTCTCCCATCACCCCCACCCCCAGCAGTGCAGGGGCAGCCTCCACCAGGCCCCCACCCATGTCTACCACCACCCCCACTCCCCACCCACCAGGGGCAGCCTCCACCAGGCCCACACTCATGTCCCCTATCACCCCCACTCCCCAGCAGTGCAGGGGCAGCCTCCACCAGGCCCCCACCCATGTCTACCACCACCCCGCCCACCACCCACCAGGGGCAGCCTCCACCAGGCCCACACTCATGTCCCCTATCACCCCCACCCCCCAGCAGTGCAGGGGCAGCCTCCATCAGGCCCCTACACATGTCTCCCTGCTCCCCCACCCCCCAGCCACCAGGGGCAGCCTCCACCATGCCCCCACCCATGTCCCCGTGCACCCCCACCCCCCAGCCACCAGGGGCAGCCTCCACCAGGCCCCCACCCATGTCTACCACCACCCCCACCCCCAGCAGTGCAGGGGCAGCCTCCACCAGGCCCCCACTCATGTCTCCCATCACCCCCAGCCACCCGGGGCAGCCTCCACCAGGCCC
Source organism: Ambystoma mexicanum (assembly GCF_040938575.1). NCBI lineage: Eukaryota > Metazoa > Chordata > Amphibia > Caudata > Ambystomatidae > Ambystoma > Ambystoma mexicanum. Next base: position 629,661,995 of record NC_090937.1, read on the forward strand.
CCACCAATGTCTCCCACCACCCCCACCCCCCAGCCACCAGGGGCAGCCTCCACCAGGCCCCCACTCATGTCTCCCATCACCACCACCCCCCAGCAGTGCAGGGGCAGCCTCCACCAGGCCCCCACCCATGTCTACCACCACCCCCACCCCCCAGCCACCAGGGGCAGCCTCCACCAGGCCCCCACTCATGTCTCCCATCACCCCCACCCCCCAGCAGTGCAGGGGCAGCCTCCACCAGGCCCCCACCCATGTCTCCCACCACCCCCACCCCCCAGCACTGTGGGGCACCTGCCAGCAGGCCCCCACCCATGTCTCCCACCACCCCCACCCCCCAGCAGTGCAGGGTCACCCTCCACCAGGCCCCCACCCATGTCTCCCACCACCCCCACCACCCACCCACCAGGGGCAGCCTCCACCAGGCCCCCACCCATGTCTCCCACCACCCCCACCCCCCAGCCACCAGGGGCAGCCTCCACCAGGCCCCCACCCATGTCTACCACCACCCCCACCCCCCAGCAGTGCAGGGGCAGCCTCCACCAGGCCCCCACTCATGTCTCCCACCACCCCCACCCCCCAGCCACCAGGGGCAGCCTCCACCAGGCCCCCACCCATGTCTACCACCACCCCCACCCCCCAGCCACCAGGGGCCGCCTCCACCAGGCCCCCACCCATGTCTACCACCACCCCCACCCCCCACCCACCAGGGGCAGCCTCCACCAGGCCCACACTCATGTCCCCTATCACCCCCACCCCCCAGCAGTGCAGGGGCAGCCTCCACCAGGCACCCACCCATGTCTCCCAACACCCCCACCCACCAGCAGTGCAGGGTCACCCTCCACCAGGCCCCCACCCATGTCTCCCTGCACCCCCAGCCCCCAGCACTGTGGGGCACCTGCCAGCAGGCCCCCACCCATGTCTCCCACCACCCCCACCCCCCAGCACTGTGGGGCACCTGCCAGCAGGCCCCCACCCATGTCAAACTCATGTTCCCCAGCCAACATGTCATCACAATCTAGATCCCTGGTCCCTATGGTCAGCCTCCAAATGCAAAACACCCACCCGAGTATTGCATCCACCCACTCATAATTGGCTATTACATGACAGAACACCAATTGCAAGTTCCGAAACAAACACATTTCCCTCACATACACCCAATGGGTGTCAGTGAATCTCAAAACCCATATCATGATATGCATGAAACCAATGCGATACTACACATTGAAGTTCGATAAAAAAATATGTATTAAAGGAAACATAAATAGAATCAAAAATAAAGAAACAGAAATGGGAATGTACAAAAATGAAAAGAAGCATGTCCGTGAAAAAAAGCAAAACCAAAAATCATAATCCAAAGTAATGGTGTCCAAAGTCACTGTCCACAAAACAAAATCCAATGGGTAATAAAATTGAAAGCCATTGCTCCATGGTTAAAATGTGAAAGAAAAATACAATCCAACAGTTAACTATGTACATACGAACAAGCCAGGGTCCATTATCCCAACAAAAGAAATGAAACCTATCTAACTACACTAACTAATAAAATAAACTATATACAAAAATGTGGCCAATGTCCAAAAGGTCCAAAATAATTCCAAAAAAAAAGGAAACCTAACACTACCTACATAACTATGTACAGGGGCAGTGGGCTAGTTTGACGGCTCACTTTTGGATGTCCCGGGCCAGGGCATCATCGAACTTCTGCTCAATGTCCCGGAGGCGGTCCTCCTCCATGGCCTCGAGGGTCCGCAGGTCCGTCGACGTGTCCACCTCCAAACCCCTGCGGATTGCCTCCAGGCACTCGGCCCGCCTCAGGGCCCTCCGCATGGAGTTCTCCGCCCTGACCATTGTGAGCCGTGCCTCTTCCGCCCGCTGCCACTCCGCATCTATGGCGTGGCCCAACCGCTGCCACACGGAAGACACTCTCTGTCCTGGGTCCTCCTGCCCTCCGGCCGATGCCTGCCCCTCCGATGTTGAAGGCCCCGAGCCTTCATGGCTCCCACCACGTTGCTGCTGCTGCTGTGCCTCTGCCCGTGCACTGCCTCCTGCTGCCTGCACATCCTCCGCCGGCTGGGGTGCAGTCGTTGATGTGGCCACCCCTGCTGGACGTCCGACTCCCGACTGTGGCAGGGATGCCTCCTCCACCAGCCTGGCCGCACCGTCAGAGGCAGCTCCACAGGGCACCCAGGTGACTGATGGGTGGGAAGATGGCACGGAGGACGACTGGCGCGTAGGGGGTACAGTTGAGGAGGGGGTCGTAGCAAGCCCCACCATACGGAGGAATCCGGCCTGGGTGACCTGTCCCAGCAGGCTGACGTGGTCAACGAGCCATTCGAGATGACGTGCAGTCTCCTCATGAAAAGACTGCAGGTCACCTCGCATGGCCCGTTGACGCAACGCCATACCAGTCAGAACAGGCTCAACCCGGACCTGGATAGCCACGTCCGCAGGCAGAGGAAGGCCAGTTGTCGTGAGCTCATCCCCTGCCTGAAAACGGGTCTGGACGTAGGCATCTCTGCTGGTGCAAGATGATGCAGGGACAGGATCAGGGACAGGATTGCACACAGGCACCTCCGCGGCGGCCTGTGCTGCCTCCTGTCCCTGGTCCTGCACTGCACCACTAGCACCAGTGGGATCCCCACCTCCAGACCCCGTCTCTGTTGCTTGCACGGCCTCCTCCTCCACCAAACCCCCCACCAACCTGGATTACTCCATGCCATCTTCCCCCCTTGGGCCCTGTGGGGTCCCAGCTGCCCCTTCTGCTGCCGAGGAGTCCAACTCCAACCTCCGCCTCTTGGACCTCCCCCCGGCAGCTGCGGCCTGGGACGTGGCACCGGACTCCTCACTCCCCGACGAGATGACAACATGGGAGGGGAGCCGGGCCTTGCGTCTCCGGCTGGCGGTGGGATCCCCGCCGCTGTGCTCCACAGCACCTTCTCCGCCCTCTTCATCAGTTGACGCTGCAGATAGGGAGAAATAAAACACAGGCATCAGGGCACTGTACAATGGACACATACAAACATGACAGTTGTACATGAGTGGCATTGGCAAACCTCAGACATGCCATCACAATCCCCAACACACATGTCATTTCAACTCGCACACATGAGCCATACCACAGCCATATTGCAACTGCCAGCACCATCCATACACATACAACAGCATGAGCAGGCAAAGGTGAGCCAGACATCACATGCAACACAGGAAGTGCACCACACATGTACACACACCACCACACTTGCATGCATGTGTACACCTCTGCCAAGTGTCGCAGTGTTCAGATGGGCATCCATGTCACATCTGACAATCAGGCTTCCACATACCGCTGTCACATGCATCCATGTTGCATCACTGTTGCACCCTTGTCAAATACACACAGATGCACATGTACACAGTGCTAATACATGCAGCTGAAAACAACATACATGTGTGACATCACGGACATGTCTACTTACATACGCATTCATCCAAACATGTGTGCCCACACAACTGCATTTGGCATGCAAGCCTACACACACAAGCACCATCCATGTCTCACACATTCCAGCCCTTGCATGTGTTAGCCCCACGGCCCTGTACACCCCCACCCATACTCGACCCCATACAAACAGATGTGCAACCTGCACACTACTGAAAAATCACCACATGCACAGCTCACAATCAGGATGCATGTACACTTACCGCTCGACTCCAGACGGGTCTGCCTCTCAAGGACCTGGAGGTGGAGCGCTGGGGATATGCGTTCCAGGACCCTCATCTGTTCTTCCGACAAGTGGCCCCGGCACCCCTTGGCATCCGCTGCCTTCAAGAGGCGCCGGGCCTTGTTCAGGGTCCTGGACCTGAAGTCCTCCCAGCGCTTCTTGACATGTTGGAAGTCGCGGACTGGCATCCCCCCCGCGTTGATGGCAGTCACGATGTCAGTCCAGATCCGAGTCCGTCCTTCCTTGTCGGCGCGGGAACTTCCGAAGAGGGCATCATACTGCCCCAGGACTTGCTCCACCAGGACACCAACTTCGGTGGCACTGAAGCTGGTGCCCCTCTGCCTTTCTGGCCGGGGGTTGTCAGTGGTCTCAGATGGTGTTTGCCCCGACAAGACAACCCCAGAGGCAGGAGTGGGTGGGCAACTGGGTCCTGGGGCTGGGCTGTGGAGCGATGGAATCCCAGTCGGGAGTCTTCTGTTCCAGCAGGGGTAGTCACAGCAACAGCACCCCTAGCTGATGTGCAGCCAGCAAATGGCAGAGCACGTGGGCAGCAGGCAGTCAGGCAGCAGCAGATGGCAGGTGGGAGCGTGCTCGGGGCTCTGGGGGGCAGTGGTTCGGCCTTCTGGGCAGGAGCGTGGTCTTCCGTGTGCTTAGGCGTGGCCAGCTTGATACGGAGTGAATTGGCACGTGAAAATCCTGCACGTCTGTGTGTAATTCGAGGAAAGGCCCTTAGCGCGTATGCACGTCAGCACGCATATGCGATTTCATTGGACCAAAGGCCCTTAGCGCGTGAGCGCGTCTGTGACGTGGCACGCACAGGTGTTTCCCTCATTACATGTGATGACAGAGCACACGTGGTAAAACTGCACGTCCGAGTGTCATCGCGTGTGATCGGAGGGAAGTGAGCGTGCACGCGATTGGCCTGGGTACGTGTGTTTCAGGGTGCGCGGGAAGTTCCACACGCGATTAGCCTGGGTACGTGTGTTCCGGGGTGCGCAGGAACTTTCACACACGATTGGTGGAAATCCACGTGTGTTCTGTCATCACGTGCAATGAGGGAAACACCCGCGCGTGTCACATCACAGATGCGCTCACGCGCTAAGGGCCTTTGGTCCGATAAAATCGCATATGCGTGCTGACGTGCATACACGCTAAGGGCCTTTCCTCGAATTACACGCAGACGTGCAGGATTTTCACGTGCCAATTCACTCCGTATCAAGCTGGCCACACGTAAGCACACGGAAGACCACGCTCCTGCCCAAAAGGCCGATTTACTGCCCCCCCGAGCAGCCTCCCACGAGCCATCTGCTGCTGCCTGCCTGCCTGCCTGCCTGCTGCCACCGTGCCCTGCCATTTGGTGCCTGCACATCAGCCATCTGCAGGGGTCAATTTGCTGTGTCCACCCCTGCTGGAACAGAAGACTCTCGACTGGGATACCATCGCTCCACAGCCCAGCCCCAGGACCCAGTTGCCCACCCACTCCTGCCTCTGGGGTTGCCATGTCGGGCACTGAAACATCTGGCACCACTGGCAACCCCCGGCCAGAGAGGCAGAGGGGCACCAGCTTCACTGCCACCGAAGTTGGTGTCCTGGTGGAGCAAGTCCTGGGGTAGTATGATGCCCTCTTTGGAAGAAAGCGCGCCAACAAGGAAGGACGGACTCGGATCTGGACGGATATCGTGACTGCCATCAACGCGGAGGGGGTGGCAGTCCGCGACTACCAACATGTCAAGAAGCGCTGGGATGACTGCAGGTCCAGGACCCTCTTGAAGGCCCGGCGCCTCGTGGAGGGGGGCCGGGGCCGCATGAGTCCCATCCAGATGAGGGTCCTGGAACGCGTAAACCCAGCGCTCCACGCCCAGATCCTTGAGAGGCAGACCCGTCTGGAGTTGAGCGGTAAGTGGCCAAGCATTGCTGTGTGAGACAGGGCATGTCGCAGTGTGCTGGTTGTCTGATACTTGCCTGTATGTGTGACATAGGCCATATATGCATGTGTGTGTGCAGGGACGTCATGCATGTGAGACCAGTAATGTGTGAACCACACGGTTGGTGCATGTGTTCAAATGCAACATGGGTTGCCCTATGCGGAATGGCCACATGTAAGCATGCCAGTCTCTGTTCCTGGACATGGGTGGGGGTGAGGGATGGGTGCTGATGCCATGTACATGTATGCTGTCCATGTCTGTGTGTCTGACCTGTGTGTCTGTGACTTGTGAATGGCAGGGATGCATGACACATGTCTGTCGCAATGTTCAGGTTCACTGATGCAGCCTAGTCATCCTTGTATCCACTGTGTCTGTGGTGTACAAGGCCAGATGGATGAAACTAGGGTGAAGTGTGTGCATGTGATAGGCATGGCCCATGATGCATGTGAGTTCCAAAACAACATTGTATGTTCCAAGAATCCCTTGGACATGTATGCTAATGTCCATAGCATGCGCCATGCCTGTTACTGCATGTGTTTTACCTGCACTGAGCCATGTGTTGTGGAGGGACATGATGGAAGTGATCTTTGACAGTGCCACTCATCTGCTATTGCTTCCTGTCTAGGGGACTATTGTACAGTTCCCTGATGCTTGTGTTCTATGCCTCCCTCTACACAGCGCCACGTGAAGAAGAGGGCAGAGACGGCTCTGTGGAGCAAAGCGCCGGGGATGCCCCCACGGCTGCAGCAGAAGGGGTGGGTGAGCCCCCACAGGGGCTTGCAACGGCGGAACACGGGGTGGAGCCATCCGGGTTGGTGGTTTCCACAGAGGAGGAGGAGGCCGCTACTGAGGCGCACATGGGGCCTGGTGGGGGCATCCCTGCTGGTGCAAGTGTTGCAGTCCAGGGGCAGGGGCAGGAGGCAGCACAGGTCGCCGTGGAGGGGCCTGTGCATGTCACTGTCCCTGACACTGTGACTGCACCACCATGCACCAGCAGGGATGCCCCATCCCAGGCCCGTCCGCAGGTAGGGGGGATGTCCATGTCATCTGACTCCCCTCCACCTGCGGACGAGGGGAACCCTGGCCGTATGGAGAAGGTCCTGATTGGTGTCGCGTTGCGCACAGGTGCAATTCGTGATGAGGTGCGTGCTTCCCGGGAGGAGCATGCACGTCATCACGGAGAGCACCGTGCCGACGTGGCCCAGTTGGGAACGGCCATGGTCGGGGGTTTCCTACATGTGTCGGCCAATCTGGCGACCCTCTCCTCCTCTGTGGAGACTATGCACCAGTCGTTCTCCATGCCGTCTTCTGGCCCAGATACCACCAGGGCCCCCTGTGGACCTGCCCCGACCAATGCAGCCGACTCAGTGGGGATCCCATCCATTCCACAGTCGGGAGTCGGAGGTCCAGCAGGGGTGGGCACACCAGCAACTGGACCCCAGCAGATGGAGGATGTGACGGCATCATCGGGCAGGGCACGTGCACGACGGCGACGGTGGATTCCATCAGCCTGGATGCCGTCGTGCTGGCACAGGCAGTTGCGTCGGAGGCAGCGGCAGGCTCGACGTGGGAGGCATCATGGCTCGGGGCCATCAACATCAGGGGTGCAGGCATCGGCCGGAGGGCAGGAGAACCCTGGAATGGGAGTGGCTTCCGTGTGGGAACGGTTGGGCCAGCAGATAGGTGCGGAGCGGCAGCGGGAAGAGGAGGAACGGCTCACAATGGTCAGGGCGGAGAACTCCATGCGGAGGGCGCTGAGGCGGGCTGAGTGCCTCGAGGGTCTTCGCAGGGAGTTGGAGCTGGACACTGCTTTATCCCTGCGAGACCTCGGGGCCAGGGAACATGCCCGCCTCCAAGCCATTGAACAGGAGTTCGATGATGCCCTGGCCCATGACAACATCCAGTGAGCCGTTGGACTAGCCCGCTGCCCATGTAAATAGTTATGTAGTTAGTGTTAGGTTTCCTTTGTTTTTTGATTTTTTTTGGACCTTTTGGACATTGGCCACATTTTTGTATATAGTTTATTTTATTAGTTAGTGTTGTTAGATAGGTTTCATTTCTTTGGTTGGGACAATGGACCCTGGCTTGTTCGTCTGTACATAGTTCACTGTTCGATTTTATTTCACTTTCACAATTTACCCATGGAGCAATGGCTTTCAATTATTATTTCCCATTGGATTTTCTTTTGTGGACAGTGACTTTGGACACCATTACTTTGGATTATGATTTTTGCTTTTGATTTTTTTCACGGACATGCTTCTTTTCATTTCTGTACATTCCCATTTCTGTTTCTTTATTTTTGAATCTATTTATGTTTCCTTTAATACATATTTATTTATCGAACTTCAATGTGTAGTATCATCTCATTGGTTTCATGCATATCATGATATGGGTTTTGAGATTCACTGACACCCATTGGGTGTATGTGAGGGACAAGTGTTTGTTTCGAAACTTGCAATTGGTGTTCTGTCATGTAATTGCCATTTCAGAGTGGGTGGATGCAATACTCAGGTGGCTGTTTTGCATTTGGAGGCTGACCATAGGGACCAGGGATCTAGATTGTGATGACATGTTGGCTGGGGAACATGAGTTGGGGCCTGCTGGCAGGTGCCCCACAGTGCTGGGGGGTGGGGGTGGTGGGGAACATGAGTTGGACATGGGTGGGGGCCTGGTGGAGGGTGCCCCACAGTGCTGGGGGGTGGGGGTGGTGGGAGACATGGGTGGGAGCCTGCTGGCAGGTGCCCCACAGTGCTGGGGGGTGGGGGTGGTGGGAGACATGGGTGGGGGCCTGGTGGAGGGTGCCCCTGCACTGCTGGGGGGTGGGGGTGGTGGGAGACATGGGTGGGGGCCTGGTGGAGGGTGCCCCTGCACTGCTGGGTGGTGGGGGTGGTGGGAGACATGGGTGGGGGCCTGGTGGAGGGTGCCCCTGCACTGCTGGGGGTTGGGAGTGGTGGGAGACATGGGTGGGGGCCTGGTGGAGGGTGCCCCTGCACTGATGGGGGGTGGGGGTGGTGGGAGACATGGGTGGGGGCCTGCTGGCAGGTGCCCCATAGTGCTGGGAGGTGGGGGTGGTGGGGAACATGAGTTGGACATGGGTGGGGGCCTGCTGGCAGGTTCCCCACAGTGCTGGGGGGTGGGGTGGTAGGGAACATGAGTTGGGCATGGGTGGGGGCCTGCTGGCAGGTGCCCCACAGTGCTGGGGGGTGGGGGTGGTGGGAGACATGAGTTGGACATGGGTGGGGGCCTGGTGGAGGGTGTCCCTGCACTGCTGGGGGGTGGGGGTGGTGGTAGACATGAGTTGGACATGGGTGGGGGCCTGGTGGAGGGTGCCCCTGCACTGCTGGGGGGTGGGGGTGGTGGGAGACATGGGTGGGGGCCTGGTGGAGGGTGGGGGTGGTGGGAAACATGGGTGGGGGCCTGGTGGAGGGTGCCCCTGCACTGCTGGGGGGTGGGGGTGGTGGGAGACATGAGTTGGACATGGGTGGGGGCCTGCTGGCAGGTGCCCCACAGTGCTGGGGGGTGGGCGGGGTGGGAGACATGGGTGGGGGCCTGCTGGCAGGTGCCCCACAGTGCTGGGGTGGGGGGTGGTGGGGAACATGAGTTGGACATGGGTGGGGGCCTGCTGGCAGGTGCCCCACAGTGCTGGGGGGTGGGGGTGGTGGGGACATGAGTTGGACATGGGTGGGGGCCTGGTGGAGGGTGCCCCTGCACTGCTGGGGGGTGGGGGTGGTGGGAGACATGGGTGGGGCCTGGTGGAGGGTGCCCCACAGTGCTGGGGGTGGGGGTGGTGGGAGACATGGGTGGGGGCCTGGTGGAGGGTGCCCCTGGTGGCTGGGGGTGCAGGGGGACATGCGTTGGTGGGCAGTAGTGCAAGTTGACATGTGGGTTGGCTGGGGGGCATGGCCATGGTGGATGGGGTGCCTGCAGGACATGTGCAGGGTAGGCCCCTGTGTGTGAGCCACCTGCAGGGGCTGTGGAGGGTGTAGAGGGAACACATGGGAGGACCCACACGTGCAATTCACGAGTGGTGCTCCCCGCGCACCCCTGTAATACACGTACCCTGATGGAATCGCGTGTGAAACTTCCCGCGCACCCCGAAATACACGTATTCTGGACATTCGCGTGTGGAACTTCCCGCGCACCCCTGTAATACACGTACCCTGATGGAATCGCGTGTGATACTTTCCGCGCACCCCTGATATGCACGTACCCCGCTCAATCGCGTGTGTAACTTCCCGCGCAACCCCGAAATACACGTACCCCGCTCAATCGCATGTGTGACTTCCCGCGCAACCCCGAAATACACGTACCCTGCTCAATCGCGTGTGTAACTTCCCGCGCACCCCCGAAATACACGTACCCCGCTCAATCGCGTGTGTGACTTCCCGCGCACCCCCGAAATACACGTACCCCGCTCAATCGCATGTGTAACTTCCCACGCAACCCCGAAATACACGAACCCCGCTCAATCGCGTGTGTAACTTCCCGCGCACCCCGAAATACACGTAGCCTGGACATTCGCATGTGGAACTTCCCGCGCACCCCTGTAATACACATACCCTGATGGAATCACGTGTGATACTTTCCGCGCACCCCTGATATGCACGTACCCCGCTCAATCGCATGTGTAACTTCCCGCGCAACCCCGAAATACACGTACCCCGCTCAATCGCGTGTGTAACTTCCCGCGCACCCCCCCCGAAATACACGTACCCCGCTCAATCGTGTGTGTAACTTCCTGCGCACACCCGAAATACACGTACCCCACTCAATCGCGTGTGTAACTTCCCGCGCACACCCGAAATACACGTACCCCGCTCAATCGCGTGTGTAACTTCCCACGCACCCCCGAAATACACATACCCCGCTCAATCGCGTGTATAACTTCCCGCGCAACCCCGAAATACACGTACCCCGCTCAATCGCGTGTGTAACTTCCCGCGCACCCCCGAAATACACGTACCCCGCTCAATCGCGTGTGTAAATTCCCGCGCACCCCAGAAATACACGTGCCCCGCTCGCACAGGCACAATTGCTGTATTTTGCCACTTTTGTAATGCGCAGGGACGCTACCGCCTGCCTTCGTGTGGCAGACGTGTTTCGGCTTGTGCGTGTCTTTGGCTGTGCGTGGCTTTGCCCTATTCCATACCATGAATACGTGTGGTTCGGGTGCGTGTGGGCGTTCCGTCTGCTTCCCTGCAGTACATACCCAGTTACGCCCTTATTTTCGCGCGTTGTTCCCCATTCCGCGCGTTACGCCCCGTGTTCCGCCCACTTTCTGGTGTATGCGCCGAGGTTGTGCGCTTTCACTGTGCGCGTCGCGCACGCCTATCGGGATGTTGCAGTGACGTGTGCGCCATGCAGGGGTTTGGCGCACATCCCGAGGAAAACACGTGCAGGGACTTCCATGAATCGCACGCGTGCGCGTGTGCCTGTTTTTTTGCGCTTGCGCCTGCTTGCGCCTGCTTGCGCAAAGATTTTCGGCGCACGTTTGTTCCATGAATCGGCCCCTATATCTGTCCGTAGTGTTCGCTATCAAGTTTAAACTGTTCTAAGAACACAATTGGTGACCTGGAATGTTCATACGTAAACGAAAATGGAGGTGTCCTGAAGAACACTATACCTGTTCGTAGTGTTCGCTAGCAAGTTCAAACTGTTCTAAGAACACACGCGGTGTCCTGAATTGTTCGTAATTAAATGAAAATGGAGGTGTCTTAAAGAACACTATACCTGTGCGTACTGTTCTAAGAACACAATTGGTGACCTGGAATGTTCGTACGTAAACGAAAATGGAGGTGTCCTGAAGAACACTATACCTGTTCGTAGTGTTCGCTAGCAAGTTTAAACTGTTCTAAGAACACACGCAGTGTCCTGAAATGTTCGTTTCACGTGTGACACAATTTTAATTAGTTCAGGACCCGAACAGTGTCCGTAGAACATCAACGCGCATGCGCTAGCAAATCTCTGTGCATTTGGTGTCCTACGGACATGCGCTTCCTTCGCGGACTTGTTCGCGAACGGATCATATGACCACACCAACGCTGATCTTGTGTTTTGAATGCGGACACTGTTCGTGTGCCTGAACAAATTAAAAGTACATTTTCAATTAATCCATAATATTTTTCAATAAAATCTCACCATAGCACAAGTCCCACATAGTAATCCTGAGTTTCTACATACCTTTTGAAACTTTTCAAACTTTTTTTTGTGTTCGATCTGTCCGCGGACAGCGCGCATGTCCGCGGACCGCGCACAAGCACCCCTATAAAAGACCACACCCTAGAGCTTATTCTCATTGTGTTTCTGGCTATTCTTCAGAACACAGCGATTTTTGCTGCCACCTGCAGATTACACCAGCATCAAGATGGCATCCCTGGCTGCTGAACTGCCACCTGGTGCTGCACCTGCTTCAGCACCACCCCCACCCCCTCCACCACCACCACCTCCCCAAGGGCCTGAAGAGGGGAACAGGAGTGAGGATGCAGAGGAGGAAGAAGAGGATGATGAGAATGAGGTAGAGGAATCCCTACTACCCGCACTAGGCGTGAGTCTTGGGTGTGGCGGTTATTTACCATTCATGGGAATGTTCCTAAGGCTCGTGCGAACCGTGTTACCTGCAATGAGTGCACAATGACACTCAGTCGCGGGAAGCACGGTAAGTACAGCTTTGGGACCACTACTATGAAGCGACACCTGAGGTAATTTCACTCTGGGGCTATTCGCAGGGTTGTACCTTGCAAAGAACGTAGCAGGTTGATTTCCTCTACTTCATCCTCTGTTTCTGATCCTGTCACCACAAGGACCACCTCTGTGGGACAGCGTCTTCCTCAAGCTGCCTCACAGGCCATACAGAATTCTGATGACCTTTACCTTTCAAGGGTCACAGTTGGATGTATGTACTGTGACACAGTGCTCTGCAGGGGGGAGCGTCTTCGTAGTGCTTTTGAGACTATCGTCTCAGAGCACGAGAAGATCTGCTCACTACCCAAATAAAACCCACTCTACATCTTCCTCTCTCAGCTCGCCCTTTCTTATCCCAGTGGTTGGTGTCCTTCCTTTCCCCTCCTCTCCTAGTGTGTCGTGTATAAAAAAACAAAATAAATACAAAATATCAAAAATCAAAAAAAAAATAAGGCTCTTTTCAGAGCCGCCTTTCACAGTTAAAAAATAGAAGTGAAAATAAATGTAGCATGGCCCTTTGTATTTTTTAGAAGTCCGTGGACAGTTTGCGAACACTTAAAAAATTGGGTTGCTACCCTATCACAAACATTGCAATTTTCTCTGAGAGGAAGTGGTGGCTCTGAAAAGAGCCTTTGGGCGGTGTTTGTAAGTCAAAAATTATAAATGCTTAACACCTACTTCAAAATGGATGTTGTAATTCCAAAAAAGGTCGCAATGCATTTTGTACATTTCTCAGAAAAATCTGATTGCCACCAAAAGTAAGATGGTCTTTGCGAAAAATGTTTGTACTACGAAACAGAATATTTTCATTTTGAAAAGAAGACATGCCAAAATCTTTTAGAAAGGCACAAACAGCTTTATTAACATTACGCCTTGCTTTTTCCATTTGTGGACCAAATGAAGAAGAACGAAGCCACATTTGTCTCTGCGCAATCCGTGAAAATATCACTTGAGAATTAGGAAACATGTCCATAACCTTCCCAAGTCCTTCTTTCATAGCAAATTGCAAAAAAATTCCAGTAACATGTCCTAAACTGTTCCCTCCACAATGAATTACAATTATGTCTGGATGTTGCTCTGTCTCCAAAGTAGCACAGAGAGGTAGCAAGTCCAACCACTTCATTCCACGTACTCCATGTCAGTGTACTTCCACATGTGGCAATCCAAGATCTACCGCTACTCCACAGCTTTCTGCATGCACCTTCAACCAATATATCCATGAATCTCCCAAAATCCATACAATCTTTTTCCTAAAATGTTGTTCTCTCATCTAAACAGACACACCCACTAAACTTTCCTGACCACTCCTTTTTAGTACTCATTCTGATTTGCATGACTTCTGAACCCAAAAATCCCCGGATGTAACTCCCGATGTCTGTGAACTACCGCCATGTCCGCGGACATATCGTAACATGAACAGCCCTTCTACCATTTCCACTTCACTCTCTCTGCCATTCCCTCATTGGATGTAGCTAAGAAATCACATGGCCATGCACCAATCACATTCAAGACCTCTACATCTAACTGCATCATCATAGATCAGCACTGCAAATGTACTGTGAATCTCTCTGAGTAAAAGTGTCATATCATTGGCAAGCACCATCTACCAGAAATACTGTACAAGTCTCCAAGATTTCTACTTGCAGCTCCATGCTAATCCATATGCGTGAACACAAACTTCAGGTATGCATTTTCTGTACAGTAGATGAACACATTTTCAAACAGACTTTTAGCTTGTGTAATCTGTAAAATGAATTTACTGTATTTTTTTCAATTTCCTAAAATCAACTATCACTTATAAACCTTTATACTATTTACTTTCTTTATACACACACACTCAAATCATGTTAAACTAACATTTTTGAAATGAAATATATAGACTACATATATTCAAACAAAATTGCATGCAAGCACAATCTATGTTTAAATCTTTAAAAAAAATGCTTATACAATTTCATATTTTTTTGTTTTTATTTATTTATTTACTTAATTACTTTAATTTAGACATGCCATTGAGGCGCTATTACCTAGAACAGCTTAGTTACAGAAATAGTGGTATTCACTGGTATATTATAAATTTCACAAGACATAGTAAAGATATTTTTTTTGCTACAGTTAGTCATTCAATACAATTTGTTCATTAAGAACATATCATATGTACTGAACTGATGCAATGTATCTTATGTAAATAAATTAGTTTAATGGTTTTAAAGAAGGCACTGAGGATTTCAATTACAAAATCAATATCTAAATTAAAAACAGCGCTATATACAAACAAAGTTACTAATTTGAAGCTTTTAAAACTGCAGTGAAGACCAGTCTCCTGAAAAGAAGCAGCCGAATTTGAAGAACAAAGAAGAACTAAGAAGTTACCTGTTAATTTAAGAAAAAAAGTAAGTATAATATCACCATAATATTTGTATTATTACTCAAACATACTATAACGTTAATACAAGCTATTTCTGTGCCTAAAAATAGAGATTGTGTACCATTTTGTCCAAAAATCTCCATGTCTTAAACAGCGTTTTACAGCCAGAATGGCCCACAAATTCCTATTTTTGGACACACAAATTACCCAACTGAACCGCTACAATTTTCATATTATAGAACAAACAACTGTTTTAATTCTATATATTAGATTTACTATTTGTACTTTTCCACACCACTAGCTTACTTTTCTTTGTCATCTGAACCCCAGTTTAGTAACAGATAAATTCAAAAATACCTATCCCTACTAGTTCTAGTTCCCAATGCAAAATCACACACCATTACATACATCTTTATCATCTTACTCAAACACTCATGCACACAGCACACATACATTCCAGAACACCCCAACCCATACCTTCTTTATTTTTTTCAACAGACCCTAAAGAATGCCTACCAAAAGTCAAGTCCGTAGAAAGCAACACCAAAGTAGAGCAAATGAAAATAAAAGTGTCCAACATAAGCATCCATCTCTAGCAGTATTTGTAAAAAATAGTGAAACAAAACAGCTAATACAGTCATTTAGTGAAACACAAGAAGTTTCAAGTACAAAAACTTTGCCTCCTCTATCAAAATGTAAAACAAACCAAAAAACAATTGACAGAAAATCAGCTATCACTACAGATAAAACGACTTCTTCAAATTTTAATATAGTGCAAAGTAAGCATACCAAGAAAAGTATTTTAGCCAAAATGTACCGTCACAAAGTCCTTCAAAATCTTATAAAAACAGGAGAGAAATCACGTTCAATGCTTAAAACCTATCGTAGGAAATTAATCTTAGAAGCGTTGATGGACGGTGCAATTCTTCTCAAAAGAAAGTTATTTATTTTACTGTTAAACAAAATGAAACCACTAACAAAACTAATAACTAAATTACAAAAAAGACTTCTCAATAAGCGAAATGTGAACAGAAAGAATTTCTTAAGTATCTGGGGAGGTGAATGGAATCACACTACGAGCACAGAACCATATTTTAATGAAGAAGCGTACAAACAAAAGCAAACAAATACAATTGCTATACATAGCAGTGGTCGAGGTAATGAAAAAGTGAATAATACCATAATGGAACAAGAAGTACTCCTTACAAAAATATGCCCTGAAAACTTAGAATTACCCCTCCATTCAACTGAATCAGAACGTCTAATGTACAAATGGCCATGCATGTCAATGTGTAACATTCCCAAACAATGTTTCAAATCTGTACGTCAATTCCTCAATAAATATGTAAAAAGCAAAGACAAAATCAAAATTAAATTACTGCAAAATATGGATACCTGTCCAGTGCGCAAGTACACAGGACTACAAGGACATTCATTGGCCTGCATTACAGGACCTACTTGTAAAACCACTTTCCATGATATCAAAAGGATATCAACACATCATTCAACTATACGAAATCTAGTCTATAAACTGTACTATGCTAAAAGTCCTGCTTTAGCACTAGCAAAGTTAAATAACATCCTTCTACATGGCACAGCAAAAGACCTACTTTAAGAAATTCACTATATCCAGAAAAAATATTTTGGAAGTGAAAGCTATTTACAGAATGAAATAGCTTTAAACCAATTAAGCAACAATTCTACACATGGCAACCTTTTGCTAAACACATACAAAAAAGAAATACTAAAATTTAAAAGTACATCAGCTGAAGTACCAAACCATGTATGTGTAAGTTGCAGTAGAAGTTTTTATAAAAGTAACACAAACACTGTAGACCTATCATACAAAATAGAAGACAATGAAGATTCTAAATGGTTTGAATTAGCTCTCTACCTTGTAGCAGAAAACAAATACGAAATAACTGAGCCCTTAATACTTTGCAGTTACTGCACTACAAAACTTGACAACAACCAAACTACTTCACATGCTGACACAAATAATTTGGAATTATACCCAGTACCAAAACCCCTACAACAACTTAATTTATATGAGAGCATCATAATTCAAACAGTACACCCATTTCAAGCAATAATACGCCTTCAACCAAAAACAGCAAAATTACCTCCCTCTGAATTGGTAAAAGGCATTTGTGGAAAAGTAGTTTATTTACCATTAGATCTAAAATAAAATGTGCATACTCTAGGAGTGCAATGTCCAATGCAGCAATCTTTAATTATCTTAGTAAATGGAGTACCTACCAAAGGCAAAAAAATATGGCAACAGCTGGTAGATTTATTTAAAGTTAGACAAGCCTTCCAATATCTTAAAGAGAATAATGAATATTACAAAGAAATTAATATTGAAGAAAACTTGAAAGATACAACTGAAATAATTCAAGAAACACAAGAAGCTGGTCAATTTGAGCTACTAGATCCTGCTACAATATCAAATACTTTAGACCATTATACAATTCATCCTTTACACTGTAATGACACGGTGGAAGATGTACTGGAAATGTACCAAATGCGTCAAACAAAAGGATCGCCAATCAGCATATGGGAAAGAAAGTATAGAAGCACGTGCTTTTCCTCTACTCTTTCCTACTGGCAAAGGAGGAAGGTATGATGATAGACCTATTCAAATATCAGCTTCAGAATACCGCTCATTACGTATGTATTCTGAAGATCCCAGATTTAGACAAAATGTGGAATACATATTCCACCTATTCTTTGAAAGTGAACTAGCAACTTTATGTTACGGAGGTACACACATATTAAAATCAGGATCACACTTTCAAAATATGACAGCTACACAATTATTAGAAAAAGTGCAACAAAAGGATGAGGTTTTACAGTCAAATATTACAAATCTATTAGCAATTATGCGTTGTACTAAAGAGTACTGGTTTCAACGTCATGGAGATGTACGTTGTATGATCAGAAACCTTGGCCCACCCACTTGGTTTGTTACACTAAGTTGTGCAGAATATGCATGGAAATATTTACATGATTTCCTACGCATATCAAATAAAAACAAAACAAACATAGATATACTAACACCTGGAGAACGTTGTTCTTTGGATCCTGTTAATGTTTCAAGATATTTTCACCATCGCTTCATTGCTATGCTACATTTTATTTGTAATAAAACTGTTCCTCCCCTTGGAGAAGTGCAACACTTCGTTTGGAGAAAAGAATACCAAGCCAGAGGAGCACCCCATATCCACATGCTTTTATGGATTAAAGATGCTCCTAAATTTGGTCAAGACAGTGATGCCACTGTTTTAAAGTTTATTGAAAAATATGTCACTTGTGAAATTCCATCAGAAGCCACAAATAGTGATCTTCATGCACACATTTTACAATTTCAAAGACACAAATGTGGCAAATATTGTTGTCGCAAATACAAAACCAAAGGGAAATACTGCACCAAATGCCAATTTGGTTTCCCTAGACCAGTTACAAATACAGGTCAAGTGAACAACCTCATGACTTCAGTTAGACATAGTGTTAAAGGTAAGTCACCTAAAAATACATATTACATAAAAAGAAAAGAAGAAGAAAAATATATCAATGATTATAATGCAATCATTGCCCACTTATGGAATGCAAACGTAGATGTGCAGTACATTGCAGACAATTCTACTGCAGTTGCACGATATGTCACAGCATACTTAACTAAAGCAGAAAAGACACAGTACAAAACAATGTTGCACAGTGAACAGCAACATGAAGAAGAACTCCAAGCCCAACTAGATAAGGACACTCCTGACAGTAGTCAACCTTCTGTAACAGGAAGCCAAGAACCACTGGGAGAGCCACTAATAATACATGAAGCAGAATTAGCTATGATAGAAGTAGAAAACACCATGTGTCATTATGAAGATAAAGAAGACTTAACTATACTACAATCAAAACTAAACAATGAGCAAAGTAGCATTTTTCAAGAAGTAACAAAACAAATTGCACATGGTGTAAAACATGAAAATAAAGAATGTTCCTGCCATAATTATAAACCTATACTACTGTATGTCAGTGGTGAAGCTGGTTCTGGCAAAACATTTCTAATCAAAATGATTAGTAAGTTCCTTCAACAATTGACAAACAACAAACTTTCAGCTGTTGTCACTGCCCCCACAGGTTTAGCTGCCTACAACATAGGTGGTGTTACATTACACCGATTACTACTATTACCAGTAGAACACCAGAACAAATTAGACTATTACAAACTTTGTGCAGAAGCTGCAATGGAATTACGCAGAGTATTGAAACAAATGAAAATGCTACTAATAGATGAAGTGAGCATGGTCTCCAACCTGATGTTAGCTTTGATTCACCTCAGATTGCAAGAAGTACTCAAAACAGACTGTGAAGAGCTTTTTGCAGGAAAACACATTATTGTTTTTGGAGATCTGCTTCAATTAACACCAGTAAAAGGTGAGCCTATTTTTAAAACATTAGGACACAAACTCTGCCGTAAAACTGTTGGCAGCATTGGAAATGTCAACCTTTGGCAACATTTCCAATACAGAGAATTAACAGAAAACATGCGGCAATCTGCAGATCTCACATATGCCAACATTTTAAAAAATATCAGAGTCGGTATACTTTCTAAAGAAGCAGAAGCAATATTGAAAACCCGGCACATTAATGCACTTTATGGCGATAATGCATGTGCTACAGATGTTATGGAATAATTAGCCCACAAAAATGTCAATTGTATGGCCTTAATGCCAACTCTTGCAAGCTGTTTCAAATTCAATGAAATCATGCTAAGTAAAGAAATGCAACCAATCATGGAAATTAGCGCCACAGACAAACTAGATGTACATGGTATGACACTACCCATGTGTGACCAAGCCACAACAAGACTAAATAGTTTAGAAAAATCAATCTCAAACACAGCAGGCTTAGAAAAGATATTAAAATTACCCTTAAATTGCACAGTAATGCTTAAACGTAACCTTGACGTGGACCAAGGACTAATTAATGGAGCACTGGGTACAGTTGTTGGCTTTCAAACATACCCACGCGACAACAAAATTCAGTTTGTCAATATACTCTTTGACAAACTTTCAGAAGTAAAAAGGATAGGATGCTCAACAGCTAGATTCCTTCTCTTCAAAGATATGTATGTACACAGAGAACAATTTTCTCTAACTCTTGCATACACAGTCACGATTCATAAATCACAAGGTCTTACCCTAGACAAAGCAATGATAGATATTGGTAACACAGTCTTTAAAGAAGGCATGAGCTACGTAGCACTATCACGCTTACGTACACTTGACGGTCTATTTCTAATCAACTTTGATGCAAGTAAAATAAACGCTGATATTCCTTGCATTTTAGCATACAATAGACTTTGCTCACTATTCACCCCCCACCTAAACACATATTCTGTTCCACAAAAAGTATAACGTTATACAAGAAAAATAAATCAAACAGAAATGCAACAGGATGTCACTGCAAATCCTCCACAAGAGTAAAAGAAACTAATACTTCATCAAGTACCACAAGCAAAAAAGAATCAATTAGGGAAAGTAAACCAGGTACTTCTTTAAAGAAGGAAGACAAACTCCAAAAAAAGCAGTTAGATACAGAACTACCTGGACCATTTAAATTCTCAAATATAGTTGGTGTAAGTTGCTACGCAAATGTAGCAATGAATATTCTATTTCAATTACCACCAATTGTTGACAACATTTACTTACACAGTACAGACCCATTGTGTTTGCAAATGTTAGTACTTCACAGAAATGCAGCAAACAATCCTGACAACACGTATAGTGTTTATGGAATAAGACAACAATTGGACTACTGTGCTGGAATGGTGAAATTCACTATAAACTCACAGGAAGATCCACAAGAATTTCTAATGTACTTACTACAAGTACTGGAAAACAAAAACATACCTATAAATGAAATCTTTCAGATTTCATACATGTGGAAACATACATGCACTCTCTAAAACAATGTGACACAAAACGAAATCCCCAATGAATGCTTCATATATATATATCAATACCAAATTGTGAATCCATTCCATTTCAGCGACTTGTACAAAATGCAAACCATGGTAGATTATGCTCTACCTGCAATTCAGATAATCGCTCCACGTTAGTAATACAAACACATAGTAAATACATAATACTAATATGCTTCTACGTTACAATGCAGATGGTACCAAAAACAACTGCAAGCTGACTGGATTCACACATGGTCAAATATCACTTGGTGAGAAAACCTTCACAACAATAGGTAAAATCTACCATGCAGGAGCCACAACCAATTCAGGGCACTACACTGCATATATAAAAAAGAAATGTGGATGGTTTGAATGTAATCATAGTACCATTACTCTAAAGCAGAGATTACCAGGAAATCTTACAAACGCTTATTTGATGTTCTTAAAACCAAAATTTGATAACTAAACTGTATTTAAACCCTAAGTAAACTTGTGTTAAAAAAATATAAACTGTTAGAATACTCCAAAAGCTATCTAACTGCTCAAAGATTGTACAACAACTAATCAGATAAATGAATACCACTAAATTAGACCAAAAAATATACAGTTAGAATATGTCAATTGGTATCTAACTGTCCCAAAATTTAACAATATCCAAATAGATAAATCAATACCACTAAAATATATCAAAAAAATAGAGTTAGAATACGCCAATTGGTATCTAACTGATCCAAAATTTTATAATATCCAAACAAATAAATAATATGTTACTGCTCCAAAAAATGCAACAAGCCAAAGTATAAAGCATTAGCCAGAAACAACAAGTGAACACTGAAAACAAACAAACACATAAACTGTAGCATAACAGAAAAAGGTTTTTTTAATCCAACATGGATTTTTTTTCTCCCACAGACCCAATGATTTTAGCAACAAATACAGAAACTGAGCATATTGCACAGTACTCTGATTTCTAATCTACTAAATATAAGGGTCCAAAAAAATAGTATGTTGATTATACAATGTAATAAGTCATTACAAAATACTAATACTAACATGCTATTTTCTTTTAGCACAGAAATTAACAACAAATACATGTACTCCGGTTACTAGACCAAACAGTAAGTATACAATAATAAGGAGAACCATAGCAGCATATCACATCCATAGTATCTAATACCTTTGTCCCTTATACATTTGTTTTTCACCCAAAGTTATAAGCAAATATGAATGTGATATGCTGCGGTGGTTGTTGCCAAATGGCCATGCACCCAAGACTCTACGCCCTGGCAACAACCACCGCAGCATATCACATCCATAGAGTCAAACATTTCAACTATGGTCCATGGAAACTTTTAATGTCCGCGGACATTATGAGTGTTCTTAGAACACTTTCAACTTGCCAGCGAACAATACGGACAGCGTTTTCAGGACACCCCCTACGAACATTTCAGAACAACGCGATAGTTCTTAGAACACTTTCAGCTTGACAACGAACAATATGGACAGTGTCTTCAGAACACCCCCATTTTGTTTATTTGTGAACATTTCAGGACACCGCAAGTGTTCTTAGAACACATTCAACTTGACAGAGAACAATACGGACAGCGTCCTCAGGACACCCCCATTTTCTTTATTTGCAAACATTTCAGGACACCGGAGAAGTTCTTAGAACACATTCAACTTGCCAGCCACAACCCCCATTCATATTGGCGAACATTTCAGGACACAGGGAGTGTTCGACAACGTCTTCAGAACACCCCCATTTTGTGTATTTGCGAACATTTCAGGACACGGCGAGTGTTCTTAGAACACATTCAACTTGACAGTGAACAATACGGAAAGCGTCCTCAGGACACCCCCTACGAACATTCCCCAGACACCTCAAGTGTTCTTAGAAGCGTCTTCAGAACACCACCATCTTGTTTATTTGCGAACATTTCAGGACACCGCGAGTGTTCTTAGAACACATTCAACTTGACAGAGAACAATACGGACAGCGTCCTCAGGACACCCCCATTTTGTTTATTTGTGAACATTTCAGTACACTGCAAGTGTTCTTAGAACACATTCAACTTGCCAGCCACAACCCCCATTCATCTTTGCGAACATTTCAGGACACAGCGAGTGTTTGACAACGTCTTTAGAACACCCCCATTTTGTGTATTTGCGAACATTTCAGGACACCGCGAGTGTTCTTAGAACACATTCAACTTGACAGAGAACAATACGGACAGCGTCCTCAGGACACCCCCTATGAACATTTCCCGTACACAGCGAGTGTTCCTAGAAACATCTTCAGAACACCCCCATTTTGTTTATTTGCGAACATTTCAGGACACCGCGAGTGTTCTTAGAACACATTCAACTTGCCAGCCACAACCCCCATTCATATTTGCAAACATTTCAGGACACAGCGAGTGTTCGACAACGTCTTCAGAACACCCCCATTTTGTGTATTTGCGAACATTTCAGTACACGGCGAGTGTTCTTAGAACACATTCAACTTGACAGAGAACAATACGGACAGCATCCTCAGGACACCCCCTACGAACATTCCCCGGACACCGCGAGTGTTCTTAGAAGTGTCTTCAGAACACCACCATCTTGTTTATTTGCGAACATTTCAGGACACTGCGAGTGTTCTTAGAACACATTCAACTTGACAGAGAACAATACGGACAGCATCCTCAGGACACTCCCATTTTGTTTATTTGTGAACATTTCAGTACACCGCAAGTGTTCTTACAACACATTCAACTTGCCAGCCACAACCCCCATTCATATTTGCAAACATTTCAGGACACAGCGAGTGTTCGACAACGTCTTCAGAACACCCCCATTTTGTGTATTTGCGAACATTTCAGGACACGGCGAGTGTTCTTAGAACACATTCAACTTGACAGAGAACAATACAGACAGCGTCCTCAGGACACCCCTACGAACATTCCCCGGACACCGCGAGTGTTCTTAGAAGCGTCTTCAGAACACCACCATCTTGTTTATTTGCGAACATTTCAGGACACTGCGAGTGTTCTTAGAACACATTCAACTTGACAGAGAACAATACGGACAGCATCCTCAGGACACCCCCATTTTGTTTATTCGCGAACATTTCAGGACACCGCAAGTGTTCTTAGAAAACATTCAACTTGCCAGCCACAACCCCCATTCATATTTGCGAACATTTCAGGACACAGCAAGTGTTCGACAACGTCTTCAGAACACCCCCATTTTGTGTATTTGCAAACATTTCAGGACACTGCGAGTGTTCTTAGAACACATTCAACTTGGCAGAGAACAATACGGACAGTGTCCTCAGGACACCCCCTACGAACATTCCCCGGACACCGTGAGTGTTCTTAGAAACGTCTTCAGAACACCCCCATTTTGTTTATTTGCAAACATTTCAGGACACCGCGAGTGTTCTTAGAACACATTCAACTTGCCAGCCACAACCCCCATTCATATTTGCGAACATTTCAGGACACAGCGAGTGTTCGACAACGTCTTCAGAACACCCCCATTTTGTGTATTTGCGAACATTTCAGGACACAGCGAGTGTTCTTAGAACACATTCAACTTGACAGTGAACAATACGGAAAGCGTCCTCAGGACACCCCCTACGAACATTCCCCAGACACCGCAAATGTTCTTAGAAGCGTCTTCAGAACACCACCATCTTGTTTATTTGCGAACATTTCAGGACACTGCGAGTGTTCTTAGAACACATTCAACTTGGCAGAGAACAATACGAACAGCGTCCTCAGGACACCCCCATTTTGTTTATTTGCGAACATTTCAGGACACCGCGAGTGTTCTTAGAACACATTCAACTTGACAACGAACAATACGGACAGAGTCCTGAGGACACCCCCATTTTGTTTATTTGCAAACATTTCAGGACACCGCAAGTGTTCTTAGAACAGTTTCAGTTTGCTTGCGAACAAAACGGACACGTTGAGTCCTCAGAACACCCCCCATTCAGTTTATTTAGAACATTTCAGAACACCCATGATGTCCGCAGACAAATCGAACACAAAAAGAACGTCTAACACATAAAAAAACACAACTTTCATCCTATCTCATACACTCCCACCCTCCCCAAACATTCCTACACACCAACACACTCTACTAAATACAAATTTTGAACAAAGTTTCACTGCGCTGTCTGCGGACGACTGCGAATCCAAGATGGCGGGCGCTACCGAAACTCTGACACGCTTCACACTCAATGCCATCCAATCAGCGAACACATTGCATGTCCGCGGACATCACGCAAGCCGATTGGCCAATCAGGACACTGTTCACGTAGCGAACAGGGAAATGTGTCCGCGGACCGAACACAGATATCACTCATTTTTTTTTGCCTACTTTTTGGTCATTTTAAAAAAAACTACCGGACGGATTTTCACCAAACTTTCAAAAGCACGCTTTCGGGACCAAGCCGCTGCTCCTGGTCTGAATTTGGTGAAAATCCGTCCAGCGGTTTGGGCTGTAGACGCAAGCAAAAATGTTTTCCCATTCAGTCTATGGGGAAAAAAAAAGTTTTGGGACCCACCCTATAACGTTTCCCCCCCCTGGACGAATCCTCACCAAACTTTGCAGAAAGAATCAGAGCGACCCAAATACTTTTTTTGCAAAGTTTGGTGAGGATTCGTCCAGGGAGAGCGACGTTATAAGCCGCCAAAAAGTGCTCTTCCTATGGAAACACCAACTTAACCATAACTACATGGCCACTACCGTGGCCATGTAATATATATATATATATATATATATATATATATATATATATATATATATATATTTGTTTTGATTTTTGTTTGTGTGTTTTTTGGGAATGGGCGAGAGCACACATAACAACCAAACAACCACCAGAAATTAGAGATAAGGACAGGAAGATGAAGGAAGAACATATGAACCTAAGATGTTAAAGTTATGGGAGACATCAATTCTTTTTTTTTTTTCTTTATTTAATATAGCCAAGAAAACTCTACTTTTTCAATAGAAACAGTAACTTCATTTATACATCAAAACATTAATTTACATCAAATAAAATTTACATGAAATAAAATGGAGACAGACGTTTCGACGCGCCGTAATAGAACAAAGTTAGAAAGATTTGTCCTTGCATATGACTTAAATAAAAAGTACACATATAGAGGAGTGAATAAAATGTCAATCATAGTCACAAATCATTTCAACTTATTAAGAAAGATGGTATGGATATCTTTATTTACAGACTACACAGTGCATTATTAACATTGTCTAATCCCAAATGTATACGACTGAAACACGAAATATCCTAGTTGGGTAATTAAGTCCGCAATCAGGAAACTGTTCCACACCAAATTAAAGTTTCTACATTCCTAACCCACTGTTGAGAAAGGACTCATTTCCAAATTCAAGGCAGATAAAAAATTATAAATTGCAATGCGAATACTTATAAATTTAGTGGATTACCGACCATCGGGCTTCAGGGTGTATTGCACTGAAGTATGGCATATTGTTACGCTCACCTGATTCTCACGGGGGCGTCAATCTGGACTGGCCCGCTGTTGCTTCCACCAGAGTAACACGTGGAGCCGAGATGACAGACTGGACAGACCCACTTAGCTTCGTTAGTTGGGCTCGTACGAATATCTTTCTGCAATGGAGAAAGGGAATTAACCTCCCGTAATCTGAGCGTTAACCTGCCTTCCCACTCCCCTTGTATGCCCAGAGAACACTCCTGAAGTCCCCTCTTAATCTCACCTGAAGATTTGGAAAGATGAGCTCTCCATCCTGCGTCGAGCGCAGGAGCGCGTAGACAACCAGTTCCTTCACTGGCGTGGAGGAATTGGTGAGTTCCAGTATTGACTCTAAAGTCCAATTGTTCGTAAGAGTTCAAAAGTCTGATCTTCACTCTGCCAGATTCCTTGCAGGTTGCAGATTTAAACCACCAGAAGAGTTCCAAGTGGCAATTGGTAAGATCCTGGTAAGTCTATTGTGGTTCTCCCCTTTGGGGCCGGGGTACAGCGATGATGCAGAATTAACTGCGCCGACCCGAAATGAGGTGAGTACTCCCCTGTGGGAAATCAGGTAAGTCTTTGGGGTTAGGTTGTATTGTCCTTGTTTTTTCCCCTTAGGGGCCGGGGTGCGGCGGTGATGCAGAATTGACTGCGCCGACCCGAGATGAGGTGAGTACCCCCCTGTGGTAATCAGGTAAGTCTTTGGGGGTGGTTTGTATTGTCCTTGTTTTCCCCAGGTGTTGAAGAATGGCCTGGAGATGCTGGGTTTGCGATGGAGTAAAGGAATGCAGCCCCCGGATGGTGAGTTCAGCGCTACGAGGTGCGTGGCAATGCACCTGTGAAGGCTTCTAACTTCCAGATCGACGATGTGCTGGATCAAGGATTCAGGTAAGGGTTTTGTTCTGACCTCTTCTCCTTCTCCTTTTCTTGTTCCAGGTGTTCCAGGGCTGAAGCGGGCGTGGCTGAAGACTGGAGCTGCTGAAGACATGGTGAGCGTTACGCTGCAGCAAGCAGAATAACGCGAAGCACGTGTGGCAGTCCGGGTGTGGCTTAAATAGCCTTGGAAGAAGTCCCAGGTAAGTATTCTTCCACAGCCCTACCCGAGAGGAAAGGAGTCCCTGAGGTAAAATAGTCCCTCTAAGCCTCATTTGGCTTGTGGCTTCGTGCAGCAAGGTCTGCATCAGGTAGGTATGCAGCATGGTCTGCATCAGGTAAGTTTTCTGTAATGAGCCTGGTGCCCATGGTGCCAGGACTGACTTTATTCTTATGAGCATGGCGCCATAGGCGCCAGGACTGTAGCCAAACAGCCCCTAACTGGGGTTTTTGGGCATGCTTCAAGTGGCATGATGCCTGCTTCCGGGGTTGCTGGGCCTGGTCTGGCTTTCCGGGGGCAGGCATCGTGAAAGCACTCCCCCTCAAGGCCCCTCCTAAAGCTGTTCTCCCTCTCGGCCTTGGTTTGTCTGGAAATTCTTGATGGAACCTTTTCACTAATTGAGGTGCATGCACATGGTCACTAGGCTCCCAAGATCTTTCTTGTGGACCATAACCTTTCCAATCAATGAGATGGAAGAGTTTTGATCTCACCCTTTTAGAGTCCAAGATATTCTTGACTTCGAATTCGGGTTCCCCGTCTATAAGGATAGGTTCAGGTGGGGTGGTTAGCCTAGTTCCTGGCTGCACAGGCTTCAAAAGAGACACGTGAAAAACAGGATGAACACGCATATGACCAGGCAGGTCCAACTTGACGGCCACTGGGTTAATTATAGCCTTAATAGAATAAGGTCCCAAATACCTGGGGTTAAAAGTCTGTGTTCCCTTGAGTGGTAAGTACTTGGTGGCTAACCATACTTGGTCCCCTACTTGGTATTGCGGTGCTTCACTCCTGTGTTGATCAGCATCCTTCTTGTATTTATCCTTAGCCTTTTGTAAATGTGCAGTCGCCTCTTTAAAGGCTTGTGTGATAACAGCATGGAGATGGTCCACCGCGGGCATCTCTAAATGCTGGGGAGAATCTAAGTCTGAGGTTCGAGGATGGTGACCATATATGGTAAAAAAAGGGCTTTGTTTAGTTCCTCAGTGTACAGAATTATTGTATGCATACTCGGCGATCCAAAGAATGTCTTTCCAATCCTCCTCAGATTGATGTAGCATACAACGTAGGTATTGCTCAAGAGTCTGGTTGGTTCTCTCTGTTTGACCGTCGGTCTGGGGATGGTGGCTGGTTGAAAGCCTAACATCAATTTGTGCCAGCTGGCAGCACTTCCTCCAAAAATGTGAAATAAATTGACTTCCCCGGTCTGAAATTAACACGGAAGGAAAGCCATGTAGGCGGACAACATTTTCAAGGAACTCCTTGGCCAGGATTGAAGCTGAAGGTATTCCTTTTAAAGGAATGAAATGGGCCATTTTAGAAAAAAAGATCTACAATAACTAGAATGGTGTTATAACCATTGCACGGGGGTAAATCCGTGATAAAGTCTAATGACAAGGTATGCCAAGGAGTAGGTGGTATGTCTAACGGTTGCAATAATCCAGCGGGTTTTTTCTTTTCTCCTTTATTTAGAGCGCAAATGCCACGAGACATGACAAAGAACTTGACATCTTTTTCGCCAGGTGGGCTACCAAAACTGTTTCTTGATTTTGGCTTCAGTTTTTGCAATGCCAGGATGCCCTTCCATCAAGGTGTCGTGGTAATGAGAAATGAAAAGTTTCTGTAGTTCCTCTAGTGGCAGAAATAGCCGGCCTTGGTAATAAGGTAGATTGTTGGTGACAGAATACTCTGTACCTTTCCTTGCCCAGCCCTGTAAGGCATCGGAATCAAAGAGTTGATGGACCTTTTCTTGAATTTCCTCCAGAGAGTGTATGGATGTCAGACCAAGGATCCTCTGTTCGGGAATTATGGGTACAGGTTCTAAAGCTCTTTCTGTTTCTCCCATTCCTATTCCGGACAGGGCATCAGCTTTTCCATTTTTACAACCTGGTCGATAGGTTATTACAAAATCAAACTCGGCGAAGAATAATGCCCAACGGAGTTGGCGTGAAGATTGGGCCTTGGCTACCTTTAGGTATTGTAAGTTGCGGTGATCAGTGATGACCGTAATGGTATGCCTGGCGCCCAGCAGATAGTGCCGCCAAGCCTTGAAGGCGGACTTGATGGCCAACAGTTCCTTGACGGTTATAGCATAATTTAATTCGAGAGCCGAAAACTTTCTTGACCAAAATGCCACTGGGTGCAGCTGGTTAGTTTCGGGATCCTTTTGGGAGAGCACTGCTCCCATAGCTGAACTGGATGCATCTGTTTCCACTATGTAGGGAAGCTCTGGGCGCGGGTGTCGTAATACAGGAGCGGATGTGAATTTCTTTTTTAACTCTTGGAAGGCGTTCTCGGCTTCTTCTGTCCATGTAAAGCGTTTATTCTTTCGCAATAGTGTTGTAATGGGATGTACAATGTGTGAGAAGTCCGGGATAAACCTGCGGTAGAAATTGGCAAAGCCGAGCATGCTTTGAACTCCCTTGACTGAGCTTGGCGAAGGCCAATTAAGAATTGCGTCCACCTTACGTGTATCCATCCGGATTCCTTTCGGGATCAGAATAAATCCAAGAAACTCTACTTCTGTAGTGTGAAAGATGCACTTTTCCAGTTTAGCATATAACTTATACTGGCGTAACTTTTCTAGGACTGCTCGGACGTGCTTTACATGATCGGATTCTGATAGGGAGTATACTAAGATATCGTCGATGTAAACGACTACACAAACATCGATGAGCTCTCAGAAGACATCGTTCATGAAGAACTGGAAGGCTGCTGGTGCGTTACACAGTCCGAAAGGCATCACCTGGTACTCAAATAATCCGTACTTGGTGCGAAAAGCAGTCTTCCATTCGTCACCCTCTTTGACGCGTACCAGATGATATGCCCCCCGAAGGTCTAGTTTTGTGTATATACAAGCGTTCTTTACCTGGTCTAGTAGTTCAGGGATCAAGGGCAATGGGTACCGATTCTTGATAGTTATCTGATTCAGCGCGCGGTAGTCAATGCCTGTTCTAAGGTCGCCTTCCTTTTTTGGCACGAAGAACAAAGCGGAAGATGCAGGGGACTTGGACGGGCGGATAAGCCATTAGCAAGATACTGGTCTAGGTACTGGCGCAAGTGGAGATTTTCAGGTTCTGTGAGGGCATAGATTCTGCTGCAAGGTGGTTGTGCTCCTGGTATGAGATCTATTTGACAATCATACGATCTGTGCGGTGGTAAGGTGTTTGCCTGCTCCTTTTGAAAGACATCCTGAAAGTCTTGGTATTCAGCAGGTAATTGTATGGCAGCTGGGATTATTGGGGCCAGTACTGAATTTAGAGTTATCTTTGGGTAACAGGTGTTAGCACATTCTGGGAAGGTTAGTCTCTTCTCTCGCCAATCAATACAGGAATTGTGTTTTTTCCAACCAAGGGATTCCCAGTATCAGTTGAAACTGTGGAGCCTTGATGAAATCAAACACCATAACCTCTTGGTGTCCATCCTGACCCAACAATGTCATCTCTGCAGTGGAATGAGTTACGGGCCCAGAGGCAATTTCAGTTCCATCAACAGTGGTGACGACATCGGCAGTGGTCTTTCGGGTGAGAGGTAGATTCATCCTGGAAGCCAATCCATAGTCCAAATAGTTTCCTATGGCTCCACTATCTACGTACGCCTTTACCGCGTGCATGCGTGATGGCTGCTCTGGATCTATAAGGACCATGGGTATGGTGAAATGCGAGGTCAGAGTGTCCTTCTTTAAGCTCGGCAAGCTGACCTCTACGCTTGCCGGGCATGATCGTTTCCCGAGTCAGGTTTCAAGTGGTTTTCGTCTGCTGCTCCTATAGTTTTCTTGGGTGGTTTTACAGGGCAGTTCCGAAGGAAATGACCAGTAGCTCCGCAATATAGACATAATTGCTGTTGCCGTCTTCTTTCCCTTTCCTTCTGGGTTAAGGGTCCTCTAACCCCCCCGATTTGCATGGGTTCTGAGGCATCTACCCCCTTAGAGGTTACGTAGGTTTTAACCAAGACCCAGTTTTCAAACTTGGTTCGATCAGCCATTCTGGTTTGAAGTCTGTGATCTAACTGGACTACAAAATCTATATATTCAGCACAGTCTAAAGGCGGGTTAACGACTTGGGCTAAAACATCCTTGAGTTCTCCCCGAAGCCCTCGATGGAATAATGTAATTCGCTTGGCTTCAGGCCATCGGTTTCCACAACTAATCTATTGAAAGTTGCAATGTAAGATAAAAGATCCTGATTACCTTGCCGTAAGGATAAAAGTTTGTTATCCAAAGCCTGTCCTTGGGAATGTCGGGCGAACAGTCTTTCCATGCTAGTTCGAAAACCTTGGAAATCTCGAAGAATCGGGTCATCCTGATTTACTAGCGGAATGGACCAGTCTGCTGCACTGCCGCTGAGATATGACAGTACAAAAGCTACCTTTGCTTCATCGTTTGGGAAAGCTCCAGGTCTACATAAAAAGTGTAAGCGACATTGATTCATGAATATAGCAAACCTTTTTGGGTCTCCGGCAAAGCGTTCAGGCGGAGCCAAGGGAACGGCTCCAGGAAGGTTTATCTGCACCGGGTTACTCGGTGGCACCGGAGTTGGGCTGGCCCCGAGTCCAGGTAGAGGTGTTTGTCCAGCCTGGCTTTGTAATAGCTGTCTGGCCAAATCATCAGTTCGTTCTTTTGATACTATCAATTCCCTCCTGAGGGCGTTGGTTTCCTGGCGGGCGGAATGCACTTCGGCCCTTAGTTCCCCGAATAATTGGGCCAACTGATCGGTTTCCGAGGTCTCCATGACGCCCAGGTGGGTATTTGTGGGTAGGCTTCGCGTTCTGTTACGCTCACCTGATTCCCACGGGGGCGTCGATCTGGACTGGCCCGCTGTTGCTTCCACCAGAGTAACACGTAGAGCCGAGATGACAGACTGGACAGACCCACTTAGCTTCGTTAGTTGGGCTCGTACGAATATCTTTCTGCAATGGAGAAAGGGAATTAACCTCCCGTAATCTGAGCGTTAACCCGCCTTCCCACTCCCCTTGTCTGCCCACAGAACACTCCTGAAGTCCCCTCTTAATCTCACCTGAAGATTTGGAAAGATGAGCTCTCCATCCTGCGTCGAGCGCAGGGGCGCGTAGACGACCAGTTACTTCACTGGCGTGGAGGAATTGGTGAGTTCCAGTATTGACTCTAAAGTCCAATTGTTCGTAAGAGTTCAAAAGTCTGATCTTCACTCTGCCAGATTCCATGCAGGTTGCAGATTTAAACCACCAGAAGAGTTCAAAGTGGCAATTGGTAAGATCCTGGTAAGTCTATTGTGGTTCTCCCCTTTGGGGCCGGGGTACAGCGATGATGCAGAATTAACTGTGCCGACCCGAAATGAGGTGAGTACTCCCCTGTGGTAAATCAGGTAAGTCTTTGGGGTTAGGTTGTATTGTCCTTGTTTTTCCCCTTAGGGGCCGTGGTGCGGCGGTGATGCAGAATTGACTGCGCCGATCCGAGATGAGGCGAGTACCCCCCTGTGGTAATCAGGTAAGTCTTTGGGGGTGGTTTGTATTGTCCTTGTTTTCCCCAGGTGTTGAAGAATGGCCTGGAGATGCTGGGTTCGCGATGGAGTAAAGGAATGCAGCCCCCGGATGGTGAGTTCAGCGCGGCGCTGCGAGGTGCATGGCAATGCACCTGTGAAGGCTTCTCTCTTCCAGATCGACGATGTGCTGGATCAAGGATTCAGGTAAGGGTTTTGTTCTGACCTCTTCTCCTTCTCCTTTTCTTGTTCCAGGTGTTCCAGGGCTGAAGCGGGCGTGGCTGAAGGCTGGAGCTGCTGAAGACATGGTGAGCGTTACGCTGCAGCAAGCAGAATAACGCGAAGCACGTGTGGCAGTCCGGGTGTGGCTTAAATAGCCTTGGAAGAAGTCCCAGGTAAGTATTCTTCCACAGCCCCACCCGAGAGGAAAGGAGTCCCTGAGGTAAAATAGTCCCTCTAAGCTTCATTTGGCTTGTGGCTTCGTGCAGTAAGGTCTGCATCAGGTAGGTATGCAGCATGGTCTGCATCAGGTAAGTTTTCTGTAATGAGCCTGGCGCCCATGGTGCCAGGACTGACTTTATTCTTATGAGCCTGGCGCCATAGGCGCCAGGACTATAGCCAAACAGCCCCTAACTGGGGTTTTTGGGCATGCTTCAAGTGGCATGATGCCTGCTTCCGGGGTTGCAGGGCCTGGTCTGGCTTTCCGGGGCAGGCATCGTGACACATATGCTTCCAGAAGTGTTTGAGT
The DNA here is from genome assembly GCF_040938575.1 of Ambystoma mexicanum. NCBI lineage: Eukaryota > Metazoa > Chordata > Amphibia > Caudata > Ambystomatidae > Ambystoma > Ambystoma mexicanum. The sequence goes on from NC_090937.1 coordinate 629,695,436, forward strand.
CTTAGATCAGTTAGAGCAGGACATTCAGTTATAATGTGTTTGAGGTTTTCTTTATGTGCGATAACCTCACAATAACTGCAATAATTCTCTTTAGATTCTATCAACTTTCTTCTAGTCAATATATCGCGGGTTGGAAATAGATTAAATCGTAAACGTAAAATAGCTATTCTCAATTGTGGGGTTGGAGCTTGATTTAGGTAAGGTGCAAGTTCTTTACATTTTTTATGCTCGAAAGCTACGACTTGAAAGTCTTTGTACAAAAGGCACTCGATTCTCGTATCAATGCAATACAACCTAAATAGTTTGACCTAGGCTCGATTTGGATTGGCAAGAAGTGTTGTCAAACTTATGCCTGCTCTGGCCATTATTCTGTAAATGTATGAAGTCCACATTTTGACAAATGCATGCTCCGAGGGCAACATATAAGCTGATAGAGTTGCTAATATGTTGTCAGATCTTATATAGGTCAAGCACTTGCGAAACAGGGCACAAAGGCTTCAATGATATTGGGCATTCAAGGACGTCAGACCCAGTTCATGACGTAACCAATGACCAGGTACACATTGAGGGAGGTGTAACACACCTCTCCAAAATGTAGCCTTTAATTTCTGCAAGACTGTAGATTGTACTATGTTTTTAGTTTCTAGGCCATACAATATGGTAGGAAGTACTTTTTGTCGCCAATAAATAGTCGCGGGCCGAATAGTGAATTTACCAAATTTATAAAAGATTATCCTTGTCTGCGAAATTGCCGTCATGGTCTTATGCTCTAAAGTCCTGGAATGCGAATTAATTGAAGGCTTACCATCGAATAAAATGCCTAGATAAAGGTACGTAGGTACCACTTCCACTGTCCTTTCATTGATTCTCCATTCAAATTGTGTTCTTCTGGAGGACCTAGGTGCCTAAATGACTATTTATGTCTTATCAAGGTTGATTATCAACTCATTGTCGTCTAAATAAGCACATAATGCAGACAATAGTTTTTGCAGTCCTATCGGGGTTTTGGAGACTAACACCAGGTCGTTTGCAAACCACAAAGCTTTGATGATAGTACCATTCCTCCTTGGCGAGTCAGAGTCAACCTGATGAAAGGCCAGTAGTACATCATGGATAAAGAAATTAAATAGGGCTAAAGTGAAATCGTCGATGCTAAAAGGCTGAGTATGGACAGTCATACCTTGATAGTGGTTGCCGAGTGTAGAGCGTGGATAATATCACACAAGGTCCCGGGACAATTGGCTTCCTGTAACTTTTCCATCAGTTTGATTCGGGAGACTGAATCAAAAGCTGAGTGTGAGTCAACAAAAGCTAAGTACATAGGTTGTTTTGTCAATTGTGCATGGGCTTTTAAGGCGTTAAGAGTCAATAGGTTCAGTGTTGTTCCTAAACCTGCAACAAAACCTGTTTGACAGGGATCTCCTTGGATATACGCCTGTGTCCACATTGAGAAATCTCTCAGAACAGTTGCGCAAAAACCTTTCCTGGGTTGTCACGCAATGCTATCGGACGATAACTCGCCGGATACGCCCTATCACCTTTCTTAAAGATTGGGTCTAATAAGGAAGACGTCCATGATGTTGGAATAGTTTTTGACAGAATAATTTGTTGAAATACATTATTCAAAATACTGGCCCATCTGGATGGATTCTGTTTAAACATTTAATTATTTAATCCATCCAGCCCCGCGGCACGCAAAGAAGATGATTTCTTTATGAAGACTTTAATGATTTCTGAAGTACATTCCAAACTCCAGTGAGTTTTTGCCGATTGAATATGAGTATACTCGGCATATTTAGCATCTGCATATAATTGCGAGAAGTGTACCAGCCAGTGTGCTTGAGTCACGCCGCACAATTGGAGACTAGCTTGGGGTGGGTTGGACACATTATTGAGCAAAGACCACAATTGAGCAGAGTTTTTATTGTTAGCGGAACGCAAAAAGGCTTCACTATCCTGCTGGTAGAGTTTTGCTCTTCTAGCCCGGGACCAGTTTCGATATTGACATCTGAGTCTCTGGCTAGTAAGCTCTCGTTCGCTAGGAGGCAATTTCATTGCGGCTCTTCGTTCTTTTCTATATGTTCTTTTCTCCTGTTGGATAGTCTGATCACTTTGATGTTTGTGATTTGGCAAATAAGGAAGTTTTCCCAAATATGAAGTGCCAAAAGAGGGTAAAATATCTGCATAAAAATCATGCTTCGAGTGATCTAGTTCTTGCGTTGCCAGGTTCAAGAGAAGCACTAGAACATTTGAAGCGCGTTCTCGCAGTATTCACATTTAACACTTGTTCAGACCAGTGTTGATTTGGCAAATTATGATCAGGATCTCCTTGCCAAACAAACGTCAGCATATAATAGTCACTGGCTGATTGTTTCAGAATTTAAAATTTGATAGCCCTATGAAAGAGTTTATCAGAGGCGAATACATAATCAATGATGGAATTTGAGATTCCTCTCTCCCATGTGGACCTTGAGGGGATATCCCCCAGAATCGATCCATTGGCCATATGTAGGTTATAATTTGAAACAAATTGAGGGGCTTTCTTTACACATATACAATCAAGATTTAAGACTCCTACTATCATTGTTGCAGCAATAGACTGGTCACAAGAAACCATTTCTAAAAGCATGGATAAATCTTTGTAGAAAATATCATCTGCCAGACCCAATGGATTACGATAAAGATTAATTAAGGCTAACGTTTGGGCAGCATACGTTATTTTCACTAACTGAATGAAATTGTTAGGTGAAGCCCACTTACTGATAGTTAGCCCTTTACTAGTCTTTACTGCTACCAGCAGGCCAGATGTCAGTCTCCCCCTTGCGGCCTTTAAAGCAGGTAGTAAAATGACATCATGGTCGTCCCACAGGGGGGGCTTCACAAGCCACGTCTCCTGGAGAGCAACTATATCATAATCATTGATGTCATGAGGAGACGACCATTGAAGGTGAGAATGACCTCTGGTGTTCCAGCAGACTAACGAATAATTCACTTGAGGACAGTCTTTTAATGGTTATACTTGTGTTGGATTGGTTCTTGCCTGGGGTGGAATAACAATGGGGCCACAATAGGCACATGCACACACAGAAGGACCTTGCGTGTGTGAATTCGATATCTGCGACTGTTCACAGTTTTGTCATTCAGCTATAAGGCGTTCAGGATCCGGAGCAATCAAAAAACCCATTTTAAACAATTCCATTTTTACTTTCCATATTGAGTTCAATACTAGCCCAGACTTAATCCATAAATGCACTATTGCTAAGTTCTGATCACACACAAATTCAACTTGGTCGATATCACTTGACACAATGTCTTGATTATTCACATCACCAAAAATATTTAAAATGCTTGTCCTGCATAAATCATATTTTTCATACGGAGCATCTCTACATTTGAGGATAAGTGAATGGCAATTTGTAAAGGTATTTCTAGACACTTGTATACCTGTTTGTGAGGTCTCCTTTCTTATAAGCCTCCATTGTTGGTTAGCAACCCTCATTTCAGGAGCTCAGTAAGATTTCTTCCATTGATTGTGAGTCTCCATGGATGAGCTAGACTTTACCCCCATTAAGTTAGTATGTGAGTTGGCCAGGGTCTTGTTAGTGACAAATTAATTCCTATACAATGTGGCTGGATTAGTGGGAAGTGCTGAGGCCACACAATCCTTTAAATAGGCATCCACAGCAGCTTTTATTGAAGCCATTCGATCTCGTTCACCAAGTTCACCTGATCTGATACTAGCATCAGTAGGAGTTGGAGTGGGTTGAGAAAGTCTAACACAGCTCAGACCTGTCAAAGGTACTTGAGCGACAGGTATAGCCGATGAACCCACGGAGACTGGTGTTTTAATTAAGTCAACAATCTCTGTGAGCGGAGCATAATCAACTGGGATACATGTGGGAAAGATGTTTGTGTCCACCACCTGCCTACTTGTTGACACAATGGGGATGATTTGGGGATTCACTGCAAGCAGACTTAACAAGGCTAGCAAAGGAAGAGAGGAGGTTGTGAGAGGCGCTATGAGTTGTTGGGTCACCTGCGCCTGTCGCGCAACACGGGGTCGCTTCCTTATCACTGGTCTAGCTTTGGGCACATTTGGTTTTGATCCAGGTGCCTTTGACACACTTTCTGAATCGATGATAATACATCTTACTTTCCCCTTTGGACGAGTCTTTTTGGGACTCCTGTCAAGACTAATCCATGAATCGTTTACATTTATAACATTTGCTCCTGAGGAAATATCTGGGCAGATGATGTTAGCAAAAGCAGGTAATACCGGTTTATACAACTCTCTGTCCTTGCACATTTTTTTCCACCTGAAAGATTGCTAGACCCACCAGCAACGTCTGCAATGTTTGCAGTTTTCAAGGTCGCATCAGTTGCTGATAGTTTAGCTATCCAGTCAACAATTTGCTGGATCTGACCGGCTTGGTTTGAAATGTTTAGGTCAAGAGATTCAAACAGCTTAAACAAACTGGCTACCGTAGTATTTACTGCAGCCAACGTGATTTCAATCAATGCAAGATTTTCCAACGGATTAGCTGAGTTATTGATCAGCAAACAGCGCTGTGGCGTGGGCAGAAGAAAAGAGTCATGAATGGAATTAATTGTTGAACCCATCAAACCTTCTGTAATATTTTCACAAGAGAGATCCTCATGTGATATACTCAAGTTTCCTTCACTTGCATGGATAGAGATATTGGATACATCAGCCAAATCAGGATCATACATAGAACTCTCATTTACAGTGGGTAAATGATTTGTGGTAGGTGGAAGATTTCTTGCATCAGGGTGAGTAGATTCTGACTGTGCATTGGCTAAAATTGTTATGTCAGAAACAAGAGGCATGCAAGTAAAGTTATCCGCATTTATTGGCAGATGAAGAGCCACAATTTGTGGCATCAAACCCAGCAAAGTTTGTGCAAGCGGAAGTTCATCCACCATGCGCTCTTTGCGTTTTGCACAAAAGGTGCGGATGTCTTTATTCGCCAGAGGGGTTCTCAAAATCGGGGTAAGGGTGATAGATTTTTTTGAAATGCGAGAAAGTTTCTTTTGTTTAGGCGTTACTATCGGCGTATTAAACGCTGTGCCCATGGTCTCTGGCATGTTTGTTTTTAAAGTGTATGGGCAGTAAAGCATAAGAAGCTATTACTTTGTTACCTTATTGAACCAAGCAACAAAACACTTTTTTGTCAAACTGAAAGTATAATCACCCATGATTCACAAAGACGCTCTGGAAAGTACTCAAAGAATTACCAGCATTAAGGTAAGAACTACCACACACACAAGGTTGAGCTCTGTTCTCTCCACCTAAGCCCGCAGCGCCGCAGTGAAGCGGGACTTTCCGGGACTTACGCCGGGGCCCGCGCGAGCCCTATTTTATAGTCACGGCCACTGGCGTGTGTTGCACAGCCTAGATAAAGAAGAAAAGGAAATTATTGATAGTAAAATACTATATTATATGGGGGGTACATACAGTTCTTGGTGTGCTTCTTATTAGAGACCTTGCACAACAGTCCTTGCAGTAAGCAATAGTCGAGTGATCCATTTAACAAAGGCTTCTCACGAGCAGAGTGCAGCGGGCAAAGCGGGACTTTCCGGGACTTACTCCGGTGCGCGTCAATTCTTCTTGTGTGCCTTTACTGACACCTCAAAGGCACTATGGAATGCCCCCATGGCAAATTAGTGCATCAGAGTATATACAAAGGACATTTGTCCATTGGAGGTACAGATCAACTGCCTCTTTTACATTCTGTGATATTGCCGGAGGAACTCTCTGCCCAATTGATAGTGATAGATAAATACTTCATTTGGTTATCACATTTTACATCAAACTATGACACAAAACAATAAAAAAATAGAACATGTTTTTAAAAGAGAGTAAGTGTCGGCCTCAAGTAAAAACAATACAATTCATAATACAGAAAGTGAGCTGTTAGAATATACACGATTTGATAAAGCTTAAAATTTCTTTCCACACGTTTAAATAACCTCAGTAATATAATTAAATACGTTGTTAAAAAAGGTGCCATAGACAAAAAACAGAACGAAATTCATGACATCAATCATATGCTTAATATTATTAGCTCTGAAGTGGCTCTTTAGCCATGCACGTCTGAGATCTAGAACATGTTGGTATATAAATAAAACATGAGCTAGATCCTTATCTGTCCCAGTTCCACAAGTACGAAGCTTTGTATTGAACATCCATGTCATCCGAGCCCTCAGTGGCAAAACATTCAGACGCATCATCGCAATAAGGTGTCTTTGCACCGGGGAGCGGATGACACTCAGCAAAAAATTCTTGCAATAAATGCGACAAGCTCTCTTCAGATGTCCAAGAGAGACTACATTTTTCATACTGTTTACCGCAGATCAGATTTACTCCTTTGGGCTTTCATAATCAGATGTTGTTTTGTGATCTGGCCACCTCTTAATTCTTCAAAGGTGATTTCCCATTTTTTACACAAAATTGAACACCTCTTAGACTAGGGGTAGGTAGCATATGTTACTGCATTTGTTAATTCTTCCCTCACATTTGCAATATTGGGGTTCACTGCCGAAGCAGAGTGGAGATTGGAAAAATACTCTAGAAACCTCCATTTGGCCTGGACTCCAATATTTGGAATCCCGGACTCCAGTGCAAGGGGAGGTCCTGGGATGCTGGACAGCATGCCCAGCAACTTCCTCAAACAGATGTATAATGTATGATTCCAACACCTGAATACACTTATCAAATCAAAACCCCCCAAACATTTGATGGAATCTCCTAATCCCTCACAGACTTGTCCTTATGGTGATTCTCTGCTGATGCTAAATGGGCAGACAACAGACAACTGTTCGAGAATGTAACACTCAAATAGAAGTATGCGTCAGCCGCAGGTATCTTCATCTTGTCAATGCACCAGTTCTAGGTGTTTTCTTTTTTTGACCCAAAAACAACAATCTTAGTTTTCTTCCAGTTTAATTTCAGACCATTGTCTTTGAAATAATCTGATGCATAATTAAGACTATTATCAAGTCCTTCTGCAGTCAGATCCAATAATATTGCATTGTCTGCATAAAGAAGGGTAGGGTACATGACCCCATTTAGAGAGGGTGTAAAACAGCCTGGCAAACATGGGACTGACATCAAATCTGATAAGAAAATATAATGAACAGGAGCGGAACCAGTGAACAGCCCTGTTGCACACCTTTATTGGTGGTGAACACATGAGTAGGACCGTCTCTGGGATTATCACTTACAGTGGCACTTGTGTCTGAATACAGATTTAATAAAGAGACAAGAATTCCCAATCTCTTAAGTTTATTCCAGAGAAGCGGGTGATCATTAGAGATGAATGCTTTGGCTAGATCTAGCAAACCTGCATACACCGTGCCTGTTCTTCACACATTTATCTAAAATGGTTGAGAGGACAAAGCCATGGTCAGTTGTAGAAATACCCCTTCTAAATCCAGCCTGGTAGATAGGAAATATGTTATTTTCCTACGCCCAAGTCTCTAACCTAAGCAGACAGTTAATAAACATTTTCAAAATGCTGTCAAGTAATGAAATTGGGTGATAACAGTGAAGATCTAGCCTTGAAACCTTTTAAAGATAGATTTAATTAAACTCAGAGACCAAGACTGGGGAACAGTCATTGACATATCAACTGAGAGGATGAGTGTTAATAGAATCAGTGACCACCATTTTGGGAACCACTTGTATACTTCTGGCCTGATGACATCCGGCCCTGGTGCCTTACCAGTCTTGGTCCCAGAAATAGCACGCTCCACTTCCACAATTGAGAACACAATGCCTTTACCCTCATTCCCCAGAGGAGTGATTTTTACACCATCTTCAAACATATTGGGCACAAAATGCTCGGTCCATTCCAGGTCTGATATTGGAGAGATCATATCCTGCCAAACCTTCCGGAAGCCATGGGACACTAGATTACAAAAACCCTTTGCATCTCTGTCCCGTATAGATGCTTCCAATCTTTCCCACTGCGATTCGCAAAACAGTTTTTTCTTTAACTTCAAAAGCTTCTTATAATTACACCTAGCCAAATGCTTGGTCCCAGCTGTGCTATTTTTTGTTCTGGCTGCTGTCCACAAGGCAGACTTACCTCTGCGGCACTCTGCATCAAACCATGGTGAATCATTTCATGACCCTGACTGCCTCCTTGATAGATCAGCTAATACATGATTTCCAGAATACCTACACGTTTCAAACATAAAAGTCACCAATTTCTCGCCAGCTAATATGGCCATGGGATCCTTTGCAGATACTTGTGAGAGAAAGTTACTCATTACCAGTTGTGCATTATCCAGAATCTCTGCCAGTTTTACTTTAGACAGTTTTCTAGAGTGGTAGCCTGAGATCCGATTGCCATCCATAAGTGTGGGTTTAACAACAGAAAGTGACATCTCCATATTCCACCCCAGAATTACAGAATCATGGTCGCTTTCTGGGCGGGGGCATACCTCAAAATGCTGCACCCTCAAAAAAGAGTAGAAATTGACCAAACAATAGTCAATTAAGGAGTTACTGCCAGCACGGCTAAAGGTAAACTTCGGGGGGGACATCTCCCGCAGACCTCCCATTTAATTCAACCAGGGTAGTAGCATTCAAGAAAGAGTCCAGTAGGATACCATGTAGATGACCAGGCACCAGATATTCCCTCCATGTGATCCCTACGGTATCCGCTAGTAGCAGCCACACAGAGGACATCCCCCAATCTGATAGTTTGCATTGAAGGCACCTACCATGATCTTGCTTGATTCGCATTCACTTAACAAACGATCTGACAGCCATCCATTGCGAGATCGAATATTACTTATATCCTCCTTTGGGTGAAGATAGATATTCCCTATAAGGAGCTTGGAGTCTGCCTCATAGCCGTTTGTAATGGATATCAGCAAAATGTGGTCTGACTGTGTGCCAATATGTAAGGGCCCCCACTTCCATGTGTGCTGTACCAACATGGCTAGGCCTTTGCAGAGCCTGCCAGCACCCGCACAGGTAGCCGGACAAACTGTCATCCAGTAGTCCTGAAAATATTTCACCAGCAATGAATCATCGCACAGCCATGTCTCTTGAAAATATGTCAAAGTTTCTTAGTCAATATAACCAATCGCAATCTTCCAGTTTGTTAGCCACCCCAGCCACATTCCAGCTTAACCGACATACAGCACATAATTGAAAATTGGACAGATCATTGCCTCTACAGCCAGTCATGCCAGTGCTAGTCACAGTATAGCTGGAATCTCCCGGGCTGGTAAGTTTATGGTCTAATTGGCCTCCTGCTAAAGGGACCCTATGGGCATAGTATGCTGAACCAATCTGTATACTGACTCCATGGCTTGTCATGAGATATTGGCCGCTGGAGCGGAAGGCCGAGTCAGTCTTGATTCCAGTTATTCCCTAGTCAGATGTATAATAAGATCGCCTGCATAGCTGGAGAGCAGGTGTGTCTGATCTTACAGAGCTGGAACCCGCAACCAGTTTTGAAAGGCCATTATTGACATGCCAAGAGTCATGCAGATGTCAGAGTGAGGCCTTTACAACCCTATAAACCTCAATACCTTTATCCGCCAGTGCCTCACAGCAGTTTAAGATGCATGAACGGAGATGGGTATTTGCAAAAGAGAAAATGGACATTACAACCCTTGCAATACATGCAATCCAAGAGAATACGCACACAGGGGAACAATTTAAAGGAGGTGTCATTTAGTCGGAGAACATCAGTCAGCGCTTTCACTAGCATTCTTTTATAGGAGTGCGTCAATATTGTACTTGAATCATTAGGTCTTTTTTAATTGAGGAAGTGTGTCATTACATGGATGGGGGTACAGAATAGCTCTCACATCAATAACCAAACTGACTCAGGAAGTTGGCCAATAAAAGCTGTTTTATTGTCTATTGTCTCAAACAGGGAGTACAACGGACATCAACGGACGTCTCACAGCATACTCTCAAAGCATCATATGAAAACACATGATTCATGATGTCATACTACGTGGCAAACTAAGAAAACCTATTTGGGATTATGATAGGTCTACGGGGAACATCTAGGTATACTTTATGTAGGGGATTGGATTGTGATTGGGTATCTACTATCAGTTGGGCAACTTGTGCCCATGCCTTGGGCAAATCATCCTCAATATTGGTTAGATACATGACACAGCCCTGGCTCTCAAACCATAGGGCTCTTCAACACATGGCCCTCTATAATGCACACTTGTACCTTTCTGGAATATTCGACTCACTAGCAGCACGTAAACTGGTACCCGAGGTGCTTGTGGGTGGACTTGACCATGCCTCCCCTCGCAATTAGCCCACCATCCATCATCACTCATGCTGTCTGCCATTCGAATTGCCTTCGAACTCGGCCTTGCAAAGTATCACTGCACATGAGAATAGGAGGGAGTGCAAACATGTTGTTATCATTCAAAGTCTTGATGCAGCTTGCCCATTTTCTATTTCCATCCATTCCACGTGACAGGAGTTTGAGCTCCTTTCTTCGCATTTAATGCTATTAAATGAATAAAACTTGGCACTCATAGTGTCTTTTCATTGCACTTTAACAGGAGCTCGCCTTGTTTCTCACGTTCATTCTTTGTATCTCATCAAATACATAACCAACTCTGCCCCAACCCTTGAGACTGGGCCAGACAACCTTTTTGATCCTTCTATGATTTTCAGCTGATTTTCTCTACTGTGCCACACCTTCAGCCCTTCTCTTTCACAGGTCCTGGCTATCAAGTAGCGACATTGACTATCCAGACTCTATATATATATATATATATATATAAATATATATATATATATCAGTAAAAAAACTTTGTTAAAGGGACGTTATGGTAAGTTGCGCTACTAAAAACCTATGAAATTCAGTGAAAACACTTTGTTAAAAGGACGTTATGGTTCAAAGTAAAACCGAAAAACCCCAGAAATTCGGCAGTTATGTTAACATAAGCAACCATAACTCGCGCCACCTTGCACTGATAACACTAACACCCAGGACATCAAAGATGACATCACAAAAATTCAGAGTGACCCATATACTTTTTTTGCAAAGTTTGGTGAGGATCCGTCCAGGGAGAGCGAAGTTATATACATATAAATAATGGCGGCACTGCCTGCAGTCTATTCACTACGTATAGCCAGCCTTCATGATTACTTACTCTACTTGCGTTGCAGCAGTTAAGAGTTATAAAGTGACTTATATTTTCTTCAGTGTTCTTCGTACGTGCAATTTTCATTTCACACATAAACTGTTACTCGATTCCTTATTTCGTCATCAGGTTCCATAAGGTCTATGCATTCTCTTCATTGATCATCCTTCTCAGTCTGTCACTCTCCTTTCTTGTGACGTCACCATCCTCTTGCGTTCACCACTTTACACTTCTTCAGGGACGTCCCCTAAGAGGCTGTCATCTCTCGGGGGGTACATCTTATAGGGTCTTCTCAATGAATACCTTGTTTTGAAGAGCTTTCACAGTATCGGGATCAGTATTGGTGCTGTGAGTGTCGCAATTTCCAGCTTACAACATATTGGCAGAATAGGGGCAGGATTTCCGGTAGAGGCATTTGGCTCCTCCTCTACATACCTTTGAAGCACAATATTAGGTTATTCCCTCTCCAGCCCAAACTTGGGTCGACAGTTAGATGCAAGTCCCTGGGAATTGCAAGTTGAGAAATCACTGAGAATGTCCCACAGTTTGCAAGCTCCTGTTCCAGTTTTGATCTTGAAGCAGCCAACAGCTGCAAGCTTGGAAGGGGAGCAAGGTAAATTGACTTAGATGCTGCTTGATCCCGAGCACACACCCCCAACATCCTTAGAAGCAGTAGTCCGACCAGAACAAGGACACAATGTTAGAAGGGCAGTATGTTCCGAAGTTGTTACGCTCACAAGGTATCCACAGGGTCGACACCCAGCCGGGTAACTCGCTGGTATGCTTCTCAGCTTTGCCCTGATGTGGTCTACGGGGAAGTTTCTGCCTGAAAATACAGGAGGACTGTGTTGAAGACTGACCGACTGGGGTAAGTATCTCCCTCCACCCCCGTATGATTTCAGCCCCTCTGGCGCCCTCTCCTCACCTTGTGGTAGAATTAGGCGTGCTCTCCGTCCTGCCTTCTTTGCAGGGCGCGTTGTCTTTCATGGGCGAGTGCGGTCCAGTTACTTCACTGACGCCGGCCTGTTTGATATTGTTCAGGTAGGTCTTATTGCTGTTCTTTAGTTTTGTTGCTATCCTGCATGCCTTTCTTTGTTTAAAATGTCTCTTTGTTCTCCCTTAGGTATACGGAGCTTCAGTGCGGCGAACTGGCTTGGTTGAGCCCTGCTGGTAAATGATGGCGCATTAAGAGCGCTATGATGCAGTAAGTAAGCACTATGCACAGCGCTGCGAAGTCTTGCCTTTGCTAACCTGTGTTTTCCTTTTTTGTAGGTCGCGGTGTTCTTCAGCGCGAGTGGAATGTCAGGAGTGGTGCCAGCCGAGAGGCGACCAGCCAGGTAAGCCTTTTGAGCAGTTCGTAATTTTTAAATGTCTCTACTGCTTTCTTTAATGTTGCCTCTATCTTCCTCTTTCAGGTCGTTCTGTCCGGGAGGTGTGCAGATTCGAGGAAGCTGTTCTCAGTAGCAGCAAGTGTTTAAAGATGAAGACTGCAGGTAAGATGCTGCTGCTAATGATGTTCCTTTTGTCTCCTTGCAGGTTCTGCTTCTCTGAGGTCCGAGGGAATAGCTGGACACAATGAGCGTCACGTTGCAAGCTGCAAAGTAACGCAAAGCATGTTGTCTTGCTCGGGTGTGGTTTAAATAGCCCCAACAAAATAGTCCAGGTAAAGTAGTCCCTAGGCTACCACACCCAAAACACTAGACCGCATAGCTTGGTTCTTAGGAACCAAGCTATGTGGATGCCTCCATGTTGGCTGACAATATAATAAAGTAGTTCCCAAGCACAGTGTTTTTCATGGTGTATGAGCCTGCCGCCATAAGCGCCAGGACTGGCCCCATGAGGGCTTTTGAAGAGGATGCCAGGCTCTAGAGGCCCGAGTCCTGACTCCACCTGGCCAATGGGTTTGCCAGAGGGGATTTTGGGCGAGGGTCGTGACAGAAGTTCCATTTACTCTTTTGTTCATCATAGGAGTATCGTGTTCCATGCCAGCATCAATCTCAGGCAAAGACTTTGGAACAGACCGCTTTTTAAGATCCGCTATCATATAAGCCATGTCTTTTGACCTTAGCTCCATGAGTGAGCACAGAGAGAGACTCATCTCATGGTAGGCATTTGTTAGTTGATGTACACAACTGACCAGAAAGCTTGAGTTGCACAGAATTCTTTACGGGCCATTTCGCTTAAGGAGTCTATCAGATTATTATGTGTCACTGGGTCTGTTGGTATAGACTCCATTGCAGAGTTTACCCTGGACGTACCCCGGTGGTCCAGGTCCCGGTATGACGAGCGCCCCATGCATGCTTTCACTCGCCAGATCAAATTGCATTTAAGGCTGCAGCTGGGACTGGAACTGGGGCACAAGCTGAGGGGCTGAAAACGCTGCAAGATCAACACGAGCCCTACAAATTAATTCCAAAGAGCGATCCATGATAACACTTCAAATGGTGGGAATGGGTCGGATAGATGCCCTTGTTGTCCCAATATCTGGAGCCTCTGGGTACTGCAATATTGTCTGCGAATATTGTTGATCTATCGGGCTTGGCGAGGAGATGTTTTGAGTTTGGGCAAAGGTGGAAGATGATGTGCTAGAAGAAGTCTAACATCTTGTGAAAGAACAAACCATTTCTTAGGGGGGGCATATGGAATGTGTGGGTGTGTTGGGACATTCAGGGTACTGCCCTCTTTTCCAGCGAACTGAGTGTGGCTCCACACACAGTGCAGAACACGTGGGAATCCTGAGATTTTGTCATGACCCTAACAATTGTGAACAACCCCGACACACAAGATTCTTTGTGGCCTCGAGACATCTCAGGGACTTCTTCTAACTCATCATCATCTTCCCCTTACTCCTGCAGCTCATTCACCCCTAGTATTCCCTTGTATGTTTTTTTCAGGTGATAGTGGTAGCCACTAAGGGGATAGAACAGGTTTGACTCCTCATCTGTGTACATTTGCAGAAACTGTTTGAAAATGAATAAATGTCATAATTTATTTAATTTGTGATGTCATTTGTGATGTCAACTTTGTCAGTATCAACAATGCTTGGCATGGTCATGAGTTATGGTTATGTAGCTTACCATAACTGGCAAATTTCTTCGGATTTTAGATGTTGCGCTGCAACCATAAATTCCCTTTAACAGAGTTTTTATACTGAAGTTCTAAGGTTTGATTAGAGCAACTTAAACATAAGATACCTTTAACAAACTTTTTACACTGAATTTGAGCAGTTTTAGTAACTGAAAATGGTTCATAATATTCCAGCACTGTATTAATAATTCCACTTTTAAAATATATGAAAGAACTACAATACTACTTCAAGATATTTTTTGCACCGCATATCTATGTGTGTCACTTTGAGCAGCACAAGTTGGGGATGCAAGTCACTGTTGAATTGCCTGGATCAACCATGAAATCGGCCATACCAAACCACCCTCACTGTCCACTGAAACTATTGTGCAGCCTAGTCCAGTGTCCACTGTACCTCCATAATAGCATTAGGGGACATGGTTCATGGTTTTCAGGCCCATCAAGCCACCCACAATAGCCACTGGACCTCGCCTGTAGCCTGGTACAGTTCCCACTATACCATAATGGGACATTGGGTAAATCTCAACAGATTGTGGACATTTCCTGTGGCTATACACCCTGGGGCAGGGGCTTCAGTTATGCTGCTGGCACTGCAAAGTAACCCACGGTAGATAATGGGCCTGGCCTCAAGTATGGCCTAGTGGCCACTATACCTCAATTTTTAGACCGTGGACCAATGTCCATGACTTGCATCCATGGCCAGCGGCCACGCTCCCTGGGACAAGAGAGTCAGACATGTTGCATGCTCCACAAATCAATACACATACAACATTGGCCATTGACTGTGTCCTGGCCCAGTGGCCAGTATACCCACACAAGGGTATGGTGGCTTCTTGTTCATGGATTATGGCCATGGGGGGTGGCAATAATTCCTGGGGCTTATCATTATTATTATTATTATTATTATTGTTATAATTAATTATTATTATTATTATTATTATTATTATTATTATTATTATTATTATTTTTATTATTTTGTTATTTATTGAGTACAGACCTACCTTTGTGAAGCAAGGGATCATTTTACAGAGGTATACAACAATACATATACATAATGGAGCACTTTACAGAGGTATATAACAGTAGAGATGCATAACGGAGCGCTTTTCAGAGGTAACAATGGAACAGATATACAGCAGGGGGTAAAGAGGGGCAGAGAGGAGGGGTACAGCAATACTGGGTGGTGGGGCAGAGAGGGTCTGAGAGGCGTCTAGCAAGTAAGGTGACACAAGGGGAGATGTGATGGCCTAGGTGTTGAGGCAGAGAGATTCCTTGAAGAGGAGGGTCTTGAGTTCTTTTCTGAAGTGTAGGAGCGTGCGGGCAAGTCTGATGTTGATGGGGAGGAGGTTCTACAGTCTTGGTGCGTAGACAGAGAAGGCTTGTTTTCTGGTCCTTTCCTTTTTGCAGTGGTGGATTTAGAAATCTGCATATGCCCTGGCTTCTGGTGGTGCGCGGTCCACCAGAGATGCTGAGTTACTCTGCAGGGTAGCTGGGTGACTTGAGAGTGACTGCCTTATAGATGATACAGCTAGACATGAAGGTGATTTGTGCATGCAGTGGGAGCCAGTGAAGGTCGATGAGGGCCGGGGTGATGTGGTCCTATCTGCGTAGACACTTGATGAGGCATGCGGCCGCATGTATGACACTTCTCAGGGGCACAAGGGAGGATGAAGGGAGGCCTTTGAGGTGTGCATTGCCTGCATCGAGTTGGGATATGGCCAGTGCTAAAGCTGTCTGGAGGGAGAAGGGCTTGATTTTCCACAGGAGGTAGAGCTGATATCATTCTGTTTGTCGATGTGCAACCTGAGGGACTTGGTGCAGAAGGTGAGCTCAGGTGTGAAGCCCCCAAAGATCATAGTTGATAGCCAGGTCTGTATGTCTGGGTATTCAGTGTTGTTGGTGAGGAGTAGGAATTCGGTCCTGGGGGGTTGAGCTTCAAGTATGCACTTGACATCCAAGAATGGATCAGCGAGAGGCAAGTATTGAGCCTATGCATGTGCTGGATGAAGTCGATCTTGAGGGATAGCTGTTTGTTGTTGGCATATTGGTGGATGTGGATTGTGTGTGGCTACGAGGGCTATCAGCAGCTCCATGTATACATTGAAGATCACTGGGTAGAGGATGGAACCCTATGGGAGTCCACAGGTGACGGGTAGCATTGGCGATCTAGAGGAGTCCATCTGAACAAACTGCTTGCAGTTGGCAAGGTAGGACAAGGTTGTTGCCATGTTGCAAGCCCCCTAATGATCTCAGAGTAGACATTGGGCATTGTTTCAGGGAAGACCCAGTGCCCACTTTGTTAGAACTGATATAATATTGTTTCGTCCTCATTGTGTATGCTAGCCTATGCCCAGTCGCTTTGCGAGGAAATCCGTATTAAAAAATCGTGACCTTAAGTGAATCAAGCCTCCATTTTAGGTTAGAGCTGCCATTTTAGTTAATTGTACAAAGTCACCCTGTGGCCTAAAATGGCCGTCTTGTGTTCTCTTGTGCTTGCTTTAACCTCTTCAACCTCCGTAGGAGAGTTAATGTCAAACCTGCCTTCAGTCTACATGTTAGGGCCATGTAGACCTTGTCCTTTGTTGACCTCGGGATCAGGGGATTACTTGAATTGACGATGTTAACCTACAAGTATACAAGAACAATAACGCTATCCAAATACGACATGCGAGACATTTGTTTGACCTGTATTAAAGCAATGTGTAAAAAGTGTAAAGTAAAACTTAGAGAATAATAATGTTTGTTAGTAAATGTATTAAAAAGTAAACTGCATGCACGAGATATGTAAATTATTAACAAACCTGCCGTGACCCTAGCCCAGTACATGATTAACTTGGAAGAGGCTGGACATCGTTATAACGAAAATGTATAAATACGCTGATGTCCAGCTAGCAAATCCTGCTCACTGCTCACATTGAACCCTGCTGGTGGTCTCTGTGATGTATTGACGGCCAAATAGCTATTTGTGTACTTTGTTTCGTAACTGTTCAGTTTTGTAATAAAGATTCTGGGAATCTTTACAAGCCCTTGTCGGTGTATTTCTCTTTGCATGGTGTAAAAGCCTTAATATTGTATTTTTCTGATTCCACAGATGGCGCCCGAATAGGGACCCTCAAGATCGACTTCGTCTCGTTGAAGGTTGGCTCGGCTACCGGACCGGGATTGGACGGTGCCAACAGAAGCGGCCCCTCTGGACGAGAAGTGAATTCCTCGACAGTGCTGCACGACCCGATCCCTGAACGGTGAGCTGTAGCCTGAGACGATGTCTTGACGAAGGTCCATATATCGAGGTGGGTAAATTTGCCGAAATCGCCAGACACATGGGTCCTTAGCATTGTCCTTAGTAACCCGATCGGGCCTCCCAGTCCTTTGGTCAGGTGAATCGTGACCCGATTCTTAATTTAACCCTGACAAATTTGAATTTGGCGCATTGTACTCATGAGCACAATTACTTGACCAGGTAACACCAGAATTTTGATATGCCTGGGAAATTGTCTGCCTTCTTTAGGGCATTATTCCGCAGTGACAGAAAATCTTTGGAAGATAGCCGTCCTGCACCACAGGAGGGGTCGCCGGCATGTACTATGTACTGTAAGAAAGGCTTTGGTAGTATAGCATTTAATAACATTTGCCACAGACAGACCAGACATGATTCTAAACTTCGGTGGCCAACCAATGGTAGCTTTGAAATCCCTCATATAGAATTTCTAGAGTCTGTATTAGTAAAGAAAAAGACTAGACCTGCAGCATTTGACGCATTGCATAGTTGGAAAACAGAAGCTTTGCAGCAACAGAAGAGTAGAGAGAAACATATGCGTAGACGTATGAAAAGTGTCGAAAAGGCACGGTTATATGATCAAAATAAACAATTGGAGTCAGTTAGGAACACGGACAGGGCGTTTCAATTAGGCATTCAGAAAATGTACCCTTCAAAAGATTTTCATACGTCAGATGAATTGATTAATAAACTTTTGCATGAACGAAGGCCCGGAGCCTCCGCGCCACCTCCGTACGTCCCTCCTCCTGGCGCTTTGCCCCTTCCCGTTATTATTCCCCCTCCTATAGTTCCTCCGGTCCTCCCTGCTGTTCTTCCAGTTCTTCCAGCTGTCGCTCCTTTGCCTGCTCCCTTGCCTCCACCTGTTGATATTCAGAATTTGCCTACTCTTCCCCTTCCAAGTGATTCTGCATCGCTTGTAGTAGACCAGGGAGCGAGACCAAGGGTTGTGACTCGTAATACTGTGCCCCCAGAAAAAAAGAATGAATTGATCGCATGGGCTAAACATTGTATGGAGAAGGGTGAACAAGCTGATGTTTTTCAACACTCAAAAATTTAAAAGGTATTCCTGAGAAAAAGGTTTTTATTGAAGGATTAGGGACTCATTTGAGTATAATGTGGAATAGATTAAACAATGTAGATTTCCCACAAGGGTTACGGGATTGGAACGCCTTAGCGTTGTCCAGAGATACTGCAGAGGAGGTATTTGAGCATGTTGAGAGGATTTTTGTGTATAGGAAGGAGTTGGAGGAGTTACAAAATGTGGATGCAGAAGGAGATAGTTTAGGTATTATGTTCTTACAGAAACGGTTTTCTCCTCGCCGTGAATTAAAAGGTGAGGAAGCACAAATTTGTACAAAGGATGGAATAAGATGGATTTCGGATATGTCGATAACTCCAGATGAAGTATATGACACATATAGTCAGTATACGTTAGAAATGCAAAAGAAAGTGATGCAGGTTATGGTAGAATACCTGCAGAATGAGTGTGTAAAAAGAAAGATTTGTTGTCCTCCAGAATCTTTGAGTGTTTATAAGAGAGCCTTTTCGATTGATACTTCTTCGACTGCCTTAGCGCTTGATTTGGCTCTGTTGCTTAGTAAGCGCTCGGAGCTACCTACTCCTCAGTTGCCTATGAGAGAGGTTCCTCTGACATTTGTCCCGAAAGTTGAGATTGTGGCCGATGCTGCGCGAGGAATACTCGCGGTGGACATCCCTGCACATTACGTATCGCAGTTCGTTCACGTCCCGTTTTCAAGACAGGAAGTAAACATCATAAAGCAATCTATTCCCGATGTAAGAAAGAATCCGACCGGGTTCTATAAAGAAATAGAGTCGGTCTTACAGTCATCGGTATTCACCTTAAGTGATATTGATTTATTATTTCTCGTACTCCTGCCAGTTGATTTGTGGAAACAGATTAGGACTGTAGATGATGTACCTGGGTTAGGAGATACATGGGATAACATGGTTAGGCTAGATAGAGAAAGACCAGCTGGTGAGCGACTGCCTCAAGTGATATTAACCTTGCCTGATAGGATTATTGTAAAATTGAAAACTATAGTTCCTGAAAAAAGAATCATTTGGGACAAGCTTACGGCTTGTGTCCAAGGAAAGTCTGAGGGTGCTACCGATTTCTTTAATCGGTTTGAACTGGTATTTTCAGATTTCAGTGGACAAGACTTAGGCACAGAGTCAGGGAAAAGGTTGTTCGTCGACAAATTTGTACGTGGATTGCTGCCTGACATCCAGTTACAGATTATGTCTTCCGAAAGTGCTTGGCAGGCGAAGTCTCAATCAGAAGTACTGCATATGGCTCAGTACTATGAAAATCGTGTGAATAATGAAAAGGAAAAACTTGAGAAAAAAAGGGGTGACCTGAAAACAAAAGTCCTATTACAACAGATTGTTAGAAATCCTAGAGGGGGTAATCAATTTAGAGGTTAGTACATTCCACAGGGAAGTACGCCCCTGGCTCCGGTAACCATTAACCAGTGTGCCTATTGTCGACAGGAATGCCACTGGCGCGCACAATGTCCGACCTTGCAGCAAAGGTCATTTGGGAACATGGGTAGACAATCCAGAGGTCACCCAGGTGCAGGGGGCCCTGGCACAGGTCAGTTTGCACCAGAATAACAGCAACCTCCTTCACAAGATAAGCAAGTTTAGAATGTGGATAATAGAAACATTTTTGATCACCTTTCTGCCGCGTACCTCTCTGAAGAGCTTCCTTTTGATAATATTCTGTTTCACTAGGATTGCCCGAAGCAGGATTTGGGACCGACGCCTATTCCCGTTCATCAGAAAGGCCCCTACGTTGAGATGGCGGTGGGAAATAGGAAGCATCTATTTTTAGTAGATACGGGAGCACAGAAATGTTCCATTGACCATTCACGAGTTCCAAATATTCCCCTGTCAGGGCAGTCCAACGTTTCCGTAGGGTTTTCAGGCACACCTGTAGTTTGTCCGGTCTCTTTGCCGGTACCGATAACACTGGGTCCCTTCACGGAGCAGTGTCCATTTCTACTTACCACAAACTGTGGGGAGAACTTGCTGGGGTTAAATTTGTTGAAAGAATTGCAGGCAGTAATACATTGTTCTCCAGACGGAGTTCGGTTAACAATTTCACCTCAGCAATCACTCGCCTCTCAGGTTTTGACTCGACCTTTACCGCCAGAATTCAGTAATGTTCCGGAATGCTTATGGGCAATTGATGATAATGATGTGGGCATTCTTCAAATTGAACCTGTTAAAATTATTCTGAAACATGGAGTAAAATTGCCTCGCATCCCGCAATATAAGATCTCAGTTGAATGCGAGCAGGCTTTGAAATGTACAGTCTCTGATTTTGTACATAGTGGAGTAATTGAGGAAATTACGGGTAGCCTATGTAACAGCCCCATTTTGCCAGTATACAAAAAAGGTGATAATGCGATTCCCTTTCGGTTTATAATTGATTCACGTGCTATTAACAAAATTGTGGCTCCTCAATTTACTATTTTACCTGATGTTACAACAATACTAACCATGATTCCGGCTTCTGCCACTCATTTTAGTGTTGTAGACCTTAAAAACGCGTTTTTCAGTATTCCCATACACAAAGATAGTAGGTATTTCTTCGCGTTTACCCTAGGTGGACGCTCGTTCACATTCACTCGTGCACCACAAGGGTACAGTGAGAGTCCAAGTATTTATAGTAGGGCATTAAAAGAGCAGCTCGATACTCTCGAGTTGCCTACTACTTGCACGTTACTACAGTATGTAGATGATCTCCTCTTGGCTGCTGATTCTGAGAGTGCCTGTAAAGAAGGCACCGTCTTGTTGCTTTGTCATCTAGCGAAACATAGCCACAAAGCTTCACTCAAAAAATTCCAATATTGTTGTCAGGAGGCCGCCTATTTAGGCTATCTCCTGTCAAAGGAGGGAAGACGGTTAACACCTGAACGAATAAAGACTATTTCTGGCATGTCTGTCCCAAATACGCAGAAGGAAGTTAGAGCCCTGATAGGTATGGCTTCTTACTGTAGATTGTGGATCCCTAACTTTTCGTTAACGATTAAACCAATGCTGGCTTTGACAAAGAAGGGCATTTCTTTGCCATTGCCATGGACTTTGAAACACCAGACAGCATTTGATTTGCTCAAATCCGCGCTGTGTTCAGCGCCGGTTTTAGGAACACCAAATTATGACAAGGCCTTTGTGTTGTATGTGCATGAACGTGATGAATGTGCTTTGGCTGTGTTAACGCAGGAACATGGAGGGAAGAATAGGCCGTGTGGCTATTTCTCATCCGCCCTTGATCCTGTTGCATGCTCTTTGCTGAGATGTTTGAGAGCTGTTGCTACTGCTACTGCGTCTGTAAAACAGAGTGAGGAAATGGTCCTGGGTCATGCGTTAACCCTAATGGTACCTCACTCTGTAGATATTTTATTGAATAGAACTCAAACCCAACACCTCACTTCTGCACGATTTACAAGATATGAACTGATCTTGTTTGCTCCCCACATTCAAATTCAGAGGTGTTGTGTATTAAATCCGGCTGAACTTTTACCTGTCCCGCAAGATACTGTTGATGGTGACGAAATGTCACACGATTACCTTTATGCGACAGAACAAAAGACTAAAGATAGAATCGATCTGAAAGACACGCCTTTGAATAGCCCACAAGGAGAGCTATTTTGTGATGGCTCTTGTTTTAAACTTCCGAATGGTACATCCATGGCTGCTTATGCCGTTACTACTTTAAGCACGATTGTGGAAACTAAAAGAATTATGCATAATTTTGCACAGGCAGAAGAAATTGTAGCGTTTACTCGAGCTTGTGAACTTTCTGAAGGGCTTACAGTAAATATATATACCGATAGTCAGTATGCTTTTGGGGTGGTTCATAACTTCATTAGACTTTGGAAAGAACGAGGTTTCTTGACCTCGCATGGCACGAAAATTCAGCATGGCACTTTAATAGTGCGATTACTTTCAGCACTCACACTCCCTGTTCAGCTAGCTATCATAAAATGTGCAGCACATCAAAAAGTTACAGATGATATAGGAAAAGGGAATGCTTTCGCTGATCAGATAGCTAAGCAAACTGCCACTGATTTTAGTTCAGAAATGTATGCTGTAAGAGATACTGTAAATATTTGCAATTTTGGTGAAAGTATTGATTCTGTAAAAGACATTCAAGCAGATGCTACTATAGAGGAAACTAAGAGATGGGTCGAGGGTGCAGGAAGGTTGGATGATGATGGGTTTTGGGTGGACAATGTTGAAGGAAAATGGTTACTCCCTGATGCCTACATTACAATGATGGTTATTATGGCTCATGGTCCGACACATGTTTGTGCGCGTAAATTGACTAAAATGCTATACAGTGTATGGGCCAATGTTAAGATTTTCAAAACTGCGGAGCGCTTTGTCCAAGGGTGCATTCTCTGCTTGCAGCATAATGTAGGAAAAGGTACCTCGACTCTTAGAGGAAGTTTCGCTCCACCTTCTGTTCTGTTTGAGGTTATCATTTTGATTTTATTGAAATGGAACGTTGCAATAATCTTAAATATGTGTTGGTTGTTATTTGTGCTTTTAGTAAGTGAGTTGAGGCCTATCCTGTTAGAGATGCAACGGCCATAACCACGGCAAAAACTCTGTTGAAAGAGTTTTTTCCTAGGTTCGGGCTGCCGAGAGTCATCTGGTCAGATAATGGGCCACACGTTATCGCTGCTGTAATCCTACAAATATGCAAAGGATTACAGATTGATAAACGGTTCCATTCGGCCAGACATGCCCAAAGTGCCGGATTAGTGGAAAGGCATAACGGCATTATAAAGAACAAGCTCGCTAAGACGTGTGCTGGCACCAAGTTAAAATGGCCAGATGCCTTACCGATCATGTTGCTGTCGATGAGAACAATCCCTCAAACAAAGACTGGGCTCTCTCCTTTTGAGGTGGTAATGGGGAGATCTGCTAATATTTGGGGTATGCCAAAAAGTAGCTTGTTGCGGGATATAGAGAATGTGCTTCTTTCAGATTACTGTAACCAGTTGACTAAAAATCTGTTTTCAATTTATCACCAGGTGCGAGAGGCATTACCTGTACGATACGAGGGTCCTGGTCACAGTCTACGACCGGGGGACTGGATTCTCATGAAAGTTTTTGCATCCATGCAATGCACACCAAACGGATCCCGCAGCCCGTGCCATACGATACAGAAGACACAGAATCCCTTCCCACTGCTGTAACCAACGTGCCTGAAACAGCAACAACCGACAAGAGAGTATCGGAGACCGTTCCAGAATTCGCAAGGCCAGATAAAATGGCCATCTTGTCTCTGCACTCTCCAACAGTGGAACTTCCGGATCAATCCTTTTCTGATCCCATTTCTGTTTACTCGCCACCTCCAGTAGGAAGTGACAACACTTTGTTTTCTGATCCTTCAGCACCAGAAATTGTGAAATATAATTTACGTCCAAGGAAATAGACGTACAGCATGGTTTGACTGTGCGATTGTGGAAATCATTTGAGGGCTTGCCTTTTGCCCCGACTGTACGGAAGGATTCTGTTGGCTAAGGGTTGTGGGAAAGACATTAAGAAGACGCGCGACTGGAGTCGCCAGCAAACGAACAATTGGTGTTTTTTCGATTGAAGACTACAATGCCTGCACCCGCTACCGCTCGGACCGAGCTTTTAGATAATTATGTGCCTAGCAGAGACAATGATCAAGCATGCAATGGGACCCCCAAAGTGTATTGTTGCCTTTTTATATTAATAACTGGATTTCTAGTAACTGTTGGTTTTGGGTTATGGTATCTGGAGGAAGCATATCCGCTAAAGGACTTTTTACCTATTGAAACTGTATCTGTTATCCACAATCCTTCCGTGCAATTGCATACTTTATCATCTAGAGATTCTTCGCATAGACGGAACTATCAGAATAATACCCTTTTGTTAATCATGAATGCCACTCATGCAATTTTAAATAGAACCAATTGCTGGATCTGTTCACATCTACCGCAAAATGGGGATAAGGGGCTAGGTTGATATATTCATCCTTTACCTTTGACAACTGCTTGTTATGCTTCTCTTAGAGCACTATTCTTTGGCCGATGGAATGACAGCATCTCAGGGAACTTTGATGGTACAAATCTGAATAGTTTTGAAAAACGTGTTTTAATGCCCCTGGGATGCTCGCATTTTGCAAATAGGAGTAAACCAAATGTTGCTTCTGTTATGCCCTCTGATAGATTGTCTCATCCTTTTCAGTCTTTAATCTCTTTCAAAATGGCTCCTAAAGGCAATAAGGATGCCACGCCTCCATCTTATTCTGTTAATCATAGCCCCGATTCAGTATCCTTCTGCATACAGAGGAATGGAACACGGTCAATGGCTAATTTTAGAAAATGCGCCTACGTTGAGAATTTGACTAGTGAAAACAGACCTCTGTACATAGGGGAACCTGTCTATTTTGTTTGCGGTAATGTGGCATTTCCATGGTTGCCCAGGGATTGGCAAGGAACCTGCTATTTAGGGACTCTATTACCTGGGGTATTTATTGCCAGTACTGCAGAAATTTTGAAAACTCGTCCATGAAGAGGTGTGAAAGGGGATACTCCAGCGCAAACTCTAGGAGACATCATGAAATCCATTGTGCCGTTTTTTGGGCAAATTCCGAATTCAGAAGATATCAGGGGACTAGCGAGAGTATTGGAGAGAACCATCAACTGGACCACTGACATACTCTATAATATGATGTTAGAACAGAAAGCGATAAGTTTAGTGGCTCTTCAGAACCGGATAGCTTTAGATATCATTCTGGCTGAGTGTGGAGGTGTATGTAAATTAGAGTGGTCTGCTTGCTGTGTTTACCTACCAGACTCCTCTCCAACGATCTTTAGGGCTATCCAAAATCTACATGTTCTTAGTTCAGAAGTGCATGTTCCTGAGGGAAACTGGGAACTTAGTGCATGGTTTTGGGACTTCCTACAGTCGTGGGGATGGAAGTTGTTTTCGGCCCTTCTGATTATCTTGGGAAGTTTTCTATTCCTTTGTTGTTGTGTACAGTGTCTCCCTGGTGTATGTTCAGTATTAGGGGGGTGTTGTGCGCAAGCAACAAGTGTATTAGGGCACAAAATATATGCCCCAGATAAGGTTTCCAAAGAGTATGTGTTGAAAGAAACTCTATTGTCTGATCTAATAGCAATAGATATGTCTGACAATGATTCGGGGTGTATAGACATTGAAATGTGGAGTTAATCGCAAAATGATTGAAGGTAGTTTAGCGCTTGGCATAGGCCAAAAGGACGGTTTGTTAGAACTGATATAATATTGTTTTGTCCTCATTGTATATGTTGGCCTATGTCCAGTCGCTTTGCGAGGGAATCCGTATTACAAGGTCGTGACCTTAAGTGAATCAAGCCTCCATTTTAGGTTAGAGCCGCCATTTTAGTTAATTGTACAAAGTCACCCTGTATCCTAAAATGGCCGTCTTGTGTTCTCTTGTTCTTGCTTTAACCTCTTCAACCTCCGAAGGAGAGTTAATGTCCAACCTGCCTTCAGGCTACATGTTAGGGTCATGTAGACCTTGTCCTTTGCTGACCTCGGGATCAGGTGATTACTTGAATTGATGATGTTAACCTACAAGTATACAAGAACAATAACCCTATCCAAATATGACATGCGAGACATTTGTTTGACCTGTATTAAAGCAATATGTAAAAAGTGTAAAGTAAAACTTAGAGAATAATAATGTTTGTTAGTAAATGTATAAAAAAGTAAACCGCATGCACAAGATATGTAAATTAGGAACAAACCTGGCGTGACCCTAGCCCAGTACATGATTAACTTGGAAGAGGCTGGACATCGTTATAACGAAAATGTATAAATACGCTGATGTTTCTGATTCCACAACTTTAACCCTGTAGCCAGTCCTTGTTGACCATGGCCAGTGGCCAGATTGTCCAGGGCATGACTGCCGGTCACTTTGTCAGCCCCATAAATCAACACAGTAAACATTATTGCTGGTCCAAATTTAAAATGCATTGACATCACCAGGGATTTTAACTAAAACAACCATAAATTGTTCACCCACAATGTACTGCTCAAAATAACACATAATTTCAAACATTAAATCATAAATTCCATTAATGATGACACAGATAACAACACATAACAACATTTAGTCGTTTTATTGTTATAAAGAAGTAGTGTGTTTCACAAACTTCAGTATCTAATTAAAATAGTTAATATGTGTTGCCATCATATCAGTGGTAGTGTAAAGTGGAATTTATATTCTGTATGTTAAAGGTTGGTTGTTCCTGCCATCATCACAGCATATGTAAGTCACTCCAAAGAATTACAATTTGAAATATAAAACTATCAATCAGAATAAATATGTATACATTTAAATAGCTGCACATTCTTGTCATTAACATAAAAAAACAAATTAACTGTCACAATGAAGGGGAATCATTATGGGCTAAAAAAACAAATGATTGGGATTGAATGGTCTCATAATTAAAGGAAGCGAGGATTGGAATTTCATCATAATTTATATCTATTTATGTTGTCTTGGGTACATGATTGGAGGTATTCTTGGGCTGGGGGTGCTTATAAATATACGTTTGGCAGTCATATTGAAATGTTGTGCTGAAATATGTATGGAGGTGATCTATAATACCTTTAATAATTTCTCTTTCTCTAAATATATTTTTTTGATTCAAAACATAAAATACTACTTATTTCTTACATTCTGAACAAAGTATTGGCATTCACTCCACTTAGAATACATTTTAACATGCTTTTATTTTTCCAAACAAATACAAACATACCATTCAAAGCATAACTTGGAAGAAACAAAAAAAATCAATGTGTAAGTAGTAACCAGGGAGAGTCATACACTTACCCTGATGTTAGAAATTGTATTGAACATTTAAAACAAGACACTGTATTAATGTCACCTTGCAAAGAACAAATACACTAACCACCAATGTATTATTTACTTCTCCAACTGCATCAAAAATAAATTCAAACAATTGTCCTACAAGCAGATTCATCAAAGTGTCAACACCCACCACACACCAGAGAATGTAGAAATATCTTCAAATGCCAATGTGGTACTGTGGAAACAGAAAAATTGATATGAGGCCAGGAAGCCCAAAGGAAACACACCAACACAGGTTACAAAAGGACATACAAAGCGCTTTATTCAAAGTTACAACAATTACCAAAGTCAATTGACATACGGATAGCTATTCGGCCCTCAGAGTAACAGAACAAACCATCAACGGTAGTTCGCCGTGTTAGTGTGAGAGACTGAACATCGGGATACTTGGGTTTTTATACTTTTTATCCAGCCTTGGCCAACCCCCTCGCGGGTTAACCATTCTTTGGACCAGGCCTAGGGTTCGTAGCCAGGCCAATCCCATAATATATGCAATTTGATCAGTTCCGCTGATACAGTTGTTCATTTACACATAGGTCAGGGAGAGGACAAGGTCTCAGTTCGCGACCCTAACAAGTGGCCTGCGGACATATTATTTATTCACGTGTGCGGAGGTCACAACGGCCAGAATCCCACTCGAAATGTCATTCGGCCTCCATATTGTTGTTCAGGGTGACTTCCACACTGCAAGAGTACCTAAAATGGCGGCTTAATCCAAGATGGCGATTTGCACAATACATTAAGGTCAAGACCTTGCCGCGGAGTCTATGTACACGATGTTTTTAGACAACTTGGTGTAGGCCAACATACATTCAAACAATGCGATAGGAGGTACAATATTATTTCGATTTCCACAGTACTATTATGGTATACCAAGCAACACATCTTTACAGAAAATGTTCAGTAATAATAGTCTTCAATGAACTTGTAAAAAATGAACTATAACAAGAATTAACGGTACATGCAAACTAAACAGAAAACAGGTTATTCTAATCATGTTCACAATGGAACAGTACAAAATCATTTAAAAAAAAAGGAATTAACTTAGAAATTATATAATGTCAACCTAGATAGGTTTGAATCCCAGTCCCTAGATGAGAAGGGATAGGCCTCCATGTATTGTAATAACCTAGATAGGTTGCACAACTTTTGAGATGGTGGTTGGATTCATATTAGCAACATCATATTTATCAGCAAGAAGCCTGCTAGCAGGAACAATATAATCAATTTGCAATGGATGTTGATAGTAGAGGCGGTGAGATAGTCAAATGAAATATTATGAAAAAAAGAAATACCTTAATCCGAAAACTAAATACATTTTTTTTAAAAGTACTGCAGTGTTAATCCTCAGCAAGTAGCATGTCCAGTATACAGTCATGCAACTCAATCTGCAATTTGACCACAGTAGTTAGATCCTAACAACTCCTTTTGAAATACTACATAAAGGGAAAGGACAAAAGTAGAATCAAAATTCTACAGAACATGGACTCCTGTCCTTTTGACATCCACAGTGGATTACGTGGACATTCTTTGGGCTGCATTCCATGAGGTTCTAGCAAAAGCACATTTCATCATATACCCATGTTGACAACACTGCACTCTAAAATATGCAATCTTGTGTATATATTGTATGGTTCTACAAATCAAGCTATAGAATTATTGAAACGTAGCCACCTTGCACTAGAAGGAACAGCACACGAGGTTCTTAGACAAATAAATGGCATGCAAAATACATACTTTGGTACTCTCAAGAACATGAAGAACACAGTAACAAACCACACATTTCTCCACCAGAGTTTGTAATCTGTAAGCAAACATCCTTAGCACCCTGGGAGTGGATGATGACAAATCAGGATGCTTGGAATGTGGGCTGTATTTGAAGGTACAAACACGCATTCTGACCACCATGGTTAGCCAACACGCCTTTCCCCACTCACCTTAGCACCTGTGTAGTCTTCTACATAGCTGCTAATGGTGTGTTTTTTTTTTTTTTTAAAACATACCTTTACAGTTCGGCCCGGCGAACATTAGCACTGCATGGTGCTGGGCACTGCTGTAAATGTAAGATTGCGTAGGGAACTACATGGGTGCTAATGGTTATACACCCCACAGTGGCTGCGAACCTGGCATGTAACGGCACCGCCACCCTCGTTAAGGGACCCTCGCTGAGCTCAGACTCTTAACATAGGCAGTGGGCCACTACCTACAGGGACATATCGCCTCAGTTACATCAAAAAGAAATAGTACATTTCAAAAGACCTCTGCTGAAATACCAGACAAGGTTTTCGCCTGTTGTCATTAAAATTCACAAACCAGGTACACAAACAGTAGACATGTGTCAGCAAATAGAGGACATTGGCAAATGTGAATTGTACAAATTGGTCTTGTACCTCACAGGAGAAGATAAATATGATATAACATTACTTTGCACGTGTTGCAATAATAAGATCAATGAAAACCAGGTGCCCTCTTGAACCATCAATAATATTAATAATTATACCCACTTCTCAAAGCGCTCCAACATCTGAACATGTAGGAGAGCATTATAATTCAAACAGTACACAACTTCCAAGCTACCATATGATTACAAGCGAAAACACCCAAATTGCCTCTATCAGAAATACATAGGGGCATTTGTCACAATGTTGTATATTAATCACCATTAGATCTTGGGTAAAATGTTGAAACTCTAGAAGTAGGAAGTCAACTAAATCTATCGTAAATTATGTTGTTTAAAGGTATACCAACAAAATAAATAGTTTAGAACTTTTTGATTTAAACAAAAACAATATGTTTTACAATATTTCTAACAGCATAACACATACTGCACATACATAAACAGCGGAAATGGCATAAACAAAGCTACCGAAATCTCTGAAGACACCCTGGTCAATTGAACATGTTGATCCTAACGCTATGGATACCAGACATTACGACTATTATAAATTCCATTCAATACATTCAAGAAACATTAAGGGATATAATTTACAACCATGCCAAATGCGCCAAGCAAAAGGCAGCCTCATGCGTGTATGGGAGAAATGTTGAGACACACACTGTTTTCCAATATAGGAGGAAGACATAATGAATATCTTTGCAAATCAGAGCATCAGACTATTGTTCTCTTGGAATGAACACTGAAGATTCAAATTTTTATTTTATTTTTCATCTTTTGTTTGAAAGTAAACTGGAGGCATACATTTTGCTGACATGTCATCTAATTAGCTTCTCTAAAGTATCATAGTCACAGATGAAATGTTGAGGTAATTTCATCATCAACGAGCTGCAGCCTCAATTGTCCAGTTATAGCCATTGTATTACAAATGTTGATAATCACCAAATCCTGGACTTGCCCATGTGACACAGCTACTCTAGAAGTCCTTCACACACATGCCAGTACTTTCTGAGACTGTGCCCAGCGTTGCATGTATAAGTGCTATGGCTGACTTCTTGATAAGCAAAATCACTCCATTTACCACACTCCCGCCTCTGGCTTTGCATCCATTTCCTATAAACACATCACCATCCAGCTTCCTGTGAAAAACCTCTTACTATCACTTTTTTGTACCTGCCCAGCACTCTCTGTACCTTCTTTCGGGGACCCAATCTCCTTCCTGAATCCAATGGTATCAAAATCGCAGACATACTTATTCACCCTCCATAATCCATAATTGGCTAAGGCATACTGTCTTCTTTGTAACCAACTCTCTCTCGCTATTCTCTTACCCACTTCCCTGATCACGAACACACATAGAATGCAGCACACCTGTCTCCATCTTCATCTATTCAGCCTGAATTGCTCAGAAGTTATCATTGATCCCTATGCCTCAAACTACGCCCTCCTTCACTGTCACTGTTCCTCCTCTGCTTCACTTAGACATTCTCATCCAAAATATGAGCCTCCCCCACACACCCTTTTCTCTAACACCTTAGCCCCCCTTCTCTCGAACAATCCTCATCCCTACTCTGTATCCCCTTTTGACTTCACCCCCTCTAATCTGGCTGAATCTCCATTCATTCTTCAGTTAACAAACACATCATGTGCTCTTGTCAACCACTATGCACTATGAACTTTCAAATACTTGATATCCCTTATATTCTACTACCTACTGCTTCTCTAACCTATAACTGTGCACTTGGATATTCCTGGCATGATTCAAGGTGTCTACCATTATACCCACCCTAGAATGTTCACTGCATAATCCAACATTCCAGCCAACTGTAGCTCTTTCTTTTGTCTCTGTCATTACTCTAAATATTGGAATATTTAGTACTAAACCACATAACCACTTACCTATAGAGTTTCCAACACAGTGATCCTCTCCTATCTGTGTTCTGTGTTCTGTGGTGGACACTCCACAGAGAGGCCCTCTCCCATGTTTCCAACTTCCTCAACAACATACAACCCTGTCTGATCTTGTCTGTTCCCATTCTCCTACAGCTCCCTGCTGATTTAAAACTATTGATATTTCTTATCTTAAGTTCCAAGAGAGCTCCTCCACATGGATCTCCAACTTTGTTAATCACTCCTCCTTTATCTGTTAGAAGGCTGGTTATAAATCATTACATTAGTGCTTGCAAAACACCATCTCCTGATCTATCTAGTTTTCATGTACCTTGCTACACCTTATAATGCTGGTTGCAGTGTATTTTTCCAGGACTCATCGTACCTACTCTCACATCTGTTGTTATAGACATTGATATTGAATTTCAAATCATTATGATCTGTGAATCCAACATTTAGTGAAAAAACTGTTTTTTTGTTGGTGATGTGGAAAGTGTATGGTCCTTTAATATCCAATCAGTGAGCCTACTTCTAATTTCAATTCTCCCTGTTTCATTTTAAGTTATATTCCGGGTTCAGCACTTCAAAGGTAATTGTTAGATGGAGGTTTCTCCAACAGTTTACTTTCTACATGTCCCCTTTCCAACACCACTGCATATCACCTGTTTGCCACAAAGGCCCAGCTTGGCATATTTACTTTTCAATATCTACATGTCCCCCATAGGAATATTCAGCCGTTTACTTCTCCCCTGGTAAAACTATATAGGTGATACTCAAAGATCTACAAACAACTATGTCTCGCACACAGACTATTGGTTGATGAAAATTCAATTAAAACTCTACCCAACTGAAAAGGAATTTAACCTGTGGTCCCAAAACAATCCACTAGACAAACACTCTTTGAACACAAACCTGGAATCTGCCCTCAGCTGACACCAGCCATCAGAATCCTTGAGTCCTCTTGGACAATTCCCTCCCCGCAAACCTCAAGGTACAACTATTGTGAGATCATTCTTTCAACTAAGATCAATCTGCTGCATCATGCCGTACCGGACATTCCATCACAAAAAACAAAACCCATATAAACGGCTTCCTCCCTTTAGGTTCTAGAGCTGTCTATGACATTAGCCTGACACATACACAAACCACCCATACTAATTTCAGGTAGACACACAAGGTACTTCAAAAAATATACATATTTTAATATCTATCACATTTCATGAAAGCATAAAAATACAGATACTGTGTTTCTCTACACTAAACAACATTTCATTTCAAATGGTATGGATTCTAACACATCATGACATGTGCAGATCCCCATGGATCGGTTATATACACAGAAAACATATAATATTCCCCTTTTGTAAGGAACATAGCGTGTCAACACTCACGAGTGTTGACACGCTACCAACCAACACTCTACCAACCAACACGCTCCCAACCAACCTTTGGAATGAAATGCCCATCTGACTCGGCATAGAGGGAGACCACCTGTCCTTCTGAAATTCACTGAAAACCTGGATGCTCACCAGATGAAAAAGCCACATTAATGGTCAAATCCATCCATAAAATACAAACCAAGT
Organism: Ambystoma mexicanum; assembly: GCF_040938575.1. NCBI lineage: Eukaryota > Metazoa > Chordata > Amphibia > Caudata > Ambystomatidae > Ambystoma > Ambystoma mexicanum. The sequence continues at coordinate 629,728,762 of NC_090937.1, forward strand.
GGGTACTGTGTGGCACATTATTATAACACGAGCACACTCAACACTGGACTGGATTAATTCAGTCTTTTCCACATGGCCAAGAACCACCTGCGGACAGCATTGCATACAAGAATGCTCTCAAGGGTGAACTCAGCCAAGTCAATGAAGTCAGTTTTACCAACACATCCCCTGTAATAGACATGTGACGTCAACACTATGCCAGCACATAACACATATGTCACCACAAACTGATTGTGCTCAGATACTGCCTCTACATTGCACAATTTGATTGAAGTTCTTGCTTCCATCACAACATCACTGTTCTCATGCTCACTGTCTGAAATCCTACTAAATTGTTAAAGACCATCAACCAAGGAATTATCATTCTTCAAGGTCTTCTCAAATTAGCACCAACCTACAATTGACATAACACATTTAACCAAGCACCCTGCCCTACTGATAAAAACCTACATGTCAGTATCTTCTCCTGTTCACGTGCCTGCACATTGAAACTTCCCCAACTGGGTCTAGCACAGCAACTTTGGACAAGATACTGCTCAAAAGCCTCCAAAATCATCCCAGGCAAATAGCCTATTCATCTTTTTAACTCATATACGCATGAACACTTCTGCCCAATTCCTTGTAGCAAACCCCCACCTGCACACGACCCAGTCACTCTACATAGCCTTGCAGCACCCACACCCATCCATGAGTGTCTCTCTAAATATTCCAGTGCGATCAGCACATTGATGTTGAGCTCTCCAATCTGGATAGATGGACACCCAAGTTCCAAATCATCAGCCACCTAGCATCACACTGACATACTGGACTTGCTTATTCTGGTAAGGAAACATTAACATCACAGGATTCTGACATCCCTCCCCTCTCTTAACATACCCACCCTTCTACCCCCCCTCCCAATTTCTTCTAAAGAAATGCTCCAAGAGGCTACCAAAATTGCAGATGTTGTACTGCACCAGATCACGTTTCAATACATTGCATACCATTTTGAAACATATTGACACATTTCCCATGTTTAGGCACCATAGGTGGTTGAATCCCCTCTTCATATCTAGGGTGGCATGTCTATAGCTCTTCAGGCTGTTACAGGTTTGCCCACAGAGTGGCTGTTATTGTACTTAAAGGAGAGCTGACAAGTTACTTTTATTATTAGCTGCAATCAACCGTTAAAATGTAGATTAAACTAGCCCATCTGTCAGGTAGCTGTTTCACTTGGTGACAACAGAATGTAACTTCAAGTACATAGGTTATCATTAGAACTCTGGATGTATCCAACAATGATAACGATGGGTTAATTGTTAATTGTATAGCACTTACTCTTAAGTACTTGACATAGAACATATATACATACCATATCACCCAACCAGAGTGTGTACTCATTTATCGACCTTGTAAAGATTGGAGGCTGAGTTGGCCTTCCCAGGATTGGGACCTACAACCTGCCGATCACACACAGATTGCAGCAGTGAGCGCTCAACCCACTGAGCTATTTTAGCTATCTAACAATGGTGGAGCTGTAGATCCCTCTGAATGATGGGAAGCATGCAGACACATTATTTGAACTCCGGTCCAGTGATGTGTAGCGGGCAAAGGACCAGACAGCAGGGGAGGATGGAGGTTGACTGGGCACTAGCAAAAAGCACACAGATCAGATTGACAACTTTCTGTCAGAAATTTGGGCTGGGAGAAAGAAAAAAAGATGTGCTCAGAAATGCAATGTATCAGAACCAGTTTTAAAGATGTGTTCATATGTTAATAGGTTTTAATGCTGCACCAAATCACTACAGTAATAGATTCTAAGCACATAGGATTTTGTGTGGAGTGGTGTACTGTGCCGCTGCCAGAAGTTGGAAGGCCGTAGTCTTTTGGGGGAAAGAAAATGAGCAAGGGGAAGATAAGGGGATAGAGAAGCGCGAAAGAGACTCTACAAAGGGAGGGAGGGATGTAGGAAGCCATATTGTATCTGCATGAGCCGTATGGGGGTTGAGTCTCTCACGGTTAATGACAATGTAGAAGTCACAAATAATCCTAACACCAATCAACTTTCGATCAACCACCCCCCAGCTTGGTTAAGTTTCAGTTCAACTCGTGCAGACTGAGTGAGATTTGGCTCAAGTGGATATTTTCTTTTTTTTTTCTTTTTTATTTTTTATTGGAACGCTTCACGAATTTGCGTGTCATCCTTGCGCAGGGGCCATGCTAATCTTCTCTGTATCGTTCCAATTTTAGTATATATGCTGCCGAAGCGAGCACAGGCTCAAGTGGATATTGTCTGTCTTGTCCACTAATTCTCTACCTATGAATGTTTGCGGATTGTAGTGCTGTCCTTACCGACTGCAATTGGGTTGCAGTGTTGGGACTGGTTGGCTGTCATTATGGTAGGTCCATGCACTGTATGGATTTAGGCTGACACTCTCATTTCCTTTTATGTACTCTGAATGTGTGGTATCAGGTAATGAAGTTCCCATACATAATGTTGACGGGAAAAGGCATTGGCAACATTATATATGGTGACATTATGTATGGGAACGGGTTGTGGGGATGTCCCCTGCTCTCGTTTAAAAAACAATTTAAAAAAGAGGGGTTGCGGGGTGTCCACCGCATGTTCAATTTAATAATGTATACGCAAAAAACAGCGACATTTTTGTCAGGGAACATTTTTGCGGGGACATTATTACATGGAACCGAGTGTGTTTGTCTTACATTAACTGTACACAAAGGAAACACATTAGCACATCTAATTATGACACAACATTGCTTGTGTGTTATTCAATTGCTCGACCATAAGTGTCACTTTTAGAGTAATGGAATGATGTAATTTGAATGATACAAGGATATTCAGAACAGTGACAAAACAGGATTTCGAGATCAGTTACAGATATGCAATGCCGACTTGAATGATATGTACATATTTCACTCATACAAAAACATGCAAGAGCCTGACAGAAAATGAATGCCAAATCCGATTTCCTTAATTTGTCAAAATAAACCAAACTGCAATTTTTCATTAATTAATATCTTGGTCTGCGGGTTTATGAGTCTGCTTTCAGAAGAGGGGGCAAAAGGCAATGGGAGGAGCTTTCAGGGGGAAAATAGAACAATCGTGTTGTCCTGTTATTAAAGAGAACCGAATAGGCAGTGCTTAGCACATTGGGATACACTCAACGCTGTCGGGAAATGTTCAAGTAGACCCCAAATCAAGTACTTGTGTGTGCACCGGTTTCCTTGTTCAAAATAGCAAAAACATGTTGTGTATATGCAAATAACTGCTTGTTAGCTAGCACTAGATTGGAAACTTGTCATGGATGTGTGAGGGTTGTGCTTTGCAGCTGTCGCGTCAAACCCATGTTTACTGTGCATTGCAGCAGAGGAGGAGATTGCGCATGACCACATTCTGCACAATACCTCAGGTGAGACAACCAACAAGTGAAGACTAGGCAGCTTGCAGCAATCATACAATTGGAAATTCCATTGAGAAACTATCTTTTCCAAAAGGATTCCTGTGCTATTACAGGAGTGGCTACCCATATGCAGATCAGCACGGTCTCGCCCCAAAAGGGGAGATCTAGCACACACTTCTTGGTCACTTCCCTTTGGCAGGGAATCATAAGCCTCCACCGACTATGGATGTCCTTTTTGTGTAGGAATGCAAAATAGCCCAGTACTTATGGGGTTAAATGTCATGAGTGAGGAGTAGCTGGGAGCCCTAGGCAAAGGAATCATGTTGGGCGCACCAGTGCCATGCATAGCTGCTAACTGGAACTACCAGAAAAATTACAGGTGGAAAGTACAAAATAGAAGATAACATGCTATATTGTATTTATAGATTAAGACAAAACTCACATTTACACAATGTTCCGCATTTTAACATAGTAGTAAACCTGCCACTATGCAAAGGAAGTAAACGCCATAGGTACAAAATGCACTCAAGGCTGGATAAAGTGAACAACTGAGAGCACCTGAACAGTAATGGGGTGAAACTCAGAATAGGGGCAGGCTGACTTCATGAAATCTGCTCTTCATTTTCTGCAATGTAGCAGGTTTGCTGGCAATTATGATTGATCGACCTCACACATCGGCGGTCAGATTTAATTATATTTTAAAATAATTATTTTCTCTGGAGCAGAGTCTGCTTTGGCTCTCAGAAAGGAGTTACTGAGTTGGGCCTGTTGGTAATAAATTGGAATTAACTGCTTCCTGTTGTTAATAAATTGTTATGCATGGCCTGAAATACAATATTGAGTGGTCTGAGTGAAACGCTCAGAGTTGGACCAACTGATGCTGTTAAAATCCGCCGGCTATGATGAAGTAAGTTAAATATTCTCTGCTCGTTGCTCACACTACCTGAACACAGACCATGTCTGGGCGCCCTAAACCACGCACAGAACTGCACCCTGACTCCTGGGGAGTCTCGCTTTTAAATACAAACACCGGCTCCTTTATTTACAATGCTGGATGAAATAAACTCAATTTAAGAATTTGCACAACGGCAAGAGAAGATGGCAAATTAAGTACATCTTTTTTTCTTTGCTTCTTGTGAAACCTGGAATCTGAAAATGTTACAATCAGAATGTTTCAATGGTGGGAACTTTCTGGATAGGATTCAAATGACCGTATGGGTGGCATGTCTTAGCAAACACTAGCAGCCATCCTCTGAGAATCAGTGCGGCACTATGGGCGGCCCAGCGTGCCACTTGGTTGGAAGACCAGTCCTCGCTTGGCACAACTTACATCCTCCTACGCCCCGCTCAGCATAGCCCATGCCAAGCGAGGCACATAATACTTCTACAACCTGCTTGGCTGCCTTTGGCTTTGCACTTAATGCATATTAAATTCGAATATGTATAATAGCAGCAGTATGCGTTTTATAGTATAAAATACCAGGGAAAATGCTGCCCTGGTTATATTAAGAAATCACTCACAAGCAGTGGACATATTTGGACTAATCACTAAAGATAATATGAAACGTATGTTCTCCTATTTATCACCAATTATTAAGCACAGGCTCCCTGTTCCAGCAGATAATATAGAACAGCGCCATGCTTTCCAAGGCAGCCTTTTATTTTTTTAACAAGAAGTAATGAAGCCGAGCCTTCGAGATTTCTGAAAAATAGCTTCAGTCGACATGGTCCATTTGCAAGAAGTTAATAATGTGAACTGTCAGTATACTTTCAGCTGAAAGCAATTCTTCTTTCAAATCTTAAATTCTTCAGATCCAAATCAATACTATTAAAAATCCCCATTTCCATTGTCCTTAACATATCATGCAAACTAAAATATATCAAACACTTGCAATAAAGGTTTTTGGGAGAAATATGGCACTCAGCAGATATTTTTTCCCACTTGAGATTAATGTGTCCGAAGCATGTACGGGTATCAAAAATAGAATAACATCCAAGAGTATTTCTCTTGTTGTTATTATACCCAGACTTGAGTCCCGAGCCTGCTGGGTCTAGAAACCCGAGCTACTTCTCACTGATGACGCCTAATGATGCTGAAACATGTCTGGGGATGCTTGTGATCTCACGCAGAATGGATGTGACCTGGCAGTGATCTCACGCAGAAGGGATGTGACCTGGCAGGGATGCTTGTGATCTCACGCAGAAGGGATGTGACCTGGCAGTTCGGGCTGGACTGCCCCTTTGGAGGTGGGACCAAGCCTGATTTGAATATGCTCTTTATCCTTTCTGTAATGGCTTGGCAGGCAATGAACCATGGTCTGGAGGGTTGCTCAGATCAAATGTGTAGTATGGCACCTGCCAGCCTTCCGATGTCATCTGAGGTAGATGGCTTCTGCCAGCCTTATATCGCGGACTGCCTGCTCAGTGTTCGAGGATGAGAGCGAGGATGTGCAGACGGTTGGAAAAGAGGATGGAGAGAGGGGCGAATGCTGGCGGGGCTCTTTGCATATATATATATTACCTGAAATAAACCTCAAGTAAATCTCCCCACAATGCCTCTGTGTTTCCTTATCCTACTGATATACTACAACTGCGACGAGGAACTGCGACGAGGATGGGAGAAAATATCAGGATCCCTTCATTTTACTGAAGTATAAAATACTGAAAATGTTAAATAAATACATATATATTGTAGCAGAGTAAGGGGTTAACATGGGTTGTGATGGGGTTGGAGTGGAGTTATAAGGATAGAAAAACAGGGCTTGGGGGTCAAATGAAAAAAAAGAAAATTCAGTATGTTCTCGATCTTTTGGTTGCAGTGAAATGTACAACTCTAAAATTTGCTTCGGTAATATCAAATATCACCAAAATCCCTCCTACTTCATTGCCTAGGCCCTTCTGGACAGGCGAAGTTTGAAGATTTGCCAGATGTTCCAGGAAATTAAGCTGAAATCTCAATGAATATGAGAGGTCTGTCAAAAAGATAAGTAAACACTACGAAAAGAAGTTAAGTATAATACTAGAACGCTGCAATGTTTAGAAAGAGGGTGCAAGAGGAAGGCGAAGATGTGGAGCAGTTCATTACAAGCCTGAGGAAATTAGCCAGGACATGCAATTTCAACAGCCAATTGGATGAACTCCGCAGGGATCAATTCATGCTGGAGTGCAACAGTGTTAAAGTCAGAGAAAAATTATTGCCGCAATATGACCCTCCCTTAGATACTGTTCTGAGAGTAGCCAAAGAAGTGAAGCACACAGAGAAATGTGTCAAAGTCCTAGAAGACAGAATGAAGCACACAAACTTAAAGACAGAAGGCATACCACTACTGACAACCATACCCCAAGTGAATGACACTATATAGTTTGTGTATGCATATCAATGGTGATGGATGAAGATGAAGAAGAAATAGCCCTAAAGCTCCAGTCTTCGTTGATGGCACATCAAAGTCCATGATGATTGACTCTGGTGCCAAATATACACTACTGCCCCAGAGCGAATGGGAAAGACTAGGGCGAGATTATTTGAATGAGATTTATATTAATCCCAGAGCATATAGAGGTGCTTAAATTGAGTTAATTGGGAGGTTTTGGACCACTCTAAAATTCAAAGACATGGAAGCCAAGGGAAAGGTCTACGTGAAAAAGATGGGCAAGCTCCCCTTATTGCGCTGGATGCATGAAAGGAAGTTCAAGGTAAAACTAGATCCCAATGCGGAAGAAGTACTGACTATTGAAAATGCCAGCAGTAAAGAGAATGTAGTAAATTAAGTATTTTGAGATGATATAAACTGTCTATGCAGATGTGTGCACAAAATAAAAATGAAAGACAACTGCACACCGGTAGCACAGAAACTGCACAGTATTCCGTTGTCAATGAGGTAAAGGCTCAAACTAGAGTTGAAAAAACTAGAAAATCAAATCACCATAGAGAGCATAGTTATAGCAGAATGGGTGTCACCTCTAGTTGTTTTGAGAAAAAAGACAGGAAGAATTTTTGTAGACATGCGAGAACTCAATAAATGTGTCATTCCAGAGAGACACCCAGTGATTAACATTCAAGAGATCATATCGGCCATAGGTCCTGCAAAATACTTCTCAACTTTGGACCTCACATCTGCCTATCATCAGGTGAAATTACATGATGAATATAAGTGTTTGACTGTGTTTATTACCCCTGAAGGACTATTTCAGTACAAATGCATGCCATTCGACCTGGTATCCACTGCCTCAGTCATTCAAAAGGTCATACACAAATGATTCATTGAATATGAGGAAATCCTATGCTTCCAGGATGACATCTTAGTCTATGTAGATAGTCTCAAACTCCATGATGAAAGATTAAATGGTGTATTCAAGAAACAACAAACTGCAGGCATGACTTAAGTCGGGACAAATGCACAATTAATAGACAAGAAATTGAGTATCTGAGACATGTTATCTCAGCTGGGGTTATTCATCCCAAAAGACAACTTGCATAAACCATTGAAAATATGCCAAGACCTGCATCTTCCGAGGGATGGCGGAGTACTGCTCCAAATTCATTTGTGGTTTTGCGAAACACACTATGTCCATGCATGAGCTGAACAAAGGGAAGAGTATGTTTGTTTGGAGTAGAGCATGCGAAGTGGAATTTAAATTCATTAAAACGCTGCAGTATTTCATAAGTAACAGGAAGACGATTATAACACAGACGCAAGCAACGTTGGTCTTGGTGCTGTGGTAACACAAAGAGAAAGTGGGAAGGCATTTCTCATAGCCTTTGCCTTCAGAGAACTGAAGGGAGCAGAGAAGTTGTATGCTAGCATTGAAAAAGATGCACTGGTGATCAAGTCTACGCAGATACATTTTGGAATTTTATCTGGGGCACACATTTTGAGTTCTGCACTGATCACAAACCACTGGTGGAAATAATTACTTCAAAGGGTTTAGACAAAGTTTCAGCTTGTATCAGGAGGTGGGTGTCCCAATTGCAAAAGTACAATTGTATAGTTAGGTATTTGCCTGGAGTGAAGAATTTTGCAGGAGACTGTCAAGGTTGGCAACTGTGGTGGAGTTTAATAATGAGGAGAACGATCCAGAGGGTAATAACCTCTGTGCCACTACCACAGGAATAATGGAAAGATGCCATGAGGCAGGATAAAAGTTTAATTAAACTCAAATGAGTATTGGAGGAGGACGACAATCCTTGCAGAATATAGGTTTTTGAAGGACTAGGACTTTTACCTTTCTAGAATGTGATAGACGATTTGTGTGTCCAGGAAGGACTGATAATGCGTGGTGACAAAAATTGTTCACCAAATAAAGTTTGCGAATGACTCATAGGACTTGCTCATGGAGGTCGCCAAGGGATTGTTAACACCAGGCAGAGGATAGGAAGTGACTACTGCTAGCCAGGCTGTGATCTCCAAATCGAGAGGACTGTCAGAGATTGTATCCTTTGCAATAATAGTGATAAAGCGTGTGTGAGCTCTAGATATCCCATTGTTATTCTGAATATTCCGGAATGCCCAGGGGATAAATTCAGAATGGATGTTTTAAGCCCTGTGTGGAGTAATGGAATACAATCATTTTGCCTGGTAGTCATTGACTTACTTACGAGGTGGGTTGAAGTTTTGATCAAACCTAACATAAGGATGAAAACTGTTATTAAGTTTCTGGTAGGAATTTGTGAACCTAAAGACTACCCCAGAGGCTTAGTTACTGACAATGGGTCACATTTTAGATCAAGGGAAATGGAAGAATACTGTCAGAGGAACTCCATTGAACAAAGGAAGAGTGCCATATACCATCACCAAACCGATGGGGTCGTATAACGTTTTAATAAGGTGCCGAAGGAAGCAATCAGATGGGCTTGGACTAATGGTAGAGACTGGGAGAGAGCAGTGAGGAATGTGATTGTTGCTCACAGGTTCACTCCTCATTGTAGCACGGGTGTTTCTCCTTTTGAACTTAGCAGGGGCAGGAAAGCTAATACAAAGCTTGTACCAATCTGGATGGGCAAGGCAACTGAGATGGGGAGCAAGTTGGAGAGTGTTTTTGGTAACATCAGGTGCAGTCACATGAGAAACAAAGAAGCACATGACAGGGCTGGGATAAGGGGGGACAAAGTTCTTCCCACTATAGGAGATATGGTGAGAATCAAATTACCTCCTGTCCACAGAGATTGGTGTTGTAAGTGGTCCAAGCCCTATGTGATGAAAGAAGTATTTAAACATGCAGTCATATTGGATGATGGGAGAGTATGGAACACGGAGACAGTGGGCCTCATTACAACCCTGGCGTTAACCATGGCACTATTAGTGCCATGGTTGACGCCGGTATTTTACCAACTCTGCTATGGTGAATGGCGGAATTACCGCCCCATTCCAAGGTTGGTGGGGCAGTAATTCCCCATTCACCATTGGCCCTTCCCCATTCCCATTTTTGCCCCCATAGGGCTCAATGGGAATGAGGAAGGCAGTAATTACGGTACCGCAAATGACGGTACCGTAATTACCTCGAAAGTCCCTTTGCAGGTTCCTTCCTTAACGGCTGGTAAGGTCGGGACCTGCAAAGGGATCTCGTAACTAGGCGGTAAGGGTTTAACAGCGCCGACACCTTTTACAGTGCCGTTAACCCCTTACCGCCTGGGTCGTAATGAGGCCCAGTGTCTCTGGTGAGAGGGATCAAGAGAAGAGAGAGAGAGATAATGTCGCTGAGGGAGAGAATGTCACTGGCAAGTTTGAGAGAGTTAAGGAGGTTGCTGAGAATGTGAAGAGGATAATGTTAGAGTCCTGCAGAGGTGAATATTCCTTGCCTGACCATGCAGCTGGGAATCCTTTTTGGTCAAGGTCAGGGAGATCCTACCAGAGACCTAAACATCTTACAGAATATGTATAAAAGATTAGCTCTGTGAGTTGCATTGGCAGAGTAACTTGTGAAGAGCAGAGAATGTGTTATATAGCAACTTAAAGCCTGCCCACATCAGCTGTGGGAGTTGGCTCCTGCCAGCCTTATCTTGCGGTCTGCATACTTGGTTCTCGAGGATGAGAGCAAGGATGCAAAAACGGTTGGAGAAGAGAACGGAGAGAGGGGCGAAGGCTGTCGGTCTCTTTGCATATGTATATTAACTTAAATAAACCTTAAGTGGATCTCCCCACGGTGCCTCTGTGTTTCCTTGTCCTACCAATACACTACAAAATGACAGAGGTTTAAGATTAATTCTAAGCCTTCCAGCCATCCCCTTTTTGTTTTTGCCAAATCCATTTCTAAATGTTCACATGGATCCACATCCTGCTTTGCCAGGGGATCCTGTACACACTCTGGGGGGTCCCGCCTACAAAACAAAGCTCCCTGGGTCTACAACAACCAGTACCCAGCTTTAAAGGTCCTATGTTATGCAACATTCCTAGAGTGAAGGTGGGATTTATTATGGTTGTGCATCTTTGAATCATGGTTACAAGGCAATATCCTGCTAAAATGTTCCTGGGATGGGGGACACGTCAGGCAGTCTGGTCATGAATCCACATTGCATTTTAATGGCTGGCCTGAGCTCACAAGTTTGCCATGAGAATAATACCAATTTGAGGTCGTCATACCAGAACCAGAATGCCTTATTCTTAGAGATTAATGTTCCAACACATAGATATGCATTTATTTTGTAATTATTTAATTAGAGGTGCAGCAGTTACATGTAACCTCTGTCTGCAGTAACCATGTGTCAAAGAAGCTGTCAAACAAGGCAGATGTGAACTCTAAACATGCTCAGTGCCACAAATATGAAGTTGCTGCAGGTCAGGAGACTGATGATGGAGGACATATGTGTGTACTATGCTTTTGGCATGGATCTTTATGAAAAGGTGTTCTGATTAGCAGACCACCCTTTCTGAGATGGACTTCTTTCATTATTATATTATTTAATATATATCTAAAAACCAGAGCTCTAAACCTTCATTAGGTAGAATCAAGCTAGTTTTTTACATCCCAAGAAGGCAGTGTTGGCCACCATATTCTGGCATAACGTTCCTGTTGGTGTCCAATACGTTATGTTTGTCAATTTAATCTGGAAAGCCATGACACCCCACTTTAGGAATGTTAATTTGATCTTTAAACAAGATCGGGACCAGAACTCAATACTAATGTCCAATCCATGTATCTGGAACAGTGAGTAGGAAACAATATTATGACTAAGTAGCTTCTAAGTCAGAGATGCATGTGCACAATTAAAGCAACATAATGAACACAGAATTGAACCTGGGTGGTCTGTCTCAAAATCGATCCATGGCTCCCACAAATCTGTTTGTGAGATTTGAGTAGGATTGCAGGTTCACAGAGATGTTTCTTCTAGCTCAAATCTGCCCAAATCTCCTTTAAGAGTCACACAATCTCTGCAACGTCCAGTAGAGGTTCTAAATGGTTCAGACAGATTCTTAGGAAAAAACATACCCAAAACAACTTTAAATTATTCAGGGAGGGAGACAAAGGTGAAAGTATAGGGAGGAGTTGGATGAGGCCGGGTGCTGGAGTTTGCAGGAGGAAATGGAGTAATGTGCATCTGTCAATGTTATCCAAGAAGGAGGGCCCAATAACCTTTGTAGTATGACATTTCAGTGGAGTAATGAATATACTGCAGAGAACTATGTGGAACCTGCAGGTCCCAAGGTCGAATATGGGTAAGTGGAACTCAGCCTATCCTCCTTCTGAAGTTGACCAAATTAGTTAATTTGAAGTTGGGAATTCTAAGTTATCACTTTTTCAAACCACATAGAATCAAATACACACACAGGAACTGGATACATCTGGCTTGCACTGATCAGCATTGCAGGTCTCGCAGCAGCATTCCCTCTAACCATAAACGCACAGCCCCTCCCTCTTTTTCACAGAACCATAGAACAAGAACTGTCAAAATTGTAGAAGTGTGATATACATGACCACTTTACATTACAATACATTACAACACTTCAGTTGGCATTTGTGTGGGAGAATTGATCACTGGCTAATTTAGAGGCACTGATCTGAACCTCTTTAGGGCTGCAATGGCGTGTTTTTATGGCTTAAACGTCTTTAGGATCCAGCAACAAATCAGGCCATTGTCAAACAAAAGAGATGGCTGGAAGTTTTACAATTAATCTCAGCTCTTGCCATCCTTCTGAGCCAACGTTAGTTGGCCTGCCAAGGCATTACATAAAGGGGAAAGACCATATTCAAATCAGACATGTAGAAGAAAATGTAATTCAGATAATCTTTACTTGCAATACTAATCAATTTGAGATCTGGTGAAATGTATTATATATATTCAGTAAATAATTAAGCAATATGCACAGAGCCGAGGGGGGCATTACTGCCTCAGGTAATTCCCCTGGGCCCATAGTTACGAAGGACCTGGGACATTACCTGAGATGGTAATGCCCCCCATCAAGGTGCTTATTTCTATTAGTACACCAGCCTGTTGGACCGGGGCACTAAGAGCAACTTTGTTTCAGTTGCAAGATGCTCCGGTGTTTCGCAACTGAAAAAAAACAAATCCTGCCAAGGAATGAAAAAAAAAGTCCATTCTCCATTTCTATGGCGCCTATTGAAACTAGTTTTAAAAAGTCAACAAACAAAATGGCCACCATGGAAGGGGACAAGGGACTACAGATAGTCTCTTCTCCATTTCCATGGCTGTCATTAAAAAAAAGAGGAAAAATAACAACAAATGGCCGCCATGTAAAGGAGAGAAGAAGTCCCCTTTTCCTTGCCAAGGCGGTGTGTAGCAGATCGGTAGCAGACGCGCTGGAGACAGACATTTTTCAAGTACGTCAGCTCCCAAAAAGGATACACAAAAAAGGTAAGTGGAGGGAACAGGAGATGGGGAAGGTAAATCTGTGGAAGGTGAGGGTGAATGAGAGGAGATGGGAGCACTTACCTCATTCCCTGGTGGAGGAAGATGGCAGCCTCCAGCCCGGTGGAGGCCCGGAGCGGTCGGATTACCATGTGGTAATGCCCCCATTCCGAGCCTTCTCATTGGCTGAGAGGCTGCCACCCCTACCCCACCCACCACTGGATACTAATTACATTTAGAACAGTACAATTTAGGTTGTACTGTTTGTCAGGTTGTCTTTAATTGGCAGCATACACGAAAGAGCACATCTAAAACTGAATATTTATTTGTACACATTTTTACATTTGAGACACAGGCTTACATGTGACACCTAGTAGAAGCAGTGAGAGGAGCAGGGTATTCCTGAGGGAAGCTTGTGGAAAAGTCACGCTCAACTGATTTTGGTGAAAGGGAGCAGCAGAGATGTGGGGAGGTGGTTGACACCTACAATATGCAACTCAATCCCCCTTAGAATCTGCCATTTAAAGGACCACCTTGCCGTCTGGAAGGTCCTCAAGACCTGGCTTTCTCACCTGCATTCTGGCGAGCCCATTCCACCCCTCGTGTCAATTGGCTGGGATGGCATTGAGTCCTTCCAAAAACGTACTGAGCAATGCAGAGAAAGGTCTCCCGCAGACCGCAGGACAGGATCTGCAACACGCCAATGAAAGAAACACTAACCAGGACACATTGGCCATAGGCACGGCCACCAACTTCTCTGTTAGTATTATAATGCATGGAGACTGACTCCTTTGGTGAGTATCACCACGGCTTCTGGAAGCCCTATTGTCTTTCAGCTGATCGCCATCCAGAGGTACTGCTTCATAGCCTCCATCTGATGATCTTGCTGGAACAGGCCCGTAGAAGAAGTCTGACATTCTCTGTAGGTCTTCTTATATAGGTGGTGAGTGGTAGGAACATGTTCCATTGCAAGACACCTTTCAGATGCAAAGGGAGTAGACGAAATCCCTGAGGTCAACTTCTACAAGAGCCTTTCTCACCTGATTCTGCCTGGAGTCAGCAGAAGATGCAGGTCTCACACTAGTACCTGCAGTACACATTTGGAAGAAAAAAAAACATGTAAGCAGCTGACCAATGAGCCAGAAACAGGGTAAAACGGGCTGGCCTTTTACATGGCCAATGAACAGTGTCATCCAAATCATGTTCCACATGCCTATTCACAAGTCACTCTGAGGTACATGCATCAGTGCAAGTATGTGCACATCTACTGCAACAAGCCTATGATCATCCACTGCAATCAACAACATATGCTGCACAAAAAGTTCCTTTGTCGGTGCAGGACATGGAGTTGTGCAGATCTTACCAACTGAAGATGAGGGAAGGACAATACCAGGAGTAATTGAACATCGGGAGATAGGACTCTATCTACACAGCCCCTTCACTGATAAGTCAGACAATAAGGATGACGATGACGAGATGGATTATGTTCAATGCAAACATTATACTCCATCAGAAGAGTCCAGATGAGAATGAGTGTTGCTGCAAGCAAGCAGCAGCACGGTGGAGAAGGATGATGAGAACAGAGAGATGCACTGAATGTAGTACTGATCCAGCCTCACCCCATATTTATGTACACCATACTGAGATACACTTCCATTCAGAGTCCTGTTTAATTTATTAGACTGCTGCAATGGCATAGGAATATAATTCTCTCTAGATATATAAACTCCTCTATTCTGTTAATTAGAATTACAATTCACCAGGGTGCAGTTTCTGTGGGAAATACACTTCACACCTACATGGAGAGGACACGGTTTGCTGAAAACTATTGTGGTAACATATATCACATCTATTAATCTATACATTGAGTATTGTCCTGTGTGTTTAACCTCTATTTCCGGCCTTTACATTGTGGATTGACCTTTTCAACACTAGAAGCTATAAAAGCATTTCTCCATTATCGAGAAAGCTACTTTAGTGACAGTTTTTATATGATATATGAGACCTCAGTTATAGATATGGTGGACATTATGCAATGGACTAGCCTTGCTTTAGTTGGCTAACATTAGAACAGATGGCAATGTGCTGCAGAACTTAGGCACCTGAATGGGTCACGTGATTGGGATAACTTAGGCAATGATGGATCATGATTATGTTTGAAAGAATGGGAAAGTGCCGGCACCCTCTAAAGTGAAGAGGTGTCCACTGGAGGCCAGCATTAGATTGGAATTTCTCGAATGTTCTGCAGCAGGTGCTGCATGTTACATAGACAGCTTCCTCTGCAATGGATTACCGTTGGTTTGGCTGACAAGGCTGTCATTGTTTCTTTAGCAAGGTTGTAACTCATGACTGCTTGATTTTCTATAATGTTCGAGGGCTCAGGTGGTAGCGTGTTTGCTTCTTGAAGCTGTAAGAGATTTTGCTTTATGTTTTTATTGCATTTAAATGCAATAAACTGACTGTCTCCTTTACTTTCTAAAATATGGTTCGTGAGCCGTTTCTCTAAATCTGAGAATCTAGCAATATTTTGGAAATGAGGCGGAAACCTAACATGCCGGCACACTGTTAAAGTGAATGATATGTTGTAACATGTCAATTGGTCTTCCCTGCCAAGACCTCCACCTGGCAAATCACATGCACGTTCTCCTGCACCCTCCTGGTGTGTCAGTCGGTTTGGCGTTGAAGGGGCTTGGCTGGCTTTAGTAAGCAACACTGAACTGACTTCTGACCACACGTTTAACCTCAGACAATAAGCCATACTTTTGAAGAGTTGTGAATGGGCTGCGATACTTGATAACTATAGCGTTAGACTGGGATTGGTATGGCACTCCGTTATATGTTTGAAGTACTGAAAACCAAAAGCAGGATCTACTATCCTAGCAGTCTCTCTGCCCTCTGTCTATCCGCCTAATTTGCCAACTCACGAATCCCACTGGACGATATCAAAGAAGTTTAAAGCATTCACCCCACAGCCAACCGGTTTATGCCTGTACACAGTTCGTCTTGCTGCGAGTTTGTAGGAATTTGCTCATGTTTAGGATTCCTGGCCATTCTTGCTGGAGATGGTTTGCATAAATTCGAATCTCACGTGACCTTTATAATGAGTAGCGGCATTATCCAAACTCTTAGCACTAGACCTTGCCCAGGAAAGGCAGGATTTGGACACATCATGCACAGTTTAAAAAAGAAAGATAAAAAAAAAAAAACACTCTAAAAATCTCCTTGACAGCTGCATCACTGAAGGCCACGGAATTCCCTTGGAAATGTCTGAATATTATATATTTGATAAATTAACAGTAGCAAACTTTTTGAGACAGAGGTGAATCATGTTAGGCAAGGTTTACCTCTTCAAATGCAATGACAAGCCTTTGGGATAAATGTTCGTTCGGAAGTTACCTAAGCCAGAAAAAGGGGGCACTGCCATGAAGTGTGAGACTTGGCAGGAAGGAAGCATGGGAAGCGTGCGAGTTACATGCTGTGATAAGGAATGTGAGTTTCATTTGACTCTTCCTCAGTTGTTGACGTCCTCATCAGTCGGAATTCCATAAAGAAATTATTAATTGTAATTGCTGTAATTGTTTCATGCCTGCACTCACCTATCATGTTGTAACTAAGCTTAAATATTCTTGTATCTGCTGCTCCCAGCTACCTGAGGGTTTGGGGTACATTATCAAATAAACAAACAAACATTAGTAACCATTGAATTGAATTGGAAACGTTCTCACGTGGCTTAAGTATGAAGAAGAAAGGCACGCTCCTTATTTGACCAGACAATGAAAGCATTCTGCCTTCATCCACCCTTGTGAATACTGGGATGCAATATGATCATTCAATGCACTTAAAATCTGTGAAAAGCAAAGTGTGTGTGTGTGTGTGTGTGTGTGTGTGTGTGTGTGTGTGTGTGTGCGCAAAAATGCATTGTCGTATTACCAAACCATGAACACAAGCAAAGTGGTGTTACGAGTGCACATTGCATATCTGCCAGATCATTCAGTTCACATAACACTATAATGTCAATCAGGATTCCAAGGCCTCTCCAGCGCCCACCCAAAATGGTGGTATGTAGTCACAGACTGCACCTCCTCCCACTGCACTGGGAGGGTGGGGCATGGTCCTCTTTCAAAGATAGGGCAGGTAATTGCCTTGTAAACAGAGTCAGTGCACCAGGAGTCATGATAACTGTAATTACATGTGTTGGCTTTATCCTAACAGTGAGGGACCCGTGGGCCTTCTCTTGTGGGGAATCTGGCCTTTTCTTCAAAAATTGGGGATCCAACCCACAGTCTGAAATCCATTCCAATGCACAGATTACCATGCTCTCCATTTAAATGCCTGCACATCACATTACAATTCACATTTATTTAACAATGAAGCACAATGAGGATGAAGACATAAGCTTGCCTGTGGCACACCTTATGTGCGTATACACGCAAACAAACACAATCTCTCAATCTCTCTCTATTTCTGTCTGTCTCTCTCTCTCTCTCTCTCTCTCTCTCTCTATCTCTCCTTTCATAGCAAAGATGGCCCAATCATGACTCAGTATCTACTAGTTGCATGTTTCTTGCTTCATGCCTACACTCTGTGACCTAAATTGATGCATTACGTGCTTCTCTGAATACCTTGGGCTCCAACGAGTGTATACCCACAGGGACACGTTAATATTTCAGGTATACCTTTGATATTAACTCATTTTCACAATAGACATTGATAGTGGAAAGACACTCTCTCTCTTTTTTGAAGATTTCATTTGATGGTAAACTATTGACGCACAGATTAAGTAGAACAAAGTGAGGACATTCAGTGATTGTGACTGAACGTGGTGAATTCAAGTGTTACTCACAAGGAAAGTAGTCCAAAAGAGAGAGCAACATGCAATGGTGTGTTGATTTTGCTTCATTGCGGGATGTATTGTTTGAGGAGTAGCTGCAGATCCAGAGTAACCACACATTGGTGTGTATGTATGAGAGGGAAAGCATTCTAATTAATGGCCATGAGTAAGACAAGGCCCTTGGAAAATCATGCAAGTAAAACAAAAAAAAAAAAACGTTCCAAGCACAAAACGAATTCTAAAGGGGGGTATTCAGAGTCTGGCAGTAGTCTCCTCTTCACAAAAGCAGATGTCATTTCTGAGTTTCAGATTTCAAATTCGGAATTCGGGGGATGAGAAAAACCTCTGAATGTTGCATGTTTTGCCACTACTGCCAAACTCTGAATGATGCTCAAAGTGTTAAGTGCACTGCAATTACTGTTCTCAAAAAGCTCTTACATCGTAGCCAAACGGTAAACACAAAGATGGCAAGTAAATATACCATACATTAATTTAACCATACACTTAAACACTGGTGAGCAGAACGGATGTCCCTTTCGTTGAGTGGGGCTAGACAAATTGCCTTCTTCTATCCCAGGCTTGTCCAACCTTTTTGAATGTGGGGACGAAGCATTAACATTTTGTCACCCGCTGGGCCGGCGAGCCAAAAGTGAACACCCTCACCCAAAGCAGTATATTAGAAAATTGTGACCTTTGACACAATAGCATCAGAGGCATAGCCATGCAGTCCCAAAGATAGCTTTTGGTGTCGGGGCAGTGATCAAAGGTTAGTTTCTTGTGATTTCTTCCAGTGTGTATGTATTGATATTTCTCTGAAATAGTGGTGGCGACCAAGCGTAGCGAGGGAGCTATAACGATCTAGGGAGGGTTTGGGGGTCCCCCCCCCACGATTTTTTTTCTCCAAATATGGATCTGAAATTGTCCATTTACAGCAGGAAAAGTGACCAAAAAGCCATAAGTTTACAATCAGTTCTAAAGGGGAGCATGTACTTTCCATGTCACCAACAACAGACAAGAACATTGTAGAACACAACACATTTTAATGATCAATGTGTCCACAGTGTAAGACAGCACTGTCACCCATGTAACACTTTGGCATGCTGGTTGTGCCCAAAATATGCCTCTGTAGCAATATGTCTATGTTGGCTGTTCCCAATTTAGGCCAGCATTGTCCTCTACATAGCATGATTGATGCTGCCTGAGCATGTGCAGTGTGCCCAATACATATTCCAGCTTATCTCTGTAATACACATTCATTACTTCTGTGGTAATGAAAGAAGCATAATCCAATTCCAGGGGGCACCTGAGGCAGTAAAAGTCCTCCGCCACGGCCCGGTTTATTGGTCAGACCCAACATTGCAGAAATAAATAAATTAATCGTGTCCACGGACCCGACAAACATTGAACAAATAAATAAATCGGGCAGGGGAGCCGACTTGAATTTCCCGGGGGGTGCCCAAATGTAGGAAGCGACATCACCAGCAGTTATATGACCGCATTTGCACGTAGTCGCCGATTTGGTGCAAGGGGGTGGGGGGTGCAGAACAGTGGAAACATCGGCTAGCATGTACTGCATATACTAAAGTCAAGTAAGAAGGAGGTTTAAGCCTTCGTGTTGCATTCCAGTAGGCCAATACTCCCCCTAATCCACCCCTCTATAATCATCCAGGTTGTAGTAGCTCTCAAAAGGCAGAGCAACACAACTAGGATGGGAGAACGAAATGCCATCCCATCCTGTGAGTGTGTCAAACCTCAGAGCAAAGACTGTACGTGTGCCTCCTACCTTGGAGCACAATCTCACTCATTTGGTGCAAATCTCGCAAGTGGGTGCTTAGGAATCCCATGCATGTGTATGGGCTGAATACCTCGGATCACTTGCTCACTTCTTCAGTGTGAAACTCTGGCCAAGGTAGTACTGTCCCAATGGTGAGAAGTGTCGTATTTTCACATTAACTATGCTTAAGCACTTTGGGTTATTGAATAGTGCTGCTACATTCTGAGTAATTCCATCCCTTTAAATATATTAGCTCTTGTATAACCAATACATCTTGTTGATTTATTCTGATGATGATGAAGATGTTAGACTTGCTTAATAGTTCTGGTTCTGTATCATTAAATGCACTTCAGATCTTCAGAGTCTCGGGAGGATAGCTCAGGGGCAACGTGGTCGCATTGGAAGCAAGACGACATGGAGCAACACAGGTTCAATCCCTCTGAATAAAGAAATAAAACTGGCACTGTCCTGTTACTGCCTCTGGTGCCCCCCCCCTTTTTAGGGGGCACCAGAGGCAGTAACAGTCCTCCGCCATGGCCCGGTTTATTTCTTTATTTGTTCAATGTTTTCTGTACAGCCTCACGGGCCACATGAAATGGCTTGGAGGGCCGCATTGTGGCCCGCGCGCCGTATGTTGGACAACCTTATTCTAGCCCATTTAATCCTAATATGTAGTCTCTGCACAAATAAGATCCAATGTTCACCAAAGGTCCCGAATAAGAGTTTAGAAGCCCGTCTATGGAAGGGACCTCCAGAGATCCACTACAGGACCTGCTCGGAGAGGCTGATTTCTGGCATAGTCCAGACAGCTGGCATGCATCTCCAGAGTGAGACAAAGCAGTTGCTTAGGTCTAGTAAAAAGGCAGAGCCTTGCGTCAAGGTGATCTTTTATCTTGAGGGATTCCGCAAAATAGCTTCCCTGCTAAGAGATGTGTCTTTCTCTTTCTGGCATCTGTTTTCCAGTCTCCTACGAAAATGTTCAGATCCATGGCAACACAGCACTCCAAATAGTAATAATTATGGAGAGAATAGATAGCAGATTTGCATATCAGTTAAATATAATGTTCCATTCATCCTTTAATGCTTGCACGATTCATGCCCATCTTCATAGCTGCAGACAGTGCCTATAAACGATGGAGGTCTGAGTAAGCTTTGTTGGCAACATACATCCTTGTGTAAAGAGACTAATTGGAATGAGCATGCACCCATTAAAAGGGAATGCCCATGTTCATATCTACCGTGGCAGCTGGGGACATGTACTTGTTGCTATAAAGTCCTGTCCTGCCAATTTAGGAATCATGCCGTTGATATGCATCATTTCTGTGAGGGACTTCCATATTGTGTCTCCTGACAGGTTTATCACCTTAACAAAATCCGAGTATGACCTTTTCAGATCCTTGCCCTCTCTGTCAAGAATCAGTCCAGGAAGCTGAGTTAATGGATCATGGTAACTTAAGCAATCTGGTCATATCTCATGGTCATTGATGAACTGAGAAGAAATCAGTGCTTGCAATGCACAGTTCCGCACTGAGGCCTTGTTTTGAAATGCTACATCCCTTAGTCCCGTCTCCTCAACCACCTGCTCATCCAGAAGGGAATCAGGGTGGCACTTGTACTGCATCCACCCAGAAGTGCAGCTTAATAACCTGCATCTGGTGATCTTGCTGGTGCAGGCGAGCAGAAGAGGTCTGCAATTCTTTGTCAGGATTCTTATCTATGTGGCCAGCGACTCCTTCAGTCTGAGTGAGTCACCATGGCTTCTGAAATCACTATTGTCTGTCAATTGATCCCCTGATCCTGAGCAAGTATCAGTTCAGTCTGTGTCCTCCCATTGGAGAGTTTGCTTCCATCTTGTGACTTACAGGACCTCTTTCACAGCTCCATGCTGGCACCATTTATCTGTCTGAGGGTAAACATGAAATGGCATGGGAAAGACTCTGAATCCGCCAACATGTGGTAAATGTCAGTCTAAGAAGCGTTCTTGTCATTGCTGATACATGGCTTCTCTTCTCATGCCTTGCACTAGTTGTCTTGCCCAGCCATGATCCTTCCTATGACATGGATCAGAGCCTTATCAGGGCCGCAGAGAGACTCGGCACGGGGGAGAACAAGGACTTCCATGGAAGGGGTATCACCAGCACTCCTGCATGCTGTCGGTATGTTGTTGAGATGTAATTATGAATATAGAAAAGGGAGCAGTAGTGCCAACGCCCTTGGCTCATTATAGGCTCCAGTAATTGAGTGCAGGTTCGGAAGGGGAAAGCTTGCTGGGGTGTCTTAGCTTGATTTGTTTGGTAAGAGATTTTGCCAGATGGTCGGAAAAGCACCATTTATGTTTTGAGCAAAAAGGCATAGGGTAATAATACCTTTTAAAACACCAATATTGTAACAGCCCACACTGCAAAAGACACACACTAGTGGCATCCAGAAGTAGAGTGGATCTGAGTAATACCACATTCGTATGTGTAATTACTCAAACAGTCCAAAAGTAAAAATATAAATGTAACATGTGTGCATTCTGCAACATACAGGCATAATGCTACTAAAAACAAGTTATGAGAAATAGGCCACCTTAAAGGGTAGAACAATACACGAAGGGAATCGTAGCAACACATGCTAAACTGTGCAGTCAAAGTGGCTCATCATCACATTAAAATGACACTATGCCCTTACCAATAGCCTCCTCTCAACGGTGAGGGCAACGATAGCAAGCAAATAATGAACACACACAATTCCCTGATGAGGTTATGTAATCACGTGTACTGTATTACTTCGAGGAAAGGCACTCTGGCGAAAGGGACACACTGGCATGCCTCTTGCACTGAACAGATTCACAGGCGCATAGAAATGCCAATAAAGAACCCCAGTACCTTGGAGTTAACAGCCCCGATCGCCTGTAACGTACACCCACTTTACATTGTAGGACGAGGCTACACAGTGAGAGGACCTCTTCTCGGGCTGTCATATACACCGGCAAAGGAATGCTTGCAGTAAGCAGCAGACTATTTGGGAGGAGGAGCGTTAGTTTTTGGTATTTACAATACATTATTTATCAGTTATTAGTTATGAAGAGTTTTGCCTGGCATGTAGGTAGGTTACATTGTTAACAATATGTGTATACGCCTATAACAGTTTTGCACATACTGTCGCTTCCTAGTGTGCACACTGATCTTGGATGTGCAAGGAATTGCCCATTGGGAAATGTGGAAACCAGCATTTTTACTGCATTCAGTTCTTGGGTAAACTCGGGCGTATCTTCCCACATACCCCACGTGAGTGCATGTGGGCTCAATCTCAAGGCTGATCTATGCCAGGAGTTGTAGAAGGAGACATTGTGAGGCGGAAGGCAGCTTTTCGTTTTTTTATTTGGGGACTGTATGTATAATTTGTGATTAAAAAACATGTTGTTAATAGATGGAAAACCTTTTACTTTTTGTATTCTTACTTTGCGAACCAGGTATGCAGGCAGTTTATTTGGGAAGGCATATTTGTATTGGTTAGTTAAAATGGTGTACAGGAACACAGCCCCCGATTTGCCACCACCCCATTGGGCTTGCAATTGCTCGAAGGTGCCTGGTGGGGTTTCAGCAGCAGAGGCTGAATCCAGGGAGTGCACCTTGTACTTGTTGTCAAAGACCATTAGGGTGGAGAAGGTCTCTGCTAAACATTTACTGAGTACCACAGGCCTCCTGTAAAACCTGCGGAACTGGCACCGGGATGTGTGCAACAAGTTCTGCTTACTCCAAGCCTGTGCCAGTGATGATGAGACTGCAGCATGGACCTCAGAGGAAGGAAAAGGAGAACAGTGATGGCATAAGGGGAAATTAAAGAATTGACCATGAAGTGATTAAGTCCTGATTATACAATGAGGTGTTAGTGCTTACCCACAAAATGGCCAAGGAAATACCAGGTGCCATTCCAGGGAATGTGTGAGACAAGGATCAATATAACAGAGAACAGTGCCCTGCACAACATTGCATAGCAGGTTGACTAGTCTGCGGGCACTTCTTCAGCCGAGTAGAATTGGTACAATTCGATTTTCGCTATTGCACAGCATACTTTGGCTAAGCCGGACCGATAGCACAGCGAGTAGAGCGAGTAGAGCACTCGCTTTGACAATGGTGCAGAGTCTGCTGATGCAGGTTTGAATCCTGGCAGGGCCAAACTCAGCCTTTCATCCTTCCGAGGTCGATAAATGGGCACCACACACCGTGGATAATAATAAGCAGTGTTCAGATACCTGAGGGTTTGTAGCACTATATAAATGCTAAATTATTATTATTATTATCATTCTGAGAAACAGAACCCTAAGCACATTTTACAGTTTTGTAGTGATGGCATGGCACTGGTGAAACATTGTAAATAATACTTGATTTGCTTCTCTCTAGGGCTATGTTTAGGATGCTTCCATTTTCCTCTTTCCTGTGAGGAATTCAACCATCTGCATAGTGGGCGTGCGCTCGACTGGGCTTTTTGGAATGTTTCATTAAATGGAATGATGGTAGACCAACCTCAGGAAAATGGGTGGGGCTAAACCAAACACATTTTCAGATGCTCACACCATGACAAACACATATACCCGTGTAATCAATGGGGACAGACCCTACAGGCACAGTCCACCCTGTCATATTTAGTTGGAATTCGACAGCAAGGAGTACATTATGTCATCTCCAGGAAGAGGGAAGACCAAGCTTCCCCCTGCCATGCCCAGCCCGATTAACTAACAATATCTCCATGAATCTGCCCTTTCTGTAGCTGGTAGCAGCAATTAATATACCAACTAGAGTGTACTTCAAACAGGCCCAATTTGTGCCTGGCTTCAGAGGATAACAAAGGAGATAGGAAACCCAAAAACCTTTCATATTTAATTGTGTCCACCTGAAGCCAGCTCCAGGCCTCAGTATCAATGACAGTGAAATGTCATGTCTGGTGCTGGGTTTTACAGTAGGCCACCCCGGTAGTGGGAACTCAATCATAAGGTATGAAAATGTGGTTTGCAGGAGTCATAGAGTCTGGTCTCACCACAGCTTTAAGGGAGACATGTCGCTTTAACAGCAACCACAGAGCAATCCATTAACCAGAGAGACGTTTTGATCAACAATATACAGGAAGATGGGTGGGGCTTAGTGTCACAAGTTGTCACCCAATTACCTTTCCTGTTGCGAAGCTCTCTTATTATGACCTCAAACATACAGTAGATTATTGCTAGGGACCCCAGGATGGGGTCATTAAAGCAGACTTAGCCTTCACCAATCACTGTGGCCCACTTGACTTTCAAAGAAGGTCATCTGAATACCTCACGAGAAGTAAGAAAGAAGACCTCAGCCTTCGACCCTGGCAGAAGGTACAGTCTGCCTTACAGCTCCCACCAGTGAAGAAAGGCCAGGACATCCAAAGAAGGAAGCAAGATCCTTCCCTTTAACTTCTCCAAGGGAACAGAAGGAGATC
Organism: Ambystoma mexicanum; assembly: GCF_040938575.1. Taxonomy (NCBI): domain Eukaryota; kingdom Metazoa; phylum Chordata; class Amphibia; order Caudata; family Ambystomatidae; genus Ambystoma; species Ambystoma mexicanum. The sequence goes on from NC_090937.1 coordinate 629,754,018, forward strand.
CAGAACTCAGAGGACCCTCCAGACATTCCAGTACTGGTACCCAGCCACAACACAGCGTGCCCTGCTAGGCTCTGTAGCAAGCATCCTAAGTAGGATGTGCCAAAGGGTCTCTGAAACTACTACCAAGGACAAAGCAGCTGCCTGCAACACACTCCACAGCTGTGGGTCATCCACCTTAAAAGACAACACAAGCCCATTTAAGAAGCTGGGAGAAGTGCCTTGACAAGCATCTACTGCTGTCTGCCTTAAAGGACATTTTCAAGCCATTTAAGTTCCTTGAGCTGCAACCAACAGAAACGCTGACTGTTGTCAAGCCGTAGCTGCTTAAATACATCTGAGACAGCTCAGACCCTTTTGATTTCGCAGTGGTCACTTGTAACGCTCACCTGTCAATCTGCGGGAACGCCAGAAGAACTCCCTGGAACTTCAGTAAATCACAATCCCTGTAGAAAGGATGACAAGATAATAACCTTCCTTAATAATGTTCCTACCCTATTCTGAGAAAACTCTCCAGTACTGAAAATAGAATAATAACCAACATCAGGAAAACTCACCTAAGGTTCTTTTTTAGTGAGCCCTCCATCCTGCATTCATACAGGGGCGCATGTCCTGAAGAAACGGTGTAGTCTAGATGCCAATAGTATTCTTATATAATGGAATAAAGGCGACTAGTGACAAGGAGAAGATAATGCCTATTTAGTCATATATGAGTGTAGCTGTGAAAGGCCTTAGTACAATCAAAACTGGAGGGCAAAAGTGGAATTTTAGGTGACACTCTGGTCCGTATCAGTGGTGTAGCACTGTCCTATAGGGAACTGACTAAACAACTACCAGCAGAGTGTAATGCGGAATGAGATGGAACCCTTTCTTGCAAAATGAATGTTAGCTAGCTACACAGCTTGGCAAAATTTTCGGGCAGTGTGACAACAACCTGGCACAGCAAATGAGTTTCAAACATTGGCACACGGAACAACTACGTATAGCATTAACAAAAAATGTGAAAATGCACAGTAACTAATCCGTTGCTAAAACACTCGCAACAAAAAACAACTAAACACTGGTAACCCACGGGAAACCTTGAAACTGATACTTGCGTGTGTGTAAGGTGTACTCCTCATGAAACTCTGACAGGAAAACTTCGGACTGGAAATGAGGACACGGTAACTAGGGGACAACAAATAATAAAGAAAACTACTGACTGTGAGCAGGGAAGGAGACTATTGGACAGGACGAAAGAATTCTGACTGAAAATTTGAAGGGCAGGGAAACTCTGACTGGAATTCTACGGAGACCGCAGTGAGCGTCCGTACTGCAAGGCAGTCAGCAACGCGAAGCGCGAGTCTCCTCAGAAATTGAGTACTTGTAACAGAGGTCGCAAAAGACTAGACCTACAGATTAGTTCCTGGTTGACACCACTAGGCGGCCATTTTGGAATCCCAATTTCCCATGACTTACTATATGGATCTGAATGGGAACAATACCTTCTCTCAAATGACAGAGCAATAATAACCTACGGAAACATGGGTTTAATCAGGGAACTCGTTAGGAAATCATGACATCACTTTCCAAAACACCAATATTCAATTGGTTCAGTTCCACTTTCTTTAACAAAAACGTTTAAGTTGCTAAACACAAAAGTTTCACTTGCAAAATATCATATTTCAACTTGCTTCCTTTGGGGGTTCCCTTGCTTTCTTAATATCTCATTTTACCTTTCAAATTTAGTGTGTCATTCAGTTAATTTGTTGAACTGGGGCTCCCATGGTTGCAGCACAGTTGTCAGACTGCATGGTCCACTCATTACAGGTCGCGCATCCAGGTGTCTTAAGCTTTAGCAGTGTCCTCTTTTCCTTATAGTGGTGTCTCTGCAGCCATTCTGGATGCCTCTCCCACCTGGGGGCCACCCCAGTGCTTATCCAACACACTTTCCTCCACAGTTTCTTTGGATCTTTTGCTCCCACTTTGCCATCTCGTGTGGCTCCCCCTTAGTGTGATTCTCTTTGGCTTGCACTTCGTGTCTGCACACAGCTCCCCTCTTTGCAGAACGTTCCTTCTTTCACACAGAGTCTTTTCGAGAACGTGTAATCATACACGCAACCACTGTGTAACTATTTATCCTTGTCATGTTCTTTTAACCTCTCATCAGTTTCACTGATTGCATCTCTCGTCTTGCGTGATTCAGCTGCTATGTTGTATCTCATTTGCTTGCTTAACACGCTGGGCTTCCAATTGCATCAATTCAGTGGTTGTGTTTTGGCAGCTTCTTTATCAACATGTTTTCTGTGTGAGGTCAGGGTCTCACCGCCTGCACCTCAGACACTCCTGGGCTCCGGTCCTGGCGATCAAGCATTTCTCGGCACAAATTCCAAAAGGGATTTGCACACCTCCCTGCTCACTTCTACGGACTTCTCCAGCTCTTTAGAGACACAGCTCTAAAGCCATGCTTTTCCTGGTTGCTTCCACATGCAGTCCCTCATCGTCTCAGCATCCCACTTTCCTCCTGGGTGCCAGAGCTGATCCAGGTCAGCCCTGGCATTGCACCTCTCCACCCAACTCGTTTGTCTTGCTTACTGGCTGTGCCATTTGTATACTCTCCTGAGTGTGTAACAGGCTTCAGGTAGGCATGCTTGATTTAAATTGCCTGACCTTGTTATTGGGACATCTCCATTGAGGATGTCGGTGTACCTCTGTTTGCATTTTCCCCATCACAGTACTTGAGTGGTACTTTGGGAAATGAAAAGTGCGTGCCGTAATATATCCCATGAATGCTGAGGGGGGTTTGGGTAGACATTTTAAAAATAAAACAGGCCTCCTACTTCAGGATTCAGGATGGAGCTCTTTTGGACATGAATAAAACCATGTGACATTCACTGAACCGTTGGTCTCTCTATCCTCTTTTAGAAATGCAGTGCAGCATCTGCTTGTCTAGAGACAGGGCCTCTGAATATCAATATCAATCTTTCCTAGCACAACAAAGACTATTAAGTTATGATGCTTAAATGTCACTCATATGGTAAAAGTGTATTAGTACCCAGTGAGGGGGATGTGGCGGCCCCAAAGCCAATGAGGAAGCTTGGAACGTGGTCCTTACTACACAGACACCAATCCTGTTCCAAGCCTCCTCGGAGCGTGAGGCTGCCATCTTCCCTCACCGGGACCAAAGGTAAGTGCATTCCGCACGTCCCCTGCCCCTTCCCCTCTCCACATCCCAACCCATTTTTCCACATATCCAGTCCCTTCCCAACCCAAACCAAACCCCACTTACCTGCGCTCCTCTGTCCCTCTGTTCCTGACACATCTCTGTCACACGATTAGCCGCCAAGAAAAAGGGAGAAGGGAATACACATCCTTTCTCCCATTTCCATGGCATATATTTTTATTTACTTTTTTCATTCATTTTAATAGCCGCCATGGAGAGGGAGAAGGGACTACATTTCAACGTAGAACTACATTTCAACACAGACAACATTTCTGCATAGAATGCAAGTTGCAAGTTGCTACTATTGACCCTGTGCAAAAACATTCCACATCATCGATATACACTGTGTTCTTGAAGTATGTTTCATTGTCGGTTTAGCAGTAGAGAAGGCACCATGGTGCTGCAAAAGGTGCATCGTTAGAAGAAGTGGTACTGGTTTCTGTGAAGGTCTGGTAGGGTGTTTTAGTTTATTGACATACAGAAGGGGCACAGTGGGGTCTGTGAGGGGTCACAAAGACACTGTGCACAGAATGAGCACTTGGTTGTCATCTTTCTGCAGTCTGATCCCAGGCAGTTGTTGCAGTGGTAATAGGTGTTGTTTCCGGCACTGTTCCTACCTCAAAAGCTCCATCTGAGCCAGTTGCGGAGTTGGACTCAATAGCAGTGCTTGTAGCTGTAAGCATATCTCATAGTGATCTCTTCCAAAGAAGGGTGACTTTTCAATGTCCGGGACATCATCATCGTCATCAGCACTATTGCCATCATCGAAATCAGGGGCCAAAGGAGAGGAAGGGTGACGAGAATCAGTGGGTCTGATAGGCTTTGGAACATCCTCCTCATTTAACCACTCATGAATATCTACTAATTCTACCACTGACTTAGTGGCTGTTTATTCAGCTGGCCCCTCAACAGGCTCCTGAAGACCTGGATTGTGCATGCAGGCCTGCTGCAACAAGGGAGCATGAGATGCATCCACACTTGAGCAAATCTCAGATCCTAGGGAAGTTGGAGTTTGGGTCTGGCTGTGCTTAAGTGGCAGAAATAGCTAAGTCAGAGATGACATTGGAAGGAATAGTATCAACCTGACTTCCAGATTTGGAAGGTTTGCAGTAATTGTTGTAGCAGCGGCGGATGTACAACCTATGGTCATTGTCAGGCGTCCTATTCTACCACCTAGGATTTGTGCATCCCGTGAAATTGCAACAACTAATGTTTCTGCAGTGAACCATGCAACACATTTTCACAGCACCTTCCACTCCTAGCGCGTTTGGCCTGCTTCCACGTTTGCTCTTTGGTAGTTCCTTTTGCCTCCAACAGCACATACACTTTCAGGCACTTTTTTGAAATTGGTAGTGAATACCGTCTCCACCACTAGTGACAAAGTTTCAGGCTCATCAAATATTCTCTTTTCCCCAAAACTGGTACACTGTTTGGTTTGTGTATGAGGGTGCCTGTTCAAACAAGATGGGCAAAGGCAAATTCTTCCTGCGGTCTACTGCTCAGTGCGCACAAGCTGAACGTGTGTTGCATCACACAGCCAATTAACCTGCCACACTCCACTTGTGATCTCTGCATACACCTCCAACAGTTTTTCCAGCATGCCCACCATTTTTTCTTTTTCCCAAAAATAATGAAAATGCTTCGTTTGTGTCTGAGTGTGCAAGTCTAACACGCTGGCCTAGCACAAATTATTTTTTGTTTAGTCTGCTGCTCTGCGTCCTTAAGCAGGCAGTGTGTTTTGTCACACAGCCAATCTACCTGACACTTAATTCCACAACCTGTGATCACTGTGACCACCTCTAACAATTTTTCAGACACACACACAATTGCTTTTCTGTGCCCGACAACAGATCAATTGCTTGTTTTGTTTGTGAGTGTACTCATTCAAACGAGCTGGCCAAGCATAAAATACTGTTTCAGAATACTTCTATGTGTGCTAAGGCAGGTGTTTTTTTTTGTATCTCACAGCTATTACAACTTCCATTGATTCACAGCACCTGTGATTAGCAGAACCACCTAAAAATTAATTGTGGCACCCCAAGGTTCTTTTCCGATCCCACATAGCAAATCATCTGCGTGTTTGTGTGTTAATATACCCATTCAAATAAGCTGGCCCAGCACACATTCCTATTCCAGGCTACGGCTCTGTGTGTTCAAGCAGGTGGTGTGTTGTGTCACACCGCCAATAAACCACCGCCAATACCCACTGTCTGAGATCACTGCCACCACCTCCAACATGTTTTTCAGCACCCCAACATATTTTCTATTCCCACACATCATTTGCTTGTTTTTGTGGTGTATTCAAATAAGCTGGCACTTTGTAAATTGCTTATCTATCCTACTCCTCTGTATGCACTCCTCTGTCTGCACCATCAAGACCTCCAACAATTATTCTGGCTACCCCAAATACAACAATACAACTGCTTGTTTTGGGTGTGAGTGCAACCTTTCAAATGAGCAACATCAAATTTCTCTGGAGTCTCAACCACAGTTTGTGGTTCCTTGTGAAGTCGCACGAATGACTGACAGTCACAGTGTAGCTTTTATTACGAATGCATTTAAACACGCATACCATTTTTCATATCTCTTTAACACCTGTAGAAGATCAGAGGAATGTTCAATGGAATTCCCAAATGTTCCAGTATAGGTGACAAATCTGAAATAAATGATTTTAGGTTCAAAGGATCTTGGATTCTCGTTTTTCAAGGATCATATCTGCATTACCTGCTTGAATCGAAAAGGTTTTGTCCAGAATAATGGTTGTGGGAACTTGCCTCCAATGTACTAGGCATTAGGTTAATAGAGTTTCACACCAAAGCCTCATTGGAAACAACAGTTATTGAGTGAATTTTTGAGGAGGGTATTGTGAGACAAAATGTATATTCCCAGGAACGTACAGATAGAATATAAGGGCAGATTAAGATAACACCATTTAGGAAAGCACATCTTATATGGAGATTGCACTCACAGTTTCAAATTCTCATGCTAAGGACAGTGCTGCACATGCCAAGGAATTCAAAATAATTAAATATTTAATTAACTCACTGTACAGATGAATAGAAAGCTATTCTTGTGTATATAACACCTTTATCAAATTATTCTAAAATCAATTTGTACGTGCACATTTATCAGAGTGATAAAACAATATTTCAGTTAATTGAATAAAAAATCAATCTTGATGATAAAAAATGTAACACTATATACGTATTTCGAAAATTGTTTAATACAATTCAAGAGAATGTGTTCAAACAACGTAATCGAACACATTACTGAGTTACAAATAACTGTATACTGAAAATCCACATTGCAGTCCTAAGAATGTATACACATTTTGCCAATAAGTATAACACCAATTCCCATATACTAGTTTACTCGTCAGGTTGATCCCTGAGGCATGTGAAGTTTGGTCTTCGTTCAGGGTGCATGTTCATTTTCTGCCTCATTGCTGTGTGTCGAGAAACACCTAGAAGCTGCAGGATCATGGCATTGGACAGGTCTTCACACCAATCTGCTTGTTGTTCACGAAGGTTCCACCAGAGTGCTTTGTAGGGCTCGAAACTAGCCTACATCGATTATCTCTTTCTCTCTATCAGGCTTATTTGAATAGTGACTGTCCATAGCACTTGGTTATTTTCTCTACTCCAACTCTGGTCCCACTGGTTCTGCCATCTACGTCTCAGCGCTCCCTCTAGTTATAGCCTTCTTGGCTTGAAAATAATTAGTTATCTGTGTTAAACCTTCCTGTCCACCTGCTCCTCTATCGCTTCTGTTCTTTACTTCTCCAGTGACTTGCTTCTTCCTCTCTTACTTCAACACACTCATTCTCCTCTTTCCTCCTTCCTCCAGTCTCTTGATTCTTCCCTCCTCCAACACCATCCTTTCCTTTCTCTTGAATAATTTCTTTACTCTCCTCCTCTCTCATTTCACGCCCGCTGTCTCTTTGTCTACAAAAGCCCACACTATGACATGGCCCATGTCTTATTGAGTCCTGAAGCAATGTGGGTTTCAGTGAGAGATAATTTCCCTACTCCGTAGGTTAGATTGAGTCCTAAATCAAAGACCCTACTAATGTTTACATCCAAAATGGTCGACCCACTTCTCCTCTTGCCGATTAGAGTTGTAATCTTAGAATCAGGGGGGATAGTCATGCTGGCAGTCTGATTCTGCAATCACCCTCCGCAGCCAATGTCCTTCTCCCCCTGGACTCCAGTGCACCTCTGTATTGCCACTGTGCACAGACCATCACATTTGCATATCGGTGAGTGTTGGAGTTGAGAATGATAAAAGAAGGAACATCAACATTTGAGAGTTTGTCCATGTGGCAGACCCTGCAGAAGTCTGATCCCATATGGAGTTTCAAAATTCCTGATGGAAAGTTATGTTATGTTGAAGAGAAAGATAGTGGCAAAACCAGCGCCTCACATAATCTAGGTCATTTTAGGGTGGGGTCACCAGCACCCCTCCCAGAAAATATATCAACTGGCATTATTAAACTGTCTATATATATTAAGAACAAGTGACAGTCAAAGGGACAGTTTGTCAGTGTAAAATGGTCATTAGGCAGACATCTGGAATAACTAGTTTAGTTAGGCCGGACTGAATATTGTGACATAAACTGACAGAGACTTGAAAAGATATTTCCAGATGCAATTAATAGACAGACTGAAAATGTATGTACATATATAGATATAGTCTGACAAAGCCACTGGGTGCATCAGGTTGAGAAGCATTTCCATGTTTTAAGGGTACCTTGCACAGCATGTGCCAACTGTGAATAACACAATTATTTTTAATTAAAGACAAATGCCATAGACAGACACAAAAAGTCAGTGTTATCTTGCAGATGTTACTTCCATTTGGGAGATATACCCACTTATGATTTTCAAAATTGACCACCGATGCTGATCTAAAATAGCTGCATAGTCCAATAACCTTAAATGGAAAGTACACATTAGAACAGCATTTCATTATCTGATGGCACTCAGTACACCGTTGAAAGTATATACATTGTATATGGACTGCTTCTGAGTTGCTATGCAAACAAAGTGATTCTTGCACACCGTTCTTTAGTGTACAATTTAGTGTTGTTGCTGCAACTCAAGCATGTTGACGTGGACAGAACATTCTGTCTGGTACCAAACCATGTCAAAACACAGATATGCTGTTGCATATAGGAAAACACAAATAAACGCAAAAAGACAATTGGAAATATGGGTCCAGTTAAAGGGAAAGAAAAACAGCATGTTATGTTGTTCTGTCGTCTACTATGCAGTCCTCGATGGTGGACATTTTAGACTGATGTCAACATGATGCCACCAAGGTATGTTTCTAAGTAGCCCTTGTCTTCTGGCTAAGAATATGATTCCATTGCTAAATTGGAAGTCTACAGATTTTGCCAAATTGTTGCTGTTGTGCTATCAACAGAATAACATGATTATTTATATTTCAGACTAACATTGGGTTATGCATACACCGATGAGGTCGAGGGGGCTCCGACTACAGTCCAACTTCCTTTATAATATATACTTTCCAGGAAAAATGCCATATATCTTATTCAGCACGAATTCATCAAAGAAAGAGTTCTGCATTGAAGAATGTTACAGCAAAGCCAAAGACAGGGACATATTGCACATGCATGTGAGACATCATGACACTTGCTAAAAGATTAAAACTAAACTAAAATTATGTACTAAGACATATTAGTCCAGGTTGCTCAAAACCCTTGCAAAATCTAACCATCCAACTGAAGTTTCTGTGAAACCAGAGCAGTGGAGACACCCGCCAACATTCTTCCCTCACACTCACTGCTCTCCCCCGTCCCCTTCGGTCCCCATCCCACCCTCCAGAAGCCCCCACTCATCTGATGAAGTTCTGCCGTGCAGCAGCGTACCCACCCTCAGCCATGGCTTCCATGGGAAAGAAAGAGAGGCTCTGTATGGAGCCCGCCCTCCACTTACATGGTCACCATTTTAATTGGGATGCCTTTGTGTGAATTCATAGGTTATGCATTGAAAGCAAGCAGTTGAGTCACACAAAAATATTGTTGTCTGCACATCTTGCTTTGCCCAGGTCTATGTCTTGGGAGCGGGGGCTATTACCATTCGGTGAGGCCCACAGAATGGGTTCTTATTTATTTTCATTTTGATTTAATTTCCTCTTTCTTTAATAAAAGATGAACGATATCTTTTCAGATAAAACTCACAGTGGAGGAATCATTATGGCCAAACACTTTGGATGTTCCTCAAATGGAAAACATTGAAATGGAAGCCTTTAACAGTGACATTACTGTAAAATCACAATATACAGGACATACAGAGAAAAACATCACAAACACGTATTAAATATGTTGACGTAGACCAAAAAATAGGAAATGGAACAGAAACAAGTTAAGCATAGAGGATAAAGAACACGCTGCAGGCTTAGGGTTTTTTATATCTCTAGATCACTTCCCCCACTTGCAAACGCATGCATCTAAAACATGGGGAATTAGCTCACTGTTATGTCCTTGTATGTGGGTCCTCTTGGCTACAATAACCAAACCTAGCTCAGTGCCGTGCACACTAACTTTGCCACTGAAAGTATCAGATGCACCAGGCTTTACACTCTATGCATCACAAAATAAACAGAACACAATGACAGGCCACAGAGATGTTTACAGTAGCACTCTTTGGCTTTTATCTGAATTTGTCAAAAATAGGACAGAGTCCAAATACACTTTATCAAAATGCAGTTGGAAAGTCTTAGTACATCATGAAACACTTGTATACAAGAATATAGACATTAGTAAAACACACGTTGATGACTCTTTTGTACTGAGGAGAAAATTGAGCATTTCACATTGAGTAACATGAAGATACTCTGAAGCCCCTTTTTTTTAAACACCAAACATCCCATAAGTGAAACTTGGCAGGTGAATATGAAGTAATCTGTGCAACATTATATATTGGATACTTTCACAAGCCTGCACTTGATTAACCACACAGAGAAAACAAACCTTTATGTTTGAATGCATGAAAAGAGCACGAGGCCTTTCTTTTTAGATATTTTTCTAATTGTGTTACTTATGCTTACCAAGAGCTTAGGGGAGTGCTGTATATGTTTCTAATAGTGAGACCACTTTTACGAAGCACATGGGCTCCCTGCCACCGACAGCTACTGCAGTTCAGCAAATGCCACCCGACACCCTCCTTCTGCTCACTCTCAGCAGCAGCCTGGCTAAGCTCCGATACTGCAGATCCCAGCACATATGCAGCTTGTCATCAGCAATTCCCAAATGCCTCCAATGTTATTCTTCTTTCTCAAGTCTCCCTCTCCTCACTCTCTCTGTCAGAAGCCTTCCCCCTGTTTTCTCCTCCTGCGCTTTTTCAAGTCTTTTACCTTCCATCCCACTTTGCATATACCTTCATAAATAAAGTATATGATTCCACCACCCTTTGCCATGAGGTCACCAATCAATCAAACAACTTCCCTAGAATGGCCAGCCCTTCAGTAAGTTTGCAGAAGCCTTTCAGCTTCTTACCAATTACCTTAGTGGAGCGTTGATTCTCCAGGCCTGGATGAACATGCAACATTTATTATTCCAGCTTCCTGTAGCTTCCTGCAGCTTGTTGCTCAAACAAAGAGTTTTTAGAAAATGTATTCCACTGTCCGACATGTACACTGCAGTCCAGTCTCAGTTTTGGAATTTTCAGCATTTCTTTCTAAACCCACATCCCTGTGTAAATGGTGCATTTATACCCACGGCCTGCACTGTGGATGTATGAGCAACCCCATTCTAATTACTAATAAATGAGTTTGTTAAAATTAATGGTTACTGGTTAATGGTTAGTAATTAGGCAGGTTAATTGTTAGGTCCAATAGTTAAAAGGGTGGTTGCCACCAATGAAATTGAAAAAAATTAGCAAAAAATGAAAAAATTTACAAGGACAGACCTACATGGCCAGTTCATGTTGCAATACCTAAGGGCAGGAATTATCCCAGAGGGCCTACAGGTTAAAAATATCCCGAGGATATTTGTTGACAACCCCAAATTTCAGAAAAATTTCAGTGGGGTTGGTAACAGATGTTCCCGGGACTGGATCATGCTGATCATTGAAACAGCCCAAGAAGAAACTAAGAAACAAGGGGAGGAGTTGGAGATCTTGGAAAAGGCTTTCCTTGAAAATACTACAATCAAGGACGCTAAGAAACAACTTGAAGGATTAGAAGAGGAAATAAACAAATTTAAATATTTGAATCTAGAAAAGAAAATCAACAAGTTGAAAAAAGATATTTCAAATTATAACGAAAAGAGAACTTACCCTTATCTAAGGAAGGGATCTTTTACCGATCCCCCAATAGGTGGCTATAATTTTCGTAGAAACAACCGTTATTGTAATTTCTCCAACACTTCAGTATCCTCAAGTGGGTCAGATCCTGCCCTGAATATGCCACCTAGTACTGGCACGGGCAGGAGGGGTCAAAACCAACAACAGGTTTTTTTCAGAGGGGGGCAGCGAGGCAGACCGAGGCAGCAACAACCCCAATACGGACAGAGACAGGGAATGATGACCAGACAGTCGTACTCCAACCAATGACCCAAGGTACCACTAACCGGATGCCTGTCTTCAATTTGTCCAAATGCCATCTGGATAAAGCAGATATGGACCTTTTATCCAAAGGGCTTTCGTATGTCCCTACCATGAGAGCTGATATTTCCAATATGGAATTGGAACTGTACAGATTTTTCAGAAACATCAGGTTAAAGCATTTTTTTGAGGTGTACCTGCCTGCCCATCCGTATGAAAAGGGATCCCCTTCCGACAAAGTACCCAACATCAGTGGTCTTAAAAACAAATCAAGTTTTATCCTACCGCCCCATACTTGTCCACCTGAAATCATGGCCTTTGAGAACATTGTCACACGAGAAATACTCGAGGTCATAAAGTCGAAGAATTATAAGCCTGACAATTTGTCTAAAGTGGAGAGGCTGAGCCTTACTAAATTGTGTAATGATGAGTCCATTACCATAAAACCCGCTGATAAGGGGGGTGGGATTGTCATTCAAGACACACTTATGTAAGAAGCAGAATGCAGGCGGTTTTTGGATGATAAGAAATCCTACAAAAAACTTGAGAGGGATCCCACTAGGCGATTACAAGAGGAAATAAAAAGTCTGACCGATTAGTGATGAGGAAGGGCGTTTTTTTAATAAACTTGAACCTAAGAGGGCAGCCTTCTATACACTCCCGAAAGTTCATAAAAATATGACTCAGCCACCGGGGAGGCCCATTGTGTCGGCGATTGACTCCTTGTTAGAACCACTGTCTGTATATGCCGAGTTCTTTCTAAAACCGTTTGTACAAGAGATGCCATCATATGTGAAAGATTTGACACATATGATTCATATCATCAGTGGTATCCCAATTGAAGAAGGAGATATCCTTGTAACAATGGATGTTGAATAGTTATACACGGCAATACCTCAGATGGAATGTTTGAACGTGTTGGGTCTCTATCTAGATAAAAGAACTAGACCACACTTGCCCCCGACGGAGTTCATTCAAGAGTGTATTAGGCTAGCAATGACCGAAAATGTCTTCCTGTTTAGGAAACAGCTTTACAAACAGGAGAAAGGGGTCAGTATGGGGGCTACATTTGCCCCCGACATTGCAAACCTATATATGGCGGATACGAAGACAAGTTTATACTAGGACAAGATAATCTGCTCAAGGTTCACCCTACTCTGAAGACACATTTGAAAATATGGCATCGTTACATTGATGATGTGTTTGTAGTGTGGAGGGGTTTGATTGCATCCCTTATTGAGTTTCATGAATGGCTGAATAAATGTGACATGAATATAAAATTTACGATCGAATATAACCACCGTCAGGTTAGTTTCCTCGACCTCTTGATTAATAAAGCCAGGAACCAACTAATCACTACCATTTTTAAGAAACCGACTGACAAAAATACCTTGTTACATTTTAACAGTTTTCACCCTGCTAGTTTACGCGAAAACTTACCCTATGGGCAGTTTTTGCGTATTAAGAGGAACTGCTCTGAGAAGGAGGAATTTAAATTACATGCAGAACAACTTAAAGAAAGATTTACCAATAAGGGGTACCCAAGAAGGTTAATAAAAGGCCAAATGAAAAGGGCTGAAAACACTAACCGGGATATCTGTCTCACAAAACAAGAAAGAAACAAAAATGACCATCTGGTATGTGTCACATCATTTAATCCAGTGAGTGGGGATGTGAAAAGAATTATTGGTAAACATTGGAATCTTGTTAAACAACGTGGGTTTCTGATGAAAAAACCTATGTTTGTGTTTAAGCGTAACCAAAATCACAGACGGAAATTGGTTCACACTTACAGAGAGCCAACAAGAGAACCCACTATCAATGATCAATGGGGACTGCCACCGATTGTCGGACATTTTAAGTGCGGGGGGTGTGTTACGTGCTCTCTGACCGAGACGAAACGTGAGTTTCGATATGGTCTGAGGACCTGGAAAATGAATTGCCACACTAACTGCTTGACTAAAAATGTAGTATACATCATCAGTTGCCCTTGCCAATTGTTATATGTGGGTAAAACCACACGTGAAGTTAGACAGCACATTTGCGAACACAGAAGTTGTATACGAAATAGAGTGACAGACAAACCACTGGTTGAACATTTTGTTAAGATGCAACACAAGGACACAGACATGAGGTGGTTTGTATTGCAACACATTAAAATCAACATGAGAGGAGGTGACATTGGGGGAACCCTGTATCGTATTGAACAAAAATGGATCCACACTCTGAATACAGTTCACAATGGTTTAAATGTTTCAGTAGAGTCGAACAACCTGATTACAAAAGATTGACAGTCAATCGAGGGACCAATATGAATAACTGGTATGGCCCCAGACAGTTGAACAACACTTTGGGGAATCCAGATAAAGAATGTATTAACAAAAATGTGGATTTATATGAATAATTGATGCTGGGTCCTTACAATTGAACAGATTAAGGATGTATTAACTAAAATGTGGGTCGTGGTATTGCTAACCCATTCCATGATGTACATGAAAAATCTTGGAATGTGTGCGACTTTTGTGGGAATAAGATATGGCACTATTAACACAATGAGTCCATTGTTGGACATCGAAAGTCTCATGGGGCTGAAGTGTCATTTGTGATATCTAATGGGGGCCATAGATGATATGTAATAGATCTTTCCCTCGTGTGAAGAAATGGTAGGCTGTCATTACTCATATGTCTACATTGCACAATGTTTCCATATTATGGAAATGTAAACATAATGAATCAAAAATGAAAACGTTCTTCAAAAAATGTTTTCAAAATATGGCAATTTAAAGACAAGGGACTGTTTCTGTGGCATCCCAATATTTATGCTGAATAAGTGTCACATTGAAAATATGAAATAGTTTGTAAGGTGGAATTATTTACATGTTCATATGGAGGAATGGACCCAGTTCCTTTAATTAGGGAGTAAGGTTAAATTAGCTTTAGTGCTATGATCTTTCACATGAGGTCTGATTATGTAGGAAATTGGCCCATTGGTTGGTTAGGGCGTGCTCCTTGACACTCACATTGTGGCGTCCTGCCTGTGGTCTGATGCAGACGGTTGTTGGGTCCTTTTTCGAGTGTTGGTCCTTTTTCAGTGTTAATGATTGTTTTTATAAGTAGGTAGTCCTTCTCTTATGCCTAGCTCACTTGGTTTGAGGGACCGGAGCTGAATACATGGTGGTGGCCGGGCTTGGAAAATTTCCTGGCGTGCGAAAGGTAAACGCTCTGTTTGTTTGAGTCAGCTTACGCTCGCGAGCACACACGGGTACGGCGGCCGGTCTTGGCATTTCCCAACGTACTGAAGGGTAACGTTCTGTGTGTTCGGGTTGGTTTGCGCTCGTGAGAACATACAGGTTTCTGGCGATTTGCTGGGGTTTAGCTTGTGCTACAAATAGGCATGGGCTGGACTGTGTCTATAGTTTGTGTTAAGTGTTGCTACCTATTGACAGCATGCTTTAGCACCACGGAACTGCCCCCCTTGGGGGGAGGGTGGTGTTTAACAAATCACACGTGCAAAATCGTGTGTGCAACATGGGAAGAACGAAACTAGCACCAGGGTGTGGTATTCTTGGTTGTACAGGTACGGAATAAGGGTCCTGTTAGGAAAGGACCGGCATGCCATACACTGATGTTATTTAGCACTGGTGGGTAGGTACCACAAGTGGTGAAATTACTTGATACATCTCTTTAAGAGATCTCACCCCGTATTGGTTTGAGTTGTGCACACATGGAGACGCACGCATGGTGATATGGACTATGTATTTGGATGTAAGGGTTTACGTTGTGTGGAAACATGTGTCTAAGATTTTTCTAGGTGCTAACAAGGGTCTCACTATGTGTTTCCCCTGCAGCATATTGTATGGCCTATCGAGTTGGTACTTCATACGCTGACCCACGAGTGACCACGGGTCATGAAATCCTGGTGAAGATTCTCGAGCCGCACTATGGGTGCCTGTAAGTGTTTTTCATGGGTTTTTCTGAAACTGTATAATTTGCAGTGATACTAATATCATCCTGGACACTAAAATGTGTGTCTGTGTTGGTTCCACAGGTACAGTATTTGCACTGTTACGAGTGGAGGATTAAAGTCCATTATCCCGTTCACCTACCCTCGATTTGGAACTTGGGGGTGAGTAGGGACTGGTGTGTGAAGAGATCTGAGACACATTGTGAGACTAATAGTCACTTTCTAGAAGTAATAGGGATGACACTTTGTTTTTATTATTGTTTTTAGATTGGTTACAGGCCCATATCTGTTGAGAACAGGGCGAAGCACTTTCCTTTGCCCTACGTCCTGAAGAAGGTCTCCGACCGAAACACGTGTCGATGTTTTTTTCTGTGAAAGATATCTGACCTGAATTCGGCATCAGATATACCACGACACCTAATATTAGGGACTGGGTCTTTGTTTAATGTATTAAATGAAAGGAAATACTATTTTTCCAATGCCCTTTGATGCATAAAGCACTTTGGGTGTTCTTATTGTGTGAATGTCTGAATGAACTTTTGTATGTGGCCATGATTGTTGGTATGAAATTGTGTTTTTTTTAATCAGGTTTTATGATATCTAGATGATTTTTCTTGTGTAATGAATTGATGAAATAAAATTTGTATATGGAATAAAAATTTTAATATGTATTAAAAGAGTGTCATCCCATTCTACTGATCCAACCTTGGATATACATAATTGTTAGCCCCTACACAAACCTACACTGCCATGCTATGATATCCTATACTAAATCCCAACTCTTTTCACTGGTTTGTATGGTTCTCATCAGTGTCTCACATCATCCCCAAAACACACCAAAGCCACACACCTAGGCTACAACATCAGCATCATTTGTACACTGGCATACACCTTCTATCGGAGTCTGAGGTGCTGCTAAAATTATTGCATAGTTGAAATTCACACTACTTATTCCTACAGAGGCTCACATGGCAGTCAGTTTGTCCGAATGATAGATCAAACATTATCAATTACAATAATTTACTGAAGAAAAAAACGGTAGAAAAAAAGTGAAGATCAAAACAGGGATGATACATTTTGCATAGAATATGCGAAAATCCCAGGGGCAGGAAGATTACATTTTTGGAGCTGATGGACAATTGGAGGTGACGTGAAGAACTAGTGAGAGCAAGGCAGTGCAAAGTAGCCAAATCTGGAAAAGTGACTGAAGCAGTTATTGCAGATAGGTAGCACAAAGAAAAGTGAGAGTGTATCTAAGATGAACCTCCAAAAATGTCTGGATAACCTTTTATTATGATTGCACCTTGAGTGAAATGAGCTTGATGGAGCAAGGTTACAACATGTATCTTTATAGTTTATATGTCACATCTATCATAATCCTGTAAGAAGTAGGTTACTGAAATCCAGTAGTCAACCTTATAGCTCAATCTCTTATGCACAGCTGACTGTGAGGAAGTGCCATCTGGTAAGGGTACCTTGACTTTTTTCATTTTTAAAAAGAAATTAATTATGCCGGTAATTTCATCCCTGAAAGGGAAATCTGCTGATCAGATATTCCTTTGATAAGCTCCTTGCAAAATAATAGTGTGTACCTGTGCCCTGCTGCATCAGTATACTGAACTGCAGTGTTAGAGACCCGGTTGAGAGGACACAAGTGTTCTATAGTTATTAGTTTTACTGTCCTGGTGGCAAATACGTCTTTAAATATAAACAATACCTTAGTTTAGTTTAGTTTATTTATTTGTACCGCGCACCGAACCCTGGGGTAGCTGGGCGCCGGAGACTTAAAAACAGTTACAGCATGGCAAAAATATACAGTACAGATTGTGAAAAAACAACAACGGCTTAGTAGACCGGGTTACAGGTGGTCAACAAAGGCAAGCAGAGAGAAAGTGCATTAAACGGCATTTTTGTTGGAAAGCCATGTTTTTGTTTTGGCTCTAAAAGTCCAAAATGAGGGTTCTGCTCTAAGGTATGGTGGCAAAGCATTCCATAGTTTGGCAGCTAGGACCGGGAAGCTGGCGCCGCCTGCTTTTTTTAGGGAGAATTTGGGAACAGAGAGGCAGTGTGCGTATGGAGTTCTAGTTGGTCTAGTTGAGGTGTGATTGTGGAACTTGTCTGCCAGGTATTTGGGTGCGTCGTTAGAGCGGCATTTATGGACGATGACGAGGGATCTGAGGGAGATTCTGTCTCGTACTGGGAGCCAGTGAGCATCTTGTCTGAAGCTGGAGATGTGGGCGTTTCGTGGGATACTGAGGGCTGCTCTGATGGCATTATTTTGAAGTACCTGTAGTTTGTTCAGGTTGTGTTCTGATGAGCCAAGAAAGAGGGTGTTGCAGTAGTCAATTTTTGAGAGCACTAACGCTCTGGCTAGTGTAATGCAGCTAGAAGGTGATAGGAAAGGTTTGCAGGCGTTGATGAGCTTATTGGTGTAAGCGGTTGAAGAGGCAGTTGCGTTCACCTGTCTTTTGAGCGAGAGAGTAGAGTCTAGATAAACCCCAAGGGTTTTAATTTCTTTGGCTACTGTGATTAGGTTACCGTCTATGTTGAAGGACGCGTAACGGGGGTCTAGTTTGTTTAGCCGGGGTTGGGAGCCGACAATGAGGAGCTCAGTTTTCTCATCGTTGAGGCATAGGCCGTGCTCTGCCATCCAGGCTTGGATCTCTAAATAAAGGTTGTTGATTTTGGTGGAGTCCTCGTCGTAGCACCCTGATAGGGTGATGAGAACCTGGGTATCGTCAGCATAGTTTGTGTAAGTGACACCTAGATTATCTAGGCAGTCAAACAATAGCTTTGTGAAGATATTGTATAGGGTCGGCGAGACGCACGAGCCTTGAGGAACGCCGCAGGTGATGGGGACAGGGAGTGCTGATGCCCCTGGGGAGAAGACTCGGGTGGTTCGGTTGGTTAGGAAGGACTGGATCCAGGCAGTCGCCTGGTTATAGAAGGCCGCTGAGGTCATCAGATGTTCTGTGAGGATCTGATGGTCGACGAGGTCGAAGGCAGCTGATAGATCTAGCAGTAGGAGAATGGCTAGATTACCCTTGTCCTTTGCCTCGTCCATCTGGATTTTTAGGTCCAGTAGGGCTGACTCTGTTCCATGCCTTGGCCTGAAGCCGGATTGTCTGAGACCCAGGAGGTTGTTGTCTTCCAGGTGCTTCTGTATTTGCAGGTAGGCCACTCTGTCTAGGATCTTTAGGATGTAGGGAACGGTGGTGATTGGCCTGTAATTAGTTGGGTTATTGGGGTCTAGATTAGGTTTTTTTAGAAGTGGCATGACCCAGGCCTCCTTGAGGCTACTGGGCACTGAGCTTGATTTGAAGGATGCATTGATGAGGGCTGTTATGAAGGGGGCCAGAGTGTTGGCGCCTTCTTGGATGATGGGAGCTGGGCATGAGTCCCCTTGGCATCTAGAGGGCTTGAGGCCCTTAATGATGCTTTCCACTTCTTTAGTGGAAACTGGTGAGAAGGAGAAGGGGGGGCAAGTAGGTGTTTTGGGGGTGGTGGGCGGAGGGTGGTTTGTTTTTTTGGATAGGCTGAGCTTTTTCTGTTCGATTTTGGATTGTAACATGGTGATTTTGTCTGCAAGGGCTTTTTGAATCCTCTCACACCAGTCTGCATCTTTCACGCAGGTTTCAGCCAGAGTGGGGGGGGATTCGAGTTCCCTAAGGATATTGAAGAGCTCTTTTGTTTTGGATTTGGCGTTCTCAATTCTGTTATCATATGTCTCTTTTTTGGCCTTAAGGATAGCAGTTTTGTACGTGGTGGCTGCTATCGAGAGTTGAGTTTTGTTGGAGAGGTTGGGCATTTTTCTCCAGGTGGCTTCTGCGGCTCGTTTGGAGTTTCGGAGGATTTTTAGCTCTGGTGTGAACCATTTGTTCATATGAGCTGCCGGTTTGGCTTTGGTGAGTTTGAGTGGGGCGATGGTGTCTATTGCTGATTCTAACGTTTTGTTGTAGAGGTCAGCGAGTTTCTCTGCATCTAGGTTGGCGTAGTTTGTAGGGGTACAGATATTGTCTATAAGTGGGCAGAGGTTTTGTAAAGTAATGTTGCGGTTGTTTCTGGTGAGGGTTTGGGGGATGGTAGGGGTTGGAGAGTTTGGTTGTGAATTCCCTTGTATGGAGAAGGAGATGGCGTGGTGGTCAGACCAAGCAGTTTGCTCGTTTTTTGTAATGGTCGTAGAGCAGTTGAGATCCGCTAGCCAGTCCAGGGTCCTGCCTTTGTTGTGGGTAGGGTCTGTGATTCTGAGCTTGAACCCTAGTTGGGAGATGGTGCTTTCCAGGGAGAGTGCATTGGTATCATTTGGGTCGCCGAGACCGAGGTTGAGGTCGCCAAGAAGGATAATTTGAGATCCTGTTTTGGTGTTGGTGGTCAAGAGGTCAGATATCTCTTCCTCAAATGTGGTGATGGGGCCTGGAGGTCTGTAAAGGAGGTGTAATAGTATGGTTTGTGTGGCAGAGAGTTGGAGCTTAGCTGACAGAAGTTCTGCAGATCGGAAGCTAGGCGGCGGGATTAATCTAAGTCCAAGGGATGTTTTAGCGATGAAGGCTACTCCTCCTCCTTTGCCTGTGTCCCGGTCTTTCCTTAGTATTGAATAACCTTCTGGGATGGCGAGGGATAAGGCTGGGCCTGCTGCTTGGTGCAGCCAAGTTTCCGTGATAGCCAGGAAGTGTAGATTGTTGACAGAGATGAAGTCTGCGATATCTAGCGCATGGGCGACCAGGGAGCGGGCATTGACAAGGGCGCCCTTGATTAGTGGTTGTTCAGATGTACTCAAGAGGGCTGATTGGGTGATGTTCAAAGTTTGAGCGGAGTTTGCTTGAATGTGTGCGGGATGAAAGGAGTGTTTTTTGGCGAGTGTTTTGGGGGTTATGAACCGAGAGCCGAGTCTCAGGTTTCTGTCTTTTAATGTGCATGGGTTCCAAGGAGTGGGTGGAGCAGCAAATCGGCGGATCCATTCTATAGGACTGAGGGCGTCGGGCTTGTCAGTATGTTGGGCCTCCAAAAAGCCCATAGTAAGTTGGGTTGGGAGTGATTGCGGAAGGGGTTTGTGGTGGGTAGTGTTGTTGTGGTGGAGCAGGGCGAGTGTAGCTGTTAGGGTGAGCGAGGCTAAGTAGAAGTTTGCCATGGGTGGTCAGAGTAAGACCCGGGTGTAGTTGGCCGAGGTTGACTAGGTGGTAGTAATAGAGTAGTTTGAGGTGAGGTGGGAGCCGACTGGGTCGGGATAGGCAGGAGGGCAGGTAGTCAGGTCAGAGTCGGTACAGAGGGCACGGTGGTCAATGGACTAGGCACAGAGGCTAGCAGATAGGCACATTCTAAACTGAGGCGTATAGGAAAGGTACATGTTAAATGTATGCACCAGGGCACAATATAGCAGGCTAGATGGTCTGTAGGCGACCAAAAGGCACAATATAGCAGACTAGATGGTCTGTAGGCGACCAAAAGGCACAATATAGCAGACTAGATGGTCTGTAGGCGACCAAAAGGCACAATATAGCAGACTAGATGGTCTGTAGGCGACCAAAAGGCACAATATAGCAGGCTAGATGGTCTGTAGGCGACCAAAAGGCACAATATAGCAGGCTAGATGGTCTGTAGGCGACCAAAAGGCACAATATAGGAACAATATAGCAGATTTCAATAGAGTCGGTTAGGGTTTAAACATACAGTGGTGTCTCCGGTGCTGGCAAGTACTTACAGTACGTTCTTCATTGTCCGGGTGGAAGTGTATCGGTTGGAGTGTAGAAAATTTGTGCAGGGGGGGTGGCCACGCCGCGCTCCCATGCGCGTAACAGGCGCAGGAACAGGCCTTAGTGCTGGCCGCCGGCGAATCCGCCTGCCGGCGGAACCAGCTGATGTGATCGAGGCTCAGCCTCGGTTTCGCGCCGCTTCGCGCCCGGCATGGGCAAGTCAGGCGCTGTAGGGGGACAGGGTCAGGCAGGCCCTGTCCGTGTTGCGCTGGAGCCTGGATCCTCTGCTGGGCTGGGGGGGCTCCTGCCCTCACCCCTCGACGAGGAAGATGGAATGGGGGATCTGGGGCGCAGGAACAGGCCTTTGTGTGGCCTTAGTGCTGGCCGCCGGCGAATCCGCCTGCCGGCGGAACCAGCTGATGTGATCGAGGCTCAGCCTCGGTTTCGCGCCGCTTCGCGCCCGGCATGGGCAAGTCAGGCGCTGTAGGGGGACAGGGTCAGGCAGGCCCTGTCCGTGTTGCGCTGGAGCCTGGATCCTCTGCTGGGCTGGGGGGGCTCCTGCCCTCACCCCTCGACGAGGAAGATGGAATGGGGTATGGCGAGTGGTATTTCTCATAATTATTACAGCCACACCAATTTGATCTCATTTGTGTCAGCCCTGTGAGCCCAATCATTCAGTGGTGACAAGATTATCTGTATTTCCCCTCCTTCCCCCCAGACAGGAAGGCCTTGCCACTGCTGACAGTACTGTAGCTTTGAGAATTGCCCCTCGTTGTTCCTTTGTGAGGGCAGGTAACACCCACTCTCCCCCACCAGAGAGACAGACAATCCACAGAAGCTGTCCAAAGAACAGGAGTCAAAGGACACATCCATTCAGAACAGGAGTGGCCTCACATCTGGGTGCTATATACCTAAAGGCCTTTGATTCTACGGAGAAGCGAAGCGGAATGGTTAGTGTAGACAGAGGGAACTCTTTACGGCAGAAGGAAGGTTCCACCTTCTTGTTTCCCTCTGCCTCTATCTTTCCTTCCTATACCCTCCACTTCCAGTCGCACAAACCTATTTTGGTGTGATGTCCGCAGGTAACGGCCACTTGTTCCAACAACAGGGGCAGGACCCCTAAAGCCAGATAGCTTAAGTCGAGTCACCTGTGAACTTTTAAATTTAAAAGATGGAGTCTCCTACTCCTTTAATTCACTTTTGGAGAAACACTTAAGAAATAATTCATTGGGCCTAGGTTTGTGGGTTTGATTTTTCCAAAGTTCTCTGCCAGTGAGGTGAAGCCTGAGTGTCCAATGCTGAGGTGAGCTCTGTCCTCTAACCATCCCCAAGTACCAGTGGGTGTCACCTGATATTAGGACAATACCTGCCTCTATCAGCTACAATGATAGCCAATAATGCACCTTATTGGGGAACCATTGAGCAGTGTGCAATCCACCCCCATGTTTGGGAGCCTGAGAACAAAGACTACACTTACCTTTGAGTCCCTTGATTAGGATTCACAGCATCCTGAGAGCCAGGACCGCTGTATTCATCTCATGAAGCCAGTCAAACTGCTTTTGAACCATGTTCACTGCATCTCAAACCACAGGACCCACTGATGCTGCCTTTGGCACTCAACCGAACTCTTAAAACCAGCGTGATTGCATTTCAAGTGGATGTTGCATATATCACCTGCTCGTCTTGAATCAACTACTTATCATCAGAATTTGACTCGAGCTTCTGCAGTGCTACTCACCGCCGCCAACTAGCAGTTACAGAAACAATTCTACCTGGCTCAGCCACAAACGACTACTTCATTGAACCGCAAACTGCAGGATTAGGTTAATTGTTTCAACCCATCGCCATCCCTAGACTCAACCACAGGAGCATCATTCACCAACCCTCCGCAGAGGGTACAACTCCATCTCGAACTCCGAACCGAAAGTGGTGATCGCTCCAACCTTCATTGCTGGAACATCTGCAATGCCACCTTCAAATAACTCTGAGTCACAGTATTTGCCCTAGCTTGACACCAGCTAGCTGCTTTAATCAACATGGGTCGCAAAATCACTCAAAGCTTGGTTTGATCCTGTTGAACCATTAAGAATAGCAAAAAGGTACTATTGACTTATGACTGACTGCTTGCTCCATTTTTACATCCACAGACTGGTTAGGACACTTTGATCCCTTTTGCACCCAATAGCATATCCTTTCAAAGAACACTGTGGCGTTTACTTGCCTTTCACCTATAATTTATTACTCAGAGTTCTGTATTTTGCTATCTTTGCTTATTCTATGTTCTTTCCTCAGAGGTGGGTTTTATTTAGTGTTTTTATTTAGTTATTGTTGCATATAGTGTGCTTAATTAAAGTATGTATTTTTATGAGAACTTGTTTGGGCATTCCTTTATTTTGGACTGCACTACTTCTCTGTTGGGGTCGCTAATGAACCACTTTCACACCCCAATTGACAATATAGCCTTGCCATTGCCCACGTTACCTCAAAAGGGAAAGTAGGTAAATCTCTTAATTGTCCCTGTTTTTCCTTTATGATTGTGTTGGCTCTTGGTTTGTAGATTGTAGAAGTGTGAAGGTTAAGTAGGCACTTTAGCCTCTACTCATCCTTGTGCTAAGTTGAGGTCAGCAGTCAATTCATAACACTCACTCCATGGAACAACCAAGGAGAGCAGCCTCCTGAAGAGCCCGGACCGCATCATTGGAAGCTAGCCAGCAGCACTTTATTAACTTGCTTGGCAAGCCCTGCATCTCTGCAGATCTTCTGAAGACCTTAATTGGATCTTCAGCCCCTGGACCTGTGGGGACAATCAGTTCCAACGTCTGCTTGAAGATCCAGCCACTGAAATCTCTCAGAAGAGTCCCAGATTCATCATATGGGCTAGCCGGATGTCCTCCTGGGCAACTGTGCTGCTATGGTCACCATCCTGATTTGAGCCAATGGGACTATTCAAATCCTTGGCTTATGGACAAATAAACATTTCCATGAAGTTGCAACTTTCCACAAAGAAGAGGGGGCCTTCCAGGGCTAGTTTATTTGTTTCGGACACAAGGGTTTATTTCAGTCATTCTCTTCAAGTGGGCATCACTGCTCCTCACCTGCATCATATCATGGGAGGATAGCTCAGCTGCAACGTGCGCGCCTTGGAAGCAAGACGACACGAAGCAACACAGGTTTGATCCCCGGGTCCGCGCTTAGAAACCTCTGGGTGTTTAAGCGCGTTATAAATACGCAACTAAGACAAAAAAAAAAACAATTAAGCAACTAAAAAACAAACAATTTCTGGAATAGCGCCTCAATGCCTGCGGGCTGTGTGAGCGCTTTAAAAATGTAAATAAAATAAAAATGGGAGTCCTCTGAGATCATTGTTAGAGTGATGGTCCAGAGGTTGGTGGGTACTGGCTGCCCAACTGCCCAGTGTCCAGAATTGATCCATCCGAGCACAGAACCATGATCTAGCCAGACCCAATAACCTGATGCCTGAAGGGAAGTCTGCACTCAAGGCCCCTGGACTTCCTTCAATGGAACCAAGGCATAAACACAGAGGACCCAGCAAATTCAGGAACTCCTGCGGTGGTGCCTGAGGGAATCAGAGTACAGGAGCTGAGTAAACATACCTTTTTTTCCCCACCTTGTCTCCATACTGTTGAATGAGCATAAAGTCCTGGCCCTACCTGTCCTTTGCCTATCCTTGAATGGTGATGTTCTGGACATGTATCCTCACTTCGGTCTCACCTAAGGTAGTTGGATTGGGAAATGGTCTGTTAAGAACTTTCCTCGTGTTAATGATTTAAATGTGACTCCTAGCCTTATCTTTTCTATCTAGGGAAGGACTTTTATAATGAAAAACACATTATTTGTAAGGTTATGTTTATTTCTTTATGTGTATTGGTTTTTCTAAACCATTACACAATTGAAAACGGTTACAGTAAAACAATGCCATTGAAAACTAAATAATAAAACATGTTTTAAAATACATTCTATGAACACATTAATTACATTAGTGAAAATATATAGTTTGATTCAATTAGGTTAAAGTAAAATGAATTCATAGTTCCTAAAGTTAAATCAGGCCTAATCATGAAAAAGTGATTAATAGTAGAAATCCTACAATATCACACTAAAAAACTTTACATACATGTAGGATGACTGAAATCAAAGATAAAGGTAACACCGCCATCTCATTCCTTTTAGACCTTTCAGCAGACTTTGATTTGGTTGATCATAAAATCCTCTGCAACCACCTATCCTCCGCAGCTCACTTCTCCTCCTCTGCTGTCATGGGTATTACCCAAATTGTTCGAACACAATTGTTCGAATGACCCAATTGATCGAAAGTCAAGGGTCCTTTGCACAATTGACTGTGTATATATATATATATATATATATATATATATTTTGCTTTGGTTATTTATATATATATATATATATATATATATATATATATATATATATATATATATATATATATAAAAAATGGGGGGTTGCGGGGGTTTTCCCCCGCAGACATGTAACAATTGACCTTCACAATTCGGTCAATTGTGCAAAGGTCAATTGTGATTCGAATTGTAGTTCGAACAATTCGTATACATCCCTGTCATGTGGATTCAATCATTCTTGGCCAATAGAACTATGAGGGTCTTTTCATCAGTAGCGGCAGCAGACCCCATCCCTATCACCTGTGGTGTCCCACAAGGCTCTTGTGTTTCGCCAACTTTGTACAATATATTTACAAAGCCACTCTTTCACAAATTGGACCATCTGGATGTCACCTACACCATTTATGCAGATGACATAACACCCAGATACTCCTTACCCTCTCAGGTAACTACAATGCCGACGTCGCCCGGATTAGCAAAACCTTCTCCATCATTCAGGCATAGATGGCCATACACAGCCTCTGCCTGAATGATGAGAAGACTGAGCTTCTCCTTGTCGGATCACCCAATAACCTGGTGCAACTTAGCCCCATCTTCAATAGCTTCTTCATCGATGGTAATACCATTCCTATTGTTAGAAGTGTGAAAACCCTTGGCTTCTATCTTGATGCCAACACTAACCTGTCGAAACAAATTAACATGACTGCCTCAGCCACTGCCTACACTGGCAAGCTGACCAGGGCCTGCAGACCTTTCCTGTCCTCAAACAGCTGCCTTACACTGGCCAGGGCTCTCAAACAGTCCAAACTGGACTACTGTAACAGTCTATACCTTGGTGCAAACCAATCCATAATCAATTAACTGCAGGTACTCCAAAACAACGCACTACGAGCAGCCTTAAACATTCCCAAACGAGATCACATCTCCACCATAAGAAAATCATGCAAATGGCTCTCCATACAACACAAAATTGACCTTAAAACCATTTGTCTCACTTATAAAGCCTTAAACCATCTAGCCCCACCCTATCTCATCAACAAATTCACTATGAAATCTGCCACCAGAATTACCAGATCCTCCAATACCTTATGCCTAACAGTGCCTAGATTCACATCAAAAAGATCTGGAGGATCCAGCTTCACAGCTCTTGCCTCCCAACTCTGGAATACCTTACCACTCAACATTAAATCTATCGAGTCCTTTCAGTCTTTTAGGAAATAAGTTATTAGTTGGCTACTGGACAAAAACAAGTATTTTCCATCTGCCCTCCCCCATGCCTGACGATACTGCCTATTCTTAACTGTACCTACCTGAAAACTGTACTATTGCTTAAAGTTCAAATGTACAAATGTAAACTGTATTTATTGTACGCTGTAACCATTTCTTGATGCGCCCATTTACCTCCGGGTCCGGAGCGCTATATAAATAAATCAAACAAACAAACAAACAAACATCCTTTAAAAACTGTAATACCACCAAATTCAATGAAACAGATTCACTGTGCATAATATTCCCCCAGAGACAATCCAATGGAAGCCAACAAATACCAAACACAAATGTACTAAAATACTCTATTCTCTGCGATCAAAGTGTTTTACAATACAGAACTAGGTGAGGAAGAGTTTCTTTTTTGTGTACAGATTTGCAGAATCGACAATAGGCCACAGTTTCTAGAAGGCACAACTCTTATCATTAGGATTTCATTAGTAGACAGTACATTTAACCTGAAACACATACAATTATTTCTCATGCCCCTGTCAGGGAATATGACATTCCCTGATGCTTTTTGGGAAGAAACAATTTGGGTATATAGACACAATCTTAAAACTAAGTCATTGGTATAAACCCAAACATTTCTTTGAATATGCGGCTTTACTTTAAGTGGATTTTGCACTAGCATTTCAAATGTAGTTTCCAATCTATTGAGTAAGCATACACACTCACTATAAAGAGTATGAACAAACCTGTCCTATGTATGCACTTCCCTGACCGCTCTACTTAATTGATAATATAAACAGTTTTCAGAGCTCACGTACAATTTTCTGAAGAGAGACAACCTTCTCCATTTAACTAAACTTTGAAGAGATTGAAGCCCCAATTTGTAGCATATAGCCAAAAAGATGACACATTTTGGAATAAAATAAAGCACTGAATGCCAGATCAGAGCTTCATATTTGTTTAATTCTAATATTAACCAAGTTGTTATAATTCCAGACCATAACAGATCAGAGGAAACACTTTAGCAGAGAAGAATTTTAGAACAGTGTTTAGAAAACATTTTCCATATCTAGCATCTACTTCTTTCATTTGAAAAACTGACTTAACCACCTTTTCTCTCAAATAGTTCCTATAGAAACATTTCTTTAAAAAAGAGGTTATTGTGAAGCCTAAATAGGTCCAACTCATTTTAACTTTCAATTCAATATCATTCAGAAACCATGAGCATTTAGTCAGACATTTTCATTTACTCATTTTGAGAATTACAGATGTTTGAGGTTTAACTTGTAAGTTGTTTACCCCAATATATTGATTGATGCATCTATCAGCCTTTATAACCCTATTGGGGTATGATTGAGCAAGATGAAATCATCTGCATAAAATGCCCATGATATTTTCAAACCCCTTATTTTTGGTGGTACAAATGCAGATCTTAAAAGGGCATCCCCAAATCTGCAGCATACAAATTAAATAAACAGGGCACCAAAATACAGCCTTGTCTAAGTCTATTACTAATCAATATTAGTTGTGTCAATAGCCCATCATTATTGAACCTAGCTCATATAGTGGAACCCTCATGCAAGCGTATCTAGATACTTAGCAGGCCATGTGTCAAGCCCGATTTGTCTAATTTAGCCCATAGTATGTTCCTATCCGCCAAATCGAAAGCAAGAGACAAATCTATAGAACCCATATACCGTTGAGGGGCTTTATCTTTCCAAGCCAATTGCTGCAAGGAGCACAACAAGAGACCACCACAGTCGGTGCCCATATTCTTTCTAAATCCTATCTGGCACTTGTCAAGAATATTATTAGAAATGCACCATTCTTCAATGAAGAAGCACATATTTTAGAGTCAATGTCCATCAGAGTGATCGGATGATAGTTTAGAGGTGAGGAATTGTCTCGCTTTTTGTATATGGGAATGACATGGGAGGTTGTCCAGGTAGAATGAATAGTCTTAGAAGCAACAATTTCCTTAAAGAGAACCCACAAAACCTGTGACCATAATTCAATATTATTTTTAAGGATCATGTTTTTCAATTGATTTGGCCCTCTGGCACTAGAGGAGCTAGCTATGCTTATTGATATTGCTATATCTTCATTATCAACCATCAGGGGCCAATCTATCGACTTCATTGTATCAAATTCCTTATAAAAAACCTCCCCCGGCTTGTACAGATCTAAGAAGTAGCGATACCAGGATAATTCTGCAATGGGGCTTGTTTGAACAGATATTTTATTAATTTCTAGGTCTTTATTGAGACTCCAGAAATTTCTAGAATTACTTTCTTTTAGTGTCTTCATAATAGCCTCCCTATCCCTTTAATACATATAAAAACAATTCAGTTTAAGCCAGTTTTTTAAACTTTGTTTTATTTTACATGTAGCTATCAGCTTATCCGCTCTACTAATGGGAGCTTTATTTCATTGATTGATTGATTGATTGATATTTTATTTCTATTGCGCTCATACACAAGTGTTTCAGAGCACGACAAGGCAAGGGACAGGGAACAGGGGAGAACAAAAACAACAATCTTACTATGCCCAGTGACATTGAGAATGTGCAAGTGCAGGGTAGAGGGAGAAGGGGGAGAAGTGCATGGAAGGGGGGACAAAAGGAGAGTGCGGAGCGAGAAGGAAAAAACAAAAATAATAATACATAAATTGACAAAATGTTGGCGACTGGTCTTTTTCCGCTCTCGTACTTGCAGATCAAACATATGCAAATGAGAAAAGGTGTTTTTTGGTCTTTCGGTCTGCTTACTAAATTACTCATTACTAGTTGCAAATATGGATTACATTGTTTAGGAGTGTATGTAATTAGTTTAATTTAAAGTGGGGAACTCTCAAAGTCCATCAACAGAACATATTGAATTAAGCTATATTGCCGTCATGCCAGATCAAACAATTAATTCTTGTATTACAAATTAAATGTGTAGTATGGAATTGTTCATTATGAGCTGCCTTATTCCAACCCAATACCATGCTCAACATCCCATGGCCATTAAAGTCATTTGGCAAAACATTAACATTATTGACATGGTCTAGTAGCCATTTAGATACAAAAATATAATCTATAGCTGAAGATGTTCCCCTCCCAAACCATGTCGGCATGTTTTTGGTCCGTTCATTATATAAGTTGTTCACGATATATAGAGTCCAAATCTGAAGGTTTTCATGCCACAATTGGCCTTGCATCCCTTTTCTACTTGAAACACCAGTCTTCTTGCTCCAATCTGTTGGATTTAAAGCAGAATCCCTCAATTAATGGAACATCCAGTTGTAAATAATCAATGCCTGTAAACCACGTGTGACTACACTCCGCATTAAGGTTCCCTGCCAAAATAACTTGGGCCCTTGGGTTGGAAGTAAGACAATCTTCAAGTATGGCATGCAGTGCTTAAAATGTATGTGGCAAGTTACCCAAACAATTCCAATAGACATTTATTAATAATATACTGCTAAGGGTGGTCATTACCGTAGTCTCAATCACCACAGCAAGGATACCCTTGGTAACAATTCTATGTTCAATTACCCTTAGGTCTTGACCGTTGCCTTTTGCAATCAGTAACCCGCCTGCCGGGTGTCCCCATAATACCTGAACCACTGGCTCAACCAAGATTTCATAGCCATCAAATACATGTGGGGCAACCAACCAGGTTTCTTGTAAAAATATTATTGAGAATGATCGAAGATATTCACAAAGGGCAGTGTCCAAACATAGATAATAAGAACCCCTAACATTCCAGGATACCACTTTTACATCCCCATGTGTTCTAAAGTTGTCATTTTAAATATGTCAGTTGCGTTATGGATTGTCTTAATGATAGGGGAAGCTAGTGCCAACTAGCCTCATATTTTTCCGCTCATGGCCCCTCCTTCATCTGATTGTCTTATCAAGCTTATTTCTAAATTAATACTCTTAATTTCCTTCCCCTGTGTTCCCTGTAGACTTCTTCCGTATGGGTCCACATTGTAAAAAGGAAATATGTCATAACCTAAATTATGGAAGTTTTGGACTTCATTTAAAATAGCCTCATATACCATCCGAGACGTTATAACCAGTCTCACATAGTCATAGCTTAGTGGGTGTATAAAATCAACTGATTTTAGATCTTTCAAGGTTATTAGTCTATGGGATGGAATCTCATTAAATAGTGCCAACACACATATTCTAGTTAGCAAATCGGGGCCACCATAATCGAGTATGTAATGGAGTATTAGGCTAGATCTGTCAGGGAATACCAGGTCTCTCAGGCTAAGATCGTTTGACCCACTTGCTGAGTTGCTCGATGTGTACTATCCCAAATGTTTTCTTCTGGGCTAGTCCTAACGCTAGGTGGGTTCTCTATAGTTGATATTTTCCCTTTCTCACTGGGATATTTTAAGTCACTAGGCCGCCATTACACTCTGACATAACTTTGGACGTGTCTAACAAAATTACATACCTCCTTAACAGAAGCCCATTGTGTTGGGCTAACCAAGTCTTTTGGTACATCCCCTACTTTCTGGAGAACCAGAGATGGAGGTCCTGATTTAGAGGGCAACACGTTTGAGGTGTCACGCAACCCCCCAAATTGCTGTATTACCTATATGATGCCCCTGTTCAACAATGTTCAGCTCATGCATATCTGTTACTAGGCCTTTATGTATTAGAGGTTGCCTCTCTTTGGCATACTTCAAATAACCTTTATGCATTGCCCCATACTCCCCTTATTTTTAAGGGTATGTGTGGTGGTACTAACTCCTTTATTT
Organism: Ambystoma mexicanum; assembly: GCF_040938575.1. Taxonomy (NCBI): domain Eukaryota; kingdom Metazoa; phylum Chordata; class Amphibia; order Caudata; family Ambystomatidae; genus Ambystoma; species Ambystoma mexicanum. The sequence goes on from NC_090937.1 coordinate 629,785,790, forward strand.
TCTCCCTATTCGTTCTCTAACTTTGGTTTCTTATCTAGTTGTATTTTTTTATTTCACTTGCTATGTTACATTTTCAGTATTTTGATAACTGTTTCCGACTGTATTTGAAAGTGAAGTGTTAGTGCTCTTGGAAGAGCACATCAAGGTGAATGTTTCAGCAGAGAATGTTTTTGTGTATTCCTTACCTGTAGGTTTACATTGCTAGGCCTGAATAAATAACTGCATGTTTATAAATTCTGCCTAACTCATTCTATGATGTTTCCTTGAGAACATTTGTTTGAGGCCCTTTTGCTCAAATTATTTTTAAAAGCATGCAGACACAATTGGCAACCCCTCCACACCTTAATACATACCTAAACCTAACACTCCATCTATATTTGTGCCAAAATGTGTAAAAAAAAAAAAAAACTCAAATGGACTTTGAACAAATGGGCTAGTTCTGCCTAACTTGTATTATTAAGAGTGCTCTATGTGTTCTTAACTTAACCCTTTACCACTCCAATGCCATCCCATATCTAAGCCTTGCTGTTCAATCCCACCACCTAAATAGAGTTTGGCTAGACATTACTGTTTGCTCCTGTTCATCAGAATAGACCTCTCAGAATCTGTCTACAGGGCTGATCCTGAAAATCCATTTTAACATAATTTTTCACCTAATAAGTATAGCTCTCAATTTCTTGTCATTTTTTCTATTTGTATTTCTTTAATATTATTTGGATGCTCGCACCCCTGCAGCCGAGTAGTGAGTGAATAATTACAACAATAATATTTAAAATTATATGCTGATTATTGGGTTTGGATTATGAAACAAAGTGGCGTGAAATGGGTATCTCCTTGGCAAAAGAAAACAAAAGAAAAAAGTTTTTCGCTGTTACATTACAATGTCACTCCTGTACTCCTAAACCTAGTGTTTAGCATTTTTTCATAAATCTTAGTGGATATTGTTTGGGGGGGCCTGGTCCCTATTGGCGCAGCGCAAGGTTTTGCTGTTGCTGTAATCTGGGTTGTGCTTTTGCACTCAAATGTGTTGAAAATGAATATTCGGCTTGACTATTATGACTGGGGTAAGGCCGTAGACTCTCTTTCAATGGATCTAGCAAGCCCAACAAACAACTTCTCTCCAACACCGGATGTTGTCATGGGGGTGGAGACTCTACACCCTTGGCCTGTGGAGGATGTGCCCGTAAGAACATATGCATTGACATGTTTCCCCCAGAAGAGGTTTCTCTCATGACGCTTTATAGACATGGACATAGAGAGTGAACTACTCTCGAGATAATAACTATTATTGTTCTGAAGAAGATAGGAAAAGTGTGCGGGAAGGCCTTTTAAGTGCCATGCGACCCTGTAGTAGATTGAAGGCGTGAGCTTGGAAAATAGAGTGGGTTTGTGGGTTGGAAATGAGTAATGCTAGGATGCTGTCCGTTTGTCTTCATAGACTAACAGTCATACACCTTTCTGCTCAATGTATTGCTCAAAACTAAGACAATTATTTTCAAACAATCCCAAATATATGGTTGAAAAGATTTGGAATCTTGTTTAATCCATTATTCATATACATGTTATGTCAGTTTCCACCTTCTATTTCGCTAAGAGTTCCCTTTAAAAAATATGTAATGAGAATTCAGTATTTTAAGAGGGTATTCCAAAGCATTATTAGTGAGTCATTTGTGCTAAATCATAATTATGTGTGGGCCTGTAGAAATGCATTTACAAGTAAGTTTGGGATGTTTTACATCCCGGCAGTGTTTGGGCCTGACGTCCTTTGCCGATCTGCATGCTATGCCTTCGACAATTTATTGCAATTTAAATTGACTGTCAATTCTGACGTCAGAGTGTGCATTAGTGACATTGGTGAAAACCGTTAGCGCTTACGTTAGTAGCATCACTGTTGTTTATCTTGGCCTGATCCATTATAACCAGATTCTTGTATGTGGGATTGGCTATATTAAATGAATGCACGCAACATGTTTATTCATTCCAAAAAACTATAACTAATGTTTATTCAGAAGGGAATTCAATTTTAATGATTTGTTTGTATCTTTATGTTTTTCTTTTTAATACAAGTGTGTATTTTTGGAATTCGTAAGTACTTCAATTCCCACATTGATGAAACTGTGGTTTTAAATAAGCTATTTACATTATTACTTGTTAAAATTAAAATAAGCATGTTCCCTGAGCCAAATATGAAATATTAATCATAGTCATACAAACACACATATGGGTCTGGCAGCCCCTATACAAAGAACAAACACCGCCAAATAACATGTTATACGGGAAAGTACCCACTCAGGAGGGTATACAACCAAGTTTTAGCTTGTTGTACCTTTCACAGGGGAGAAATATCCATTTGTAAATCAGTCTGGTCTCACCCACTCAGACAGCCCAGCACCGAAATGCAAGGTAATTCTCCTCTGAGCAAGAGTACCAACAGCAAACCCAGGCACATTTCTCATTGTAGGAGCTCCCAAACTCTTGTTTAATTCTGTAAAACTTGGGGTTTCAGCCTAAGTAACTAAGGGTAATCCAGACGTTTACCCTTTGATTAGAGATGCTCAGCTTCACCTCACTGAGGAGTTCCAACAAGACTGAAACATGTGTCTGGGTTTGCTGATGGTACTCTTGTTCAGAGGAGTATTGCCTAGTATTTCTTTGCTGGACTGCTGAGCTTAGGGCCCTTTAGGAATGTGCATGCAATCGGTGGGTTCACAGAATAACTCTGAGTCCAAATAACTGAACCAACTCAGGAAGATGGCAAAGTACTGAGGTGGCATCATACTAGGGATTGTGATAGGCTTAGGGGGAACACCTAAGTACACATTATATAGGAACTGGGATTGTAATTGGCTGCCCACTCTCAGGTACCTACCTCTAAAATATGCCATCTTCAACTTTTAAATACACGGTTTCTAATTGGTCTTCAAACTATAAGGTCTTTTGTTATATGAATCATTATATGGACCAATACAATTGGTTGGCCTGCTTATGCCGTGTGTGGAACAGTCGGTTCATTTAGCAGCACGTAGGTCCAGACCCAAGTGCAAGGAGGTGCGCCTGACTCTACCTCCTCACCCAATTTGCCCAACATCTCTCATCGCCCATGCCTTCTGCGACAAAGATTGTCCTTGAGCTTGGCATGTCAAAGTATCTTTGTCTCTGGGAATACATGGGAGTGCGAGCACTCACTATCGTTGTTCTAGAACTCCAAATTCAACTCTATTTTCATCCTTTGCTCAAGTGATAGGAGACCAAGATTTGGTCCATTTTGCAGGTTTTAAATGTCTTCAATGAATAAAACTTGCCACTCTTGATGTTCTTTCTTTGCACCTTAACACGAGATGATTCATCCTTCACACGTTCACTCCTTTCCAGAATAGATAGCTGACCTTGGCTGCTCAGTCTTGACTCCAGGTCAGACAACCTTGCCATGCAGTTCCACAATTTCAGCTTATTCTTGCTACAACACAATTCTCCTTTTCTTCTTCATGGGTCCTGGCTTACTAAAATGTATGATACCGATGTCCAACTCCTGTATAATGGCGGCTCTGCCTGCATTCTATTCACTACATATAGCCAGCTTCTTTGATGACTTAGTCTACCTTGTGTTTCAATGTCTGTACAATTATTGAATGGTCGATTCTCTTCAGCACTTCTTGCATGTGTAATCTTCTTTTTCATATTAAATGGTTCAATTGACTCTTTACTTCATCTGTAGGATCCATACATTCTCTTTAGCCAGTATCCTGAGACTTCGTTCGTATTCTCTTATGACGTCACAGACTTCTTTCTTTGCTCTTTTTTATATTCCTTCAGGGAGTTTTTCCCTTAGATTATCATTTCTTCTGGGATACATTTGAAAGGCTTGTCACTATGGGTATCTTCTTTTGAATATATGCTGCGGTATTGGCACAACTGCTGGTGTCAAACAATGCACAATCTCAGGTTTCCAACATATAGGAGGTAGGGGGTGGGATTTCCTGCAGAGGCATGCAGCTGCTCCTCTACATTCCCCCCTCTGGACGAGTCCTCGACCATCTCCTCAATTGTTTCCACAAACTGATATTTTCTCTTGAAGAAGTGTTTCGTTGGCGTCCATATCTTCATCACCTCCCTCAGGGTGCCGGCTGATTTGACACATTCCTCTACACTCCAGGTAATGTAATGACATGGCCCATTCAGGGTACAATAAACCCATTATCCCCCATACTTCTTATGATACTTCGGATACAGGAACTTTGTTCCTTCAGGTGCTACGATGCTGGCCTCTTTACATCTTCTGACTGATACATCGGTCAGCTACTTGGTGTTAGATTCAGGTTCGATATTAATCGTGATCTTCATTCCTACCACCTTCTTTGCTGTCTTCTTGCATTGGGCAAATGCTATCCCGATTGCACAGAATCCGAACATCACCAACACTTATATTACTCTAAGAATTTTGGATATATTCGCCAACCACTGCCGAATCCACCAGAACAGGGAGGCAAAACAACTGTCATCTTCAATGCCATCTGTCTCATCTTTCATCTTGGTATGCAGGTCTGTCAACAACATTATGGCCTATGCCAAGCTCGCATTTTGCTCATCATGAGAAGGTATGAATGTGCAACATGATGGCCAGATTTTGGTGCAAACTCCACCTTCAATCGCTGTGATCATATCAAGAACATATCTGCTCTGGAGGGTCATCAGCGGTAAAAGCCCTCAGCTCTTACTTGATAGCATTGAATCCCTTTATGGTAGCATTGATTGTCGGCAGAAGCTCCCATTTGGTGATCTGAAGCCACTTAGCATTTGCTACTGTTTGGATCCCAAGCATGAATATAGTTGTAAATATTGTGGCAGTCTTGCTGGACAGCTTGCGTTCCTCAGGAATAGAGTAATATGCTGTTATTGATTTGGCTGAGAAATTATTCTCTCTTCTTGTCCGACGGAAAAGTTCAAGTGATTTTATTTTTCTCAAATGGGCATTCACTTTTGGAAACTCACCAATGTTCAGTTCACTTTGAGGAATCACTAATGCTGGAACATAGATGAGCACCAAAGCACATACTCTGCCCTAATCTTTGGACAACTTTATGTAAGCTCTAGATCCACAAGTCCAATATCAGTCCATATGGATGTCTGTCCCTTCTCCCATCCTTGGAACGTCAATTTTGATTTTGAATTCTTTGTTATGTCCCACAAGATTATGTCTGTGTCTTCATAAGCACAGTGTTGTATTAATCAGTGGGATTACAACTACTGGACCTAGTTCATCTACTAACCACGTCAGTAATTTGGAGTTTTTGGCCCATGACTTTAAACACCCATAATTCACCTTCTGAACATCTTGTACGTAATATGATTTCAGCAATGAGCTGCACAGGACAACATTACTTATTCCCATCCCTTCTTGGAATTCACTTGTCCACAGATCAACAGTTGAGTTTGTTCCCAACATCTAGCTGATCCGGCTATTTCTGTCACATAAGGGCAATTCATTCTCTTAATTTCTTCAATGACCACCTCATCCTGTCCCGCAGCAGGATACACAAGCATCTTGCTCTTCCATTCGGGCTCCTTTTCCATTTCTAAAATGTTTATATAGTCATCCTGGTATGGAAACAACCACTTCGATCTCCATCGCAAGGTCGCAAGGTCGCCCAGCTTCCTTGGAATTATCCTCGAGTTGTACATGTTGCAAGAGGACTCAGTCATTTTGCATCATGCTCTGGAACCTCTCTGGCAATGAAAGTACGTACTGTATTCATGGCATAGGGGCATAAGGGAAGACAGAGCAGACATAGCAACCCTCCTTAGATGCTTTCTCCCCCACTTTTCTCATGTGTTGGTACCACATGTTATTCCCAGGTGAGCTGTGTTATCTAGACAGGTATTTATCCCTTCACTATCTTCCTCTGCATCTCTTTTGAGGCTCCCAAAATCTGTATATTAATCAGAGTAAATCAAAAGTAGTTTTCACAGTAGGGAGAACCATCAGGACTTCTCCTTAGCAGAAGTACTAACATGATAGAGACTGTGAAAGATGAGGAACAGAAAGACAAAGAGAACACATCATGCAAGTGTATATTATGCATAAACGTAGGCATCCATCTCTCTCTCCACTTACTGTTTGTTGCACTTGTTCATTTTCCATAACCGTGCCACTCTCTTCATTAATCATTTCTAATACAATCAAAACGTTTCTTTAGGTTTGTAACTGTAAAATCTGTTCAATTATAGCAAAAAGGAGTCTTCTTATCACTGAACCATTTTTAGGATCCTGCAAGAAAGATTGAATATTAACATCTCTTCTAACAAGAGCAGGGTAAGACTGACTTATGAATTATAATACAGCTAGCACAAGCCGTCACTATGGGCAGGTACCATATGGTTAATCACTTGAAACAAATATTCTCCACAAAATGAATCTGGATACTCATCTTGTTTCCAATTTCTGATCATGAACCGATGTTTAGGAATAACTCTGATGCATTATTTTCTTCTTCAATATGTAGTTCTAAAAGTTAATTTCAAAATTCCTGGAATTCTCTGCAAGTCTCTTAACTCTCTGCTAAAATATCTATAAGGAGTGTCTCATTGAATTATAAAATACGTATTATTCACTCGTTTTATCGTCCTTCTTCTTGGTCATCGATCAGGTCTGCACACGCTGAAATTCTTCTCCTTGTCTTGCTTCTGGATTAGCTACGGTGGGAGGGAACGTCTCGCCTTTATAAATCTTCACATCAACTATGTGCAGCCACGCCCTTCTTCCTTTTATCTTGGTGGCTGAAGGGGACACCTCTTCAACAATAAAGTGACCATGAAAATGTGACTCATGCCACTTACTGGTAAAAACTTTAATTAAGACTCGGGGCCTCATTACACGGTAGGCAGTGGACCAAGGTGCTATTAGCACCTTGGTCCATGCCGGTAAAATACCAGCACCGCCTTGGGGGAAAGGGGAATTACCGCCCTATTTCAAGGTTGGCGGGGCGGTAATTCCCCCTTCCCCCATTGCCCTTCCCCATTCCCATTTTTGCCCCATAGGGCATAATAGGAATGGGGAAGGTGCTAATTATGGTACCGCAAATTGTGGTACCGTAATGAGCACCCTGGTCCCTTTGCGGGTTGGTTTTTAACGCCTGTTAAAAAGCAGGCGTTAAAGTACCAACCCGCAAAGGGACCTCGTAATCAGGCGGTAAGTGTTAACGGTCACTGGTACCATTACCGGTGACCGTTAACCCTTACCGCCTTCCGTGTAATGAGGCCCTAGGTCTCCAACATATAACTTAGGTGATGGTAATAGTTTCCTTTGTCTAGTTGCCAGATTATCTGCTTTTCTGTTCTTAGAAAAACCTCCCTGGTGCTTGACTTGATCTGAAATGAAAGAAATACTAGAGGTCATACATGTCACGTTTTAGCTACACTGTGGGCATCACTTCTACTCCTAGACGTTGGTGTAAGGGGTATTCTCATTGAACGCCCTGTAACTAGTTTGTGTGGTGTGAGGTGGTGTACTGGTCCTGGCTGATTCCAAAGGGCATATAAGGCCAGTGGTAGGCAATATAGCCATCCCTTTTCCAAAGTCAATTTGATATTGGCACTCCTTTCCTTGAAGAGTCCATTGAGTCTCTCACATGCATCATTCTCTTGTGGGTAATAAACAGAAGAAAACTTGTGCTTTATGTTTAATAGAAGCCCTATGTGCTCAAATAGCTCATTGATAAAATGTGGCCCACTATCTGATCTTAGCACCTCACACACCCCCCACCTTGGGTCACCTCATGCACTAAAAGTTTTGCTGCGCATGTGGCATCAGGGTGTGTACACAGACCTGACTCAATTCACCTAGAGAAGGGACACACAACCACTAATAGATATTTATATCCATTACGTACCTGCAGCATATCGACATAGTCGATATGTAAATGATGAAATGGAACATTAGGTTGAGGTATTAACCCTCTAATCATTCTCAGTGTATGCCCAGCAGTATAATTTTGACACACGATGCAGTTCACCATAAATATTGCAACTTGTTCCAACACATTAGGAATGAACCAGTCTTCTACAATGATGGCAGCAAGACTTTCTCTAGTTACATGACCAGTAATGCAGCTGTTCAAGTGTAAGTTTTAATAAAGTTACTGGCATCACTGGCTTTCCAGTGCTGTCCTGTCGCCATAATGCTTCCATGGGGGATAAAGAACACCCCCTTTGTTTCCAGAGCTCTTGCTCTTCCTGTGTTGCGCTTCCCGGAATCTCTGTTAATTGAGTTATTGACAACTTATTAAACCCCTTTTGTACTAGCATTGTTGTAACTACATTTTCTTTAATATTCTCAGTGTCAAAACTCGAGATTTCTGGAGAATATGCAAACCTTGTGGCTTCTTTTTCTGAGGCTTTGTTCCTGGAAGAGATCAACTCTCTTTGATTATTATGCACTGTGCATTTAACAACCGTTATGGCCACTGGAAGTTGCAGTACCTTAATGAGCCCATCTAATAAGAATGTGTGCTGCACTGGAGAGCCATCTGCATAGAGGTATCCCCTCCTTTTCCAACATGACAATCATGCATGTACAGTTGACGTCACACAGGCGGAGTCACTCTACACCATCACTTCCTGCCCTTCATGTTTTTCAAGTGCGACAATAAGCACCATTAATTCTGCTGCTTGCACTGAAAAATTAGATGGCAGCCTTGCACTCGCCACTACTTCAAATTCTCCATTTAATGTGTCTTATCACTGCGGGACCTGAATGCCTTTCCCCACTAGCCTGATCAATTTTTGAAGAACCATCAATAAAGAGAATCTCCCCTCCTGCTAAAACTCTCTTCTCTTCCACACGGGGTATATCATCATAATATTCAATATAATAAGCAAAGTCATACATGTGATCACCTTTCTCCACTAGCTCAGCTATGAATGTGGCAGGGTTCACTATTTGACATCTTCTGATTGTAACCGCTGGGTTAGAAATTATTACCTCTTAAGCTGAATCTTTTTGGGATGTCAATGTGCCCTTGGGTTTCTCTAAAATGGCAAATAGAGCATTCTCCACGAAGAGGGTCATAGAGCAGCCCATGACAATACTTGTAGACTTGTCAATCATGAACATGGCAAGTGCCAAAGATCATTCACAAGGGAAGTGTCCTCTCATAACTGGGTCTAGAATTCTGCGATAATATTCCAAAGGTTTCTACCCCAATGTGGTTTTCTTTGTAAGCACTGCTGTCATGACTGTCCCATTTGTGTGTGAAAACAAATACAATTCCTCAGCATAATTGGGAATTCCTAAAACAGTGGCTGTACAAATTGCTTTTTTCAACTCTTCAAATCCTTCCTCCATTTCTTTAGTCCATTCTAGTTTTGGTTTACCAGCTTGTGCTTTCTTTAATGCTTGCAGATGTGGCCTCGTATATGTGCTACAATCAAACACCCAGGCCCTAAAATAGTTGCATAAACCTAAAAAATGTTGCATCTTTCTCACTGTGTTTGGTTTTGAGGTTTTCATAATTGCCTCAGCTCTCTCAGGTGTCACGATCTTTCCTTCATGCAAAATCAACTGACCTATATGTATATATAACGCAGTTATTGGAAATATTGTAGCTTCTCCTTGTCTACTTTATATCACTTGTTTGCTAAAATAGTCATCAACTGAACAGAATCCTGTCTCCACTCATCTTATGTGGTGCTATAAACCAAGATACCATCTACTTATTGTATCACCACAATTTTGAGATCAATATTACCTAGATCCATCTGTACGACTCATTTAAAAATCGATGGGGGCTCAAAGTACCCTTGATGCAGGCTAGTATGTTTCAGTCTTTTTGGCTAAACATAAATGAAGTCAAGTCTTGTAAGTCCATGTGCAACGGGATTGAGAAAAACGCATTTTCAATATCGGGCTTCTTCAACCGGGATACTGCCTTATTAATCGGATACATCACAACATTAAACAATGATTCTGATGGCAACAGAACCCCCTGATTCACCAGCACTGAAATAGTCTGGAATATAACCCCATTAGCTACTCGGGACATGGGGTACTGTTTTGCTTGTGGTAAAATTGCTCCTGGCTTAAGCTTTAGTTTAACCTCTCCTATCCCCTTCAATAAACCTACGTCATAAGGGCTTGTGGTCCATAATGAACTTGCCACCTTTTCAAGACCCTCCTGAAAACATGCTGGTCTTTGCCGCATTACCGCAATTTGCTGGAGTACTTCCCTTATCTCTATCCTTATCCAGTATGTAATGCTCATGAAGAACACCACTTCATCATCACTTCACTTTTCCCCGAACATATAATCATCAGTTATGTCAGTCGATTTACACCCTTCCTCAAGAGCTATCAATGTTTGGTCTACCCTCACCATCAATTCCTTCGAGCATTGACATTTTCCTTTGTACTATGGCTGCTTACAACTCTATTGGAATAGTCTGTCCACCTTCATCATCCATAGGTATTTGTGGTCTAAACAGAAACACCTCAGGTAATATCACAATCTTTCCCACCAGGCCAGGTAGCCATTTCAGTATAATGCTCACTCCATATAGGAACATCTCTTATCTACTGGAACACCTCAAAGTGGCACTTATCCTGTAAACACTAATATGAACTCTCCCAAGTTTAAATAGCATATTCCTGGTGTGGAGCACACTATTCCTTGATCAGTAAATGAAATTGCCATGTTAAGTTCCACCATTAAATCTTTTCCCAAAATATTATCCGGTGTCTGCTGTGAATATAGCAAGGGAACGGACATGTCACATTTTCCTATAGAGACTGGTAATTTATCAGTAAAAAGAACTCAACTCGTAGCTGCGTAGAACTCTTGAGCATTCATGACAATACCTGACATTGCATATTTTCCCCTAGTATACAGAAACGAGTTTCTCCAGGGTCTACAAGAAAATAAAAGGATTTGACTCCTATCGTCACGTCGACCCTTGGTTTCTCTTGGGGGTCTGGTGTCACAGATAGTACTGAACACATCAAGTCACCCTGTGAGCTGTCATATTGTGGAAACAGGCTCAACCCCGTCCTGTGAAAGGATTTCCACCTACTGCAGTGACAACTCCTATTCTGGGTGTCAACATTTGTCCTGTGTTTGCATACTGCTGTGTCTACATAGGGGCTTGTTGCGACTGCCCTTGTGGTGGATTCATTTGTACTTGTCCCTGCTTTGGTAATTGTTGTACTCATGGCACTTGTGTCTAATAGGATATGTGATCCTGAGCAAAGCCTTTTCTGGTGTATGTGCTGTATGGTGGAGGGTAAGCTGTCCCCCTCTAGAGGACTGTCCATTTTGTACATTCCCTTGGCTCCCACATACGTGTGCAATATATCCTGTCATTCCACAATTCCAGCATGCTGGAGGAACTCTCCTATAATTCCCCCCTTGGTTATATCCTCCCTGAGCATTCTGGTTCACATTCTGAGTACCTTGAAACCCACCTTGATTATTTTAAAATCCACCTCCTCTTCCTCTATAACCCATACCTCTGCCTCGTGATGTAAACCCATATCCACCTTGGTCCATTGGGCGCAGATTATTCGCCTGTGATGTATCCATTGCTTCCTGCATTCCTAATCCTTCTCCGCTTGTCGATACAACCCCTTCTATGGCAAATTTTGTCAATTTTTTCTGAACTAATTTGGCTTCCTCTATTTTCCTATTCTCCTCTTTCTTTTTTGTTTTTCTCTTGTAATAACCGACAATGGTGTACTATCATCATCTATGTATCAGCCCATGGCTTCGCTTCCATCTAGACTTGTTTTTTTCATCTTCCTCTGTGCTGGCACAGGTAACCCCTGAAATAAAATGTGGAAAAATAATGCCACTGTCTTTTGCCACGGCTTGTGAGTTCCAAGCTGTCATTTCTCTTGAATATCCTGAATATAAGCAGTGGGGTCTTCATCTTCCTTCATCTTATGAGTCATAATTTCACCCATATCTGATGTGTCAGGATACTGTACCCTGAGTGCCCTCCAAACATCTGCTCTACAATTATTAAACAGCACCCCATCATGCGCTGTGTTTTGTGCAGCCACACTTCAATATCCCACTCTCCTCCATATGTCATCAGCCCTCTCTCCAAGAATGGCTGCCCGGAGACCTTTTATGTCCCCTATGGCCAGCGTATTTCCTCCTGTCATTATCTCTAATTCTTATATATCCATTTAGCAGCACCCAAAGTCAAACTAGGGAGCATGAACTTTAAGTTATCCTTGTCCATCTGTGGCCATGGAATATATTGCGGTCTTGCGCCCACTTTTTCTAACAAGGGAAACTGCGTAAACCCCGTCCCATAGTCAGATCCCACTATTAGTCTATCCATGGCAGGGATGTCTCCTTCTCGGTAATGACCTTACCTTGATTATGGTGGTGACTCTCCCTTCTCACTATGTGATCATCCTTGAGGACGCTGAGGATATGCTATGGGATCTGGCGTTCTATCTTTAGGTTGTTCCAGATCTGACCATCCCACTTCCTTATCCAATTGCAGACTTTCTTCAGGGGTGCATGCGCTTCCTCCTTTGGCCCCGAAACCAGACTCTTTCCTCGTCTGACATATCTAGTTCACAACTAGTGTCACTATCATCCCATTCACCCTTATCCAAGTTCAGTCTGCTCAAAGACAAAGCTCGACGTTCATCACTGAACAGGTTTCCCTCCTTACTTTATGATTGCGGTCTTGAGGATCAATCACTGTTCCCTCGAGTCCCATACTCGCTACTTCACCTTAACTGTTGATAGACCTTATCGATCCTCTCTCCAATGCTTCCCGCATCACATTTTTCTTCTTCTAACACTACTCTAGATACTGCTGCCGTTACTTCCTTTATCGGAAGAATGTCTTTCACTTTGTCCCATTGTATGTCTGGGCTCAGCCTCATTTGTTCTTTACAAATGAGACTGGCATTTAGTACTCACTGTCTCCTTTTCTGTTCTATTTCTTGATCTACTTCCCATCACTTTCTTGCATCCTTTCTAATTATTTCTTTCTCTTGCCTTTGTTTTTCTCCTCTCCTTACTCCTTCCCTTCTTTCCTCTTCTTCCCTTCATCTCTGTAATCTTTTGTCCCTTAATATTTGTGCTTCTTCCTCCTCTCTCTTTCTTTCCTTTCTATCCCTTTCTTCTATCGTTCTCTTTCTATTTTCATACTTTCTTTGTTCTTCTGCCTGTTCATCTATGTTCTCTTGATCCTCCTGATATATCTGCTCTCATCGCTCCCTGCTTTTCCTTTACTGCTCACCTTCTTTCAATCTCTTCTCTCGTTCTTAGCCTAACTTCCTTGATACTTTTCCCAATTATTTTGAGTAATATCTGTCCTCCCATCCATTCGTTCTGCACGAGCGCTATCTCATCAGCCTTATCCTTCTCTTCTTTCCATCTCTTAATCTCCCAGTCTATCTCTGTTGACAAGTTTGACCGCGCACTGTTCTCTTTCTTGTCTTGTATGATCTTATGAATCTCTCCGTTCTCTTATTTTCCTCTTGGCTATCTTCACTACTATAAGTGGAGGGGGTCAGATTTTGGATTACTATACCCGGCCACTGCTTTACATTTTTTTAGAGGATATATTCCAATCTCTTTTGTAGTAGACCCATTTGTTTCAGGTGAGGTAAGGGGCGCTGAAGGCTTAACACCTTCCTCCTTATGTTGATTAAGCATCGACTCCTCATGTGGCATGTCTTCTCTTTTCTCTCGATACATCTTTCAGAACTCTGAAACCGCAAATCTTTTCTCTAATTTCTTCCCTGTGTACGCAGCGTGCAAGTATGTGGTCATGTGTTGCAACACCGCTTTTGAGAATGATTCCCCCTTGTGGCCACGGCATGAACATTTTATCTGCCACACCTTTTACCCATTCCGCACTATACTGTTTGAGCTTGGGCATATGCTTTGACAGTGTCTTGCATAAGTCCATTTGAGGGGTAGCCCCATAATGACAATTCTCGCTTGACTGTCGATACTTACCAGATTGAATAATAAACCTTATACATTGGCTTAACTCAACACTTTTCAATGTTTTTTTTTTTAAAACAGCAAATATGAGAAAGCACCATCAATTGCTGCTCAAGCCACTTATTTCAATAATTTGTCTTTTCTCTTGATTTACACCAATCGCTTTGCTATATACTCAATCACTGTTGCTCATCAACCGTTTCAATTTTTCACAATCTCTATCGCTCTTCGATATATTTTTACTCAACAAACTACATTCAGACTAGGCAAACATTACACATTTTAAACACCATGATCACCTTTTCCCTCGCCTTTAATTTCTACCCTATACAGGGTTTGAGACATCACCTTACGTGATCCTGATTACGTGTTTTATATTTCATTGTACTCGCATTAGAGTTTGAGATATCTCCTTCTAACTCCATTGAGTCAGGGCATCTAGGAACTACCTCTTCTCTTCACAATATTCACTGTTACTAAAAAATTAGCACAATCCCGTCCACTTATTTGCCATTCCCCTTTGTCTACTCACCATTTTTTAATTGACTCGAGGCCTTCAGTATCGACTCCTCCTCCAAACTGACCACTTTGCCTTCAATCCGCAGAGCACCCGTGGCAACCGGCCAGGGATTTTGTCAAAGGGGGTTCTGCCCACTATCTTGGTTCTTCTCGCAAACCCTGCAATCTTCCCGCTATTGGCAGAGGATGCCCGACCATTTGAAAACTAGAGACAAACTGGTTTTGGGCCCTTTAGGAACGTACATGCAATGGATGGGTTCACAGAAAAGCTCTGAGTCCAAATAACCAAACCAACTCAGGAAAATGGCAAAGTACTGTTTTTGTAACAATTATCTAAAACAGGGAGTTACAACGAACATCAACAGATGTACGCTCGATTTCTCTCAGCGATCTTTTCACACAACATAGACTTTATACTAAAATTACGTCAGTGGTGATCTCATACTACGTGGCAAATAATGAAAAACCTACTAGGGATTACGATAGGCTTAAGGGGAACATGTAAGTACACATTAAATAGGAACTGGGATTGAAAATTGCCAGCTCGCTGTGAGGGGGCAACATATGCCTATCGCTAAAATATGTCATTTTCCAAACTATTAAGTACACAGTTTCTAATTGGTCTTCAAACTATAAGGTCCATCATTATATGGACCACTACAATTGGTTGGCATGTTTGTGCTGTGTCTGGAACATTCGGTTCATTTAGCAACACGTAAGCGCAGACCAAGGTTCAAGGAGGTGAGCCTGACTCCCTGCCCAATTAGCCCAACATCTCTCATTGCCCATGCCTTCTGCCATTTGTCTTTGAATTTGTTCTTGCAAAGTATCCTTGTCTCTGGCAATACATGGAGTGCAGGCACTCACTATCGTTGTTCTTGGACTCAAAATTCTTCTCTATTTTCATCCTTGGCTCACGTGACAGGAGACCACAATTTGGTCCATTTTTCAGCTTTTGAATGTCTTAAATGAATAAAACTCGGCACTCTTGATGTTCTTCATTTGACCCTGAACAAGTGATGATTCATCCTTCACACTTTCCAGAATAATTAGCCGACCTTGGCTTCTTCAGTCTTGACCCCAGGCCAGAAAACCTCACCATGCAGCTCCACGATTTCAGCTTATTCTTGCTGCGACAATTCTCCCTTCCTTCTTCATGGGTCCTGGCTGACTAAAGTGTATGATATCGATGTCCAGCTCCTGTATAACGGCAGCTCTGCCTGCATTATATTCACTACATATAGCCATCTTCTATGATGACATAGTCTACCTTGCAGTTCAGCGTCTATACAATTATGGATGGTTGATTCTCTTCAGCACTTCGTGCACATGTAATCTTCTTTTTCATATTAAAATGTTCACTTGACTCTTTACTTCGTCATTAGTTCATGTAGGAACCATACATTCTCTTTAGCCAGTATCCTGAGGCATCATTCATATTCTCTTATGATGTCACAGACTTCTTTCTTTGCTCTTTTTCATATTCTTGCAGGGAGTTCCTCCTTTAGATTATCTTCTCTTCTGGGATAAATGCGAAAGGGTAGACTCCATGGGAATCTTCATTCAAATATATGCTGCAGTATTGGCACAATTGCTAGTGTCAAATAGGGCACAATCTCAGACTTCCAACATATAGGAGGTAGGGGGATGGGATTTCCTGCAGAGGCTTTTAGCTGCTCCTCTACACTGCCCTTGTGGGGGAGGGGGGCAGACTGATATGCAAATGGATATTTCACCTCTGTGAAGAGTGCAGTGAGCTAAAATGTGCTTGTAGACCCTCTACAGGGGAAGACATTTCACAGAACAGAATATTTGCACTGGCGCATCAGGGGCCCCCACAGGACTTGCGGTGCTGGGGGCCCTGACACCACATGTCCCAGGAGTGTGGCCCCATTTGACAAAAAAAAAAAGAAAACAAGAAAAATGGAGTAATTACTATGTGTGCGTCACAGTTCTTGCAAACCGTGAACTTTTTTGCTGTTATGTCGCGAGTACTGCAAACATAGAACATGTTAGCCAGGTCCCTTTTAACCCTAGATTATACGAGAGCCAGCAGTATATGCTGTGTTTTTGGAGGGATTGGGTTATAGGTAAAGATAGTGTGATTATGGATGATGATTCAGTTGTTTGTGATTGTGCCCACTGTTAGAGGAAAACTGAGCTGAAGTGTGTGCAATATCAAATATGCATTGGCTAAGCCACAAGGTCTGGATTTCTAAATGTTGAGGGCACTATTTTTTGTAAAGCCTACACAGGCCATAACAACCTTTACATTTCCAAAAATCAGACCTCTGAGGTTTGCCGATTTCTGTTGTGATAGATGTGCCATTGGCTAGAATTCCCAATGCTTCCACATCACAATGTGTGTGTTATTTCCAGTCACTCTGTTTGCTCTGTGGCCTTGGTGTTTTAATTTCTTTAACCAGCACCAAACATGCATGATGCAGAAATCAGCCATATGAGGCTATGGTGTCTGGATTAGGCACTGCTGCTGCCTTCCTGTGGATCATGCTGCTTTCTTGCACTGGATTGAGTCCAAAGGGGTAGGTGGAGAGAAATGATTTGATAGACATTGTTGTGAGAATAAACATAGTAGCCCTAAATCTGAATTGCTTTAGAAATGGAGACATATAAACCAGTTTCTCTAACACAGTCAATGTTTGATCCTTAAATTGATCCTTAAAGTACACTGACACAAAATATCACATTATGCATTAAAATAGTAAGCAACTGCAAAGAATACACACGCCTCCCAAGCAGGTTGGCAAAACATTATGGAAAGAAATATCATCTAGAAATGAACATGTTATTCCATAGTGTAAAGCAGAGATAAATTCACTAATGTGTTTCTACATGCCACAGCTCAAAGCTGTCATTCAAAGAAAAATGCATGCAATCAACAATGTCCACTACAATATCATCCTTAGAGTCATTGGCAGCTGCATTGTCATATGCAGCTGGCATCCACAGAGGAAACACATGAATAGGAACATCATTAACTGACTGACACATAACAATTAAGCGAAAGCACCACAGTGTTGGGCTGCACAGGGGGTAGCAGGAAATTACCTGAGCTGAAGTGCAATGGTCTTTAAGATGGCTGGCAGTCGTCAAAAGCTGGAGCATGCTCAAACAGGAGTGTATACTTATTGGCATTCTGCTCCAAACATGCAGGGCCCTAGAGGTCTTTTTTGATGGAAAAAATGTGTTGTGCAGTGCATGAAACCCTTTTTCACTCACCAAGAACTACAAAGACAACTGACCTATAGAAATGGCCCCTGGAGCCCCTTGTCGATTTCCATGAAGGCCGGGATTATCGAGTGGAGTCTGAGGGGTGGCAGCAATGCAGAGGTCAGTGTGGTTGGGGTTGGTCTGTGGGAGGAAACCAGAGGTAGGGGACTAGAATCCCAGGGCCAAGGGGGACAGGAAAAATAATGGGGGCTTGGAGGAAGGCAATAGTAATCAGTTGAGCAGGCTTTGACCATTAAATGAAGCATGCATCCTAACAAACATGGTGCCAATCTCCCGGGTACTAACTAAGCATTTACGTTCTATTCAGAGGTCATTTCCAGTGGTATCCTTCTGCTAGCCAAGTTAGTATTTACCCATTGGCAAATGTTAAGCAGAAACCTGTGCAGTTCCCTCTGGGACCACTGCAAAAGATTTAGGCCTACAGGTGTTTGGCAGTAAACCCACTTGGTAGCAATCTGTACCACACAGATTCACTTGGTAGCTGTGGCTGAGCAGTCAGACTTCCCTCAAGAAGAGTTAGGCAGTATGTGGAGTATATAAGATAGGGCAAGTTACACAGTAGAACAAGCAGACACGGAACGGAGCTTTGGTGTAAAGATATATAATTATTTATTTTAACAACACATCTATGAAAAACACTCTGTCACTAATACGGCAAACAACTTCAATTACAATTACTATAAGTATATCAATCCCCTAAAAATATTTCGACAAGTCTAGGTTCAACGGCATCACTTATTTGCAGACAGAGGTGAACGCTTTAACCTAGATGGCACTCTAATATTCGTTAGAATGGGAAAGAAAAGGCAGGGTATGAAACCAACTCGGTACCAACACTTTTACGAAGCAAATGCAAGGCAAGTAAGGCAGGGTCTACTGTAGATCACACAGTTCAGAGGCCAGGCCCACTCGGAGAGAGTCAAGGCGATATGTCCCAAAAAATATCACAGGGGAAATGCACTTTGAGTCTTTGTAGCAAATTGTCACAGAAAGGTTGGACCGGTTTAGAACAGAAAGTTAAGACGGTCTGGAGGCGACCCAGTGGAAAGGTAAGGATTTAAGACACCTCACGCTATCCGTCACAAGGAAGCCAGGTGGACACAGTACCTTGTAAGTGCAGAGACAGCTCCGGCCGGGGCAGTTGTTCCTGGTGGTGGATGCAAGTCGGGGCTTTGCCAAGAGATGAGATGGTCTTGTCGTCGAAGGAAAGTTGAAGATCGTTGTACCACCAGGGAAGAGACCAGTGCTCCGTCACAAGGCACCACCTTTTGGTCGCAGTACGGGCTAGTGGCTATCCGGTTGCCGGGGTGCTCAGCACGGGCAATTCTACCACTACGCCTTGGAAGCGAAACAAAAGCAAAGGGACTGGTTGTTCCCACCAGTCAGGGGAAGAAGACTCTCCAGCCAGGAGATCTCCTCTGTCGTTGGGAAGTGGTGAGTCGGTTCAGCAGGGCTCCACCGGAGGTGTCATCGTTTCAGGTCAGCTCAGATTTACCCTCGTCGGATTCTTACGTCCTGTGGCGACTTCTGAAGATCCAGTCCCAAAAGCCTTGCTTTTAGGCAGAAAACCCCCATTCATTCAGCCTAGCTGTCAATCAAAACACGCTAAGTGGTGAGCGGGGTGGCTCCCCACTTGGGCCAATCACACCAGAGTGCGACTTGAGTTGGCAAGGCAACTCAGTCCAGGTGCCTAAACCCCCTCCCACACCCCCTGTGGTACCCAGACAGAATGGCACCACTTTGGAGGGCTTCTGTGCAGAGGCGAACACATACGCTATTTTAAAATACCGAGTTCTGGCAGAAAATACCAACCAGTAGATTTAAGACAAATAAACCGGCGGTATGTTAGAGACTAACGTGAAAAAGTATTAGCCTCCAACAATGGGAAGAATCCCATAGAGTTATATTCGGGGTCGAACATAACAAGTAGTTTCCAATGCCACCAGCCAAAACTCGACGAGGGGGGACGGGACAGTGCCCCCTCGAACAACAGACCCAGGGGTAATCGAATCACCCCTACCAGTACGTCCACAATAGGATGGTTTGTACTAGTTCTGTTAGTAAATTTAGGTCTAGTAAAGCCAATGGTGACTTTACATGCCCTGGGAGACAGTAGTCAGTCCCAGGGTATGGAGTCTATGGTGGGGATTCTCTAGGACACCCCAGTGTTACAGCACGGAGGGTGCGGTGTAACACACATAGTAAAACACATGAGACCCTATGGAGTAAAAGACCCCATAGCCCATAGAACACATTGACATTCAAAGGAATTAACCACATTCACGTCCAAGAGTGGGAGAAAAGAGTCTCACTCTTGGCAGGATGGAAAAAAACAAACTCCAGAAATCCAGCAAAGCTGCTGGGGGACTCACTAGGTTAGGAAATTCAGCCTACACAGAGAATTCTCCCTAAAAGCAAACACCAATCTCCAGGTTTCTAATATATGTTTTAACCACATCTTAATTCAGTACCAACTTGTCATAATAATCAATGTGCCAAGCAGCATGGAAACAAACACATCTGATACAAGCACAGTTTGACACGTCTCTGTCCACCTTACACAGTTGAACTATCTTCTAAAAGATTGCAGATCATATAGCAGAGCTTTCAGCATAATGCACTCTTTCAGAATCACAGCACTACTGCTGCAAGAGCTCTGACAGAGAGCTAAAGCTTTTCCTAGACAGACCTAAGATTGAGACAGCAGAGCTATGTGATAGCAACCTTCAATTTCATATTTTATATTTTAGTCCATGTTATTGCTAGAAATAAGCATTAATTCGTGAAAACCTAACATATTTGCAAATGTGCAATTTCAACACTTCAGGAACGTATATGCGAGCCATAAAATTGGCATTTGAGCTCATAATTTGGGCATGGTTCAACAAGCCATAGCCTCTATGCCTGACGTCAGCCATCCATCTTACGTTAGGTTCTTTTTAATCATCAGCACATGTTCATTACAATGAATTGCAGTCTGTAAACTCTGCAGCAAGCCAGCTAGCAATGTACAAGCCTCTACAGCGAGAGAATTAGATTCAAACGAGTTTCGGCCAACAACGTGTTTCTTTCACATTTACTGCACTGCAAACAGCCCTTTGATTTAATCAGATTGACAATCTTAGAACACTTCAGGCTTAATCTGCATCCTTTAATTGAATTTCAATGAGGTCGTTTTCTGGAGAAAAAAGAAACCGATGTATCGCAGGTAAAGAGTCTTAATAAAGCAACATCCAGCCGGAGTTTCCAGACTACGCCTCGTTAATGTTTCTGAAGTAGTGCTAAACACTTCTTTATTGCCAAAAATCAATGTTCAGCTTGCAATTTGCTTTCAGACTGCTCGTTCTCCTGTTCACGTCGTTCCAGTCGTCAGCAGCAATTACTTCAAAATGTTTTCCTTTCACATGTTTTACAAAGTTCCTCTAGATAAGAGGCTGTCCTTGGTTTTTTATTTATTTTTTATTTAAAACGTGTTAATCAATATTCTGGAGGGTGATTGTTTGCTCTGGCATCAGCATTTCATGAGCACAGGGAAATCAGCGATTGCTTGGCTGAGGCATTAAGCCTACATGCAAACAGAAGCTGGGCAAGCACAGCTGGTTGGGATAAGCAGAACAATACGAGTCCAACTTGGCAGGTGCTCCTCTGGTGCCCAGGGAAGAGTCGGTATGCAATGTTGCCTCTGTGATATGAAACTTGGGGGACTAAATGTAACCACCGATTGCTGTCCATTGTATAACTTGGGGAATCAATTAAGCACAATGTTCTAAGAACTGGTGAACTAATGTTTAATTTCTACATTTATGTGAACCGTTGATGGCGTGCACTCTCTTAACCTTTCTTATATTATACTCTTTCGATTGCACTTGCATGAAACCATGCAAGTAAACGTCATTATTACAACTATCTGCACCTGGCGTATCATGCAGCCATCTAGCACCCTCTCAGCCCTACTCACATTCAGCAGTAGTTTCCATGCTCACCTACGTCCCTCAGGATTTCGCCGGCCACTAACTTCCCCCCAAAGGAGATCCACAAGGGTACAGTTTGAAAAGGCTCCCACTACTCCCAGAGATGTACTGGGCACTTGGACTCGTGGTTGATTCCCATGCTGGAGTGTCATGCGGCCAAACATTCACAGAGCCAACCGGGGGCCTCCACCTTAATGGAGGAAGATGGAGTAGTATTTAAAACACTGAATCTCAAAAATGAAACATGAAGCTGGATACAAGGTCCAAGTCACTCAGCTGTTACTTTGCAGATTGTCATAGGCTGTTGGATGGAGGTTTCGCAGTGCGAGCTCGCAACTGTAGGGCGAGACTGAGCTGGTATCAGGAGAGTATGTGCTGCATTTCATAGCCAGATGGTCTTTATGCACTTCTTTGCACTTGCACAAATGCTGGCTTCATGGATGTCTCTTTTATTTATTTAACATCCTTTTCTTTCACGTATTAGCATATACAAATGCAACGATTCCCCATGGCCAGTTTTCCTCTAAACCCACAAAAACGAAAATATTCCCCTTTTCACTTTTCCAATAGAAAAAAAAAAGTCAAGCAAAAACTCCTGGTGTAAACTCCCAGTTTTTCTTTTGACGTGTTTCCTCTGTTGTTGTGTGTGCTTGTGTTATGTATGACCGCATTGTATTCCGTTTTCCTTTACTACACTAGGGCAGGCGTGCCAAGGGAGCAGGTGTCCTGTGTCCTATTTGAATGAACTTCCTACAATACGGGGGAGCTGTGCAGTTGGCCGAGCTTAGCCAATAGGGTGGCTGCTGCGCTGGAGGGTAAACTGGATGTTGGTGACAGAGGGGCTAGAGTGGAGAGAAGGGAAAAGGCAGAATTAGGAGGTAGCAATGGAAAGCGTGCGCTCATCGAGGATGGGGACTCTGGTGTACTCTTGCGGTCACGTGGGCAGGTGTATGTCTAACAACAGCTCGAGAAAGAGCCTGAGGTAAAGCAGGCCTAGGGCAGAGCAGATGTAACAGGTGGACTTTTCTCCACATCTATAAGGCAATAAATTTGGGGCCCAAGATTGAAAATCAGCATGAGGTGGATGACTAGGAAGGGCCCGCAGCTGAGATTCTGGTGGGGTAAAGGGAAGCAAAGGGGAGCTGCTGCTGAGCAGGAGTAGAAGGCTGACGAGCTGATTTAAAGAGGAGTTCTCAGGAAAGAGAAGATGGCAGTGTAGCGGTAGCAGGAGGTTGGATGAGCTGCAGTTGCTCATGGGTGTTGCTTCAGAAGAGAGGAAGAGGCTCAAATGCTGTCTGCTGTAGCAGAGGGAGAAAAGTGGACGCAGGTGTCCGTTGCCAAATCCTGTAAGAGCCTGGAAACTCCTTAACTATGACGTCACCTGCCAGTTGGTCCTTGGCATCATAGTATTTCAGACTGCCTGAGGGAAAAACTGTACTGGCGAGGGAATGCAATTGGTGTGCATGCTCTGCAAGAAAGCAGACACACTGGGCAGATGTCAACGTTGCCTGCAATGGACATGAACAACCACATTCTCCTATGGCACATTGCCACTCATACAACACCCACTAACATTGATAGAGCCATGGGCCGCCTATTCAGTATCGTCCAGCAGTTGTGCCCCCGGATTCTGAACATGCATCACATTGTTGGGCATTTCCCTGAAATGATACCTCGGTAGCACATCCTCTGAGTATGCCCATGTACAGTCAGGGCCAGTCAGTCAAACATGATCTGTGCTTTGTGTCCTCACCAGCCATCTTTATGTCAGAACATTCATTTGTGGAGAACGATTATACCATGTGATACAGGATGCATGCCCACACCACGTCTGCACTTTCTTCTGATGTTAATTTGAAGGAAGATGGACCATACATCCATAGACGATGCTGTGCAGAGACACACATGTGCACCTTTCCCTGCTGTATGTGAATGAAAGAGGCACAAATGAAATAGTTCGTCATGAGGGTGGCATTATCCTCTGTGGACGAGTTATCAAACATTGCAGGAATGTCTCCACTCTGTGGGAAAAGAAGACACGTTGAGGCAGTAACTCCACTTTCTGGGAGAGCATGAAAATTGAGGCGATGGGTTCCACCACCAGGAAAGATACAGAACAAATGAGGGGCTTGCTGTGTTCTCTGTGCAAGCTTGAAATTTGAGGGGGTGGCCGATTCTGTGGAAGAGTATGATCAATCGAGGGAGTGCTTCTGCTCTGTGGGAAAGCTTGAACAATGGAAGGAATCGAGGAATTACTGAGGTGTAATACAAGCTGATGAACTTCCGATAGTCAGTTGTCATGCTCCACCACTGCGACCAGTGTCAGACCCACTAGACCCCACCAAGCTTAACTAATTATTCTCTGCCTGTCCATTGTTTTGATGTTGGAGTGGGAAAGCGGTTTCATTGCATGCAATAGTCTGCAGTAAATAGTGCTAAATCATTTAACTAAATAGTAAGTGTTCTAAATGGGACTCAAAGAGGCATTAACTGCAGGCTGTTATAATTGTTCCAGAATCCTTGAAGAAGACTCTTTGCTATGGAGCAGCAAGGAGGCTTAGTATTTCAATGGCCAATTGTACAATAATCACTGATCAGATGACCAGCTTAATCAGTTAAATCTGTAATGGATCATCATCAATTCTGAGCTGGCCTGTAGAACAAAGATATTGCTCTATCCCCTGGACTGCAGTAGGGCTGCTGTTTAATGCTAATTTGGCCCCAGATTAATTTGTGGGACTCTGTTCCACAATCTCTTCCCCTTGTCTCAAGTTTGCATAGCATCCTTGTTCCATGAATCTGAGTCAGAACTAGGAGATACGTGGTGGAAATGCTCTGCTGTTGTTTAAAGCTAGGATACAGTCCTGGTGAATAGCCCTGTTGCCTGTGATCCGGATGCGACAGCTCTGGCAACTGACCCATGAGAGCATCCTTGCATATAGTGAGCATATTGCTTCCTAAGTGTAGAATCCCATCTCACCCACATGCTGCTGAAACGTAGCTATGTTGTTTTTATCTTTAAAAAAAAAAATGAGGATTGGTGCTAGCTGTTCAATGAGAGTCCCCTTAATTGCAAACATGCATGCATCGCGACACAATGTTCAGTGCAGCACTCTCACATGATAACAGTGTCAGACAGACGCGATTTCAGTAGGTACAGCAGTGTCAGAACCTCCCAAAGTGACACAATAAAAAATGAGTCATGCTGGCTGGCATCCTCTAATAGCCACAGTAGAGTTCAGATGTATCTGAGCTGGTGTAAAGTTTGTTTCTTCCAGTGCTCCGCTGTCCCCTTTACATAGTAGTCAGTCATTGTATCTTTCTCCTTACATACTTAATCCAGGATTTCTAGTGTGTAATACCATCTTCTTCAAGATAGACCCCGGGGTACAATGCAAGGGAGCCACCCCAAGAACAAAATACGGACTACAAACAAAATGTTTGCATAACAAATAACTCCTGAATGTGAATGGCTTTTGTTCTACAATTTATTCCAATAGAAACGTATTTTGGACTCCAAATAAAAATTCATTGCATTTCATAAAGGGCAACATATTATGCATTATATTTCATAAAGTAACACCTATAATATACCCCACAAATCCCATATTGAAACAATCCCTGTGTAGATACCACTAAACAACATGCATAACAACGTATTAAAGCAGTTCAATAATACTAATAGAAAAAGAAAAGCAATTTTAAAAATAATTACATTTGTGCAAAACACCCAAATGACAACCCAACCTTATTTCCTTGTGCCAAGGATTAAACAGATTTCATTGTAATTAATGTGGCACCTTTGACATTACTTAAGCAATAAACTAAACATGTGGAACAACAAAGGCCTTGTGTCAGTGAATCCTGGCTAATGATTAGGTAAGGGCAGGCCAGAAAATGTAAGCCGTTCATTAAATGTAAAGTTCATAATAGCAGCTTGACATTTTAAAACACAGAAACATTATTTCACCTGTAAAAGTACAACCATGCCAGTTATAAACAAACTGGGCCTCATTACACGGACAGCGGTAACCATGGCGCTAACCATGGCCCTATTCCAAGGTGTGTGGGGGCGGTAATTGCCCATTCACCATGGCCCTTCCCCATTCCCATTTTTGCCCCCATAGGGCTCAATGGGAATGGGGAAGGCGGTAATTACGGTACTGCAAATTGCGGTACCATATTTACCTCCTAGGTCCCTTTGCGGGTCCCGTCCTTAACGGCTGGTAAAACCAGCCGTTAAGGTA
The DNA here is from genome assembly GCF_040938575.1 of Ambystoma mexicanum. NCBI lineage: Eukaryota > Metazoa > Chordata > Amphibia > Caudata > Ambystomatidae > Ambystoma > Ambystoma mexicanum. The sequence continues at coordinate 629,811,746 of NC_090937.1, forward strand.
GGGTCCCACAAAGGGACCTCATAGTAAGGCGGTAAGGGTTTACCGGCACTGGTACCCTTACCGGTACCGGTAAAACCCTACCGCCATCCCTGTAATGAGGCCCACTGTGTGCTTTAAAGCTGATATATGCCTCTTTCATTTGACACTGCACATTTATGATTATTCATTATTAATACACATATGAGTATTCATAAAGTTATGAATAAATATGCCACAAATTCATATTGCATATGCCAATGTTTGTGTGGACCTGAGAATCACACAAATTCAGATGTTATCCATGTGCCATCTTGCTTCGAGAAGAAAACAGCATAACAAATGAGTTTGCTTAAAAAATATTAAGAGCGGATTGGTGCAATCTTTTTTTTTTCTTTTCAAATGTACAGAAATTATTATCAACCAATGAAGATAGGGGTGGATGTATTCTATATGAGTGCCTGACAATGAGGAAAGACAATGCAACACTTTGTCCAATAAAATAGTGTGACATAACGGTGGGATTATTGCACATGTTAATCAAGCAGGAACACACAGGCAATAGGATTCTGACTATGGAATTAAAAACTTCAGTAAATGGAAACACCTGTTCCAAAGGGATGAGTTCTGAGTGGTTCATATCTGGAGATGACCAGGCCTTGCCCATGAGGGTGTCTGAACCAATTTATACCTGAGGCAGACTGGCTTTCCTGAAAAAAAGGAGAAAGGGACCAGGGAAGGTCTGCTAGCTGAGAATTCTCTGGGAACAGCAGAGGGTCTCTGCTGACTTTATGCCTTAAATCATTATTCTAAATGAGTAGGAAAACTCCCCAAATGTAATAGTTAAACCCTGTAAAATTATTGTGCTGCTAAGTTCCTGGGTATGCGGGAATTAGGAGGTCATTTCCATGAGGTGGCACACATTCCAAATAGAACATCTTTATATTTTTTTGTAAAAAGTAACAGTGCCTCCCATTTTATTCAAAGCCCAGTGGGATTTGACTGCATATAGAAACCATTAGATGTTCTGTGTGTAGAGTGCAGCTGACAAATTAATGTTCACAGAAAGAAAATAAGAAATTGTATTTTGCTAGTGTGAGTTACATAATGTTTTGCCTTGTACTTAAATGTGTTAGATATTACATTTAAATAAATACAAACAAGTGTTTTCTGTACTCTGTGTGCTGTGTAAAAGAAGGAATATTTCCCAGTGCTGAAGTGCAGCGTGTGGTAAATGATACTTAAAATAGGAAGAATCCTTGTGGTTTTCACAGATATAGTCAACATCGGGCTGTGATTTGAAGGCAGCCCACACCATAGCCTAATGAAGAATTGCTTGATACTGTGTTTTCTGTGAAAGCCATAGATACTGAAAACAAATGTATGATGTGAAAGGAAGTTTAGCCATCCTAATTTCATTTAAATATAAAAACACCCTCCCCCTCTATGGGAAACAGATTTGCACCATGTGACTTAATTCATAAAGTGAAGTGGGAGGGTCACTCATCCATGTATATGAAATTCACAAAACTATTTTCGTATTTGGGTTTGATGGACTGACAGCCTGTCCATTCTAAATTGATATTTACAAAGAGGGGGAATATCCAAAGTACAATTTCAAAATAAAATGCATCCTAAATTATCAATAATATATTTGGACATAACCAATGATTCAAATACATAACTCAGAGCACAAGACATAAATCCAATAGGGTATGTTCATAAAATCTAGAGATTCCTATCAAACAGTCATTCCTCAAGTCGACAACCAATGTTACCATGTTCCATAAACCAGGAGTCAACAGACAAAATATATATTTCTCAGAAAGAAAAAGACGAATTGCAGAGAGAGCTTCAAAATATGAAAGTAAATGTGGCCTCCTAAACTAGAGTATTTGACAAAAGACAGGCTAACATGAATGAATCTGGAGAACAATAACTACAGACAGGTGATACTTTACATGGACCATAATGCTAGATTGAGACAGGAAATAAAGGAATTTCAGTTGAGTTCTGTGGGATGTTTCAATCCACTGGACCTGCCCCTGCAACATTACTGTGCATTACTGGCAGCAGAAACCTCAGAAATGGCCACTGGAAAGCATGCTGCTCGCTAAAAATCACCCCAAAATTGTGCAGTAAAAATCTGAAAAATAGGCCGCCATCCACTTTTGCCTATCTCAGTGAACCACTGCCAAAACCCACCATTGGGCTACCCACAAAGCATCCTAAAACCACTTGAAAAAGCAATGCTGATTGCCAAAAGAAACACAAAGCTGTTTGGAAATCGGTTTTCTTTCTTGTCAAAATTTACAAAAGTCATGGCTCACAAACCACCCAAAAGATCCAACCTCCTTGTTGGGTGTTCCACATCATGCTACTTCAAGAACCCATACAATTACAATGTCAGCAAGAATCATATGTTATCAGAACAAAATCCACTTTTAAAGATACTTGATGGAAAGAAAGCTGTCAAAAATGGGTGCAGTATCGTTACACACCTCCGACAGACGCTGGCGATCTCTAAATCTGACAGGAGAAACGTGTGTTTTCAAAGTTAAATGTGTCAAATAAGGGATTTCATCAAATGCCATATAGAGTGCCACACATTTGATGTTCATGTTGAAAAAGACTGGAATTAAAGTTATGTTTGCTTATTTTAAATGTATAAATGTAATGTTTTCACAAGGAACTATGTTACAATTGACCATAAGGTAACCTGATTTAGCTAAAACTTCCAAAAGGCTTTCTTTCCCTGAGAACAGAACCTCCCACCTTGTTCATTACCACCAAAAGGAGAGGATTTCGCATTGGCATGTTAATCAGAAGAGGAAGATATTTTCTCTGCTGCCCTGAGCAAGAAACAATGGGTTCCTTGAACTGAATAGAAAATGCTAATTCGGGTGTGACTGACAACACTTGCTCTGGCAGGAAGGCAAGCCATGTGACCCTCTGACTGTGGAGGCGGGCCAGACTGAAAATGTGGATTGAAGTGGAAGTAAATGTATGTTTTAGAAAAATGCTTATAGCAAATTGTACTGAACTGACAAAAATATGAAACTTATAGGTTGTTAAAGTGAAAAATTCGCTCACAGTTTAAAACTAATCTGGAATCTGTGCGATGTTCTGAGACTGAACCCCGGAAATTATTCATATTGTAGCCATTGTGTATATGTTAGGAACATGAAAAATTACAGGAATATGCCCAGATCGGATGTGTGTGTATGTATACAAATTGGTGCAGAAATAACATTGAGAAACCCATGAAAAGTGAGAAAAAGTTGTCATTTATGAATTAAAGCTCACAGGAAGATGAGAGTTGGACAGCAATTTACCGTAAGCAATCTGTCATGTAATTATGTATTATTGACAAGTTGTGCATCTTGAAAATATGTTTTTTGGGGAAAATAGATTTCCTAAGTAAAAGCAAAGGCGAGGGATTTCCTTTGGACCATAAACACAGTGTCACTCTGACACATATGACACTGCTCCTGTCTCAAATCAGGAGAGGGGAAATTCTCTGACCTATCAGATCCTTAGAGGGTTGGGCATTGATAATCAGCCTTCCCAACCACTTTGGAAATGGATAAATAGGGACTGTTGAGGACCCAGAAAAACACACACTTTCCACTCATCAACTGATTCCTTGGCGAAGCACCCTGCAGGAAGATCCAGACTCCAGACTCTAGAACCAGACCCAGAATCCAGACTCTAGAATTTTGAAGCAGTAAGGCCCAATCCAAAAGCTGAACTCTTCTCAGCTGGCCTTCAGAATCTTAAGCAACCTGATTTAACCCCTAAACTTCCAAGGGGCAGCATAAAATCCAACAGCCTGGCTGAGCTGTTTTGCTATTCTAGCTAAGAACCCCGTGCTACAACCAAGATCCAGACCCGCAGAGCAGAGCTGTAACCCAGAACCCATCAGATCCAGTCCAAGAGGCTGCGCAGATCAGAGTGCCTTGCTGAGAGCAGAGTCCAGGTGCCCTGAATCCTGTCCGGTGGCGAGTGAAGTCCAACCCCTTGACCAGATCTCTGGGGCCCATTCCATTCCAAAGCCATAGGAGTGAGTATTTAGTCTAGAACTGTCCATAGTCGTCTCTTAGTTTAAGGTAATCCTATTCAATCCATTTCAACCGATCCAGAACTGCAATATAGAATCTTGTGTCCATCCTGAATTCTTCTCATTATATAGCCTGTGATAATTGTAGCGATAATCGTCTGTGCCCTGATATTTTCTGAAGAACGTCAAGTGTCCTGGCGCACAACAATCAGAGTGGAAGGTGCCCTGTTCTGGTGGTTGTCCCGTTGGGTATCTTGTACTTTCATAGCCCCTTAGCGTAAGTCCATATTGGTTCCTAAATCTTTAAAGCGCATCTTTCATTTTGAATCTTGACTCTGTTTCTGAAAAATCTACCTTCACTAAAACCTCTAACCTTTGAACCGTACGTCCTAGAAACGAAATTTAAATGTCATTTTGAAGCCAACATCCTCAGCTTTCAAACGAGCCCAACAAGACATTCCAATTCCTTATATTCCGCAATCTCAATTCGCGCACATGGAAAAGTTGCCGCTATTTGCAATTTGGCTCAATTTGACCACATAGAAAAACAGCATTTCTTGTTTTCAACTTCTGAATTTCGTTTTCAATCTGCTAATCATTCTATAATCATTGCTAGTGTTGATCTGAACCAATCCAAAGCAACTCTCACTAGTTCTGAATCCATTTAGTGAATTAAAGTCATTTTTAGCATTTTTCCATACATTACTAAATCAAATTCAAAAGCAATTGACCTGTTTAAAATCATACCTGTTCTCTCTAAGCTTGCAGTGGGAATTGGGATTCAAACTGCAATTGTTGATAGTTATTCCTGATACCTGTGTCCCCTCATTCCATCTCTTCATATTGCATAGTAGGGGGAGTGAGTAGTCACAGGGGAAAGAGTGATTACCTTGCTTTTGATTGAAGTCAAATCAAGTTTTATTTCTGTGTTGCATTCTTTCATATCATTACATTTCCTTGAACCATACAAAGTATTCTCTGCTACATTCTTCTTCCTATTCCTACTCCTAATTGATTCAAGAGATTGTCGATATTGTAATATTACCCATTGCTGATCATTCTTCATATTCATAAGTGTGATATTCAGATATTATTCATATTCATAAAAGTATAATCTATATATTGTTCAATTCTTCAAAGAAATCTTTTAATTTGCAAAACATACCTATTTCTTGGTTCGTGAGACCGGGGGAATTCAAAGAGAGGGGCGTTATATAGGGGTACAACATCCAGAATTAAATGAACTTTTGACATAAAAATATATAAATAAGGGTTTCCATTAGGCATCCCATACTAGGCATTGACTTAGTTGGAGTGCTTGATTGAAATCACTTACAGTTCAGAAGCACAAACTAAAGCTCGCAGACAAATATGTTTCATGGAAGAAATTAGATCATCTCTGATTCTGCAATGTACCTCTCCACTGCCCAGACATACCCAGAGATACACTATTTTCTTTCGCACACCTAGCCATAGTCTGAACATAGGCCTCATCAGACACACAATTTTGTCTTCCCAAACTCCCCAGATATACAGGAAGATTTTATATCCCTAGTCAGACAAAGAGAAACAGAGAGATGTAGGTGAGAGTGGGGAGTGGTACATCTGTATGCCAGGAGTAGACAGGAGGGGAAATGAGAGCAAACACAAACTGAGAATTAGTGAATCAAGACACAATTGAAAGAGAGTGAAGACACAAATGAAAACCATGTTGTGAAAGAGGTGGATTCACACACTGAATTTGATCAGCTATTTTATAATATACAAATCATTAAAAAACAAAGGACTTAGCTTGCACAGGAAAAACACACTATAATGCATGAATTATATCAGCTCAAATTACAATTTACAGAGACAAGAGCAAACAGTGATTAATGTAAGATTACTTCACAGAAGCTGATGCAAAAAAGAGAAGAACATGTAACATTGAGACAGAAGAGAGAAACATTAGGAAAAATCTTGATGGCACAATGTCTGAAACTGAACACATAAAGAAAGAGTTAGCCAGCTGGCAGACTGTCAGCCAACAGTCAGTGGAAGAAAAATATGAATTGCAGAAAGAGCTACAAAACATGAACTAATTGGCTTCCAACACTAGAGCTTTTTAAACTGCCCACGGAAGTCTCAATGAACATAGGGAACAGCTAGTGCTACGTATTTAGCAGATGATAATCTTAATGATTGTATGGCCTTTATTGATTTGGCTTTTCACAAACTGTGATTGTGGTTTTCTTTTTCTATGTCTCCTCACTTGAGTAAAACTATTGTCATCAGAGTCACTACTTGAATCCCCCTCTCTCCTTGCATATTTTACCTGTTTCTGACAGGCATGTGTGAGTTTGAGAAAACGAAATGGTATGTATGGTGTCACCTAAATCAGGACTGTAGCTAGGTCTGCCAAAACCACCAATATGACTGGGAAGTTCTGGGCATTGGAGTGATAGTCACAGGAGTTGGGGAACATCTCCCTTCTTCCATGAAACTGTCTGCATGTTTTAGATTATGATTCTGAACTCAACTGAATATTGTTAGTTTCTTGTCTCAATCCAGCAATGATCACTTTCAATTGTTACCATAAAAATGCTAAATATTCTACATGTCTATATATTCTATATGCTTGGAGTAAAAAAAAGACATAGGGCCTCATTACGAGTCCGGTGGTAAAACCGCCTGGTTACCGCCAGACTCGTATTACCATTCCGCCTCCGTGACTCCCGGAAATAACAGGGTATTACGACCCTGGTGTCCCGGGAATTCCAGAGGCGGAATTCGGTAAATCGCCATTCCCATTGAGCCCCATAGGACTCAATGGGAAAGTGGAAACACCAGCACCATCTCGTGATGGTGCTGGTGTTTCCACGTCCGCCTGCAGGCGGGCGGTGTTAAACCCGCCAGTCCAGACCTGGCGGGAACATCACCTCCCGCCTTCAGGACTCGGGATTGGGCGGTCCGGAATTAACAGTGGGGCGGGTTTACCGCCACTGTTAATTCCGGACCGCCCGACCTGTAATGAGGCCCATAGTGTGGAAACATATTTTAGTGGGATAGAACATTTTTTCAAAATGTCGCTGATTGAACATTGTTTTCTTTCTGCCACAGCAAAAGCTTAATGCAAAGTAACTTTAAATGATCTTAGAGACCAATACTGGACACAAATGGGTATTTGTGCAATTCAGGTGTAACATACACATGTATTCAGACAGTGCAATGTCATAAACCAATTTCTTTGTGAATAACATGTGTCACGTTCTGACTAGTCATTGCTGTGAATATGACCGGTGTAACTTAAACAAACACATATTATCTGCCAATCAGTGAATTGTATACATGTAATTCACTAAAGGTGTTTGTGAACTGGGGACTGGGTATGCGCACAGTGGCATCATCAGAGGCATTGTTATCCTGTAACCCAGTTTTCCCTCTCAGCTTCGCCTCTTTTAAAATTCTGCCAAGTGGCCCTCAAAGCCTCTAATGAAGAAATATATCAAACAGCCAACTTATCCTCACAACCAAATCTTAATGAGTAATGTTAGAATGAGTGCTGTGAAAAGTGAAATGAGCACCAAAACCTACATGCCTTATGTACATAGCTGTTTAGTACAAAATACATTTATCATTGACATATTTAACAATATGTATGTCTCCAAATGCTCTTTGATTTTATGCAAAGCTACTGCGAACACTCATTGGTGCAATGTGTCCCCTTCCATTTCTTGCAGTGGTATTTTGAAAGAGTACAATAGGAATGTACCAAGCTTCCCATTTGTTTATAAAAACCTATCAGAAAATAATTTAGATTGTTATTCTGGGTTTTGATACTGTGCGTGGCTCATTAAGGCAAGTGCAACATTCTTATGGTGCCTACAATATCTACTGTAATTGATCATTACTGTATTATTATTTTCAAAAGAGTCAGTTTGCAATGCTAGTACAATGAAATCATTTCCTTTTTTTCAAATCTTCGTTCACCGACTATGACGTGTTTCAAAATATCCTTCCTTCTTGGAACGATTCATGCTCATATTAAAACTAAGGAGCTGTTTTGCTTTTATCTTCAAGATAATCTTTAACATTGCATGCCGGCCACTGATTGGTTGGTACTACAAACACTAATAATTAATAAAGAATAGAAATTAACACATTGGCCCTCATTACGACCCTGGCGGATTCCGCGGTGCAAAATGCACCGCGGAGCATGGCGGAAAGCCGTCGATAGCGCCATGGGGGTTGGCGGATTTACCACCCCATGCCGACCTTGGCGGAGCGGTAAATCCCCAATCCCCATTCTGCCCTTCCCCATTCCCATTCTTGCCCCATAGGGTATAATGGGAGTGGGGAAGGAGTTAATTACGCCGCCGTAAAGTACGGCGGCGTAATTAACAACGGGGTCCCGTAGCGCCATGGTTTTCTCCGCCCGGTAAAACCAGGCGGAGAAAACCTCCATGGCGCTACGGGAACTCGTAGTACGGCGGACGGGTCCGCCGCGATTACCGCTGGCGGAAACCCACTCCGCCAGGGTCGTAATGAGGGCCATTGTGTCCTCTTTTCCCTTGTGGCATCTGTCAGAGCCCCAGCACCCAGCTCCCAGAGAGACTATTTGCATTAGTATCAAATGTATCCATAAGAGAAATGGGCCTTCAGTGTGATGGGGCATTCCTTGTAGGGCCCATGTAATGACAATGCATATATATAAATACCAGACCGGGCCCCACCTCTGTTGATGACACTGCTGCTCTCACTGATTTCCCTTAAAAAAACATAAGTCCCCCTTTGATGATATGTCTGTTTTACTCTGATTGCACTGCTGCCATCATTGGCTGGAGTAGCTCTAGCAGGGGAGGGAGGGTGCAGAAGAGAGAGATACTATGAGAAAGGGAGATACACAGAGAGTCAAAGAGGGAAAGGATGATTAGTGAGAGAGTGAGAGAGGGAGAAAGAGAGAGAGCGAACTAGATCAGTTTATGATCAGCCGGGGCATATAACTCCCGAACAGTCATACAAGATGGGATAAGGTCCTCAAGCAGAAAAGGGTTATATATCGGGTTATCTCAAAGTAGCCTAACAGCGTGAAAGGTCATGTGGAGAGCATCTGTAAAGCTCCATGGACTATCCATGCTTCTTCTGTGGGATTATAGGGACTTTGGAGTTCCTCATTCTTGCAGCAGTGTGGGTGCTCACTTAAGTACGAGTTCATACATTACACTTGAAACACACAACTAACTGGAAGCCTGCTGATGATATCTTACGTTGGCAAATAAATTAGCTATGTCAGATTTAGCATAATTTATGCAAAAGCAAAATGCCACAATTGACGCAAGTTATGAATATGAGCTCGAAGCAGACATCCTTTGCAGCACATATGTTCTCCTTTCGCCTATGACCTTACTCGTCCTTGCATGAACACGATGCATATTAATATAAGCTGTTTACGATGAATAGGATGAGAAAAAAAACACATCTGTTTTTTGAATTGCACGAGGCTCGCTGAGGCACCTCACATAAAAATGAAAATGATTTAACACAAATGTAAAGTCTCCTAGGTCGATTCACAAAGTCTGACATCAGCCAGGAAAAAAAATCGCAATTTACCGATGCATAAACTGTACATGATTCACAGAAGCTGAATTTCACTTCTGACCGTGTGCACGAGCACGACTGCATGCATTATATGCATTGTATGAACGTAGTTTATTAATGGGTCTGCATGAGTGAAAGTTTTCAGAAGATGTCACAGAGAAGTCTGAGGACGTCAATTTAAGTATGCTTCAACGCCCGCATAATTGTGCGTTTGGTGTGTATTCACAAATGTGTCGGACTCTAAACAATTGTAAGTGCACTCAAATGACAAGCCAGGAGTGCTTTTTACTGACTCTATTAAAAAAAAAAAAAGTGTTGAAAGGTTTCTAATTAATATATTGACGAAAAAGCTAAAAATGCCAGATAGACCATTAATGTAAATGTGTTTCATAATTAATTCACATATTTGTGTAATGTAATAATAGAATTGGAAAAATTAATAACCGTCATACAATTATTAAACGTTACAAGAAAGGTCTAGTAAAATATGATTTAAAAGTTACGGTAACTAATAAACCCATTTATGTTACCACCAACACACTATGCAGGCAATAGTGTTACACATGTAGAGATGTGCGTGTCATGGTTCTTTGTGGCCACCCATCCTACTGGTGATTTATGTGAATTTCCTGGTAAGAGCTGTGCACTACATACCGTAGGGTGGGGCAAAGTACCAAGCCAAAAAGAGAGCCAGGCCTCTAATAAATGTGAGTAGTGTGGCAGAGCGACCACTCTTAACTCTCATGAAGGGCTAGTAGTCTGACGCAAATATAATATTAGTCCACACACATAAGAATAGAAATATACATCACACTAATATACTAAAAACATACATTTATTTTGCTGCACCTACAAAACTCTAAGTATGTGAGCACATAATGCATAGTATACAAATTTTAGTACATGTAATTGTAATTGTCATTTACATAGCGCCCTTTCCTCATTTGTATGGCCTCAATGTGCTTTGAGGTTGGAACGCCCCCTGGGACCAAAGTCCATGTGTGGGAGAGTCTAAGAGTTACATTTAAAATGCGTATTTGCATTCTGCCAGGTAAGGACTTAAGAAGATTGGCTTGGCCCCAGTAAGTAGCCCCGAGATCAGGCACATGAGTGGGTGCTGTTGGAGGATTAGGATAGAGTGCTAATGCAGGAGAGTCAATGTGTGCCCAGCTAGACAGAATTCATTTTGTTGATTGTGGCTGTATACTAATGGTAGAGGTGTTGAGGTACATCAGTGGTTTCAATGTGGATGGCTATGCGAGCTGCGAGACAGGATTTGCAAAGCTATAGCTGCATTCTAGAGTACATGGATGGGGATACATGTATGCAGCATGTGTCCACAGACATTGTGCGAATTAAACATTCCTCAGTTTTGGATGGATATTCATTTGGTGTTGTTTTCTTAGGTCTCTCAAGATGATAAATTGGTTGTTCGAGTGCATCTTTGGTGATGTTAGCATACTACCTTGTGGACGACCTGGCCGGTGCCTTTCTTTGAGTGCAATAGGAAATACATTAAATGGATCTTGTCACCTATGGTCAAGACCAATAATATTGTTCCTGTCTGGATGGAAATAATTGTCTAAGTGCTCTTTAATGTGTCTCTGTTCCAACCTCCGTAGCTATTAAAGTATGTTCCATGTCTAATAGCCCCGGTTTAACTGGCGTATTTCCACAATGCCTCCAATGTTGCTGCTAAAACAGTTCACTTCCGCATTAATCTAACGGGGCAAGTGTGTCACACTAAATAGGAATACCAATTAAATATACACAATTACATTAATAAGCATCACTGGAGGCAGTGGTGAAGTACGATGGGGAATAGGGCAGGGGGAGCTCCCTCTTTAGAACGTTTGAGCCTTGAAATCCACAGTTGGGCTGGTCTTGATTCATATGGGCAATGGGTTCCAGTAGATCAAAGCGAGTAGGGAGTGTGGGCATCTTTACCCACAAGGCTCTGCCCTGCGACATCCCTGTGTGCTGATGGTGAAAGAACCATCAAAAATGGCCGCGAAAACCCCATGCGCACCAAAACCTAAGGTAACTGCGCTCTACCAAGCACAGAAAGATGGCTGCCAAATCTACCCTGCATGTTGTCAGTGGTGGAATGGAGACTGCACTTCTGAAACATGTCATTGGGCTGTCCAACATGTAAAAATGGAGCACAGAAGAAAAGCAGTGCTTTACTGCAAGAAATCCGAAATCTGATTTAAAATCTTTTCTTGATTGCTAAAAAATACAGAATGCTGGTCCCAAACACCGGCAAACATCCAATCGTCTTGCGGGGTGGCCCATGCTATGGAATACAAGGAATTATTGTGCATTTGCAATATTCAGGAAAGTTGAATTGGTCACAGAAACATCCACAGCCAGTTTACCTGCCTGGGAAAGCTGTCAAAATCTGGGCGCAGTACCAGCAACCACCTGTGACTGTTTCAAAAGCCTGTTTTAAAACTGTAAAAGTGGTACAATTAAGATCTAATGTCTCAAATCTAAGTGACTTGTTATCAAGAGCAAACTAGGTTGTCACTATTTTAACTTCATGCTTTAGAGCCTAGAACCAATGTTCTAGATGTTTGTTTTAAAAATGTAAGTTTATTTTCAACAAAGAAAAATTTAACTAATTTACGTTTAAAGTAAGCTGGATTCAGCCAAAACTACAAAGAAACTTCCCCCACTGGGAAAGACACCTCCCTTCTGCTTACCACCAAAAGGCCAGGAAATCACATTCAGGTGTTGATGAAGAGGGGAGGAGATTTGGGCTGCTGCTCCTGGGAGAGACAAAGGACCTTCTTGGGCTGAAAGGATATGCAGATTAAAGTGTCAACAGTGCTCTCTGCCAGAGGAAGAAGGCAGGGATTGCTCTTGAGATACAAGAAACCTTTGGAGGCGGGGATAGACCTTTTTGTTGATTCACTAATAAGACTGATAATTTATTGTGGACAATTGTTAAAAATATAGAAACCCCTTCTGGATCTAAATTTTGGGTGCACAATTTAAGAGTTGCCAGAACTCTGTGCTATGTTCTGGGACATAACTGTAGAAATTGTGGTATTATGGCAAATGCATTGGTGTCAGAAATACGAAACTTCACACACTTATGCCTCTGTGCAATGCACACATGTGTACCAAGTTTGGACAAAATAGATATTGTATCCCGGACAAAAAGTGTGAAGATCTGTCGAATCCAGACCCAAGATCCTACAGAAACGGGGCTTGGATGAATACTTGCTCCACAAAATATGTGATCTAGATATGCTATTGCTATCAAGTTTGTAAAATTGTAAATATGTATTATATGAAAAGTAGATTTCATGTGCCAAAACAAAGGGGACGTTTTCCCTGTCTCATAAACCACCTCATCATGATGACACACTGTTTTCTCCTCCAATCAAGGGAGAGAGCAGACTTTAGCCAATGTACTACCTAGGGGGTGCGCTTAGGATAATTCAGCATACCCACACCTTTAGTAAATACATAAATAGATCCGGCTGAGGGCTCACAGAGAGACACAATGATCCACCCACCATCCTGATTTCAGCAAAGCACTTTGAAGGAGATACATCCATACTCCTTGTTCCAGACTCCAAAAACTGAGAATCGCTGAACCACTTTCAACTGGGCCTAACTTCCAGAGCCCATCCCTCAACTTAAAGGGGAAACCAAAGAGCAGCCAGGCTGTGCTGTAGCTGCTTGCCTGTCAAAGAATCATCTTCATAACCAGAAGGGCAGATTAAATCACAGTCGTGCCGTGCCGTGCTGTATAGACCAGAGAGCCATTTTTGATCCAGTCTAGTCCTGCCGGGCGGTGTCCAGAAAACCATTTTCAGTGTTTTACTCATTCAGGCAAGCCAACTTTAAAACCATTTTTGACAAGTTTGCAATCATTCCTGTTTCTCTCTCTGTGTTTGCTGGGGGGAAATTGGGATTGATACTATTTTGTTGAATTCTGTATTTCTGAAACCTGTTTTCTCTCCTTCCATCTCTTTATATTGCATATTGGGGGGATTGAGTAGTGTGCAGAGGGAAAAAATAATCACATTGCCATTTGATTTGCACATACTCAAAGTATTCTTTCTGTGCTGCATTATTTTTCCCATCATGGCTTCTTGTGATTAAAGAGATTGTTTAGTGTGACATCACCCCATTGGTGATCATTGTATAACCATTAAAAAATAGTGTGATATATATATTGTGCCATCCATAAATAAATATTTTAACTTTGCAAACCAGCCTGATTCCTGGTTCAGTGTGACCGGGGGGGATTCAAAGAGAGAGGCGTGATATAAGTGGTACATCATTCAGAAATAAAAGAACTCAGACACAAATAAATAATTAAGGGTTTCAGCTGTGCATCACATGCTAGGCATTGACTTAGGTGAAGTGCCGGGTTGAAATCACTTACAAGATTTGGGGCTCAATGCCGGGATTTCTGAATTAGACATACCACTTGTGACAGATTAATACAGCGTGCTAACTAACGGGGTACATAAACCCTGTTGGGGTGCCACACTGTGTTACACTGTAAAAGCACCCCTCAATAGAAACACTCTAAGGACATTGGTCTCTTTTGCAAAAATAAAATAAACTCCTGTTAATCAGAAAGGAAATTAATATTTCCGGAATGGCGACCTTGGTAGAAATCAATATGGCAAAAGAACACCTACTGCACAAATTATTCGTCAGGGGTGAATGGATAGAGCAGGATCAGAATCTTTGGTTGTAGGGAATTAAGGAACAGGCCACTGCAACAGGATTAAATATACTGCAAGATCAGGGTCCATTACAAATGACACTGAGTGAACTGTATATGGCCCCTAAGGTAAAAGAAGAGCAAAGTAAGATTGCCAAAATAGTGGCATATCTGTACCTCCATATTGGAGCAATACAGGACAAATATGCCGAAAACCTAGATCTGGCAAACAAGCAACTACAATCATTACAATAAGCCCAAACTGATCTGGACTCTGCAGAGCAAAGGCTACAAAAGAGCCATGAATCAGAAAATGGAACCAGGCAATAAATGATCAAAATAAAAGAAGATATGGATATCCTGCAGCAGGAGAAGTTAGAGCAGGATACCAAAGTGCTGTCCCTGCAGAAGGAGTGCCAAGAAAGTTTGGACTGTCTACTACAGAGCCAGAAAAAGCTGGAACAGCAAATACATTTTAATAGAGCATGCGCAGAGCAGGTAGTCACCCTGCAAAACCGCCTATACAAAGAAAAAGAAGAGAATAATAAATTAATCCTGAAAGGCCTTGAAACCCAGACAGAATTTGGTGGAGAGCACCAGAAAGCTGGTGCACTCCAAAAACAAAGAGATGACCTGGCTGTAGAGAGGCATACTCTTATTCAGGAAAGGGATACTTTAGGCCAGGAGGTCAGTTATTTAAAAGATAAGATGGAGGAAAATCACCTGGCCCTCCAGGGACTGGGTGAGCTCCAAAAAGATTACACAAAACTGTTAGAGCACTCCAGGAGGATGGAAGATGCTCTGGCAAAAAGTGACCAGGCCAGTAAGGACAGGACTCAGGAGGTAACCCTCCTGCAGCAAAAATTGGCCCAGTACTCTAAAATGATAAAGGAAGCACAGAGAGACAATGAGGCTCTCTGTGAGAAAAATTACAGGCTCTACAGACAGGTAGCCATGCAAGAACAACTGATAGAGACTAGCAAGGCATTGATAGAGGAACAGCAAGGTCAGGTTCTTGCATGGCAACAGGGAGCAGGGGCTGAGAGAGATGAGGTCCGCTGGGAAAGGGAAACACCTGAGCATAACCTCAGGTACCCTAATACCAGAGGTCTTCATCTATTCCACTCCATGGACTCTGCCACCCCCATGTCCATAGGCGCACATGAGCCAAGGGCCACGGGATGGCAGACTTCAATCCAATGAGGAATATGGGGCTCAGAGATCAGCACCTCCCAGGAATGGATGGGTGGGCATCTGGGTATGGGTTCCCAAGCGCTAGGGCCATATTCTCTGATCAGGGAGACTCCAATGAGGGGAGGGTCAGAGAAATGGATCCTCAAAATACCCTTTACCCAGAGACCAGATGATAACATTTAGTGGGGAACTCCATGAGAATAGGCCCACTAAGGGCATCCTGAAAACCTCTGCCCAGCTAGGACAGTGGGGGGGGGGGGGTACTCAGCAAATCCTGGGAGCACGGAGGAATCAGAACACTCCTCTGAGCGCCACAGGACTCAAGAAACTAGGCCCCCACATTCTGCCAGCCATTCCCTAGCTCGCAGAATCCTGGAGAGCCTAGAAGGTCCGACAGGCACCTCTGGTAGCAGTGCATCTGAGTCAGAGGATGAGTGGACCAGGGTCACCCGAACCAAAAAAGCCAACAAGGTCAAAAGGTCCTTGCTCAAGGATCCCCTAAAACGAATAAAGACCATTAGGAGCGTCATCACGCCCTATCATAAAAATGCGAAATATTCAGTTTGGGAGCACCTTGAACTCTTTGAACAAATGATGGAAACTTTCCATTTGAAGGACAGCCAAAGCTGTATTCAATATGTAAAGTGGAAATTCTCTCCCGAGTACTCCAGCTTCTTTGCGGGGCTGGAGGATCAGAATCATTCTAGATGGTCCACCTACAGTGCGGCCCTCTTGAAACATTTTTCTGTGCACAGGTATTCTAAGGAGGCTCGCAAGGCAGCCTACAACTTGCAAAGTGGGGAAGATCAGGCCCCACAAGAATTTGTTCAAGAGTTAAAGCATGCCTTTGTGCAGACCACCAGAAGGGTGCGCACTGACAGCAAAGAGTTTGTAAATACTTTCTTCCATGCTCTCCCCAAATATATCATGACCCAGCTAGTGAGGGACTTTCACGAGAAAAGATCACTAGACTGGGTCATTGAACAAGCCACGCGCATTTATGAGGTGCAAAAGCCAGTGGAAGACAAAAATAATCCCAAAAGCCCAAAACAACCAATACCCCTGCTGCTAAGGTGGCGGAGGTGAAGGTTGCCCCCATTTTAGATTTAGAGATGGGGGGCCTAAAATCCTGCCTGCACAGAATCAAAACAGCCCCAAACCCAGAAGGCCCTCGGCCCAATAACAAACAGGGAGTCAGGGAGGCAACCCCACCAATGGAACCCCTATCTCCCCTGACTACATCAGCCCACGTTACAAGGGCAATAGACCCATTCTGGATTATGTGTGGACTCCTACAGCCCAGGGGGGGGGGTATCCAACCAAACAGCAGCTAACCCAGGGAACTTCCCTCCTCACTTCCCCAGGAGGGCAGTATCCCCCAAATACTGGACAGAATTTCTTCCCAATGTACCCGCCAAACTTTAACGCCCAAGAACAATCCATCCTTCTTTTCCCACTTTCCTGAGCCCAGACAGCCCAATCCGGGAGTGGGGAGGCCAAGGGTGGAGGGGTACCCACATTTTCCTAACCCCGGGTATTTTGGGAGAAGGGATAGCTACCCTTCCCGGGATCAGCCCAGGGTAGATATGAGGACCCCGTACCAGCCCAAGCGGGTGTCCCAACTAGAGCCCCAGGTCCAAAACATGGCACAGGATCTGGGTTGCATGCTGAGGGCTCAACAGAACCCTCAGATGAGCATGATGGCGCAGAATGCCTCAAACCCAGGTCCTGGTGCTCCAGAGCAATGACGGGGGGGAAGAACCCAGACAACCCACTGGTTCCCAGAGAGGAGGCACAAGGGGAAGGGGGTTTAAAGCCTTGGAGGAAGCTTCCTTCCCCACTTGTAAAAAGCCCCTGGAAACCCAGGAACCAGAACCAAAATCTCCTGCCCCTGAAAGTCTGCAACCTAAGGAGCAGAGGGGCCGTAGGAGAAATAAAGAGCCCAAAACGACCCATTTCGAGGAGGAGGTACAAGTCTTCCAGTTTGAAGGAGAGGGGTCCTCAGAAGATCCTGGGAAAAGGATCTTCTCCTTCAGAGATGGGGGAACTCCTCCCAAAGAAAAATGGGTCCCAAAGGATCCAAATCCAGACTGGGTAGATGTGGGGACTGAGTTAGCACCGGCCATCATCAATCCCCAGAATCATCAGCATGAAAATCCCCTAGTTCAAACCCATCCTGGTGACTGCCTCCGAAAAGGGGGGGGGCAGCCCAGAACCAGAACCAGGGGAACCCAAAACTTCCCCCATATCTAGCTGTCACTTTTTTCTTTCAGATTCCCAAGACACCAAACCAAATTCTGCCCAAATCACCTCCCTGTCAGTGTCCAAAACCAAGAAACTAACCCACCAGTTGTCCAAAAATGTACATTATCTTTGCCCCCTTGAGGAGAAGGAGGGAAGATTCTATGTCCTGGTACAGATACAGGGGCAGTGTACAATTTTGGCACTGGTGGACACTGGATCCCAAGCTACCCTTCTGTCAAAAAGGGCCTTTGATCAACTGAATTCGGGAAGGGGGAGAAATACCAAATTCCTCTCACCCCTCTTCCTGGACAACTTCAGAACTTCGACAGGAAGGAAATTCCCATCCAGGGGACTGCGGATTTGGACATTAAAATTGGGCGACACAAGGTGAAGCACCCGGTCATAGTTGTGACTCCAGAGGGCACACCTTGTTTGCTGGGGAATGACATCCTGCGAAGGTTGTCACCCCTCATAGATTGTGTAAACAAGGTCCTCTGGACCCAGACTAACCGACCAATAAAATTGAAACAGAGTGTCAACCATGTTAGTTTAAAGGGCACATGTCACATGGTTGAACAAAAATCAGACCAAGAAGAATTTCACTTCCAGGAAAACCAAATCCCAGACATGACAGTAATAGCAGTAGGACAACAAACTGGTGATGGGGGTTCTCTATATTTCTGAAAATCAACCTTCCTTCCAGTCTAAGGTGGCATGCCACACTGGAAGGAAACACTGAAATTCTTTACAAATTTACAATCAGAAAATCCCACTCCCATAGTCCAGAAAGATGAAGAATCAGCTCAAAGCCTGGCTGATATTCAGAAAATTGGAGAGCAGTTGTTCAACCCTATTCAGTTAAATGAAGGGAGGGACTTTGTTCTCGCCCGAGTGTGTGTGAACAATGGTAAGAGCTTCATCAGTGAAGCCATGTTCCACAAACTCCCAAAAGATCCAGCCACTCCCACATTTAAACTAATAGACAAATGGGAAATGGACCTGGAAACACCCAATTCCAAACATCTCCTGCCCAACAGGTGTTTGCTCAGAATTTCCATAGGCAACAAGAGCATAGTCCATAATTGCTGGGTCGTGCGAGATGTCCCTGCCGCATTTTACTTAGGCAGTGCCATTCTCAATCGCTTTGCCATTAGTTTGGACCTAATAAACTTCAAAGCTTGGTCCTGAGTAGCGGGTAATCCCATGGGCTTTGATGACCCAGAGAAAACATTTAGGTCAGCTCAACTGCTGCCTTATGCAGTTGAAATTTAGAGTGGAGAGGAAGTCACCATCCCAGAAAGGACCCGACAATTCTCACTGGAAGTGAAAGTTAAAAGAGGACAGAAACTGAAAAACCCTGACGCCTATGTTCATCTAAATGCTAACTTCCAAAAGCCAGGGTTGGGGGTAAACCCAACACCACTAGTCAACATAGAACATGACACTATTCCAATAGAGGTGGATAACAGCGACTTAAAGAGTATCACTCTAGCCGAAAGAACAATTATTGGAATGGCGGTTGATGACCGACATTTCTCCATAGATTTAGGCAATGAACTGTTAGGACAAATCCCCAAGGACTGTTTTGACAGTGATAGCAATGATGACACAACACCAGACAGGATCTTCACCCGGCATGGGGGGAATTTCCTGGTGTACACTTCCTGCCCTTATGGTAAGGAAGATGTGACCTGTGACTTCAGGAGGGATGAGGTGATCTTTCAGGTCCGCAAGGACTGCCTTCCCCACATGAAGCCACCAGTCCAAGTCCGCTCTTTGACCAGGGACTTCTCCACCCAACTGGAGGAGGCCGCTGAGATAGCACAACCGGAAGTCTTTCCAGGCTTCAGGCAGATGGTTGAAGAGAGAGTCAACCTAGCTGATGCCTGTGAGACTCTGGAGCAAAGGCAACAATTGAAACAAGTTTTCTTTGATTTTCAAGATCTCTTTGCGGTGGACTCATATGACTGTGGTCGCACAGACATACACACAACAACAATTCCCATGGACCATGGCATGACTCCAGTGTTTGTGAAGCAATATCGCTTGCCTCTCACATCAATGGAGTCCCTTACTGAAATAATTAAGAACCTTGAGTCCCGTGGGATAATTTGTCCAGTCCACAGCACCTTCAATAATCCGGTCCTGGGGATTTTGAAACCAAACGGCCAGTGGAGACTCTGTGCTGACCTTAGGGAGCTCAACCAACGGGTCCATACTTCCCGATGGCCTCTTCCCTATATAGACCAAGGGCTGGCCCAGATCCAGTGGTCAAAAGTATTCACTGCCATTGACCTAACCAATGGGTACATGACTGTACCTGTCAGTAGGGAGGCCCAATACAAGCTAGCTTTTACCTTCGTGGGGCAGCAGTACACATGGACCCGGACTCCCTTCGGATACATCAACTACGGCAATGAATTCAACAGTTTTCTACACAAGGCCATGTCCAACCTGGGTGAAAGAGGTAACATGGCCTATGTAGATGATGTTTTAATCAAAAGCTCGACTGGGGAGGAAAACATAGCAGAGATCTATTATGTCCTGACACAGTTGAGGCCTGCTGGAGCAAAACTCTCCTTTCAAAAGGCACAGTTGTGCAGAACCCGTGTGAATTTCTTGGGGCATGAGATTATTCCTCAGGGTCTCTGTCCCCAGGAAAAGAAAGTGGAAGCACTCCAGAAATTAAACGACCCCACAAATCTGCGGGAACTAAGGAGCCTCCTTGGACTAACTAATTATAGCAGAAAGTTCATTGAGGGTTACGCAGAAATCACAAGACCCCTGATCCATCTTTTGAAGGGAGGGGTCAAGTGGGAGTGGGGTCCAGAACAAGCCAAGGCAGTATGACAACACAAAAGATGCCTCTCACAAGCGCCTTGCCTAGGTATGCACATGTGACAGTTGAAAACAGTGCTGGATGGTGAGAAATATTTCTGAAACACAGCGAGACGTCTCCAACAAATCCAGAAATGTTTTTGATTCTGTTACCATTGCAATTTACTGCTGGGAAAATAGTTACAGAGCAAAACAAAGAGGTGATGGATGGAAGGTTTTGAATTAATCATAAACCTCTGGCAATTACTCTGGGAACCCTCCACACCATCATTCTTTACCTGCAAAGCCATTACAGAAAGGAGAACGAATATATGGAAATCAGGCTTCTAACCATTCACAAATGGGCAGTCCAGCCTGAACTGCTAGGTCACAGCTGTTTTTCATGTGACCAGAAGCATCCCAAGACAGGTTTCAGCCTCATTGGGCATCATCAGTGAAGAGAAGTAGGCCGAAACATGTCTTGGGATGCTTGTGGTATTGTGCAGAATAATGGTTTGGAAGACGAAGAACAATAGTCTGTAGGGTTGCCCAGAGCAAAGCCAGAAGTTAAGATTTATTCTAAGCCATCCAGCTATCACCTATTTTGTTCAACATAGTTACCCAGTCAGCAACATTAGACACAGTGTATCTCCACTTTCAGTTATTCAATTGAAAAGGATGACTTAATAATACAATTAAAATGACAGGTATGCACTAAAAATTCAGTCCTTCTCATAAAACTCCCTGAAATCCACAGGGGTACAGGGAAAAGGTCCAGTGTGTGAAAAGGTCTGGGTCATTGCCTATGAGATGGAATAGGGGCCCCTTCCAACCTAGGGTAGATGGCCTAACAGGGTATACATCACATTCAATCCCACCCCAGAGGCAGAGTGAAGGAGTTGGAAGGACCCCAATAACTTTACTCATTCTTTGTGGCCGGAATACCTATAAACTTTGTAACATTATCCATTACACCATGCCTTGCCATCTCATGTCTGGCAAAAGTTATGTCCTGTCTATTGCAGGACTACCAGCTCTAGATTGCAGTTATGCAGTAGTGTAGGGCTCCATGTGTGGAATAACAATGCCACATCTGAGTTCTGCTCCCGTCATCAGCTCCTGGGCACCGGCCAGAACGTAGACCACCCCGGTGGGAAAAATCCTATGGATCCCTCACTTAAACTCTGCATAATGTCTCCTGCCAGGTGGCCAGCGAAAGCCAGACACATGCTGATCCTATTCATGGGGGGGTCTGCTGCGGGAAGATTACCTAGGAGGAGACAGGGCCCAGGGTGGTGAGGAGATTCTGTGGGATGAGGCACAGTATTATTCCTATGGAAGGAAGAATCTTCCCAAGGTACCTAAAGTGATAATGGCTTATTGTTATTTGACTGTCCCTAGCCCTTGTATTAGATTTAGGGTTGTGACCCCAAATATTTTAAAATCTGAACACGCCTTGCCAAAGGAAAAATCCTTTAGGTATGCCAAACTAAGTACCTTCCTCTCTCCCAAGCGTATAATGTAAAGGAATATGGACATGTTGTCTTCAGTAAACTACCTTCCTTTGTAGCAGCAAATTCTCATAGTCCATTGCCTAATAATTTTAAGGGAGTTAAACCTACCCTTAAAATTAACTTAAATATTACAAAAGATACCTTTGTTGAAGGCAACTACAGGTCCCAGAATTCCAGAAGGACTGAGACAGGAAAGTGGGCTGAGGAGACATGCAGTTGTAACAGTCAGGCAAACAGGTCTAGAAGGAGCTGGAACATTAGCTGGAGTGCTGGCTGTAGCAGTAGAAGCAGAACGAAAACACAAGATGGGAAGATCAAGCAGAAGTGGGAGAATAAGAGGGACGCCAGAACATGGACAGAACAGATTTCACCTGCGTTTTCTGAGAGAGTCCTGGTCTCCCAAACTCTGAAGTGAAGAGCCTGCACAGCAGAAGACATGTAGGAGAAATATTTTTCCCTTGTGAGCCTTATTGCTGTGGTTGCCGAGCTGCAGACGTGCAGGAGACTGAGGCAAGAAGCAATAGCCGAGGGTTTCGGGAGTAAGAGGAGCTCTCAAAACCTGTGGGTGGAATGAAGACACCTGTTCAGGAGAAGTATCTGGGTCCCAAGCAAGCCAGAAGTAATAGAAGTTGTGGTGGAAGTCGGAAAAGCAGTGTGACCCGCAGAGCAAGTGTATAAGAAGCCGGTGAGTTAAGCACAGCATTCTAATACATTATGCAAGTCTTGCAGGTAACAGTATCCAGCTCCTTGTTAACTTGCATAAAACTTAAGGCGAGTAGAAGTTGTTTGTTGAATCTGAAATATTATCAACAATGGAAATGTAGCACTCGCGTATACCGCTAACGATATCTTACTCACGTGAGAAGCGAACGTTACTGAAATCCACTGTTCCATTATTTAAAGACTGTTACTGTCTGAAGGAGTAGTCGCTTGACCCTAACTAAAGAGAGGGAATGCTGATAAGACCATTACTGAATGCCTAACCTTGAGAATACAAGAGTTACAAACTTTAAAATGTGAAACCTACATCAATGAATGGTCACTTGTGCCCAATTGTGATTCCTAAAGGAGGCCTGAACTCTATCTTTTAACGTTACACTGGAATCCAATTACAAATCCATGTTAAATCCTTGAAAACTACTTCAAAGAGAGGTTGTGTTGTGGTTTCTGCAGAAAGACTGAATTTTATACTGTAACTAAAAGTTTTATAGCTTTCATTCATGAGAAGATAAAGAGTATAAACTGTTGAAGAGAAGAACAAGCACTTCCCAAGCCAAGAGGCACACCTTACTAACAGTGAAACCAACCTTTCTCAGAGTTAAAGAGCAATCCAGCAATACTGAGAAGTTACTAACAGCTAATTGGCCTAAAACAACAGTGTGCAAGTATTACCTGAAGCGAAGAGAGTGGCAAGAAGGTGTCTGGGTAATTTATTGGGCTGATAACTGGCAAAAAAGTGCAGGTAAATTTGGGGAAGGGGAACTGGCTGCTTGTAAAGACTATTTTTGAAGCAGACACAACCTGTAATGCCCAAGACTGTGGACACCAGAGAGAAGTGAGTCTAAAAGGAAAACTCATGTTCCACCCGGGCAATGGGACAGAGTCTGCCTTACTTGATCTCAAGATCCAACTCGGTGACCTAATGGACAAAGGTAAGCCGGCACTTCTCCTTCTCCTAGATTTGTCAGCTGCATTTGATCTTGTTGACCATGACACCATATGTAAACAACAAGAAAAATGCAGCCCACTTGTCCCCGATGCCACATCATGAATCTCCTCCCTCCTGAAGGGGAGACTTATGAGAGTTTTCTCGGACCAAGTATGCGCAGCACCCACCACCATCCACTGTGGCATCCCTCAAGGATCTTGCACCGCACCCACACTCTACAACATCTTTACCCTACCACTCTTTAATGACTTGGATGATAGTGGCACAACTTACACAAACTATGCCGATGACACTCAAGTCCTACTCCCCCTCACAGGCTGCTATGAACAGGACACAGCTACACTGACCAACATATACACAGCCATACAGGCATGGATTGCAGCAAATGGTCTATGTCTCAATGGAGATAAAATAGAGATCCTCTAGGTAGGCAGCAAAGGCACTCTCATCAAGCTTGACCCTCAATACTGGACCTTTAAGATTGATAATACTTCTATCACTGTGTCACCAAAAGTCAAAACGCTCTGGGTTTTCATTAACTCCTGTCTATCCATGAGGCACAAGGTTAGCACCATTGCTTCCTCTGTAGCACTCACCACCAAAATCATCAATGCTGTCAAACCATACCTATCAACAAAAACTGCCCCACAATAGCCAGGGCCACCGTTGGGGCCAAACTGGACTTTTGTAACGCCCTTTTCATGGGCACATCCGTCAAAAACCTCAACAGGTTACAAGTTACTCAAAACAATGTCCTCAGAGCTGCGCTGAGCATTCCTAAAAGGAAACATCTCTCACAGGCTAGAAGAGATGTGCACTGGTTGCCAGTTAAAGAGCGCATTCTATTTACAACCTTGGCCATCACACATAAGTGCCTCTCGCGCATTGGCCCCCCCTTACTTATCGGAAAAAATAATGCTAGTCATGTCCTCCCACATTCAAATGAGCTAAAGCTGGAGGCCCGAGCTTCCAGGATCTAGCACCAAAAAATTGGAATGCCTTGCCCACATCACTCAGAAATAAAGCCTCATACACCATCTTCCGTAAAGCTCTCAAGACCAAACTCTTCAACTAATACATATGCATTAGTCCATCATCACCAGACCCATCAGCACTCCACCTGGACTGTAGTTGTGCGTATATCTTTGAATTGCCTGTGTGGCTGACTGTTTCCCCTGTAAACACAGAGCCTTTATGCTAGACATTGTACTACTGTCACTGAAATTCTTTGGTTTTCTCTGTTTCTTCCCTTTTCATTGAAGTCGTCCCCACTTCATAAGCCATTACGATTTGGTTCCATTGAAACCAAGGAACAGATGGCTAACCCCACCATGTAATTGACACTTTCACTGTAGTTTTTAACCATGATTGTTTGTCATCATTATCCATATTCTGTATTCCTCTCGCAACTAAGTAAACATACTGTAACAGTACCATGATGCCTAAGGCTCATTTGTTTGCTTTATAAATGTAAAAAAACAATTAAAAAATGTAGCAGATAGAAAAGAAAGGCAAAGAGGCTGCCCTTTGAACAAAGCTATTCAGAGGAAGAGTACCTTGCCTGCCAGAAAGGGGGGATGTTGAAGTGTTTTAAAAAATCTATCTTGTCGAAGTCTGTCTACACATTTTTAAAGCTGTGACCGTAGACCAAAGTGCAGAAGCTGAGGTGGTATATCTGATTGTCAGTAGATGCTACATTGCAGTTGTCTAAAACAAGGTGAAATACTGTTGGAAAAAGTCACTGTTCTCATGGTGAAGCAAGTAGAAATATAGTTGTTGAAGTGGAAGCAGCAGAACAGCCTGACAAATATACCATTTTGAATGCTAGAACTGTAATTCAAGATATTATAACTGTGTATCATTGGCAGTGTTGATATTGCATTTTCCTTTGAACTGTGGCCATTCTTCCTATGGAAGTGATAAAGCATTGTGACTAGGATTACCATTGTGACTATGTAGCTGGAAGTGGAAAGTGGATAACTTCACCCAAGACAGGAGATTTGTTACCAGTGGAACTTTTGTTATTGAACTTTTACTTTGACTTTGAAACATCAAGAACAGATTTAAGGCATTTCTTTTGTTTGATCATTTGGAGAAGTGACTTGGAATCCTGGGCAAGGGAAATCAGCCAGTACATTAGAAGGTAATTTAGGAACTGTGAATGTTGTTGATGTCATGTGGAATTGCCAGATGGTTTCTTTATGTATTTGTTGTTTAGTCTGAGGGCCAGTTATCCTGTGTTAGAGTCTATTCCCTTAGCTTTAGGTTAGGCAGGGAATTCCTAAGCATAGTAGGGACAGTGAGGCATTTTGAAATATTGAGGCTCATTACGAGTCTGGCGGTAGCTGTGCCAGTAAAACTGGCAGGCTGCCGCCGGACCTGTATTGAATTTTCAGTGCCGGACTTGCTGGAATTACCAGGGCATTACAGCCCCGGTGGTCCGTTAAATCCAGTGCCGGCAATTCTGTAAATCTCCATTCCCGTGGAGTCCCATAGGGTTTCATGGGAATGGGGACCATGGAAACACCTGCACCATTTCGTAATGGTGGCGGTGTCTCCGTGCATCTCTGCCGTCAAGTGCCGTTTCTCCCGCCAGGTCAGACCTGGCGGGAGGGACGGCACCCGCCCGCAGAACTCGTAGTTTGCTGGTCCTGAAAACGGTGCCGGTACAGTTCTACCGGCACTGTTAATTCTGGGCTGGCAAACTTGTAATGAGGACCATTGTCTTTTGTAATAAAATTGCATACTTTGAGAAAACCTCAATCAGTTGTCTGCCTCACATTAATGACTCCTCACACTGGGCAACAGGACGGTGAACTGAATGGCCAATAAAGCCAGGAAACAGGGTTTTAAATATTTAAGACACTGTAACAGGTTCCAGGGTAAACAGAGTGCCAAGATTGGTAAGCAAGTTCAGGTGGATGCAAGACGCAATAGGAATGGGGAAGGAACAGGCAAACAAGAATGCACAGTCATAAAGGCCCATGTGCCAAGAAGTGGATGAAGGGTGTTAGGGTAAAGGGAGGTGTAAAGGAGGAGGGTCAAGAGATCAGGTGTAAAATGGAACATGCTTTAGAGTGCTGTGGATGTGTTGGACATTCTGGAATTGTGTGCAGGTGAGGTATTTTGTGCAAGGGCAAGTGGTAGCAAGTTTCAGAGAGCAGTAAAGACTCTTTATCAATATTGGCCCTGAGATATGAGCTTGGATTGGTTTATCTGAGAAGTTGGTAGAAGATCCTAATTATGTATAGGAAACATCTTAAATCCTTAAGGAGATACACATTATGTCGATCTGAGAAACATCATGCTTGCAAATACTTTGGATACTATTTTTAAGATTCCATCTAGGAAAATAGAGAGCAAACTGCAGTAAAATTGATGCATGAGAGAAAGAATAGGCAGTGGAAGGAATATGAGTGTGAAATAGAGAAAGAGAGGTTGTTATAAGGCACATTGTAACACTCATTGGCTTGCGGAACAACAGAATAGGATGCTATTAGTAATTCCTGGATGCAGTCAGATAGAAAATGCTTCGGCCTTAGGCCATCACTGCAAGTTCAGCTCAGTTTATTGCTAGATAGTAGGTGTTACCTGGCATTAGTACTGACATATTGGAAGCAGGAAAGTCTTAACTAGGATAGGGTAGCCCACAAAAGGTTGATGATTCGCGGAGGGACTTAAATTAGTCTTACCATCCTGCAGTCCACTTTCAATCTAGTTCTGATAATTAATAATAGGTTCTTGAACTTGCCTGGACATATTGTGCAATCCTGTAGGCCATCTGTGACAAAGGGCAGGAAAGTAAACCTAAGATCACTTTAGGAGAGTTCCTAGGTGAGTAGAAAGTTCCATAGATTGATACTGGACAAAGTCAGAGGGATAGCCTCATGTGGGAACAATTAATTTAAGTCTCTGTTTTACCCCACAACTGCTGATTTAACAGCAAACAACCCCATGGAGCACCATAGAAGACCCCAATCCAAGGACACAAAGACCATTTTGAGAATTAGAAGGACCATGCAGAGTTACAGACTAACAGGAATGCCCCACTGTTATCCAATGGTAAGTGTTGTAAAGACCAGCTTCCTGAGAGCCTTAACTGCAGACTAGAGGGAACAAGAAATGATGCCCACATTGGCACCTTCAGGTATTAAAGTGAAGTATTCACAATGTTGGTTTTATGAAAAATGGTTCCAGAAGCATGAAAAAACAACATTTAGTATACACCTTCTTCCAGATGTGGGTTACAAGGATCCAGTGCCCAGGAGCTTGGAAACTGAGATAATCAAATCCTCAATAACAAAAATAAAGAATAAACAGCCATCCTATGATGGAGTCCTTTGGCAGCCAGTGAAAATGCGGGGGGGGGGGATTTGGGGAATATAAGGGAGCCCAGCAAATAGGATTATGGCAGCCTGGTGGTCCCAGACACTAAAGATGGTTCCACAATGGAGATGAAGGTAGAGGTGACCGATAATGTCCAAGAAGCTGATGGGATGGAGTAGTGGTGTCCCCTTTCTGTCCAGGTAACAACAGCTACCAAAACCAAGGGGGGAGACCCTGGCAGTAAGCGGCATGCAGCAATAGTAAAACAGCCTGGAGGGGGTCCCAGCATGTAAAGACAAACTCAACAGAAAGGTGGAGTCACCGGGAGGATGTGGAAAGTCCAGTCTAAAAAAGGAGCGAAGGCAGGACAATGTAGTGACATCATCCAGCAGGTAAGTAAACCAGTTTCTTCCAATATACATGGACAAGAGAGCATGCAGTCACTTGGAGAATGTTTAAGAACCACTACTCCTAAGGTCTGGCCAAAGACATCACGCCAATCACAAGAGAGGAATAGGAACAAAGGTGCCAGGTGTGCAAACATTATGATTGGCCATTAGGACCACCCAACAGGAAAAGCCACACCCAAGATGTGAGATGCAGATCACAGGGATATTAGTCCAAAACAGTGAAAAACAACATGAAGGCTGCCATTTGGGCTCACAAGGAGCCCACACAAGTAAGATTGCTATTTTGTGCCTATCTTGTGGTTCCCTATTAAAAAGGAATCCATAAAATAGAACTGAGACAAGCTAGTTCAGATGGGTTTGAACAGATTCCAGCCCTGTCCTGAAGATTTTTACAAGGCTCCATCCTGACCCTCCCCTTTTTAAGCCCTGCATGGAGCCACTGGAGGAACTCCTCACTAACACTGGCATTAAGATACACACATATGAATATGACACTGTTTTATGTAAAGATAAACCGCATCAATAATATCTAACAAAACAAGCACTGTCTGTTCCTAACACAGGTCTGGATGTCCGGTGCCTACCTACACCTCATCCCTACAAATAAATAATTAATTTTACTGGGAAAGTCCACTAAGCCTGCACATGTGCAGAATTTTCTGAGTTGAAACTTGTTAGATTCACTCATCAGCTCTCCCCCAGTGCTTACTCTTTTAGCTTTACTATTGACTGTAACATTGCATGCAAAGAACACAAGGACACAAATGCCCAAGCAACATGATACCAGCTAACTCGCTGCTTCATGTTTCAAAACAGTTAATCAACTCTGTTCATCTCCCACCTGTGCATTGGTAATGCACTACTTACAAAATTATCAGATGCAGCATTGGCCCCTTGGAAAGCTGCCTAGCATGCTGCATCACACCTCATCAAAGGGCTAAGAAAATGCCACAATACAGCTCCCATCCACAAGCAACTTGGTTGGTAACCCCTTCAAGCATATACCATGTTCAAGACTACCTGCATTACCTATAAAGCAGTCACAACCAAAACAGTACTCTACTTGTCTGAGAAACTCAACATCTCTGAAGGCCAGTGCACCACCCGGAGGCAAAACATAGGCAGGAAACAAAGAACTGCTAGAGGAGAGATAAAACAGGAAATAGGCATTTTCCTGCTATGCACTTTGTGTCTTGAACAAGTTACCAAGGCAGTTAAGACTGCCCCACTCCATACTACACTTCAGAAATGGACTTGAAGACCATACTTTTCAAAGAACATATCAACATCACTTATCACACCACTAAACACATATTCTCTCCTCGAGTTGCCTCCTTCCATTCTCTCACTGCCTATAATAGCTCCTCTTCTACCTGTGACCAATCAAGGGGACTTGTACCTTCTCCCCAAGGTGGTGCCACACCCCCATGAGGCTAGGGAGGTCAGCCCCTTCCAAAGGACCCTGCCAAAGGGTCGAGGTAAGTGGGACCTCACCAGGAATGACTCCCCCTTAAGGGACAAGGACTCCTGTTCCCGTGAATAATTCCCTAAAGCTGTGCACACTATGACCTACATGGGACGGTTTATAATAACAGAAACATTTAATCGCCAAGACTGGGACAAAGAATCACTCCATAGATGACATTATCACATAGAAAATAACATGTCCCTTTAAATCACGATATCCTATCCACCTGGATGAGTATGTTGAATTACGTGCATTTGTTGAAACAAGGAGCAAGAAAAGAGAGTGAGGAACGAATATGCTGGCAAAGGAAGGCTCTGTGTTACTTAACAGCTGGTGAAGGCGCAGTAAGAATAAGCCCGGAACCCCGCAAGTTTGAAACTCGCTTGAGACTGCAAACTGGGATGCCAAAGCCACAGTGAATCCCCAGTGTGAGGATCTAAAAGGGCAGGAGCTTTGAGGAAGGTGGTGATGAGACCTGTGGTGGACAGCTGGTCCACAAACCATTGCTGATACCACCACACACAGAGAGCTACAGTGTGTCTGGTCATTCATAGGCACACGGGGACATCGCAATGAGATGAGAAACCATGAGAAGGAAGGAGCTGACGAAAATAAAAATAGGCAAAGCATTCCAGGATCAGAGAGAATGTCCCAGAGGAACAAGGATCACAAAAAATGTTCTCCTTCACAGTCAAAGGTAACAGGGAGAACAAGAATAATGGGAGTGCCTGAGTTGACCATTTTACTGTGCAAACAACTTTTCTCAGTAGAAGTCATGAGAGAAAGTAATCCTTGAAATGAATGAACTGAAACTGTTGTAATACCATAGAAAGGGTTAATGCATGGGAGAAAAGAACAGTGGATAACAATACCATGGGAAAGGGAGAGAGAGGTAATGTTATACCTGAAACCAATTAACTTAAAATGTTGTCATACAATAGAAAAAATTACTGAAAATCTGAATACTGAGAGAAAAGAACAGAGGATATCAATACCCTTGGCAATGGGGAAAACAACTACATATTTGGTGCAAGAAAAACATAATATCAAAGAGTGATAATATTATGAGCTAGAGTTCAGAGGAACTGTTCAATGTACACCATCAAGTAGACCAGAGAAAGCTAAGCTTTAATTTTCCCAGCAGCGAGAGCCTACCAGAACATTAGTATCTTACAAGGATACGCTGAAACCAGCAACCAGAAATATTCCTTTGTAAGGATCCCCAACAGTGACTTCCAAGGAAGATGGAAAACTCAATAGCCCAATTGAAGAGTTACAGAGACTGAGCCAAGACATCACAAGAGACTATAGGGCCGATTCATGGAACAAACGTGCGCCGAAAATCCCAGCGCAAGCAGGCGCAAGGTGCCGCAAGCGTGAGAAAGCAAGCGCACACGCACGCGTGCGATTCAAGGAAGGCGCTGCGCTTGTTTCCCACTGGTTGTGCGCCAAATCCGTGCATGGCGCATGCGGGCACACACGTCATCAAACGGCGCGCAGAGCAAAAGCGCACATAGCGCGGCGCACACAACAAAAGTGGGGGGACAGTGGGCGGAACACGCAGAATGGGGAATAACGCGTGAAAAAGAAGGCGTAACTGGGGAAGTACTGCAGGGAACTACATGGAACACCCACAGGCACGCGAACAACCCGTATTCATGGATTCGAATACGGGAAACCCGCGCACGGCAAAAGACACGCACAGGTGTCAACGCGTCTGCCACACGAAGGCAGGTGGAAGCGTCCCCGCGCACAGTATAAATGTGCACGCAAACAACAAACACGTATATACAGCTACGATGAATGCCCCATTTGTCGCAACACTGATCGTGGGACACCGCAGGAGGAGGAGAATAGTCAGGGCATGCATTTTTTCACCACGGACAAGCCTTTTTGGGATGCCTGACGACCAGGTCTAGGGCAGGTATAGGTTCCACCCCGTATCATCCTAGACCTGGTCAGGGAGTGGGAAGATGACCTTACATCCCCCGCCCTCTGCTCCGAAGCATTGAGCCCCTTGAAGAAGGTGCTCAATGTCCTGCATTTTTTGGCCACTTGGTCTTTTCAGCGGACTACTGCCATAGTGGGGGGGGGGTCTCACAGGCCACGCAGTCACGCTGCCTACACCAGGTCTTGGCAATCATGACAGCGGGCCCCTCAGTCCGCAGGCACATATACATGCCCAGAACATTCGCAGAAAGGCAGGCTGTTGTCCAAGACTTTTACAGGGTGGCAAACTTCCCCAAAGTGCTCGGTGCCATAGATTGCACCCATGTGGCCCTACGTCCACCTAGGGCCACTGAGCACATCTACCGAAACCGCAAGCACTGGCATTCCATCAACGTACAGGTGGTATGCGATGCAAAGGGAATCATCACCTCTGTCTATGCAAACTACCCTGGCTCCACCCATGACAGTTTCATATACAGAATGTCCGCCCTGAGCCGGGTCCAGGAAGCTGGGCAGAATGGCGACACATGGCTCCTAGGCGAGTACAAATGCCCGTGCACATGCAAGCATGTCACACACACACACACACACAAATACACAAACCCTAATAATCACAACCATTGTCACCTCTCCAGGGGACAGTGCCTACCCTCTGAGCAACCACATGATGACGCCAATCCGGAACCCCACCACACCACCCCAGGTAAGATAAAACGCCGCCCATATTGCAACCAGGGCCATAGTGGAGCGCACATTCGGAGTGCTCAAGTCACACTTCCGCTCCCTTGACCGCTCTGGCGGGCAGCTACTCTATGCACCCCCAGTAGTGTGCAGGTTCATTGTGGCAACATGTGTCCTGCACAATGTTGCAATACGGCAGGGCGTACCGGTGGACATGGTGGTGCCCCCACGTCCCCAGGCACAGCCGCTGCACATGGGAGGGGATAGGGCACGTGGTGAGGCAGCCCGGACCCAGCTTGTGGCCACATTTTTCACCTAAACTCCCAACCCTGCGGAGTGCACACAGGCCTGGCACATACCAGGTGACAATCGATGATGACAAAGAGACAGTCAACTGTCACAACCTTACCACCCTGAGATTGTTGCCATGGAATTGCCACATTGTGTGCATCCCTAGTTACTTAAACACAAGCAATCCTGTGTGACCAAAAGGCACACATGCAAGGTGTGAATTACACAGATCTGCAAAACAGGCCATGACTATCACTGGTATGTCAATCAAACCCTCCCAAACCACAACATGACATGGCAAGCAATAGCCATACACCAACACAGTATCAATAAGGTACACATTGCCATGTGAAAAATGTAAATTGGCATCAGACAATGATGCCTGACATGGAATCAGAGGAAATGACTGACCAACAACCTCCACCCAAAATAAGTCATACCCAAATGCATTCCAAAAGTTGTAGTTGTAACATAACAATGAATACCTGTGTACATGCACAATGTGCATTGCAAAATCAACACTGAAGCTTCTGTGTGCCGTGTCCACCTCCTGTAACACACTGCTCAGTGCACAGCAAAATGAACAGCCATTGTGTGTGATGCACACCCTGAGCATTACATCTAAGCGACAAATTACATCAAAAAGCAAAGTAGGCATGTACAGGATCCACAATTGTTCATAGAACATGTGCTGCAGGGACACAGTGGGCACCAGAAGGCAAACAGTGTGTACACGTGGACATGGAAGGGTGGTTGTACATGTATTGGATAATAGTGTGTGGGTCAGTAGGGACATGCACTC
This sequence comes from Ambystoma mexicanum, assembly GCF_040938575.1. Taxonomy (NCBI): domain Eukaryota; kingdom Metazoa; phylum Chordata; class Amphibia; order Caudata; family Ambystomatidae; genus Ambystoma; species Ambystoma mexicanum. Next base: position 629,845,418 of record NC_090937.1, read on the forward strand.
AACCTATGCATGTGCAATCAAGTGACCATCAGTGTCCTCTACACATCACATGTGAACATTCACCATGTGTACACCCCAGCATGTCAAACCACAACTATCCCCTCACACCTGAAAGGTAAACACAACACATGAACAGGCATTGATCAGCAGAATACATCATGTACATAGGATACCACAATTACAATGTCAGGGTGCCCATCACACTGCAGGGCAAGGCAAGTATCAACAACAAAACACCCCCCCTCACAAATCACCACGACCCACTGAACAACTGCACCTGGGTTATTCAGCCTCATCCTTTAATTTCACCTCGCCACAGGATCACCCTTCCCCTTTGTCACCATCTCCCACCTTGTGTGTAAAAAGTTGCCAGCACCCTCAGAGTCCAACTTGATTTGCAAAAGCACCAAATCCAAGAGAACTCAAAGCAGGCCAACACAGAATCCAAGCAAATAGCCTGCAGGCAGGAAAACAAACCAGAACAGCCTCCAGTAGATTACTTGAAGTAGCAGTACGCCACAAAGGCCAAATATCACCACAATGATTTTAACAACCAAGGTAGCACAGTAAAACAATGTTACAACAGGATGTGTACCATGTGTGGTACATAACATAGAATGATGCACCACAAACAGATGTGTACTGTCACAGCTCCCATGTACAGGCGCAGGAGTGGCACAAACCAACCACCCCCACCGTGGTCTGGGTGCCTGCAAGATCAAACTCACACAGGCCTCTGAGACCCTGGTGGCGAAGGAGGGTCAGGGATATGCAGTCGGGACAGGCATTGGCATACTGGATAACCGGAATGAGGGGCAGGAGAGGGGAGTAGGATTGATACGGGAAAGTAGGGAATTCACAAAACTTTAGTATTCACATTAACACATACCCAATTAGACCAAACTTGTTAATCATGCACATAGCAGCAAATTACTCAACTGGAAGTCAAAGAGAACCTTATCTCTGGGGTGAGTGCTGGCCTCCTGCCTGCGCACTCTCAAGGCCGTTAACAGGAGCAGTTCAATGCTGCAAAGAGAGCCACAGTTAATAATCTGTGTGTGCCCAAAACACACAAACACACCGCCAAATATGCCCCAAAGTAACAAACTACTCTACAAACAGACAATCTTGTGTGGATGCTTCGTACCCATACGTAACATTACCCCAGTGATGGTTCATACACAGTCAATGCAGTAAGTCAGGGGCCGCTGGGTGTGTGGCAAATGGAACACCAATGTGTCACGATTCACACAAAATGCAATGTTCCCTGGGTAAGCAGACAGACACATATAGCAAAGTATGACTTCAGAACAAGTTGTGTACCACCAGGACCTAAATAAAGTAGTCAGTGCATGTTGCAAATTCCACTCGGAAATTAAATGTACTGCACCCGAGTATGTCCCTTGCTGTCTGTCCCTGTGAGCTGCTTCTTTCCATGTCTTGGAACGCTACATGGCTAATACAAGTGCCTCAATGGCCCATGGTGGACCGGAGTGTATGTGCCACTGCCCCTGCAGGTGCCCCAGACAACTTTCGCTATCAACTAACCATCAGTTCACTAACACATCTGAGCTGTATTGTGCGCTTCAACACCAATATTTGTCCAAGCTCACTGTCAATGCTGCTACTTAGCATGCATGTGCAACTGGCCTGGTGGAAGGTTTGCTGTGTTGTGACCCCCCTGTGCTGCTCACCTTGCCTGGAGTCCCTTGAAACACGTCAGCAGTTTTCGGATGTATGATCGCAATCCCTGTGCCTCTGCTTGCACACATGCGCATGTCGGCACCACCAAACGTGTCCAGATTCCAGACGTCCAATGGCCCATGTCTCCTTGCAAAGGTGGTCTGGAGGCTCATCCCCCTGCAGAAAGGCCATGAAACACATGATTAATGCTTTCGATTCATCTGTGTGTGTCTCTTCAGGCATTTCATGACTGGACCAATGTCAGAGACGTACATCAGAAATCACACCATCAGTCCGTCTTTCACAGCCAAAGTGTGGAACACACTATCTAGGGCATGAATTTCAACAAGCACATGTACAGTAAAGATAAGAAACATACTACACAATGCATAGCAATGAATGTACACATGAATCATGAAACACCCCATCTAGCAAAAGAAGAAAAGTGGTCAATTACACCCCAATCAACCCCACTAGGGGTGTCAACACAAGTTCCACAGCAGCAGACATGCCACATATATGACATTCCAAAGCCCTTGTGTAATAGGCTGTTACACCAAACCATCCTTGCGAGCCCATGGATAAGGGAAGCAGGAGTGGCATATGTGAGTCAAGGACCCCAAGCAGTAAACACATACACAAGACAAGCTTGAAGGGCCCAGCTGGAACAGACAGTGGATGCTTTCAAAAGCCACAAAGCACCACACCGTCACATGAAAGCACAATAGACAAGCAATTTTAAACTATATTAACTAATTACACTAACTATGAAAAACCTACATTACCTATTTAAACTAACTATCAAACAGAAACTTAACTAACTAAACTAAAAGAAAAATCAAAAATGGCCACGTACGACCCGGGGGGGGCACCCAGGAGGGGGGAGGTACAGGGTGCTGCTCAACACCCACATGCAATGATGCTGAGGAAAAAAAAAAACTCCATGGGCTCAACGCCTGCACAGCCTGACATATGTGGGAGATAGATTGTCGTCCGAGTCTGGCTCTTCCTGGAAAGGAGGACGTGGCACAGGAGCATGACCACGCCTAGCCGCAGCTTGCCCCTCGTCGGCAGCAAGTCTGCCGGATGGGTGAGCCTGGTTCTGTGTGGCGATGAAACGTAGGTCTGCATGCAGAACCTCCCGTGATACACATGCTTCCTCTTGCAAGGTAGCACGTGTAACACGGAGTTCCTCCTGCAAGGCCTGGCTGGACAACCGATGCACCTCCCGGCAAGCATGTAGCTCAGCCGAGATGGTATGCTCAAGCTGTGCAAACCTCTCCTCTGCACGTTCCTTCTGGGACATCAGAAGGACACCCAGAGTTCATCTGTGGGAAGCATACTCCTCCCTCAGGGACTCCATGTGTGCCTCTGCGTGAGCAGCATTTGAGTCACGCAGAGACAACATTTCAGCCTGGCGTGCCCTGTCTGAGGGCGCCATGCCCAGCCTGAGTGAGCGGCCCGTGGACCGTGCCGCCTGCTGCTGGAGAAGCACCTGCCTGGCAGGGGGCAGCACAGATCACGCCACACGCTCCATTCTCTCAGCGATGTTCTCAATTGCTGCCCCCTGGCGTTCAGAATTGGCAGTCATGTCTTGCTCCCACTCAGTATATAGCGGTTGCACGCGGCGACCGCGTTACCTGGTGTCCTCGTTGTGTTGGCACTGCCTGCGGCTGCACGACTACATGCCCCCGTCGACATGATGTCCCAGGCACATCAGTGACTGGTGTGGAGGGTGACCCTGCGTCCCGATCCACCACGGGCGGAGGTTCCAAGACTGTCTGACCCCTCAGTGCAGGTGTCGTGGACAGAGGAGTGTCCACATCAGAATCACTCACCTCTGACATATGCACCTGATGCTCATCCAACTCGACATGGTCGTCAGAGTGTTCATCAGGGCTGGACTCATAGGCAGCCAGAAACAAGATGGACTGTAGCACTGGGAGTTTTCATGGCCTACCACCCCATGACCCCCACTTGTGCTGGGTTGATGTAGTGATACCAACCCTGTGCCTGGCATGGCAACACCATCCTCCGGCTCCATTGCGTCATCACCTGAAAAATAGAGAGGAAAAAGGTCACTACACATGTTAGAAGCACACAACACACACACACACCGACACCAAACACATCAGGAAGACATGTGATACACAAAATAGAACCTGGCATGCATGCTGGGTAAACTTGAAATTGCTTCTGTGATTAGACCTGTGCAAAGGTAGCAATTTGCACTGAAGTGGGTCTATGCAGTGCAGCAAATATGTATGTTACTCACTATCTACATGTACAAGGACTTCATGGTGTGTGTCAGAAAATGTGAAGGCAGTGCAAGGTCAACTTCAGGCATCACGTGCAATGTGCATTCAATAGGTAGCATGTCTACAAGCAAACCACCCCTCCTCCCAAGTGCAAAAGCAGGGATGCCTAGCATGGTATCAAAAGGCTGACCATAGACCTGTGTATTGACAGACAGTGTTGACTAGCATCAACAGCATCATGTGAGTCAAGTGACAACACAGCAAATGATGATGGGACAGTAAGCAGGACACATGATGAAACCTCTGGAGTACACCCATGTGTGAAGAAGACACTACACCAGTTGGACAGAGTCATTGGCCATTAAACATGCTGAGGCCTGTGACCTACATAGATTGTCAGACCCTAACCATGTGTGCAATGCAGTACTGGGCCACAGTTGATATGGGAAGGCAGATGAAATGCCACGCAATGTAGGTCATCCAGGACTTGATTACAGTGATCATCCAGTCATGGACACATAGGGGCATGCGTGGAATGCACATGGAGCGTGAATGGGCACTCATGTCGCTGCAGGGCATCTGACCTCTGCACAGTCCAAGTGAGACACCCTGCATCAAGTACTAAGGATGTACCACACAGCATATGTCTGGCAGATTGGCCGCTGGATGTTAGCATGTACACAGGAGGCATGAACAGGGAAGTACCCAACGGCAATATTGTAGCAGACCAGTGCTAAGGTGGAATTGGGGTGCAGAGAGGGGGGTTGAGGGGCAAGGGAGCATGCCTACATTGAGTACCCGCTTGTAGGCAGAGGACACATGCACGCCAGTCATGCTATGCATAGTCCCTGGGCTGAGAGGAAGGACACCCCACGCTACATGCAGAAGTGCCAGAGGGGCATACTGTTAACCAGAATTTGAGTAGGGTGCAATAGTGGTGATGCGGACAGTCCCCGTCTGCTCCAGATGTCCACCATCCAGCAGAGTAGACATGCATCAGGGAAACATTGCATTACTTTCACATCAGAACCATGTACACGTGACATGTAGTGGCAGTCATGCACAACACATCACACAAGTAAAACACACACGTTCTCAACACACACGCATCAACACTCACTGGACTGGGCATCAAAGTCCGGCATCTATCCCACTCCTTCGACCGATTCAGATGGTATGAACTCCGCAACGAGTGACTCATGCGGAGTGAGGTCTTCTTCCTCTGGTGCAGGCCCACTGCCAGTCACCAGTGTCAAGTTGTAATTTGAGGCAAGCTTAGCCTTAGCGCTGCGTTTGAGGTCATTCCAACGCTTTTTGCACTCTTACGCCATGCACACCTCATGGCCGAATGCATTCACATGTTCCGCAACTTGCTTCCAATGGGTATCACGGTGGGCAGCCGTAGTCTGACAATAACCACCCACTAGCATGTCACGGCTGTGGTCCTGCACGTAGTCCACGAGGAAGTCCAGTTCCCGTTTGCAGAAAGGCTTCTTCCTCGACGTGCCGGAGGTCTTGGCTGTGTGTGGGGTCCCAGCCTGTGCTGCAGGTGCAACCTTCCTCCTCTTGGATTGTGGCGCAGACCCTGGCTGGCTAATTCAGCCCTGATCAGTATGGCCAGTGGGTTTGGTGGATTGCGCCAAGGGAGTGGCAGGTGAAGGGACCACCAAAGGCCTGACTTATGTCAGTGGCAGCTGGGTGCCCTCTAATGGACCCTGCGCAGCAACATCCGCTGTGGCAGGGTCATTGACCGCAACTCTCCTAGTTGGCAGACTCACAACCGGGGTGTTGTTGGGTGCATCTGCCCCTGCACTTGCCAACACCCGGCTGTTCGGGGCAGCAGATGACATAACTGCTCCAGGGACACGTGTTTTGGTCAGGGCAGCCCTGCGTGCCCCTACGGTTTCCCTCCTGGCCTGTTGGAAATCTTCCAAGGGCTCTTCAAGTGCCAACGCAGCCTGCACTAGCAGACCCTGAGCCTGGGTGGTGGTGTCCACAGCTGCACCTGCAGCTACCACTACCCTTGGGCCCGTGTCAGTCAATGAAATGGACTTCCGGGTCACACGGGCGCCAGTGCCAGATGCAGAAGCTGTATCTCCCGGAACCACAGGGGGTGGTGGCATGACTGCACCGACACATGGCACAACATCATTCTCAAGTGGCGCACCCCTGCCTCTTCCCCCTCTGCGGCCACCCTGAAGTCCCCCTACTTCCTGGTCAACCCGGCCATGTCCCCGACCATGCCCGCCACGAGGAGGACGCCCAGCTGAGGCACCCCTCACCTTTGGTGGCCTCCCAACCATGGCACAGATGTAGTAGTGCCGGTACAGATGGAGTAGTGCCAATGGGAGGTGTACACCACAATTGACCTGGGCAATTGGGGTGAAGGGGGTGGGATGCAAGATGTTAATAGCCCCCCTGCACCTGCAAGGCTGTATGTGACCCCGGTGATATAGTGATGGGTCACGCAATGCTCAGGCACCCCAAAACTGCAGTAAAACCGTGCACGCAACCCTGCAGCCTACGTGCGTGGAATCAACCTACCGCAGTACGCGTGGGACACGCAGACCTCGAAAATGGGTGCGATACACAGGGGCACCCGCAGTAGGAAAAATAGCGTGCGCGACTCACCATCTGACTAGCGAGATGCAGAAAAACATGCGTAGCCAATACCCCCGCCAAAAGAAGAGATACGTCCTTGATAGCTGTGAAGTTGTGATAGCGCGCGAAACAACACGAAGCAGCAACACACGTCGGTCTCCACGAAAGGCACGTACAGCAAACTGCTGGCCCCGCTCACCTTTAAACCGTGCTGAGGGAAACGCTGGCGCGCGTCACATCACTTACGCACCTAGGCCCTTTCCTCGGATTACACGCATTCACACGCGGACATGCAGTTTTTTCACGCGCACTGAACCACTATGCCCACGTCACGAGGGAAACGCCCACGCGATTCACGTCACAGAAGCGCTTACGCACTAAGGGCCTTTGGTCCAATGAAACCGCGTACATGTGCTGAAGCGCTTACGCGCAAAGGGCATTTCCTCGAATTACACGCTGACGTGCAAGATTTTCACGTGCCAAATCACTCCGTATAAACTGGCCACGCAACAACACATGGAAGACCATGCTCCTGCCCAGAAGGCCGAATTACTGCCCCCCAGGGCCCCGAGCACGCTCCCACCTGCCATCTGCTGCTGCCTGACTGCCTGCTGCCCACGTGCCCTGCTATTTGGTGCCTGCACGTCAGCCAGAAGTGCAGTTGCTGTGACCACCCCTCTTCTGGAACCGAAGACTCCTGACTGGGATACCATCGCTCCACAGCCCAGCCCCAGAACCCAGTTGCCCACCCACTCCTGCCTCTGGGGTTGCCATGTCGGGCACAACACCATCTGGCACCACTGGCAACCCCCAGCCAGAGAGGCAGAGGGCCACCAGCTTCAGTGCCAGGGAAGTTGGTGTCCTGGTGAAGCACGTCCTGGGGCAGTATGATGCCCTCTTTGGAAATTTGCGTGCCAACAATGAAGGACCGACCAGGATCTGGATGGACATCGTGACTGCCATCAACGCGGAGGGGGTGGCAGTCCACGACTTACACCATGTCAAGAAGCGCTGGGAGGACTTCACGTCCAGGACCCTCAACAAGGCCTGGCGCCTCTTGAAGGCAGCGGATGCCAAGGGGCGCCGGGGCCACCTGTCCGACCACCAGATGAGGGTCCTGGAACACATATGCCTAGCGCTCCACGTCCAGGTCCTTGAGAGGCAGACCCATCTGGAGTCGAGCGGTAAGTGTACATGCATACTGATTGGACACTGTGCGTGTGGTGGTGTGCCAGTAGTGTGCAGGTTGCACATGTGTTTTCATAGGGCCATGTAGGGATGTGTATGAACAGGGGCGTGAGGCTGCCACATGTGAGTCCTCCTAGGTGTGAGACACGTCGATGGTGTATGTGTTGGTAAGCATGCTGTGCAAATTCAGGTGTGGTAGCACACGTTTGAATTTCTGTGTATGTACGTTGGCATGGTTGTGGTGTCACACATGGATGGTGGTTCCTGCTGCATGTATCTGCACTGTGTACATGTGCATGTATTTGACAAGTGTGCAACTGTGATGTAACATGGATGCACGTGACACTGATATGTAGAAGGCTGAATGCCAGATGTGACATGTATTGCGATCGCATCACTGCGACAGTTGGAGGAGATGTGGACATACATGTAAGTGTGGTGGTGTGTGTACATGTCTAGTGCACTCCCTGTGTTTCATGTGATGTCAGGCTCACCTTCGGCTGTTCATGCTGTTGTAGGTGTATGGATGTTGCTGCCTGGTGCAATTTTGCTGTGGAAATGCTCATGTGTGTGAGTTGAAATTACATGTGTGACGTGGAGTGTGATGCCATGTCTGAAGTTTGACACTGCCACTCATGTGCAACTGTCATGTGTGTATCAGTCCATTGTACAGTGTCCTGATGTCTGTGTTTTATCTCTCCCTGTCTGCAGCGTCACCTGATGAAGAGGGCGGAGAGGGTGCTGTGGAGCACAGCGGCAGGGATCGCAGCACCAGTTGGAGACGCAAGGCCCGGCTCCCCTCCCAGATTGTCATCTCGTCGGGGAGTGAGGAGTCTGGTGCCGCGTCCCAGGCCGCAGCTGCCGAGGGTAGGTCCAAGAGGCAAAGGTCGGAGGTGGACTCCTCGGCAGCAGAAGGGGTGGCTGAGACCCCACAGGGTCCAACTGAGGAAGATGGCACAGAGTCATTCAGGTTGGTGGGGGGTTTGGTGGAGGAGGAGGCCGTGGAAAGGACACACACAGGGTCTGGAGGTGGGGATTCCACTGGTGCTAGTGGTGCAGTGCAGGGGCAGGGACAGGAGGCAGCACAGGCAGCAGCGGAGGTGCCTGTGTGTAATCCTGTCCCTGATCCAGTCACTGCATCATCTGGCACCAGCAGGGATGCCTACGTCCAGACCTGTTTTCAGGGAGGGGATAAGCGCACAACAACTGGCCTTCCTCTCCCTGCAGACATGGCTATCTGGGACCGTGTTGAGCCTGTCCTGAGTAGGATAGCGTTGCGTCAACTGGGCATGCGAGGTGACCTGCAGTCTTTTCGTGGAGAGGCTGCACGTCGTCTCACATGCCTCTTTGACCACATTGACCTACTGGGACGGGTCACCGGTGCTGGATTCCTCTGTGTGCTGGACCTGCTTGCGACTCCCTCCTCACCTGAACCCCCTACGCGCCAGTCGTCCTCCATGCCATCTTCTCACCCATGTGTCACCTGGGTACCCTGTGGAGCTGCCCCTGACCCAGCGGCCAGGCTGGTGGAGGACACATCCCTGCCACAGTCGGGAGTCGGACGTCCAGCAGGGGTGGCCACCACGACAACTGCACCCCAGCCAGAGGAGGACATGCAGGCAGCAAGAGCCAGGGCGCAGGCAGAGCAGCAGCAACATGGTGGGAGCAATGATGGCTCGGGGCCTTCAACATCAGAGGGGCAGGCATCGGCCATAGGGCAGGACGACCCCGGATTTCAAGTGTCTTCTGTGTGGCAGCGGTTGGGCCATGACATAGATGCGGTGCGGCAGCAGGCGGAAGAGGCACGGCTCACAATGGTCAGGGCGGAGAACTCCATGCGGAGGGCCCTGAGGCGGGCTGAGTGCCTCGAGTCAATTCGCAGGGAGTTGGAGGTGAATATGTCGTCGTCCCTGCGAACCCTCGGGGCAATGGAAGAGGAACGCCTCCAGTACATTGAGCCTGAGTTCGTTGATGCCCTGGCCCGGGACATCAAAAAGTGAGCGTCGGACTAGCCCGCTGCCATTGTAAATAGTTAGTGCTAGGTTTCCTTTCTGTTTTTGTTTATTTTGGGCCGCTTGGACAATGCACCACATTTTTGTATATAGTTCATTATTAGGTAGGGTTTTTTTGTAGGTTTCATTTCATTTGTTGGGCTCATGGACCCTGGATTGGTGATTTGTATATAGTTGAACAGTGGATGTTTCTCGTTTTTATTTTAATTTCACCATGGCGCAATGGATTTCATATTTTTTTTTTCCCTTGGATTTGCTTTGTTGGACTGAAGCTTTGGACACATTTTCATTTGGATTTCTTTGGATTCTGATTTCATATTTTTTTATTTTTTTCCGTACATGCTGCATTTTATTTATTATTCCCATTATTGATTTTTTAATTTTCATTACATTCATGTTGTGTTCAATACATTTTTGTTTAATACTTCAATGTGTGGTATTCTCTCATTGGTTTCATGCATGTCATGATATGGGTATTCACATTCACTTGCACCCATTGTGTGTGTGTGACGGACTTGTGTTCATGTACATACTTGCCATTTGGGTTGTATCATGTAATGGCCATTTCTCTGTGGGTGGATACAATACTTGTTTGGGTCTTTGGGCTGGAGTGGCGTGGGGTGTGGTGTGGGTGGCCATGAGGCCCATGATTGAGGATCGTCATGACGTGGGTGCTGGGGGACATGAGTGTGGGCCCGCTGGCAGGTGCCCCTGACTGGTGGGGGTGGGGGTGCTGGGGGACATGAGTGGGGGCCTGCTGGCAGGTGCCCCTGACTCCTGGGGGGTGGGGGTACTGGGGGACATAAGTGGGGGCCTGCTGGCAGGTGCCCCTGACTGCTGGGGGGTGAGGGTGATGGGGGACATGAGTGGGGGCCTGCTGGCAGGTGCCCCTGACTGCTGGGGGGTGGGGGTGCTGGGGGACATGGAAGGGGACCTGCTGGCAGGTGCCCCTGACTGCTGGGGGGTGGGGGTGCTGGGGGACATGAGTGGGGGCCTGCTGACAGGTGCCCCTGACTGCTGGGGGGTGGGGGTGCTGGGGGACATGAGTGGGGGTCTGCTGGCAGGTGTCCCTGACTGCTGGGGGGTGGGGGTACTGGGGGACATGTGTGGGGGCCTGCTGGCAGGTGCCTCTGACTGCTGGGGGGTGGGGGTGCTGGGGGACATGAGTGAGACATGAGTGGGGGCCTGCTGGCAGGTGCCTCTGACTGCTTGGGGGTGGGGGTGCTGGGGGACATGAGTAGGACATGAGTGGGGGCCTGCTGGCAGGTGCCCCTGACTGCTGGGGGGTGGGGTGCTGGGGGACATGAGTGGGGGCCTGTTGGCAGGTGCCCCTGACTGCTGGGAGGTGGGGGTGCTGGGGGACATGAGTGGGGGCCTGCTGGAAGGTGCCCCTGACTGCTCGGGGGTGGGGGTGCTGTGAGACATGAGTGGGGGCCTGCTGGCAGGTGCCCCTGACTGCTGGGGGGTGGGGGTGCTGGGGGACATGAGTGGGGGCCTGCTGGCAGGTGCCCCTGACTCCTGGGGGGTGGGGGTACTGGGGGACATGAGTGGGGGCCTGCTGGCAGGTGCCCCTGACTGCTGGGGGGTGAGGGTGATGGGGGACATGAGTGGGGGCCTGCTGGCAGGTGCCCCCGACTGCTGGGGGGTGGGGGTGCTGGGGGACATGAGTGGGACATGAGTGGGAGCCTGCTGGCAGGTGCCCCTGACTCCTGGGGGGTGGGGGTACTGGGGGACATGAGTGGGGGCCTGCTGGCAGGTGCCCCTGACTGCTGGGGGCTGAGGGTGATGGGGGACATGAGTGGGGGCCTGCTGGCAGGTGCCTCTGACTGCTTGGGGGTGGGGGTGCTGGGGGACATGAGTGAGACATGAGTGGGGGCCTGCTGGCAGGTGCCTCTGACTGCTTGGGGGTGCGGGTGCTGGGGGACATGAGTAGGACATGAGTGGGGGCCTGCTGGCAGGTGCCCCTGACTGCTGGGGGGTGGGGGTGCTGGGGGACATGGGTGGGACATGAGTGGGGGCCTGTTGGCAGGTGCCCCTGACTGCTGGGAGGTGGGGGATCTGGGGGACATGAGTGGGGGTCTGCTGGCAGGTGCCCCTGACTGCTCGGGGGTGGGGGTGCTGTGGGACATGAGTGGGGGCCTGCTGGCAGGTGCCCCTGACTGCTGGGGGGTGGGGGTGCTGGGGGACATGTGTGGGGGCCTGCTGGCAGGTGCCCCTGACTGCTGGGGGGTGGGGGTGCTGGGGGACATGTGTGGGGGCCTGCTGGCAGGTGCCCCTGACTGCTGGGGGTGTGGGGGTGCTGGGGGACATGAGTGGGGGCCTGCTGGCAGGTGCCCCTGACTGCTGGGGGGTGTGGGTGCTGGGGGACATGAGTTGGTGATCACTAGTGCAAGGTGACATGTGGCTTGGCAGGGAGGCATGCCCATGGTGGATGGGCTGCCTGTGGGACATGACCAGGGGTGCAGGGTAGTCCCCTGTGGTGTGGGCTGCCTGCAGGTGCCGTGGAGGGTGTAGAGGGAACACCTGGGAGGACCCACACTGCCAATTCACGTGTAGGACTCCCTGCGCACCCCGAAATTCACGTACCCCGCTCTGATAGCAAAATCGCGTGTGAAACTTCCCGAGAAGCCCAGTTATTCACGTACCCCACTCGCACAGGGTATTTTGTGTGTGAAACTTCCCGCGCACCCCAGGACTACACGTACCCCACTCGCACAGGGGATTTCACGTGTGAAAATTCCCATGCAACCCTGAAATACATGTTCCCCTCTCCAATCGTGTGTGAAACTTCCCGCACACCCCAGGAATACATGTACCCCACTCGCACAGGGCCTATCGCGTGTGAAACTTCCTGCGCACCCCAGGAATACATGTACCACATTCACACAGGGGATTTTGTGTGTGAAACTTCCCGCGCACCCCCGAAATACACATTCCCCTCTCCAATCGTGTGTGAAACTTCCCATGCACCCCAGGAATACACGTACCCCACTCGCACAGGGCCTATCGCATGTGAAACTTCCCGCGCATCCCAGGAATACACGTACCCCACTTGCACAGGGGATTTCACGTGTGAAACTTCCTGCACCCCTGAAATACACGTTCCCCTCTCCAATCACGTGTGAAAATTCCAGCGCACCCCAGGAATGCACGTACCCCACTCGCACAGGGGATTTTGCGTGTGAAACTTCCCGTGCACCCCCGAAATACACGTTCCCCTCTCCAATCGCGTGTGAAACTTCCTGTGCCCCCCAGGAATACACGTACCCCACTCGCACAGGGCCCATCGTGTGTGAAACTTCCCAGGCACCCCAGGAATACATGTACCCCACTCGCACAGGGCATTTTGTGTGTGAATCTTCCACGCACACCATGAATACACATACCCCACTCGCACAGGGGATTTTGCGTGTGAAACTTCTCGCGCACCCCCGAAATACACGTTCCCCTCTCCAATCGCGTGTGAAACTTCCTGCGCACCCCAGGAATACATGTACCCCACTCGCACAGGGCCTATCGCGTGTGAAACTTCCTGCGCACCCCAGGAATACACGTACCCCACTCGCACAGGGGATTTCGCGTGTGAAACTTCCCGCGCACCCCCAAAATACACGTTCCCCTCTCCAATCGCGTGTGAAACTTCCCGCGCACCCCAGGAATACACGTACCCCACTCTCATAGAGCCTATCGCGTGTGAAACTTCCCGCGCACCCCAGGAATGCACGTACCCCACTCGCACAGGGGATTTCGTGTGTGAAACTTCCCGCGCACCCCCGAAATACACGTTCCCCTCTCCAATCACGTGTGAAACTTCCCGCGCCCCCCAGGAATACACATACCCCACTCGCACAGGGCCTATCGCGTGTGAAACTTCCCAGGCACCCCAGGAATACATGTACCCCACTCGCACAGGGCATTTTGTGTGTGAATCTTCCCGCGCACCCCAGGAATACACGTACCCCACTCGCACAGGGCCTATCGCGTGTGAAACTTCCTGCGCACCCCAGGAATACACGTACCCCACTCGCACAGGGGATTTTGCGTGTGAAACTTCCCGCGCGCCCCCAAAATACACCTTCCCCTCTCCAATCGCGTGTGAAACTTCCCGCGCACCCCAGGAACACACGTACCCCACTCGCACAGGGCCTATCGCATGTGAAACTTCCCGTGCACCCCAGGAATGCACGTACCCACTCGCACAGGGGATTTTGCGTGTGAAACTTCCCACGAACCCCTGTTATACATGTACCCAGCTCCAATCACGTGTGACACTCCCTGTGCAGCGGGGTACGTGTATTCGGAGGGGTGCCCAGGCAGTTTTACAGGCGTTTTCGTGGTTGGGGGCCTGTGCGCCATGTACGGGATTTGTGCGCTGTGCAGGGCGCACGGGGAGGGGTTGGGGGCGTAACTGGCGCCGCTGCAGGGTCGCTGCACCACTCTGCACCACGGCTGGTTTTGGAAGCTAAAATCCATGAATACGTTGTGTGCAGAAATGGATTTTAGCGAACGCGGCTGGCGCAGTTATTCGCACGCGCACACTGTGCGCCAGCCGCGTGCGCCCCTTGTGCACTGAATACTATGAATTACCCCCTATATGAGGATTGTGTATGAATAGAGAATACTGCAGACTGGTATTGGAAGTACCCTCAGGAGAAGAGAGTTGTTCTCTGAATATAAATTAGTTTTCATAATGGTAGGGTCAGGTAGGTTTGTTCGGACAGTGGACTTATCCTTTTGTACATTCACGAACGGCTGGCGAGCACCTTAGTTAGTACCATAGTCAGGGACCCCCTAGTTTTAGGGAAAGTTAGGTCTTAAGATTTTGCTATAATATGAACTTGTGAATGGTTTCCTCAGAATCTCTGCATTCTTCTTCTGACTCCCCACATACCCGTGCAACCATCCATGAATCTATGGGTGCTTCCACTTTATGCAGCTCTCCATTGCTTCCCAGCTATGCAGGTGCTTTATGAGTCCCATGCATACATAACCAAAGACCACACCAATGTGATTTCATGCAATTAGAGTGGTTATTAATAATGCAAAGAACATTAATTGAAATGATGTGAATGGTATCCATTGAAAGGCATTAAACTGAAGGAAGGTGTGAGCTCTGTATACTGACAGAATATGGTGGATTAATGTTTCTGAATTTGAAAATGGATTGCAATTCCAATGTCCATTTTCAAGAAGCATAATTGTGATAGGACTGGATTAGGATTCCCTGATCTGGATCAATTTTGAAATAGATTCCCATGTTGAATCATAATCGCTTATGTGTTAATGGAGGGTATGTTTTTCCTGAATTCCCAAAAGGAACCAGTCTTGACTCGACACACCTCTGAAATTCATTGATTAAAGGGTACAATTAGATTAATATCAAATCAGCAACCATTGACAATCCGATTAACACAATTCTACACATTTCCAGAAATGAACTCAGGATGGATTTGGCTCTGTCACCCACTGTGTGGAACAGTTCTTCTCACTGCATCAAATAAAAAATATGTATTATGAAGTCAGAGAAGAATTGCAAATGAATGTTTTTTTGTGATGAATTCATGAAAACCTATCAGTGATGCCCTAATCCAGGTATATATAGACAAAGATTCTGTAAGGTGAACACCCTAAATACAAATGTCTTGGTATGTGATTGGTTGAAAGTATAAATGATCTTTAACAGAACACATGAGGTAAAAGAACCACAAAGGACCCCAAAAGAAGCTCTATTGCATGAACCTACGGTTTCCCACTGTCTGGGGACACCGCAACAATATTATATGATATATAAGGAAAAACAGATCTGATTATCATTTAGCGAAAAATGGTTATATCACACAATGGCTAGTTCACTAGAAAAAGCATTTTTATTTTACAAAAAAGAGACATCATTCTCATAAAAATTGTGTTAAAAAAATACACAGGCTAAGACAACCCTAAAACCAGGTTTTTTGACAAGACAATTACGTACAGTACATAAATGTAAAGGAAAAAACAAACATACATTCAAAATTGAAAAAAAAACAACAATGTTTAACATACAAACTTTAATAAAAAAACATTTGTTGCTTTCTATATGTGACCCAACATGTTTCTGTCCAGTGACTCCTAAGTGTCTGACATTCAACAGGGGTAGCTATTCTCAACAAAATACAATATGCGTCCCCTCTAGTCCTGATATGGTGGATCTTGACTCGACCTTTAATGAAATCTATAAAAACATATAGTCATATTAAGAATTGTGCGTACACCAACTTTCCATACATTTTTCTACTTATGATTTAATACATCTATATTTCACAAAAGGACATCCTTAATTAATGAAGCACCTCAAATCTAGCCCCCGCCGGGAACATCATAGCACCATAAAGTCTGCTGAAAAAATACCTCAAACCCGATATATTCCAAAATTCCAATGTAAACATATACAACATCACGACCAGCCGTATTTCAGCCACCTTTTCGATCTTCCCTTTAAATGGTTATTAGGTAGACACACTGTGTAGGAAAAAGACACAGAGAAAACACACTGTATCACACACTTATGTGTCCAGGACTGGAGACCGCGTTTCTTAAAACAAAAGCCCATAGATAACACTGCACATACCTCAATATGAATACCTGACCAGGTACATTTCAAAAACCAGGTGGCCCTTGGTACGTATCCAAAGTCTTTCCAATTTTTAGCTGAAGTGCTGTGTTCTTTTTTTCTCTTTCCCAATGCAAATTCAAGTTCCCTCAAATGAGAAAAACGTGCACTCCTAAATGAAACAAACAACCCACACACCCTCATGTGGCACTAGTGCAGCCAATATATATAGAGGCATGACCGATGCATGGAACATTACTGAATTTTGTTATTGTAACAGCATAAATGTGGTACACACGATAACATGTCCATGCGGTTTGCATTATATAGGCAAGACAAACTGGAACTGTAAGACATGTATGATTGAACATAGGAGCTGTATCAAGGCCAAGGTTTTACAAGCACCTATTATAAAATATTTTATTGAGAAGGGACACATGCATGAAGATTTAAGATGGGTGATTCTAAAACAGGTAAACGGGACCAACAAAGAAATTACAGATAAAAAACTAGTCACCCTAGAACAAAAATGTATTCTCAAAACCCGTAGCCATATGCTTGGGTTGAAGGAAGATGTGGAGTGGCACAACTTTAGGAAGATCTAGTGTTGAGGGATCTGTTTTCCATGTTTTGTCCTTCTCCTTCTACTTAGTATACGGCTCCTATGTTACTAAATCATTCGAGTCAAAAATGGACAGTTGTTTTTTTTGCGCATTGTCTGTGTTTCTCTCTCCCACCCTCCTTTTGTTCCCTATATCTGAAAAATGTAACCACTTACAGGAAGTGCATTTGTAGTCTCTCTTTATCTTTGAATTGGGCATATATCCAACAAGTTATTTGACATTAGCTTGGTATGGTTCATTTCCATCGCTCTGGCCTTGATAAAGGGTGAGGTTACCCCCTATGAAATTTGTGAGTGCCTTTTTCCTATGCATTGTAACAACATTAGTGATGGGCTAGAATTATGATAATCATTAAAAGAGGCAATATAATGAATGTGGGTTGAAATAAATGAATGTGGGTTCAAATTGTGCACCTTTGCTACCTACCATTGCAATGGATGTGTACTATGTTTTTTATGTACATTTTATTTCCCAGTGAAGTGGTTTTTGTGCACTATGTAACACTGAGGTGGTTCTTAACATGGTTTTTGGGCTAGTTTCACATGCGCCTCGATGTATGGTGTCCGTTGTTCATCTTTTTTCATCTGGTGGACGTTTTGGTAGTCTCCTTTCTGTGTTTACAGACATGTTAGCTTTGTCAGCACTGTGAGTTACTAGTGTAGTTCGTCCATGATGAATAAAGCGTTTGGAACAAGTCAGCAGTCCCTTTTCTGTGTTTATTTAGATCCAATAGGATTGTGGGTAAAAGTAATACGACATATGGCAAATTGGTATTCCCTTAACGTGAACAGTGGCGCTCGGAGTGCTGCATGGCGTGGTGTGATCTATGCCTGTTTGGAAACACACGGAATTGTTTTTTGTGCTGGTAGGTCTACAGAGGACTTTCGAGCCCGTAAATGTTAAGCATGGCATGATTGTCGGTAGGATATTTGCTAAATTTTTTCGATAGATGCAATTTTGAAACTCATCTTGTAATGCAACGTGGTGGCAGTAAGATATGTGCCAAAATTATGGGGTGTGTTTCCTAGGCTGCACTAGTGCCACATGAGGATGTGTGGGTTGTGTGTTTCATTTAGGAGTGCACGTTTGTTGTCATTTTAGGGAACTTGAATTTCGTGGTAGTATAGCGTTTTTTCACCTGTCTTATAGATTGAATTGGGAAAGAGAAAAAAATAACACATCACTTCAGCAAAAACTGGAAAGACTTTGGATATATACCAAGGGCTACCTGTTTTTTTTAAATATAACTGGTCGGGTATTCATATTGAGGTACGTGCAGTGTTATCTATGGGCTTTTATTTTAAGAAATGCGGTCTCCAGTGTGTTTTGTATGTGTCTTTTTCCTACACAGTGTGTCTACCTAATACCCATTTAAAGGGAAGAACGAAAAGGTGGCTGAAATACAGCCGGTTGTGATGTTATATATGTTTACATTGGATCCTTGGAATACGTTGAGTTCATGGTATTTTTTCAGCAGACTTTATGTTGCTATGATGTTCCCGATGGGGACTAGATTTGAGATGCTTTATTAATTAAGGATGCCCTTTTGTGAAATATTGATGTATAACTGTCATGATGCCTACCCCCGGGGAACCAGATCAAGTCCAGTAGCCCCGGAAGCAGGCATCAAGTTATTCCAAGCAAGCCCAACAACCCCTGCTAGGGGCCATTTGGGTGCAGTCCTGGCATCTATGGCGCCAGGCTCATATGGAGAGTCAGTCCTGGTGCCATAGGCGCCAGGCTCATAGATTAAAACTTACCTGATGCAGACCATGCAGCAAACTTACCTGATGCAGACTATGCTGCAAGAGCTCCAAGCCAAAAGAGGCTTGAAAGGGACTACTTTACCGTGGGACTATTTTTTACTCGGGTGGGGTCGGGGAGGAATACTTACCTGGGACTACTTTGGAGGCTATTTAAACCACGCCCGAAGAGCAGCACACGCTTCGCGTTATTCTGCATCCAGCAGCGTAACGCTCACTGTGCCTGCAAGTCTGCATCCAGTCTTCTGCCATGCCCGCCTCGAATCTGGAGCTCCTAGAAAAAAGGAGAAAGAAGGAGAAAAGTTTAGAACAAGAGCAATACCTTTGATCCTTACCTGAATTCCCGATCCACCGCGCCTTCGAGCTGGAAGAAAGAAGTCATTTTATGCGCGTCACCTCGCCTGCTGCAGCGCCGCACAGAACTCACCGGCCTTCGCAGCATCTTCACTATCCACCGCATCCTTCACATATTCCCGTTGCACTCTGGCACTTAAGGGACATACAAGAACAGCAAGGTGAGCCAAGGGAATAAACAGAGGCAATATTAGTAACCCCCCATAGACTTACCTGATTTTACCACCGGGGGTACTATTTCTCTTCACGGGTCGGCACAGCCTCCACCACATCCTTGCCGTACCCCGGCCCCTAAGTGGAACAAAAGGACAGCAAGGTGGAAACAAATGGACAAACAAGGGGAACGCTCCTCACCACAATAGACTTACCTAATTTTACCGCTGGAGGAAATATTCCCCGAGACTTCATACTTTCTCTCAGCACCTGAATAAGGGAGAAAGCAACAGGTTACATACTGACATTATTTTATTGAACTGTGTTGGATAATACAAATCCTTATCTGAATATAACCGGTTGCCACGAGGAACTCTTCGCTAGGGTCAAGCTGCAACCTGCAAGGTATCCGACAAGAGTGAAAGTCAGACATTTGAACTCTTATGAACTACATACTCACGGCGTCTTGCTGGAAATCTCAGAGTAAATATTGTTCTGGAACTCACCAATTCCTTCAAACCAATGAAGCAACTGGTTATCTATGCACCCCTGCGCTCAATGCAGGATGGAGAGCTCATCTTTCCAAACCATCAGGTGAGACTATAAGAGGGGACATCAAAGGTGATCAGTGGGGAGAACAGCGGGGGTGGCAGGTTTACGCTCAACTCCACGGGTGGTTAATTCCCTTTCTCCATTTGCAGAAGAATACTCCTACGGGCCAAGCAAACAAAGCTAGGTGGGCCAGTCCAGTCTCTGTCCTCTCGCCACTACGCGTCACATTGTTGGAGACCGCAGCTGTCCAGTTCAGATCGACGCCCCTGTGGGAGCCAGGTGAGCGTAACAATAACATCATTAGTAGAAACATTTATGAAACGTTGGTGTACGCACAATTCTTAATATGGCTATATGTTTTTATAGATTTCATTAATGATCGTGTCAAGATCCAGTTCCACCAACTAGAGGGGACGATTATTGTATATCGTTGAGAAGAGCTACCCATGATGAATGTCAGGCACTTAGGAGTCACAGGAGAGAAACATGTTGGGTCACATATAAAATGTAACAAATTAATTTGTTATTAATGTTTGTATGTTAAACATTGTTGTTTTTTTCAATTTTGAATGTGTTATGTTTGTTTTTTACTTTACATGTATGTGCTGTACGTAATCTTCTTGTCAAAAAACCTGGTCTTAGGGTTGTTTTAGCCTGTGAATTTTTTTAACACATTTTTTATGAGAATGATGTCTCTTTTTTCTAAAATAAAAATACTTTTTTCCTAATGAACTAGCCATTGTGTGATATCACCATTTTTCTCTAAATGATAATTAGATCTGATCATATAAATGATCTTTATACATATGATAACATTGATACAATATAAAGAATTTAGACATGGCATTCACTGAACAATTTGTCACAAATAAATGCATCTAATACTATAAATGATTTAAAAAAAGATTTGTGTTGTAACAGAACACTTTTGTTAAGTTGTAATAGCTATTGTAAGAATGTTTTAATGAATTGCAAGGAAGCCGAATGTATATATATCAATAACAAAAGTAATCAGGATGAGAGATCCTTAAACAGTTAGATAGTTTTTGGACATATTTATTTCAATCTCAAAAACAGTTTTTTTTTAATAGTTTGCACTGCTTTCGCTAAGCACGAAAATAACACCAACAGATTTCATACAAGATAGGGAAGTACAACTGTGCACCCTCTTCAAGGGTGTGGAGAAAGAGTTCCCTAACAAAATGCACAATTGAGTACAATAAATGGGTAAAACGGCTACCCGAGGCTGCAATTCAGTCCGGGTGTGTTTAACAAACGGTGTACACAACACTATATAGAAACATACAACAAGGGGTATTTCGACAGTTGTGTCACAGGTAATCGACACTGTAGTGTTTCGGCCACAGGAGCTTTGTTGAAGCTTGTAGTAGTGGTGGCCTTCATCAGGAGAGACTTGTTGGGTGGGTCTGTCCGTGGGTGTTATCTGTGGTAGGGAGGACAACTGTGAGGATCTCAGTACGTAAGTGATAAATTAGAGGTTAATAAATAACGGCTGATTGATGCCAAAGAGGTACACCAATTGGTGTGTTAGGGAGCGCAGCTTACCGTCCAGCCGGAGTAAAGCAGCGTTGTTGTGCTGTAGGCAATCCTGGTATCAGTCCTGGGACTAATGGTGTGATTGTTACACCGTAGAAAGTAGACCTGCAGTGCCGGGGTCAGAAGACTCAAAGGGCACTAGGCTTATGATTAGCCATTAGATCTATGAGAGGAAAGATAAATTTGCATCCCTGTGTCCGTATTTCATGGCTGAGGGGCAACTTTTGTGTGGTGAACAGTGGAGGAGACATGCCCAGAGTAATGGCCAGTGTAAGGCCGCCTTCAATCTTCAGCCAGTTACCATAAGCAACAGCTAAGAGTTATTGGAGAAAATAACCTTTGGTTCAGAGAAAGAGCTACTTGAAATGTGGGGCTGCAGTCATTAATTTTGCCTTTCTGAGCATCCTGGTTTGCGGGCAAAGAGACGCCTCAAGTTCACTCTGACATGCTTAGAGGTGCTGTGCTCAGTGTCCTGCTGGGAATTCTGTCCATCAGGGCAGGGCCCATCTTGGACTGGGAAAGAAAGCACTTGTCAGTTGCTCATCGGGCATTGGTCTTGGCAGGGGATAGCATCCCTGCTCAAAGAGGTTTTCCTTGCTATCTCCCTCAACTCCCAAACTCTTCTCACACAGACCACAGTGAAAATCCCCCCTCTACCACCACCAACAGATACAAAATCACCAGGTTTTGGTGTGGCAACCGGGCTTCGGTATCAGTGATGCAGCAATACTGTAGGGGATTCTTCATGATGAAAGACAGAGCAGAAAAGATGGAGGGTGGGGTGTGAATTCCTCAAAAATGTACTGCAACCTTGCAAAAAGGGATGAAGGGGTTCAGCAGCCACAGGATGTTGAAGAGCAATCAGAGGCGGCAGTGACAACCAGGGGTTATAGGGCTGGAAGATTTGATGCACTTTCCAATAAGTCTGCTATTTCGAATTTGCATACTCTCTCACCCCTTTCTAACTAAGAGTCTCAGGGGTTTATACTAACTTGCACCACACCTAAAATTATGGAATCAGGGCAAAAACAGCTGTTCATTATTTGTCCAGATTATAAGGTCTGTCCTTCCAAGGGTAGGGAGCTGCTGTCAGGGATTAGCATATACACAAGGTGTTAGATGTTGCCCAAAGGGGGTCTCCTAGAGCCAGCGAAGGTTCTGTCTCACCCATTAATAGCTATGTACACTACAGAAGAGAGGAAAGGAGCAGAGGGGATGTTGGGCTGTCTCTTTGAAGTACTTCAGGTGTTGTCTGAATTGTGCTCTTAAATTTACAACTTGTACACAGCTTGGTAGGATGTCTTGATGAAATGTCAGAAAGGCAGAAGAAGTACCTCACCCTCCTAAATTGGGTAGATTATGTGTGTGCCCTCTCTGACCACAAAAGCAATGGTGCATTGTCCTCCCTTGGTCTCATGCTAAAATATCTAAGACATTTTAAACAGGGGATGTGCAACACAGAGAGGAAGTCTTATCCTCCCTGAAAGTGAGCAAAAGGGCATTTGTGTGGATCGGATAAGGCATTTTGTGAGTGCCTAGGCCACTGTGTAAGCTGGGTCTATGGCCGTAGAATGCTGCTGTAAGAGCTCCTTTAGTCTACCCTGGCCTCTGGGTAATATACTGGAATAGCTCAAACATGGCAGATACACTTGATCATATGGGCTGATCATGCATCAAAGTTCAAGCTTCCTGGGCAACGTTGTGTGATGGAGAGGTCTAATTATTTATACATATGTTATATTGGCTCTCTGCATCTTTGATAAGTCTGTGGATTTAGGGGCCCTAAAAAGCATGGTGAGTGTGGGAATTTAAGGGAGTAAGTCAAGGGTGAGTCAGTGTTACTCATAGTTAAGAATGGGTAGGATTGTTTGTGCAAAACCCAAACTCTTAGAATTTCCAAGGAATACACATGTTAAAACTTGAATAGTTCTTTCCAGAATTTGGACTTAAGAAGCTCTGGTACTTTACTTAACTGGATGTATTCAAGGTAGGTGAGTAGAGTCTAGATTGTTGCATTTGAACAAACAAAGACAACATAGGAGTATAGAGGGATTTGTAGCTAGGAGTGCAGGAAAATGTAGAATTAATTTCAAAAGAGTGCCTAGGTAGAGTGCGAGAATAAGATTAGAATTGTATTTGGAGGGTGTTGAGTGATATGCTATTTGTAGTGAAGGGGGAGTACATTCTGCATGGAGGGGATGGTCAAACCACTGAAAACCCCACAAGAATTGCGATGGTGGAGAAGATGGCTTATGCAGTGAGAACTTTAAGTTTACACACATAATGTTCATAGGTAGAGCAGGAGAAGGCCAGACAACTGAAATCCACACATCCATTCCAGAGGCATAGGAAGAGGCCAAAAGAGGCCAACAGACTGGCAACCCCATGTATCTTTTGTAGGTGCAAGAAGAGGCCACAGCACTGAGAACCCCATGTGCATATTTTAGACATAGGGTGAAGCAAAAGTACTGAAAGCCCCTCTAGGCATAACGCCCTTTGTACACATGGTGGGCGTAGAAGGAGACCAAAGAAGGAAGCACCTGATGTGTGTTTAGTATATGAAGTGCATAGACCAAAGATGATGCCCTGTGGAACTGTAACAGTGTTTATACTATGTTTCCTACATCAGAGTGAAGGAGGCTAATGAGAGGAAACTAAGACTGTACCCTTAATAATTCATTCAATTTTATTATTATTATTTCATTATAAAAACATCAAATTTAACAATAGAGAAAACTTTCAGTAAAATCATTTTAGTAAAAACTTTTTGAACATACAGTTAAACAGATGTTTGCAAATACTATTCAAATTTAAGTCTTTCACCATCTCACTTCAAATCTGGTAGATTATGTCATTATTAAAGACCATTTTTGTGCAAAACTATCAATAACAGCCTGCAGTTCTATTGCTCTGAGTGGTAAATCCACCCTTAATGTTAGTTCACATGTAATAATCAACTATAGGTGTCCTAAATAGTCAACAACATCTTCACATAGGACTTCCCTTGTGTGATAGTTTCGACATTTACAAGTCTAGCTAATCCCTTCTGGGTGCTGACATGCGTCTTCTTCAGGGCAGTGAATTTATACTAAACACAAATAAAACAAACTGTTAAAATTCCAATAAAAACTACAGTCTACACTTCCTCTTCATTAAACCAATTACCACTCTTCAATGTTACACAGGGAGCAGTAAACCTGCTTCATGCTCTACTCGAACACTTGTAGGCAATTTTCCACAAAGAATAACATGTGTCTAAATTGCCTATTATGGTTCAACTCAAACATACATATGTTGGACTCCATATAAATGAGTCCATTTGTTTCCATAATTAGACCTTATATTATGGGCACAATATGTTTGGGGACAACTTAATTAATCCCAATTGTGAATACCAAGGCGAGTCAACAGGACGTTTCCCCAATTCAAGTAAAACAAAGCTAACGCCAGTGTTTCCTATAAATGTGAGCCAGAGGAACCACAGATCTTCATTAACCAAACTCCATGGTAGTTACCGTGGCACGAAAAACAAAATTGATTCTGAAATGAATGCTAAGAAGCTAGTAGTTATCTATCTTCTTTCTATGTGATCACATTGTATATATGCGTCCTTCTAACAGAAAAAGACAAAAAAGAGGAGACATTCCATTATTTATAATGGCTTATAAAGATTTAAAGCCAACAAATTAGTGAGGCAAACGGATGTAAACTTACCTTCACGTCGAAGGTTCCTCAGGTGGCAGAGCATGAAAGCTTCTGTGCTTTGTTTCAATTAGTGCAGAGGTGCCTTACGACTTCTCTCCCTCTCTAATCAAAGAGCATACTCTAGTAGAGGGAAAATAAATAATGATCTATATTAGAGGGGAGTGCTCGTATAATATATGCCTGCAGAGCCTCCAGTGTGAGCCCTCAATCAAGGTAGAGTCTTACATTCCGAAATGAAATACGCTGTGTTGGAATCCGTGCTGGAACTTGGATGACTGTTTGGATCTCCGACTGCTCACATGATGTCCATTTAAATATGCACCCTCTGTGGGTCTATTTTGGAGCCAGTTGGGCAATATCTTGATGTTTGCCTTAAACCTCTGGCTAAACAGACCTTGACTTATTTTGCAGATAAAACCGACATTATTAGAGAAATAGAATATGTACAATATGATGTAAATTGTGATCTTCTTATTACCTTAGATGTAGATTCCCTATGTTCTAACATCCCAAAGTTAGATTCCCTTAGAGTCATGGAAAAATTCTTAAACAAAAGAACAGACAGGGACAAAGTACTGAACAATTTTCTAATTGAATTATTGGAGATTGCATTGACCAAAAATGTTTTTCATTTTAAGAATTCCTACTTTATGCAAATAAAAGGCATGGCAATGTGGGCTGCTTTTGCCCCCATTATGCCACACTGTATATGAGGGACTTCGAGGAGTCCAATATAATGGTGGACACTCATCCATTCAGAAAGGCTCTTAAATTTGACAAAAGATACATTGATGACATCTTAATTATATGGGATGGTACAAAGGGTGATCATCATGCCTTTTTTGACTGGATGGACAACCTCAATCCCAACTTGAAATTTACCATGCAAGCAAATTGTAAACAAATTCCATTCTTAGATCTGCTAATTAAGGAAGAAGAAGGCACTCTAATGGTGGACCTCTACAGGAAAGAATCTGATAGGAATACCATCTTGCATTATGAGAGTTTTCACTCTCAGGCACTTCAATCAAATATCCCTTATGGCCAGTTTCTCAGAGCTCGACGGAACTGCTCTAATTTAGAGGACAAAACAATCTAATATCATAGAAGACAGACTGAAACATCGAGGCTATCCGACCAAATGATTGAGGCACTCCAAAAAAAAGCTAGGTATCAACATCGAGACCAGCTACTAAATAAAGATAACAAATTAAAATCTAAAAATTACCATCTTGTGTGCGCCCTGACGTATAACACTCAGCACAATAAGATAAAGAAGATTATATCTAATCATTGGCATTTACTTCAGCTAAACATTCCCACTTTAGACAAACCCATGCATGCTTTTAAAAAAAGGAAAAAATATAAATGACTGGGTGTCTAATGCAGATAGGAATGGGATACAAGATAAACGATCTCAGATCACTACCACATGAGAGATGTCCCGCATTGTAGGACATTACCCATGCGGAAGCTGTTTCGATTTTGCTTTGACTTCGGCATGCACTGTCACCATTAAGAAAAGAAAATGGACGTTGAGGAATCACACCACATGTGAAAGTAACAACGTCATTTACGCAAGAACATGTCCATGTGGCAAAACCTATAATGGTAAAACGCCCCATGCAGTGAAGCAAAGAATAACAGAACATACATCCAAGGTTAGGAATTAACACATGAGTGCACCCCTCGCTGCACATTATGTTGATTTGGGTCATAGTTGTGAAGATTTAAGATGGTGGGGATTAGAAAAGGGTTGGGGCACAGATGCAGCTAACACAGCTATTATACTTTCTCCAAGAGAGCAACGGTGGCTCTATCACACCCAGAGCTTCATGAGTGGAATCAACCTACAAGAAGATTTGAACCAATGCATTGAATAATTTTCCATCCTTTTTCTCTTCTTTGTGACTCATCCAATTTTATTTCACAACTTGAATTTGTAATTATTTACCAAATCTGAAATTACTATTTCAATTGGATAAGCATCCGCAATTGGCCACTACACATGAAACAGTTTCATTTATGGTAGTATTGATGGAAACAAGACGTAGCTTTGGTTCGGCAATATATTTTTTCACAGACCTTTAGTATTAGACGGTTCTACTACTGTTATGGCATCTACCAGAGTTTATATCTAGAGGGACAAATTGCCTGTGGTCTATATATAACATCACTATAGACATTGTTTTAGGACCTCATTTAGTCAGTATTGGTCCTTTTTTTTTCTATATGATTATGTCACGCGTGGGAGGAGAGTCCCCTCTCTATGTTTATTAACAAAGTTGGAAACATGCAGCAGTACTTCCTTTATGGTTACTGATAGGATGCATATTTAAATGGACATCACGCGAGCAGTCAAGGATCTAAAAAGTCCTCCGAGTTCCAGCACGGATACGGACACAACATTTTTCATTTTGCAAGGTAATATTCTACCTTGATTGAGGGCTCACACTGGAGGCTCTGCAGGCATATATTATGCAAGCACTCCCCTCTAATATAGATTGTTATTTCTCTTCCCTCTACTAGAGTATGCTCTTTGAGTAGAGAGCGAGAGAAGATGAAAGGCACCTCTGCACTAATTGAAACAAAGCACAGAATCTTTCATGCTCTGCAGCGCAAGGAACCTTCGACGTGAAGGTAATTTTACATATGTTCGCCTCACTCATTTGTTGGCTATAAATAGATATAAGCCATTATAGATAATGGGAATTCCTCCTGTTTTTGTCTTTTTCTGTTAGAAGGACACATATATACTATGTGACCACATAGAAAGTAGATAGACAACTACTATACTGGGGATTAACTACCACGGCATTAAGAATCTTCTTAGCATTTATTTCAGAAGCAATTTTGTTCTATGCCAAGGTAACTACTGTGGAATTTGGTTAATGAAAATCTGTGGTACCTTCGGCTCACATTTATATGAAAAACTACCATTAGCTTTGTTTTGTTTTGCTTGATTTTGTGAAGGGTCCTGTTGACTCGCCTCTTGATATTCACAATTGGGATTAATTAAGTTGTCCCCAATCATATTGTGCCCATAAAATAAGGTCTAATTATGGAAACAAATGGACTCATTTATATGGAGTCCAACATATGTATGTTTGAGTTGAACCATAATAGGCAATTTAGACACATGTTATTCTTTGTAGAAAATCGCGTACAAGTGTTCGAGTAGAGCATGAAGCAAGTTTACTGCTCCTTGTGTAACAATGAAGAATGGTAATTGGATTGATGAAGAGGAAATGTAGACTGTAGTTTTTATTGGAATTTTAACAGTTTGTTTTATTTGTTTTTAGTATAAATTCACTGTCCTGTAGAAGACACATATCAGCACCCGGAAGGGATTAGTTAGACTTGTAAACGTCGAAACTATAAGACAAGGGAAGTCCTATGTAAAGATGTTGATTATTTAGGACACCTATAGTTGATTATTACGTGTGAACTAACATTAAGGGTGGATTTACCACTCAGAGCAAGAGAATTGCAAGCTGTGATTGATGGTTTGAACTAAATCTTACTATCAACATGCTGCTCTATGTTTTCACACAAAAATGGTCTTTAATAATGAAATAATCTACCTGATTTGAAGTGAGATGGTGCAAGACTTAATTTTGAGTAATATTTGCAAAAATGTGTTTAACTGTATATTCAAATAGTTTTTTACAAAAATGTATTTTACTGAAAGTTTTTTCTGTTGTTAAATTTGATGTTTTTATAATGAAATAATAATAAAATGTAATTAATTATTAAGGCTACAGTCTTACTTTACTCTTGTTAGCCTTCTTCACTCTCATGTAGGAAACGTAGTACAAACACTGTTTCAGTTCAACAGGGCATCATTTTTGGTCCATATGTAATAGTTCTCACCCCAGATGCCTGTGAAGAAAGGGGTTTCCCACCATTAGATTAAGTAGTTAGTAGATGAAAGGGGACACAAAAGCACTGAGACCCCCATGTGCATTTGGTAAGCAAAGGAGAATGCCAAAACACTGAGAACCATTTGTGTGTTTTCTAGACATAGGAGGAGGCCAAAACACTTAGAAACCTACATGCAAACAAAGGAGGAGCCTAAACCTCGAAATACGTATTGTATTTAGTCGGTGTGAATGAAGACAAGGTACTAAGAAGCTCATATGCATTTGCTAACCATAGGGCAAGATCAAAACAGTTTTAGGCACTCTACTCATTGAAGGTCACAGGTGAATTCAAATTAACATGTCTACATCTGTTACAGTACTAAAACACGGTACAGGACCCAGTCGGGGCTGGGAAAGGAATGTATTTTTTTTTTCAAATGCTACATTAGAGAATGTTTGCTTTGTAGAGGCCTGCACTGGTATTTCAGTAGCTGCAGATCTCGTGAACTGTAAGTAGAACAGGGGCATCTATGTCAAGGGAATCTCTGTGTTGGGAAGGGATGCAATTGCGTGCACCAGCTTTGCACATGCATCAGGCAGAAATACATTGAGTTCAAGAGGTACAAGAGGAAATTGAGCCCTTGCCAAATGAGGCACAAAAGGGCGACCAAATGAAATCATCTGAACAACAAAGAGATAAATCCAGTCATAATGAACATGATGTGATTCCTGAACATTCTCTACCTCTGATTTTCTTGCAAACAGACAACAATGAAGATGACAAAACTCATGCTCCATCCCCTGCTTCAAGATAGACTCAAATACCTCCTTTTGATGAAACCACAGCCAGCAAGGATGAACAAGAGAAAGAACAAGAAGATGCAGGCATTATTGACAAAACCATAAGTAGAAAAAGAAGGTCAGGCGCGCACTCTGGTTCCAAGTCATTTAAACCTGATGTAAGTAATAACAGGGTTGAATCCCAACACAGTTCAAAAAATAATAACAGGGCTGAATCCCAGATGCAAATAGTCCCAACAATGTTCAAAAATTACCAGGGTTAAATCCCAACTGCTACAGTTCCAAAGCACAATAGTTAGTTCTACTCCTCCAAGTACTTTCAAGTCTCAAACTCTCATCAGGGAGGCTGTGTTAGCTGTGTTCCTTTTCAGGTGTTGCTAATTACTTTTTTCAATTTCAGTCTCAAAGGATTCTGGTTATTGTAGTGATGGCACAAGTGTTTCATTCAGGAGACCAGGAACCAACTCCCCTCCAAACACAAATCTTACCCACAATTGGGGGAGGGGGCAAAACCATGAATATGGCTCTCCAAAGTGGGGGCATAATAGCCCCGGTGCTGCTGCCTCTGGAGCCTGGGTCTCCTGTAACATTAAGTAGAAAAAGAAGGTCAGGCGCGCACTCTGGTTCCAAGTCATTTAATCCTGATGTAAGTAATAACAGGGTTGAATCCCAACACAGTTCAAAAAATAATAACAGGGCTGAATCCCAGATGCAAATAGTCCCAACAATGTTCAGAAATTACCAGGGTTAAATCCCAACTGCTACAGTTCCAAAGCACAATAGTTAGTTCTACTCCTCCAAGTA
This sequence comes from Ambystoma mexicanum, assembly GCF_040938575.1. NCBI lineage: Eukaryota > Metazoa > Chordata > Amphibia > Caudata > Ambystomatidae > Ambystoma > Ambystoma mexicanum. The sequence goes on from NC_090937.1 coordinate 629,875,924, forward strand.
CTTTCAAGTCTCAAACTCTCATCAGGGAGGCTGTGTTAGCTGTGTTCCTTTTCAGGTGTTGCTAATTACTTTTTTCAATTTCATTCAATTTCAGTCTCAAAGGATTCTGGTTATTGTAGTGCTGGCACAAGTGTTTCATTCAGGAGACCAGGAACCAACTCCCCTCCAAACACAAATCTTACCCACAATTAGGGGAGGGGGAAAACCAGACACCATCACTACAATAACCAGAATCCTTTGAGACTGAAATTATTTAATTCCTTTTTTTCAATTTCAGTCTCAAAGGATTCTGGTTATTGTAGTGATGGTGTCTGGTTTTCCCCCTCCCCCAATTGTGGGTAAGATTTGAAATTGATTAATTAATTACTTTTTTCAATTTCAGTCTCAAAGGATTCTGGTTATTGTAGTGATGGTGTCTGGTTGTCCCCCTCCCCCAATTGTGGGTAAGATTTGTGTTTGGAGGGGAGTTGGTTCCTGGTCTCCTGAATGAAACACTTGTGCCAGCACTACAATAACCAGAATCCTTTGAGACTGAAATTGAATGAAATTGAAAAAAGTAATTAGCAACACCTGAAAAGGAACACAGCTAACACAGCCTCCCTGATGAGAGTTTGAGACTTGAAAGTACTTGGAGGAGTAGAACTAACTATTGTGCTTTGGAACTGTAGCAGTTGGGATTTAACCCTGGTAATTTTTTAACATTGTTGGGACTATTTGCATCTGGGATTCAGCCCTGTTATTATTTTTTGAACTGTGTTGGGATTCAACCCTGTTATTACTTACATCAGGATTAAATGACTTGGAACCAGAGTGCGCGCCTGACCTTCTTTTTCTACTTAATATTACAGGAGAGCCGGGCTCCAGAGGCAGCAGCACCGGGGCTATTATGCCCCCACTTTGGAGAGCCATATTCATGGTTTTCCCTCCTCCCCCAATTGTGGGTAAGATTTGTGTTTGGAGGGGAGTTGGTTCCTGGTCTCCTGAATGAAACACTTGTGCCATCACTACAATAACCAGAATCCTTTGAGACTGAAATTGAATGAAATTAAAAAAAGTAATTAGCAACACCTGAAAAGGAACACAGCTAACACAGCCTCCCTGATGAGAGTTTGAGACTTGAAAGTACTTGGAGGAGTAGAACTAACTATTGTAATTTGGAACTGTAGCAGTTGGGATTTAACCCTGGTAATTTTTGAACATTGTTGGGACTATTTGCATCTGGGTTTCAGCCCTGTTATTATTTTTTGAACTGTGTTGGGATTCAGCCCTGTTATTACTTACATCAGGATTAAATGACTTTGAACCAGAGTGCGCGCCTGACCTTCTTTTTCTACTTAATTGACAAAACCATACAATTGACGTGTGCACACACTGTGCACAGGAAGAAAACCTCATACACTCTCTCTGCTTCATTGTAAAGTTGTTTCGAAAATTTCTCAGAAAAAAACACATGGTAGTGGCAATACACCTATGAAGTTAGTCACATCCACTACATCAACTCCTCAGTCAATAGTACCCAAAAAACATCCATTGCAAAGTGAGGAAACCACTGTGGAGTATTTGGAGTTATTTTTTACGGTGGGTAAGCCACAAGCACAACTTGCACCTGGCCACATGTACAAAAAAAGTCTTGCGAGGGAAATCGGATGCCAATGTGGGTGCTTCTTCCCTGTCGGCCCACGTGACACTATTCCATGCTTTGTAAAAGAAAAGGGAGGCAGACCAGCATCCTACTACTCATCTGTAGCCAATAGGTACATTCTCACCACCATCCAGAACCACTGCACCAGAGCATCTTGCTGATTCACAGATTTTCCCAGGCTCGTTTCCTCTCAATCCATCCACCCCATGCTGCTGAGGCTTTTGAGAGTGTCACAAAATATCACAATATACATTACAAGCTCAGACTATTCAAGGGCAACCTTGGTGAAATGTTGGCAGTAGATGAACTGTTCTACTCCTTTGTAGAAAAGTGTGGCATTAGATGGCTTGTCCAACTTGCCACTACTTTAAGTGAAATGATGTATCATGCTGACGAGCCATGTTATGGAAGCAGTGGTAATGGAACTGGCCACTGTGAGGCGAGATATGACACGCCTACTAACAATGGGCACGTTGATCCGGGATCAGAGTATGTATTTCATGGCCATCACTGGAGACAGGTTTGCCTTCCAGATTACCTCTTGTTAAAGCTCAGGACAGCATCTGTTTAATGTCATTCACTAGCAGGCCACATGTGGCGTGCAAGCTTTTAATAGCGGTCACCACAACAAAGGGGGCAAAATCTCTAGTAGAACATGAAATGAAGTTATAGCACATTGAACCACTCCCTGTGCTTTACAAGTGGGCTTTGTCACAGTTCACAATGGGTCTTCTGTTTTAGGTGCCCTATGGATATGCAAAACCTGACCCATGGTCTGCTTTGCCAGTATCCTACATCATGTGGTGACTTGCTTAATAACCCAGTTGTATAAGTTGGTAGCCCCAACTAGATGAGACTAGAAGTATGGCCAAGAAAATTTGTGCTCACTTTAGCAACACCTACAGTGACCACAAAATACTAGGAAAGCGTACCTCCCTTAAAATCATTGAAAACTGCAATTCTGACTCTGTAATATTCAAGTCTTCAAATGCTGTTCTGTGGGATCAGTACAATACATTTAGAGAATAATGCAAAAGCCACAGCCGGCAAATGTTGGCCAATGTTTGTTTGTTGTTATTTACTGCACAGTTTTGAAGAGAACACATAGTGGGTTTGCCTGTATGCTGCGTCACTCAGCAAGATGCTGCCAGTAGTGTTTCTGCTGTAATTATAAATATTCATGTAAAACGATAAAATCAGATGTCTGGCATTTCAGCAAGGAGGAGACTAGGCATAGACCCGCTCTCAACCTTTCAACAAGATTCACATTGTGTTTCAATGAAGGAGGACACGGTGTACTTCCTCTTATCTATTCTAGATACAAGGTGTAAGTCAAGGTGGATACTTTTATCCAGTATGTGCAGGAGGATGAAGAAAACACAGGAAGTTATGACGCTCAAAAAGATGTGCTGCTTTGTGTTAGGATGCACTTCAGACATGTTTTAAAGCCCAGATAGAACAAGAATAACGAGACAAAGGTCAGATATCAGCAACTCAACGTGAGACTCCACCACTGGACCGAAGTGTCAGGGACCTTGTACACTAATTTTTCCCAATTCCTGTCACTAAGGCGCAGATTGTCTTTAACGGGATCTCTCCTTGATCCGTTACTTGAAATTGGAAATAATACTACAGGTTATCACTTTCGGTTAACCTGGTCTATCACAGATTGGTCTTGTCCATATCAACTACCTTTGATTTTCAAGTTAAGTGCTTAACCTTTACTGGTAGTTCCAAGTCACCATTCAGTAAACCTTTGGAATTGGAATTCAAATTCACTATGACGAATGAGCCCTCTCTACCTCTGACCCCACCAGAGATGCAATGTACTAGCATTTGAAGTAGCACATCTTAAGTTGTCTGGTCCTTGCTTTGTAAAACTGAAAGGGGTCTATACTTTCTACTGTTACATTTAATTTTGCAAGGTAAGGAAATTGGAAATTGTCTTCAAACTGACATTGCTCCCTATTTGGTTTCATTTACTTTTTTTATTTTAATGAGTTATGTTTGTAAGACTTGTTCACATACAATGTGTTGTTTTTCTAGGATTGTGTTGTGTTCTACTTTAGGGACAATTATGTTGTACAATTGTCTTTTTAGTGACTATTTTCTGTTATTCCACGTCAAGGTGTTGTAAGGGTGCAAAAGGAGATAGACGAGACACATGTGGCATGTTTGTTTTGGGTTATAAACCTTTATCTGTCTTAAAGAAAGGAAAAGGGGCCGGGGAAAGGCCTAACCTTCCCTAACTACTGTGAGGGATTGGCCTGCCTCAACAAAAGAATACTATGGACCCGGTCAGGATGTACGTCAAACAAAAATGTCCACTGTGTAGTAGCTTAAACCTATTTCCATCCCTTACAATTTCATGCTAAACCAAATGAAAATGGGTGTCTTCTTAAAGGACTAGTGCGCTCAAAATTGTTATTGTCCCCGATCGTTCGGGCATGTGTTTTTAAGCAAACTAGATTGATCGTAAAAACATTTACTATGCACCTTACCTTCGTTTTCCACACTTTTACACATGCTAATCTTATCCGTGGATCGATTGCCCTAAGTTCAAGTGCCCCTGTGGTACTAAATCATATCACCCGCCCCTGAAGCTGACATCACTAGACGCGTACGGCCCATTTTACAATGCGAATGACAGAAAAGTACATTTCTTCTGCAAAAGAATGTATATAGTTCAATGTTCACTGTTCATTCACCTTAAAGATAAGCCAGTTCCCCTTTCTCCTGGAGAGAACCCCTTCCTGGGTTTCTGGCTCCACTTGTTTTCTCAATAAATTTCTTTACCAAATCCATTCAAGGTGTACTCCCAATGTTGATCTCTGTCTGTTTGCCTCATTTGTTATTTCCTTGTGTCCCTCGGGACATATTTTTCTGCTTCACGCTGTTCTAATTATATTGTATATTCTCTCTCTTACCCCCAGCCCTCTTTGGGATGTTCTTAGTGGATTTATAAAGTATGTTTCTATTTGACTGATTCCCTTTTCATCCCCTTTTAATCCTCAGGGGGGTGTTTTCATAAAGTACACAACGTTTGTATTGTATTGTATCTTCTCTTTCTCACCCCCTTGTTCTATTTAGATTGTCCCTATTGGATTTATAAAGTTCATACTATATTGCACATTCTCCTTCTCAACCCCTGGAGCTTTGCGGTATGGTTTAATGAGCTCCTTCTGCTCCCTCACAGCCCCCTTGACTGGGTCAGCCCTTTCCCTAGCTTTGGTTAGTCTCGGGCCAGCCTCCGGTCTCTTCTGGATTTGAGGTGCTGCTTCTTTGCTCCCACCGTGTTCGGCGTCCTTCTCCTTGTGTCTCTGCAGCTCTGGCATCTCTCTCCGGCCGGTGTCTGCCTGTGTCACTGTTCTTGGTTGGTCTTCACTGGACTTGCTGCCCGTTTCTCTGACAGCTATCAGGTTGCCTTGTTCAGACCTCCCAGGTACCTGTGGCAGTCTGCGTCCCGACCTCCAATCTTCGCATTCCTTGGAACAGAACCAGCGTTTCCTTCCCTGCTTCTATAGGGCTGGTTGCTCAACAATCGAGTAAGTCCTTCATCCCTTTTTCCATTATCTTTGCCTTTGGGCAGCTTCACCTCCTCCTTCATTTTCCTCTTCACAGTAATGTTTTGCATTAGGCTTGGGTGAGTCACCCTTTTCCCCGTCCCAGTGTTTTTAAAGATGTCCTCTACTAAACCATAACAAATAGTGGGGTGGGCGTAGAAAGGGACTTGAGTTGGGATTAAGGAAGGTGGGGACACCAAAGGGTTGGATGAATACTGCATTCTCCCAGGGCCATTGTCACCATTCCCATGAAGCATGTACACTCCCATGAGATCCATCCACTGATTACCTATCCCAGGGGGACTATCGGGCCCTGGCTCCATAGAAATTTCCTGCATCATTTTTCACAACTGCATAGCTCAGCCATATTATCCTGATTGTGTTCGGAAAAGTTAACACCTTACTGTTGGTGCTCAGACACCTTTTTATATTAGATGAATACAATCTTGAAATTCCTGACTAGTACTAAATGTTCTATATTTTCATTCTTTTTAATGTTAGTTTTATGCTAGGAAATGTTTCAGTGCTTCTATTTCAGGGGGCACCACAGCAATCGTTCAAAGAGGGGACAAAAATAAGAGGATGGGGTACAGACTCCTCTCCCAGTCTGGTTTGCTGTATGCATCAGAGTCCCTATGAGAATTCATACAAGACCAAATGATTAATGCGTGGGTTCTCTACACATGCCAAATGTGTAGTGATAATAATCCACAGCAATTCAGACATGCTAAGCAGTCATTGTGGACATCTGTTATTGTTCAATTTGCTTTGTAAAAGCCAAGTCTCCCTCCCCGTTGGCAAGCTTGCAGTGTGAATGGGTCTTTAGAATTGTTAGGGCTTTTGACTCAGGCCATTTAAGATGCCACAATTACACCTGCATGAGGGATCTTTCTTTAAAAAAAAATGTGTCTTATTTTTGTTGGCTGTTATGAGAAGAAACTCCAGGCCCTCCTTGTGAAAGACAAGAGGAACATTAGGATGATGAAGATATGTGTGAAATTGCACAGTAACACAGATGGAGGAGCATCAGTAAAGGTGATGGAGGCTTTGACTCTGACATTAGTGGTCGAGTGAATTGTAAAAGTATATATACATTTTTTTCTTCATTTTCAAAATACTTGGCTCAACCAAACAAGTGAGGCTCTCAAAAAACTGGAATTTCTGCCTGAATGTATTTGCCTAAACCAACCAGAGAAACTATTCCCTGAGTTGGAGTAGAACACTCACAAACAGGATCTGCAAACCAGTTGAGCCTCCCTCTCTGAGTTCTGGTACTGTGATCAAAGAGGTTCTGGCTAAAATGATTTAGCTTGATGAATCAGCAAAGCCACTTTCAAAGTCTCAGAACTGTGCATGGAAATTGGAAGATCTGCCTCAATTAATGTGGCTATACCAACCAACTCTGCAGTCTCTGAGTCCTAGTATGGGGCACACAATCTGGAGGTTCCACCACAATTTATGTTCCTATTCACACCAGAGGAACCGCTATCTGAGTGTGTGTGCTGAGTATACAAATTGGGGGATCTGCCTCCAGTTATTTGCCTCTGCCAAACAGAAAAGCCATTATCTTAGTCCTAGCACCTCATTCAAAATCTACAGGTTTTTCTCAGTGTGATTTATTCTACCAACTAGCAAGCTACTCTCCACATCTTGGTACCATGGTCACAATTTGGAGGTTCTGCCTCAATTCATTTGGTTCTACCACCAAGATGAGCCTCTTTCTGGGTAGGTGATGTCATGGTTGGTGCAGACTTCTTTTCCATATTCACACTCTTGAGGAAAGCATCAGACCACCTTCCCCCACTGCATGGATAGGCAATGTTGCAGTGGCACCAGTCTTCCCCTCGTGAGCTATATGCTGAAGAATGATCTCTGGCTTTTTAAACTGGTGAGCTGTGATCTTTGGAAGCACCACCTCCTCCTGCTTCCTCTTCATCCCTCTATATCCCTGCACTTCTGTGGTTACCTCTCCACCCTGTTCCTGGACTCAGACAACTCCAGTGGCAATGCACTTCCCTACGTTTTGCAGGTATTCCCCAAGTGATGCTGCAGCCACAACATCTTGAGGATAAATAACCACATCCTCCTCCTCACACTCAGCCTACAACTTCTCATCCATCCTCTGCCCCCTATAGGCCCTATCTTCACCTCTAGGCTGATTACCTCAACATTTGACACTGAGGTTGCTAGCTTTGCATTTTCTTCCCTGGTACACCCACAAAATACATGTTTATATTGTCTAATGTACCAATGATTTAAACACAAATGCACCTAAGTTGCTACTGTGCAAAACACAAAACAAGTGACAAAGAATTACAAAGATTTGTGCAAGACTATCAATAAGAAAGGGTTCCTCCGAATAAACAAATAGAAGTGAAGTTAACTGAACATACTAAAGGAAAATGTCTACTGTTCACACACAAAGGTTTCCGTACAGTGAAATGGAAATACAGTGAAATGCGGCGCACATTGTGAGTATGCTGCACAGCCATTGGCCGTCACCATCTGAAAGATAAGAAAGGTGCGGGAAGTGGGAGCAGCCACTACTGCTCCCTACTAAACTACCTGGCCTTTGTGCATACTTACACCTAATCGTCTGACATTATGTACTCTGTCTCTGCGCAATATTAGGCTCTCCCCTCTAGAGGTTAGCCCTACTTTGTGTTTTGGATCCCTTCTCTATGTCCCCTCAATTGTGGTTACAGTTTACTGTGAACTGTGTCCCACTAGGCTCTGTCCCACTCTCTAGGTCCCTGTAAACTGTGGTTACCTTTGTACTGAGAACTGTTCCCACTAGGCTCTCTCCCGCTCTCTTGGGTCCCATCCACTGGGGGTACTGATGTACTATGAACTGTGCCCATCAGGCTCTTTCCCTCCCTCTAGGTCCCCATCCTGCTGTGGGTACCACTGTACTGTTGTGCGTCTTCTGTCTGCTCCTCCTGTGTGTTCCCCACTGTTTGACACCCGCTGAGCATGCTGCATTTTGCAGCGCAGAATCTGTGCATCTCTCCTTCTCTCTTTCACTCCCTCCTTCTCCTACTTTCCTCCAGCTCCCTCTATGGTGCATTCCATTTCTCCCATATTCTCTAACTGCTATTCTATCTCCTATCCTATCCCCCCTCTCGCTAAGTCTTAAAGGAGGAAGTTCAAGAAGGACCTCCTGGACTCCAACCCAGGCCTCGCTACCACTTATACCTACATCAGTGATTCCTCCAGGCAGACTCTCACTGACATCCTCTTTGTCATTCCCTCACCAGAACAATGTACCCCTCATATGGTCTCAGCCCTCTATCTCCTATCTCTTCCTCTCCCATTAATGGTGGCACTCCGTGGGAGGTCATCTTGGCCTCATTCCACTCCTCCAAGACTATCATTAATGTCTATATGAATGGCATCATCTTGTTCCAGCCGAATCTCCTCCTTTTCGATAGGTGTCTCCCACGTCTTATCAACTTCCTTCTTTCTCCCACTACTCCTACTAGCTCCTATAGGACTCTTCTGCCACCTCCTTCTTCCTCCTTCTCTCTGGCTGCTATGCTGCCTTCAGTTACCACCTCTGCCCACTTTCCTGCCCCTCTACCTCTTCTGCTGGGTGTACCTCAAGCCTGTCACCCACTCCAGAGGTCTTTCAGTTGTGGCTACCTGCTCCATGTCGCTACTCTCAACTCTCGCTCTGCTGTCAAACACTCATCTAATATCTGCCACCTCCTGGAATTACTTGACCTTGATGTCCTCGCTCTCACTGAGAAATGGTTCACGGCCAGCTCTGTCATGAGTTTTGACACTCTCCTCCCTGATGGCTACAAGACCCTCTCTGAGCCAAGAACCAACCAACCCGGAGGTGGAGTAGCTCTGATCTTTCTGGAGTGGGTCCCCTTTTCTGCCATTCCTACGCAGGCCTTCACCTTCTTTGAATGCCTGGTCTGCAAGCTCTCTATATCTCCTGGCGTCTCTCTGACTGTGGCCACAATCTACAGGCCACCTGACCAGGTTGCCCTCTTCCTCTCAGAGCGGGCTGACCTCTCCTGTTCTCTCCTTGCCTCTACCTCTGTCACAAACCGTGGAAGCTGGCGGTTGTGGCCCCGTTGGCGTATGAGCCGCCATTGAGTAAGCCGCCACGCTCCCACGCACCGTATTGTGACGGTCTAGCCTTTCGGGCTACGCCGTCGCAAGCCTTTCTTTCTGGCGTTCAACCCAGAAGCCGACGCGTTGCAACCCTTCGCATTCAGGCTTTCGGGTTGACACGCTGTTTTTTCCCTTGCTCGTACTTGTTTCCTTCCCCCCCCTGTTCGCCTTGCTTCTGCTCCGTCCCAGTGCTCCTCTCTCTCTCCCTGCCTTCTACTCCATTTTCTCACCGCGCTCGCTTACCTGCATACCCCCTACTTACCTTTCATCGCCTTGTGCATGTGTGCTGGAACAACCAGGGTACACCTACATCGGAACACACGCATCCCTCCGGATGTCTTCTACAATTCACCAAAGACAGCGAGGACCGCCGATTGGCAAAGGGGTTTTTTATGCCGTAAGGCTTTTTCCCCCGGACCGGTCTGCTGCGGAAGGAGTGCCCCTCCTAGACCTCTTTTCAAAGGGTCAGGGTGGCTTCCTCTCGCGGCCAACCTTATCTGCACAGCAAAGAAAAATCCTTGTGGCGAAAGAGGTTCGGAGCAAAACCGGAATCTGAAGCATCAGGTGAGGAGGAGGAGTGGGAGCGGGGTGACCAGGAATCGGGGCCATATAAGACCGGGCCTGATAGTTTGCAACGGCAAAGTGTAGCAATGGCCACCCCCGAGCAGATCCAAGAACTCATCACTGCAGTTCAGGCTATGAACGTAGAACTACAGAATGTTAAGGCTGACAACGCTGCTTTAAGACAGATGATCACTACCCGAGAGACTTGTGAGATCGACTTATCTCCTATGACCTTGTCTTCAGGAAAATTTGACGGGAGCCCCAAGAAGGTGAAAGAATTTATGGAAGCATGCTCCATTTATTTCGCATTTCGCCCCCAGACCTTTTCTTCTGATCATACCAAGGTCGGATTTATGGTATCCAACATGACCGGAAATGCCCTTGCCTGGGCAACACCGCAAGTCCTAAATAATGATTACGTCACCCACGACTATGGGGCTTTCTTAACCCGGCTTAGGCAGACCTTTGAGCAACCCGAAATCACGCATGTAGCAGCCGAAGAACTCCTAGATGCTCAGCAAGGCTCTAGTGATTTACTCACGTACATATCCACTTTCAAGAGACTTGCCACCGAAGCAGGTTGGCCAGAACGGGCTCAATATACCATATTTCGTCGTGGTCTCAAGGAGGAGATCAAGGACGAACTAGCCCGCATGGCCCGACCTACCACCATATCGGATTTGATGTCTCTTGTGCTCCAGATTGATTACCGGCTGAATGAACGAAGGGTAGAATGAAGGAAGCATAAGCCCCTCGTGCCCCACACTCCTGGTGCCTCCTCCCTGCCTACGTTGCCACCCCGAAGTAAATTGGAAGAACCAATGCAGATAGGGGCTGCTCGAGCTCCTTTAACTTCAGATGAGAGAAGAAGACGGAGAGAGTCGAGCCTCTGTATGTATTGTGGGTAAAATTCTCACCTGCTTCGTAGCTGTCCGGATGTACCCCCTAGGAGAGCGGGAAACGATCTACCTCGGAACTAATGGGGACGAGTCTCCGAGGTCTACCTCCAAGTCCCTATATCACGGTAACCATATCCTCGCCCACTGACACCAAGGACTCGCGTCTCATGGTGGTGGCCATCCGATTGGAAACTCCAACCTCAGTACTCCATACCATGGCCCTTTTGGATAGCGGCGCCGCGGGAATTTTTATGGACACCCAGTGGGCACACCAACAAGGGCTCACTCTGCTGAAGCGGGAAGACATCCAAAAGGTGGAAGGGGTAGATGGGTCACCCTTGTCATCAGGTCCCATAACCCACTTTACTGAACTTCTCAAGGTGCTCATACTCCAACACAAGGAACAATTACAGTTTGATCTCATCCGGGCCGCCCATTTCCCCATCATCCTGGGTATCCCCTGGTTTAGGAAACACAATCCAGCCATCGATTGGACCCGTAACACTATGTCCTTTGAGTCTGAATTCTGTAGATAAAATTGTTTGTCGCGGATACTTAAAGAGACTGTGCAGATCCTCGCTCCCGAACGCAAGGAAGCATGTGACATTTGTAGTGTGCCCCCCGATTTGGCTGACTTCCGGGAAGTCTTTAGTGATAATCCGATTTTGGAATTACCTCCCCATCGTCCGGAGGATTGTGCCATAGAGTTGGTACCAGATGCCTTAGTGCCTTTCGGGCGCATGTTTCCATTATCCATCACAGAAAAGAAGGTCCTACGCACCTACTTGGATTCCCATCTAACCAATGGGCTCATCCAGCCTTCAAGATCCCCAGCTGGAGCCCCTCTTTTCTTCATTCCAAAACTTGACTCATCTGAGCTACGACCTTGTATAGATTATAGGGGTCTTAATAGGGTCACAGTTCGTGATCGCTATCCTATGCCCCTGATCTCCGACATTTTGGAGGCCGTTCAAGGAGCTACCATCTTTTCGAAATTAGATCTACGGAGTGCCTACATCTTCTGCGCATAAGAGCAGGGGATGAATGGAAAACCGCATTCAGAACTCCCTTTGGTTTGTTTGAGTACAAAGTCATGCCATTTGGTTTAGTCAATGCCCCGGCAATCTTTCAACGGTTTATGGACCGCCTGTTTTCAGATCTGTTGTATGTGAACACTATCGTCTACCTCGATGACATCTTGGTATTCTCATCTTCTCCACAAGAACATGCCCAACATCTGAAGACTGTTCTCCTTCGTCTTCAATCTCAACACCTCCTGGTCAAACCCGAGAAATGGGTATTCAATACCTCCTCAGTTCCTTACTTAGGTTACATCCTCTCCCAAGAAGGCATATCGATGGATCCCAGGAAGGTGTCGGCCATCCTGGAATGGCCCGCTCCCTCCTCCCAGAAGGATGTACAAAGGATTTTGGGTCTGGCTAATTTTTACAGAAAATTCATCAGACAATTTTCCCAAATTGTTCTGTCTATCACAACTTTACTCAAGAAAGAGGCCAGAAACTTTGTCTGGACTGACCAAGCCAACCAAGCTTTCCAGAGTTTAAAGAAGATGTTCTGTACTGCTCCTGTCCTGCATCAGCCAGACCACACCCAACCTTTTATAGTTTAAGCTGATGCCTCTGCAAGTGCTTTGGGAGCCGTACTCTTACAATCTAAGGTCGGAGAAGAACACCCTGTGGCCTATCTCTCCAAGACCCTGTCAGCTAGCCAAAGGAATTACTCAGTAATAGAAAAGGAATTGTTGGCCCTCAAGACAGCGTGTGAAGAATGGAGACATATGTTACAAGGAAGTGCCCATCCGATTATACTGCGCACTGACCATAAGAACTTGCAGGTGCTCAGGAACATGGAATGTGTCAATTCCAGACAGGCACGCTGGGCCCATTTTTTCAGCCAATATGATTTCTCTATCACGTACATTCCTGGCACCCAAAATAGTCTGGCAGATGCTTTTTCCAGGCGAGACTCACAAGCTGCTCAGTTGGTTCCGCCCTTAGAGTACATGTTTCCCCGTAACCGGGTAGTGGGGGTTATTGCCTCCTTCCTCCAGGATGTTAGACCTGTTACCACCCCGGAGCTGGAGATGAAGTTGCCCCTCAACCAACGGAGACTGGTTAGATGGTCTGAGGGTCTATTTTTTGTAGATCAGAGGCTATGCATCCCTTCAAAGCCTTTACAATAAAGAATCCTGAAATGGGGTCATGACCACGTTACTTCAGGTCATAGAGGCATACAAGGCACTTTTGACTTAGTATCCCGTTCTTTCTTCTGGCCCTCTCTCACTCAAGACGTTAAGAAGTATTGCCGTACCTGTCAGGTTTGTGCCAAGAGTAAAAATTCCACTCATAAACCTTACGGCTTGCTTGTGCAATCTGAGACACCTGTTCGTCCCTGGTCTCAGATTTCAACAGACTTCATAGTCGACTTACCTCCGTCCCAAGGGTTCTCTTGTCTGATGGTTACGGTGGATTCTTTCTCCAAACTGGCTCACTTCACTCCGCTTCCAGGAGTTCCATCCGCATCGGAGATGGCAGAGGTATTTCTCAAGGAGATATTTAGGTTACACGGTCTGCCTGATAAAATAATATCCGATCGGGGTAGCCAGTTTACTTCTCATTTCTGGGGAGCCTTATGTCAACGGTTAGGTATCGAGCGAGCACTCTCCTCTGGTTTCCACCCTCAGACCAATGGCCAGACCGAGAGACTCAATGCCTCCCTTGAGTAGTATCTTAGGTGTTATACCAATAGCTTGCAGGATAACTGGGTTGCCTTATTATCGACAGCAGAATTTGCATATAACAATGCCATACACACTGCCATGGGCCTTAGCCCTTTTTTCTGCACTTACGGAATGCATCCTCGTGGCATTCTTCCAGTATGTAATCCCCCTACCACCATCCCTACTATAGAATCCACTTTGGCAGACATAGCCTTAGCCCACAAGGTTGCTCAGCAGAACTTACTTCTGTCTCGAAGGAGATACAAGGGACAGGTGATCGATCTCAAACCCCCTGTCCCGATTGGAAGGAAGGGGATCGGGTATGGCTATCTACTAAGTTCCTGCCTCGGTGGCTCCATCCATCCAAATTAGCTCCTAGGTATTTGGGACCTTTCAAGATTTCTAGGAGGGTTAATCCTGTGTCATATAAATTGCTGCTTCCTAAGAGTATGCATCGCATACACCCAGTTTTTCATTTCTCCCTCCTTCGTCTGGTGGATCCGGACACCCCTTCTATTAGTAAGAAAGGGATACCGGATCTTGTGCCATCCTCCCCAAAGGAGTATGAGGTAGCGGCCATAGTGGATTCCAGATACAGAAGGGGCCGGTTGGAGTATTTAGTATCCTGGAAAGGTTATCCCCGTTCCGAGGATTCCTGGGAGCCTGTCTCCCACATTCATGCCCCTATACTTACCCGACGCTTCCATAGACTCCATCCGGGTAAACCTGGTGGTATAGGTATGGGAGGGGGGTATACTGTCACAAACTGTGGAAGCTGGCGGTTGTGGCCCCGTTGGCGTATGAGCCGCCATTGAGTAAGCCGCCACGCTCCCACGCACCGTATTGTGACGGTCTAGCCTTTCGGGCTACGCCGTCGCAAGCCTTTTTTTCTGGCGTTCAACCCGGAAGCCGACGCGTTGCAACCCTTCGCGTTCAGGCTTTCGGGTTGACACGCTGTTTTTTCCCTTGCTCGTACTTGTTTCCTTCCCCCCCCTGTTCGCCTTGCTTCTGCTCCGTCCCAGTGCTCCTCTCTCTCTCCCTGCCTTCTACTCCATTTTCTCACCGCACTCGCTTACCTGCATACCCCCTACTTACCTTTCATCGCCTTGTGCATGTGTGCTGGAACGACCAGGGTACTCCTACATCGGAACACACGCATCCCTCCGGATCTCTTCTACAATTCACCAAAGACAGCGAGGACCGCCGATTGGCAAAGGGGTTTTTTATGCCGTAAGGCTTTTTCCCTGGACCGGTCTGCTGCAGAAGGAGTGCCCCTCCTAGACCTCTTTTCAAAGGGTCAGGGTGGCTTCCTCTCGCAGCCGACCTTATCTGCACAACAAAGAAAAATCCTTGTGGCGAAAGAGGTTCGGAGCAAAACCGGAATCCGAAGCATCAGGTGAGGAGGAGGAGTGGGAGCGGGGTGACCAGGAATCGGGGCCATCTAAGACCGGGCCTGATAACCTCTCAACTGCTCCTCCTGAGAGACCTCCACATCCACCTGGATGCATCTAATCCCTCCTCTCGGCTCTTTCTGGGATGTTCTCATTTCCTCATCTACTCGGACATCCCCCTCTCTAACCATCTTAACACTCCTCTCTTTTGGACTGACCACCTTCTGACCACTTTCTGCTTTCCTCTCACCTGAAACTCTCAGTCCCTCAGGCAAAGCTCATACCAGCCTGCCCCTTACCTTCTCAGTCACACTCTGACACAGCCCTCTCAAACCTGCATCTTTCTATCTCCAACACTCTGGACATCCTTGCCCACGTCATGAGAATCTGTCTGAAGCCTACCTCCAAGTGCAACTATTGGTATGACTCTGACCTCGCCGCCCGGAAACGCAAGTGCAGGGTGGCTGAGAGGAAGTGGAAGGCTTTGGGCATATCCTCTGGCAAACTGGCTGGCCGCCTGCTCCAAAAGCAATACAGACTCTCTGTCCTGTCCAATAAGAGAACCCAGATCCAAACCCACGTCTCTGGGGACTCTAACAACACAACCAAACTCTTTAAAATCTGCAAGGATTTGGCCAATCCTTCTGCAGTCTTCACCTCTCATGTTCCCTCCCAGTCCCTCTGTATAGCTCTGGCTTCTCACTTCACCACTAAAACTCAGTACATCCTGCCCTTACTCTCCTCTTCCTCTACCTCTCGCGGCCACCCTCTGGCCACCTCTCCCTATCCTCATCCATTCTCCTCTTTCACTCTGACAACACCTGACGAGGTTTCTAGACAAGTCCGATCTATGAAAGTGTTGTCTAAACAGTTGCTACCCTGCTCCTCCAGAACCATCATGGACCTCATTGAAACCCTTGCTCCAGCATTGGAAGATTTCTGCAATCACTCTTTCGCCACTGGATCATTCCCTGCTATCCTCAAGCACTCCATTTTGCACCCCATCCTTAAAATCCTTCTGCTGATCCTACCTGTCGAGGTAACTATCGCCCGATCTCTATCAGTCCGTTCTTGGGCAAACACCTGGAAAAGCTGTCCATCTCCTAGCTTACTCTCCACACCGAATCGGTTGGTTGCCTCCATGACCATCAATCTGGCTTCAGAGCAGCAAGAGGCACAGAAACTGCTCTCCTGAACACCTGTGAGGATCTGCTCTCTAATCTTGACTCCATCCTTCCTTCTGTCCTCATCCTCCTTCACCTTTTCTCTGCTTTTCACACGGTCTACCACTCCATCCTGATCAATCGACTCTGTGAAGACCTGGGCATCATCAATCAGGCCCTGGAGTGGTTGACCTCCTTCTTCCTGGGCCGACCCTCCAGGGTCCATCTTGGGCCATTTCTCTCCACTTCTCACCCTTGCTCTACAATGTCTACTTGGCCACTTTGACCCACCTGCTCTCTACCTTCTCCTGTAACCTTCAGTGTTATGTGGATGACACTCATCTCTTCCTCTGGCTGACCTCAGCCTCCTCTCCTCTCTCGCACATTCCTGACTATCCACGATTCAGGACTGGTGCACCTCCAACAACCTATGCCTTCATGCCAGTAAAACAGAGATCCTTCTCATTGGGACCCCTGCTCCCGCTTTCCCTCTCTCACTCTGGACACCCTCCTTGGGCCCACATCCTTCACCTGCCTGTGAGGCAAAAAACCTTGGTGTCACCTTCCACTCAACCCTCTCATTCTCTCTGCACATCACAGACCTTGCCAAGAAGGCCCACTTCCAGCTGACACTCCTCAGAGGTATGCTTCTTTTTCTCACTTTCCCCAGAAGCTCACTGTCTCTAGAGCCCTGGTTCTCTCTAGGCTGGATTACTACAACAGCCTTTTTTTCAAAATCTGCCATCCTCTGCTCGCCGCTCTCTGCAATTAATCCAGAACAGGACTGCAAGACTTATCCTTGGCCTCATGCCCAGGGATTGTATCTCACCAGCCCTAAAATCTCTGCCCTGGCTCCTGGTGGTTGCAAGTATCAAGTTCAAGACCCTCTGCATCGTTGACAAGGCTTTCTGGGGCTGAAGCCTGCACTACATCGGGGCCCGCACTACATCCAACTTTCTCTTCCAAAATACCTTCCTTCTCAAGCCCTTCGCTCAGCTACCTCCAACTCACTGAGGGTCAGACGCTTCTCCAGGCAGACAGTGGGGGGTAGATCTCTTTCCTCTGCAGGTGCCTCCCTCTGAAATGGCCTCCCTGCTCCTCTCAAACTTGAGCTGGCCCACCTGAAGTTCCGAAAGCAGGTCAAGCCCTTCCTTTTTTCCTCTGCTTTCTCTCTCTCCCTCCCTTGCTGATCACCTGTGTGTGGTGCCGACTGGTTGCTTGGCTACCCTCAGAGTCCCACTGGGTACCAGGCTCCTCCATGATCAGTCTCACCTGCACTGCTTCCAGGCCTACCACACACTTAGGGGCTGTAACTGTAACCTCTACAGTCACTTGCCTCCTTGCAATTACCCAGGGCCGTACTGCCCTGTGCTGCACTTACTCAGAACAATGCTGCCCTGATTGTGCTTCTCCCTTCCCTCTCCCTGACACTTTCCCCTGCACTTGGCATTGTCGCACTTACACAATCTGATTGACACAAGGCCTAGTAAGATCGTTTGTCTGGTCCTCCCTCTGTCTTACCTCCATTGTATTGTGGCTCCTAGAAACACTTGCGTATAGGTGCTTTATACAAGACATATATCAAATCATATCAAAGGTGCTAAGATCATATTTTTGCTTTTATTAATTTTCTATTTTTGGGGTTACATCAAAGGGATAAAGGGTCGGGGTAATGCGCAAGAAGAAATGTTGCTGTTTTTATTGTTTATAAGAGAGTACGAGTAACAAGGGAAATTTGGAGAGGCAGTGTTTTGATATGTTCATATGTTTCTCTTGCTGCATAAATGCAATAACTGTTACTCAATTGCAATCAATCAGAGGTTAAAAGCCTAATGGGAAGCCTGTGACAGGAATGTTGTGCACAGATCTACAGCATGCCGTGGCTGCTAACCCCAATGAGCTATGTTGCTGAAAGCATATTGCAGACCAATGTGATGCCCTTCAGGATTGGGTTAAAATAAAATATCCTCCTCCCGAAGCACCCTGCTGCAGGTTAACACAAAGCAAGACCATCAGATTATGAGACCTGCACGTAATATATGTAATGGGACAGAAAGGTAACATGCAGCTCCCACAAAGTCTACCTTATGCCTAATTAGACCTCTTCATGAGATAGTTGTAACGTCCTGCGACTGTGCTCAGTGCATACTTGGCGTTTTCTGACAAACAAAATCCCTTATATAGGAATGGTTTAAACAAGGCATTCAAGAGTTTAATCACAATTTCAAAAGTAAAGCTCAACACAGAGTGTTTCAACACTCAAAGGGGTGACCTTAAGAAATGGCCGGAGGAAACGCCCTGTCATTGTCTCTGTTATCTTCACAGACCAAGAAAACTGACTGCACAATTCATGGGCGCTGTCACCTGAGAGGCTCAATGGAAGATGACAATGCTTCGCTTTTCATTACGCCTGGGCTGTTGGGAGGTGACAGTACACTTGTGAAAGGTCAGCCCCTGTCTCCATTCATTAGAAAATCCTTGAGCTACAAACCATGGATGTTATCGTGCTCATCAAAAACAACAGAAACATAGAAGAACAGTTGCATGGTAGACTTGACGTCAGAGCATTTAGGTGAATATGAAATTGACATTTACATTCTGTCATGGGAGATCCCTGATTATAATGGAATTAGCACCTATACATAGAATATAAATTCAAAGAAGCTAGTCTTGTTTTTAATGACCTGGCCCAGAGGTCTGTTATAGGGAGATCACATGGGGATACACCAGCTGAATCCCCTTTCAGCAATGCACAATGTTACCCATATTGAGTTGCTGACTCATGCTTGACTTTCAGGTGATACAGGAGCAGATAAGTGGCCATGACCCACTCGTCCTCACTCTGGACATCGACATTTGCTGAGGGTAGTTGGACAATGAGTTTATTATGGGAGCACACTTCAATGCTCAGTATGAAACAAGGAGGGTTAAGTGGGACAACATGGTATCATCACCGTATGAAGGTGTGTCTTATTTATTTAGCCACATAACCAATGAGGAGTGCTGATCTTGTCCTGTAATGAGGTGCATTCTGTTCTATCCAAGCTTATTAAACCGTATCTAACAACAGAATATAGGTTGTGAACCTGAAGTACACGTGTGAAGCATGGATGCTATGACTATGAGTGCAAGGCAGCAAAGGGATCCCTCTTGGAGTCCATGAAAGTGGGCTTCGTCACTGTTCGGAAAGATTTCATAATTATATGTAATTTTCCCTCCATGTGGCAACCCCCAAACCTTTTGCTGCTGTTTTACACCCTGATCTAGACTTTGCCAGAGAAGCGCAGCCTTCCGCCGCACTCCTCTGGGCTTTCGCTCAATTCTTATGGGGAAACTGACATGCTCTTAAGACAGTCAGTACTGGGAGACTTCATTTCCCTTAGTCCTTTCCTCATGTTGCAGCTTTTGTGCAACATGAAACAAGAGTGCACTGTAACTTACTTTACCGCGCTCTTGGGTCTTTAGTCATTCCAAAGGCCCTAGAAACTCTCGCTGGACTTATTATGAACTGTGCAAGTGTGTCACAGACAGGACTGGTGGCAGCTATCGTTTCTCTTGTGTTTTGAACCCTTTTTCGCCATGTTATCCACGCTTACCGCGTTTGGCACAAATGAGTGGCCTGGCTCCAAAATGGCCATGCCACAAGGTTCTTTGTCCTGTCCTCTGACTGCCTTGCCCCTTCACCTTCCCCAGGTCGAGCCGACCCGGGTCAGTCCTTATTTGGTCATGCACTTTCCCGTGAAACCCAAAGCTTTCGCGGGCTTCTGCATGCATTGTGTGTATGCCTCCAGGATGTGGGCTGGGATGTCTGTTCCCAATACACATCCTGGGTGCCAGAGAGTCTGGAGTGTCCTGAATGCCTGGGACCACCGTGGTCCGTGATAAGTCCACATATGGTGTGTTTGTGAGCAGATCTCCCATTGGGTCCTCTCCGTTTTGGCGCAAAGGGAACTTTGAATAAGAGGAGGCTGAAAACACCACTACCATGTCGATCTCCTGAGTTCACACCGGACAAGAGATAAGGAGCCAAGTATCCTGCAACAAGAAGCTGAGTCGAGGAACCGCTGGTGACCCGCTGAAGGTTTGGCACCCTAAACTGCTGTCGTCCTGCGAGACCCCTCTGCATCTGATCGTCCTAGAAGGTCTTCGAAGGCGCTTCAACCCATCGGAATAGTGGGATCAACTATTCCCGGCACCTTCATCAAACCCTGCAAGTAAGCCTCTTCGGAAGTGTCCCTGGGCCAACCAGTGGGCTGACCAGCTTACGCAGGATGCTTTTCTCTGTCACCGCCACCGTTTTGGGGAAGCCCTCAAAACTTGGTCTACTGCTTGCTCTGCGTCCTCGGCGCCCTCACACCGAATTTCGTACACTTGGCATTCCCAGGTCTGAAATGAGACGAGTGCGCCCAGACCGGAGTAAACGCGGTTGCCGTGTTGCCCTGCTGCGGTAACAACCTGTGCACGTCCGCTGCATTTGGGACACCCTCGACCCTGCATCCTACTACCCAGAATCTACACAGTGTCGAGACGTCCTGATCATCGCATCTGAAACTGCCAGCAACGTGAACTGAACTGAAGAAGTCTGGGTCTGCCTGTGTCGGGGACCGGTGAGTAGTCCATACCCCAACCAGTGGCTCCTTGCGCAGGAGCCTGTTTCTTTTCTACCACTGTTGCGAAATAGCGACTCTATCCCGCACTCTCACCCTGCCTCTGCCCACAAGTGGAGGCCTTGCTTGAGTAATGGGGACTTGTTCTTCATCACTTCATTCACCTTCCTGAACTGCCTGAGACCCGTGAAGAGACCCTACATTATTCATTGGCACCAGCGCGTGCAGGTACTTTTGAACATAAGGCTCCTCTCTTCGTAGGGCTCGGACTTCCTCCTAGTTGGGTGTATTTCTGATGTCGAACTGGGTCTAATGATTACTTGCACTGCCTATTTTCCTCCCCATCTAGGTGGTCTACATATTATGTGCTCCTAACTCCTTAAACCCTTCGGTCTTGTATATATATTGTATTGATTGTGATGAATTGGTTTACTTTAGTATTATTGTTATTCTTTGCTATGGTCGATGTTACAAAGGCCTTGTAATAAATGTGTCTATATTTTTAATATAACACCTGCCTGGAGTAATTTGTAAGTGTCCTTGCTTTGTGTGCTCAGTGAGGTCTTTCAGTCACCCTCACCCCTCTTCAGACTTAGGGCCTCATTACACGGTAGGCGGTGAGCCATGGCGCTATTAAAATACCGGCACCGCCTTGGCGGAAAGGGGATTTACCGCCCCATCCCAAGGTTGGAGGGGCGGTAAATCCCCCTTCCGCCATTGCCCTTCCCCATTCCCATTTCTGCCCCATAGGGCTCTATGGGAATGGGGAAGGCGCTAAATTGCGGTGCCGTAATTAGCTCCGAGGTCCCTTACCGGGTTGGTATTTAACGCCTGCAAAAAGCAGGCGTTAAAACTCCAACCCGCTAAGGGACCTCGTAGTAAGGCGGCAGGGATTTACCGGTACCGGTATTTTACCGGTTCCGGTAAATCCCTACCGCCTAACGTGTAATGAGGCCCTTAGTCTTCACCGCCGCCATCGCTACCCTGATTGGTCTGGCTTGTCCAGAGGTTACCCTGTTCCAAGAAACTAGGCTGGCCTTCTCAACCTCTGCCCCTCCAGGTCCAAGTTCAGAAATCCATCTTAACAGTCACTTCAAAAGAGAACATAATGTCCAGTAGAACATCTTATAAAAAAATATACTAGCTTCAAAAGGAAGCTAGACATAGAAAATAGAAAGCATCTGTTTAAATCTATTATAAAATCGAAGGAACCCAGACGATTTTTTGCAGGTAGTAATGGCAGAGCATCTGCCAAGTCTTATTTTATTGAAGTATCGATTTGTTATGCACATTTTGAGGGCCTATATAAAAAGAAATACATTATTACCACTTTAATGAATGATCCATATGTAAAGGCTCTGGACGAACTAAAGGGCATGGAGCAGTTTATGTTCAGGGAATGGGACGTTAGGTTAGCCATCATTTGGCTGAAATGGAATAAAGCGCCAGACATGACCATATTCCGGGTGATTCATTCAAAAGCAAGCCTAATGCCTGTACTCCCTTCCTAACACAGTTTTTAATGTGATAAACAAAGCACAGGGGATTCCGCTAGCTGGCGGACTACGAGTGCAGTGCTTATAAGCTGGCAATCTGGTTTAGAATTCGACTACACAAAACTACAGAGACAGAACGAGAAGCATCAGCAGATGGTAAGCACAGGAGCCCGTGGGGGTCTACTTGGCACCCCTGGAAAATGGAAGGGTTCCCATAGGGCAGTGGTCGAAGTGCACGAAAAGAAGTAGTGGAAATATGTTCCCTCTGGTCTGCCCCGCTCCCGACAAACCTCATCCCTGCGCCCCCCTGCCCCCCACACACAATCCAAATCCCCAAACAAACACACCTTCTATTTATGGGAATGTGCAGTGCAGTGCACTGAAGTGCAAGCTTCAACTTCTTCCTACACTTTTATTTTAAACGAAACCATTCCAGAACGGTTTCTTTTTAAAATAAAAGTATAGGAACTGTGAAACTTAAAAATAAAAGTATGGGAGCACGCTCCAGCCCGCTCCCGCACACTTCGACCTCTGCCATAGGGGAGTGGGTGGTGTGCAGGGCAAGGGAGGTGGGAAACAAAACCTACAATAAAGATACATCATTCTCAGCATTGCTTTTGAGAAAAGCGTGTTTTAGCCCAATCAAGGAAGTAAAATATGTTTGAATATTTACATGATTCTATTCATTAAGGACCTCCCCTGGAACGTGAACTGGCTTAGGAATGAAAACAAATGAAGGATGCAGTAATGAATTGATGTCAGTTGGTAGATTGATTTGATCACAGATCAGTTGAATGGCTTCATGAGGCAAGAGGCTGGGCAATGGCTAAGTCTGGATTCAATAATGGAAATTATGGTTTAAAGAGAGTTGTTATTAATTCCATCAAATGTAGAGTGAGCCAGAGATGTATTTAACGCTGGCAAGTGATGGGTTAGAGCCTCAGACTCACTTTGGGTTCTGGTGGCCTTTGGTTGGGCACCTCCTGTTTTTTTAGCAAAAAAGGAGGAGATTTCCTTAGATTTATATTTGCCCTGCATAGGGGCTGACCTTGTCGGTGTTTTCATTTCATGTACAGGGTCAGTTGATATTACATCAGTTATCACCTTAACTGGTGCCCGCCGATATCCGTTACTTTTGCCATATGGCTTTTGTTTCCTGAGATTGTAGTTTCTTGGTTTGGATGCTGTTTTCCCTGGCATATTGCGGTAAGAGCACTAGCCACTTAAACAGTTCTTCCGTGCAGCCAAAAGTCAAAGGCTGGGACCGGGAAGCACAAACAGCCCTCTAGGGTGCTAGCACACGTCATATCACTAAATGTAGACTCAAAGGGGACCAGTGCCAACAGTCATCTCGAGGTTAGTTATCGGCTCGTGTCCCGTTCAAGTTGCGGGCATCTATTCCCAAAATCATAGGAGAACAGCTGTTCTTCACGGGCTCAAAGGGGAAGTCCTCCCCGCAGTTACCACGCGATTAGATGTTTAAAAGCTGCACAACACAAATTAATTTTTTTGTACACTCCATCAGTTTTGTATAGCAAAAGATTCCCAACAGGTAGAAAAAGGCACACTATATGCCTATAGGCAGTGGGAAAATGGGAGCAGGAGCATAAGCTTTCTCCTTAGCACAATGTCACAGAACTCATACATGCCGGATGATCACTTACTTGAAGTACCAAGGTCGTGGGGCAAGATTAATTCCTCTATTGCCGCTCAGGACTTCTGACAAGGGAAACCAGGCTGCCCTATGCTCCCGCCACACAAAACACTCAGCTCACTCGGCTCGCTCCACGGAACTGAGGCTTAAGAGTGTGCAGGTAGCACCAGTGGCAGAGAGCCACTCCTCCTTCAATAGAAAAGAAGGAAATCCTCAGAAATGTCCCAGCACGGCAATGTACGGCAAAGTTTCCTTGCAGCAACTGGCAGGGAGCCACTCCTCCGTCAATAGAAATGGAGGAAATCCTCAGAAATGTCCCAGCACGGCAATGAATAGCAAACTTTCCTCGCAGCAAAGCAGCAACAAAACACTCAGCTCATTTCCAGCAACAAATAGGTTACCCATGGAAGTACAGGAAGAGATTTTATTTCAGCGCTGCTCAGCATCCTGCACCAAGGAAAGATTTATATAGATTAAAATGTTGTGCTAATTTCATCTCTAGTTAAATGTTCTAAATGTATTACAAGCCATAAACCCAAGCTAAAGGTGCAATCACACAATTATGTGAACTCATTAATCGAATATTTACCAAAAATCTAAACAATCCTCGATGTAAAACTACATCCTGTGGAATAAAACAGAAGTCTATAAGGGAATTGCAGTGGACAACTTGACACAGTATATTCCAGACCATTCTCCCTTTGTGGCTAAATGTTGTGCATCTCTGCAATCAAGAAGCCAGGATTGATGGACATCTGATGACAAATTATTAACTGATCCTGAATCTAGACCCTGAGTCATATCACATATTGCACAATTATTTTCAAGCATCAACCAATGAACTGAAAGGAAGGGAGACCTTCATATCCTTTCTGAGAAGCATATCATGAAAACCTTTCTAAACTAAACCTGGTAGTCAAACCACTTGAAGCGGCACAAGCAGAGCTGAGCGTTGACCGAGACATGAGGTTCAGAAAGGCTTAGAAGGGTAACAAATTAAGCTGAAAGAATGTATTCTTCATTGAGAAGCCAATAAACAACAATTTTAACATTGGTAAACATAAGTAAAAGTTATCTCATGGCAAAGTATGGATCATCAGTAACTTTGACTCTACCGGGACATGATGCAGAGGTGTAGACAGAAAACCGTGTTTTTGTAATCTATCCAGCCAGACCAAATGGGACTAGCCAGAGAACACGGGTCTAACAGCTCTCTTTTCTATGTTAAAAATCCCACAATGGCTTGAAATGAATGCTGATGCTGAGAAAACTCTTGATCGAGTTGCCCGTCCTCACATGTGAATTCTATAGTCAATACATAAACCTGCTGTGTTAATTGTATAATTAATATGCCATATGGTTTAAACTTAAATGGGAAAGGTACATCTACATTCCTGATTAAACATCGTGCTAGGCAGGGATGCCCATTTTTCCAACTTCATTTTGACATCTTTCTTGACCCTTTGGCCAAAGTGATTTGAAGAAATATGAAATTATTCCTATTTTATCCAAGAAATGGAACATGAAAATAGGTATATATGCTTATAGTCTGTATTATCTTCCTCTAGATTAGGTGAAGGATTCCCAGAATGCATTCAAATTATTCAACCTTCCTGGAAATACAACATCTATAAAATAAACTCATAGAACAATAAAATAATGTCGGGGGGAGTAGGTACAGATCATAATTTCCACGCCCAGTCAAAGTAAAGGTCATATATCAAGTGGTCACCAGAACAACTTTCAATGTCACAATGAAAGGCTATTGAAGAGCTAGTATTTCCTCCCTCTTACCATAATCAAGAGTATATACCTAGTCCACATGTGTATAATGTGTACATTTTTATTTATTCTCTAGTTTGCTAATAGGCATTCCTAAAAGTTCTTATGGAAGCTCCAAAGCCTAGTAACGCATTCCCATCACTACAGTAATCCCAGCACATTAAATGGAGGAGAATGACGCATGCAAAAAGTAAGGCTCCTTATCATTATTGGAGATGAATCGCTATCATTGAGTAGCCAAGACCAAAAGAAGTCTTAACCATGTAAATCCAACAACCAGGTCAGAATCCTGCAGCAACTTGACCAATGTCTTATCCTATTACCAGGCCTTACTTTTTGGATGACATTCACTTAGGAACTCTGTGATGCACCATCAGCGCATGCTAGAAAGTCACACTAGCTCTATCAACTGGTAGATCTCCTTTAAGCATCCTTAAATGTATGCCTCAATTTCAAGGTATTTTAGTTCTCTTCTAAAAGAAGCCGGGACACTTAGAGAAAAGGAGGGATGTGTTCAGCAAATGTTAACCGTGATGATTTAAAGAATTAAATACATGTACCAATGTCAGAATTTCACATTGTAAGTATCTCCAAATTAAGGGTTTAATTGCAGTAAATCTAAAAGTAAATCTCCTGATTATTCAAGATGACATATCAGACCTGATGACTAATTAACCTTAACAACAAATGTGGGCAATAACCTGTCATGTTCTGTTTTTGAGCAATGAGGAAGCCGGAGCTGTGGCAGCAGTGTGTGAATGTCAAATGAAACGGGTGTGAAATCGACACTGGTTGTTGATTTGTCTGCATCAGAAAATTGCACAAGCTCGTTCATCCAGCCAACCCGATTAAGCAGCGCTTCTCACTCAGGATTGACTCTACTGGACACCAGTTTTGATCAACCTGTGTCAAGGGATGCTCTGGCACTTGGTCTGGACTGGCACAGGACAGATACAGTGGAACAGCCAAGTCAGGTTGAGGTATGTGCAGAGGTGCAACGTGATAGACGGAAGCAAGACTGCGCAGAGCAAAAGAGTTTGAATTCCGGATCCACGCTCAGAAACCGAACTCAGCTATTAATTAAGCACGTTATAAAAACATAATAAAAACATATATTGTTTGCCTTGCTGTGCCATACATTGAAATACCTATGTATATCATAGCAATATCTACGTTTTCATTTACAGCCTAAAGATAGGGGTGTAAATTCATAAGTACTATTTTAGCTAGCACACACTTTCTGGTCAACCATATAAAATGCCCACATCTGTTGAATTCTTGTGACTTAGTTTAGCTTTTTTTTCTAAACAGGAAGACAGCCAGGCAGTGGTTTTCTGTTTATATTATTCATTGATACAATTCTTTCATGTAGAACCTGTATTTTCTTTTTGTAATGTTTGTTATATCTAATTTATTGTAATTTTCTTTGCATACAACAGAACAAATTGTATGTATACTGTCAAAATAATTGTTTGGTTTCTCTTTTTGGAAATGAAATACCACTAGTGCATGTGGGACACATTCATTTATTAAATACAATGGCAAAATGTGCACATGCCTGTCTAGCCTACGTCAGATCAATTTGTTTTTGTTTGACCTAGGCCACTAAAGCCATTAATCTCATTTAATATGTGGTTTATTACCTTAACCAAATCAGATTTCTAAAATGGTCCACTTGGGGACAACCTTTGAGTTTTTACCTTTGGATATTGTCTGCTTTGACAGCCAGGGCTGTTTTAAGAGACTGCAATTCATTTTTCTATATCACCTTTTGGTTTAAGCTGACCGGGGATGTGTTCACAGGTCGGATAACAACTTATCTACCATTGGCCAGCCGCGCCTGGGCCTCCCTATACACCAGCCCCCCTTTGTCAGATTGATTTAAAGATATGGGTTTAGAATTTACGAATTGTTGAATTATTCTGCCTTAGTTTAGCTCGGCAGTGATGTTCTGTTTATATTATCCATTGATACAAGTCTTTCATGTGGAAACTGTATTTTCTTTCTGCAATGTTTTTTTATGTCTAATTTATTGCACAATTTGTTGCATACAACAGAACAGATTTTATGTATACTCTGAAAATATTGTTTTAATTTCCCTTTTGGGAAATGAAATACCCCTAGTTCATCTAGGACACATTAATTTATAAATAAAAGGGCAACATGTGCACATACCTGTCTAGCCTACGTCAGATCAATTTGTTTTTGTTTGATCTAGGCCACTAAAGCCATTAATCTCATTTATTGAGTGGTTTGTAAGCTTGACCAAATCAGATTTCTTAAATGGTCCACTTGGGGACAACCTTTTTTGTTTAGATACGTCCGACAATGGAGCAATGTGCTTGGCACTCAAATATGTAAGGAGCACCGGCTTCTAAGCACCTGCGCTCTTAGTCCATACTTTAGCAGCAAGCAGCTCCTCCTTCTGAATAAGGGTAACTGTGTTGTGTGACAATGTCACACAATGTGATTTGTATTGGGAGGTCTGCGTCGTGCTACAAGGAAAAATTATGTATCAGACACTTGCTCTTTCTGTTCTCTGCTGGGGCTGTGCCCATCGAACACTTTACCCATCAAACAGTGAATGCTTAAAAGTGGCTGCAAGTCTTTAAATAGGCGCTACATTAAACAAATAAAAAAACAATATATGCATACTTCTAGTATGTTGCCTCCTTCCAGCCGATTAAGTTTAATGTGATGTATTCTATGGCATATATAACTAGGCTTAAATCCTGCCAGTTTAAAGCAGGAATTTATTTTTGCTGCATACAAAAAGCTAGTGTTTTGCAAATAGACAGATCCTGGAGCAATAGCTTAATTGAGCCACGCTGCTCAGTCATGGTTAGTAGACAGGCTCACTGAAAATAATAGGAACATAAATTGGATGCAAAAATGTGACTTGAGACTTTTCAATCATATTCAAGTTCACATTTTCCAGGGGAAATGTTGGCCTTTGAAAGATTGTACCACATGCAGTTTATTATTTCTGCACTATAATAAAGTGAACAACTAAACACGCTTCCACACAGGGTGCTACACTGCATGCAGGGCTATTGAAAGTGCAATAATAATTACAGTATGTGTGTTGTATGTATGTATACCTGGATGTATAACCACCAGCATAGCTGGGCATCAACAAGGTGCTTGATAAATGGGAGGCATGCCGGGGCTACATGCAGTGTGGGTTGTACCTGTGGGGTATAACCAAAGGCCCCAAACTTACGGAACTGAATGGCCCACTGGGAAACTGACCTGCCAGCATTCAGAAACCTGCATGCTGAAAGATTGGGCCTATTTTGGCAGACTATGCAGGTGTCTTTCTGCAAGGGAAATCCAGAAAAGGCTAAAACAAAAATGTAATCTGAGTGCAGATTGCAAAAGCACATCACATTGCGGTCTGAGAAACAAATGCAACATTTCTTTCACTGAAACTGTCACCCATCCAAACATGGTGCACTGTGACAAGTCAGACCCACTTTTCAGCAGAAAAACGAACAGCAAGTAATTCAAAGAGTATTCCGTTAATGACTGAAAGAAACAGCCTGAACTTTCAGTGCAAAAGCAAAGTGAACTCTGATCAGTAAATCCCACTGTGTGTCAAAGACTAAAAGCTGGTGTTAGAAAATGCAATATGTGAGTTCATTTCAGCCAAGGACTATGGACAGTGGGTAACATTCACAAATGGCTTCCCCAACTGCCAGCCTGGTTTATACATCCCAACTGTTTACTGTTTACAACTGAAATAAAGTGTGGCCTTTAAGAGTGTGGAAAACCAAGTATCCCCCAGACTTGCTATCTCTGAAAGCCTAGCTCGGGCAGGGCAAATTCACACTGGCCGGTGCATCCCATGTATTTACATTATGCAACAAACTTCAAACAAAAAGAGACTAATAGAAACACTGGCTGAGAGAGACAAATGGACTGGAGAAAATGAAGCTCACATTTGCACATATGAAGATGCCCCTTAGTTTAAATGGACTGTGACACTTGTTGCTGTTTCGCAGAAACTACATATCACACTGTATCCATGTGGGTTTTATTTTTTGAATAATTTCAAGGCAATATAAATGTTTTCCTTGCTGCTCTGAACATGTTCAGAATTTGAGAGTTTGGTGAATATGTGGAGGGTAAAATTAGGACTGTTTAAAAATGTCAGGTTATGCTATGTCATATCACTCAGAGACTAATGGGGATGTGTCGAATGAGACCATCATCATCATCAATCGGTCATCACCACCTATGGCATGTGCATGCACAACTCAACCCGAGTCCAGCACCATTTGAGCACCATCCTTAGATGAAAGGTTTTACAATAACCATCCACCATATACAATGCACTAGTTGTTCTTGGGCACCAACCAGTGTATAATACTTCATGACTAGAATTTGGAGAGTAATGAAATCAAGATGTTCACTGAATGACTTCTGATTTTGTCAACTACAAAATGATACGTCTGTTTATTTTTCCCATCTTTCCTCTCAAATTCTGTCCTTGGTATGTTTACTGTATCCAATTGGAATGTATTGTATCATGTGTAAATGTTATGATACAATTGATGTGGCTCAAACATCAAAAAAATGTTATCTGTAACATGATGGTAAGTAATGCAAATGCAGCCTTGAAAATGACACAGATATGAAACACGTGTTGGCTGTTTCAATGCATGATATGAGTGAATAAACTCTAAAGCCAAAAACATTAGTATATGGAACATTTGTTTCAAAGAATCATTTGGCAATTGTGTTTCTGTTATACAATGTGTAACCGTTTAGATATAATACTGTTTCTTTAAAATACAGGCTAAGCGTGAAGTGCTATTGGTAATTATAAACAGTAAAATTAGGACTATGGGTAATAGACTGCATGTTCCTAACAAAAATGGTTTCTGTAAAAACAGCAGAAAATTGCCAAATGGCCGTGCAACCTGGTGCGTACCTGGATGTTGGATTCTTAAAATCACCATTATTAGCTGGAAGTATATATGTATTATTGCAGTTACTAGTAAAATTATGAAGTTTTGCCACATAACTCATTTTTGCAAAAATTTGACTTGAGAAAAAATGGGGTTTGCAAATGGGAATTGCCATATATTTGCTCCCGACTCCTAAACCAATCCTTAAAGGGAGGCTGGATTTGGGAATAGAGAGAAGGGTAGCTGTCCAATCCTATTCTCCAGAACTCTTGCAGGGTACTCCCCAAGATTGTAAACTTGATGGTGTCATCACTGCTATATAAAGTGGAAGCACTATGGGAGAAGGAGGAGGTTCCTAGGAGCCCCCGGGATGGCTGCATGAGGTGCCCCCATCCATTTGGGGTGGGGGGAGAGGGCCACCACAAAACGTGTGACAGGCCCCCCAGTGGATGGGGCAGTAGGTTTTGAGCACCCTGGGGGCAGATTGGCACAATAATGTGCCCATCTGCGCCAAGGGAAGTTGGGTAAACAAAGACCAAAATTGAAAATGGTAGGCTGCATTTTAGGCTGCATCTTGGGGGGAGGGTGAGGGGCACACTAAACCACTGGGAATTATGTAATGGAAAGGGGGGTGCCCTCTCGCCTCCACCTAAAATGGAATGGGGGCCATCTCATGCAGCCCCCAAATGTTTTTTGTTTAGTCTACTGCTTTTTATACACAAGCAGCTGCAACATTATGTGAGTACCATTTTTAATTATTCTACGGGTAGGTCCCACTGTCAGTGGGGTGGGTGAGACTCAGGGATGTCATTTTGGGGGTCACCAGAGGTCACAACTGCGACCTCTGAGGTCTCCCTTGCATCTCTGTGGTCTCCCTTGCGACCCCTAAAGAAATATATATATATATATATATATTTTTTTTTTTTGTAAGGCAAGCTCCTGAGCTGTGGCTAGCACCATGTGGCTCTTCGCTTCTGGGGTGGCTGGCTTTCTTGTTCGGGCCCCTTAAAAAAAGAAGAAAAATAAGAACAGGAGTGCCACAAGTCTAACACTTTCAGTACTGACCCTAAATAAGAAAGAATAGGAATACCAAATAATGTGTCGTTCTGGAATTCTATACAATAATTGCTAGACTCATTAAAGGTTTATTTCAGGCACACTTCAGGGGGTGAGTCACTGATTTAGTCTGTTCTTAAATGCTTCAACTCAGCCTTTCATCCTTCTGAGGTCTAAATGAATACCAACACAGGTTGGGATATATTGGGTGTATATTTTTTCTATATAAAGCACTTAAGCCTAAGTGCTATATAATAACACATCATTATCATTTGGTCATGGACGTCTGCTTGCATTCACAGTAATATGGGCCTATACACACTGATCTTTATGATACATATGGCAATCCATTCTTGTATGAAATGTACATCACATTATAATGATATTGTAACCATATTTTTCATAGTGTACAATGCTATGTGATGCCACTTTGTGTTTTGTCAACAGGTGAAAGGTCGTGTTCCATCGCTTCCTGCGATATCACTTCAGGGTGGGGTCAAATTACATAATTTCCTGTGATGTAATCAGGGGGTCAAGGGTCATGTGATGTCACTTCCGCTACCCCCAGCATATTGGTGAAATTACGTCCCTGGTGCGGCTGGGGCTGGATTGTTGGTGGTGTGGGCAGGAGTGGGCCGTCTGGTGATATGTTTTGGTGAGCTGGGTCACAATTGAAGGGGCAGGTCACAAATTGCCCCCCCCCTTCCAGCAGAACATTGGTGTTTCCCTGGGAGCGGATGTCTCCCATGTGGGTTGACTGTCTGCAAGCTCAGGCTGCACCTCTACCTTTGCTACGTTACAGATGTCACCTCCAGGGAGGAATGGGGATCCTGCTGGGGCTCCCTGGGACTGCCGCTGCACTTGGGAATGGTCAACACACATGGGAGACGGGTACCCAAGACCAGGTGTGTGATCCCTAACCATCCTGATGTTCTGGCTGGCCTGTGTTACAGATTCTCCCTCTGGGAAAGGATGGGGAATGCCCCTGGCCTCCCGGTAACAACTTCTGGGCTTGGGGATGTTCAACCCACACTGGGAGTCAGCCGCCCAAGGCCAGGGATATGACCCCCTACAACCCTGGAGCTCTGGCTGGGTTACATAACAGCACCTGGGAAAGGACCGGGACCCAGTTGAGTCTCCCAAGGAACTGTCGCTGCACTTGGGGATGGTCAACCAACATGGGAGACAGCCGCCCAAGGCCAGGGACATTACCCCCGACTTTCCTGGAGTTCTGGCTGGCCTGCGTTACAGCTTCTCCCTCTGGGAAAGGTCACGGATCATGCCAGTGCTCCCTGAAACCATTGCTGGGCTTGGGAATGGTGAAACCACATGTGAGACAGCCACCCAAGGCCAGGGACATCAGCTCCAACCATCCTGGAGTGCGGGCTGGGTTGTGATACAGAATTTCTCTTGGGGGAGGGAAGGGGACCCTGCCTGGGCTCCCTGGAGCTGCCGCTGTGCTTGGGGACAGTACACCCACATGGTAAACAGATGTCCAAGACCGGGGACATCACCTCCAACCGTCCTGGAGTTCTGGCTGGGCTGCGTTACAGCTTTTCCCTTCAGAGAGGTATTGGCACACTTCCGGGACTCACTGGTGGGGAAAAGCTGTAACACAGGCCAGCAAGAACTCCAGGGTGGTAGGGAGTCATATCCCTGGCCTTGGGCGGCTGACTCCCAGTGTGGGTTGAACAAACCCAAGCCCAGCGGTGGTTCCTGGGATGCCCGGGACATTCCCCGTCCTTTCCCAGAGGGAGAATCTGTAACACAGGCCAGTCACAATACCAGGATGGTTGGGGATCATGTACCTGGCCTTGGGCACCCGTCTCCCATGTGGGTTGACCATCCCCAAGTGCAGCGGCAGTCCCAGGGAACCTCGGCAGGGTCCCTGTCCTTTCAAAGAGGGGAGAAGCTGTAATGCAATCCAGCCAGAGCTCCAGGGTTGTAAGGGTTGATATCTCTGGCCTTGGACGGCTGACTCCCATGTGGGTTGAACATCCCCATGACCAACGTTGGTTCCAGGGAGGCCTGTGACATTCCCCGTCCTTTCCCGCAGGGAGAAGCTGTAACGCAGGCCTGCCAGAGCAAGGTTAATGTTCCTGACCTTGGGCATCCGTTTCCCATGTGGGTCTGTGCCGTGGCTGGTGGGTAATACATTCTGGGGCGATTCGCGCAAGTCAGACATTTGTGGATTCTCACGGGTGTCTTCTTTTCTGAAATGCACAGGGTTTCCTGTTTTCCTTGGTGGCTTTGACACTCTAGGCTCAAATCTGTAGGTTGTCTCCCCAAACCAGTTGGGGGTTACCAGTGGTTTAGACTTTTCCCTTTGCACCCAGGTAGGTGCACCAACACATGTGAGCTACTCTTTTTTCGTGGAGAGACCTGTGAGAACGCGGTATGGTAGGACATTTGTTGTTGGTGTTGTGTTTCATTGGGTGGCCAGAGTGCACCTGCATTTCCAAAAATAAGACACTCATGGGAATCCACATAGGCCTGATTAGCGTGAATCACCACAAAATGTATTACCCACAATGCCCGACAAAGTTTGATATTTGGGGAAACAAACACAATTTTCACTTTGTTGGGGGTTCTGGGTAATAGATTTTGGGCCGCTTCATGCAAGTCAGACCCCTGTGGATTCCTACAGGTGTCCTCTTTTCAGAAATGCATGGGGTTCTCAGTTTTCCTTGGTGGCTTGGCCAAAATCTGTATGGTGTGCACATGAGCAAAATTCCTGAAATCAGCTGTGCGAAAAGACTTGGGGTTAACCGTGTTTTAGGCTTTTCCCTTTGTGCCCAGGTAGGTACACCCACACATGTGAGGTACTGTTTTTGTCAGGACACCTGTGGGAATGCGTGACAGTAGGCCATGTGTTATTGGTGGTGTGTTTCAGTGGGTGAACAGAGCGAACGGTGCGGAAACTGTGTTTATTTTCCCCCAAAGTTGGACTTTGCCTGGGGTTGTGGGTAATAAATTCTGGGCCGATCTGTGCAAGTCAGACCTCTGTGGATTCCCACGAGTATCCTCTTTTCAGAAATGTATGGGGTTCCCAGTTTTCCTTGGTGGCTTGAACACCCTAGGCCCAAATTTGTATGGTGTGCACATGAGCAACATTTCTGAAAATCTGCTGTGCGAAAAGACTTGGGGTTACCCGTGCTTTAGGCTTTTCCCTTTGCTCCCAGGTAGGTGCACCGACACATGTGAGGTATCTTTTTTGTCGGGAAACCTGTGGGAACACAAGACATTAGGCAATGTGTTGTTGGTGGTGTGTTTTGGTGGGTGAGCCGAGTGAAATGTGTGCAAATTGTGTTTTTTTTTGCCACGTTTCAGACTTTGCCAGGGGTTTTGGGTAATGCATTCTGGGCTGATTTGCGCAAGTCAGACCTCTATGGATTCCCACTGGTGTCCTCTTTTCAGAAATACATGGGGTTCCCAGTTTTCCTTGGTGGCTTGGACATCCTAGGCCCAAATCTGTATGGTGTGCACATGAGAGAAATTCCTGAAAATCTGCTGTACAAAAAGACTTGGGGTTACCCGTGTTTTAGCCTTTTCCCTTTGTGCCCAGGTAGGTGCACCCACAAATGTGAGGTACTGTTTTCGTCGGGACACCTGTGGGAATGCGGACGGTAGGCCATGTGTTGTTGGCTGCGTGTTTCGGTGGGTGAGCTGAGTGAAGTGTGTGCAAATTGTTGTTTTTTTTACCACATTTCAGACTTTGCCAGGGGTTCTGGGTAATACATTCTGGGCCAATTTGTGCAAGTCAGACCTCTGTGGATTCGCATGGGTGTCCTATTTTCAGAAATGCATAGGCTTCCCAGTTTTCCTTGGTGGCTTTGTGCCCTAGGCCCAAATCTGTATGGTGTGCACATGAGCAAAATTCCTGAAAGTCTGCTGTGCGAAAAGACGGGATACCCCTGTTTTAGGCTTTTCCCTTTGCACCCAGGTAGGTGCACCCACACATGTGAGGTACTTTTTTCGTCGTGACATCTGTGAGAACGCGGACGGTAGGCCATGTGTTGTTGGCTGCGTGTTTCGGTGGGTGAAATGTGCGCAAATTTTGGTTTTTTCACCACATTTCACACTTTGCCGGGGGTTCTGCGTAATAAATTCTAGGCTGATTTGCGCAAGTCAGACCACTGTAGATTGCCACAGGTGTCCTTTTTTCAGAAATGCATGGGGTCTCCAGTTTTCTTTGGTGGCTTGGACACCCTAGGCCCAAATCTGTATGGTGTGCACATGGGAAAATTCCTGAAAATCTGCTGTGCGAAAAGACTTGGGGTTACCTGTGTTTTAGGCTTTTCCCTTTGCGCCCAGGTAGGTGCCCCCACACATGTGAGGTACTGTTTTCGTTGGGACACCTGTGGAAACGTGGCACAGTAGGCCATGTGTTGTTGGTGGCGGGTTTCCGTGGGTGAGCTGAGTGAAATGTGCGCAAATTGTGTTTTTTTCACCACATTTTGGACTTTGCCGGGGGTTCTGGGTAATACATTCTGGGCAGATTTGCGCAAATCAGACCTCTGTGGATTCCCACTGGTGTCCTATTTTCAGAAATGCATAGGGTTCACAGTTTCTATTGGTGGCTTGGACACCCTAGACCCAAATCTGCATGGTGTGCACATGAGCAAATTTCCTGAAAATCTGCTGTGCAAAAAAACTTGGGGTTACCCGAGTTTTAGGCTTTTCTCTTTGCGCCCAGGTAGGTGCACCCACACATGTTAGGTACAGTTTACATTGAGACACCTGTGGGAACGTGGAGAGGTATGACATTTGTTGTGTTTGCATGGTTTTCATAATGTTTTGACCCATTT
Organism: Ambystoma mexicanum; assembly: GCF_040938575.1. Taxonomy (NCBI): domain Eukaryota; kingdom Metazoa; phylum Chordata; class Amphibia; order Caudata; family Ambystomatidae; genus Ambystoma; species Ambystoma mexicanum. Next base: position 629,912,327 of record NC_090937.1, read on the forward strand.
GTTGCTGACTTTTGTCACACAACCCTTTCATTTCCCAAATGTGACCCACATTAAGTCGCGGCTTTAGGCACTATACAGTTTTGTAACCTGAACAAGGCACCTACCTTTCAAAAGGTCTGCCTGTGCTCTTTCAAAAAATGTATGCTTGCCCTTCTTCACCACATTTATTTTCCTTATTTACACATGCTAAGTACGTCTGTTTAGTCAGTAAGCATAAAACCCCTGTGTTCCATGGCTGTTTTTGGCTTGTGGTATTGCTTGTTTTGTGAAGCATTACAAACAATGTGTGATTTCCTAACTGCAAGAGTCAGAGGAATGTAGCAGAGCATTGGTTTTATCAAAATTCAAAAAAGCCATTGCTGTACCCGGCCATCCATCTCCACCCATACCTTTCTTTTCGGTCATTTCCCTGCTTTTTCCCCAAACTATGGAATTTTTCCCTGCATAGTTGTGGCCTGACCTGCGCAAATAACCCCGTCCTAAACTTGGAATGTTGTCTACTTTTCAGAAATGTATGCCTTTCTGTCCTCCCATTCAGTTTCCTACCCTTTTCTTCCATACTGTCCACACATATCCCACTCAACCTGTTCCTGAAAGCCAGCGAAATGGGGAATTCAGCACAGCAAACCATTTGTTCTTAGTTCTTACAAGGAAAAAAACCACAGGCTTCTTTGTACATCATTTATTGGCATTGTTTGAAAAAAAAAAACATTTTCTCGCTTTTTGGTTATTTCCTCTCATCCCCCTATAGCACACTAGGATTCCTGGGTGCTGTTACGACCGCCTAAATGTGGAATAAAAAGGGGCCAAATTTGGCCAAGATATCTCATGTAATATAAAATTTACAAGGCATTGAATGGCGACATACCGAAATCACCAAAAAAAAACCTTGGCACTGGGGGGAAAAACCATGACACTTAAGGGGTTTAAGCGCACAGGAAAATCGAAATTGCCCAGCATTGCATATGTAAATGGAATTTGGTCATTGACCAGTGCTGAATCTTTCTTGAAGTGAACGCTGTAGAAAGAAAAGTATTGTAACTTGAGTTTTTTCCCAACCCATTGGTGTGATTTATTTATGTAACAAGGAGTTAATTGTGAGCCACAAAGAAGGTGGTGTGTGTAGTTTAGTGGGATTTCTATTACCTATAATTCAAATAAATACAAATATATTTCCTGTACACCGGCCTGGTTCTTGGCTCATGGTAGCTCAGGATGAGGGATCTGAGCGGCATAATATGAGGATGAAATAGAGCTGAATAAAAGAACTGACCTTAACCATTTATTGTGTGTCACTTAGCTTGGGGAAGTGTTGGGATGGGAGTGAACCCATCCTAACCCATCTGGGCACTTCAGGGTGAGGGGAGCCCCATTGGAAGAACTATTATAGACCAAGGGGTAGGGGAGCATCCTAAAGGTCCCCACACAATCATATTATTGTACGCAATTTAGCCGTTTAGACATAGTGCGCGCATATAAGCAGACACCATTTTGCACATATAAAGTAGCCATAGTCGAAACATAGGGCCTGATTGGCCATGCAGTATTTAGTGTGTTAGAGACAGGCCGCAAGCTTGAAGGGGAAATCTGAATTAGCCCAAGCAATGATGAGAAGATGCCCATGCTGCCAACCTCCACTGAAACCCGTCTTTGTTCTAAAGTTGTTGCCATTATGTTTGTTCTCTAAAGAAGGTGCCCTGCAAGGCCACGGGACAGTACTGGGTGCCTTGGTGTACATGTTATCACAAACAGGCCAGAGCAGACCTCCAAACCCCCACCTAGCCAATTACGAGTTATAGCCCCTAAAACTGTGCTTGTCGTGAGACCCCTAAATTCCAAGATACCAGTTGACCCCAGACCACCGACCATAAACCCATCAACCACAAAAGATCTAAGAGCATGGTCATCCCACCTTTATTTCATAGTGACATGATTTGTAATGCAAGGTACAGGGAGGGATAAATTATAGATCAAAAGTGAGAGTGGAAGCCTTGGAAGCAGAGTGATGCGATCGGGATGAGTGAAGTATGTGTGGGTTAGTTTGACCTCGAGACTCCCCCTGTGCCAGTCTTTGAGCATGCCAGTTGCACTGCATAATGAAAAAGTAGCACTGCTCGCAAATGTAGCTAATTGCTTCTTTGCCCTTTGTTCCCTGGCAACGTTGAGCCCTGCAGAGCCCACATGATGGAAGACAGATGGACTGGGCTGGGAAGAATGACCTGGCATCCCCTATGGAGCAGGCAGACCATGAGCCCTTGTATAGGGGGCACCAACCAGCCACAGGGGTTTCCACTGTTTACAATGACGTGATCAATGATGCTGTGTCTCATTTTAAGCTTCTGCTTGTACCATTTTTCAACAGAACATTCCATGGCAGCAGAGTTCTTTGCTGACACGCCTATTTTTGTAGAAATGTGCAAGAGTTTTTTTGGGCCTTTTTCCCTAGAGGGTTGTATTTTGTCTGGTGTGAGAATTTAAGGCTGTGGTTTAAATTGGTGACCCCAACTTGATCCCAGTGACCCTGTGCATGCAGAGGTATCCAGGCCACTCCTCAGGAGGGGCCGCACCCACCTACAGCGACCAGTCCCGAAAAACATGTATTCCCGAGTGCTTTTACAAGAGCCGTCTTTGCAGAATTCCTGTCTGCTTTGAGGAGAGTTCAGGCTGGTGTTCTTGGGACTCTGTGACAGGGACATTTGGGTGAATATGTGCATGTGAGTGTACACTTGCAAGTGATAACAAGTTAGGGATGGGCATATGGGAAGCTGTGAAACATGTGAGCAGTACGTGCTAGTGTTATTGGGACCGCATGACGGAGGAATTCGGGTGAACACGTGCATATGAGTGTACACTTGCAAGTGATAACGAGTTAGGGATGGGTATATGGGTAGGTGTGAAGGGTGTGAGCCTGTGGAAATTGAGATTGTTGGAGTGGCATGGATGTAGTTTGTTTTATTTTTTAGTATTATTAACTTTTTAAGGGGTATATAAGGAAAGGAAAACAGAATGGTAGGGAGACTTTCCAAGTGAGGGGAGAAGGTGGTACCAAGTATATTGTATAACAGAGGAAAAAGGAAATAAGTAGGAGCCCTGCATAATTAACTGGCTCAGAAAAGTAGTTGTTCTTATTTTAACATGTTATTTTAGTTTGTTTTGTTTGTGATTTTATTGTGTAGGGTGGAGTAGTGGATTGCTGTAAGTAGTATTGCATTTTGAGTGTGTGTAGTGTGAGAGTGGGGGTGTGGGAAGAAGAAAAGGGTGCGGTTAAAGTATTTTGGGATTTTCATTGACTGGGTGAAGGGAGCTAAGGACTGACTTTTTGTTTATGGGCAGCAGCAGCGTGCGCGGCACGCTAGTAAAGGCACAAGGACCATTATAATGGGAGGGGAAACACCCATAGAATATATGTGTAAAGCCCGGCCCCTATACCGTGACAAAATTGAGAAGTATCACAAGCAATGGGTGATGGAGACAAGAGGTGGGGGATGCCCTGCTAATAGATAGAGCAGGGCCCCCGTAATAAGAGTATTTTGGGACATATGTCTATATTTTTCACAGCCAAATACAGGGGGAACAGTTGCAGAGAAAAGAAATACTAGAACTTTGGAAAATGTTGGAAGAGACAGAAGATTGTGAGGGTAGGGGAGCACAAATGATAGCATGGGCAAGGAGGGCGGGGCGCCAGCGGAATATGGGGGAATATATCCATTGACAGTTTGCGCCGAAGTCTGTCACACTGTCCCGACTTATGTGTCCACTACAGTGACAGCATGACCACCTCCATATACATCCACTCTGGATGTCCCAGCACATGCTGATGTTAATAAAAGAGACCTAGAACAGGCACTGGCAGTGGCAAGACCAGAATTGACTAGATTGTGGGCAGCACAGAGTGAAGTGAAACCCGATAAACCAGCAGAGCAAGGATCAGATGGGTGGAAAACAGGAGACATTTTGTTCAGAATAGATAACAGAGCCATAAAAACGTGCATATAGAAAAGGAACTAGAAGGGGGAAGCACGTAGGACAGCTTGGGGTACGAGAATCTAGGATCTCGCAGAGGAGAGGAAGATGGGTGCAGTACAATTGATGATTTTGAAGATGATGAGGATAAGGAGGCGGAGCAAACGCCTGAACAAACTCCCTGGGTGGTGAGTTTGTGGGATAGTAGGTTAGGGAGCAGGTTTGGCCAGATGGCAGTGGCAAGGAAAAAGGGAAGTGGAAAAAGGGATGACTGGAGTAGGGCAAAGATGCAGATGCTACTTATACATAAGGGGTCAGTCAGGCCGCACCAGGTGCCCTGGGCGCAGATGGATAAAAAAAATTTGATAAATGCACTCCCACCCCTCAAGGCGTCCAGGGAAAGTGGATTTATGCATTGAAAAGCAGACAGCTGGGGTAACCCTGGCAGTCGGGGACATAACAAGCTTATTGATAGTGACTATTGGAGACCACGCTGGGGATGTGTGGGTAAAAGCAAGATACCCAGAAGTGACTTAGGGGAATTATGCACATGAAGGAGAATTGTTTAACAAGATCTGTGCATGAATATGGGATGCACGGTGACGAGCGTTCCCTGATACACCTGACCTACAATCGATAATGCAATGTACTGTGGGTAGGACGTGGACCACTCTCAGTTTAGTTTTAAAGTTCAGGATATGTGAAGAGCATAGACAGGCAGCTTGTGGGACCAGTCAATACCCTTTTTCTACTTTATTGTTAAAAAGTGTAAAAGGTACTAGACAATATTGTGGGCATTGAGGCGAAGGGGTGGGCTGAAATACAGAGCTTAATAGTACACAATTGAAAGAGAATATAGGAGCGTGATAAGGAAACGGCCCAAAGACGGCAAGCAGAAGAAGCAAAACTGGTACAAAACAAATTAGCTTAAGCTTGCTGTTGAGCCACCACGACAGACAGAGCTGGCAGGAAACTACCAAGAGGTTACAAATGCTAGAACAGCTGCAGTTTGGTCAGAAGGGATGGAAGGACAGTGGTGCAGGGGTCCACAATACCCCAGCTCACAGTGGCAACAAGGAGGAAAGCAGTGAGGAAGAGGTAGGTTTTGAGGAGCATGGGGCCCAGAGGGGGGGGGAGGGCTTCACAATGTTGGAACTGTGGGAAATGGGGGCATTTTTCATAATGTAGGAGCAGACCAGGGATGGGATATAACTACAGCCCAGCACCCAAGGGGCCCCCACAAGGGCCAGTGCCCAGAATTACTTGAAGACCCCACGAAATACACCAGGCCTACACACAGTTACCCCTGCAGATACGTGGTCTGCCTGCACAGCAGCAGCAAGCAGTACAACAATGCACACCCCAGCACATATTCCAACATGGAGGGACACAACCATGTTCAAGGGATTACCAAATGGTACGGTCAACTTTTCGAGGTGCATCCGTGATGGGGGGAATATCCTTCTTGTTTCCTGGGACAAATACATACCATGACTAGGACAGCCCACAGAAAAATCTTGTGTGTCCAGTCCTGTCAATGACCCTCAACCCTGAAGAGGAACCCTTGGAGGGTGTAGAGATAGGAAACAAGCAATTCATTTTTATGGTTGATTTGAGTGCAGCAAAATCATGCATCGGTGAGGGGAACTTCCCATCATCAGGCAAAACATTCAACATGCCGGTCTGCTCTGAGGCTATTTCTATGGTTCCATATACTAAGGATAGGGATGTAAAGGTGGGATTAAAGGTGGTGTGCACTCCCTTATTGTATACTGAAAGCTCTCCTGTCAACTTGTTGGGCAGTGATCTGCTCAACAAGTTGAAACTGAAGATTTTGTTCACAGATCAAGGCATTGTTTGTGCCACGCCAGGAATGTGTGCAATAAGAGCAATGGTGGTAATACATGCAATGGCAGTGGAGGTAGTCATCTGAGAGATACCCATAGACACAGACACGTTTATCTATCAAATAACAGTACTTGTGGAGGCAATGCCACTAATTGCCAATGGCTGTTGGAGAGTGCCGACAGATTTTATCTTTCACCATGTGGTGTCCCCAGATTTGGTGGCAAGTAACAATCCTGTCCCAAGACCTACAAGTGATGTTGGTGTCGGCTAAGAGAGTGGTCGTACTAGGTACAGACAGGCATGGGTGCAAGTGGCAGCACTGACCCTAATGTACCTCTCGAGGAGGTGACAGATGCATTTGGTGGCAAGTAACAATCCTGTCCCAAGACCTACAAGTGATGTTGGTGTCGGCTAAGAGAGTGGTCGTACTAGGTACAGACAGGCATGGGTGCAAGTGGCAGCACTGACCCTAATGTACCTCTCGAGGAGGTGACAGATGCAGGGTTGTTTGAACACAATGATAGTGATGGAGAAATAATTCTAGAGATTTGCATCCCCTGTAAAATCATGGTGCAGTACCGAAGAATGCAATGCCCCCTGATGGCCATTGCGGTCTCACCGCACTTCACTAAAGCATACTTAGAATATGTACCTCAACAGTTGTGGACCACTAATCCACACGATGTTGGACATTTACAGGAAGTGGCCCCAGTAGACATAACACTGAAAGTAGCGTAGTGTTACCTCGGGTCAAACAGTAACCATTGTTAAAAGAAACAGAGGAAGGAATTAGAGACAAGAGACAGTCCCTTCTTCATCAAGGTATAATAGTGCCAACAAACCTACCCATGCAACATGGCTACTTACCCTGTGAAAAAGGCAACAGGGGGAAATTGGAGAATGATCCAGGATTTACGCCCCCTAAATGATGTTGTACAGAAGGAATTTCCGGTGGTCCCTAATTCTGAAACCATTTTATGCAGTATCCCCAAGGAGGCGACCCACTTTACAGTGGCGGATCTGAAAAACACCTTCTTTTTGATACCTTTGCACCCCAAATCTCAGTATCTTACAGGATTTGCCCATGGTGTTATGTGCTTCGAACATACTCGTTTTCCCCTGGGGTACTGCGAGAGCCCAATAATTTTCAACAGAATATTACATGCTGACTTAGGAAACATTCAAGTAGCCAGCTGGATCCTCCAGTACGTGGACAATTTGCTTGTATGTCGTGAAAATGTGCAGCACTCCTGGAGGGACTCTATCACACACCTACAACTACAGGCCCAGAAGGGGTAGAAGGTTGACAAGGCCAAACTACAGTACTGCCAGCAGGAAGTGCTGTATCTAAGTCAGTTAATATAAGCAAACGGCAAAAGAATCATACAAGACAGAACAGCATATGTGCACCCCCACCACTCACCCATAACAGTGAAAGACATTAAGAAATTCTTATGTCTATGCAAATACTGCAGAGCATGGATCCTAGACTAGGCAGCATATATCAGGCTGCTCCTGCAGGCCCTCAAGGAACCACAAAAAGGCAATCCCAAATTTGAATGGACAGCAAACATGATACAAAATGCCAATGATTTAAAAGAAGTGATATCCACAGCCCCAGAGCTTGCCACCCCGACTATACATAGGAGTTCTACATATGCTCACATTCCAACAGCCAATTTATGACTGCAGTATTGACTCCGAAGAATACAATGAAGCCATTTTCGTGCTACAGTGACACACTAGACTCTGTGATGCAGGGACAGTTCTCCTGCGAGCAAGGACTTGCTGCAGCTGCGTTCGCGATTGATAAAAGTTCCACAATTGTGATGGAATGTTCCATCCCTTTGAATGTGGAGCAGTCAATTTTCACCATTTTAGAGAGATCAAAATGGACCCTGACCACACAGAGAGCCTCAGCATATGGAATCACCCTCTCAAGTCCAAGCATCCATATTGTAAGGTGCAAAACAGTGAACCATGCCACCTATTAAACATAAATGTGTACCGGAGAAGATTTAGCAGTGGATCACTTCATAACGTATGAAGGGGAGGAAGATGACATTGCCAAGGCAAGAGACAGCTCACTGAGGGGAGGTTCTTGTTGTTAACAGGCCAGCAACAATGTACCAGGAGACAGGCCAGAGACATACGGGTGACTCAGTGGTACGCATTGAGGCAGGTGAATATGAGACACTGATTATGAAAAGATTGCCAATGCATTACTCGTTGCAAGCAGCATGGCTCGTATCACTCACTGAAGTCTGCGGGCATTACAGGGGTGACACATGACCATCTATTCCAACTCGGCATACCTCATGACAACAGGGCATGCTGGTCTGTTGCAGTGGAAAAGGAGGGGTTTCCGAGGAGCGGATGGTTCCCCAGTTCAACATGCGACATTACTAGACATATTAATCTCTGTGTTGTTCCAACCCTCTGTAGTGGTGGTCGTTAAGTGTTCTGCCCATACCATTAACACAGATGAAATTTCTTGGCAAAAAGCTGCCGCTGATGCCGTATGAACTGTTGACAATAGCTTTCGACTAACTCCACCACTACTGCCAGAGCTCAAAGCAACACATTGCAGCTGACATACAAGAAAATTGGTTTGTGCCCAATATTCAGGAGCACATCTCGAACATGATCATATACTGTACTGTACCATTCATCAAACTTTCAGCACAGGCATGACACTCCCAACTTTATGGGGCACTCTGCAATGCCCTATGGGCTGTTCCACAAGCTGCACTTAGATTATGCAGACATGAGTTAAAGATGCAATGGGTCCTATTATTTCATTGTTGTGGTCTGCCCTTATACACGTTGGGCTGAAGCAGGACCTTGTGCACAACCGGAAGCCAAATGTGCAGCCACATTTTTTTGTCCGTGAGGTCTACCCTCGGTGGGGTGTGTACAATGTGTTAAGGTCGGACAAAAACACACATTTTTTTCAATGAGCTCTTTAAAGAGATCACTGCACTACTTGGCATTAAGCACCAGATGGGTTCAATGTATCACCCACAGGCCAACGGATTGTGGAGAGCATCAGCAACCTCCTCAAGAGAAAACTATTGAAGCATTGCACCACGCTGAATAATAACTGGGTGCATTGCTTACCCATTGCCTTTTTCAGTCTATGCACACAGCCCAGCAAGGACCACCATTTATCACCCCATAAAATGGTTACTTGTTGGCGCATGAATATGCCCATATCACCGGTCAGCAGGGCATCAGATACCCATAGGGCAGAAGCAATCTTAGGAGAAGAATTTAAAGAGTATCTGACAACCCTAAGACGTACAATTAAATGTATCTCCCGACTGATTTCACCGTCCGACCAGAGGACACATCGGAAACTGCAAACACAACTGTGACAGGTTCCCAGCATGCACAACCGCTGCTGCCTGGAGAATTCATTTACATAAGGAGCTTTGTTAGGAAATGGAATAACCCCAGATTACATGATCCCTACGAAGTGATGTTTTCCAATCCCCTCGCTGTAAAAGTGAAGGGGCTTTGTTATTGGATACACCTTTCTGACATCCGCAGGGCACCCCCAAACATTACACAATCACCTTAAAAGCACTTTAAATTGTTCACACACTTCAGGATTAATATTCAATTAATACTAACCCTCCTCTCATTAGTGCACACACACAGCCTCATTGTCATTGGCCACAATGATAAACATAGTATTCCAGTGCTGGGAAGGGCTCAGGAACTAATGACAACCAGCACCAGGAAGACGCAAGCCACTAAAAACAAAATACTGTTGTACAAAAGACTGTTATGTCCTTTCTGCAGGAGAAACAGCTCACGGACCACATCTCCCAAGCACCCCCGGGCCAAGAACTACATGTTGAAGCCCACGTCGGGAGGGGCACGCGCGCGCATGCGCACGAGTTCAACAAGAGCACGGGGCTTGTGCTCAGGACAGCAACCAGAGAAGACGTGTTCTCCGGAGCTCCGAGCAAGGGGAAGCTCACGAGGGGCCACGCCCCACTCAACCTCCACCCGGGCCCCTCAAGCCTTTCAGATAAGTACCGCAAGCCACAGGCAGCGTAAGCAGATCTGGGGGAAGGTGCACAGCGCTGTGTTGAACCGTAGAGAGTCAGAGGATTCCACCAGCAACTGCGGTCAGGGGCACGTGCAGGGGGGCTCCGCCCAACTTCCTCATGTTTCCCCCATGCTCCAGCAAGCTAAGTGAAAGCCTTGAATACTAACGCAATCTGATCTACCCGCAACTATAGAAAAACACGCAGCACTTAGTCGAACAGCCATTCTTGATTACGCGGCTACCTGAGAGGCTACAACTCAATTCAGTGTGACATACAACACGAGTTGTTGCTACGCAGGAGCCTTTGGTGGCAAATATATTTCGGACACGGAGCCACGCGCGGCTGTAATCCGCTCGTAAAGGGGAATAGCTAACATTACATTTTGGGCAATAATGGACGCGGAGCCACGCACGGCTGAAATCCGCTCGTAAGGGGGAACGTTAACAGCTGCATGTACTTAACTACTTGAGCACTTTAAGGGTGCATTAACCTCTAGTGCAACAGTGAGTGAATGTAACATTCTGTGTGTGATGTAACACGCAGATGGTAATTCCCACTCTCTTTTCAGTGATAACACTGCTCCGGATTCTGGACCTGAGAGTGCGCAGGCAGGAGGCCAGCACTCACCCCTTGAGATAAGTCTCTTTCTGGTTCATACCCTTGTTGTGGGGTGTGGGGGGAAATTGTGCATGTTGTGAATGTGTGTAAAAACTCAACTATTGCTTTGTGTTATCCTATGTCCCCTTCCCTGACCACCTCCCCTCTCCTAGTCCTCTCTCCGGTTACCCTTGCTACTGAACCTATCCAACCATCGAGATCCTAACCCTCTTTCCCCACCCGGGTCGCGGAAGCTTGTGTAAGTCTAACTTGCAGGCGCCAAGACCCTGGAGGGGTAGGTTGGTTTGTGCCACTCCTGAGCCTGGAACCAGAAGCCGTGACACTCATATATATTTTATAAGATGTTTCTCTTTCTCCGTCCCTCTCTATCTCTCGCTCTCTCCTCCCTGCCCCATCTTTTGCGTGGATAGTTTTTTCTCCTTAGGTGAAAAGACGATAGACCTGGCAACTTCAGATACTTCAATTTATGTTAAAAAAAGTATTAGCTAAGTCCCTATGTGTTCATATTCATAAATGTGTGGTGTTTAGAATTTCAATTGGGCGATACACCCTGGTCTCAGCCTAGTATGCAGCGCACAACCAAAATGCTTATTTTGTTATACATGTAGGTTCAATATTTGCAAGATACACCACTCATATCACACCACTTTTCATATACCGAAGGTCACGATGGACCAGGAATCAGGCTGGTTGGTAAAGGTAATATTTATTTATTTATTTAAAATTCAAATCAAACATATACTTTTTAATAGGGAGCAGCAATCACCAATGTGATGGCAATTATAGATAGGAATGTGAACAATGCCCTTAAATTAACCCTTTAGCAACACATATGGAAAACACCAGAGAATAGAACACTTTTTGCTTGTTTGGAAAGATAGCACTTAAGTTAGGATTTCCCCCTGCAATATTCCTCAACCCATAAACAAGCAATTCTAAATATATACAAGGAAGCAGCAGGTAATCAGGAATGAGGAATAAGGAACATAATTTGACTCCAACCTTCCCGCCACAAACAAGAGAGAAAAACGATTTGAACCTTTGCAATGTTAAAAAGACACTCGGAAATGGCTGAATAAAACAATGAATGTGTGCAAAAATCCCTAAATAAGTACAATTCTCTACGGGAGCGACACTGGAAAGTTACAAGCAATCATAAGCAATCATTTGAGTAACAACATACACTTTTAACTGAATGGAAGGTTTAAAACAATTGATAGCAAAAATAACATTTTTTAAATTTTGCAAACTTTTGCAATTCCCGCCTCAAATTAACCAACGGGTCTTAATAAAAACTGGTGAAATTCACTGATTTTGGGTTGGGGTGTAGCTATTGGTTTTAGGTATAATCAACAATTGAAATGACGTCTCTAGCTTTTAAACTGAGGGAGATATGCAATGTAGAATAAGAGGCATTTTTATTAAAATCGGGTAGTGAAAACAGAAAAGAAACTCAGTTTGGACAAGAATAGTTTTACTCTATATTAGAGCATTCAGGCTAGAATACCAACCCCAGACCTCAGCGCCCGCCCTGGCAGAACCAGTTTGATCACTCAAAATCGGATTTACAGTTTAGGATTTACACAAGATAAAAATGACTAAAGAAATGGCGCTTAGCAAGATAAATCAAGGACAGGATTGCAATAAGGATTCTGACAATGTTACAAGTTATTAAGGTAAGGATATGATGGTTTAGAGATTGGCATAGGGCAAGGCAAGGTAAGGTATGATATGGTTCTATGGTTCCTATTGATACTCACAGTCCAGTCTAGTTTTGGGATTTTAGACAGTCAGCGCTCTGGATCACCACACAGATTTGGTCTAACACAGGGCAGCCAGACAACTCAGCGGGGCAGAGACAGCTGGGCAGGGACTGGATACCAAAGGATAGTTTTTCTGGAGTGGCAGTTCTGGTTACTGGATACTAAAGGGCATCAGGATAGCAGGATAGCAGATAGCAGTGAGTGGCAGCAAGCCAGGTAAAATCAGGATGCTTCCCCAAAACACCACAGTGCTTCCCTTGGTTATGGGGATTATTTTAGGATTGTGGCCTGGCTGCAGCAGGATCAGCAATTGCTTGGCCTTGTGGTTGGGATCTGGAGTTTAGATGGATAGATGCAAGATGAAGACAGGAGCAGACAGGAACAGGACACTGGCGTAGGAATCAGGAATCAGTGTGTCCCCTGTGTGCTGTCAGAGGCCCTTATTTATCATGCCAGATGACATCACTACAGTATATTGCAGGGGCAGGCTTACTACCCACGCCCCTAATACTAGGATTGGGCAAGAGCATAGTTTCTGCCTTGCCCACAGCTGATTGGATCACAGAAAAATGATGTCATGTTTATGGGGTGATTTTTACAGTGTTTAGAAACCTCCCCTAGCAACTGGAATCAAAATCTAATTTTGCCACAAACACATATTTATGCATTTGCAACCTCTGAGAAAATCAGATACACAGGTTACATATTTTGTGCGTCATGTTTCAATCCAAACCCCAAGTCTGTGGGACCTGGTTTCGCCTTGCTGACACATTTTGGTAATTTTAAACATGAAAGATTTGGCGTAAAATTCCCCAGCTTTGTACACAGATGTGCATTATCCCCAGTGATGTATGTACAAAATGTTTTGTTTGCAACATCAATACTTTCCCCATATTCTGTAATTTTGTATATCTTCTGTTCCTTATGCAGTAATGAGTTCTACCAAGTTCACAAAGAAAGAGCATAAAATTAGATTTAGAACTGCAAACTTTTCATATTTGTCCTAATTCTTGCTGCAAAGTTAAACATCTTTAAAGTTCATTTACAAAATAGCCTTTAAAACCAAAAGGAAGTCCATTGTCACTTGATCATTTTGTTTTCCCCAACTGCTAACAATTGTCACTTCCTGCAAGGCAAAGTGGAATTTCCAGTCTTAATTGAAGTTTTTATTGCCCCTCCGGTGAGTGTCCCAGCCTGCTATTGTCCCAGCCTGGAGCAAAGACGAATGTCTGATGAGCTTGTGAAGTTTCTTTGTCCAGTGCATTCAAAGTCTTTCAAGCTGGCAATTAGTGCTTTCCTGTGCCAGAAGTTTATGAGGTGTCACCCTTTCACAAGGCTAGCAACTAGCAGAGCAAGTTTTTTTTATAACTTGCCAATTTAGCATATGAGTTTTAGCCTTCATTCTCTCATTTTAAATCTTGACTTAAACAAAACCTGTCGAATCAAAACAGTTTATAGGTGTATTTTACCGGCAACACATACTTTTACATTGCTAAGTATGCAGGCCTTCTCACAACAATTTACTTTTAAATATGCAATTTTCTCTCTTCAGTCAAAAAAAAGCACATTTTACTATTTCTTTATATTCAGTTTTAATCTCCAGCAAATACACACTTTATGCAGCTATAGTTCTTTTCTTGAGTGCTGGAGTTGTTTTGCAGCATAGACACATTTAAACAGGCATCTATTTAGAGTCTTACTCTGAACAGCTGATTTTTAAATACTTTTGCAAAATAGACGCGTTTCCCATGTAAAATGAAAACAAAGCCCTGGTTGATTTTTCAAAGATTTTTTTGACAGGAGCTGTCATTCAAGAATTAGGCCTGGTTCTACTGAGACACAATGGATGATCCTGGGCTTTGCAGGGCCTTTTTAATCACAGTGGTTCATAAGGACTAGATGAGTTTAGCGCCAAGCAGCACTTTTGAAGGTTGAAAACGGTGTCATTTTAAAGAGGCATTTTGGGTTGTCAGCAAGGTTATGCTGCCTCTTTCACTTCACTCCATGTTAAATGGCGAAGAGCACACTGGCACATTCCTGCAGTGAGCACTCGGTTCCACCCCACCTGAACTGTGTGTGGCAGGGTGGTGCAGCCATTTTCTGGTTGTTGCAAAAATGCATTTTAGAGATCCCGGCGTGCACAGGAGTCAGAGCGGCCATATTGCTATTTATTGTACCACTGCAGCAAAGTGATGTAGTAACGCACAGCTGAGTGGGTTCATTTATCCCACAGATCCCCCCCAACTTCTTCTGGACTTCCAGTCGTGGGGGAGTCGGGCAGGTGGGACTTCTTCCATGGGAAAAACAGGTTCAGTTAGGTATGAGTCCTTCTTCCATCAGCGAACAATGCAACATGTTCCCCTTGCTGCTTCTGTTTGAAACGTGGACCGATACTTCCTCGCTTTTCCTGGGATATTCCTTTCATAGTGTGGAGCGACACTTCCGGATCTCCTTCGGTTTCTCCCTTCCAGGTTGCTCTGGTGGTCCTCCTCGGTTGTTAGGTAGGTGCAACCAGTAAGAATCTATACAAGAGAACACAAACCGGTTACAACAATTTACCACTAACTGTCCTTTCCCACTAACTGTCCTCCAATCGGGATGACAGCAGTAGGATATGCATGCACTCAGTGATAATTGAAATATTCCTATGCTTCACATGTATTCCCCTCTGGGTGTTCTGTAGACTCCTCTATTTGCTGCAAAGTGTGCCTGGGGTAGCAACTCTTTAGCTGATTGATGTGGACCCAGTTCTCATCTGTCAAGTTACCTTTGGGGATGCGGATTCTGTAGGCGACTGGTGAGGTTTTGTCCACAATTTCAAAAGGTCCCCTCCAAGTAGGCAAAAATGTGCGCTCTTTGGTCTGGCTCCTTTGGAAATTGTACAAGTAGACCCTGTCTCCTACTTGGTATTCCTTTTTGGTTGTCTTTAGATCATAGTGGGTCTTCATGCTGTCTGCAGATCTTTCTAAATTCTGCTGAGCATATGCAAAAGCATGTTGAAGGTGTTTTCTCAGATTCTCAACATACTCATTTGTTCTGGAGGCATTTATTAGTGTCTGCTCTTGTGTTCTATAGAGCAGATGCAGGGATAGCACCATCCTTCGTCCAGTCATCAGCTCAAATGAAGACATCTTAGTTGCAGAAGAAGGGGTAGATCTGATGGCCATCAGGACAAGCGGTAATCAGATGTCCCAACTTGGCCCAGAACCTGCCACAAACGGTTTTAGTATGCTCACACTGGTTTTATTGTACCTCTCAACTCCCCCACTAGAGGACTGTGGTATGCAATGTGTAGTTTCCTTTTTACCCCAAGTATCTCCCACATCTTTGTCATCACTTTGCTGGTGAAGTGACTACCTCAGTCTGACTCAATCCGTTGGGGTAGTCCAAAATGCGAGAAGATGTGATTGATCTTCAGGGCAGCTGCAGTTTCTGCCTTGCAATTTGGGGCCAGGAGACATTCCACCCATTTAGTAAGTAATCATGTTATGGTTAATATGTACTTGTTCCCCCTAGAGGAGTGAATCATGGGCCTGATGAAATCTACTTGTAAATCTGATCAAGGCATTGTCATCCCCCTCTTTTGGGGGGGGAGCTCGGTGTGTGAGTGATGTTGGCTGAAATTGTGGACACACAAGACACCCCTTCAAGTATTGGTCGAGGTACTGCCCCATGTGTGGCCAGTATGCAAGCTCTCCCAAGATTTCTAATGTAGTATGAAACCCCCGATGACCGGCTGTAGCTGCATCATGGGCGTGGCTTAGCATTAGGCTTCATAATGAGGTAGAGACCACCCACTGGTCACAGCCAGATATGGGTCTCCTTACCAATAAACTGTCTTGGATTCAGATATTTTTTGGACATTTCATCAACACCCTGAGGTCCTGTTTGCCAGTGCAATCGGTATCAGTCAGGGGAAAGTTCTCAAGATCCTCAATGTGTTGATAACATTTACCAATGATTGGATCCCCTTTTAGTGCCGTGATTAAATCAGCATCTGTTGTCTCCTTACTCCACCGGGCAGTTGGGTGTTAATTGTGAGCATTTGTCTGGGACCTAGTGATTGCAGTGACCTGGATGTCCCCCAACAGGGATTCAATCTCAAGGCGATCCCCCTGGATGGCTCTGGTTTTGACCAGCTGCTCAGCTAGGTCATTTCTAGTTTTTTCTGGTCCCTCTATTCTGGAATGACCCTTGATGGTTTTTCAGTAGATGGTCACTCCACTAGAGGTGACTAGATCATCAATATTTTGTATTAGCTTGCCATGCTTGAGTGGGTTGTTGTTAGCACATAGCATGCCTCTGGTTTTCCAATTAACCAGGTGCTCCACAAACCCGTTCCAGACATAATCTGAATCAGTGATTATGACCAGTTTGTGCAATTGGTGTAGGACGGCAGTGAGGATGGCTTGATGAACTGCCATCAGCTCTGCCACCTGACTACTATGGGGGCCAATTTTGTACCCAGCGGAGGGTTCTGGGGCATCATTCACCCATACATTCCCAACGCTGGCCACTAGTTCCTTTTCCCTGTTGTTGTCAACATGGTAGGAGCACCCGTCCACATAAACTGTGGGCATTCCCTCGCACTTGTCTTCTTCATAGAATTTGTGCAGGGAATTCAGGTACGCCTCCATGTTGTCCTGGGTTTTAAGACTTTCGTCCTCAAGACAGTTTTCTCTGGCACAATCATGCAAGTCAGCCAGATCTTGCGCGAAGGGACTCTTCTTGTTTTGGCCATATCTGACCTCCACAGTAAAGCCTTGCATTGACAGAATCCAGGAAGTAATTCTGGAATTAATCACATGTCCGGCCCGGATTCTGTAACTTTGGAGGTATTGCTGAGGCTGGTGTGGAGTCTCCACTATGTTGTGTTCCCCCTGGATGAACGGGCAGTCATTTTTTCAATGCCCACCCCGTTGCCAGGAGTGCCTTCTCACAATCATTGAATTTTTCCTACACAGAGGATAAAGGCTTCCTTGCATAGGAGATGACTTTATTGACCTTGTCATTCTTTTGATATAATACTGCGGTCAAGCATGTATTCGATAAACCTGTCTCCAAGAAGAACTCCTTGTTTTTGACAGGGTAAGCTAGGCAAGGTGCTTGTGAGAGGCTTCTTTTGAGATACTTTTCTGCCTTGGCTTGCTCTGGACCCCACTTCCACTTGACCCCCCCTTCAACAGATGGATCAGGGGTCTTGTGACCTATGTGTAATCCTCAATGAACTTCCTACTGTAATTAGTCAGTCCAAGGAGGCTCCTTAGCTCACGCAGAGTTGTGGGGTCTTTGAGTTTTAGGAGTGCTTCCACTTTCTTTTCCTATTTACAGAGACTGTCAGGAGTTATCTCATGCCCCAAGAAATTGACACAGGTTCTGCACCACTTTGCCTTCTGGAGTGATAGTTTTGCTCCGGCAACCCTCAACTGGTTAAGAACATTCTGCTATGTGTTCCTCCACACTTGCGCTTTTAATCAGGACATCATCTACATAGGCCAGGTTACCCCTTTCACCCAAGTCGGGAATCACCTTGTGTAAGAAGATGTTAAATTTGTTACCGGAGTTCATGTATCCAAAGGGAATCCGGTTCCATGTGTACTGCTGCCCATCGAAGGTAGAGGCCAGCTTGTATTGGTCCTCCCTACTGACAGGTACTGACCAGCACCCATTGGTCAGGTCAATGGCAGTGTATACCTTTGAACTATGGAGGGGAGAGGCCAACGGGACATATGGACCCCGTTTGTTCAGCTCCCTTAGGTCAGCACAGAATCTCCACTGGCTGTTGGGTTTTAAAATCCCCAGCACCGGATTATTAAAGCTGATGTGGACTGGACGAATTATCCCACGGGACTCAAGGTTTTAGATCATTTCCAGCAGGGACTCCATGGATGCGAGAGACAAGCGGTATTGCTTCACAAACACTGGAGTCATGCCAGTGTCCGTGGGAATTTTTGTTGTTTGGATTTCGGTGCGACCACAGTCATATGAGTCCACCACAAAGAGATCTTGAAAATCTAAGACACCTGCTTCAACTTTTGCTTTTGCTCCAGAGTCTTACAGGCATCAGCTAGGTTGACTCTCTCTTCAACCATTTGCCTGAAGCCCGGAAAGACTTCTGGTTTGGCTATTTCAGCAGCCTCGTCCAGCTGGGTGGATAGGTCCCTGGTTAAAGTAGTGACCTGGACAGAGGGTTTCAGGCAGGGGATGCAGTCCTTGTGGACCTGGAAGATCACCTCATCCCTCCAGATGTCACAGATCACCTCTTCCTCACCATAAGGGCAGGAAGAGTACAGAAGGAAATTCCCCCCTTGCCGAGTGAAGATCCTGTCTGGTGTTATGTCATTGTTGCTATCATTGTCAAAACAGTCATTGGGGATTGGTCCTATCAGTTCATTACCTAGATCTATGGAAATATGTTGGTCATCAACCGCCATTCCAATAATGGTGCCTGCGCTCAGAGTGATACTCCTAAGGTCACTGTTATCTATAAATATTGGAATGGTGTTGTGTTCTACATTGACTAATGGGGTTGGGTTTAACGTCAACCCTTGCTGTTGGAGATGGGCGTTGAGGTGAACATATGCATCAGGATTTTTCAGTTTCTGTCCTCTTTTAATTTTTAATTCAAGTGGGGATAGTCGTGTCCGTCTTGGGATGGTGATTTCCTCTCCAATTTGAACTTCAACTGCATACGGCAGCAATTGGGCTGACCGAAATGCTTTTTCGGAATCATCAAAGTACATGGGATTACCCCCTCATCGGGACCAGGCTTTGTAGTTTATCAGGTCCAAATTAATGGCAAAGCGATTGAGAATGTCACTGCCTAAATAGAATGCAGCAGGGACATCTCACATGACCCAACAATTATGTACTATGATTTTGTTACCTATAGAAATATTGAGCATACACCTGCAAGGCAGGAGATGCTTGGAATCGGGAGTTTCCAGGTCCATTTCCCATTGATCAATCATTCTAAATGTGGCAATGGCTGGATCTTTTGAGAGTTTTCGGAGCCTGGCTTCTCTGATGAAGCTCTTATCCTTGTTCACTCACACTCGGGCGAGAACAGATTCCTTCCCCTCATTTAACTGAATAGGGATGAATAACTGTTCTCTAATCTTCTGAATGTCAGCTATAGTTTGAGCTGCTTTCTCATCACTCTTGACTATGGAATTGGGATTTTCAGGTTGTGAATTAGTATACAATTGCAAAGTATTTCCTTTCAGTGTGGAATGCCACTTGAAACTGGAAGGAAGGTTGATTTTCAGAAATGGGGACGAGTCCCCATCACCAGTTTGTTGTCCTATAGCAATTACTGTCACGTCAGGTATTTGGTTGTTCTGAAAATGGAACTCAATATGATCATGTTTTTGTTCAACCATGTGGCAGGTGCCATTTAAACTACCATGGTTGACACTATGTTTTAATTTTATTGGCTGGTTAGTCTGGGTCCAGAGGACCTTGTTCACACAGTCTATTAGGGGGGACAACCTTCGCAGGATGTCATTCCCCAGTAGACAGGGTGTGCCCTCCAGAGTCACGACTATGACCGGGTGTTTCACCTTGTGTCGCCCGATTTTAATTTCCAGATCCACAGTCCCCTCAACAGGAATTTCATTCCCATCGAAGTTCTGAAGTTGTTCAGGAAGAGGGGTGAGAGGGATCTGGTATCTCTCCTCACTTCCTGAATTCAGCTAATCAAAGGCCCTCTTTGACAGAAGAGTTGCTTGGGATCCAGTGTCCACCAGTGCCGACACGGTACACTGCCCTTGTACTTGGACCGGAGCATAAAATCGTCCCTCCTTCGACTCAAGGGGGCAAAGATAATGTGCATTTTGTGTAAATTGGTTGGTCAATTTCCTGACTCTTGACTCTGACACAGGGGTAGTTTGGATATGATTCTGTGTGGGAGCTTGGAGATCTGCAAGAAAAATGTGACAGTTAGATATTTTGGGGGTTTTGGGCTCCCCTTTTTCTGATTCTGGGCCTCCCCTCCCTTTTTGGAAGCAGTCACCGGAATAGGTTTGGACAGTTTGGTTTCCTGGATTGTCATTCTGGGATTCAATGATGGGCGATTCTGACTCTGTCCCCACATTCACCCAGTCTTCATTCAGATCTCTTGGGACCCATTTTTCTTGGGAGGAGTTCCCCCGTCCCTGAAGGTGAACATCTTTTTCCAAGAATTCTCTAAGGATTCTTCCCCTTCAAATTGGAGGACACTAATCTCCTCCACAAAATGGGCCTTTTTGGGTTCTTTATTTCTCCTACCCACCCTCTTTTCCATGGGTTGCAGATTTTCGGGGGCAGGAGATTTTTGTTCTGGTTCCTGGGTTTCCAGGGGCTTTCACGAGTGAGGAAGGAAGCTTCCTCTAAGGCTTTAATCCTACCTTCCCCCGTGCCTCCTCCTCTTGAACCAGTGAGTTGTCGAGGTGCTCTCCCCGTCATTGTTCTGGAGTACC
Source organism: Ambystoma mexicanum (assembly GCF_040938575.1). Lineage (NCBI taxonomy): Eukaryota > Metazoa > Chordata > Amphibia > Caudata > Ambystomatidae > Ambystoma > Ambystoma mexicanum. The sequence goes on from NC_090937.1 coordinate 629,933,039, forward strand.
AGACCCTTGGTTTGTGGGGTTCTGAGCCGCCATGTTCATCTGAGGGCTCTGTTGAGCCCTCGACCTGCAACCCAGATCCTGGGACAGGTTCTGGACCTGGCTCTCCAGTTGGGACACCTGCTCCAGTTGGTACGGGGGTCACTGGTCAATCCTAGGTGAATCACGGGAAGGGTAAATATAACTTCTCCCATAGTACCCTGGGTTTGGAGAATTTTGGTAACCCTCCACTCTTGGCCTCCGCTCTCCCGGATTAGGCTGTCTGGGCTCTTGAAAGTGGGGAAAGAAAGGAGGGCGGTTATGTAGGATGGGGTTTTGAGGGTACCGGGGAAAGAAACTCAACCCAGCATTCGGGGGATTACTGCCCTCCTGGGGAAATTTAGGAGGGAAGTTTCCTGGGGTGGCCTGGTTGGATCCCCCCCTTGGACTGTGCGAGTCCACACATACCCCAGTATGGGTCTGTTACCCCTGTATCGGGGGCTGATGTAATCAGGGGAGTTAGGGGTCCCATTTGTGGGATTACCTCCCTGACTACCGCCTGTCTGGGATTGCCCAACGGCCTTCTGGTTCTTTGATTGGATGGATTTTGTACAGGTATATTTTTAGGCCCTTCCATCTCCAGATCTAGAATGGGGGCAACCTTCACCTCCGCCACCTTAGCAGCAGCAGGGGTGTTGGCTGGTTTGGGGTTTTTGTTTGTGTTTTTGTTATCTGCCGGTTTTTGTACCTCATAAATGCAAGACGCCTGTTCTATGACACAGTCCAGTGATCTCTTCTCATGAAAGTCCCTCACCAGCTGGGTCATTATATATTTGGGAAGTGCATGAATGAAGGTGGTGATGAACTCCCGACTATCTGAGCGCACCCTCCTGGTGGTCAGCGCAAAGGCGCGTTTCAGCTCCTGCACAAATTCTCGTGGGACTTGATCTTCCTGCACTGCAAATTGTAGGCCACCTTGCATGCCTCTTGAGGGTTTCTGTCTGTAGAGAAATGTTTTAAGATGGCCGCTCTGTAGGTGGACCATCTTGAGTGGTTCTGATCCTCCAGTCCCGCAAAGAAACTGGAGTATTCAGAGAAGAATATTTATTTCACATACTCCATGCGATTCTGGCTGCCCATCATATGAAGAGTGTCCATCATTTGCTCATATAATTCTAGGTGTTCCCAATCAGAATAACTAACTGATATCAATTGGTTATCTGTGCTGCATAATGGTTCATTATAGTTTGCTGTCAAATCTGGACCTTTTAGTCAAAGTGTGGTTTGCTATTCAAATGTGTCTTAATTCCTTTAGCTCATGAAGGGCCAACTTACTTTTCTGTAATTCAATCCTTAACTTGCTTATTTCCTGGTTAAGGGAATCTTTCTCTTGAATTAGGAAGCCCCCTTGCTCCGCCAGGTCATCTCTTTGTTTTTTTATAGTGTTGGATTGCTGGCGTTTCTGATCAAATTCCTCTTGGGAGTGGAGGTCTTCAAAAATTAATTTATTATTTTCCTCTTTTAATTTGTCTATCTGGTCCTCTAGGGTAACTATTTGCTCTGTGCAGGCCCTATTAAACTGTAATTGTTGCACCAGCTTGTGTTGACACTCCTGCAGAGAGTTAACCCTTTCCTGACACTCCTCTTTTAGTGCCTGTAATTGGGTGTCTTGCTCTGCATTCTCTTGCTGTAGGAGAGCCTGATCTTCTTTTAATTTTGTGACAGAATCCCTAGATTTTACCTCCAATTCTTGGCTCTCCAGTAGCCTTTGTTCTACTGAGTCTAGATCATTCTGGATTTTCTCTAACAATTCCATTTGATTCTGTGCCAGAACTATGTTTTCAGCGTGCTTTTCCCATATCACTCATATGTGGGGGTATAGGTAGTCCACAATTCTGGCAATGTTGCTTTGCTCCTCTTTAATTTTTGGGGCCATGTACAATTCACTAAGAGCTTGGTGTATTGGGCCATTGTCCTGCCATGTATCCAGGTCCATGGCAGTGACTTGTTGCATGATTTCCTCTAGCCAGACATGTTAATTCTGTTCTGGCCACTCACCCCTGACGAAAAGTGTGTGCAGGGGTTGCTCCCTAGCCATACTGATTTCTACAGGGATAGACATTGAGAGAATGTTCTTTGTTTATTAATTATTTCGGGGTTGATTTACTTGTACTTTTACAGACTGGCCTGGTCTTGGAGTATTTGTTTTGGGAGGCACTTGTACAATGTAGCACAGTACATCAACCAAGCAAAGTGTCACTACCCTGCAGGTTTGTCTGCTGTGCCAGACGGTCACGGGTGGTAATCAAACTCAAAATCACGGCACAAGCCCCCAAATCTGTTAAGTATTTCAATCGGACGATACACCCTGGTCTCAACCTAGTATGCAGCTCACAACCGAAATGCTTATTTTGTTATATGTGTAAGTTCAAAATTTGAGAGATACACCACTCATATGACACCCCTTTTAAAATACCCCGGGTCACGATAGACAGGAATCAGGTTGGTTGGTAAAGGTAATATTTATTTATTTATTTAAAATTCAAATCAAACATATACTTTTTAATAGGAAGCAGCAATCACCAATGTAGTGACAATAATATATAGGAGTGTGAACAATGCCCTTAAATTAACCCTTTAGCAACACAGGTGGAAAACACCAGAGAATATAACCCTTTTGGCTTGTTTGGAAAGATAGCACTTAAGTTAGGATTTCCTCCTGCAATATTCCTCAACCCACAAATAAGCAATTCTAAATAGATACAAGGAAGCAGCAGGTAATCAGTAATGAGGAATAAGAAACATAATTCAAATCCAACCTTCCCTCCCCAAACAAGAGAGAAAAACGGATGTGAACCTTTGCAATGTTAAAGTGACACTCAGAAATGGCTGAATAAAACAATGAATGTGTGCAAAAATACCTAATTAAGTACAATTCTCTACGGGAGAAACACTGGAAAGTTACAAGCAATCATAAGCAATAGTTTGAGCAACAACATACACTTCGGGGGTCATTACGACCCTGGTGTTAAGGGTTTAACGGCACCGTAAAAGGTGTTGGCGCCGTTAAACCCTTAACGCCTGATTACAAGGTCCCTTTGCGGCTCCCGATCTTAAAGGCTGTTATGGACCAGCCGTTAAACTAGGGACCCGCAAAGGGACTTCCGAGGTAATTACGGTACCACAATTACCGCCTTCCCCAGTCCCATTGAGCCCTATTGGGCAAAAATGGGAATGGGGAAGGGCCAATGGTAAATGGGGAATTACAGCCCCGCCAACCTTGGAATGGGGCGGTATTTCCCCATTTACCATTGGCGGACTCATTACAATACCGACAGCAACCATGGAGCTAATAGGGCCATTGGTTACCGCCGGTGTTGTAATGAGGGCCTTCGAAATTGAATGGAAGGTTTAAAACAATTAATAGCAAAAATAACATGTGTAAAATTTAGCAAACTTTTGCAATTCCCACCTGAAATTTACCAAATGCTTCTTAATAAAAACGGCGAATTTTGAGTGCGGTTTTTGGGTTGAGGTGTAGCTATGGGTCTTAGGTTTAATCAAGGATTGAAATGAGGTCTCTAGCTACTAAACTGAGGGAGATATGCAATCTAGAATAAGAGGTGTTTTTAGAAAAATCGGGCAGTTAAAACAGAAAAGAAACTCAGTTTGGACAAGAATAGTTTTACTTTAAGTTTTACTCTTTACTAGAGCATTCAGGCTAGAATACCAAAGAGGGACACAGTAAGCTCTAGAGTTGATTCATGATTTCAACCCCAGATCCCCAGCACCCGCCCTGGCAGAACCAGTCCGATCACTCGAAATAAGATTGATAGTTTAGGATTTACACAAGATATAAATGGCTAAAGAAATGGCGCATAGCAAGATAAATCAAGGACAGGATTGCAATAAGGATTCTGGCAATGTTACAAGTTATTCAGGTAAGGATAGGATGGTTTAGAGATTGGGATAGGACAAGGCAAGGCAAGGTATGCTATGGTTCTATGGTTCCTATTGATGCTCACAGTCCACTTTAGTTTTTGGATTTTGGACAGTCAGCGCTCTGGATCATCACACAGATCTTGTCTATCACAGGGCAGCCAGACAACTCAGTGGGGCAGAGTCAGCTGGGCAGGGACTGGATACCAAAGGATAGTTCTTCTGGAGTGGCAGTTCTGGTTACTGGATACTATAGGGCATACGGATAGCAGGATAGCAGGATAGCAGTGAGTGGCAGCAAGCCAGATAAATTCAAGATGCTTCCTCAAAACACCACAGTGCTTTCCTTGGCTATGGGGATTATTTTAGAATTGTGGCCTTGCTGAAGCAGGATCAACAGTTGCTTGGCCTTGTGGTTGGGATCTGGAGTTTAAATGGATAGATGCAAGATGAAGACAGGAACAGACAGGAACAGGACGCCGGTGTTGGAATCAGTAAACATTGTGTACCCTGTAAGGGGCTATAAGGGGCCCTTATTTATCATGCCAGATGACATCACTACAGTAAATAGCAGGAGCAGGCTTACTACCCACATCCCTAATACTAGGATTGGGCAAGAGCATAGTTTCCGCCTTGCCCACAGCTGATTGGATCACAGAAAAAGGATGTCATGTTCATGGGGTGATTTTTACAGTGTTTAGAAACCTCCCCTAGCTACTGGATCAAAATCTAATTTTGACACAAAAACATATTTATGCAGGTGAGTGTCCCAGCCTGCTATTGTCCCAGCCTGGAGCAAAGACGAATATCCAATGAGTTTGTGAAGTTTCTTTGTCCTTGTGAAGATTTGGCCTAAAATTCCCCAATTTTGTGCACAGTGGTGCATTATCCCCAGTGATGGATGTACAAAATTGTATGTTCGCAACATCAATACTTTCCCCGTAATCTGTCATTTTTCATAACTTCTGTTCTTTATCCAGTAATAAGTTCTATCAAGTTATCAAAGAAAGAACATAAAATTAGGTTTAGAACTGTGAACTTTTCATATTTTTCCTAATTCTTGCTGCAAAGTTAAACGTCTTTAAAGTTCAGTTACAAAATAGCTTTTAAAACCAAAGGATGTCCATTGTCACTCGATGAGTTTTTTTCCCCCAACTGCATTCAATTGTCACTTCCTGCAAGGCAACGTGCAATTTCCAGTCTTAATTGAAGTTTTTATTGCCCCTCCGGTGAGTGTCCCAGCGTGCTATTGTCCCAGCCTGGAGCAAAGACGAATGTCTGATGAGCTTGTGAAGTTTCTTTGTCCTGGTGCATTCAACGTCTTTCAAGCTTGCAATTAGCAATTAGGCGATTCTCTCTCTTTAGTCAGAAAAAGCACATTTTACTATTTTTTTAATTCGGTTTTCATCTCCACCAAATACACACTTTATGCAGCTATAGTTCTTTTCTTGCATGCTGGAGTTGTTTTGCAGCATGAATACATTTAAACAGGCATATATTTAGAGTCTTTCTCTGAACAGCTGATTTTTAGATACTTTTGCAAAATAGACGCGTTTCCCGTCTAAAATGAAAGCAAAGCCCCTGGTTGATTTTTCAAAGATTCTTTTGACAGGAGCTGACATTCAAGATTTAGGCCCGGTTCTGCTGAGACACAATGGATGATCCTGGGCATTGCAGGACCTTTTTAATAACAGTGGTTCATAAGGACTGGATGAGTTTAGTGCAAAGCAGCACTTTTAAGGTTTGAAAAAGGTGTCATTTTAAAGAGACATTTTGGGTTTTCAGCAAAGTAATGCTGCCTCTTTCAATTCATTCCATGTTAAATGTTGCAGAGCACACTTGCACATTCCTGCAGTGAGCACTCCGTTCCATCCCACCTTTTTCTGATTGTTGCAAAAACGCAGTTTAGAGATCCGGGCACGCAGAGGAGTCAGCGCTGCCAATTGCTGTTTCTTGCAGCACTGCAGCAAAGTGATGTAGTAACGCACAGCTGAGTGGGTTTATTTATCCCACAGTGGCATAGATTTTAGTGCAGGATTACTTAACATTTTTTTTTAAAATAAATGTTATTTATATTTGCACACAGGTTATTCACACACATTAGCAATTTTCGGTTACATAGATATACTACAGAAACAGTTCAATTGCTTTCTGTATTCAGAGCTTCTGATTCATTTAGATCAGTCAAATATTTCTTGTATCGAGACCATATGTTTCTGGGCCTACTTTCTGGCGTGACTGAGTCAATATAAAGCTCCTCTGTATCATTAATCCACACCATATCTCTGTTCCAGTCTACTATCTTGGGGGATTGTACATTTTTCCATCGCATTAATATGACCCTTTTAGCTATGAGTAGACTCAGATTCAGTAGTTTCGTCCAGGTCGGGTTCAGTTTCCCTACTGCTTCCAGCATGCAAATTCGCGGTGTCCATACCATCGGTTGGTCTGCCATCTTATCAAGAGCCCCACATACTTCCGACCAATATTTCCCCAGTTTGACACAGTCCCACAGCATATGAAAAATAGTAGCATTTTCAGAGTTACATCTTGGACAGGTACCATTCAGTGTGGGATATATTTGCTTAAGCCTCGATGGTGTGTAATGCGTCCTGTGCACTATTTTGTAGTGTATTATTTTAAACCTCGAATTGCACGATATCTCTTTAGTCAGTGCACAGATCCGGGACCATTCCTGATCATCTATCAGTTGCCCCAGGTCTTGTTCCCACTTCCCCTTAGCTGTGTGGATTACCGCTGGGCGTGTTTGTATCATAATTTTGTACAGCATCGAGGAAGTGATCTTTTGGGTTCCTCCCGTGAATATATAGCCTAGTGCCATATTTATTTCTGGCTCCTCTGGGAATGTTGGATGGATTTGTTGCTTGAAAGAATCCTCTTTTCAATGGGAAGCCATTGAAGCTGCCTAAGGAGCAGAGACATATGTGCTCGGAAATTGGGCTGAAACACCGATCTGGCAGCAGTATTTGGAAGCAGCTGGAGCCGATTGGTGAGATACCGTGGCTGCCCAAAATAAAGCAAGTTACAGTAGTCGGTTGTGCTAAGCACCAGTGCGGCCACCACCGGGGAAGACATTTGCCTGGAACAAAAGGGAGCATTTTACGTAAAGTGGGCAATTTAAAGTGTCCAGATTTGCACACAGCCGCCACTCGTTCCACCACAGATAAAGATGATGACATTATTAGCCCCAGATCTTTCACTGAGGCGGAAGGCTGAGGACAAGGGCCCAACAAAGAAGGCCAAAACTCTGACCTCAAGAAGGAAAGAGAGGTGTAGGTTCCCACAACAAGCACCTCCGTCTTATTGCCCTTGAGTTTTAGCCAATTGGCCACCATCTAGGAGCCCAGGTCCTCCAGGCATCTCCTCAGCCAACCCGCAGTATATGACCAGGTAAGGTCCAAACGGACCAAAATCTGCATGTCATCGGCATAGGATTAATACCTCAACCCTTGAGATAGAATAAGAAGGAGAAGCAGCCTGATGTACATGTTAAACACAATTGGGGAAAGTGCGTATCTCTGAGAGACCCTGAATAACAGTAGCACAGATTGAGAACAGAAAGGGGGAAAAGATACTGAATGGGATCGATCTGCCAGAAAGGCAGAGAACCAGCATCCGACAGCCGGGACAACAGGGTGAGGTGGTCAACAGTATCAAAAGCAGCAGACAGATCTAACAGTAATACTGCTCCCACCCAACCCTGATCAACCAGAGAGCCGAGACCGTCCATTGCTGAGTTAAGAACAGATTCAGTACCCCTCCCTGGCTAAACACCGCACTGAAAGGGATTGAACAAGCCAGATGATTCCAGGAAAGATGAAAGAAGGGGGGACACCAAAGCCTCTAAAACCTTAATTGAAAAGGACAAAAGAGAGATGGGTGAAAATTGTCCAGCACCCCAGGATCCAGGGATGACTTTTTTAACAAAGGGAGCAAAAGAGCATGTTTCAAAGGGCTACGAATCAGTACTTCTTAAAATGACACGTTAATAGCAGCAGTGATATGAGGGATCAGATCACCCAAAAAATATCTTTAAGCAAGGTTAAAGGACTAACGTCAACCGGGGAAGCAGATTTAAGGCAGTGAATTGCTTTAAGTATGTCTAAATCAGTGAACACAGGGAAAGAGGACCATGTAGCACTGGAGGCAGGCAGTGTGGGAGACCTTGAGACAGTATGAGTGAGGGCAGCCACATCACTAATATTGTTACAAATAGTCTCGATCTTTGAGAACAAAAAGAGGAGAGAGAGTCACAGAGATCCTGTGAGGGAGCTACCAAAGAACTCGCTTTTATTGAGGAAGAAAGGGATTGGACCAGTTCAAACAAGGCCTTGGGTTTATTGATGGCATTTCCACCTTCATACTAAAGTAAGATTTTTTTGCTGCCGTAATTGCTTTTGGTAGCCAGTCAGAAGACAGCGAAAGGTTAGTTTAGCTTCAGGCAGGTAGCCAATTCTCCATTTCCTCTCTGCCTGTCTGCAACGCAATTTTTCCGCCCTGAGTTCATCAGAGAACCAAGGCTCAGAGAAATATTTTTTTCCTTTGGAAAGTGTAAGCAGAGCCAGCCGACCAGACACATCAGAAAAAGCAGCTTCCAGTGTGGTAAGAGAGCAAGGGCTGCCTAGAGTGAGCTGCGATTGAAGGGATGCTAGTAACGCATGGTTGGTCACTTTATGCCATTTACATCTAAGAGAAGCATGTTTAGTCACTGGCGGAATAGGGGCCAGCTGGTGGATAGAAAAAGGGGTCAAAAAATGATCTGACCACAGAAGAGGGCAGGGAGAAGAGACAGAGATAGACGGTTTGGGTGCACAAATGAAATCTAAAATATTTCCCAACTGATGTGTTGATTCGGTAATCAGATGGGGGATAGCCAGGTTCTCCATTAATGACAGGAATATTGCTACCTGTTTGTATTAGAAGTGTTAGCCAGTAGGTTGAAGTCTCCAACAACCCAAAGATTAGGATATTTATTCAGAAGCTTGGATATCAATTCCGGAAAATCAGTGCAAAATGCAGTATCCACACTAGGAGGGTGGTAAACTTCTAGAATAGTATGCATAATAGTAGAAGAGACAGAAACGCAGGCAAGGAGACACTCCACCCTAAGGGAGTGAACCGGCACACTAAGCAATGTTTTATATATGTCCTTATGCATTATGACCGCTACACCCCCAGGGTGGAGAGCAACATGGTCCACATGAGCCAGGTTATAGTTAGGGGGCAAAGCTTGGACAATAGAGGGAGCTGAGGTTTCCCGCAGCCAGGTTTCCGTAAGAATTAGGAAATCAGGATGGGAGGTAGTCACCGATGAGCATGCATTTAACAGACCACATTGGAGGCCATCTTCCGTAATAGTATTAGTCGGCGCAGATGATATTTCAAAGTCAGCAGGCCATCTGGTCTTGCAAGGGGCAAAGGATAGCAAAAAGCTGCGGGTCAGGGATCTCACTGTGTAGGGTGTGGCAGTAAATGCATGCCAATCCTGCCCAGGCCGTGCACGGACGGGCACAGACGGGCTTGCCTTAAGCACAACTTTGGCACACTAACGGTGCTCCCGCTGCACCCGTCCACTGCGCAGGTGTCTGCTACAGCACATAAATGCCATCTGTGGTCAAGTGGGAGGAGAAAAGTCACCGCCCCACAGAAAGAAAAGAGGACTGCCCAAGCGGCATAGTAAATTTCAATTTGCAATTAAAACACAAGGTTTCAGAGCACATAAAATGAATGCACAATCAAATTCTATAGCAGCAGTATATCTAAGCGAGGAGCGCTAGTAAAACAATTGAGCAATTAGGTAATAAAACACGGGCCACCAAGTGGTTTTAAAGTGGAGCCCCAGGGGGACAGCCTCACCTCTCGCTAAGCTGCGGTGTGTGCTACGGCACATAAATGCTGTCTGTAGTCATGTGGGAGGCGATAAGTCACCATCCCACAGAAAAAAAAGAGGACTGCCCACGCAGTGAAGTAAATTTCAATTTGCAATTAAAACATACGTTTTCAGAGCACATAAAATGAATGCACAATCAAATACTATAGCAGCAGTATATCTAAGTGAAGAGTGCATGTGTGGGGGGAGTTTGTTACTGTAGAAGTAACAATAGGGAGTAAATTTGGGAAAGGAGTGAACCCATCCTACTCCCTAGGTGCTTTAGGGTGAGGCGAGACCCATTGGAAGAACTATAATAGAGCAGGGAGGTGTCCTAAAGGTCCCCACACGATCATAATATTGTAGGCAATTCAGCCATTTAGACATAGGGGGTCATTCCGAGGTTGGAGGTAAGTATTGGTTTTTACCGGCATGGCGGAAAGAGCGAGTCCGATCTGGTACCACGCCGCTATTTACAGGCTATTCCGACCTCGCGGGCACGAGCTTTCCGCCATGCCGGTAAATCCCCTAGCGGCATACCGCTAAAGGGCCCGTTAAACCCCTTACCGGCATGAAGCGAGACGTTCTTAACAACACCGCCATCGAAGCTTCGCCATCCGTAATTAGCGGTGACCGTAATTTACGGATACCGTAAATTACGGTCACCGCTAATTAACGGATACGGAAATTACGTCATCACACAGGAACAGGAAGGAGCGTGGCGGCCATCTTTAAAAACACAATCCATTGCCATCCTCTTCATACAGGACCTGGAGGCATATTTGGATCGGAAAAATAGCCATTAGAGACCAGCATCATGCCGAAAGCACTGAAAAAGGGTGCCGCCCGCATAAGGAAGGAACGCTTTACACAGGACGAGCTCCAGGTACTGGTGGACACTCTGCACGAACATGCAAAGATAGTATTCAGCAGTGACATGCGTAGGCCCACTGTCGTCAGGAAGAAGGAGATCTGGGACTTGGTTGCACAGAGGGTGAGCGCCGTAGGAAACACCCCCCCGCACCACGAAGGACTGCAGGAAATGGTGGGATGACCTCTGTCTCAGGGTGCGGGCCATCCTATCGGCCAACCGAAGTCAGGCCCTGGAGACAGGAGGAGGCCCAGCTTCTCCCATCAATGTAAGGCACCGCCAAGGGCTTGGCAAGCTGTCACATCATGTATGGGAAACCCCCCCCACCCCCAATGAAATCATGCCGTAACAAGTGGGACCCATATTGGCCATACCACACAAAGAGGCTGTCAAAGTGAGTCACCACAGTACTCCGCCAACATGAGTGACCCAGACATCTGCATGCATTTTCCATCCAAGCCCAGATCACTGTCCCACTCACCACCCAAATGTCAACAAAACTCTGCAATCCCATTGTGATACCATAGGCTTGAAGAAATGCTGACCCCCAAATCATTGCTCATGCTGTCTCTCTCTTCCCCCCCACAGGCAGCGGGCATGAAAGTGAGGACCAGGAAGCCACTCGGGCCAGTATCTCCAGGGGCAGAGCCAGGCGACACCGTATACCTGCAAGCAGGAAGAAAACACATGCAACACCACCTGCTCCAGCAACCCCCATGGAGGGTGCACAACGCCCACCCGCACCCCTACCCATGCCTGCAGTGCCGCCGGACACATGCCCCATGGTGCACTCTGAGGAGTCCAGTGTGGCAGGGGAGAATGCTGCCATGTGCCTCCTCGATGTGCCAGACAGCCCCACATCAATTTCTGTGGCCAACGTGGAGGACCCCAATGACATTGGACATAGACCAGACACACCATCATACTGCCAGGTGGCACACAGCGACTCCGGGGAGAGTGACACCCCAGGGCTCACAGGCCAAGGAGTACCACCTGCCTGTCCTGCATCCACTTCCCCTACAGAAAGTCCCAAAAGAGCTGCAGGCTCATTACCAAGCCTGCCAAGCACATCGGCCACACCGGACATGGATGCAGTGCGCTCCCAGCACCTCACAGGCCTGATTGAGGAGTTCATCCGGGATAACCGCGAATCAAGGTTGGAGTGGCACAACGACCTTCGGGCTCTGGGCGAGGTGATCACTGCGAGCACAAACCGGCTCTGTGAGGTGCTGGGCCGGATCGCAGATGCCCTGGAGGCAGCACCCCCCAGACCACAGCCCCAGTGGGAGTACCCACCCTCCCAAAGCTCCTCCACGCAGACCAGCCCTGTCCGTCGGTCACTGTGTACATTGCGCCACCACGACATGGATCCCCCTGACTCTGGGAGTGCACATTGACCATACTGCCACACACATGTGGCCTATGTTGCACTGATGGGACTATTCTGGGGTTGTTGTGGGGGGAGGTGAAGGGGGTGAGGGTGTGTGTGGGAGTTGGGGAAGGGGGGGGTGAGGGTGTGTGTGGGAGTTGGGGGGGAGCGGGAGGGGGATGAGGGTGTGTGTGGGAGTTGGGGGAGGGGGGTGAGGGTGTGTGTGGGAGAGCGGGGGGAGGTGGAGGGGGGTGAGGGTGGAGGTTTTGTTGTACACGTTTCTACATTATTATTCAATACACTGGTTGATCATCCCTAAAAAACAGAGTGGACATTGATCATTGTGCATGTGTCTTTTAATGTCTCACAGTGCATGGTCTACATGTATCCCCACACCCAGTGTCCAATGTCCTGTCATCCTCACACCCTCAGCTGACTTGTGAGTCAGAAATATTGTCCGATCAATGTTTGCCGCACGGAACATCCCTCCTGGGCATCGGCACCGTGATGCTGTCCTGCCATTCCTTCCTCCTCCCCCTCATCATCATCTGGTGGTAGCAGTTCCACGTCAGGGGGCAGTTGCACATTCCGACAGATGCACATGTTGTGCAGCATTACACATGCCATGGTGATCTTGGACACCTTCTTGTGGCTGTAGATGAGTGCCCCACCCGACCGGCTGAGGCAACGAAATCGTCCCTTCAACAGGCCGAAGGTCTGCTCTATCACCACCCGTGTACGGGTATGGGATCTATTGTAGTCCTCCTCGTGCCTGTTCTGTGGGTTGCGGACCGGGGTCATGAGCCACGGCTTCAAATGGTGGGCAGCATCACCTGCATGAGATTGGAATGAAGGTAAGTGTTTGTGCATTCATGGTGGAGAATTGTAATAGTCTTACATGGCCGCAGGTGATTACTGGCCATGCACATATGTCCCAGGATACAGTCACCCCATTACTGGCCCTGCTATGTGTCATGTGCAATGGAGGGGGTAGCTTCTCCCTGATGGGTCATGGTGTGCACTCATGACTTCTATGCACTCCCAGGGATGACTCTCCTGTGTGTTGAGATGCAGGAGTCAGCAACATGGTACTATTGCACTGCATGGTGCAGGATGCCCCTACGGTGTGTAAGGGCCACCGATGAGTGGTGCATGTGTTGTGGTATCTGGCCAGGTTTCCTGTTAGTCATGTAGTGTTAGGTGTCGGCTCGAATTCATCACTGTGTGGTTATGTGGTCATGCACCGTGTCACTTGCCTTGGGGCACAGGGTGCTGTGAGGTGCACATCGTGCACTGGCATGAACATTCCCACCCAGGTGGAGTATGCATCTCCCCCCCCTTCCCACCCAGGTGGAGTATGCATCCCCCCCCTTTCCCACCCAGGTGGAGTATTCATCTCCCCCCCCCTTCCCACCCAGGTGGAGTATGCAAACAACCTACTCACAGCCCCAATGCACTGCCATGGCCCATTCAGGTTACTCACCAAGCAGCCAGGCACGTCGTCCAGCATGTCGCTCCATGTAGCGTGGTAGTGTTGAGTTCCGCAGGACCAAGGAGTCATGAGTTGATCCGGGGTATCGGGCCTTGCAATGTGTGATGGCATTACTGGCATTACACACCATCTGGACGTTGATGGAGTGGTATTGCTTGCGGTTGCGATACGGCACCTCCATGGCATGTGGGACCACCAATTCAACGTGGGTGCAGTCGAGGGCACCTATGCAATTTGGCATGCCTGCCAGTGCATGGAAGGCAACTCTGGTGTCATATATCTCCTGGGGAGTCCGGGGTAGGGATATGTAGTCCCTTGTGTGGTTGAGGAGGGCATCCACCACTTGGTTGAGAATCTGGGAAAATATGGGCTGTGAAATGCCATGCAGGTGCCCCACTGTATGCTGGTAGGTGCCTGTGGCAAGGAAGTGGAGCACAGACACTACCTTCAGTAGAGGGGGGATGGCAGTGCTGATTTCTATGCGGCTCACTATATCGTCATGTATCAGATCCACTATGGTGGTAATGGTGTCCCGGTCAAGCCGGTACAGGGTGTGGATCTGCTCTGGTGTGAGGTTGAAGGGGGTGGCTCCGATGCGGGGGATTGGGGGCTGCCGGCGTGGTAATGGTGGCTGCACCGGTAGGGTATGCTGGGCCTGTCTCACCATCCTTCTCCTCCTGTGTATCCTCTGTGGTGGGGGCTTTGGTTGTTGTTGTTGCTGTTGTTGTAGTTGCTGCCTTGCAAGCAGGGCCTCCAGCTCCAGGAATGCTGCTACAATTGGTATCATCTTGGTGTGGGAGGGGTGTGGTGTGTGGGTGTGCTCCTTTTGTGCTGTTGCCAGACTCCATTGCCTCCACCTGTGCTGATTGAGTGCACCTGTTCCTCTTGGAAACACTGCTCAGGGTTCTTAACACCTTCTCGGCGCTGCCGGTATTTACTCCATGGCGGTAAGGTACTTTGCGGTCTTGTGGAGGCCGTTTTTTCCATGTGCGCTTTACTTGGGATCAGCTCCGGTTTACGCCATGCCGCTAATTTCGGCATGGTGTGTCGGGCACGCGCCACTGAACCGCTATTTACGGCCTCGTACTTTACGGCGCCGTAAATAACGGTCTGGTGGGTCAGAATGGGCCGTAACAGGAAACGATGCCGGTAGTCCTTTACCGGCACCGTTTTTCCCTTACCACCCAACTCGGAATGACCCCCATAGTGTGTGCATATAAGCAGACCCCGTTTTGCAGATATTAAGTAGCCACAGTCGAAACATAGGGACTGCATGGCCATGCAGTATCGAGTGTGTTAGACACAGGCTGCAAGCATGATTGGGAAATCTGAATAAACCCAAGTGATGATGAGAGAAGGCCCACGCTGCAAACCACAACAGAAACCCTTCTTTGTTCTAAAGTTGTTGCCAATGTTTGTTCTAGAAAAAAGTTAGCTCTGCAAGGCCACAAGACCGTACTGGGTACCTTGGTGTATGTGTTATCACAAACAGTCCAGAGCAGGCCTCTGACCCCCACCCAGCCAACTATGAGTTATACTCCCTACAACTGCCCTAGTCCAGAGACCCCTGAATTCCAAGATACCAGTTGACCCCAAACCACCGACCATGAATCAATCAACCACAAAAGATCAAAGAGCATGGTTGTCCCACCATTATTTCATAATGACATGATTTGTAATGTGAGGTACAGGGAGGGATAAATTATAGTTCAGAAGCGAGGGCAGAAGCCTTGGAAGCCGATAGAGGTATCAGGTAATAATGTCCCTTGTACATATGGTCGCCATACATAATGTAAGGTTGTGGCGACATTATATAGGTGACCAGATATATAGGGACTGTGTCCCCCGCTTCTCTTGATACAAAAAAAAAGGTTATGGGTATTGCGGGGTTGTCCCCTGCATGTTCCATGTAATAATGTCTCCACAAAAAACTGCCATTTATCGGCAAAATCTTTGAATGGTGCCATTTTTGTGGGGACATTATCACATGGAAACCCGGTAGACGGAATTGGAATGTGTGAAGTAGGTGTGGGTTAGTGTGACCTCAGGACTCCCCCTGTGCCTGTATTTGAGCATGCCAGGTGCACTGTATAATGATACAGTAGCACTGTTCACAAATGTAGCTAATTGCTTCTTTGGCCTTGGTTCCCTGGAGACGGTAAACCCAGCAGAGTTCACGTGATGGAAGACGTACTGACTAGGCTGAGACCAATGACCTGGCATCCCCTATGGAGCAGGCTGACCATGTATGAGGTCGCACCAACCAGCCATGTGGGTTTTCACTGTATCCAATGGCGTGAGCCATTACGCTATGTCTCCTTTTAAGATTCTGCTTGTACCGTTTTTTGACAGAATATTCCATGGCAGTAGAGTTCTTTGCTGACACACCCATTTTTGTAGAACTAAAACTTGCTATCCTTGCAAGAGTTTCTTGGCCCTTTTTCCCTAGCGGGTTGTATTTTTTTCTGTTGTGAGCGTTTAGGGGCGTGCCTTCAGCGGGAAGGAACTCCCTGTGTTGAGGGTGGCCTCTCAATAAGCCGTTACATACCAGAGGTATCTGAGATGGATAAGAGCAGCAGGGGTGATGGGTGCTCTGGAAGGGAGCCAAGAAGGGCTGAGAGGGGCAATTGTGTTACTCCTTTTTAATTGAAATACCCTGATATTCGCTAAATATCATTTCCAATTATTTGGGATTCCACAAATGCAGAAAGGATAGCATGTCACCTGCGCCCTCTAGCCACAATGCTTTGAGCCGTTTTGAAATCAATTAGAGCCGGCCGTCCTGGCCCCTCTGGATGCACCCGCTTAGTCTAGCATCACTGTCCCTTTTGCCACCCATAGCATTGCTGCCACCTGCGCCCCAGTAATGCGCTACTTGAAACGTCCTAACCCACGAAATCTAAGCCAGATGCTGCCCAGGTTTCCCCAGTTAAGTGGCATATTTGTGTGGCAAAAGTTGTTTTCTTTTAAATGGCGTCGGTGACATGCTTTATATTTTATAGACTGGCCATTTAATCGGAGAAAGCTGAGCACTGTACACTCTGAGTCAGCCTCAGTATAGAGGATTGAGAGTTGCACGTTTTATTAAGTGTGACGTGATCAGACGTTCAAACAGTTTATAGCGTTTAAGTAGTGAATAATCACAAACCAACATCAAACAGCAACCAATCAATCCGGCTTAAGCTGAGACCCAGCTCTGAAGGGATGTCGGCTCCGCAGGACGCGAAGGACTGGGCACAAGTGAAACGGGATCTTGTCAAACAGAGGGTTCCAAACCTTTCAACACAAAGTCCCGGAGAAAAATGACCCCCGAGGAGCCAGAAATCACACGTTGGCAGCTGCCGACATGTGGCTGCCGCAGATGCTCTGACAGGCCTGGCACAGGTGCTTCAACAAACTGTGCAAATTAATTAACTAAACCCAGAAAGTCTGCGCGTTGAGCCGATCACTTTGGAAGTGAAGGCCGGAGGGGAGGCGCGACGGTCTATTGAAGGAAAGGGTTTGGTAAGAGAGGAGGAAATACGTCTGTGCGCGTTTCCTGCAGTTAAATGGCTCCTGTGGATGTGAAAGGAAGCGCGTGTCATGCAGGCCTGCCACATAGGCCTTCCGCCGCTGCTTCAATGGCCGGGCTGCCTTTCTGAAACTCATTATTTCTGCCGGTTGTTCCTTTTTGACGAATCCTCCATGACAGTGGGAGCGGCAGCCCTGACTTTTCCTTTCATTTGGCAGGTGCATGCCTGTGCCCAGAAGTGAGTAGTAAAGCTGCAAGCTGCTCCACACGACGGTGCAATCAGAGCAGCAGCGCACGACAAGCCTAACGCTTTCACTCACACACTTAGTGCAATGTACATCCTTGTGGCGTAGTCTGGGTTGTTACACATAGCAAGAGAGATTTCCTGCTCAATATCCAGCATGAGACAGAATAGGCACAGCCTGAGCTGTGGGACACACTGCTGCCCATTGCAGCAACAGTTAACATTGCAGGGCTTGCGATCATTGGTTGCTTTCAACAGGGTTAATCACTGCATCCTTTGGGCACAGATAGGAGGTGGCCATCATCAGGTCCCTGGCAATGCAGCTGTTCACGGTGTCAGTGAAATGCCACAGTCAGTCAGTAAGGGGATTTTATAAACACTGCATACCGAGTGTAATCACCTAGTTTGTACTGGCCTCCCATTCATATGGTGACAACTCTACATTATATATTGTGATGGCGTGAATGGACACACTTTGGGGGGAAAATGCCTCTTGATCGTGCCCAAGTTCAAGTTAAAAACCGGGCTGGGCAGATCTTTTCTTGTGCTGGCTCCTAAATTGTGGAACAGCGTCCCGAATCCCTGAGGTCGGAAGTTAATCACTCCGCCTTTAGGAAGCTGCTGAAGACACACCTCTTTAGATGAGAATTCGGGTGTTGGCTATTTTTCAGAGGCACTCATAAGGCAGCAGCTATTCGTATTTTTCGTCCGTCACGCAGTATCAGTGTTGTATGTAAAAGCGCCCTGATGCCCGTGGGCTACCGGCGCTATACAAAAATTAAATACATACAAACACATACATACATACATACTTTACAAAGAGAAGCTTAGCAGGGGCAAGGAAATGGGGTGTGTCCACGTCGGGCTCTACAGACCTCATGAAAAACCACCTGAGATGGAAAAGTATTGAAGCTTACATGAACAGCTGAGTGGGCTAGGTAAGTGCCCCTCTCAACTGCTACATCATGTTGACGAGACCTCTAAGCACACTGCCACTTTTCTTTTTTTGTCTAAGCATACAACAGCTCAAGATCTAAAACTAGGCTGAAGAAATACAAGTTTTCAAAGCTTCTGAAAATAAAAGACGATCGTCGGGGACACTCAGACTGGAAGTGACTTCCCCAGGATTGATGTACAGGCAGAAAAAAGTGCCCCCCCAACCCCTTATCGAGTCTACAGTATAATTATAATGGGTAATTTATAACATGTGTAATACCCAGAGGTTTCTAAACATGGACCCGGGGATCAAACCTGTGTTGCTCCACATCATCCTCCTTCCAAGGCTAGATCATTGCCCCTGAGCCATCCTCCCGAGGCACCATTCAGACCTGGGTGGCTGAACACCATCTCTGCCTGAAGGATGACAAAACTGAACTCCTCATAGTAGGTTCCCCAAAACGTCTCAAATGCCTGTACCCCATGTTTGCATCCTGGTCCATATATGGGAATCCTACTAGCGTGTTGAGACATGTGAAAACTCTGGGTGTCTCCCTAGATGCAGAACTATCCATGATCAAATAAATCTAGGCCCTCTCCTCCTCATCAGCATATACCACTAAGATCATTTCTATCCACAGACAATTGCCTTACCCTCGCCAGAGCCATTATAGGCAGCAAACTGGATTATTGCAATGCTATTCTTTCATGCAGCTCATCCAAAAATATTTCAAAATTGCAGCTGATTCAAAACAATACACTATGGGCCGTCTGAGGCCTAAAACGTTCAGACAACATCTCTCATGTTAGACGGGGGCCCATTGATTGCCAATTAGAGCTTGCATCGAGTTCAAGATACTCTTGTTAACACACAGATGTGTCCACAATACTGGACCTCCCTTTCTCAACCAGCGCATCTCCAAAAGAACAAAACTTCACAGCCTACCCATCTCTACCACCCTGACTTTAACTATCCCCAAATTCACTAGGAAAAGAGCAGAGAGTGCCAGCTTGACAGTCATCATCCCCACTCTACCCTTTCCACACCCAAGAAGAATCCTTCGACTTAACTTTCAGAAAAAAAACAAAAACCTGGCAGTTCGTCAAATATGATGAATCTGACTTTGGGTGACCTCCCTGATCTCTACCCTCCTTGACTGTCTCTTGTTTATCATATGTTCTGTACCTTGCTTGTTTTTCTTACTCACTAAGTTGTTCCAGCGTTGTGATACTTACGGGTTTGGGTGCTGTCAATAAATACAAAATATAAATAAATATTTCACTCTTGACAGGACAGAAAGGAGGGGTGCAGACTCAAACCTTAAATAGCATTTCTGGATGTCCTGTTGAAATCTCCATTGCATGAACGTGAAACCTACACTACGCCAAACTCTATGTACAAGGCATAAACTTGATGCTCTTCTAGGGATAACCAATGCAAGGACCAAACTGTAGCAATAATAGATTCATGATGCCACTCTCTCAGCCGCAGTTGAATAGCCACTTTTGCAATCTGTGCAAGTGATTTAGAAGGGATTCAGGAAATTCGACATAGAAACTCTTAGCATAGTTCAAAACCAATAGCCCCAGCGAGATAAATGACGTGTGTTCTATCTGGGAATCTAATTAATAGAAAGATATCTTTTCAGGGATCTAAGAGTGAAGAAACCTGTTTTGAAATCTCCCGAATGTGCCCCCCCAATTCGTCCAAGCTCCTGACAAGTATGATAACTGATGGGCAGGTTCCCAAGCCTGGGAGGCCCATAGATTAAATGGACATGATCATGCAGGTTTACCAATGACCATAATCTCTCTTTAAAGTGTATTCAGCTCAAGGCAACTTTTACGCATCCATGCATGAACTGTAGAAAAGCCATTGGAAACAAATATGAGTCTTAAGGGTCATCCCTGCTGAGCCTAAAAAGTCAATTGGTGTCATACAGACACCCAGTTGTAATGTTGCAATGGCACAACACCTTTAATGAGACAGAAAAGGGGACACATATAACTGTTAAAAAGAAGTCGAAAGAGGGCTACAACTTGTTTCACTCACTAAAGCAAATCCCAGGATCTTTAATCAAACACAATTGAACCCAAAAACTAGAGTAAGTAAGCAGTTTACCACACCGATTGAGACCTGGCAAAAACAAAATGATTACAACTGCAAACACCCCAAGTCTCACCAAGTGGAGGTCATAACTGTAAAGATGCTTTTAACTGTTATCTTTTTACAACATTTTTCTGAGAACTAATGGCATACCTAGATGGAAGAGCCCAAGGACGGGCCAAGGACAGTCCTGCAGTTGGAAGGAGGGAAGAGTAAGAGGAGGGGCTGGCCTTCCCCATGCATGCGCAGCGTTCGTTTTTGTTAAAATCCACCTGTGCGGCTAAGCCGCAGTGAAGGACGGGCCAAGGACAGTCCTGCAGTCCTGTGGGACTGTAAATTGTGAATTGCAGGGGGAATGTACTAGAAAAGTGTGGTACCCAGCTTCCCAGAAGAATGGAGCTAACTTTCTCCCAGCCATCATTGGGCAACTAGTACCTCCAACATCCGCAGCACACGGGAGATGGATTGTGCTGCCATTCCTCTCCCTGCATTTTGTCTTGTGATTGATACAGTTTTTGCTTCTCTCCTGTATGCTCTATCGCCCCTTGCCCGCAACAGCGATTTTGAATATGTCTTGAGGTCACTGTTAACTAGGATTTGTCTTGCAAAGACACCAAAGATAGCAAAGAACGGCTTGTCAATGTTTTTGTCCCCGTCCCCTCTGATGTCCGTGGTCCTCCTGCAGTGGGGCCACCTGTTGGTGGGTCAGCGGGTGGGCAGCTGGATCGGTATTGATTTGGTCTGCTTCCCTGAGTCCTGCGCTCTCCTGTGGCTCTGTGCTGTAGTTCTTTGCTTTGAGCCCTGGGGGCGTTGTGAATTGTTGGTCGCTGAGGGCTTTCAGAGAAATATTCTAACTGCTTGAGGTCAGGGAGACAGACTATGGCATCCCCGTGAGCCATTTGGGCGTTCCTCCATAGCATATTTTTTGTGCAATTGCTCTTATCATTCTTCATTTTTTATTCTTCTGAGAAATCCTATTTTTATTGGATCATAAACTCCTACCAATACTCTTAATAGTTGTACAACTTAGAGGTTGGAACCTAGAACCGTCTGACTGGGCCGAGTTAACTCCCTCCAAACTTGTTATTTGAACTTGGGAGTTAAGAAGAGGGGAGGAGGGGGAGTCGAACTGTGAATGCCCCCTTACCCATTTGTGTGTGTCTTTACCCTGCTTCATATATCGGACTCAGTGGAGTCTAATGATACTAATGGTTCAATGTTTAATGTGTTAACCTCTAACCGTGCTCTTTAATCATGTGATTTTAAGGCTGCTGACATTTTCTAATTGTGTTTTTAACCATGTGTTTTTAAGGATCCTTTATCCTATTTTTATTGATTTTATCATAACATCATCATCTTTTAACTTCCTCCTTTACATATCAACTAGTTTGAAAAGAATGTTCAACTTAAATTTACATTTTGATTATTAATTTGATTTATTCTATATTTTCTATCTCAGGGTAAATAAGGTCACCCCAGGAGTGATAAAGGAGTGTAACTGTGTGAGTGTGGTTGTAGGGGGTGCTAATCATTGTGAAACAGAAAGCGACTACAAGCCTACTGGCTTCCCAGTGCCCGAAGAAAGTCATACAGGTCAAGGAAATAAAAACCTCTGCTGGAGAACATAGTGGCACGAGCAGAGGGTGCACCTGGGGTGTCACAGGGATCAAAAGTAGGGGGAACTTTGGATTCTTACCTACAGAAACTCATACGACTGGATGAGCAGATCAGGGTGGCTGAGCTGGCAATTACCTCCACTGAGAGGCGAGCCACCTTGCATAAACCTGATCTAGCAGGCACCCAAGAGAAACCCAGTCCAGCACGCAGGAAGAGGGATGGTCCATGTTCCATGGTGGTCCCTCACCCAACATCTGGATTGGATACTGCACCATCAGTCCACTCACTGTCCCTCACAACGGGTGTCCGGGATCAGGCTGACTTGCACAATGTTCTCCGTGAGGGCTCTAATGTCTGCCCATCTGTGGTAACTGAACTACAGAATAGGCCAGGGGGTGGTGTGCTGAGGGTCTAAATAATGAATTAATGCTACCCGTGATGAATTTCCTGACAAATCTCAAAACGGGTATTATGAACATCTTGTTAATCTTGGACGACCAGGTGTGGTCTCTAAAAAAAAGAGGTGGAGACACTAAGTACCCAGATCAGCCAAAGCTTGACTTGTGACCCACCAGGAAGGGGGACTGACCAGAGAGTAGTAAACCTATCCGCTGGGCAATCTGTAGTTTTAGGAATGGGTGTAGGGATGAGTGGGGAGAATGTTATGAGCCAAGAACTAGTAATCCCTGTGGATATACAGGCTCCCTCCACCCATACCCCCTTCCAGCACATGCCCCCCAATGTCAGGTGACCATGTATTTGGTAGAGTATAACTTGGACACTCCCAGTCACTATCGTAGGGCCTGATTGGTCCCGTTAAACATTTTGTAACCCCAGGACAGGGAGAAATGAGAGGTAGCACCTAGGGTTAGGGGCTGTGTTCACTGAAAACTGCTTCTGGGCCCATGTCGGACCCCGCTCCAAGTGGTTCTGCTTCCATATGTTGTGGGCCACAGGGGTTAGGGGGTGACTGGTTTGGATGGCAGAATACGTGACTCAGTGCTGGCCTGGAGTCAATTGGCCTGTTTGACTAACATGGATGACATAGAATGATGTCAGTCCCCCTGGGCGGCCCATGGGCTGTCATTAGAGGTGGCACATGGTGCTGCTACAAGCCCTTCTAATGTGGGGACTGTTGGAGGGGAAGATAATTTGCTATTACTGTCATGGAACGTGGCCAGAATAGGAACATGGCTGGCCTGCCCAGAGACACAGATCACATTTAGCAAAATAGATGTTGTACTACTCGATGAAACACGGTCCCAGGATGCGAACAATGTTGATGGTTTTCTCTCACACTAGTGGGTGCCGGAGAGAAATAAGCGAGGGAGAAGCTATGGTGGGTTGTGCATTTTGGTTAAAACACACCTGGATAGTGTGCAAGTGGCGCTGACAACTCTGTTGCCATACATATTGGCAGTTAAAATTCTCAGACCAGGCCAGGTGGATCTCCTAGTAGTCAACATTTCGAATAGTCCCCACAAATGGTATGAGAAAAACTGTCTGTGTGTTTTAGCTCTTGCCCTGGAGGCGCTTTCTGCCAGGTTCCCTAAGGGCAATGTGTGTTTGGTACTGGGAGGTGACTTTAATATGAAACTGTGGGATGGGTCGGTTGATCATTTTTACATGATAAAACAGAAGATGCCTTGGCAGGGATATCCTCCTCCATCATGATGGATACTAGGCTCTGTCTGGAAGGGTTGCGCCTCTGGCACTATCTCTATTAGTGGGGACTGCGGTCAACAAATGGGCCACTGGTTGGGGACATTCCTGGCAGAATTACTTTCTCATCCACAGTGGGTAGTTCAAAGATAGACTACTTTTGCATGCCAGTTGTGCACTGGGGCCTTATACAATTGTTTAAAATATTGGTTAATATCTGTAGTGACCACTTTCCCATTAAAGTCAAGGATAAATCAGCTGCAAGGGTAGACAGGTTGAGCCAAGTATATACTCTGGAAGTATCCCTCGATACCTCCCGGCATAGGCGTAAATGGAAGGAAGATAAAAAGGATGAATTATTTAAAAAGGCAGTACTATCAAGCTCGCGTGAACCTGAGAATCTGCTGTGAGGAACCTGGAGAGTGAAAGCATACTGGAGGAGTTTGGAAGCATGCTGACCCAGCTCTCTCAGGTGTTTTCCTGTGACACAGGCAAACAAGGAGGGAAGAGAAGGGGAGATGGTTTGATTCTGATTTCACCAGTACCAGAACTAATCTCTTACTTGCTCTGGGCAGTATTGGCACTTCCAAAACTATCCTAGGGGCTAGATCTCATTACAAGAAAGCCCTGGCCAATAGAAAAAGACCAAATGAGGAAGAAGCATGGGAAGCTTGGGTGGTAGCTGCAAGGGACAATGACTCCAAATTATTTTTGGAGATTGCCCAGAGGGACTCATACTATAAAATGAATATGGATACCCTGATCAATAATGTTTCGGATAGAGCCTGGATGGACAATTTCTCAACCTTACATAGTGTGGGGAGAAGGGCTGTTGAAGATGGACAAGCAAGTAGGGGCAGTTTGGGATGCAGTGATGGGATGGGCACTGAGGCAAGTATTGTTTTCT
The DNA here is from genome assembly GCF_040938575.1 of Ambystoma mexicanum. NCBI lineage: Eukaryota > Metazoa > Chordata > Amphibia > Caudata > Ambystomatidae > Ambystoma > Ambystoma mexicanum. The sequence continues at coordinate 629,957,560 of NC_090937.1, forward strand.
CAGTGGAGGAAATAAAGAAGGCTATTTGTTGCCAGCACTTCAATCGAGTTCCAGGCCCAGATAATGTCCTGGGAGACTTATTTATCATGGCCCCATACCTCTGGGCCCCAGTAATCACACAAGGGTTTAACAAAATATGTGTGGGTGGAGCTATCCCACCCTCATGGTCCATGGCGGTTATTCAACCAATATATAAGAAGGGATCTCGGGCTTCCCCTGCTTCGTACAGACCTATATCCCTTTTGGACGCTCTATTTAAAATATTGGGTTGTGACATTCTGGCTCGACTGGAGGACTGGGTAGTGAGTAGGGGAGTCCTCTATCCGGTCCAGCTAGGATTAAGCCAGGGCTGGGCACAGCCACGCAGGTACTTAACCTCTGTTTGGTAATGGCAAATTCACTTTATATGAAGGAGGACCCCATTTATTTGGCATCATTTGGCATTTATGGATTTGAGCACAGCATTTGGCAAAGTCAACCGTGCAAAGCTGTGGGACATGCTCAGGTCCATGAATTGCCCAGGGTCCCTGGTGAACCTTTTGGCCAGGTTTCATGGTAAGTGCAAGGAGTGGTGCCATTTGGTGCCAATGGGAATTGTACAGGTTCTTTTCCAGTTGAATTGGGGGTGCGCCACAGATGTGTGTTGGCACCCCTACCTTTTTGCCTATGCATAAATGGTCTTCACAAGCACCTTTTAAAATCTTCTCCTGAAGTCCCAAAATGGGGTGGCCGGCCCGTACCGGTCCTAGTGTATGCAGATGATTCTGTACCGATGGCCTGCACACCAAGAGCTTTGCAGGCCCTCATTTTGGAAAATAGGCCATCCTTATGGAGGGGCTGGACTTGGTTTTAAGCGCAGCAAAGTCGGCAGTGAAGGCCTGTTGGAAAGGGAGATGGAGGGTCAATTTTAGGATCATGCACTGCAGGAACAGTGTTATCCCCAGGGTCGACTTTTTTGACTACCTGGGGGATAGGTTCTCTGCCAACATTGGCCCCATGGCCCATGTAACCAAACAGGCTTTGACTGGGGTCTCTGGGGCCATGTTAATGTTCAAAGCAAAGCCAATCACCCCTTTGTTGCAGCTATATAAGGGAAAAGTGCCTTTGCTCGCTAAATTTGGGATGGAACTATGGTGTCACTCAAATGCCAGTGCTGTCCGAATTCTGGAGAACCAATTCCTGAATAACATTTTGGGTCTGCCAGCCTCTGCTCCGAATTTCGAAGTACATATGGAATTGGGCTGCACAACAATTGGTGACATGATTTCCCTGCAGACAGTATTGCACTGGCTCAGGTTATGAGGCAGTGACAAAGCGACACTTACCCATTAACTGATCTTTTTTCTGATAGATAAGGATCCGGAGACAAGACCCCATGGCTATCTCATATTAATAAACAGCTGAGAGTGATCAATACTACACATGTATACCCACCCAGCAGTCTGCTCTCTCAGGGAGAAATACATGGATGGCATGCCTGCCTCTTTGAATCTGTGAACATGGACAGAGAAAGCATAGAAATTATGATGCCAAAACATCATGGGATGATGACTATTATGTCCCCAGTTGTCCAGGGTTATTTGCTCTGGACTTCCCTGTGGATCATGTCCTACTATCCAGGGAAAGGTTTCACTGCATTCATCTAAGGGCTGTGGTTGCAGCAGGGCCTGGGGGTGCAGACTGATCTTGCCCGGTATCAGAAGCTCCATATGAGGGCGTAGCCACCTGATTTTCTTGTATCTCCTTGGTATGTACAGGCCAAAAAATGGCTTATAGTACCTTTACTGAAGGAATTGGGTTTTGCACATTATCGGCCTGCCCTAATATATTCGCTGTGGGTAGACTCACCACGAGTGGGTTAGTCCTTACTCTCATTTTTGAAAATAGCACTTTATCTCAGAAAACGACAGCTAAGCACACTGCCTTGAAATGAGCCTGCATATACCATCCATTGAAATCCGAGAAAAAAAACTGATGATAATGATGATGATGATCCCAAGATGCCACTATTTCTCAAGGGCTGCAGTTTTCAAGCATATCGCCTGTTTGTACGCATCTACGGAATGTCCTCCAAGAATTACAAGCAACGTCCTTATGAACATGCAGGCACAGCTTTGCCTCTTGCCCTGCAATTCTAAAACCTGCTTCTTGGTCACGGCCCAGAACAAGATTGATTTCACCTGCATTTTGCTCAACTAGGTTTCTGTAAATCATTGTTGCTCACTACATTTTGGACACCTAGGACCCCATAACTCATTGTTTTACATGCATTTAGGTTGTCTAATGACCTATAAATCAATATTTATTTAAGGGGTTAATATACATGTGGCAACTAAACCTTGTATATACAACAGAAAATATTTTACAATGCAACACATGGGTAAAAAACAAAGCATATTTAAAATAGAATTGACAATTAATTAATTAAAAACACAATTGTTAAAAACACAAAACATAAAATCACATGAAATCACAGGTCTTCCCTCCTTCAGTTAGTATACATCTCCATCAAAAAAATATACTAAATCTCATTAGTTAATATTAATGGATAGAATTAACATCATATACTAAGATCATAAAATCTGTTAAATTTCAGTACATTTCCAATAAAATATAACAAGGTGGTTAATGCGATTCATGTCATTCTCCTCCATAAATATTGACCATAAGTACGACAGATCTGAGCAGTCAATTTGGTTATTATACATTTTCATGTACTTAGCTCTAAGTGGGTATAAGCCTTTGTACAGCAACATTATATGTTTTAGCTTTTCTATTGTGTCATCACCACGTAGGCGGCAATTGCGGTTATCACCGGAGATGTCCATTTGACTGCCCTTGGCCTCTAATGTGTCACATATGTTAAATGTTAACAGTAAGTATTGGCTTAACACCGCACTGTTGGGATATGCCTTACGATAAAATGGTCTGTGGATCCGCTCCATGATATAACCAATGAAAGCATAGAGGCCAATCGGGCAATATGACTCTCATGCATGAAGCTAGTCAGTTTCTGTTTGAGATTAGCTTTTATCGTATTAACTGGTGTAATGGTTAGTGAGCTATCTATCTCATGCCGCCATCTGTCCAATACTATATATTTAAATCATTATATTCTCTTAATTTGGTTGCCTAGTACTCGGTAAGTTATTATTTATACCTTATGCATATGTCCCTGAAATCACAATTTTTGTATATATTTAGTTTGAGTCGTACCATCAACATCCTTATTTTGTAAATGACTGTAAATGATTGTATTTACTTTCTTCTTTGTTGCTCCACTCATCTCCCCTACACCTGTTTCCTACAATGTAATACCCACCATGTGATTGCCTACCCTAACCCCCTCCTTACTATCCTTTCAAGCTAACTCTGCCATGACCTTGTCTTGCCTACCTTTTTTCTGCCATCACTGTGTCCCTTTCTCTCGGCCTACCCATGCCCATGCTTCACTCTCTTCCAATACACCATCCCAGCTGCTCATTTATCTCCCTCGCAACCCACTTCACTCACACGTACACGTTCTTCTACTCTTACTACATCCTTCCTATACATTGTCCCACCCTATTGAGTTGACTCTGAGCTTCTGGAATGCCCTCTCTTTGAACAATATCCTCCTTGTTCACAAAGCACTTTGATTCTCATCACCCAAAACTCTCAGAGATGGTCACAACCAAAAACATGAATTTCTCTCCACAACACTAGACACAAGACACAAACCTAGATTTTTTTTGGATTTAGTTCCCAAGACCTTGGGAGAAAGTACTCTTACCTATCTAATGGAGACACCCCATAATCTAATATCACTGTATGCTTGCATCCATAGGAACACAAGGTAGAGTGAAAGCCAGCAGTGAAAAACATAGAGGGAGAGTTAATACCCTACATTACAAGCAGAGAGAGGCTCCAGATATCAAGCATAGGTAAGGCACAACAGACATAGACAGATACAAGGTTTGACATTCATCATTGAGAGCGTAAATTGACACTATGTTGTTTTTCATAAGAGTTATTCCTTGAACTACCGATTGTTGGGGTGAACATTAACTCTATAAAGAAAGCAGAGGGACTGGGCATCATAACCTTACTAAGGTGAGAACAGTTAATTAGAGCTTCATGTAACACTAGAAGAAACAACATGGCAATAGATAAATACATTTAATGATTTATATCATTAGGTAAAAGATGTATTTTGGAGGAAGAAGTTCAAACACTGAAGCTTTTAGAGAACCGGATATCTCCTGGGCCGGGACAGTAAGGTGCCAGGTGAAAACTAGCTAACAAGTCATGACAGATAAAAATATAAATATGCATTTAACTAGAAACACTGAATAAATTCACTTATTGATAGATATTCTCTTTATTTTCATAGATTGCATGATCAAAAATAATATAGAGCCAGACAAGTTGAAAATAAGAATAGCTCCTGATGAAGGGAAATGATTTCCCGAAACGCATTGAGCACAACACAGAGTTCATGGAGTGATGATGTTGGATTTAAATGGTTGTGGTTGGTTAAGTACTATTGTATAACACGCTATATATATTGCTACAAGCATATATATTTAAAAAGGTAGGTGTCACATCTTAGTTTTAGGCACAGTTTTTTGGCCGCTTAAGATCCGCAAAAAAATCATGCTGGGTTTACTCAAAGTATGCTGTTGATTTTCCTGACAGAATGAAGCTCTAAACAAACGCTCATTCATTTGGAAAAGTGGAAGGATCCCTTCCCAAACCATTTTGAAAGCAAAAAGATGACGTACATGCGGCATTTCAACAACACAGAAGCTAAAGAAAAGGAAGACGAACATGCATACCAGGTTGAATACAGAATATTGAAAACGACTATCAGCTAATTACTGAACAGCACGGTTTCAAATCGGCACTAAGATTACGTTTAAGACGTGATCGTCTTGAAAATTATAAACACTGGAATCTAAAATGGATGGCGGAAGAAGGTCATTATGAATTCTGCCATACAAACATTTTAAGAAATTGAAAAGTTAGAATTTGGCTTATTCGTTCACATATCCTGAAGAAGACTTATACAAATATCTGGAGGAAATCGGCTAGATTTTGTTAATGAGGACACCTATAGTTGAAAGTTTACTGTGTGGACCAATAGCAATGGTAGTAACACTACTATCAAAATTGGAAGTTACAAAAGCAAGAACAAAAATCTTTTGTATATACAAAACCTGACTTTACTGACAAATTGTTTTAGAATAATAGAAGCCCTATGGGATGAATTATGTATGAATGTATGGATGAATGAAAGAGAAGTTTGAGAAAAAAAGACTTTAGAGAAATATATCTTTTGTAATGTTTTCAATAAACAATAAAATGAAATAATGTTTTGATTAAGATTGCAGTTTCAGTCTCTTCCCCTAGTCTTCTTCACTTCCATTGGACATCAGTTTTGTTTAATATATAAACATATCTTATTTGAAACAACTTATGAAGACAGCATTGTTTTACTACCTAATTAGGATGTGTCTAATGAAAACATTAAAGGAACTGAATATTGATTGGATTACAATACAAATAGGTCTGCAGGGGACGGGATAGTTCAAGAGTGGACACCGGCTATCTTCCTAATACACACCCATCCTGTTCAAGCTCTCTCTATCCCTCTACCAGCATCTTCCCAGCCATTCTACAAAACAGCCACAATCATATCTATAGTACAAAAACCTATTCTAGAGCCCATCACTGCCCATCACTCTCTTCTCGTCTCCATCCTCATTCTACTAAACCTTTATGCATTATTAAACACTGTGGACCATCCTCTCCTCTTTCACAACCTTTCCTTCCCTGGCTTCAAAAGCACTTCACTCAGCTGGATTGACCCCTTCCTCCAGCACCCCCTTCTACATTTCATGGAACTGTACTCCTTCCTTCTCAACCACACTAGTCCTGATTAGCATTCCCTAAGCATCATTCCTAAGCCCATTCCTTTCAGCCTTTATCCTTTCTTTCTAATGAAACCCTTCATGATTTTGTTTTCAACTATCAGCTCTTTGATCATGATACCCAGATCATCTTCTGTTTTCCTCTACTTCACGACTTTAATCACTGAACGTGTGACCATCTATCTGACATGTTATGTGTCACTGGATGACCCTCTGCTGACTCAAACTAAATTCCTCTATGAATAAATCCATGATCCTTTCTGCCTCCTACAGCTATCCCCTGGATCTCCTTCACCCCATCGCCCATGGCTTGCAAACGTCTGGTTTTCTTTCATAGTGACCTACACTTCTGCCAGTTCATCACAGCCACTACGAATGCATCCAGGCCAGACCCCACCTTCTCAACATATGAAAAATGAGCGAGCACCCCAGTCACAACTCTAGTAAATTGCTCCTCTCCACTCTGATGTGCGGAAAATTTGAATACTATGCAAGTCTTGTCAGTGGTCTTCCCTTCTGCTCTTTAAGTGTTCAATTTAGCAAAATGCATATTCAACCAATCCAAATCATTCCCCAACTCTACTCACAGGCAACACTCTGGATGGCTCCACATGCACAGTCACTCTTTAAATTCCTGCTTGTCATTTCTATGGTCTTGCCCCCTCCTATCTTTCGGACTACATTTCTCTAAACTTTCTCAGCCCAGAATCCAGTTTCCTCATCCCTCTGCGGCCCTTTCACTGCAAGCCACTGTTGATCCTTTTCTTTACTTGACCCTCTCCACTGAAATGCTCTCCCACTGATATCAAATCCTTAATAGTGCAACTAAAACTAGTCTCAGACTTTACTTGCTGGTGTCTGAAGGAGCTGCTCTTACCCTCTACCTGCTCACCTGGTGGACCAAACCCTCTTCTTGCACCTGCACCTTTTTGGCTCTTCCATCGGTAAGTTACTAATATAATAATATTAACCACCGCTGGTGCTTTCTCATGTTGCATGATATCTGCTACGTAATCCTGTCTATATGTATGTTGAAATAATATTCCTCATGTTAAGGTTTACACTCATTCAGTACCACACATTGCATTCGAACTATTCTCTCTCTGTTGATGGATATTATGCAGGTCATTTATTGTTGGAGTGATACCCTAAAATAGATAGAAATAAACACAAAAACAGCATTAAGTATTGAGTACATGAGTGTAACTTTGTCATATCCAGGTGTGGTGCCCTCGGATTATGGCCAACCTTTTCAGAACATGATACGTTGGTTGCACGCCCTAAAAATAATTTGATAACTCAATAATGTTAACTCAAACGATGTTAAGATATACATTATAAGTACTAGTGCTATTGTGGTATGGCACTAGAGGATGTTCAGGCCATCATGAATGAACGACTTGCAGGTGGGGTGGTAAGAGAATTGGAGCCATGGTGCCTGAGGAAAAATTAACCCAATAAATGAGTGTTAAAACTGCTGGGGCAAGAGAATGTCCTCTGTTCAACAATAAGTATATTGAATCCAAAGAGAAACACATACATGCATGGCACATGCCCCATAAGAGAAGTTCAATTGATGTTGCAATAGCTGTTCATCCATTGACCAAAAAAACACAGGCAACGGCGGGGTCCCAAACATACTGGTAAAAGTGGAGTCGTGGACAGGCGAAGTTGAAGCTGATATGGCTAAAGAGGGAGCAGAAAGCCCTCTGCATCGTTGGCAGCATGCAAGAGGGGGTGGCATGAGTTAAGCTGTAGTGAAGCACTATCACAAATAGGAATACCATAGAATAAACAGCAGCTGCAAGATCACAGATTTCTCAAAGTGGTCCCTAAAGGCAAAATATTACTGTTACAGAAGTCAAGAGGAAGGATTGTCTGTTGTAATTGTGAGGTTTATTCAGATTGTGTTAGGGAGAATACGCAATGGGATTAAGAGGACACCAGAGTTAAGTTTTGCCAGAAAGAACATGTTGAGAAAGTGTAATTGTTTGAATTGAATGATATTGATGGTATATGTTCATTGCATTGAATGCAATACCGTCGAAAGCTATACCGTAGAAAAAAAAACATCGAAAAAAAGCATCAAATGCATTTTTTTAAAGGTTTAGTTTAATTATAATGGGTTTTAAAGGTTAGAAAAAGGACGGTTGGGTGCGAACCCCCCATTAAAAAAAAAATGAAAAGAAAATGCATTAAGTGCTTTTTTCCGATGCATTTTTTTCTATGGTATGGCATTCGACGGTTTTGCATTCGATGCAATGACTATAAACCCTATTGATTGATGCTGTCTACATGAAGTAAGGAGAATTTGAGTGACTGATCTACCCAAGTTGTAAGATGTGCACAAAAATACATTTCCAATTTATATGTTGGAATGTACTAACAAGCCCTTTCATTTGGCATTGAGTTCAGAATTAACGATAATCAACATTTTCAATGGGACTAAATATTGTCATGAATTAGTTGCTTGTGTAAGAGAAAACAGGTGTGAGAGTGAGCACTCAGATCAATTCTACTCCATTAAATGTAATTGGATTTACGGGATGTTACATAGGAACATGCATTCTGAATATCCAGGCGGAGACATATACAGTTGTGTGAGGACGGGGTACCCCGGGCATATGGTGGTGATTACTGCATATATTGTAGGGAGTATAACGAATATCTGAATGGCTGGGGGTGAGAAAACACATTTTGTGTGTTTTGTTGCGCTGAATCCGATCATCTTAGTTAAAGATGTTTCACTGAATTGTATGGGGTCTGTAATCTTCTCTATGCCCCACTGACCATCACATTCAGCTCTGGCCACTGCCCATTTTAGTGGCAGAGTGCACGTTTAGTGGCTCCATCCTGTGGCCGTGAGCTATATCCCACCTACGTAGTTAATAAGCACGTCCTATAGGCCATGGCTTTCACCATGGCCCTTGGTGATGACTGCTACCTGTGGCCACTGTCGGTATTGCAACAATTAGAACAAAAGACCATAGCACATTGGCCAACAGCTGTCGCCCATATCTCCCCTATTAGTAACCTGATGGGGACTGTCCATGTTGTGCCAATAGAACTAAAAGAACACGTGATCCATGCCTCCTCCTCCTCCCCCCTCGTTCCATTCCTACAGTAGTTTTACCAAACATAAATCACCATGCCATGATTTTCTCTGTAATGCAGCATTGGATGATTATCATGGTAATGGCAAAATGCTCCAGAATTGAACAGACTTTCCCATTGCCACTCACCTTGTGCGCCCTTCCTGCTTGCTCACTGTGTATATTCTGTGTATATTCTCACTCAACCTCAATGTGCTTTGCGATTTTACCCTGGGAATCCCGCACACTTCCAGTGATAAAATGAAAACGATCTTACTTAAAACAGGCTCTCCAGCCCTCCCAACACGAAGTAATCAGTTGCACGCACCCTACCCCTACCATCATGTGAAACCACCTCTTTCCCTCATCCAAATAATGTTTTGAGGGCTTTTCTATTTGGTTCTTATAGAATTTATGCAGGAATTTCTAGCATAGACTAATAAAAAAGATTTTAAAACGTTTCATTAAATAATTGCGCCCAACTCTTTTCTTATTTGGTTCAAATCCGACGAGTGGTTTTTATGCTAGACCAGTTTAACTGAAGCACTTTCATCTCTAAAGGGAAATCGATGGGTGTTGGCTTTTTGTTTTCATCATAAAATCTGTACCATTTAACACATTGGCCCTCATTACGACCCTGGCGGAGATCCATGGTGCAATTTGCACCATGGTCCATGGCGCTAAGCTGGCAACTCCGCCATGGTGGTTGGCGGACTTACCGCCCCATTCCGACCTTGGCGGGGCGGTAAGTCCCCAATCCCCATTTACCCTTCCCCATTCCCATTTTTGCCCCATAGGGTATAATGGGAGTGGGGAAGGCGTTAATTACGCCACTGTAAATTACGGTGGCGTAATTAACAACAAGTCCCGTAGCGCCATGGATTTTTCCGCCTGCAAAAAGCAGGCGTAAAAATCACCATGGCGCTACGGGAACTCGTAGTCAGGCGGAAAGGTACGCCATGCTTTACGCCGGCGTAAACCCCTTTCCGCCAGGGTCGTAATGAGGGCCATTGTCCCCATGTTTTGCAGTTCAGCCTGGCCAATAGCATACATTTGTTTGGCAAAATCGTGCAGAGAATCAATCATACTTTGTAAGTCATAGCATTTTGAATAAAATCAATGCAAATTAGTTTATCTTAACTATACAATGGCAAAACGGGTAAAGCCACAAACTGTGCAATCAAGCAACAGATATATGTCAAATTAATATGCCTTATAAAAATACAAGGAGAAATGTAAAACACTTGAAGATTGAAAAAAGTGTTTTGTCAAAGACAAGATGGGTAAACCAAGTTGCCATTAAATACAAGATTAAGGGCAACAAACAGTGCCATCAAATACAAGCGAGGGAAATGCAAATAACTGTTAGATGGAGAAGAACAGAACATGGTGCCTTCATATGAATATATAGAAAGCAATTATGTACCACATTTTGCATTTGGTGAGTACTTCCTCACAATTCTAAAGAAATACAGAAACTGATTTAGATTGTCCCAAATATGTATTGTAGTCCATGAGTTGCATAGAATATAAGGCAAACTACGTTTAACTGTCACACATGCTAAAGTTAATGCCATGTAGAAGTAGTGGTGTGCCAATACATGTTTTGCTTTATGCAAGCTTTCACAAGGCACAGCCAGGGACGTCATTTCCCCAAAGTGCCTGGGGTAACGAGAGTGACATCACACTATCCTTGACCTCTGATGACATCACAGGAAGTGACATCACTGAAAGCGATGAAACACAACCTTTCACAAAACAGGAAGTGACATCAAATAGCATTGTATTTAAGTACACTACGAGAAATATGGTTACGATATCACTGTAATGTGATATACATTTCATACAAGAATGGATCACCATAAGTAACATTAATACCAGAGTGTATAGGCCCATATTATCCAATTACTGTGTTATTATGTAGCACTTACACTTACGTGCTTTATATAGCACAAATATAAATACAATATCACCCAACCCGTGTTGCTACTCATTTATCAACCTCAGAAGGATGAAAGGCTGAGTTGGCCTTGCCAGGATTCGAACCTGCAACCGGCAGATCACACGGACATTGCAGCAGTGAGCGCTCAATTCACTGAGCTATCTTTCAGACTACAAGGATTGTACCGGCTATAGTAAAATGGGCAAATACATGTCTGAATGTTCACAAAGTCAGAAAGCAAATTACACTCTGTAGTGGATACCATTAAACGGGAAACTGAGATTTAACAGCAGTCCAGTTCATCTGCCGGTCTGGTGTAAAGTTGGCCACATGTCAAGCCTGCGTGGATCTACATTTCAGGCTTCAGAGGTTGGCAAAATACATACCATTGGGAGGGTTCATTACTGTGTATTAAAGAATTTAGAGTAGCGCAGGGAAAGCAGCACACTCACACGGCACACCGTACTCTGGGCACTCGTTACCTCATACATGTAAACACTCATCCTGAACAGCATGCCATGGAGATAGGCAAGATAGACGCATTACAGCAAAGCAGTAATTGTGGCACAATGCAAATCAAGGGCCACCTTATGTGCTATGGTCAAACATTTCTACACTGTACACAAGCTTTTAGGCACAAGGACTTTGTCAACTGACCGAGGACACCGATATGGAATGTCTTTTGATGATCGCAAAAGAGATAACGGCAGACAAAAACATGCTATAACTGCAACTTGCGAAAAGTAAAATACATAGGGCCTCATTACACGGTAGGCGGTGGACCAAGGTGCTATTAGCACCTTGGTCCATGCCGGTAAAATACTGGCACCGCCTTGGAGGAAAGGGGAATTACCGCCCTATTCCAAGGTTGGCGGGGCGGTAATTCCCCCTTCCCCCATTGCCCTTCCCCATTCCCAATTTTGCCCCATAGGGCATAATGGGAATGGGGAAGGTGCTAATTACGGTACTGCAAATTGCGGTACCGTAATTAGCAACCTGGTCCCTTTGCGGGTTAAAAAGCAGGCATTAAAGTACCAACCCGCAAAGGGACCTCGTAGTATAGCGCTTACCTGCTTCCGTGTAATGAGGCCCATAGTCTGAAATTGATGTTTCTTCTACTCTAAATGCTTTTTGGAAGTTTTCGTATGCATTGTGAATTTGAGGTGTTTAAGAACAGACTAAATCAGGGACTCACCACCTGAAGTGTGCCTGAAATAAACTTTTAATTATTGTACAGAATTCCAGAAAGACCAATTATGTGTTATTCCAATTCTTTCTTATTTAGGGTCACTGCTCAAAGTGTTACACTTGTGGAACCCTCTGTTTTTTTTAAGAAGCCTGAACAAGAAGGCCAGCCGCTCCAGAAAAAACGAGCCACATGGCGCAGGCCACAGCCCATGAGCTTCAATTTAAAAAAAATGTTACATTTTTTGGGGTAGCAAGGGAGACCTCAGGCACATCATTATCTTGCATGTTTCTTTAATCATCAATAGCTACAACCAAAAAGAGAATCAATAGAGAAATTGGACATGCTGGCTATCTGCGGCAGACACTGCACATGAGTGTCACTGGGGTAAGAGTAATTCTTGCAGCCTCATTGTAAATGTGGCGCACATTCATTAGAGCTATAAATGTCATTTTATGCGCCACCCTATGTTGGAGCAGTGTTGATATGAGTAAGGACACGGAACAGGAAGAAACTCTCTCCCATGCAGTCCTCCTCTATCTCATAAGTGTGACTCGTATGCCGGCATGAGGTTTGCATGCGTTTCAAAAAGGCATAAAACAAATGAATTCCTAAGCAATCTGACTTGGTATTGCACATGCTCAAGAGCAGACATATTCCAAAGGAATCTCTTAGTAAACACTGCCTGCAAAGTATATTTGCAGGCAGCAAATATTTCCAATGAGATGTAGTGGACAATTGAACAGTAAAAGTGAGTTTGCTTCGCTTTTACTCATTCCTTGGCCACTCCACCTCATGAACCTTGAACATTGCAAGCATGGCAACAGCACATAAGTGTGAATGTTGACGGTCTCCTGCATGCAATGTAGATGTTTTATACAAATGACCTCCCTTGTACGTTTAGTTATCATCTTTTCAAGGTTATGTTACAGCAAACATGTGAAACGTTTAAGTTAGAGTAGAACATGGATGTTGTAGTCAACCAACCCCATCAAATCTAGCTACATTGTAAATGAGTGAGTATGTCAAATATTGCATGACCTTGGGTGGCATAAATCCTTGCATGGGCCCTCTTACCAGCTATTCAAAACATTGCATCGAACGTGTCCAGCAAAAACTAGCTTTCCATTGGTGCTTGTACTTCAGCATCTCACTGACATTTTGTTTCAAAGGTTTCCAATTTAAAACACAGCCACAAACAATCCTGTTCCCTTCCAAGCCTAATACAGCCAGAACCTTCCTTCACAAGCATGTCAAGATGTAAGAGGGGGCTTTCTACCACTTGTTTTCTTAAGAGTCGTATGTACTGTGGCAAGTTCCAGCGGCATTTCCTTCATTACTAATGCGTGTCCGTCTATAACACAAACAGACAGGAATGAGATTGGATAGAAAGTGCCCACACTCCCACGAGAAGGTGACAACCTTGTTTTGTTCTCCGGATGATTTATATTTGAACTTCCCTAATTGGTGGATGCTAGGTTACAACATCCCTCCTAACTACGAATGAGACCTCAAGCATTAAGGATAATCTGGAGCCCTGTGGCTTCCACGCTCCACTTAGAGTGTAGCCCTTCATGATGCAGAACAAGATGAAGACATCCGCATCAAATACCACATGCCTCAGCATGTTAGAACACACATTGTTTTCTTAAGGGTTTGGGTTGCTGTGCAATCAGTAATTTGACTAGCACTGCAAATACTTTCAGCATTCACGTCTCACTAATGGCTGTGCTGCATCGCTTATACGTTCGAAGGACGACGGACTTCCTTACAAGTTGGGTGGTGCTGAAACAAGTGGGAGAAATGTCGTTCCTGCCACTTCTCTGGCAGTTATGCTATTACTGCCACATTGACCAGACTGCAGAATTATAGTTTTGGCATTGAAGATGCTCGAGAAAAATCCTCCATTTCAAGTGCAAACATCAACGGATTTACCATAGCTGAATCACGACCCGCACTAAATATGAACAAATCCACATTATGTCTATGCACTCGAAAAATCAAGATCAACTCCATCTTACCCCCGCTTGAAATCCAGTGTTAAATCCACCAGAGTAGTAGTAACAGTAAATTAACTGATGAATGATTTAGTAAAAGAATTGTCTAATTTTTGCCTAAAAGAGGTTCAGTAAGGAAAACATTGCTTTTCCTTTTCTCTGCAGGTTTTTGTCTCTTTAAAGGAATAGTGCGTTCAAAAATATTATTGTCCCGAGGGTTCGGGCATGTGTTTTTAGGCATACGTTGATCGATTGTACAAACATTTCCTATGCACCTTACCGTAGTTTTCCTCTTTTGTACACATGCGAAATCAGGCAGCAGGGTTCGGCCATCTTGTGATAATCTTATCCATTGCCCCATCGCCCAAGGTGGACTGCCCTGGCGGCACTAATCATATCCCCCACCCCTGAGGCTGAGATCACTAGATGCGTACCGCCCATTTCACAACACCAATGCACGTCTCATGTCAGCATTCTCTGCGCTTCAGCTAATGATGTGTCTCCATGGAAATGGCAGGACGCCTCTTTCCTTAATAAGTATAAGCAGATAACTTCTCAACAGACAACATCAGATTTTCTTTTCCATTCCTTTCACTGTCTTTTTTTGAGTATTCTGTGCCTCGTTTCTGTGCTCTGGTCAGCTACCTTCGTTGCTTGTAGCCCGTGCGAACAGATACTAGTATGAGTAATATCCATTTTTGTTTTGCCCCATAATGGCAACAATACAGCCCTACCAGTATGAGTCAGAGTATTCCGAGGTGGAATTACTCGAAAGAGAAAGATGCGCAAACGAATGGGCTTCGGACGACAGTTGGGAGGACAATTCAACAGATCAAGAGCCTGAGCCTAGTCGCATGGACTGCGTTTCCACCTGGTGAACCTGCGATCGGTGCGCTTTAATGCCAACTGAGGAGGAGAGCTGCTGCTGCTGAGAAAACTCTGGATGCTTGTCCTACAAATCGGAAGGCGAGACACGGCCGCAATGTGTTACCGAGCTGCCAGACTTCAGGGCAGCCTGCCTATCACAGACCGTGTTGAGGATTATGATAGTGCTTATGCATGAACTTCAAGCAACAGTTCGCCCTCGCAATCCAAGTAACGAGTAAGTGTACTCTAGTTGTGATGTCACTAAGGCCACTACCATTTCATGGTTGTCTTCCATATTGTCGGAACTTTGATCTATCAATGTCAAACGAATGTAGTCTTGCAATTCTACACATCACTCGCAATTTGGGGAAATCATAGTAGCCTCCTTATGTTTATTTCATGTACAGCCATGAAGCAATATTTCTTTGTGTCCCAAAAGTAATGGAATGCATAGCCGTTCAGTATTGTACAGTGTCTAGGTAACATTTGTACTGGCAACAATGCCATTGGATACAAGAATTGTCATTGGCAACTAAGGTTTAATACACTTATCTTGTTCTTTTAAAAACAGTTTGTATCTTTCTCTTTCACAGGTGTCCAGGCTGGTGGCCTATCGTTCGTTTACATGGTGGCTTCATGGGAGGCTTGGACACTGCGTTCAACGAGTAATACCTGCCTGTGTCATTGGTGCCATTAGAGAAACTTTCCCCAGTGACAGCGGTCAGTACAGGGGATTTTCCCACATTGTGCTGCAACCAGAAGTTTCTAATGTGTAGTACATTTGTGCCATCACAATCAGCAACACAATAAAACACAACAGAACTTTTATCAATGGTTGTTTCAGTTTTTCAGTGAATCAAGTGTGTCTCCATTCAGCAGTGTTCCGGCCCTTTCCTGCATGCCTCAGGCCCATCCATCCCCCCTCCATTATCAAAGGCAGTTGGCACCAGTGGCTGTGCGCTGCCAAAGAGGGCTGGCAGGAGTGGGAACGGCCAAGGTGCCAAACACCATGTACACTTCAAAGGCATCTTATGTGCAGGGGTCATTGTTCACATGCCCTCCTCAGACCCTGTGTCTACAGGCAGGATCCCCTGAAGCAGGTTGTGCCCCTGCAATACACATAAGTGTGTCTCCATTCAGCAGTGTTCTGGGCCTTGTCTGCACACCTCATGACCATCCATCCCCCCCTCCATTATCAAAGGCAGTTCGCACCAGTGGATGTGCATTGCCAAAGGGGGCTGGCAGGTGTGGGAACGGCCAAGCTGCCAAACACCATGTACACTTCAAAGGTATCTTACGCGCAGGGGTCATTGTTCACATGCTCTCCTCAGACCCCGTGTCTCCAGGCAGGATCCCCTTGAAGTAGGCCGTGCTTGTGCTATCCACATAAGACCACGCCATATACATGTCATTCATTCACATACACACCCACTTTTCTAATTCTTTATAAACCACTTGATATTTATCAAGAGAACATCTTTGAGCTCTGCAAGTCAACTCGGGAATGTGGTACCTGAGAACTTTTGTGACCACTGTGAGTCAGCTCGTCATCATGCTACCTGTGAACATCTCCCTGTTGTCCTGCTACTACCTACCCTGCTTACCTGCTTACTGAATCCAACTGTTTGTTGGTCAAGGTAAGGGCAGGTCACCTATTCATATTTCCTCGAACTTTACCTGGATCTTTACATTTCTATCTATTTCAAACGAACGTACCCAGTAGTGTAATGTTCATTCATCTCATTGCCATTGACTTGAGTTTATTTTGTTATGTTATCGATATATAGCAATTGTCATCGTTGTCAATTGGGATCGAATTGCATCCTTCGCGGATCGTGTCTATAAGCATGTTTCATTTTGTTGCACGATAGTACATTCAAGGGACAAGTAACATGTTACGATTTGTGTCACATCAATGAATTGTGTATGAAAGTTATCCTATAATACAGCCGGCTACGCTACACAGGTTTTGCTTTGGTGACAAAGACATAGATTGCATAGGAAAATGTATGATATAATTCAATCTTTCTCACGCTTTTATGCAAAGTAATTATCTAATAATGTTGACCTTTTTTTTTTACAGAATTTACAACAATGCCTGAATGTACAGTTTACTGTTGCCGCTCTAAGACCCATAACAAATCTAAAGGCACTATAAAGCATTTGTTCACAAGGAATATAGATCTAATAAGAGAATGGGTCAGATATTGTGGATTTGGGCCGGATGAGCTTGAAATTAGAGCCCATGAAGTCTTGGGGGACTCGGGGAGTGATCAATTCCGCATCTGCAGCCTGCACATTGCCACAAATATGTACGACCAATCGCAGTACACAAAGAAGCATTGACTCAGAACTTATCATAAATTGCTTCCAAACGCAATTCCGACTATTCATGCACATGCTGTCTCAGGTGTGTCATGGTTCCTGATTTAGCAGTAGGCCTTGGGGTACTGAACAGGTAACTGCATGGACAGATTGGTGTTTTAGGTGTAAATGTCCCTTATAATACTTTTCATATTTACAAGATTGTATTGCTTTATAACTAAACCACATTTTGCTAAACATTTGTCCTTGGTTTTGGGAGCATCATAGAAAATGATTTACGGGCACAGACATCTATGCTATAGTGCCCTTGGATATAAGCATAATCTTTTCGTAATCAGTTGCTTTACATGTCAATTTTTTAGGTTAGCATTTCTAAATCAAATCGAATTTTCCCTTTACAACTCCATGACAATGCACTGAATATGAAGAAGCAAGATTCTGCATCCATGTCCTTCCTGGAGTCAACAACAACTTCAAGTGTGCATCAGGTAGTTTTGTTTAGCTATTCAGTTCTGGAAATGTTTTATGCATGGATTTCGAGATAATATGATCAAATTTACGTATCCTGTTGAATGTTTCATTTATGGGTTTTTATTGATATGTACCATTGTCTGCATCACATTGTGTGTGTTCAATTTCACTTTCTTTCATCCATACTAAAACAAGTACTTTTTTACAGGGTGATGCTGGTACTTTGACTATAATTACATCATCCTTCTGAGCTGATACAAAGCCAGAGTTATGCATACTGACAGTTCCCCCGAATGAAATAAAGTTGGTCCTAGATCTGATACCATTAGACATAGACATTATTATAAACTAGCATCTTTTGAAAATTGCTTCAGTGTAACATTTCAATCAGTGGGATTTGCACAGTCAACTTTCATCGAGTAAACTAGCCATCAATCAGGTGAAATTCGAAATGTATACTTTGACTAAGTGATGTACACGGTGTACGAGGATATCTGTGTAAGCCGTGTGTGCGATCGAATAATTTGATTTCAAATACGAATTACTTCTTTTTAATGGATCCTCTTTTCTAGGGATGTATACAAGAACGGGATATAAAAGAGGATGCACGTGGATCCGAGTCGGTGGACCAGCTTGCTGGTGCAGTCGTTACAGTAAAGAAGATGAAGGTTTCACAGAAAACCAAGAAAGCTATGGTAATTTACAAACAATTTCATTTTCAAACAGTCTTTTGTGCTTGTGCCTTCATACAATGCTTTTTAAAAAAAATCTTTAATCGAAAGAGCCATATACTGTATGTTGAATTTACATTGAACATGTTTTTCCAACCTGTCTTCTAGTTGCCCGATGATGTACGAACTATGCAGACACAGACAGCTAGAGAAATCCGAGATTCTTCTTGCCAAACTGATTTGACCATGAAGCAACTATTATTTGAGGCTCAACGTGTTCAAATCAATAAGCAGACTTGAGATGCTTTTGCCCAATGGCCAGAACATGAATTGAATATCACCAGTGAAGCCAGCAAAGTGTTGTTGGACCATTGCTACAATGTGACAGCTCCACCAGATGAAGATGAAACTGAATGTTATGAAGATGCTTTAGAATTAGACGCAGACCACTTGACACAATCGACACCCGCCAAAAAAGGGCCACCCAATAAACAATAGACATTGTTGGTGAGAAATAGCTGCACTCTGACCAATATATTCATGGGGGCATGTGTTGGGGGTTGTTGCTAATGTAAGGAAGGAGTGGGTCGTTGAGCCACCGGCTCCATACATTAAACACAAAAGTGACACCATGCTCTTGCACTCGTGGGGGGCACCTCCTTTGCCCTTCTGCTGCCATGGGGAAGAAGGCCCTGACATAAGCAGAGGTGGGGCTATTGCAAGACACACTTGGACTCCATTTTGTGTACCCTCAACTCCAACTTTGGACTAGGCCGCATTCTGTCATTGCAGTTTCCCCTGCCCCTCAGCAGTGTCGCGAACAGCAAGCACTGACACCTCCACATTTTTTCTCCTGTGCCTCACAAGTCCCTTTCTCATGGATGCGCCGAGACAAGATGTTGCAAACTAAGAATGTATCTTCATTCTGAGTGAAGGTCAACAGCTTTGAATTTGTGCTTGCGAGCTGAGCAAGCCCACGCATCAGACACAGTATAAGGTTCAATTGTTTTTCGACCTTGAGAGAAAGGGATGATTCTGAAAGGAATGAATAAGGGAAGGATGTAATAACATCAAATATTATAAGGTTCACCATTCCAAAACTGGACAAAGGAACATGTAATTTAATTTTATGAAATATCATTGATCTGAACTGAGTCTCTGCGTTACCAAGAGAATGGAAATGCTGAAAATAATGTAAGTTTGACTTTCGACAATTTTATAGACCAACGAGTCAACTTATCATTAGCTGACTGTTATTGCTGGGTTACATTGTACTCGGTTGTTCTTTGTGGCTTATTGCAATGACACGCAAGTACAACCTGTGTGTGTATTTGTCTTTGTCCCGGGCACATGGGCAGTCCAGCATCGAGATGCATGGAGACCACCACTCGGTTCCCCCAGGTTCAACGCTAATATTTAATTAAAATGCCGTCTATGTGTTCCTCGAATTGTAGCGTCAGCTTCCGCATCCTATTTCGAGCTGAACATACTCCATAGCACTAACCTCCGAAGCAAATTGTAGAAAACTGTCCACATTGCTTTTTCTGTGTTCCCATTGTTTCACGTCTGTGTTCATCATTAGTTTTAACACACGCCGAATTAATGGGTAAAATGATAAATTGTAATAAAGATCGGCTACTGAGACATATTTCTGGTATGTTTTCCAAACAGCTACATCCTGGCTTTCTGCGATTGTCATCGATTCCAGATACCAACAGATGGGTTTTTTAACCGGCAGCTGCAGATACTCTTGAATGGCTGGATCACAATGACCCTTTATTGGGATGATTGCCACCGGCCGATATGCCCTTACGCAGTACCAGAAATAAGGAACAACCTGACATTGTTTACGGTGGCCTAGTGTCAAGCTGCTGCACAAGCCTTGCGATTCACGGTGCGTCCAATGCGCTTCTTATACCCAAAAGGAACATTGCGTGACTCATGATAAAAATTTGTGGAACGAGACCAACGAAAAAAATTGCACATTTGATTGAATATGGCAATCACCGGATGTTCTCGCAGCATTTATTGTGAAATAAAATTACTTTACAAATTGTACAGTTTTGCTATTTCCTTTTAAAGTATAGTTTTATATTCCGAATTGTGACACGCTGTGTTGTGAGATGATGTGTGTTTTGATTTCCAGGTTCTGCGTCACATCACGTAGGTGATGACTGGGCGCGTTTGGCTACACTGCCCAGTAACGTCACAGAGACAGGCGGAGAATGTCACTAGGTTTGGTGATGTCAGCCTCAAGGGCGGGGGCTATGATTTAGTGCCGCCAGGGCAGTCCACCTTGGGCGATGCAGCAACGGATAAGATTATCACAAGATGGCCATGCCCTGCTGCCTGATTTCAAATGTGTACAAAAGAGGAAAACTACGGTAAGGTGCACAGGAAATGTTTGTGCGATCTATCAACGTATGCTTAGAAACACATGCCCGAACCCTCGGGACATTAATATTTTTGAGCGCACTATTCCTTTAAATAGCCTTCATATCCCATACTCCGATTCGAAGCCCCCTCACACTCTGCCCACATTTTTTATTTTTAATGGCACAAAAAAGTAACAGAGAATTTATAACTGTTAAGGTTTCTACTTTTTCCCAAAAATGTGGCCTAAAAAGTTCTGTTGGTAAAAAACTATGCTTCCTGCAGTTAAATTTGCATTTCTGTCGACGTGGACTACTGGAGACCTGATTTGGGCAAAACTTGAATCTCCCTAAATTCAACAAGTTTCGACCAACAGTGTTTTCGAGATTTATTTGAGGTCGTTTTAAAGGAGGCACATGTGTGTTTGACCATGTCAGTACATACATGTGCATACTCTCTTCCCTCTCTCCCATTGCAGCAGATGAGATCTCTAGAGTTGTCTGCTCTATGAAAGTCACTGATAAGCAGGTGCTACCCGGCTCCTCTACAATGATTAAGGACAACATTGACATTCTCACCCCTGCCTTTGGTGACTTCTGCAACCACTCTTTTGCCACAGGCTCTTTCCACGAAACCCCTCAAGTACTTCCTCGGGCATGCCCTCCTAAAAAAGTCACCTACTGACCCTTATTGCATGTCTATCGACCTATCTCTATGACACCTTTCTTGTGCAAACTCATGGAGAAGCTGGTCATCCCCCAACTGACCCTTAACACCAAAATGACTGGCTGCCTCCATGACCACCAGACTGGTTTCAGAGCAGCCAGAGGCATGGAAACCACTCTCCTGAATACCCAATAAGACCTACTCTCCAATCTGGACTCCAACTCTCCATCTGTGCTGATCTTTCTAGATCTTTCTTCTGCCTTTGACACTGTCAACCAATCCATCCTCATAACCCGTCTCTGTGATACCCTAGGCATCACTGACAGGGCACTGGCACAGTTTAACTCTTTCCTCTAACCGAACGTCCCAAGTGCAAATGGGTTTGTTTCTGTCTTCCACCTCACTCTCTATGTGTGGCATCCCTAAGGGCTCTATCCTATCGCCATGGCTCTTCAACATCTGCCTGGCCCCTTTGGCCCACTTGATCTCGACCTACTCTCCTCACTTCGAGTGTGACTGCTAGTCAGGCATGGTGCTCTGCCAATGATCTCTGCCTCAATGCCAGCAAGACATTACATCCTTCTCATTGAGATGCCTGCTCCCAGCTCCCCCTTTCTCTGGCCAGACTCCATGGTTCCCCTCCCCTTGCCCACTTGTGAGGCGAAAAACCTTGGGATCATCTTTGACCCCTCTCTCTTCTTCTCTCCACACACCATGGATGGACCTTGCCAAGAAGTCCATTTTTCAGCTCCATGTAGTCAGGAGCATTCTTCCTTTCCTCACTTTCCCCCAGAAGCTCAATGTCTCCAGAGCTTTGGTTCCCTCCAGGCTTGACTACTGCAACAGCCTCTTACTCAACCTTCCTCTTTACTCCTTTTGCCCCCTCCAACTAATCCAGAATAGGGCTGCTAGACTTATCCTTGGCCTCAAGCCCAGCGACCGCATCTCACCAGCCCTAAAATCTCTACACTGGCTCCAAGTGACTGCAATGATCAAATTCAAAACCCTCTGCATCATCCACAAGGCTCTCTGTAGCCTGGAACCTCTCTACATCCAGCATTCCATCCCTAAATACCACAGAGCCAGAGCCTTTTGGTCCTCTGGCTCACACTCTCTGCAGGTCAAACGTTTCTCCAATCAGTGAGTTGGAGGTAGATCCCTCACCTCAGCTGGCATCTCCTGCTGGAACAGCCTCACTCTCCCAATCAGACTTGAGCCGGATCTTATACATTTTTGGAAACATCTCAAGACCTCTGTTTTCTCCTTTGCCTTCCATTTCCCCCTCCCTTGCTAAGCTCTCTACCTGCTGCTGCGACTGGGGCCTGGTCCCCTCTGAGTCATACCGGGACCAGACCACCCCCCTACGAGTCCCTCCCAGCATGCTCCGCCAGCACTTGCCCTTGGGCTCCCTTTCCCGAACTACCCCTACTCAGTCTTCCAGCACACTGCACTTTGCCTCCCATCCCACCTCTTTCCCCTGGCACTTGCTGTCTTGGCCTGTACAGCACTTGCTCTACCCCCGTGGAGTCCCCCCACTATTGCACTTCTCCCTCTAACCCCTGCCCCTCGCACTTATATCCTAAAGCATTTCCACATTTGGATTGTCACAATGCCAATGTAACCGTCTCTTTTTCTTCTTGCTATTTTTCTTATGCTTTCCCATTCTCCCCCTTCTTGTCTTGTGGCACCTGGAAACACTTGTGTATAGGAGCCATATAAATATCCAATAAATATATAAACAACAAATAAATGAATGATAAGTGAGAGTATGGGAAATGCATGTATAGAGGAAGGAATGTGTGATTAGTGTTCACGGGGAGTGTTTGAACGGTACATTGTTCAGGTAATTTTCAATCAAGGTTGTATTAGGAAAACTTAAGAATAAAGTCCCTTTAACAACGTGTTTTTCCACAGAATTTCACCTGTTTTTTTTATAAATGAAGATGTTTTATGATGTTTCAACATTCAATGTAAGTCATTCATAATTCCATTTTTAACATATGTGAAAGAAGTATAATAATATTTTACCAAACATCTTTTTTTTTCAGTGCATTCTGTCACTATGGACAGCACCTGTTGGGGATTGTGAGGAGTCAGGAATGAACCTCGGACATGTGAGTCATGGTTTTAGTCAAATACTTTTATCAAAATAGAAGGGGTGGGAAAATGCTTCTCTGTCCCTGCTCTAGAGGTGTTTACCTGGCTAAAACCAAAACTAAGGGCCTCATTACGAGGTGGGCGCAAAGGGATACCGGGCACCGTTAAGGACATTGGTGCCGGCAATCCCTTTGCGCCCCAATTCCGAGGTCCCTTAGTGGGTCCCTTCCTTAACGCCTGGTTTTACCAGGCGTTATGGACGGGGCCCGTTAAGGGACTTCAGCGCTAATAACGGTACCGCAATTTGCGGTACCGTCATTAGCGCCTTCCCCATTCCCATTGAGCCCTATGGGGGCTCAAATGGGAATGGGGAATGGCTTTTTCAATGGGGACTTACCGGTCCTGCCAAGGTCGGACTGGACCAGTAAGTCCCCATTGTACGGGACTGGACACGGTCCCGTTATTGGTGGTAGTCATGGCACTAATAGCGCCATGACTACCACCAACCTTGGAATGAGGGCCTAAGGGTCTGTTGATGTTAGAATGTCCAAAGCAAAACTATCCTGTGTCTAAAGTTCTATTATGAGTCTCACATTCTAATGCATTAACTCTGCACACATGTGCAAACCTGTCAGTCTGTTAAACTGGTTTCAGTTTCCTTAACATGCCCAGTGCACTATCCTACCTCGGCTTTTCACACAAATGTCATATATACATTCACAAACTTGGTAGCTTCTTTTACATACTTTGTTATTCTTTCTCATGAATATTTCCCTTGCTTGTTCTTTCTCATTTGCTCTAATTATGTTGCTTGAACTTTGACATACTTTCGGACACACCGCAGGGTCTCTGTGTCCCTTGGGTGCACTCACTAGCTTTGTTTGGCGTGTGTTGGTTCTCCTGTTGGCAGCCTGTGGAGGTGGTGCAGAGCTTTGCCTTCTCTTGCTGCATCCACATTTCACAGCTTATCGCGGCACCTATTTTTTGGTTCCACGTTTCTCTGGGCTTCGGTTAAGTGGAGGCTGCTCTACCATACTGGCATACGCCCAGAAGCTCACCATCTGCTTATGGCACCCTTACCACGTACGTTTACCTGCAGTCTGCTTTCTTTCCCTTTCTGGAAAGCCTCTTCACTCCACGGATGTCGTTCCAGCCCGGCGGTCTCTCGCTCCGCATTGAGAGAGGATGCGTTCTTCAGCCAGCAAAGTTGACTCCTTGTCAGCTGTTTTGCTGGTTTAAATCTCCCAGCTTCTGGTTGACTTTCCCAAATACTAAAGCGCAGCATGTGTTTTGGGCTCTCGTTATTCCACATTTCTCAGTGCAACTTTCTCTTCCCGGTATTCTTGGGTTTATGGTACTGGTAGGCTGGTTTTTACAATTTGGATTAAAAGTCTCACAAAGTGCTTCTAGTAGTGGTAAACAGCCCATCCACATTTTATGAATGCACAGAATCGTCAAAGAGAATGTTCTCACTGTCTTTCCTAGGTGGGTGATGGTAGATATGACAACAAGCCATCAATGCACGGAGAATGGCTGGGGTATTCTCAACAGAGACGGGGATACCATGTCTCACCCAATTAAGTCATGACACCCTCCTGAGGGCTGCCTCCCCTCATGTGATCCTCCCTCACAAAGTCACCCACAGGGTTATGATAATTTAGTGGTTACCTTCCCATGGGCACTTGGGGAGAGGCTACCTCTGGAAGAGAAGTGATGACTTCATTGGATTCCTCACATACCCTTTCCCTAATGCTGCTGGTTATCTCAGTGCCTATTGAGAAACAGGAAATTAAGTCTACATTTCCCTGCCTGTTCCTTTTCGGTGTTCTACCGTAAAACAATAGGGCTGCATATCTAAGAAACAGCACATAACCCATGCATTGGTGTCCTTGCAGATGCTCATTCATGTCACTGGAGAGTGATCTGTGATCAATCTAAATGTTCTACCTGTAAGGTAGGACATGAGGTATGACACTGCCCACTTCATAGCCAGGGCCTCCAGCTCAATATTGGCATAGATCTTTTCTTGGGGGTACAGCTTCCTACTGATATAAATAATATGATGTTCAATTCCATCATAATCTTATAACAGAACAGCCCTCAACCCAGCATGTGAAGCCTCTGTCTGTAAAATGAACTCTTTGTTGAAATCTGCCACCTTCAACACTGGTTTACTACACAAAATAACATTGAGTTTATCAAAAAACAGCTGATCTTCATCTCTCCACATTCTCTTTTGAGGTTCTAAATTCTTAAGTTTATCAGTGAGGCAAGACGCGATGGAAGACTACCTGGGGATAAATCACTGTACCACACTAAACTCAAAAAGGCACTTATATCTTTCTTGGTTCTGAGCACTGGAGTTTCTTGGACAGCTTTCACCTTCCCCCTCTGGGGTTGAACTAGCCCGTTACCTACAGAAAATCCAAGATATCTGATACCGTATTTCGCCATGTAACATTTATTTTTATTTGCTGCTAGTCCAGCTTTTCTCAAGGCTCTGGTAACTGGGTATGGATGATGTAGGTGGTCTTCCCAAGGCCTATTATAAATGATTATATCATCAATATAGGCCCCACAGAAAGAGGAATAAGGTCTGAGAACTTGCTCCATTAACCGGTGAAATGTGGCCAGAGCCCTATGCAGTCCAAAAGGTAATACTTTGAACTAGAACAATCCGAAAGGAACGGAGAAAGCTGTTTTCCTTGTCCTCTGGATTAATGGGAACTTGCCAGTATCCCTTTGTCAGATCATTTATGGAGGAGAACACGGCTCTGCCCAATCAATCAATTAGATAATTTATCCTTGGCACAAGGTAACTGTAAAATTGGGACACCACATTCACTCTTTTGAAATCAATGCAGAACCCCAACGATTGATCTAGCTTGGCAACAAATACTATTGGAGAGACCAAGGACTCTGGGATGGTTCAATGATATCAGATCTTAGCATATTCTCCACCTCCTCTATGATTATTCCTTTTCTGACTTCTGGAATTCGGTAGGGTTTTAAATGGACCAATTTCCCTGGGGTTGTACGGATATATTGGAGAAAAAAAAAGCCTTCACTTTTCCTGGCTCAGATCTAAAGACATCAGGGAATTGTTCCAGCAAGTCTAATAGATGGTCTCTCTACCTCTGAGATAAGTGGGAAATAAATAGGGTATTTCTCCTGACTCTTCAGTCTTCAGACTGGTCAACAAACACTATGGTAGTGTTCACAATGGGATCCTATCTCAACTCCTTGAGGATAATTACATCCTGTGGCCCTATTTGTTCTATTATCTCATAAGGACAATGCCATTGCATAACATTTTATTCTCAGAAGATGGAAAGAGAATGAGTACCTTTTGTCCAATAGAGAAGGTTCTAAGTAAAGCTTTCTTATCATAGTAAGTCTTTTGGGTGTCTTGGGCTTTAGCCAAGTGGGCTTGAACTATTATTCTGACAGTGGCCATATGTTCTTTGAACTGTTGGTTTTTTTGGAAAAGGGGCAAGATGGCTTTCTCTCATTCCTCCCAAGTCTCCCATAACATGTCAAGGACATATTGCGGTTCTCTGCCATACAATCATTCAAAGGGAGTGAATCCTGTTGAGGATTGTGGTGCTTTTCCAGGATGGCAAAAAGGGCCCAGGGTGACATGATATCCAAGTTGTTGCCAACTGCATCAACTAACTTCTTTCGAATGTGCTTCAGGGTTTTATTGAATCGCTCCTCCAAGCTATCATTTTGCAGATGTTAAATGGAAGTCTTTAGAGTCTTTATGTGTAGGATTTCCTTTACTTCTGCCATTAGGTGACTCATAAAGGAATTCCCCAGGTCCGTTAGGATCTCCTTTGGGAACCCAACTTGAGAAACAAATGGAATTAAATGTAGAGAATTTGTTGGGTTGTTTTATTGCGCAATGGGAATGCTTCTGGATATCGGGTTGCATAATCCACAATTACCAATATAAATTGGTTCCCCCCCAATTTTTATGGTTCAAGGGGCCCAACTATGGTACATCAATAATTGGTAAAGGTTGCAGTGGAGCTGGATGGGACATCTGAAAACTGGTCTGTTGACACAGGGCCCAGGTAAGCATGACATTTTTCACATCAGCATAGATTCCAGGTCAGTAGCAATGACTTGATATCTGTGCCTGTGTCTTGGTTGTTCCTAAGTGCCCATCTGTTAAGTGAGAGTGAGCACAATTTAACAGCATTTTTGTGTGGCTT
Organism: Ambystoma mexicanum; assembly: GCF_040938575.1. Classification (NCBI taxonomy): domain Eukaryota; kingdom Metazoa; phylum Chordata; class Amphibia; order Caudata; family Ambystomatidae; genus Ambystoma; species Ambystoma mexicanum. Next base: position 629,985,376 of record NC_090937.1, read on the forward strand.
TTGGGTACCACTATCTGAGATATGGGTTTACCCTCACAACTAAAATCCCCTCTATAGAGTAGTCCAGGTTTTAAGAAAAATAATTGTCCACCCTTTTGCCTACCCTCATCTTCAGTTAACACATGAAGGAAAGTTCTGCAAGCAAGGGATCCTTCCTTTGAGTGAATGCAAAATCCAGATTAATCTCTGTTTCTTCCCCAAGGGCTTTAGGTGTTACTGCATCTGATGTACTTGGTATCTCTGCATCTGCCTCTCCAAAGCCGTTGCTTCCCCTCACAGATTCATCAGTTTTCTTAACCTCTTCTGATTTGGGTGAAAAAAGCTTTCTTTTAGATTCCCTGGGCTATTCCCTCAGCTGCATCAACATGATATGCCTCCTTCCCACTGTTTTGAATCAAGATTTTGATGCCACCTGTATAGTCAGGGACAATGACGCCTGCTCAGACGTCCAAGCCATATCGCCAAGCCAAGCCGGATTAAGAGGCTAATCTGATGTAGGTGCCTGGTGTTGATTATCAAGACCAAATCAGTAGGTATTAGTACCCAGTCTCCAGGCTGTATTCATTCTCCCCGGCTACTACATAAGTCAAATTCGAAAGAATATGTTGTAGCTACTGAAGGATCAGAAGCTCTGTTGCTAAGTTTTTCAAACCTGAGGGTCCCCCAGTTTTGTGTCATCTGAGCACGATCCCACCTCTGACACCATGTATAAGAAGTCAGGAATGAAACTCAGACACAAGTGAGTCATGGTCTTGGTCAAAGACTTTTATTAAAATAAAGGCGGTGGGGAAATGCCTTGCTGTTCCTGCTCTGGAGGTGTTTCCCTCCCTTAAACCTAAAAAATACCTTTCGATGTCAGAATGTCCAAAGCAAAACTGTTGTGTGTCCAAAGTTCTATTCTGACCCTCACATTGTAATAAATTAACACTAAGGTGAAAATGGGTATTGTTTTTGGCCTTGAGCTGTGTATAAATGTTCAAAAGAAAATATGCAGGCAAAGGTTCTATAATGTCAGGGTTCCTTGTTTTAGATGGTGGCTCCCTTCCCCTGGATTTCTCTGTACTCTGCATTATGTTCAAAGATCTCAGTTCCTTATGTTTCTCTTGTCCAACAAAACAACTGGTACAACTCATGCTTTGTCTGCTGTTCTTTGTCTGGATACCTGGTATACTCTCCTGCCAGGGTTTTTTTCTCTCTCAATATTGTTGCACAGTCTTTTTCTAATCCTGCTATATATCCTTCTCACAACCTCCTTGTTTGTTTGTATAATATACACTGTTTAACTTAACACTGCTTGGTATGCTTTACTGCCAGGGCTTTCTGGTAAGAAAACATTTGCAATGTTCATTCACCTTGCATACTCTGCTGTCGGGGTTTTTTCCCATGTGTACCTCTGTGGCTCTCAATTGGCCTAGTATACTCTACTGCCAGGACCTTTCCCATGTGTGCGCAGCACACACCTGCAAACTTGTCAGTCTTTTATACTGGTTTCAGTTTCCTTATCATGCCTGGTGCAGTATCCTGCCGGGCCTTTTATGACAAAAGTAATAAATACATTGACACACTTGATTGCTTCTTTTGCATACTTTGTTATGCTTTCTCACAAAATGTTCCCTTACTCGTTCATTAATAATGTTTCCTGTACTTTGACAGGCCTTCCAACATGCTCCAAGGTCTCTGAGTCCCTTGGGTGGACTCACTGTCTTTTGTTGGCGTGTGTCGGTTCTCCTGTTTTCAGCCTTTTGAGGTGGTGCAGCGCTTTGCATTTTCTCATGGCTCCTGCCTATCGTTCCACATTTCTCCAGGGTTATGTTTAGTGGTGGCTGATTTACCATACCGGCACATCTAGCATACCCGCCACATATGTTCACCTGTTGTCTGATTTCCTTCCCCTTTCTGGAAAAACACTTCACTCCAGGGACGCCATTCCATCCCCCTGGTCTCTCGCTCCACATCAAGAGAGGTTGGGTTCTTCAGCCAGCCTGGTTGACTCCTTCTCAGCTGTTTTGCCAATTTAAATCTCCTGACTCTAGGTTGACTTTACCAAAAACTAGAGTGCAATGTGTGCTTTGGGCTCTTAGTAATCCTCATTACTTGGTACAACTTTCTCATCCCAGTATTCTTGCTTTGATGTTACTGGTAGTTTGGTTTTGACAATTTGGATACAAAGTCTGACAAAGGGTTTCTAACGGTGGTAAAAGGCCCATCCACATTTGAGTCAAAGATAATGTTTTCAGTATCTTTCCTATATAGGTGGGGAGAGATATAACAACAAGTCATCAATGCATGGGGAATGGCTGGGTCATTCTAAAAAGAGACAGTGGGATACAATGTTTCACCCGAGGAAGTCATGACACCCTCCCCAGGTGTCTGCTTCCTGCCATGTGACCCTCTCAGCTACAGAAAGCTACAGAAAGCATCCTGCAACCACTTGGAACATTACATTGATTATTTCTTGCAACCGATCATTCAAGCAACCTCCACATATGTTAAGTATACAACCCACTTCCTTCAGATATTGGATCAGATCGAATTGAATGAACAAGACATACTGTCCACTATTGATGTTGTGAGCCTATACGCGAGCATTACTCATGATCAGGGACAAGAATCAGTTCAGACTTTGCTGTTTCAAACAGGACAAATTGGAGCAAATAAAGAATTCTTGATTATTCTGTTAACATTCATCTCCATGCACTCATACTTGAAGTATGATCAAAAGTATTATCACAGATATCCAGGACCACCATGGGGGCAACCATGGCGCCAACCTACGCCACGCCAACTGCTTCATGTACCAATTTGAAGTTGCACACATTATGGAAAATCAAAGATGGAAGCAGTATTTGAAGACCTGGGTTCGTTATATTGATGACATCTTTGGAGTATGGACAGGAAACAGGATAGATTTGGAAGCCATTCTTGTTTAATTGAACAGTATAGATGTACTGTTACAATTTACTTAAGAAATTGGAAACCTGAATATACATTATTCTAGATGTACAGATGGTGTTCAGTGGGAACAGAATAAATACTTCACTCTACACACAAAAAAAAACAGATCGGAATAACCTTCTCCATCGCATGAGTTTTCATCCACCTAATATTTTATGTAATCTTCCATTTGGACAAATGTTGAGGATCAAACGGATCGTAAGCAATCCTGAGGATTGTGAAATGCAACTACAACAACTTCAAGACCGATTAAAAGAGAGGGGTTACCCACTAACTGATCTACAAGCAGCACGCAGTAAGACAGAGACACAAACACGCAACCATCTCCTTACTAAAAGAAGGAATCATGAAAATCCTGAATTGGTATGTATAACAAAGTACTGGATACAAAGCACAAAGATCAAGGAAATCATAAAATACATGTGGAATATACTCACAAGTGACACAAGAACCGAAGACCTCTTTCCACAAACTCCTGCATTTTCATACAAAAGAAGCGACAACCTTCGTAACATATGGGTGAACACAAGAGGCAAGTGTGCCACTAAAGAACCTGACAAACACCCAGGAACATACCCCTGCATTAGTTACAGTAACTGTAACAATGTAATGAAAGGAAACACAGTGACACACCGCAGAGCTGGGGCTAAAATTAAGCTCAAGTATCACGCCACATGCACGTCAGAAAATGTGATTTACGCCATTAAGTGTCCCTGCAGCAAGTATTACGTAGGAGAAACATCACACAAAGTACGGGTAAGGATCAACGAATATAAATCTTGTATCCGAAATGGCAAACCTGTGTCAGCAGTAGCTAGACATTTTAAGGACAATGCACACTCATTACTCAATTGCGATTTGTGCTACTTGAAGTCCAGTCTACGAAAGGATCAAATAAAGACATGAGAAATTGGAGAGCAGAGCAAGAAGCTTTCTGGATCGATTAATTGGACTCATTATCTTCAAATGGAATTAATGAGGAACTTGATTTGATTTGTTTTTTGTGATGAAGTATTTATCTTTGAATAACCATTAGAAATTACAGCTGCAACCATTACCACATGTGTTGATTTTGGTACCTGTATATATTAAGAATATGATTGACATTTACAAACAATCATTAGGAATTGCAGCTGCAACTGTGCATTCCATGTGTTTATTTTTATATCTATATATACTCAGAACATGATTGATATTGTACAGGTTTGATCTAATGATGAAAAGTTGTACTGATTGACATATTTACTTCGTACTACCTGATTAGAGAAGGTATCTAATTAGCACTTAATGCGAGGCCCATAGAGCCTGGTTGCACACTATGTCAGTACACATATATTACTCTGATAAATGTAAGCAAGCAGATATAGATCACAACCTTTGTAAGCATATAACAGTTTTTTATCTAGATAAGTAGGTTCAGATGAGTATTTTCAACGATCAGGGCAGTCAGCTATTTTTAAGTTCTCCAGCCCCCGTACAACTATAGTGACTATTTAGAGAATGTATCTACACACTTCACTATATATCTCACAATTCTGCATTTGCAAATATCCATGAATTTGAGACCTGATATTGTATGACTAGATCCGATTTACATATAGATTACATCATTACGGCACTGCAGATTGAGAACTACACCATTCTAAGATGGCCGGCGCAGAAATCTGCGGCTGGCGGTCAGCATAGCAACGGCATTACACTTTGAGCTCGAGCACGCATTCAGGCGGCTTTCCTGCTCTCTATCGGAGTAACAAGGTAAGATGCAGACTGCAAAGAGCTCATAGCATGACACATACTCCTATATAGATCCTGTTTACTTATAGAACTATTTGATATTTCTACAGAGTGGCACACGCACACCCTTCATGTGTCTATGGACACTATAAGCAGCACCAGCAGCATATGCACAAACGCACAAATGCATAACCAATGCGAAAGATTAGAAGTTAGTTTGCTTTAAACCAATACTACTCATCAATCGTAATAACCACATATGACCGAAGTGCTAATAAAACTGTATTACGTTTCTTTTCTCTACCGTGATACTGCCAACGTTATTGATAACAACAACACGTATGTTTGTTTTATCTTAATACACCATTCAATGTGATGTACGCCATTGATGCACCATGCTGTTAAACATGATATTGGATGTATAAATATGGAACACATTGAACAATATCTGGATTCTGAATTACCTATAATCATGTATGGGATGCTATTTAAACATCTGCAAATACGAATTGCTATACTTAATTTGGTGACAACGCACCAATGTTGTGATTTTAATTGTAACCAGATATAACAGGCCCCAATGAAGGATAATTGTAGCCGAAATGCATTGGCTGATTAAAAGGCATCTGCACAAGCACTGATTCTAAAATCATCTAATCTAAAGAATATATTTTGAATAAATTTAAAATTACATGGTTTGAACTAATTACTAAATTGAAATATAAAAAAGATATACGTGAATATACACCACATATCAGTGGTCACGGGAGTGCAGCGCACACCGCAGGCTTCACAGCCAAGGTCCTTGTATAATATCCAATTTGAGTGCCATTTCACTGAGGCACTTTTTCAGTGGGTTTGCTCCCCAAATATTAAAAACCAGCTAGCAAAAATGTTGCCAACCCATAAGAAATAGTAGGTTGTGCACACTCACCTCATCACAAGTTCTATTTTTCACATCCATGGAATTCCTTGAGTTGTGGCACACCACATTTAGAATGTCCTACGAAGATATTGAGCATCTAACCGACAATAGAGCAAAGACTATAGGCTTTACAGCCGATGAAGCAGATGCCATGCTTGGTTTAATAAAGGGCACAGCGCGCAGCAAAGCAACTAACGATCCACAAAACAAAATCAAGCAACTTGAGCACACCATCAGAAAGATAATCAACAGGAAGCTTCACACAGTTACGCTTTGCAGATATAACAAAAGCCCAAAGAATCCCTAGGGGACTCAGGATACCTTTGCGTCCGACTTTATGTAAAGAGATGAAGGACTTTGTCGATAAGTGGGAGCAAATTCTCAACAAATGTTCCCATGACCTAACATTACTTACCATCAGGGAGCTCGCTGTTAACATAGAACAACTGGAAAATGAGATTGAGACACTGTCTAAGGAGATTACTGATATGACCACATAGTCTTTCACTGAAATACTTGCTGATATCAATACACAGCTTGAGAGTTATGAACAAGATCTAGAAGCTCATAAAGTGAGGACATTTTCGAGGAGATACGTATGACTATCTCAATAACGAAGTATACACTTGGGCAGACAAGTATTTACAGCAGAATAAAAGAGCCAACAAACCAACCAGCGACAATAGTAGTTCCGAATCAGACACTACAGAACCAAGAGCAAACCAAAATACAGGAAATCAGGCAGCTAGTGTCTCAGGAATGGATGCAAAATAAACCCCACTTTCCAATACAGCCACAACAGTTTTTTAGAACAAAGAGGAAGAGGGCAAGGAGAGGGAAGAAAAAGAAATCAAGAGATGCTAACCAGACAACAGATGAATCAAACCTAGTAGTGAATCTCTCCAAAAGAAAATTATCCAGACAGGAAATCCAAACACTCGAAAAAGGCTTAAAATCTTTGCCCACCTATAGCATGAATACATTTCAGACGCAAATAGAAGTGTACAAATTAGTATGTAAACTCAAAATCAAGACATACTTTGCAGAAACAGCTAACGCACCAATTCCAGAACTAGCTACTTAGTATACTGAATTCAAACCAAAAAGCAAATATTGTGCACCAGTTAATATACTGGCTATTGACATTTTTGAGAAAATGGTTCTAAATTATCTAAAAAAAAGTACAGTTCAAAGCTCCAAGGAGGTACAACTTGAATCGAGGAGAACTATCACAATTCAAGAATTTGTTTACAGATAATTCCATCACTATTCGACCAGCGGACAAAGGCGGGACAATAGTGATACAAGACACCGAGGAGTACCATCAAGAAGTTTTACGACAATTATCTGGCACACAGACGTATGTACAACTTGCACGAGATCCAACAATTTAGATTAAAAAGAATTGGAATCAATATTGGATAATGCATTGGAAAACGAATGGATCACTGAAAAAAACAGATCATATCTATTCACATCGCATCCCAAGATGCCCATATAAATATCCTACCGAAAATACACAAAAGATTGGATAGTCCCCCAGGAAGACCGATAGTGGCCGCTACAGAAAGCATCCTGCAATGACTTGAAACTTACATTGATTATTTCTTGCAAATTATCATTCAAGCAACCTCCAAATGTGTTAAGGATTCAAACTCACTTCCTTCAGATATTGGATCAGATCGAATTGAATGAACAAGACATACTGTTCACTATCGATGTTGTGAGCTTATACACAAGCATTCATCATGATCAGGGACAAGAGGCAGTTCAGACTTTGCTGTTTCAAACAGGACAAATTGGAGCAATTAAAGAATTATTGATGATTCTGTTAACATTCATCTCCACGCACTCATGCTTCAAGTATGATCCAAAGTATTATTCACAGATATTTGAGGGAAACCATGGCGCCAGCCTACGCCAACTGCTTCATGTACCAATTCGAAGTTGCACACATTATGGAAAAAAAAAGATGGAATCAGCATTTGAAGACATGGGTTCGTTATATTGACAACATCTTCAGAGTATGGACAGGAAACTGACAGATATGGAAGCCTTTCTTGGTTACTAGAACAGTATAGATGTACGGTTACAATTTACTTTCGAAAATGGAAAACCGAATATACATTATCTTGATGTACAGACGATGATCAGTGGGAACAGAATAAATACTACAACTTACACGAAAAAATCAGATTGGAATAACATTCTCCATCGCATGAGTTTTCGTCCACCTAATATTTTACATAATCTTCCATTTGGACAAATGCTGAGGATCAAATGGTTCGTAAGCAATTCTGAGGACTGTGAAATGCAACTACAACAACTTCAAGACCGATTAAAAGAGAGGGGTTACCCACTAACTGATCTACAAGCAGCACGCAGTAAGCAGAGACACAAGCACACAACCAGCTCCTTACTAAAAGAACGAATCGTGAAAATCCTGAATTGGTATTCGTAACAAAGCACTTCATACAAAGCAGAAAGATCAAGGAAATCATCAAAGACAGGTGGAATATACTCACAAGTGACACAAGAACCAAAGAACTCTTTCCACAACCTCTGGTATTTTCATACAAAAGAAGCAACAACCTCCGTAACATGCTGGTGAACACAAGAGGCAAGTTTGCCACTAAAGAACCTGACAAACACCCAGGAAGATACCCGTGCATGAGTTGCGGCAACTGTAACAATGTATTGAAAGCAAACACAGTGACACCCCCCAGAACAGGTGTTAAATTAAGCTCAAGTATCACGCCACATGCACGTCAGAAATGTGATTTACGCCATTAAGTGTCCCTGCGGCAAGTATTACATAGGAGAAACGTCACGCAAAGTACGGGTAAGGATCAACAAACATAAATCTTGTATCCGAAATGCCAACCCCACGTCAGCAGTAGCTAGACATTTTAAGGACAATGCACACTCCATTTCTCAATTGCGATATGTGGTACTTGAAGTCCAGTCTACGAAAGGATCAAATAAGGACATGAGAAAATGGAGGGCACAGCAAGAAGCTTTCTGGATCGATAAATTGTACTCATTAACTCCAAATGGAATTAATGAGGAACTTGATTTGAGTTGTTTTTTGTGATTCAGTATTTATCTTTGAATAACCATTAGAAATTACAGCTGCAACCGTTACCACGTATGTTGATTTTGGTACCTGTATATATTAAGAATATGATTAACATTTACAAACAATCATTAGGAATTGCAGCTGCAACTGTGCATTCCATATGTTTATTTTTGTATTTTTATATACTCAGAACACATTTGATATTGTTCAGGTTTTATCTAATAATGAAAAGTTGTACTGATTGACATATTTATTTCATACCACCTGATTAGAGAAGGTACCTAATTAGCACTTAATGCATGGCCCATAGAGCCTGGTTGCACACTATGTCAGTACACATATATAACTCTGATAAATGTAAGCAAGCAGATATAGATCACAACCTTTGTAAGCATATGGCAGTATTTTTATCTAGATTAGTAGGTTCAGATGAGCAGGTTCAACCATCAGGGCGGTCAGCTATTTTTAAGTTGTGCAACCCCTGGTACAACTATAGTGACTATTTAGAGAATTTATCTATGCACTTCACTATATATCTCACAATTCCGCAGTTGCAAATATCCATGAATTTGCGACCTGTTATTGCATGACTAGATCCGATTTACACATAGATGACATCATTACGGCACTGCAGATTGAGGACTGCACCATTCTAAGATGTCCACCGCAGAAATCTGCGGCTGGCGGTCACCATAGCAACGGCATTCTAAACATAATCACTTTGAGCTCGAGCAAGAGTTCACGCGGCTTTTCTGCTCTCTATCGGAGTAACAATGTAAGATGCAGACTGCAAAGAGTTCATAGCATGACACGTACTCCCATATAGATCCTGTTTACTTATAGAACTATTTGATATTTCTACAGAGCAGCACACACACCCCATTCATGTATCTATGGATCCTATAAGCAGCACCAGCAGCATATGCACAAACGTACAAATGCATAACCAGTGCGAAAGATTAGAGGTTAGTTTGCTTTAAACCAATACTACTCCTCACTCGTAATCACCACACACGACCGACATGCTAATGAAACTGTTACACTTTTCTTTTCTCTCCCGCATGCTTTATATTAATACACCATTCAATGTGATGTACGCGATTGATGCACCATGTTGTTAAACATGATATTGGATGTATAATATGGAACACATTGAACAATATATGGATTCTGAATTACCTATAATCTTGTATGGGATGCTATTTAAACATCTGCAAATACGAATTGCTATACTTAATTTGGTGATAACGTACCAATGTTGTGATTTTAATTGTAAGATATAACAGGCCCCGATGAAGGATAACTGTATGCAAAATGCATTGGCCGATTCAATGGAATCTGCACAAGCAGTGATTCTAAAATCATCTAATCTAAAGAATACATTTTGAAGAAATTTAAAATTGCATGGTTTGAACTAATTACTAAATTGAAATATGAAAAATATATAAGTGAATACACACCACATACCAGTGGTCACGGGAGTGCAGTTCACACCGCAGGCTTTACAGCCAAGTTCCTTGTATAATTTCCCATTTGAGTGCCATTTCACGGAGGCACTTTTTCAGTGGATTTGCACCTCAAATATTTTAAACCAGCTAGCAAAGCCTTTGCCAACCCATAAGAAATAGTAGGTTGTGCACACTCACCTCATCACAAATCCTCTCTAATATAGCCACCCCCAGGGTTAAGATCATGTATTGGCTGACGTCCCCTGGAGAGGCTACCTTCGGAAGAGAAGTGATGGCTCCATTGGATTCAAACATATTAAAACAATATATCCCAAGGCCATGCTACTTTGACATATTGTCATCCCGCACGAGTTTCTATGACAATCAACTAACATTAGCCAGTGTCTACCTCTAGCGTGTGGATTCTTGTTCTGTTACTTTTCAGGTCACAAGAATATTTTTCCAATATCAGGAGTGCATCTGGTTGTTACAAGCCTGCTGAATGCCATCAGTATATGTGTTTATCTGTCTCGTTCATCACGGCATACAGTTTCTCACTGTGATGTGTTCACAGCCTCAATAGCTCAGCCTATTTTCCTGTAATATATTCACGTTGTCACAGACTTGAACTTTGTTTATCACATGCGTTAGCTCATTGCACACATTGTATGAAGTTGTTGGGAATATGTAGCAGATTGTGTTGCCCATTTTTAGCAATTATGTTACCAGAAAAGAAAAACACATTTCTGTAACAAGATTGTGTTCCAATGTCCCATCATGAGGTAACGTGCACTAAGCACTTTCTGTGCCATTGCGTCCATTTCCTTTAGAAAAAGGCTAATGTTCTATTTATTGGTTTGATCAAGAGCCATTGCAATTAGGAATTTGACGGATGCTGTGCAGCACATACAAAAAGCATTAGGATGTGAAGGCAGGATACGGTTATTCGGATCCATATTGGATGTAGCTCCCAAGTGTATCAGTTGACTACGCTCCGAATAAGCAACCACGCAGTGTCATTAAAAGTCCATGCAGTCACTGAACATACATGTCACAAGCAATAAGATAGTATATTAAAAGAAAACAATATTTCCTTTGCGTAGTAACCCTGACCTTATTGTTATCAGATGGAATATCACACCATTTTTGTAAAATAACTAGGAAGTGACCTCCCAGGTAGGTTGGTAATGCAATAGAGCATGCCGTGTGAGAGGGCTGTAAGGACTGTGCCGAGAAAGAGAATAACTAGGTGCAAAGATGATTACCACTAAGTATTACCTCCCCTTTCCTACTTCCGGAACCCTCACACTGTGAGGAATTAGAAAGCAGTTCCAATATGGGTGTGAAGTGACATGCATAAAGCAGAACACACAAGTAGGTAGAGGAGCACAAACTAGAGTAATTTGAGAAGCACATTGCAGACATGTAGCACCAGAAGATTCCTCTCAGGAAACACCTGACTTCCATTAAGCCTCCTACATGGATAAAAGGCAAAGCGCAAGAGCACAATCTGAGTGAGGCAAACCCCACAAAGGAACACTGTTTTCTAGATGGCAGCTGAACGAGGGTAGATATATGGCAAACCAAGAAGGGTGTGCAAGGAGGGAGATACCCTTGACCTTTCCGGCAGAAAGCTGTGGCTTTCTAGAATCCTTCAGATTAAAAAGCATAAGGCCAGGAAACCAGACTGAAGAATCCTGCATTGTGTGTCCGAGATACCCGGGACCCTACTGCATGGCTGACCAAGTTGGGGAGGAGCAGCAGCCGCCATGTAACCGTCCTTGGCTCCAAGATCAAAGCAGTGCCAAAGAGATCAACACAGCCGGCCATTTGGGGAGACTGATGCAAGACCGGTCTGTGTTGAAGTCAAGGTTGCAAGTGGCAACATTGTATAAAGAGCGCAAGAATGAAGATTGGTAACCCTTGTGATGAAAGACGCGAACAAATCCTTATGGCTGATGGATGTTTGAATTTAACAAGAAAATATACAATACCAGTGACAGAGTGGTCAGGCACCACGAGTGTGCTCAATTAAAAGTCTCTGTGAGGTATTCAACTAAGAAGTGACAGCAATGAAAGTGAAAGATAATAATAAGAAATGGATTGAATCGAAGAGGTCCTGCAATGGTTTAAGCAAAACCCATTGCACAATCGAAAGTCGTTGTTTTTTTTGTACAAGGAGGAAAGCTTGGAAAGTGAGCGTCAGGGGTCTGAGCCAAAGGAGGTAGACCAACCTAAAAGCCCAGTGGCTAGCATGGTGGAGCAAATATCTGGGTTGCTAATGCCGCCGTTGGAGTAACAGCGAGTCTCGAAGAGCACTGCATGGGAGAAGAGAGTCAAAAGAAGTCACACACCCTATGTGCAAGAGTAAGAGACATAGGTACTGGCCTCAAATGGGTACCCTACAGTGATGGATCAAACATACATCACAGGGATCAATTAATACACAGAGACAATTGATAAGACATGAAATCCACAGAAGTAAACTGAACATCAATGCTCGCAAAGAGGGTACATACTGGCGGTGGTAACACTAGTGAAAACAGTGTCGAGAGAAACATTAGTCAGACATATACGGACCAACAAAGTTCAAGTTTCTTAAATTTACACAAAACACATTAGGTCGAACTCAGTGTTCATGCCGCGAGGGCTAAGTGAGTCCAAAAGTTCAATTCATAGGATTTCTCGTTGTAACAGTTTCCGCTGCACATCACCACCCCTACTCCCCATGGTCACTTGCTCCAAGATCACACATTTCAGTTGTGCAATGGTATGATGTGCTTCTAAAAAGTGTAAAGAGACTGGGGGCCTTAAGTTTTTTGTACGGATGTTGGATTTATGTTCAGTCCACCTTGTTTTCACTTTTCTGGTGGTCCTACCCACATAGTATCCACATAGTACCAGCCACACGGGCATCTTAATGCATAGATTACATTTTGGGCATCACATGTGCAGGAATGTCTCAGAGAAATAGGTTTGCCAGAATGAGGGTGTGGTATACTGTTGCCTTTTATAATAGTTATAATATTACTACAGTGCTGGCAGTTGTAGCATGGAATAGTTCCCTTGAACAAATTCTGAGTACCGGCAGATGGTACTTCCGCTTTGACCAAACTCTTGCGCAGTGACTGTGCATTGTATTTGACATGGACAAATATGTCCTCTATGGATGAATAGAGGACACTGTGTAAATCTATTCTTATCGCTTCTAATAACTCATTGGATTTGAAAGATTAAAAATTCAAGAGTTCCTTCTATTATCTAGGTTCTGATTTGTATGTACATTTTTCACTGATGTTTCAAACGTTATGTTCTTTTGCTATTGTAAAAAAAAGTTTTACCTTCTGTATTAAGTATATGAAGATAACCTGGTACTCGTGTGCCCAAAAACTCACCTATATGGCACTAATCTAGTTGAGATATATTTAACTGTGTATAGGGATTACTTTTCCCTTTGGAGTGCATTTGGGCTTGCTTTGTAGCAATACAGAGCTCTAGTTCTGCTCAGCTTTCCTGCTACACCCAAGCTGGCATACTGGGGGCTTTCCTGCTACACCCAAGCTGGCATACTAGCCTGGTGGTTGTGCAAGTAAACTACCCAGCAAAGGTGCTTCAACCAAGTTTATTATTGCCTATGGACCATCATTGACAAACCAATGCTTTAGATTGGCTAGTAAGGAGTGATCTCTTAAATCAGGGCTTTGCTGAGAAATGAAGATAAATCGGAGATGAGTTTTGAGTGAATAGGATTTCAATGTATGCTTAGTGGTTAAATCTGTGGGTTGGAGAAAACCCTATGAGAACTAGGGACACCCCTAGAAATAATGAGGGAAAACTCTAAAACCGTGTCAAGGATGGGACAACACAACGTGGGATTCTCCAGGTGCTCCAGGCCCTTAGGAGTGTGACTTTGGTTATCATAAAGTCTTCACCCTAAGCTCATAAAACCCTGTCCCTCCAGGGACGCCCCAGACTATTAATAAAAGTCCAAAGTTAGTGGCCAACATAAAGGGTTAAAGGGTTAAACCTACTCTTAACAGGTGCTTGGACTCTGGGCTAAACCTACTGTTAAAACACAAAGGTTCTCCAGATTTGACTAAAGACATTAATTGTACATAAACCTAAGCTGTCGAAGGCCATCACTATTCTATAAACAAATACACATAAAATACCCCATTCCAGGGAGTAATCACTGTTCTGATCACTTCATGTTCTCTTCCTCTTCTTCTTAACTTTTTCTTCTCTTAGGCCTCTCCGATGCCTTTTGTTGATATTTTCTCTCAAAACATGAGATTCTCATAACTCTCAAAATCGCATCTTCTTTTCTATAAGTACTTCTCTCAGGTCTCTTCACTGCCATTGATCTCAGAACAAATCTCATAGACTTTTCGATGGCCTTTGTTTCTCAGAAAAATAGTTTTAAATCTATCCATGATTTTGGGTTTTCAGAAACAATCATAATTCTCTTTACAACCTCACAGCTATTTTAAGTTTCTCCACAACTTCTTGTTCACAGCAATATTTCCTTAGGTTCCGCCATAACCTCTAGCTCTCAATAAGATGTTTGTGTGGCTCTACACAGACTCTGGTTCTAAACACAACTTTCTTGGGTGTCTTGGGTTTCTCCACCACTTTGGTTTCTCAATAAAGTTTCGTAAGTCTCTTCACAAAATCTAGATACCAGAACAACTTTATTACATCTCTCAAAAACTTCCGCTTCTCAACAGAACTCACTCAAAATATGTAATACCCTACACTTCAGGATACCCAAAACCTCTGCACATCATTTAACTGGAAAACCAATCCAATATTTTTCAGTATTTTTGAATATAAATTGGACAGAAATTTGCTTTGCTTATTTATGAATCGATCAATCTGTTAATATTCTTGTTACATGTTGATCAAAGAGCTCAAAATGCTGATGTCATCACACTATTTATATAAACTTACACCATTTTACCCGTTCTATCAGATCATAAATTAGCTACCATGCCATGTTGGCGTGTTGGACTTTTCTATATCCGTTCAGTCTATGTGCCTATTATTGATATTTTAAGATACAGACTTTGTTTTTTTATAAATAAGCAGGTCACTTCTTTTAACATTATCTGTTTTTTCTTCTAATTAATACAGCAACTTCAGATTACTAGACAAGATAATTGCATCTCAGTACAACTCACATTGTGTTAAAAAGGTCGATTTTCTTCACAACCCTATTTAATTCTTAAACAGGAATGGATTACTTCTACAAATAAAGAATGACAACTAAATTTCCAATCCTTTCTGTATTCTATGATGTTCCCAAGATAAATAAACATCTCAAAAGACCTCCTTTTAAATCTCTAGTGGCAGTCAATGACAGCATTTTTTATTCTTTAGCAATTTATATGGAATGACTATTACAAACTTTGGTTCAGATAACACCTACAGACATATGTGATACTTCAATTTTTTGGGGATTTGCTAAACAAACTGGAAGTAATAACAGAGGGAGCTTTACATTTCTCGCATGATGTTAAAAGTCAATACACATCAAACCTACAGAATGAAGGATTAGAGGCTCTTGGATGGGTTTTGTAACAAGAAGAGGGTTTTCCAGCACAAGAACTATTTGTTTAATAACTGACACAAATTATTCCTTTGGATTACACAGCTCATGGTAGTGGCTGTGTAGTTATGGTTAAAATGCTAATCCCATAGGAAGAGCACTTTTTGGGCGGCTTATAACTTTGCTCCTCCTGGACGAATTCTCAGCAAACTCTGCAGAAAATGCATATGGCCCACTCTGAATTTATTCGCAAATTGTGGTGACGTTTGGTCCAGGGGGGCAAAGTTATAGGGGGGTCCCAAAATGTATTTTTTCCCATAGACATAATGTGAAAAACTTTGCGCATGCTTACAGCTCAAACACCAAATTTGTGGCAGGAGCGGCGGCTTGGTTCCGAAAGCGTGCTTTTGTTAATTTGGTGTAAATCCGTCCAGTAGTTTTTTTTTTTAAATGACCAAAACATAAGGCAAAAAAAATAATGATATCTATGACTGCTTCGCGGACGTGCTTCCCTGTTCACTCCGCGGACAGCATACCGATTGGCTGTGTGGCTTGCGTCATGTCCGCGGACATGCAACGTGTTCACTGATTGGCTGGGGTGAGGCGTGAGGTGCGTCACATTGTTTTGATGCGCCCACCATCTGGGATCCGCCGACAGCGTGGCAGCGAACAGTGGCAAAATGCAATTTTGGGGAGTGTGTTAGTGTGCAGAAGTGCTTGGGGAGGGTTGGGGAGTAAGAGATGGGTCAAATACTGCATTTGTTTAGGTGGCAGGTGCCCCTGATGTGTTTGCCATGTCCCCGGTCTTCGCGGCTGTCCAAGGACATAATAAATGCACTACTGGCTATTTTACTTTATTATGATGTTGGTTTGGGTTGTTAGTAGAGGATTGATTGTAATTAATGTCCCCTATAAGCAGCCCACATACCACAGTCAAAATGTTTGGTAGCATAGGTGTGTTATGCTGCGGTGGTTGTGGCCAGGACCTAGAGTTTTGGGTGCATGGCCGAAGGCCGAAGGCCATAGAAACATTCACCCAAGAGTCTAGGCCCTGGCCACAACCACTGCAGCATTACACACCCATAGAATCAAACATCCATCAAATATCCAGAACCCAAAGGTTTGTGTACTGTTTCATTTGTAGAGTTTGTGTGTGAAGTTTTAGCTAGGCGAGGCAGTAAAGATTGTAGAGTTTGTAATAGGACTGCGTTATAAGATACCTTTGGAAGTTAATATTTTGGATTGTGGTGTATGAGTGTGTACATTTTCTTTGAGATCTAATGGTAAATAAACTACTTTGCCACAAATGCCTTTCACTAATTCAGAGATAGGTAATTTTGCTGTTTTTGTTGAAGGCTTATTATTGCTTGAAATGGATGCACTGTTTGAATTATGATGTTCTCATATAAATTTAGTTGTTGCAGGGGTTTTGGAAGTGGGAATAATTCCAAGTTACTTGTGATAGCACTTGAAGGTGTTTGGTTGCTGTCAAGTATTGCAGTGCAGTAATTGCAAAGTATTCAGGGGTCAGTCATTTTGCATTTGTTTTCTGCTATAAGGTAGCGAGCTAATTGGAACCATTTGGAATCTTCATTGTCTTCTATTTTGTACGTTATGTCTACAGTTTTTGTGCTACTTTTATAAAAAGTCCTGCGGCAACACACACGCATGGTTTGCTACTTCACTGGAGGTACTTTTAAACTTTAGTATTTCTTTTTTGTATGTGTTTAATAGAAGACAGTAGTTGCTAGTTTGTTGTAAAGCTAATGCATTTTGTAAGTGGCTTTTACTTCCAAAATATTTTCTCTGGATATGCTGTATTTCTTCGAGTGGTTGTTTGAATGTACCATGTAGAAGATTGTTATTTACATTGACTAGTGCTAAAGCAGGACTTTTAGCATAGTAGAGTTTATGGACCCGATTTTTATAGTTGAATGATCTGTTGATATCATTTTGATATGATGGAAGGTGCTTTAGCAAATAGGTCCCGAAATGCAGGCTAATGAATGTCCTTGTAGTCTTGTGTATTTGCACACTGGACAGTCATCCATTTTTTTTGTAGTAGTTTCATTTTGATTTTGTCTTTGCTTTTTACATACTGATTGAGGAAGTGGCATAAAGATTTTAAAGATGTTCTGGCAATGTTACAATGTTGATGTGCACGGCCATTTGTAGACTGGACATTTTGGTTTATTAGAATGGAGAGGTGATACTGAGTTTTCTGGGGATATTTTTGTGAGCAGTGTTTCTTGCTCCATAATGGTGTTATTAAGTTTTTCATACCCTCGTCCACTGCTATGTATGGCAATTGGGTTTGTTTGCTTTTGTTTATATGCTTCTTCATTAAAATACGGTTCTGTGCTCATGGTGTGACTCCACTCAACTCCACAGATGTTTAAGGAGCTATTTTTGTTGATATTCAGTTTATTGAGAAGTGTTTTTTTGTAATTTAGTAGTTCATTTTGTTAGTGGTTTCATTTTGTTTAAAAATAAAATAAATAACTTCCTTTTGAGAAGGATTGCACTGTCTATGAGAGCTTTTAGGATTACTTTTCTACGGTAGGTTTTAAGGGTGGTCCATGATTTCTCTCCTGTTTTTATAAGGTTCTGAAGAACTGTGTGGCAGAACATTATTTGTAAAAAAATGTTTTTGGTATGGTTAGTTGCTACTATATCAAGATTTATAGGTGCAGCGTTAGCAGTAGTTGTAGCTGAAGTCGTATTAATCACTTTTTTGTTTTTTCTTACATTTTTATAGAGGAGGGAACGTTTCTGTACTGGAAGCTTGTTTTGTTTCGCTTAATGACTGTATTAGCTGTTTTGTTTGAACTTTTTCTACAAAATCTGCTAGAGATGATGATTATTTTGGACACTTTTATTTTGATTTGCTCTACTTCTGCCTTGCTTTCTGTGGAGTTGCTTTTTGGTAGGCATTCTTTGTGGTTTGTTGGAGAAAAAACTAAAGTGTGGGTTGGATTTCTGTGCAGTATGTGCATGCTTTGTGCATGAGTGTCTAAGTATGATTGTGGAGGTGTGTGATTGTGCAATGGGTAGCTATATCAAGTTGGGAAAATTATTCTTGTATGGGTGTGTTACTATACTGGGCTTGAGATGACAATATAAAGTAAGCAACTGGTAAGGGGAAGCACTAATACTACATCTAATGGGAAAGGGTTAATACACTTCTTTGTTCTACAATACTAAAATGCTAGTGTGTTTCAGTAACAGTTAGAACATATATGTTAGTATTGTACTTACATTTTGCATGGAAAGAGTAGGTTTCTTCGAAGTTGTTGTTTGTACTTCAGACGCTGCTGCTGTTCAGGAGAGTGGTCTTCACTATAATTGTAAAAGAAAGAAGCTAGCGAATGTGTGTTTTTATAGCACTTTTGTTAATGTAGACATTGTTTTTTTATTTGTTTTTGTAGTAGTAGTGTTTTCTTACAACTGAGCATAGTATGCTTATGCACTTTCCTTTACCTATGTGCATCCTGTATATTTTATTTATAATCTGTTAGTTGAATATGTTTTACAAATGAGTATAGTAGTAAACGTATAGAGCACACTTGTTTTTTTAATGTTATGTTATTGGATGGTAAGAGGTGGCAGAAATAATCATAAGCATGTTTTGCTATTTTTACAGGGTAAATGGCAGACATTGTACAGAAAAGCATGCAATATATGCATTTGTGAAGGTGTGGGAAATAAAGGAGTATGATTTAATATAGAGGCAGTGGTGTTGTTTGAGCTGAAAGCCTTTTTAATGACATTGGCCCTCATTACGACCCTGGCGGAATCCGCGGTGCTAAATGCACCGCGGAGCATGGCGGAAAGCCGCCGATAGCGCCATGGGGGTTGGCGGATTTACCACCCCATGCCGACCTTGGCGGAGCGGTAAATCCCCAATCCCCATTTTACCCTTCCCCATTCCCATTCTTGCCCCATAGGGTATAATGGGAGTGGGGAAGGAGTTAATTACGCCGCCGTAAAGTACGGCGGCGTAATTAACAACGAGGTCCCTTAGCGCCATGGTTTTCTCCGCCCGGTAAAACCAGGCGGAGAAAACCTCCATGGCGCTAAGGGAACTCGTAGTACGGCGGACGGGTCCGCCGCGATTAGCGCTGGCGGAAACCCACTCCGCCAGGGTCCTAATGAGGCCCATTGTCTGTGTGTGTGCTTGAATGAAGATGCATGTACTCATCCTGGCTGCGTGTAATTTTATAACACACTGGACAGTCTTTTTCATAACTATACTGTTATTTTTCCCATCATTTAATATGAAATAAAACTATTTTAGATAGCTGTGTGAGTAAACAGAAATTTGGAGAGCAGACAGGTTTTCAATTGACACTTCATCATAGCAAATGGGAGAAATGAAAGTAAGTTTATTGTACAGTTTATACAGGGTAAGTGGTAGTTACTCTGTTCATATGTATTCCTAGAAGAGCTGTACATGTATTGTGTAGAAAATATTCATACCTGTAGTCTGTGTTGATGCATGTGGATGTGCATGAATCTGCAAGTAGAAATATGGGCAGTTTTATAGTAGTTGTTGTAGGTCTGTTGCTGTGACAGCCGAATTGTACTGAGAGTGACCAATAGTACATCTAAAGTGCTGATGTGTGATGATAGAGTTAGATGTAGAGTTCTTGAATGTGATTGTTGGATGATTGTGTGACTGTTTAACAGTAGCCAATGAGAAATGGTGCAGAGAGTGAAGTGGAAAGGGTAGAAGGGCTGCCCCAGTGTTACGTGCTCCTCGCACACTGCGGGTGTCTGTTGGCAGGGCGTGCCACATCCGTGGTTTCTCAGCAAATGCAGCATGGAAAGGGGACTGTAGGGATCAGCCAATCAGATGTTGAGGTTTTGGTTTGTGTTGAAAGAGGCTGTGTGCAGTGAAGATGGTAGAGGTGGAGAAAATCAGGGTGGTGGTGGTTGGAGATATGTTTGTGCATGGTTTGGAGTAGTATGCTAAATTTAGGAATGTGGCAAAAACTTTGATGTTAAAGGAGTGGAGGTGGTGTGGAGCACTGTGCCTGGTTTTAATGTGCAGGGAATTTTTCAGGTTTGTAGAGATATGTGCAGGGTAAACATTCCACATGTAGTTGTTTTGCACTGTGGTGCTTTGTATTTGGGGTATGTCAGTGCCCCTACTTTGTTGGCAGATTTGGAATATTTGGCTCAGGCAGTAATGAAAATACTTCCAAATGTCAAGGTTATTTTTTCTGGTTTAGTACCTCGGGCAATATGGGATAATAGTTTTGTTTTTTGTCCTCAGCAGGTGAAAAGAAGAAGTAGGCAGGGGTTTATTGAGGTAGGTCGCAGACCTTCTCATTCTCTCTTTTACAATAATGTTGGTATCATTATATTTTTCCCATCCACACTTCTTTTCTATATATGCAGTGTAGTGACGTGCATTGGTTGTGGCTCCTGCGTGGTAGATTATACCTACTGTTGTGAAGGTTTTCTTACCAAGTGACAGTTTAACATGTGTAAATCCAGTTAGCTTGCAGTTGTTTTTGGTACCATCTGCATTCTAATGTGAAAGCATTACTATTATGTATTTACTATGTGTCTGCATTGGTAAGGTGGTAAAATGCCCACACCGTTCATCTAGCTAGTGACCGAAACTGGGATAGTACAAACAAACGTGTGCAAATTATAGGCCTCTGATATATAACTGCGGTCATTGGGGTCAGGGTCCGAGGCATGGCCAGAGGGGGTTGCAGCAGGGTTTGCTCAGACATTCTCATATGAGCACATTTTGTCAGGGCTCGAGACTTGCTCCTTTCAAAAACGTTTACATGATTTGCCATGTGAAGAGGAGATGGGATGAGGTGACAGGTGGTGTGGCCTTACTGTGGGAGTCGCTAGGAGAGTACAAAGTTCTCCAGAGGAACAAAATCAATCCATTGAAATGGCACCCGCATTGGTGAATGGTAGCAAACAATTCATATGTTTTTCAAAAATATTTGTAATGCCACTGTGGTCTGAAGGGCTATCGACTCCCATTCTGAGTGAAGGTCAGCGTCGTTGAATTTTTGTTTCCTAGCTGAGCAAACCCATGCATGGTACACAGTATAAGGTTCAATTGTTTTTCGACCTTGAAACAAAGTGAGGATTCCGAAAGGAATGCATGAAAGAAGGGATGTAAGACTTTCAAATATGATAATGTTCACCATTCAAAAATTTGACAAAGGAACATGTAATTTCAATTTTTGAAAATTCGTTGACCTGAACAGAGTGTCTGCATTACGCCGATAGAATAGAAATGCGAATATTACGTAAGTTTTACTTTGGATGATTTTATACACAAACTAGTCAAATGATCATTTGGTGACCCTTATTGGTGGGTTACATTGTATTGTTTGTTGTGTGTGGCATATTTCAACGAAACACAATTACAAAGTGTGTGTTTGTTTTGTCCTGGGCACATTGGCAGTGCAGCATTGAGATGCGTGTAGTCCAGTAGTGGGTTCACCCAGGTTCCACAAACGTGTAATTCAACGCTAATATTTAATTAAAATTACGTCTATGTGTTCTTCTTGGCTTTATCTTGCTCCCTGATTGCAGCGTCAGCCTCCTCATCCCATTTTGAGCTGACCATACTCCATAGCAGTAACTTCTGAAGCAAATTGAAGAGTACTTTGCATGTTGTTTTGTGTGAGTTCCCATTGTTTCACGTCCGTGTCTATCAATAGTTGTAACAGGGGCCAAATTAATGGTTAAAATGGGAAACTGTGATAAAGATCGGCTACTGAGACACATTTCGGTTATCTTTTTTTAAACAGCTACATCTTGGCTTTCTGCACTTGTCATGGATTCCAGATACCAACTGACAGTTTTTTTAACTGTCAGCTACAAGTACATGTGAATGGGTGGATCACAGTGACGCTTTTTTGGGATGATCACCACGGGCCCATATGCCCTTACGCCGTACCAGCGATAAGGAGCAACTTTGACATTGTTTACGGGGGTCTAACGCCAAGTTCATGCCAAAGCCTTGCGATTCACAGTGCGTCCAATGCGCTTCCTATACCCAAAAGGAACACCGCGTGACTCACGATAAACATTTGTGGATTGAGAACAAAGAAAGAAATTAACTATTTGCTTGAATATGGCAATTGCCACATGTTCTTGGAGCGTTTATTGTGAAATAAAAGTACTTTACAAATTGTACAGTTTTTCTATTTCCTTTAAAAGTATGGTTTTATATTCAAAATTGGGGCGTGATGTGTTGTGAGATGATGTGTGTTGATATTCCGGTTTAGCATCAAGTAACGTTATCACATAGGTGATGATTAAGTGTGTTTTACTACGTTGTATAGTAATGTCCTGGAGATAGGTGGAGAATATCACTAGGTTTGGTGATGTCAGCCACAGGGGCGGGGCATGTGAATTAGTGCCGCCAGGGCAGTCACCTTGGGCGATGCAGCAATGGATAAGATTATCACAAGATGGCCGCGCCCTGGTGCCTTATTTCGCTTTTTTTAAAAGAGGAAAATTACAGTAAGGTGCAAAGGAAATGTTTGTACGATCAATCAACGTATGCTTAGAAGCACATGCCTGAACACTTGGGAAAATAATATTTCTGAGAGCACTATTCTTTTGATAGATCCATTTTTTGCTGCATTCGCTGCAGATGATGTTCTAAGGTCTGTTTCTGTATTATTTTTAATGCATGTATGGTTTGTTTAAAAAATTTTAAATTGGTAAGTACACATAAAGTAATGGGTAATAATTTGTTTATATAGAGAAGTGTAGTGTCTTCCATTAGTATCAATGTTTTCACTTATTCAATCACGAGGAACATTTTCTTCCAGCCATTCCAAAGTAGTAGACATTTCTGTGTAAAAAGAAATATATATATTATTTTTACTGTACCTAATACAGAAAGTTTATAAATATATAAAATAAATGTTGTCTACTCACTGGTCTGTTGCTAAGTTTTGGTGTTACTGCTGCGTAAATGTGCTGCTGATTTTTGGTGTGCAGTTTGTGTGAGGTAATTCTGTTGGAGGCATAAATATTTAGTTTTGGTATATTGCATTATGTGGCATATGTTATGTAATTGGAAGGTTGGTGTGTTACATATACAGTTTCCACTTCTTATTTATTATTGAATGTAATGTATTTATGTGCTGCTTTGTGAACATGTTTGGGGTTATTATTGTATGGTACAATAATGTAAGATACCCCTGAGTTTTTGCAGTCTTGATGGTGACTGTATCCATCCGCAGACATGCGCACGGTCCGCGGGCATCAAAATTACTAGCGGGGCATGGGGTTCAGTATTTTCTATGTTATATGTATGTAAGCTAAGGGAGTCTTGGTAAACATTTATAACATTTACATTATCTATATCTATATTCAGTGAAAAAAACTTTGTTAAAGGGACATTATGGTTAAGTTGCGCTACTAAAAACCTATGAAATTCAGTGAAACATTTTTTGTTAAAGGGACATCATGGTTCCAAGTAAAACCGAAAACCCCTTGAAATTCGCCAGTTATGGTAAGTTAAGCAACCATAACTCGCGCCACCACCGTGCACTGCTAAGACTAACACCCAGGACGTCAAAAATGACATCACAAATGTCATTGATGACATCCCTGATGACATCACATGTGCATTTAGTTTTCATGCACAGCCTCCACACAGGATTGTCATTATAATGTTGGCAGAAAAAGGTCAGAGATCTTTGGAAGAACTATCATTCAGCAAATACTTAATTAAGCGCTGCATTGCTACAAACACCATTGCTTTACTGAGTTCTTTCCAGTACATGAACGCACTCATGTACCCACGTAGGCATTCTCTGCAGCATGTGCCATAGAGGTGCAATATTCAAAACCTTCCATGTTGGATAGTAAAATGATGAATGCTTTCATTTCAGAGTTTTGGATAGTGTGAAACATGTAATAAGTACCTAACAAAGCCTCTCTTAGTGCATAATTGTTCTACTACACACAAACTATAACGAGACTACAATGCATACAAATATTTGTATGTGCAGGGAAAGTAAAGTAAGCAAAAAAACAGCACTATTACCCGACAGCGTTCATAACCTCACTAATTAACTTCATGCACGGAAATATTTGCTGTGTTTCAGGCTACGTTCTTCTCCTTTGTATATATATATATATATATATATATATATATATATCATATGATGTGCCTGCACCCTAAGGAAAGCAGTGTAACAACATATGAGAAAGGTAAGATCTATAAACATATTACCTTTTGCATGTTTAGTTGCTGGCTGTTAGTGAAGAAAACCACCTGCCCTACATATGTCAGTGCACAAAAAAAGAGGGAACCAGAACTGTGATGTCATCAGTGATGTTATCAATGACATTTGTGAAGTCATCTTTGATGACCAGGGTGTCAGTCTTAGCAGTGCACAGTGGTGGCACGAGTTATGGTTGCTTAGCTTACCATAACTGGCGAATTTCAGTTTTTTTTTGGTTTTACTTGGAAACATAACGTCCCTTCAACAATGTTTTTTTCACTGAATATATATATACATATTTTTTTTAAATTGATATGATAGGTTATTTATAACGTGCTTAATACCAAGAGGTTTCTTTGCGTGTACCCAGGGACCAAACCTGTGTTGCTCCTTGTCATCTTGCTTCCAAGACGAGCAAGTTGCTGCTGAGCTATCCTCCTTAGACTAATTCCATGGTAAATAGTTGTTTGCAATTCTTAGGTACATCTATGGGATTTGCTCTGGACCCAGCCTATGTGATCATGTATATGTATCACATTGAAACTACATTTGTCTTTAATCATACAATTTGGCCATCTAATTTATGGCATGGAAACGATATTTGGATGGTATTTTGGTACGTTGAAAGCTCTGAGAAATAACCTACTGTCTTTCTCACTTACCATAGTACTATACATACTTGGATTACGTTTACCCTAGACATTGGTATTCCTTCCTTACATTTGTTTAATGTAGAAATGAGTCTGAAAAAGGATTTTGACACAACAGTGTACCATAAACTGACTGAAGTTAATGATTCACTTCATTATACCAGTTTTCATCCATGAAATGCAATATAACATTTAACATTCAGCCAGTAGTTAAGGTTAAAGAGAATCATCTCCCACTACTGTATTTGAAAAAGAATGGGACTCGTTGCAGGATTGATATCAGTCCATGTGGTATTGTCTCAAACAAACAGTCTATAGCTGGTAACTGTGATAGAGTGGGTCTTCAAACAAAACCCAAGACAGAATCTATTCCTTTACCACATGTGATGAAAAATACTAGCCAAAGTCATCATATAGCTTGAATAATCAAGAAAACAATGTCATTTGATACACCTTTATCTGCAATCCAATGTTTTTTTTTATGGTGCATATGATGGCTTAGAAAAGTGGTAGACATTTTTTTAGAAGGCCAACAAGATATAGTTCGACAATCAATATAACATTTTTATCACAGCTTGAACTCTCCAGTCACATGACATTACATAGAGTTAAATCATATCACAGAGATGAGATTTGTCATCTTAGAAGTAGTACATCAATCCCCCAGGAGGGGCTACTTTTCTAAAAGACTATCACAATGAGAATGGTATTGGATTGATTAACTTGGAACAATGTACCCCTCAGGAATTAATGAGGAATTTATCTGGGACATTTTATTTGAATATGTGTATATTCATTAGTATTCAATCATATACCTACATTAATTGTTTATATTAATTGGCATAAAATTATGGTCTTACCTTATTTGTGTATTTTCCATTAAAACATAGTTAGAGACACAAACACTTCATGATAAATCCTGTCACACATTTCTCTTATCAATATTTTTTTAAACTACACTAGTGAAGACAATTTATTAAATATCACCTTGATTGTAAGTGAGAAGTATAAACTTGTCTATGTATTAGTTTTCTCTCCCGAACAATAAATTATGTGGGTCTGCGCGTTATATACTCCTTACTATGTTTTTAGCTCTTTTTATAATGAATGATTTATTTTCCTTTTAATTTAATAATGCTTCATTTCTAATTAACCCCTTGAAAGTGTATTTCGTTTTTTTACTACATATACATAGTTGGGATGTTTTTTTTGGGAATGTTTTTACCTTTGAATGTATTATTTAAATCATAGGTTCTTTCATATAATATTATTCACACACTAGAGTATGTTTTGATGATTTATATGTTATGACATCATCATGCTTTATGCACGGATATCATCACACTATTTAAATCCACCCACCATTTTGCTGATGTTATCAGGTCATAAACCAGCTACCATGCCATGGTGACTTGTTGGACTCTTGTGTTCTTTATCGGGTGTCTCTTTTTGTCTATTCTTGATAGTTTAGGATAAAGACTAAGGGCCTCATTCTGAGTTTGGAGGTAGCTAAACCCATGGCAGGCCTGTCATTAGAGCCCTGGTCCCTTAGCGGGGGCCATAAAGGATGTGTGGTCCGACGACACGTCCCTTACGGTTCCTGCTAAGGGACCTCGGAATTGGAGGGTAACGGATTACCGGCACCGGTCTCCTTACCAGTGCCCTATATCCCTTACCACCCAACTTGTAATGACCCCCCCAAGTGTTTTATAGATGAGCAGACCACTTGAATATGCTTTTTTTTTACATGTCTTTTTAGATGCATTATCTAGTCTTGCTTCTGATTAATATAGTGACTTAAGATTACAAGACAAGGTAATTGCATCTCAGTGCAACTCACATTGTTCTAAAAAGGTCACATGTTGTTTACAATATATTTAATACTTAAACTATATGTTTTTCAATATAACTATATACAATCTTTCTATGTTGCATCCAATAAAAGAACATGTATTTGATTTTATGAGCATCATCTAAATAAATGTATAGTTCTCACCAGGATTATTGATTGGATAATGAATAGTACAGTGTACCTTTATATTAAATTACTATGTTGATTTCTTACAAATCTTTATCAGTCTCAGTGCCCTCCTAATACTTATTTAACCATTGGTTTTCCTCTTGCACTGACCTGCCCATCATCAATTTCCACGAAGCTCACACCATGGATAGACAATCATTGGAGTATTCCAACAATAAAATGAACGGCATAAATAAAGCCATCTATCTTCCATAATAAGCACATTGTATAAATGTAAGCACTGTGAGAGTGTTTGCAGATTGAGTAAAACAGATGGTTGTTTATAACAAAATGTGTATAGAGGTTTTATAACAAAGATGTATACATATGCAACTCAAACATTATAATGAATTAACAATAAATAAGGATATAGCACACCTTCTTCCCTTTTGCAACAAACACAGTTAAAGAACAATAAACAACGATATAACAGCATACATCACTAGGCTCACCAAAGATGGCCTCCTGCCATTGCTGGTTATTAATAATAATGTTCACTTTTGATTCCTGCATGTGGAAAAACCTCAGTGGGGTGGGCTAGGGTTTTTGTGGGATTGGTACCAAGATGTGAGATGGCCTGAATGAGGTGTGTCATTTCACATAATGCAGACGGGAATGAATGGGGACAAAGGCAATAGATAAATGGAATGATGGGAAAGAAGCAGGACAATCTAGATGAAATAGTGTCATGAAGTGGATTTCTGAGAACATGTGAATGTGAAGGTAATGGCATTGTGAAAAGTACACTCTAACACTGAGGCTCTTGATCATGGGAACATGGGACAGAGAGTGGGATGGCCACTGTGAATGTAGGCCAAGAAAAGATTGATCATGAGATTGATAGGGCCATCAAAACAGACATTTCTGTAATATCAGGCAACCAAAAAGGCTGACATTGGTACAACGTGTGCAGAGATGTTGTAAGCAGAGACACTGTACCAAGAAATTCAGATTGTTTCTGTACCTTCACAATGCACACAGCAGATGTATTCAGTCTGTCTCCTTCAGTAAAACTCAAGGTACATGCTCATCTCCAGCCAGGCATAAAATATATCTCTGTTCATCAAAGAAGAAATGAATGACAAACAGTTGTGGTAATTGAAGGCAATGTCATGCAACTTGTCATCGAAACAGATTGGGCGCTGGGTGCTGCAACACAAATAAATAAGGAAAACTACAAGTTTGTGATAAGAAAGGAAAGGATTTTGATGTAAAGATTGAGGAGACTGTGGAAGAGAGAGGTGCTGTTTGGAACTCTAAAGGGGAGAGAGCACAGTAGAAGGAAGGAAGGATGACAGATTTGGAGTGGTAAAATAGGACGGATGAGAACCTGGTCCAAGTGTTACCAAAAATACTGCTGTCACCAAGGCGGGGCAGGAGATTGAATGGTCCACTGTATCGAAGGCCTCTACGTGGCACAGCAGGACCAGTCATAGTACACCTTCTGCATTAATGGTTATGCACATGTTGTCAGTGAGTACAAAGAGGACCCACTGGTCAGAAAAGAAGCCAGCCTGGAAAAAGTGAAGAAGTTTAGAATGCATCATAGAAGATTGGATCTGAGGGTTGATAGTGACAACAAGGATTTGTATGGTGCTGTTGGTTTGAGAGATATAAGAGAAATTGTCAGGCATCAGGTGATTGAGACACATTTCTAAGATATGGATAAGAATAGCAGTTTTGAAACAGGGGCAACAAAGCCAGAGGTGCGAGAGATTAACTATAGGAAGGAGCTTCATCACAGATACGAACAACTCAGTCCTTAGTGGGCAGGTGTCAAGAGAGAATCCAGATTTGAGTTTGGAGAATTGGAGAAAGAGTGTATTTAAAGATAGAGGGCAGAAAGAAATTCCAGGATGATAGGGTGAGAAGGGGAAGAGGGTGCCACCTGAATGGGTTTATGGGAGAAGGTGGCACCAGGGGAGGAAAAAGGGAGTAGGCCAAAATTGGAGAGGTGTACCTGCTAAGGGACCCTGTAGCTCCTCTTACACCACCCATGCTTCCAGCATAGCATTACAGCCAATAAAAGAGCCAGAGCCCTAGTCCTCTGTCCACTGATAAGGCTGTTCCTCCAGAGTCTGCCAACATGGTTCAGGGGGGAAGGAGGTAGGGATCGCAGAGTCTAGGATGACACACGCAGGGACAGGTCCCCCTTCCACAGCTGACACTTCCCCTTCCAGAGGAGAGGAGATGAGTTTCTCAGGGAGCGATTCCATGATGAACACAGCTGTCAAAGTGACAGAAAAGGGGGAAGGAGGTCAAAATAATTCACATTGTCCAAGTGATAGGAAAAGGGTGGGAATATGACAGGTGGATAGACATAATAATTGGTTCCCAGGCAGGAGGGGAATAAAGCGGCTAAGCTTCCAGGCTGCAGATTTTACACTGGAAGGGGGTGCAGGTGGCCAAACATACTCCATGATGGACACATTGGTTACACACAGCTGGTCCAAGGTCCAGAAGGGCTCGTTACAAGAATCGGGGGCATGTGGTCAAACATGGGCAGGCCAACTTGAGAGTGGAGGAAACTGTTTCCAGGAAGGTAATGGGGGGGACTAGCCACCCCCAGCCAGCAGTAAAAGCTCACAGATGTCACCTGTGCTGGGGTGTCTTACAGAGGGCAGGGCAGCCCTTGGAGGAGCTTCAGTTACACAATGCACAATGCAAAATACATTTGTGGAAATGGAAAGAAATACAGTGGTGAAAAGAAATGTCATGTAATATATTAAAATGTAATGTGACATATATGATCCAACATGGGGACTGCCATTTCCACAGACCCCCTCTCATCCCGAAAGGGACCACATCATCCAGGCTGAGGACCAGCATAACAACTCAATCTGTGCCAGTCTGTAAAGTTCATGGTTTAGGGAGTGTGGATTCCAAGATGTGAGGGGGATATGAGCCATAGTTCAATAGGGTCTAGGAGTTTAGCAACAATTTGATATGAGGCACTAAATCTGTTTCAGATGGTAATTCGTTCAAGCAATGCCCCAATAAGCAAACAGGATATATGTAATCATTTTTCCACAGAAGGAGCTGAACCGGTCTCTTATTCCATCCAGAAAGTCTTTGGATGTATTCTGTGGGGTGGCCACAAGGGAGTTGATGTGATCAGCATGATCAAATATTTTATCAGAGGAGTCTGGTACAAATACACTTTTATCTGATCCAACAACTGCACACATCCATCAGAGAGTTCCTCCTGTCTGGCTGAATCTAGTCTGCATCTTCCTTGCTTCCGCCTGCCTGGCTGAATCATGTCAGTGCAAGTCAGCTACCTGCAGTGTGCTCGACCTCCACGTTTACAGTATACCACACATTAGAACACATGTCGAGATTCCTGGAGTTGAATTGGGGTTTTATTCCCCAGAGGGCTTCCCCCCCTAATTCTGGCTCTGTGTTCATGAAAGGTCATTATGCTTCCCCTTGTATACCCTGGGTGGTAGACTGGCATCTTCTAGAGACAGACCCCATCAATTTTGGCCAATAATAGATGCAAGACTGGGGTAAGTCGAATGGTGTAAACTAACCTTACAATCCCACAATACTACTGCTTCATTACAGATTTATCTGAAAAACAAAGCACAGCTCATAAGGTATCTGAATAGCCAACAGCTTGAATATCCCCATAACTCATACATGTCTCTCATTAGCTCATATTTCACATCAACCAAACTGCTGTACAATACAATGTAATACTTGTCCAACAACATGTTTTTACCGCAAATACACTCAATCAATATGATCTTCAATTGTTTGGACTTTTTACATGATATAATGCATTGCTATTGTAATGGCCTCCGGGTTTCAGCCACAAGTTTCATAATTTATTTTACCAGAAGACACCTTCGTCAGGGGATTTTCACCAGCAAGGACTGTAATATATGGGTTGTCATATCTCTTAAGAGATAATCCTTGTCCTGGATGGGATTCAATAATCCACTGGGCACTGTTGCTATATACAGATATTCATATGTGTGTCAAGATCACCAGTTTGATGAGAAAGATCATGCCATCCAGTGCCTGCTATTTGAGTTACTCTCAAGAGTAATTATTTCTGTAGAAGATGATTACACTGTCCTTGGGCATCTGGGTTCTACACCCTTGCATCCTGGTTGGCAGTGTGTGGTCATCATCACTGACAAAAAGCATACTGCAAACTCTATGTCCCCTTGAGTCAGTCCATTGGTGGATGGAAGGCCGAACAACATAAATGACAATTAAAGATATGAGAGCCTTGCGTCCACAATGGATTATGTGTGAGCAGTAGCAATGCATGGCATCAGCACATTTGTTTTCCTTTCTCAGTGGAGCCCCTTCAATTATCAATATGCCAGATAGTCTCTCTCTGTGAATGCATTCCTGGTTAAAGTAAATCCAAAACAGGAGATGTACGGAGACCTGCTACTGAGAGAATCATGCACAGTCCTTCCTTGTGCACCTATAAGACACATACAATTGGCAAAGGCTGGTCATTAGGGTATCATGAAATCAAAGGAAGGGATTTGCGAGAAAATATGGTTCCCAGGGATCACAGCTTAGGTGGAGGCTAAATCCGGCCAGTGCCAATTGTGTCAAGTGACCAGTGAGAGGGATAAGCCTGCACACGAGTACACTATGGGAGAACTGGAGCAAAGAATTGTGTGGTTTCCTGATCGTTCACAGCTATTGACGTAATGGATGAGTTATTAAGCTATCCATAAGTGAAAGTGGTGGAGTATCTAGCTGCCACCACTGTGCTGCTGAAGTTGTGATAGATACTAGTGACATGGAATCATTCACAGAAATGAAATCACATTGCGGGCCCCCATTCCAAGGATGCGAGTGGAAGAAACATCTAGAAGATCTTGGCATGTCACACCATAGCATTACTAGAAACTAACTTCAGTATCAATGAGGAAGTGGAGCCTGTCTTGTGTATGATCAAAAGCATGCTACAGCTAGCTACACAACAATCTATAATTATGAATTGGGGAATATCAATAGTTCTTCCATGGTTGGACTAGATAGTAATAATAATTGTGAATTAACTCGTGTGCACTCAAGAATGTCCTTGTCTGTAGTTTAATTGACCTGGTTAACAGAGTCTATTTTCCTGATTGTATTGGGGCACTCAACCTACATGTATGACTGATCTTAGACTGGCGCTTCATAGTTGGGGGAGATTACTTGGTTTTCATGTTGGTATTCAACCGAGAAAGGACCAGGGAGATTTGACATATCCTTCTGATTCCACAACATCTTCGTCATCAGGCAATAAACTATCAGAGACATCATCCTGAATATTGTGCATCTCTAATAGGCCAGAAACAGTTTTGGAATAGTGTTTCGATGTGACTGAGCATCTATGTACCTTGATCTAATGATTTTGTCTGCCAAATTAGGAACAAGTATGGTACCCTTCTTGTCTGGGCAATGGCCATTGTGCAGCAGTCTGCTAACCAGTATCCTCACAGGGCTGCAGCTGTCCTTCCTGTGGCCTTGTCCAGGTTTTTCAAGCTATCAATTCACACTATTATGCAACACACTATTGTACCTGAGTGCTGCTTCACCTGTTTATGCACCAGTGCAGTCTTCTTGAGCTCAGCTCGGGACTGTAAAGGATATGTTTGTGTTAGAGTGAACCTCGTGGCACTAGCTGCATCAGGTGCCACAGCTTTTCTTGCTTATTTGATCCTGCAGCTATTGTTTACAGCATACCCTATGTATTTCTTGCAACATTGCGTGGAATAGTTCAGATATATCAATCTATACAGGACGTTTGCTGGGATTGTAATAGGACAAACTGCTTATAATAACCATTTACATCGGGTGGAAAGTAAGTCATGAGGGTTGCCATTGAGGTGCTGAAATCATTCTCTATTTTTGTTGAAATTTTTTAAATTATTTTTGTTTTTTGTATTTTTTATTCATGTTTTTAGTTTATTGCAAACTTTTCGCTGTACTCCACACATTCATCTAATTCTATTTACAAATAATAGAAAACAAGGAAGGAAAGAAAGCTTTCCACTTTACATCTACTGTCCTTCATTAAGTCCACTTTTGCCACAGGTAATTAAAATTGTTCGCTACCACTCTCCTACAGTTTTTTAAAGGTGGCTTTGAGGAATTTTACCAGGGGAAGGGTGGTTCTTTTGTTTTGGCCCGCATATAAAACCTCACACCACTTCTCTTCCAGACCAGCCTTTCCAAACATTTGGTCGTGAAGATGGATCCATCTTAAATCCATCTAGTTTGGGCAAAACAATGTCAGATGTTTCAGAGTTTTGCTCTGAGAGACACAGAAGTGGCACTTGTTTACTTGTTTACATCCGTATCTCAGAGTGGTTTTGGTGTGGAGAACATTCAGCCTAAATCTTAGTAGCAGGTCTTGCTGCTTATTATTGGGAAATGTTTTCAAATAGCCTGGGATAACATTTAATTGCCCATAATTATTTTTTGAGACGGTGTGCGTGGCAGAAGTGTATCTTTTTACTTCCGTTTCCTGCCAATCGTCTGCCCAATCCTTTTTACGCGTGTTGGATTTTTACATAGGATTTCCGTTGAGGTCCCTAGATTCTGTGGCATTTTTGTACACTGGATCCTCCACTGATTTAGTGCCCAGTCATTCATGCATAGGTCGTTGGTCTTAATCACTTCAAACTGCAGGGGACTGTTTATCATGTTTGCTTTCCTGAAAAGCAACAGCGTGTTACAGACTACTTTTACAAACAGTGATGTTAAGCCTAATTCGTGTAAAATGACTGCCACCGGGATGGCCTTTGATAGGTTTAATATTAATTTCCAGAAGAAACCTTCGAGGTAGTCCCACGTTTTCCAACGAAGGCCAGGACAGGCCCCTGCACCATAAGTGAGCACTGGTATCACCTTTTGATTATAGAAGGTTTTGATTGGCTCGAGGTACATTTTCCAAACCCATGATCAATCACCCGTTGGATGTTTAACTTTCCTCTTCAGGCAGTCAATCCATGCATTTTCTCCTGTAGCAACACTTAGCATAGTCCCAAGATCTTGTATCTCATTTGATGAGCCCAGGTTTTTCCCATTTAGTAGCCAGCTCTCTTTTTTTTTCTTCGTTCCTCCTTTCCCAGCACCAAAAAACATTATTTCAAATTTTTAAGCATTTATCTTCAGGCTATTTTTATTCACATTGTTCTGTAGAATGTTCAATTTTCTCTGCAGGCCAATCTTGGTCTGATCCAAAAGGACAGATCATCTGCATACAATAACCAGTCTGCATCAGCTCTGTTTATCTCAGGGGGGAAGTTTATTTTGTCTATCAGGTCTATTTTCAGATCTTCAACAAAGAATTTGAATAAGATAGGGACAAAGGGGCATCCTTGTTTCAATCCCTTTGAAGTGTCTGTTTTCCTTGTTAAGATCCCCTGCTGATCCAGCTTGATCTGCATATTAGTCCTTGAGTAAAGATCTTTAATAGCTGACCTCATTTTGATTTTAACTTCTCCCACAGTAGATCATGATCGATACTGTTGAATGCTTGTCTAAGTCTATGCAAGCCATGTAGATTTTCCCTTTGTTCTTTAACACTCAGACTTTATTAAGGCTGAGTAATAGTAGATGTAAACTCCATCCAACCTCCTTGACAAAGCCTTCCTGTCTACTATCAAAGATCTTAGTTGCCAATATCCACTTGTTCAGCCACTTTAAGAGGTTCATTGCAAAGATTTTTTTCCCAGGAAATCGAGGAGGGCGATTGGCCTGTAGTTCATTGGTGTGATATGGTCCACCTTTGTAAATATCGGGTCCACTATCACAGCCTTCCAAGATTTTGGGATTTTTCCTTTTTGAATTATTCTATTGAAGAGGATTTGGCAGAGGTCTGCCCATGATGTCCAGGGCCACTTTCAGTATGGCGTTGGATATGCCATCCAGGCCCGGTGCTCGTGAAAGACTTCCTTTTTTATTAACATTAACATTTCCTCCTAAACTGATGTTGTTTATGGAAAGAAACTCCAGCCAAGAGCAGAAGTAATAAGAGCTTTGCACCGGGTCAGTCCCTCTTCTCGCTCAATCCATAGACTCCATCTAAGTGAGCTGGATGCCAGTGCCGCATGTAGAAGCAATGGCAGGATAGGCACCACCAACACAGTCTGCAAACCCCTTGAGATGACATCCACTGCTTCCTTAAACCCATTTTACCGCACCAGGGTGGGAGAAGTGGGATCCACCTCGTCATCGTTGCTGTTTTCTGGATAGGGACTATCTGATAACTGAGAAACCCGTAACACATGCACACGCAGTCTGTCGTTTGCTTCTGGACTAAAGTACCCACACAATTTTTAATTCTGTCTCAGACACATGCCGACACACAGTGAACTCTCTTTTAAGAGCTCCCCATAAATCCATCATTGGCCACATTGTTGCTTCTGCATTCTTGTTTCGATGCATTATTCAACCAGAGATCCCCTTTACCCATCTCCTCACCCCTTGGAGGAATCAGCTTCTGACAACATAGCAAGGCTTGAGGATTTTAGATAACCTATGCATGGTCGTTTATTGGCTAAACCCCAAGGATATATATATGGTAGGTTATTTATAGGTTATTTATGACGCGCTTAATATCCAGAGGTTTCTAAGTGCAGACATGGGGATCGAACTTGTCTTGCTTCCATGGCAAGCACGTTGCCCTTGAGCTATCCTCCTAAAATAGTGTTTGAGTTTAGTTACAGTCATTAACACCAAATTAGGTTTCAGCAAAATGCGTATGCAATAACAGCAAACTATGTAGGAATGTGAAACACGCTGCCCATTGATGGCATAGTTATAACACGTTAGCATGTGGGAGCATAATCACTGCGAGAAAACATGCAGTTAAAAATTTGGCTCCGGGAAGTGCATCCATTTTGAAATCCCTTTTCGTTCCCCTCCATTTGATTGCACCTTTTTGCTTACTTTTAAGCCACTTCACGAAATCCCCATGTATTCCTTTTCTATGCCTTGTTTTTTTAAATTGTGTCTGCAAACTAAAAGGGTTTAGGGCACAAATTACACTTCCAGAGTAACATAAATCTGTGCACAAACGCTTAGTACTGCATAGTTAATTATGGTCAATCACAAACAGTATGCGGGTCATATTGGAAATCTGCTAGGAATTATCCCTTCCAGATCATGGATCCCAGTCCAATAGATCAGTAAATAGAATGGTGTGTTCAGTGCCAGAGAGGTCAGTTGGAATATGCATCCTTTATTCTGCCAAATGGAGCTGACAGGTGATGGGTAATAAACAACATCCATTAACCAGCATGGCCAGAGGTTTTTCAATAACATGTTTCCTTATTCACTGTCATCAATCATACGACAAGGCGCAATACACCCTTGTATATATATCCTAGAATATACTGCCATTGCTATTGGTGACGAATTAATGTTAGGTGATAATTAACTGGGAATTCAACACAAATTTGTAAAGGGTGGAAATTGATACTAAAACAAACTGAAAACAGTGAGCAGAACAGATCGCACTATCCATTTGTGTACAGATTGTGTCCCTTCCAGTGTAAGCAGATGTACTTATTTGAGGCAAACACTTTCCTAATGGAACATAATATCATGGCATGCATCCCAAGGACTCTCTCGTTAAGAGTTTCCTGGTATTACCACTGCTAACATCGCCACTCTTTAACCATGAATATGGGGTGATATTGTATGTGGTAGTTGTTTTCTGTGGAGGGGATGTCCTCCACACAAAACTAGGCAGTATGTCATGAATTCCAAATTTGAAACTTTACTTTGGTTAAGCAGTAACAGTGGTGATAGTTCAGTTACTGACACCTTTTTACTGCAATGCCATATTCTCAATTAGGTTCATTGCCTGTGCCATGAAGAGCCAACAGATATATCCATATGGAATATTGCCGATTTCCTATGCCCGTTACCTGAATATGGAATGCAGAACAGTAGAGGACCACAACCCTAGGCCTCAAGTCGAGGGTACACATGGGTGGGTGGAGTCCCCCAACTTTTTTCAGAGGGCACCTTGATATGGTAAGTCCCCACCTTTTGTATTTTTAGGACTTGACATCTGCCAATTCCAAGGCAAATGCATGATAAGGAGAAAGACCTGTGTAACCCAATGACAACAGGTGGGCACTGATGTGATAGGCTCAGACCAATGGATGTCTTCAGAGTGTGGGGTATGTCATGGATTAGAGGATTTGTTCAGTGCAAAGTCATCTTAAAGTGGCCCATGTTTACCCAAGTAATATTCCATTTTCTGCGTTTTACGCTTTTGGAAATCAGCCCATCTAAACATGCCTTACCCCTAGATTTGGTATCACCAAAGGTGATCCAAACGCGCATGTATGGCATTGTTTTGATTATGACTGCCTTTCATGGTATTTTGAATATTCAGACCTAGATTGTGGGCCATGTCTTACCATCCACAGGCTGCCCACATCTTTGAGCGAATAAAGAACATGTATCATTCTCAAAAGCACATCCAATTCAGCCCTAATGACAGACACACATCCGGATACAAAGAAAATAAAGAATCAAGAATTTGGAACAGATGTTCAATGTTGTAGTGTGAATACACTAGAAATGAAGTTGAACAGTAGGATGATCGAAGAGCAATAACTACCACAAAAACAGGCAAAGGATTGTTTATTACATGAAACTCCATTGTGATGCCGCCCATCCATGCAGGGAAGGGTGAATGACCTATTTGAAAAATGGCCTTCGCTTTTGTTGACATGCCATCCTCAGCATTGGTGGTATGGCATTCCAGGGGATGTGTTCCGCAGTCAAACACAAGTTAACATCTCCTCACAATAAACATGCCATGGTGGGGAGAGCTTGGAAGGAGAGGGAATCAATAATAATGAAAATCCTTTCTTTGATTGGGTCGGCAACTTGGCCAATAAGCAGGTGTGAATGCTGCCTCTTTCCCCACATTGCAATCTCTATTGATTCTTCTTCATCACTACTGATATAGCTCTTGTCTATTTTCACAACAGCACCAAATGTCCAATGTGCCCCACTTCAAAGTGTGGCAGTTTTTGCCCCCCTCCATGGGCGTAATGTTTACAGTACCTTGGGCAACTGCCTGGTTTGCTACATCTATACCTGGCCTCTTGAGCTTACTTTTAACTACTTGACAGCTCCTCGATGGTCATGGTAGATTTGTTCTTTGTTTTGGCACATCATCAACTCAAATGGTTTTACTCACATGCTCAATGCTCAAGTGCAGGTGTTAGTCGGTAGACACTCACAGTCTCTCATGTCACCTACCTCCAGATGAGGGAGTTTGTTAACACTAACTGAATTCTCCTTTCCAAAAATTGACTCATATCCTCTCCTACGTAATTAGCGGATGGACGGCATACGGCTGTACTTTGTGCGCAAAGGATCTTGGGCCTCATTACACGGTAGGCGGTAAATCATGGTGCTATTAGCACCATGGTTGCCACCGGTACCATACCGGTACCACCATGGAGGAAAGGGGAATTACCACCCCATTCCAAGGTTGGCGGGGCGGTAATTCCCCCTTTCTCCCTGGCCCTTCCCCATTGCCATTTTTGCCCCATAGGGCATAGTGGGAATGGGGAAAGAGCTAATTACAGTACCGCAAATTGCGGTATCATTATTAGCACCAAGGTCCCTTTGCGGGTCCCAACTTTAACTGCTGGCCTACACCAGCCGTTAACGTCGGGTCCCGCAAAGGGACCTCGTAGTAAGGTGGTAAGGGTTAACGATCACCGGTACTCTTACCGGTGACCGTTAACCATTACCGCCTTCCGTGTAATGAGGCCCCTTGTCTCTTTCAAAACCTTGCATCTCTTTCTACTGGAGTCGTCTGCGACCTTTACCTCACCAGAAATTTTAGACCACAACTCATGCCAACCTTAGCTGGCATACTCGATGGCAAGGGATCATACGAGTCATAGTCCACAACACCTCGGGAGCTGCAGGTTGCCGACTCCCATTCTAGTGAAATTGAACCATGTGGTCACAAAGTCTTCTGGAAATCCTTCTTAGACAAAAAAGTAGGACAGGAACTTAATGTCATTATGAATGTCGACTCCTCCTACCATGCCAGCCATGCCACAATTTCTGATGGCTAGATCAACAAAACGATTATTAAGATTTAAGACAACTGCAAAGTTTTAAAAGTGTTCATTATATCCATTGTCAATTTCGACCACACTTTGTCAGAGGCTTCGAGTGGCTGACTGGGCTTGAATGTGGTTTGCTTTGTTTTGTCACTTAGCCCAGAAGCTCTGCAATCTGACTATTTATTCAACTGCAGCTTAAGTGCCAGGACTCCAAAAGAGTTCTCTCATTTTCCTATTGCCCATTTTGTGATCTAGGTGTCCCTCATGGGCCAACTCTATGTTTTTGTGGGAGAGGTTAATATCTTTGCACTTCTGTTTTTGTGGACTTTGTTTCCACATTCCATACAGATGAGTCGGAGTGGGACAGGGCCAGCAAGAGGGCTGTGGGTCAGGGAACCACAAAGCAGGAACTAGAAAAAAGAATAACACAGAGGTTGCAGGGCACCAGAAATGCAGCAGTGCCAGAATGATATAGGGACAGAGAACAATAAAACCTCCACGGGCAGAATGGATGTGTCTCGGGAGGAGGGAACCCCAGTGCAAGGAAAGCAAGAAAAAAAAATAACAGAAGGAAACAGGACCATTGAGGGTCAGAAAAGGCACAACAAAGTGAGACTACAGGACTTGAGCTGATTTATAGCAGCACACAACCAAAGGGAGTTTCTGGAGGAGGGAACAGTGGACGTGGCTTCATGATGATCAGAAAGATGACACGTGGAGACATGGATCTGATCCAATTTGCTTCCACCGACTTTCAGGGGGAACTAGACCAGCCACCTTGATTATCTCCCATTGTAACTCTGCATGCCAAGAAAAACCCATGCTTGAACCCTGCAATGCCCCCTACAAATATCCTCACCTTTAGTCCCTTGTGAATGAGATTAGCGTCACGTTCCTCCTTGCTATTTTCCATCCACACTTCCCAAGAGATGGTTAAGATAATGGTGGCCAAAATGCACTCTTCTACTCATTCATCAGTGCATGTGATATTTTGCCTTCCCTATTCCTCTTGTTCTGGGAGGCATCAGAATTGTTACATTATGCATCCTGCATAAGCACAATCATTGAATTAAATTCCATGTGTGGGTTCCATTCCATCCTTCAAAATCACTTGTGGAGAACGTAGGCATAGCAACTTGTTTACTTGTAGTCAG
Organism: Ambystoma mexicanum; assembly: GCF_040938575.1. Taxonomy (NCBI): domain Eukaryota; kingdom Metazoa; phylum Chordata; class Amphibia; order Caudata; family Ambystomatidae; genus Ambystoma; species Ambystoma mexicanum. The sequence goes on from NC_090937.1 coordinate 630,026,196, forward strand.
GTGCCCTGAAGTGTACAACACTCTGAAAATAAATAACTACATTAGTTGCTGGTTTTAATGTTTAGTGATGGAGGGAAGATACCTGACACCTCAGCATAAGCAAGGCGTCCCTGGTTGATTTTATGCATGTTTGCTACGTTTTGTTCTTCCTACCCCAAACAAGTCCTCAACAACCTGCTCACAGAAGCCTCAACAATCCCACGAGGCCACCAGTCACCATCCTCTAGGAACCTCTTATCCTCTATTTCCACAGGAGTTGTGCTTCTAGTTAAATTTCACTGGTGCACAATACATGCACACTGGCAGCTGCATCATCATAAATAAATCATTGAACCATGAACTCATTTGTTAACTTTGTCTTTATTACATAGCACACCAACAAGCGTTTCACTCAAAACAAGTTTACTTAAAGTGCTACATATGAAAATACAAGCATATGTTGAATAAGGTCCTTTGCATTACTAGTTATTCTTTCATATGTAGGTTGTTTATAGTTAGGTAGTGTCTGTTTACATGCCACTTTATTTGTTTTGTCTACCACAGAGAAGTCTGTCGGAAGTCGTACAATCCCTCCATACCCCACGGGCATCACTGTCTTCTTGACTTCACTTGTGAAAGCCAATAGCAAGTTCATGAGTGCTGGGAGAAACCAAAGTGCAAGATTAAGAGCTACCTGCATGAGAAAGCGCACTGAAATGTTTCTCTTCTCATGGCCAATAGCTTTGAACAATTAGAGTAGGTATACCGACAAGAAAAAGGCATTAGCACAATAACAATCTAATTCCTTACTGGGAATTTTCATTACTCCTAGGTCTACTCCTCCTCGTCAAAATACTAATGATGTGAAGGCTCTCTGTGTTCTGACAGAAACCTTTACATTTGTAGCCCCTTCCCCTCATAGCCCAGGGCATAAACCACCCATGGACCGCCTGTCTATACCAAAGGAACAGAGACAATGTTACCACCTGGAAGGGAGAAAAGGGTGTCAGTACTGTGACGAGGAATAGCAGGATTAGCAGTAATAGACATTATTGGCTAGTAGTCAGAGCATTACCTCAAGATCCCTCTTCTTCATCAGAAAACTTTCTTTATGCAGTATACCAAACATCCAAAGATTGGACCACCGCGTACTTGGATTGAAAAGGAATGACCTCACCTCTGGAAGCAGTGGCATTGTCCATCCCATTCAACCACCCCAATGAGAGAAAAGTGACTGAAGAGGACATTCCTCATAAACACCAACAAGGGGGCATATATCCTAGGTGCTAGGGAGAGACACACATCCAGACCGCTGCACAGGACCATTTCAGGGAAGCCAAGAGCTCTTGTCCTACACAATCCAACCCACGAAACACCAGAGAATCACAAATTCCCTGGTAAAAGATTGCAAAGGAAGACATAACCAGGCCAACTTCCAAGTCCAGGAGCCCCAAAAAACAACTGATCAAAGATGGCGACCCAGCTCTGGCTACATCATAAAAGGAGAACAACCACACTCTATTCCAGAGGCAGAGGATCAGGAATAGGTTTGCAGGAAATTCCCCTGTCTGAGAATATGCACCAACTACTGGCCTGTTTCACCCTGAATTCGGGACTGTCCAACTATTCAAAGAAGAGGAGCCAAGGGGGCTTAAAAAAAGGCTGCCTTGTTCTTGGGGTGCCAAATGAGCACCAACGCAGACACTCCTCAAAGAGGGGCAGGAAAATGAGACTGTGGATTCTATGATCCTGCCCACAGAAAGCTAGCAAAGTTTATTGGGGAGATAAACATTCCCCGAATGAGGGGGCTGTGTCAAAGACATCCTATTCAGAGGCTAGTACCATACAAATAATCATCAATGTAATCCTGCCCTACGAGCTGCAGCCCAAAGAGCCAAATATTAGTTGTGCTGAATAAGCAGACTCCGAATGTGGGACGAACCAGTGCCAAAAACACACAGATTCAGAAACCCAACTGCAAATTCAAGATCCAGGGCAAAGTGACCCCAAAACCACCTGAACAATGCTAGACCCAACTGTCCAGCATGTCCTGTGTGAAATCAGCCTCACCACCCCACCCCCACACAACTAATGTAATATTGTCGGGAGACTTATAGGGAGATCGCTCACAACCATTGTCCAGTGTTCTGAACATACTAAACTCCAACACTGCAAGAATAGTCAACATCAGCAACCAGAAGATGGGAACCCAAAGAGGTTCAGCAGACCCACCTTTTTCCTCACCGTGGGGTGGTGGAGAGGCTCAGGAGCCCTGAGAGCATTTGCCTAACCTATTAGAGTGCTAGAACCCAATCATAGGTTAAATATGCCCACATCTGTAACGAGCCAAATACCAACAGCCGAACTATACCCATTTCATGTTCTGAGGCTAGGCAAAGGCCCGGCCATACCACCTAGGCCACCTCTGCATATGTCACAGATAAAAGGTCTCCATTTGAGACACCCTTGGTGCAATGCTATATCAAGCCCCTCTAGACAAGGCCAATCCTGTGTCTCATGAGCAGAGTCTGTCATGACCCACAGAGGTCTGATGCTGCCACGGTATAGGCAGAAGGCTCTAGACTCACATGTATTCCTGAACCTCCGGGAGAAATATAGGCCAAGTAAAGGATGTTTTTGAATGTAAGAAGACCAGGGCCAGGGACTTTCATTGAGAGTGGCAAACCTGCTAATCAACACTACCAGACAGGATCAACCAACCTTGTGGTAGAACTGAGCGCAGAAGGTCAGCTAATTCACCCTCCAGCAAGGTACTTCATGTTCAACCACAAGACACCATATCTGATTCAGACAACTTGTATCTCTAAAACCTATTACCACCAAACCAGAGAGGGAGGTGAGCACACACCCTCCATCCATCTACGTCTGTGGTCAGTAACTTGAGAAGGGGAAGAAGTGGAACTCAAAGAACACTCACGCCCACTCCAGTTATCTTGTTGCATGCTCAAACTACACACCCCAGGTATGGGGGGGGCAAGGGATTACAGAAAGGGCTATTGGGCTCGCCAAACCAAAATGGTCCCTCTGAGCCATCAGTAAGCAAGATCTAACAACAAACACACACACAAAGGGTTTTTTTGTGACCCAGAGCCACACTTCTGTCCAAATGGTCCTGAAGCCGCCTGCAAGCCCTGTGACCAAATAGGAGAAGCAAACAGTAGCCAAAAAGAGCAAACTGTCCTGCCAAACTCCTTGGCACTGTACCACCAGTCAAAAAGCTCAGAGACCAGTAATCTCTGAACCCTCTGCTATTCCAAGTTGACACTGCCACTCTTACTTTAAGCCCCAAAGTTCCGTCTGACTTCCAGCAGAAATGCAGCGTTTATAGGGATTATGTCCCTGCATTCCTCACCTGATAGACTGGTAATAAAATACTGCAACTAACATTTCATCTACGATTTGTTTTTAGTTTTAATTCAGAAGTAGGATACACACTTCCAGGGTTCAACTGAGCTCCCTTCATTGGGGGTCATAGTGCACTGCTATAACCATTGTGCTTTGCAGGTTCAACCCAAAATTCCAATGTAATTGTGCAAACGTCTTTTTTCCCCACTGAAATTACAAAGCTTCAAATTCAGAAACCAGTAGTCTCTGAACCCTCTGCTATCCCATGTTGACACTGCCACTCCATCTTTAGCCTATGCCACAAAGTTCCTCCCGACTGCCAGCAGAAATGCCACGTTATAGGTAGTATGTCCCTCCATTCCTCACATAATAGACTGGTCAGAAAAATACCCCATCTAAAATCTCATCTGTGATTTATTTATTTATTTTTATTTAAAGAAGTATGATGCACACTTCAAAGGTTCAACCCATTGTTGGAAATTAACTCCCTTCAGTGGGGCTCATATTCCAATGCTCTAACCATTGTACTTTGCATGTTCAACCCAAAATTCCAATGTAAAAGTCTTTTTCCCACAGAAACTACAGAGCTATTTTCATGCTTGAATCACATTGACTTTTTTCTTCGTAAACATTGAAACCCCGAAACAGAAATAATCTCGTTGTGGTCAAATAGATTTCTGCAAGAAGGAAAGAATAACACAAAAAACAGTCTTGGACACCCAACACCTGAATTTGGTTCATACTGCGGATCTACCTGGGAGGTGGCTTATTCACCAATTAGCTGCCTGCTTGCAAGGTATCATAGTAACAAATGGAAAGAAACATTCACAAGGGCAGGCAGTCCTGACAAAGAGACAAACCAGATCACTCTCCTGCTAGGAACCCTATTCCTCGTGCATGGGGCACTGAGAAAACCTCTGCCAGCTTTTTTATGCTATCCAGTTCCAGCTGGAATGGGCTATAAAGAACTACAGATGCATCAGCAGCGGAGTGCAGGCAGTACAGAGGGAGGCCTTCAGGTCAGTCTGCATGCCAGACCCTTTCATTGAGGCAGCTTGGAAAGCCCCACTCAAACTTTTGTTTTTTGGGGAGGGATAGAATATGTGTTTTTCATATTAGGTACTGGCAGCCTTCCCACTCTACTGTGGGAACATTCACAGCCAGAATATAACTCACCCTCTGTGTCTGCCAGCCATTAGTATAACATGGGACACATATCTGTATCCTCAGGGCGAGACTGGGAAGCACAGTAGACCTGCAACGGCTATGCCAGTTTCAAGCAGGAGATTGGGCACCACCAAACCCCATAAACAGAATAGTTTCAACATACATGAGGAATAGGGAATAGCACAAAGACCACAGTATCACCCCCAACCACCTTTGTCACTGTGACCTAAAGGCTCCTGAGGGGGACATATGCAATCCATATATCACCTTGCAGTGTTCCTTCCTTTAATTTGGAGTGGGTAGCAGTGACAGGTTTATCCCAGCAGTACCACTAGTCTGTCCACTGTGCTTTGAGAGGATTCATAGCTCGAAATGTCACTCAACCCCAACGTTATGATCAGTGCTCAAGCTGTCATTGCTGTAACAGGCAACAGTGCCCAGACCTGTCCGCCCATCAAAAGACTCAGCAGATAAGCAGCCCTGCAAGAGGTCATGTTGGTTGCAAACCTGAGAGTTGGGATCCATCATACCCCATACACAGGATAGCAGCAATGTGTGCGAATCATAGAGAATAACACAGTGGTTACAGACCTATTCTCTACTATTTACTGTGACTTCAAGGGTCCTTTGGGATGTGCCTGCACTCCACAAATGCCCATGATATGGTCCTTCCTTCAGCCAGGGTGTGGGCAAAATTAACCCACTGTGCTTTTAAATTATGTTGCTCACTCCCAGAACAGTGCCCTTTGCAAGCCCAGGGAGCGCCATCTGAATTACATTTAAAAAAAATATTTAGGAATGTGTTGTACCACTTATTTTAATCCCTCTGGGGGGAGTTGCGGATTTGCTTTACAATGTATGTAATCCCTCTGGGTGTAAGGTTATGTATTGCAAGAGTTGTAGATTGTTATGCAGTATTGATTTATAAACGTTGTGTTAAATGTTCTTGTGCCCTTTTCTCTGAGCTGTTATACCATGCTGATTGTCACAAATTAGAATCAATTTGCTCTGCTCTGGGTTGCAAGAGGTGGGTAGGGTGCCACCTTTGTTCAATAACAAGGTTTTCCCACAATCTTTGTAAGTTTGAGTCTTAAAACGACTTTTGAGAAATATGCCACCTGTTTAAGTCCCTGCTTTGAGAGTGCAACTGGCATGTTCACTTTGGAAGGTCCTTAAGCCTTCTTGCAGAAGTCCTGGAACGCCTCGTGTTTTCCCTCAATGGTGACAACTGGTGATTTCTCGAAGGACCTGATGCGTAGAGTTCTCTGAACACCTGGTTCCCTTTTGCATCCGAGCCTTCTCATACTTCCCTCCAACCCATGCAGCCTATGAGATGGAGCAGAGAAGAGAGAGAGAGAGAGAGAGAGAGAGAGCGAGAGAGAGGCAGAGAGACAGAGAGATAGAGAAAGAGAGAGAGAGGGAGAGAGACAGAGAGACAGATGGGCACCTGCAAAATATCTGGCATTTCCATCGCATCTAAACTATTTCTAGCTCCCGCTATGCCAACAGAACCAACTATAGACATGTAGAATCTAGTCTGCTTAGTGTAGAGCACCCACTGCTCAGTGATGGAGTCCTGCTCCTGCATCCTCTTCCTCACATTCCGATATTTGGGATGTTGGGAGGATGCCATGGATGGCACCAGACTAACAACCTCTGAATATTCTAAACTTGATTGTGTTCCCTATCTGGGGAGATCACAGGGGGGCCGAGTGCTCCTTTGCCTCGTGCATACCCATTAATGTAGGTCCCATTGTTTCGTGTTGCAATGGAATTCATACAGAGGTAAAGTTAGAAATGATTGCATTGATACGGGGGAGCAATAGAACTGTGTCTGCCACGCTTCTAGGTGCGATTTGGCTTGTGTCCTGCTGCAGGTATGGTTGGTCTAAGAAAAGCAGTGCCCCACTGTTTGTGGATGGGGGATGGAGATTGGTGTTTTAAAACCAGACACTTCTGTGCCAGACACTCAAGATGCTTAAGAGAATATTTCTCTCTTAGTAAATTGTGCAAGAGCTAGGCATTGGTTTCTAGTACTGTAATATGTATTGTGATTTTGCCGACACATGTTTTGACCTCAGGGGTCATTATCAAGGCAGAAATATTTTGTTAGGGGATGGCTATGTAGTATTCATTCTGGAGCATGGGTGATCCACGGTGCAGGTACTTTACCTAGCAAACTGGAGTGGGCTGTTAAAGTCGTTCGTCCTGCTATCAGTGACTGGGGTCTATGGCGCGACCGTGTCTGGTCTTAAAACCCCAAAGTTACAAATGTGCCCCTTTGCATGCACAAATCCTGATATCTCTTTCTGAGTGTATACATGCATGTCACTTTTGCTTAATCTTGGGCAGAGATCACGTTTGGGATCTCACTACTTGCCGATCTCAGTGAGAATGGCATTGAACCAAAACTTGTACATTTGGATCACAACATAGAAACACTTATAATTGTCACATTATTAAAGAAAGATGTGTTACCCCAGCAAATCATTCTGCGCTTTGTTATAGACAGTCACCTAATGGCATAATTTGGCCTCAGTTCTTGCCTAAAGGCTATCAGGAAGACCGTAGGCCAATCGCCTACATGCACCTCCCTATCCTTGCTCTAGCCAGCTGTTGTGAATTCACCTAATGGAAAGGCCTTGTGGGTATGGCTCCCAGAGGAGGGATTACACACGCTTCCCTTATTCCTCTCTCCCATTGTTGCATCCTACTACAAATCTGCTTAACCTTGGTGAGTTGTAGGTGGTACCCGAAAATGCTGAGTGACAATTCTAGTAAAAAAACAATAATAATAATAATAATAATAATAATCTTAAGGAACTTTTAATTGGCGAGTACCTTATGGGCCCCTCCTTTATCTACTCACTCTTTATTTACTATTTAATTGTACTTATTTATAGCAAAGCATAGCCCAATGAGAAGTGCTACATTTCACAGATAACATTTTCAGAATAGGGCAATAAAGATGATGTTATGAGGCTGGGGATGTGGGGTAGAGTAATGTTGGGAAAAGAATTCTACATTTTATATGAAGAGATATGTTCAAAATAGAGAAGCACTATTCTTGACTGATTCTGTGTCATTTGCTTGAGTCTATTGAAATATAGCTGGACAATGTGGTATGAAACCTTAACTAATTAGGAACTGCTGTCGCTGAGTAATTGCTAGAGTGGAACTGAGTTATATGCTTTATGTGTTTACATTGTTTGAGCCTTTCTTTTGTTTTGTCATACCTAAACATGTGTCCTCCTGACTTGACAAACACATAAAGCTATATTGTGCAGTCGGATATCAACATGGTGTTTACACTATGAACTACCAACATCCAGCATAATGTCATGCAAAGGAGGAACACTGAAAAACGTTGCCACCTTTGTCTGAAAGTGAGATCATCACAGCTGATGGGGTAATTTCGCTTAATTCAGTTATTTCACCTCTGATTATGGTTAGACTTTAATGTTTGGGGATGATTGGGTGATGGAAGTGTGTGGTCAATGTGTCTTGATACTAATACTAATTGGTGCATGTGTTTGGAGACATTATTGTTGTGCATTGGCGGTCATGGGTGAATATATTGCTTTAAGGTTCGCTTTGTTACTGATGATCACACATATTCGTAGGTTGGTTCACAGGAGTTTTTGTGAGGTGCAACACGTAAAGATTATTGTTGTGCACCATTAATTGTTCTAGAAGAGAAGTCCTGATATGAAGGACTCGTTGTTCTTGGTGTTTTGCAGATATTGGTTGCACAAACTTTGAGACGTCTGCGATCAGTTTGAAATAATACACATTCATTGTGTTATTCAGAATTCATCGTGATTTAGGTGCTTCCTGATAGACAATAGATATCGGTAGGCCCCTTGTTGATGGGCTATTGTGACATATATATAGTGTTTTGTGAATTTGTATGTACTTTCCAGGGTTCACATTTTAGTGATTCAGTATTTTTTGTTTTATGTTGTAGTCGGTTGATCCGAGAAAATTATTTGGTGGTGTCCACACACTAGATGAAGATGGTTCCATTGATTTGATGAGGATTCACAGCAGAATGTTTCCATCCCATGGATATAAATCAAAATTAGTTTACCCCTGAAGAATGTAGAGCAAATTAGCAACGTCGACAGAAACATGTTCGGTCTCTATTTATAAACTCTGTATACATTAGCATTAGGGTGGTGCTAACAACGTTGCATATCCTCTTGTGTGTTTTTCGTGAATAATCCCTTTGAACACTTCTTCTCGTCATCAAATGAATGTGTTGTCAAATGTATTTATTTTGGTTTGAATGTTTATTTGCATTGCAATTGTTGTAATTTTTGTAATTGTATTTGAATTATTATTTGAATAAATACTATACTTTGACCCCTGGGAGGTCTGATATTTGAAACAGCCTTTGTTATAACACCCCTCCATTGAGCACGCTCTGTGACCCAAGATGAAGTCTTAAGCAATTTACAAACATGCATTAGATACTTGGTTGTCAATTTCAGGAACTTCAATGGCTTTTCGGAAGGGATCCTGAATGCAAACTATTATTTGTGTGTGACTTCAAAGTTATCTGAGCCGTTAAAGCCCAGCTCTAGAGTGGAATGACAACGTCTATAGCCAAGTCCTGCTAAAGTACCATTACTAAATTATATGACAAGCAGATTAAAGTGTGAATGAGCTGTTTCTACGGTAAATGCAGTGAGAGGTAAAAAATGTAAATAATTCAAGTACAGAGTGCATTGGTGGTAGAGCTTTAGGGAGGGGAGGGATAAAAAGAGACAAGAATAAAAAAGTGTGCGATACCTGCTCATTCAAGCTGTAATTAAGTAATAAAAGACAACACCAATGTGGAATGTTTTGCCAGTCAGGAACATAGGCAGCGTACACTATAAAGAAATGTAACTTTGCTTGAGAGTGAATTTAACTTTGTAGCTGAGTTTGTTGTGATGTATGGGGATGGTCTAATGCACATTTGTGTTTTTGAAAAGTTCATCATTAATGTACTAGTTGTGAAGCAACAAGAGGTTTCACCGTTGGGGCAAGTAGCTGAGTTCTAGTCCTTCCTCCAACAACACGTTTTAGAGCGCCCTTTTTTAAACTGTATTTTGTTACTTCTGTTTTGATGTCTTCAAGCAATTAAAATACACAAAAAAACAATACAAATAATACTACAAATACGTAGAACAATATGTATAATCAAAATTCTGTCTCTGTGCTGTGACAATTATCTTGAAGTGTAAGCTGGTGTTTGAGTTGCTTTTGTATTTTAGACCTTTCTTGGAGTAACTTTGCATTTTACGTTTACAATAGGTGGATGGTTTTAGTGGTTTTTGGGTGAGAGTAAGGGTGCACCAGTCATTTGGAGATGTTAATGCTTGCAGAGTGTTTGTCACCTTTTCAAATGGGATCCTGTTGCTGCTAGGTGTCAGCAGCTGGGGTGGGGTAGGTGAAGGGACGACAGTTTGAGATGAACACTATTGTGACAGTGGTGTTGGAGTGCAAATGATGTAGTGTTGTGTTGTATGTAGGACATAGAAGTACTCTGTCATATGCACTAAATAAGTACTGGAAAATCAATTAACACAGCACACATGTGCCCTTGCTTATATCTGGGGCTTGCTTGTTGCAACCAAAGAATTGGAGTATCTAACAACACATGAACATGAAGTAGTGGTTAAATCGCAGATTCAAATCATATAAAAGCCACAAGCATAAAAGGTATTAATGCATGAACATATTGCAATTAACAGCAGTAGGGAGTCAACCACTTGACTCAGCATTCACCCATTTGATGATGCTCACACCAGGATTGAACCTTGGTTTCCAGACTATCACAGCTACACCAGATAAGTGGTGTTACAAAGATCGATGGGTGTCGGCACTCGTATGAACTTGAAAGTATACCTACGCTTATTCAGGGGTGGTACTTTCACCACGATCGAATCTCAAGAAGCCACCCACTGGTGAAATGAAAAATGTCTTGAAAGGCTGTGCATGACCAATAATGCAGATAAATCTAGGACACACCAGCAATGAGATCTGTGGGTATGTAACCAAATGGATTGATAAAAAAAAAAAAATGATATGTACACTCTACAATGATAGGCACTGTATGGGTCTTATTTGCAGTTGTTTTATATATGCACACCATTTTAAATATACGTATTGCACAGTATTTATGTTGCAAATCACAATGTACATAATAGATCCCAAATGTTTATTTTTTTCTCAACCAAATCTTACTGTGTGTTTGTGTACATATGCAGATCCTTCGATCTACATTTGGTTGAGTGTATTGGATTCCATTGTTCTTAATTAATTAACGATTATTGATAGCATTATAGGTGTGAAGCAAATATATGCCCTCAGGTTGAACTTTAATTAAAAGGAGCATTGACTACAGCTACAGTTTTTGATGTCGTATATCCATTTTTCAGGCATGCACTATTGCCCAGCTATTGCAATCATATACTTCCACCAATGGCCGGGTCTTTTAAGATTTGTATGGGAAGTGCAGATACCTCCCTGATGCAGTTTACTACCACCTTTAAGGCTGCATTCGTGCACCTTGCTCTCACCCTGCCTCAGGTGCTTCATTTCAGAGCATTTTAAACTGTGTGTATTTCTTTTCAACATATTACTTTACATCCAGTAAATGCTTTGTAGAGACGTGTTGTGTATGCCTTCCATAGGAAGCCATTAACAACTATTTCCCATTCCAATTGCTATATCCTTCTACTGTAAACGTCATGACATGAGTACAGCATTCATAATCAAGTGCTATTAAATCACAGAAGAAGAATATTGCATTTTCTTTGCCGGCCACATTTCCTTTTTTGATTGCTGTTGGGTGTGGGTGGGGACAAAGCTATTTAAATATTGTATTTAGTTCTCTCATACTACACAATGCCACCTTCTGCAATGCTTGAACCCACTTCCGAGTTTCTAGGGGCAACATTTGTTGTCTCGGGAGGATAGCTCAGGGGCAACGTGATCACCTTGGAAGCAAGAGTACACGGAGCAACACAGGTTCGATCCCCAGGTCCGTGCTTAGAAACCTCTGGGTATTAAGTGCATTATAAATAACCCATCATATCAGATGCCCCTGGGAATCCGTCTGGAATAGACCCCTCAGTGAATTGTATCCCTCTAGTTATTAGCTAGCCATCTATAATTCTATGTATCATCCATCAGGCATTCTGGGGCACCAGCCCAGGATGTCTCCAGCATAGTGTCCAGCTACAGATCCTTCACTCTCTGGAGGTCAAGGGAACGTAAGTTAGTGGTATGATCCTGAGTGTTGCTGCAGCATGCCACGTGAATGATCTGCTGAACTCCCTCCAAGTGGAAGATAACCACCTTCACTTTAGAAGAGGCCTTGAGAACGTCCTTGTTGCAAAAGCCTTTGACCTGTGTATTTGGCGCTCCACAATGAGCCTATTGCTCCCTGCTTTATGTCTGGCCTTGACTTCTGTGTCCAAGACTTCCTTAGATATCCTACACTGTTCTGCTGCACTTGCGGCACTATTTTTCTTGTTCCGCTCTCACACCACTCCCCTCATACTTATCTGATCCAAATGTTTCAAACCCTTAAAGATCTGTGCCCCTCCTATCTCCCATTCCCATGGGTTATTACAAAGAGACCGAGTTTCAAAACTGACACCAAATAAATCACAGTTCAAAATATTATAATCAGCTAGTTGCAGTTTTTTACATTTGTCAGTTTACAATAGAATCAGTCATTTGTGACATTATCACACTGTGAATGTGAGTCATTGTTTCATTGCTTTTCTCAGCCAACACAAACATTCTCCTTATTCCTGCCCCAGCACCTCAGTCAAGGACTGTCCCAGTTCCTTCCCTAAAGCCCACCCCCTCCTGTGGCCCACCCTCTCTCTGAGGCCCATCTTTGCACAGAAACCTGCCCAAAGGCTCATCCCTTGTCTGAGGGCCGTTTTCACTTCAAGTCCCATACCCATCACACTGCCATTCCTTTCTGAGTTCCATTCCCACCCTGGAACCATTCCCACATACAGGGCGCTCATCCCAGCTCCAGGGCACGTCTGTCCACCTAATTCCAGTTAGAACTAAGGAATCACGTATAATGGGGTTTCATCTCAAATGTTCCAAGTACATGAATTCCCACTCCACTGCTGCTTCTCGTATTCTTCTTTGTAATGTTCCGCCGTTCCATGTTTTTTTGGCTATTTTTATTTTGTTACAGAGAATGGCTGTCCTCAAAGTACGCATTTTAATTTATTTATTTATGTATTCATGTATGTATTTATTTATGCGATTTGTATAGCACAACAAGCCTTCAGGCATCTGTGAGCCACAGAGTGCCTCAGACGTCTATGTCATGTATTAATGTGTAGTTGGAGGATGCAGTTATCTATTTGTGGACGGCAGTGGTGTATTTGTTGATCATGAACAGGCACTTGCTGGCACAACATGTATTAATGCCATACTATGTTATACTTTCCCCGACATCATCACACATGCCTTCGGGCGGGTCTCGCCGGGTTAACCAGTTGTCACAAAGGAGGGCATGCTGGTGGCCTGAAGATGCATAAATAATACAAGGCACTCACTGCGAATCATCCTTCGGGAATGGTGGGAGAGGACTGTTAATCAACGGCCTCTGGGCTCAGCTTCAGCCACCTCTGTTTGACACAATAACACAATAAATCCATCTCTCTGGCGGCAGTGACAGAGAAAACAATGACCACATCTGGTCTACGTTGTTGCTTTTTTTTTCTTTATCACACTACTGCTGTCAGGAATGGCTGCTATAAAAATGTCATTTTTGTGGTCAGGCCTACCATGATACTGAAACACGTGTTCCGCCCAGAGTTGCCGTTTACAGAACGCCTCCTTAGAATAAGGAGCGGCGGGCCTGGCTAGAATAAGGACAGCCGTGCAGCACTGCTACTGTAGGAAATGGCCCATTGCATGTATGGGTACAGAAAGACCTCATTTGTAAAATATTCCCCCTTCTGTCCCTCTCTTGACCTTCACCGTAAGAATAACAGAGTCTTGACTAGACATGCATTACATCACCGTGGACATGCACCGCAGACGCAGTTTATAAATCACCACCTCAGGATTAGAGCCACTCTCTGAAATGGCGCTGTGATTCCAAGAGTGCCTGATAAACACTGCAACCAACTCAGGGCCATTCGCAGAACACAACTGTGCAACTCCAAAACTTACAAATACAACTTTAGAAGTGCCGTAATCAATGCACACTTTTAGCCGAGATGAATGCACTGCTAACGGGTTGTATTTATTTTCAGGCCAATGGCATACACTCCTGTCCCCAAACTCTGTTAAGGACTAGCTCACCAAAACACCTGCATCAACCCTGCAATCAGGCATTCTACAGTACACTATCATACCACATAGAATGCATTGCAGTACACTAGCAGCACACACCATGCACCACAGTTTCTGCTAGACATTATTGCATGCAAACGGTGAATACTATTGAGCACCATTATAGGCTATTCAATTGCACTAATGCTGCAATGTGGAAACCTTTCCATACATCATGTATCACAAACAACTGAACAATATACTGCAGATCAAATTGCAATACACTAGAGAGGAAATACATCACTGCAGTTTAGCTGTAAATACTGTAGTAAACAATAGTAAATCGTTACTTTGTATAGGCACTGCACTAAACCATCCATATACTATCATAGTTTGCCAAAACACTGTAGACCTCTAGAGCTTGTTATGGTACAAGGCAACATTCTATTGTATTAATTTAGTGGACTGTAGACTATTTTATCAAGGTTGACAGTTCAATAAGGGCGACATTTTACCAATAAATATAGCATGTATATAATGAATTACCAAAAGAAAAAACACTTTGCAACTTTATTACATTAAAAGTGCACAAGACATGAATTACATTGTAGACAGGGCGACTGATGTGGCACTCCTCTATTGGGCAATTCCCGAGCTATGCCAGCCGGTTTGGCTTGAAAATACAATAAAAGGCCCAGAAACTGGCCAATGAGAGGGGGAGGCACTTGAATCACCCAGTGATCACCGCTGGCAAGACTGGCAGTGCAGCGTTTCCATGATGGGAGGGAGCACTGCACTGACAACCCCTTCGCCCTCAGTGCTCTCAGTGTGGCACTCCCTATTGTCATGGGAGTACCCTGGTGAGAGCACGACCTCCCACCCACACCATTAAGTCTGCCCGGGCCGCACATGACAGACGCTGTCTGTGAACGGTGAATCCACTACCCTCCAATCCCTCCTTCTTACCTTATGAAGGTGGGGGGAGGATGGCTACTCCCCCTTACACAATTTTCGTCCGTTTGCACCTGACAGACACAGCACAGCTTCTCCATTTGAACACCAACCACCACACACTCACCTTGCTGGTTGCACCCAGCAGCGGCCCAGCATCAGCCCATCTGGAATATATGCCCTGCAATGACTCCAGGCAGATGTTTTTTTTTTGTTTTGTAACCCTCTTCCGCCTGAAAGGGTCATACTAGCTTTACAGACCACTCCCTCTAGCCCTGTAAACCTTGTGAAATGCTCTTTCTCCCTCAGGCCTTTAACTTGTACTTTAAGGCCCATTACTCCTGGTACAGCCCTTGGGAAAGGTCTCTTAAGCCTAATTATTGCAAACATAGGCCCCCACTGTCCTCAAAAGAGTGCAGCAAAAGAGTAAATAGGGACTCCTGCACCTCACATAGTGGAGTTTTGTTTCTTTGTCTATTAGAACAGGTGTTCAAGAATCTGAAAGCGCTCGGTAATCTCATTGCACTATGGTTTTCATACTGAAACGAATAGAATTTGGAACTGCACACCACTGAGATTTGCGGGGAAAAAAATACCATATGGTTTACACACTGAAATACATTAGTAATTTCTAAATGCCCTGTGGTTATGGGTGGCGGCTTATGCGTCCTTGCATTCAACCTGCGTAAGGTCTGGGAGGACTGGGGAAGGTACCTCCTTGCATCCTGTTTCCAGGTGTGGCTTCAGCTCCATTCAAGCTCCCCCTTTCCTTCTATCCTCACTAGGATTCTGAGTAGTAAAATAAGTATTTTTTTTTCAGGACAGGACGAAATTCTGAAGTCGAGGCGTATGGAGTAACACACCACACCAAATGCATCAACTAGCCCTCTGCCAAGGGATAGATAAGCAATGGTTGTATGTTTTTCCAGAAACGTGGGTGACCCATTGGTCATGGTCCTGTCGAAAATGTGTCGTTTGCCATTCTTTGTGTGCACCTCCTGCCATTGGAATGCAGCCTGTGGTACTAATACGATGTTGTATGAGTTTTGTATTTTCTTCTGTTTCTAATATGTTGTGTAATGTTTCCTGCAAACCACAAATGCAACAATAAAAAAAAATACAACAAAAAAAAAGATATTGCTGGGGGGCGGTTGCCCAATGTATGAAATAGTGAAATACATCATTAGTCTCTCTGTGAGTGAGTTATAGGATTAGGATTGTATGTATTTATGTATATATGTATTTATTTGTTTATATACAGGAGGGACAATGGTCTTTGGTCACAAAAGAATGTACAATAGATAAGAAATCAGATTGAACAGGAAGCAATGAGCTTCTTACTATGGGGTGAGTTTGAGGGACATTCTGACCAGGCTGTGGAGTGGATTAAATGGAACAGTCATCACGGACATAAGTGGACATACATAAAGGACAACTGGCATCGGACATTTTTAAGTGCAGGTAGGTGGTACAGCCATCTGTGCTAAGGAGGACAGGACCATTATGGTTGAAGTGCTAAAATGGAGGAAGAGGGAGTGGGAGACCGAGGCAGGTTATAGGCGGGGGACAAATGTTAGCTAGCAGGCACACTAGAGGCATGTTAAGGGGGTAACTGAGAGGCGAGGAGGCAGGCTTTTAGTTTAGTTTTGAACAAATCCATGTGGACTTTATCTCGGATGTCCAGGGAAGAGAATTTCATTCAAGTGGAGCTAGAAGAGAGAAAGAGCGGAAGTGGAAGGGCTTGTGTCACGAGTCTGACTGTTTTGAGTCTGACTGTTTTTTAAAGCAATCGTACAACAAATATTCTAGGACTTTTCATTGTACGATGTGAACTGCATTATTCTCAACTTTTGTGTTGGTCTTTGCTCTTTTAATATTATCCAACATTCTCTTTGCTTCCATGTGGCTGAGCAGGGAGAACAGCAGTCCAATCAGTGCTATATCAGCATTCTGTGTTTTTAAACTCGCAGTCACGTGATTCCGGTTGTTTAGAACTAGACCCTTTTCAGTGTTGGCCGTGCATGGCTATCGCGGTCGCCATGTTGTGCATACTTTTTGTTTTTATATTTGCTATGCACAACATTAACGATTACAGAGATTTAACAGTGCGGCAGAATACTCAGTGCATTGCATGTTATGATGAAAACACTAACTTTTTGCAATCTTGCTATAACTTGTTCCCTATCCCCACGTGGTGGCCCCTACCAGTGATCTGTGTGGGACATTGTGTGGTATGACCCATGTACCATTGTGGGGTGATATGAGATCACATGATTGCGATAATGTCAAGCTAAATATTTTTCGGTGCCGGTGATGTATAGGTGTCTCAGCCGCCATATCGTGAAGGCAATCAGTGCGGCACATAAAGGAGAACATTTGCCTTTTCAAATGGGTTCGATATGTATGGACTTGACAACAGATCTGTTAAGTAGCAATACCCTGTAGGGCAACACATATAGTTCACTACTGTCTTTTTGCAACTGTCGGGAATGTATTGCCAGGGCTCTTGTAACCTTTCTTGCTTCAGTTACAGTCAACAGAGCACCATGAAGGTTTGAGAAGACGTTGGTACTAAAGGTTTGCTCTCAGGTATTTCTTCCCATGAATTACCGTACCCTACTGAAAATGCTGCACACCTTAGTTATATTTGACAAATCTCTTGACTGCAAATACATAGAAGCAACATCTGAGATCATCGTTTAAACCCTTGCTTGTCATGCCATTCAGAGATCACGTGCCTCCACCGTACATAGATAGTTTGCAGCTGGAGTTTCCCTCTTTCCTCATACATTTCCAGACAGTGTCTCCACCATGGTGGGAATGATTCTATCAGCATGTGCCAATTTGCAACCCACTTATAAATGACCATGTGTGTGTATGCAGCCCTGATTTTCCCCAGACAATCATGGTCAGCTGTCATGTTCTGCGTGCTCTCTCTGAAGTGTTTGACAGTGAGGTTACATATACCTTGTCATGTTTCCCTTTCCCTACTGTGTCTACTCTCTGTTCTGTTATAATAGACCATGGGACAAATGCTTCTGGGTTCAATTATAGTGGATTGTCAGCTCCTCCAATCACTCTGGGCTCCTCACACTTAGGAGGGATGCCAAAGAAATATTCAAAGTACTCGTACTTTGTTTCATTCTCAGGGTCAGACATTGGGGTCGAGGCTCTGTGTGATTTGCAATCACATTCCACCTCACCCAAGGTACGACCTAGGGCAGGACGTCAACGCATCCACAAACAGCTCTTATTCAAAATTAAACAGCACCTTATTTCATGCATATTTACTTTTCCCTAGCATGTCAGTGTGCCATGTTCATTAACCATGGTATATTGCACGTGCTTGTTTTCTGCGGCCTTTCCCATTCGCATTCCTTGTATACCCACTGCTATGGGGTGAACCATCTTGTTCTGCCTGATTTTGCTTCTAAAGGATGCTTTAAACTGTTATGTGCACCTATAGCTGTGCACATCCTGCACCTATGATCCCACTATAGTTTATGTGTTGGCACTGACTGTAAATAAGTATGCCTTCTTTTTTGTGACAAGGCAATAATCAGTTGCAAAGAAACATTCTTAAAATTGTTTGGTGCTAGATCACATTTAGTGATTTTACTGAGCATGCAAACATTTTATGATGGATGAGAGAATACTCTATTTGTGAAGAATTGTAATACAATAAAAGACTGAAGATACATTATTAGCATTGTTTGGAGCCCGGGGTGTATGTTAAGTGACTCCAAGTGAGTGTTTTAACTTTTTGTGACATGACATAATTCCAGATGCCAAGAGAAATTTTAGAATTATTTGAGGGCAGATTACATTTTGTCAATATGTGGTACTGAGTGTGCCACTTTATTGTGAAGGAAAAGAGAAAATAAAATAAACGTTTCTAATGAGACAAAACACTGGGTGTGAGGGAAAATTTGTATCATTGTTAGGGGGCATGAGATCATGCCCTGTGGCTGTAACAGAATATGTCTTTTTGTGATGACACAAAATACTAGTTGTAAGGGAAAACATTTAGAATTGCTTGGAGGTGCACAATTAGGTTCATTGGTTTTTCTACATGTGTGAATATCATGTGATTAAAAAATAATAGTTGCAAAAAGGTATAATGAGACACAATACTAGTGAATGAAGTTTCTTAGAATTGTAGGGAGGCAGGAGAATAAATGTAATCTCTGTAAATTATTGAGTCACCTGTTCTGATGAGACAAAGCACAAACTGCAAGGCAATAAAACGTATGATGTTTTGCAAAGAGGCGATTATGATTAATGAGTGTGCCAAATCTATGTGATGAGAAAGTACTTGTTGTAAATGTGTGTGACATGAAACACTATAAGTTATAAAGAACAGAATCGTTCGGATGCAAATGATTACAATCAGTAGCTGTAACTGAGGCAAATAAGTAATTTGGAGCACACCTGCAGCACTACCCTTCCATTTTAAGATTGCATAACATGTGGACACTCATCTTCCCCTGAATGGATAGCAGAAAGGAGAGTCAGCAGTCTGAAAAGCACAGAACAGTGCTCCGCCATGTGAAATGTGACAGGTGTTAGTGGTTTTGTATTTACAAAAGCAAAGGGATGGAGTTAGTGTTAACCCATTTCTGCTCTGTTTTTTCACAAAACACTGCAGGAGAGTACAATTAAAAAAAAAACTCAACGCAAGAACTGTCTTAGATATTTAGTCTACAAGACAAAGCTTTACAGATGACTTCTGAGCCTCCTTTGTGTCAGGAAGTACATCCCTGCAACAAATGGTTGTCTTGAGGTATAATTTGCTAAGTAACGTGTACTACTGCATTTTGGCTAGCACACCTTTACATTCATTAATTGTATGTTCATAGAAGTAGTGTAATTCATTTTGCCTTACACTGCATTACTGTTGATAGAAAAATGATGAAATGCCATTTTCTGCATCAACTAGTTGCTGCCCAGATAAATTGTTCAAAGAATTGAAAAAATCATGAAAACTATGTCAGCATTTCTGTCATATTTTTAATGACTGGAAACATATGTTTAATTAATGTATCTTTGGTATATTTGAATGAGTGGCTATATGCATGGTGTAAATAGATGAATTGTAATATTAAACTGCACTTTTTAGGGGATGGCTAATATAAAATGTTTATATAATGTACTTTTTGTAAAATAAAATAATGCATATATTAATGTAATTATATTATGAGTGCAAACTTGTATCCCCAAATAAATGTGCAAACATTTGGTAACCGGTGCCCTATTTATGTGTAATGGCTATCAGTGCAGCCATTTCGGTTGTGAAGGAATAATTAACAACTAAACACTGAAAGAAATAGAAGTTGTAATCCATTACTAAGGTAGGGATCCAGTTAAATTGTGTACATTGCTTCTGCAATTAAGACAATTGGAGCACATCTGCAGCACTACCATTCATTTGTATGGTTGCATGGGATTTGTACACACTATTTCTCTTTTAAGAGCAGGAGAATGGGGAATCAACAGTCGCAGATGCAGAGGACTTTGCTCCACTATATGAAATCTGACAGGTGTTAGTGCATTTTTGTATTTACAAAATCACCTAAGGCGTAGGCATGGTAGGGCATGAGTGGGCATGTCCCACCCACAATCTGTAAATGCCCAGTCAGCAGTGCTGTGTGGACATTTACAGATGTTAATGTCACTTCAATGTGCCGAGGTACATTAGCTTCAGGCACCACTTGTTAGACAATCCTGGCTACGCCTCTGAAAAGCACTTTATGGAGTTAGTGTTAACCAGTGTCCGCTCCATTTTTGGGGTCAACCAATCATGCACCCAATTGGAATCCTCAGTCTTAACACAGCTTTCTGTGTTTTTGGATGCTGTTTCATTGACCACTGCAGGAGAGTACATTTTAAAAACTCCCTACACAGGGATTGATGTCTTGGTTAGGGATTTTGCAAGGAAGAGCTTTACAGATGACTGCTCAGCCCCCTTTTTTGCCAGGAACTTTATTCCTACATCATATAGGAGTGTAGAGTTATTATTTACTAATTAATATTTACTATTGCATTTTGACCAGCAAAGCGTTGCATTAATTAATTATATGTTCATAAGAAGTAATGGGCTACATGTTGACTTGCAGTGCATCTCTGTACATAGAAAAATGATCAAATTCAGTTTTCTCCATCACCCAGTTGTTGTTGACATGCATTTTACAAAGAAATGAAAAAAAAAACATGATACATATGACTGCAGTTACGTCATATTTATAATGATTGGAAAATAGGTGTCATTTATTTATCTCTGGTATATTTTAATGAATGCATTCATGTGTGTTGTAAATAGATGAACTGTTAAATTGAAATCTTTAGAGAATGGCTAATATCAAATGTTTTTGTCATTCACTTTAAGAAAATATAATTAATGTATTAATTCCATTATTATGGGTGTGCTTTTTTATTCTGACAATACACAATACTAGTTGTGAATCAAAATGTTTAGAATTGTTTGTAAGCAGTGGATTACATACAATGGTTGTACTAACCCTGCCATTGTTTTGTGATGCATGAGAGCAAGTCTGACTTGCAAATATTTGTGATTAGATGAACTACTAGTTGAGGAAAAGCAAATGCTTGTAATTGTTTTTAGGTAGAAGATTATATTAAGCAACTGTAATGGATGAGACAAAATGTTGGATGAATGATAAGAAATACTAGTTGCGAACATTTATGTTGAGATAAAATACTTCTTACAATTGTTTGGATTCTGGAGATATTGAGAGGTTGTATGGTGTGTGCTATTTCTTTCCTCTATGAGAGAAAATACATGTTGGGAAGATTTGAGATGGAACAGAATACTAGTTTTGAAGGAAGAGTCTCAGAATTCTTTAAAGGGAAGAGAGTATGTTCAAAAAATATAGCTGAATTTGCAATTTTCTCTTGTGAGACAAAATGCTAATTGTGAAGACGTGTTTTAATTGTTGGAAGTTGTCAATTATATTCAATGATTGGACCAAGTGTGCCAATGTTTTCCAATGGAGCAGGGAAAACATGTGTTGAAAAGAAGTATGATGAGGCAACATACTAATTGTGAAGAAAATGTTATAGAATTGTTTGGAGGCAGGAGATTATTTTCAGTGTCTTTAACTGAGTGCGTCATCATCATTTTGTGATGAGCTGTACAGTATCCTTCTAACTCAGCCTGGCAGATCGGAAAGTGCAAATGTTTAGAGGTTTGAAGTCACATCACCAGTTCAAACACCACTGCCTACATCTCCAGATGAGCATAGTAGTACAGGTCTTGGCCCAAGAGGAACATATAATGTGTAATTCCTTCTTACTGGACTAAGTACAGCAGCCTCCAGCAATTTTCAGCCTGTATAAGAAAATGGTGCTCAGAGAGAGGCTCAGAATAGTTTGGGCAAGGCATGCCTCTGGTGCCATATGATGCATAACATTGTGCGTGACTCTGATGAAACCAGAATGCCTCAACTGAAGCCCTCCACCAGAAGTCAATCACCCCATTAAACTCAGTCCATGCTGTTACTGCAGAGATCTGTTGCTTTGTAATAGCTCTAGTGAGTAACAGCTATGGTTACTGACAGTAATACTTTCATATGCAATTAGCATTTTACGACTAATATGCTTTTCTTGGGTCCACCTTCCTGCTATTGTCATACATACACAATTTCCAAAAAAAGACCCATTTGTTACAATCTTGGCTAGGGAAAACACAGGTGACACAAAAATGGTGTTACCATAATCATAATTAAATTAAATAAAAATTGTAATCGGTCACTAATACAACAAAATCACAGTTTATTGAAAGATCATTGTAAAAAGGTGTGACAAACCACGTAAAAAAAAACACAAAACAAAATTATCAAAACACAAACAAAATACAATCTAATTTTCATCTGACAATCTCAAAACTCTATTTTGGTCAAAATTGTCATAGCAATCATAGGTGAAGTTAGTAACCTTTAGTGAGTGACCATTATACAAAGTAATTTTTCATGTACACAAACAAGGTCCTCATGAAGAAGTGTCGACAACTCAGTGTGTTTCTAGCCTTGTAGTGAAGCCTTCAGTGACTTATTCTTTCTTTCAAGCTTAGTCAAGGTTGTCTTCAGGACACTTTAATACACTTTTTGAAGTATATGAAGGACACGTCTTTGAACTTCAACATGGCACGATTAACAAACACATCTAAAAACAAACAAATACACAGTATTTATAAACAGACCCATTTTTCCATTAAACTATTGTAACCACCTCTTTGACAGCCATTTTCCTAGCACTTTTCGTTTTACATGTACAACGAGATCTTAGTTTAATTCTTAGTTTAATCTCAATGAAGCCTAGTTCATTTAGCTCATTTGGTTACTTATTTAACTTCAAGATGTCACAATTGTCTATCAACACCTATTTTTAGGACTATTTAGTTCCATCATCACATAGTGTATGGCAGATTGCCCGTAATATATGTATGTTTCCATCCATACGGGCTGATATCTCAAATGCATAAAAAGATATTCATCTACTAATAATATTGGTTGTATCTTTAGTATTCATTTACCCAAGTAGGTGACCTGCATACACTCCTTACAATGCTGATTTATCCTATCTGTTCGTATGTATGCCCTTGTCTTTTTTGATGTGGTTCCACCCAGTGTTGCATTAATCTCATAGAGGCAATTACCCACTACCCAAAAGCCCTCATCTTGGTCGTGTGCCCCTTAGATATTTATTCAGTTTGGTGAAACACTGTTTCCATATTGTTGGCTCATATTATTCACTATACCTTCTAGATTAATGTCGGTAGGCAGATGCTCAATGGTTCTTTTCAGTGGGGCAGCATACGCAATGAAGCTTGTTTCTGTGGTGTCTGCTATCTCATGGGTACTTTAATATCAGCCTGAAAACAGCAATGGAAAACATTATCTAAACTATCTCTTCTGACATATGTTGTTACTTTATAATTATTATTGACACGCCCCATACCTTATTTTCTTTTTCTTTTTGGTAGGCAGAATAAAGAAGCAGCTTTTTCAGTTCCCCACGAGGTGATCATCCCCCAGCATAAGGCGTATTCTTTAGGCAATTAGGATTGGAACAAAGTCAAACTCCTCTCGAGATGATATGAGATACTTCCCAACCTTTAGGCATGGAAGGTTTTAAATCAGTGTATGCTGGGCTAGCCCATTATATTTTTAATCTAAACAACTACCATTGCCTTATTTATTTCGTTCTCTGTGGTGTACCATCTCTACTGAAGCGTTTGTGTTATTGTTCACGTGTCCTTCTGTGTTTTTAAACTTGCAGTCACGTGATTCCGGTTGTTTAGAAGTAGACCCTTTTCAGTGTTGGCCGTGCATGGCTATCGCGGTCGCCATGTTGTGCATACTTTTTGTTTTTATATTTGCTATGCACAACATTAACGATTACAGAGATTTAACAGTGCGGCAGAATACTCAGTGCATTGCATGTTATGATGAAAACACTAACTTTTTGCAATCTTGCTATAACTTGTTCCCTATCCCCACGTGGTGGCTCCTACCAGTGATCTGTGTGGGACATTGTGTGGTATGACCCATGTACCATTGTGGGGTGATATGAGATCACATGATTGCGATAATGTCAAGCTAAATATTTTTCGGTGCCGGTGATGTATAGGTGTCTCAGCCGCCATGTCGGAAGCAATTGTTGTTTTTATGTTTATTATGTGCAACATAAGCTGATGCAATGGTATAGTGCCAAAATGGGATAATCACACAGGTACGCATTATTGCAAATGAATGCTATTCATCAAGTAGCTGTATCTTAATTTCTTTCCTGCCTGGAGTGGCCCACACAAGCAATCTATGGAGTACTTTTTTTTAAATTTGTATAAAGGATCCCATGTATCCTTTTGAGATGCTCTCTAAAAATATCTGGGGTGCACACATCTCATCTAATGGTATATAGAAGAAATGTGGGGAATATTGACAACCTAATCCTTGCCCATGCTGACATGTGAAATAGCAGGGTGTATCTATTATCTGTGTATAAACAGGTTCCACTCTATACAGATGTTGAGTCTATTTATTACAGAGTCTAAAGAATAAATCCACTTCTGTTCTAACTTTTAAAGCATTCTAGCCCTGTCTCCACCCTGGGGGTGTGGGTCCAGTGTCTGCAGCACAAACCAGAAGATATCTTCGTGGGTGTGATGGGCTTTTTTGAAGTGTTCCACAAGTGGTTTTTCAGCCACCCAATTTTTACCAGATGGACAGTGTTCGCCTATCCTTTGGCGGACTGGCCTTTTTGTTTTGCCTATGTAAAAGAGCCATCTGATACCATAGATGGCTCATTTGGTGACACAGTTTCTAAAGGTTTTGAATTGCCACTATTTTCCATTCAGGTCAATCTCTTTTATGTTTCTGGTAATTTGGCAGACAGAGCACCTGCTACACTTAACATGTCCTGTCACTGGGGGGAGATGCCAAAGGGTGTTTTGTTCTTGATTGCTGTCCGTCTGCTTGGCATATGTATGTACTATGTATGTACTAACCTATCTCTTAGATTCCAAGAAAGGCATAGTAGTCGTAAAATGCTAATGGCATATGAAAGTATTACAGTCAGTAACAACAGCTGTTACTCACTAGAGCTGTAACACAGAAACAGATCTCTGCAGTTTCATCATGGACAGAGTTTGATGGGATGATTGACTTCTGGTGGAGGGCTTCAGTTGAGGCATTCTGGTTTCACCAGAGTCACGCGCAGCAATTAAAACACGTCTTCACAATTAGCATTTTGTCTCTCAAAAGAAAATTGCAAATTCAGTTATATTTATTGAACATACTCTCTTCCCTTTAAAGAATTCTAAGACTCTTCCTTCAAAACTAGTATTCTTTTCCATCTCAAATCATCCCAACAAGTATTTTCCCTCATAGAGGAAAGAAATAGCACACACCATACAGCCTCTCAAAATCTCCAGAATCCAAACAATTGTAAGAAGTATTTTCAGTGTAATTCATGGACTAAATGTGCGACGAAAAGGGGAGCGCAAGCGTGAAAATCGCAGCGCACGCATGCTAAATCAGCACACATGTGCTAAATCGGCACACGCAGCCGTTCATCGATTCATGGAATGCGCTGCACGTGTAAAACCTGAGATGTGCGCCAAATCCATGGGTGGTACACGCGGGCGCACACGTCACTAAACGGCATGCGCGACGCGCACAGGGAAAGCGCACATGGTGTAGCGCACACAAGAAAAGTGGGCGGAACATGGGTCGTAACACACGGAATAGGGAACAATGCGTAAAAATGTGGGTGTTGCGGGGGGAGTACCGGAGGTAAATGCTCGCAATGCCCACACGCGCGCTAACAACACGTATTCATGGAATCGAACTGGGGAAACCTGTGCGCCAAAAAAGATGCGCTAATCCGAAAACACGTACGCCAGCAGGAAGCAGACGTAAGCGGCCCCGCGCAGCATAAAAGTGCGTGCAAACAACAAACAAGCTCATACACTACTGTGGTATGTTCTGACCCACTAGGCTCTGCTCTGCAACATCATTGTGTGCCGCTTTCATCAGAAACAACAGGATGTCCACCAAAAAGCTCTATGCGCTAAAAATCTCTGAGACATGTGCAGGGAAATCTGAAAAATAGGCCACCAATTCATTTTGCCTGTGTCAGTGGTAGAACCGGAGACCACACTACCAAAACCTGTCATTGGGCTGCCCACAGAGTGAACTGGAATTATTTGAAAAGGCAGTGTTGCATTCCAAGGAAAACCCAGAAGTGTTTTAAAATCTGTTTTTCCTTGGCTGTTGAAAGTGCAAAATCATGGTCCCCAAACATCAGGAAAGATCCAACATCCTTGTTGGGTGTTAAACATCACTTTATTTAAAGAATCCACCTAAGCACAATGTCAGGAGAGGCACATTTCATCACAAAAATATCCACATTCAAAAAGGAGCTTGCCTGGAAAAATATGTCAGAATTGGGAGCAGTACCACTGCCTGCCTGTGTCATAGCTGTCAATTACTTGTACTGGCAGTTTACAACGTGTGTCTTAAAATCGAATTGTGGAAAAGAAGAGACCTGCCATCAAAAGCAATATAGGTTGCTACAATTCAACGTCTATGTTTTAAAAAGACTGGAATGAAGAGATCTGTGGGTATATGTGTTGAAAATGTAAGGTTTATTTTAGCAAAAGACAATGTTGAACAAAGTGTTTTACAGTGAAATGATACCAGCCAGAGGACTTCAAATGCACATGCCACAGTTTGCTCCAAACAAAGGGCATCTTCCCCCTGCTCTCTGCTCAGGAACTATCATTGAGGTGTTAATGGAGGTGGGAGGAGATTTTGGCCTGTTGCTCTGGGAGAGAAACAAAAGACTTCCTGGACTGAAAGGAAATGCAAATTCAGGTGTAAACAGAAACCAACTGCTAGCAGGAAGAAAGCCTGGGAGTGCTCTCGGCCAAGCCAAACCATGGAGGCGGGGCCTTACAGATTTGTGTATCTTAGATTACAAGAACATATCTTTTTGGAAAAAGACTCATAGGGAACTGTGCAAAACTGTTTAAAATCTGTAATTTATAGGTTGTTAATATGAAAATTCTGCTCACAGTTTGGGACTACTCTGAACTCTGTGCGATGTTCAGCAACAGGACTACCGAAATGTTGATGTTGTAGCAATTGTGATAATGCTAGAAATATAAAACTTCACAGGATTATGCCCAGATGTCATGCACATGTATGGAGAAAAATGTGGACAGATCTGACACTGGGTACCCCACCAAAAGCGCGAAAAACTGTTAATTTTGAACCAAAGCTCGCATTAAAATGAGACTCAGACGGATACGTGCTCTACTAAATTTGTGATGTGAATATGTATTATTAGCAACTTGGTGATATTGATAAATATGATTTATGTGAAAAATAGATATACTGTACTGAAACAAAGGGGAGTTACTCCTTAGATTGTAAATTGCAGCATCACTATGACACTAGATTTCCTTCTCAAATCAGGAGAGGAGAAATACTCTGACCAATCGAATTCCTAGAGTGTGGGCTCAGTATAATCAGTCTACCCACCCCTTTGAGAAATACATAAATAGGGACTGTTTATGACCTAGAGACACACAGATTCACTCATCAACTGATTTACTGGCGAAGCGCTCTGCAGGAGAACCCAGATCCAAGACTCCAGAACTCTGAAAGCAGAAGGCCCAATTCCAAAGCTGAACCTTTTTCAGCTTGGCCTTTAAAATCTTGCAACCTGATTTTACCCTCAGACTTCCAAGGGGCACACCAAACATTGAACAGCCTGGCTGTGCTGTTGCTGCTTCTTGCCAAGAACTCTTGCCAGAACCCAGAGATCCAATCCAGTAGAGCAGAGCTGTAACCAGATAGCTGTAACCAAGAACCAACACAGCAGATCCAGTTCAGAGGCCGTGCAGAGACCAGAGTGCCGTGCTGAGTGCAGAACCGGGTGCCTGAATCCTGTACGTTGGGCTAGCAGAATTTTCTGTTCTCCACAAGCTGAAGAAAACACCAGTGTGCATTTAAAAATGAATCTCAGCAGTGCCACCAAAACATGGATTTCACCTTATTTTGCATAGAAGACTGCATTTTAATGTGAGAGAAGTTAGAATTTGTATTTTAGTAATGTTAATAATGTTAGTCAGTTATGTATTGTAATGTAGTCTCCATACATGAAGCATCCAAAATACATGGTGCACTTCATTATTTGAACCTGGCAGCAAACTAAGTTTTTCTATGCGTGCTCTGGATATCTACTGTTTGAAATTGGGCTTGGCTGTGTTCTAAATCCTGTACTTTGCATACTATCAATAATGCTATGCTGGCAAAATGCTATATATGCTGGCAAAATGCTATACATGTCCTTATATATCCTCCTTTTTCTGACAATTCTGGCTAAACAAATCCACAATTGGAGGAAACCCAAATTGTTCTTTTTTCTTTTTCCATTATATATCACAATTGAAATAATAGCAGCTCAGTAAAATGAACATTGAAATATTTCTTAATAAACCACTTTTTAATCATAACAAAAGTAAAACAGATCCCAAATGGGCTAATAAGTCCTCACAGAAATATTGTACACGTTTCTTTCCAACCGAAGTGTCCGCGTAGGTTGAATGTCCTTTTACTCATAGTCTTTATATATGTGACATCAACATTTCATATATGATAACAAAAATAATAAAATAAAACTAATAAATAAAACAAATAACTAACATAACTAATTAAAAGAATTAAATAAATTAATAAAGTTGCGAGACTCCATCGCCCTCACTTCCAGTCATATAGGATGATATTATGCTCCACCCGCAATGCTACAGAATTAACTTCAATTCACCACTGCTCCTTTAATGACATTTACCATCTTTATGACCGCACCTCTGAGATGTCCTGATCATCAATTTTTCATCATCTGGTTCATTCGGTGAAACTCTTTCATTCTGGCGCTCTTAGAAATCTCTCTTTAGGCATTCCAGTCGCTTTGTCTTCACCTCCATCCTTTGGTTCAGAGGCTTCACTTGTGCTTCATCCCGTGGACTCCAGGACTCTGTCAACTCTCACGTCCTCCGGTCCTGTGACCCCCGACCCCAATCAATATTAGTTAATTGTCTAAATTAAATAGAATAGAGACAGATTAAGTATATAGCACAATACAAATTTCACCCCAATTTTACCCTTTCTACCACTTCGCCAAAAATAAAATCTATTCCAAAACATTCCGATCAACCCTTCCGATATCTGCAACTAAGCACATGTTAGCGAGAGAACAATAATATACATATGACATCATTATACATCAAAACAACTTTTGTGTACAACATCTCATTTGTATCATAGTAAGTTATCCTGATCCAACACCTTCTATCAATGTGTATTACCACACCTTTCTCAAATGTGGTATTTTTATCTCCATTTATCTCCACTATGAACATTACATCTATTTTTATTTTTATGGCGTGGGACACTATGAACACAGCCACTGTGTCTTTCTCTCAATGTACTCAGGGCACTTAAGCTTTCTCTACTTGCTCAAGTCTCCTGATTTCATGTTTGGGGTGACAGGGCTTAATTTGGTTAGCATGAACAAATAGTTCTGTCACCATTTCATCCTTGTCTTTAATATTTTGCAAACTACTGGGGACACCTTATCCACTATTTGAAATGGCCCTTGCCAGGCCACAAGAAATTTAGAATTTGTATGTGTACCTTTTCCAAAATGAAACTTATATACCTGATCCCCTACATTATACTCTTTCACAGATCCCTTTTTATCATAATATGACTTTGCACTGTCAGTAGCTCTTTCCAAATTTTGCTGCACAAATGCAAATGCATTTTGTAAATGCTTCCTCAGTTCTTCCACATATTCGTGAACTGTAGATGCACTCACAAGTGTCTGCTCATGTGTCCTGTATAATAAATGTTGTGGCAGTACCAGCTTCCTTCCTGTTAACACCTCATGAGGACTGATACCTGTCGCTTTGGCAGGAATCGCTCTAATTGACATCAATACCAGAGGTAATCATACATTTTTTCTTTGTGGTAATCCAAATCTTGAAAATATATGATTTACCAGTAATGTAGCTGTGGTTTGTGCACCATCATCTGGTGCAGGGATACGCTCTACCCATTACGACATCAAACAAACCATGGTCAAAAGATAACGGTTTCCCCTACTCTACATTTTTACAGGCCCTACAAAGTCAATTTGCAAATCTGACCATGGAAGAGTCAAGCCTCTTTTCATCAGTGGAGCTCTATGCATTGGTGAAGCGGGTTTAAATTGGGCACATACCAGGCACCCCCTAGGGTATAATTCCACATCTTGGGACATATGTGGCGAGTAATCATAATCTTTCAGTATCTCTAAAGTATTTTGTGAACCTCTGTGTCCTGCAGTTATTGCATCATGTGCATGGTGTAACATTAGCCCTCTGAATGAAAGGGGTACCACCCACTGTATCTGTCCTATTATGGATTCCCTGATCATAAGTCCATCCTGTAGCCTTATCCGTTTTTTATTCTTTAATAACACCCTCAACTCTTCTTCTCCTGTACAATCATTTTCAGTTAAAGGATTTTGTTCGGGGTCCATCAAATGATTATAATAGATCCCCAATTTTGATCATATTTTTGCGCCTTAATCAGATCTTGATCTGGAATATCATAACTCCGTTGCACTACTGGTTGTTCTACCTTTATTGGAGCCTTATAACGTGTAACTACATCTATTTGTATTTCAAAAATTAAGTGTTCAAAGGGGAACAAATCTCCCATAACAGCTCCAATCTTGGCTAAGTGATCTGCTTTATCATTTCCCTCCGTATCTTCCCCTGGAGTTTTCAAATGTCCATGGATTTTCCTCCTGTATACTGTGAAATCATTTTCTGACACTAATTTGTCTATAGCCTGTATAATTTTCCCATGCTTGAGGGGCTTTTTATTATATGTGATCATGCCTCTTGCTTTCCAGCCAGGCAAATATTTTACAAAGCTATTTCGTGCATAATCAGAATCAGTCACCAGGACAATTTCACTGAATTTGTTATCAACTGCAGTAGTAATTGCTTTATAAATGGCTCCTTACTCTGCTACATGGCTACACTTAGGCCCAATTCTCATCCCTATACTAGGAATGTCCTCACATTTCAACCAGACGTTTCCTATCCCTGACACCAACTGTTTACTGCTGTCATTTTCAATGTGAAAAGCACATCCATCAATATATACAGTTGGTAAATTCTTGCATGTCTTTTCATCAAAAGCTTTGTGTGGTGATTGTTCAAACTCCTGCAAACTAGATTCCACCTCTACTTCATCTGATACACATTCAGCTGCACAGTCATGTAAATCAGCTAATCCTTGAGCAACTGGTCTCTTTTTATTCTGTCCATACCTCACTTCTACAGGGAAGCCTTGCAATGCCAATGTCCATGAAGTAATTCTGGACTGTGCAAGATTGCCTACCTAATCCTTTTACTCTGTAAAAACTGCAATGGTTGATTATTTGTCTCAATGATTACCTTTTCCCCTTGAACAATGTGGTGACAATGCTGCAACGCCCACACAGTGGTCAAAAGAGCCTTTTCACATTCACTGAATATAATTTCAACTTGAGAAAATGCCTTACTTGCATGAGCAATAGTTTTGTGGTTCAAACCATGTTTTTGAGATAACACTGCTGACATACAATGTTCAGTGAAACCTATTTCTATAAAGAAATATCTGTTTTTTATGGGATACGCTAAGCATGGTGCCTTTATGAGACATTCCTTCAATTTAGCAACTGCCTCAGATTGCTCCTTTTCCCATTTCCAGGGTGTATTCAGCTTCAATAGTTTAGTCAATGGTTGAGTAATTTCAGCATAATTGTCAATACATTTCCTGTTATATCCTGTAATTTCTAATAAACTTTGTAAACCTTTCAGATTTCTAGGATCATTCAATTTCTGTATGGCCTCCACCTTTTTCTTTTGTGGATTCAGCGCATGTTCAGTTACCTCATGGCCTAGGAAATTCACCTTTTTCTTGCACCATTGGGCCTTCTGTAAAGATACTTTGGCACCCGCTTTTTGCAATTGGTCAAGTACATGTCGAATTTCATCAAAATGGCTTTTCAAGTTTTCCTTTTTTATCAGGACATCATCCACATAAACTATAGTTCCTCTTTCCGCTGCATCTGGCATAGCTTTTCTCAAAATTATGCCAAATTCCCTCCCACTATTGACGTACCCGAATGGTGTTCTAGCCCAAGCTTATTGAGTTTTAACAAATGAAAATGCAAATAAATTCTGAATGTCCTCTGGCAGTGGCACACACCAATATCCAGATGTAAGATCTAATGTGGTAAGCACCTTTGATCCATGCACTTGCGCAAGGCCTTGATCAATGAATGGCAGTGGCCATCTAGACACTGGCATTCTTTTATTTAATTCCCTCAGGTCTGCATACAGACACCATTGACCATTTGGCTTAAATGCACCCAAAACAGGAATGTTAGAGGTACTATGAATGGGTATGATAATTCCCCTAGACTCCAAGTTCTTAATTATCTCTGCCAATGACTCTAAGCAAGCCAATGGCAATCGGTATTGGCGCACGAATACTGGATTTCTACCAAACCCCTCCGGTAATGTGGCAGCATGTAAATTAGTTAGGCCGCAATCATATGCATCTTTGGCAAATACTTCTTTAAATTCCATAAATATTTTTCTCAACTCATTCTTATCTTCTTCGCTATCACATTCATCTGCTAACATAATCTGCTCCTCTACTATTTTTGAAAATTCTGGGAACTCCTCCAGTGGAGGAACTTCTGTTCTCTCTTCTAACTGTGTGGCTGTATCTCTTTGCAAAGCTGACACTTTTAAATATTTTGGCACATCAGCTTCCATTTCATTGTGCTGATTTTCGTTTTTTAATTTCCTTTAAGTCAAACACTGTAGAATTCTCTTGGTCACAGCACACTGTCTGATTGGAATCATAAGGGTAAACAGATTGAATTTTAAAGATCCCTTTGGTTTGAGAATCCAAATATTCTGACAACACACTCTGTGCCTCTACATATCTCTCAGGGATATTTCCAATCACCATGTTATTGAAATCTGAAGTATAATGTGATTTTTGTATGCCCATTCCTAATAAAGAATTATCTTCTAAATGAATATCCTGACATCCTTTATTATTCACCATAATTTTGACGGACCCTTCCCCAACATCTACCAATGGGCTACATTCAAAATCCAGGCCTTGCTGTTTCATGGATTCATTCAAGCACACACATGCATCAGAATCCTTCATTTGCTGTCCATTTTTGCACTTTAGTGTTATAGCAACCTGCTTGGTGAATGCAGAAATAGTAATATCCTTCTTCACCTGAAATTCAATTGCATATGGGACCAATTGTGCACAATGATAAGCCTTTCTCTTGTCTTCAATTCAAATTCGGGTGCAGGCCCACCTAGTCGGGACCATATTTTTTGGTTAAGAAAATCTAACACCATGCACATCCTGTGCATGATACCATTGCCCAGATAAAAATCATTTTGTGTTCCACTCACTATCCACACATTGTGGTAGATGTTTTGTTTTGTCCAATATTAATCTTTAGCATGCATCTTCCTGCAATTCGATTTTTAAAATCTGGATTGTCCAAACCAGAGGTATATTGGTTTTTAATTCTAAATTTTGGGATCTCCTCCCTTTCCATTATTCTCTGCAGTAGATTGTCATTAATAAAACTCCTTTCCTGTTCAAGCGCCAAAGTGGCTTTTATCATTTTACAATGGCCATTTATACCAATGTGAATCCATGGATGCTCATCTTCCATGTGTATTTCAGCAAGGGTGGTGGTGTGTTTTTCTGTGTATGCTTTAGGAGTAGTGTTCTGTCACATTTCTTCTCTTTTAAATAGAAGCGCAATGTGTGTTCATCTATTTCAGTTTGCCATTTCTTCCTAGGATCCAAATAAATCTGCACAGATTGTTTTTCTTGTTTACTTTGCCTTTTATCCTGACACATCAAAATGACAGTGACACTGGGCACACAGCTATTCTGTAGGAACACCTCCACTGCATCTTTTGATTTGGCAACAGTATGGCATTCATTTATACTGCTGTTTTGTGACTTTATTTTCTTAGGTCTTAATGTTTTTTTTGGTTAAAGACCACAGTACCCCATTTACCACATCTATGAGAGGAGACAATCTTTTCAGGCAATCTGTCCCCATCAAAAATGGAATTTCACAAATAGATGTGATCAATACTTCCTGTTGTATTCTGTGTTTTCCTATCTTTATGTCAACCTTGGTAACACCCACGATAGGCACCTCTTCACCGTTAAAGTTACGTACTGGGCCTTTACTCTGGCTCGCAGTGATCTGATTGTCATGATGCATACCCCCAGGCATCCAGATCACGTCCATCAGCCCCGGGCGCAGGCATCATGTCGCCTTGAGAAAACCCAGCAATCCCTGCTAGGGGCTGTCTGGGTTCAGTCCTGGCACCTATGGCGCCAGGCTCATATGGGATATCAGTCCTGGCGCCATAGGCGCCAGGCTCATAGGTGCACACTTACCTGATGCAGACCATGCTGCAAGAAGATCCAAACCCATGTGAGGCCTGGAAGGGACTACTTTACCTTAGGGACTATTTTGTTACTCGGGTGTGGTCGGGGAGGAATACCTACCTGGGACTACTTTGGAGGCTATTTAAACCACACCCAAAGAGCAGCACACGCTTTGCGTTATTCTGCATCCAGCAGCGTAACGTTCACCGTGGCAGCAGCAGCATCCAGCCTTCTGCCACGCCCGCCTCGAACCTGGAGCACCTAGAAAGAAGGAAAGAAGCAAAGGTTAGAACAAGTGTATTACCTGATTTCTTACCTGATTCCGGATTCATCGTATCTTCAAACTGGAGGAAAGACTTTGTTTTAAACGCGTCACATTGCCAGCAGCAGCGCCGCACCATACTCACCGTTCCACGCAGCATCTCTTCGATCCGGTGCTGTCTCCATCTTTACATCGCCGAATCCCGGCAAGGTGAGCAGAGAGAACAGACAGAGACAATTTCTTTAGCCGCCATATGCTTTCCTTGATTTTACCGCCGGAGGTATAATTCATCAGCACGCGGCATCTTCTTTTGCCGCACCTGTAAGATAAGGAGAAAGCAGCGAGTTTAACCCTTGGCATTATTTACCGGACAGTGTTGGGTAACACAGACTTTTACCGGAGCGCTTTCAGCTGTTAATCTTCTTATTGGGTCAAAGCTGCAAGATAAAAGAGGAATTGGACAGGAGTGAATTCCAGACATTTTGAACTCTTACGAACTATATACTTACGGCTCTTCGCCAGGACCTTTTGGAGTCAGGATTCGTCTACAACTTTTCCAATATCTTCAGGCCAGTGAAGTAACTGGTCATCAATGCGCCCCTGTGTGCTTCGCAGGATGGAGGGCTCATCCTTCAAGAATATAAGGTGAGATTGCTGAGAGGGCGCTTCAGAGGTGATTAGTGGGGAGGACAGTGGGGGTGCTATCACTTGAATCCACAAGTGGCTAAATCCATCCCTCCACTTGTAGGAGAATATTTCTACGGGTCAAGCTGACAAGATTAGCAGGGCAGATCCAGTCAATCATCGCTGCACTACGCATCACGTGGGTGGAGGCCGCAGCAATCCGGGTCCGACCGACGCCCCTGTGGGAGCCAGGTGAGTGTAACACTGATTCTGTGGAGATCTACCTTCATTGATACTTTTTACCAATTCTTTGGACATAATTGTGGCCTGTGCGCATGTGTCAATCTTTGCAAATGTATTGCATTTTTCTTCCACAGTAATGGGAGCATAATATCTGTCTTCAACATCCTCTAACACACACAAAAAGTGTGAATTTTTACTGATTTCAGGATTCACTTTTCTCAGACCTTTCTCACTTTTGGCTAAGCACATCAGTAAATGAAAGGACATTTTTCTCTCCTTTCTGTCCATTTCCATTTGAGAAACCTTACTCATCACCCCATATTCAGGAGTCCTTTGGAGTGTGGCCACTTTTCGCCCTTCCATCCGGGGATCATCAGATTTCACACAACAATCCTCCAACTGAATATTCGTAAAAGCATCATCTGATAACTTGTAATTTTCTAATTTTGGACTTTTGTAGGTATTTGGCATGGTACCAATCTTTTTAACTTCCTCAAAAATCTGTGACTCAAAGAACTCTTCAGGTGACTGATCTGTACCCTCCTTTTGAGTACTTATTCTCCCTGCCTGTATTTTATTAGCATCTTCATTCTCTAGAGAGAGTGTTCTAACATTCAAATCTACTCCCTCATCAATTATTTTACCCGTGCAGGAGTTGTTTTTCTTAAATCTGTCTCTTTGTTCTTTTGGAATTTCATGTTTTTCTCGTTTTCCTTTTTCATTGGTGCAACTTTCCAACATTTGATTTAACTCCAGGTTAAACAAAACCTCTTTTTCAGATGTATTTGCAATTTCTGCCTCATGTTCACTTGCAGGTATTTTCGTTTTTAAATCATTAAACAGCTCGGAGTCATTATGCAAAACCAGATCAAGGCAATCTGTCTTTTTATCATTGCAGGTATCATGAAGATTTAGTCACTTATTATCGGATGCCACCCGGTCACTACTATGGCCTTCTGCCCCCACCTTTGATGACTGTTTTTGGGCATACAGAGCTTTCCTTTTTGTTCAGCAAACATTTTCAGTTGGGCCTTGAGACACTGGAATCTTTCCATCTCTCATGTATCTTCTCTCTGTGGACTATGCCGATATTGGTTGTTTTCCCCCTGGTTGAATCTATTCTGATATCTCTCAGGACAATGATTCCTATTGGGGTTGTTTCTGAACTCTTGATTCATGTGGGGCGGGGAGCGGGGTGTACCTATCCGTTGGTTGTAGTGCCCCGGTGGCGGTGATTGATTGTATTGACGTGGGGCATAATTCATACTCTGCCTCATGTCCTGTCTCTCATTTTGTGAGTATTGTCACCTATGCTGATTCCCATTTTCAGTAAATCGATCCACATACCGGGGTCTATCCTGGTTGCCATATATCATGGAGTTGGGGTCAAATCTGCTCTGTGTCCGCAATATCTGATAGGGACCATTATTCTTTGATCCTGCCTTTGTCTCTGATTATTGTTCATGCCTGACATATCAGGCTGATAACCTGCCCGGGCCTGTCTCCTAAGTACTTTGGGCTAATGTAGCTCTCCCTATTACTAGGATCATGTGAGTGAAACATTGGTCAGAGAGATGTAACCTCTGTTGATTATCTCTCTGTTCGAGTGTCATATTATTTTTGCCTGGACTTTGAGCGGACTCAAGTGACATTTTAGCTGACCTGATCTCCATTACTGTTGCCGAGGATTCTTTAGATTTTGGTCTAGTATCTTTCATTTTATCACTCTCTCTACCCTGACAGTATAGCACTTCAAATAGCTTTGTACTTTGGTGCACAATCCACTCAAGGGACTTGTCACGATCAAATTTGCGGACTAACTGTGATATAATGTCTTTCTGCAACCCATAGAAATAGGCACTTTTAGACCCATTGGAATTGGGATCAAAAGATACATCAAAGCGAGAAAAAGCTCTTTTTAAGTCTTGCAAAAATTGCTGAGCAGACATATTTGGCCCATAATCGTGTATGCAACTTTCTTTGCCTCCTGTAATGATTGGAATGGAGAAAAATGACATCAAATCTCTTTTTCAAACTCTGCCCATGTCATGTTTTACTGTTCATTTAATCCTCTAATGATACTGGCTGTCGGAGCGTCCAGAGTTAAGTGAAAGTATTGTCTGTATTGTTCCTTAGGTATCTGGAGGGCTTTAAATATATTGTGCACCGCTTCTAAGTGGTCCTCTATACAACACTCCCCTCCTTTTTTGAATGGTTTGATCAGGGCCTTGATTAATTTCATTATTTTGATAGGGCTACTTGTTGCTATGCTTGGGATTGCACTAGTTTGTGATTCAACCCTTGTTTCAGGCATATGGGATCGGTGGCGGCCCCCAATGGGTGTGTCAAATCCCCCAAGGGCGCTACAACCAAGTTCAGATACCAGCACAGTCACTGGGGCACTATCTCTCTGTGTAGAAATAGAATTAACCACAATTCCATTGAATGTGGTGCCCTGTTGTTTGTCCTGGGACCTGGAAGTGCATATTTGCTGTTCCAAATCTTTGCACTTTTTAAGTAGCCGATCTGCCTCCTTACGCAAGTAATTGTTTTCATCACCCATCTTAAATAATCACATTTTGCATATCGCTCATTTGCATTAGGCATGAATTAAACTCTTTGTCTCGTTTGTCTCTTTCTTGAAACATTTTAGCTATCTCTTGTTCAGCATTTTGAAGATCACTTTCTTTCTCGAAATGTTCTTTTTGTAAAATTTGCATTTCCAAAATAACCTCGTCTTTATCTTGTCTAATATGATCTACCAATCCTTTCAAGTGTTTTAATTCTTGCTCACTATCCTCAAACTGTTTCTTTCTTTGGGACAATTGAGTGTCGGCTCTTAACTTTTCCTCCTGTTCACTAGCTCCATCTAGTTCAACTTTTAATCTGCTAATCAGCTTGGCATCATTTTCTTGCATTCGCAGAGACCTATTTCAAATGAACCTTGTCTTGGCACATAGCCGTATCAGACAATCTTTTGCTGCATGTTTATCAACAGCATTTAATCTCAAAAGACAAACCTGAATTATGCTACCTTCTGCAAAAAATGTTGTTCAATGACTCTTTCTGCACTTCCCCATAGTTACGGTCATGCCACTCTGTGGCGTTATTTGAGGACCATGTCCCATGTGCATATAATTTTGCCTCCAGATATTGTACCAACTCTGGGAATGTGGCCTCCATTTGAGACATTCTGAGATTCACTTCCAGAGTCACACTGATTTCATAAAATGGGTTCCCTTTAATGCACGTATGGTAGGGTGGAATACACTTGCCACGCCCAGTAGACGCTCTACAGTCACTTTCCTGGCCAACGCACCATTTTTTGTAGGAGATTTCATTTTATTGGGGTAAATTTGGGATTTGGTGGTATTTTCTTACTGTAAAAATATTAAAGGTAATTTGACGGTAAATTAGTCTTACATTTAGAGTGGGTTTGGTATCACACTATTTTAGTGACCATACCTTGTTAGCTTGTATTGGTGGTAATGTTAGTGGTATCTTGTTTTGTGGTATTTTATTCCTGTGGTATAGTGGAGAGCATGGTTTCTTTTTTATACTATAACCCCATCATAAAATAAACATTTCCTTTCTATTAGAATACCTTCTAGTTGTCTGTAGAGAGCCCCAGACTTAGCATATCTAGTTGAACCCAATGATTTTATTCATAGTGCCACCTACAATAAGTGGCTGGTGTTACTGGCTTATGTACATCCAGTAATCTATGTGCCATTAGGCATTACTGGCTTATATACATCCAGTTATCTATGTATCAGATTAGACACCTTCCCATCAGCATGCAAGGAAGGGCTCACTCATGACATAGCACACACATCCTTTACCTTGTAGATATTTAGTACTGACTTTCTCTTATTTGCTATTTCAATTACAGTGATAAATTAGTAAATGCAATAGTGCCCTGATATAAACCTCCCATTTGTACTTCACTTATGTAACTAATTCCCAGATGCATGAATGACACAAAAATCCCATTTGTTTTTATATATGCTTGCCATGTTATTTACAGCATCATCTGCAATATAACAAATAGAACAAGCAGGTATTTTGTAACATGGATGAATGTTCCCACATTCTGAAAGTAGAGTAAAATAAACATGTAATGGTTTCCTAACTTCCCTACACTGCAAAAGATCTTAGTCACACATACAGCATTTTATCTTGTCCTCACTTAGCACTTATTTTACCAAGGTCGGTATTTCTTTGAATTCCCCCCACAACCTCGTTGTGTTCTCAGATGCAAACCCAGTGTCAGCGCAAAATTCTTCCGTAAGCTTGTGTGGGGGAGCGCCAACTGATTATGTCCCAAAGTCAGCGCTCTACCCCCTGGAACCTCCGTCTGTCTCCTCAGCCCAGCATGAACTAACTGCTCTCTTCATTTCTATTTTCCAATAAAACTTTTGCCCGTCCCTTTATTGACGTGGTTTGTCTGCCTACATTTTCTCCCAATCAGATTAAAAAGAATGTGCCAGGTTAAAAAGAATGTGCTCTGTGCCACCCTTCGTTTTCAAAACAATGAAAGCTTCAGGTCCAAAGTTACTGTTAGAATTTGCTTCCTGAATCTTGCATATTTTCTGTTCTCCACAAGCTGAAGAAAACGCCTTTTAAGTGCATTTAAAAATGAATCACAGCAGTGCCTCCAAAACATGGATTTCACCTAATTTTGAATAGAAGACTGCATTTTAATGTTAGAGAAATTAGAATTAGTATTTTAGTAATGTTAATAATGTTAGTCGGTTATGTATTCTAATGTAGTCTCCATACATGAAGCCTCCAAAATACATGGTGCACTTCATTATTTGAACCTGGCAGCACACTGAGGAGCCGATTCATGGAACAAATGTGCGCCGACATCCGTGGCGCAAGCTGGCACAAGCGTGAAACAGCAACCGCGTGCGATTCATGGAAGGCCCTGCACGTGTTTTCCTCGGAATGTGCGCCAAATCCGTGGGTGGAGCACACGGGCGCACACGTCATTGCAACATCCAGAATGCCGTGCGCGACGCGCACAGCGAAAGTGCACAACTTCAGCGCACACACCAAAAAGGGGGCGGAAAACGGGGCGGAACACACGGAATGGGGAACAATGCGTGGAAAAGAAGGCGTAACTGGGGAAGTACTGCAGGGAAATACCCAGAACACCCACACGCACGCGGACATCACTTATTAATGGAATCGAATACGGGAAACCCGCGCACGGCAAAAGACGCGCACAGGCATAAACACATCCACCACATGAAGGCATGCGGAAGTGTCCCCGCTCAGTATAAAAGTGCGCGCAAACAACAAACACGTATACACATATACGATGAATGCCCCATTTGTTGCAGCACTGATCGTGGGACACCGCAGGAGGAGGAGAATAGCCAGGCCCCGCATTTTTTTGCCCAGGACAAGCCTTTTTGGGATGCCTGATGACCAGGTCTATGGCAGGTATAGGTTTCCACCTCGTATCATCGTAGAGCTGGTCAGGGAGTGGGAGGATGACCTCACATCACCCACCTTGTGCTCCCAAGCACTGAGCCCCTTGG
Source organism: Ambystoma mexicanum (assembly GCF_040938575.1). NCBI lineage: Eukaryota > Metazoa > Chordata > Amphibia > Caudata > Ambystomatidae > Ambystoma > Ambystoma mexicanum. Next base: position 630,067,724 of record NC_090937.1, read on the forward strand.
AAAAGGTGCTCAATGTCCTGCATTTTTTGGCCACTGGGTCATTTCAGCGGACAACTGATATAGTTGGGGGCGTCTCACAGGCCACGCAGTCACGCTGCCTACACCATGTGTTGGCAATCATGACTGCGCACCCCTCAGTCCGCAGGCACATATACATGCCCAGAACACCTGCAGAAAGGCAGGCCATGGTCCTGTACTTTTACAGGGTGGCACACTTCCCCAAAGTGCTCAGTGCCATAGATTGCCCCCATGTGGCCCTATGTCCACCTAGGGCCACTGAGCACATCTATCAAAACCGCAAGCACTGGCATTCCATCAACATACAGGTTGTATACGATGCCAAGGGAATCATCACCTCTGTCTATGCAAACTATCCTGGGTCTACCCATGACAGTTTCATATACATAACGTCCGCCCTGAGCCATGAGCCGGGCCCTGGAAGCTAGGAAACATGCCGACACATGGCTCCTAGGTGAGTACAAATGCCTGTGCACATGCATGCATGTCAGACACAGACAAATACACAAACCCAACTAATCACAACCATTATCACCTCCCCAGGGAACAGTGCCTACCCTCTGAGCAACCACATGATGACGCCAGTACAGAACCCCACCACCACCCCAGGCAAGACACAACGCTGCCCATATTGCAACCAGGGGCATAGTGGAGCGCACATTCGGAGTGCTCAAGTCATGCTTCCGCTCCCTTGACCGCTCTGGTTGGCAGCTACTATATGCACACCCAGTAGTGTGCAGGATCATTGTGGCAGCATGTGTCCTGCACAATGTTGCAACATGGCAGGGCGTACCAGTTGACATGGTGGTGCCCCCACATCCCCATCCACAGGCACAGGCCCTGCCCATGGGAGAGGAAAGGGCACGTGGCGAGGCAGCCCGGATCCAGCTTGTGGCCACATTATTCACGTAAACTCCCACCCCTGCGGAGTGCACACAGGCCTGTCACATACCAGGTGACAATCGATGATGACAAAGACAGTCAACTGTCGCAACCCTACCACCCTGAGAATGTTGCCACAGAAGTACCACATTGTGTGCATCCCTAGCTACTTAAACATAACCAATCCAGTGTGACCAAAAGGAACACATGCAAGGTGTACATCACAGCACCCCCTGCAAAACAGGCCATGACAATCACTGGTATGTCACCCAAACCATCCACAATGGAGTATACATTTGAAAAAATGGTATCGATATATTGATGACATATTCAGAATCTGGACAGGAAACAGAGAAGAACTGAGCCACTTTCTACTTTATTTGAATACCATCGACAAAAGAATACAATTTACCATGGAAATAGGCAACCCAGATATCCATTACCTAGACGTTCAAACAGCTACTAATGGTACCAGGATCCTAACAAAATTGTACTGCAAACCCACTGATAGGAACAACTTACTACACAGAATGAGCTTTCATCCACCTACCATTCTTCGCAATTTACCTTTTGGCCAAATGCTACGTATCAAAAGGATCATAAACGACCCAGTCGAATGTGATTCAGAACTTAATAAACTACATAATAAACTGAAAGAAAGAGGTTATCCTGAAGACGATCTCCTAGCAGCCAGGACTAAAACAGACACACAAGATCGTGCACAACTACTGTCTAAAAAACCAGAACGTAAAAGCCCTGATTTAGTCTTTGTGACAAAGTACTCCATTCAGAGTCGGCAAATAAAAGACAGCATGCTCAATAGATGGAGCATTCTGCAAAATGATCAGAGGACGAAAGAACTGTTTGCACAACCGCCGGTCTTTGCTTATCAAAAAAGTAACAATTTACGCAATTTACTGGTGGACACGGATGGTAAAAAATCTAAACAGCAAATTGCCGATAAGCACCCCGGGACATACCCATGCATGAGTTGTTGAAATTGTAACAATACCATCAAAGGATCCTACATATCATATCCGAGAACAGGAGAAAAAATTCAACTCAGAAATCATGCAACCTGTTTATCTGAAAACGTTGTTTATGCAATCAAATGCCCATGTGCTAAGTATTATGTCGGTGAGACTGCACGCAAGATAAGTGTACGTATTAACGAACACAAATCCAGTATTCGACTTAAGAACCAAGCATCAGCTGTGGCAAGACATTTTAATCAGAATGGCCACACAGTAGCACAACTAAGATTTGCGGTGCTGGAAGTGATCCCTACCAAAGGAGTGTCAACATGAATAAATTAAGAGCCCAAAAAGAAGCATTATGGATTGAAAAATTGGGGTCCCTGAATCCAGATGGGATGAACGAGGAATTTGATTTGAGTTGTTTTGTGTAACTGATATTTTACTGCCAGGTTCCAGCAATGGAAGACCTCTTTTTGAACTAGAAATGATTTCCAATTTTTTTCTATTTTTTCTATTTTTTCTACTTCTTTCTATCTTTTTCAACTGTAATTTGTAAAGAACTGTTATTAATTCTTTGGTTGACATCTTTCACATTGTATATTTTATCAGCTTTTTTTTTATGTATTTTTTATTTCGATGTATTTATCATATCCTTTTCATTCAACGTTAAACGTACAAGTTAACTCATTCATTATACTTTTGTATATGGTTGGTTTTTTTATTATTATTTTTCCCCCTTTACACTATATGCCAGCAGCAACAGTTACATTCTCCCACACGCAGTCGATGTGGCCAAGCGTTCCCACGCTTCTTCAATGTATGGTATTACTTACATTGATTTCCTAACATCTTCTTAAGATGGCCGCCTCATTAGCAGAGCGCATCACGCTCATTTTTTTTATCACTTTTTTCACCATGCCAGCATTCTGGTAACCTAGGCAACATTTTCTGACCGAGATATTTTCACTCCATGCACGCGTGCAGACAGCGTTTAGCCGCCGCTTCACGCTGCTTAATCATCCACTTAGCAAGTTTCACTTCACACGCGCGTACAGACAGCATCCAATTGCCGGATCGCGCTGCATAGTCATCAATCAGGTAATGTCACTCAACGCACTAGATTTTGGTCGCTCGCTCCATTAGTCTCTTTCCATCCCTTGACTGCATACTTATCGCCTTTCAGATTTGTGTATTTGCTTAGACAATCGCGGTTGCGCGAGCCACCATTACAACCAACAAAAGCATTTCAGCAGTGCACAGCGAACAGCAGGTCAGTTACCTGCTCCTTTACTTCTCTCCAGTAAACACGATCACTTAAACATTTTGACCCGACTTACTACAGATTGATACATACTCTCTTGTTAGTCTTATTTTCTGTCTTTATTTATTCTTTTTATTTATGAACCTCCACAAATCGATGAACATTGTGATGAAATGACTGGATCATATATGACCCTTCTTGATGTCCAATTGGTAACGTACACCTTCTTTGTGATACACGTATACATGGATGATGTGTTACATTTAATTTGGAATGATGTAATGTTCTACTGGGATTGTATTACTGTCTAACTTTGTACTTACCTATATATCTATCATAAAAATAGATTTGATCATAAGGCAATTGGAAACTATATGTTTACAGGCCCTGATGAAGGGTTTAATACCCGAAATGCATTGGCCTTCAATGTGACATTTTTTTAGCCTCAAAATTCTTACACCCCATGTGGGTACCAAGCTTATGCTAATAATAAGCCACGAATTAAACTATTTTTTCATTTAATTTGTTCGACCAAAGCGCATAATTTCTATAGTTTAAATATTACCACTTTTTAGTGGTCAAAGGGTGTGCAGCCCACACCGCTGGTTTCACGGCCAAGGTCTCTTCTTTCTATGTCACCCAAACCCTCCCAACCCACATCACCCTTGTCTGCCACACCATGACATGGCATGCAACAGCAAAAGAGCAAACCAAAAGCCCAACACATGACCAATTAGATACAAAGTGACATTTGATGAATGGAACCAGGCCTGAGACAATCACACCTGGCATAGAATCAGGTTAAATGACTGACCAACAACCACCCCCACATACAAAATAATACACAAATGCATGCCACCAGCGGTACCATCAACAAAAGCCAGAATGCCTGTTGGCATGAACATTGGCCGAGCCAAATTCGCAAATCCCTAACCGTGTGCTGTGTGTGTCTCCTGAAACACACCACTCAGCACACAGCACAGTGTACAGCCATTCTGTTGGGGATACACCTTGAACATCATATAAAAAGGACAAGCAACAAAAATAACCCATTGATTCATGTACACAATCCCCAAATGGTAAGTAATTGTGCGCTGCAGGGACACAGCATGCCAGAGAAGGCAATCTGTGTGCACGTTTGGGCATGGAGGGGTGGTTGTATGTGTGGTGGAGCAGTGTAAGTGTGTGTGTCAGTAGGGACATGCACGCAATGCATGCATGTGAAATCAAGTGACCCTCAGTGTCCTGTACACATCACATGTGAAAATTGCCCATGTGTTCACCCCAGTATGTCAAACCACAACAATCCACTGACCCCTGAAAAGTAAAGCCAACACAGGAACAGCCATTGACCAGCAGAACACATCATGTACATAGTACCCCACAATGACAATGTCAAAGAGTGCCCAAACACTATAGTCCGAGGGTACTGTCAGAAGAACTGTGTCTGGGGTCCGTTGGCTTCATCCTTCTAGTCTACCTGGCTTCAGGATCCCTCTACCCCTTGGTTTCCTTGTTCTACCCTGCATGGAAATAGGGTCCAGCCCTGTCAGAGGCCACCTTGACTGGTAAAAATACCAAATCGCAGAGAACTCCAAGGAGCCAAACCCCCAAACCTGGGATAAAGCCTGTAGCCCACCAAAAACCCTGGAAGAGTCTCCATTAGATGACTTGAGGTTGGTGAATATGGCCAAGCACATGTCCAAGCAGAATTACACAAGAACCACCAAGGTAGCACAGTTGAAGACTGGATCAACAGGATGGGTAGCATTTTCAGTACATAATAATCAAGAGGATGCAACAACTGATGGGTAGTGTCACAGCTCCGGTCTCCAGTCGCAGGAGTGGCACAAACCAACCACCCCCTCTGCGGTCTGGGCGCCTGCAAGGTCAAACTTACACAGGCCTCCGAGACCCCAGCGGGGAAAGAGGGTCAGGGATCCGTTGTTTGGATAGGCATCAGTATTCAGCATAACCAGAAAGAGGGACAGGAGACGGGAGTTGGATGGGCAAGGGAAAGTAGGCAAAACACAAAATTCTACTATTGATAATTACACACACTCAATCAGAGAAACCATGCTCCTCATGCACATTGTACAAAATGGCTCAAAGCCGAAACAAAGAGAGACTTATCTCTGGGGTGAGTGCAGGCCTCCTGCGTGCGCACTCTCAGGTCCGGTAACAGGAGCAGTTCAATGCTGCAAAGAGAGTGTGAGTTACTATTCTGTGTGTGTTTTCCCCACTCACTTAACACCATTCATGCCTCAAACTTAGTGACTCCTCCCCAAACAAGCACTCTTGTCTGCTGCTTCATTTGTATCCTCTTGCTTGCGCCCCCGTGATGGTTCATACATTGTTAATCCGTTATAGCAGCCACACGTGGCCCCGCGGTAAATGGAAGACCATGTGGTAAGAATCACACATGATAGAATGGTCCTTGGGTGATCTGCTAGATGCGTGTGGCGAGGGACAACTTCAGTACAAATTGTGTTCTGCCAGCGTGGATTTCTATAGGTAGCGCATGTGGCAATTTGCATATGCTAATGATATGCACTGCACTCGAGTTTGTGCGGTGCTGGGTGCCCCCCTTGTGCTGTATTAGTTTGTGTCTAGGAACGCTGCTGCACCAATAACTTAGCCTCTATGGAGCACTGTGGACTCGAGGATATGGCTGACGCCCCCTGCGTGTGCCCCTGACAACTGGGAAAGCTTCTTGGCATTTTGTCCTCAGCACAGCTTAGCTGTACTGTGTGCATCTTCCCCAACGCCTGGCCAACCTCCCCAGCATTGGCGCAATTTAGCTTGCATGTGTTAGGGGCTTGGAGGAAGGTCGGCTGGGGCATGGCCCCTCGTGTTGATCACCTTGCTTGGAGCTCCTGGAAACACATCTGCTTCTGTCGGACGTCTGAGCACAAGACCCGTGCTTCTGCTTGCGCGCGCATGAGCACGTGTGCCCCACCCAACGTGGCAAGGGTTTAGTAGTTCTTGGACCGGTGTCTGCTGGCAAAGGTAGTCTCGATGCTCCTTTGCCTGCAGAAAGGGCATAAAAGGCATCAATAAGTATTGAAAGTTTACTGTGTGTGTGTCTTCATGCTGGTTGTCAATGGGCCATGTCTGAGACCTACATCCCACCTCCTCCCACACAACCCCAGGTTCTGTACCGTGACAGGTAGAGCTGGAAATTGAGTCGAAAATAACCAAGGAAGCTGGCACAACAGGATGGTTGCCCTGAAACCCAATCATTCATAGATAGTGTGAATAAAGAAAGGCAGAGGCAGCAGAAGTCTTGAAAGGCACAGAGAATGTGAGATAGCTGGAAACAGCTGACAGCAAGACAGAGCCACAACAGTCGAATAGCATTGGTAAAAGCAAACAGCCAACATAAAGCCATGGTTGTAATAGATGAAAGACAGGAGGAGTGACAGAAAGATGCTGTTGAACAGAATTCTACAGAGGCAAACCTAGACAGTGTAGGAGTATGTGGAACTAACAGCCCGACAGACAGGCGTACAGATCTGCATCAATGACAGTAGCAGGAAGAAGAACAGGGACTAAAGGCACCAGAGTGCGAAAAACAAGTTAAAGAGCAGTAGTCCAGTAGGAGAACTGGCCCTCAGGTAGCATCAAAGTCCAAGAGGGAAGACAGACACAACGCGCCGTCCAAAGGGAAAATAATTTAGTAGTAGTATAGGCGGACATCTCAGGTGAGGACTGGACCCTGACTTGTGCCTCTTGGGTCACATTCCTAATGCATCCTCCTTTGCCACAATCCCCAGAGGCTGAATTCAATGTGCACCATCTTGATATTGGCAACAACAGGCCCCCTCCCACCATCAGTGTGACTGTGACAGGAAAAGGGTACAGGCTACAGTCTACAGCATGAAGTGCATCAAGCACATCTACTGGCAAGAAAATGACAAACATCACAATCAACATCAATAAATGGACATTTCAATAATGTACTCACACAAATTGATTGCAGACATGCCGTGGAGAAAACATCCATAATCCCCACTAGGGGTGTTAACACAAGTAGAACAGCAGCAGACAGGCCACAGATATGATGGAAGTCTTATGCCCTTGTGTAAATGGTTGTAACACCGAACCATCCTTGCGAGCCCATGGACAGGGGAAGCAGGAGTGGCATATGTGAGTCGGGACCCCAAGCTGCAAACACATACACAAGACAAGCTTGAAGGGCCCAGCTGGAACAGACAGTGGATGCTTTCAAAAGCACACAGCACCACACCATCACATGAATGCACAATAGACAAGCAATTTTAAACTTTATTAACTATTTAAACTAACTATAAAAATCAAAAATGGCTACATATGACCTGGGGGGAGGCACCCAGGAGGGGGGAGGTACAGGGTGCACCTCAACACCCACATGCAATGATGTTGAGATTTTTTTTAAAAAACTCCATGGGCTCAATGCCTGCACAGCCTGACCTGTTTGGGAGATAAGTCGTTGTCCTCCTCACCCTATGACTCAAAAGGTGGACGTGGCACAGAACCCTGACCATGCCTATGCGCATCTTGCCCCTCATCGGCAGGAAGTCTGCGGGACCGACCGGTGAGCCTGCTTCTGTGCAGCGATGACACTTAGGTCAGCATGCAGAACCTTGCGTGTTACGGGTGCTTCCTCTTGCAAGGTAACACGTGCATGGCCTGGCATGACATCTGGAACACCTCCCGGCAAGCAGGTAGCTCAGCCGAGATGGTATTCTCAAGCTGTTCCAACCTCTCCTCTGTCCGCTGCCTCTGGGACATCAAGAGCACACCCAGAGTAGATCGGAGGGAAGCATGGTCTTCCCTCATGGCCTCCTTGTGTGCCTCTGCTTGAGCAGCAATTGCTTGATGCAGAGACACCATTTCAGCCCGGCATGCCCTGTCTGAGGCCGCCATGCCCAGCCTGAGCGAGCGGCCGTGGACTGTGCCTCCCGCTGCTGTAGAGCCACCTGCCTAGCAGGGGGGAGCAGGGATTGGGCCACACGTTCCATGCTCTGAGCGATATTATCAATTGCTGCCCCCTGTTGTTCAGAGTTGGCAACCATGGCTTGCTCCCACTCAGTATACCCCGGTGGTGCATGGCCACCGCGTTGCTGTGCTTGACACCCGCGGGGCCCAAAGAGCCATGGTCCTTGTTGGGGTGTGGCCTCCCGCGGCTGCAGGACTACATTCCTCCATTGACGTGATGCCACAGGCACATCAGCAACTTGTGTGGAGTGTGACTGTGCATCCCGATCCACCACAGGCAGAGGTCCCACCACCGTCTGGCCCCTCAGTGCAGTGTCGCGGACAAAGGATCGTCCACATCAGAATCACTCACCATTGACGAATGGACATGACGCGCATCCAACTCAACCTTGTTGTCAGAGTGATCATCCGGGCTACACTCATTGCCAGCCCTAGACACGATGGTCTGGAGCACAAGTGGGTTCTCGTGGCCTACCACCCCACAACCCCCACTTGTGCTGGGTTGCTGTAGTGATAGCAACCCTGTGTCTGGAATGACATCACCATCCTCTTCCTCCATTGCGTCATCATCTGAGAAGTGTAAAAAACAAACATAAGTACACATGTCAGAAGCACATAACCCACACACACATAGACATCACATTGACAACCAACACATGAAGCAGACATTTCACACACAAATGAGAATCTGACATACATCCAGTGGCATTGATATGCAAACACATCCCAAAAGCAGAAATGGATGTGTCTAAATAGCAAAGCCTACACAAGCACAAAATGTAGTATATCACCTCCATCACACACCACCTCTGTCAGGCACATGTCACAGGCAGAAATGACAGATGGCAACAAAGAGATCACACATACCATAAGCATGTCTGAACTGCTAAATGCTCCCACCTGCAAGTGAATCCAAACACACAATGACACACGTAATATACACCCAGTATGGTCCCAGCTGCAGGCCATGAAGCCTCCAGAACACCCCTTAAAGCCTGATTGAGCACATTGTGCTATGAATGTGCCCTATTCCATTATTCCATGTGTAACTTCATCACGGCCAGGCCCCACCATATTAGCTAAGTGGGCCTGGGTGTACACATACTGCACAACAGTGCACCTTTAGGATTATGCCAGTTGAACATAATGGGCGCAATGCTGAAATCTCACCATCATTAACGTCAATCAACTCCATATTAGTCAGTCAACCAAAAAGCTGTGGAAGACACATGTGTAAATGAACACTTTCACACACACATAAGTGAGTAACCACAATGTTGCACTACACAATGTAGGAGCTGCTTGCATATGTACATGTGAAAGTGCGCAAAACACCCCTTTCCTTATACACCTGTATTGTGAACCCGAACAGCATCCAATACAGCAAAGCAAGCAGCTCACCGCTGCTTGCTATGATGTATCTGAAAGTGTACATATACACACGTGGAGGCAGCTCCACAGTCATTACAACCTGATTGGCAGGCTACAATCAATTTGCGCCCTAAACTCGTTGGTATAGGCCGCAGATTGACCAATCAACTTTGCTAAGCACCCGCTAGGGTGTTCCAATACTGAGTACATGTGTCACAGGATGCACCTGTGCCTGTGGCATTCCTGACAGTGAAGGGATGAAAATCTGACCATACATGCCAGGTCACTTAGACATTGCAGCAGAGAGTAGGCATGTAGAATGGTGTAACACAGCTCAGAAGTGGGTTGATGCAGTGCAGAACATGTGTACATTACCCACTATCTACATGAACAGGTACATTATAATGTCAATCAATAAACATGAAGGCAGTGTAAGGGCAAGTTCAGGCATCACGTGCAATGTGGATGCAATAGGTTGCATGGCTACAGGCAACCCTCCCCCCTTAGTGAAAATGCATGGAGGCATTGCATGGCAGCGAAAGGGTGACCAGTGAACTGTGTATTGTCAGATAGTGTTGACTACCGTCAATTGCATCATCTGAGTCAACTGACAAAACAGCAGATGAGAATGGGACAGTAAACAGGACACATGATGATCCCTCAGTAGTAAACCCATGTGTGCAGAAGCCATTACACCAGTTGAACAGAGTCAGGGGGCCTGAAACAGGGGGAGGCCTGTGCCCCACACAGACTGTGACACCCTAAACATGTGCGTGATGCTGGACTGAGCCAGAGTGGGCATGGAATGGATGATCAAATGCCATTAAATGTATGTCATCCTGTACACGTACTACAATGATCATCCGGGCAAGGACACATAGGGGCATGCATGGAATGCACATGGAGCATGAATGGGCATTCATGTCCCTGCGGAGCATCTGCCATCTGCACAGTCCAAGTGAGACACCCTGCATCAAGGACAAAGGATGCACCCCACTGTATGTGTCTGGCAGGTTGGCAGGGGGAAATGTGCATGTACACAGGAGCATTGAACAGGCCATTGCAGTACTACAACATGATAACCACCAGTGCCATGATGAAACTGGGGTGCAGGGGGGTGGAGGGGCAAGGGAGCATGCCTACGTGGAGTACCTGCATGCAGGCAGAACCCACATGCACGTCAGTCATGCAATGACATAGTCCCAGTGCTGAGGGGAAATACACCCCTGGCTACATGCAGAAGGGCCAGTGAGCTGGAACATGGACCGGAGGGGCTGCCGGGTGACTAGCATGTGAGCAGGGTGCAGGTGTGGTGATGAGGACAGTCCCCGTATGCTCTACATGTCCAGCATGCTGCACAGCAGGCACGCATCAGTGAAGCATTGCATGACTCGCACATGAGAACCATGTACACATAGCATGTAGTGGCAATCAAGCACAACACATCACACAAGCAAACCACACATGGTCTGTACAAACACACGACAGCACTCACTGGATGGGGCATCAAAGTCCAGCATCTCTCCCACTTCTTCGTACAATTCTGGCAGTATGAACTCCGCAGCGACTGACTTGTGCAGAGTGAGATCTTCCTCCTCAGGTGGTGGCCCACTGCCTGTCACCAGATTCATGTTGTAATTAGAGGCACACTTTAGCTTAGCAGAGCGTCAGAGGTCATCCCAACGCTTTTTGCACTCCTAAACTGTGCGCACCTCATGGCCAATTGCACTGACACCCTCCGCAACATGCTTCCAGTGGGACAAACGCTGGGCAGACGTAGTGTGACAATTCGGGCCCACTAGCATATCACGGTCGTGTCCCAACACGTAGTCCACAAGGAAGTCCAGTTCCTGCTTGCAGAAAGGCTTCTTCCTCGACGTGCCGGAGGCCGGAGTTGTGTCTGGGTTCCCAGCCTCTGCTGCAGATGCAACCTTCCTCCTCTTGGACAGTGGTCCGGACCCTGACTGGCAAATGCCACCCTGATCAGTATGGGCAGTGGTGCTGGTGGATTGAACGAAGGGAGTGGCAGGTAGAACAAGGACGGAAGCCCTGACTTGCGTCAGTGGCTGCTGGGTGCCCTTGACTTGACCCTGTGCAGCAACATGTGTTGTACCAAGGTCATTGACCGGGACTGTCCTGGATTTTAGACTCACAGCCAGGGTGTTGTTGGCTGCATCTGCCCATGCACTTGCCAAAACCTGGCTGCTCAGGGCAGCAGATGACAATACTGCCCCAGGGACATGTGCCTCGGTCAGGGCAGTCCTGTGTGCACTTACTGTGTGCTTCCTGACCTCCTGCAAATCATCCTGGGACTCTTCAGGTGCCAACGCAACATGCGCTGGCTGACCCTGAGCCTGGGTGGTGGTGTCCACAGCTGCACCTGCATCTACCACTACCCTTGGGCCAATGGCAGTCGATGAAACGGACTGCTGGGTCACATGGGCTCCAGTGCCAGATGCAAGAGATGCATCTCCCGGAACCACAGGGGGTGGTGGCATGGCTGCACCAACACGTGGTACAACATCGTGCTGAAGTGGCGCACCCCTGCCTCTTCCCTCTCTGGAGCCACCTTGGACACCCTGGAGTCCCCCTACTCCCTGGTCACCCTGGCCACATCCCTGATCATGCCCGCCACATGGAGTACGCCCAGCTGAGGCACCCCTCACCTTTCGTGGCCTCCCAACCATGGCACAGATGTAGTAGTACCAATGGGAGGTGTACACGACAATTGTCCTGGGCAATTGGATTGAAGGGGGTGGGATACAAGATGTTAACAACACCCCTGTGCACCTGCAAGGCTGTATGTGACCCCGGTGATAATGTGATGGGTCACGCAACGCACAGGCACCCCGAAACTGCAGTAAAACCGTGCACACAACCCCTGGAAGCCCACGTGTGTGGAATTAACCTCCCGCAGTACACAGTGGCACCCAGGGACACAAAAAACACGTATGCATGGGACACGCAGGCTACTATGACCTCGAAAATGGGTACACGATACACAGGGGGACCTGCAGTGGGAAAAATAGAGTGCACGACTCACCATCAGACTAGCGTGATAATGAAAAACAGGCGTAGCCAATACCCCCGAAAAAAGAGGAGATACGTCCTTGATCCGCTGTGAAGTTGTGATGGCGCGTGAAAGAACCAGAAGTAGCAACACACGTCAGAATCCACGAACGGCACATACAGCAAACTGCTGGCCCTGCTCACCTTTAACCCGTGCTGAGGGAAATGCCCATCGTGTCACGTCACTTACGTGCTTAGTCCCTTTCCTCGAATTACACGCATTAACCAACGGACATGCTGTTTATTCACATGCAGAATCACCATGCACCCGTGACGAGGGAAATGCCCCCGCATATCACGTCACATACGCGATTACATGCTAAGGGCCTTTCCTCGAATTACACGCTGACATGCTGTTTTTTCACGTGCCAAATCACTCCATATCAAGCTGGCCATGCGACAACACACGGAAGACCACGCTCCTGCCCAGAAGGCCATTTTCCTGCCCCCCAGAGCCCCGAGCAGACTCCCACCTGCCATCTGCTGCTGCCTGCCTGCTGGCCACGTGCCCTGCCATTTGGTGTCTGCACGCCAGCCATCTGCAGGGGTCCAGTTGCTGTGACCACCCCTGCTGGAACATAACACTCCCGACTGAAGTTCCATCGCTCCACAGCCCAGCCCCAAGACCCAGTTGCCCACCCACACTTGCCTCGGGGGTTGCCATGTCGGGCGAAACACCATCAGACACCACTGGCAACACCCAGCCAGAGAGGCAGAGGGCTGCCAGCTTCTCAGCAGGAGAGGTTGGCATCCTGGTGGAGCAAGACCTGGGGCATTATGATGCCCTCTACGGAAGAAGACGCGCCGACAAGGATGGACGGGAGAGGATCTGGCTGGACATCGTGGTTGCCATCAATGCGGAGGGGGTGGCAACCCACAACATACAGCACATCCTTAAGCGCTGGGAGGACTTTAGGTCCAAGACCCTCCGGAAGGCCCGGTGCCTCTTTTGAGCAATTCATGCAGTGAGGCGCCGGGCCCAATTTACCACCAACAAAATGAGAGTCCTGGAAAGTATTAACCCATCGCTTCCCCACCAGGTCCTCGAGAGGGAGTCCGGTCCGGAGTCGAGCGGTAAGTGTCCATGCATACTTATTGGACACAGTGCATGATGAGATGTGCAAGGAGTGTGCAGCTTGGACATATGTCTGAAAAGGCCCATGTATGGATGTGTATGTGCAGGGAAATGACCGTGCTGCATGTGAGTCCTGTCATGAGTGATGCACATCAATGGTGTATGTGTTCCAAAGCATGATGCATCACTGCATGTGGAGATGCACACATGTTGGTATTTATGTGTATGTACTATGGCATGGTTGGGGTGTGACACATGGATGCTGGTTACACCTTCATGCATGTGCACAGCATACATATGCATGTGTGGGTTGCACATGTGCAACAGTGATACGACATGGATGCATGTGACACGGACATGTCTGAACCCGATTGGCTGATGTGATGTAGTTGCCAATGGTTATACTATGACAGGTAGTGGAGATGTACAGTTGCATGTCTGTCTGTTGGCACGTGTGCATGTGTTCGGCACTACCCATGTTGCTTGTGATGTTATGCCAATCTTCGGATGTTCATGCTGTTGTGTGCGTATGGATGCTGCTGCCTGCTGCACGATTCCTGTCAAATTCTGCATGTGTGTGGGTTCAAATGACATGAGTGTTGGGGAGTGTGATAGCATCTGAGAAGTTTGACACTGCTACTCATCCGCAACTGTGACATGTGTATCCAACCATTGTACAGTGCCCTGATGCCTGTGTTCTGTCTCTCCCTGTCTGCAGCGTCGACTGATGACGAGGGCGGAGGCGGTGCTGTGGAGCACAGAGGCAGGGATCCCACCGCCAGCCAGAGATTCAAGGCCCACCTCTCCTCCCACGGTGTCATTTCTTCCAGGAATGAGGAGTCTGGTGCCGCGTCCATGGCCGCAGCTGCCAAGGGAAGGTCCAAGAGGCGGAGGTTGGAGGAGGACTCCTCGGCAGCAGTAGGGGCAGCTGAGCCCCCGCAGGGGCCTATGGAGGAAGATGGCATGGAGTCATCCAGGTTGGTGGGGAGTTTGGTTGAGGAGGAGGCTGTGGAAGTCCCATGCACTGGGCCTGGAGGGGGGCGTTCCACTGGTGCTAGTGGTGCAGTCCATGGGCAGGGACAGGAGGCAGCACAGGCCGCCGCGGAGGTGCCTGTGTGTAATCCTGTCCCCGATCCTGTGACTGCATCATCCCGCACCAGCAGGGATGCCTTCATCCAGACCCGTTTGCGGGGAGGGGATGCACAAACAACAACTGGCCTTCCTCTCCCTGTGGATGTGGCAATCCGGGACCGGATTGAGCCTGTCCTAGTTGGGGTGGCATTGTGTCAACGTGGTATTCGGGATGACGTGCAGGGTTCTCGTGAGGACAATGCACATCATTTTGAATACCTCATTGACCACATCGGCCTACTAGGATCGGTCACCCAGGCTGGGTTCCTCCGTGTGCTGGATCTTCTAGCGACCCCCTCCTCAACTGAACCCCCTATGTGCCAGTCGTCCTCCGTGGCATGCTCCTGCCCAAGTATCACCGGGGCACCCTGTGGAGCTGCCCCTGAACCAGCGGCCAGGCTGGTGGAGGACACATCCCTGCCACAGTCTGGAGTGTGAGGTCCAGCGGGGTGGCCACCCCAACAACCGGACCCCAGCAAGAGGAGGACATGCAGGCATCGACCAGCAGGGCAAATGCACGGCAGCAGCAGGCTCAGGGTAGGAGCCATGATGGCTCGGGGCCTTCAACATCACAGGGGCAGGCATCGGCCGGAGGGCAGGTGGACCCTGGATTGGGAGTGTCTTCCGTGTGGCAGCGGTTGGGCCAGCGGATAGATGCGGAGTGGCGGAGGGCGGAGGAGGCATGGCTCACTATGGTCAGGGTGGAGAAGTCCATGCACAGGGCATTGAGGCGGGCCGAGTGCCTCGAGGCAACTCGCAGGGAGTTTGAACAGGCCATGACTGCATCCCTGCAAGACCTCCAGGCCAGGGAAGACATGGAGTTCGATGTTGCCCTGGTCCGGAACATCAACAAGTGAGCCGTTGGACTTGCCCACCGCCATTGTACATAGTTAATTAGTGTTAGGTTTCCTTTGTTTTTCTTTTATTTCGGAGTTCATGGACATTGCTCCAATTCATGTATATAGATTTTTATTCATAGGAATATTTTTGTAGGTTTCCTTTTGTTTGTGGATCATGCACCATTTGGACTTCCACTGTATATAGTTGCAGACTTGTACATACTTTCTTTTTCTATTTTCCCATGGCTCAATGGTTTTCTTTCATTTGGATTATTCATTTCTTATTGACATTGGCAATGGACCACTTTTTTATTCAACATGTCGTTCATAATTTTTTTCCTTGGACTACCATTTCCTTGGTTATATCTGCCATTGTATATTTATTTTCAAGTTTGATTTCCTCTATGTTACTTCATTATGTTTTTAATAAATTTTTCTTACTTCATGATTGGTGTTGTGTTCTATCGTTGGTTTTGTGCATGTCTGAATGAACATTGCCTCAGTCATGTGTTGCCATTGTGTGGTTCTGTTGTGCATTCATGCATGGGCATGGTGGTTCTTTTAAGACTGTCATGGAATGGGTAATTTGGGAGTGGGTGCTGGGGAGGGTTGCATGCTTGTACTGGGGGCAAGGGGGATTTGGGTTGGCATTAGGGCCATGGGTCTGTTTTATTAGGACATGCTGTTTTGTGGGTCATGTGTTGGGGCCTGCTGGCAGGTGCCTGTCAATGGGGGTGGCTGGGGGTGCAGGGGACATGAGTCGGGCCTGCTGGCAGGTGCCCGTCAATGGGGGTAGGTGGGGTTCAGGGGGACATGAGTCAGGGCCTGCTGGCAGGTGCCCGTCAATAGGGTTGGGTAGGGTGTAGGGGGACATGAGTCGGGGCCTGCTGGCAGGTGCCCGTCAATGGGGGTGGGTGGGGAACATGTCTCGGTGCTCCCGAGTGCATGGTGACATGTGGGCTGCCTGCGGGGCATGACCCAGGGTGTAGAGTAGTCCCCTGTGGTATGGGCTGCCTGCGGGGCATGCCCAGGGGTGTAGGGTAGTCCACTGTGGTGTGGGCTGCCCACAGGGCATGCCCAGGGGTGTAGGATAGTCCCCTGTGGTGTGGGCTGCCTGCGGGGCATGCCCAATGGTGTAGGGTAGTCCCCTGTGGTGTGGGCTGCCTGCAGGGCATGGGGAGGGGGGAGAGGGCAAACCCGAGAGGGCCCACACTGCCAAATCATGTGTAAAAGTCCACACGCATCTCCGGAATACACGTACCCCGCCTGCTCTAGCGAAAACACATGTAAAAGTCCACGCGCACCCCTGGAATACACGTACCCCACTTGCATTAGGTAAAATGCATGGGAAAAGTCCCCCGTGTGGTGTGGGCTGCCTGTGAGGCATGGGGAGGGTGGATGGGCTGCCTGTGTGGCATGAGGAGGGTGGATGGGCTGCCTGGGCGTATTCCGGGGGTGCGCATGGACTTTTACAAACGTTTTCACTAGCGCGAGCAGGGTTACGTGTATTCCGAGGGGTGCACGTTGACTTTTACACACGTTTTCGGTAGCGCGGGCGGGGTACGTGTTTTCCGGGAGTGTGTGTGGACTTTTACACGTGTTTTCGCTAGCACGAGCGGGGTATGTGTATTCCGAAGGGTGTGCGTGGACTTTTACACATGTTTTCGCTAGCGCGAGCGGTGTACATGTATTCCGAGGCGTGCGTGGGGAGTTTTCAATGCGTTTTTGTGGTTGGGGTGCTGTATGCTGGTCCACTGGCCTTTGTGCCATGTAGGGGATTTGTGCAATGTTTTTGGCGCACAGGGCGAGGTTGGGGGCGTAACTGGCGCTGCTGCAGGGTCACTGCACCGCTCTGCGCCACGGCTGGTTAGCGATGTTGAAATCCAGGAATACGCTGTGCGCTGAAATGGGTTTTGGCGCACGCGGCTGGCGCAGGCTGTCGTGCGTCACTTGTGCGCCGAATTCTATTAACTACCCCCTAAATTTTTCTATGCGTGCTCTGAATATCTGCAGTTTCAAATTGGGCTTGGCTGTGTTATAAATCTGGTACTTTGCATACTACCAATAATGCAATATATTATACTGGCAAAAGAAAATGCTATATCATATACTGGCAAAATGCTATTATATGCTGGCAAAATGCTATTATATGTGCTGGCAAAATGCTATACATGTCCTTACATCTCTGACATGCTTTTCTCAGCCAAATTGATTGTGATGAAGTCACTGTAGATGTTCAATCTTCTTCCATTTTGTTGCCCTCCTTATCTCTTAATTTTGTAGTGGCAGATGGTGATGCATCTTGGATTAGTGTGTTATGTGAATGTGTATGTGATCCTGTCCACACATCTTTACATCTCATGTGGTCGAGGGTCTTTATAGGGAGAACATTGTCTTGCCCTACACTTCCACTTCATAAATAATTCCAGTTTACTGACAATTACAGTCTCTCGCCTACTGACACAAGGAAGAGTTCTTTAGCACACAGATACCAGATTTGGAATTGCTGCAGTGAGTCTTTGCATCTTGGTGTGCTCTGTAAAATCAAGAGTTGCTATAAGCCCTTTGTGTTTACATGTCTTTGCATTGAAGACATGTGGAGCTACATGCCCACATTAATGCACCACATATTACTATCGTAATGTGGGGAAGCGCTTATTTGCAAGCACCAGAATGACCAAAAAGTAGAACGATTTAATCTAATTAACACCACTTTTGACTGAATATAGTACCGTTTTAACTTCAAAGCTTAATTATTGATGTGGTAATGTGCTGACAATGACACAAATATGAAACAACAGAAACTGATGATGCTATTCCGTACAAAGTCGAGCAAATCAGAGTGTTGATGGACATTTGTCACAAAGTGCATTTACTCCATATTCGTATTTAGATAAAATCGAACAAAAGCACATGCAGGTAAAATCAAGTCTTTCCGACAGAACACACACTCATCAAAATCAGGGCCTGTGTGGTAGAGGACTTGATCTAATATACTACTACTAAAGTTATCATAAATGGAATATTATCATACATCTCTGGATCAGATGTTAAACTAGGAGGTACTGTAGCCAAGGGTACTTCTACTCTGGCCCGCTGGCTCTAGCCTTACTACCAGGCCGACTGGTGACACACCCTTACTCTGCCTCCTCGGAACAGCTGCAGAAAGGAAGGAATATTTTAGGAGACCTGTGATGAATATATACACAAGGATGGGCTACATCCCTGTGTCCATGAAGAGCTACAATGCCGACTCTGCTATTTCTAGGATTCAGGCCACTACACGCCACATGTATCTGCTTTAGTTCCCCTTTTTTTAACCAATATAAAGTAAGTGTTGATTGTGGAAAGGTCTACAGGTATGCATCAACAATAGCTTCATCATGTCCTCTCACGGTTCAGTTGAGTGTTCATAACAATGGCTCCTCCTGCTTATTGCCTACCATAAGTCATCAAAGAGAGGTTGTGAAGTTGAGCTGTAGAACCTGCCATCACTAGAAATAATACTGCACCATATGGAGCCTTCAACTCCACACTGTATCCCTTAGATTCCTGTCAGCTCTCCTTACTAGCTCTTGCATGTTGGTTTGCTTGGTGTTCTCACCCTCATACGAATTCTGATATGTTCCCACATACATTGAGCTAATGGGATACCACTAATGGCTCTACTGATCATCTAGCCACACAGCAATTGTCCTAGTTCCCCAGACTTATGATACCCATAATGCCTATCACTGTTATGTCCTGGATGCTGATGGGAAGTGCTTAACAGTGACAAAACAGAAAACACTACTTTCCAAAATCAAATGTATAATATTTAACTCAGGCTTCTCCAGGGGTCCTAGTAGGGGTGAATTGTCACGCATGGTGCTTTGAAACACAATCCTGGACTTCAGATCATTTGGGTCACTTTCTCTTCATATTACATGGCTTATCTCACCCTGGGGGCTGCTGCCTCAAGCTCTCCCTCTATCCTTCATTGTTTAATGTTTCTTCCCAGCCATCACATTGCTTCCTTCTTTTTGTTTTCTTGCCACACTCTTTCCATTCAGACCTGTCAACTAGGAGTGGCTATTCTACTCTCCACTGCTGTATACACAATAGTAAAGTCCTCAGCCTCTCCTACTAAGGAGGACCTAAAAACAGTCTTTAACTACAAAGCTCAGCTGCTCTTCCTGCAGTGTTACTGTTTTGATACAACTAAACATGACTTTGAGCAGCACTTCGGAAAATATGGCACAATTGATGAGGATGTTGTATTAAAGGACTATGGAACAGAGATGCGAAGTGTTTTGATTTGTCACGTTCAGAAGCTGTGAAGATGCAAAGGACGCGTTAAAGGGCATGGACGGACAGACCCTGCATGGGCATTAGATCCGAGTGAAGGAGGTGGGCAAATTGGACAGAAACTGTGCAGGGTACCGAGGAGGAGAGGATTCTCTTGTGGAGGAAGAGGACAAGGTGGTGATACTTATGGTAGTAGAGGGTATGAATCCAGAATCAGTGGATATGGAGTTGGCGTATACGGAGGCAGATATGGTGGATCCTGGGACTCTAACAGCAGCAGTGGTGTTCACAGCAGTGGTGGCTTTGGAGGTGAATCATACATAGATAGTTATGATAACTAATGCTCGCAATGATGAAATAATCCTGACTCAAGATCGTCCATTCAATGGTTGTATTTCTAAAGAGTTTAGAGCAGTGCTGAATCGTTGTCCTGTACCTGTTCTTTTATTTATTTATTTTTTAAAATAATGTCTTTAACTGCATTGAAACTGCATGTAAAATGTACGGTTTTTTTTATAAAAACTGGCCTTGTATGAAAGTGCAGTAAATCACTATCTACTTCCATATTCAAAAATCAAAAATGAAACAAATCTATAATGCACATTTGTGTGCTTCCTTCATGCAACTATTACCTGGGTTTATTAACCAATGAAATATAGGGGCTCAACTGAGTGTCGGGTTAAAGTAGACTTCAAGTAATACTATTCAGTGATCACATTTTTTAATCAGCTTCAGGAACCCAGACTCAACATTTATTTATTGGCCCAAAACAAACCTTTTAATCAGGGCTGCATAACTCTGGTACTCAAAGCAAGAAAACATATCAGGTTTTGAGGATATCCCTCATGATGATCTTTGTTAAAATCTACCTCGAATGGATACCAATGGAAAATCATTTAAATGGCCTGTGATTATACTGAAAACGCAATATGTTTATAGGTCCAAGGGACAGAATTGTAAGTCCCTGACATGTAGAAAGTACATGAGTATCGTTGCATCACTACATTTAGTCTTGGGCATTTTGAAAATGTTGATGTAGAAAACATTTAAATTTGATTCAAAGCTGGAGTGTTTCATACTAAGAGATTTGTGTGATTGTGTTTATTGTTCAATATGTTGTGGGTGAAACTCATGCTGTTCAACTATGATTTCTGATTGGTAGTAAGTTCTAAATAGTTTTCCTAGGTCATTTATTTCAGAATGGTGAACCTTTAATAAAGCCAAACAACAATACTAGTATATGATTGTCTATTTCAATGTTCCTGTATACGAATCAGTCCATTGCAGGACCTACATATAGATGCAAATCAGCAAGTTCACTTAATAATGAGCAATCGTAGCCGCCTTTGCTGTTGAATGAATAGCTTAAATATAGAATCCAATGCATTATTTATTTATTTTTTAAATGGTGTAGTTTAATATCCGGAAGTGCGGCAGTTGGGCTGTGCTCGCTGTTGCTTGGATTTGGAAGCTGGGGTCGTCTGCAAGCTGAAGCTCAGCCTTTTCTTCTCAGCGCGAAACGAGCAACATTGGGGACGCTTTCTGTGAACTTGAGGCCACGCCTCCGGACCCGCCCATTGCCGGCTCACCTGCCCACAGCCTTTTCCACTTCCTTAAAAGCACTGGTGCACGCGCATCTCGCGCGCGCATCCGGAAGTGCTCGGAAGTGCGGCTGTTGGGCTGTGCTCGCTGTTGCTTGTATTTTGAAGCTGGGGTTGTCGGCAAGCTGAAGCTCAGCCTTTTCTTCTCAGTGCGAAACGCGCAACATTGGGGACGCTTTCTGTGAACTTGAGGGTATTTATGCTCTTTACTCTCTCTCTGACTTAACTCGACCGCGGGTCTACCACGGGTCTCGTATACAGGGGAGAGTACTCATTCCGTTTTCTTCTTCCTTCTAGCCATGCCTCTGGACCCGCCCATTGCCGGCCCACCTCCCCACAGCCTTTTCAACTTCCTTAAAAGCGCTGGTGCACGCGCATCTCGCGCGCGCATCCGGAAATGCTCGGAAGTGCGGCTGTTGGGCTGTTCGGCTGGCAGAGGGTGGAGGGGGTAAGAGTTTACTCTGGCTAGGAGATTCTTGACACAAGGCCGGTGTATGTTGCTGCCGGGGGTCTGACTGGGCATACTTACTTGTATATGGTGTACTTCTGCTGGGTATAACTTGTAGTAAGTGAGAAATGGGGAAAGTCAAACTTCCGCTCTGCAAAGATGCAAGGTCAGACTTCTTTATTGCGGTAAGCACCAGAAGGGCAAGCTTGGCTCGCGTAGCAGCTTTACCGCTGCCGGAGGCCAACGAGGAGGAGGTAGAATTACTTCAATGTGCTCAACAATGTTCTCAGTTGGAAAAACAGCCTGAGGGCAACATTGACCCCTCACAAGAGGCCGAATTCCTAAAAATTGCTCAAGAACGTTCTCTTCTCTAGAAACAGAGTGAGGACATTATTGATCACTCCCAACCGCTGTTTGGAGATGACGATACAGTGAATAGTTTTCAGCCTAATGGGATGGGAATTAATACAAATAAAGAGTATGAGAATATCCAGAAACTGGATGACAATGATGTGCATGATAACCTGAATTATGATAAACTGGTAGATTTTTCTAATGGCACTACATTCGGAAAGGAGAACTCCACTAAAATCAGTTCTGATTCTTCTCCCTCTGAATTTACAGTAATGATGACAATTTTCAATCGCCTTATCTTGTCTGAATTGGGTAAGCAAACTGAGTTTTTGACCAATTTGACCTCGTATTTTAGAGCGTTACCAGATACATTATCAGATGCATTGCTAAAGTCTCTGAAGAAAATAAAGGAGCGGGAAGGGGAGGTCAAGTCGGTGGATCTTACCAAGGTTCCCCTCACTGAAGAGATAATTCTGGTAGCTGCCTCACAAGAACACGAACTAGACTCGATTGGGGTGGGGGGAAATACCTTGTTGGAGGTCACTGACCTAAGTTGTCTAGATGTAAGAACTGGGACAAACGGGTCTGAGGATCCAATGACAGAATTCAAACTGTCTAAAAGACAGGTCAAAAAAATGGCAAAACAAAAAAAGAAAAATATTAACAAAAATGGTGGAATGGGCAAAACATCTAGAAAATTCTTGAGAAATGTTATTCAGGGGGCTGACATTGAGGAATCTCCACCTAAAGTGAACACACAACTGCAGAATAAAATCATTTTAAAGAAAAACTGTTGGACCTCCAACAAGGGGAAGGACCAAGCAACTCAAAGTGTATATGTACAAGGAGATCAACAACTATGTGAAGCAATGAAAAATAAAAACCATAGGGATGAGGTATATGAAATTTTCAATGCAGCGCCCCAGCAGGAAATTATGTCTAGCATAGGGCGGTCTGTAAATGCTAAAGAGATAAACCTTTCAACACGAAGGGACGGACCTTTGACTAAAAGTAATCCGAAGGGGATGAATGAAATACTTATTGATAAGGGCCCTGTAAGGAATATGATCCCCATTGCAGATAATAAGGGCTTGGGTAGTAGGGACTGGAAAATTCCTCAGGGAAATTAACTTAAAACCAACCCGAATTTGACCAGGGGCAATATAAATCCTTGTACCCAAGATCAGGGACCGGATAGGTGGGCAAATTACCTGTGTCAACTGAACTCTGAGGGTAATGATGGGATTCTGAGGGGTAACCTGTTCCAGCAGGATACCAGAAACTGGATGGGAAAACATATGAGAATGTTAATGATGAGGCCCTTTATCAAAACATCCTCAGAGTGTTAAGGGATAAACAGCAGCAGGATGTGCCCAAAAGTGGGACTGAACAGCGACAGAATAACACGAGAGAGGATACATATGAAGAATACTGTTCGGGAATGAGGGGAGAGGATTATGGAAGAGAAAAGGAGATGAAGGAGAAGGATCAGTTTCACTCATATCAGATACTAGACCTGAAGGACCCGGTGAGACCGGACCTACCAGGGCTAGTTCTGACTACCCTATTTTTAGATCAGAATAATAAATCCTTCAATCGCCCTTAATTTTATCTCTATTGGGTCAGATTCCAAATTTAAGCCTGATTGAATCAACGGACATATATCTGGTCGATTATATACACAGGCAGAGGCTGGATTATGTCCATTTAGTGATACCATCCCCTCTGGTCAGAAACCTTATGATGAAAGAAGCAGAAGAACTATATTGTAGGGGCTTCGATATCTTTGAATATGTTCAGACTCACTCCCATCCAACAGTGACAGCACGAAACATTGGCAGAATACAGAAGGAAGATCAATCAAACAAGGCAGAAGGAGATAGGGGTGAGGAGAGGGAAAAGGAGGAGAAACAGGACTGGAGATGGCTCGCTATGACTTTGAGAGAGCCTATTGACAGCTTAAAAAACTAGGGAAGCCACTTTAATCAAGGTAAATGGAATATTGAAATTGTTAACCTGGAACTCAAGAGGTTCGGTTAATCTCCTACATAATGTGAATTTAATGAGGGACCTGGCACAATATGATCTTCTCTTTATCCAAGAAACTTGGTCAAAGGTCCCATTATGTTGGGAGGGTTTTACGGTATGTTCTCTATGTGCACAGGGGGGAGGTAGAGGTCGTCCCAAAGGAGGCCTCCTATTTGCAGCAAAAAACCACTTGAATCCCAAAATTATGGGAGAATGGGCATTTGCTCATCATTCTTTGGCTGTGGGCTTCTCACTGTTGTACAATAAGAGGGACTCACCTTTTCTGTTAGTCAACATATATTGGAATCCGGCTGAACTCTCTGACAGGCAATTATGGTTGGAATTATGTAATTTAGGGTCTCTACTGCAGAACTGTTTGTTAATTAACATAGGGGGCCAGATAGTGATCGCAGGTGATCTCAATGCAGTCATCCATGGAGATTCTTTCAACGGGGATGTTTTGATTAGTAAGTTGGGGGAAGAATCCCAAATTGTCGATAACTCAATGTGCAGGGGGAGGATGTGGTCCCATTTCGCAGAGACGTGGGGCTTGGAAATTTTGGTAAATCTACTTCCAACCTGGAAAGCTAGAGGCCGTCATTCAATAATCGATTACATCGTTTGCTCAGGGGACTTGTTCAATTGTTCAGGGAAACTCGAGAGCATTGAGACCACCTTTAGCGATCAATGTATCTTGTCTTTGGAAATATGTATTACGGTACTTATTGAGCCTAAAACTGTGTTTAATTATAATCTAAATGTTAATCACACAGGGAACCGAATTTCATGGGCAGAAAAAAAAAGTAGACAATTCACAGCTTCCATGGTAGCAGATTTTGAGAATTTTTCAGCACTACAGAGGAGAAAGACCTATATGGCGAGTAATTTTACAGAATACATCGGTAGCTCTGTGGCAAAACTGGGCAATACTAATATTAGGGATAACCTACTGAGGAAAGACAAATCCCATAACTTGGATTTGGAAATCAGAGAAAAAAAGTGAGGTATGAGGAAAGAGATCAGACTAATCAAGAAATCAGGACTTACTTTATCAAATATGGTGAATAGGATTAAAAAAGTCAAATAAAGTTCAAAAAATTGGTCCATACAACATAGAATAAATAAAGCTCAGAGTGATGGGGAAAAAATGTTGACTTCCTTAAGAGGCCCTAATTCAAGAAACTTCTGGCATTTAATTAATAATTGGGACAAACCCCAGAAAGAGCTACTCGTGAATCCCATTAATGAAGCAATGTGGCAGGGTCACTTTTCCAAAATGTACTCTCCTAATGAGGATGGGGCCGGGGTTCCATGGCAACATGAAACAAATTGGCTCTTGAACTTTACCACATGGGACATAAAAAACTTAATTGTAAAATCTAAAAATTCTGGGGCGCCGGGACCTAATAAAAGATGTCCAATAAAATCCTTAAGTCCAATCCTGAATTATGGGCAAAAATATTGTCCACTTTGTTTTCCAACATATTATCGACTAAGTCTTTCCCACTGTCTTGGAGGGTATCTATTATTATACCTATATTCAAAAAGGGTTCTCGACTGCCCCAAGAGCTACAGGCAAATTGCCATTGCGAACCCGGAATCCAAACTGTTTTCCTCACTTGTTCTAAGAGACATCCAGAAATGGATTGATGATAAACAGATTTTGGATATGAGACATTTCGGCTTTAGGAGAAATATGGGGACGGAATGTGGGGGGCTGATCCTGTACTGTTTGAGAGCAGAAGCAATGAAAAAGGCGGATACCTCGGTCTTTATTGCGTCAATGGACCTGAGTTCCGCATTTGTTTTGGTGGATAGGAACATACTGTGGACAAGATTAAGAACATTAAATATGCTGGCAATCTTGTTAGACATAGTAAGGGCAATCTACTCTCAGACGGATGTGAATGTTAGACTGGATTCAGCAGGCACTCTTTCAGATCAATTCACCATTCACAATGGATTGCGCCAAGGTTGTAGATTGGCTCCCACAATCTTCAACCTATATGTTAGTGGCGCAAACCAGGCTCTATTAAATAGGGGACTAGTACCACCTAGACTCTCGAATACACGTCCTGGTTGGCATATGCAGATGATTTTCTCCTTATTGACACCACTAAGGTGGGACTTCAAAGTATGCTTAGAGCCTTTGAGGGAGTTATTACCTCAATATCACTAAAGGTTAATCCGGACAAAACATTGATTGTGCGCCTAGGGAGGAAGAACAAGAAATCAAATATGTTATCATGGGTATCCAGGAACATCAGACTCAAAGCAAAATCGGAGTTCAAATACCTGGGTTTTTCAATAGCAGGTGCACAATCCAGACCTCTACTCAGGACACAATTGAAACTTAAGGCCGATATTGCTATTTTTCAAATGCGGGCCTTAGATTTAAAATTTGGGAAATTCTCAATGACCCCTCTTAGAGAATTTTACACAAAAAAAGTTATTCCCCGTTTAACATATGGGGCTGAATTTCAACCCTTAACCTGTGAAGAAGTGTGGTCCTCGATAGAAAGCTACATTTGGAAATCTGTAATGTACTATTTACCGAAATGTATTCCGTATCATCTAATTAAGTATGAAATGGGTCTAAACTCGCTGCAGGCGTTGGTGACCTGGAAAAGAATGACTCTATGGAGGAAATGCAATTCTTTAGAGACCAACACCTTGTACTATTATGCAGGTCGGGATACATGTAATCCATTCATAGTGGAATTAAATGAAGAAATAACAGAAGGTTTGATGCTAATGGTATCTCAGTTATCTCTCTCAGGAACAACCCGGGTAGGGTGAAAGAAAGAGTGCTGGGTTTCGATTGGATCCATACAAAAAATGCGATATTGAGTACTAAACTGTATCAACAAGTGTGTGCTTCAAATAAATGGCTACCAGGGATGGAGAGTAACCTAATCAAGTATCCAAACAAAACAATCCGAAATTATTTTATGCGTTTTAGATTCAACATATTGCCTACTAACCAAATACTCTCAATTAGATCCACTGTTCAACTAACATGGTCATGGTGTAGGTTCTGTTGTATAGAAGGTATGGTGGAGGACCTGAAACACATACTTTTGGTATGTTTGGCTGTAAGAGGATTCAATTCAGCACTACAGCCAAGTTAACGCCTAGTCTAGAATACTGAATGAAAACCCTTATTGATATATCTTTAGGTCCAGTTCATGCGTCCTGGATGACTACCCTTGTATAACACCCCTCTCTTGGAATCCCCCTGACCCCACTGAGCCAAGAAGTAGTTCTGTTTTGCAAGTTTAAAAGGTTTATTTGATAATTTAAAATAGATATATATATCACGCTTTATAATAAATTAATAATTGAATAGCACACTTAATCTGATATGGTAAATATTAACAACGGAGAATCTGGCACTAGCACACTTCTTTATAATGACTAATGAGTTGACCTGAAATGGATAAGGTAGCACACTGGTAAATAGGAACAAAAGTATAATGTGGTAGAGGATGCTTTATGTAGCTCAGGTGGATGCAATATTCAATGAATGCAGTACAGAAAATACGCAATATGATTTCAACCAAACAATGTAATCACTTTTCTCTGGCTATTCACTCCCCCCCTCTTTATGCAATGCAAGGAAATGGAAGGAAAACACACAGTCCTCAGAAATGCAATCAACTGTAATTCAGTTCAATCCCAGCAAGCTTACAGAAAACAGATAGGAGTTTTGAAAACACAGGCAATGCTTGGATATGTGCTGGCAATGAATGAGAAATATGCTAAATTTGCTTTTAATTCCCTTATAGAGGTTCAGGGTGAGTGGTATCTAGTTAATATTAGTCCAGGCTCACACTAGCAATGATGCAGGGATAGTTAGAAGGTTAAACGAATTTCTGGCCAATGGAAAGCAAACAGCAGCAGTTTTTGCATGTGAAGAAATTGCAAATCGCGGTAAAATTCGCGGATGCGCCGAGCGCTATTACAAAGGGACCGCAAGGACTATCTCTACCGTTTTGGGGTCCTAGAAAAGCCTGGGATCTCAGCTTCCAAATGAAAGTTATTGCAAGTCTCTAGCCCAAACGGTTGCGGAGATATGAGTAATTTAGTAAAGGTCGTTTTTGGTTTTGTAAATTTTAAACGCACACTTTTTCAAAATGACAAGTGACAAATTTTTGCAGCTAGAATGACAGGTGACAGCTAGGAGGCAGTTCTACTTAGGTTAAATAGATTGAATTAGATGAATTTAAACTAAGAGATGTGTTCTGAGTTTTGCTAAGTACTCACAAGAGATTTTGAACAGGAAAGCAACTTGGTCACGGACTTCAGTCTGGTCAGGTCTTTCCGGATTCTGCTCACAGCGCCTGGTCTGGTCTCTGCTAGGCACAGCACTGCTTTCTCTCTAGTCTGGTCTCAGCTGGGCACAGCACTGCTTTCTCTCTGGTCTGGATAGATTGAAGTCTCTAGTTTGGCTTTCTGGAGTTTGATGGAGGTAAGTATGGATTTTTCCGGCAGGGCTTCCAGCGGCAGATGAAAAATGAATGTCCCTATCTGTCCTGTCTGTCTGCTTTTATGTGTTTAGAATGTGGGTGTGTTCTAGCATCACTAACCCTACCTCTCTCTCAGCTTCTAATTGGTCAAACTTCCATTCCTCCGCTTGATTGGCAAACTGAACTGTGAGTCAGATTGATGTCATTTTACAGCCTGCAGAAAGTCCACTCCTCCTGTCAACTTACACACAAATCTAGATTTGAAACAAATACATATTTGCAGAGGTACATATTGTTTTAAAATCATATGCACCCATCATGCATTACAGGAGGTATCCCCTGTTCAAACTCTGCTCTTCCTGGGAGCTTGCCTTCAGAACTGGCACATATTTCACTTTTTAACTGCTTTTTCAATTTCCGACATGGACCCAACTTTACATACATGTGTGCAGGGGGTAGGGACATTAACTGATGAAGTTTCAGATTTTTAACATGCACACATTTAGAGTAATATCCACTTTTCCGCTAAAACCCCCCTGAACATACCACCGGTTCCTACCACGTCTTAAACTGTGGGCAGAAAAATCACAAGAATTATGGTATCATTTATAAAATTTTCACATGCCCGCTCTATGAATTATCCCCCTTTTTATAAAACCATATCCTTGCTGCAGGGGTGTGTCTTTTCAGGTCACATGGTACAGAAACCAGTCTTTCCAGTTTCTGCCAAGCCAGCTTGCTTCTCACAGGCAGTGCTCCTCCCAGCTTCTCCAGGAGGAAGCCACTTTTTACGACGTCTGTAATAAAAAACCTTTGCCTGAGTGGAGAGGGCTTTGTTCACTCTCTGGCAGAGCACAGGAAATTCAATTATCAGATAGATGGCATATCCTTAGCCTGGGCAGCAAAAGGAAGGTTGGCCTGGGAACACAGTGGTGACTCAAGTTTCACTGCTGATGGGTAGTTGCTAGGCAAAATCAAGTTCCTTAAGCCAGACCTTCAGCTAACTTTTTGTTGCTTTTAAAATAACTTGTAATTTTACACATGCAGCTAGAATGCTGATTCTAAGCGCAAAACTATGACATTTCAACAGTTACAAAGGCATGTGACACCAAACATAGGTCACTCATTTAATTTAACATTTTCGATTTTGGTGGTTTTAAATCCAGTTGTAGTTAGGCTTAAGCTGCTGACTCCATAGCATTTTTGTTATAAGCATTGTTTTTGGGCTCTTCATTTCCCAGATTTTGTAGGCACACAAAACTCCATTCTACCAAATGTCTGCTGGTGTTCAGTGAATATTTTGCACATATTGCAATGTTTGAAAATAGGCATTTTGCTTGCCTTCAGAAAAACACACAGAGTGGTTTTAAAACGCCGGCTTTTGGATAGTGGTGAGTACTGGTACTGCACCCATTTTTGGGATTTAAGAAATGAATTCCCCACAATTCTAGGTTGCATTTGGCAATCAGCATTGCCATTCCCAATGGTTTCAGACTACTGTGCGGGTAGTCCAATGGTGGTTTTAAAGCGCTTTGAAGCTAACCGGCGCTACTGTTTTTCCTTTGGCAACCCATTTCCCTCATGGCAACCCGGCCTTTCATTCTCGCACTGGTGGGTGGCAAGTGAGGCAACCATTTTGGTGGGTGCACAAACTGCGCAGCTTTCCTGGATTTCAGCGCACATGTGGGTTTTCCGCCATCTTGAATTTTCTAAGCCCACAGCACCAAATGTTGTAGCAGGGTAGCTTAAACGTGGGTCAGGACACCCAACAAGTCCCCCCCACGCGACTGCACTTTGAATTTGAGTCGATGGGGAGTCGCGTGCACAAGGGTTTTGACCCATGCACCGGTCTGTCCGCATAATCTTCTTCCTCTTCTGTAGATGACACAGTTCAGCGTTTTCTTCTCCATCCGGTACTGATCGATCGGTTCTCCTCGCCGGTCCTGATGGGAAGATTGGGCGGTACCCCGGGCCCGTTGCGTCTCTGCTCCCGGTCTCCGGATCGTTCTTCTTGGTCATCCTTCATGGTTTCATCTCTCCTAGGATGATAAAGCAAAAGCGGCAATATCTACTCATAGACGTTTTTCCACCACTGTTGAGGTAGTGGGGCAGCATATGCATTTTATCATAACGAAACATTACATTCTTATTTTGAGAAAAAAAGAACAGTATAACTAAGAGACAGTTTCATGCAAATCACAATATTTTAGAGACTAGATGTGGTATGTTTTATGGTTGGAACTGAATTAGTCTGAGACAGTGCCTGCTAGGATTCCAGAGGATTCCTCCAGCTGTTGCAGAGTGTGCCTGGGATGGCAACATTTCAACTGGTTTATGTGGACCCACTTGTCTTCCCCCTCTGCCGAACCGCCTTTGGGGATGCGGATCTTGTAGGCCACAGGGGAGATCTTATCGACGATCTCAAAGGGTCCCTTCCATGTAGGCAAAAATTTGCGCTGCTTGGCCTGGTTCCTTTGGAAGTTGTATAGATAGACCCGGTCTCCCACCTGATATTCCTTCCTGGAAGTTTTCAGGTCATAATGGGTCTTCATGCTATCAGCCGATCTTTCTAGATTCCGCTGAGCATAAGCAAAAGCATGTTGGAGGTGTTTCCTTAAATTCTCTACATACTCATGGGTAGTGGAGGCATTTATCAGTGTCTGCTCTTGGGTCCTATAGAGCAAATGCTGAGGAAGCACCATCTTACGCCCAGTCATCAACTCAAATGGTGACATTTTGGTTGCAGATGAAGGGGTAGATCTGATAGCCATTAGGACCAGAGGTAATCGGATATCCCAACTTGGCCCAGAATCTGCCACAAACTTCTTTAATATGCTCACAATTGTCCGGTTATATCTCTCTACTGCCCCAGAAGAAGCTGGCCGATAAGCAATATGCAACTTCCTTTTGACCCCCAGTATCTCCCACATCTTTGTCATTACTTCACTGGTGAAGTGGCTACCTCTGTCTGACTCAATCCTTTGAGGTAGACCAAAACGGGAAAAGATGTGGTTAATCATCAAGGCAGCTGCAGTTTCTGCCTTGCAATTTGGGGCTGGGAGACATTCCACCCACTTGGTAAACAAGCATGTCACGGTCAACATGTACTTATTCCCCCTAGCCGAGCGAATCACAGGGCCTACAAAGTCGATTTGTAAATCTGACCATGGCAGTGTCATTCCCCTCTTTTGTAAAGGCGCCCGGTGTGTGAGGGATGTCGGCTGAAACTGTGCACAAACAAGACACCCCTTCAAGTATTGGTCGAGGTCCTGCCCCATGTGTGGCCAGTATGCAACCTCTCTTAAGATTTCCAATGTTGTGTGAAACCCCCTATGACCGGCAGTGGCCGCATCATGGGCGTGACTTAACATCAGGCTTCGGAATGAGGTAGGAACCACCCACTGATCGTGGCCAGCTTTGGATTTCCTTACCAGCAAACCGTCTTGGATTCGGAACATTTTTGGACATTTCATCAACACTCTTAGGTCCTCTTTCCCAATGTAATCGGTATCCGTCAGGGGAAAGTTCTCAGGGTCCTCAAGGTGCTGGTAAAATTTACCAATTATTGGATCCCCCTTCTGAGCAGTAATCAAATCAGCATCAGGGGTCTCCTTACTCCATTGTGCAATTGAAAGGTCGTTGTGAGCATTTGCCTGGGACCTAGTGATGGCAGTGACCTGGATTTCCCCCAACAGGGACTCAATCTCAATTAGATCCCCTTGGATGGCTCCGGTTTTGGCCAGCTGATCAGCTAAGTCATTTCCAGTTTTGTCTGGTCCCTCTACTTTGGAATGACCCTTGATCTTTTTCCAATAGATGGTCATCTCATTCGAGTTGACCAGATCATCAATGTTTTGGATCAACTTCCCATGTTTCAAGGGTTTGTTGTTAGCACATACCATGCCTCTGGTCTTCCAATTAACCAGGTGCTCCACGAACCCGTTCCGTACATAATCCGAATCTGTGATTATGACCAGTTCGTGGAGTTGATGCTGGACAGCAGTGAGGATGGCTTGATGCACAGCCATCAATTCTGCCACCTGACTACTTCGGGGACCAATTTTGTATCCAGCGGAGGGTTCTGGGGACTCATTCACCCATGCATTCCCTACGCCGGCCACCAGTTCTTTCTCCCCGTTGTTGTCGACATGGTAAGAGCATCCATCCACATAGACAGTGGGCATTCCCTCACACTTGTCTTCTTCAAAGACTTTGTGGGGGGAATTAAGGTATGCCTCCATGTTGTCCTTTATTTTTAGACTTTCGTCCTCGAGACAGTTTTCTCTGGCACAATCATGCAAGTCAGCCAGACCTTGCGCGAGGGGACTCTTCTTGTTTTGGCCATATCTGACCTCCACAGGAAAGCCTTGCATTGACAGAATCCAGGAAGTAATTCGGGAATTACTCACATTTCCGGCCCGGATTCTGTCACTTTGGAGATATTGCAGAGGCTGGTGTGGAGTCTCCACTATGATGTGTTCCCCCTGGATAAACGGGCGGTAATTCTTCAATGCCCACACCGTTGCCAGGAGTGCCTTCTCACAATCGTTGAATTTTTCCTCCACAGAGGATAAAGTTTTGCTCGCATAGGAGATTACTTTATTGACCTTGTCATGCTTTTGGTATAATACTGCCGTCAAGCACGTATTAGAGAACCCTGTCTCCAGGAAGAACTCCTTGTTTCTGACAGGGTAAGCTAGGCAAGGCGCTTGTGAGAGGCTTCTCTTGAGTTGTCTTACTGCCTCGGCTTGTTCTGGACCCCATTCCCACTTGACCCCCCCCTTCAGGAGATGAATCAGGGGTCTGGTGGTCTCTGCGTAGCCCTCAATGAACTTTCTGCTGTAATTAGTCAGTCCAAGGAGGCTCCTTAGTTCCCGCAGAGTTGTGGGGTCTTTCAGTTTCTGAAGTGCTTCCACTTTCTTTTCCTGGGGACAGAGACCCTGAGGAGTAATCTCATGCCCCAAGAAATTAACACGGGTTCTACACCACTGTGCTTTCTGAAAGGAAAGTTTTGCTCCGGCGGCCCTCAACTGTGTCAGAACATAACGGATCTCTGCTATGTGTTCCTCCACAGATGAACTTTTGATGAGGACATCATCTACATAAGCCAGGTTACCCCTCGTACCCAGGTCGGGCATGGCCTTATGTAGGAAAATATTGAACTCATTACCGGAGTTAAGGTATCCGAAGGGAGTCCGGGTCCATGTGTACTGCTGGCCCCCAAAGGTAAAAGCCAGCTTGTATTGGTCCTCCCTACTGACAGGCACGGTCCAGTATCCATTGGTCAGGTCTATTGCAGTGAATACCTGTGACCCCTGGATCTGGGCCAGCCCTTGGTCAATGTAGGGCAGAGGCCATCGGGAAGTATGGACCCGTTTGTTGAGCTCCCTGAGGTCGGCGCAGAGTCTCCACTGGCCGTTTGGCTTCAATATTCCCAGCACCGGATTATTGAAGGTGCTGTGGACGGGACGGATTATTCCCCGGGACTCAAGGTTCTTAATTATTTCGGTAAGGGACTCCATTGATGCGAGAGGCAAGCGATATTGCTTCACAAACACAGGAGTCATGCCAGGGTCCGTGGGGATTGTTGTTGTGTGGATGTCAGTGCGACCACAGTCATATGAGTCTACCGCAAAGAGATCTTGGAAATCCAAGAAAACTTGTTTCAACTTTTGCTTTTGTTCCAGAGTCACACAGGCATCAGCTAGGTTGACTCTCTCTTCCACCATCTGCCTGAAGCCTGGAAAGACTTCTGGTTTGGCTATTTCAGCGGCCTCCTCCAGCTGGGTGGAGAAGTCCCTGGTCAGAGTGCTGATTTGGACCGGAGGCTTCAGGTGGGAAAGGCAGCCCTCATGGACCTGGAAAATCACCTCATCCCTCCTGAAGTCACAAGTCACATCTTCCTTACCATAGGGGCAGGAAGTGTACACCAGGAAGTTCCCCCCATGCCGGGTAAAGATCCTGTCTGGTGTTGTATTGTCCTCACTGTCACCGTCAACACAGTCCTTGGGGATTGGTCCTAACAGTTCATTTACAAGATCAATGGAGAAATGTCGGTCATCAACCGCCATTCCAATAATGGTGCCTGCGGCTAGAGTAATACTCTTTAAGTCGCTGTTATCCACCTCTATTGGAATGGTGTCATGTTCTATGTTGACTAATGGAGTTGGGTTTACCCCTAACCCTTGCTGTTGGAGAGAAGCATTTAGATGTATGTAGGCATCAGGGTTTTTCAACTCTTGTCCCCTTTTAACTTTCACTTCCAGGGAGAATTGTCGGGTCCTTTCTGGGATGGTGACTTCCTCTTTAACCTGAATTTCAACTGCATAAGGTAGCAATTGAGCTGACCTAAATGCTTTTTCTGGATCATCAAAGCCCATGGGATTATCCGCTAATCGGGACCAAGCTTTGAAGTTTATTAGGTCCAAACTAATGGCAAAGCGATTGAGAATGTCACTGCCTAAGTAAAAGGCGGCAGGGACGTCTCGCACGACCCAACAATTATGGACTAGGCTCTTGTTGCCAATGGAGATTTTGAGCATACACCTGCTTGGCAGGAGATGTTTGGAGTCAGGTGCTTCCAGGTCCATTTCCCATTTGTCTATCAGTTTGAAGGTGGGAATGGCTGGATCTTTTGGGAGTTGGCGGAACATGGCTTCGCTGATGAAGCTCTTACCGTTGTTCACACACACTCGAGCGAGAACAGAGTCCTTCCCATCATTTAACTGAACAGGGATGAACAACTGCTCTCCAATTTGCTGAATATCAGCCAGGCTTTGAGCTGATTTCACATCTTTCTGGACTATAGGAGTGGGGGTTTCTGATTGTGGATTAGTATAGAATTTCAGAGTGTTTCCTTCCAGCGTGGAATACCACTTTAGACTGGAAGGAAGGTTGATTTTCAGAAATAGAGAGGACCCCCCATCACCAGTCTGTTGTCCTACTGCTATTACCGTCACGTCTGGAATTTGGTTGTTCTGGAAGTGAAATTCTACTTGGTCAGATTTTTGTTCAACCATGTGGCATGTGCCGTTTAAACTAACATGGTTGACACTCTGTTTCAATTTTATTGGTCGGCTAGTCTGGGTCCAGAGGACCTTGTTTACACAATCTATTAGGGGTGACAACCTTCTCAGGAGGTCATTCCCTAGTAAACAAGGGGTGCCCTCCGGGGTCACAACTATGACCGGGTGTTTCAACTTGTGTCGCCCGATCTTAATGTCCAAGTCTGCAGTCCCCTCAACGGGAATTTCCTTCCCGTCAAAGTTCTGCAGTTGTCCAGGAAGAGAGGTGAGAGGAATTTGGTAATTCTCTCCCCTTCCTGCATTCAGTTCGTCAAAGGCCCTTCTGGACAGAAGGGTAGCTTGAGATCCAGTGTCCACCAGTGCCGAGATTGTACCCTGCCCCTGTACTTGTACCGGGGCATAATATCTTCCCTCCTTCTCCTCAAGGGGGCACAGATAATGTACATTTTTGGACAACTGGTGGGCTAATTTTCTGGTTTTGGACATCGCTAGCGAGGAGATTTGGGCAGAATTCTGTGGAGAGTCTTGGGAATCTGAAAGAAAAAATTTGCAACTGGAGATCAGAGCCATTGTGGGTTCCCCTGGCTCCGTTTCTGGGCCGCCCCCCCTTTTTTGGAGGCAGTCGCCAGGATGGGTTTGAACCAGGGGATTTTCTTGCTGTTGGTTCTGGGATGAGATGGTGGGCGGCGGTAGCTCAGTCTCCACATCTCCCCAGTCTGGATTTGCATCCCTAGGGACCCATTTTTCTTTGGGAGGAGTTCCCCCCTCTCTGAAGGAGAAGATCCTTTTCCCAGGATCCTCTGAGGATCCCTCTCCCTCAAATTGGAAGATCTGTACCTCCTCCTCAAACTGAGTCTGTTTGGGTCTTTTGTTTCTCCTACCCCCCCTCTGCTCCTTAGGAGGCAGACTTTCAGGGGCAAGAGATTTTGTTTCCGGTTCCTGGGTTTCCAGGGGCTGTTTACAAGTGAGGAAGGAAGCTTCCTCCAAGGCTTTACACCCCCCTTCCCTTTGTGCCTCCTCCCTGGGAACCGGTGATTTATCGGGGTGCTGCCCCCGTCATTGTTCTGGAGCACCAGGTCCAGAGTTGGGTGCGTTCTGCGCCGGCATGCTGATCTGAGGGTTCTGCTGTGCCCTCAGTATATGACCCATATCCCGCGCCATGTTTTGAACCTGGCGCTCTAACTGGGAAACCCGCTCAGGCTGATACGGGGCCCTGTTTTCTCCCCTGGGCTGATCCCGGGAAGGGTAGCTGTCCCTCCTCTGGTAGTACCCCTGGTTGGGAAGATTTTGGTACCCCTCCACCCTTGGCCTCCCCTCTCCCGGATTCAGTGGTCTGGGCTCAGGGAATTGAGGAAAGAAGGATGGATGATTTTGGGGTTGGAAGTCGGGTGGATATCTGGGGAAAAAGTTCTGCCCAGGGTTTGGTAAATTTCTGCCCTCCTGTGGGAAGTTTGGAGGGAAGTTCCCTGGGTTGGGTGCTTGTCTGGATCCCCCCCCTTGGGCTGGAGGAGTCCACACATAACCCAGGATGGGTCGATTACCTTTGTAGCGAGGACTTACATAGTCAGGAGAGCGAGGGACCCCATTTGTGGGGCTGCCTCCCTGGCTCCCTGTCTGCGACTGGCCCGAGGACCTTCTGGGCCTAGCATTATTAGGTGCAGGTAGGTTTTTAGGCCCCCCCATCTCCAAATCCAAAACGGGGGTGACCTTTACCTCTGCCACCTTGGCAGCAGCAGGGGTGCTGTTGGCTTTGGGGTTTTTCTGGGCATTGCTTTTATTTTCTATGGGCTTCTGCACCTCATAGATGCGGGTAGCCTGTTCAATGACCCAGTCTAAAGATCTTTTCTCGTGAAAATCCCTCACGAGCTGGGTCATGATATATTTGGGCAAGGCATGGAAAAACGTGTTTATAAATTCACGGCTATCCGTGCGCACCCTTCTTGTGGTCTGTGCAAAAGCCCGCTTTAACTCCTGCACAAATTCTTGTGGGGCCTGATCCTCCCCACATTGCAAATTGTAGGCTGCCTTGCGAGCCTCTTGAGGATTTCTGTGAACAGAAAAATGTTTCAGGATGGCCGCCTTATAGGTGGACCATCTTAAATGATTTTGGTCCTCCAGCCCCGCAAAGAAACTGGAGTATTCCGGGGAGAAGGTCCACTTTACATATTGAATGCAGCTTTGGCTGTCCTTCAAATGGAAAGTCTCCATCATTTGTTCAAACAACTCTAAGTGCTCCCAAACAGAATACTTAGCGTTCTTATGGTAAGGCGTGATGACGCTCCTGATCGCCTTAATCTGCTTTAAGGGGTCCTTGAGCAAGGCCCTTTTTGCCTTATTGGCCTTTTTGGTTCGGGTAACCCTTGTCCATTCTTCGTCGGACTCAGAGGCACTGCTCCCAGAGGTTCCCGTCTGTTCTTCCAGGTTTTCCCGGATTCTGCGAGCCTGGGAATGGCTGGCAGAATGTGGGGACCTGGTCTCCTGTGTCCTGCGCAGTTCAGAGGTGTCTTCAGATTCCTCCTTGCTGTCAGGATTTGATGGGTACCCCCTCCACTGACCTAACTGGGCAGAGGTTTTCAGGATGCCCTTAATGGGCCTACTCTCCTGGGGTTCCCCACTGAACTGTATTGTACTTGGGTGCCCATACCCGGATGCCCACCCCTCCATTCCTGAGTGGTTCTGGCCTATGAGCCCCATACTCTTAGCTGGATAGTAATCTGCCATCCCTGTGGCCCTGTGCTCATGTGCGCCAGGGAACATGGGGGTGGCAGAGTCCAGGGACTGAGAGGTATGAGGGCCTCTGGTACTAGGGCTCCTGAGGTTATGCTCCGGAGTTTCCCTTTCCCAGCGAACCTCATCTCTATCCGCCCCTGCTCCCTGTTGCAATGCAAGAGCCTGCATTTGTGCTTTCAGTTCCTCTGTTAAGGCCTTACTCGACTCTATCAGTTTCTCCTGCATCGCTACCTGTTGCTGGAGCCTATCATTGTGTTGACAGAGGGCCTCATTTTCCCTCTGTGCTTCCTGGTTGGTCCTGGAGAACTGGGCCAGTCTTTGCTGCAGGAGGGTTACCTCCTGAGCTGTGTCCCTATTGGCCTGCTCCTTTCTTGCTAGAGCATCCTCCACCCTTCTGGTGTGCTCTACCAAGTTCTGGTTTTCTTTTTGGAGGTCACCCAGCCCCTGGTGGGCCAGGTGATTTTCTTCCATTTTCCTTTTTAAATGGCAGACTTCCTGGCCTAAGGCGTCTCTTTCCTGACTAAGAGCCTGCATTTGTGCCGCCAGGTCGTCCCTTTGCCGTTGAAGGGCACCAGCTTTTTGGCGCTCCTCATCAAACTCTGCCTGGGTATCCAGGTCTTTCAAGATCAGCTTGTTGCTCTCTACCTTCACTCTATCTAGATGACTTTGCAGGGTGGCTACCTGCTCCGTGCATGCCCTGTTAAAGTCTAATTGTTGCTCCAGCTTTTTCTGGCTCTGCAGTAAGGAGTCCAAACTGTCTTGGTGCTCCTTCTGTAGGGCCAGAAATCTGGTATCCTGTTCTGACTTTTCCTTTTGCAGCACATCCATATCCTCCTTTATTTTAGTGATGTACCGTCTGCTGTCATTTTCTGACTCCTGGCTCCTCTGCAGCCTCTGCTCAGAAGAGTCCAGATCAGATTGGGCCTTCTGTAATGCCATCTGTTGCCTATTTGCCAGATTTTGGCTTTCCGCACATCTATCCTGCATGTCTCCAACGTATAGGTACAGGTATGCTGCTATCCTGGCAATCTTATTGTGTTCCTCTTTGGCTTTAGGAGCCATATATAGTTCACTCAGGGCCACATGTAAGGGACCCTGATCTCTATATATATCTGACCCTGTTTCAGTGACCTGTTGTGTGATGGCCTGCAACCACACATCCTGGCCCTGTTCGGTCCATTCACCTCTCACAAATAGCTTATGCAAGAGGTGCTCTCTGGCTATTTTCATGTCTACTAAGGTCGTCATTCTAGAGATTGGTCTCTGTCCTGACTTACAGAAGTTTGTATTTTATTTTTGCAGAACAGAACTTTTCTTGGAGTGTCCCTTTTGAGGAATGCTTCACAGCGTAATGCAGCGTGGTGATCCGACTGGATGTATGTATCCCGTCAGTTAGCACACTGTATTAATCTGCACAAATGGTAAATCTAACCCAACGTCTCGGCTCGAGCCCCCACTTTGTAAGAGGATTCAATTCAGCACTACAGCCAAGTTAACGCCTAGTCTAGAATACTGAATGAAAACCCTTATTGATATATCTTTAGGTCCAGTTCATGCGTCCTGGATGACTACCCTTGTATAACACCCCTCTCTTGGAATCCCCCTGACCCCACTGAGCCAAGAAGTAGTTCTGTTTTGCAAGTTTAAAAGGTTTATTTGATAATTTAAAATAGATATATATATCACGCTTTATAATAAATTAATAATTGAATAGCACACTTAATCTGATATGGTAAATATTAACAACGGAGAATCTGGCACTAGCACACTTCTTTATAATGACTAATGAGTTGACCTGAAATGGATAAGGTAGCACACTGGTAAATAGGAACAAAAGTATAATGTGGTAGAGGATGCTTTATGTAGCTCAGGTGGATGCAATATTCAATGAATGCAGTACAGAAAATACGCAATATGATTTCAACCAAACAATGTAATCACTTTTCTCTGGCTATTCACTCCCCCCCTCTTTATGCAATGCAAGGAAATGGAAGGAAAACACACAGTCCTCAGAAATGCAATCAACTGTAATTCAGTTCAATCCCAGCAAGCTTACAGAAAACAGATAGGAGTTTTGAAAACACAGGCAATGCTTGGATATGTGCTGGCAATGAATGAGAAATATGCTAAATTTGCTTTTAATTCCCTTATAGAGGTTCAGGGTGAGTGGTATCTAGTTAATATTAGTCCAGGCTCACACTAGCAATGATGCAGGGATAGTTAGAAGGTTAAACGAATTTCTGGCCAATGGAAAGCAAACAGCAGCAGTTTTTGCATGTGAAGAAATTGCAAATCGCGGTAAAATTCGCGGATGCGCCGAGCGCTATTACAAAGGGACCGCAAGGACTATCTCTACCGTTTTGGGGTCCTAGAAAAGCCTGGGATCTCAGCTTCCAAATGAAAGTTATTGCAAGTCTCTAGCCCAAACGGTTGCGGAGATATGAGTAATTTAGTAAAGGTCGTTTTTGGTTTTGTAAATTTTAAACGCACACTTTTTCAAAATGACAAGTGACAAATTTTTGCAGCTAGAATGACAGGTGACAGCTAGGAGGCAGTTCTACTTAGGTTAAATAGATTGAATTAGATGAATTTAAACTAAGAGATGTGTTCTGAGTTTTGCTAAGTACTCACAAGAGATTTTGAACAGGAAAGCAACTTGGTCACGGACTTCAGTCTGGTCAGGTCTTTCCGGATTCTGCTCACAGCGCCTGGTCTGGTCTCTGCTAGGCACAGCACTGCTTTCTCTCTAGTCTGGTCTCAGCTGGGCACAGCACTGCTTTCTCTCTGGTCTGGATAGATTGAAGTCTCTAGTTTGGCTTTCTGGAGTTTGATGGAGGTAAGTATGGATTTTTCCGGCAGGGCTTCCAGCGGCAGATGAAAAATGAATGTCCCTATCTGTCCTGTCTGTCTGCTTTTATGTGTTTAGAATGTGGGTGTGTTCTAGCATCACTAACCCTACCTCTCTCTCAGCTTCTAATTGGTCAAACTTCCATTCCTCCGCTTGATTGGCAAACTGAACTGTGAGTCAGATTGATGTCATTTTACAGCCTGCAGAAAGTCCACTCCTCCTGTCAACTTACACACAAATCTAGATTTGAAACAAATACATA
Source organism: Ambystoma mexicanum (assembly GCF_040938575.1). Lineage (NCBI taxonomy): Eukaryota > Metazoa > Chordata > Amphibia > Caudata > Ambystomatidae > Ambystoma > Ambystoma mexicanum. The sequence goes on from NC_090937.1 coordinate 630,109,379, forward strand.
TTTGCAGAGGTACATATTGTTTTAAAATCATATGCACCCATCATGCATTACAGGAGGTATCCCCTGTTCAAACTCTGCTCTTCCTGGGAGCTTGCATTCAGAACTGGCACATATTTCACTTTTTAACTGCTTTTTCAATTTCCGACATGGACCCAACTTTACATACATGTGTGCAGGGGGTAGGGACATTAACTGATGAAGTTTCAGATTTTTAACATGCACACATTTAGAGTAATATCCACTTTTCCGCTAAAACCCCCCTGAACATACCACCGGTTCCTACCACGTCTTAAACTGTGGGCAGAAAAATCACAAGAATTATGGTATCATTTATAAAATTTTCACATGCCCGCTCTATGAATTATCCCCCTTTTTATAAAACCATATCCTTGCTGCAGGGGTGTGTCTTTTCAGGTCACATGGTACAGAAACCAGTCTTTCCAGTTTCTGCCAAGCCAGCTTGCTTCTCACAGGCAGTGCTCCTCCCAGCTTCTCCAGGAGGAAGCCACTTTTTACGACGTCTGTAATAAAAAACCTTTGCCTGAGTGGAGAGGGCTTTGTTCACTCTCTGGCAGAGCACAGGAAATTCAATTATCAGATAGATGGCATATCCTTAGCCTGGGCAGCAAAAGGAAGGTTGGCCTGGGAACACAGTGGTGACTCAAGTTTCACTGCTGATGGGTAGTTGCTAGGCAAAATCAAGTTCCTTAAGCCAGACCTTCAGCTAACTTTTTGTTGCTTTTAAAATAACTTGTAATTTTACACATGCAGCTAGAATGCTGATTCTAAGCGCAAAACTATGACATTTCAACAGTTACAAAGGCATGTGACACCAAACATAGGTCACTCATTTAATTTAACATTTTCGATTTTGGTGGTTTTAAATCCAGTTGTAGTTAGGCTTAAGCTGCTGACTCCATAGCATTTTTGTTATAAGCATTGTTTTTGGGCTCTTCATTTCCCAGATTTTGTAGGCACACAAAACTCCATTCTACCAAATGTCTGCTGGTGTTCAGTGAATATTTTGCACATATTGCAATGTTTGAAAATAGGCATTTTGCTTGCCTTCAGAAAAACACACAGAGTGGTTTTAAAACGCCGGCTTTTGGATAGTGGTGAGTACTGGTACTGCACCCATTTTTGGGATTTAAGAAATGAATTCCCCACAATTCTAGGTTGCATTTGGCAATCAGCATTGCCATTCCCAATGGTTTCAGACTACTGTGCGGGTAGTCCAATGGTGGTTTTAAAGCGCTTTGAAGCTAACCGGCGCTACTGTTTTTCCTTTGGCAACCCATTTCCCTCATGGCAACCCGGCCTTTCATTCTCGCACTGGTGGGTGGCAAGTGAGGCAACCATTTTGGTGGGTGCACAAACTGCGCAGCTTTCCTGGATTTCAGCGCACATGTGGGTTTTCCGCCATCTTGAATTTTCTAAGCCCACAGCACCAAATGTTGTAGCAGGGTAGCTTAAACGTGGGTCAGGACACCCAACATGGCGTTGAGGGAAAAAAGACTCTTATATTTTGCCCAATATGTTCATAACACGGCAGAAGTAAACAGAGAATGTATTTGGTATAAAATGTTACACAACAGTAAAGGCAATTTGAATATCAGGGTTGCAACATTTCTGAGAAATATTTGTGCTCTGTTTTAAACATTTTATTTTATTTTATTATTTTTTTTTCCTCTTACTTGGGCTTGGTTTTCTTACTATGTAAGAGTTTTGAGGATGAATTTGGATCGTCATTAGGTGACTTTGTGACGCTATTGTATGAAAATCAACGGTATGTATTTGGTATAAGCTTTACTATGTAATATACTTGAGAATAATTGGTTTTATTCTGATAATGCTATTCTGCTATTGCTTTGTATCCTTGTAATGAAAATGAATTATGTTATTTTGTTTTTGCTTTGTATCCTTGACATGAATATGAATTTTGTAAAGGTTTTTCAAAACCAAAACAAATAAAGGAAAAAAAAATATATCAATTAAGTTAATTAAAATTTAATTTTCATTTGTCGGAATTTTTCAGTGGGTCTGATTCTAAGTAACTCATCATTTACTGATCAATCTTAAGTTTGGTGTCTTATTTTTGTAGAAATTGGGATATGGTAAAGATGAGTTTGTTTGATTTGCCTTTGAGCATCATTGTCCATCTTGCTTCTGGCTCCATATGCTGTGCCGAGATCTTAAAGAATGCACCGAATCAAAGTTTTTCACATTCCATCAGAAGGTGGTGTAGAGTTTATGGTTTTTCTTGATCTTGACTGCATTATATGTAGATGTTTTGCAGATGCTAGCAATTGAATTTTCATTCCTAAACGTGATGGAGAAAATAGTGGTAGCCCAGCTCTAAAGTCAAATGGAATCCCACTTACGCCTCAACACATGAAATCAGGATTCAGATCCCCCATTATGATGATCAAATCCACCCGTTTGACAATATATCTGAACTATTTAGGATAGCAGACCATGGAAGCCTACTCATGCTCGTCTTGTTTGATTTGTCCACCACCCTTGATATGGTGGATCACATCATACTACTCCAATGACTTCAATCAGAAGCAGGGGTGACAGGCACACCTCTACTTGGTTCTCCCCCTTCTTGCCAGACTGTGCAGAGTCTCAGAGGCTTGAAGAGCAGAGCTAACCATGCCCAAGAGCCGTCACCCTACGCCCTTCCTTTTTGAAATGTTATGCTTAACTGCTGATGTTTTGCTCAGAGACAAGTACATACAACAAGATTCCCACCATCTCCAAAGAAAATAACTCAAATCTCCCTGGTTCTGCAGGAAATGCTACAGCCTTACGTACAACTGTTCCAAAATAATGATCCTGTCTCGGAACCCAGAGAACAGTTCCAAGAAAAGGACCACCACTGCTCTGTCCCAACTTTCCTGGAGCAGTGGGTCCATCTGGAAGAAAACCTAGAGTGTGAGCAGCAGCTAGATGTGGATACGCGAATCAACATCCAAAGCAGTGCAGTTGCAAAGAAAACCTTCTTTCATCTAAAATTGCTTTGGAAAATCCCAAGGTCCATAAGCTGAATTAACAGGAACAATTGTCCCATGTTATTAGGCACCCTAATTACTTCCCACCCAAATTATGAAAGGGCTGTACTTGAACTTCCCTGCCTTTCCGATTCAGATGTGAATAAGTGCAAAACATAACTATCTGCCTGTCCTACACCCCAAAGAAATATCAATCTGTAGCATTACCTTTAAGGAAGAGCCTGCACTGGTCACCAGCACACACCAGGGGCCTGATTACAGAAACTTTGCACCAGTGAAAATGCAAAGTTGTTCGGTAATAGCACTAGGGCAAAGTTTACTCTTTTTCTAAAAACACTTTGACGTATTAGAAAAAAAAAACATTGCACCATTCTGTGTATCATTTAAGAAAACAATTGCACCAGTCTGGATTAGTAATAGGGAAAGGTTTGCCCGGGTGCAAACATTCAGTGAAAATGTATATTTTTTGCACTAGGGCAATTTTGCCCTGGTCATTATACCATGTCAAGCTGCACTTGTCATGGTGCAATGGTTTTCTAATATGTCTCAATGTTTTTAGAAATAGAGCAAACTTTGCCCTAGTGCTAGAGATTCCAGGGCCACTTTCAAAGTACTCTGTCTGGTCTGCAAAGAGACACTGGGCCCTGCATCCAACTGTGCCTAAAAAAGATCTGTAGGCACAAGCCTTCCTGCCCACATACATCATTTGTGACACTGTCCTTTCTATCCTGTTCTCTAGCCACAATTGAAGAGGCAGCTGCTACTTCTCTGTCACTGTTCATGTCTTAGCAATTTGCTTTCCTCAAGTTTGAACTCTGCCTAATTAATACTGCAATTCATTGCAGGCCTACAAACCCTCCTCCTCAAATAACTAACCTCCTCCCCAGCACAACACCTAAATGCAGAGAAATCTTTAACACTCACCACAGAGCTCTTGTGACAGCTGCAATATCCATACCCCACATGGCCTAAGGAAATATGTAGAACTCGTGCACACTAAGTAAACATGAACATTAGCATTATTTGGCATGTTTAAAATCCCAGTTAAAATGATTTTATGAAATATTAAATGGTGTACATTGATAACAGATTGTTTAACTGTACTGTTTTCAGGTAGAATAAGGAAACACAAATATCAAAGCAATTTAATGAATTAATAAAGCAAACAAGAATATGGTCAATAGGTGTGGGTGAGCATGTTCAGGCACAACTTGAACCAAAGTTTCAGTGGGCACGGAATTAGGCGTAGTGAGGGACAACCGGTGGTCGAAGTGTATGAAAAGAAGTAGTGGAACTATGTTCCCTGATGGTATGCCCCTACTGCCCACAAACCCCATCACCACGCCCCCTCCTACTCACAATACAAACCCACAAACACATGCACCTGCTGTTTAAGGGAACGTTCAGTGCAGTGCACTGAGAGTGCAAGTTTCAACTTCTTCCTTCACTTTTATTTTAAAACGAAACCATTCTGGAACGGTTTCTTTTTCAAATAAAAGTATAGGAACAGTAAAACTGAATAAAAAAAAGTAGAAGAGCACCACTCCCAACCGGTCCCGTTCACTTCGATCACTGGGGACAACTGGCACCTGCCATCCCCCACAGACCTGTGTAGCATACCACAAGGTCCTACTGTGCCTAAACATTTCTTTTCTATCTTGAGCGTGAATTAGAAAAAAGCTTTATGGCCCAATGCTTGGAATTATCTGTGCAGAAAATAGGGTATTTGCGCACTCATCTGCGTCAAATGTCAAATCCGCCATCTTCGATTCATGGAATTGAATGCGCTTTACTTTTACTGTACTTGCATGGAATTTGTGCTGGCTGGCAAGTCTGTACGAGCCGCCGAGAGCCCTCCGTGGGACTCCAGGCAGAGAGTGGTAGTGGCTTGCGCAGAGATCTGGGAAGGGGACGGAACAGCAAAAATGGGGAAGAACTTGCAAAAGAGTGGGCGTTCCGATGGACTGTCTGCAGGTAGTCTCTTACACTCCTACAATTGCGTGGCACGAGACTTATTCATGGAATCGATTGTGCAACCTCTCGACTGGGAAATCCACGCAAGTCCTTCATACGATCCGCCACCCGAAGGCAGGCATAAGTACACTTGCTTGTAGGATTTGCAGCATGCAGGTGAGGTTGAATGTTGGATTTTGGGGGTGTGTACTCAATCGGGGTTCCGATGTAATTTAGGGGTGCGCGTAAACTGTGTAGCGGGGTACAGGAATGTTTTACGGGGGTTCATACGCAGATTTATCGAGTTATTGCTGAGTTACAATTTCATATAAGCATGGTGTTAGGGGGCCAGATATAGTTACGGGGGACGCCGCAGATGGTCCCGAGTCACAGCCCTGCTTACTGGGGACCCCATGCACTGTTTGAAGGATGCGTGTATTCGCACCCGGGGGAGTGTGCAAAGGTAGCTGTTCTGGCTGTTCATGCTTTGCATGTGGGCGTGTCGGTGCAACTTGCGAATATAGTTACTTGCGCTATAAATTCCATGAATATACAGGGCAAGCTTGTGCAGTGTCCTTGTGGGCACGCGGCCCTTGAGGGATTTCTGCACACATTTCCATGAATCAGGCCCTTACACTATTAGTGAGGTGTTAGGGGATGAAAGAGGGCGGCAATAGGATGAAGTGTGTCAATGGTCTGCACTTTATGGATTACTTGTCCCTTAGGGATACTGCTTACTGAAGCATGGTTACTAATGCATTGTTGAACGTACACAGGCAATTCTATATGCATGGGCCTGCTTTCTTTATGCTGTTAGCTTCTTCACAGACACATTTGAAGCTTGTATTTTCTTGCACATTGGGGGCTTTGAAGCCACTCCCCCTTTTTTCCCATTAGGGACCCATTTTTGCAGATATTCTTTATCATTTTTCTTGTTGCCAGTCATATATAGTGTTGGGCACCCATATTGAGCATGAATTGCTTAAATATCCTCCCCATCTGCCCAAACCCCATGAGTTACATCCTAGGAAGTTGCATTCTCCATTTGCAGTGCGGTCCATATAACATTCCAGGGAATTTTCTGGATCAGGGGGTGGTGACGAACACATACCTTCTGTGTCTATGGGGTGATCTATTGGAACCATTTGTATTTCTCCTACCTTTTGTTCTGGATCAGTTTGATAGCTTTCAGCTTTCCAAGGAGGACTAGCAGCACCTACCATAAATGCAAGGAGGCTAGCTTTATTTCCATAAGACACACAACATGTTGTTATTATTTGTACACACACCAGATAATTATAAAGAGAACGAGAATAGGAAATAGAACTCAGGATGTATTAATGAGCCACTGTGGCATCCAGGAGGTAATGACTGACAATCATTTATCATATTATCCCCCCTGCAGCGCCAATGTCTGTTTGCAATGTTGCCATCTGTTTGATTGCAATTGTCAGTTTGCCATTATCTGCATCATTAGGAGGAACTTAGGAGCAGCCGGTGCTGCCCATCTTTTTACACACGCCACCTTCCACTGCCGGGATTAAATCTAATACTATTCGTTTTTGAAGCACAATAAGTGGTAACATGCAAAGTTCTTCACCAATTGTGTTGAGTCCATTCTCAGCGGTGTTTGAAAGTTCCATCAAGTTCCAGCAGTCTATTTGTATCCATTTGGCATTTATGGCTGTTGTGTTCCAGGAGCCAGTAGGGAGGAAAAAATGGTCTTGGTCTTGGTCTTGGAAAGGAGTCTGTATTGAGCAGGTATTTTCGCCAATGCCAAATCTGCCTCTTTTGAAAAGTAGTTGGATCTTATTATTCTCCTTTCTGTTCATGAATCTTTTGTCCGGTGGTTGTCAGGGGCACTGCAGTGGACTGGAACTGTCTCTTGGGCACTTCTACATGACGTTCTGGGATCAAGAACACAGGTGCATGGAAAGTCACTAAGGAGCAAAATCTGTTCCATGATCATTCAGATCTGGCATTCCATTGGTTTGATTGCAATGGGTGTTTGAGCCAACTGGCTCACTTACTTTGCCCCCAAAACAAAATGTAGATTGGGTGAGTGTCTGTACTTTTACAGGTTGTTTCGTGCAGACTGGTCAATCTGTTCATATGTGATGCCCAAACATTTCTACAACTCACATCAACTCACATCTGTTTTCCTTATCACTTCTTCTCTGAATCCCATTAGCCCCTGTGCTAATATCAATATCACTTGACCCTTCAGTCATTTCTTGATCCAATACATTGCTCCCCTGTATCAGCATTTGTGGATTTGAAAAGCATTGCACACCTTCATTTGTCCCGTTCTATTTACATTCTCCTTCAGAGCTTTCTTCCATTCTTATTTAAACTGTGTGTCCCTGAAACTGCCACAGCACCTTGTACTAAATGTGCCAAGCACTGTGCCTCTGAAGTCGGCACTTCCTTGGATCGAATGGTCTGGGGTTCCCACCAACATGTGGGATAAGCCCTCATATTTAACATGACTTGTGTGCTTGGGCCCTACTGATTATTGTCATGTTACCATGCCAAATGTGAATTTCCTCAGAATCATGTTCGCCTAGAAAGTTATTAGTTACTCCTGCATTCACTTGTCTTTTGTGTCTGGTCATGAGGTTATTTCTAAGAGTGACTACATTTACTACTTCAGTATCATTATTTCTTTTATCTCTAATACCTACACTCATTAATTTCATTAATGTAAAAGATAGAAGAAGAGAAACAAATATACAACATTTTCCTAAAAACACATTCTTAATATTTCTACAATTGGTCATTTTGGCTTCCTGATTATTAGCTACTGCACTGGCTCTTCTGTGCCTGAAAGGTTTCATTCTCCTAATGTAAGTTCTCATAGTCTTTAAAATGTTAACTCAACGTTGGCTGTTGATTCTTGTTTAGAGCTCAACCTCTGCTGTGATTCAGTGCTGTGGTGTTGGGCTGGCGTCTTTGCGTAAGTCTGTCCGGTGAACTAGTCACTGTGATTCTTTAATGTTGCTGCAGTTGGTATGGCTCTCTCCACTTCATAGGGTCCTGTGTACTTTGGCTAATTCCAACGATGTGTGTGCTGTCTGGTGATGACTCTTTCGCCTTGCTGTAGCTGAAGAGGTTCTTCTATCGCTGTTTCCTGTTCGCCTGTTGGAGCTCATTTGTGCACGTTCATGCTTATATGGGAAGATTTATATATATATTTTTGGTTTTGTTTTTTTTACGTATTATTAAATCAACCATTACAAATTGAAAGCATCATCATATCCAATCACAATTTTTTTTCTCCAAATAATTCAACACAATTCCACATAGGCTATCACATTTGATCACCGATAAAACAAAGCCAATCATTTCTTAGTCCTTATCATCTTTAAAAATACAATTGACAAATTTCATAGCAGCTAAAACCGAAATTATTTTTCCCCCTATTCCAAATATTTCCCACCAGTCTCTGTCTGATAGCGATCCTGACTGCTCCAAAAAGGCACCCAGATACTAAGACCTTGATGCCACTAGGGCTTTACACGTTGTCATCAGTTGGAACAAGGTTTTACTGCACCCAGTGTCTTCACAATTTCTATAGCCTGCCTCTTCCTTTCTAATTAGCCTTTTTGCTAGCTGGACTTTTCTTGTTGGGAGAATATTGAGACACAATCTCATAAACATCCCCGGGTAGTGAGCCGAGGCAAACCTTTGCAAATACAGAGAAACAAGATTTCACGTTTTACTCCCTTGGTCTAAGCACAATGACAGTTTACTTTCTTTTCTTATCTCCTGGGTAGTAATCCAATCACGCTCCTACATTTTTCTTTCAATTTCAGTGGATTTTCAATCAACATTCCTATTAGAATATCATCAGATCTAAATAGAGCCATACATTTCTCCTTCCAAATCCCAAACCACCTATCCCCAGCTATTGAATTACTGGGTTTCAGGATCTCGAATGGGCCAGTGCTATGAAAAGTCATACATTGTCTGAATAGGGAGATTGTTTTCCATATGGCAATTGACTCCAAGGATTGGAGCCCAAATTCAAAGTGTATTGCTGCTACTGGTAGCAAATTTGGCAGTCTTAGGACTTTTTGCCAAAAATACCCTTCGAGGAGACCCCTACTTTCCATGGAAGATTCAGCATTGCTTTGGCTCCAAATGTTAGGATGTGCACAACTTTTTGTTTATGGAAGGCAAGTAGGGGGAGTACTGAGAAAATCCCATATCTCTTATGGAGAGCACTTCCCTGAGCTGCAAGCAGCTTAACTTTTGCTCTCAGCTTCAAGAGATGGGCGTTCACATCAATATTTCTATTTATTATTGTCCCTAAATATCAAATTTATTCGATGAATTCCAATCTTTACCCCCCCACCACAACCCATGAAAACAATCCCTTATGTTTCCTACAAGCAGATAACATGATTAAGACTTCAGATTTTTTTACATTCATTCAGAGTTCATTTGACTCTAGATATAGCTGGAAAGCATCTAGTCAGCGCAGCAACCCTACCGGTGTCTGGTCTATAAAGACCAGATCATATGCATACTGAACCAAGGGCAAGTCCATGCCATTCATTTTAGGTGGAAACGCCCAGATTGTTTCTTGGGAATATTTTAGGTCCGATATATACAGATAGATTAAATAAAATCTGAGCCAAAGAGCAGCCCTGTTTAAGCCCCCTAAATGTATAAATTTTCCTTGAACAGGTCCCCTTTGCAGACAATCTCACCTGAATCGAGGTATCAGTATACAGGGCCCGAATCGCATTCTACTAAATCGGCAGGGAAGTTCCATTTTAGTGATTTGGGCTACATTCTCTCCCCATTTATCCAGTCTAAAGCATGTTCAAGGTCCATAAAACCCAGGTAGGTGTTTGTTTTTATCTCAATTGATCCCAACTTCAGGAGATTGAGCAGAAATGCATTTTATGGGGGGCCCACTTCCTTTAAAAAACCTGTTTTGCGGGGGCTAAGGCAGCCCACACCAAACACCCAGTTATTCAAGTTTCTCAACAAAATCGGAGCTGAGAGTTTCCCTAGGGAGTCCAGAAGGGTGATTGAGCATTAGTGTTTGGGCGTTTATGGTCATTGCATCGAATTCTTTGCATCGACATCCATTTGCATCAAATATTTTCCATCTAAATAATTTGCATCAAATGCATTTTATTTATTTATTTATGTATTTATTTATTGGGGGGTCCTCCTCCCTAACCCCTGTTTTTCACCCTTTATAATGCACCTAAACAAAAATTAACCCTTTACACTCCAAAAATATGCATTCAATGGAAACCTTTTAGATGGAAAATTTTCAATGGAATGGGATTAGATACAATGGCATTAGATGCAATGACCAGATACCGTTTTTGAGGTCATCACGATCTCCCTTCTTGAATTTCCCAACTATAATCGCCTCTTTCCAAGAGGCTGCGATTTGTTTCACCGTCAATACCTGGTCAACGATCTTAGCAGCAACATCTGACCAAAATTCAACATTTTCTTTTAATAGATGGGTAGTTAGGCCATCTGGCCCTGCTGTCCTAGATGAACTCAGCCTCCTGATCATAGTTCTAATCTCATCCCGATACACATCAATCAACAATTTCTGCCCTGTGTTCCTACATTTGAACTACAATCTTTCTTCCCCTGCCTCAAAAGGTTTGGTATAGAATTCAGTCCATCTATCTTCCGATACCTGGCTAATCATAAGAGCCGGCTGGAGGGATCCAACATTATTTAGCATGTGTCATAATGTCCTAGTATTACTTTTACATACAGCTCACAACATCTGTTCTGCATCCCATTGCATCCTCATTGGTTTGGTTGCTAGGAGCCAATTCTGGTATTTTTGTTTTGGATTAGTATGGTAGGCTCATTTGCTTTCATTAGTTTTCTGATATCTGATCTTAACTCCCTCTTTGCCTCCTGTACCTCTTTAGAATATGCATGGGCAGGAATAAATTCTGGTCTAAGAGAGGAGCCCTGTTTTTCCCTATAGTCCCTTGGAATCCAACTGTACTCCATTCCGTTAGGCTTATCCGACACAAACTGTTTGAAGTGTGTCATCATTTTAGGAATTTCCGATTGTTTGATTCTGATTCTATGCCGACTTCCCATTATGTCCATCTGATTGGTTCTAGCTACCGGCTAATAGAACCCTATCATTGTCCAGCACATTGCTTTTAAGTTATGGCCACTTGACAGCATAATTAGGACCTCAAAATTCTCTATAGCAGAAGCCACCGAGTCTGAGACAAAAAAGTAATCCAAACAGGCCTGTGAACTCCCTCTGTTCCATCTGGCAGCCCCTGCAATATCCCCTCTGGTTTACCCATTCAACATGACTAGATCACAAACCCTTGTTTCATTTAACCAAAGCAGCTCTTTTTCCCCCATCATTGTTCGGTAATCACCAGTCCCTGAAGTTCCAAATAGTGGAGATTAAAATCTCCACAAACAATTATATGGGGGTTCCTTATTGACATGGGGACTCCATCTATTATTGATGTAATTCATTCAACAAAGCTCAGATCAGAACACATATTTGGGAACCAGTACACATTTATGAGGATGACATTCATTTTTTGTGCCCCATCCCAGTCAGAGGACCTGAACATATGGCGAGTGATTAGACATTTCGATAACCTCTAATGCCTTTCCCATTTTAACCAATGTGAACAGGTCTGAGAAGGGTCTACCTCGTTCACCCTTACCAGCTATATTTTGAGAAACAGTATAGCCCTCACAAATCGGTTTAGATCTCAGCCAGGATTCCTGCAGGCATATAAAATCAAAACAGTCAAGTTCCAATTCCTCATTTGTAAATAATTCAGCAAAGTGTTGCCCAAAATTCCAGCACCATAGATTTAATTAATGCTGAGGTGAGATGCAGAATTACCCAATCATTAAGTTTCTCGTTCACGAATTGCACAATTTGGATGTCTTCCGAGGAGATAATTCTCAATTTAGGGATATGGTGTAGCAAGACCATCACATTTCAAAGGTTTAGGATTAAACCATAATCCGCTAGTGTCAGATGCTCTAAATATGCTCCATTGGCTTCCCCCTTATTTTCATCTCTGGTTCTTGTCGATACAAATCATGGTTGATAACATTCCTGGGGCTCCCTGTTGATCCTCTCCGATTTAGTCCTTGACCATTCTTTGCGACTTTTGGCTGCCATTGCACCCTTTGATTCGACAAGCTTCTTGCTCACTGACTGAGAACCTTTAACTTTTTTCTCTTCTGACATCCTCTTTTGTTCCAAGGTCTTAAATGGTGGATTTGTCGGGCCCTTGTTTAATGATTTACTTGACCTTCAGGCCTCTACTAGTGGTCCGAAGGAAGCTCTCTTCATGATCTTAGAGACCCGGCGGTCTATTTCCACCAGATCTGAACGACTCAAATTTTGCCAGTCATCTGCATCCGCCCGCTGTTAATTATCTCCATTAAGTCACTCAAACAAGTATCACACAAGGATTCCGGTTCATGTTTCTTGCATTTGGTGGACATTGCTGTGTGCTGGTATTGGCTGAAAATCTTGTGTACTTTGCAAGGCATTAGGGACCCCGCATGCATATTTTTTTACACGTTTCGAGTTCGGTGCTGGAGAAATGGGAGGCAGCGTTCTGAAATTCCTCTAAACGACTCTGAATTCACTGGACTTTCTTTTCTGCTCCATGGTCATGTTTTTTTCTCTTTTTTTGATTTGTATAAGTTATTTTAGCTTGTATAAGATTGTTCCCCACCAGTGTCGCTGGAATTTGAAAGATCAAAAATACGCTTGTATCCACGGGGACTGACTTGCCAACAGATTGGGCTTCTTGCATTTCTTCTTGCATTTTTAAGTGGACCGAATCAACACATAAATCCTGAGGTGCTGGGGGCGGTTGACCTGGTTCCTCCTTGGGTTCCAAGCCCTGCTAGTCCGCATAAATGGCTCCTCAAATCAGACAAGAGCCTTCCTCTGAGACTTCTTGGAATTTGCATTCTTTATGGGGATGGTGCGACTCGGAGGCTCCTCTTCACTCCACCTAGTTGGATTTCTCAATTGAGACTTGAAGTGACTGTGCATCCATTTGCAGTCTTGCAACACCGCTGCCATCAGGGATGATTTATCCAGCTTTTTCCATTGTGCTATATCACATAGACGGTTGTGCCAATTTCCTGATGTTTCCGCTTCTTTGTCATGTCATTCTTTGACCTTCGTCACAAATCCTTCCAAGTGTTAGGATGGAAATGAGCCTATGCCACCCCCCGAGGTGCTTCCACCTATGGCGAAACCTACATGAGGCAATCTAACTTACAAGGGCCAACAGTCTACATCCCTGGGCACCATAGAGAGACCTCGTAGTGCATAGACGTGAATGCTTAGCACTAAACATGCCCACACTCTGCAACACCAATTTCTAAAAGGCCCTAAACGAGACAGCTCGCCGACCCATGCTGCTCGCGTTTCCCGTTCACAGAAGCCCAAATTCTACATAGCGTGCTGGCTCCGCTCGAGCCTTGTTCCCACAGAAGTCCATTTCCCTCTTGTCCCTGCAGTGTTGTGAATACTCAGTATCACCTTCAGGAATGTGCCCGGCACAGAGCGTGAGACAGCACCAGGTCCCTGGATGTGCCTATTCATCGCCACTGCCATCGTGCCTCTGATCCCCCCACTCAGCCAGTCTGGTGCTGGCCACACATCACTAACCCGACTCCCACTCATCTGGCTCTTTGAAAAGCACCCGACCCTCAGCTCGTTCCCTCCGTAAAGTGCCCACCAAATATCTAAAGCCCACATGACTGTATTTTTCCCTGGCAGCAACACAAGTCTCCAGTAACATTAGATACCAGGAAGGGTAAATCAAAGATCAATCCCCAGAGGGGAGACATCAGGTGCGGACACTGCAGTATCAATGACGCCCTGAATGTATGGGTCAGCATGGCTGTATCTTATCTTCCCCTGTCCTTGGCACCCCTGTCCTGTGCTGCCCAGGTGCCTGTCATAATGAATGAATAATCTGTCTTTGCTGTTTAGTTTAGCTAGGAAATATTGTGTTCTATGTCTGCCCTGACCTTCACCGCGAGGATGAACCCAGCTGACCCACGTTGAGCAAGATCGATGGAGGAGAACAAGCCAATTACTTCTTGGCATCCCCTATGGAGCAAGCCCATATGTAGGGTGCCTCCAATCAAGAGCATCAAAATGTCCTGTATAGTGATGATTCTTTTTGTGCTTATAACCCCATGGTTGATGATGTAAGACCAACATGCTCTCGAGCAACAGAGTTATGTGCTGGCACTTGTATTTTGTATGAGTAAACCTTGTTATCCTTGCAAAGCTATCTCCTGGCCTATTTCCCTAGTGGGTTGTGTTTACTCTGGAGTGGCCATTTAGAGGGACTTGCCTTGATTTGGTGACCCGAGTCGTGATTCCTCAGCCCCCGTAATTGCTTTGATATCCAGGTTGTCTCTCTGGAAGGGCTGTGCCCACCTGCATTGACCAGTCCCCCAAAATGCGTATGCAGCAGAAGTGGCCCTTGTGGGTGCCAGCTTTGCAGATACCCGCCTGCTCGTTGGAGCAGGGTTCAGTCCCAGGGAGAGGCCCAGACCTGTTGAGGATTCCCCGCAAATGGAAGCTGTCAGAAGAATGTAGACACGTGAGTATAGATTGCAAGAACTAACAATGTTTGTGGTAGGGTATGGAGCAGTACCGTAGAGGGGAACACGCAATGAGTGAAAGTGAATGGATAGACTGTTTTTTTGATTGTTGAAGTTTTTATGGCCATTTTTTATTCACCTTTTACTTTTTAAGTTATATGTAGAATATTAAAGAGGAAGGAAAGGGAGCCCCTGTTTGATGAGAGAAGGTGGCAGCCACAGTGCACTGTCCCAACCAGTGCAGGAAAATAAGGATAAGGAGAAAGTTAGGAGCCCCGTGTAAGTAGAGGGCTCGGGAAGAAAAAAAGTGATTGATGTTTTAGCTTGTTATTTTAGTTAATTATTTTCAGTGTATTTTTTCCAATGTATGAAGGAGGCCCAGGAGGGGTGTGCATGGTGTGAATGGGAAGTGAGTAAGTGAGTAGAGAAAGTCTGTAGGGAGTGTATCGGGATGCTCTAAAGGGGAGAAAAAAGTTACAATCACATGTGTTTCGATATAGAATTTTGTTTTGTTGACAATATTGGTTGACAGTACAGAGATAATTGTAACATGCGTGTACTACAGTGTATTGACCAACACTACATGACTTGAAGGTATGGGCAGACGGGGAGAAAACTGTGCAAATATATATATATATTGGTGACACACACTTTAGACAGACGACGACCATGGGGACAGACACACCCCTACCCCACATATGTAAAGCCTTACCCCTGTACAGTGACAAAATCAAGAAATATCACAGTCAATGGGTGACAGAGACTAAATAGGAGGGATTGCCTCACTCCTGGGCAGGGGAGGGATCCTTTGATAAATTTGTGTTAGACCATTTGTCAATATACTTGATGGTCAATTACAAGGAGAGCCCATTACAGAACCCACGAGAGATATTGAACTTGTGGAGGATGTTTGAGGAAACAGAAGCCCCAGAAGTGGGAGGGGTGATGCTAGACAAGGAGACAGGGACTGAAACGGGTGATGATGAGAAGGGGGAGAACAACCGAAGAAACTTTATTCCTTCCAAACTAAACTGCAGGAGGGACACATAAACCCAACCTATGTCTCCGGGGGAATGATGTTAGCAGACTCTGATACAGCCCCGCCCCCTCCTCATGTTGCACCCACCACGGTATCCACTCACACAGGGGTAAGCACTAGAGACCTTGAAGTGGCGTTATCCACTACACACACAGAATTAGCAAGATTATGCATAGCATGTGAAACAGCAAGGGAAGCAGAAGTCCTGATGCTACCCCCAGGTACCTCTCCCATACCTCGCGGGAGGAGTGGAAATCTGGGAACTTTTTGTTTGGGATTGAGAGTGCACCTATAAAAGCTGTACATGTAGAGAGAGACGGGGAAACAGATAGCCTTGGGTATGAGAATCTAAGGTCGGCAAGGGGGGATGAGGAATATTGGAGGGATTTCAATGACACAGAGGAAGGGGCAGTGGGAGGAGCCTAGGGAGCACCGCCACCATACCAAGGGTAGAAAGCTTGGGGGAAGGAAGGTTGAGGGAACAGTTTGGGAGAATAGTGTTAGCAAAGAAGAAGGGAAGTGTTCTGACAACAGGGAAAAACTAAACGAAATTGAAAATGCTCTTAATTCACAAAGGTGCCGGAAACCCTTATTATGTCCCGTGGGTGCAAATGGACAAGAATAATCTTTCTTAAGTCTGACCCCTACTGACTGCGGGGGTGGGGAAATGGAAGAAATTCATTTGAGAAACAAACAGCTGGGGTGCCCCTCACAATAGGGGACATCAAAAGTGTGTTGGTATCAGCAGTGGGAAACCAAGCAGAATCAGTTTGGGTGAAGGCGGGGTCCCTGTGAGTAACACTGAGTATCAATTCCGACGATGGGGCATCATTCAACAATATCACAGCAGGTGTCTGGGATGCACTGCGGAGAACCTTCCCAGATACTCCCAATTTACAATCAATAATGCAATGCAAAATGGGGGTTGAGGAAGATTATGCGCAGTACATTCTTTGGAATCAGGAGATGTGGAGAGCGGAGACAGGCAGCGCCTGAGACCAATGAACATCTTTATTTTACTTTAATGTGAAGCGGGGGCTCCCAAATGAAGTGCAGAAGGCCCTGGATAAGATAGCGGGGGTGGAAGCAAAGGGCTGGCCTAAGATTCAAAGCATCATAGTGCACCATTGTAGGAGGATCAAAGAGCTTGAAAAAGATATTTTTCAAAGACGACAAGCAGAAGAAGAAAACGAGTTCAGAATAAGCTAGTGAATGTAGCCACGGTGTCAGGAGCAGCACCCTCCAGAACAGACGGGAGAGGAGGGGTGTGAGACAGTCGCCACACAGGCGAGGATGGCAGCAGTGTGGGCAGATAATGGACAAAGACAGTGGGGAGGAAATCAACAATACATGGAACCCCAATGGATAGGAGGGTAATCGAGAGGACAAGGTGGGATCTGAGGGCAAAGAGGAAGGGGTTTTGGGGAACAAGAACAGCAAGGGGGCGGGCAGGGCATTGACGGTCATGCAGAAGGTGGGGTCACTTTGCCAGAGAATGGGAGGAAACTACAGCTATAATAAAGCACCCTACAGAGGCCCCCAGCCAGGGAGCCCACAAGGGCCTGATAAGGGATCAACAATGATTCCATATAATGTACACCAAGCATACACTCAGTTACCTCCCCAGATGCCAGGCCCATATCGCCATCCACCACAACAGCAAGCCATGCAACAACATCAGTGCTGCCCCAATTCACAGGCTGAGGGAAGACGGCACCCTTTCGCCACAGCACCCAAAGGTGTTGTGGTCCCCTACCACGGAGCAACATTTGTAAGAGGGAATCCATTCTTGTTTCCAGGTACAGACACCTATACTGACTAGGAAATCCCACAGGGAGCACTTGCGTGTCCAGTACTATCAATGACCTTGCATCCAGAAGAAGAACCACTGGTGGGGGCAGAGATAGGAAATAAGCAATTCATCATCTTGGTGAACTCAGAGGCGGAAAAGTCATGCATAAGCAATGGTGAATTCTCGCTATCAGGAAAAACTCTCAACACCCTGGTATTCTCTGGGGCTGTAGTTACGGTTACTTACACAGAAGATTTAGATGTCGAAATTGGAGGGAAAATTGTTTGTGCCCAACTCCTCTACTACGAAAGTTCCCCAGTCAATTTACTAGGAAGAGACTTGCTCAGTAAGCTAAACATGACAATATCACTCACAGATAGAGGAGTTGTCTGCACCATCCCAGGCATGTGCTCTCACCGGGCCATGCTAGAAATACACGCTGTGGCCAATGAGATGGTAGCTAGAGGGATACCTGTGAACCCAGATATGTTTATCTATGTCATTCGAGTGCTTGCCAAAGCAGTGCCCCAGATTACCAGGAAGGAGTGGAGGGCACCTGCTGACTTTGTTTTCCAACCTGTAACACTCCCTGAAGTGGTTGCTGGTACTATCCTGTCCTTAGACCTAGAGGGGTTAAAGACGGCTGTAAAAAGAATTGTGCTGCAGGGAACATAAATGCATGCATGTCAAGGGCCCCAATATGCCTTTCAGAGAACTAACAGATGAGGAACTGTTTGAGGATGGGAACAATGATGGAGAAATAATACTGGAGATGTGTATACCTTTTGACATCATGGTACAATATAGAAAGGTACAGAGCCCCCTTCTGTGAAGCTGACCACATCTGTTAAGCTGACCTACAGCGGGTTCCACCACACTTATGGATCACAAACCCACATGACGTAAGGATGCTAAAAGAAGTGACCCCAGTAAGAATAACACTCAAACCAGGTGCAGTGTTACAAAGAGTAAAGCAGTATCCCCTGTCTAGAGAATCAGAAGAAGGGATTCAGGAAACACTACAGGCCCTGCTACAACAGGAAATCATAGGGCCCTCCACATCAGCATGTAACACCACTATCTATCCTATCAAAAAAGCCACAGGGGGTAGTAGGAGAATGATCCAGGACCTCTACCCCCTTAATGATATTGTACAGAAGGAGATTCCTCTTGTTTCTTACCCAGCCTCTATCCTGTGCAGCATCCTGAAACATGCCACCCATTTAACTGTAGTGGACTTGAATAATCCATTTTTCTCAGGACCACTCGCCCCAGAATCGCAGTATCTTACAGCTTTTACCCTGGGTGGGAAGCGATACGAACACTGTTGCCTGCCCCTGGGGTACTGTGAAAGCACCAGCATCTTTAACAGAGTTTTACATGAAGACCTTGGCAAAATTCAAGTGCCCCGCATGATTATACAATATTTAGACAACTTACTGGTCTGCAGCGACAGCGAGCACAGCTGTCACAGGGACTCCATTGACTTACTCCAGCTGCTAACTCAGAAAGGATACAAGGGAGATAAAAACAAACTCCAGTACTGTTTGCCCGAACTGCTCTACCTAGGGAAACTCATCTTCAAAGATGGCAAGAGAATAAAGCCTGATAGGGCTGCCACTGTGCATACAACTCCCAAACCAACAAGAGTAAAAGAAATGAAAACATGTGTAGGCCTCTGCAATTATTTCCGAGCATAGATTTTAGACTATGTGACATACACCAGGCCACTACTGCTAGGCATGAATGCGGCACACAAAGAAGGAACAATTATCCAGTGGACAGCAGAAATGGTGACAGCCTTTAAGGACCTAAAAGATGTAATTTCAACAGCCCCAGTTTTAGTGACCCCAGATTACACCCAAGATTTCTACCTGCTTTCACACTCCAATGGCACCCTCATGACAGCAGTACTGATGCAGAAAAGCCCCATTGGCTGTAAGCCTTTGGCCTACTACAGCAGCACGCTTGATTCTGTCATCCGGGGACAGTTTGCTTGCGAACAAGCACTCGCTGCTGCTGCCTTCGCCATTGAAAAAAATTCCACTATCATGATGGGATGCTCAATAACATTGTACGTTGAGCACTCACCGTTTGCAATACCGGAACGCTCCAAATCCACCTTGACCACCCGGAAAGCATCTGCCTATGAAATAATCTTGTCAGGCCCAAACATCTGTGTGGTGCGATGCAAAACAGTAAACCCTGCCACATTCCTGACAGAACTTTGCACTGATGAGGACCTGCAATAGCATGATTGTGCCACATATGAAGGGGAAGGGTATGGCATTCCCAAAGAAAATGATAGTGCACTAGAAGAGGGGGAAATATTTTTTGTTGATGTGTCAGCATCAATTGATCTTGAGATAGGAGAAAAACATATTGGGGCAGAGGTAGTGAGATTAGAGGAGGTGGAGTACAAATCACACTCTCATGAAGAGATTACCAAGACATTTTTCTGCACAAGCAGCAGAATTTGTAGCACTGATCGAGGCCTTAAGAGCATCAAAGGGATGTTGCGTAACAATTTATTCAGACTCTGCATATGTCATCACCACGGTGCACGCAGGTCTGTCCCGATGGAGAAGAAGGGGGTACAGGAGGGCAGATGGGTCCCCAGTGCAACATGCAGAAATACTAAACACATTGATCACAGCACTCGCAGAACCATCAGTAGTAGCAGTTGCTAAATGCTTAACTCACACTCAAAACACAGACAAAATATCTTTGGGGAAAACTTCAATCAGGTGCAGCAGCAAAAAAGCAGCATACCTTCCAGTGCACCTGAGTATAGAATATGTCTTAGCCTGCACGGCAACGACCTCCACCACAGATGCATACACAGCTCTTCCCATAGCACAGATCAATGAGTTGCAGCAGCGAGCACCCAAAGAAGAGCAGGAACTCTGGGTCAAATATGGGTGCATGCAATCACCCACGGATCTCCTCTGGTGGCAGCAGGCAACAGGAAAGGTTGTGATGCCTGTCAAGCTACTCTATACAGCATTTGAAAAGATGCACTTCCCATCCCACAGTTCCAACCAACACATTGCTGCCGATCTCCAGGAAGATTGGTCCATTCCAAATTTCAGAAACACCTGACATAAATGGTGGTCCAATGTACCACGTGCCAAGGTTTCAGCACAGGAATGACATTGAGAACTTTACGGGGAACATTACCCCACCCTGTGGGCCCTTTCCAACAGCTTCACTTTGCTATGCAGACATTGGAGAAAGGTCTAATGGAGCACGATATTTGATTGTGGTGGTGTGTTCATTTTCTCGATGGGTGGAAGCAGGTCTATGCGCCCTTCCTGATGCCAAGTATGCCGCAAAATTCCTTGTTAGGGAAGTTTTCCCCCAATGGGGAGTGTGTGATGTCCTGCGATCAAACAATGGGACTCACTTTTTCAATGAGTTGTTCCAAGGAGGTGACAACATTGAGGCCGATTCATGGAATAATTAGCGCGGCGCAAGTGGCCAAAAACGTGCGAATCGCAGTGGAATAGGGAAAATCGCAGTGCAAGTGCGAAAATCGCACGAAAAGCAGCGCACATCGATTCATGGAAGGCCGTGCGCGAGAAAACCATCGGATGTGCGATAAAAAAGTGCGCGGCGCACGTTGGCGCACAGGCCATCTAACTGCGTGCGCCAGGTCACAGCGAAAATCGCACAGGCCACAGCGAAAATCGCACATAGCGCGGCGCACGCAACCAAAGTAGGCGGAACACTTGGCGTAACACTCGGAATGGGGAACAACTTGCCAAAATGCGGGCGTCACGGGGGAAGTACAGGGCACAAGTGCGCGGAACGCCCACACGCTCGCCTACAACACGTATTCATGGAATAGAATAGGGCAAAAAAGCGCACGCTCAAACCAGCGCACAGGCACAAACACGACCGCCACAAGAAAGCAGGCGGTAGCGTCTCTGCACCTGTAAGAAATGTGCGCCAAAAGGTGCGCCAACAAATAGCACCTATATACTTCCATGATGAATGTCCTATACTGTGGCCCACCAGGACAAATGACATGCAAAGGGGTACCCACAAACACGGGCACCCGCTGACAAAAAATACGTGTGCGTGTATACCGGGGTGCGCGGGAAGTCTCACACGCGAATTGGCAGGGCATGTGAATTCCAGGGGTTTGCGGGAAGTTCCACACGCGATTTGTCAGGGTACGTGGATTACAGGGGTGCGCGGGAAGTTCCACACGCGATTTGGCCGTGTACGTGGATTTCAGGGGTGCGCGGGAAGTTCCACACGCGATTTGGCCGTGTACGTGGATTTCAGGGGTGCGCGGGAAGTTCCACACGCGATTTGGCCGGGTACGTGGATTTCAGGGGTGCGCGGGAAGTTCCACACGCGATTTGGCTGGGCACGTGTATGACAGGGGTACGCAGGAAAATCTACACGCGATTTGGCTGTGTGCTCCCAGGTATTCCCTGTACACCCTCCACGGCCCCTGCAGGCAGCACACACCACAGGGGACTACCCTGCACACCTTCTCATGTCACCCAGCACCCCCACCCCCCCGCCACCAGGGGCAGCCTCCACCAGGCCCCCACTCATGTCCCCTATCACCCCCACCCCCCAGCAGTGCAGGGGCACCCTCCACCAGGCCCCCACTCATGTCTCCCACCACCCCCACCCCCCAGCCACCAGGGGCACCCTCCACCAGGCCCCCACTCATGTCTCCCACCACCCCCATCCCCCAGCAGTGCAGGGGCACCCTCCACCAGGCCCCCACTCATGTCTCCCACCACCCCCACCCCCCAGCAGTGCAGGGGCAGCCTCCACCAGGCCCCCACCCATGTCTCCCACCACCCCCACCCCCCAGCCACCAGGGGCACCCTCCACCAGGCCCCCACTCATGTCTCCCACCACCCCCACCCCCCAGCAGTGCAGGGGCACCCTCCACCAGGCCCCCACCCATGTCACTTATCACCACCCCCCCAGCAGTGCAGGGGCACCCTCCACCAGGCCCCCACCCATGTCTCTCACCACCCCCACCCCCCAGCAGTGCAGGGGCACCCTCCACCAGGCCCCCACTCATGTCTCCCACCACCCCCACCCCCCAGCAGTGAGGGGCACCCTCCACCAGGCCCCCACTCATGTCTCCCACCACCCCCACCCCCCAGCCACCAGGGGCACCCTCCACCAGGCCCCCACTCATGTCTCCCACCACCCCCACCCCCCAGCAGTGCAGGGGCACCCTCCACCAGGCCCCCACTCATGTCTCCCACCACCCCCACCCCCCAGCAGTGCAGGGGCACCCTCCACCAGGCCCCCACTCATGTCTCCCACCACCCCCACCCCCAGCCACCATGGGCACCCTCCACCAGGCCCCCACTCATGTCTCCCACCACCCCCACCCCCCAGCAGTGCAGGGGCAGCCTCCACCAGGCCCCCACTCATGTCTCCCACCACCCCCACCCCCCAGCCACCAGGGGCAGCCCCCACCAGGCCCCCACTCATGTCTCCCACCCACCCCCACCCCCCAGCCACCATGGGCAGCCCCCACCAGGCCCCCACTCATGTCCCCCTGCACCACCACCCCCCAGCATCCAGGGGCACCCTCCACCAGGCCCCCACTCATGTCTCCCACCCCCCAGCAGTGCAGGGGCACCCTCCACCAGGCCCCCACTCATGTCTCCCACCACCCCCACCCCCCAGCAGTGCAGGGGCACCCTCTACCAGGCCCCCACTCATGTCCCCTATCACCCCCACCCCCCCCCCACCAGGGGCAGCCTCCACCAGGCCCCCACCCATGTCTCCCACCACCACCACCCCCCAGCCACCAGGGGCAGCCTCCACCAGGCCCCCACCCATGTCTCCCACCACCCCCACCCCCCAGCATCCAGGGGCACCCTCCACCAGGCCCCCACTCATGTCTCCCACCCACCCACACCCCCCAGCCACCATGGGCAGCCTCCACCAGGCCCCCACCCATGTCTCCCACCACCCCCACCCCCCAGGCACCAGGGGCAGCCTCCACCAGGCCCCCACTCATGTCTCCCACCACCCCCACCCCCCAGCATCCAGGGGCACCCTCCACCAGGCCCCCACTCATGTCTCCCACCACCCCCACCCCCCAGCCACCAGGGGCAGCCTCCACCAGGACCCCACTCATGTCTCCCACCACCCCCACCGCCCAGCATCCAGGGGCACCCTCCACCAGGCCCCCACTCATGTCTCCCACCACCCCCACCCCCCAGCAGTGCAGGGGCAGCCTCCACCAGGCCCCCACTCATGTCTCCCCCCACCCCCCAGCCACCAGGGGCACCCTCCACCAGGCCCCCACTCATGTCTCCCACCACCCCCCCCAGCAGTGCAGGGGCAGCCTCCACCAGGCCCCCACTCATGTCTCCCACCACCCCCACCCCCCAGCAGTGCAGGGGCACCCTCCACCAGGCCCCCACTCATGTCTCCCACCACCCCCACCCCCCAACAGTGCAGGGGCAGCCTCCACCAGGCCCCCACTCATGTCCCCTATCACCCCCACCCCCCCGCCACCAGGGGCAGCCTCCACCAGGCCCCCGCTCATGTCTCCCACCACCCCCACCCCCCAGCCACCAGGGGCACCCTCCACCAGGCCCCCACTCATGTCTCCCAGCCATCCCCACCCCCCAGCCACCATGGGCAGCCCCCACCAGGCCCCCACTCATGTCTCCCACCACCCCCACCCCCCAGCATCCAGGGGCACCCTCCACCAGGCCCCCACTCATGTCTCCCACCCCCCCCACCCCCCAGCAGTGCAGGGGCACCCTCCACCAGGCCCCCACCCATGTCCCCTATCACCACCCCCCCAGCAGTGCAGGGGCACCCTCCACCAGGCCCCCACTCATGTCTCCCACCACCTCCACCCCCCAGCCACCAGGGGCACCCTCCACCAGGCCCCCACTCATGTCTCCCACCACCCCCACCCCCCAGCAGTGCAGGGGCACCCTCCACCAGCCCCCCACCCATGTCCCCTATCACCACCCCCCCCAGCAGTGCAGGGGCACCCTCCACCAGGCCCCCACTCATGTCTCCCACCACCCCCACCCCCCAGCAGTGCAGGGGCAGCCTCCACCAGGCCCCCACTCATGTCTCCCACCACCCCCACCCCCCAGCATTGAAGGGGCAGCCTCCACCAGGCCCCCACTCATGTCCCCTATCACCCCCACCCCCCGCCACCAGGGGCAGCCTCCACCAGGCCCCCACTCATGTCTCCCACCACCCCCACCCCCCAGCCACCAGGGGCACCCTCCACCAGGCCCCCACTCATGTCTCCCACCCACCCCCACCCCCCAGCCACCATGGGCACCCTCCACCAGGCCCCCACTAATGTCTCCCACCACCCCCACCCCCCAGCAGTGCAGGGGCAGCCTCCACCAGGCCCCCACTCATGTCTCCCACCACCCCCACCCCCCAGCCACCAGGGGCAGCCCCCACCAGGCCCCCACTCATGTCTCCCACCCACCCCCACCCCCCAGCCACCATGGGCAGCCCCCACCAGGCCCCCACTTATGTACCCCTGCACCCCCACCCCCCAGCAGTGCAGGGGCACCCTCCACCAGGCCCCCACTCATGTCTCCCACCACCTCCACCCCCCAGCCACCATTGGCACCCTCCACCAGGCCCCCACTCATGTCTCCCACCACCCCCACCCCCCAGCATTGCAGGGGCAGCCTCCACCAGGCCCCCACTCATGTCTCCCACCACCCCACCCCCCAGGGGCAGCCCCCACCAGGCCCCCACTCATGTCTCCCATCACCCCCACCCCCCAGCAGTGCAGGGGCACCCTCCACCAGGCCCCCACTCATGTCTCTCACCACCCCCACCTCCCAGCCACCATGGGCACCCTCCACCAGGCGCCCACTCATGTCTCCCACCGCCCCCACCCCCCAGCAGTGCAGGGGCAGCCTCCACCAGGCCCCCACTCATGTCTCCCACCACCCCCACCCCCCAGCCACCAGGGGCAGCCCCCACCAGGCCCCCACTCATGTCTCCGATCCACCCCCACCCCCCAGCCACCATGGGCAGCCCCCACCAGGCCCCCACTCATGTCCCCCTGCACCCCCACCCCCCAGCATCAAGGGGCACCTTCCACCAGGCCCCCACTCATGTCTCCCACCACCCCCACCCCCCAGCAGTGCAGGGGCACCCTCCACCAGGCCCCCACTCATGTCTCCCACCACCCCCACCCCCCAGCAGTGCAGGGGCAGCCTCCACCAGGCCCCCACTCATGTCCCCTATCACCCCCACCCCCCCGGCACCAGGGGCAGCCTCCACCAGGCCCCCACCCATGTCTCCCACCACTCCCACCCCCCAGCCACCAGGGGCAGCCTCCACCAGGCCCCCACCCATGTCTCCCACCACCCCCACACCCCAGCATCCAGGGGCACCCTCCACCAGGCCCCACTCATGTCTCCCACCCACCCACACCCCCCAGCCACCATGGGCAGCCTCCACCAGGCCCCCACTCATGTCTCCCACCCCCCCACCCCCCAGCATCCAGGGGCACCCTCCACCAGGCCCCCACTCATGTCTCCCACCACCCCCACCCCCCAGCATCCAGGGGCACCCTCCACCAGGCCCCCACTCATGTCTCCCACCACCCCCACCCCCCAGCCACCAGGGGCAGCCTCCACCAGGCCCCCACTCATGTCTCCCACCACCCCCACCCCCCAGCATCCAGGGGCACCCTCCACCAGGCCCCCACTCATGTCTCCCACCACCCCCACCCCCCAGCAGTGCAGGGGCAGCCTCCACCAGGCCCCCACTCATGTCTCCCACCACCCCCACCCCCCAGCCACCATGGGCAGCCTCCACCAGGTCCTCACAATCCCCAATCATGTGCGTTATGGTCAGCCTCCACAGCCAAAAAGCCCTACCAAGTAACCCATTCACCCACATGGAAATGGAAATTACATGTTACACCCCCAATGTCCATAAACCTAATGAACCCATGTCCGTCACACACAATGGTTTCAATTGAATGGGAAAACACCCAACATGACATGCATGAAACCAATGAGATGATACCACACAGTGAAGTATGAAAACAAAATTGTATTATAAAAAAATAGAATGCAAAACAAACGAAACAAACTACAATGGCAACAAAAAAAAGATAAGCTGCATGTCCGTGTAAAAAAATAAAAACACCAAATCCTAATCCAAAAAAATGTTGTCCAAAGTCAAATGAAAATAAAATCAATCCAATGAAGAACTATGTACAAAACATCCAAGGGTCCATGAGCCCAACTGAACAAAGGAAACCTACAAAAAACCCTAACTAAAATGCAACTATATACAAAAAGTGGAGCAGTGTCCGTCGACTCCAAATCATAAGAAAAAACAAAGGAAACCTAAAACTAAAGAACTATATACAAAGGCGGCGGGCAAGTCCAGCAGCTCACTCCGTGGTGTTCCGGGCCAGGGCATCATC
The DNA here is from genome assembly GCF_040938575.1 of Ambystoma mexicanum. NCBI lineage: Eukaryota > Metazoa > Chordata > Amphibia > Caudata > Ambystomatidae > Ambystoma > Ambystoma mexicanum. Next base: position 630,136,243 of record NC_090937.1, read on the forward strand.
GAACTCCTGTTCGATGTCCCGGAGGCGGTCCTGTTCCATGGCCCCGAAGGTCCGCAGGGACGACGCCGTGTCCTCCTCCAACCCCCTGCGGATTGCCTCGAGGCACTCGGCCCACCTCAGGGCCCTCCGCATGGAGTTCTCCGCCCTGACCATTGTCAGCCACGCCTCTTCCGCCCGCCGCCGCTCCGCACCTATCTGCTGGCCCAACCGCTGCCACACAGAAGACACACCCCGTCCTGGGTCAACCTGCCCTCCGGCCGATGCCTGCCCCTCCGATGTCGAAGGCCCCGAGCCTTCATGGCTCCCACCACGTTGCTGCTGCTGCTGTGCCTCTGCCCATGCACTGCCTCCTGCTGCCTGCACATCCTCCGCCGGCTGGGGTGCAGTTGTTGATGTGGCCACCCCTGCTGGACGTCCGACTCCCGACTGTGGCAGGGATGCCTCCTCCACCAGCCTGGCCGCACCGTCAGAGGCAGCTCCACAGGGCACCCAGGTGACTGATGGGTGGGAAGATGGCACAGAGGACGACTGGCGCGTAGGGGGTCCAGTTGAGGAGGGGGTCGGAGCAAGCCCCATCAGACGGAGGAATCCGGCCTGGGTGACCTGTCCCAGCAGGCTGACGTGGTCAACGAGCCATTCGAGATGACGTGCAGTCTCTCCATGAAAAGACTGCAGGTCACCTCGCATGGCCTGTTGACGCAACGCCACACCAGCCAGGACAGGCTCAACCCGGACCTGGATAGCGACGTCCGCAGGCAGAGGAAGGCCAGTTGACGTCAGCTCATCCCCTGCCTGAAAACGGGTCTGGACGTAGGCATCCCTGCTGGTGCAAGATGATGCAGGGACAGGATCGGGGACAGGATTGCACACAGGCACCTCCGCGGCGGCCTGTGCTGCCTCCTGTCCCTGGTCCTGCACTGCACCACTAGCACCAGTGGGATCCCCTCCTCCAGACCCCGTCTCTGGTGCTTGCACGGCCTCCTCCTCCACCAAACCCCCCACCAACCTGGATGACTCCGTGCCATCTTCCCCTGTTGGGCCCTGTGGGGTCCCAGCTGCCCCTTCTGCTGCCGAGGAGTCCAACTCCAACCTCCGCCTCTTGGACCTCCCCCCGGCAGCTGCGGCCTGGGACGTGGCACCGGACTCCTCACTCCCCGACGAGATGACAACACGGGAGGGGAGCCGGGCCTTGCGTCTCCGGCTGGCGGTGGGATCCCCGCCGCTGTGCTCCACAGCACCTTCTCCGCCCTCTTCATCAGTTGACGCTGCAGACAGGGAGAAAAAAAACACAGGCATCAGGGCACTGTACAATGGACACATACACACATGACAGTTGCACATGAGTGGCATTGGCAAACCTCAGACATGTCAACACAATCCCCAACACACATGTCATTACAACTCGCACACATGAGCCATACCACAGCCATATGCAACTGCCACCACCATCCCTACACATACAACTGCATGAGCAGCCAAAGGTGAGCCAGACATTACATGCAACACAGGAAGTGCACCACACATGTACACACACCACCACACTTGCATGCATGTGTACACCTCTGCCAAGTGTCGCACTGTTCAGACGGGCATCCATGTCACATCTGCCAATCAGGCTTCCACAACCCGCTGTCACATGCATCCATGTTGCATCACTGTTGCACCCTTGTCAAATACACACACATGCACATGTACACAGTGCTCATACATGCAGCCGAAAACAACATACATGCGTGACATCACAGACATGTCTACTCACATACACATTCATCCAAACATGTGTGCACACACAACTGCATTTGGCATGCAAGCCTACACACACAAGCACCATCCATGTCTCACACATTACAGCCCTTGCATGTGTCAGCCCCACGGCCCTGTACACCCCCACCCATACTCGACCCCATACAAACAGATGTGCAACTTGCACACTACCGAATAATCACCACACGCACTGCTCACAATCAGGATGCATGTACACTCACCGCTCGACTCCAGACGGGTCTGCTTCTCTAGGACCTGGACGTGGAGCGCTGGGGATATGCGTTCCAGGACCCTCATCTGTTCTTCCGACAAGTGGCCCCGGCGCCCCTTGACATCCGCTGCCTTCAAGAGGCGCCGGGCCTTGTTCATGGTCCTGGACCTGAAGTCCTCCCAGCGCTTCCTGACATGTTGTAAGTCCCGGACTGCCACCCCCTCCGCGTTGATGGCAGTCACGATGTCAGTCCAGATCCGAGTCCGTCCTTCCTTGTCGGCGCGGGAACTTCCGAAGAGGGCATCATACTGCCCCAGGACTTGCTCCACCAGGACACCAACTTCGGTGGCACTGAAGCTGGTGCCCCTCTGCCTCTCTGGCCGGGGGTTGTCAGTGGTCCCAGATGGTGTTTGCCCCGACATGACAACCCCAGAGGCAGGAGTGGGTGGGCAACTGGGTCCTGGGGCTGGGCTGTGGAGCGATGGAATCCCAGTCGGGAGTCTTCGGTTCCAGCAGGGGTGGTCACAGCAACAGCACCCCTGGCTGATGTGCAGGCAGCAAATGGCAGTGCACGTGGGCATCAGGCAGTCAGGCAACAGCAGATGGCAGGTGGGAGCGTGCTTGGGGCTCTGGGCGGCAGTAGTTCGGCCTTCTGGGCAGGAGCGTGGTCTTCCGTGTGTTTTCGAGTGGCCAGCTTGATACGGAGTGATTTGGCACGTGAAAATCCTGCACGTCAGCGTGAAATTCGAGGAAAGGCCCTTAGCGCGTAAGCGCGTCAGCACGCATACGCGATTCTATTGGACCAAAGGCCCTCAGCGCGTAAGCGCATCTATGACGTGACCCGCACGGGTGTTTCCCACACAGCACGTGATGACAGAGCACACGTGGAAAGACTGCATGTCAGAGTGTCATCGCGTGTAATTGGACAGCACGTCAGAGTGTCATCGCGTGTAATTGGACAAAAGTGCGCGTACACGCGATTGGCCTATGTGCGTGTATATCAGGGGTGCGCGGGCACTTACACACGCAAGTACGTCAGCGCACCTGTATCCCGGGATGCGCGGGAATTTCCACACGCTATTGGACTGGGTACTGGATTTCAGGGGTGCGCGGGTTACACGCTCGCCTACAACACGCGCAACGCATGAATTTGCGCGCTAACAAAATAACAAGCTCAGACCCAGGATGAACATACCGTTCCTAGCAGCAGTGGCAGTGGGCTACCAAAGGAGGAGGAGGAGGATATTCAGGGCCAGAATATTCACACCCAGAACCAGCCTTTTTGGGATGCCTGATGACCAGGTGTATGGGAGGTACAGGTTTCCACCACACATAATACTGGACCTGGTGAGTGAGTGGGAGGATGACCTCACATCACCCACCCTGTGCTCCCAAGCACTCAGCCCCCTGGAGAAGGTCCTCAATGTACTGCACTTCTTAGCCACTGGATCATTTCAGCGGACAAGTGCCATAGTGGGTGGGATATCACAGGCCACCCAGTCACGCTGCCTACACCAGGTCTTGAACATCATCACTGCACGCCCATCAGTCCGCAGGCACATATACCTGCCCAGAACACCTGCAGAAAGGCATGCTGCCGCCCTGGATTTTTACGGTGTGGCACGATTCCCCAAAGTGCTAGGTCCCATCGACTGCACCCATGTGGCTCTACGTCCCCCTAGGGCATCAGAGCACATCTATAGGAACCGCAAGCACTGGCATTCCATCAACGTGCAGGTAGTATGTAATGCCAAGGGAATCATCACCTCAGTATATGCCAACTATCCGGGTCCACCCACGACAGCTTCATTTACCGAATGTCCACCCTAAGCCGGGACCTAGAAGCTGGGCGGCATGGCGATACATGGCTGCTTGGTGAGTATGAATGCCACTGCACATGCATGCATGTCAGATACTGAGCAAGGTCACAACCCCACCAATGATACCAATCACCACCTCCACAGGGGACAGTGTCTACCCTCTCAGCCCCCACATGATGACGCCAATTCGGAACCCCACCACGCCACCCCAGGTAAGATATAACACAGCCCACATTACAACCCGGGTCATAGTGGAGCGCACATTCGGAGTGCTAAAGTCACGCTTTCGCTCCCTTGACCGTTCTGGCGGGCAGCTGTTGTACGCTCCCCCAGTATTGTGCAGGATCATAGTGGCAGCATGTGTCCTGCACAACGTTGCAACACGCCGGGGCCTGGCCGTGGACATGGTGGTGGCCCCACATCCCCAACCACATGCACAGCCGCTGCGCATGGGAGGGGAAAGCGCACGGGGGGAGGCAGCCCGTACAAAGCTAGTGGCTAATTACTTCACATAGAAATCACACCCCTGTGGAGTGCACACTGCCCTGGCACATTCCATCTGACAATCAATGATGACTCAACCTGACACTGATCCTGAATGTCTGGAGAATCAACCGTGAAAACCATATCAGCCTGAGATTGTTCACCTGGAAGTGTAACAATGTGTGCATCCCTACCCACACAGACACCCCCAATGCAGTTTTGTGAAGAAACACATTCAAGCAGCTAAAATGAATACCCACTTGCAAAATGCAACAAGAGGACAGTGCCATGTCAGCCAACCCATCCCCAGCACCGCCACACGACACACCGTGCCATGTCATGCTATTTGCAGGTAAACAAAGTAATCCCCACAACATGACACTAGTGTCACAATCTACAGTGTCCCTAATTGAAACTTGCAACACCTGAAATGCTCACAGTAATGCAGGACCAACAACAAACTTGAGCAGGTACTACCATTAACATGACATCACAAATGTAATGAATTAGTAGTCTCACCACCTGGAAATGCCTGCACTCCCACCACTACCAACTGTGCAGTGTTGGCGCCATGTAGAGTAGTAGGTGCACTGCTGCCAACATGGACCCCATCTCCAAACTAGAGGGCCTTGTGTAGACATGATGAAGGGACCTGCAAATTGGGAGGTAGACACAGATGATGAGTTACACATCAATGCAACATGCAGTGTACAACACAACAGCAATATGCACTAGGAATGTATACACAGTATTGACTAGACTACCCACACATGTAGTGGGAGTCCAATGTCACCATGTACGTCAATGTCACTTGGGCACACCCTTTGCAAGCCCATGGAAACGGGAAGCAGGAGGGGTGTGTGTGACTCAAACCCAAGCATCTGAACCAAATACATGACAAGCCTGCATGTGCCCAGCCACAATGCAGCGTATGCCCACAGGAACCACGGAAGGCAACAAATTGTCCCAAAAAAATTGGGAAAAATAAAAATAAAAATAAAAATAAAAATAAAAATAAATAAAAAATGGCCATTGATGGGCCCGGGGGGGTTGGGGAGGCCACCCAGGAGGTCCGAAGACAGGGTGCACACCAAAACCCACCTGTGTGGATCCTGGGGAAAAAAAACACCTCCATGGGCTCATGGCCCACACGGCTACCCTATTGTGGGAGTATCACTGCTGTCGCTATTATCACCCTGTGCAGCTGCATCCGGAGGTGGTTGCACTATGGGAGGCAGCCCACGCAAGGCCCTAGTCTGCTCCTCCATGGCTGCAAGCATGCGGGTGTGGTAGGTCTCGTTCTGGAGGATGAGTGTGCGGAGGTCCCCATGCAACAACTCACGGGATGCCCGGACCTCCGCCCTCGTTGCCTGCATCTCAGCTGAGAGCGTACGGGTGAGACGCTCCAGCTGCTGTTCTGTCCTTTGGTGTGTTGAAGCCTCAAGCTCAACAAGAGTCGTCCTGAGGTGAAGGAGCTCCTGCCTCAGGGCTTCCCTGTGGCCCTGGGACTCTATGGAGATGGCCTCCTGCAGAGTCGCCAGTGCCGCCCGCCTGTCCCTGTTGGACGCCAACATGTCCTCCCTGTGTGACTGGCAGATGGAGTCGGTTGCCTGCTGTAGTTGCTCCATCAGCCTTTCAGGGGGGACAATGGAAGTGGCCACCCTATCCATGGCCTGAGCCATCATCTCGGATGATGCTGCCTGTTGGGTTGCCATACCGTAAATGGATTGCTCCCATGCGGTATTGCCAGGTGGCGTACGGCCACCACGTCGGCGGGCACCACACCTGTCTGGGGCAAGGTGAACTGCGCCTTGCTGTGCCGGCACTGCCTGAGGCTGCAGGACTGCATTCCCCCTCTGATCTGCTGGCCCAGGAACAGGATCAGATGTCGCGGAGTGTGACCCTGCATCCGTAACCACCAAAGGCATAGCTGCCAACACTGACATCCCCATTGAGGGTTCTGACCCTGGTGCAGGTGGGTGGGACAGAACAGAATCCCTACATGGAACACTCACCTGCGACGGCACGTAGGTCTCATCATCCGAATCAACACCTGAGTACAGCTCGGGGGAGGTGCAGCCAGAGACACCCCTTGCGAGCACGACCTGCAGCACTTGTGGGTTCTCACCCACCACCACACCACGTCCCTCACTGGTGGTTGGTCGGCCCTCGGACCCCTCCTGGGTCAGCACCATCTCCACAACCCCAGCAGTATCAGGTGCGTCTTCCCCTGCAAAGACATAAAAACAAAGAAATGGAAACAGGCATTAGCACCATGGCACACAATGAGGGCTGAGAAGCAAGAGAACCAGTACTTGATTGACACATGTCCCACATGACTAAAACCCTCCCATGCATGCACCCTCACTGCATATGAAGGGCAGGCAAATGGCACACACTGATGACACCAAGATGGAAGATGAACACATTTCCTGCATGCTGCCTGGCAGTGGCATCACACATTGGCCTGTGATTGCCAGGTGAAACACACATGCCATCACACAGATGGCATGTACCATTGCTATTGAGTGAAGATGGAGAGGAGGGCAGCACCTATTCATTCAGTCCAGTTCCCGCATGTAATAGCTTTTCTAATTCAAACAGGTCAGATTTTTCACCTGGAGCTGCCAGTCAAAAATGGTCCAATTGCACAGGGACATGTGTGAAGAAATGATATCCAGGTAACAAAGTCACTCCACTTTACCATAGCCATGTCAGACATGTGACTAGAGGACTGCGAAATGCCTAGTAAAAGTGGTGGAATGCAAACAATCTGCCTGAATGAACAGTGAAAAATAAGCAACAATGTTGTGGCAAGGTGACACTTCAAGGGCAACTGGCGTGCAGTTGGGCTAGATGTCTACCGTTGGCAGAAGGGATACTGCTATGGCCAAATGCAGCTGCACAGGATGTATTGCATGAAGCACATGGCTGACCCATACGACTCAGGCGCACACACTCTCACCTGGCACACAAACAGAATCCCTCACACACACACCATGCACATGGATGACACACACATGCATGTGCACTCACCGGACAATGCCTCGTAATCAGGCAGATCTCCCACGCCTTGGATCTGTTCCTCCGTGACGTAGGTCCCAGCGACTGACTCATGTGGAGTGAGTTCCATGTCTACTACTGGAGACCCACCTCCAGTCACTAGAGTTGCGGCATGACTTGAGGCCAGCTTACTCTTTGCCCTGCGCTTTAGGTCATTCCAGCGCTTATAGCAATCATTGGCTGTGCGCCTCACGATTCCAAGTGCAATAACGAAGTCCGCAACGGTCTGCCAGTGTGCCTGGCGTTATGCAGGTGTGGTCTTGGATCCTGCAACAATGACCATCTCGTTATCATGTGCGGACACATACTCGACAAGTGCATTCAGTTCGTCATCCGTGAAGCTGGGCTTCCTCGACGGGCCGGACTGTGTAGCCGTGTCTGGGGCATCAGCCTGTGCCGGACGAGCACTCTTCCTCTTCCGCTTGGAAGGTGGTGGTGATCCTGAGTGTCCTGCGCCGCTCTGGACACTAGGGGCAGGAGCCCTGGTGGACTCTGTATCAGGAGTGTGGGATTGCACACTCAGCATGTGAGTTGGTGCAGGCATTGGCTCAAGTGTAATGGTGTCAGGGGGAATGTCAGCAGGATGGACTAGGACCGACACTGTCCTGGCTGGGTGTGTGAGAGCTGGGGTGGATGGAGCCGCAGCTGCCCCTGCAGCCTCTCCGCCCTGGCTACTTGGGGCAGCAGATGACCTTGCTGCCCCAGATGCACGTGGCATGATGACATCAACGTGCACCAGCGCACGTGTCATAGGCCTGCTGACCTGGAAGTCAGCCATGGAGTCAGCCAGGTCTGGTGCCACAATGGGCTGGTCCAACAAGGGCTGAGCATGGATGGTGTCAGCCACATCAGCCTCAACGGGAGGGGGGGGATTATGGGTGCCCTTGACTGGTCCTCCACACATGGGGGGACAGGCTCACCCTGCAAGTAACGACCACGTCCCCTACCGGATCCACCACGGCCACCACTTATGGCTCTTCCACCTTTGCCACCCTTACGGAATCCTCGCCTCCCAGCCATGGCACTGATGTTAATGTGCGTATGGGAGTGGCTGTAAACTATTGTCCTGGGAAATTGGGGGTCAAAGGGGTTGGGTACCAGATGGTAATTGTACCCTAGTGCTCTAGCAAGGCTGAATGTAACCCCTGGTGAAAGATGACGGGTCACGCTACGCACAGGAGCCCCAAAAAAGGGAGATGACGTGCACGCAACCCCTCCTAGACCACGTGTGCAGAAAGAAAAACCTGCACTACGCTGTGGCACCCAGTAACACAAGAATGAACGTATGCATGTCACACGCAGCCTAGAATGACCTCTGAAGGGGTAGGCTACACACGGGGCAAGCACAGATGTTAGATACGTGCGTGACTCACCGTCTGCCAGGTAAAAGAGCGTGAAAAAGGAGCGCGTTTGGTTGGCAACACCCCCGCCAAAAGAAGATTTGTACGCTGTCTGAGGAGACAGGACAACAGTAGAAGGGAACACTGTTTGAGGGAACAGGCCCAGGTAAACCAGTAAAAGAGAAATAAGAGAAAAAGCTGTCAGAGGTAACAGGGAATACGAACTTGAAACGCCGTGAAGTAAATCGCGTGTGAAACAACATGAAGTACAGAATTCACCAACTCGCTCTCCACGAAAAGCACGTACAAGGAAATGGTGTTCTACACGTACCTTTTATACAGGCCCACACGTCCAGCGTCACTTACGCGGCGTGTACGCGCTAGGGCCATTTCCACCAATTACACGCTTTGTCACTTCTGCGTGTAGGGCCATTTCAACCAATTACATGCTTTGTCACTTCTGCGTGTAGGGCCAATTCCACCAATTACATGCTTTGTCACTGCCGCGTGTACGCGCTAGGCCCATTCCCACCAATTACACGCTTTGACACTCGGACGTGTCTTTCATTTTTTTCACACGCAACATTTTCAAATGTGTGCCCAATTCAACGTGCACGTGACTTCATAGACGCGCATACGCTGGCGACACGTTTACGCGCTCAGGGCCTTTCCTCGAATTACACGCAGACGTGTTGGATTTTTCACGTGCCAAATCACTCCGTATCAAGCTGACCACACGTAAGCACACGGAAGACCACGCTCCTGCCCAGAAGGCCAAACTACTGCCCCCCAGAGCCCCGAGCACGCTCCCACCTGCCATCTGCTGCTGCCTGACTGCCTGCTGCCCACGTGCACTGCCATTTGCTGCCTGCACATCAGCCAGGGGTGCTGTTGCTGTGACCACCCCTGCTGGAACCGAAGACTCCCGACAGGGATTCCATCGCTCCACAGCCCAGCCCCAGGACCCAGTTGCCCACCCACTCCTGCCTCTGGGGTTGTCATGTCGGGGCAAACACCATCTGGGACCACTGACAACCCCCGGCCAGAGAGGCAGAGGGGCACCAGCTTCAGTGCCACCGAAGTTGGTGTCCTGGTGGAGCAAGTCCTGGGGCAGTATGATGCCCTCTTCAGAAGTTCCCGCGCCGACAAGGAAGGACGGACTCGGATCTGGACTGACATCGTGACTGCCATCAACGCGGAGGGGGTGGCAGTCCGGGACTTACAACATGTCAGGAAGCGCTGGGAGGACTTCAGGTCCAGGACCCTGAACAAGGCCCGGCGCCTCTTGAAGGCAGCGGATGCCAAGGGGCGCCGGGGCCACTTGTCGGAAGAACAGATGAGGGTCCTGGAACGCATATCCCCAGTGCTCCACGTCCAGGTCCTAGAGAAGCAGACCCGTCTGGAGTCGAGCGGTGAGTGTACATGCATCCTGATTGTGAGCAGTGCGTGTGGTGATTATTCGGTAGTGTGCAGGTTGCACATCTGTTTGTATGGGGTCGAGTATGGGTGGGGGTGTACAGGGCCGTGGGGCTGACACATGCGAGGGCTGTAATGTGTGAGACATGGATGGTGCTTGTGTGTGTAGGCTTGCATGCCAAATGCAGTTGTGTGTGCACACTTGTTTGGATGAATGTGTATGTGAGTAGACATGTCCGTGATGTCACGCATGTATGTTGTTTTCGGCTGCATGTATGAGCACTGTGTACATGTGCATGTGTGTGTATTTGACAAGGGTGCAACAGTGATGCAACATGGATGCATGTGACAGCGGTATGTGGAAGCCTGATTGGCAGATGTGACATGGATGCCCGTCTGAACAGTGCGACACTTGGCAGAGGTGTACACATGCATGCAAGTGTGGTGGTGTGTGTACATGTGTGGTGCACTTCCTGTGTTGCATGTGATGTCTGGCTCACCTTTGGCTGCTCATGCAGTTGTATGTGTAGGGATGGTGGTGGCAGTTGCCATATGGCTGTGGTATGGCTCATGTGTGCGAGTTGTAATGACATGTGTGTTGGGGATTGTGATGACATGTCTGAGGTTTGCCAATGCCACTCATGTGCAACTGTCATGTGTGTATGTGTCCATTGTACAGTGCCCTGATGCCTGTGTTTTGTTTCTCCCTGTCTGCAGCGTCAACTGATGAAGAGGGCGGAGAAGGTGCTGTGGAGCACAGCGGCTGGGATCCCACCGCCAGCCGGAGACGCAAGGCCCGGCTCCCCTCCCGTGTTGTCATCTCGTCGGGGAGTGAGGAGTCCGGTGCCGCGTCCCAGGCCGTAGCTGCCGGGGGGAGGTCCAAGAGGCGGAGGTTGGAGTTGGACTCCTCGGCAGCAGAAGGGGCAGCTGGGACCCCACAGGGCCCAACAGGGGAAGATGGCACGGAGTCATCCAGGTTGGTGGGGGGTTTGGTGGAGGAGGAGGCCGTGCAAGCACCAGAGACGGGGTCTGGAGGTGGGGATCCCACTGGTGCTAGTGGTGCAGTGCAGGACCAGGGACAGGAGGCAGCACAGGCCGCCGCGGAGGTGCCTGTGTGCAATCCTGTCCCCGATCCTGTCCCTGCATCATCTTGCACCAGCAGGGATGCCTACGTCCAGACCCGTTTTCAGGCAGGGGATGAGCTGACGTCAACTGGCCTTCCTCTGCCTGCGGACGTGGCTATCCAGGTCCGGGTTGAGCCTATCCTGGCTGGTGTGGCGTTGCGTCAACGGGCCATGCGAGGTGACCTGCAGTCTTTTCATGGAGAGACTGCACGTCATCTCGAATGGCTCGTTGACCACGTCAGCCTGCTGGGACAGGTCACCCAGGCCGGATTCCTCCGTCTGATGGGGCTTGCTCCGACCCCCTCCTCAACTGGACCCCCTACGCGCCAGTCGTCCTCTGTGCCATCTTCCCACCCATCAGTCACCTGGGTGCCCTGTGGAGCTGCCTCTGACGGTGCGGCCAGGCTGGTGGAGGAGGCATCCCTGCCACAGTCGGGAGTCGGACGTCCAGCAGGGGTGGCCACATCAACAACTGCACCCAGCCGGCGGAGGATGTGCAGGCAGCAGGAGGCAGTGCACGGGCAGAGGCATAGCAGCAGCAGCAACGTGGTGGGAGCCATGAAGGCTCGGGGCCTTCGACATCGGAGGGGCAGGCATCGGCCGGAGGGCAGGTTGACCCAGGACGGGGTGTGTCTTCTGTGTGGCAGCGGTTGGGCCAGCAGATAGGTGCGGAGCGGCGGCGGGCGGAAGAGGCGCGGCTCACAATGGTCAGGGCGGAGAACTCCATGCGGAGGGCCCTGAGGCGGGCCGGGTGCCTCGAGGCAATCCGCAGGGGGTTGGAGGAGGACACGGCGTCGTCCCTGCAGACCCTCGGGGCCATGGAACAGGACCGCCTCCGGGACATCGAACAGGAGTTCGATGATGCCCTGGCCCGGAACACCACGGAGTGAGCCGCTGGACTTGACCGCCGCCTTTGTATATAGTTCTTTAGTTTTAGGTTTCCTTTGTTTTTTCTTATGATTTGGAGTCGACGGACACTGCTCCACTTTTTGTATATAGTTGCATTTTAGTTAGGGTTTTTTGTAGGTTTCCTTTGTTCAGTTGGGCTCATGGACCCTTGAATGTTTTGTACATAGTTCTTCATTGGATTGATTTTATTTTTCATTTGACTTTGGACAGCATTTTTTTGGATTAGGATTTGGTGTTTTTATTTTTTTACACGGACATGCAGCTTATCTTTTTTTCATTGCCATTGTAGTTTGTTTCGTTTCTTTTGCATTCTATTTTTTTATAATACAATTTTCTTTTCATACTTCACTGTGTGTTATCATCTCATTGGTTTCATGCATGTCATGTTGGGTGTTTTCCCATTCAATTGCAACTATTGTGTGTGACGGACATGGGTTCATTAGCTTTATCGACATTGGGGGTGTAACATGTAATTTCCATTTCCATGTGGGTGAATGGGTTACTTGGTAGGGCTTTTTGGCTGTGGAGGCTGACCATAACGCACATGATTGGGGATTGTGAGGACCTGGTGGAGGCTGCCCATGGTGGCTGGGGGGTGAGGGTGGTGGGAGACATGAGTGGGGGCCTGGTGGAGGGTGCCCCTGGATGCTGGGGGGTGGGGGTGGTGGGAGACATGAGTGGGGGCCTGGTGGAGGGTGCCCCTGGATGCTGGGGGGTGGGGGTGCAGGGGGACATGAGTGGGGGCCTGGTGGGGGCTGCCCATGGTGGCTGGGGTGTGGGGGTGGGTGGGAGACATGAGTGGGGGCCTGGTGGGGGCTGCCCCTGCACTGCTGGGGATGGGGGTGGTGGGAGACATGAGTGGGGGCCTGGTGGAGGGCGCCCCTGCACTGCTGGGGGGTGGGGGTGGTGGGAGACATGAGTGGGGGCCTGGTGGAGGGTGCCACTGGATGCTGAGGGGTGGGGGTGCAGGGGGACATGAGTGGGGGCCTGGTGGGGGCTGCCCATGGTGGCTGGGGGGTGGGGGTGGGTGGGAGACATGAGTGGGGGCCTGGTGGGGCTGCCCCTGGTGGCTGGGGGGTGGGGGTGGTGGGAGACATGAGTGGGTGCCTGGTGGAGGCTGCCCCTGCACTGCTGGGGGGTAGGGGTGGTGGGAGACATGAGTGGGGGCCTGGTGGAGGGTGCCCATGGTGGCTGGGGGGTGGGGGTGGTGGGAGACATGAGTGGGGGCCTGGTGGAGGGTGCCCCTGGTGGCTGGGGGGTGGGGGTGGTGGGAGACATGAGTGGGGGCCTGGTGGAGGCTGCCCCTGCACTGCTGGGGGGTGGGGGTGGTGGGAGACATGAGTGGGGGCCTGGTGGAGGGTGCCCCTGGTGGCTGGGGGGTGGGGGTGGTGGGAGACATGAGTGGGGGCCTGGTGGAGGCTGCCCCTGGTGGCGGGGGGGTGGGGGTGATAGGGGACATGAGTGGGGGCCTGGTGGAGGCTGCCCCTGCACTGCTGGGGGGTGGGGGTGGTGGGAGGAATGAGTGGGGGCATGGTGGAGGGTGCCCCTGGTGGCTGGGGGGTGGGGGTGTTGGGAGACATGAGTGGGGGCCTGGTGGAGGCTGCCCCTGCACTGCTGGGGGGTGGGGGTGGTGGGAGACATGAGTGGGGGCCTGGTGGAGGGTGCCCCTGCACTGCTGGGGGGGGTGGTGATAGGGGACATGGGTGGGGGCCTGGTGGAGGGTGCCCCTGCACTGCTGGGGGGTGGGGGTGGTGGGAGACATGAGTGGGGGCCTAGTGGAGGGTGCCCCTGGTGGCTGGGGGGTGGGGGTGATGGGAGACATGAGTGGGGGCCTGGTGGAGGCTGCCCCTGCACTGCTGGGGGGTGGGGGTGGTGGGAGACATGAGTGGGGGCCTGGTGGAGGGTGCCCCTGGTGGCTGGGGGGTGGGGGTGGTGGGAGACATGAGTGGGGGCCTGGTGGAGGCTGCCCCTGCACTGCTGGGGGGTGGGGGTGCTGGGAGACATGAGTGGGGGCCTGGTGGAGGGTGCCCCTGGATGCTGGGGGGTGGGGGTGGTGTGAGACATGAGTGGGGGCCTGGTGGAGGGTGCCCATGGTGGCTGGGGGGTGTGGGTGGGTGGGAGACATGAGTGGGGGCCTGGTGGGGGCTAGCCATGGTGGCTGGGGGGTGGGGGTGATAGGGGACATGAGTGGGGGCCTGGTGGGGGCTGCCCATGGTGGCTGGGGGGTGGGGGTGGGTGGGAGACATGAGTGGGGGCCTGGTGGAGGGTGCCCCTGGTGGCTGGGGGGTGGGGGTGGTGGGAGACATGAGTGGGGGCCTGGTGGAGGCTGCCCCTGGTGGCGGGGGGGTGGGGGTAATAGGGGACATGAGTGGGGGCCTGGTGGAGGCTGCCCCTGCACTGCTGGGGGGTGGGGGTGGTGGGAGACATGAGTGGGGGCCTGGTGGAGGGTGCCCCTGGTGGCTGGGGGATGGGGGTGGTGGGAGACATGGGTGGGGGCCTGGTGGATGCTGCCCCTGCACTGCTGGGGGGTGGGGGTGGTGGGAGACATGAGTGGGGGCCTGGTGGAGGCTGCCCCTGCACTGCTGGCGGGTGGGGGTGGTGGGGACATGAGTGGGGGCCTGGTGGAGGGTGCCCCTGGATGCTGGGGGGTGGTGGTGGTGGGAGACATGAGTGGGGGCCTGGTGGAGGGTGCCCCTGGTGGCTGGGGGGTGGGGGTGGTGGGAGACATGAGTGGGGGCCTGGTGGAGGGTGCCCCTGGGGGGTGGGGGTGGGTGGGAGACATGAGTGGGGGCCTGGTGGAGGGTGCCCCTGGTGGCTGGGGGGTGGGGGTGGTGGGAGACATGAGTGGGGGCCTGGTGGAGGCTGCCCCTGGTGGCGGGGGGGTGGGGGTGATAGGGGACATGAGTGGGGGCCTGGTGGAGGCTGCCCCTGCACTGCTGGGGGGTGGGGGTGGTGGGAGACATGAGTGGGGGCCTGGTGGAGGGTGCCCCTGGTGGCTGGGGGGTGGGGGTGGTGGGAGACATGGGTGGGGGCCTGGTGGAGGCTGCCCCTGCACTGCTGGGGGGTGGGGGTGGTGGGAGACATGAGTGGGGGCCTGGTGGAGGCTGCCCCTGCACTGCTGGGTGGTGGGGGTGGTGGGAGACATGCATTGTTGATCAGTAGTGCAAGGTGACATGTGGGTTGGCTGGGTGGCATGCCCATGGTGGATGGGCTGCCTGCGGGACATGAGCAGGTGTGCAGGGTAGTCCCCCGTGGTGTGGGCTACCTGCAGGGGCCGTGGAGGTTGTGGAGCGTACACCTGGGAGGACCCACACGGCCATTCACGTGTAGTACTCCCCAGAACCCCTGTAATACACATACCCTGCTGAAATCGCGTGTGGAACTTCCCGCGCACCCCTGAAATACACGTACCCTGCTGAAATCGCGTGTGGAACTTCCCGCGCACCCCTGGAATACACATACCCTGCTTGCACGGGGCCAATCGCGTGTAGAACTTCCCGCGCACCCCTGAAATACACGTACCCTGCTCGCACTGGGCCAATCGCGTGTGGAACTTCCCGCGCACCCCTGAAATACACGTACCCTGATGAAATGGCGTGTGTAACTTCTCGCGCAACCCTGAAATACACGTACCCTGCTCGCACTGGGCCAATCGCGTGTGGAACTTCCCGCGCACCCCTGAAATACACGTACCCTGCTGAAATCGCGTGTGGAACTTCCCGCGCACCCCTGAAATACACATACCCTGCTGAAATCGCGTGTGGAACTTCCCGCGCACCCCTGGAATACACGTACCCTGCTGAAATCGCGTGTGGAACTTCCCGCGCACCCATGGAATACACCTACCCTGCTCACACTGGGCCAATCACGTGTGGAACTTCCCGCGCACCCCTGGAATACACGTACCCTGCTTGCACGGGGCCAATCGCGTGTGGAACTTCCCGCGCACCCCTGAAATACACGTACCCTGCTCGCACTGGGCCAATCGCGTGTGGAACTTCCCGCGCACCCGTGAAATACACGTACCCTGTTGAAATCGCGCGTGGAACTTCCCGGGCACCCATGGAATACACGTACCCTGCTCGCACTGGGCCAATCGCGTGTGGAACTTCCCGCGCACCCCTGGAATACACGTACCCTGCTTGCACGGGGCCAATCGCGTGTGGAACTTCCCGCGCACCCCTGAAATACACGTACCCTGCTCGCACTGGGCCAATCGCGTGTGGAACTTCCCGCGCACCCCTGAAATACACGTACCCTGATGAAATCGTGTGTGGATCTTCCCGCGCACCCCTGAAATACACGTACCCTGCTCGCACTGGGCCAATCGCGTGTGGAACTTCCCGCGCACCCCTGAAATACACGTACCCTGATGAAATCGCGTGTGGAACTTCCCGCGCACCCCTGAAATACACGTACCCTGCTTGCACGGGGCCAATCGCGTGTGGAACTTCCCGCGCACCCCTGAAATACACGTACCCTGATGAAATGGCGTGTGTAACTTCTCGCGCAACCCTGAAATACACGTACCCTGCTCGCACTGGGCCAATCGCGTGTGGAACTTCCCGCGCACCCCTGAAATACACATACCCTGCTGAAATCGCGTGTGGAACTTCCCGCGCACCCCTGGAATACACGTACCCTGCTGAAATCGCGTGTGGAACTTCCCGCGCACCCATGGAATACACCTACCCTGCTCGCACTGGGCCAATCGCGTGTGGAACTTCCCGCGCACCCCTGGAATACACGTACCCTGCTTGCACGGGGCCAATCGCGTGTGGAACTTCCCGCGCACCCCTGAAATACACGTACCCTGCTCGCACTGGGCCAATCGCGTGTGGAACTTCCCGCGCACCCGTGAAATACACGTACCCTGTTGAAATCGCGCGTGGAACTTCCCGCGCACCCATGGAATACACGTACCCTGCTCGCACTGGGCCAATCGCGTGTGGAACTTCCCGCGCACCCCTGGAATACACGTACCCTGCTTGCACGGGGCCAATCGCGTGTGGAACTTCCCGCGCACACCTGAAATACACGTACCCTGCTCGCACTGGGCCAATCGCGTGTGGAACTTCCCGCGCACCCCTGAAATACACGTACCCTGATGAAATCGCGTGTGGATCTTCCCGCGCACCCCTGAAATACACGGGCCCTGCTCGCACTGGGCCAATCGCGTGTGGAACTTCCCGCGCACCCCTGAAATACACGTACCCTGATGAAATCGCGTGTGGAACTTCCCGCGCACCCCTGAAATACACGTACCCTGCTTGCACGGGGCCAATCGCGTGTGGAACTTCCCGCGCACCCCTGAAATACACGTTCCCCGCTTGGCGTTTGCTGTTTGCCAGCCCGGTGAACTGGTCCAGGGTTAGCGCAGCCCTTTGCGATGATTTAGCGATTTTGATGGCTTTTCCTTGCGCGAGGGCGTTCTTGGGGGCATTACTGGCGCTGCTGCAGGGTCGCTGCGATTCTCTGCGCCACGGCTGGTTTGGGAGCCTAAAATCCATGAATACGCTGTGCGCGGAAATCGGTTTTAGCGCACGTGCCTGGCGCAGACAATCGCACGCGGACACTCTGCGCCAGCCGCTTGCGACACTTTTCTGCAAAATTCTATGAATTACCCTGATTATTGGGGATCAAACACAAAATGTGCTCAATTTAACACCCACAGTGAATGGGATGGTGGAGAAAATAAACAGCCTCCTCAAAAGTAGATTGTCCAACCTATGCAACATCCTCAAGAAGAATTGGGTATACTGCTTACCCCTGGCACTATTCCAATTGTGCACACAGCCCAGCAAGGACTACCACCTGTCCCCCAAGCCCCACGAAACAGTGACTGGTCAATGCAAACACCACTGTCACCAGTATGAAGAGCATTAGACGGCCACAAAGCTGCCACCATTTTAGGAGAAGAATTCAAACAATACCTCACACAACTTACACATGCAATAAAATGCTTTTCAAAACAAATCATGCCCCATTCACAAAAACGCGAGAAACTACAACCTCTCTGACTGACACTACTCCGACCCAACCCTTGTTACCAGGGGAGTGTAACTATGTCAGAAGCTTTGTCAGGAAGTGTTTTCCACCCCGCTTGCAGTAAAAGTAAAGGGGCTAAGATATTGGATACACCTCTCAGATGTTTGCAAAGCACCAGACAGCACCACGCAAAACACAACGACTGAGAACAACCAAACTACCTCACCATAAGTAGCCCTACGCCAACCTTATCTGTGAATGTGAAATGTGTTAAGACACATGCATTGCTGCTAGAGCATGGGCTACAAGAATTAAAATCTCTCTCTCTTTCTCTCTTTCACTCTCTCTCTCTCTCTCTCCCTCTTTTCCTCTCAAACCCACCCCGTTCTTTCCTTCTCCACAAATGCAACGATCATGGAGATGACACCACTGCGAAACGCATCAAGTGTAGTTAGTAGTAAGAGTAGAATGAGATTTTTGAGAATGTATAGATATAATTGTGGATTGCATTTTGTAGCGATTTTATACTTTTTTAATGCACGCCTTGGGCATTTACTGGGGGGACCAAATAAATTAAGGTGACAGGGGGGCAAATGGACATGGGATGGATATAAGTGGACCTGGAATGGACATTTGCCTTTAAACCTCACAAGTTTACATCAAAACATGACAAGAAAGGTCCCAGGTGTTGTTTCAACTGAAAATATAACTCATAGGTCACCAGAAGCCCCAAATCCCATGTCTATACCCTCTTTAGCACTTACCCCCAAAACAGCTACCTCAGTATTAACATGTTGCCTACCCCAGCCCCTAACATAGTTACAGGTTTTCCCCGCTTCTTGTACCTGAGTGAAAAAATTAATGAAAGCGTTGATGTAATGAGAATTGAACGAGCTGTTGGAGCAACAAACACAAGAATGTATAATACCATACATACCACATGTAGAAACTCCCAATCCATGCCCTGCAATAATTTCATGTTTACTCCTCACAGAGCAGTACTGGGGGGAGGAGGTTCCCCTTGCGTAGGGACAAAAGAAAATGACAAATGCAGCC
This sequence comes from Ambystoma mexicanum, assembly GCF_040938575.1. Taxonomy (NCBI): domain Eukaryota; kingdom Metazoa; phylum Chordata; class Amphibia; order Caudata; family Ambystomatidae; genus Ambystoma; species Ambystoma mexicanum. The sequence goes on from NC_090937.1 coordinate 630,155,417, forward strand.
ACATCAGTATGATGCCTACCATGGCTTAGGATTAGATGCAGTGGAAGACCTTCACCATCCCAAACATTCAAACCGTTGGTACTCTTATATGAGTGTGATGGGAAGACGAACAACTGATGGGAGTTGCTATGCCTGTTCTCTAATACCCCATGCATCTGGGGAACCCAAAGTCTTAATACCACAAGAGGTACCATTAAATGAAACACAATGTCTGATTCATCTTGCACTATTTGGATAAAAGGTTCTTTTTCAGGCATGCAGTGTTCACTTACAACTCCTCGAGCCAGATACTTGAAAATGCAAAATCAGCTTCACCAACCCCAACTGTTTCCTCGCTATACAAGGGACAAAATATAGGGACAATATGTGGCAGGAAGCAAAGTTTATGTGCTAAGCAGAAGGACTTGTTGGTTACTTAGGAGAAACACTAGCCCTCGTTGAGCAAGAATGTGCACAGATATGGACAGAATATGTTGCAAAACTGACATGGGTCACAGCGATTGAAAAAACGGTGAAGGTGCACCAAGAAGAAAGCTATGAACTTAGATTTTACAGCGAAGGAACTGTCTCAATGGGATCAAACAAACAATGCAATCGAACCCTGCACATTCCAGATCTCCAAAAGGCACTGCAGTGCTGATGGACTACTACTGGGTCTGTGGCCAGAAAGCGTACTTGCACCTCCCGTCATCCTGGAGGGGCTACTTTTCACTTTCAATGCTGCACTCGGCCCTGCTTGTAGTACCCAAAGAACACCTAAAGAGGGACCTTTTTCAGACGAAGATCAAGCCGTGCCTGAAACCACAAAAATGGCATCCACCATTTCACCTCCAGACTTCCGCATCCTTCCAGAAAAGGTACGCCATGACCAACTGCGAAGATAGAGGCAATCCTCTAACTACTTGTCTAAAGAATCATCAGACCTACTTGCACAAAAACCCAACAATTATAGACTGTACAATTCCACAGAGACATTTTTTGCATCCTTTGTGCCCAGCATCCAGACTCAAGCCAACGCTAAATGGCACCAAATCATTCGATGGGAATTGACACCGTTAGCAAATAATACTGAAGAGGGGTTCAACGCCCACAAAGTGAAACTGGGAGCTCTCAGACTAATGACAATGCAGAACCGCTACATCCTCGACTTCCTGATGGCCATGGAGGACCGGGTTTACAAAAAGATCAGGAGTTCATGTTGCACGTTCATACCTTCGGCTGTCATCGACAATGGGACACTATCACATGTCATTGCAGCAGTACATAAACTTGGGGTGAAAATCAAGAAGGAAGCAGGGATACAAGAGGACGATTGGGTAAACATGGCATTCGGCTGGGTACCATCCTGGCTTGGAAAAAAAAGTAAAGATGCTGTTCACTATCGTCGTGTTTATTTTGGTGATTTTCTGCATGTGCCAATTAGGTCTCCGTTGTTGTGCCAAAGTAGTACCTAATAGTGTAATGATAATGGTGAAAATTGGGAAAACTCATAATGAAACCCCTTGTGATACACAGGAAGTAGAAATCCAAACAGATGAAAACACTGAACCTAAATATTGTGTGGTTGCCGTCTATCAAGGACACAGGGATGAGGTGGACACTCTATACCACTCAACCATTGCCCCTCCACCAGACCCTCAAAATTAGAAAAATGTTTGAGTGGACCTACCAGGGGATGGGGGATGTATATATATGACCTGCATGTTTGAACAATACGTGCAGAGTGGAGACACCCTAAGACATGTTTGTAGAGCATGGATGCCCATAAAAGGAACACCCACATGTGATGAAGCAGAAAAACGGGCAAATGAATGGAAATATCAGGGAAGGTGAATTTGTTACTATAGAAGTAATGAAAGGGGGGAATGTTGGGATGTAAATGAGCCTATCCCACCCCCAGGAGCTTCCACATAAGGCGAAATCCATAGGAAGTCATCTAACTTACAAGGGGGGAACAGTGTACGTCCCTGGGCACCATAGAAAGACCTAGTTCTGCATAGAAGTGAATGCTTCACACTAAACATGCCCACACTCCGTGACACCATTTTGTAATAGGCCCTAAACAAGACAGGCTGCAGACTCATGCTGCTCACGTTCCCCATTCACAGAGCACAATTTCTAAATGGCATACTGCTCCGCTCGAGCCTTGTTCCCATGGAAGTCCATTTCCCCTCTTGTCCCTGCAGTATTGCAAATACTCAGTATTGCCTTCAAGAATGTGCCTGACACAGAGCGTGAGACAGTACCAGGCCCCGGGATATGTCTATTAATCTCCACTAAACTGCCATCGAGCCTCTGACCCCTACCCAACCAGTCCGGTGCTGGCCACACATCACTAACCCGACCCCCCAATCCCCTGGCTCTCTGATAAGCACCAGACCCCCAGGCCCTAACCTCCATAAAGTGCCCACCAAAGATCTAAAGCCCACATGACTGTGTTTTTCCCTAGCATCAACACATGTCTTCAGTAACATGAGATACCAGGAAGGGTATATCAAAGATCAATCCCCAGAGGGGAGACATCAGGTGCGGGGACTGCGGTATTAATGAAGCCCTGAATGTATGGGTCAGCATGGCTGTATCTTTTCCTGCCCTCTGCTTGGCACCCCTTGCCTGTGCCGCCCAGGTGCCTGCCATAATGAATGAATAGTACATCTTAGTTGTTTAGTTTAGCTAGGAAACACTGTCTGCCCTGACTTTCACCACGACCCACGTGGAGCCAGATTGATGGAGGAGAACTGGACAATTATTGCTTGGCATCCCCTATGGAGCAAGCCCATGAGTAGTGTGCCTTCAATCAGGAGCACAAAAATGTCCTGTATAGTGATGACGCTTTTTGTGCTCATAACCCCATTGTTGATCATGTAAGACCAGAGCGCTCTCGAGCAGCAGAGTTCTTTGTTGGCACTTGTATCTTATACGAATAAACCTTGTTATCCTTGCAAAGCTATCTCCTGGCCTATTTCCCTAGTGGGATGTATTTAATCTGGAGTGAGCGTTTAGAGGGACTTGTCATCTTTGAATGGGTCATTGCTAACAATGTTGCCTGATCTTTCAGTGAGTCATTGAGGCACTCCTACAGCTATCCAAATGGTGCCAGAGAGATGGTAAGAGAAGTAATTACAGTGTTTTGGAGGTGAGGCACCAAGTTACTCCTCCTTTCTCTACTCGAAATAGAGGATTGGCTACTATCAGAGAAACTAGCATCATCATCCTGCAGCAATGGTCTCATGTCTTGTTGCATAACATCCTCTGCTCTCCTTCTCATAGTACATTCCATCATCTCATCCAATGGTTGGGGACTCCTATGTTCACAGAGATAAACTTCTTTTTTGGTATCATCCAAGGTCAGTTGTTTGTGCTCAACCAAAGTTAATTTTCTATTTTTCCTTTGAGACTTGAAAGACTTAAATGTTTTTGTCTTTCAATTTTGGATCTTAATACCAGAATATCTTTAGAAATATGGACCACCATAACAGAGAATTTAATATCTACCAGGCCTATCCTTCGTTCACCATGTGCACTTTCCTTAGTTTCAAGTCGCGAATCAAGACTCTTTGCCATTGTCCCAAATTCCTGGGAAATCTGAAACAGTCTTTCCAATGATGCATCAGCTTCTATATTTTGTTTGGACTTCAATTCCAACACCTCAAACACTTCTTCATGCACGTGTGCCTCATCCATCAGGACAGATACGGAGAGTGAGCATCCCTTCTGTCTATTATCTGGTGGCTGCTTTGTTAAATCAGAGTCCTTGTTGCTGAAGATGTTTGTGGGTGGCATCTGTATGATAGGCTGGGGGGGATTTGTTGATCAACTCTGGGGGGTCAATGGAGTGCTCCTCCCCCACTACCAGCTGATCATTATCAGGTAGTACAATTTTAAGGGCCTGGTTAGATATTAAGGACATTTGTTGGGGAGGTCTCTTGACTTCCACAGCTTCTGTTTCACCCTACACCAACCCAGTATCTTGTGGACCCTCTTTTATGGTAGGTAGAGTGTTCTCTACTTCCAGGGGCTTTTCAGTCTCAGGCGGTTCAAGGGGCTAAAGCCGTTTCACTTGCTGAAGTGTTCAGATTGCCGTCATGGGGGCCTTAGGCGAGTAGGGAGGCATGGGCCACAGTTGAATAGCACCAGACTGGCACCACAGAGGCACCACACCAAAACTCTACAGTCACTCGCTCAAATCTATCCCTTGTGCTTTCTGGACTCACTGCCAATTAAGGGGCCATGCTGTTCAATACAGGCGTCCTCGTTCTGAAGCTCACCGTGGACCATGGCAGACCACTTCTGCCCCACTTCCGCGCTGCACTCTTCACTGCAACTGATATTTTAAAGGCTCTGTAAGCGATGTCCTCTGCAGCAGCTATGCCTACACAGCTAATGGAATAGAAGAGAAGAGATATTTTGACAGCTCCTCTCAGTAGCTTTAATCACTAGACCACGGCAGACCACTTCTGCCCCACTTCCCGCACTGGGAAGATATAAGCTTAGCAAAGGTCGACATATCTTTGAGAAATACATTAAAATCCTCCCCCAACAAATCAGCACTTCGATGTGCATCAGACGCAGTTTGAGTGGTGTAAGACAGACATGGTACCAAGGTAGCTGACACAGAGAACTGAACTGCAATTCTACAACTTTATTTATAATCAGGTTGGTATAATGCATAACTAACCCAACATTATGCCAGGATTTCCCTGTCTAACTTAAACTAAGCAAAGTCTGTGTCAGGAAGTCAAAAAGCAAAAGTGTCTGCCTGTGTTATAAAACCCTATGCTGTCCTCACCATTACAACAAACTAGTGGGGAAACGTTTTCAACCAAAATCTGTGTTCCAAAGCAAAAATGTTCAAAGAGTATAAATTCAAATTTCCATAAAGTCTAAGTTCTCCAATCAAAGAACAACACAATTCCAATATAGCTGCTTTTCAGCCAGGACTGCTCCAAAACTGAAGTCACCTTTTTGTAGGCTCGCACATATAAAATGGCACTTTAGGGGTTTCCCTTCCCCTAGGTTCAAACACAATACAAACATTCACACACACTAGCAAAGGTAAAACATTTCCAAACTTTACCTCTCAGGGTTCCCTTCCCCAAAAGTCACTCTTTCAATAGTTGCTTCAGCAATTCATAGAAAAATATAGGTTTCACATGACCCCTCATTTGATTTTTATAACCCTTCTTGCTACTTTTCAGCCCCTTTGTGGCTTCTGGTCTAGACACAGACATTGACCACACAGTCCACCCATCACAGGTCACACAACCAGAATCCAACAGTCTTACTTGTAAATTAGCTCTTCATAGTAGCAAAGTTAACATATGGAAACCCAATGTTTTAAGTGCAGTTGTCAGACCACTCGGTCCACCCATCACAGGTCACGCAACCACAGGCTTTCTCTAGCTGATGTTCAATGGCTAAAAAATATTCAAAGATCTCTTGAGGTGTTCCCTTTGGCAGGAAAATAGCAGGATGCAGTTTTAATTAAGTGGGCCAGACCAGCCCTTCTTGCTAACGCTTAGAAAAGTTTCACTGATGAGCTCACCAGCCCTGCTGCCACATTCAAACTTAAAGATAAGCCTTCAAGGCTCCTCTCCTCACTTATCCTTCAGACATTCAAGTAGCGGAGTAGTAACGTGTTAAATGTATTGCTTCTGCATAGTATGGTATTAAAAAGATGTTCAAATGCGGTTATTCCCTTCAATACAGTAATTTCCTTCACTTTGGGTGTAAATGTATGGCTTCTACTTACTTCAGTATTCAATAAATGTACAATTGAGGTTATTCCATTAAATACAGTGATCTCCTTCACTTTGGCATCCTCTTTATACTTTCTCAGTATTTTGTTGCAGTTAATTAGTGTGGAGCATTGCTCTGATATTCCTTTTACCTTTCAGTGTTCTGCCATGGCTCTTGCGGCTACTCCTCTCTCTCCCTGGAAGCGGGACGGTCACTGTGGTGAACCTTTCTTGCGGGCCACACCTTTTCCATACTGGTTCTGGCTTTCGCCAGCACTGTGAGGCTCCCAGGCGAGGGGAATGTACAATTCCCACCTTCTATCGGCTCTGTGAGTTCTCTGGATATCTTGCTGACATCTGGGCTCCTCATGGACAACCACATATGCCTCCATCTGCTAGTCTCCTGCTGAAACATCCCCTGCTGCTGCTCACAACACTGCATCTGCTCACATTTCTTATACACTCTCTGATTATTAAGGGACTGCAGGTAGTGAAAATGACACAAAACTGCTTGACCGTGCCTAACCTTATTAAAGGGCCCTACCTGACTCATATAGCTAGAGGCCTCTAATCCTCTCTTCCTGGTTCCAGTACCAGAGTGTGGTTTACATTATGTAATCTGCTTTACTCCTAGTTTCATTTTCTTCTTTCCAGTATCAAAGTGGGTGTTGCAGGGATAAAAGGAATAAGAATGTTAATAGACCATGAAGGTCAGGGGAGGGTTACTTTGATTGTCACAGGGATGAGGGGGATATTGTGTATTTTGCCAAGGGACTTTATTCCTAGTCCTTCTTCTCCTTTTCCACGATGTCTGTGTTGATAATATCTCCTATTGGGAATCAATATCCCATAACAAGAAGAAGAGTGGAAGAAGAGTGTGGAATACCTCATCTCACCTATAGACATCCTACCTCAAATCTCCAAGGACCCTCTACCCAGGTGATGCTCCCTTGCGTGTCTACCTCCAGGGTTGGGATCCAAAAGCGATGGCCCTTCTCTGGCCACCTGCATAGAGGAACCAAGGGAAGTAAATGTGAGGATGCCCTCAGGTTTCTCACAGTGGGCGCATCTGTGGATATGCATACTGCTTCCCGTTACCACTTCATGAGGTGACAGGTGGTTGTGTCTGGTTGGTTAGTTGCACAGACTGAACAGGTCAAAAGGCAGGTAATAGATCCAGCTCTTCTTTTGTATATCACAGAGCTTTGCTAACCTAATTTTAAGCAACCATTTGAGACCTTCTACCACCTCATTTGCTTGTGGGTGGTACACTGTGCATAGTTTATGTCAGATACCTAATAACCTTGTACCCTCATTAAACAAATCATTCACAAAATGAGATCCTTTATCTGACCTCAGTATTTCACATATACCTCATTAGGGGAAGACTTCTCTCACAAGGAACCTCACTACGGATTTGGCATCTGCATTCACACAGGGTCCTGTTTTGATCCAATGGGAATATGGGCACACAACTACTATTACGAACCTGTAAGTGCTGCACCAATTCAACATGTCAATATAGTCTTTTTGGAGCGCTCTGAAAGCCCCTGAGGGGCGAGGTTATGTTGCTTTTAGTGTCTTGAGAGTATGGCCTGTGATACAATTTGCCACAGATTTGTCGACTTGTTCAGCCAAGTTAGGCACAAACCAGTCCTCACTAATGTCAACAGCAATGTGCTGCTTAGGTGCATGCATAGGATGGTGAGGTTGCTCCATGGCAATATTCAATAACTCTATGGGCATTACTAACTTACCTGTGCTTTTTTGTCTCCATATGATGTCGATGGGTGACAGGGCACATCCCCTGTTTACCCACAGTGGCTTTGCTTCTGGTGAGGCTATTTCTTGAAACTCAATGATGTGTTCTTTTAATAATGGACTGTAAGCCTCTGCTAGTCGCCATTGTTGCACTGCTGTGATAGACAATTGACTTTCCTCTGGAAAGAAGATGTATGCTGCCTGTTTGGAGCCTGTGTCCACAGCTGTGAAATCCCATCTTTCCCTTTGGAATGTGCTGCACACTTCATGATGGCTACATGAAGGGGAACTTTGAATGCTTCTATTAGTCTGGCTAACAAGATAGCATGTTGTACTGGTGACCCATTTGCCCTTCAGTATCCTCTTCTCTTCCAACTTGATGAGTCTGAATGTAGTGTTGATGTCATGTACGCTGAGTCTACGTGCATGGTGACATCATCATCTAATGATGCATCTAGTGCTTCTATGAGTGGTATGGGTTCTGCTGCTTGTCCTGAATAGTTAGAGTGTAACCTTGGTTGCATCACCATTTAAAATTCTTCTTTATGGTCCTTCACGTATATTATTACTTCTGGTCCAGTGTGTCTTCGGCCACTCTCTTGGTCCATACCTGATTACCCATCAACATTGAGAATTTCTGCAGTGTCTAGGGCATCTTCACCCACTCTGCTGTATTCATCTGGCTCTCCTTTATATACTGCAAAGTCATGGACCTTTTCTTGGGGCTCAACTGGTTTGCCTTTGAACATTGCTGGTTAACTGTGTGACAACTCACAATGGTGATGGCTGGGTTACTCAAGATTACCTCATAACCACTAGCTCTCTGGGCGATGAGTGTTGACTTGTTTCTTTTAAAAGGGAGAAATCTGCATGCTCAACGTGCAAAGTGATAGGGCATCCCATAACTATGGTGCCAGATTTTTACACAGTGAATGCTGCAGCACCTAATGCTTGCTCACATGGGAAGTGATGCTGAATTACTGGGTCTAAAAGACCACTGTAGTATGCCAGTGACTTGTGTCTCTGTGATGATCAATGTGTGACAAGCTTTGTCAGTGAAATCTCCTCTCTCCTCCTCAACAATACAAAGAACAATTCGCAAACAATCATCCTAGGCGACCTTAACTTAGGTCTTGGTGACTCAAAAGATCCTGTGGCCTCTGACCTGGAGATCGCACTATCTGACCTCGGCCTTACCTTATACATCCAAGAACCTACCCATATTAAAGGTAGAACACTTGACTGGGTAGCTGGCTCCAATTGCAATATCAAGGTCCTTAACAATACCCCCTGTCTATGGTCCGACCATCACATTATAACTTTCAACATTGAAGCCACACCACGAATCCCGTCACCATTAGCCCCAGCACTCCCAACTCGAAGCAAAAAAGATATAACCAAGGAGAAACTCCTCCCATTGTTACTCCCTTCCCTTAACACAGCCACCAACTCTTACTCTGATCCAACCTCACTAGCACACACCTACAACCAAACAATGCGAACTGCCATTGATTGTATAGCACCTCTCAAACTTAGAAAGGCTAAACCTCAAGCTTATCTCAATCTCAATTCAGCCACCCCTCAGACGAGCATAAAGACAGTTTCCTCCTAGCCTCACTCTCCTACAAAGATGCCATCATCACGGCAAAAAAGGAATCTTTCAACAACCGCATTATACAAGCCGACTCGAACACCAAGGAACTCTTTAAAATCCTAAGAGAGCTTGAAACTCCAGTCGCCCCCCCTGACACATGCGTAAAAGATAGTAAATGGTGTGCCAACATCCAAGCAGCCTTACTAAATAAAATCTCCACACTACAAGACAAAATCAAAGATAAACAGGACAGCCTGAACCGCGACAACCACGCTCTTTCCCTCACTAAGGCCCCCTTGCCAGACTCTACCAATATCACACCATTCGCATTCTCTCCGCTTACCGTGGCAGAGGTAGAAAATATAATTCTTAGAATTAAACCAACTAACTGCCAAGGTGACCCGTGCCCAGCCCCTACTATCAAGGACTCAGCGCATGAGTTGGCCCCATTCATCACGGCCTTCATCAACTCTTCCTTTCAAACAGGAATTGTCCCGGACAATTTGAAGGACGCTTGGGTTATCCCACTGCTTAAAAAACCTTCCCTAGACCCTAACATTCCCACCAACTTCCGACCTATCACCACTGTACCATTTCTGCTCAAGATCCTAGACCGTGCCGCATACTTTCAGATCCAAAATTACTTGGAAACTAATAACTTGCTAGGTCTACGACAATCTGGTTTCCGCCCCAGACACGGGACAGAGACCGCATTATTAGACCTTAAAACTCAAATCGAGGTTCTAAAGGATCAAGGCAAACTAGCAATGCTACTACTTCTCGACCTCTCAGCCGCATTCGATCTGGTCAACCATCAGATCCTGTGCGAGCACCTCCATTCAGCTGCCAACTTCTCTTCCTCAGCTGCGGCTTGGATCAAATCTTTCCTGAGCAACAGATCCATGAGAGTCTTTGCCCCATCCGCAGCCGCGGACCCTTCCCCGATTCACTGCGGCGTTCCTCAGGGATCTTGTGTGTCACCTACACTTTATAACATTTTCACGAAACCACTCTTTGATGTGCTTGACTATCTGGGTGTCTCCTATACTAACTATGCGGATGACACCCAGATACTCATCCCCATCACTGGTGATTATCTAGGTGACACCAAGGCCCTTAAAGACGTCTACTTGGTCATCCAAGCCTGGATGGCCCAACATCAGTTGTGCTTGAATGATGACAAGACGGAGCTCCTGATCTTGGGCACTGCACAACGCCTGAGCAGACTAGAGCCATCCTATCAGTCATTCAACATAGATGGTAATATCATTCGTGTCTCAAAAGACACCAAAACGTTAGGTTTCTACCTTGATGCCACACTCTCATTAACCCGACAAACTAATGCTGTCAGATCTGCGTCTGCATACACATGCAAACTTATCGCAGCTTGCAGACCATTCCTCACTACGTCTAACAGCGTTACGCTAGCGAGAACCCTTATTATGGCTAAAATTGATTACTGCAGTGCTCTCTATCTTGGCACCAGCCAAGAGAACCTGAACAGACTTCAAACGACACAAAACAATGCCATTCGTGCCGCTTTAAACATTCCCCGACACCACCACATCACAGAAACCAGAAGTAAGTTAAATTGGCTACCTGTCAAACAAAGAATTTCACTCAAAACACTCGCCCTTACGCACAAATGCCTAGCCAACAAAGCCCCGATCTACCTTGGTAGTCGACTGTCGCGCCACTCTACCTCCCGACCTCTAAGAACAGCCCAATCCCACTGTCTAGCGATCCCCAGATTTAAATTGCAAAAAGCAGGGGGCTCAAGTTTCCCCGTCTTAGCTTCCAAGTTATGGAACTCCCTCCCTGTTTCAATTAGAGCGGAAGACTCTTTCAATACCTTCAAAGCCAATACTAGATCTTGGCTTTTCAACCAGCTTTAAGGCCGGCTTCGCGCTTCTTCCTGACCTACCCTGACTTGCCGACCGCTATTATCACCTATCGGCACTGAAACTACTGTACATATGTATATAAGATCCTCTTGTAAATGTATATAATGATTCTATGTTATACCTGCACCCATGTGTACATGTTTAATGATTCTCTGTTATGCCTGCATATCTGTAACCTTGTACAAATTGCGCCCTGATGCCTCTGGGCCTGTTGGTTTGCGCGTTATAAATAAATAAATACAAATGCTGTCATGACCTGTGCATTTGAGTGTGATAATAAAAAAAATAACTGTTTGTTGCAGCCTGGGGCTGCTAATACTGGGGCACTACTAATAGCCATGTTAAGGTCCTTGAAGCATTCTAACATACATCTCTTCTGTCCATTTGAGTGTCGCTATCTTCCTTTTTTGCTTCGTTGAGTGCCTGTTGCAAGGGGCTGACATGTGTGGAATAATCAAATACCCATGTTCTACAATAATTACGTAGACTTAGGAATTTTTGCATCTCTTTGACTGTTTTATGCTGTGGTTTATTTCTCACAGCTTTGGGTCTGTCTGGGCTTATCTTCATTCCTGCTGAGGATATTATCTGTCCTAAGTAAAGCACCTCCTTTTGACAATATTTCTTATTGTGCATTTTCTAACAGATCACCCACATACTGTAGCATCTTGCTTGCCATGTGCATGTTTCCTAGGTTTATCTGGAGGACCTTGTTGAAAACACTAGGGGATTCATAGTACCCTGGTGTTAAACGAGCATTCTGGAATATATTTCCGTGATATATAAATGCAGTCAACTACTGGGACTCTGGGTGCAAGGGTATAGTGAAATATGCTTTCTTAAGATCAATTACAGTGAACTAAACTGTCTCTGAAGATATGTTGGAAAATATTGTTACAGGATTTGGCACTAGTGGGTATTCTGCATCCACTATGTTGTTCAGAGGACAGAAATCTGGAAGTGGGAAATCATTACTCCCCAAGACACTGGCTCCAGTATAGTGTGTCACTGTTCCTCACGAAAGGGCATGTTTTTCACATGAGTGCTTGTGATGGATCCTGTTTGGTGAGATTCTGCATGACATTCGGGAATGGATACTGGGCCTCATTACACGGTAGGCGGTAAGTAACGGTCCTTACCGGCATGGCGCAAATAACGTGTCAGTGTAGTAACCAGCCTGCTATTTGCGTGGCATTATGAGGTGGGCTCCACCCCCCGCACTGTAAAAGACGTACGCAAGCGGTAGGATGATCTGTGCCTCTGTGTACGGAGTATACTAGCAGCCAACAGGAGCCTGGCCATGGGTACAGGAGGCGGAGGAGGATCCACAATCAAGATGCAAGAGTGGGAGGAGACATGTGCCAGCACCATTGGATTGAATCCATTGAGGGAGTGGGTGAAATGGAGCGTCAACGTCAGATGGAGGTGAGTGTCCATACAAAACACTGGAATGCAAAGCATGAGGTACTCCCCCAAATGTGATCTGGAAATTAGCTAGTGGATGGGGCCATCACACACACATGTACACAACCCTGCCCTTATGCTGTGCACATCCCCACACAACAACATGCATGCAGCACCTCAGACACATGTCACCCAGACTCATGCCTGTATGACCCACCCATCTGGCTAACAACCTGTATGGCCAAACTTGAAGTCCAAATGCATAGAAGTGCAGCAACAACAACATATGCATGATGCACGTTGACCCATCACCAATGCTATCCCTCTCTTGGTCCCCCACAGGCTCACAATCTGACAGTGAGGAGCAGGACTCTGCGACGCAGGCCCCACCACCAAAGAAACAGGCCAAGGGCATGGAAGTAGGCACCAGGGCCAGCACATTGAGGGGCACTGAGAAATCTGGACTGCCGCAGAGGGCCAAAGCCACAAATTTACCAACGTCACCAAGGCGTGAAAGGCTGTCAGACAATGTGGTAGCACCCACACCAGCCATAACCACCACGCAGGATCCACCTGCAGAAGGATCACTGTCCGCCGCAAACAGCAAGATTGGCGAGGCAGCTGCCACGGCACCCATGTCAGATGTCGAGGAAACGTGCATTGCACCCATGGAACACCACACACCCAGCCCGCAGCAGGCAGCCCAACACAGCCCACGCCCCACATCAAATGCCAGCAGCCATGAGCTGTCTGGTGGTGAGTTAGTGGCAGGGAGCTGGAGTCCCATGGTGTCATCACCTGATGGCGGACACATGCCACAAGCTGAGTCAGGAACCAACAAACGCAGGCACAGAGACCATGGCATGAGCATCATACGACAGCGCCAGGAAGACCTGACTGAGCTGGTTGGCCAGCATGTGGGCGAGGGTGCCCTGGTGAGGGAGGAGTGCTGGGAACATGCCAAGGGCATTAAACAAGCCATTGAAGCCAGCACCAACCACATTTGCAAAGAATTATCAGCTGTGAGGCAGGTCCTCACATGCATCGCAGATGCTATGGAGAGGCAGCACCCAGCACAGGGACCGGACCTACCGAGCACCTCCTCCTCTGCCAGCTCAAGGCAGACCAGCCCCCTGCGCAGGTCCATGCGGGCCATGTGGCGCACAAACTTGCAACCACCCAATGCTGGTAGAGGAGGAGGGAAGTAGGGGCAGCCTGATGTTGGTGAATTGTGTACAATAATGCTGCACTGATGTGCAAGCCATGTTTGGGGGAATGGTGGGGGGGAGGAGGGAAAGGGTGTCTGGGTGAGTTGTGGGGGGAGGGGGAAAGGGTGTTTGGGTGAGTTGTGGGGGGAGGGGGAAAGGGTGTTTGGGTGAGTTGTGGGGAGAGGGGGGAAAGGGTGCTTGGGTGAGTTGTGGGGGAGGGGAGAGGGTGTTTTGGTGAGTTGTGGGGGAGGGGGGAAAGGGTGTTTGTGGTGGAGGGTCCATGCACTTCATAATTTTACAAAACTTAATACACCCATTGTGTCAAGACAAATCACATGAGCGGACATTTTTCATTGTGTATGTGTGCTTTATTGCCAGACAGTGCACAGTGTTCATTTCCCCACAACACCCAGTGTCTTGAGTCCCACATCCATTGCACCCTCTTCATCCATGTGTATTAGAAATATTGGTCTATCAGATGCTGGCGCACAGCACGTCCCTCCTGTGCATCGCCACCTGCAGGACGTGCAGCCCCATCTTCTTCCTCCTCATCCTCATCATCATCCTCACCAGGTGGTTTCAGTTCAATATCAGGGGGCAGAGGCACATTCTGTCTGATGCACATATTGTGCAGCATGACACATGCCATGGTGATCTTCGCCACCTTCTCATGCCTGTACAGGAGTGCCCCACCTGACCTGCTGAGGCAGCGAAACCGTGTCTTCAAAAGGCCAAATGTCTGCTCAATCACCACACGGGTACGAGTATGTGCACGATTGTAGTCCTCTTCATGCCTGTTCTGTGGGTTCCGGACAGGGGTAAGGAGCCACCTCTTCAAGGGATAGCCTGCATCACCTGCATGGGTGCAACAATGGATTTGTGTAAGTGATTACATCAAATGGAACCAGTACCTATCACACACAAGTCAACTTTGATTTGTGGATGACATCCACATATCCCTACATGCATGGAGGTAATCAAAGTAACTGCAATGTGGGAAGGTGATCTAGTCCTTGCAAGTGTTCATGGACTGTGCATGCCTTCGCCAGTTGTTGCCATGTACTAGGTGATGTTTAGTCATTCGTATCCTTTGGTCCTGTCACCGTTTGAACCAGACTCCTAGTGATCTGTCATTCCAAACTTGTAATCCCCATTCTGGCATGCAGCACTTCTGTTGTGGTGTAAGGGTGAGATCCAGTATAATAGCTACAGGTGATCCCTTTGTATGCACTCAAGGTCGCATTTCCGTTGTGATGCGGTTCAGCTGACATTTCCATTGTCCATATTGGCAGCTTGTTGCTGCATTGTGTTGTAGAGGGTACGGTCTGATGATGTGCAGTGTGCATGTGGATGGATATGGCATGGTTGCAGTAATGGCTTGATGTCATTGTTGTGCAGCTTACGTCTTGCATGCAGTTTTCATGTGTCAGGTTCAGTCTGGCCTGCCTTGGGGGACAGTGGTGTATTTCAGTATGGGCATTGTTTATTACGTCAACTGAACTCACCCAGTTGGAGTATGCATCTCCACCCCAATCACACCCAGTTGGAGTATGCATCCCCCCCAATCACACCCAGTTGGAGTATGCATCTCTCCCCCCCAATCACACCTAGTTGGAGTATGCATCTCTCCCCCCCAATCACATCCAGTTGGAGTATGCACCTCCCCCAATCACATCCAGTTGGAGTATGCATCCCCCCCAATCACACCCAGTTGGAGTATGCATCTCCCCTGCCAAATCTTCTGCCCACATCACACTGCCATGTGCTTGCCACGCTACTCACCGAGTAGCCAGGAACATTGTTCGGCATGTCGCTCCATGTAGCGTGGTATCGTTGAGTTCCGCAGGACCATTGAATCATGGGTTGATCCAGGATATCGGGCACAACAATGTGTGATGATCTTGTTAGAGTCACATGCTATTTGCACGTTGATGGAGTGGTATTGCTTTCGGTTTTGGTACACTGCATCCATGGCATGTGGGACCACCAATTCCACATGGGTGCAGTCGAGGGCCCCGATGCAACTTGGGATGCCTGCCAGTGAATGGAAGCCAACTTTGGTGTTAGAGAGCTCCTGGGCAGTCCGTGGCAGGGATATGTGTTCACTTGTGTGCTTTAGGAGGGCTTCAAACACCTGACTCAGCGTGCGTGAGAATACTGGTTGTGATATGCCATGCATCTGCCCTACAGTGTGCTGGTAGGTGCCTGTGGCCAGGAAGTGGAGCACAGAGACCTCCTTCAGTAGAGGGGGGATGGCAGTATGGATGTCTATGAGGCTGACGATGTTGTTGTGTATCATGTCCACGATGGTGGTGATGGTATCCCGGTCCAGACGGTACAGGGTGTGTATCTGCTCAGGGGTTAGGTTGAATGGACTGGCTCTGATTCTGGGGATTGGTGGCTGCCTCTGTGGTACAACTACCTGCACTGGTGGGGCTTGCTGTGCCTGTCTCGCCCTCCTCCTCCTCCTGTGTCTCCTCTGTGCTGCCCGTTGTTGTTGCTGTTGCAATGCAATCATGTCCTGCAGCCCCAGGATTGCTACTAGTATTGGAATCATATTGGTGTGTGAATGGGTGTGGAAAGGGGTGTGGTGTGCTCCTTTTGTGCTGGCCCAGTCTCCATTGCCTCCACCTGTGCTGAATGTGTGCACCTGTGGCAGTTGGGAACACTGCACATGGCCCTTTACGGGTGGTTCGCAATAGCAGTATTTCTGCCATGCGGTATGCCCTCTTTGGGCCTGATTCATGCCGCTATTTGCATTTCCGCCTGACTTGTGATGTACTCCTATTTCCACCATGCCGCTATTGCCGCCATGAGGGATAGCTCGCCCGCGCCCATGCCGCTATTAGAGGCACCGTTCTTAGCTGTGCCGCTAATAGCGGGTGGGTTGGTCATAATAGACCAGAGCGGTTAGCGATGCCGGTATTCCTTTACTGGCATCGTTTTTCCCTTAACGCCTACCGTGTAATGAGGCCCACTGTATTGGTTGTCTTTCTGTGGGTGCAATTACTTGCACTGGACCTACGTTCTGGGGTTGTGCAGATCCTGGGGCATATATGGGCCCTGGGGTTATTGTTTGGTTTGGGATATAAACTCCCTGTGCAGTTCCGCATCATGAGGGCACTGGTGAATAATGCTGGGGGTGCCCCTGGGTGATATTTTATGGTGGGGTCTGCTACAACAATCCTTAGCCATGTGTTCCATCTTTCCACATGTCCAACATGCTCCTCCAAATCGTGGTTGTACCCCCAAATCCTCCACCTCGCCTTTTTTGTGATTTACCTCTTGTGCCTTTGACCACTCCTCTGTCTCGTCAATTGTTATCTGGGTTATTTGTTCATTTGTACGATGGCCCTGACTGTAATTGGGCATCTGCAGGGTTGGTTACTACTGCACCTTCCATACTAACTTTTGCTAGTTTCTTTTGTTCTAGCTGTGCCTCTGTGCGCTGTGCTTTCTCTTCAGCTAACCTCATATTCTCACGATTATGTTTACAAAAATGCACTATGTGAGTAGATGGCAGTTGGTGAGCAGGTCCAAGTGGATCTAGGTCATCTGGCCTAAGCCCCACCCACCTGTCAATCACTTTAAACTGTTGGTGCCTTCCTAGTGTGTTGCTCTTTTTTTTCTCCAGAAGTAGCCCTCCAGCCTCTTTTCCTTTGCAGTTGGTGAGCAGATGCAAGTAGATTGTTGTAATGTGTATCTTGGGTGAGATGATGACATCACTGTACATGGAATGTGGTGATGTCAGAGTGAGTGGAGTGTTGGGATGTTTTGCTCTGAAGCTGGGGTTCTATGTTTTACAGCTGAGAGATATGCTGGCTTGAGGGGACATGCCAATGTTGTTCCTGGCAACTATACTACAATAAACATACTTGTAACTTACCTGCTGGTCCGGGTGTTGCTTCAGGTACCTAGTTACTACACTGGCGATGAGGATGGGATCCTGTTGAGGAGGGGACAGTCCAGAACCAGGAAACATTGCCCTCCAGTGGATTCATGTCCCAATACCAAGTTTACAGCAGGTTGATGTCCAGAGTTCTTTGATCTGGACTGTGCAGGTTCTTCATCAGGCCGGGTGGTGCTGAATAGAGGAGCCTGTCCGGCACACAAGTCGGTGTGCAGTGTGCATGGGAGGTTGTCGGCACACATGTCAGTGTGCAGCGCAGTTTTGAGTGCCTGGGTGCAGTCTGAGTTCTCTATTCCCAGGTCCGTCTCAATCCATAGACCGGTGTTGCTGGTGGTCTTGCGGCACATGGGTCGGTCTGTGGGGCCCCAAAGAACATTGGGTGCTGCTGTGTAGTTTTCGGCACACAGGTTGGTGTGCGGCGTGCAGGGCCTCTGCAATCTACCTGCTCCGATTGGTGTTTGGGAGCGGATGGGTGCTGGTAAAGGGGCACCCAGGCGGTCCTTCGACGTGGTGTGACTGTGGCAGTGCGGTTCTGTCAGTGCGGACACACGCCACACTGAAAGCTCTTCCCTTGGTGTCCGGTGGGGAGAGTTGTGGGGTGTCCAGCTGGTGTGACTGGTAACTGGGTGGTCCAGTCATCTCGATGCCTGCATGACAGAGTGCCATAGGTCTGCACCCATTGGAGCCTGCACGTCGTACTGAAAACCCCCTTGGTGTCCTGTGGGGATAGTTGTGGGGCTGCCAGCTGCCGTGACTGGAACCGGGTGGTCCAGTCACCTCGATGCCCGCATGACAGAGTGCCATAGGTCGGCACTCGTTGGAGCCTGCATCGGTGTGATGACGTCTTTGGGGTGTCGTGTTGCGTTCCAGCCTGTGCGGCTGGAACGTGGAAGTCTATTGGAACACGCTGCGTGTCATAGACCTTGGTACCTAATTAATTCTACGCTATGTGTGATGATGTGTGTATGGTTCCTATCTGACCAATTGGATCTCTTTCAGTTAGGTTTTTCCTTTATACGGCAGTGGTGTTCCTTGGTCTTTGGTCATTCTTTCTGAACATGTACACTCTGCACTGTTCATTGTTTCATCCTTGCCCAATTTTGACCTTCACTCTGATATGTTTTGATGTGCTGAGTAGGAACATAAGTTGTTATATATCTTTTGAGGACAGGCTTGGGAACTCGGCAAAGCTGATGTGTCTCAGCCAATCCATGTGTAGTATGTGCCTCTTAACTCTGGGGTATGTTGCTTTTGCATTACCACACTACCGAATTGCAGGCTTGAGAATGTGTTTGCCCACCTGCCGTGACCAATCATTGTGCAACATTCAGTCTGACTGTGGAAAGTTACAGCTTTGTGTATGTGCGTTTCTTCGCGAGAGCATGGCTGATATTCTCACTTGAGGGGATGAGGATTGGTATGCTTCTGGGATAGCTGAATGATTTCAAGGCCTATTTGTGGTGCTCATTCAGTTAGTGTAAACATCCATTGTCATCTGCTATCATTATAAGTGCCCCTAATCGTTTCCTGACTAATGTTAAATGCTACTATACTTGTTAAGGATGTGTGGCTACACCCAGGTATAAGGTCTGCACATTATGGCTTACCTGTCCGTCAGGGATACTGCTTACTGAAGCATGGTTACTAGTGTGTTTTTGGGCTTATACAGGGAATTCTATATGTAAGGGGCTGTTTTTGTGTGCTGCTTCACAGAGACTTTCGAAGCTTGTATTTACGTGCACATTGGGGTGTTGGATGTACTCCCAACAGGGAGTTCTCCCTTCAGTAAAGGTCAGGCTGGGGAGGGCCGTACATAAAGACACCATGTTGACCTCTATGCTTGCCAAGAAGACCTCCACTAGTAATTCTGAAGTGATTTTCTTCTATGAGCGGTGAAGGTTTCTCCCTTCCATTACATACATTTGGAAACGACTCTTCTGACTGACCGCACAATGAAAACATTTTGAAACAATTGAAACTAATTGCCAGGTTTTGCTTCATCAGCCCTTAAGCTCAGACTACACTTCACAATTAATAGCTGATCACATTGAGCCAGTAGCCTCATAAAGCATTGTATGGCAGTTTTCCAAGATTGGAGCCCCTTTGTGTGAAAGCTACCCAACTGATTAGACTGTGTGAGGCCTCAATGTTTTTAATATGTTGCATATTTATTATGGCGCACAAACACTAATGTGTGCCAGGCAAGTTTGCACAGAGTGCTGGAAAACCCTCGTTGATCTGCAATAAGTGTTAGCCGCGTTGAATAACTGCAGGCTTCTCTTGTTTATTACCTCTCATTTGCTTGCAATCCGAGTTCAAGCCTGCCCGAAAACAATGCCAGTAATTTAGGTCCATATTTTAATTGCATTTCCATTTAAATGGATAAGTATTCAATTTCTTCGAGTCGTCTAGCATTAAGAACGAGTAGGCAACTTGAAATGCAAGAGGCCCGGCGGGTTCATCGTGACGGCACGCCTGAGTCGCGCAAAACCTTCGCCTTCATGAGAACCTCAAGCTGCCAACAATAGTAGCTGGCCCCATTAGCATGTGTATGAGCAGGGCCATGGCAGCCAGCTAACACTGGGGGGGTCTTGTGCTGTGGCAGGGCTCGATATTTCATTGACGATGCCTTTTTTTTGTAGTCCTATAAAAATGGTTCTAGAAGATTCCATGTGGTCAATGTTATGAGTCCCGGGCCTGTAATGAGGCATGGTATGAGATCTACATCACTGCTTCCATGCTACATTGCGTAGCACTAATCATGTTCCTGGGTCTGATTTACAAAAGCGCTTTGCAATTGTCCAATCCCAATGAAGATCACGCCCCTTCCCGGTGAACAAAGGCGCCACCTCCCCAGAGCGTGCCTCAACACTTGAAAACAAGCTTACACACGTTTTCATGGTCAAGACGTCATATATGCACATGTACAAGCACAGCACAAACGGATATTAGTCTCTAATAACGCACATTGTACAAAAACAACAAAAAAAATGCTGCATTTAGATTTAACAAAACACACTTCTATGATAGCTTTCCAAGTAATAAAAAATAGTAAATGCCGGAATTCCTTGGCTTAATACTTTCTCGCCTTTCCAAATTGTACTTTTTAACTTCCAACAAAATCTTTTCGATCTGGTTGCAGCGTCCACACGATTCTTTGCTGGCCACAAATCACAGCATTTCTTTATTCTTTCATGCTTTTCTGGCTGATAAAGAAGCGTAACACCAAAAAGCCATTTCTCCTGCAAGGTTCAACGTCAACACTGCGGCTATGCCAGGAATGGTTCCGCTTTAGGCAATCAAAGCCTGGGCCTGTTTGAAAAGCTAGGGGAATGCTTAGAGGAAAGCACTCGGCCCTTAGAAGGGAGGGCAGGGCTGGCATGGACTCGGAGCAGCTGCACACAT
Organism: Ambystoma mexicanum; assembly: GCF_040938575.1. NCBI lineage: Eukaryota > Metazoa > Chordata > Amphibia > Caudata > Ambystomatidae > Ambystoma > Ambystoma mexicanum. The sequence goes on from NC_090937.1 coordinate 630,176,341, forward strand.
TGCTAACCCCGAATAAACCAGTGCATAGAGCTGCCTCAAATAATAAACTGTCCACAGTGGATCCATTTACAGAGGACCTCATTAATGAGCTTGATTTAAGAGGGGCCTATTTTGTCATGCTAATGCTGCGCCCCCCACGATAGGACTTCCTTTGGCAAACAGCCTGCGATCTTCATGACTCCAGGGGAGACTCATTGGTGCAGTTCGTTTTTGACGCACCAAAGATGCTAATATCCATGCGTGCCATTGCCTCTTTATTGCAGCACTATCCCCCCCACACATAGACACACCGTGTGTGTGTGTGTATGTGTGTGTGTGTGTGTGAAGTACACACACGAGGGGTGCCACACACACTCGCACAGCACACATTTAGCTGTAGAAAAAGCTGTCCTGTAGTTGAAAGAAACATTCTGGGAAAATGTGCATACAGAATGTTACAGAATGTTAAGTTGTGTTATTTTGTTCACTGTTCAGTTTATAATAGACAGGACATCGATGCTGATTATTTTATTTATTTATGTATTTATTTAATTGAAGACAATTATCTGGACACACATTGAACTGCGCTGGTTCTAGCCACTGTTTGTTCTCATTAGTCTCAGTTACTTAAGTGGGAGTGCAGCATGATAACAAACCTGGTAGCTGTGCCCTAAGCCGCCAGAACTAATACGACGGATGTGTGCTTCTGGTTGTTTCAAGTTCCTCCTCTATTATGTTTTATTGTTCAGTTTAATTAACCCAAGGAGAAACCCCTGATCTGGGCAATTCAATTCCTTTGGGCATTAAAACACAATAAAGAACTAAGCCCGATCCTCAGGCCTTTAGTAATTTTGCTGGAAAACAATAGAGTCCGAGCCAACATGTGTTTCGACCACAACAGTCTTTTTCAAGGCTCTATACAATATCTGACTTCTTATTGACAAAATGGTAGTGCAAAAAACACATTACAACATATTTATATACCACCTCCTAGTCAAAGTTACAACATTATTCAGTAATAACATGACATATACAGAGTAATTGATGAATGAAAATAAACAATAAAAAAACATACCATGTGTTCCCAAAAGAAAGTTGTGATGATCACGATGAATGGGGAGGGATAAACAATAGAGAAGTTGAACGATTGAGGTTTCATTGGTAAAAATGAGTGCGCAGTTAGATGCATCCCTATTTGCTCATTATGTCTTACCTGTATTGCGTGATGTTGCACTTCTGTAGAGACGTGCATTTCTGGTGTGCTTAGTGATTAGTTTGACGCTCCTCTATCTGTGTTCTGCTGGACAATAACCACAATCAGTTAACCATGTAAAATGCGACCGGTATGTAAATAAAAATAATGGAGAGACATTACCAGAAGGGATAGGTAGACTCACCAATTCGATATTTCACTCCTTAGTGATGAAACACAGAGTCTTCTTTAAGGTATTTACTGAAGAATGATTACTATTGTCCATAATGAAAGTCAACTTTATTATGGGAACACATGGTATGTGTTTCTGATTTTCATTCATCATTTACACTGTACGTGTCATGTTATTACTGAATAATATTGTTAGTTTGACTACGAGCTGGTATTTATATGTTTTAATCTATTTTTTGCACTAACGTTTTTTCAATACTTTGTCAGGTATTGTGTAGAGCCTTGAAAAAAAAACTGTTCCGGTTGGAGCATGTGTCAGCTGGGACTCTACTGTATTGCAGCACTATCACTAATTAAATGCCTTAACACTGGGAGTCGTTCTTTACTGTGTTTTAATGCCCAAAGCAATTGTTTGGATCAGGGTTTTTTCCCTTGGATAAAAAAAAAATAACAAATACAAAATAATAGAGGAGTGCATGCTTGAAACAACCACTACCAACAATCAGTTGCATTTATTTATTTGCAGCGTAAATGTTACATCTCAACACTCACAGTTCATAGTATTGCCATATGCCCTGATTTTTAAGGATAGTTTCCTATTTTGAAATGTATCACCAATGTATAAACTCTTTCTTAGTATGTATTGTATCTCAACAATACGTATAGTTTAATGGCGCTTTCGACATGAACCTCCACAATGTTCATGTGCCAAACCATGTAAACGCTGACCACTTATATAGATTGAATATAATACATGAATACATATATCAATATTCAATGAAAAAACTTTGTTAAAGGGACGTTATGTTTAAGTTGCACTAATAAAAACCTATGAAATGAAAAAACTTTTTTAAGGGGATGGGATGGTTAAGTTGCACTAAACCCTGTGAAATTCAATGAAAACCCTTTGTTAAAGGGACGTTATGGTTACAAGTAAAACCGAAAAACTCCTCAAATTCGCCAGTTATGGTAAACTAAATAACCATAACTCGCGCCACCACCCTGCACTGCTAAGACTAACACCCAGGACAACAAAGATGACATCACAAATGTCATTGATGACGTCACTGATGACAACTTCGCAAAAACATTTATATCTAGATCTGTTATCAGTTTGCCAAATTAAGTGTAGATACGAAAAATGGCATCTCATTTATAAGCCTTTACATTATTTTGGAACCCACCTCTAGTTTTGCCTCCTCTTGACAGAATCCCACCAAACTTTACAAACTCATTCAGGATCAGGACAGGAATATAATTGCGAAATGTATTTTCATTACGTAGCACCAAAGTTATAAGCCATCCAAAAACTGCCCTCAAACATCTGAGTGTCCCTGAATTTTGCACAACTACTCACAAACATCCGCAATGAAAAACACCTGTTTTTTTGCTTCATGCATCCATATCCCATCTCATCTTCATGACCCCTCACCTCCCCAGAGATTATTTGATAAGTTTGACAAGTCCAATGTTGTTTTTTTTAATATGTTTTACCGCGATGTCTGCGGACACCGGCCACTGTCCTCGAATCCAAGATGGCGGGCATTTCCAAAAATCTGACGCACCTCACGCTTCATCCCAAACAATCAGCAAACACGTTGCATGCCCGCGGACATGAAACAAGCCGTTTAACCAATCGGTGTCCTGTCCGCGGAGCAAACAGGGAAGTGTGCCCGCGGAGCGGACATAGATATCACTATTTTTATATCACTCATTTTCTTGACTTACATTTTGGTCATTTAAAGAAAATACTGGACGGATTTACACCAAATTAACAAAAGCACACTTTTGGGACCAAGCCGCTGCTCCTGCCACAAATTAGGTGAAAATACGTCCAGCGGTTTGGGCTGTAGCCGTGAGCAAAGTTTTTTCCCATTATGTCTATGGAAAAACAAGAACATTTGGAACCCCTTATAACTTTGCCCCCTCTGGATGAAAAAATTCAGAGCGGGCCATATACTTTTTTTGCAAAGTTTTAGTTTTGTGAGGATTCATCCACGGGGAGCAAAGTTATAACCTGCCCAAAAAGTGCTCTTCCTATGGGTTTAGCAACTTAACCATAACTACATGGCCGCTACCACAGGCCATGTAATAAACCTTTTTTTCCCAGCAGCATTTAAAATAAATATGCAACCTGTATCCAACTCTCCCGTTCGGCTTTAGAGGCGCAGCAAATCACTGGCTAGATTTACTGATAATGGCCCATGTCCTGCACACAATGATGAGTTTTCCAGCTGCATCCTATGTCTCCCCCAATAATGCTGGACCGCAACTACTCCTGGCTCTCTGGATCTCCCCCTTAATAATACACTGGCCTCTTTCTCCTTTCTTCATCCATTCATGCATCTCTATGTGCCTACCACTGCCTGAGAAATAGAGAACGGTCCTAAATGATATGAGAGCTCCTGATTCTCTTTTCCCTGGAGCCATCTTGATTGGACATTTATTGTTAATAAGCACCATGCACAGTCTAAGGCAAGCACGTTTACCACAAAAATATAAATATATGCTTTTTAACATTTCAAAATAATCCTATACACAAACCTGCCTATGCCTGACTGACCAGGAACCATGCAAGAGCCTCTCTTCTCTCTTGACCACTCACACACTATCCCTATCACAGCCCATGGTGAGCAAATAATACTCCACGAAGCACCATTGCTCGATAAAATATCAGTACTCGACCTCCGGACTGTGTTGGAGGGGACACAGCTTAAAGTCAGTGATGGGGGATCCTAGCAGAGATAACAATAGAGGTTGTTTTGGATGTATGGGCAATGAAATCCACTTCTGAAAAGAATTATAGTTTCATATTCTGCCTCTGTTATGCCACCGACCATTTTGTCTTTAGCAGATTTTTCAGAGATATCTCAAAAACAGTTTCACATTTTGTCACATTTGCAGGCCCCCAGATCTTGACGTTTCCCCCTCACCATGTTGTGCTTTGATCTTCTCACAGATCACATAAAATTGCTGTTGAAGATGTCTCGGGTTCAGAGTTTGCCAATTAGGTGACCATTTCACAGGCAGCCAGCGACACCCTCAGAGCAGTGTAACAACCCTATAATTTTAGCATTTCTTCAAAGGGATAACACCCTGAAAACCCCCTACATTGCTAATGGATCTCTCACTGTGCTCTGTTGTGTGTGCTAATTCAGGGAACTAATAATGTCCCTCCTTTGAAAAGTTTACCTTCCACAACTGACCTTGAATTGTTTTGAATGTCAGTACCTCTTAAGGGGTTACCTTCCCCAGCCAACAAATCTGTTGCTGCCACTGTTAGTAGGAAGTGACAGTTTCAACTGTGTTTAGTTTATTATTTATAACGTGCGACATACCCGAAGGCCTAAGAGCTCACACCAAGACAAATATGAAACAACACAAAAAAGAAAAGGAAAGGGATCAAATAAACTTCTAACCTATTTGTCTGTTGAACGGGTAGGTCCTAAGACCCTTCTTAAGTTGCAATAGACAGGGGATATTCCACAAGGAAGTTGGGAGTGCATTTCACATCACATTGGTGTGGCCAATTTGTCAAAACAAGCTCCTCTGTATTTTATCAGACGGAATTGTGGTTGATCAACAAGTTTTCCTTAGAAGAACAAAGTACTCTCCTATTTAGGGAATTCTTAATGCTATCAGTGAGATAGCGTGGGGCATATCTAGCATGGCATTTATATACAAGAGTAACACCCTCATAGTGTACCCCATGTTGCACTTGAAGCCAATGAAGTTTATGTTGCGCTTCAGTGACACAATTCTGTTTTCCTATGCCACAAACCGCATGTACAGACCCATTCTGTATGACCTGGAGTTTCCTGGAGTTGGCTAATGATGAGTCCATCAAGAGGCTGTTACAGTAGTCTACCTTCATATTGATAGTCGCAGAGGCTATCAATGCCCGATTCTTCTTAGATAAGTAGGGGGAATCTGCCAGAGATTTTTAGTCATGTAAGAACATGACGAGCAAAAACTAGCAATATGTTTATTGAATATAAGTTGTGAGTCCAGACAAACTCCAAGAGCATTAGCAACAGTTATCAAACAGCCTAATCATACACAAAGGATGCTTTGTATTGATTATACAAAGCATCCCATTTCTACTATCTGGGTGTTGATCCTATAATGAGCAGCTATGTTTTGTTTATCATTCAATGCAAGGAAATTTGACGACATCCAAGACTGCATGGCAGCATAGATTTTATGAATCATACTGGAGTCCTGCCCATACTCACCAGATAATTGAAACAATATCTGTGTTCATCTGCATAGTTGGTGTATGACACTCCCAACCCATCTAGCAGAAGACACAGGAATTTTGTATAGATGTGGGGAAAAGCAGGAGCCTTGGGGGACTTCACATGTAAGAAAAAGTGGTGTAGCATGGCAGTTTTCCTTAGCCACACTTGCATGCTGTGGTCCCACGAAGGACTCAATCCTTAATGCAGATTCCCTGGACCACCTTCCAATTTAATCAGCCTTTCCACCAACAAAACATGGACCACCAAATCAAACGTGGCAGATAGGTCTAAAAGCATCAGTTGTGCCATTTGGCCTTCATCAATAATATTGCCAATATTCGATTTTAGATACAGTAATGCTGTTTTGGTGGTGTGTCTGATATAGAAACCAGATTATCTAATTCCAAGTACATTATGATCTTCCCTAAACTCATACAATTGGCAATAGGCGACCCTATCCAGCATTTTTAAAATAAATGGCACGTTTATGGTCCTATCATTTGCCGTAACAGCAGGATTCAGAATGTCTTTCTTAAGAAGTGTGGTGATCCAAGCCACCTTGAGCCATCCAGGTACTAGAACATCTGAAAAAAGAGGAGTTGATGATTCTGGTAATCCTGGGTAATACTGAATCTAGATGTAAGACAGCGCTGCTATAAGAATTAGTATCTGAAGCACTCACCTGAAACATTCACCATTCGGAAACAGGAATGGAAAGCTTCTGCTGAAAGACCTTTGCACATCATGTCATGTTCTGGGCTCTTAAGTTAATGCATGCACTGTCACTATTGGACTCTCACACGACTGTGTCATGCCTTCACAATGTCTGGCCTCCTGCAAGTTAAATAGTGGGGGCACTGACCAAGCCTTGCTGTGTGTTTCACACTGATGTCCTCAACTCACTCATTCAACCGGACTCACATTTGCATTGAATCCTCGCACTCATTTATGGAGCCCTGCATGTGTATTCAATAATTATTTAATCCATAAACCACTTATGTATGTGTCCTCAATGCATCTGCATACTTTCATATGCCCTTAAAGCTCTGATCATTCAACCATCTTCGCAATTTCAATCATCTCACCAGCACCAGGCCTTGCTCAATTATTTATCCTCATGCCCATTCATTCACACACCCTCCATCTCTCTCATTCATCGTAATTTCAATAATATTAATTCATACCCTTCTCCTACACCCTCTCTTGACTCTGCTTTCCCCTCCACATTTCCCCCATCTGCCTAAGTGTGACTGCGTGCATAAACTCAGAACATGTTTTCACCATAAAATCGATACAACTTCATGCATGTTTTTGTGTGTGAGGGTTTTGCTGTTTGACTAATGTGTATTCATTGGGTACGGCCATGTCTATGGGTGTGGTTAGTAGATGTGTGATTCTTACTTACATATTCTTTGGAATAACATTGCAGGTTGTAACATGTCAACATGTCAATCAAAGTATGATAGAGTGTTGATAGAATGGCGATAACAGTGTGCAGCTGTATTGCAGGTGCGATTGGATTATGTCACCAGTACAGTTTGTGATTGTTTTCTGCACTTGTGTGACTACACAATCCAAATTATTTTGCAAACTTGGAAATTGTGTACTCCTCTCTCTCAAGGGTCTGTGCCTGTGTGTAAATTGAAAGCACACATATCCTTGTATGATAGCAAAGTAGGTGACTTGATTTCCATTAGCTACCAGGGCAGCTCAGTATGTTAAAAACTTGCCAAAGAGGTATGCGTTTAGCTTGTAGGAGAATGATTTAATCCAAGCATGGTTGTCTGAGTCATTTAACCATTTGAGATCAATTAAATCAGAATGACCAATGCAAGCTCTGAGGGCTGTAACAATGAGCCATTGCCGGCCAGCGAGAGGGGACCGTGCCTAACACAGTGAAGGCCTCCTTATGGGCCCCAGGGTTGTTACCGGTGTGTGTAGCCCTTAGAACCCACGTTTATGATCATTGCACAACAGCCAGGGTGCAACTATTATGTTAACAGATGTAGCACCTGTCCTGCACGAGAGAAATGCGTAAAGAAAGGTGGGGTTTCACAGTGTAGGCATTTTTGGAGTAGGGGTGCTCAAAAAGGACGCTTTTTAATCCAGAAGCCGCCACATGTGTTCATAGACTCCACTGGAATGAACAGTGATTATTATCTGCCGCTTCATCCGGTGATGCCACAGACGCGCGGTGGCCATATTGGGAGCACTGTCGTTTATCTCAATTGCTATGGTCTGTAAATTGCTCCCACAGTGAATTAACCTAGCTAAGCATCAGTTCACAAAACTAGGACACCACTGTATATTTCTCATTCAAACAGTGTTTTCCTATTGCTGACAGTTAATGAGATAATGTCTGAGAGAATACGGTTTTATTCAGAAGCGTTCACTAGGGGATACTTATGCTTACTGATTGCCTTTGGCGAGCATTCGTTGTGACTGAACATGGCTGGCGATAAATTACAATCACATTCACAAAATCAACTTCTCCCAAATGACTCTAAAAAAAAAAAAAAGGCAACTGATAGATTTGTAATGTGGCCAAAATGAACCTCAGCCGTCATTCTGCCAACTGCATAGTGGCATCAGAAAGACCTTAGCTGACTTTTCAGCTATAAAGGTTTCTACACTGCTAACTTGGTGGAAAAGCACACACTTGATAGTCTATATGGCATTAAGGAAATATATTGTGATATGAGTTCTACAGCAGGGAGGAGCACCTGTACTAAAGATCGTATGAACATGCTGACAAGCTAAAAGAGTCATATGAAGAGAACATCACCAAGAAAATGGTACGTGAAATGGAAATTGTGTACAGGGGCATGGAAGACACACACAAATGGACAAAGTACACAAATTCAAAAATATTGAGGACATTTAAAAAACATGTAGGCCTTAGACCATCCGTCCAAGCCGGTCCGATAGCACAGTGAGTAGAGCGCTCGCTTTGACATCTGTGCAGAGCCTTCTGACGCAGGTTTGAATCCGGCAGCGCCAAATTCAACCTTTCATTCTTCTGAGATCGATAAATGAGCACCCAGATACCTCAGGGTTCGTAGCGCTATATAAATGCTAAATTATTATTATTATTATTATTATTATTATTATTATTATTTGCCTGCCAAGCAGCCACACAACTGGCACATTATTTTCATACCTAGAAAGTAGTTCCCTACAATTTATACAATCAAAAGAATATACATTTCTTCAGACTTTTTCAGGGAAACAATGAACACATGTAAAAAATTCCATAAACTGAAACCTCATTTTCACTATGGACATCTGAAGTATAGATTGCTAGACCTGGCTAAAATTATCATTATTGATTCCCATGTCCAGACACATGACTTCACAGAACCAGACTAAGTTACTCACTTCCTGTAATAACAACTAATCCAGACTAGGGCTGCATGACGTATCCTTGGCCTCAAGCCCAGGGACTCTGTCCATCCAGGTCTAATATATCTGCACTGGCTCTTGATTGCCGCAAGGATCAAATTGAAGACCCTCTGCATTATCCACAAGGCTGTCTGCGGACTGGGACCGCACTAACTGCTTCCGTGCAACACCAACTCCAAGAACTGGTCATAATCACTTATTCAGATTATGTCAGGAATGGGTTTGTGGAACAACTGATTCATTGGAAAAATGTCTAGTATGCTGTGTGCGAATAACGAATCACTCTGTAGAGGAAGAGCCAAGCCCCCCCAGCAGACGTTCCACCCCCATGTTGCCTATATGTTGGGAACTGGAAATTGCGACATGCACAGTACCAGTGAGGATTCCTATACCACAAAGAATCCTTGAAACAAGGTATCCATTAAGAAAACCCCATATGCATTCACGAAGAAATAATAGTCTTCTGGAGAAGGTCGCGGAAGAAGTGTGAAGAAGAAAAAGAAAGAAGACTGGTGACATGTTGCGAAGCAGGATTGATGCACCCAGAAAAAAACACAAATGAAGAAAGAATATAGATATTCTGTAGGATTTAAGGATGAAGTATCGCAGCAAAGCAACATTTTGGGATCAAAATGAAGATTGCTCATGCGAAGAAACACTGAAGAAATTCAAAGTCATTTTACAATTGTACAGATGCTGTATCGCAAGTAATCCTGAGGCTGGCTATTTAGTAAATATATTGCGGCGATGCGCCAATGTAAATTCGTAGGAATTTATAGAATTTGGATCTTCCACAATGCACTTAAACCCTGTGAATGGAAAGGTTTTGAAGTGCGGCGCAGTTGAAAATAACTGATGGCAAAGGAGAATTAAAAAAAGGCTGGCCCCGTATCAAGAGTCGGAGCCCCTGTGAGCCTGGTTATTTGCTTGAGAAGCACGTGAGAAAGAAGCAAACTCCTGTGTCAGGTGTAATGGAAAAACACTGAAAGTGTCAAGTGTTCATCATTTAATAGTATTTTATGCAGTAAAAAGCTCAAAAACGTGGTCTCCACTCACATGATCAAGATGGAAATAGACTTTGGGTCAAGCTACACTGAAACCAGAAGATAAGAACATGCCACCCTCCCTTTTATTCTCAGGCAGAGTGAGCCTCTACAAGGCCAAGTTCCAAGCTTTAATTGAATGGCAGACCGCAGGAGTGATGATGGATGTTGTGTTAATTGGGTGGGGAGGCATGACCAGGCCAACCCTCCCAGCACCTGCGGTAACCAGCTTGCGTTCTGCTAGCAAGTGGAATATTCCGGAAGGGTACAAGCAAGCAAACCAATTATAGACGGCCACGTATTAAAGAGCCCTATAGTTTGTGTAACCAATAGGGTGTCGTGTATTAGTATGACATGGACGATGACTTGCTTTTTGGGATGGGCTTAGTTGTCCACCAGATCTTAGAGACCCAATCACAACTCCTGTTAGTATGGAACGTATACCTAGATGTTCCCTTTAAGCCTAGCATATTCCCTAGTAGGATTTCTTAGTTTGGCACAGAGGATGACGTCAGTAGTGACAAATATTTTGAATAAGAATGGAGTTTTTTCAATTGATGCTTTGAGAGAAATCGAGCGAACGTCCGTTGATGTCTGTTGTAACTCCCTGTTTTAGATAATTGTTAATAAAACAGTACAGAGTTTTGCAAACTTCTTGAGTCGGTCTGATTATTGATGTATGAGTAAATTCTGCATCCACATCCAGATCTAAGTAATGCTACTTTGTCTTAAAGGCCCCAGGTCCATGTGGTAACAGAGGTAGGATGGTTAAAGATGTGTCAACCAAGTAGGCTTTTAATTGTCTCGGAATATCAGACGTCCTCCGCCATTTAGTTGGAGGATCGCAAGGCTTCCTGTGGATAGCAGCCGACCTAAAAGTTCTTGCAAGACAATAGAGCTAGGCAGGATGGGTCCCTCTTTCACAAAATCCCATCCTGGTTTCCACAAGGAGCTGAGCGGACCGAAAGCAACTGTGGCCAGTTGAGGAAGAGACGATCCCGATGGTAGGGAGCTGAAAAGCGAATGGTGAGTAGATTGAGAAAGGTGGCAAAAAAATGAATGAATGGGAATTAGGGAATGTGATGATCGGGAGAAAGTAACAGTGGGTTGGTTGGGTATTTAGTTAATGATGAAAAACACTGAATGAAAGGTATATGACAAGGAGTGTCACAGATAGCCCAGAGTCCTATGTTCAAGCAATGTTTAGAAGATGTTATTTCACAATTTAAGTGGATAAATAGACGACACACAGACAAGGTCTGTGAAAGGGAGTAACTTACACTCCTATCGGAGTATTTTTAGTGGCAAAAATAGCAGCGATGAGCTCTGAGAAAAGGTATATGTTGGGGCCGGCTATTCTGTCTGTTTGTGTATTGGATGTATTTTATGTATATGTATGTATTTTATGTATAAGGAAAAGAATGAGATGTAGAGGAGCGACACACAATAAGTTGTGTCAAGAGGTTGAGGGTAAAAAAAATGTATTGGAGCGGCACCGATTGGTGCACACTCATATTTATTGTGTTGCTGAAACAGATTTTTGTGCAAAATAACGGTAAGTATCGACAGTCGTTCAAGACTTGTCGCAATGGAGGATGTTACTTCACTAATGCACCTGTGTAAGCAATTGCCAAAACATCCACCCAAGCCTAAACAATACAGTGCAGAATGGGTAAAGGGAACAGCAGATAAAATGTTCATACCATGGCCACAAGTTGGATCATTGTCCAAAGCAATTTTGAAACACATGGCCACATACTTGCACGCTGCTTACACAGGAAAGAAATCAGGAAAAAAAGGTTAGCTAGCATAGAGCTTTGGAATATGTACCAGGAGAAATGGGAAGATCTACTTCCTGAGGATTGGATGCTTAATCAGTGTAAAGAGGGGTGTGTTGAGCCTTCTGCTTCACTTACTGCACCTGAAGTAAATGGCAATAGTTCGAAAGATGATGGAGTATGTCGATTAAGGAAATTAAAAGCAGTGACAGGGTATAGTAATGCAATACATGAACAGCCTGTTTATAGGAGTGACAAGGAAACAGAAAGGATCTCAGAATAGTAAGTGATCTCTAATGTCTTCAGGACAAAGAGAAAAGTGAACAGTTAATGTGACCCTGAAATAGAACAGGGATTAAGAGATGGAAAGGAGAAAAAGACAAAGCTGACGAGATAGCACTCGTACACAATTAATGAATGGGTGTACAGGTATTGCTCAAATTTAATGGGAAGAGCATGGAAGAAGTAAGGGAAGGGGAAGATCAAGACAAACAGGATAAAATAAGACAGGGAACGAGAGAAACGATTGAAAGAAAGAAGATGAGTATATAAGAAAGAGCAGACACAGACGAGAACAGATTTAGCTGGAAGAAGAGCAGAAGAGCAAAGAAAGAACGAGTTAGGTTAGAAGAGAGAAGAAGAGGAAGAACAGAAATTAAGAGATAAAAGAATGCAAAGACACAGAGACAAAGATGTACATAGGGCAAATGAAAGAAGGGATGCAAAAAGACAGGACGAAGAAACGGTAAGTGGAGAAGCGAAGAAACACATGGAATTTGATGAGGAAAGGAACAAAAGAGAAGGCAGGGGGCATGCAACAATTATTGCATTGAGAAAGAGCTAATGGAGCCAAGCCCAGTAGTATTATGGAGCAACATAGAGGAGTTTCTCCCATCGCAAGAAGCAATGCCAGGACCATCTAGGGTAAAACTAGAGGAACATTTTGAGATAGGAAGTTTCAGAGACAGAATCAATAAAGCCTATCAGGAGATCAGGACAAAAAGTGAGGCAAATAGGGAAGTCCATTTAATCTCGAGCACAAAGCCTTGTCCTTGACTGACTCTAAACAGAGATGAGAAAGATCACAGTCATACTAGTTGGGGAGAAGATATGTCAGACGAAGACAGAGAAACCTTCCGTGGGAAGGAGGGTGCAAGTATATGCGGTCTTGAGGGGTGCTTTCAGACAGACAAGGAAGTAAGATGGTCGGATTTAGACGAACCTAAAGAAAGGATGCCAAAGCTTATGGCGTACTCAGAATGACCCAAAGTGCGATCTCATAGTGAAAGGAGGGAATCACCACTATGTGTGAGCAGACTGAGCTCATTACCAGGTAGAAGGCAATCAGGAACAATTGTCCCTGAGGTGGATAGGCAGACAATGGTAGCTGATTGGGATTTTGGGGTTTTGCAGTTCCCTTTATTAGTGATAGGAGGGGTCAGACAGCAATATATCCCCTGGCCCCACATGGATAAAGACAATTTAAGATGCAAACTTCCTTGCTTAATGGTGGGTGCGGGAAAATGGATTTATGAGTTAGAGGAAATGTCAGGAAGAAATACTTTAGCCATAGGGGACATTAAGGGTCTTCTAGCAGCTATCATTGGGGAAAGGGTTGATGACATTTGGACGACAGCATGATATTCAAGTGTCACAGCACAGAACACAGCGCATGATGGGGCGCCATTCAATAATTGTAGGGTGGCAGTCTGGTACTATTGTACTTAGAGTACAATATCCTGATACGTCAGATATGGGTGCAATTATGGCACATAAGATGAAAGAGGATGACAATCCGCTTGCATACATTCAACATTTTCAGCAACACTGGTCTTTGGAAACTCGAGAGCCATGGGGGAAATCAATACCTGTATTCTTTCATATTTAGTGTCAGGAACTGCCAGAACAGGTACAGAGGCAGCTAAAGAGGTAAGTGGGAATGGAAGCAAAATCATGGGCAGAAATACAGTTGACTATCACACATCATTGGTGACTGTTGCAAGAAAAAAATAAGAAGAGGGAAGATGCTAGGAAACTTGAGGAAGCTAAATTAGGTCAGAAGAAATTGTCAAAGTATGCTACTGAAGGAGCTGTACTGATAAGCGGAGAAGGGCTGGGAACGCAGCAAGCAGCATGAATATCACAAGTGAATAATCAATGTCAATTGGGACAAGAAGGGATTGGATTAATGCAGAGAGGCAGGGGAACTGGTTTCAGAGGAAGGGGAGGTTTTCAAAATAATCAAAGAGGCTTCCAGAGTAACCAAGGTGGTTTTCAGAATGTACAGAATGATAATCAAGGCATACAGGGAGGGCAGATCAGAAGACTCCCTCCTTTGTTTTGGGCATGTGGAATGCCAGGGAATATTGCTCGAACATATGGGAGGCAAGGGTATGAACAGAATGGGCAATTCTCAAGAGGGGGACAGATTATTCCTCTAGAATTACAGGCGGCCATAGTAGAGTAGACTATGCTCGAAGGAACCGATGATGAGGGCAGGACAAGGAGAACGGTAATTGTCATTGGGGAAGGGTACAGATTGACTGACATCACTGATGAGAATATGTTTAAAGAAGATCCTTCAGACGAGGAAGTGGTGTTTGAAATGAGCATTACTTATTGGATTAAGATAGGAAGAAGGGAAATGCCACAGAGAATGATGATGGTGCGGCGGTGTCCCACTTTTTTGATGAGGACATGGAAAAGGTGCCAACCTCTTTATGGACTGCAGACCACTATGACGTAGGCCGGTTGAAGAGGGTGGGAGAAGTTAAGATCAAGATGAAACCAGGAGCACTTTCATCTCGAGCAATGCAATACCCAATGTCTCAAGAGGTGGACGAGGGGATTTTTTATGACCTTATCGGCTATGATGGAACAAGGAATCTTGGTGACGTCAGAGTAACAGTGTAATGCAACAGTGTATCCTGTGATAGAAACAAAGGGGGGGTTGTGGTGTTTAATTCAGGACATGAGGCCAATTAACCAGATTGTAGAGGCAGAGTTTCCTTTAATTCTGAATCCTGCAATGATTCTCTGCAGTATTCCCCCATAGGCGCGATATTTTAAGTTGATTGACTTGAAAAATGCATTTTTCTCAATCCTATTGCACAGGAATTTCCAATATCTTACGTAATTTACGTTCCGTCAGACTAAACTGAAAAGCACACATTTTGCCCCAAGGGTACTGTGAGTCTCCGTCGATCTGTAATAGGGTCCTGCAGATGGACCTAGGCAATATTGATTTTCCAAGCATCGTGTTGCAATACGTAGATGATATTATAGTCTGTAGCACAACAGAAGAGGAGTGCAGACGAGACTTGATCCAATTCTAGCAGACAAAAGATACAAAGTGGATAAGGAGAAATTGCAATATTGTCAGGTGGAAGTGTTATACATAGGTCAGTTAATTTTGCTTGAAGGAAAGAAAGTTAGATCTGAAAGAGCTGATGCAATTGTGAACACACCAAAACCACACACAATAATTCAAATGCAACAGTTGTTGGTAATGTGCAATTATGTTAGAGAATAGGGATTTGACGGTAGTTCATATACAAGATCCCTTTTGCAGGCTCTGAAGAAAGCCCAGGTGGATAAGGACAAAATTGAATGGACTGGGGGAATGGAGGAAGGATTGAGGAATTGGAAAAACCAATTTGTACAGCTCTAGTTTTAGGAATTCCCAATTATTCTGAGGAGTTCTTCCTGTTTTTGCACACAAATGGAATAGTTATGACAGCAGTTCTCATGCAGAGAACGACATTGGGCTACAAGCCCATAGATTATTATAGTGGGATTCTAGATCCAGTTATGAGAGGACACTTTCCTTGTGAACAATCTCTGGCAGCGGCCACGGTCTATATTGAGAAGGCTACGAGCATAGTGATGGGGTGTTCTATGACTTTGTTGAGCATGTATTATTTGCTGTTTTGGAGAAACCTAAAGGCACATTGACGTCTCAGAGAGCTTCTGCTTATGAGGTGGTTATATCGAATCCTGCAATCAAAATAGTCAGGTGTAAAATAGTGAATCCTGCCATGGTTATAGCCGAACCATTGGCAGAAGACGAGCAAGTGCATGATTGCTCTAACTATAAGGAATTTTATGATGAGATCCTGATGGTAAAATAGAAAGCTCTGGCAGCGGAGGAGTTTCTCTTTATTCACGGATCTTCAAAAATCGATCAAACTGATGGAGAAAGGCTTTCAGACTCAGTTGTGGTAAGGCACAGAGCTAACGGAATTTGAAGTTGTAGCAAGTGCGAGACTACATCTAATTTTTCAGCACAGGCTGCAGAGCTGGTGGTGCTTATTGTCACACTCAAGAATCATGCGGGGCAGGAAGTGATGGTATACAGTGACTCCACCTATGTGACATCAGATGTTCACAGAGGGTTAGCACGTTGGAAAAGGAGGGGCTACCTCAGAGCGGACGGCACTCCAGTGCAAAACGAAGCATTATTGGACAGGCTTATTAAAGCACTACAACTCCCAGTAGCTATCAGAATAGTTAAGTGTGCAGCACATACTAAGAGAACTGACTTTATTTCATGCAGAAACCAAGCCGCATACGAAGAGGACAGAAGGGTTGTATATTCATCTGATATTTGTAATTTTGATACTCCTGATGCAAAAGGAAAAATGGTCACGATTATGATTATAAATGAAGGGTCTAATCATTTGTCAAGAACAGAATTGATGGAAGTCCAAGGTTTCATTTTAAACATTCCCTTTTAAATAAGCATCCATCTGATATCCTCCCTCTGGCAACTCTCTGACCTCAGGATACCTTTTGCCTGTTTTTTTGTTATTTCTGTCTTTGTCCGCGCCCACACAACCACGGGTCTATGGCCGCGCAATACAAATGTTATAAAGTAAAGTAAAGTGAAGGTTGTGCTCCACAGGAAGAAAAAGAGCTGTGGACACTGAGGGGGCTGCGTATCCCCTTCCAAAGCATTGTGGTGACAGGATAGCACTGGTAAACCATTAATGCCTGGAGTCTTATTAAGGGTGGTGTTAAAACAGCTACACTACCCTGCGCATGTAACTAGGGAGATCCTTGCAGCAACCATTGCGGAGGACTGGTTCATACCAAACCTGTTAGTACACAATGCTTTTTAAGTAGTAAATTGCATCATATGTCAAAAGTTTACTACTGGGCACACACTGTGAATAGTCAGAGGGGTGATTCCTCGACTAAATGGTCCTTTTCAGCATTTACATATTGATTATGTTGACATGCTGCAAGTATGTAATGGATATAGGTATATGCTAATAGTAGTGTGCCCCTTTTCGAGATGGATTGAAGCTAGTCCATGCACACATCTTGATGCCACTTGCGCTGCAAAGTTTTTAGTTCAAGAAGTATTTCCTAGATGTGGAGTATGTGGGGTACTTAGATCTGACAATGGGCCACATTTTGTGAATGAGCTATACAAAAAGATTAGCCTATTGCTTAGTATTAAACATACATTTTCTTCTGCTTATCACTCACAAGTGAACGTGATATGTGAGAGGCTCAACGTTCTTCTCAAGGAAGGGATAGCAAAACTGAAATTGACACTGAAGAAGAGGTGGCTACATTGCTTGCCCCTTGCTTTATATGCAATGAGAAATCATCCCGGGTCAGACCACCACCTCACGACCCACAAACTAGTTACAGGGAGGTGGATGAGAACGCCTCTGACTCCTCCATCGAGGAATAGAAGTGATACCCAGACAACTGCAGAATTGTTAGAAAATGAGTTACATGCGTACTTAACGTGTATGACCGCTAGTATCTATGTCATTTCATATTAACTCAAGCGGAAGGGGGTTGGTCTGAGGACACAGATGAAGACAATACAGCAACCGCACTTGAAAGGTTATGTGTTCCTAAACTTTTTGTTGAAGACTCTGTTCCAATTAGGAATTTCACTAGGAAGTGGCACAATCCCAGATTTATTGGTCCTTATATTGTAGGAGACATTACCCTTTCAGCAGTTAAAGTCCAAGGGAGGCAAGCTTGGATCCACTTGGGAGATGTAATAGTATACGCTGGTGAGACTGTCACACCCTGTTAAGGATTTCAATCAGGCGCACACCCAGGTCTCGCCTAGCATGTAATGCACGAATGAAACAGTTATTTATTATGTCTATAGGTTCAATATTCTGAGTGTATACCCCTCTTATCACACCTGTCTCAAAATACCCCCCCAGGTCACATTGGACCAGGTATCAGGCTAGTTGGTAAAAGTAAATATTTATTTATTTATTTAATGTTCAAATCACACATACATTTTAATATATATATATGGGGCAGCAATCACCAGGTGGTGCCAATACAATTCAGAAAATAAGTAAAGCAATTGAATTCACTTATAGTAATGCAGCACAGAACACAAAGGAAAAAGAACAGTTTTGGTTTGTGAACAGATAGCATTTAGGTTAATTTGTCCCACTGCAAAGTTCTTAAGGCATAAATGAGCAATCCTACACAGATGTCAGTAAGCAGCAGGTATTCAGGAATGAAAGACAGAGTACAGTGTTTGAATATAGTCTTCCCTCCCCAAACAAGAGAGAAAACCACTTTTGGAACTTTGACACTTTTAAAATGACAGGTGAAAATGGCTTTTTGAAACAAGGAAAATGAGCAAAACTCCTTAAATTGATATAAATTCTCATGGGAGCAACACTAAACAGGTCGTAACACACATGAGCTACAAGATGAGCAACAGTACACACTTTAGATCGGAATGGAAGTTAAGAAACACTTTGGATGGGAAAAGACGTGTAAAACTTTTATAAAATGTAAATTTGCAGCAAAATTTCACTATGCGATTTTTTTATAAAAACGGGTCAGAAAAACTTTTCAGGTTTTTAGTTGTAGAGGTAGCTAAGGGTATTAGGTGTAACTGAGAGTTGAAATTACATTTCTATCTATATAATTGAAGTAGTTATGGAAGTCAGTGAGAGGGGTTTTTGAAAAAATAGGTGCGAAAATGAAAACAGAAATCTCTAAACTAGGGTATTTAGGCTGGTTACCAGTTTCAAACACAGTAAGCCCCAGAGTGGTCCACGGAAACCAGCCCCGGCACCTCCGTGTCTGCCTTGGAGCGCTCAATTGGATTACCCATGGGATGATATTAAGGGTTTGGGATTTTCAAGAAATTATTACTATTACAAGAAATCAAAGCAAGGTTTTAGACTGGTGTGACACTACTACAAGTACTTAAGTTAAAGAGAGGATGGGTTGAGCTTGGGATAGGACAAGGCAATATACTATGGGTTACTTTTCTTCCTGTTGATACTTACAGTCCACTGTAATTAAGATTGGACCGTCAGGGTTCTGGTCATCGAATCGGGTCTGCCAGCAGCACGGCACCTCTGGCAGGATGATCAGTGGGTGGTTCTGGTCAATTGGATTGGCACCTCAACTGGATTTGGATTGGCCTTTCTGGTCACTGGACACGGTAGATTAGCATGATGGCGAGATTCAGCAGGCAAGTGTGATGGTAGCTAGCCAAACTGGATCAGAATGAATTTCCCTTAAATTTGGGATGGTTGGATTTGGGCCTAGGTGAAGAGAGTTCAGCAATTGCTGGGCCTTGGTTTTTGCAAAGAAGTCTGGAATAAGGACAAGATAAAGAAGTCAGGAACAAGATGAAGAAGTCAGGAACAAAGCACTGCGCGGAAATCAGGATGTGGTCAGGAAGCAGTGTGCGTCTATGTGTGCTGAAGTTCCTATATTTATGCTACCAAGTGACATCACAAAGTTTATGCTATGGGCAGAATTTCAAACCACACCCCCACGGCTGTGAGTGGACAAAGGCACTTGTCTTGCTCTGATTGGAAGTCAGAAAGAGCTGTTATATTTATGGTGGGATTTGGGAACTCGCACATTGATTTTGACCGAAACTTAACTTTTGCACAAATATACATTTCTAAAATGATGTCACCTAATAAAATCAGACACATACATTATAGATTTTCTGAGCTATCCTAATGTCCAATTCCCACTCTGTGAGATCTGTCTTTATCATTCTGT
Source organism: Ambystoma mexicanum (assembly GCF_040938575.1). Taxonomy (NCBI): domain Eukaryota; kingdom Metazoa; phylum Chordata; class Amphibia; order Caudata; family Ambystomatidae; genus Ambystoma; species Ambystoma mexicanum. The sequence goes on from NC_090937.1 coordinate 630,196,193, forward strand.
GGAATTTTATCAAATTTAATCATAACAGTTTGGCCTAACAATTTCTAATTCAGTACATATCTGGGTGATTATCACTAGAGCATGGGTATACAATATTGGACTTGCAGCATTAATAGTTTTGCTACAATTAGGGTTTTCCTGTAACTTTGGTTCCTTATGTAGTACAGGGTTCATTAACATCTTCAAAGCAAGGGCCTACAATTAGATTTACCAATACCAATTTTTAGATTTGTCCTCCTTCATGTTGCAAAGTTAAAGAGTTTCAAAACTTAATCACAAATAGGTATTTAAACACCAAATGGACAGTTTTGTTCTTTGTAACTGTCCTTTCAACAGACAACAGCTGTCACATTTCTTTGATTCGGGAGGGGTGTCCTCTTCCTTGAGACAGATGCTCCACTGTAGAGATCAGCAGACAGCCTGCCATTGTCCTTGGATCAGCCAGAGACGAAAGTCTGATGAGCTCATTGTTGTCAATATGCGGGAACCTCCAGCATCCATAAAAACTTCCTGTAGCAGGGGAGTGTCAACCTGAGGTGTCATCTTTCCCAGGCTGGGCACTGTCAAGTCAGAATTAACCAGTTAACTCCAACTGGGTTATTTTAAAATTCACTTTAAGGTCTTTCATTTAAAACATATAAAACTGAACACAGTTTATAAGGGATTTGGACATTTAAAAGAATTAAGCCCTTCACAAACATACTTTAAAATAGGCGAATTTTGCAATTTGTTCAGGGAAAGAGCACATTTAAAATGTATTCAGTACCATGTCTGTTTGAGTGCTGGACTTGGTTTTGCATGAAATACATTTCTTAGCTGCTGTCAGTCAGTGAGGCCGGTTTCTTCTGACTGTACTGGATGATCTGTGATTTCAGCACACTTTTAATTTCAATAGTTCACTTGGAAAATGACTGAATTTAGCACCGAAACAGCACTTTGAAGGTTGCAATTGGTTGGGAAAGTTGCATTTTAAAGGCGTTTTCAGTTTGTGGCCTTGCTTCATGTTACATGTAACAGCACCCACTACCATTCTCCTGCAGGGAGTTCTGTTTTTACACCAACTTTGACTGTGTGTCAGGGATGTGCAGCCTTTTGGTATTTATGAACCATGCGCAATTTTACAGATTTTGTGCGCACAGGGGTTAGCGCATCCATTTTTGGAGCAGTTCTCAGATATGTTTCTCACTAAGTTTCTTTTTGGACACACAAATGGTATTATCTGATGTTGATGTTCACAGACTACTTCTTGCTGTCTTAATTTTTATTCTCCGAGCTCAGCCTGCTCTTGTTGGGTGCAGCACTGATGTGCATACTTTTATCCGAGATCCTAAAAATTACCCGGCTATTAGAGAATTACTTGCAGTAATAATAGAACATATCAGACAGCTACCTCAGCATTTAACGACATTGCCTGATTAAAAAGAGTTTTCCCTTCCTTAAAAGTAATCACAGGCATGATGTTGTATATTGAACATATTGCAAATCCAGAGAGTGAACAGAGTCAACGCCGAATGGAGAGACACTGATGGTGGAGTCTAATGTATTGGTGTATAATAAATGCCTTTTCAGCATCTATTATCATTTTTCTATTCCTATTGATCCACACTGTTTACTTTTGGTCCCAAAAAGGAAGGAGTCCCGTTAATCCTGCCCACTCTGGTGACCTTTGCAGAACTAGACATTGTAAGAAGGCCAAGGCCATATGTGATTGTTCCTACACCAGTGATATGTGTGAAGGCACCTATTTCACTGACAAGTGTTCCTGTGATTCCCCCTGTAGGAAGAATGTATACTGATGTATTCAATGAGATGCTTATGAGAGCTCAGCTGGGCAAGAAAGAGACCTAAGAGAAGTGCAAGGGAGGGTGATTATGAATTACATGATTATTTACACAGTACTGCACATTTGGGAAACAACATGTGGTATCAATACATGAAAGAAGTAGGAAAGAGATCTTCTAAGGATGATTGTTATGTATGTGCTCTCCTATCTTGTGTTATGGTAAAGTCTTAGATATGCATAGCTATAGAGATAGACATCCAAACTGCTCATTGCCGGACTCACCTTGGACTCTGTCATACAATAGGTCAATTCCAGTGTTGAACGGCATCCTTGGTATGGGTGACGGAATGGTCAGCACCAGAAGAAGATGATTATGTTCAAGATTTAAAGAAAAGAGAAAGAGCGTACACCAGAGACCATGTGATATGATACGAACAGCCTGGCATTAAGCAAGCTGGAATTAGATGGGAAATAAACAGGAAACTGAACTGTCAAGGAAATACTGATTAAGAAATACAAATTTGCATGGAAAGAGGCCAGATGTGAATCTGTTGGACAGTACTTTCTCCAGATGGTTGGGAAGAAGGCATAGTCGTATGCAGAGTTGTGGCAGTAACTGGATATCACAAGCCAGATATCGAATGAGTGGAAAAAAATATGCAAATCTCTCTGGCCAGGGTTTGCAAAATTGCTGACGTGTGTTGAAGACAAAGGAGGCCCATTGCAGATAGTGCCTTTGGCTAGTGAAAGATGGGACAGTGATGATAATGGATCACTACTGGTCCAGTGGATCCACAGCATACATGAAGCTGCCCAGAGATTGGGGAGGACTGGGTTCTATAGTAATTGTTATTGTCCTTAACTCTGTAACTCCTTAATCAAATGAAGAGGGAAAACTATTTATCAGGCAAATCGATAGAAGCTTTCAATGCTATTCCATATGAGCATAGGTTAGTCAGTAAAACTGCTTCAGTTTTCACTATTATCTTTATGCCTGGTATCCAGACAATGTTGAATGCAAAATGGTTGCAAATTAACATATGGGAGCTTCTGCAGATGATTAACACCACCATAAAGTGTTTCAATGCCATCAAAGAGGAGCTAAGAGCCATATGCCTAATGACTCTCCAGAACAGATTTGGCTTGTATATGATTACAGCCATGGATGGATGTGTTCGTGCCAAAATTGGAGAATCATGTTGCACATTCATACATTCTCATGACGACGAGAATGGCACTTTGACAGAGGCCATAACGATGTTGACAAACTTGCACATCAAGATGGAAGACAAAGTGGAAGACATTGCTGATGACAGCTGGTTTGTCTCAATCTTCTGAAGGGTCTACAAAGGATGGTGAACATTTTAAAGTTCTTTGGAGTCCTGCTGATGATGATCATATTTGGATTGTGTGTGATTAGGATAATAATCACATAATGCAAGAAGACTGCAAGGAAAGCAGCACAAATGAAGATTGTGATCAATGTTCAATCTGGGTTCCAACCCAAAGAACGAACAGATGAATACATCAGAGACTACGTAAAGGCCAGTATTCGCACGCCCAAAGCAATAAAGTTCCTGTACCCGAACAACCACAAGACATATGTGGGAAGATGGATCTACTGCTGTCCGAATGGACAATGCAGTCTTATGACCTGGAGTGTTGATGAACATGTGAAATCAGCCGGATGTCTGAAAGGAGTCATACAGATATGAACTCCAAAGAAGCATTTATTTAAATGAGGATGTCTTGATGTGAAGACTGATGAAAGAGTGGTCGATGAATCGCCCAGAGAGGGGACTGCAGAGGAAGAGCCAAGCCCCTTACCAGAATTTCCACCCCAAGTTGCCTATATGTTGGAAACCGGAAATTGTGACATGCTCATTACCAGTGAGGATGAGTAAGTTATGCATCCCCATCCATCTCTAAATATTACTACCTCATCTTAAAGGGCCCCTGGTCCTGGGGTTCAGCTCAAGCCCAGCACATTTATCCAGTCAATTAATGTTCTGGTACCCTCTGAGATCACCATCTATTGGGAAAAGATCAGTGGTCATTCCGAAATAGAGGGACCAGACAAAACTGGAAATTACTTGGCTGACCAGTTGGCCAAAACCAGAGCCATTCACTGGGATCTCCTACAAACTGAATCCCTATTGGGGGAAATCCAGGTTGCTGCTGTCACCAGGTGTCAAACCCATGCCAATAATGAACCCTCAACTACCCAGTGTAGTAAAGAAACCCCAGAGGCAGATTTGATTACTGCAAAAAAAGAGGACCCAATTATTGGGATATGTTATCAACATATTTAAGACCCCTTGCATTTCCCTTTGACAGAATCTGATTATATTGCGAAGAAGGATCTCTGGGTGTTGATGAAGTTTTCCAAAATGTTCTGAAGCCAAGACGGTTTGTTAATACAGAGATCCTTATCTGGATGTGACCAGTGGGTGGTACCTAACTCATTCCGATGCCTGATGTTAATTCACGCCAATGACATGGCCACTTCAGATCACTGGGGGTTTCATACTACATTAGAAATCTTTTGCGAGGTTGCATATTGGCCACACATGGGCCACTATCTCAACATCTATTTAAAGGGGTGTCTTGTGTGTGCTCATTTTAAGCTGGGTTCTCTGACACATAGATCTCCCCTACAGAAAAGGGGAATGACACTGTCTTGGTCGGTTTTGCAAGTCAATTTTATTGGGCCAGTGATAAGCTCCTCTAGAGGAAACATGTACATGTTGACTGTGACATGCTTTTTTACCAAGTGGGTAGAATGTCTTCCAGCCCCGAATTGTAAGGCGGAGTAAGCTGTTGCACTAATGATCAATCACATCTACTCTCATTTCAGCCTTCCCCAAAGGATTAAGTCAGACCAAGGAGGTCAATTTACCAGCGAGGTAATGACCAAGATGTGGGAGATACTAGGGGTAAAAAGAAAACTCTACATTGCCTATTACCCAGCCTTGAGCGGGACAGTTGGGAGGTACGATAAAACAAATTCTGGGCATCGTGAAGAAGTTTGTGATGGACTCTCGACCTAGTTAGAACATACGATTACTACTTGTCCTGATGGCCATAAGGACCACATCATCTTTTGCAACAAAAATGCCTCCATTTGAGCTAATGAATGGATGGAAAATGGTGCTTCTTCAGCATCGCTCTATAGAACACAAGAGCAGAACCTGAGCAACACGTCCACAACCCAAGAGTACATTGAAAATTTACGGAAACATCTTCAACATGCTTTTACTTATGAGCAGCACAAATAAGAAAAATCAGCAGAAGGAATGAAAGCCTACTATGACTTTAACACTACCAAGAAGGAGTACAAAGTAGGATACAGGGTCTACTTTGACATTATCAATAAAATCTCACATGTCGCCTGTAAGATCTGCATCCCAAAAGCAGAACATACAGAAGAGAAATGGGTCCATATCAATCGGTTGAAGAGCTGTCAACCCAGACAGACTTTACGACTGATTGAAGAACCCAGTGAGGGCAGAGCTCAGGAACCATCTGAAGAATAAAAGGAAAGAAGGGAAACCCAGATGGAGAATATCACACATTAACATGGAGTATGATAATTCATACTTATAAGGAATGTACCAAAATTAGACAAAGAGCATGTTGTAGAATTGCATATGTCAAGTGAAATCAATGTTAACATTTGGTTGCAATGTATCAACTTATCAACTGTTGTTTGTTGTCAATTTGTATCCCTATTTACTGGGAAAAGAAGTACTGTATAAAATACTTAACCTCTCTTTTACTCTCGGCAGAGTCAATAACTCCTTACCTTCACAGGGGAGGCTGGATTTTCCAAAACGGGAGGGCTCCAGGACCAAAACCCCAGAATCCAAAAAAAGAGTATAGTGCAGATAAGTGTGCCTCTCCCTCAAGACAGTAAAAAAAGCAGATGTGTTCTGACGAGAAAATTAATTGAATGAACCAAAGCCAAAAGGAATCACACAAAAACACTCTCCCCTTGATCTTTTCTCTGAGTCAACTGAATCAATGATCCATGAGGGGATTTTTCAGGTAAAAAGAGAGCCCCAGAGTGACAAAGATGGAAAGGCCATGCTAGGCCCGATTGTGAGAGTCAAGCTGGCTCAGTGTGGAGTTCCATTGAAACATAAAAGCCAGCACAAAACAGTGATTTCAACATGAGGCATAGTGAATGAGCGAGAATGGGCCTCCCTCCATTTTGTTACAATGTACAGGCACTCAGCGGAAGAAAGTGCAACTTAGAACTTGATTATTGTTAACTGTGTCAAATGGGTTCCAAAAGTCATGGGACACTTCAGATGCTGACTCATGTAAATGCCCACTTTGACAGATTCAAAACTGTAACAGTGCACATGGAAAGAATAAATGCATTCAAAATACTATGTATCTGGAAGATAAAAAGCAGGAATGATGTCTTACATTGGGAAAGTAATGTCAAATGACAGACTGCATTTTCAGGAATAAAGAGACTCAATTTCAGCACATAAAAATGACAATATTTATAAGGAAAGGCCTATTTCTTTTTTGCATAAATGAACACCGGTTTCTTATGTAATTGTGGCATCTTTGTGAAGAATACCAAGAGTGAATGTATTTATATTTATACAGTATATAAACAAATTATATTGTGAACAACATGCCCTGGTGCAGTATTTAAAGTCACATGTACAAGTTAGGTAAATGCAATATGCCAGCCTTTCAGAATTGTGAACTGCAACTTGTTTTTCTCTGTGAGTTGAAATGTTGAACCTAAGACTTTTGGGGCTGGGCCCACCAAAGAAACTGGTCTGGTTGTCAATTTAAATGCTAAAATATACAAAGAAGTAGATTGAAATTATGGTAGGTACAGATAACATGACAGACAGAAATTACCTTTAAGGCCAGGTTTCACATAAAATGTGCATTAGTTCTGAACAAAGACCCTTTGAGGCTCAGGAGGAAAGGGTAGGATAAACATTGGCTGGAGCAGGTGGCGGGTCACATGCTTAAAGAGAAATGGAAACTTGGAGGAGAAATTAAACTACCTCTCAAAGCATGCAGTGCCATTGATTAAACTTTAAAGACATTTTCCTAAATAAAAAGAGCATCATGTTTCCTAACAAGCCCACCTGGGGCTCATTTTAAAGGGCATACAAAGCCAGTTGGGACCATGTAAAAACAAACATTGTGTGATGTACATACCTTAAGTTATGGTCAAAAGTATGATTCTGGCATGTTCATTAATCTGAGGAATTGGAAATATTGATAGATTAATCGACAGTGAAATTAATATTGGAAGTACGTAGGGTCAGAGTTGCAATTATTTTGGCACACCACCAAACTGAAAAATGGTAGCTCTGCCTAGGAAGGGCATGCCAAAAGAAAATGAGTATTGTCCGACTCGTCATAAAATATAGAACTCAAAAATATATATGTTCATGTGGTTATCTGAAATATTAAGGTAGTTGCCATATTGTGAGATTTTTCAGATTACAAAATGTAAAACCCACATGTCACTTTGGGATGACAAATCTTTCTCCTCTCTCAGCCAACATCATACATATCTCCCAATGTCTGGTCCTATCAGCAGACAGTGGGTGCCTTAGGTGGGAGGTGAGGGGAGAGTTCTAGCCAATCCTTACCGTCGGAATTATGACAATGTTGGAGTGTCATCAGCCCTATAAGAGGGCATGTTTGCATCAGAACAGGGCATTATTGACTTTATTCCGGGAGATAGCTCGCAGACAGATGCTTGCGAGGAACAACTAGCAGAGAGGCCTCAATCCTTGCATTGGAGACAGTGACAGGGAAACCTAGAAGCTAGTGGGGACCCCATCAGATGAGCAGAAGGAGTCTGGATGCAGGTGAAAATCCTTGACTGACTGCCCTTGATGAGATCTGCATTGTCCTCAGAGAAGCCCTGCTGTTTTCCCTCACCAAAGCCTCCCATGTAAGTAGACCAATCCAAAAGTGATCAATTGTGTGGGGAAATAACTGACTCATGCCTTATCATTAGTGGGTATGGGGTGACACTGGGTAGGCTGTGGGGTGCATTTAAGGCCCTAAGCAGAAACCCCCTTCGCCTCAAAACCACATTTAAACATTGCCACAAACAACACCTGTGCTCGGCTTCCCTGGCACCTGAGTGGCAAGCATTTCAACCTTTCACCCAACACGGCTGTGCTTTGTTCCCTGGCACATGAGTGGTAAGCAGTTGAACACTGCATCGAATAATGGCCTTGCATTTGCTTTGCTTTAATCTGAACCACCAAAGTTTTGCGTTGCATTGAAAAACGGTTCTACATTTGCTGTTCTGCCATCTAAACACCAAAGTTGTGCACTACATTCAAGACAGCCCTGCAAGTGTTTTTCTTCTCTCATATGAAATACCACAAAGGTATGTGCTGCATTGAAAAACAGCGCTACATGCTTTATTCCACCTGAATGCCAAAAAGTTAGGCAATACATCCAAAAACAGCCTTGTCTTACTGTTCCTTTCACATGAGGGGCAAGGTTTTCACATTGCCACCCGACACAGCTTTTGTTTTCCCTTTCATGTGAATGGCACCACTCTGAAACACTAAAAATGAATGAAAAACAGCTTGACTTTTCTTCTGTGTCAAATCAAAAGAACCTTGTGCAGAGGGTCTACCTTTCCGTGTCCATGAACAACCGCATTTGCAAACCAATTCAAAAGGTCAAACTAAAAGAAAATCCCATGACGTACAGAACCGCATTTCAAACATTAAATGAGAAATAGGGCCACATGCATGTGAAAGAATATAAAGAAAACATGTGAAATTGTGACTTTTGCTTGCACAGAAATGTCATTGAGGGTGTGGAGTTTTTCACCCTAAGTTCTAGGGGCATCCAGATGTGGACCCCTTTCTCACTATTCTTAGAGAGGCACAGCTCCACTCTACTGATGAGGTCCAACCAGACGAAAACACGTGTCTGGGGTTGCTGTTGGTACTCTTGTTCAAAGGAGAATTGCCTATCATTTCGGTGCTGTACTGCCCCGGGGCAGGACAAAGACTGATATGTTTTGGATATTTATCTACCGTGAAAGATAGTGAGCTAAAAACTCTGGGTAAGGCTCCCGTAACCAGAACTAATGTCTGGCAGAAGGACTCCTAGGACCCCTCTTGTTATTTGTGATTTTAAAATGGGACACATTTTCCAGTTGGTGGGAAGATGGAGATGTACATTATGAATATGCTTAATAATTTGCAGAGTGATAACTATTATACATTTTATGAAAATGACCAAGAGGTGCCAAGGGGCTATCTCATACAGGGTTGGCGATCGGCTTGTCTAATTCCCCATGACCTCCTCAAAATGACCTATCTATTTCTTATGGTGGTGTCGAATATAAATTGGAAGTTATGATACATAACTCAGTTTTGCTAGAGAGTTGGCTAAGAGAACAAACAACTGTCATACATGTCAAATAGACAGATGGTGATCCCTCCCCTTGAAATAATGATGCCGGGGGGGCAGGGAAAGGGATGGTAGGATGTCCTGTCCCAGGTTAGGAGTAATTCTAGGGTACTTCCCCCAGATTGTAAAATAAATGATGTCATGATGGGCTATATAAGGGGGGACTGTACTAGACACAGGATGAAACACTCACACCAGAATCCAGGGAGACAGGAGAAATAGGATGGAGGCAGCTGATTCCATCCAAGAGAGTGCAGAGACCAGACCCTTGCCTAGCTGTCCAGAGAGTCCTGAGGTCCAGCTTGGCTCTCCAGAATCCCATCCAGGAGAGTGCAGAGACCATACCCCTTGCCTAGCTCTCCAAAGGATCCAGAGATCCTGATGACTTTCCAGAATCCCACACCAAGGATTACTTTGTAAGTAGCAAATAACCACAGTCCCAAATTGCATACTGCTCTCTTTTGTAACGTCAATCCCATTAAAAATCCCATAGAAAATCCTATTGAAAATCCCATTGAAAGTCCAAATTGCCAGTATAATTCATTCACCTTTCCATAGAAGAATCTGAATTAGCCTGTGTATGTTAATGTATTCCTTTGAGAAAGTTTTCAGTTGTCTGTATAAGTCCTTCGTATCCTTAAATCAATCAATTCATTTCCCATTGAAAATTCATGTTCAATATTGTTGACATTTTGAAACCAACAATTTTGATGAGTGTTTTACTAACTATAGTCATTAAAGTATAGCCTCAGCAGAATTAGTCTCCTTGTCACTGAAAACCAAATGTGTCGGTGTATTTTGTGCATTCCTACGAATTCCTAATTTGCATCTGTCCCATTGAAAAACCTAAACCATAGTCCCATTGAGAGTAATCCCTTTCTGTTAGAAACCTATCTGTTATGTGTCTCTGTCCTTGTCCTGAAAACCGATTTCCAATTTTGACAGCTCATCCCTTTTCTTAGCTACCTGTCATCACAAATCCTGTGTAAAGCAAATTTCCATTTTGCTGTGTGTGTTTTTCTTTTGCATTTACTTTCTTCCCCAAAATTGATTTTCCTACCTTGTTTTCATGTTGCCCGGGTGTGTTGAATAGTAGTCTTTAAGCTTACTTATCTCCTCAAGCGTAGCATCACAAATTTCCTCTCTAGCTGTTCCACCGCAGTTGTGAGCTGCTGTTCGAGTAATCAAGCAAATCCGATTCTGCCATTTTGCTCAAAAATCAGGTTTTCATTTTCTTTTCTGACTTCCCATCTTGGGGTGGTAGGTTGTATACTAATTCTGATTCTTCTTTCTTTATCTTTACTCCTTGCCACTGCCTTCCTTCCAAAGGGAATTAAGTTTGCTGATATTTGGGGGTGAGTGCTACAGGGGGAATGCTTAACTTCGGGTGCAATCATATGATTTAAAACTGTTTTCCCTATTTTGTCATTAAAGATCCATGTGATTTGTGTTGGGATGTTGAACCAATTGGTCTGTAGGCAACATTGCATTCGAGTTGCCATCACTTGGTGGCTGTTGTAAAATTGTATTTTGAATATTTTTCCTTTTTCCATTAAATAATAAATGAATAAATATCTGATTGATACACACTGGCCTGGTTCCTAGTCCATTGTAACACGGGGTGTTTCTAAAAGGTGGGTGTGAGACCAGTTGGGGACCGACTCAAATAAAGAACCTGTGGTTTATTAAAGATAAAAAACATTTTTATTATATGTCACATTCATTGTCAGGGGAAGGAGTCCCTGGCTGGAGTGTGCCATGTTATAAAACCATCACAAGGCCCATGGCACATTGTATTAAATCCAATTCAAATGAATTCCAATATAGAAAATCAACATATCCATTTAAATTGAATTGTGTTGGGAACAGCCTGCCTTACTCCTTGCCGTTAATTTGTGGGCAGGGGGGAAAGTCGTGTAGATCCTTAGTGCATTGAATTGAAGTTAAATCAATTAATTCCCATATAGAAAATCACGGGATCAGTGTTGTTAGAATTCAAAACTAACACAGCTCATGTCCAGTGTTTTAGAGGCGGTTTAGACCATGTAGATTTGGGTGACTGTCCTTCTGAAACACCTTGCTTCTGTCTCGAAGGGGGATGTCCATATTCCCAAAATAAGTCATAGCAAACGCTACTTTTCAAGTGAATGTAGAGGGTACAAAACAAAACTTCCCATTCATTCCCAGTGATTCCAAAGTCATAATTGCAAAGCCTTACATCTCATTTGTATTTGTGTTGAAAAAACAAAATTTCCCATTTATTCCCTTGAATCCCAAACCAGAATTACCAAGCACTGCTTCACGTGTGAATGTGTGTTGAAAAACGATTTCCCTTTGAGTTCCTTTTTGCAACCTTGCCTTTCAAATAAAAGTTGAAAAACGATTTCCCAATTGGAGTTCCTTTTCCCAACTGTGCCTTTCAAATGAAAGCATAACAACGACATTTGCCATTGATTTCCTTGCCTCCCAAACCAGAAACCCAAAGCAATTTCCGTCCTTTGAATGTGTGTTGCAAAAGATGTTTCCATTATATTGTGAATGTTTTCTATTGGTTAACTTGAAATCAAATCAGTTGTAAGTTGTGACTGCATGTTTCAAAATGTTACCTGTGTGTTGTTTTAATAAGCAAAAGTACTTGGGAGTAGTAATACTGGCTGCAGGTCTTCTTTGTCAAACCTTAAATAAATACATACATTAATAAATATATATTCTTTCTATACACCGGCCTGGTTCCTAGTCCATAGGTGACACAAGGTATTTGTTGGGGAGGGTGTGAGACGGGTTGGAGGCATCACCAAAGTGAATCTGAAATCACGATTTGGGCGCGCCACCTTGCTTGGGGGGGGGAATCCCTGAGTTGAGTTGGACTGCTATAGAAACTTCGACATATGTGATATTTCTCGCGGCCCTCCACAACAGTGTAATGGTTTGGATTATAACAATTTTGCGAACGAATACATCCAGAATTGAACTGTCCACTATAGGTTTTCCACATCCTCTTAGGTCAAGCCTCTTAACAACCATCCATCTAATGAAGTGTAAATAAAGATGGAGGGGAATCAGTCAATGTGAGAGGCTGTTGTCTGTTAAACTCATTGAATGCCGGTTGTGGAGAAACGCCCATCAGTGCTGTGTCGGTAGTGAGAGCATCAGAGGGGCCACAGGGGAAGTCGTGAATGGTGCCTGAAGCAGGACATTACCAGGGCTGCAAGTCAGCTTCTGAAACTGGTTTGATGATCACTGGATGTCTTCATGTTTTGGTTTGATTGACAAATTATATTTTAATGGCAGGTTTTCTTCCACTTCAAAGCTTTCTTGAGTTTTGTTATCCATGCCGGTAGACTCAATCAATTGTTGTAGAACGCAACACAGGAACGGGTGTGTTTTTATTTTTTCAAGCTGTTTAATGTGTAGGAAATAAGTTCACGGCATGACATGTGTGCACACGGATCCATTGCCGGAAATGTAAAACTGGCTTCCAATGCATATCGACACAAGGAAAATTAGCAAAACATGAAATGCGTTGGGGTTTACTTTCCGCGGACGTTAGCATCATGAGGTGGGATAGGCTTGGTGCACGGCCGCGAGTAACACAGGCGGCCTCGGCGCCTTTAGAGGCAACACGACGTGAAACACGCTGATCCGCGCCCGGTGGGGAATCCACGTACTGCGCTCGGTCCCCTTTCAAGTTTTAATTGTATGCATGCAGCGCAAGGGGAAAGGTTGCCCGGTGCTCGCTCCACAATTTTAATTACACTGGGCTCTGGCTTACTAAACACATTTCATGCTTTTGGTATAATGGAGCTGAGGGAAGCCTGCTGGAAGTGCCTGTAATCAGTAATAATGACCACTGTGCTGCAGGAGCACATTATTACCGCCGCCAGCCACCACAGCACCCTCTGCAAATGAGGTAAGTCCCTCCAGCTTACCTTTATAGAGGAAGGCCTTTCTTTCTTTCTTTCTTTCTTTCTTTCTGTCGCCGTATAGATTCCGTGAGCGTTTGCTGTTTTATGGTAATAGGGGCAAGGCGTACTCTGTGGGTTATGCTTTCATTTTTCAGTCACTGATTTAGATGAATCAAGCAAAGAACGGAGCGGCTGCTGTGCATTTGAGGAACACAACGACACATGGCAGCAGACATGTGTCACGCACGATTTATTGGGGCTCGGCACACTTACTGAATGGAGTAGGGCACTTTGCATGAGAGTGACACGTGAATGGGGTTGATGTGAGAAGCATTAGTGGGAATCACTAACTTGCACCATTAAACATGTCTTCCAATGAAAAACACATTTACGGAAAGAAAACGTATCGAGTATTGGTGTTTATTTTGTAGGTGAACCAGCAAAACAAATATCATTACTTCTGATTCATGGAATTATTTGCGTGAAAAACGCAGATTTGCGCGCCTTTCTGCCCGAAAATCCCCATACTTCAAACAGGGATTTTCGGGCAGAAAGGCGCGCAAATCTGCGTTGTTCACGCAAATAATTCCATGAATCAGGCATAGCTGGGCAGTCATTCCCAATTGATTTCAAGAACTGCAGAGATTGTGATCAGTCATCCCATTGCGCGTGCATTCCTCTGCATGGAAAGTCGAGCACTAAGCGATGATGCAAGAGGTAGAGATTGCTCTTCGGTGCTTCTTGGGGGCTGGTGGAGTGGAGGGGGCGCCCTCACAGTATCAATGGTGGAGGTGGTCTGCATTGAGAAGGGGTTTCATCTCCTCCCAGTGCCAAGCCAGCGATGTGAGCACATAAAATGTCATGCCATTACCTGGAATGGTGTGAATACCTGGACATGTAAAAAGACAACGTGTTAGTGGTGTGGGTAACTGTTATGACATTTGTTTTAATTCATTAATGCATTTATTTATATACCAATAGGTTGTATATGCTAGCTATACTTGTTATATACCAGGCCCTACTACTAGCTCGCCTGCACAAAATATGAATATTAACAATAGATTAAACAGATGGAAAAATAACATATGTTTTACCGGTGGGAAATACATCTCGTGCAGTTGGGCGAACGGATGAGTAAATCAGCAGCTCCCCCCAGGGGCGTTGCTAGGGGGGGGGCTAACGGGGCTATAGCCCTTGATCTTTTGGTTGTAGCCCCAGATAGAATCCCAGGAGCTACAGCCAAAAGGCTAGCTAGCCCCCAGTCCCAACAGTTCCAACATCAGTGTAGCCCCGGGTCTTTTCCAGACCTAGCAACACCCCTGGCTCCCCCCCTGGAGCAGGCAGACAAACAGATCTGGCCACTATGCGTTTCACTGCCACTGATAACTATTCCCTATTGGATTTATGCTTCACCTTGCAGTTCAATTTGGGGGGACACATGTCGCAAAAACGCCAACTACATTACCAATTATTATCAGTCAAACAACAACAGAGTTAACTGAACAAAAACTCCCTTCACGGGTTAATACACAAAGATTTTCGGCCTCACCAAACTTGAGCGTGCAAAGTTAGTAGACTAATGAAAGGTGCTGTGAAATTACTAATCACGAGGCCTATAATGAGCTGCTCACGAGGCCTACAATGAGCTTCAGGCATCATTTGTCAAGAAGGTTCTATAAAAAATGAGTGGAAAGATACTGGGACTTGTGACGACTGCGAATGATAACGATAAGGTGATAGGTGCAGAGGGAGGCGACTTGGAATCCCGCATTGGTATTCTAGAGGAGAATAGCGTTATACCGGTGGCCGACAATGTAAGGGTGGACTCATTAGTAGTCATGATTCCAAAGGAGGGGAATGACAACGGACAGGATTCGTGTTCTGATTCAGAAGTGTATTTGACACGAAAACAAAAGAGGCAATTGAAGAGACAAACATTGCGAGTTGACAATGTATTGTCAATGAATCGAAAGGAAACAGTACATCTGGTTAGCAATCAGCAGAAGAACACAAATCATTTTTTTTTTAAAGTCAGGAAAAGAGCAAATCGACGACTCAGAGGACATACATCTGCCAGGGACGTTGACGAGGAGTGGCGGCTGGTGACTGGGAAAGGTAGTGGGGTGAAAAGTGAACAGACCGAATGTGTAAGTGAGCCAGCAAGCCCGACCCATGTCAAGGGAGGTGCGGGGATGGGGGGTTCCCTCTGCGAAAGTTGGGGTGGGGGGGGGTTCCCTCTGTGAAAGTGTGGGAAAAATGGCTTCCAAAATGTGCAACTGACTGCCAAATACACACACACATGAGCTTCCACTCTCACATCTATGCTGATCAGGGGTGCACACAGGCCTGGCTGAAGATGTGTGGGGGCCCATTCCAACATGATAGTTCCTATGCCCCTCCCCTTGCTTAGAGTGAAAACAGTCTGAGGCCCCCACCGATGGGGTGCAATAGTATTAATGGTGCCACAGATAAGGTTAATAGCCGTGGCCAGCCAGCATGGAGCTTAAACACAATACCTTCTGAAAATTGCAACGAAGTGCTAACACTTTTGCATATCCTAAGGGAAGTGACAGTTTGAAGGGATCCAGCAAACAAAGTTTGTAAGGAAGTGCTGCAAAGAGCACATTTAAAGGCCCAGAACGAAATATATAAAAGGAATGTATTGCTGGCATAAGACTGCTGACTAAGCAACATGGAGGCAGTTGATGGGGAGGGGGGTCCTCGAGGCTTTCAATTGAACAAGTTGGAAGGCCCTGACACCGTCCCTGGGAGCATCGAGACTACTGTTATGGGTGGGAGGGAGAGACAACCCTTCACAAGTTGGCAGACGGATTAACTTTAGAGACTGTGGGGGAGGGGCACCCTTAGTGGTGTGGGTCCATCTATCTTCTTTACACATTGTAATGATGCTATTCGGGTGCAGCTTCAATGTTACAGGCAGTTAATTCTCTCTTTCACGTCTGAAACCACACCCTTAACAACTGCTGTGAGAATGGGCTGTCTCCTGTCCCCTGATCGCACCCTTACATCACTCTGCTGGCATGAAAGTGAAGTGCTAACACACCATCCCGATTTCCATTGCCTAACAATGTATGCATAAGAATGCCTTTGCTAACAATGAAATGCTTTGCATTAGTAGCTGCTGGGCTTGTGTTAACCCCGTGCATTGTCTTTGCTCCGTGTTTAGAGGTGAAGTGCACTTATTATGGGGAGAGCTAGAGTGTTCACTTCGCAGCCTTGATGAGGGATAATCTCATTCTCCAGTCACCTTCGTCTTGTGCCATGTGCCACGGCCCAGCCGGGCCCTCAAGTCCTGCTTGACTGTCTTCAGTCTAGTCCTCTGTCCCCTCAGCATTACCTTTGGCTGGCTGGAGAGCTGGATGCAGGGACTGTGTAAGTGGTCTGAAGGATAACTGCAACACAAACAAGATGCCGGCCCAATCGCTTCATCCACAAGAAAGGGTGCTGCAGCCACAGCCACACATCGATTTGCTTGTCAGAGGAACGTGTCCTGCAAGGAATCGCAAGTAGTGCTGTCCCAAGAACGGCTAGCCTGTTCTGGCTGCCTCATTCCACACCTACAGCTGGCTGAACCCAAGTTTCACACATAGGAAAACAGTGCAAGTCCTGTAGTGATGCGAGCGCAGATCTCTGGATGTATATATTTTCCACCAGCCAATTGGAGGAGCTCAACTGACCTTTCGTGACTCGAGTGCTGTTATTTTTGTACCTAAATCATGTATACATAATGCATGATCAATGCCTCTCACTTGTCCCCTTTCTCTCTCTGTTGTCCCTGTTTCTCTCGTGTCCCTCTTTCTCTCTTGTCCCCCTCTATCTCTCTCTTTCTGTGGTCTGTTTCAGAACCAGGGAAGTCATTTAGGGGTCACAGGGAGGTCATTTAGGGGTTGTCCGAGCTTGCACCTGCGCCCCCTGAGCTATCCCTCGCCACCCCTGTGGTCTCCCTTGTCACCCCTAAAAAAGGAAAGTTTAACCCCCCCTCCCTTTTTTTAAATTGAAGCTCTTGAGCTGTGGCCAGCAGCATGTAGTTCTGTGTTTCTTGGGTGGCTCGATTTTTGAAAGCTATAGCCGTTAAGATAGCTCAGTGGGTTGAGCGCTCGCTGCTGCAGTGTGTGTGTGTGCTCTGCAGGTTGAAGGTTAGGCTCCCAGCAACATCAACTCAGCCTTTCATCCTGCTGAGGTCGATAAATGAGTACCAACACAGGTTGGGTGACATTGTATGTATATTTGTTCTAAATGAAGCGCTTACACATGCTGTATAATAACACATCATTATCATTTGGCCTTGGACATGTGCTTGCATTTACAGTAATTTGGTAAAAGGGCCTATACGCGCTGATATTAGCAATATATATGCTGATCCGTTCTTGTATGAAATATATATCACTTTACAGTGATATAAGCATATTTTTCATAGTGTATTTAGAAACAATGCCACGTGATGCCACTTCCTGTTTTGCCAAGGGGTGAAAGGTCGTGTTCCATCGTTTCCCGTGATGTAACTTCGGGGTGGGGTCAAATGACATCACTTCCTGTAGTTTCATCAGAGGTCAAGGGTCCTGTGATGTCACTTCTGCTACACCTGCCATTTTGGTGAAAAGAAATACATGTTCAGAACTCTGTTCCTGTGTCAGTGATCTCTCTTTCACAGCCATATATCACGTGCATGACATCTGTATCTCCAATTCCTCTCTCCCCTCTGTGCCTTCTATTTCTCTGTCCAGCAGACCTTGTGCAAGCGGCCAGAAAAGGAAAGGAGCCAGCCATATATTGTCATTTCTCAGCTTTAATAAGCTCGCAATAACTGCCCCGAGCACCCAAGAAACAAAGTCCCTCACGAATACACAAACACACAAACACACGTAAAGAAACACTCGCAGACAAGCACTCCAGCAGCTCCAGTCACCCTATAGTGCAGGCATTCACAATCACATGCTGTTCACCCTCCCTCGCTCTCACACCCAAACACGCACGCACGCACTTGACAAAAAAAACAACTTACCTGACATTTCGGCTTGGCACCTCTGCTGCTCTGCCTCTGCCATCAGTATCCTGCCAGGAACCACGTCACCAGACAAGTATCAGAGTCCCGGGCATGCAGACATTGCGCATGTCGGGGCTCTGAAAATATTATGCCCCGAGCTCGCTGCAATGCCCCAGCCAACATTCTCAATGAGTCATGCCTGGCTGGGAGAACTGTACGCCTCCCCTGCCAGGCGTGGCCTCTCGAGCATGCGCTAGAAAGCATCATTGTTGCAGGATAGAGAGCAGCGCTACACGCTGCCCAGCCACTCATTATGGACGAGCCACCCATGTTGACGAGTTCGTTAGAAAAACCAAATGCTAAGGAACACAGAGGCGACCAGAGTAATGACTCCGGACCTACTGATGAACATAGTGATAGCAGCTGTACAACAGTCCATCAACAGAGTGCAATTACTATGCACAGGCACACGGCCAACACTAATGTTCAGTCTGATCAAGGAGCATTGCGCCCAACACTGATAGATAAGCAAGATCATGAAATCCAAAAGAATCCTTTAACATTCACTTTCAAGTGGCTACAACAGAGGGACAGTAAAAAGCGACTTACTCGTCCAGGATTCCTAGCAATATTACAGCATGTTCCCCCACTAAGACTGCTTGACTCAATTGATTTTGAATTTATTGAGCCATTGGAAGTTACTAATCCAAATGTAACTAGAATACACTGCGTGGAAAGGGATACAGTAACTCTAAAGGCATTGGGATACGAGTTGGATTTTGAGGAAGGTAAGGAAATAAAGTGCAATGATCGAAATGTTAAAACCTTGATGGCATGTTTGAAAACGGATGGCAGAGGTTCGGGGGAAGTCGACCAATAGATGTAACACATATTGAAATACCTGGTATACTTACGTGTTTATTAGAAGCTTTCAGCACTAACGGGGTAAAACAACCGGAATTGGCTCACTGACATCGTGGAATACTAGGGCCAACGCCAGGGACGCGATCTCAGAGTTAACGGTGGAAATACCCAGACATAATGAAAATGAGCTAATAGTGCTAGTGGGGGGACCTCCATGCCAGAATTGTAGGAGATGAAGAGTGCACGGTGACAGAATTTGTTGAATTTAAAAACCCAAATGATACAGAAAGAGTTGAATGCCCAAGGTAGATTGTGGGGGGAATTCATAAACGATTGGGGACTCTATATGGTTAACAGATGAGTGAAAGGTGACATCCCAGCACAGTATACCTGGGCTAATGGCAAGAACAGAGCCACGTTTGATTACATATATGTAAATCGAAATATGCTGCCGTACATGAGAGATATGTGTGTTGAGCAAAATAAGAAGAGCGGCCATGCACCACTTACTCTTAAACTTGAATGTAAGGGAGTAGAAGTACTTATGAGAAAGGTTGGTGATATTGAGATTAATCATAGTGCCAGTAGAATCAACTGGACACAGAAGAGTCTCGGATTAGCTGCAGATACATTATTTAACATAACGGACAAACACATTGAATATTTTGAAAGCCTAGCGGTTAATGAGATGGTGGAATGGTTTAGTGAGTTAATGGTGGGTATAGTGACACAAAAAGGAAATTATGCAGTAACAACTAGGAAAGGTGTGTGCATATATATATATATATATATATATATATATATATATATATATATATATATATATATATATATATATTCAGTGAAAAAACTTTGTTAAAGGGACGTTATGGTTAAGTTACGCTACTAAAAACCTATGAAATTCAGTGAAAAACCTTTGTTAAAGGGACGTTATGGTTCCAAGTAAAACCGAAAAACCCTTGAAATTTGTCAGTTATGGTAAGCTAAGCAACCATAACTCGCGCCACCACCGTGCACTGCTAAGACTAACACCCATGACATCAAAGATGACATCACAAATGTCATTGATGACATCACTGATGACATCACATGTGTATGTACTTTTCATGAAATATGTGTACAAGGGATTCTTATTATAATGTTGCGAAACAAGTGTCAAGGATCATTGCAATAAATATCATACCCTAATTAGTGCATTGAACGATGCATTGATATAAATAGCATTCTATTATGGGGTTCTATCTAGTATACTAAGCTACTCATGCAGAAACATAGCATTGTGTGCAGCGTACAAGATGAAGGTATAATATTCATAATCTTAATATGTTGAATAATGAAATGATAATTGTTTTATTAATAGATTTGTGTGTACTGTGAAATATGTAATAAGTAGCTTATAAAACCCATGTATTACATAATTGCATTACTATAGACAAAACACAAAGAGACAAGAACACATACCAATATGGGTATATACAGGGAAAGTGAAAAAGCACAAGTAGTAGCAGAAACAATTCATAACCTAACTGATTATTTTCATGCAAATACAGGATTGCTGTTTCAAAGCTGCTATTTATCCTATGTATATGTATCACTTGATGTGATTGGACCCTAAGGAAAGTAGTGTGAGTACAATGTATACAAATATGACCATATACAGGGAAAGTACAGCCATAAAAAACAACAGAACTGTCAGAAAGTGCTCATAAGTCTATTGATTATCTTTATGCACAAAAAGGATTGCTGTCTTTCAAGCTTGTGTCTTCCCGTATGTATATGTTTCATATGATGTGACTGGACTCTAAGGGAATTACTGTAAGAACCTACTTGAAGGATACGTCTACAAATAAAATAATTTTTTTAGATTCTGACTGTTACTGAAGACAACCATGTGGCCTAGATATGTCAGCAAAAGAAAAAAGAGTGAGCCAGACATGTGATGTCATCAGTGATGTCATCAATGACATTTGTGATGTCATCTTTGATGTCATGGGTGTTAGTCTTAGCAGTGCACGGTGGTGGCGCGAGTTATGGTTGCTTAGCTTACCATAACTGGCGAATTTCAAGGGTTTTTCGGTTTTACTTGGAACCATAACGTCGCTTTAACAACGTTTTTTCACTGAATTTCATAGGTTTTAAGTAGCGCAACTTAACCATAATGTCCCTTTAACAAAGTTTTTTCACTGAATTTCATAGGTTTTTAGTAGCGCAACTTAACCATAACGTCCCTTTAACAACGTTTTTTCATTGAATTTCATAGGTTTTTATTAGTGCAACTTAACCATAACGTCCCTGTAACACAATTTTTTTTTACTGCATTTCATAGGTTTTTATTAGTGCAACGTCACCATAACATCCTTTTCAATAGATGAAGACCACTAGCATCTTAGGTCCTCAAAGTGGGAACCCCAGGTGGTAAAAACAAGATTTTTCTCCCCAAACCGGGACGCCTACGGCATCCCGGTGCAGGAAGGAACATCTTTTACCAAGATGGCCACCATGAAAAGGGAAGGCGGGGTGTATAAAGAGAACACAACAGGGCAAGAGTGGGGGGTGGGGGGGAACAGGAGAGAGACACGGGGCATGAGCGGGGGGAACACGAGGGAGACACGGCATGAGAGGGGTGTGGGGGTAACAGGAGAGAGACACGGGGCATGAGAGGGGGGTCGGGGTAACAGGAGAGAGACACGGGGCATGAGAGGGGGGTGGGGGGAAACAGCAGGGAGACACGGGGCATGATCGGGGGTGGGGGGCAACAGGAGAGAGACACGGGGCATGAGAGGGGGTGGGGGGTAACAGGAGAGAGACACGGGGCATGAGAGGGGGGTGGGGGGTAAAATGAGAGAGAGACGCGGGGCATGAGCAGGGGGTGGGGGCAACAGCAGGGAGACACGGGGCATGAGCGGGGGGTTGGGGGCAACAGCAGGGAGACACGTGGGGCATGACCGGGGGGTGGGGGGCAACAGGAGAGAGACACAGGGCATGAGAGGGGGGTGGGGGGTAACAGGAGAGAGACACGGGGCATGAGCGGGGTGTGGGGGGCAACACCAGGGAGACACAGGGCATGACCGGGGGGTGGGGGTAACAAGAGAGAGACACGGGGCATGAGCAGGGGGCAACAGCAGGGAGACACGTGGCATGACCGGAGGGTGGGGGGCAACAGGAGAGAGACACGGGGCATGAGAGGGGGGTGGGGGGCAACAGCAGGGAGACAGGGGGCATGAGTGGGGGGCAACAGCAGGGAGACATGGGGCATGAGCGGGGGGTGGGGGGCAACAGGAGAGAGACACAAGGCATGAGCGGGGGATGGGGAGAACAGGAGAGAGACACAGGGCATGACCGGGGGGTGGGGGGCAACAGCAGGGAGACACGGGGCATGACCCGGGGGTGGGGGGCAACAGGAGAGAGACACAGGGCATGAGCGGAGGGTGGGGGCAACAGCAGGGAGACACAGGGCATGAGCGGGGAGTGGGGTGTAACAGGAGAGAGACAAGGAGTATGAGCGGGGGGCAACAGCAGGGAGACACGGGGCATGACTGGGGTTGGGGGGTAACAGGAGAGAGACACAAGGCATGAGAGGGGGTTGGGGGGCAACAGCAGGGAGACACGGGGCATGAGCGGGGGGGACAGGGGAGAGACACGGGGCATGAGCAGGGGGTGGGGGGCAACAGGAGAGAGACACGGGGCATGAGAGGGGAGTGGGGGGCAACAGCAGGGAGACAGGGGGCATGAGTGGGGGGCAACAGCAGGGAGACATGGGGCATGAGCGGGGGGTGGGGGGCAACAGGAGAGAGACACAAGGCATGAGCGGGGGATGGGGAGAACAGGAGAGAGACACAGGGCATGACCGGGGGGTGGGGGGCAACAGCAGGGAGACACGGGGCATGACCCGGGGGTGGGGGGCAACAGGAGAGAGACACAGGGCATGAGCGGAGGGTGGGGGGCAACAGCAGGGAGACACAGGGCATGAGCGGGGAGTGGGGTGTAACAGGAGAGAGACAAGGAGTATGAGCGGGGGGCAACAGCAGGGAGACGGGGCATGAGAGGGGGTGGGAGGTAACAGGAGAGAGACACGGGGCATTAGAGGTGGGTGGGGGTAACAGGAGAGAGACACGGGGCATGAGAGGGGGTGGGGGGGTAACAGGAGACAGACACGGGGCAAGAGTGGGGGCAACAGCAGGGATACATGAGGCATGAGCGGGGGGTGGGGGCAACAGCAGGGAGACACGGGGCATGAGCGGGGGGTGGGGGGAAACAGGAGAGACACACAGGGCATGAGCGGGGGGTGGGGGGAACAGGAGAGAGACACGGGCATGAGCGGGGGCTTGGGGGTAACAGCAGGGAGATACGGGGCATGACCGGGGGGTGGGGGATAACAGGAGAGAGACATAGGGCATGAGCGGGGGGTGGGGGGCAACAGCAGCGAGACACAGGGCATGACCGGGGGGTGGGGGGCAACAGGAGAGAGACACGGGGCATGAGAGGGGGGTGGGGGGTAACAGGAGAGAGACACGGGGCATGAGCGGGGGGCAACAGCAGGGAGACACGGGGCATGAGCGGGGGGTGGGGGGTAACAGGAGAGAGACACGGGGCATGAGCGGGGGTGGGGGGCAACAGCAGGGAGACACGGGGCATGACCAGGGGGTCGGGGGAACAGGAGAGAGACACGGGGCATGAGAGGGGGTGGGGGGGTAACAGGAGACAGACACGGGGCATGAGCGGGGCAACAGCAGGGATACATGGGGCATGAGCGGGGGTTGGGGGGCAACAGCAGGGAGACACGGGGCATGAGCGGGTGGTGGGGGGCAACAGGAGAGACACACAGGGCATGAGCGGTGGGTGGGGGAACAGGAGAGAGACACGGGCATGAGCGGGGGGTGGGGGGCAACAGGAGAGAGACACGGGGCATGAGAGAGGGGTGGGGGGTAACAGGAGAGAGACACGGGGTATGAGCAGGGGGTGGGGGGCAACAGCAGGGAGACACGGGGCATGAGCGGGGGGTGGGGGGTAACAGGAGAGAGACACGGGGCATGAGCGGGGGTGGGGGGCAACAGCAGGGAGACACGGGGCATGACCAGGAGGTGGGGGGACAGGAGAGGGACACGGGGCATGAGAGGGGGTGGGGGGTAACAGGAGAGAGACACGGGGCATGAGAGGGGGTGGGGGGCAACAGCAGGGAGACACGGGGCATGAGCGGGCAGTGGGGGGGAACAGGGGAGACACGGGGCATGAGCGTGGGGCGGGGGGAACAGGGAACACATGGGGCATGAGCGGGGGGTGGGGGAGAAA
The DNA here is from genome assembly GCF_040938575.1 of Ambystoma mexicanum. Lineage (NCBI taxonomy): Eukaryota > Metazoa > Chordata > Amphibia > Caudata > Ambystomatidae > Ambystoma > Ambystoma mexicanum. Next base: position 630,220,473 of record NC_090937.1, read on the forward strand.
AGGAGGGAGACACAGCATGAGCTGGCGGTGGGGTGGAACAGGGGAGACAGGGGGCATGAGCAGGGGGTGGGGGGCAACAGCAGCTAGACACGGGGCATGAGCGGGGGAGGGGTGCAACAGCAGGGAGACACAGGGCATGAGAGGGGGGTGGGAGGGCAACAGCAGGGAGACACGGGACATGACCGGGGGTGGAGGGCAACAGAAGGGAGACACGGGACATGACCGGGGGGTGGGGGGGCAACAGGAGAGAGACACAGGGCATGAGCGGGGGGTGGGGGGTAACAGGAGACAGTCATGGGGCATGATCAGGGGGTGGGGGGCAACAGCAGGGAGACACGGGGCATGAGCGGGGGGCGGGGGGAAAATGAGGGAGACACGGGGCATGACCGGGGGGGTGGGGGGCAACAGGAGAGAGACATGAGGCATGAGCGGGGGTTGGGGGGTAACATGAGAGAGACACGGGGCATGAGCGGGGGGGCAACAGCAGGGAGGCACGGGGCATGAGCGGGGGTGGGTGGAACACGAGGGAGACACGGGGCATGAGAGGGGGGTGGAGGGTAACAGGAGAAAGACACGGGGCATGACCGGGGGGTGGGGGGCAACAGCGGAGAGATACGGGGCATGACCGGGGGGGTGGGGGGCAACAGAAGGGAGACACGGGGCATGACCGGGGGGTGGGGGGCAACAGGAGAGAGACACAGGGCATGAGAGGGGGGTGGGGGGTAACAGGAGAGAGACACAGGGCATGAGAGGGGGTGGGGGGCAACAGGAGAGAGACACGGGGCATGAGAGGCGGTGGGGGGTAACAGAAGAGAGACACGGGGCATGAGAGGAGGGTGGGGGGTGACAGGAGAGAGACATGGGGCATGAGAGGGGGGTGGGGGGGTAACAGGAGAGAGAGACACGGGGCATGAGCAGGGGGTGGGGGGCAACAGCAGGGAGACACGGGGCATGAGCGGGGGGTGGGGGGCAACAGCAGAGAGACACACGAGGCATGAGCGGGGGGTGGGCGGGAGGGGATAGAGACACACGGGCCATGAGCGGGGGGTGGGGTGGAAGGGGAGAGACACACGGGGCATGAGCGGGGGGTGGGCAGGAGGGGATAGACACACAGGGCATGAGCGGGGGGTTGGGCGGGAGGTAGATAGACACACGGCATGAGCGGGGGGTGGGAGGGATAGAGACACATGGGGCATGAGCGAGGGGTGGGATGGAGTGATAGAGACACACAGGGCAGGAGCGCGGCGTGGGTAGGTGGGAGGGATAGAGACACACGGGGCATGAGCGGGGGGTGGGTGGGAGTGCTAGAGACACACCGGGCATGAGCTGGTGGTGGGTGGGAGGTATAGAGACACACGGGGCATTAGCGGGGGGTTGGTTGGTCGGGATAGAGACACACAGGGCATGAGCAGTTTAGAGACACACGGGGCATGAGCAAGGGTGGGGGGAGGGATAGAGACACACGGGGCATGAGCGGGGGGTGGGAGGGAGGGGAGAGACACACTGGGCATGAGCGGGGGTGGGTGGGAGGGATACAGACACACGGGGCATGAGCGGGGGGTTGGTGGGAGGGATACAGACACATGGGGCATGAGTGGGGGGTGGGAGGGATACAGACACACGGGGCATGAGCGGGGGGTGGGCGGGAGGCATACAGACACACGGGGCATGAGTGGGGGGTGGGTGGGAGGGATACAGATATACGGGGCATGAGTGGGGGGTGGGTGGGAGGTATACAGACACACGGGGCATGAGCGGGGGGTGGGTGGCAGGGATAGAGACACATGGGGCATGAGCAGGGGGTGGGTGGGAGGGATAGAGACACACGGGGCATGAGCGGGGGGTGGGCGGCGGGAGGGATAGAGACACACAGGGTATGAGCGGGGGTGGGCGGGAGGGATAGAGACACACGGGGCATGAGCAGGGCGTGGGGGGGAGGGGAGAGACACACGGGGCATGAGCAGGGGGTGGGGGGAGGGGAGAGACACACAGGGCATGAGCGGGGGGTGGGTGTGAGGGATAGAGACACACGGGGCATGAGCGGGGGGTGGGTGGGAGGGATAGAGACACACGGGGCATGAGCGGGGGGTGGGTGGGAGGGATGGAGACACACGGGGCATGAGCGGGGGGTGGGTGGGAGGGATAGAGACACACGGGGCATGAGCAGGGGGTGGGGGGAGGGGAGAGACACGGCATGAGCGGGGGGTGGGTGGGAGGGATAGAAACACATGGGGCATGAGCGGGGGGTGGGTGGTCGGGATATAGACACACGGGGAATGAGCAGGGGGTGGGGGGAGGGGAGAGACACATGGGGCATTAGCGGGGGGTGGGTGGGAGGGATAGAGACACACGGGGCATGAGCGGGGGGTGGGTGGGAGGGATAGAGACAAACGGGGCATGAGCGGGGTATGGGTGGGAGGGATAGAGACACACAGGGCATGAGCATAGGGGAGAGACACACGGAGCATGAGCAGGGGGTGGGTGGGAGGGGAGAGACACACGGGGCCTGAGCAGGGGGTGGGTGGGAGGGGAGAGACACACGGGGCATGAGCGGGGGCGAGGGGGAGGGATAGAGACACACAGGGCATGAGCGGGGGGTGGGTGGGAAGGCTAGAGACACACGGGCATGAGCGGGGGGTGGGTGGGAGGGCTAGAGACACACGGGGCATGAGCGGGGGGTGGGTGGGAGTGCTAGAGACACACGGGGCATGAGCGGGGGGTGGGTGGGTGGGAGGGCTAGAGACACACGGGGCTTGAGCGGGGGTGAGGGGGAGGGATAGAGACACACAGGGCATGAGCGGGGGGTGGGTGGGAGGGCTAGAGACACATGGGGCATGAGCGGGGGGTGGGTGGGAGGGCTAGAGACACACGGGGCATGAGCGGGGGGTGGGTGGGAGTGCTAGAGACACACGGGGCATGAGCGGGGGATGGGTGGGTGGGAGGGCTAGAGACACACAGGGCATGAGCGGGAGGTGGGGGGAGGGAGAGAGACACACGAGGCATGAGCGGGGGGTGGGGGGAGGGAGAGAGACACACGAGGCATGAACGGGGTATGGGTGGGAGGGATAGAGACACACGGGGCATGAGCATAGGGGAGAGACACACGGAGCATGAGCAGGGGGTGGGTGGGAGGGGAGAGACACACGGGGCATGAGCAGGGGGTGGGTGGGAGGGGAGAGACACACGGGGCATGAGCGGGGGTGAGGGGGAGGGATAGAGACACACAGGGCATGAGCGGGGGGTGGGCGGGAAGGCTAGAGACACACGGGGCATGAGCGGGGGGTGGGTGGGAGGGCTAGAGACACACGGGGCATGAGCGGGGGGTGGGTGGGAGTGCTAGAGACACACGGGGCATGAGCGGGGGGTGGGTGGGAGGGCTAGAGACACACGGGGCTTGAGCAGGGGTGAGGGGGAGGGATAGAGACACACAGGGCATGAGCGGGGGGTGGGTGGGAGGGCTAGAGACACACGGGGCATGAGCGGGGGGTGGGTGGGAGGGCTAGAGACACACGGGGCATGAGCGGGGGGTGGGTGGGAGTGCTAGAGACACACGGGGCATGAGCAGGGGGTGGGTGGGTGGGAGGGCTAGAGACACACAGGGCATGAGCGGGAGGTGGGGGGAGGGAGAGAGACACACGAGGCATGAGCGGGGGTCGGGGGGAGGGAGAGAGACACACGAGGCATGAACGGAGGTTGGGCGGGAGGGAGAGAGACAAATGGGGCATGAGCGGGGGTGGGCGGGAGGGCTAGAGACACACGGGGCATGAGCGGGGGGTGGGTGGGAGGGCTAGAGACACACGGGGCATGAGCGGGGGCTGGGTGGGAGGGCTAGAGACACACGGGGCATGAGCGGGGGCTGGGTGGGAGTGCTAGAGACACACGGGGCATGAGCAGGGGGTGGGTGGGAGGGAGGGCTAGAGACACACGGGGCTTGAGCGGGGGTGAGGGGGAGGGATAGAGACACACAGGGCATGAGCGGGGGGTGGGTGGGAGGGCTAGAGACACACGGGGCATGAGCGGGGGGTGGGTGGGAGTGCTAGAGACACACGGGGCATGAGCGGGGGGTGGGTGGGAGTGCTAGAGACACACGGGGCATGAGCGGGGGGTGGGTGGGTGGGAGGGCTAGAGGCACACGGGGCAAGAGCGGGAGGTGGGGGGAGGGAGAGAGACACACGAGGCATGAGCGGGGGGTGGGGGGAGGGAGAGAGACACACGAGGCATGAACGGAGGTTGGGCGGGAGGGAGAGAGACAAACGGGGCATGAGCGGGGGGTGGGCGGGAGGGCTAGAGACACACGGGGCATGAGCGGGGGGTGGGTGGGAGGGATAGAGACACACGGGGCATGAGTGGGGGCAGGTGGGAGGGATAGAGACACATGGGGCATGAGCGGGGGGTGGGTGGGAGGGATAGAGACACACGGGGCATGAGCATAGGGGAGAGACACACGGAGCATGAGCAGGGTGTGGGTGGGAGGGGAGAGACACACGAGGCATGAGCAGGGGGTGGGTGGGAGGGGAGAGACACACGGGGCATGAGCGGGGGGTGGGGGGAGGGATAGAGACACACAGGGCATGAGCGGGGGGTGGGTGGGAGGGCTAGAGACACACGGGGCATGAGCGGGGGGTGGGTGGGAGGGCTAGAGACACACGGGGCATGAGCGGGGGGTGGGTGGGAGTGCTAGAAACACACAGGGCATGAGCAGGGGGTGGGTGGGAGGGCTATAGACACACAGGGCATGAGCAGGGGGTGGGGGGAGAGACACACGGGGCATGAGCAGGGGGTAGGGTGGAATTTCTAGAGACACACGGGGCATGAGCGGGAGGTGGGTGGGATTGTTAGAGACACACGGGGCATGAGCGGGGGGTGGGTGGGAGGGCTAGAGACACATGGGGCATGAGTGGGAGGTGGGTGGGAGGTCTAGTGACACACGGGGCATGAGGGGGGTGGGTGGGAGGACTAGAGACACACGGGGCATGTGCGGGGGGTGGGTGAGATTGCTAGAGACACACAGGGCATGAGCGGGGGGTGGGTGGGAGGGCTAGAGACACACGGGGCATGAGCAGGGGGTGGGTGGGAGGGCTAGAGACACACGGGGCATGAGCGGGGGGTGGGTGGGAGGGCTAGAAACACACGGGGCATGAGCGGTGGGTGGGGGGAGGGAGAGAGACACACAAGGCATGAGCGGGGGGTGGGGGGAGGGAGAGACACACACGGGGCATGAGCGGGGGTGGGGGGAGGGAGAGACACACACGGGGCGTGAACGGGGGTGGGGGGAGGGAGAGAAACACACGGGGCATGAGCGGGGGTGGGGGGGAGGTAGAGAGACACACGAGGTATGAGCAGGGGGTGGGGGAGGGAGAGAGACACACGGGGCATGAGCAGGGGGTGGGGGGAGGGAGAGAGACACACGGGGCATGAGCAGGGGGTGGGGGGGAGGGAGAGACACACACAGGGCATGAGCAGGGGGGTCGGTGGGAGGGGAGAGACACATGGAGCATGAGCAGGGGGTGGGTGGGAGGGGAGAGACACACGGGGCATGAGCAGGGGGGTGGGTGGGAGGGTAGAGACACACAGGGCATGAGCAGGGAGTGGGTGGGAGGGGAGACACACGGAGCATGAGCAGGGGGTGGGTGGGAAGGGAGGGACACATGGGGCATGAGCGGGGCTGGGTGGGACAAACAAAAACACAGACATGCCGCACGGACATGAGTTTGTGCGGCAGATCCCACTCCTCGGCCCTCCGCTGGCCACCGTGTGCGATGGTGTGAGCGGGGGGCTGGAGGAACAGGGGACTCACGGAGCATGAGCGGGGGTGGGGGGGACAGGAAGGAAAACGGGGCATGAGCGGGGGTGGGGGGACAGAAAGGACACACGGGGCATGAGTGGGGGGGTGGGGCAGACACGGGGCATGAGCGGGGGTGGGAGGAACAGGAGACAGACACGCTCCTGCTGACCTGACAAAGCCTCTCATGTGGGAATGAAAGATGGCGGCGTCTCTGAAGCCAGACGCACTGCACGCTTTCACCGCATCCAATGAGAGAGCACGTCAGATGTCCGTGGACATCACGCAAGCTGCTGGCCCAATCACCGTCCTGTCCGCGGAGCGAACAGGGAAGTCTGTCGGCGGACCGAACACAGATATCACACATTTTTTTTGCCCTACTTTTTGGTCATTTTAAAAAACACTACTGGACGGATTTTCACCAAAATCACACTTTCCGGACCAAGCCGCTGCTCCTGGTCCAAATTTGGTGAAAATCCGTCCAGCGGTTTGGGCTGTAGGTGCGAGCAACATTTTCTTCCCATTCAGTCTATGGGAAACGCAGAAATGTTGGGACCCCCCTATAACTTTTCCCCCCTGCACGAACCTTCACCAAACTTTGCAAATAAATTCAGAGTGGGCCATATACTTTTTTTGCAAAGTTTGGTGAGGATTCGTCCAGGGGGAGCAAAGTTATAAGCTGTCCAAAAAGTGCTCTTCCTATGGAAACAGCAACTTAACCATAACTACACTGCCACTATCGTGGCAGTGTAATATATATACAAAAACTTTGTTAAAGGGACGTTATGGTTAAGTTGCGCTACTAAAAACCTATGAAATTCAGTGAAAAAACTTTGTTAAAGGGACGTTATTGTTCCAAGTAAAACCGAAAAACCCTTGAAATTCACCAGTTATGGTAAGATAAGCAACCATAACTCACGCCACCACCGTGCACTGCTAAGACTAACACCCAGGACATCAAAGATGACTGAATCTCTTCTACTGTACTTGATGTCCGCGAACTCATTTAATGTTCGCGGACATGTTCGATGAACAGTACCACTACCTAAAAAACTCTGGGGGGTTATGTTTGATTGTTATATCATAACATAGGAACATTTAACAAATTCAAAAAAAAGCACACAAACACATTATATGTACTAATACATAAGAAATGTAACCCATATATACAACACACTAACCATTCATTTAAATGCACTATGTTCTAAAATGAAATATACCACAAGAAAATAAATTGGCTTCCAACATAATTACCTCACAAACACAACAGAACTGAGAACAAGAGGAGACCCACTGAGTACATAGGACATATCTTACCTGAAATAGTAAGTGTACTTAATTTTATTCATATATTTATAAACTTTCTGTATTAGATAAAAAAATATATTATCTTTTTTTTTCCTCTCACAGAAATGTCTAGTACTCTGGAATGGCTAGAGGAACATTTCCCACATGAAGAAATGTCACATGATAGTGAAACTAATGGTAAACTCTTTATAATATAAACCATTTAATTATTATTATTTTGTAATCATTTAACATATATATATTTTCTTTTTGTACAGAGCATAACAAAATAGAAAATACTTCAGAAATACCTGTTATGGATAACACTTTTCACAGTATAGAAGGAAAAATGGATTTATTGTTGACTAATTTTAATAATTTGAAAACTTTTGTGGAAGATCATTTTAAACCAAAAACCTCGTACCATTGCCCCACATGTACTTGTCCCTCCTCACCATATCCCAGTCAATTATCCCCAAACCCTCTCCATAACCCAAAACATTTTGATGAGACTTCCATCCCTTCTTCACCTAATAACAATCATGATGAAACCCCTAATTCTCCTGTTTTTGTTTCTGTTTCTGCCTCACCTTCTCTGTCATAAATTATAATATATGTTAAATAAAGTTTAATGTTTATATTGTGTTGTAAATAGTTTCGTTTTTTTTTTTTTAAAAACAATGTAGGTGTCCGCGGACAGTGCAGGTGTTCTGAAATGTTCGTAAATAAACGAAAATGGAGGTGTCCTGAAGAACACTATACCTGTTCGTACTGTTCGCTAGCAAGATGAAACTATTCTAAGAACACACGGGGTGTCCTGAAATGTTCGTAAAAAAAAATAATTAAAGTGTCCTAAAGAACACTATATCTGTCCGTAGTGTTCGCTAGCAAGTTTAAACTGTTTTAACAACACACGTGGTGTCCCGAATTGTTCGTAATTAAACGAAAATGGAGGTGTCTTAAAGAACACTATACCTGTCCGTACTGTTCGCTAGCAAGGTGAAAATGTTCTAAGAACACAATTGGTGTCCTGAAATGTTCGTACATAAACGAAATTGAACGTGTCCTGAAGAACGCTATATCTGTCCTTACTTTTCGCTAGCAAATTTAAACTGTTCTAAGAACACACGCAGTGTCCTGAAATGTTCGTTTCACGTGTGACGCATTTTTAATTAGTTCAGGACCCGAACAGTGTCCGTAGAACATCAACGCGCATGCGCTTGCCAATCTCTGTGCATTTGGTGTCCTGCGGACATGCGCTTCCTTCGCGGACTTGTTCACGAACCGATCATATGACCGCGCCCACGCTGATCGTGTGTTCTGAATGCGGACACTGTTCGGGTCCCCGAACAAATTAAAAGTACATTTCAATTAATCCATAGTATTTTTCAATAAAATCTCACCATGGCACAAGTCCCACATAGTAATCCTGAGTTTCTACATACCTTTTGAAACTTTTCAAACTTTTTTTTGTGTTCGATCTGTCCATGGACAGCGCGCATGTCCGCGAACCGCGCACAAGCACCCCTATAAAAGACCTCGCCCTAGAGCTTATTCTCATTGTGTTTCTGGCTATTCTTCAGAGCACAGCTATTTCTCCAGCAACTTGCTGATTACACCATCGAGATGGCATCCCTGGCTGCAGAACTGCCACCTGGTGCTGCACCTGCTTCAGCACCACCCCCACCCCCTCCACCACCACCACCACCTCCCCAAGGGCCTGAAGAGGGGAACAGGAGTGAGAATGCGGAGGAGGAAGAAGAGGATGATGAGAATGAGGTAGAGGAAAACCCTACTACCCGCACTAGACGTGAGTCTTGGGTGTGGCGGTTATTTACCATTCATGGTAATGTTCCTAAGGCTCGTGCGAACCGTTTTACCTGCAATGAGTGCAAAATGATACTCAGTCACGGGAAGCACGGTAAGTACAGCTTTGGGACCACTACTATGAAGCGACACCTCAGGTCATTTCACTCTGGGGCTATTCGCAGGGTTGTACCTTGCGAAGAACGTAGCAGGTTGATTTCCTCTACTTCATCCTCTGTTTCTGATCCTGTCACCACAAGGACCACCTCTGTGGGACAGCGTCTTCCTCAAGCTGCCTCACAGGCCATACAGAATGCTGATGACCCTTACCTTTCGAGGGTCACAGTTGTATGTATGTACTGTGACACAGTACTCTGCAGGGGGAGCGACTTCGTAGTGCTTTTGAGACTATCGTCTCAGAGCACGAGAAGATCTGCTCACTACCCAAATAAAACCCACTCTACATCTTCCTCTCTCAGCTCGCCCTTTCTTATCCCTGTGGTTGGTGTCCCCCCTTTACCTTCCTTTCCCCTCCTCTTCTAGTGTGTTGTATATGAAAAACCAAAAAAAATACAAAATATCAAAAATCAAAAAGAAAATAAGGCTCTTTTCAGGGCCGCCTTTCACAGTTAAAAAATAGAAGTGAAAATAAATGAAGCAGGGGCATTTGTATTTTTTAGAAGTCCGCAGACAGTTCGCGAACATTTCAAAAATTGGGTTGCTACCCCATCACAAACATTGCAATTTTCTCTGGGAAGAAGTGGTGGCTCTGAAAGCAGCCTTTGGGTGGTGTTTGTAAGTCAAAATTATATATGCTTAACACCTACTTCAAAATGGTTGTTGTAATTCCAAAAAAGGTCACAATGCATTTTGTACATTTCTCAGAAAAATCTGATTGCCAGCATAACTAAGATGGACTCCATCTCTCCGAAAAATGTATGTACTACAAAACATAATATTTTCATTGTGAAAAGAGGACATGCCAAAATCTCTTAGAAAGGCACAAACAGCCTTATTAACATTGCGCCTTGCTTTTTCCATTTGTGGACCAAATGAAGAAGAACGAAGCCACATTTGTCTCTGCGTAATCCATGAAAATATCACTTGAGAATTAGGAAACATGTCCATAACCTTTCCAAGTCCTTCTTTCATAGCAAATTGCAAAAAAAATCCAGTCACATGTCCTAAACTGTTCCCTCCACAATGAATTACACAATGTGGATTTATCACACATTTATCACAAAGAATTGATAGTTGATTTTAGGAAATTGAAAAAATACAGTAAATTCATTTTACAGATTACACAAGCTAAAAGTCTGTTTGAAAATGTGTTCATCTACTGTACAGAAAATATGCATACCTGAAGTTTGTGTTCATGCATATGGATATGCATGGAGCTGCAAGTAGAAATCTTGGAGACTTGTACAGTATTTCTGGTAGATGGTAGATCTAGAGGTAATGAATGTGATTGGTGCATGGTCACTTATAAACCTTTATACTATTTACTTTCTTTATACACACACACTCAAATCATGTTAAACTAACATTTTTTAAATGAAATATATAGACTACATATATTCAAACAAAATTGCATGCAAGCACAATCTATGTTTAAATCTTTAAAAAAATACTGATACAATTTCATATTTTTTTGTTTTTATTTATTTATTTACTTAATTGCTAGACATGACATTGAGGCGCTATTACCTAGAACAGCTTACTTACAGAAATAGTGGTATTCACTGGTATATTATACATTTCACAAGACATAGTAAAGATATTTGTTTTTGCTACAGTTAGTCATTCAATACAATTTGTTAATTAAGAACATATCATATGTACTGAACTGATGCAATGAATCTTATGTAAATAAATTAGTTTAATGGTTTTAAAGAAGGCACTGAGGATTTCAATTAAAAAATCTATATCTAAATTAAAAACAGCGCTATATACAAACAAAGTTACTAATTTGAAGCTTTTACAATTGCAGTGAAGACCAGTCTCCAGAAAAGAAGCAGCCGAATTTGAAGAACAAAGAACAAAGAAGAAATAAGACGTTACCTGTTAATTTAAGAAAAAAAGTAAGTAGAATATCACCATAATATTTGTATTATTAATCAAACATACTATAACGTTAATACAAGCTATTTTGGTGCCTAAACATAGAGATTGTGTACCATTTTGTCCAAAAATCTCCATGTCTTAAACAGCGATTTACAGACAGAATGGCCCACAAATTCCTATTTTTGGACACACAAATTACCCAACTGAACCGCTACAATTTTCATATTATAGAACAAACAACTGTTTTAATTGTATACATTAGATTTACTATTTGTACTTTTCCACACCACTAGCTTACTTTTGTTTTGTCATCTAAACCCCAGTTTAGTAACACATAAATTCAAAAATACCTATCCCTACTAGTTGTAGTTCCCAATGCACAATCACACACCATTACATACATCTTTATCATCTTACTCAAACACTCATGCACACAGCACACATACATTGCAGAACACCCTAACCCATATCTTCTTTATTTGTTTCAACAGACACTAAAGAATGCCTACCAAAAGTCAAGTCCGTAGAAAGCAACGCAAAAGTAGAGCAAATGAAAATAAAAGTGTCCAACATAAGCATCCATCTCTAGCAGAATTTGTAAAAAAAGTTGAAACAAAACAGCTAATACAGTCATTTAGTGAAACACAAGAAGTTTCAAGTACAACAACTTTGTCTCCTCTATCAAAATGTAAAAGAAACCAAAAAACAATTAACAGAAAATCTGCTGTCACTACAGATAAAACTACTTCTTCAAATTTTAATATAGTGCAAAGTAAGCATACCAAGAAAAGTATTTTAGCCAAAATGTACCGTCACAAAGTCCTTCAAAATCTTATAAAAACAGGAGAGAAATCAGGTTCAATGCTTAAAACCTATCGTAGGAAATTAATCTAAGAAGCGTTGATGGAACTGCAATTCTTCTCAAAAGAAAGTTATTTATTTTACTGTTAAACAAAATGAAACCTTTAACAAAACTAATAACTAAATCACAAAAAAGACTTCTCAATAAGCGAAATGTCAACAGAAAGAACTTCTTAAGTATCTGCGGAGGTGAATAGAATCACACTACGAGCACAGAACCATATTTTAATGAAGGAGTATACAAACAAAAGCAAACAAATACAATTGCCATCCATAGCAGTGGTCGAGGTTATGAAAACCTGACTAATACCATAATGGAACAAGAAGTACTCCTTACAAAAATATGCCCTGAAAACTTAGAATTACCCCTCCATTCAACTGAATCAGAACGTCTAGTGTACAAATGGCCATGCACGTCAATGTGTAACATTCCCAAACAATGTTTCAAATCTTTACGCCAATTCCTCAATAAATATGTAAAAAGCAAAGACAAAATCAAAATTAAATTACTGCAAAATATGGATACCTGTCCAGTGCGCAAGTACACAGGACTACAAGGACATTCATTGGCCTGCATTACAAGATCTACTTGTAAAACCACTTTCCATGATATCAAAAGGATATCAACACATCATTCAACTATAAGAAATCTAGTCTATAAACTGTACTATGCTAAAAGTCCTGCTTTAGCACTAGCAAAGTTAAATAACAATATTCTACATGGTACAGCAAAAGACCTACTTAAAGAAATTCACTATATTCAGAAAAAATATTTTGGAAATGAAAGCCATTTACAGAATGAAATAGCTTTAAACCAATTAAGCAACAATTCTACATATGGCCACCTTTTGCTAAACACATACAAAAAAGAAATACTAAAATTTAAAAGTACATCAGCTGAAGTACCAAACCATGTATGTGTATGTTGCCGTAGAACTTTTTATAGAAGTAACACAAAAACTGTAGACCTATCATACAAAATAGAAGACAATGAAGATTCTAAATGGTTTGAATTAGCTCTATACCTTGTAGCAGAAAACAAATACGAAATAACTGAGCCCTTAATACTTTGCAGTTACTGCACTACAAAACTTGACAACAACCAAACTCCTTCACGTGCTATCACAAATATTTTGGAATTATACCCAGTACCAAAACCCCTACAACAACTTAATTTATATGAGAGCATCATAATTCAAACAATACACCCATTTCAAGCAATAATACGCCTTCAACCAAAAACAGCAAAATTACCTCCCTCTGAATTGGTAAAAGGCATTCGTGGAAAAGTAGTTTATTTACCATTAAATCTAAAAGAAAATGTGCATACTCTAGGAGTGCAACGTCCAATGCAGCAATCTTTAATTATCTTAGTAAATGGAGTACCTACAAAAGACAAAAAAATATGGCAACAGCTGGTAGATTTATATAAAGTTAGAGAAGCCTTCCAATATCTTAAAGAGAATAATGAATATTACAAAGAAATTAATATTGAAGAAAACTTGAAAGATACAACTGAAATAATTCAAGAAACACAAGAAGCTGGTCAATTTGAGCTACTAAATCCTGCTACAATATCAAATACTTTAGACCGTTATACAATTCATCCTTTGCACTGTAATGACACCGTAGAAGATGTACTGGAAACGCGTCAAACAAAAGGATCGCCAATCAGCATATGGGGAAAAAGTATAGAAGCACATGCTTTTCCTCTACTCTTTCCTACTGACAAAGGAGGAAGGTATGATGATGGACCTATTCAAATATCAGCTTCAGAATACCGCTCATTATGGATGTATTCTGAAGATCCCAGATTTAGACAAAATGTGGAATACATATTCCACCTACTCTTTGAAAGTGAACTAGCAACTTTATGTTACAGAGTTGCACACATAATAAAATCAGGATCACACTTTCAAAATATGACAGCTACACAATTATTAGAAAAAGTGCAACAAAAGGATGAGGTTTTACAATCAAATATTACAAATCTATTAGCAAATATGCGTGGTACTAAAGAGTACTGGTTTCGACATCATGGAGATGTACATTGTATGATCAGAAACCTTGGCCCACCCACTTGGTTTGTTACATTAAGTTGTGCAGAATATGCATGGGAAGATTTACATGATTTCCTACGCATATCAAATAAAAACAAAACAAACATAGATATACTAACACCTGGAGAACTTTGTTCTTTGGATCCTGTTAATGTTTCAAGATATTCTCACCATCGCTTCATTGCTATGCTACATTTTATTTGTAATAAAACTGTTCCTCCCCTTGGAGAAGTGCAACACTTCTTTTGGAGAAAACAATACCAAGCCAGAGGAGCACCACATATCCACATGCTTTTATGGATTAAAGATGCTCCTAAATTTGGTCAAGACAGTGATGCCACTGTTTTACAGTTTATTGAAAAATATGTCACTTGTGAAATTCCATCAGAAGCCACAAATAGGGATCTTCATGCACAAATTTTACAATTTCAAAGACACAAATGTGGAAAATATTGTCGTCGCAAATACAAAAACAAAGGGAAATACTACACCAAATGCCGATTTGGTTTCCCTAGACCAGTTACAAATACAGGTCAAATGAACAACCTCATGTCTTCAGTTAGACATAGTGTTAAAGGTAAGTCACCTAAAAATACATATTACATAAAAAGAAAAGAAGAAGAAAAATATATCAGTGATTATAATGCAATCATTGCCCACTTATGGAATGCAAACATAGATGTGCAGTACATTGCAGACAATTCTACTGCAGTTGCACGATATGTCACAGCATACTTAACTAAAGCAGAAAAGACAGAGCTCCAAGACCTCTGGAATGACCTGTCATCAGATAAAACAGTATCTCAGAAATTATACAGCTTGGGAATAAAAATGCTCACCCATAGAGAATGTGGATCATATAAAGCAGCTGATCATTTAACTGATACTGCATTGTATGGTAAATCTGAAAATATAGTATGGCTAAGTCTTGGTCCAGCTAAATCTAGAAAAAGAGTTCTAAAATCATATGAAGATATAGAAACAATAGCCAAACATGATCCCAACAGTCAAGACATTTTAAAAAAACAATTTATTGGACACATACTACCCAAACAGAAGTAATACTTTGGAAAACATGTGTCTATACCACATAGCCCAAAACTACACATACAAAAATAATATGAAACCTGATGAAAAAAAAGATAAATATAGAATGACAAACTGTGAAGGCAATTTAGTTAAACTCACTAAACCAAATTTAATTAATCATATCAAATTGTCATTAAAGACTCCTCAACATAAAGAAGTATATTACATGTCCCTGCTACAACTCTTCAAACCATGGAGAAAAGAAGAACAATTACTAGATAACTATGACTCATATGAGGATGCTTTCAAAGCAAATGAAATCAGTATAACTGATGTAAACTTTACACAGTACAAAAAAATGTTGCACAATGAACAGCAACACGAAGAAGAACTCCAAGCCCAACTAGATAAGGAAACTCCTGACAGTAGTCAACCTTCTGTACCAGGAAGCCAAGAACCACTGGGAGAACCACTAATAATAAATAAGGCAGAATTAGCTATGATAGAAGTAGAAAACACAATGTGTCAGTATGAAGATAAGGAAGACTTAACTATACTACAATCAAAACTAAACAATGAGCAAAGTAGCATTTTTCAAGAAGTAACAAAACAAATTGCACATGGTGTAAAACATGAAAACAAAGAATGTTCCTGCCATAATTATAAACGTATACTACTGTACGTCAGTTGTGAAGCTGGTTCTGGCAAAACATTCCTAATCAAAATCATTAGTAAATTCCTTCAACAATTGACAAACAACAAACTGTCAGCTGTTGTCACTGCCCCCACAGGTTTAGTTGCCTACAACATAGGTGGTGTTACATTACACCGATTACTATTATTACCAGTAGAACACCAGAACAAATTAGACTATTACAAACATTCTGCAGAAGCTGCAATGGAATTACGCAGAGTATTGAAACAAATGAAAATGCTACTAATAGATGAAGTGAGCATGGTCTCCAACCTGATGTTAGCTTTGATTCACCTCAGATTACAAGAAGTACTCAAAACAGACTATGAAGAGCTCATTGCAGGAAAACACATTATTGTTTTTGGAGATCTGCTTCAACTAACACCAGTAAAATGTGAGCCTATTTTTAAAACATTAAGACACAAACTCTGCCGTAAAACCGTTGGCAGTATTGGAAATGTCAACCTTTGGCAACATTTCCAATACAGAGAATTAACAGAAAACATGCGGCAATCTGCAGATCTCACTTATGCCAACATTTTAAAAAGTATCAGAGTTGGTATACTTTCTAAAGAAGCAGAAGCAATATTGAAAACCCGGCACATTAATGCACTTTATGGCGATAATGCATGTGCTACAGATGTTATGGAACAATTAGCCCACATAAATGTCAATTGTATGGCCTTAATGCCAACTCTGTCAAGCTGCTTCAAATTCAATGAAATCATGCTAAGTAAAGAAATGCAACCAATCATGGAAATTAGCGCCACAGACAAACTAGATGTACATGGTGTGACACTACCCATGTGTGACCAAGCCACAACAAGACTAAATAGTTTAGAAAAATCAATCTCAAACACAGCAGGCTTAGAAAAGATATTAAAATTATCCTTAAATTGCGGAGTAATGCTTAAACATAACCTTGACGTGGACCAAGGACTAGTTAATGGAGCACTGGGTACAGGTGTTGGCTTTCAAACATACCCACGCGAAAACAACATTCAGTTTGTCAATATACTCTTTGACAAACTTTCAGAAGTAAAAAGGATAGGACGCTCAACAGCTAGATTCCTTCTCTTCAAAGATATGTATGTATGCAGAGAACAATTTTCTCTAACTCTTGCATACGCAGTCACGATTCATAAATCACAAGGTCTTACCCTAGACAAAGCAATGATAGACATTGGTAACACAGTCTTTAAAGAAGGCATGAGCTATGTAGCACTATCACGCTTACGTAAACTTGACGGTCTATTTCTAATCAACTTTGATGCAAGTAAAAAAAATGCTGATATTCCTTGCATTTTAGAATACAATAGACTTCGGTCACTATACACCCCCCACCTAAACACATATTCTGTTCCACAAAAAGTAAAACGTTATAAAAGAAAAATAAATCAAACAGAAATGCAACAGGATGTCACTGCAAATCCTCCAAAGAGAGTAAAAGAAACTAATACTTCATCAAGTACCACAAGCAAAAAAGAATCAATTAGGGAAAGTAAACCAGGTACTTCTTTAAAGAAGGAAGACACACTCCAAAAAAATCAGTTAGATACAGAACTACCTGGACCATTTAAATTCTCAAATATAGTTGGTGTAAGTTGCTACGCAAATGTAGCAATGAATATTCTATTTCAATTACCACCAATTGTTGACGACATTTACTTACACAGCACAGACCCATTGTGTTTGCAAATGTTAGTCCTTCACAGAAATGCAGCAAACAATCCTGACAACACGTATAGTGTTTTTGGAATAAGACAACAATTGGACTACTTTGCTGGAATGGTGAAATTCACTATAAATTTACAGGAAGATCCACAAGAATTTCTAATGTACTTAATACAAGTACTGGAAAACAAAAACATACCTATAAATGAAATCTTTCAGATTTCATACATGTGGAAACATACATGCACTCTCTGCAACAATGTGACACAAGAAGAAATCCCCAATGAACGCTTCACATATATATATCAATACAAAATTTTGAATCCATTCCATTTCAGCGACTTGTACAAAATGCAAACCATGGTAGATTATGCTCTACCTGCAATTCAGATAATCGCTCCATGTTAGTAATACAAACACATAGTAAATACATAATACTAATGCTTCTACGTTACAATGCAGATGGTACCAAAAACAACTGCAAGCTGACTGTATTCACACATGGTCAAATATCACTTGGTAAGAAAACCTTCACAGCAATAGATATAATCTACCACGCAGGAGCCACAACCAATTCAGGGCACTACACTGCATATATAAAAAAGAAATGTGGATGGTTTGAATGTAATGATAGTACCATTACTCTAAAGCAGAAATTACCAGGAAATCTTACAAACGCTTATTTGATGTTCTTAAAACCAAAATTTGATAACTAAACTGTATTTAAACCCTGTATAAACTTGTGTTAAAAAAATATAAACTGAATACTCCAAAAGCTATCTAACTGCTCAAAGATTCTACAACAACTAATCAGATAAATGAATACCACTAAATTATACCAAAAAATACACAGTTAGAATACGCCAATTGGTATCTAACTGTCCCAAAATTTAACAATATCCAAATAGATAAATCAATACCACTAAAATATATCAAAAAAATTGTTATAATACGCCAATTGGTATCTAACTGCTCCAAAATTTTATAATATCAAAACAAATAAATAATATGTTACTGCTCCAAAATAATACAACAAGCCAAAGTATGAAGCATTAGCCAGAAAAAACAAGTGATCACTGAAAACAAACAAACAAATAAACTGTAGCATAACAGAAAAAG
The DNA here is from genome assembly GCF_040938575.1 of Ambystoma mexicanum. Taxonomy (NCBI): domain Eukaryota; kingdom Metazoa; phylum Chordata; class Amphibia; order Caudata; family Ambystomatidae; genus Ambystoma; species Ambystoma mexicanum. The sequence goes on from NC_090937.1 coordinate 630,238,849, forward strand.
TTTTTTTTTTAATCCAACATGGATTTTTTTTTCTCCCACAGACCCAATGATTTTAGCAAGAAATACAGAAACTGAGCAAATTGCACAGTACTCTGATTTGTAATCTACTAAATGTGAGGGTCCAAAAAAAAAAAAAGTATATTGATTATACAATGTAATAAGTCATTACAAAATACTAATACTAACATGCTATTTTCTTTTATCACAGAAATGAACAAGAAAAACATGGACTCCAGTTACTAGACCAAACAGTAAGTATACAATAATAAGGAGAACCATAGCAGCATATCACATCCATAGTATCTAATACCTTTGTTCCTTATACATTTGTTTTTCACCCAAAGTTATAAGCAAATATGAATATGATATGCTGCGGTGGTTGTTGCCAGGGCATAGAGTCTTGGGTGCATGGCCAAGTGCCCATGCACCCAAGACTCTATGCCCTGGCAACAACCACCGCAGCATATCACATCCATAGTCAAACATTTCATCTATGGTCTATGGGAACTTTTAATGTCCGCGGACATTATGAGTGTTCTTAGAACACTTTCAACTTGCCAGCGAACAATACGGACAGCGTTTTCAGGACACCCCCTACGAACATTTCAGAACAACGCGATAGTTCTTAGAACACTTTCAACTTGACAACGAACAATACGGACAGTGTCCTCAGGACACCCCCATTTTGTTTATTTGCGAACATTTCAGGACACTGCGAGTGTTCTTAGAACACATTCAACTTGCAAGCTAACAATACGAACTACGCCTTCAGGACACCCCCTACGAACATTCCAGGACACCGCGAGTGTTCTTAGAAACGTCTTCAGAACACCCCCATTTTGTTTATTTGCGAACATTTCAGGACACCGCGAGTGTTCTTAGAACACATTCAACTTGACAACGAACAATACGGACAGTGTCCTCAGAACACCCCCATTTAGTTTATTTGCGAACATTTCAGGACACCATGAGTGTTCTAAGAACACATTCAACTTGACAGAGAACAATACGGACAGCGTCCTCAGGACACCCCCATTTTGTTTATTTGCAAACATTTCAGGACACTGCAAGTGTTCTTAGAACACATTCAACTTGCCAGCGAACAATACGGACTATGCCTTCAGGACACCCCCTACGAACATTCCATGACACCAGGAGTGTTCTTAGAAACGTCTTCAGAACACCCCCATTTTGTTTATTTGCGAACATTTCAGGACACCGCGAGTGTTCTTAGAAGACATTCAACTTGACAGAGAACAATACGGACAGCGTCCTCAGGACACCCCCTACGAACATTCCCCGGACACCACGAGTGTTCTTAGAAGCGTCTTCAGAACACCACCATCTTGTTTATTTGCGAACATTTCAGGACACTGCGAGTGTTCTTAGAACACATTCAACTTGCCAGCGAACAATACGGACTACGCCTTCAGGACACCCCCTACGAACATTCCAAACACCGGGAGTGTTCTTAGAAATGTCTTCAGAACACCCCCATTTTGTTTATTTGCGAACATTTCAGGACACCGCGAGTGTTCTTAGAACACATTCAACTTGACAGAGAACAATACGGACAGCGTCTTGAGGACACCCCCTACGAACATTCTCCGGACACCGCGAGTGTTCTTAGAACCGTCTTCAGAACACAACCATCTTGTTTATTTGCGAACATTTCAGGACACCGCTAGTGTTCTTAGAACACATTCAATTTGACAGAGAACAATACGGACAGCGTCCTCAGGACACCCCCATTTTGTTTATTTGCGAACATTTTAGGACACCGCGAGTGTTCTTAGAACACATTCAACTTGTCAGCCACAACCCCCATTCGTATTTGTGAACATTTCAGGACACAGCGAGTGTTCGACAACGTCTTCAGAACACCCCATGTTGTGTATTTGCGAACAATTCAGGACACCGCGAGTGTTCTTAGAACATATTCAACTTGACAACGAACAATACGGACAGCGTCCTCAGGACACCCCCATTTTGTTTATTTGCGAACATTTCAGGACACTGCGAGTGTTCTTAGAACAGTTTCAGTTTGCTTGCAAACAAAACGGACACATATTGAGTTCTCAGAACACCCCCATTCAGTTTATTTAGAACATTTCAGAACACCCGTGATGTCCGCAGACAAATCGAACACAAAAAGAACGTCTAACACATAAAAAGCACAACTTTCATCCTATCTCATAAACTCCCACCCTCCCCAAACACTCCTACACACCAACACACTCTACTAAATACAAATTTTGAACAAAGTTTCACTGCGCTGTCCGCGGACGACCGCAAATCCAAGATGGCGGGTGCTACCGAAAATCTGACGCGCTTCACGCTCCACGCCGTCCAATCAGCAAACACGTTGCATGTCCGCAAACATCACGCAAGCCGATTGGCCAATCAGGACACTGTCCGCGGAGCGAACAGGGAAGTGTGTCCGCGGACCGAACACAGATATCACTAATTTTTGTTTACCTACTTTTTCATCATTTTAAAAAAAACTACTGGACGGATTTTCACCAAATTTGAAAAAGCTTGCTTTCGGGACCAAGCCGCTGCTCCTGGTCCAAATTTGGTGAAAATCCGTCCAGCGGTTTGGGCTGTAGATGCGAGCAAATAAATGTTCCCATTCAGTCTATGGGAAAAAAAAAGTTTTGGGACCTCCCTATAACTTTGCCCCCCCTGGACTAATCCTCACCAAACTTTGCAGAAAAATTCAGGGTGACCCAAATACTTTTTTTGCAATGTTTGGTGAGGATCCGTCCACGGAGAACGAAGTTATAAGCCGCCCAAAAAGTGCTCTTCCTATGGAAACAGCAACTTAACCATAACCATAACTACCGTGGCCATGTAATATATATATATGCCTTTTGAAAGAGAAGTTAAGGAAGCTAAGAAAAACATGCAAAGAGAAATATAATATGTCAAATCTCACATCATACTAATAACCAGTCAAGTTAATTAGATAAACAAATTCAAAATAAATATAAAAACTGGATCAAATGTTGGAATAAATCCAATAAAAATACCAAATGGCAACAGTTAATATCAGTGGTCAAAAGTAAAGGCCAAACAAAGATATGGAGATTACTGGGTAATATCAAATCTAATGAAGAAAAATTGGTTGTGAAGCCAGAAAGAGCTACACAGCATATCTAGTATGTTGTTGCTAACTTTAATAGTGCAGGGTACACTGAGGAGAGTATGACGTATAGTGAAGGAAAATCCTTCAGAATAGAAATCGATAGAGATAATCTTCTGATGAAGATAAGGAAATTGAAAGCTTTCCGCACTCTGGGCCCAAATGGCCTGGCAAATATCTTAATGTAGAATGAACCAGGACTTTGGGCAACTATCCTATATGTCCTGTACTCTAAAGTAACCCTGTTAGGTGAAACCCCTCACTCCTGGAAGAGATCACTTGTTGTACCTTTATATAACAAAGGGAACAGAAGTGAACTTATAAACTACCATTTGCGATCTATGTTAGACACCACAGGAAACATGTATGCTACCCTAATGCAGGAGGAGTTACAGAAGTGAATAGAATCAGTGAAACTACTTGATAGATTCCAGACGGGATTCAGGCCAGGATCAGGAACAGCACAGAATCTGCTACTGATGGACAAGCTTATTACCGAAGCATGTATGAGTGGTAATCCAACCTTGTATTTGGTGTATGTTGACATCCGAGGCGCCTTTGATACAGTTGATTGAAACAGACCCTGGACAAAAATGGTTCAATTTGGATGCCCTGATGATTTATTGAGGGTGGTTAGAGGCCTATACGAAGACACTACAGTGCAGGGGAGCCTGGATAGTGGGAGGACCTTTACAGCTCCAATAAAAACTAGCAGCGGTGTAGAAAATGGCTGTGTATTGCCCCGCCCCCTTCTGCTTAATGTCCATCTTTCAGATCTACCTTGAATATTGAGTAAAACCCAAAACTGTACTCCAAAGATTGCGGGATTAAAGATCCCTTGCATGACGTACGCTAATGATCTGGTCATCATGGACCATACCGTTGCAGGAATTAAAAGATCTATCCTAAAATTAAATGACCATGCCAGAGACAATGCACTCATTATCAATTACAACAAAACTAAGTTGATGTGCGGTTATCGAACCATAAGGTTTTGAGACCTGAATTAGTGATAGCAGGAGACAAGTATGAATACGTTATCTCTTTTAATTATCTTGGAGTTGACTTAACTTCTAAAAAGGGCTACACGGTTTTAATCATTACTAAACACAGAAAAGTGATAACCCTTACTGCTCTTGTTGCCACATTCACCAGAGAAATGTCAGGCTATAGTCTGGCTGTTATTGTAATGGTTTAAAAGTAATGCTTGATCCTGGCCATCCTGTATGGAAATGACACCCTGGCCATGAGTGATTAACGGCTTAAAGTCATAGAAGGAAACCTTTGGAGAAAGGTACTTGGGGTTGGCCCAATGGTTTCAATTGAAGTACTGTGATTGGAATTGGGGTTGACCTCTCTTCCAGCACTTGCTTTGAAAAGGTATTGTCAATTGCATTTAAAATCTAAAACTGGACTCAGATGTATGTTATTATAAACCTTGGGTGAAAGTATAATCGGGTGATCTATATGCTAGTTTGGTTTAACCAACATTTGAAGCAATAGCATGGCACCCAAATTGGGATATTGAATATTACACGCAAAAAACAACAATAGATAAAAGGATTGAAATCTTGGACCAGATACAACATTATGAATATATAAATAAATTCAAAAGCTGCATTGACATCAAGCATGCAACGTATAAGACAAATACAGCAAAAAACGATGTGTTACTGTGCACATCGACTGGTGTGCAAAGATTTTTACTGCTATTTCGCATAAATAGATTTCCATTACTCTCAACTCTGGGCCCAGAAATGCACCTCCCAATTGAGAAAAGATACCCTGCAATTAGAAAATTGAAGACGTATTGACAAAATGTTGAAAAATGGGAGCAATTTACATGACTCGATTAGGTAAATATGTGACACATTACGATGGTGTAAAGGATGAAGGACTCTGGAATTATTGTCCTAATGATGAGAATACATCTTTTCATATAGCACATTATAAAGTATGGTTAGAATTATGAATCTTTTGAAGTAATGTAAACAAATTGATTTGCACTGAATAATATTAATTATGAAAAGTATGGATGACATTATGGTGGATTTTATGACCTTTAATTAGAATTGTATAATAGATATGTGATAATCAAAAGGTAAATGAACATTTACATACATGTGTAAATTGATAAGTAATGTTAACATATAGTTGATGGAAATATAGATTTTTATCATTTAATTTAAAGTGTTCAATATGAATGTTTTCTTGTATGTGTAAAGTTTATAATTAACTAAGCACATTAATAATAAATACAATCAAAATAAAAGAATTGTGATATGATTTGACTATAGGAGCAACTGATGGTGGTACCTGGGCATACAATGGCATATAGTCAGTTACTGCCAGATGTCTATAAAATGTTTTTATTAAAGCTACAGTGAGCGTGCCCGAAGCGACTGATTGCTCCCTGTTCAGTGCAGCTTGACACAGTTAGCACGCCTGTTAGTCCGATTCCCTAATCCTTATGAGTCTGCTGCTGAGGCTACCTGGGACTGTGGCTGCATGAGGCTTCCTGCACCGGTGCGGTCTGTGCCGCCAGAGACGCTGGTTTCGATTTTGGCAATAATCGGTACCAGTGCTGATTTCCAAGCTGATGGGAGTACTCAGCCGGCGTGACAGAGCTGCTGGTGTCAGCTGGTGCTGGTGCCAGCTACCGGAGCAGGCACTGGAGCTTGAGGGGCAGAGTACTTGAGCATTGACATCGGGCCTCCGACAGAGGGAAAGTCGAGTGTCTTGTTGATGGCTAGTAAGAATGAGGTTGCTGAAGGCCTTATACTTTATGGCTATGATTGTAATTCAGTCTTAGGGCCTCATTACGAGTATGGCGGCATCCATGAGGATTTACCGGGCTATTCCAACCACGGAGGACCCGGTAAATCCTCATTGGAAAAACCCATCCCCATTTCCATTTGAGCTCCCATAGGGCTCAATGGGAATGGGGAGGGAGCTAATAAAGGTCCCGTTAATAACGGGCCCGTTATTAGCTCCCTGTTCCCCTCGCAGGACCCACTAAGGACGCCTGGTTTTACCAGGAGTCTTTAACGGGTCCCGCAAAGGGAACCTCATAATAGGGCGTACCGTAATGAAGGGTGTCGGTGCCGTACCGGCACCCTTCATTACGGGATTGCCATGGCCGTAATGAGGCCCTTAGTGTCTGAAGCAGCCTGTTTGTAGGTTAAGGTATGGCTTGAAATTTGGCAGATTGAGACTAATTTTAACATTTTAATTTTGCCTTGGTCTGCACCTGAGTTGTGGGGATATCCAACTGCCACCTGGACTATTATTTTGCTAGTGGTGTGAAGAGCTTAGTTATATTATGCCGGCTAAAACCAGAAATGATCACCTACAGAATGGTGCTCGACCTAAGGTGCTTATGTCTGCTCCCAAGACATGCAATACAAATTCTACTAACTGTTCTGCTCCTTGTATTGTTGGTACTACCCAGACGGACTTTGCTGAAGGAAATAGTAATCCTAAAGTCAGTAGTAATGCTGCATAAATTACTACTTTTTTCCAAGTGGGAACATAGTCCTTGGGTGGGCCTTCTAGCCCCTCTGCTCTTTTGGAGGCTAGTTCCCTCTCACATTATTCATCTGAAATTCATGACTAAGTTGCATTTGAGGGGATGGAAAATAATAATTCTCTCAATTTATGTTATTCTCTCTAGTGAAAATTCTTTGGTCCACAAAATCATAACATTCCTTACAATTTTCACATTGAATGTAGTAATGTGATTGGTTTTAATCTATCCAAATCACCTGACCAGGTGAAAATTGCAGAAAGTGCCCATGGGGATGCTGAGGAGGCGAACTCAACGTTTATCTCCTCGTCCTCATCTTCTAACTCATAGGATGACAATGTTCCTACTATTGGGAAAGCATTATATTTGCTATGTACTACTATAGCTCGGAAGCAGAAAGGCTTTTTACAGATTGTTGGTAGATCTGAACTGAACCCTAATCTAAGCTGTACAAATACTTCCATTCAAACTGAGAATCTATCCATACCTGCTGAGGTTGTGCAGTTGGATGATGTAGAGGTTGATGAGCCTTGTGCTCCTCCTCCTACTCCCGTAAATGACCATCTGGATGATAATGCTGTGGACAATCATGATGTGGAAGTTGTGGAATTTAAAGGCAGATGCAACAGTTAATTGGGCAATAGGAGACAGTGTAAGAAACTATGTAAGCAAGCTAAAGCTTTGCATGCTTCTCCTTCTAAGGCTACTTTCACACACCAAGGTAAACCTCCTGGCTCTTCAGGTCTTTATTGTTTGTTAGGTCTACTACTTTGGATACTCTTTTGTACCCTGGTAGGTCTCCTAAGAGTCGCAATTGCATAGGCCCAATGGATGAATGGACTAAGAAATCTAGACGACAACTAAGCCATTTTCAAATATCTCCTAAGGTGTCTTTTAATTGTACTTTGTCTATCATCTTTGAGCCTGACATGGATGAAGTCCAAGCTGGTCCTCCCAGAGATGCTTACGCTCATGCTCCTCCTGTAGATCCTCCAGTTCCATTGTCTTGTGATAGTAGAGTTGCAGGTTTATAGAATAGTTATGGTACTGTGTGATTTATGGAACGGTTTTCTACGACTAATATCCCTATTTAAATAGGGACAAGGTACTGCAGTTACTTCATCACATTCCGCAACTCGCCGATAATCTCTATGAAAGACATTTCCTTGGTTGAACTCCCTACGTAGGACCACTCGTCATAATGACTTTATTTATCCAGTGATTGTTCAGCTTTTACTCTTATATGTGGTGGATTTCCTTAAATTGGGAAATGAGTTAGAAGTTGTTCCTGATGAAATCCATCCCACTGCTGGCCTACACCTGCAGGGCATTAAGGAATTTCCCAACCTGCTGAGTGTAAACAACCCTATGTTTGAATTGTCAGCTTGTTTGAATTTCCTTACATCTCCTAATGAAAATCGCAATAGGGCACAGCCAAAGCCTTTGGCATGGGAGAACAAAGCCTGACCGGCAGCAGGAACAGAAGACAGTCTGTTTTCCCTCCTAAGGTTTTGGTTTGCAACTCTTGGAATACTAGGGGGCTTTCATCTTAGAGAAACAAGAGGGTCAAGAGATTTTAACTAGTTGAGACATGTTTGCTCTTCAGGATACTTGGATTACTCAGGAGGTTCACTTGGATGATTATACAATCATATCCAGATCTGCCGAAAGAAATCAGCTGGGTAGAAGCAAGGGGGTGGCCGTTGGTGTGAGATCTAACATGTCAGAATTATGAGTATGTATCACAAGTCTGGCCGGGGAGCACAGGGCAGAGGCTTTCTCTCACAGCACTTTTCTTTTCCCCCTCCCTTGCACCTGTGCAATCTGAATGACACCTGGCCTAGTAGGATTGTTGTCTGTCTTCCCGCTGTTCCCCCTCCCTTGCTTCTTCGCGCCTTGAAACACTTGTGTATAGGCATCTTATAAATGTCATATCATATCATATGCACCATAGATTCCGGGAGATTCCGGAGGCAATGCTAGCATATAACAGAAACAGGGTACATACCAAGCTGATTTAAACTGAAACAGGTATTCACAGGAACTGCAGGGGAAGAAGCTGGCTGTAAACAAAGAGACAGAGAGAAAGCAAAGACAAGCAAATACACTAAGCAACACAGATTGGTCAGAATGAAGGGTGTACTGGAATATGATAAGGGGTCTCCAGGGATTAAGGAAATCCCTTGGGATCGGTACCAGCAGATTACTCTTAACAGTGGTCATACAGAATCGTCATGAGTTAGGCGTGCCAGAAGAAACTGTTGTACTGAGTGCATGGGTAAAACTGGAGATCATATACTGAGGCAGGTACAACTTCAACGGACTAGGCAAAGGCAACAGAAGTTGTTCCCTTATCAGATCTGAACAGAGACCAACCCGGGGTCACACTGTAAATGGATTCAAGCGGAGGCACCACAGTGAACCAAGATGTAATACAGGTAGAAAGCAGTGTTGAAAGAAATAACCAGGTACAGGACAGGATAGGTTAGAGAAACAAAGTACAAAGCATAGGCGAAGGCCTAAGGCAAGATAGGTTGCTGGCAACACAGCGAATACGAGGGAATTCAGGAAACTCAGAGTACTTAAGAACAGACACTAGGACTATGGACTGAAGTTGGGAAATATTGCAGGCAATGAACAGACAGGAAAACTGCAAAAGACTGGGTTTGCAGAAAAAAGAGAGAAAAGCAAGGCAGAAACAGGATAAGTCTGTAAAGCCGAAATGCTACAGAAAACAGGGTGTTTCCAGAAAGTCAGAAAGGCAGAAAATATATCAGTTAAGAACTTAATGACTAAAAAGGTATCAGAAGTCAAAGGCTGGAGCAGGCAGGCTGCAAGGCAGGGTGCCCTGAGAAGCAGGGCAGAAGATAGCGGAGTGCGGCAGTTCCGCCAGGCAGGGAGCCCAGAGGAGCAGGGCAGAAGGCAATGGAGTGTGGCAGGTCCGCCAAGCAGGGAGCCCAGATGAGCAGGGCAGAAGGCAGCGGAGTGCAGCAGAATGGAGAGGGTACTGCAAGCAGCAACAGCAACAGGATTCAAAAGCCAAAATGAGGATTTTCAGTAAAGGTTAAAAACTGGTAACAGGAGCACAAGCACAAACTCCCAGTGGAAGCAGTTGACTGACAACTGCTTCTGTTCAAAGTGAGCTTATAAAAGCCCTCCAAGCCAGAAGGCCAACAAGGTGGAGCTGATTGCAGACTCTGGCAGCTGTGTTCAATTAAGCCCAGCCCTGGCTTCAGTAGCCTGCATCAGTGGTTTCTAATTAAGGGCTCTCCAGCTCTCTAAAGCCCAGTAGCTTGGAACAGGTGAATGTAATTCGGTCCTCTGCAGCTCTTAGCAGTTTTCTTCAAACAAATGTATTTAGTAAACCTCTCCAGCCCTCTGCCTTTTGGACATCATACATGTACCAGAATGCATCTGCTGGTTTAAACCAAAAGCTGGAATGGAACATGAAATTGTATTGGTCCAACACTGCAGAAGTAAAACAAGTAAATACATGCAGAGGCAGTTTGCAGGTGTTAACTTTGCAAGTTTAACATAAACAGAGTCTCTGAATGTGCACATATAGCGGTGCTGGGTGGCAGGTGAGTAGGATTGTGACAGTATTTGCCACACCACTAGAAATCTTAATACCTTAGCAGTAGTCATTGTTCCTTCGCCCAATCATCCAAGACATACATTTATTTTGGTTAATATTCATGTTCCCCATGGGGGTGGTTTTTATGAGTTCTATTGTTAAATATATCAATAAGATATTTTCATCTTGGTTAGAAGAATCCCTGGATGCTCCAGTTTGGTGGTAAGTGTTCCAAATTAAGGAAGAGATTGATCATCCTTGTCCTCTGACCTTCAAATGTATAAGTATGTTGGACTTCCTTTCTTGATGCTTTTATTGGAATTTCTATACCCTGAGGATCCCGCATTTACTTGACAGAATGGATGATCTTACTCTTGGATTGATTATATTTTAACCAAGGCAGTTTCTAATTATTGGGCTATATTATTGCACCGGGTATTCCCAGTTATCACTTACACAAGCATTACATTGGAAAAAAGCAAATTTAATCCTGGTGTTTAAAAAGGTTAATGGAGTGCTGCCTGGTAATAATTGAATGCTAGCACTAACTGCTTCCATCTCCAAAATGTATTCCACTTGTATGCTTGAAAAGTTAAATAAATGGGTTATTGCAAGGAAATTGCTACCTTGTCAGCAGACAGGTTTCTGTAATGGATCTGGAACACTCCTTAACATCTGGTGCCTGTTTTTCTGATCAGATCCACCATCTACATTAAGGGCCTGATTCTTCACATCTGCTTTGTTGACTACTTGGCAGCCTTTGGTTCTGTTTCACCAGTTAGGCTGTGGGAAAATGAAAGCTTGGGTCTGTAATCCATCGATTTTACATCTAATTCAACAAATGCATCTTGATACTAGTGTTTGTATTAGGCTTGATATGGATGGCAGAATATTGGCCGAGGTTGCTACTAATCATGGTGTTAAGCAGGGACGTGTCCTGGCCCTTCTGATTTACAATCTTTATGTCGCAGACATGGGTGATTTCCTTGGAAAGTGTAGAAACGGTCCTCATAAAGTCATTTATAGCTACTGGGGTAGGGGGCTATTCTATTGAAGGGTTTATTGAATGGTGTATTGTATTATATAAATCAAGCCATATTCCATGTTTTCTTTATGGATTAGAGGCTTTGCCTTCTAAGGATGTTAAATGGCTTAAACAACTAGAAGGGAACATTTGGAAATAAATCTTGATTATACCGCAATGTTTGACAAATGAAGCAATCTGTTCCAAATGTGGGCTTACTTCATTGATGTCCCATTGGGGGATTGCTACGAGTACTGTTTATTTGAAAATGATGAGCCACTCCGATACTGATTTTCTGTATGCACTGTTTGCGGCCATGTTGAATGTGTCAGTTGAATCTAAGCCCCCTTCAAAGCTATTTATGAGGAGCTTCCTTTCAAATTGGTTATTTGTCTTAAGCAAATGAATGCTAAAGCCTTGCTTTGGGATAGAGATATATTAATTGACAAACTGTCCTCTAAATCCACATATGCAGAATATGCTAAGCAAGGCTTTCCATTCATTCATCCATTTTCCTATATCATCAAATCACAATGGTTTGCACTCAGGACTGCCAGTACTAAACTAAGATGTAATCCTTTACCTATCAAGGTGATATTTGGTGTGTTGGTGAAGATCCTCTATGATGCTAGAATGTGTAGGGTCTGTAATCTGGAAGTGGAGACTACAACGTATTTATTCACCTCGGGTCCTCTTCTCCACAACAGATATATCAGGGCCTACGTTTCATTTGTAAATGAGATATCTTTTATTGGAACAGACCCATTTTGGGGTATGCTATTTTCAGGAGAATCTCGTGTTATTGATTCATTTGTGTATTTTATCTGGAAGGACCTGGACAAAAAAGTTTTTGTAGTGTAGTCTGACGTGTGTACTGCTCCTTTTTAAGCAAGTGTTAAGATATTCTCATGTGTATACTATGCTTTATTGTTTTAATTTAATGATATGATATTGATGATTAAAAGTTTTGATAATTGGTATGTTTTTCACTTTTATATTGCTTTGTAGAGGTTTATATTTAAACACATACACAAATGAAAACAATAAAAATGATACAACAGACACATTATTGCTTTTGTAAATCCTTATTTAAATTCTCTAGCTGCACAAACCTAGGAGTTCAGCCCACTTATGTCTCTTCGCATTGTATACTTTTTGACAGCTTAAAAACATGTCATCTCTTTTCTGCCATCAAACATGCTCCTTCAAGACTTTTCCTGGGTGCCTCTAAATAGCTATTCGTGTACAGCTCCAGTGAAAGTTATTTAGTCCACATGTTCTCCAACAGATTTCAAATGGGATGATCTCCCCATTTGAATGGCTTCTGACACAATGAATGCAAACACCTCTTGATGCTTACACACATTAATTGGAGACGGATGAGACTGGTAGTTTGCCTGGCCTATTCACTGCCTTTGATACAGTGGTCCATAGTTACATTTTAATCTTGGTTTATGTCACTCTAATTGTTTCCCCAATTAATCCAGGTTACATAAAGTTAATTTAGTACTGAGACAAATGCAGAGAGTTCTGCCCTGCATGCCAAGATGATACTTTATAGCAGCGGAAGGTGCCAGGATTAACTTAACTGATAAACACTGTTGTTTCAGTGCTACCTGTAGTATCTGACCCTAAGCAACACTGCTTACATGTGCAAACCCCTTTAAGTGAACTGAGGAGTTTCCAAAAGCGATATTTCAAACGCCACTTTAGAATGCAGAGTGTTCACAAAGCGCTGATTAAGCACAGTTGTTGCAGTGGTACCTGGAATATGTCACGTCGAGCAGAGAGGTCTTTGTATGCTGGACCCTTTAAGTGAATTTACAAGCTTCCAGAAGCAAGAGTTGAAAAGCTGCTCGAAGATGGAAAGTGCAGTTGTTGCAGTGGTACATTAGGAATCTGGCATAAGTACCGAGGTCTGGGTGTCCTGGCTCTTTTAAGCAAACAGGTGAGTTTCTGGAAAGGAGAATTCAAGAGCTTTCTGAAGACACAAGGGGCCTAATTTACAAAGTGATTTCCAATGGGATTGCAACATTGTAAACTGCTTGTGTAAATCAGGCCAAAGTGTCAATAAGTGCAGTAGTTGCAGTAGTATATGGAGTATCTGGCAGGGAGCGGTTTCGAGAAACAAGATTTCAAAAGCCGCTTGAGACCATGAGAATCTGCGACGGGCCGGTAAGAGCATTGGTTGCAGTTGGAGTCAGGTAAAGTAACTGTATAGAGGTATTGAAGAAGGAAACTCACATGGCATGTGGACATTTGTAACTATTATTGTTTAGCAATGAGGAGACATGGAATCATTATTGCTTACACAATGCCACTGCTAGGGAAACACAGCAAGATAACGTAACATGTGCAGAAGATTACAGTTTGGCTATTCCATAGTATAACCAGTGAAGTCAAATATTATCACAGAAGGAGTATCAAGAAGAGGTAAATGAACAAACCATGTAGATCACTGATACCCACAAATCAAGATACCATTTTACCGTGTAGCTCTGCTCAAAAGAAAAACTGCCCCTCACTTTTTAGGTCATGTTTGAACTTGTCTGAGAGGCTATTAAACTAACTTTAACTGTAAATTTGAAAGACAAACAGAAAGCAAACCAGTCATTGGCAAATTGTGAGCAAGCAGGGAATTAACCCTCAAATGTAAATAATGATAGTAGTCTTGATTAGGAAAGAATTTGCTTGTTTAAGATATTTAGAACTGCATCTCTGATATTTTCCGGTAGGACTACATTCTTCTCTCCATATAAATCAGTGACGATGGGATCAACCTTCTCAAATGCCTTACATCTTGTATTACAATATTTAGTGAGATTATATGAAAAAATCAGTTTCAATATAAATAAGTGTACTGATTGTTTGATAGAATTTAATCTCAAATATTATTTATAGAGACATATGTAACACAAATTGAAATGCCTAAAAGCACAACGATAGTGCCCCTTTACAATCTCCCATAAAAAGGGTCTTTATTTGGAAGCCCACACAAATTTAGAACTCAATCGAGATAACGATCTTAAAATAGGAGTTAATAGAGGACAATGTTGTCTCCAGTTTGCATGGTGATATGACTCAGGATGAAAAGTGATTGAAAACGAAGATGAGAATATCTATGATGGAGAATCAACCAAGTGTTATTTCAGAAAGGACGGTTGCAAAAACTGAAAGAGCTAAAAGGGTGACATTAAAGAACTTTTAAAGGATGAGGTTGCCACCCATTAGGTAAGGTGAGACCTATGAGTTATATGAAATCCCATAATTCTATTGTTAATAATGTTTGACTTACTGAACAAATTTGGATGACATTTTCGAAACAAAAAGTTTGTCACAGGCCCCTCAGACGAGAATATTTGGGAAAGAGTTGTTAAAAATGAACATGGTATTAATAAAGCAAAAAACACTGTTTTCAGCCTACCCCATTCATTTTTTCCATAGAAAAAAGTAATTCTTGCTCAGCCAATGTGCAAATACCACTGGATGGATTTGAACTGAATATGAAAAAACGTGGGTGTGAAGCATTGACTTGATTTACGGGATAGGTTTAGGGTAAATCCATCCATTCATTTTTTAAATATTCGATGGGGAGTGGGATGTGTCCTGCTCCCAAAATAAAAGCCATATCTCCCATGGTGCTTTGCAGAAGAGAGGCTTTTCAGAAATAAAATTCTGCACATTTTTTCTCAAAGCAAGCGAGTACCACAGTAATACCTGGGGAATGCAAAAACAATAATTGCTCAAAAAACTATTTGGAGGAGGGAAAAAGGTGTAAAGTCATTGGAGAGGATCAAAGAAGACACCTTGTGAAGTGAGGATTTGGGGTGGTCTGGGGAGTCAGTTGGGTAAATCATTGTTGGCTTATCAGGGTAATACTGGCAGAATCATGTGAGATTACTGCAGCATTGCTGTCAGAAAAGAAACTGTCAGACGAGCCGAAGGGTGAAAGAAGGTAATGCAAGAGGGCTAGGGAATTAAAAAGCAATTGAATTGAGTGGGGGACCAAGAATAGAGGAGGGGGAACAAGGTAAGTGCCTGTGAGGATGGAGAATATATTTACATTTTCAGACATTTTTCGCTTATCAGGAGGATATAGGTGATTACTATGGCAAGGTATGCCCATTTGCCACATTATCGGGGCAATAACAGGGTACTACTGCAGGAATAGGAAGTGGAAAAAATATAAAGACCTGCAGAAATCACAACTACTAGACAGGGCACAATGGGGCATTGGGAAGACATTATTTGTGTAATAGGCACAGTGGCCAAAGGCCAGGGCCACTGGCCATGGCCAAAAACCAAAACTAGCGGGCGCCAAAGTAATGTATTGGAGTAATATGAACAGGGGACATGGCCAAAGGCTGAGGCCACAAGCCCTGGCCAAAGACCATGCCCAGTGGGCCTCGAAGAAACCTATAGTGCGAGATGTACAGTGGCTATGGCAGAATGGTGTTGCCACTAGCTATGACTAAAGGCTTGAATAATAGGACCCGAAAAGCCTATTGTTGCAATAGTGGCCAAGGCCGAATTATATGGTTAGTGTGCCCAAAGAAAACTATTGCTCAACAAGGACAGTCACAATGTCTGAAAGCTATGTCCCCTTGGAAGGAAGACGACACGAAGCAACACAGGTTTGATCCCCGGGTCCGCGCTTAGAAACCTCTGGGTGTTTAAGCGCGTTATAAATACGCAACTAAGCCAAAAAAAAAAAAACTATTACGCATCCAAAAAACAAACAATTCCTGTAACAGCACCTCGATGCCTGTGGGCTGTGTGAGCGCTTTAAAAATGTAAAATAAATGAATAAAATTTAAAAAAATGGTTAGTGGGCCCAAAGGAACCTATTAGTGCAACATGTCCAGTGGTCACAGCTGAAGGCCAGGTACAGTGGCCCACAACAAAACTATAGTATAACAAAACCCTTGAAACTCAGAGAATAAAAAATTAGTTAAGAGAGTTAAGGTGATCAGATTTAAAATGAAACAAACCATAGCAACACACCTATGAAATTTAATGAAAAAACCTTGGTTAAGAGAGAGCTAAGGTGATAAGATTTATCGCAAAAACCATTGAAATTCTGCACTCACATTTGAAGCAAGACCACCATAACTTTGCACCCACTGTTGCACTGTGTATGACCACAATGCTGACATCACAGATGACATCACTAATTGCTTCATTATTGACACCACTAATTTCATAAAACATAACATCATAGATATCGCTGGTTTGATTCAAACATTTTGAAATATGACAATTCTGTTTGTTACATACCACATATGTGCATATATCCTACTTAAACAGTAAATTGTAACCTGCTATTGTTTCTTTTAATATAATAGGCCTCTTTCTAAGTCTGGCGGTCTGGAAATAAGGGTGCCAGTAGTAGCATAATGGCACTCTTTACGGACCACCAGACTACGATAATGTCTGCAGGGGCAGGTGCTCCCAGCACGTCTGACCTGCTGGGAGCACAAGCCCCTGCAGGCACAGTTTTCATGGAAGCAACAGTACCATAACCAAGGGTGCCAGTGCTTCCATGTCCCCATTCCCTTAGAGTCTTATGGGACTCTAAGGGATGGGGACTTACAGTTTCCACCGCCTGACATCCCCGGTGGCTGGGACTTGTAATGTCCCAGTGGCACCGGTATCTCAGGCAACGGAACGGAGTTATGAGGTCGGCGGCAACTTGGCATTTGCACATGCAGGTTACTGCCAACCTTGTAATGAGGCCCAATGTATGGCATACAATTGTAAGAACATACAGACATTATTACAAAGAAGAATAGTAGATAAACAGTTATGTACTTTGGAAGGAAATCTGTTGTATTTGAATACACATTCATATATTATTTTCAAAAGAAATGACTACAAATATCAGCAATACAGTTGCTATGTCGATAACTAAATATTTACTTTCTAATCTTCATTTCTTTTCTGTAAATGTAATTATGTAGTATAAGTAACTGTTTCTTTTTTGTAAGTTAAGCAATGTTCGAATTCGCAGATTCTATATTATCACAATGTACATGGGCACGCACTTTATTTAGCGATTATTATAAAACTTGTGATCTAGAAAATAATGTGTTCATCTAATGTTATTACGGTAAGGAGAATTGTAAACTGACCTATGAACATTGACTATTTTCATAACACTTACTATTAAACATGTTTCTACTTATATCTATTCTTATTTTTATTTGTACTACTACATATACTTATTATATTATCTTTGAAATCCCTGAAATGAATTTATCTGGATCATGTACTTTCCCTGCAATGAAGTATTTTAATTGCTTACTAATCCATGAAATTCAAACCATTTGTATAGTGTTACACATTTTTATTTTAAATGCTCTAAGCTGATAGGTACGACACATGAATGCTCTACATGGAACCATATGATACGTGTGTATGACTGTATTGTTCCATGTCATGTTGTTATTATTGTTAAGTGTAATACATTAAAATGTGTATCAAAAGTGGTCAACTAAAATACTCTTTTATATGATCATTTATATCATATTTTATCTAGTTATTGATCTTGTCATATATGAGGTCGTTAATGTCGCCATCAGTGATGTCATCGGTGATATCATGCATCATGTAATTAGTGATGTCACTAGTAATGGCATCAGTGATGCAATCTGTGATGCCATCCTCATGGCCATATGCTGCCCAACCGGGGGTGCAATGTTAAGGTGAACTAGCTTGAAATATGTGTGTTTTGTTGAGTTTAATCTGAACAATTTAACTCTCTTATTCAAGGTTTTTTCACTGAATATAGATAAGCATGAGAAGAATTGTATATCATCAAGTCGACTAAAACATAGTCAAAAGCAATATAAACCATAGAAATAAAGGAGAAATTATATTGTAACTTCTCAGAACACGGCTCTGGTGGAAACTCAAGAAGTTCATTATGGCTGAACATAATACAATCAAAAAGCTAAACAAAATAATTAAATAAAAGAATGAAGTATAGAATATCACAAGGAATGTTGTACAATCAAGTTAAACAGATCAGTATAGTTAATACACTAATCTGACCCCTTTGACTTTAAAAACAGAAAACAAATTAGAAATCATACTATATGGGGACATTCCTTGTCAGAAGGATGTAATCATATGAGAATAAACGTATTCTGTACTCTGATTACTTATGCATTGGTTCGGAAGCTTTGTTTAGCAAAGATGACTATAACTAAGATTTCCCATTATGGATACCTTACAACAAATACCTAGCTGAAGAGTTGCTACATCTATAGATCTGAATTCAGGGAACAAAACAGGACAAAGTTCTGCTTCATTTATATTCTAGACTTATTGTGTATTTGTTGCTTTCTGAATTAGAGTACTTTTCCTCTGTTGGGTTATTGATGCTTAGAATTATTTTAAAAATGAGGCAGGGAATGTAAACAATGTGGACAAAACGTCATGTGGGGTGTTGATGTATGATGAGTTAAACAAATTGAAAGTGTATTGCGCGGGCACTCGATCTGTGAAAGTTAAATACAATATAAATTCCGTGGAAAATAGATATCAGTTGTTGTCTGTAACATTACAATCAGTTGTGACACATTTTCCCTAGCATTTCCACAGAGACAATTCATTTGCTGCCATGGAATTCAAAGGGCCAAACTACTCTTTTGTGATATTACAATAACATGTGTTCATGTTCTAGCAAATGGTTTTGGTTGATGGAAGAAACTATATTTGATGTTTGCACAGAATAATTTAAAAAAGCCAATAAAACATATGGTGTATTAATATATAATATAATCCAAATAAAACTAAGTTAGCTTTATTATCAAATAAAACTTACCGCTTTAAATATGTGAGAATTAATCTTAAAATCAACCTGACATTGTTGGTAGGTGATCTAAATTGTGGATGCTCAATGATTTGTGAAGCAGAGGAACTAATGAGTACCGATATGAAGTTTGATATACCAAAAGGCCAAATATGTCATACAGGACCAGATGATGTGTTTGCCGTGCCTGAATTACTGCATCAATGGAGTATGTGTATGACCAATGGAAGGTTTAACTGTGACTGCCTGTCCAATTCCAGATGTAAAACTGGTGAGATCAACACCATTATTGATTATATATTCATTTCTATTGATTCATATCACTTAGTGACATAGATGAAAGGGACCCTAGCTACAGCTATTGACCATAACTACCTAACAAATTACTTTGGCTGGTAATCAAAAAACAATTACAAAGCTAACTCTTTGAAGAACAGATTATATTGATATTCAGATAAATGTGTTAAATTGGAGATTATTGTGTCAAGTGATCTTTGTGAATATAATATTCAATGAATGAGTTGCAAAGGTAAAATTGTTTATTCAAGACATGTATTGATTAGTGAGTGGATTGAACAGCTGGTAGTCAGTGGTGGCTGGTGACTTTGAAAGGTGGTAGGGTGTACATTCTGGAGACTGTTAGTGTGAGTCAACACAGCGAGCAAGCCCAAACACCTTAAGGTTGATTTGTGATAGATCCACCTCCCCCGTCCTCCTTCAGAACATTTAAGACTCAATGGGAATGAAACTGTGCACTTTACTGCCCAAATGCACACAAACATATCCTAAAAAGCACTAGATTTTCAGTACTGGCGGTATATTATTCTGATGAGTGCCAGTGCAATGGTGGAGTATAAAATAAAAATGTATTGATTAGTGTATTGATTCAAGTATGTGCACAAATACAATCGCAGCGGTTGGTGTCTGTGTTTCTGTATGATTGTGCCTCCCATGCTGTAGCTGTTTGTGTCCCAAAGAATAGCAAACTTGTGCCCCAATGTGATTTATATTCTCCATGTTAGAGGTATGAGAGGTCAGCCACCTGTCCCTGGAGAGCACCTGCTTGCACCTAATGGTTACATGGAGCAATTTACGGCCCAACAATGCCAAATATTCACCTTTCAGAAAGCCTGCGCATCACAAAAGCGTTATTTTGGCAGGTTATAGCCAACATGTGTGAAGTAAGTGGAAGAGGGTGTGGCATAGGTTGGCACAGCATTGGCTATTATAGAGACAACGGTAGCTGTGTCATTATGGGAACGGGCATTCTAAGTAATTCCCACAGGATACACTGGCATTGATGTCACCATTCATCAGCATGAAAAAGAAATATGCCTGCAAAAATCTGTACATTTTGCAGAATTTATCCTAAATGTAAATAGTAATAGGTATTTACTAAACATGCAGACTGCTATTGCTCATGTCCTTATTAGACATTGGGAAATAAGGTGGAAACCAAGGTTTTATAGCCTTCGTTTACATGATGTGCCTTTCATTGGAACAATGGTGCTGTGAGCAGCAAACATTAAAACAATCATTGGCAATGCCAACAGTTTGGCTATTGTGTAGGCATGGGAAAAGCACTTGCAAGGCATTGCCTTAGTGGAATTAACTGGCTCTTGATGGTATCAGATGCAAAATGGTGCAAATAACTGGGCATCTAATAGCAGTGCCTGGCAAATGCCTAATAGGTATACACAAGCCAAAACTGTTGAATTTGCCAATGCTTGTTTTAACAGGACTTAAGTGAAGGACATATATAGTGTTTATACATTGAATGGCTGAATGCACACCTATTTAAAGCAGTTTTATGACACCAGTAGCTCCTTTAAAGCTCTGATTAAATGATTAACTCTCAAAAGACTGCTTTGAAAAATCACTTGAACTAAGGCTTTATATAAGTGAGCTCAAAGAGTTCCTGTGTGGAGGTGTTTTGGGAAGATAGGAGCACAAACTGAGTGGATAAGGCCATACGGATTAGCATGGGCATGGGAAGTGAATGGGTGGACAGATAGCCAAACAACACCTACAGGCTTTGTGTCTCTCCTCATAGGTCAGTACTCCCTGTATGTACTCTAAAGCGCAATATAATAGCTCAGACTTAAAATGAGCATTGATTTGTCTCATAGGTGAATGGCAGGTGGGCAACATGCTGTGCCTTATTAGTGGTATCTTGTGGTATTAGTGGTATTTTGGCTATGTATTGGCATATTTACAAATGGCAACTTTTTATTTTGTTTCTAAGTGCAAAATTGAAAAATGCTGAAGGGTCCAAACTATAAGCATTAGCAAGAGTGTTAGCAGTGCCCACTCAGATAATTGAAGGGCACAGCAGCTGACATGTTGCAGGAGAGGTGACAATCAAGCAATACATTCCGCATCGCAGGGAATAGCCAGTGAGTGCAGAGTATGATCCCTTTCCTGTCTGCTATGGTGTGTTTCCCATGCCTGTAGGGGGACCTAGACATAGCAACATGACACAAGTCATGTCATGTTACTATGTATAAGCCCTCCTACAGACAAGGGAACAGACCCTTACATGAGACACTAGTATAACAAAGCAACATAGCACCACATATGCAAGCATCATTTAAATGGCACATTATGACGTTACATGTATGTTCTTAGCTCTCTCATCATATCTGTGTGTGATCAGTTCCCATATCCACATCTTCCTTGCTGTCATCTAGTTTGCCAACATTGAGGCATGGGAATGGATAGGTACAAGCTTTCTGTGTCTGCTTTTCCCAAGGGTCTATTAGAATGTACAGCCTCATAATAAGATGGCCATCCAGCAAAACAAGTAGAGTGTGCAAGGCTGCAGCAAAGGCTTTCCTGCTCTTTCCGCAGAACCAAGCCAACTAACTCATATGGGAAGTAGCCATTCCAGCATTAGACCTGCGTACCAAGATTCCAACAGTGTGAGGGAGGCTGTTTATGATAGCCTCCTTCACCGAGTTCAAAGGTTCACACAAGACGATGCATTGATGTAATTAAAGGGTCATCAGCATATTCAGCTGTGTGTTGTAGCAAAACTCTTGCAATCAACGGCACTGTCCTTGCTACCAACATCAGAGTAGGGCTATAGAGGCAGCACTCAGCACCCCACCTGGATCCAAAGAGGAACAGGAAATGAAGGTAACTTTCTTTCCCTAGACACAAACAAGTACACAAGTCACTACACCGTGCTCATGGTTTTAATGCAGCCTTCCATCTGCACTATCTGCTCATTTTTCATGAAACTGTCCCCATTGCAAGAAGCATGTTTCTTGATTGCAAGCAAATTATGCAATCTTTACTTTCGTTTGGAGAGGCCAAAAGGAAATCAGAGCACAATGGCTGAAAGACATACTATGAGAGGTTAATCTTCTAGGGAAGGCAAGGGTGCCTTTGGGTTGGGATTAAGGTATTAAAAATACCACATTTTATGTAGCGCTTTATGCTGGATAAGAGAACTCCTGTTTGTAGGTGCTGTAAGATAAGTTGTCATGCGTGGTGCATGACATCTTATCAGAACAGTGAAAGTCTTAGGGACAGTGAAACAAGCAGAGTCCTTGTTGAATGAGATGCCCTGAGGGGAGAGAAACAACATTCACCAAGCCCATCCTCAACAGCCTCAACCCTGTCTCCTGACTACAGATGTTTGAGTCCCAGGTTTGGCCCTCAATCACCTTTAGTCCCTGAGTACTGGTGGACACCAACAGTTAGCAAATGATCGCTACAAAACAGACACACATTTCAGAGCAGGATCATTTGCTAATTGTTGCATTACTGAGAGGCCTGATGAAAGAGCAGAGAAGGTGAGGAGTTGGAACTGAAAACAGATCACTCTTATGCAGATGAAGGTCTGGGGGCATGGGAGATGGACTGGAGATTAACAGGGTCATCGCAGGATAGAGGATAAGCTGCTCCAGTCAACCATCTTTTTTTTGTGTCCCTCAATAATGGTAGCATATTCAGATACCTGTTTGATTCCAATAAATCCAGGAAACAATAAGGAGTGCACAAATTGCAGAAAAACAGCTCTTTAATGCATGCAGTTATTGGCTGGGTGATCAATCCATCTCAAGTGACCAAAAGGCTGAGGACTCTTGACCCACCTGTATCAGGCCTTAGGTTTTATAGACATAAAACACAAAATTACAATATATTGCAGACAGTAAGTAAATGTAAATCCCAAATCTCCTACTGGCTCTTGCTATTTGTAAACCTTAAGATTGAGACACATTCATCTACTCTATTAGATAGTACCTTGGCCGTGATATTTCAAATCAATCTCCTAAAGAATACCCCATAGGTTGATTAGTAACAGTGAAAGCAGCACCTCATGGCAACAATATTATAGTGACTAACATCCTTTATCACAATTCCAGACATCTTGGCACCCTAGATTGTTCCTAGGATTTACATCTTCCTCACTGTGAACCATATCTTTACAACTACCACATTGATGCATGTTGCTGCCCAAATTACTCTAGGACAAAGACAGGAACTGTTCATCTTGCTTCGGAAAGAGAGAAATACTCAAAGAAAAATCAT
This sequence comes from Ambystoma mexicanum, assembly GCF_040938575.1. Taxonomy (NCBI): domain Eukaryota; kingdom Metazoa; phylum Chordata; class Amphibia; order Caudata; family Ambystomatidae; genus Ambystoma; species Ambystoma mexicanum. The sequence continues at coordinate 630,262,473 of NC_090937.1, forward strand.
GAAACAGAGGTCACACTTTTGAGAAGCAATTTCTTGTGTTATTTGTACTACCGAGCCACTCCGCCATGAACTCGACAGTCCTAGGACTTTACTAGAGGGCAGCAGATCCAAAGCCTGATTCAGTATTTTGCCAGTGCCTCAACCTGAGGCCTAGTTTACTCCAGAATATGTTTTTTTTCAATTATTCATTTCTGTATGACTAATTCTAAAGTCATAAATCATTATTATTCTGTGAGCTTAAATTCCCTTGGAAAAGCTTAATGAGAAAGGATAACACAAACTTCATCTCCGAAACAATAGCTATTATGATTAATATTTGCACTGTCTTGCTATCCAGCTGTGTACTTGGCGGCTTAGAAAGTTCTCTTGGATGCAACAGAAATGAGCCCTAATAGAAAATGGCGGCACTATTAAAACAACATGGAAATGATACCGCCATTGAAATGGCAGAAACCTTCAAATTGTTAGTATTCGCCCATCCCATATTTCCATTTACGTTTGGGGCATTGCATGTGCATATTAACACACTAACAATTAGAACATGATCCAGTTTGAACATGTTTTTCTAACATTGTGAGTGTGAACCTCAGTGCATAGTGAGAGGCACAAAGAGAGGCACAATGAGAGAGGGTCAGGAGTTGGGACTAAAGACGAGAAAGCGATTTTGATGTGGGACCGGCCAGTGCATGAGAGGAAAACTGGAGAGCGACAGCTAGTCTAGCTCAGAATAGATGACAGCTGCAGCAAGGGACTGAGGAGGAGAGGACGAGAGAAGGACTGGTGAGGAATGGGCAGGCATATTGAGAAATTATTGGACATGGCCTGAATGAGATTGGAAGAACAAGTACTTATTACTTCTACTGTTGCCATGTGAAAGGCAAATCCACAACATTGGTAGCTCAGCTCCAATGCTCCCGCCCGCAGGACCACGCTCTAGCTCACAGGCGTCTTGGCTCTGTATCTGCTAATGCATTTGGCATGGCTCTGGCCTGGCACCGCAAACCCCCTAATATATCAAATTTCATTGGCTGCCAAACAGACAATGAAATTGAACAAATTCTGTTTCTATGCTGACACTGTGATAGTTGTGCATGACATAATACTGGTGGGCCAAATCTCTGGTGCCCCGCCAGCCTCATAACACAGCACTTTATGCTATCTTCGCTGAGTCCTTTGGGTTCCGTGCAGCACACAAGATGAAAAGCGTATGGCATGGGAAGTGCCCCTGTGTCTGCACGCTATGCATCTACCTTTGAGGACAGCCAGGCCAGAATTCATTATTTATGTATTGTATTGAACAATGCCTGCCGCAGATCATATTGCACAGTGAAATCAAACAGACTTAGTACAATGCACACTGCTTCCTCTGTGCCCTTGGGGGTGATGCACCTCGACCCTGAACTTTCAGCCACATCTGCTAGCAGTGTGTTCACACAAATATTTACCACTCTTTCAAAGACCTAAAAAGTGTAAAATAGATGCGTGTATCAGAAATAGGAAAAGATGCACAAGGGCTGAATTGAGACAATTGCTTTCAAATATGAAGCTAGGCATATATATATATATATATATAGCGCATAAAGCTAACATTAAATTACAAATGAAAATTGGATAAATATATATAAGAGTAGCAGCTTAATTAAGTCATTAGACGAGATGCTAAAGACTATCAGGAGAAGGATTCTGGCAGCTCCTATTGAGATTAGTTACTCCACAAAGTGAGATGCAGGCACATCCGCTCCCAAAAGCACTTGGTATGCATAAGTTAGTGAAACAGATTCCTTAGGTAGTGATAATGAGAACATGAGTAGTTGGAATCAACGAAAACCTGGGATTATACCTATAACACACCATTCTGTTTTGTACGTAATTAAATTCATAAGTAGATGTATGGCTCCTGGCCCTGCCTTCTTGGCAGGGCCTGCTAGCCAAACGCGCCCAGTCATCACCTACGTGTTAAGGTTAGTTGATGCAAAACCCGGAATATCAACGCAGATCATCTCACAACACAGCGCGTTCGAATTTTGAATATAAAACTATACTTTTAAAGGCAATAGCAAAACTGTACAATTTATAAAGTACTTTTATTTCACACTAAATGCTCCGAGAACATCCGGCGAATGGGTTATCCACAAATGTTTATCGTGAGTCACGCAGTGTTCCTTTTGGCTATAAGAAGCGCATTGGACGCACCGTCAATCGCAAGGCTTTGGCATCAGCTTGGCTTGGTGCTAGGTGACTGTAAATGATGTCAGGTTGCTCCTTATCGCTGTTACCGCATAAGGGGATATCGGCCCGTGGCGATCGTCCCAAAAAAGCACCATTGTGATCCAGCCATTCAAGTGTATCTGCAGCTGCCGGTTAAAAAAACCTGTCAGTTAGTATATGGAATCAAAGAGAATTGCAGAAAGGCAGGATGTAGCTGTTTGAAAAACATAACAGGAATGTGTGTCAGTAGCCGATCTTTATTACAATTTATAATTTTACCCATTAATTCGGCCCCATGTTAAAACTAATGATGAACACAGATGTGAAACAATGGGAACACACTGAAAACAACGTGGAAAGTAGTTCACAATTTGCTTCAGAGGTTAGTGCTATGGAGTATGTTCAGCTCGAAATGGGATGCGCAGGCTGACGCTACAATCAGGGAGCAAGCTAAGTGCAAGAAGAACACATAGGGCCTCATTACGACCCTGGCGGAATTCGGAAAACGATGGCGGAAATGCAATACCGCCATCGAATAGCGCTCGGTGCGACTATGACCCGTCACCGCAAAGTACGAAGCCACTAGCGACACCGTAGTGAACGCCAACGCCAACTGCACCAAGCACGCGCGTGCGCGCCATGCCAAACCGTAAACACCACCATGGCGCAAGGGTACCCCAATTCCGACCCTAGCGGACATGTACCTAACGCCATCAAGCATGGCTGAATGTACCATTCCGCCATGGTGAGAAGTACGGCATCGCGAATCAACCGTAAACGGCCCCACTCAGTGCCTGTACACCGCTCCCTGCCCACAAAGTACAACTCCCCGTAGGTGCAATGAAGCCACAATGCAACCAGTGAAATGTACAAGTCACCCATGCATGCCAACGAACAAAAAAACACAACAGGGGCCAATGGGAGCTGCAGGGCACAGATGGCACGAATACAGAAGCCATCCCAATGGACATGACCACAGTCCCCCACCAAGAAACGCACGCAAACACAGGCACCTGTGACCAGCAATATTCCGAAAATCACATCATTCCACCAGTCCACCTGGCTGACCGGCATCTGTCACACAAAACCCAATCCCCCGCCCCTGAGCATGACAACATTCAAACAGTCATATTGGCAGCCCCCATCCCTGACCTCACGGGCTTCGTAGGCAAACGCGCCCAGTACAGTACCACGCAACTAAACTCCGAAGCTGGAACCCAATGCAGATCTCCTCACAATACATCGCTCCCCAAATAGGCATATGCCACATCACTTGCAAAGAAGAACGCTACACGGGCCAAATCAGAATAGAAATTTAATGCACAACAAAATCACCAAGCCCATACAGCCATCAGGCCATGAACTCCAAAACACATTTCACCATTGTGGGCTGCATCCGCAAGAAATGACCAGCCACTACTTGTGTGACGCCCTGTTCCATCATGGTACACAGAGCCACATTCACGTACGAAAAGGCAACATGGAAGCGCACAGAACCGCAGGGCCGTCCCAATGGGGAGGCACTAGTCCAGCTGAAAGGCCGAAATGTTGCTCCGAGCCACCAGTACTGCGTAAGGGCATGTGGCCCATTGGCGATCGTCCCATAAGATCGTAATGCTGCTCCACTGATTAACACGAAGCAGCAGGTGTCGGGAGTAAAACCCATCTGCAGGAGTGGCATACAGATGGCAGTGGCAAAAGGGGAGGAGATACCTGTCAACCAAAAGAAAAGAAAAAGAACAGAATGGCCATCAGAACTACATTCCAACAACTCACTTCAATGATCACACTAAATCCACAGCCATATGCATGCTAGCCCACTCCAAAGGTCCATCACCACCCAAAAACCACTTGCGACTCATAACTATCTATATCGAGGTGTAAACACCATCACAAACGAGTGTACCTGTGCATGCGTCTGTCAAAACAGAATCCATCAGATGGGATTGGTAACGTGCATGGACACAAGTGTCTGAGGGCGCGTCGAGACAGGGAGGGCTCAACAAGGCCAGATAGACGATGGTCCCACTATGGCAGCCCTGCATCACATAGCGTAGGGGAGGCGGATAGATCCCAAGAAGCCCTGTACATGACAAACTCTGTATCAAATCACCTGGCCATGCATCCATTCATCATTCCCTCATCCCGGTATAAAAACGCCTGAATATTTACTCACATAACATTAGAAATATCCATTGAGTCTGTGCGTTATGCAGCCTGCAAAATCCACAGTGCCCCAGCCCGTAATTCCAGTGTAGTGAAGTAACATGTATTTGTGAACGTCCGGCCTCATCGCCCACGTCGCTATTGCGCATCCCATACTATTCATATCAATCATTGCATCCTCGCCATGGCCCCTGTCCCAAGGACATTGAACAATAGTACGTTATATTTGCAGTCAGACCTGTGGGCATTTCCTCGCCGCCAGCTGAAAACCGAAAGCGCCGCCCTTCGAATTCCTCATTTGCAACATCACGTCGAAGAGGCATCTGTGGCCGTTTGAAATCACTAATTAATCCATCGAGTGCGGCTGTGTGTGAAAATGGCAACTGCCTTCACCCACAAATGGGACGCCCCGCCTGTCGTTGCAACTCGGTACAGTGATGCATGAGGGCCCACCGTTACTCGAGTACTACGTTCCACTGACCCTTCACAAGTCTGTTCGCGACTGCACAGATAGTATGTGAAACAATGGGACCACAGCAGAATGAACATATCAACCAATGTTACACGGCCATCGGGTACAAATACATGATTGCAATAGCAAGATGCCATTCCCCGAATTGCAGCGTTGTGCGCGGGACGTGCTCGGCCAAAGGGGAGAGCAGTTTGCACAGGTGGAATGAATCACCACAGGTGGAGGCCATACAGCCTGATAACACATAAATTGCACAGCCAGTCTCCTCCCACAACCACACCGAAATGCTACCGGCAGGACTCGCGATGTTGGCCCTGGGGGACATGATAGCACTGCAAGTACTCCAACTCCAAGAAGAAGACGAACACCAACTACAACCGGCCGCACGGAGGAGACGCAGGAGGAGGAGGAGGGCAAGGCAGGGCCAGCAAGGGCCGCCAGCACAGCCACTACCACCACGCAGGCAGGCCGCAATCCCACGCCTCCGAGCACATCCGTTCAACCTCACTGATGAGCAGATCCACACCCTCTACCGTCTGGACCGGGACACCATAGCCGCCATTGTGGACATGACACAGGCTGACCTTGTCAGCATGATAGATAGCCCAACCGCCATCCCACCCCTACTGAAGGTGGTGTCTGTACTACACTTCCTGGCCACAGGCACCTACCAGCACACAGTCAGACAGTTGCATGGCATTTCTCAGCCACTGTTCTCACGGACACTATTGCAAGTGCTCGATGCCCTCCTGCAGCACGCAGACGACTACATCTCCCTACCACGCTCGGAGCAGGAAATTACCAACACAAAAGTGGGATTCCATGCACCTGCCGGCATACCGGGTTGCATTGGTGCCATCGACTGCACCCATGTGGAATTGGTCGTCCCACATGCCATGGAGGCCCAGTACCGCAACCGAAAACAATTTCATTCTCTGAATGTACAAATGGTGTGTGACTCCAACAGGATCATTACACATTGTTGTGCCCGATTCCCTGGATCAACCCATGATTCTATGGTCTTGAGGAACTCTACAATACCACGCTACATGGAGCGACACGCAGGGAACAGATCCTGGCTACTCGGTGAGTCTCATTACATGCATGATAATGTGGGGTATGTGATTCGGCAATGACCTGGCAGGAAGGGGGGGGGGGTGTGCGTACGTAGCAATGGCATTCCACATCATACGTTTATCGTCCACATACAGGTGATGCTGGATATCCACTGAAGAGATGGCTCCTCACACCAGTCCGGAACCCACGGGACCAGCATGAGGAGGACTACAACCATGCCCACTCACGTACCCGTGTAGTCATTGAACAGGCATTCGGCCTACTGAAGGGTCGTTTCCGCTGCCTCAGCAGGTCTGGCGGGGCACTCCTGTACCGCCATGAGAAGGTTGCAAAGATGGTGATGGCATGTGTCATGCTCCACAACATGTGCGTACGTAGAAATGTGCCCATGCCCCCTGACGCAGAACTGCAAGCACCTGATGATGGTCATGATGAGGGTGGGGATGTGGCAGCACCTCAAGGAGTCTGCGAGGCACCGGAGGGCCGTGACATTCGTCAGCATCTCATTGATGTATGCTTCTAGCACTCACGCCTGGTGGCTGATACATGGACACGGGACTCGTGGCACTGTGTGTGTCTGGGACATGCACAATATGGACTGTACGCCTATGATGGCCTAGTACACAAAGATCAATGTCCACACATCTCATTGGTTGATCGTGCACTGTTTATGGCATATGTGATATCATGTAGTACACCCTATGGACCCGCCACCCAAGTGAGCCCAACACACCCCCTCCACCCTCCTACCTCCCCCCCGAACACCAGTGTCCAAAGATGCTCATTGTCAGTGGGCTGTCGCTATTGCATGCCCCCTCTGCGGGTATCAGGGGCACCCCTGCCTGTGGAGCGCAGGTTCCTCCCAGATCTACGTTGGGGGCTGCCCTGGACGGAACTTGCAACGGATGATGTCTCTGCCTGCTCACGTCCATGCATGTCCCTAAGGGTTTGCGAGAGCTCAGTGAGCACACGGCGCACTGCGGCAAGTTCGGCACATACGTCCTTGGACGTCGCATGCAGTTCCCCCCTCAGGCTCTCGGTGCTACTCTCCATTTGTGCCCTTAGTGTCTCTGTACCTCTCTCCATTTCTGCCCTAAGTGTCTCAGTTGATGTTTCTATGTCTGCCTTAGTGCCCCCACATTCATCGGCATGGTCCTTGAGGAGCGTGGCCAGTTGCTGCTGTTGCACGATTAACTGGTCGAGGGACTGTTGCCTCTGCTGGGCCATGGCCATTTGCGGGGGTGTCACAGAGGGGCTGTTGTCCTCATGTTGCCTTGCCACAGGGCTTGTGGGGGATGGCCAGTCGTCGTCTTGTGGGTGCCCCTGCGTGGTATCCTCATGTTGTACGGGATGGGACAGACAGGGGGATTGGGACAGGCCATGGATGGATCTGACTTCGACATCCCCGTCTTCTGTGTCGGAGCATGCTGCCATCAATGGGGTGTCACCTATGGTGCTGCTGCCACCAGAGGCAGTGCCTTCTGTGGCATCCGTTGGGGGGACCTGTGGTGGTGGTGTTGTGGGCATGCTGGCTGCTGGGGTGCCTGTTGATGTTCCCTCCTCTGTGCTGCCACCTGATTTGTGCTGCTGCCGTGTCTTGATGCGTGCAGCTGAGGTGGAGGGTCTTTGGCCGTTGGTCTTGGCCCTCTTTGCAGGTGTGCTGGTAGGGGTGTCCTGATGCTCGTCGTTTGGATCGGACCCTGTGGTGGAGTAAAGGAGGGCGAGGGTTATTAATGGGTCTGTGGGTATTGGAATGGCATTGTATCACATGCATTGGGGTGGTGCCTGAGGGTGATTTGGGTCGGGGCCTTGGAGGTGCTTTCATTTGTGTGTGGGGTGAGGGTGCAGTTGTTTGGCAGCCTGCAGTTAGGGTGTGCCTGCTGCACGTGTAGTGCGTGTTTTAGGGGTTTTTAATTATTTATGTATTTATTGTGGGTTTTAACGTGCGCTATCAGGCCGATGTGTGTGGACGTTCTCCTGGACATGTGTTTCTGTTGCACTATGTGGACACATGGTACTTCACATGGATGGACTTTGTGGATTTGGCATTGTTTTATTTGGCCCACCTACCTGAATCTTCGGATGTCTGCACTCCTTTCTCCATCCCTCCGACTCCCTCTATGCTCTCCATTCCGATGGTGGAGGCACAGATTTCTTCCCAGGGGGTCAACTTGATGGGTGATTCAGGACCTCCCCCGGTGGCTGTGGCAATGTTGCGGTTGGCAGAGAGTATGCTGCGGACGCGTATCCGCAGGTCGTCCCATCGCTTTCGGCATTGCTGTGGGTTGCCGGGTGCGGTCCCCACCGCACTTACCCGCTGTGCCACCAGAGCCCATATGGCCTTCTTGTTTGCAAGTGCCGTCCTGGTCATTTGCGTGCAGAAGACGACGGCAGCATTCTCCTGGAGGGTCTCTGTAAGCACGGTGAGTTCCTCACGGGAGAAGTGGACCTGCCGCTTGCGGTCGCACGCTTTCTTCGCTACTTTTCCCATTTTTCTTGGTTTCGCTAGGGTGGATGTCGGGTTGGGGTGTGTCTCAGGGTAGTGTTTTTAGTGGTTGTGTGGTTTTAGTGGTTTTATAGGTGTACCGCGGGATGTTTCCCGTTCCGGGCCCATGTTTTAACTTCCGTTTCCGTATATTTCCGGTCACCGTACTTTCCGGTAGGCGCACACTGCGGTGTCCGCTGTGATGGGTGGCGGTATTGCACCTAGGGCGCCGTACGGCGGCGGTGTGGGCCGTTTTGGGGTCATTTCCGCCATCGCGGACTTTGCACTTCCGCCATGCCGTGGTGCTCGTGCCCGATGGGTCGGAATGGGCCGCACTTTGCTCCTTCGTGCAATGGCGGAAACGCTATTTACGCTGTGGCGGTCCGGTCAGTCACTTTCCGCCAGGGTCGTAATGAGGGCCATAGATGGAATTTTAATTACATTTTAGCATTGAATTAGGCATTTGTGGAACCTGGGGTAACCCCGTGGTGGACTACATGCATCTCAATGCTGGACTGCCCATGTGCCCGGGACAAAGACAAGTACACACAGGTTGTATTTGCATGTCGTTGCAATATGCCACAAAGAACAACCGAGTACAATGTAGGCCAGTAATAATGGTCAGCGAATGATAAATTGACTCGTTGGTCTATAAAATCGTCGAAAGTAAAACGTACATAATATTCGGCATTTCAATTCTCTCGGCGTAACGCAGAGACTACGTTCAAGTCAACAAATTTTCATGAAATGAAATTACATGTTCCTTTGTCTAGTTTTGGATTGGTGACGCTTATGATATTTGATAGTATTCCACCCCTCCCTTCATTCATTCCTTTCGGAATCCTCCCTTTCTTTCAAAGTCGAAAAACAATTGAACCTTATACTATGAACGATGCATGGGTTTGCTCAGCTCGCAAGCAAAAATTCAAAGCCGCTGACCTTCACTCAGAATGGGAGGCAATAGCCCTTCATACCATAGTGGCACTAGAAATAATTTTGAACAACATATCATTTGTTTGCTGCCATCCACCAATTGTGTGCAACATTTCTAGTGATTTACTTTGTTCCTCTTCAGAAGAGAACTTCACACTCTACCAGCAAATTCCACAGCCAGCTCACACCACCTGTCAGCTCAGCCCATCTACTGTTTACACAGCAAATCACGTAAATATTTTTTTCAAGAAGCAAGTCTCGAGCCCTGACAAAATGTGCTCGTAAGAGAATGTCCGAGCAAACCCTGCTACAACCCCCTCCGGCCAGGCCGCGGTCCCCTGAACCCATGACCGCAGTTATATATTAGAGGCCAATAAGAATACACCAACTGCTATCTAATTGCAACAATATTGCCACCACTTCCAAATCAAAAATCATAACCATATTCAATTCCTCCTACTGAACTCAATGAAAGAAATATATTGTACCACAACGTATAATGTTTTTTTTTAAATCCAGCACAGATTTTTTTCCAACAGTCCCAATGATTTAATCAACAAACACAGGAACTGAGCAAATTGCACAGTACACTGGTTTGAACTATAGTACTTCTAAAGTACCAACTATGAGGGTTGACAAAATACAGAAATGTCTACTATGCAATGCAATACTCATTATAAACTACTTACACTAACATGTGATTTTTTCTTTTATCACAGTGATTGAAAAAAAATGTCTGCTCCAAATACCAATGTCATGAAAAAACAGCATACAACCACAAAAAGTCAAACAGTAAGTATATTATGATTGTACGCACAAACACCACAGCATAACACACCCATTCAAGCAAACACCTGACCATAAACCACAATCCAAAATGTTTGCTTCCATGGGTAGCTTATGCTGCAGCGCTTGTTGCCAAACACTACAATCTTGACTGCATGGCCTGGCCAAAACTCTTCATACAGCCTCAACAAAAGAAACATTAAGTATATAATAATTAAACTCACAAACTACGCAACATAACACAGCCTTGCAAACAAACACCTCACCAATAAATACAACCCAAAATGCCTACAGTCTTCAATACCAACATTCTGAACACAATCCAACAAACAAACACACATCATCTCACTATCCTATAAACACTATTACACTACTACCAATCAATACACACATTTTTGAAAACATATCCCCTAAGCAGCCCACATACCACAGTCAAAATCTTTCATAACATGGGTGTGTTATGCTGCAGTGGTTGTAGCCAGGGCCTAGAGTCTTGGGTGCATGGCCAAAGGCCTACAGCACTTCGGCCATGCACCCAAAACTCTAGGCCTTGGCCACAACCACCGCAGCATAACACACCCATAGAAACAAACACCTACCAAATGACCACAACCCAAAAACATAATACATCCACCTCAAAACCTATCCACTTCAATTAACATTGTAAAAAATTATCACAACCAACACAGAAACTCTTCAATACATACCCTCTTCACCCAATGCTCTAATGACCCAAAACCAACATCATAGTAAACTAAAATAGCCAGTAGTGCACCCAGTGTTTAGTATGTATGTATAACCACGGTGATCGCAGACACCACCAACACATCACGGCCTTCTCCCACCTAAACAAATACAGCATTTGACCCATCTCTTACTCCCCCATCCACTCCAAGCACTCATTCACACCAACACACTCCCCAAAATTGGATTTATGCTCACTTCCATGCAGCGCTGTCCGCGGATCCAATATAGTGGGCGCATCAAAACAATGTGACGCACCTCACGCCTCATCCCAGCCAATCAGAGAACACGTCGCGTGTCCCCGGACATGACGCAAGCTGATTAGCCAATCGGTGTCCTGTCCGTGGAGTGAACAGGGAAGTGTGTCCGCCAAGCGGACATAGATATCACTAATTTGTTTGCCTTACATTTTGGTCATTTAAGAAAAAAAAAAAAACTACTGGACAGATTTACAACAAATGAACAAAAGCACGCTTTTGGGACCAAGCCGCCGTTCCTGCCGTAAATCCGGTGGAAATCCGTCCAGCGATTCACAGGGAATTCATAGAAATTTGCACAAAAGTGGCGCACGCGGCTGGCGCACAGTGTTCCTGTGCGATACACTGCGCCATCCGCGTGTGAACAAATCCTTTTCATCGCACAGCGTATTCATGGATTTTAGCCTCCGAAACCAGCCGTGGCGCAGAGTGGCGCAGCGACCCTGCAGCAGCGCCAGTTACGCCCCCAAGAACGCCCTCGCGCAAGGAAAAGCCTTCAAAATTCCCAAATCATCGCAAAGGGCTGCGCTAACCCTGGACCAGTTCACAGGGCTGCCAAACAGTAAACGCCAAGCGGGGAACGTGTATTTCAGTGGTTCGCGGGAAGTTTCACACGTGATTGTCCTGGGTACATGTACATCAGGGGTGCGTGGGAAGTAACACACACGATTCCATCAGGGCACATGTATTACAGGGGTGCGCGGGAAGTATCACACGCAAAAACAGCAGGGTACGTGCATTTCAGGGGTGTGCGGGAAGTATCAAAGGCGATTTCTTCAGGGTACGTGGCAGCAGCGTACGTGTATTCCAGGGGTGCGCGGGAAGTATCACACGAAAAAAAGCAGGGTACGTGTATTTCAGGGGTGCGCAGGAAGTATCACACGCAATTCCATCAGGGTACGTTTATTCCAGGGGTGCGCGGGAAGTATCACACGCAAAAGCAGCAGGGTACGTGTATTTCAGGGGTGCGCGGGAAGTATCACACGCAAAAGCAGCAGGGTACGGGTATTTCAGGGTTGGGTGGGAAGTAACACACGCGATTCCATCAGGGCACGTGGATTCCAGGGGTGCACGTGAAGTATCACACGCAAAAACAGCAGGGTACGTGCTTCTGGGGTTCGCGGGAAGTATCACACCCGATTCCATCAGGGTACGTGGCAGCAGGGTACGTGTATTCCAGGGTTGCGCGGGAAGTATCACACGCAAAAGCAGCAGGGTACGTGTATTTCAGGGGTGCGCAGGAAGTATCACACGCAATTCCATCAGGGTACGTGTATTCCAGGGGTGCGCGGGAAGTATCACACGCAAAAGCAGCAGGGTACGTGTATTCCAGGGGTGCGTGGGAAGTATCACACGCAAAAGCAGCAGGGTACGTGTACTACAGGGCTGCGTGGGGAGCACCACACGTGAATTGCACGTGTGGGTCCTCCCAGGTGTTCCCTCTACACCCTCCATGGCCCCTGCAGGCGGCCCACACCACAGGGGCCTACCCTGCACATGTCCCGCAGGCAGCCCATCCACCATGCCCATGCCCCCAGCCAACCCACATGTCCCCTTGCACTACTGCCCACCAACGCATGTCCCCCTGCAACCCCAGCCGCCAGGGGCACCCTCCACCAGGCCCCCACCCATGTCCAACTCATGTCTCCCTGCACCCCCAACCCCCAGCATCCCGGGGCACCCTCCACCAGGCCCCCACCCATGTCTCCCACCACCCCCACGCCCCAGCATCCAGGGGCAGCCTCCACCAGGCCCCCACTCATGTCTCCCATCACCCCCACCACCCACCAGAGCAGGTGCAGCCTCCACCAGGCACCCACTAATGTCCAACTCATGTCTCCCTGCACCCCCACCCCCCCGCATCCAGGGGCAACCTCCACCAGGCCCCCACCCATGTCTCACACCACCCCAACCCCCAGCAGTGCAGGGGCAGCCTCCACCAGGCCCCCATTCATGTATCTCACCACCCCCACCCCCCAGCAGTGCAGGGCACCCTCCACCAGGCCCCCACTCATGTCCAACCCATGTCTCCCTGCACCCCCACCCCACAGCATCCAGGGACAGCCTCCACCAGGCCCCCACTCATGTCCAACTCATGTCTCCCTGCACCCTCACCCCCCAGCATCCAGGGGCAGCCTCCACCAGGCCTCCACTCATGTCTCCCATCACCCCCCCAGCAGTGCAGGGCATCCTCCACCAGGCCCCCACTCATGTCCAACTCATGTCTCCCTGCACCCCCACCCCCCAGCAGTGCAGGGGCACCCTCCACCGGGCCCCCACTCATGTCTCCCTGCACCCCCACCCCCCAGCAGTGCAGGGGCACCCTCCACCAGGCCCCCACTCATGTCCCCCAGCACCCAAACCCCTCATCATCCAGGGGCAGCCTCCACCAGGCCCCCACTCATGTCTCCCACCACCCCCATCCCCCAGCAGTGCAGGGCACCCTCCATCAGGCCCCCACTCATGTCCAACTCATGTCTCCCTGCACCCCCACCACCCAGCATCCAGGGGCAGCCTCCACCAGGCCCCCACCCATGTCTCCCACCACCCCCAACCCCCAGCAGTGCAGGGCACCCTCCGCCAGGCCCCCACTCATGTCCAACTCATGTCTCCCTGCACCCCCACCCCCCAGCAGTGCAGGGGCACCCTCCACCAGGCCCCCACTCATGTCTCCCTGCACCGCCACCCCCCAGCATCCAGGGGCAGCCTCCACCAGGCCCCACTCATGTCTCCCATCACCCCCACCCCCCAGCATCCAAGGGCAGCCTCCACCAGGCCCCTACTCATGTTTCCCATCACCCCCACCTCCCAGTAGTGCAGGGCACCCTCCACCAGCCCCCACCCATGTCCAACTCATGTCTCCCTGCACCCCCACCCCCCAGCAGTGCAGGGGCAGCCTCCACCAGGCCCCCACCAATGTCTCTCTGCACCCCCAACCCCCAGCAGTGCAGGGCAGCCTCCACCAGGCCCCCACTCATGTCTCCCTGCACCCCCAACACCCAGCAGTGCAGGGCAGCCTCCACCAGGCCCCCACTCATGTCTCCCACCACCCCCAACCCCCAGCAGTGCAGGGGCAGCCTCCACAAGGCCCCCACTCATGTCCAACTCATGTCTCCCATCACCCCCACCACCCAGCATCCAGGGGCAGCCTCCACCAGGCCCCCACTCATGTCCAACTCATGTCTCCCTGCACCCTCACCCCCAGCATCCCGGGGCAGCCTTCACCAGGCCTCCACTCATGTCTCCCATCACCCCCCCAGCAGTGCAGGGCACCCTCCACCAGGCCCCCACTCATGTCCAACTCATGTCTCCCTGCACCCCCACCCCTCAGCAGTGCAGGGGCACCCTCCACCGGGCCCCCACTCATGTCTCCCTGCACCCCCACCCCCCAGCAGTGCAGGGGCACCCTCCACCAGGCCCCCACTCATGTCCCCCAGCACCCCCACCCCTCAGCATCCAGGGGCAGCCTCCACCAGGCCCCCACTCATGTCTCCCACCACCCCTAACCCCCAGCAGTGCAGGGCACCCTCCACCAGGCCCCCACTCATGTCCAACTCATGTCTCCCTGCACCCCCACCACCCAGCATCCAGGGGCAGCCTCCACCAGGCCCCCACCCATGTCTCCCACCACCCCCAACCCCCAGCAGTGCAGGGCACCCTCTACCAGGCCCCCACTCATGTCCAACTCATGTCTCCCTGCACACCCACCCCCCAGCAGTGCAGGGGCACCCTCCACAAGGCCCCCACTCATGTCTCCCTGCACCCCAACCCCCCAGCATCCAGGGGCAGCCTCCACCAGGCCCCCACTCATGTCTCCCATCACCCCCACCCCCCAGCATCCAGGGGCAGCCTCCACCAGGCCCCCACTCATGTCTCCCATCACCCCCACCCCCCAGTAGTGCAGGGCACCCTCCACCAGGCCCCCACCCATGTCCAACTCATGTCTCCCTGCACCCCCACCCCCCAGCAGTGCAGGGGCAGCCTCCACCAGGCCCCCACCCATGTCTCTCTGCACCCCCAACCCCAGCAGTGCAGGGCAGCCTCCACCAGGCCCCCACTCATGTCTCCCTGCACCCCCAACCCCCAGCAGTGCAGGGCAGCCTCCACCGGGCCCCCACTCATGTCTCCCACCACCCCCACCCCCCAGCAGTGCAGGGGCAGCCTCCACCAGGCCCCCACCCATGTCTCCCTGCACCCCCAACCCCCAGCAGTGCAGGGCAGCCTCCACCAGGCCCCCACTCATGTCTCCCTGTACCCCCAACCCCCAGCAGTGCAGGGAAGCCTCCACCAGGCCCCCACTCATGTCTCCCACCACCCCACCCCCAGCAGTGCAGGGGCAGCCTCCACCAGGCCCCCACTCATGTCCAACTCATGTCTCCCTGCACCCCCACCCGCCAGCATCCCGGGGCACCCTCCACCAGGCCCCCACCCATGTCTCCCACTACCCCCACCTCCCAGCATCCAGGGGCAGCCTCCACCAGGCCCCCACTCATGTCTCCCATCACCCCCACCCCCCAGCAGTGCAGGGCACCCTCCACCAGGCCCCCACTCATGTCCAACTCATGTCTCCCTGCACCCCCATCCCCCAGCAGTGCAGGGGCACCCTCCACCAGGCCCCCACTCATGTCCAACTCATGTCTCCCTGCATCCCCACCCCCCAGCAGTGCAGGGGCAGCCTCTACCAGGCCCCCACCCATGTCTCCCTGCACCCCTAACCCCCAGCAGTGCAGGGCAGCCTCCACCAGGCCCCATTCATGTCTCCCTGCACCCCCAACCCCCAGCAGTGCAGGGCAGCCTCCACCGGGCCCCCACTCATGTCTCCCACCACCCCCACCCCCCAGCAGTGCAGGGGCAGCCTCCACCAGACCCCCACTCATGTCCAACTCATGTCTCCCTGCACCCCCACCCCCAAGCATCCAGGGGCAGCCTCCACCAGGCCCCCACCCATGTCTCCCACTACCCTCAACCCCCAGCAGTGCAGGGCACCCTCCACCAGGCCCCCACCCATGTCTCCCACTACCCCCAACTCCCAGCATCCAGGGGCAGCCTCCACCAGGCCCCCACTCATGTCTCCCATCACCCCCACCCCCCAGCAGTGCAGGGCACCCTCCACCAGGCCCCCACTCATGTCCAACTCATGTCTCCCTGCACCCCCATCCCCCAGCAGTGCAGGGGCACCCTCCACCAGGCCCCCACTCATGTCCAACTCATGTCTCCCTGCATCCCCACCCCCCAGCAGTGCAGGGGCAGCCTCTACCAGGCCCCCACCCATGTCTCCCTGCACCCCCAACCCCCAGCAGTGCAGGGCAGCCTCCACCAGGCCCCACTCATGTCTCCCTGCACCCCCAACCCCCAGCAGTGCAGGGCAGCCTCCACCGGGCCCCCACTCATGTCTCCCACCACCCCCACCCCCCAGCAGTGCAGGGGCAGCCTCCACCAGACCCCCACTCATGTCCAACTCATGTCTCCCTGCACCCCCACCCCCAAGCATCCAGGGGCAGCCTCCACCAGGCCCCCACCCATGTCTCCCACTACCCTCAACCCCCAGCAGTGCAGGGCACCCTCCACCAGGCCCCCACTCATGTCCAACTCATGTCTCCCTGCACCCCCACCCCCCAGCAGTGCAGGGGCACCCTCCACCAGGCCCCCACTCATGTCTCCCTGCACCCCCACCCCCCAGCATCCATGGGCAGCCTCCACCAGGCCCCCACTCATGTCTCCCATCACCCCCACCCCCCAGCATCCAGGGGCAGCCTCCACCAGGCCCCCACTCATGTCTCCTATCACCCCCACCCCCCAGCAGTGCAGGGCACCCTCCGCCAGGCCCCCACTCATGTCCAACTCATGTCTCCCTGCACCCCCACCACCCAGCAGTGCAGGGGCAGCCTCCACCAGGCCCCCACCCATGTCTCCCTGCACCCCCAACCCCCAGCAGTGCAGGGCAGCCTCCACCAGGCCCCCACTCATGTCTCCCTGCACCCCACCCCCCAGCATCCAGGGGCAGCCTCCACCAGGCCCCCACTCATGTCTCCCATCACCCCCACCCCCCAGCATCCAGGGGCAGCCTCCACCAGGCCCCCACTCATGTCTCCCATCACCCCCACCCCCCAGCAGTGCAGGGCACCCTCCAGCAGGCCCCCATTCATGTCCAACTCATGTCTCCCTGCACCCCCACCCCCCAGCAGTGCAGGGGCACCCTTCACCAGGCCCCCACTCATGTCTCCCTGCACCTCCACCCCCCAGCAGTGCAGGGGCACCCTCCACCAGGCCCCCACTCATGTCCCCCACCACCCCCAGCAGTGCAGGGCACCCTCCACAAGGCCCCCACTCATGTCTCCCTGCACCCCCAACCCCCAGCAGTGCAGGGCAGCCTCCACCAGGCCCCCACCCATGTCTCCCTGCACCCCCAACCCCCAGCAGTGCAGGGCAGCCTCCACCTGGCCCCCACTCATGTCTCCCTGCACCCCCACCCCCCAGCATCCAGGGGCAGCCTCCACCAGGCCCCCACTCATGTCTCCCATCACCCCCACCCCCCAGCATCCAGGGGCAGCCTCCAACAGGCCCCCACTCATGTCTCCCATCACCCCCACCCCCCAGCAGTGCAGGGCACCCTCCAGCAGGCCCCCATGCATGTCCAACTCATGTCTCCCTGCACCCCCACCCCCCAGCAGTGCAGGGGAACCCTTCACCAGGCCCCCACTCATGTCTCCCTGCACCTCCACCCCCCAGCAGTGCAGGGGCACCCTCCACCAGGCCCCCACTCATGTCCCCCACCACCCCCAGCAGTGCAGGGCACCCTCCACAAGGCCCCCACTCATGTCCAACTCATGTCTCCCTGCACCCCCACCCCCCAGCATCCAGGGGCAGCCTCCACCAGGCCCCCACTCATGTCCAACTCATGTCTCCCTGCACCCCCACCTGCCAGCATCCCGGGGCACCCTCCACCAGGCCCCCACCCATGACTCCCACCACCCCCACCCCCCAGCATCCAGGGGCAGCCTCCACCAGGCCCCCACTCATGTCTCCCATCACCCCCACCCCCCAGCAGTGCAGGGCACCCTCCACCAGGCCCCCACTCATGTCCAACTCATGTCTCCCTGCACCCCCAACCCCCAGCAGTGCAGGGGCACCCTCCACCAGGCCCCCACTCATGTCCATCTCATGTCTCCCTGCACCCCCACCCCCCAGCAGTGCAGGGGCAGCCTCCACCAGGCCCCCACCCATGTCTCCCTGCACCCCCAACCCCCAGCAGTGCAGGGCAGCCTCCACCAGGCCCCCACTCATGTCTCCCATCACCCCCACCCCCCAGCAGTGCAGGGCACCCTCCAGCAGGCCCCCATTCATGTCCAACTCATGTCTCCCTGCACCCCCACCCCCCAGCAGTGCAGGGGCACCCTTCACCAGGCCCCCACTCATGTCCATCTCATGTCTCCCTGCACCCCCACCCCCCAGCAGTGCAGGGGCAGCCTCCACCAGGCCCCCACCCATGTCTCCCTGCACCCCCAACCCCCAGCAGTGCAGGGCAGCCTCCACCAGGCCCCACTCATGTCTCCCTGCACCCCCAACCCCCAGCAGTTAGGGCAGCCTCCACCGGGCCCCCACTCATGTCTCCCATCACCCCCACCCCCCAGCAGTGCAGGGGCAGCCTCCACCAGACCCCCACTCATGTCCAACTCATGTCTCCCTGCACCCCCACCCCCAAGCATCCAGGGGCAGCCTCCACCAGGCCCCCACCCATGTCTCCCACTACCCTCAACCCCCAGCAGTGCAGGGCACCCTCCACCAGGCCCCCACTCATGTCCAACTCATGTCTCCCTGCACCCCCACCCCCCAGCAGTGCAGGGGCACCCTCCACCAGGCCCCCACTCATGTCTTCCTGCACCCCCACCCCCCAGCATCCATGGGCAGCCTCCACCAGGCCCCCACTCATGTCTCCCATCACCCCCACCCCCCAGCATCCAGGGGCAGCCTCCACCAGGCCCCCACTCATGTCTCCTATCACCCCCACCCCCAGCAGTGCAGGGCACCCTCCACCAGGCCCCCACTCATGTCCAACTCATGTCTCCCTGCACCCCCACCACCCAGCAGTGCAGGGGCAGCCTCCACCAGGACCCCACCCATGTCTCCCTGCACCCCCAACCCCCAGCAGTGCAGGGCAGCCTCCACCAGGCCCCCACTCATGTCTCCCTGCACCCCCACGCCCCAGCATCCAGGGGCAGCCTCCACCAGGCCCCCACTCATGTCTCCCATCACCCCCACCCCCCAGCATCGAGGGGCAGCCTCCACCAGGCCCCCACTCATGTCTCCCATCACCCCCACCCCCCAGCAGTGCAGGGCACCCTCCAGCAGGCCCCCACTCATGTCCAACTCATGTCTCCCTGCACCCCCACCCCCCAGCAGTGCAGGGGCACCCTTCACCAGGCCCCCACTCATGTCTCCCTGCACCTCCACCCCCCAGCAGTGCAGGGGCACCCTCCACCAGGCCCCCACTCATGTCCCCCACCACCCCCAGCAGTGCAGGGCACCCTCCACAAGGCCCCCACTCATGTCCAACTCATGTCTCCCTGCACCCCCACCCCCCAGCATCCAGGGGCAGCCTCCACCAGGCCCCCACCCATGTCTCCCATCACCCCCAACCCCCAGCAGTTCAGGGTAGCCTCCACCAGGCCCCCACTCATGTCCAACTCATGTCTCCCTGCACCCCCACCCCCCAGCATCCCGGGGCACCCTCCACCAGGCCCCCACCCATGTCTACCACCACCCCCACCCCCCCAGCATCCAGAGGCAGCCTCCACCAGGCCCCCATTCATGTCTCCCATCACCCCCAACCCCCAGCATCCAGGGGCAGCCTCCGCCAGGCCCCCACTCATGTCTCCCATCACCCCCACCCCCCCGCAGTGCAGGGCACCCTCCACCAGGCCCCCACTCATGTCCAACTCATGTCTCCCTGCACCCCACCCTCCAGCAGTGCAGGGGCAGCCTCCACCAGGCCCCCACCCATGTCTCCCTGCACCCCCAACCCCCAGGAGTGCAGGGCAGCCTCCACCAGGCCCCCACTCATGTCTCCCTGCACCCCCAACCCCCAGCAGTGCAAGGCAGCCTCCACCAGGATCCCACTCATGTCTCCCACCACCCCCACCCCCCAGCAGTGCAGGGGCAGCCTCCACCAGGCCCCCACTCATGTCCAATCATGTCTCCCTGCACCCCCACCCCCCAGCATCCCGGGGCACCCTCCACCAGGCCCCCACCCATGTCTCCCACCACCCCCACCCCCCAGCATCCAGGGGCAGTGTCCACCAGGCCCCCACTCATGTTTCCCATCACCCCCACCCCCCAGCATCCAGGGGCAGCCTCCACCAGGCCCCCACTCATGTCTCCCATCACCCCTACCCCCAGCAGTGCAAGGCGGCCTCCACCAGGCCCCCACTCATGTCCAACTCATGTCTGCCTGCACCCCCACCCCCCAGCAGTGCAGGGGCACCCTCCACCAGGCCCCCACTCATGTCTCCCTGCACCCTCTCCCCTCAGCAGTGCAGGGGCACCCTCCACCAGGCCCCCACTCATGTCCCCCAGCACCCCCACCCCTCAGCATCCAGGGGCACCCTCCACCAGGACCCACTCATGTCCCCCAGCACCCCCACCCCCCAGCATCCAGGGGCAGCCTCCACCAGGCCCCCACTCATGTCTCCCATCACCCCCAGCCCCCAACAGTGCAGGGCAGCCTCCACCAGGCCCCCACTCATGTCCAACGCATGTCTCCCTGCACCCCCACCCCCCAGCATCCCGGGGCAGCCTCCACCAGGCCCCTACTCATGTCTCCCTGCACCCCCAACCCCCAGCAGTGCATGGCAGCCTCCACCAGGCCCCCACTCATGTCTCCCACCCCCAGCAGTGCAGGGGCAGCATCCACCAGTCCCCACTCATGTCCAACTCATGTCTCCCTGCACCCCCACCCCTCAGCATCCCGGGGCACCCTCCACCAGGCCCCCACCCATGTCTCTCACCACCCCCACCCCCCAGCTTCCAGGGGCAGCCTCCACCAGGCCCCCACTCATGTCTCCCATCACCCCCACCCCCCAGCATCCAGGGGCAGCCTCCACCAGGCCCCCACTCATGTCTCCCATCACCCCCTCCCCCCAGCATCCAGGGCAGCCTCCACCAGGCCCCCACTCATGTCTCCCATCACCCCACCCCCCAGCAGTGCAGGGGCAGCCTCCACCAGGCCCCCACTCATGTCTCCCACCACCCCCACCCCCCAGCTTCCAGGGGCAGCCTCCACCAGGCCCCCACTCATGTCTCCCATCACCCCCACCCCCCAGCATCCAGGGGCAGCCTCCACCAGGCCCCCACTCATGTCTCCCATCACCCCACCCCCCAGCAGTGCAGGGCAGCCTCCACCAGGCCCCCACTCATGTACAACTCATGTCTCCCTGCACCCCCACCCCCAGCAGTGCAGGGGCACCCTCCACCAGGCCCCCACTCATGTCTCCCTGCACCCCCTCCCCCCAGCAGTGCAGGGGCACCCTCCACCAGGAACCCACTCATGTCCACCAGCACCCCCACCCCCAGCATCCAGGGGCACCCTCCACCAGGCCCCCACTCATGTCCCCCAGCACCCCCACCCACCAGCATCCAGGGGCAGCCTCCACCAGGCCCCCACTCATGTCTCCCATCACCCCCACCCCCCAACAGTGCAGGGCAGCCTCCACCAGGCCCCCACTCATGTCCAACGCATGTCTCCCTGCACCCCCAACCCCCAGCATCCCGGGGAAGCCTCCACCAGGCCCCCACTCATGTCTCCCTGCACCCAACCCCCAGCAGTGCATGGCAGCCTCCACCAGGCCCCCACTCATGTCTCCCACCCCCCAGCAGTGCAGGGGCAGCCTCCACCAGGCCCAAACTCATGTCCAACTCATGTCTCCCTGCACCCCCACCCCCAGAATCCCGGGGCACCCTCCACCAGGCCCCCACCCGTATCTCCCACCACCCCCACCCCCCAGCATCCAGGGGCAGCCTCCACCAGCCCCCCACTCATGTCACCCATCACCCCCACCCCCCAGCATCCAGGGGCAGCCTCCACCAAGCCCCCATTCATGTCTCCCATCACCCCCACCCCCCAGCAGTGCCTGGCACCCTCCAGCAGGCCCCCACTCATGTCCAACTCATGTCTCCCTGCACACCCACACCCCAGCAGTGCAGGGGCACCCTCCACCAGGCCCCCACTCATGTCTCCCTGCACCCCCACCCCCCAGCAGTGCAGGGGCACCCTCCACCAGGCCCCCACTCATGTCCCCCAGAACCCCCACCCCCCAGCAGTGCAGGGGCACCCTCCACCAGGCCACCACTCATGTCCCCCAGAACCCCCACCCCCCCAGCATCCAGGGGCAACCTCCACCAGGCCCCCACTCATGTCTCCCATCGCCCCCAACCCCCAGCAGTGCAGGGCACCCTCCACCAGACCCCCACTCATGGCCAACTCATGTCTCCCTGCACCCCCACCCCCCAGCATCCAGGGGCAGCCTCCACCAGGCCCCCACCCATGTCTCCCACCACCCCAAACCCCCAGCAGTGCAGGGCACCCTCCACCAGGCCCCCACTCATTTCTAACTCATGTCTCCCTGCACCCCCACCCCCCAGCATCCCGGGGCACACTCCACCAGGCCCCCACCCATGTCAACCACCACCCCCACCCCCCAGCATCCAGGGGCAGCCTCCACCAGGCCCCCACTCATGTCTCCCATCACCCCCACCCCCCAGCATCCAGGGGCAGCCTCCACCAGGTCACCACTCATGTCTCCCATCACCCCCACCCCCCAGCAGTGTAGGGCACCCTCCACCAGGCCCCCACTCATGTCCAACTCATGTCTCCCTGCACTCCCACCCCCCAGCAGTGCAGGGGCAGCCTCCACCAGGCCCCCACTCATGTCTCCCATCACCCCCACCCCCCAGCAGTGCAGGGCACCCTCCAGCAGGCCCCCATTCATGTCCAACTCATGTCTCCCTGCACCCCCACCCCCCAGCAGTGCAGGGGCACCCTTCACCAGGCCCCCACTCATGTCTCCCTGCACCTCCACCCCCCAGCAGTGCAGGGGCACCCTCCACCAGGCCCCCACTCATGTCCCCCACCACCCCCAGCAGTGCAGGGCACCCTCCACAAGGCCCCCACTCATGTCTCCCTGCACCCCCAACCCCCAGCAGTGCAGGGCAGCCTCCACCAGGCCCCCACCCATGTCTCCCTGCACCCCCAACCCCCAGCAGTGCAGGGCAGCCTCCACCTGGCCCCCACTCATGTCTCCCTGCACCCCCACCCCCCAGCATCCAGGGGCAGCCTCCACCAGGCCCCCACTCATGTCTCCCATCACCCCCACCCCCCAGCATCCAGGGGCAGCCTCCAACAGGCCCCCACTCATGTCTCCCATCACCCCCACCCCCCAGCAGTGCAGGGCACCCTCCAGCAGGCCCCCATTCATGTCCAACTCATGTCTCCCTGCACCCCCACCCCCCAGCAGTGCAGGGGAACCCTTCACCAGGCCCCCACTCATGTCTCCCTGCACCTCCACCCCCCAGCAGTGCAGGGGCACCCTCCACCAGGCCCCCACTCATGTCCCCCACCACCCCCAGCAGTGCAGGGCACCCTCCACAAGGCCCCCACTCATGTCCAATTCATGTCTCCCTGCACCCCCACCCCCCAGCATCCAGGGGCAGCCTCCACCAGGCCCCCACTCATGTCCAACTCATGTCTCCCTGCACCCCCACCTGCCAGCATCCCGGGGCACCCTCCACCAGGCCCCCACCCATGACTCCCACCACCCCCACCCCCCAGCATCCAGGGGCAGCCTCCACCAGGCCCCCACTCATGTCTCCCATCACCCCCACCCCCCAGCAGTGCAGGGCACCCTCCACCAGGCCCCCACTCATGTCCAACTCATGTCTCCCTGCACCCCCAACCCCCAGCAGTGCAGGGGCACCCTCCACCAGGCCCCCACTCATGTCCATCTCATGTCTCCCTGCACCCCCACCCCCCAGCAGTGCAGGGGCAGCCTCCACCAGGCCCCCACCCATGTCTCCCTGCACCCCCAACCCCCAGCAGTGCAGGGCAGCCTCCACCAGGCCCCACTCATGTCTCCCTGCACCCCCAACCCCCAGCAGTGCAGGGCAGCCTCCACCGGGCCCCCACTCATGTCTCCCATCACCCCCACCCCCCAGCAGTGCAGGGGCAGCCTCCACCAGACCCCCACTCATAACCAACTCATGTCTCCCTGCACCCCCACCCCCAAGCATCCAGGGGCAGCCTCCACCAGGCCCCCACCCATGTCTCCCACTACCCTCAACCCCCAGCAGTGCAGGGCACCCTCCACCAGGCCCCCACTCATGTCCAACTCATGTCTCCCTGCACCCCCACCCCCCAGCAGTGCAGGGGCACCCTCCACCAGGCCCCCACTCATGTCTTCCTGCACCCCCACCCCCCAGCATCCATGGGCAGCCTCCACCAGGCCCCCACTCATGTCTCCCATCACCCCCACCCCCCCAGCATCCAGGGGCAGCCTCCACCAGGCCCCCACTCATGTCTCCTATCACCCCCACCCCCAGCAGTGCAGGGCACCCTCCACCAGGCCCCCACTCATGTCCAACTCATGTCTCCCTGCACCCCCACCACCCAGCAGTGCAGGGGCAGCCTCCACCAGGACCCCACCCATGTCTCCCTGCACCCCCAACCCCCAGCAGTGCAGGGCAGCCTCCACCAGGCCCCCACTCATGTCTCCCATCACCCCACCCCCCAGCAGTGCAGGGCAGCCTCCACCAGGCCCCCACTCATGTACAACTCATGTCTCCCTGCACCCCCACCCCCAGCAGTGCAGGGGCACCCTCCACCAGGCCCCCACTCATGTCTCCCTGCACCCCCACACCCCAGCAGTGCAGGGGCACCCTCCACCAGGAACCCACTCATGTCCACCAGCACCCCCACCCCCAGCATCCAGGGGCACCCTCCACCAGGCCCCCACTCATGTCCCCCAGCACCCCCACCCACCAGCATCCAGGGGCAGCCTCCAAAAGGCCCCCACTCATGTCTCCCATCACCCCCACCCCCCAACAGTGCAGGGCAGCCTCCACCAGGCCCCCACTCATGTCCAACGCATGTCTCCCTGCACCCCCAACCCCCAGCATCCCGGGGAAGCCTCCACCAGGCCCCCACTCATGTCTCCCTGCACCCAACCCCCAGCAGTGCATGGCAGCCTCCACCAGGCCCCCACTCATGTCTCCCACCCCCCAGCAGTGCAGGGGCAGCCTCCACCAGGCCCAAACTCATGTCCAACTCATGTCTCCCTGCACCCCCACCCCCAGAATCCCGGGGCACCCTCCACCAGGCCCCCACCCGTATCTCCCACCACCCCCACCCCCCAGCATCCAGGGGCAGCCTCCACCAGCCCCCCACTCATGTCACCCATCACCCCCACCCCCCAGCATCCAGGGGCAGCCTCCACCAAGCCCCCATTCATGTCTCCCATCACCCCCACCCCCCAGCAGTGCCTGGCACCCTCCAGCAGGCCCCCACTCATGTCCAACTCATGTCTCCCTGCACACCCACACCCCA
Organism: Ambystoma mexicanum; assembly: GCF_040938575.1. Lineage (NCBI taxonomy): Eukaryota > Metazoa > Chordata > Amphibia > Caudata > Ambystomatidae > Ambystoma > Ambystoma mexicanum. Next base: position 630,288,194 of record NC_090937.1, read on the forward strand.
GCAGTGCAGGGGCACCCTCCACCAGGCCCCCACTCATGTCTCCCTGCACCCCCACCCCCCAACAGTGCAGGGGCACCCTCCACCAGGCCCCCACTCATGTCCCCCAGAACCCCCACCCCCAGCAGTGCAGGGGCACCCTCCACCAGGCCACCACTCATGTCCCCCAGAACCCCCACCCCCCCAGCATCCAGGGGCAACCTCCACCAGGCCCCCACTCATGTCTCCCACCGCCCCCAACCCCCAGCAGTGCAGGGCACCCTCCACCAGACCCCCATTCATGGCCAACTCATGTCTCCCTGCACCCCCACCCCCCAGCATCCAGGGGCAGCCTCCACCAGGCCCCCACCCATGTCTCCCACCACCCCAAACCCCCAGCAGTGCAGGGCACCCTCCACCAGGCCCCCACTCATTTCTAACACATGTCTCCCTGCACCCCCACCCCCCAGCATCCCGGGGCACACTCCACCAGGCCCCCACCCATGTCAACCACCACCCCCACCCCCCAGCATCCAGGGGCAGCCTCCACCAGGCCCCCACTCATGTCTCCCATCACCCCCACCCCCCAGCATCCAGGGGCAGCCTCCACCAGGTCACCACTCATGTCTCCCATCACCCCCACCCCCCAGCAGTGCAGGGCACCCTCCACCAGGCCCCCACTCATGTCCAACTCATGTCTCCCTGCACTCCCACCCCCCAGCAGTGCAGGGGCAGCCTCCACCAGGCCCCCACTCATGTCTCCCATCACCCCCACCCCCCAGCAGTGCAGGGCACCCTCCAGCAGGCCCCCATTCATGTCCAACTCATGTCTCCCTGCACCCCCACCCCCCAGCAGTGCAGGGGCACCCTTCACCAGGCCCCCACTCATGTCTCCCTGCACCTCCACCCCCCAGCAGTGCAGGGGCACCCTCCACCAGGCCCCCACTCATGTCCCCCACCACCCCCAGCAGTGCAGGGCACCCTCCACAAGGCCCCCACTCATGTCTCCCTGCACCCCCAACCCCCAGCAGTGCAGGGCAGCCTCCACCAGGCCCCCACCCATGTCTCCCTGCACCCCCAACCCCCAGCAGTGCAGGGCAGCCTCCACCTGGCCCCCACTCATGTCTCCCTGCACCCCCACCCCCCAGCATCCAGGGGCAGCCTCCACCAGGCCCCCACTCATGTCTCCCATCACCCCCACCCCCCAGCATCCAGGGGCAGCCTCCAACAGGCCCCCACTCATGTCTCCCATCACCCCCACCCCCCAGCAGTGCAGGGCACCCTCCAGCAGGCCCCCATTCATGTCCAACTCATGTCTCCCTGCACCCCCACCCCCCAGCAGTGCAGGGGAACCCTTCACCAGGCCCCCACTCATGTCTCCCTGCACCTCCACCCCCCAGCAGTGCAGGGGCACCCTCCACCAGGCCCCCACTCATGTCCCCCACCACCCCCAGCAGTGCAGGGCACCCTCCACAAGGCCCCCACTCATGTCCAATTCATGTCTCCCTGCACCCCCACCCCCCAGCATCCAGGGGCAGCCTCCACCAGGCCCCCACTCATGTCCAACTCATGTCTCCCTGCACCCCCACCTGCCAGCATCCCGGGGCACCCTCCACCAGGCCCCCACCCATGACTCCCACCACCCCCACCCCCCAGCATCCAGGGGCAGCCTCCACCAGGCCCCCACTCATGTCTCCCATCACCCCCACCCCCCAGCAGTGCAGGGCACCCTCCACCAGGCCCCCACTCATGTCCAACTCATGTCTCCCTGCACCCCCAACCCCCAGCAGTGCAGGGGCACCCTCCACCAGGCCCCCACTCATGTCCATCTCATGTCTCCCTGCACCCCCACCCCCCAGCAGTGCAGGGGCAGCCTCCACCAGGCCCCCACCCATGTCTCCCTGCACCCCCAACCCCCAGCAGTGCAGGGCAGCCTCCACCAGGCCCCACTCATGTCTCCCTGCACCCCCAACCCCCAGCAGTGCAGGGCAGCCTCCACCGGGCCCCCACTCATGTCTCCCATCACCCCCACCCCCCAGCAGTGCAGGGGCAGCCTCCACCAGACCCCCACTCATGTCCAACTCATGTCTCCCTGCACCCCCACCCCCAAGCATCCAGGGGCAGCCTCCACCAGGCCCCCACTCATGTCCATCTCATGTCTCCCTGCACCCCCACCCCCCAGCAGTGCAGGGGCAGCCTCCACCAGGCCCCCACCCATGTCTCCCTGCACCCCCAACCCCCAGCAGTGCAGGGCAGCCTCCACCAGGCCCCACTCATGTCTCCCTGCACCCCCAACCCCCAGCAGTGCAGGGCAGCCTCCACCGGGCCCCCACTCATGTCTCCCATCACCCCCACCCCCAGCAGTGCAGGGGCAGCCTCCACCAGACCCCCACTCATGTCCAACTCATGTCTCCCTGCACCCCCACCCCCAAGCATCCAGGGGCAGCCTCCACCAGGCCCCCACCCATGTCTCCCACTACCCTCAACCCCCAGCAGTGCAGGGCACCCTCCACCAGGCCCCCACTCATGTCCAACTCATGTCTCCCTGCACCCCCACCCCCCAGCAGTGCAGGGGCACCCTCCACCAGGCCCCCACTCATGTCTTCCTGCACCCCCACCCCCCAGCATCCATGGGCAGCCTCCACCAGGCCCCCACTCATGTCTCCCATCACCCCCACCCCCCAGCATCCAGGGGCAGCCTCCACCAGGCCCCCACTCATGTCTCCTATCACCCCCACCCCCAGCAGTGCAGGGCACCCTCCACCAGGCCCCCACTCATGTCCAACTCATGTCTCCCTGCACCCCCACCACCCAGCAGTGCAGGGGCAGCCTCCACCAGGACCCCACCCATGTCTCCCTGCACCCCCAACCCCCAGCAGTGCAGGGCAGCCTCCACCAGGCCCCCACTCATGTCTCCCTGCACCCCCACCCCCCAGCATCCAGGGGCAGCCTCCACCAGGCCCCCACTCATGTCTCCCATCACCCCCACCCCCCAGCATCGAGGGGCAGCCTCCACCAGGCCCCCACTCATGTCTCCCATCACCCCCACCCCCCAGCAGTGCAGGGCACCCTCCAGCAGGCCCCCACTCATGTCCAACTCATGTCTCCCTGCAGCCCCACCCCCCAGCAGTGCAGGGGCACCCTTCACCAGGCCCCCACTCATGTCTCCCTGCACCTCCACCCCCCAGCAGTGCAGGGGCACCCTCCACCAGGCCCCCACTCATGTCCCCCACCACCCCCAGCAGTGCAGGGCACCCTCCACAAGGCCCCCACTCATGTCCAACTCATGTCTCCCTGCACCCCCACCCCCCAGCATCCAGGGGCAGCCTCCACCAGGCCCCCACCCATGTCTCCCATCACCCCCAACCCCCAGCAGTTCAGGGTAGCCTCCACCAGGCCCCCACTCATGTCCAACTCATGTCTCCCTGCACCCCCACCCCCCAGCATCCCGGGGCACCCTCCACCAGGCCCCCACCCATGTCTACCACCACCCCCACCCCCCCAGCATCCAGAGGCAGCCTCCACCAGGCCCCCATTCATGTCTCCCATCACCCCCAACCCCCAGCATCCAGGGGCAGCCTCCGCCAGGCCCCCACTCATGTCTCCCATCACCCCCACCCCCCCGCAGTGCAGGGCACCCTCCACCAGGCCCCCACTCATGTCCAACTCATGTCTCCCTGCACCCCACCCTCCAGCAGTGCAGGGGCAGCCTCCACCAGGCCCCCACCCATGTCTCCCTGCACCCCCAACCCCCAGGAGTGCAGGGCAGCCTCCACCAGGCCCCCACTCATGTCTCCCTGCACCCCCAACCCCCAGCAGTGCAGGGCAGCCTCCACCAGGATCCCACTCATGTCTCCCACCACCCCCACCCCCCAGCAGTGCAGGGGCAGCCTCCACCAGGCCCCCACTTATGTCCAATCATGTCTCCCTGCACCCCCACCCCCCAGCATCCCGGGGCACCCTCCACCAGGCCCCCACCCATGTCTCCCACCACCCCCACCCCCCAGCATCCAGGGGCAGTGTCCACCAGGCCCCCACTCATGTCTCCCATCACCCCCACCCCCCAGCATCCAGGGGCAGCCTCCACCAGGCCCCCACTCATGTCTCCCATCACCCCTACCCCCAGCAGTGCAAGGCGGCCTCCATCAGGCCCCCACTCATGTCCAACTCATGTCTGCCTGCACCCCCACCCCCCAGCAGTGCAGGGGCACCCTCCACCAGGCCCCCACTCATGTCTCCCTGCACCCCCTCCCCTCAGCAGTGCAGGGGCACCCTCCACCAGGCCCCCACTCATGTCCCCCAGCACCCCCACCCCTCAGCATCCAGGGGCACCCTCCACCAGGACCCACTCATGTCCCCCAGCACCCCCACCCCCCAGCATCCAGGGGCAGCCTCCACCAGGCCCCCACTCATGTCTCCCATCACCCCCACCCCCCAACAGTGCAGGGCAGCCTCCACCAGGCCCCCACTCATGTCCAACGCATGTCTCCCTGCACCCCCACCCCCCAGCATCCCGGGGCAGCCTCCACCAGGCCCCTACTCATGTCTCCCTGCACCCCCAACCCCCAGCAGTGCATGGCAGCCTCCACCAGGCCCCCACTCATGTCTCCCACCCCCAGCAGTGCAGGGGCAGCATCCACCAGTCCCCACTCATGTCCAACTCATGTCTCCCTGCACCCCCACCCCTCAGCATCCCGGGGCACCCTCCACCAGGCCCCCACCCATGTCTCTCACCACCCCCACCCCCCAGCTTCCAGGGGCAGCCTCCACCAGGCCCCCACTCATGTCTCCCATCACCCCCACCCCCCAGCATCCAGGGGCAGCCTCCACCAGGCCCCCACTCATGTCTCCCATCACCCCCTCCCCCCAGCATCCAGGGCAGCCTCCACCAGGCCCCCACTCATGTCTCCCATCACCCCACCCCCCAGCAGTGCAGGGGCAGCCTCCACCAGGCCCCCACTCATGTCTCCCACCACCCCCACCCCCCAGCTTCCAGGGGCAGCCTCCACCAGGCCCCCACTCATGTCTCCCATCACCCCCACCCCCCAGCATCCAGGGGCAGCCTCCACCAGGCCCCCACTCATGTCTCCCATCACCCCACCCCCCAGCAGTGCAGGGCAGCCTCCACCAGGCCCCCACTCATGTACAACTCATGTCTCCCTGCACCCCCACCCCCAGCAGTGCAGGGGCACCCTCCACCAGGCCCCCACTCATGTCTCCCTGCACCCCCTCCCCCCAGCAGTGCAGGGGCACCCTCCACCAGGAACCCACTCATGTCCACCAGCACCCCCACCCCCAGCATCCAGGGGCACCCTCCACCAGGCCCCCACTCATGTCCCCCAGCACCCCCACCCACCAGCATCCAGGGGCAGCCTCCACCAGGCCCCCACTCATGTCTCCCATCACCCCCACCCCCCAACAGTGCAGGGCAGCCTCCACCAGGCACCCACTCATGTCCAACGCATGTCTCCCTGCACCCCCAACCCCCAGCATCCCGGGGAAGCCTCCACCAGGCCCCCACTCATGTCTCCCTGCACCCCCAACCCCCAGCAGTGCATGGCAGCCTCCACCAGGCCCCCACTCATGTCTCCCACCCCCCAGCAGTGCAGGGGCAGCCTCCACTAGGCCCAAACTCATGTCCAACTCATGTCTCCCTGCACCCCCACCCCCAGAATCCCGGGGCACCCTCCACCAGGCCCCCACCCGTATCTCCCACCACCCCCACCCCCCAGCATCCAGGGGCAGCCTCCACCAGCCCCCCACTCATGTCACCCATCACCCCCACCCCCCAGCATCCAGGGGCAGCCTCCACCAAGCCCCCACTCATGTCTCCCCTCACCCCCACCCCCCAGCAGTGCCTGGCACCCTCCAGCAGGCCCCCACTCATGTCCAACTCATGTCTCCCTGCACACCCACACCCCAGCAGTGCAGGGGCACCCTCCACCAGGCCCCCACTCATGTCTCCCTGCACCCCCACCCCCCAGCAGTGCAGGGGCACCCTCCACCAGGCCCCCACTCATGTCCCCCAGAACCCCCACCCCCCAGCAGTGCAGGGGCACCCTCCACCAGGCCACCACTCATGTCCCCCAGAACCCCCACCCCCCCAGCATCCAGGGGCAACCTCCACCAGGCCCCCACTCATGTCTCCCACCGCCCCCAACCCCCAGCAGTGCAGGGCACCCTCCACCAGACCCCCACTCATGGCCAACTCATGTCTCCCTGCACCCCCACCCCCCAGCATCCAGGGGCAGCCTCCACCAGGGCCCCACCCATGTCTCCCACCACCCCAAACCCCCAGCAGTGCAGGGCACCCTCCACCAGGCCCCCACTCATTTCTAACTCATGTCTCCCTCCACCCCCACCCCCCAGCATCCCGGGGCACACTCCACCAGGCCCCCACCCATGTCAACCACCACCCCCACCCCCCAGCATCCAGGGGCAGGCTCCACCAGGCCCCCACTCATGTCTCCCATCACCCCCACCCCCCAGCATCCAGGGGCAGCCTCCACCAGGTCACCACTCATGTCTCCCATCACCCCCACCCCCCAGCAGTGCAGGGCACCCTCCACCAGGCCCCCACTCATGTCCAACTCATGTCTCCCTGCACTCCCACCCCCCAGCAGTGCAGGGGCAGCCTCCACCAGGCCCCCACCCATGTCTCCCTGCACCCCAACCCCCAGCAGTGCAGGGCAGCCTCCACCAGGCCCCCACTCATGTCTCCCTGTACCCCCAAACCCCAGCAGTGCAGGGCAGCCTCCACCAGGCCCCCACTCATGTCTCCCACCCCCCCACCCCCCAGCACTGCAGGGGCAGCCTCCACCAGGCCCCCATTCATGTCCAACTCATGTCTCCCTGCACCCCCACCCCGCAGCATCCCGGGGCACCCTCCACCAGGCCCCCCCATGTCTCCCTGCACCCCCACCCCCAGCATCCAGGGGCAGCCTCCACCAGGCCCCCACTCATGTCTCCCATCACCCCCACCCCCCAGCATCCAGGGGCAGCCTCCACCAGGCCCCCATTCATGTCCCCCATCACCCCCACCCCCCAGCAGAGCAGGGCAGCCTCCTCCAGGCCCACACTCATGTCCAACTCATGTCTCCCTGCACCCCCACCCCCCAGCAGTGCAGGGGCACCCTCCACCAGGCCCCCACTCATGTTTCCCTGCACTACCACCCCCCAGCAGTGCAGGGGCACCCTCCACCAGGCCCCCACTCATGTCCCCCAGCACCCCCACCCCTCCAGCATCCAGGGCACACTCCACCAGGCCCCCAATCATGTCCCCCAGCACCCCCACCCCCCAGCATCCAGGGGCAGCCTCCACCAGGCCCCCACTCATGTCTCCCATCACCCCCACCCCCCAGCAGTGCAGGGCAGCCTCCACCAGGCCCCCACTCATGTCTCCCACCACCCCCACCCCCCAGCAGTGCAGGGGCAGCCTCCACCAGGCCCCCACTCATGTCCAACTCATGTCTCCCTGCACCCCCACCCCCCAGCATCCCGGGGCACCCTCCACCAGGCCCCCACCCATGTCTCCCACCACCCCCACCCCCCAGCATCCAGGGGCAGTCTCCACCAGGCCCCCACTCATGTCTCCCATCACCCCCACCCCCCAGCATCCAGGGGCAGCCTCCACCAGGCCCCCACTCATGTCTCCCATCACCACCACCCCCCAGCAGTGCAGGGCACCCTCCACCAGGCCCCCACTCATGTCCAACTCATGTCTCCCTGCACCCCCACCCCCCAGCATCCCAGGGCACCCTCCACCAGGCCCCCACCCATGTCTCCCACAACCCCCACCACCCAGCATCCAGGGGCAGCCTCCACCAGGCCCCCACTCATGTCTCCCATCACCCCCACCCCCCAGCATCCAGGGGCAGCCTCCCCCAGGCCCCTACTCATGTCTCCCATCACCCCCACCCCCCAGCAGTGCAGGGCACCCTCCACCAGGCCCCCACTCATGTCCAACTCATGTCTCCCTGCACCCCCACCCCCCAGCAGTGCAGGAGCATCCTCCACCAGGCCCCCACTCATGTCCCCCAGCACCCCCACCCCCCAGCATCCAGGGGCAACCTCCACCAGGCCCCCACTCATGTCTCCCACCACCCCCAAACCCCAGCAGTGCAGGGCACCCTCCACCAGGCCCCCACTCATGTCCAACTCATGTCTCCCTGCACCCCCACCCCCCAGCATCCAGGGGCAGCCTCCACCAGGCCCCCACCCATGTCTCCCACCACCCCCAACCCCCAGCAGTGCAGGGCACACTTCGCTAGGCCCCCACTCATGTCTTCCATCACCCCCACCTCCCAGCAGTGCAGGGCACCCTCCACCAGGCCCCCACTCATGTCCAACTCATGTCTACCTGCACCCGCACCCCCCAGCAGTGCAGGGGCAGCCTCCACCAGGCCCCCACCCATGTCTCCCTGCACCCCCAACCCCCAGCAGTGCAGGGCAGCCTCCACCAGGCCCCCACTCATGTCTCCCTGCACCCCCAACCCCCAGCAGTGCAGGGCAGCCTCTACCAGGCCCCCACTCATGTCTCCCACCACCCCCACCCCCCAGCAGTGCAGGGGCAGCCTCCACCAGGCCCCCACTCATGTCCAACTCATGTCTCCCTGCACCCCCACCCCCCAGCATCCCGGGGCACCCTCCAGCAGGCCCCCAACCATGTCTCCCACCACTCCCAACCCCCATCATCCAGGGGCAGGCTCCACCAGGCCCCCACTCATGTCTCCCATCACCCCCACCCCCCAGCATCCAGTGGCAGCCTCCACCAGGCCCCCACTCATGTCTCCCATCACCCCCACCCCACCGCAGTGCAGAGCAGCCTCCACCAGGCCCCTACTCATGTCCAACTCATGTCTCCCTGCACCCCCACTCCCCAGCAGTGCAGGGCACCCTCCACCAGGCCCCCACTCATGTCCTGTTAGGGATAATTCTCTGTTTAGGCTGAATTTCCTAACCTAGTGAGTCCCCCAGCAGCTTTGCTGGATTTCTGGAGTTTGTTTTTTCCATCCTGCCAAGAGTGTGACCCTTTTACTCTCACTCTTGGACATGTATGTGTGTGATTCCTTTGAGATGTCAATGTGTTCGATGGGCTATGGGGTCTTTTACTCCATAGGGTCTCATAAGTTTTTCTATGTGTGTCACACTACACCCTACGTGTCGTGACACGGGGGCGCCTTAGCAGGACCCCCACCATAGACTCCATACCCGGGGACTGACTACTGTCTCCCCGGGCATGTAAAGTCACCATTGGCTTTACTAGACCCAAATTTGCTAACAGAACTAGTACCAACCATCTTATTGTGGACGTGCTAGTAGGGGTAATTCGATTACTCCTGGATCTGTTACTCGAGGGGGCACTGTCCCGTCCCCCCTCGTCGAGTTTTGGCTGGTGGCAGTGGAAACTACTTGTTATGTTCGACCCCGAGCATAACCCTATGGGATTCGTCCCATTGTTGAAGATTTATCTTGTTTTCTTGTTAATCTCCAACGTGCCACCGATCTACTTATCTTAAATAAGTTTATCGAGTGGTATTTTCTGCCAGAACTCGGGTTCTAAAATGGCGTCTGTGTTTTTCTCTGTGACTCCTAAACCAAAGGTCGAGCCCTTTGTTCCACTTTTGGCGGGCCTCTGAACAGAGACCCTCCAAAGTGGCGCCATTCTGTCTGGGTTACCTCAGGGGTGTGGGAGGGGGTTTAGACACCCTGGACCGAGTTGCCTTGCCAACTCAGGTCGCACTCTGGAGTGATTGGCCCAGGTGGTGATCCTTCCCGCTCACCACTTAGCATGTGTTGATTGACAGCTAGGCTGAATGAATGGGGGGCGTCTGCATAAAAGCAGGGCTTTTGGGACTGGGTCTTCAGGAAGTCACCACTGGACCTAAGAAATCCGACGAGGGTAACGCGGAGCCGACCTGTACGACGACACCTCCGGTGGAGCCCTGCGGAATCGTCTCCCGATCTCCCGACGACAGAAGAGATCTCCCTGCCGGAGAGTCTCTTTCCCTGACTGGTGGGGACAGCCAGTCATCTTCTTCGTGCTTTTCGTTCGCCCAGGACGTAGTGGTCGAATTGCCCGTGCAGAGCACCCGGCGACCGGATAGCCACTACTCCTGCACCGTGAGCGGAAGGTGGTGCCTTGTGACGGAGCACTCCGCGGCTGGTTTCTTCCCTGGTGGTGCACCGGACATCTTCTCTTCGACGACGAGAACATCTCTTCTCTTGGCCAAGACCCGTCGTGCATCCACCACGAGGAACAACTGCCCCCGCCGGAGCTGCCCTCCACAACAAGGTACCGTACCCGCCTGGCTTCCCTGTTCGATCGGTTCGTGTGAGGTATCTGAATCCTCTCCGATCCGTTGGGTTGCCTCCAAGCTTTATTCACTCTTTGTTCTGAACTGGTTCAACCTGTCGCTAAACAATTTGCTAACCAAGACTCGAGTGCATCATCAGTAGAGACCTTCTAGGACATCGTGCCTTGCCTCTCGCCGAGTGGGCCTGGCCGCTGAACTTTGTGATCTAATGTGATTAATGCCTTCCTGCCTTGCATTTTTACCTGCTTCAGTACGAACCGTGTTGACTTCATTACCTGCCTATCTCTTCTCTCCCTTCCTCACTAAATATTTGAGTGTCATCTGGGTTGAGGTATACACCTCTGTCTGAAAATAAGTGGTGCCGTAGAACCTAGAGTTGTCGATATTGTGTTTCGGGGGACTGAGCTAATTCCATTCTGCAGAGTAATTGTGTTTTGATTTGTTGCCGTGATTTGCTTTAGTATTTTCTATAGACGTTCTGTTATAAATAAATAACTTACTATCTTTATACTAAGCCTGGTTGCGTGCTTACTCGTTTTGCTGCGAAGAATTGCCCTATCTTGTATACTCCCTATACTGACCAACTTTTCTTGAGAGAAGTCTGACTGCTTAGCCACAGCTACCACTTTGAATCTGTGTGGTACAGACTGCTACCAAGTGGGTTCATCGCAACACCTGTAGTCCTAAATCTTTTGCAGTGGTCCCAGAGGGAACTGCACAGGTTTCCGCCTAACACTGGTGGCAGCGGTGGGCAACGATTGAAAGAGAGTGCTTTGCTATCGTGTGGGCTCTGAAGAAGTTTAGGCCGTACTTGTATGGTTCTACTTTTGTTATTCAGACTGACCACCAACCCTTGAGATGGTTAATGCAAATGAAAGGGGAAAACCTGAAACTACTGAGATGGTCGATCTGCCTGCAAGGGTTCGATTTCACCATTGAGCACAGGTCAGTGTGTCACCACCAAAACGCTGATGGTCTCTCTAGGATGTATATCATCGACTAGAGGTATGAGATTCATCCAGGAGTGGATTAAATCCTCCTGTCCCTTAGTCTGGGGGGGGGGACGAGTGTTAGGGAGAATTCTCTGTTTAGGCTGAATTTCCTAACCTAGTGAGTCCCCCAGCAGCTTTGCTGGATTTCTGGAGTTTGTTTTTTCCATCCTGCCAAGAGTGTGACCCTTTTACTCTCACTCTTGGACATGTATGTGTGTGATTCCTTTGATATGTCAATGTGTTCGATGGGCTATGGGGTCTTTTACTCCATAGGGTCTCATAAGTTTTTCTATGTGTGTCACACTACACCCTACGTGTCGTGACACGGGGGCGCCTTAGCAGGACCCCCACCATAGACTCCATACCCGGGGACTGACTACTGTCTCCCCGGGCATGTAAAGTCACCATTGGCTTTACTAGACCCAAATTTGCTAACAGAACTAGTACCAGCCATCTTATTGTGGACGTGCTAGTAGGGGTAATTCGATTACTCCTGGATCTGTTACTCGAGGGGGCACTGTCCCGTCCCCCCTCGTCGAGTTTTGGCTGGTGGCAGTGGAAACTACTTGTTATGTTCGACCCCGAGCATAACCCTATGGGATTCGTCCCATTGTTGAAGATTGATCTTGTTTTCTTGTTAATCTCCAACGTGCCACCGATCTACTTATCTTAAATAAGTTTATCGAGTGGTATTTTCTGCCAGAACTCGGGTTGTAAAATGGCGTCTGTGTTTTTCTCTGTGACTCCTAAACCAAAGGTCGAGCCCTTTGTTCCACTTTTGGCGGGCCTCTGGACAGAGACCCTCCAAAGTGGCGCCATTCTGTCTGGGTTACCTCAGGGGTGTGGGAGGGGGTTTAGACACCCTGGACCGAGTTGCCTTGCCAACTCAGGTCGCACTCTGGAGTGATTGGCCCAGGTGGTGAGCCTTCCCGCTCACCACTTAGCATGTGTTGATTGACAGCTAGGCTGAATGAATGGGGGGCGTCTGCATAAAAGCAGGGCTTTTGGGACTGGGTCTTCAGGAAGTCGCCACTGGACCTAAGAAATCCGACGAGGGTAACGCGGAGCCGACCTGTACGACGAGACCTCCGGTGGAGCCCTGCGGAATCGTCTCCCGATCTCCCGACGACAGAAGAGATCTCCCTGCCGGAGAGTCTCTTTCCCTGACTGGTGGGGACAACCAGTCATCTTCTTCGTGCTTTTCGTTCGCCCAGGACGTAGTGGTCGAATTGCCCGTGCAGAGCACCCGGCGACCGGATAGCCACTACTCCTGCACCGTGAGCGGAAGGTGGTGCCTTGTGACGGAGCACTCCGCGGCTGGTTTCTTCCCTGGTGGTGCACCGGACATCTTCTCTTCGACGACAAGAACATCTCTTCTCTTGGCCAAGACCCGTCGTGCATCCACCACCAGGAACAACTGCCCCCGCCGGAGCTGCCCTCCACAACAAGGTACCGTACCCGCCTGGCTTCCCTGTTCGATCGGTTCGTGTGAGGTATCTGATTCCTCTCCGATCCGTTGGGTTGCCTCCAAGCTTTATTCACTCTTTGTTCTGAACTGGTTCAACCTGTCGCTAAACAATTTGCTAACCAAGACTCGAGTGCATCATCAGTAGAGACCTTCTAGGACATCGTGCCTTGCCTCTCGCCGAGTGGGCCTGGCCGCTGAACTTTGTGATCTAACGTGATTAATGCCTTCCTGCCTTGCATTTTTACCTGCTTCAGTACGAACCGTGTTGACTTCATTACCTGCCTATCTCTTCTCTCCCTTCCTCACTAAATATTCGAGTGTCATCTGGGTTGAGGTATACACCTCTGTGTGAAAATAAGTGGTGCCGTAGAACCTAGAGTTGTCGATATTGTGTTTCGGGGGACTGAGCTAATTCCATTCTGCAGAGTAATTGTGTTTTGATTTGTTGCCGTGATTTGCTTTAGTATTTTCTATAGACGTTCTGTTATAAATAAATAACTTACTATCTTTATACTAAGCCTGGTTGAGTGCTTACTCGTTTTGCTGCGAAGAATTGCCCTATCTTGTATACTCCCTATACTGACCAACTTTTCTTGAGAGAAGTCTGACTGCTCAGCCACAGCTACCACTTTGAATCTGTGTGGTACAGACTGCTACCAAGTGGGTTCATCGCAACACCTGTAGTCCTAAATCTTTTGCAGTGGTCCCAGAGGGAACTGCACAGGTTTCCGCCTAACACTGGTGTACAGCGGTGGGATTAGTATCGAGTATACAGTTTAGAGTGCTTTTCGACGCTGTAGGACGACTAACCACAAAACTTTGCGAAAGCAACTTTCAAAAACATGTCTACGATGGAAATTTACAGCCAAGAGTCTTTGTCAGATAAAAATACTGAGAGTCTGCGAGCTCTCTGTAGACAAGAGAATCTTTTTGTAAAAGGCAAGAAGTTAGAACTGATAGAGAGATTGCTGGCGAACCAAAGTCTGGGTACTGGTTCAGAGGAACCAAACTCTCCAGCAACTGTAGATAACAGTAATGGTGTTGATCTGAATCGTAATTCTGATGATAGCGATAAAGAGGCTGACGAGGACGGCGAGGCTAACGAAACTGTCTCTACCGCTCCTCTACCTGCCTTACCAACTGTGCCTACGGGGCCCATACTAGGTCCCACAGGTAACCCTGCTTATTTTGAACTTGAAAAAATGAAGCTCGAATTAGAATATAAACGGTTTTTGGCTCAATCTGAACGAAACCAAGAACTCGAGTTCAGACGAATGAATGCCCAGGCTGAGCAGAAGCAAGCTGAGTTGAGACTCAGGGAAATAGAGCTTAATCATGAGTTACAAATGAAAAAGTTGTCTATGGAAAATGCTTCTCTCTCCTCTGGTTCCTCTAGGAGCTCCAGTCCCAAAAGACCCCGGATGCCGAAGGAATTAGTGGGTATGTACGAACCGAGATTGGATGTGTTGGATTGGTTGAAACTGTTTGAATACAATCATGGGCTCCAGGACATCACCGGGAACGCGTAGCTTCCCTGGTTGTTCTCTAGGCTTCCTCCTGTTGCGACTGATGTGGTAATGGAATTGGGGGAGGTGGATAAGACGGATTACGAAAGTGTGAAACTAGCTTTGATAGCTAGATTCGGGAAGACCCCTTCCCAGTATCTTAAGAGGTTTAGAACCCTCAAAAAGCATGATGGTACCCCTTGGGCTACCTGGGTGAGTGAAGGGTTGAAAAACTTAGAGGGATGGATTAAGGGTTACAAAGTTGACACTTACGAGGGTATGCGAAATCTTTTTATGTTGGAGTCGATTTATGATGCCTGTTCTCCTGAGCTCAGACAGCACTTGGCTGACTCGAAGGAATTAGATTCCAGGGCTCTAGCTAAGGCTGCTGACTTGTGGGTTGCCAACAGGGCTACTCACAAGGATTCTGGGGCAACTCAGAAAAAGGACGAGGGAAAACAGCCTAAAAAAGACTCAAAGGAGAATTCGAATAACTCACATTCCAAAGAGGGCCCCAAACAAAACCAGAAGGGTAAGCCACCGGGAAAACCACAGCAGAATAGTGTGTCTTCTGGTGCCAAACCGGAAGGAGGTCAGAACAAGCCACCATTCCAGAAAGCATTCGGGAAATGCTTTGTTTGCGGCTCGACTGACCATGTGAAAGGAGATCCCAGATGTAAGGGTAAACCTTCAGGGGTCCAGCTTGTCTCCTTAGCCTTCGCTCCAGAGAAGGAAGTCCAAATGGCAAGTGGAAACTTTCTACTGCTAGCTGACGAACCCATCGGAGTCTCAGCCAGCGTTTCTTTAGTATCTCTGGGGTTGTGGGAACAGCAGAATTTAGATGTCTATAATTCTATCCCCGATAATACTAAAGAGTATTATAAGGACAGTGTCCAGGTGAATGGTCAGGAGACGCCTGCCATTAGGGACACTGGGGCCAGCATAACTGTGGTGGATAAATCATTTTTTCAGGCTGAGGATGTTGCTAAGGCACCCCAACGCCTCACCAAGTTAGCTGGAGGGCCTGTGCAGATGCTCCCCCAATTACCAGTTCTCATCCAGTGTAACGACATGACTGTAAAGATACCTGTCAGCATACAGAGTGAGGTACCAGGACGCGTACTGTTGGGTAACGATTTGAAAACTCTCGGAGTTGTATCGCATACTCCCAGACCTCCTAGTAAACGGTTACAGGAGTTAACCAGACCTGCAAGAGAGAGGACCATGCGCGGTACTCTCGGGGAGATGATGAAGAAAGAAATCACTCCTGCTCCATTGGAAATGGCGGCCGCTGTCTCTAGGAACACAGAAGCAAAAGGGAAACCTAAAACTTCTAAACCGAAACCAACAGCCCACATTCCAATGCAGCCGACACGGACTTCCCCGCGGTTGTCCAACGTCACACCCGTAACTCCACCTCCAGCTGCGGCTGAGGGGGAAGTACAACCCTGTATGGTAGAATTAGACTCTGAAGAAGAGCTAATGGAAGGCCAAGAACTCATTGGAGATCTGGATCCTGTTGACCATCCTGAGCTGCAGTCGTTACTGGCAGAAGGTGGACCCAGCAGGGCAGACTTCAGTAAGGGACAGAGAGAATGTCCAACTCTGGAAGGTCTTCGCTAACAGGCAGAAGCTCAGGCTGAAGGGCAAGAGCCTGGGAAACATAGGTTGCACTGGGAAGATGGCCTCTTCTATAGTGAACCGACCGAGTCTGCACCTGGAGACTACAAACGCCTTGTAGTACCCCAAGAGAACAGACCACAGTTCTTGCAGTTAGCCCACGAGATTCCTTTGGCTGGTCACTTGAGTTTCAAGAAGACTAAGGAAAGGCTCTCGCTCTACTTCTATTGGCCAAAAATGGGGGCCAAAGTAGAAAAACACTGCAGAAGCTGCCATACCTGCCAGATCTCTGGTAAGATTGGGTCCAAGAATGTGGCACCGTTAGTGCCTCTCCCCGTTGTGGGAGTCCCATTTGAGAGAGTAGGGATTGATATCGTTGGTCCCCTTGATCCTCCAACCTCCTCAGGCAACAGGTTTATACTTGTTGTGGTAGACCATGCTACTAGGTATCCTGAGGCAATTCCTATGAGGACTGTTACAGCTCCGGCTGTGGCTAAGGCCCTCCTTGGTATTTTTACTAGGGTCGGATTTCCTAAGGAAGTAATCTCTGACAGGGGGTCAAACTTTATGTCCCACTACATGAAAGCCATGTGGAAAACCTGCGGGGTAATTTACAAGTTCTCAACGGCTTACCACCCACAAACCAATGGGTTGGTAGAACGGTTCAACCGAACCATGAAGAGCATGATAGGTGCTCTAGAAGAACCCCTTAAGCGTAAGTGGGACCTTCTATTGCCATGCCTTCTTTTTGCTTATAGAGAAGTCCCTCAGGAGGGAGTAGAATACTCTCCCTTCGAACTACTCTATGGTCATCCCGTCAGAGGTCCATTGGCCCTGATTAAGGAGGGGTTGGAGAGTGCTCCTTCCCCCAAGCCAGTCAGAGTGACTGACTACGTGATAGGTCTCCGGAGGAGAATGTCGCACCTGATGACAGAAGCAAGCGATAACTTGAAAGCTGGACAAGCATTGATCAAGCACTGGCACGATCAAAAGGCTAACATGGTTGAGTTCGCTCAAGACCAGCTCGTTCTTGTTATGATCCCCACAAGGCAGAGGGCCTTGCAAGATAAAAGGATGGGACCCTACCGAGTAGTGGGTAAGCTCGGTGAGGTTAACTATCTGGTGGACTTGGGCAACCCCAAGGAGGCTCCGACAGTCTTTCACACCAACCGATTTAAAGCGTATGTCTCACGACCTGATGTAGGAGCGTTGCTTCTAGCATCAGCGGAGGAAGAAGAAGAGAGCGAAACTCTTCCGGATCTCCTCCGAGGCTTACCTTTGGATGAAAAAATTGAAGGAGTAAATCTCTCCTCCAATCTGACACCCGAGCAACAAGAAGAGTGCAAGTCTATGTTGAATCAGTTTGCCTCTCTGTTCTCGCTCTCACCAGGCTTGACCCCTTGGGGCCAGCACGAGATACTCACTGGTGACTGTCTGCCTGTCAAAAGCAGAGGATATCGCATGTCAGAAAACGTAAGAACCCACATCAAAGGTGAGGTCAGCAAGATGCTTGATCTCGGGGTAATAGAGCCCTCTACTAGTCCATGGTCTAGCCCAGTCGTGTTAGTACCAAAGGCCGGATCTAAAGAACTTAGATTCTGCGTGGATTATAGAGCTCTTAACGCAGTCACCACGACTGATGCCCACCCTTTGCCAAGAACAGATGAGTTGGTGGATAAACTTGGCGCCGCCAAATTCCTCAGCACATTTGACTTGACGTCAGGCTATTGGCAAATAGCCCTGACCAACCATGCCAAGGAGAAAACTGCATTTTCTACCCCTGTTGGTTTATACCAGTTTACGGTAATGCCTTTCGGACTAAAAAATGCACCTGCTACGTTTCAACGGATGGTAAACCAGGTTCTAACCGGGATGGAGAACTTCTGCATGGCATACTTGGATGACATAGCAGTGTTCAGCAATTCCTGGGACGAACATGTAACACACCTGAGAGATGTTTTGCAGGCTCTTGGACGAGCCAATCTGACCATAAAGGCGAGTAAATGCCAAATTGGACAGAGTAAGGTAGTCTACCTTGGACATGAGGTAGGCGGTGGAGAAATAAGGCCTTTGGTCAGTAAGATTGAAGCTGTGCAAAATTGCACAACACCGACTACTCAGACTCAGGTGAGAGCCTTCCTAGGCCTCACCGGGTATTACAGGAATTTCATAGAGAACTATGGGACCATAGCTTCTCCACTGAATGTCATCTCCTCGCCCAAATTCCCTAAAAAGGTTAAATGGAACGAGGAGTGCAATCAGGCTTTTGAAAACCTGAAAAAGGCTCTTTGCCAAGCCCCAGTACTCAGAGCTCCTGATTACCGCCAACACTTCATTGTGCAGACAGACGCTTCCAATGTAGGGATAGGTGCCGTACTCAGTCAACTGGATGGGAAAGGTAGGGAGCACCCCGTTTGCTACATCAGCCGCAAGCTGAAGGATCCTGAAACAAGGTGGGCAACGATCGAAAGAGAGTGCTTTGCTATCGTGTGGGCTCTGAAGAAGTTTAGGCCGTACTTGTATGGTTCTACTTTTGTTATTCAGACTGACCACCAACCCTTGAGATGGTTAATGCAAATGAAAGGGGAAAACCCGAAACTACTGAGATGGTCGATCTGCCTGCAAGGGTTCGATTTCACCATTGAGCACAGGTCAGGGTGTCACCACCAAAACGCTGATGGTCTCTCTAGGATGTATATCATCGACTAGAGGTATGAGATTCATCCAGGAGTGGATTAAATCCTCCTGTCCCTTAGTCTGGGGGGGCGAGTGTTAGGGAGAATTCTCTGTTTAGGCTGAATTTCCTAACCTAGTGAGTCCCCCAGCAGCTTTGCTGGATTTCTGGAGTTTGTTTTTTCCATCCTGCCAAGAGTGTGACCCTTTTACTCTCACTCTTGGACATGTATGTGTGTGATTCCTTTGATATGTCAATGTGTTCGATGGGCTATGGGGTCTTTTACTCCATAGGGTCTCATAAGTTTTTCTATGTGTGTCACACTACACCCTACGTGTCGTGACACGGGGGCGCCTTAGCAGGACCCCCACCATAGACTCCATACCCGGGGACTGACTACTGTCTCCCCGGGCATGTAAAGTCACCATTGGCTTTACTAGACCCAAATTTGCTAACAGAACTAGTACCAACCATCTTATTGTGGACGTGCTAGTAGGGGTAATTCGATTACTCCTGGATCTGTTACTCGAGGGGGCACTGTCCCGTCCCCCCTCGTCGAGTTTTGGCTGGTGGCAGTGGAAACTACTTGTTATGTTCGACCCCGAGCATAACCCTATGGGATTCGTCCGGTTTATAGTCATAATATCGAAAAAATAATGTCGAATTACAAAAATGTCGAAAAAAAAATGTCGAATTCAAAAATGTCGAAAACACATACATATAATAGAAAAAGTCATTAATTCAAAAATAAAATGTCGAAAAAAATCAAAAAACCAATGTTTAAATAACAATGTAAAATGTCACACATACTAACGTTTTTTTATTGGGGGGGGTCCCCCAAGCCCCCCATCCCAAACCCCTACCCCAACCCTCCACTCCTCCCCATCCCCCCCAACACCCCCATGGATATACCTTTAATTTTTTCTAAAAAAGTATTTAATAAAACATTAATTGAATAATGAATTATTAAAAAACCCAATCCCAAACCCCTACCCCAACCCCCCCTCCTCCCCATCCCCCCCACTCACCATGGATATACCTTTAACCATTTAAAAAAATTATGTTTTATAAAATATAATTAATTAATTATTTATTTAAACATTAATTCGAAAAAAATTCAACATTTTTGTAATTCGACATTTTTATTTTCGACTAAATATTTTCGACATTTTGACTTTCGACATTATTGTATTCGACATTATGACTGGACACCGATTCGTCCCATTGTTGAAGATTGATCTTGTTTTCTTGTTAATCTCCAACGTGCCACCGATCTACTTATCTTAAATAAGTTTATCGAGTGGTATTTTCTGCCAGAACTCGAGTTGTAAAATGGCGTCTGTGTTTTTCTCTGTGACTCCTAAACCAAAGGTCGAGCCCTTTGTTCCACTTTTGGCGGGCCTCTGGACAGAGACCCTCCAAAGTGGCGCCATTCTGTCTGGGTTACCTCAGGGGTGTGGGAGGGGGTTTAGACACCCTGGACCGAGTTGCCTTGCCAACTCAGGTCGCACTCTGGAGTGATTGGCCCAGGTGGTGAGCCTTCCCGCTCACCACTTAGCATGTGTTGATTGACAGCTAGGCTGAATGAATGGGGGGCGTCTGCATAAAAGCAGGGCTTTTGGGACTGGGTCTTCAGGAAGTCGCCACTGGACCTAAGAAATCCGACGAGGGTAACGCAGAGCCGACCTGTACGACGAGACCTCCGGTGGAGCCCTGCGGAATCGTCTCCCGATCTCCCGACGACAGAAGAGATCTCCCTGCCGGAGAGTCTCTTTCCCTGACTGGTGGGGACAACCAGTCATCTTCTTCGTGCTTTTCGTTCGCCCAGGACGTAGTGGTCGAATTGCCCGTGCAGAGCACCCGGCGACCGGATAGCCACTACTCCTGCACCGTGAGCGGAAGGTGGTGCCTTGTGACGGAGCACTTCGCGGCTGGTTTCTTCCCTGGTGGTGCACCGGACATCTTCTCTTCGACGACGAGAACATCTCTTCTCTTGGCCAAGACCCGTCGTGCATCCACCACCAGGAACAACTGCCCCCGCCGGAGCTGCCCTCCACAACAAGGTACCGTACCTGCCTGGCTTCCCTGTTCGATCGGTTCGTGTGAGGTATCTGATTCCTCTCCGATCCGTTGGGTTGCCTCCAAGCTTTATTCACTCTTTGTTCTGAACTGGTTCAACCTGTCGCTAAACAATTTGCTAACCAAGACTCGAGTGCATCATCAGTAGAGACCTTCTAGGACATCGTGCCTTGCCTCTCGCCGAGTGGGCCTGGCCGCTGAACTTTGTGATCTAACGTGATTAATGCCTTCCTGCCTTGCATTTTTACCTGCTTCAGTACGAACCGTGTTGACTTCATTACCTGCCTATCTCTTCTCTCCCTTCCTCACTAAATATTCGAGTGTCATCTGGGTTGAGGTATACACCTCTGTCTGAAAATAAGTGGTGCCATAGAACCTAGAGTTGTCGATATTGTGTTTCGGGGGACTGAGCTAATTCCATTCTGCAGAGTAATTGTGTTTTGATTTATTGCCGTGATTTGCTTTAGTATTTTCTATAGACGTTCTGTTATAAATAAATAACTTACTATCTTTATACTAAGCCTGGTTGCGTGCTTACTCGTTTTGCTGCGAAGAATTGCCCTATCTTGTATACTCCCTATACTGACCAACTTTTCTTGAGAGAAGTCTGACTGCTCAGCCACAGCTACCACTTTGAATCTGTGTGGTACAGACTGCTACCAAGTGGGTTCATCGCAACACCTGTAGTCCTAAATCTTTTGCAGTGGTCCCAGAGGGAACTGCACAGGTTTCCGCCTAACACACCCTCCACCAGGCCCCCACCCATGTCTCCCAACACCCCCACCCCCCAGCATCCAGGGGCAGCCTCCACCAGGCCCCCACTCATGTCTCCCATCACCCCCACCCCCCAGCATCCAGGGGCAGCCTCCACCAGGCCCCCACTCATGTCTCCCATCACCCCCACCCCCCAGCAGTGCAGGGGCACCCTCCACCAGGCCCCCACTCATGTCCACCAGCACCCCCACCCCCCAGCATCCAGGGGCAGCCTCCACCAGGCCCCCACTCATGTTTCCCACCACCCCTACCCCCCAGCATCCAGGGGCAGCCTCCACCAGGCCCCCACTCATGTCTCCCATCACCCCCACCTCCCAGCATCCAGGAACAGCCTCCACCAGGCCCCCACTCATGTCTCCCATCACCCCCACCCCCCAGCAGTGCAGGGCACCCTCCACCAGGCCTCCACTCATGTCTCCCATCACCCCCCCAGCAGTGCAGGGCACCCTCCACCAGGCCCCCACTCATGTCCAACTCATGTCTCCCCGCACCCCCACCCCCCAGCAGTGCAGGGGCACCCTCCACCAGGACCCCACTCATGTCTCCCTGCACCCCCACCCCCCAGCAGTGCAGGTGCACCCTCCACCTGGCCCCCACTCATGTCCCCCAGCATCCCCACCCCCCAGGAGTGCAGGGGCACCCTCCACCAGGCCCCCACTCATGTCCCCCAGCACCCCAGGGACGTCATTTAGGGGTCGCCAGAGGTTGCAACTGCGACCCCTGAGATCTCCCTTGCGACCTCTGTGATCTCCCTTGCGACCTCTAAAAAAATTATGAAAAAAAAAACTCCTGGGCTATGGCCCACACCATTTACATGAGTGGCTGGCTTTCTTGTTCAGGCCCCTAAAAAAAAGAAGAAAAATAAGAACAGGAGTGCCACAAGTCTAACACTTTTAGCACCTACCCTAAATAAGAAAGAATAGGAATACCAAATAATGTGTCTTTCTGGAAGTCTATACAATAATGGCCAGACTCATTAAATGTTTATTTCAGGCACACTTTAGGGGGTGAGTCACTGATTCAGTCTGTTCTTAAACACCTCAACTCAACCTTTCATCCTTCTGAGGTCGATAAATGAGTACCAACACAGGTTGGGTGATATTAGGTGTATATTTTTTCTATATAAAGCGCTTAAGCATAAGTGCTATATAGTAACACATAATTATCATTTGGCCTTGGATGTCTGCTTGCATTCACAGTAACTTGGTAATATGGGCCTATACACACTGATCTTAATGATACATATGGCGATCCATTCTTGTATGAAATGTACATCACATTATAGTGATATCGTACCATATTTTTGTAGTGTACAATGCTATGTAATGCCACTTCCTGTTTTGTCAACGGGTGAAAGGCCGTGTTCCATCGCTTTCCGCGATATCACTTCGGGGAGGGGTCAAATTACATCACTTCCTGTGATGTCATCAGGGGGTCAAGGGTCATGTGATGTCACTTCCGCTACCCCTGGCATTTTGGTAAAATGACGTCCCTGCAGCACCCCCACCCCCCAGCATCCAGGGGCAGCCTCCACCAGGCCCCCACTCATGTCTCCCACCACCCCTAACCCCCAGCATCCAGGGGCAGCCTCCACCAGGCCCCCACTCATGTCTCCCATCACCCCCACCTCCCAGCATCCAGGGACAGCCTCCACCAGGCCCCCACTCATGTCTCCCATCACCCCCACCCCCCAGCAGTGCAGGGCACCCTCCACCAGGCCCCCACTCATGTCCAACTCATGTCTCCCTGCACCGAACCCCCCAGCAGTGCAGGGGCACCCTCCACCAGGCCCCCACTCATGTCTCCCTGCACCCCCACCCCCCAGCAGTGCAGGGGCACCCTCCACAAGGCCCCCACTCATGTCCCCCAGCACCCCTAACCCCCAGCAGTGCAGGGGCACCCTCCACCAGGCCCCCACTCATGTCCCCCAGCACCCCCACACCCCAGCATCCAGGGGCAGCCTCCACCAGGCCCCCACTCATGTCTCCCACCACCCCCATCCCCCAGCAGTGCAGGGCACCCTCCACCAGGCCCCCACTCATGTCCAACTCATGTCTCCCTGCACCCCCACCCCCCAGCATCCAGGGGCAGCCTCCACCAGGCCCCCACCCATGTCTCCCACCACCCCCAACCCCCAGCAGTGCAGGGCACCCTCCACCAGGCCCCCACTCATGTCCAACTCATGTCTCCCTGCACCCCCACCCCCCAGCATCCCGGGGCACCCTCCACCAGGCCCCCATTCATGTCTCCCTGCACCTCCACCCCCCAGCATCCAGGGGGAGCCTCCACCAGGCCCCCACTCATGTCTCCCATCACCCCCACCCCCAGCATCCAGGGGCAGCCTCCACCAGGCCCCCACTCATGTCTCCCATCACCCCCACCCCCCTGCATCCCGGGGCATCCTCCACCAGGCCGCCAACCATGTCTCCCTGCACCTCCACCCCCCAGCATCCAGGGGCAGCCTACACCAGGCCCCCACTCATGTCTCCCATCAACCCCACCACCCAGCATCCAGGGGCAGCCTCCACCTGGCCCCCACTCATGTCCAACTCATGTCTCCCTGCACCACCACCCCCCAGCAGTGCAGGGGCACCCTCCACCAGGCCCCCACTCATGTCTCCCTGCACCCCCACCCCCCAGCAGTGCAGGGGCACCCTCCACCAGGCCCCCACTCATGTCCCCCAGCACCCCCACCCCCCAGCATCCAGGGGCACCCTCCACCAGGTCCCCACTCATGTCCCCCAGCACCCCCACCCACCAGCATCCAGTGGCAGCCTCCACCAGGCCCCCACTCATGTCTCCCTCCACCCCCAACTCCCAGCAGTGCAGGGCACCCTCCACCAGGCCCCCACTCATGTCCAACTCATGTCTCCCTGCACCCCCATCCCCCAGCATCCAGGGGCAGCGTCCACCAGGCCCCCACCCTTGTCTCCCACCACCCCCAACCCCCAGCAGTGCAGCGCACCCTTCGCCAGGCCCCCACTCATGTCTCCCATCACCCCCACCTCCCAGCAGTGCAGGGCGCCCTCCACCAGGCCCCCACTCATGTCCAACTCATGTCTCCCTGCACCCCCACCCCCCAGCAGTGCAGGGGCAGCCGCAACCAGGCCCCCACCCATGTCTCCCTGCTCCCCCAACCCCCAGCAGTGCAGGGCAGCCTCCACCAGGCCCCCACTCATGTCTCCCTGCACCCCCAACCCCCAGCAGTGCAGGGCAGCCTCCACCAGGCCCCCACTCATGTCTCCCACCACCCCCACACCCCAGCAGTGCAGAGGCAGCCTCCACCAGGCCCCCACTCATGTCCAACTCATGTCTCTCTGCACCCCCACCCCCCAGCATCCCGGTGCACCCTCCACCAGGCCCCCACCCATGTCTCCTACCACCCCCACCCCCCAGCATCCAGGGGCAGCCTCCACCAGGCCCCCATTCATGTCTCCCATCACCCCCATCCCCCAGCAGTGCAGGGCAGCCTCCACCAGGCCCCCACTCATGTCCAACTCATGTCTCCCTGCACCCCCACCCCCCAGCAGTGCAGGGGCACCCTCCACCAGGCCCCCACTCATGTCTCCCATCACCCCCACCCCCCAGCAGTGCAGGGGCAGCCTCCACCAGGTCCCCACTCATGTCCCCCAGCCAACATGTCACCACATCTAGATCCCTGGCCCTTATGGTCAGCCTCCAAATGCCAAACACCCACCTGAGTATTGCATCCACCCACTTAGAAATGGCAAAAACATGATAGAACCCCAATTGCAAGTTTGGAAATGAACACATGCCCCTCACATACACCCAATGGGTGTCAGTGAATGTCAAAACCCATATCATGATATGCATGAAACCAATGAGATGATACTACACATTGAAGTTTGAAGAAAAAATATGTATTAAAAGCAACATATATTGAATCAAAAATAAACAAACAATAATGGAAATAAAAAATAAATAAACCAGCAGGTCCGTGAAATAATGCAAAACCACACATCATAATCCAAAAGAAAGGTGTCCAAAGTCACAGTCCACAAAAGTAAATCCAATGGAAAATTAAAATCGAAAACCATTGCTCCAGGGGGAAATCATAAAAAAAAATGAAAATCCAAAAGTCAACTATATACAGATAAACAATCCAGGGTCCATGATCCCAACCGAAGAAATGAAACCTATCTAATAACACTACTTAAAAAAAAAAACTATATACAAAAATGTGGCCCATTGTCCAAAAGGTCCAAAAAAAATGCAAAACCAAAGGAAACCTTACACTAACTACAGAACTATTTACAAGGGCAGCGGGCTAGTCCGACTGCTCACTTCGGGATGTTCCGGGCCAGGGCATCATTGAACTCCTGCTCAATGTCCCGGAGGCGGTCCTCCTCCATGGCCCCGAGGGTCCGCAGGGCCGTCCACATGTTCACCCCAAACTCCCTGCGGATTGCCTCGAGGCACTCGGCCCGCCTCAGGGCCCTCCGCATGGAGTTCTCCGCCCTGACCATCGTGAGCCGTGCCTCTTCCGACCGCTGCCGCTCCGCATCTATGGCGTGGCCCAACCGCTGCCACACGGAAGACACTTCCCGTCCTGGATCCTCCTGCCCTCCGGCCGATGCCTGCCCCTCCGATGTCGAAGGACCCGAGCCATCATGGCTCCCACCACGTTGCTGCTGCTGCTGTGCCTCTGCCCGTGCACTGCCTCCTGCTGCCTGCACATCCTCCGCTGGCTGGGGTGCAGTCGTTGATGTGGCCACCCCTGCTGGACGTCCGACTCCCGACTGTGGCAGGGATGCCTCCTCCACCAGCCTGGCCGCACCGTCAGAAGCAGCTCCACAGGGCACCCAGGTGACTGGTGGGTGGGAAGATGGCACAGAGGACGACTGGCGCATAGGGGGTTCAGTTGTGGAGGAGGTCGCAGCAAGCCCCATCAAACGGAGGAATCCGGCCTGGGTGACCTGTCCCAGTAGGCCGATGCGGTCAACGAGCCATTCGAGATGACGTGCAGTCTCCTCATGAAAAGACTGCAGGTCACCTCGCATGGCCCGTTGACGCAACGCCACACCAGTCAGGACAGGCTCAACCCAGACCCGGATAGCCACGTCCGCAGGCAGACGAAGGCCAGTTGTCGTGAGCTCATCCCCTGCCTGAAAACGGGTCTGGACGTAGGCATCCCTGCTGGTGCAAGATGATGCAGTGACAGGATCAGGGACAGGATTGCACACAGGCACCTCCGCGCCGACCTGTGCTGCCTCTTGTCCCTGGTCCTGCACTGCACCACTAGCACCAGTGGAATCCCCACCTCCAGACCCTGTCTCTGTTGCTTGCACGGCCTCCTCCTCCACCAAACCGCCCACCAACCTGGATGACTCCGTGCCATCTTCCCCCGTTGGGCCCTGTGGGGTCCCAGCTGCCCCTTCTGCTGCCGAGTAGTCGACCTCCAACCTCCGCCTCGTGGACCTCCCCCTGGCAGCAGTGGCCTGGGACGTGGCACCGGACTCCTCACTCCCCGATGAGATCACAACCTGGGAGGAGAGCCGGGCCTTGCGTCTCCGGCTGGCGGTGCGATCCCCGCCGCTGTGCTCCACAGCACCTTCTCTGCCCTCTTCATCAGTTGACGCTGCAGACAGGGAGAAATATAACACAGGCATCAGGGCACTGTACAATGGACACATACACACCTGACAGTTGCACATGAGTGGCATTGGTAAACCTCAGACATGGCATCACAATTGGCAACACACATGTCATTTCAACTTGCACACATGAACCATACCACAGCCACATTGCAACTGCCAGCACCATCCATACACATACAACAGCATGAGCAGGCAAAGGTGAGCCAGACATCACATGCAACACAGGGAGTGCACTACACATGCACGCACACCACCACACTTGCATGCATGTGTACACCCCAGCCAACTGTCGCAGTGTTCAGACGGGCATCCATGTCAAATCTGCCAATCAGGCTTCCACATCCCGCTGTCACATGCATCCATGTTGCATCACTGTTGCACCCTTGTCAAATACACACACATGCACATGTACACAGTGCTGATACATGCAGCTGAAACCAACATACATGTGTGACATCACAAACAAGCCTACTTACGTACACATTCATCCAAACATGTGTGCCCACACAACTGCATTTAGCATGCAAGCTTACACACACAAGCACCATCCATGTCTCACACATGTCAGCCCTCACATGTGTTAGCCTCACGGCCCTGCACACCCCCACCCATACTCTGCCCCATGCAAACAGATGTGCAACCGGCACACTACTGGCACATCACCACACGCACAGCTTACAATCATGATGCATGTACACTTACCGCTCGACTCCAGACGGGTCTGCCTCTGAAGGACCTGGACGTGGGGCGCTGGGGATATGCCTTCCAGTACCCTCATCTGATCTTCCGACAAGTGGCCCCAGCGCCCCTTAGCATCCGCTGCCTTCAAGAGCTGCCGGACCTTGTTCAGGGTCCTGGACCTGAAGTCATCCCAGCGCTTCTTGACATGTTGGAAGTCGCGGACTGCCACCCCCTCCGCGTTGATGGCAGTCACGATGTCCCCCCAGATCCGAGTCCGTCCTTCCTTGTCGGCGCGCACACTTCTGAAGAGGGCATCATACTGCCCCAGGACTTGCTCCACCAGGACACCAACTTTCCTGTCACTAAAGCTGGTGCCCCTCTGCCTCTCTGGCCAGGGTTGTCAGTGGTGCCAGATGTTGCAGTGCCCGACATGACAACCCCAGAGGTAGGAGTGGGTGGGCAACTGGATCCTGGGGCTGGGCTGTGGAGCGATGGAATCCCAGTCGGGAGTCTTAGGTTCCAGCAGGGGTGGTCACAGCAACAGCACCCCTGGCTGATGTGCAGGCAGCAAATGGCAGGGCACGTGGGCAGCAGGCAGTCAGGCAGCAGCAGATGGCAGGTGGGAGCGTGCTCGGGGCTCTGGGGGGCAGTAAATCGGCTTTCTGGGCAGGAGCGTGGTCTTCCGTGTGCTTACGCGTGGCCAGCTTGATACGGAATGATTTGGCACGTGAAAATCCTGCACGTCTGCATGTAATTGGAGGAAAGGCCCTTAGCGCGTAAGCACGTCTGCACGCATACGCGATTTCATTGGCCCAAAGTCCCCCATGCGCAGCTATGACATCACGCGCATGGCCGTAGAGAATGGCGCGCATAAAAAAAAAGATACATGTCCGAGTGTCAAAGCGTGTAATTGGTGGTTATGGCCTCATCGCGTATGCGCGTCTGTGACGTGTGTATAAAAGGTACGTGTAGCACGCCATTTCCTTGTACGTGCTTTTCGTGGAGAGCGAGTGGGTGAAATCTGTACTTCTTGTCGGTTCACACGCGATTTACTTCACAGCGTTTCAAGTTCGTACTCCCTGTTACCTCTGACAGCTTTTTCTCTTTTCCTCTTTTTCCTGGGCCTGTTTCCTCAAACAGCGTTCCCTTCTACTGTTGTCCTGTCTCCTCAGACAGCTTACAATTCTTCCTTTGGCGGGGGTGTTGCCAACGTGCACACGCGCATATTTTTCACTCTTTTGTTCCTGGCAGACAGTGAGTCGCACACGTATTTAACATCTGTGCTTGCCCCGTGTGTCGCATACCCCTTCAGAGGTCATTCTAGTCTGCCTGTGACACGCATACGTTCATTCTTGTGTTTCTGGGTGCCACAGCGTAGTGCAGGTTTATTTTTCCACACACGTGGTCTAGGAGGGGTTGCGTGCACCTTACTTTCCTTTTTTGGGGTGCCTGTGCCTTGTGTGACCCGTCATCTTTCCCCAGGGGTGACATACAGCCTTGCTAGAGCACTAGGGTACGATTACCATCTAGTACCCAACCCCTTTGACCCCCAATTTCCCAGGACAATAGTTCACATCGACTCCCATACGCACAATAACATCAGTGCCATGGCTGGGAGGCGAACAAGCTGTAAGGGTGGCAAAGGTGGCAGAGCCCCAAGTGGTGGCCGTGGTGGATCCGGTAGGGGACGTGGCCGTGACTTGCATTGTGCCCCTAGCCCCCCATGTGTGGAGGAGCAGTCAGGGACACCCATGCTCCCCCCCGGTTGAGGGTAACGTGGCTGACACCATCCATTCTCAACCCTTGTTGGACCAGCCCACTGTGGAACCAGACCTGGCACAGGGTGACTCCATGGCTGACTTCCAGGTCAGCAGGTCTAGGCCACGTGCGCCGTTGCACGTTGGTGTCATCAGGCCACGTGGATCAGGGGCAGCTAGGTCATCTGCTGCCCCGCGTAGGCAGGCTGGGGAGGCTGCAGGGGCAGCTGCGGCTCCATCCACCCCACCTCTCACACACCCAGCCAGGACAGTGTCGGTCCAAGTCCATCATGCTGACATTCCCCCTGACACCATCATACTTGAGCTAATGCCTGCACCAACTCCCATGCTGAGTGTGCAATCCCACACTCCTAGTACAGAGTCCACCGGGGCTCCTGCCCCTAGTGTCCAGAGCGGTGTAGGACACTCAGAATCCCCACCACCTTCCAAGCGGAAGAGGAAGAGTGCTTGTCCAGTAGAGGCTGATGCCCCAGACACGGCTACACAGTCCGGCCCGTCAAGGAAGCCCAGCTTCAATGAGGCCGAACTGAATGCACTTGTAGAGTATGTGTCCACACATGACCGCAAAATGGTGATTGTTGCAGGATCCAAGACCACACCTGCACAACGTCAGGCACACTGGCAGACCATAGCGGACATCATAAGTGCCCTTGGAATCGTGAGGCGCACAGCTACTGAATGCTACAAGCGCTGGAATGACCTGAAGCGCAGGGCAAGGAATAAACTGGCCTCAAGTCATGCCGCAACTCTAGTGACTGGAGTTGGGTCTCCAGCAGAGGACATAGAACTCACTCCACATGAGCAGGTTGCTGGGACCTACGTCACGGAGGAACAGATCCAAGGCGTGGGAGAACTGGCAGATTACGAGGCATTGTCCGGTGAGTGCACATGCATGTGTGTGTCATCCATGTGCATGGTGTGTGTGGGAGGGCTTCATTTTGGGTGCCAGGTGAGGGTGTGTTTGCCTGAGTGGTTTGGGTCACCCATGTGCCTCATCCAATACATTCTGCGCACCAGCATTTGGGTATAGCAGTATCCCTTCTGCCAACATTAGACATCCAGCCCAACACCACGCCAGTTGCCCTTGAAGTGTCATCTTGCCACAACATTGTTGCTTATTTTCCTCTGTTTATTCAGGCAGATTGTTTGCATACCACCACTTTTACTCAGCATTTCTCAGTCCTATTGTCACATGTCTGACATGGCTATGGTACAGTGGTTTCCTGGACATGATTTGTTCAGACATGTCCCTGTGCTATAGGACCATTTTGGACTGGCAGCTCCAGGTTAAACATTTGAACAATTTCAATGAAAAAATCAATTTCATGAGCAAACTGGACTGAATGAACAATTGGTGCCCTCCTCTCCCTCTTCACTTTATGGCTAGGGTACATGCCATCTGTGTGTTGGCATGTGTATTTGACCTGCCAATCGCAGGCCAATGTGTGATGCCACTGCTAGGCAGCATGCAGCAAATGTGTTCATCTTCCAACTTGGTGTCATCAATGTGTGCCATCTGCCTACCCTTCACACGCAGTGACGGTGCATGCATGGGAGGGTTTTAGTCATGTGGGACATGTGTCAATCAAGTACTGTTTCTGTAGCTTCTCACCCTAATTGTGTGCCATAGTGCTAATGCCTGTTTCCATTTGTTTTCTTTTATGTCTTTGCAGGGGATGATGCACTTGATACTGCTGGGGTTGTGGAGATGGTGCAGACCCAGGAGGGGTCTCAGGCCCGACGACCACCACCAGTGAGGGACGTGGTGTGGTGATGGGTGAGAACCCAAAACTGCTGCAGGTCGTGCTCTCAAGGGGTGTCTCTGGCTGTACCTCCCCCGAGCTGTATTCAGGTGTCGATTCGGATGATACGACCTATGTGCCGTCACAGGTGAGTGTTCCTGGGAGGGATTCTGTTCTGTCCGACCCACCTACACCAGGGTTAGAACCCTTAATGGGGATGTCAGTGTTGGCAGGTATGCCTTTGGTGGTTACGGATGCAGGGTCACACTCCGCAACATCTGATCCTGTTCCTGGGCCAGCAGATCAGAGGGGGAATGCAGTCCTGCAGCCTCAGGCAGTGCTGGCAGAGCAAGGCGCAGTTCGCCTTGCCCCAGACATGTGTGGTGCCCGCCAACGTGGTGGCCGTACGCCACCTGGCAATACCGCATGGGAGCAATCCATATACGGTATGGCAACCCAATAGCCAGCATCATCAGAGATGATGGCTCAGGCCATGGATAGGTTGGCCACTTCCATTGTCCCCCCCTGAAAGGCTGATGGAGTGACTACAGCAGGCAACAGACTCCATCTGCCAGTCACACAGGGAGGACATGTTGGTGTCCGACAGGGACAGGCAGGCGGCACTGGCGACTCTGCGGGAAGCCATTTCCATAGAGTCCCAGGGCCACAGGGAAGCCCTGAGGGTGGAACTCCTTCACCTCAGGACGACTCTTGTTGAGCTTGAGGCTTCAACAATCAGAAGGACAGAACAGCAGCTGGAGCATCTCACATGTACTCTCTCAGCTGAGATGCACACAACTAGGGCGGAGGTCCGGGCATCCTGTGAGTTGTTGCATGGGGACCTACGCACAATTATCCTCCAGAACGAGACCTACCACACCCGCATGCTTGCTGCCATGGAGGAACAGACTAGGGCTTTGCATGGGCTGCCTCCCATAGTGCACCACCTTCTGATGCAGCTGCAGAGGGTGAGGGGAACGACAGCAGTGATTCTCCCACAGTAGGGTAGCCGTGTAGGCCATGAGACAATGGAGGTGTTTTTTTTCCGCAAGATCCACACAGGTGGGTTTTGGTGTGCACCCTGTCCTCGGACCTCCTGGGTGGCCTCCCCCACCCCCCGGGCCCATTAATGGCCATTTTTGATTTTTTTTTTTGATTTTTTTTTTTTTTTGACAGTGTGTTGCCTTGTGTGGCTCCCGTGGGCATACGCTGTATTGTGGCTGGACACATGCAGGCTTGTCATGAATACGGTTCAGATGCTTGGGTTTGTGTGACACATTCCCCTCCTGCTTCCCGTTTCCATGGGCTTGCAAAGGGTGTGCCAAAGTGACATTGACGTACATGGTGACGTTGGACTCCCATTCGATGTGTGGGCAGTCTGTAGTCAATACTGTGTATACATTCATAGTGCATATTGTTGTTGTATTGTACACTGCATGGTGTATTGATATGTGCCTCTGCATCCATCTCATCCTCCTAATTTGCAGGTCCATTTCTCATGTCTTCACAAGGCGGTCCACCTTGGAACTGGAGTCCATGTTGTAAGCAGTGCACCTACACTCGTGCGTGGGGCTAACACTGTATATTTGGAAGTGTTCAAAGTGCTCGCATCATCAGGTAGTGAGGCTACCAATTTTTTAAGTCT
Organism: Ambystoma mexicanum; assembly: GCF_040938575.1. Lineage (NCBI taxonomy): Eukaryota > Metazoa > Chordata > Amphibia > Caudata > Ambystomatidae > Ambystoma > Ambystoma mexicanum. The sequence continues at coordinate 630,321,062 of NC_090937.1, forward strand.
GTAATGCATGTTTAAGGTAGGTTGGAGGTTGTGTAGGTGATTGGTATTCTTGGTAAGTATTTGATAATGTGTGTTGTAGGTCCTACATTACTGTGAGCATTTCATGTGTGGCCATGTTTCCATTAGGGACACTGTAGTTGGTGACACTTAGGGCATGTTGGGGGTATTAATTTGTTTGCTCTCACATTGCATGACATGCCATGGTGTGTTGTGTGGCCGTGCCAGGGGGGGTTGGGTGACATGGCACTGTTCTCATGTAGTATTTTGCAAGTGGGTATTCATTTCTGCAGCATGAAAGTGTGTCTTTTGATGGCACTGCATTGGTGGTGTTTGTGTAGGTAGGGATGCACACATTGTGACATTTCCACCTGAACAATCTCAGGCTGCTATGGTTCTGACAGTTGACTGTCCCTTTGTTCGTCATAATTGTCAGGTTGAGTCATCATTGCTTATCAGATGGTATGTGCCAGGGCTGTGTGCACTCCACAGGGGTGTGATTTCTATGTGAAGTAATTAGCCACCAGCTGCGTACGGGCTGCCTCACCCCGTGCCCTTTCCCCTCCCATGCGCAGCGGGCATGCATGTGATTAGGGATGTGGGGGCACCACCATGTCCACAGCCAGGCCCCGGCGTGTTGCAACATTGAGCAGGACACATGCTGCCACTATGATCCTGTAACAAACAATAGGGAAGCCCCTGTGTGCAAGTGTGAGTGGGGGCAAAGTATGTAGAATTTACAAAAACCGACAAAAGGGTACTCTCACTAGAGACAGCCCTAGATACTGTCCAACATTCAAGTTAAATCTCCATAGTAGTTTAAAGGCTAGTGTTTGCGAAGCAAATCACTGAGGATACACCAAGGAAGCAGTCTAAGAAGTGATAACCATAAAGTTATTGTTGAAAGCACAATTTTTTGAGATTTTACACAATTTCTAAAACAAAAGATAAATAGAATAAAGCAATTGAACAAATAAAGAAAAAACAGAACATTAATCACAAATATATCAAGTGCAAAAGAAGGGATAACATATTAGTCACATCAAGATAAAACAATTATTACAGGTTATCCATAGTTCCTGCAACATAAGGCCTTCCAGGGTGAATAAAAAATTACCCTGGTAGGTATGTAAAAAGAATATTATTTTAGCTGAGTTTGTTTATTTAATCTGCCAACGTGTAAGAAAGAATCAAAAGTTTGTTCTTAAAGGGAGCAACATATATATAAATCACGTTTCGGCATGCCAAACTGGCATCAGTAGTCAGAGCCTTCCTCAGGGCAGGATGGAGGTGAGTTGATAGTGTCACCCTAAAGGGGGCAGAAAAAAGGGGAATACTTAGATCATATAGACATGCTGCTATATAGACAACTTCAGAGGGATATCCAAATTCAAGTGTATGCTGTCATAAATATACGGACCACTCACCCAGTATAGATTGAAGAACAGAGTGCAGTCCGTAGAAGGCTACTTTTCCAGACCTATTGAACTTCATACGCTGTGTAACAATGCAGCCAAGTAGAAAGAAAAGGGCAGAGCGCACCTGGGTCACGCTTCTGAAAATGCTGTGGAGAGAGTACAGCCATAGTGAGAGTATAATTCATAGAAAGAGCGAAAAGTCAGTGAAAGAGTTTGACGGGAGCTCCTAATGATTTTATCTGAAAGGTAGCGCTCCGAATTATGAATATAACTAAAGAAAAAGCACTACAAAAAGTAAAAGGAGTGCAGGGTGCCCAGAAGGGGCAGAGAGTGAATGGTGAAGGATCCTATAAAGGAGCATATCAGGGAGACGGCATGCAGGATTGTAAAAGCATGGTATAAGTATATGGGTGCATGTAAGCCCGTATGTGGATATGAGCGTAGCATAGTGCTAATATCAAGATTTTAAAAGAATTTTAATCATTGGTGTTTAACAGTAACAGGCCCAGTAGGACAGGGACACACAAAAAAGGTACCTTAATAGTAAAATACTCCGGGTAAAACTTGTCCGAAGGGTTAGGTGTCCGTTTTAGGTAAATAAAGATGGAGTCAGTAGTCACCAAGGGTGCTATAATGAGCAAGCACACCCAACCTGGAAAGGCAAAAACACTGTATGAGTGCTTGTGCTGGACCAAGGCGGAAACACAGTAACAACTATGTTGAGAAAACATATGAAAGGAACGATGTAAAAAACCTTTCCAGGGGGCGGTTGCTGAAACCCAGAATGTACCAGAAAACTTACCAGTATATGAAGGTAGAAGACAGCAGAGGTTGGATTCGTCTGTGCACGATCCCTGTGGAAAAGACGCCGTGGAAAAGACGCCACGTTCTGCTAACTCGGTTACCAGTATATGAAGGTAGAAGACAGCAGAGGTTGGATTCGTCTGTGCCCGATCCCCGTGGAAAAGACGCCACGTTCTGCTAACTCGGTTCACTGAGTTAAAGCCAGAGGACAGAGTGCCTCGTCATGCTGGGGTGAAATGGCTGACCGAAGGTCCTGTTCGGGACCGGCAGCTGTGATAGATTAGCGCTGGCTTGTTAGACACGAGGGGGTTGTCACGGTAACCCCGGTCCTTGTCAAGGGGGTGGAGCAAGGGTCCGGCATCTGATGCTCGGAGCGTGGGCTAAGCAGCCAATGAAAAGGGAGGCGGGGTTGCTAGCCCCGTCGGTAAACAAACCAGTCCTGGTGTGAGGCGCGGCCGAGTGTGCTGCAGGATCCCGCTGAGTAAGAGCCGGTTGTGGAGGGCGGGGGAGGGGGGGTGGATGGAAGGGGCAGGGGGAAGGGGGTGGGGGGAAGGAAATGTTGTCCAAATATATCCTGCACAGGAGGGGCAGGGGTGCCAACATTCTTGCATAATGGCCGTGCAACAACCAGTCAGAGGGGACGTGCCTACGACTGTCATGGCACTATAGCATGGTGAAGTGATCATACAGAGTCACCATCAAGGGCACCGATGAAGGAAATGGCCGCGCAACAACCAGTCAGAGGGGACGTGCCTACGACTGTCATGGCACTATAGCATGGTGCAGTGATCATACAGAGTCACCATCAAGGGCACCGATGAAGGAAATGGCATTAGTCCACAGAGAGCATAGAATAGTGTTATCAATGTAAACTAAATCATCAGTATGTCCAGTCATATGGGGGGTAGGAATTCTTCATTGAGACCATTCTGAAAGGTATCAAGACGATGGATCCACCTAGCCTCTTTTTGCAGAAGGCTCGTAAGGGCATTCGAAGAATGTACAACGATGTCAGCGATCCACCAGGTAATGTCATCGACCGAGTGGTGGAATTTCATGTAGTGACTCACCAGTGGGGCGCTTATGGTTTTGCAGCGAATCCTCGACCGGTGTTCGCAGATTCTGATGTGGGCAGCACGCATGGTCTGACCCACGTACCTGAGGCCACATGGACATTCGATGATGTACACTACTTGCTTGCTTTTGCAATTTGTTAGATTGCGTAGGGTCCATGGTTTTCCATTCACCATGAAATCTTTAGTTTTTTTAGTGTATTTGCACGCAGTGCAATTGCCACAGGCAAAGTGGCCCACAGCACTTCTCAGATTCCATAGTCCCTCTCTAGGTGCAGGTTTTAAGAACCTGTAGTGTACAAGGTGGTCCCTTAGATTCTTGCCACGTTTAAAGGCAAATCTAGAGAGTGGTTCATCCTGTAGGCACAGGCGGGTGAGTGGCCAATATTTGGAAATCAATTTCTTGATTTTCATAGAGTGGGTGCCGAGTGTAATGACACAGGTGGTCCTGGGGTGGGTATCCGGTGATTTTATTTCGGGGGCCAATAGTGCCTCCCTGTTATAAAATCTGGCACGTTTCTTGGATTTGGATATGATGTGGCGTGGATATCCTCTCTGGGTCAATCTATTGTCCAAATAATGAGCATGGTAGTAGAAATCTTGAATGTCAGAGCAATTGCGTCTGATCCTCAGGAATTGACCGAATGGGAGGTTCTCTCGGAGATGTCTAGGGTGGTCGCTAGAAAAATGAAGGAGAGTATTCCTATCACTAGGTTTTTCGGAAAAGATTACATTTAATCTTTCCTTCACTGTGTTTAATTTCTAAGCCTAGAAAATTAACCGTTGTTGCACTGGATTCCATTGTGAATTGGATGTCTCTGTTAACATTATTCAGACAAGCTAAAAAATCGTCAAGGGTGTCTTTGGTACCTTCCCAAAAGAAGAAAACATCATCAATGTATCTTTTCCATTGTTGAATGTTTACTCTGAAGGGATTAGTGTCAGCCAAAATGTTTATTTGCTCAAATTCTGCCATGAACAGAACCGCTAGGCTGCACACTACTGGGGGCACACATTAAAGATGCCGCCAGAACGGTCAAGGGAGCGAAAGCGTGACTTGAGCACTCCGAATGTGCGCTCCACTATGCCCCGGATTGCAATATGGGCTGTGTTGTATCTTACCTCGGGAGGCGTGATGGGGTTCCGAATTGGCGTCATCATGTGGGTGCTCAGAGGGTAGGCACTGTCCCCAGGTGAGGAAGTGATGTGTATCATTAGTGGGGTAGTGACATAACTGCATCTGACATGCATGCATGTGCAGTGGCATTGATACTCACCAAGCAGCCATGTATCACCATGCCGCCCAGCTTCTAGGTCCCGGTTTAGGGTAGACATTCGGTAAATGAAGCTGTCGTGGGTGGACCCTGGATAGTTGGCATATACTGAGGTGATGATTCCCTTGGCATTACATACTACCTGCACGTTGATGGAATGCCAGTGCTTGCGGTTCCTATAGATGTGCTCAGATGCCCTGGGGGGATGTAGTGCCACATGGGTGCAGTCAATGGCACCTAGCACTTTGGGGAATTGTGACACACCGTAGAAATCCAGGGCGGCAGCCTGCCTTTCTGCAGGTGTCCTGGGCAGGTATATGTGCCTGCGGACTGATGGGCGTGCAGTGATGATGTTCAAGACCTAGTGTAGGCAGCGTGACTGCGTGGCCTGTGACACCCCACCCACTATGGCACTTGTCCGCTGAAATGATCCTGTGGCCAAGAAGTGCAGTACATTGAGGACCTTCTCCAGGGGGCTGAGTGCTTGGGAGCACAGGGTGGGTGATGTGAGGTCATCCTCCCACTCACTGACCAGGTCCAGTATTATGTGTGGTGGAAACCTGTACCTCCCATACACCTGGTCATCAGGCATCCCAAAAAGGCTGGTTCTGGGAGTGAAAATTCGGGCCCTCACTATCCTCCTCCTCCTCGTTTGGTAACCCACGGCCACTGCTTCTAGGAACGGTATATTCATCCTGGCGTCTGAGCTTCTTTGTTGCTTGCGCGCACTTTTATGCTGCGTGGGTCGACGTACGCCTGCTTCATGCTGGCGTACGTGTTTCAGGATTTGACCATTTATTTTTCGGCACGTTGTAGGTGACCGTGTGAATCTTCCCGCCCACCCCAGGAATACACGTAACACGCTCTCCCAGGCCCAGTCGCGAGTAAATATTCCCGCCCACCCCTGGAATACACATAGCCCATTCTCACAGGCCCAGTCGCGTGTGGAAGTTGACGCATGTGGAACTTCCCGCAAACCTCGTAATACACGTAGCCTGCTGGTATCGCGTGTGGAAGTTCACGCGGACCCATTATACACGTACCCTGATGGTATCGCATGGGAGACTACCCGCGCACCCCAGGAATACACGTACCCAGGCAAATCGCACTGCTGGGGGGTGGGGGTGGTGGGAGACATGAGTGGGGGCCTGGTGGAGGCTGCCCCTGGATGCTGGGGGGTGGGAGTGCAGGGAGACATGAGTGGGGGCCTGGTGGAGGCTGCCCTGCACTGCTGAGGGGTGGGGGTGGTGAGAGACATGAGTGGGGGGCCTGGTGGAGGCTGCCCCTGGATGCTGGGGGGTGGGGGTGCAGGGGGACATAAGTGGGGGCCTGGTGGAGGCTGCCCCTGGATACTGGGGGGTGGGGGTGCTGGGGGACATGAGTGGGGGCCTGGTGGAGGGTGCCCCTGCACTGCTGGGGGGTGGGGGTGCTGGGGGACATGAGTGGGGGCCATGTGGAGGGTGCCCCTGCACTGCTGGGGGGTGGGGGTGCAGGGAGACATGATTGGGGGCCTGGTGGAGGGTGCCCTGCACTGCTGGGGGGTGGGGGTGGTGGGAGACATGAGTGGGGGCCTGGTGGAGGCTGCCCCTGGATGCAGGGGGGTGGGGGTGCTGGGGGACATGAGTGGGGGCCTGGTGGAGGGTGCCCCTGGATGCTGGGGGGTGGGGGTGCTAGAGGACATGAGTGGGGGCATGGTGGAGGGTGCGCCTGCACTGCTGGGGGGTGGGGGTGCTGGGGGACATGAGTGGGGGCCTGGTGGAGGGTGCCCCTGCACTGCTGGGGGGTGGGGGTGCTGGGGGACATGAGTGGGGGCCATGTGGAGGGTGCCCCTGCACTGCTGGGGGGTGGGGGTGCAGGGAGACATGATTGGGGGCCTGGTGGAGGGTGCCCTGCACTGCTGGGGGGTGGGGGTGGTGGGAGACATGAGTGGGGGCCTGGTGGAGGCTGCCCCTGGATGCTGGGGGGTGGGGGTGCTGGGGGACATGAGTGGGGGCCTGGTGGAGGGTGCCCCTGGATGCTGGGGGGTGGGGGTGCTAGAGGACATGAGTGGGGGCATGGTGGAGGGTGCGCCTGCACTGCTGGGGGGTGGGGGTGGTGGGAGACATGAGTGGGGGCCTGGTGGGGGCTGCCCTGCACTGCTGGGGGGTGGGGGTGGTGGGAGACATGAGTGGGGGCCTGGTGGAGGCTGCCCCTGCACTCGTGGGGGGTGGGGGTTGTGGGAGACATGAGTGGGGGCCTGGTGGGGGCTGCCCTGCACTGCTGGGGGGTGGGGCTGCAGGGAGACATGAGTGGGGGGCCTGGTGGAGGCTGCCCTTGGATGCTGGGGGGTGGGGGTGCTGGGGAACATGAGTGGGGGCCTGGTGGAGGGTGCCCCTGGATGCTGGGGGGTGGGGGTGCTGGGGAACATGAGTGGGGGCCTGGTGGAGGGTGCCCTGCACTGCTGGGGGGTGGGGGTAGTCGGAGACATGATTGGGGGCCTGGTGGAGGCTGCCCCTGGATGCCGGGGGGTGGGGGTGCTGGGGGACATGAGTGGGGGCCTGGTGGAGGCTGCCCCTGGATGCTGGGGGGTGGGGGTGGTGGGAGACATGAGTGGGGGCCTGGTGGAGGCTGCCCTGCACTGCTGGGGGGTGGGGGTGCAGGGAGACATGAGTGGGGGCCTGGTGGAGGCTGCTCTGCACTGCTGGGGGGTGGGGGTGGTGGGAGACATGAGTGGGGGCCTGGTGGAGGCTGCCCCTGGATGCTGGGGGGTGGGGGTGCTGGGGGACATGTGTGGGGGCCTGGTGGAGGCTGCCCCTGGACTGGGGGTGGGGTGGTGGGAGACATGAGTGGGGGCCTGGTAGAGGCTGCCATGCACTGCTGGGGGGTGGGGTGCAGGGAGACATGAGTGGGGGCCTGGTGGAGGCTGCTCTGCACTGCTGGGGGGTGGGGGTGGTGGGAGGCATGAGTGGGGGCCTGGTGGAGGCTGCCCCTGGATGCTGGGGGGTGGGGGTGGTGGGAGACATGAGTGGGGGCCTGGTGGAGGCTGCCCTGCACTGCTGGGGGGTGGGGGTGCAGGGAGACATGAGTGGGGGTCTGGTGGAGGCTGCTCTGCACTGCTGGGTGGTGGGGGTGGTGGGAGACATGAGTGGGGGCCTGATGGAGGCTGCCCCTGGATGCTGGGGGGTGGGGGTGCTGGGGGACATGAGTGGGGGCCTGGTGGAGGGTGCCCCTGGATGCTGGGGGGTGGGGGTGCTTGGGGACATGAGTGGGGGCCTGGTGGAGGCTGCCCCTGGATGCTCGGGGTGGGGGTGGTGAGAGACATGAGTGGGGGCATGGTGGAGGCTGCCCTGCACTGCTGGGGGCTGGGGGTGCAGGGAGACATGAGTGGGGGCCTGGTGAGGGCTGCCCCTGCACTGCTGGGGGGTGGGGGTGCTGGGGGACATGAGTGGGGGCCTGGTGGAGGCTGCCCCTGCACTGCTGGGGGTTGGGGGTGCAGGGGGACATGTGTGGGGGCCTTGTGGAGGATGCCCCTGCACTGCTGGGGGTTGGGGGTGCAGGGAGACATGAGTGGGGGCCTGGTGGAGGCTGCCCTGCACTGCTGGGGGTTGGGGGTGCAGGGAGACATGAGTGGGGGCCTGGTGGAGGCTGCCACTGCACTGCTGGGGGGTGGCGGTGCAGGGAGACATGAGTGGGGGCCTGGTGGAGGCTGCCCCTGGATGCTGGGGGTGCTGGGGGACATGAGTGGGGGCCTGGTGGAGGCTGCCCCTGGATGCTGGGGGATGGGGCTGCAGGGAGACATGAGTGGGGGGCCTGGTGGAGGCTGCCCTTGGATGCTGGGGGGTGGGAGTGCTGGGGAACATGAGTGGGGACCTGGTGGAGGGTGCCCCTGGATGCTGGGGGGTGGGGGTGCTGGGGAACATGAGTGGGGGCCTGGTGGAGGGGGCCCCTGCACTCCTGGGGGGTGGGGGTGGTGGGAGACATGAGTGGGGGCCTGGTGGGGGCTGCCCTGCACTACTGGGGGGTGGGGGTGCAGGGAGACATGAGTGGGGGCCTGGTGGAGGCTGCCCCTGCACTGCTGGGGGGTGGGTTGGTGGGAGACATGAGTGGGGGCCTGGTGGAGGCTGCCCATGGATGCTGGGGGTGGGGGTGCTGGGGGACATGTGTGGGGGCCTGGTGGAGGCTGCCCCTGGATGCTGGGGGTAGGGGTGCTGGGGGACATGAGTGGGGGCCTGGTGGAGGCTGCCCCTGGATGCTGGGGGGTGGGGGTGGTGGGAGACATGAGTGGGGGCCTGGTGGAGGGTGCCCCGGGATGCTGGGGGGTGGGGGTGCAGGGAGACATGAGTTGGGGCCTGGTGGAGGCTGCCCTGCACTGCTGGGGGTTGGGGGTGCAGGGGGACATGAGTGGGGGCCTGGTGGAGGCTGCCCCTGGATGCTGGGGGGTGGGGGTGGTGGGAGACATGAGTGGGGGCCTGGTGGAGGCTGCCCCTGGATGCTGGGGCGTGGGGGTGCAGGGAGACATGAGTGGGGGCCCGGTGGAGGCTGCCCTGCACTGCTGGGGGTTGGGGGTGCAGGGAGACATGAGTGGGGGCCTGGTGGAGGATGCCACTGCACTGCTGGGGGGTGGCGGTGCAGGGAGACATGGTTGGGGGGCTGGTGGAGGCTGCCCCTGGATGCTGGGGGTGCTGGGGGACATGAGTGGGGGCCTGGTGGAGGCTGCCCCTGGATGCTGGGGGGTGGGGGTGCTGGGGGACATGTGTGGGGGCCTGGTGGAGGCTGCCCCTGGACTGGGGGGTGGGGTGGTGGGAGACATGAGTGGGGGCCTGGTGGAGGCTGCCATGCACTGATGGGGGGTGAGGGTGCAGGGAGACATGAGTGGGGACCTGGTGGAGGCTGCTCTGCACTGCTGGGGGGTGGGGGCGGTGGGAGACATGAGTGGGGGCCTGGTGGAGGCTGCCCCTGGATGCTGGGGGGTGGGGGTGCTGGGGGACATGTGTGGGGGCCTGGTGGAGGCTGCCCCTCGACTGGGGGGTGGGGTGGTGGGAGACATGAGTGGGGGCCTGGTGGAGGCTGCCATGCACTGCTGGGGGGTGGGGGTGCAGGGAGACATGTGTGGGGGCCTGGTGGAGGCTGCTCTGCACTGCTGGGGGGTGGGGGTGGTGGGAGACATGAGTGGGGGCCTGGTGGAGGCTGCCCCTGGATGCTGGGGGGTGGGGGTGGTGGGAGACATGAGTGGGGGCCTGGTGGAGGCTGCCCTGCACTGCTGGGGGGTGGGGGTGCAGGGAGACATGAGTGGGGGTCTGGTGGAGGCTGCTCTGCACTGCTGGGGGGTGGGGGTGGTGGGAGACATGAGTGGGGGCCTGATGGAGGCTGCCCCTGGATGCTGGGGGGTGGGGGTGCTGGGGGACATGAGTGGTGGCCTGGTGGAGGGTGCCCCTGGATGCTGGGGGGTGGGGGTACTTGGGGACATGAGTGGGGGCCTGGTGGAGGCTGCCCCTGGATGCTCGGGGTGGGGGTGGTGGGAGACATGAGTGGGGGCATGGTGGAGGCTGCCCTGCACTGCTGGGGGCTGGGGGTGCAGGGAGACATGAGTGGGGGCCTGGTGAGGGCTGCCCCTGCACTGCTGGGGGGTGGGGATGCTGGGGGACATGAGTGGGGGCCTGGTGGAGGCTGCCCCTGCACTGCTGGGGGTTGGGGGTCCAGGGGGACATGTGTGGGGGCCTTGTGGAGGATGCCCCTGCACTGCTGGGGGTTGGGGTTGCAGGGAGACATGAGTGGGGGCCTGGTGGAGGCTGCCCTGCACTGCTGGGGGTTGGGGGTGCAGGGAGACATGAGTGGGGGCCTGGTGGAGGCTGCCACTGCACTGCTGGGGGGTGGCGGTGCAGGGAGACATGAGTGGGGGCCTGGTGGAGGCTGCCCCTGGATGCTGGGGGGTGGGGCTGCAGGGAGACATGAGTGGGGGGCCTGGTGGAGGCTGCCCTTGGATGCTGGGGGGTGGGAGTGCTGGGGAACATGAGTGGGGACCTGGTGGAGGGTGCCCCTGGATGCTGGGGGGTGGGGGTGCTGGGGAACATGAGTGGGGGCCTGGTGGAGGGGGCCCCTGCACTCCTGGGGGGTGGGGGTGGTGGGAGACATGAGTGGGGGCCTGGTGGGGGCTGCCCTGCACTACTGGGGGGTGGGGGTGCAGGGAGACATGAGTGGGGGCCTGGTGGAGGCTGCCCCTGCACTGCTGGGGGGTGGGTTGGTGGGAGACATGAGTGGGGGCCTGGTGGAGGCTGCCCATGGATGCTGGGGGTGGGGGTGCTGGGGGACATGAGTGGGGGCCTGGTGGAGGCTGCCCCTGGATGCTGGGGGTAGGGGTGCTGGGGGACATGAGTGGGGGCCTGGTGGAGGCTGCCCCTGGATGCTGGGGGGTGGGGGTGGTGGGAGACATGAGTGGGGGCCTGGTGGAGGGTGCCCCGGGATGCTGGGGGGTGGGGGTGCAGGGAGACATGAGTTGGGGCCTGGTGGAGGCTGCCCTGCACTGCTGGGGGTTGGGGGTGCAGGGGGACATGAGTGGGGGCCTGGTGGAGGCTGCCCCTGGATGCTGGGGGGTGGGGGTGGTGGGAGACATGAGTGGGGGCCTGGTGGAGGCTGCCCCTGGATGCTGGGGCGTGGGGGTGCAGGGAGACATGAGTGGGGGCCTGGTGGAGGCTGCCCTGCACTGCTGGGGGTTGGGGGTGCAGGGAGACATGAGTGGGGGCCTGGTGGAGGATGCCACTGCACTGCTGGGGGGTGGCGGTGCAGGGAGACATGGTTGGGGGGCTGGTGGAGGCTGCCCCTGGATGCTGGGGGTGCTGGGGGACATGAGTGAGGGCCTGGTGGAGGCTGCCCCTGCACTGTTGGGGGGTGGGGCTGCAGGGAGACATGAGTGGGGGGCCTGGTGGAGGCTGCACTTGGATGCTGGGGGGTGGGGGTGCTGGGGAACATGAGTGGGGGCCTGGTGGAGGGTGCCCCTGGATGCTGGGGGGTGGGGGTGGTGGGAGACATGAGTGAGGGCCTGGTGGGGGCTGCCCTGCACTACTGGGGGGTGGGGGTGCAGAGAGACATGAGTGTGGGCCTGGTGGAGGCTGCCCCTGCACTGCTGGGGAGTGGGGGTGGTGGGAGACATGAATGGTGGCCTGGTGGAGGCTGCCCCAGGATGCTGGGGGGTGGGGGTGCTGGGGGACATGAGTGGGGGCCTGGTGGAGGCTGCCCCTGGATGCTGGGGGTAGGGGTGCTGGGGGACATGAGTGGGGGCCTGGTGGAGGCTTCCCCTGGATGCTGGGGGGTGGGGGTGGTGGGAGACATGAGTGTGGGCCTGGTGGAGGGTGCCCCGGGATGCTGGGGGGTGGGGGTGCAGGGAGACATGAGTTGGACATGAGTGGGGGCCTGGTGGAGGGTGCCCTGCACTGCTGGGGGGTGGGGGTGGTGGGAGACATGAGTGGGGCCCTGGTGGAGGCTGCCCCTGGATGCTGGGGCGTGTGGTGCAGGGAGACATGAGTGGGGGCCTGGTGGAGGCTGCCCCTGCACTGCTGGGGGGTGGGGGTGCAGGGAGACATGAGTGGGGGCCTGGTGGAGGCTGCCCCTGGATGCTGGGGGGTGCTGGGGGACATGAGTGGGGGCCTGGTGGAGGCTGCCCCTGGATGCTGGGGGGTTGGGGTGCAGGGAGACATGAGTGGGGGGCCTGGTGGAGGCTGCCCCTGGATTCTGGGGGGTGGGGGTGCTGGGGAACATGAGTGGGGGCCTGGTGGAGGGTGCCCTGCACTGCTGGGGGGTGGGGGTGGTGGGAGACATGAGTGGGGCCTGGTGGAGGCTGCCCCTGGATGCTGGAAGGTGGGGGTGCTGGGGGACATGAGTGGGGGCCTGGTGGAGGCTGCCCCTGGATGCTGCGGGTATGGTTGCTGGGGGACATGAGTGGGGCCTGGTGGAGGCTGCCCCTGGATGCTGGGGGGTGGGGGTGGTGGGAGACATGAGTGGGGGCCTGGTGGAGGGTGCCCCTGGATGCTGGGGGGTGGGGGTGCAGGGAGAAATGAGTTGGACATGAGTGGGGGCCTGGTGGAGGGTGCCCTGCACTGCTGGGGGGTGGGGGTGGTGGGAGACATGAGTGGGGGCCTGGTGGAGGCTGCCCCTGGATGCTGGGGCGTGGGGGTGGTGGGAGACATGAGTGGGGGCCTGGTGGGGGCTGCCCTGCACTGCTGGGGGGTGGGGGTGAAGGGAGACATGAGTGGGGGCCTGGTGGAGGCTGCCCCTGCACTGCTGGGGGGTGGGGGTGGTGGGAGACATGAGTGGGGGCCTGGTGGAGGCTGCCACTGGATGCTGGGGGGTGGAGGTGTTGGGAGACATGAGTGGGGGCCTGGTGGAGGCTGCCCCTGGATGCTGGGGGTTGGGGTGCTGGGGGACATGAGTGGGGGCCTGGTGGAGTCTGCCCCTGGATGCTGGGGGGTGGGGGTGGTGGGAGACATGAGTGGGGGCCTAGTGGAGGGTGCACCGGGATGCTGGGGGTGGGGGTGCGGGGAGACATGAGTTGGACATGAGTGGGGGCCTGGTGGAGGGTGCCCTGCACTGCTGGGGGGTGGGGGTGGTGGGAGACATGAGTGGGGCCTGGTGGAGGCTGCCCCTGGATGCTGGGGGGTGGGGGTGCTGGGGGTTATGAGTGGGGGCCTGGTGGAGGCTGCCCCTGGATGCTGGGGGTAGGATTGCTGGGGGACATAAGTGGGGGCCTGGTGGAGGCTGCCCCTGGATGCTGGGGGGTGGGGGTGGTGGGAGACATGAGTGGGGGTCTGGTGGAGGGTGCCCCGGGATGCTGGGGGTGGGGGTGCAGGGAGACATGAGTTGGACATGAGTGGGGGCCTAGTGGAGGGTGCCCTGCACTGCTGGGGGGTGGGGGTGGTGGGAGACATGAGTGGGGGCCTGGTGGAGGCTGCCCCTGGATGCTGGGGTGTGGGGGTGCAGGGAGACATGAGTGGGGGCCTGGTGGAGGCTGCCCTGCACTGCTGGGGTTTGGGGGTGCAGGGAGACATGAGTGGGGGCCTGGTGGAGGCTGCCCCTGTACTTTTGGGGGGTGGGGGTGCAGGGAGACATAAGTGGGGGCCTGGTGGAGGCTGCCCCTGGATGCTGGGGGGTGGGGATGCTGGGGGAGATGAGTGGGGGCCTGGTGGAGGCTGCCCCTGGATGCTGGGGGGTGGGGGTGCAGGGAGACATGAGTGGGGGGCCTGGTGGAGGCTGCCCCTGGATGCTGGGGTGTGGGCGTGCTGGGGAACATGAGTGGGGGCCTGGTGGAGGGTGCCGCTGGATGCTGGGGGGTCGGGGTGCTGGGGGACATGAGTGGGGGCCTGGTGGAGGCTGCCCCTGGATGCTGGGGGGGTGGGGGTGGTGTGAGACATGAGTGGGGGCCTAGTGGAGGGTGCCCCGGGATGCTGGGGGTGGGGGTGTGGGGAGACATGAGTTGGACATGAGTGGGGGCCTGGTGGAGGGTGCCCTGCACTGCTGGGGGGTGGGGGTGGTGGGAGACATGAGGGGGGCCTGGTGGAGGCTGCCCCTGGATGCTGGGGGGTGGGGGTGCTGGGGGACATGAGTGGGGGCCTGGTGGAGGCTGCCCCTGGATGCTGGGGTTAGGGTTGCTGGGGGACATGAGTGGGGGCCTGGTGGAGGCTGCCCCTGGATGATGGGGGGTGGGGGTGGTGGGAGACATGAGTGGGGGCCTGGTGGAGGGTGCCCCGGGATGCTGGGGGGTGGGGGTGCAGGGACACATGAGTTGGACATGAGTGGGGGCCTGGTGGAGGGTGCCCTGCACTGCTGGGGGGTGGGGGTGGTGGGAGACATGAGTGGGGGCCTGGTGGAGGCTGCCCCTGGATGCTGGGGTGTGGGGGTGCAGGGAGACATGAGTGGGGGCCTGGTGGAGGCTGCCCTGCACTGCTGGGGTTTGGGGGTGCAGGGAGACATGAGTGGGGGCCTGGTGGAGGCTGCCCCTGCACTGTTGGGGGGTGGGGGTGCAGGGAGACATGAGTGGGGGCCTGGTGGAGGCTGCCCCTGGATGCTGGGGGGGTGGGGATGCTGGGGGACATGAGTGGGGGCCTGGTGGAGGCTGCCTCTGGATGCTAGGGGGTGGGCGTGCAGGGAGACATGAGTGGGGGGCCTGGTGGAGGCTGCCCCTGGATGCTGGGGTGTGGGCGTGCCATGGAACATGAGTGGGGGCCTGGTGGAGGGTGCCGCTGGATGCTGGGGGGTGGGGGTGCTGGGGGACATGAGTGGGGTCCTGGTGGAGGGTGCCCCTGCACTGCTGGGGGGTAGTGGTGGTGGGAGACATGAGTGGGGGCCTGGTGGGGGCTGCCCTGCACTGCCGGGGGTGGGGGTGGTGGGAGACATTAGTGGGGGCCTGGTGGAGGGTGCCCCTGCACTCCTGGGGGGTGGGGGTGGTGGGAGACATGAGTGGGGGCCTGTTGGGGGCTGGCCTGCACTGCTGGGGGGTGGGGGTGCAGGGAGACATGAGTGGGGGCCTGGTGGAGGCTGCCCCTGCACTGCTGGGGGGTGGGGGTGGTGGGAGACATGAGTGGGGGCCTGGTGGAGGCTGCCACTGGATGCTGGGGGGTGGGGGTGCTGGGAGACATGAGTGGGGGCCTGGTGGAGGCTGCCCCTGGATGCTGGGGGTGGGGGTGGTGGGAGACATGAGTGGGGGCCTGGTGGAGGGTGCCCCGGGATGCTGGGGGGTGGGGGTGCAGGGAGACATGAGTTGGACATGAGTGGGGGCCTGGTGGAGGGTGCCCTGCACTGCTGGGGGGTGGGGGTGGTGGGAGACATGAGTGGGGGCCTGGTGGAGGCTGCCCCTGGATGCTGGGGGGTGGGGTTGGTGGGAGACATGAGTGGGGGCCTGGTGGGGGCTGCCCTGCACTGCTGGGGGGTGGGGGTGCAGGGAGACATGAGTGGGGGCCTGGTGGAGGCTGCCCCTGCACTGCTGGGGGGTGGGGGTGGTGGGAGACATGAGTGGGGGCCTGGTGGAGGCTGCCACTGGATGCTGGGGGGTGGGGGTGTTGGGGGACATGAGTGGGGGCCTGGTGGAGGCTGCCCCTGGATGCTGGGGGTGGGGGTGCTGGGGGACATGAGTGGGGGCCTGGTGGAGGCTGCCCCTGAATGCTGGGGGGTGGGGGTGGTGGGAGACATGAGTGGGGGCCTAGTGGAGGGTGCACCGGGATGCTGGGGGTGGGGCTGCGGGGAGACATGAGTTGGACATGAGTGGGGGCCTGGTGGAGGGTGCCCTGCACTGCTGGGGGGTGGGGGTGGTGGGAGACATGAGTGGGGCCTGGTGGAGGCTGCCCCTGGATGCTGGGGGGTGGGGGTGCTGGGGGACATGAGTGGGGGCCTGGTGGAGGCTGCCCCTGGATGCTGGGGGTAGGGTTGCTGGGGGACATGAGTGCGGGCCTGGTGGAGGCTGCCCCTGGATGCTGGGGGGGTGGGGGTGGTGGGAGACATGAGTGGGGGCCTGGTGGAGGGTGCCCCGGGATGCTGGGGGGTGGGGGTGCAGGGAGACATGAGTTGGACATGAGGGGGGGTCTGCTGGAGGGTGCCCTGCACTGCTGGGGGATGGGGGTGGTGGGAGACATGAGTGGGGGCCTGGTGGAGGCTGCCCCTGGATGCTGGGGCGTGGGGCTGCAGGGACACATGAGTGGGGGCCTGGTGGAGGCTGCCCTGCACTGCTGGGGTTTGGGGGTGCAGGGAGACATGAGTGGGGGCCTGGTGGAGACTGCCCCTGTACTGTTGGGGGGTGGGGGTGCAGGGAGACATGAGTGGGGGCCTGGTGGAGGCTGCCCCTGCACTGCTGGGGGGTGGGGGTGGTGGGAGACATGAGTGGGGGCCTGGTGGAGGCTGCCACTGGATGCTGGGGGGTGGGGGTGTTGGGGGACATGAGTGGGGGCCTGGTGGAGGCTGCCCCTGGATGCTGGGGGTGGGGGTGCTGGGGGACATGAGTGGGGGCCTGGTGGAGGCTGCCCCTGAATGCTGGGGGGTGGGGGTGGTGGGAGACATGAGTGGGGGCCTAGTGGAGGGTGCACCGGGATGCTGGGGGTGGGGCTGCGGGGAGACATGAGTTGGACATGAGTGGGGGCCTGGTGGAGGGTGCCCTGCACTGCTGGGGGGTGGGGGTGGTGGGAGACATGAGTGGGGCCTGGTGGAGGCTGCCCCTGGATGCTGGGGGGTGGGGGTGCTGGGGGACATGAGTGGGGGCCTGGTGGAGGCTGCCCCTGGATGCTGGGGGTAGGGTTGCTGGGGGACATGAGTGGGGGCCTGGTGGAGGCTGCCCCTGGATGCTGGGGGGGTGGGGGTGGTGGGAGACATGAGTGGGGGCCTGGTGGAGGGTGCCCCGGGATGCTGGGGGGTGGGGGTGCAGGGAGACATGAGTTGGACATGAGGGGGGGTCTGCTGGAGGGTGCCCTGCACTGCTGGGGGATGGGGGTGGTGGGAGACATGAGTGGGGGCCTGGTGGAGGCTGCCCCTGGATGCTGGGGCGTGGGGCTGCAGGGACACATGAGTGGGGGCCTGGTGGAGGCTGCCCTGCACTGCTGGGGTTTGGGGGTGCAGGGAGACATGAGTGGGGGCCTGGTGGAGACTGCCCCTGTACTGTTGGGGGGTGGGGGTGCAGGGAGACATGAGTGGGGGCCTGGTGGAGGCTGCCCCTGGATGCTGGAGGGGTGGGGATGCTGGGGGACATGAGTGGGGGCCTGGTGGAGGCTGCCCCTGGATGCTGGGGGGTGGGGGTGCAGGGAGACATGAGTGGGGGGCCTGGTAGAGGCTGCCCCTGGATGCTGGGGTGTGGGCGTGCTGGGGAACATGAGTGGGGGCCTGGTGGAGGGTGCCGCTGGATGCTGGGGGGTCGGGGTGCTGGGGGACATGAGTGGGGGCCTGGTGGAGGCTGCCCCTGGATGCTGGGGGGTGGGGGTGGTGGGAGACATGAGTGGGGGCCTAGTGGAGGGTGCCCCGGGATGCTGGGGGTGGGGGTGTGGGGAGACATGAGTTGGACATGAGTGGGGGCCTGGTGGAGGGTGCCCTGCACTGCTGGGGGGTGGGGGTGGTGGGAGACATGAGTGGGGGCCTGGTGGAGGCTGCCCCTGGATGCTGGGGGGTGGGGGTGCTGGGGGACATGAGTGGGGGCCTGGTGGAGGCTGCCCCTGGATGCTGTGGTTAGGGTTGCTGGGGGACATGAGTGGGGGCCTGGTGGAGGCTGCCCCTGGATGCTGGGGGGTGGGGGTGGTCGGAGACATGAGTGGGGGCCTGGTGGAGGGTGCCCCGGGATTCTGGGGGGTGGGGGTGCAGGGAGACATGAGTTGGACATGAGTGGGGGCCTGGTGGAGGGTGGCCTGCACTGCTGGGGGGTGGGGGTGGTGGGAGACATGAGTGGGGGCCTGGTGGAGGCTGCCCCTGGATGCTGGGGCGTGGGGGTGCAGGGAGACATGAGTGGGGGCCTGGTGGAGGCTGCCCTGCACTGCTGGGGTTTGGGGGTGCAGGGAGACATGAGTGGGGGCCTGGTGGAGGCTGCCCCTGCACTGTTGGGGGGTGGGGGTGCAGAGAGACATGAGTAAGGGCCTGGTGGAGGCTGCCCCTGGATGCTGGGGGGGTGGGGATGCTGGGGGACATGAGTGGGGGCCTGGTGGAGGCTGCCTCTGGATGCTGGGGGGTGGGGGTGCAGGGAGACATGAGTGGGGGGCCTGGTGGAGGCTGCCCCTGGATGCTGGGGTGTGGGCGTGCTGTGGAACATGAGTGGGGGCCTGGTGGAGGGTGCCGCTGGATGCTGGGGGGTGGGGGTGCTGGGGGACATGAGTGGGGGCCTGGTGGAGGGTGCCCCTGCACTGCTGGTGGGGTAGGGGTGGTGGGAGACATGAGTGGGGGCCTAGTGGGGGCTGCCCTGCACTGCTGGGGGTGGAGGTGGTGGGAGACATTAGTGGGGGCCTGGTGGAGGTTGCCCCTGCACTCCTGGGGGGTGGGGGTGGTGGGAGACATGAGTGGGGGCCTGTTGGGGGCTGGCCTGCACTGCTGGGGGGTGGGGGTGCAGGGAGACATGAGTGGGGGCCTGGTGGAGGCTGCCCCTGGATGCTGGGGGTGGGGGTGCTGGGGGACATGAGTGGGGGCCTGGTGGAGGCTGCCCCTGGATGCTGGGGGGTGGGGGTGGTGGGAGACATGAGTGGGGGCCTGGTGGAGGGTGCCCTGGGATGCTGGGGGTGGGGGTGCGGGGAGACATGAGTTGGACATGAGTGGGGGCCTGGTGGAGGGTACCCTGCACTGCTGGGGGGTGGGGGTGGTGGGAGACATGAGTGGGGGCCTGGTGGAGGCTGCCCCTGGATACTGGGGGGTGGGGGTGCTGGGGGACATGAGTGGGGGCCTGGTGGAGGGTGCCCCTGGATGCTGGGGGGTGGCGGTGCTGGGGGTCATGAGTGGGGGCCTGGTGGAGGGTGCCCCTGCACTGCTGGGGGGTGGGGGTGGTGGGAGACATGAGTGGGGGCCTGGTGGGGGCTGCCCTGCACTGCTGGGGGGTGGGGTGGTGGGAGACATGAGTGGGGGCCTGGTGGAGGGTGCCCCACAGTGCTGGGGGGTGGGGGTTCTTGGAAACATGTGTTGGTGATCAGTAGTGCAAGGTGACAGGTGGGTTGGCTGAGGGGCATGGCCATGGTGGATGGGTTGCCTGTGGGACATGAGCAGGGATGCACGGTAGTCCCCTGTGGTGTGGGCTGCCTGCAGGGGCCGTGGAGGCTGTAGAGGGAACACCTGGGAGGACCCACATGGCCAAATAACGTGTAGCATTCCCCAGCACCACCGAAATACACGTACCCTGCTGAAATCGCATGTGAATCTTCCCGCGCACCTCGGAATACACGTACCCAGGCCAATCGCGTGTGGAACTTCCCCTGCATCCCGAAGTACACGTACCCAGGCCAATCGCGTGTGGAACTTCCCGCGCATCCCGAAGTACACGTACCCAGGCCAATCGCGTGTGGAACTTCCCTCGCACCCCGAAACACACGTACCCAGGCTAATCACGTGTGGAACTTCCCGCGCACCCCGAAGTACACGTACCCAGGCTAATCACGTGTGGAACTTCCCGCGCACCCCGAAGTACACATACCCAGGCCAATCGCGTGTGGAACTTCCTGCACACCCCGAAACACACGTACCCAGGCTAATCGCGTGTGGAACTTCCCGCGCACCCCGAAGTACACGTACCTAGGCTAATTGCGTATGGAACATCCCGCGGACCCCGAAGTACATGTACCCAGGCCAATCGCGTGTGGAACTTCCCACGCACCCCGAAACACACGTACCCAGGCTAATCGCGTGTGGAACTTCCCGCGCACCCCGAAGTACACGTACCCAGGCCAATCGCGTGTGGAACTTCCCGTGCACCCAGAAACACACGCACACGCTATTTTTCACACAGCGGGTGTCCGTGTTTGTCGGTACCCCATTTGCACCTCATTTGTCCTAGAGGGCCACTCTATGGTCCATTCATCATGGCTGTATATGGGTGCTTTTTGTTAGCGCACATTTTGGCGCATATTTATTTCAGGCGCAGGGACGCTACCGCCTGCTTTCTTGTGGCGTACTTGTTTGGCGCTATGCGCGTCTTTCACCGTGCGCTGGTTTGCCCTATTCGATTCTATGAATACGGGTTGTAAGGGAGCGTGTGGGCGTTCCGCGCACTTGCCTCCTGTACTTCCCCCGTGACGCCCATATTTTCATGCGTTGTTCCCCATTCCGAGTGTTACGCCCTGTGTTCCGCCTACTTTTGTGATGTGCGCCGCGCTATGTGCGATTTCGCAGTGGCCGTGGCACACGCTGTTGGATGACCTGTGCACCGGCGTGCGCGGCGCACTTCTTCAGCGCACATCCAATGTTTTTCTCGCGCACGGACTTCCATGATTCGATCTGCGCTGGTTTCCCTGCGATTTTCGCACTTGCACTGCGATTTTCGCAGTTTTACTGCAAGTCGCACGTTTTGGCACCTCTGCGTGGAAGAATGCGGCGCACATTAATTCCATGAATCGACCCCTTGGGCTGTAGGTGCGACAGAAATTTTTTCCCATTGTGTCTATGGGAAAAAAAAAAAATTGGGATCTCCCTATAACTTTGCCCCCTCTTGACCAAACCCTGCAAAAAAATTCAGAGTGGGCCATATAGTGAGGATTTGTCCAGGGAGAGCAAAGTTATAAGCTACCCAAAAAGTGCTCTTCCTATGGGTTTAGCAACTTACCCATAACTACATTGCCGCAACCGCAGGCCATGTAATATATATATATATTCAGTAAAAAAACTTTGTTAAAGGGACGTTATGGTTAAGTTGCGCTGTTAAAACCTATGAAATTCAGTGAAAAAACTTTGTCAAAGGGACGTTATGGTTCCAAGTAAAACCGAAAAACCCTTGAAATTCGCCAGTTATGGTAAGCTAAGCAACCATAACTCGCGCCACCACCGTGCACTGCTAAGACTAACACCCAGGACATCAAAGATGACATCACAAATGACATTGATGACATCACTGATGACATCACATATCTGGCTCACTCTTTTTTCTTTTGATGACATATCTAGGCCACATGGTTTTCTTCAGTAACAGTCAGAAACTAAACATTTTATTTTATTTGTAGACGTATCCTTCAAGTAGGTTCTTACAGTAATTCCCTTAGAGTCCAGTCACATGATATGAAACATATACATACGGGAAGACACAATCTTGAAAGACAGCAATCCTTTTTGTGCATAAAGATAATCAATAGACTTATGAGCACTTTCTGATAGTTCTGTTTTTTTTTTTATGGCTGTACTTTCCCTGTATATGGTCATATTTGTATACATTGTACTCACACTACTTTCCTTAGGGTCCATTCACATCAAGTGATACATATACCTAGGGTAAATAGCAGCTTTGAAACAGAGCAATCATGTATTTGCATGAAAATAATCAGTTAAGTTATGAATTGTTTCTGCTACTACTTGTGCTTTTTTGCTAACTTCAATTTCCCTGTATATATCCATATTGGTATGTGTTCTTGTCTCTTTGTGTTTTGTCTATACATGCCCCGTTTGTCTCTCCCCTCCCCCCTCCCCCAGCTCATGCCCTGTGTGTCTCTCCCCTCCCCCACCCCCTGCTCATGCCCCGTGTGTCTCTCCCTTCCCCCTCACCCCCTGCTCATGCCCCGTGTGTCTCTATCCCTCCCACCCACCCCCTGCTCATGCCCCGTGTGTCTCTATCCCTCATACCCACCCCCCGCTCATGCCCAGTGTGTCTCTAACCCTCCCACCCACCCCCTGCTCATGCCCCGTGTGTCTCTATCCCTCCCACCCACCCCCTGCTCATGCCCCGTGTGTCTCTATCCCTCCCACCCACCCCCTGCTCATGCCCCGTGTGTCTCTATCCCTCCCACTCACCCCCCGCTCATGCCCCGTGTGTCTCTCCCCTCCCCCCCACCCCCTGCTCATGCCCCGTGTGTCACTATCCCTCCCGCCCACCCCCCGCTCATGTCCCGTGTGTCTCTATCCGTCCCACCGACCCCCCGCACTTGCCCAGTGGGTCTCTATCCCTCTTACCCACCCCCCGCTCATTCCCCATGTGTCTCTATCCCTCACACCCCCCCCACGCTCATGCCCCGTGTGTCATTATCCCTCCCACCCACCACCCGCTCATGCCCCGTGTGTCTCTATCCCTCCCACTCACCCCCCGTTCTTGCCCCGTGTGTCTCTCCCCTCCCCCCACCCCCTGCTCATTTCCCGTGTGTCACTATCCCTCCCGCCCACCCCCCGCTCATGTCCCGTGTGTCTCTATCCGTCCAACTGACCCCCCGCTCTTGCCCCGTGTGTCTCTATCCCTCTTACCCACCCCCGCTCATGCCCCGTGTGTCTGTATATCTCCCACCCCCCGCTCATGCCCCGTGTGTCTCTCGACTCCCCCCCACCCCGTGCTCATGCCCCGTGTGTCTCTATCCCTCCCCCCACCCCCTGCTCATGCCCTGTGTGTCTCTAAAACCCTCCAACCAACTCCGGGCTCATGCCCCGTGTGTCTCTATCTCTCCCACCCACCCCCCGCTCATGCCCGTGTGTCTCTATCCCTCCCACCCACCCCCCACTCATGCCCCGTGTGTCTCTCCCCTCCCCCCACCCCCGCTCATGCCCCGTGTGTCTCTATCCCTCCCACCCACCCCCCGCTCATGCCCCGTGTGTCTCTATGCCTCCCACCCACCCCCCGCTCATGCCCCGTGTGTCTCTATCCCTCCCACCCACCCCCCGCTCATGCCCCGTGTGTCTATCCCCTCCCGCCCACCCTCTGCTCATGCCCCGTGTGTCTATCCCCTCCCGCCCACCCCGCTCATGCCCCGTGTGTCTCTCCCCCTCCCCCCACCCCCGCTCATGCCCCGTGTGTCTCTATCTCCTCCCGCCCACCCCCCCGCTCATGCCCCGTGTGTCTCTCCCACTCCCGCCCATCCCACGCTCATGCCCCGTGTCTCCCTGCTGTTGCCCCCCACCCCCTGCTCATGCCCCGTGTCTCTCTCTCCTGTTACCCCCCATCCCCCTCTCATGCCCCGTGTCTCTCTCCTGTTACCCCACTGCCTCTCATGCCCCGTGTCTCTCTCCTGTTGCCCCCCACCCCCCAATCATGCCCCGTGTCTCCCTGCTGTTTCCCCCACCCCGATCTCATGCCCCGTGTCTCTCTCCTGTTACCCCCACCCCCCTCTCATGCCCTGTGTCTCTCTCCTGTTACCCCCCATCCCCCTCTCATACCAGTGTCTCTCTCCTGTTGCCCCCCACCACCTGGTCATGCCCCGTGTCTCCCTTATGTTGCCCCCCACCCCCCGGTCATGCCTGAGTCTCTCTGCTGTTGCCCCCCACCCCCGGTCATGCCCCATGTCTCTCTCCTGTTACCCCCACCCCCTCTCATGCCCTGTGTCTCCCTCGTGTTCCCCCATCCCCCACTCATGCCCCGTGTCTCCCTGCTGTTGCCCCCGCTCATGCCCCGTGTCTCTCTCATGTTACCCCCCACCTCCCGCTCATGCCCTGTGTCTCTCTCCTGTTGCTCCCCACCCCCCGGTCATGCCCCGTGTCTCCCTCCTGTTGCCCCCCACCCCCCGCTCATGCCTCATGTCTCTCTTCTGTTACCCCCACCCCCCTCTCATGCCCTGTGTCTCCCTCATTTTCCCCCCGCCCCCGCTCATGCCCCGTGTCTCCCTGCTGTTGCCCCCCACCCCCGCTCATGCCCGTGTCTGTCTCCTGTTACCCCCCACCCCCTGCTCATGCCCTGTGTCTCTCTCCTGTTGCCCCCCCACCCCCCGGTCATGTCCCTTGTCTCCCTTCTGTTGCCCCCCACCCCCCACTCATGCCCCGTGTCTCCCTGCTGTTGCCCACCGCTCATGCCCCATGTCTCTCTCATGTTACCACCCACCCCCCGCTCATGCCCTGTGTCTCTCTCCTGTTGCCCCCCACCACCCGGTCATGCCCCGTGTTTCCCTCCTGTTGCCCCCCACCCCACGCTCATGCCCCATGTCTCTCTTCTGTTACCCCCACCCCCCACTCATGCCCCGTGTCTCCCTCGTTTTCCCCCCGCCCCCCGCTCATGCCCCATGTCTCCCTGCTGTTGCCCCCCACCCCCCACTCATGCCCTGTGTCTGTCTCCTGTTACCCCCCACCCCCGCTCATGCCCTGTGTCTCTCTCCTGTTGCCCCCCACCCCCCGGTCATGTCCCGTGTCTCCCTTCTGTTGCCCCCCACCCCCCGGTCATGTCCCGTGTCTCCCTGCTGTTGCCCTCCCACCCCCTCACATGTCCCTTGTCTCTCTCCTGTTACCCCCACCCCCCTCTCATGCCCTGTGTCTCCCTGCTGTTGCCCCCCACCCCCTGTTCATGCCCCGTGTCTCCCTGCTGTTGCCCCCCACCCCCCGCTTATGCCCCGTGTCTCCTCTGTTCCACCCCACCCCCTGCTCATGCCGTGTCTCCCTCCTTTTCTTCCCCACCCCCCGCTCATGCCCCGTGTTTTCCCTGTTCCCCCACCCCACGCTCATGCCCCGTGTCTCCCCTGTTCCCCCCACCCCCCTCTCATGCCCTGTGTCTCCCTCGTGTTCCTCCCACCCCCGCTCATGCCCGTGTCTCCCTGCTGTTGCCCCCCACCCCCAGCTCATGCCACGTGTCTCTCTCCTGTTCCCCCCCACCCCCGCTCATGCCCTGTTGTGTTCTCTTTATACACCCCGCCTTCCCTTTCCATGGTGGCCATCTTGGTTAAAGAGCGGCGTCCCGGTTTGGGAAGAAATTTTTTTTTTACCACCTGGGGTTCCCACTTTGAGGACCTAAGATGCTAGTGGTCTTCATCTATTGAAAAGGATGTTATGGTGACGTTGCACTAATAAAAACCTATGAAATGCAGTAAAAAAAAATAGTGTTACAGGGACGTTATGGTTAAGTTGCACTAATAAGAACCTATGAAATTCAATGAAAAACCTTTGTTATAGGGACATTATGGTTAAGTTGCACTAATAAAAACCTATAATATTCAATGAAAAAACTTTGTTAAAGGGACGTTGTGGTTAAGTTGCGCTACTAAAAACCTATGAAATTCAGTGAAAAAACTTTGTTAAAGGGACGTTATGGTTAAGTTGCGCTACTAAAAACCTATGAAATTCAGTGAAAAAACTTTGTTAAAGGGACGTTATGGTTCCAAGTAAAACCGAAAAACCCTTGAAATTCGCCAGTTATGGTAAGCTAAGCAACCATAACTCGCGCCACCACCGTGCCCTGCTAAGACTTACACCCACAACATCAAAGATGACATGACAAATGTCATTGATGACATCACTGATGACATCACATGTCTGGCTCACTCTTTTTTTCTTTTGCTGACATATCTAGGCCACATGGTTCTCTTCAGTAACAGTCAGAAACTAAAACATTTATTTTATTTGTAGACGTATCCTTCAAGTAGGTTCTTACAGTAATTCCCTTAGAGTCCAGTCACATCATATGAAACATATACATAGGGGAAGACACAAGCTTGAAAGACAGCAATCCTTTTTGTGCATAAAGATAATCAATAGACTTGTCAGCACTTTCTGATAGTTCTGTTGTTTTTTTATGGCTGTACTTTCCCTGTATATGGTCATATTTGTATACATTGGACTCACACTACTTTCCTTAGGGTCCAATCACATCAAGTGATACATATACATAGGGTAAATAGCAGCTTTGAAACAGCAATCATTTATTTGCATGAAAATAATCAGTTAGGTTATGAATTGTTTCTGCTACTACTTGTGCTTTTTTGCTAACTTCACTTTCCCTATATATACCCATATTGGTATGTGTTCTTGTCTCTTTGTGTTTTGTCTATAGTAATGCAATTATGTAATACATGGGTTTTATTAGCTACTTTTTACATATTTCACAGTACACAAAAACCTATTAAGAAAACAATTATCATTTCATTATTCAACATATTAACATTACGAATATTATACCTTCATCTTGTACGCTACACACAATGCTATGTTTCTGCATGAGTAGCATAGTATACTAGATAGAACCCCATAATAGAATGCTATTTATATTAATGAATCGTTCAATGCACTAATTAGGGTGTGATATTTATTGCAATGATCCTTGACACTTTTTTCGCAACATTATAATGAGAATCCCTTGTACACATATTTCATGAAAAGTACATATACATGTGATGTCATCAGTGATGTCATCAATGACATTTGTGATGTCATCTTTGATGTCGTGGATGTTAGTCTTAGCAGTGCACGGTGGTGGCGTGAGTTATGGTTGCTTAGCTTACCACAACTTGTGAATTTCAAGGTTTTTTCGGTTTTACTTGGAACCATAACGTCCCTTTAACAAAGTTTTTTCACTGAATATAGATATATAGATAATGTACATTTGATACATTTTTAATAGGATGCCCTTAGTTTCTATACATATAACATACAACATACTGAACCCTCTACCTGCGCTAGCGGGTCTGATGTCCGGGGACCATGTGCCTGTTCACGGACGGACTCGAACAACATCAACACTATCCAAAAACTCAGGGGGTATCTTACATTGTTATATCATCCAAAAAAAAACACTAAACATGTTCAAAAAGCAGCACATAAATAAATGACATTCAATAATAAATAAGAACTGGAACTGTGTATACTTATTTTTTATTTTATTTATTTATTTGTATAGCGCTAAAGCGCGCGGGCATCAGAGCACTTACGAGGAGACAGGACAACAGAAAATTAAGACGGGACAAGGTGCGAAGTGACCAGTGTTGCATCATACTCGTTTAGAGCTACTTCTAGGATTCATTTGAAAAGTAGTGTTTTCAATTTTTTCCTGAAGAGGACGTAATTGGGTTCGAGCTTCAATGAGGTGGGAAGTTCATTCCATTTGTCAATACTTAAGGTCGGGAAGGCCTTGCCAAGGCCGTGCTGCTTTTTCATCTTAGTGATTTGCAATTTACCCGTGTTGGAGGATCTAAGCCGCCTAGTTGGCTCGTACCACTTGAATTGTTTCTTGAGGTAGACCGGGGCTTTGCCATATAGGCAGCGATGAACCATGGTGAGAGACTTGAAGGAAATTCTCTCTTTCATGGCCAACCAATGGAGAGCCTTTCTTTCTCCGGTGATGTGTTCTCTCCAAGTTTTTCCTGTGATCGTTCTGATGGCATTATTTTGGATTACTTGGCATCTTTTTACACATTTGCTGTTAGCTCCTAGTAATAGGGAATTTCCATAATCCAATCCGGACAATATAGTGGCTCTAGCGATGATCGTGCTGTTTTTTTGATCTAGCAATGGTCTGATTTTTCTCAAAAGTATTTGATGGTACTGACAGATTTTCTTTAGGTAGGCTGTCTGTGCTTCTGCGCCTAATGATGCTTGAAGATACACTCCTAAGGTCTTCACTTTTTCTGATGTTGGAATTTGGGTATTTTTGATAAAGAATGAAGAGTAGGATGGGCTCAATTTCTTTCTGGCCTGTGTGGAGCCGAATATAAGCTTGGTCTTGGAGCCGTTCAAGCACATACAGTTTTCTTTCATCCAACATTCTATGGTGTTGTATATGGATGAGAGTTTGTCACTATCCATTTTGTAATCCCCACTGAGTTCAAACATTAATTGGGTATCGTCGGCAAAGTTGGTAAAAAATATACCCATCTGAGCTAGCATGGTGCAAAGGCAGCGCATGTAGAGATTGAAAAGCAAAGGAGAAAAGCTGGCCCCTTGAGGGACACCGCAATCGACCGGTTTGGTGTTAGATGTTTTGTCTCCCCAGACAATCCTGGATTGCCTGTTTTGCAAGAATGAGGCTATCCATTCAATTGCTCCTGGTGAGCAATTGCCTGAGTTTTCAAGGGCCTCTCGGAGTTTTGCGTGATCAAGCAAATCAAATGCTGCCGAGAGGTCCAATAATATTAACAGGCCTGATTTGCTTTTGTCCAAAATAGACAGCATTTCTGTCTGGAGGTCTAACAGCGCGGACTCGGTACTGTGGCTAGATCTAAATCCGGACTGCTGTGGATGCAATAAGTTATTTTCATCCACATAGCTTTGGAGTTGTTCTGTGGCTATTGTATCCAGAATTTTCAGCAGAAAATTGCAGTTAGTAATGGGTCTGAGATTGGCCGGGTCCTGTTGGTTAAGGTCAGGTTATTTTGGTAGAGGAGTGACCGTGACCGTTTTAATAATGTTTGGTACAGTTTGGTCCCTAAAAGAAGCATTTAGTATTCTTGTGAGGAAAGGGGCAAAGATATCAGGGTTTTCTAGAATGAGTTTAGGTGGTAAAACATTTTCCAAGCATGAGGTACACCTCATGGTGGTGAGTGTTTTCTTCATTACATCAAGTGTGATGGATCTGAATTGGAATTTTGGGGTTTCTATCTCGTTTTTATTTTCTGTGAGGTGGGTTTTAAATGAGGTGTTTGTGGTCAGGCAGTTAATGATGGTTTCTCTAGCTTTGGTAATTTTATTTTGGAATGCAATTTGGACTTTCTCGCAAACAGTTTCAGTTGGTTCGAAGGGTGGAGTAAGTGTTGTGGGTTTGTCTATGGATTTGAGGATCTGGAAAAGCTTTCCGGTGGAGTTGGCCGCAGTGCTAATGATGTCATTATAGTTGTTTTTCTTCAGATCTATGAGTTTAGATTTGTATATGTGGTCTGCAATCTTCCAATTTGCTTTATTTTTTTCAGTGGGTTCTTTTAGCCATTTCCTCTCAAGGTTCCTTTTGTCTTTCTTGAGATCAATTGCTTCGGCAGTGAACCATTTTTGGTGATTGGAATTTGGTCTGACTTTCTTGTTTTTTAGGGGGGCATGGAGATCTAACAGTTTTGTCATGCCTTGATTGTATGTTGCTATTATATGTTCACTAGGGTCTTCATCATTAGTGGTGGCCATGATTTTCTGCATTTCCTCTGAAAGCATACTGCTCCTAATTTTTTTCAGATTCCTGCCAAGGACTGATTTCGGTACATTAGCTGGTTGTTCCTTTTTAAAGTTCAGTGACAGTGAGATTTCAATTTTGAAATGGTCAGACCAGATGCATGGATAAGTTCCAAGCGTGGTTACTTTATGGCTATTTGTGACAATCCAGTCCAGCTGGTTCCCAGTGGTTGCCGTAGGGCCATTGTAAATAATGGTGAAATTGCTATTCTCAAGGTCCTCTTCTAGGGTTATGGCTTGTTGGTCATGTTGGTTTCCCCTCCAACTGTTTATGTCGCCCATTAATATGGTCTCTGTGTTGGTTGATTTGAGGTTGTTTAATATGGACACAATCTCGTCATTGAACTCCGATGTAAGAGATGGGGGTCTATATATAGTGATAATGTTAATGCAGTTGTTTTGAGTAGGAGTCAGTTTGAGGTGAATGACCTCACATCCTGAGCACTGAATAGGGGTGGCAAAGAGTTTAAGTGAGTTTTTTGCGATAATTGCCACTCCTCCGCCCTTTCCAGTTTCTCTATTTTTTAGATATATGTTGTAGTTTGTAGGTACTGCAATATCTATAGTAGGTCCAACAGGCTCTTGCAGCCATGTTTCTGTTAGGCATATGATGTCCAGTTTCTCATCTGTAATGTAATTGTGGATTTCTTGGGCATGTTTAGGCATTGACCTGGTGTTAAGTAGTGCAATTTTAAGGTGTACATTATCAGCTCCTGTCTCCTGGTATGTTTTCGTGAGGGGGATAGCTTTAGGTGTAATGCTTCTAATCTGTGACTCGTTTTGATCGAGTGGATCATGTCTGTGTCTGAGAAAATCTTGGACTAACCGTTGCTGCTGTAATATAGCAGTTCGGGATAGTAGATCGTTAAGATTTGAGTAACCCATACCTGAGTTTTAGCTGCAAAGCCTGTGTTTGGAGACCGCCAGCGTTTCTGGCCATGAGCCGTTGGCCGCCGTGGACCGTCGTAGACCGGCTTCGTTGCAGAAGCGCCGGCGCTGAAGCGCATTGCCAAGGTTGACGAACATGCAGTGGTGATGATGGGCAACTCCCCAGACTGAGCTGATCCTTCCACCAGGTTATTGGTGACCGCTGAGTGGGCACAGCCCTGGGTCCTGGGCATGGGCATCCCGGGGCTCCTCCTGATAGGGGCAGGTCTGGTCGTGTGGCAGCTGCCTTTCCACCAGGCCGCTGATGTATTTTTAATTCTGGTATTTATTGG
Source organism: Ambystoma mexicanum (assembly GCF_040938575.1). Classification (NCBI taxonomy): domain Eukaryota; kingdom Metazoa; phylum Chordata; class Amphibia; order Caudata; family Ambystomatidae; genus Ambystoma; species Ambystoma mexicanum. The sequence continues at coordinate 630,351,289 of NC_090937.1, forward strand.
GGGTTCCTCCGTCAGAAATCCCAGTGGAATGTACCAAAACACAATAAATATGCCTCCAGCAGAGTTACCTCACAGGAATTCCACAGCACAAATCAACAGGACACCTACGCAGCAGTAACAGCAAAACTCAGTAAGAAACTAGTGAGTACACTACATATATTGTATACGTTTATAAACTTTCTGTATTAGGTAGACTAAAACTATGTTATTTTTTTTACACAGAAATGTCTTGTATGTTGGAATGGCTGGAAGAAAATTATCCTCGGGAGGAAATTAATGAAGACAGTGATACTAATGGTACCCCTACACTTCTCTATATAAGCCAATTAATGACCATTACTTTATGTGTACTTTTTTAAACAGACCATACAGACAATCAAAATAATAACAATAGAGATGTTAGAAAATCCTCTGCAGCAAATGGAGAGAACAATGGACCTGTTAATGAAAAATGTGATTGTTTTTAAAAAACTGTGTGGAGGAACATATAAGAGAAAACATTAAATATCACTGTCCCACATGCACCAGTAGCCCCTCTCCATGTCCCAACCAACTATCTCCAAAAACTCCCCAGCAAGAAAAAAGTTACGATGAGACTTCACTCCCTTCATCCCCTACCATCCATCATGTGCAAACCCCTAATTCCCCTGTATTTGTATCCGTTTCTGCTTCCCCTCTTTTTCTTATTTTTTATATTGTATACAATAATAAAATATTAAGTGTGTTGTTACTATATTCCTCTGTGTCTGTTCAGGATGTCCTCAGTTAACCAAAATGGGGGTGTCCTAAGGACACTATACTTGTTCGTATTGCTGACAATCAAAATGGAAGTCTCCTTAGGACACACAATATGTCTGCTTGTCTGCAACTAACCAAAATGGGGGTGTCCTAAGGACACTAGAGCTGTCTGAATAGGCCGTAGTCAAAATGGGGGGTGTCCGCAGAACATTAAAGACGTCCGTATGTTCGTAGCTATGGAAAATAAAGTGTCCTAAGAACATTTTCCCTGTTCGCATTGTCTGTAAACAGAATGAATATGTCTGCAGAACAGATAGCCCGTCTGCCTGTCTGCAAAGTTGTGGCGCATATTTATTTTGGTCGGGGACGTGAACACTGTCTGTAGAACACCTGTGCGCATGCGTAGCACACCCTTAACCCTACGAACATCGCGCCTGTCCGCAATTATCCTTCGCATTTGTGTCACTTTTAATTACTTCGGGGACAGGAACACTGTCCGTAGAACACGCAAACGCATGCATTGACCCGACCCCGTGTATTTGGTGTCCTACGGACAGCCGTCCCATTCGCCAACGTGTCCTCGATGTCATCATGTGACCGCACCCGTACTAAGCATAACAAACTTTCTTGGTGTTCGTAGTGTCCTAGAACAGCGCGGGTGTCCGTGAAGCGTGCCCCAGTACCCCTATAAAAAGCCACACGCAAGAGCTTCTCCTTATTCTGTTTTTGGGATTCCAGGACAGAGTCCGCTCCTTGTTCCCTTGGATTGCTCTTGCTCTTTGAAACAGCTGTCCTGATGGCATCCATGGCTGCTGCTGGTGATACTGCTGTCTCAGCAGCATCCCCATCCTCTCCACCACCAACCCCTCCCATAGCACCTGCAGATGGTAACAGGCGTCAGTTTACAGAGGAGAGTGATGAAGAGGATGAAGAGGATGAGGTAGTGGAAGTCCGTACTACTAGTTCTCACTGTGAATCTTGGGTGTGGAGGTTATTTAGCACTTTTGATGAGTACCAAAAGCATGTGCACACAAGGTGACCTGCAATCAGTGCACGATGGTGCTGAGTCGTGGGAAAACGGGTTTGTACAGCTATGGTACTACCTCAATGAAGCAACACCTAAAATCGTGCCACAGTGGGGCTATTCGTAAGGTTGTACCTTGCGATAAACGTAGTAGGATGAGTTCCCCTACAAAATCCTCTGTTTCCGCTCCTGCCACCACAAGAGACACTCCTGTGGGCCAGGGCATCCTTCAAGCTGCTTCGCAGGCCATACATGATGCTGTTGATCCTTACCTTTCAAAGGTCACAGTGTTGTGCATGTACTGCGACACAGTACTCTGCAGGGGGGAGAACCTCAGAAGTGCTTTGGAGACTGTGGTCAAGGAGCATGAAAAGAACTGCTACCTACCTGAATAAGGCCCACCCTACATCTTCCTCTCTCCACCTGCACTTTCTTATCCCTGTGGTTGGTGTCCCTTCCTTACCCTCCTTTCCCTTCCTTTCCTTGTGTGTCGTGTTTAAAAACCACAAAAAATATAAAACAAATTAAAAATAAAGGCTCTTTTCAGAGATGCCTTTCACAGTACAAAAAGAGAAGTATCAATGAAATGCGCAATATACAGTGAACCCAATGCAAGAAGGTATGTGGGTCACCGCTTTCCAAGAGAAATTTGGCATGAAGTATCAGAATACCAGACCAGAACAGTGAGGGTATGGCCTCTGACATTTAGTGTGAAAATGGTTTAAAATGCTATACTACAATTGAAAAACTCTTGCGCTCCAGGACCAAATGGATTAGCGAATGCTATCTTAAAACGAAATCCAGAACAATGGGCTAGATTGTTGTGTGTGCTATTCAACAAGGTGTGCCAAACCCAAAGTATACCAGAATCATGGCATCATGCTATACTCCTTTCAGTTTATAAAAAGGGAGAGCGCAGCCTACCAGAAAATCATAGACTATTATCATTACTCGATATTACGGGCAAACTAGTTTCGTCATTTGTCCGTAAAGAGCTACAGATGTGGGTTGACAATGCAAAGATACTGCACCATACCTAAACAGGGTTTAGAACTGGGTCTGGAACATCCCACAATCTTAGAATGTTTGATTCTATCATTGAGGAAACATGATGTGCAGCTGGACCTACATTATATGTAGTCTATATTGACTTTCCAGCTGTGTTTTACAGTGTAGACCGCCAGCGACTCTGGAGTGAACTTAAAAAATGGGGATGCACACCTTGGCTGGTCAGCATTTTGAAGTGTCTGCGTCAGGGTACTCAAGCGTGGGTCTGACTCTCCAAAGAAGGCACCAAGACAGTTCCAATACGGATATATAGGGGAGTGCACTAGAGTTGTAGCCTGGCAGCTCTTCTGTATGACCTATACATGGCTGACCTACCGGGACAGTTAATACCAAGTGTCGGATGGTGCCCAAAACGGGGTGCGTTGTCTGTGCAATGTCTACTGTATGCAGACGATTTAGTATTGTTGAACTACACACATCTAGGTGTAGAAAACATGTTCTGTTCCTTGTGTAAATATGCATAAGAGAACAAACTTAAAATAAACATGGGAAAAACTAAAATAATGGCCATATCATCAAAAAAGGTGAAATGCCCTGACTTTAATACAGACTTAGGCAAAAGAGAATATGTTGATGCCTATACTTATATTGGCCTAGATGTGAGTCGCAGTGTTACCTATAAACATATTGTAGATGTCAAGAAAACAAAAGCCTTACAGTTGACACAATTAATTGTACAATTTGCTAAAGAAAAAGCTGGTTTCACGTTCGAAGGAATTATAACACTCTATAAACAATGCTTCTGTCCTACCGTATTGTATGAACTGGAAGCATTGGCAATGAGGGATTTGACATGGTTAGATACCATAGAGGGACAATTTTGGAGAAGAATATTGAGACTTAGCCCGCCGGTGCCAGTGCAATACATACTCCTAGAGGTGGGTCCTATGTCTTTGAAAAGTGACCTGTTGAAGAAGCGTGGGCTATTACACCAATAATATATTCTACCCCACAATGCCAATTACTTCATTTATTGGAGAATAGAAAAAGTATTAATGATATCTTTGAGAGTTTAGCTGAGTCACTATTTAAGACAGTAGGATGGTATCCTGATTACACCAAAAAGACCTCATACGAGATTCTGAGGCCTATATTAATAAGAAAAATTAAAACCTGGGACTGGGTCTGCAATTATGAGTACCTGGAAACACTCCATAACTATAAGTGTATTGCTGGAGTAAGACAAATTATTTGCAGATCCAACAATATTTAAGAAAGTGTCCAAATATAGCAGTGAGATTCTTTCATTTAAAACTGCGCACCAACTGTTGGCGCTGATTGGTACATGATTAAAACTGCCACAGAACAAAAAAGATACTGCAGAACCTGTATGAAGCCTGACATGTTAGAGACACCTTGACATGTACTCACAGAATGTTCCGTTTTGGGAGCTGAATATATGACAATTCTGGGCCATCTTGTATGTGAATATGATGCCATTACAAGTACAAGTAGAAGATATATAATGTAATGTAATGTTGTAAAGTTTTTATGAAACATACACATTAACTAAATAAAAAAATGTCTACAAGTATAAGCCCCTTAGCATCTTGCTGAACCCTTCATACCTATACAACTGTTTGGAATCCTCACTTTGAAAGTGAGCATTTCTTCAGACAACTAAACAGAACATTTGTGAAAAGGAGATTAGTTATCCACCCTATGCGATAAACGAGGTGGACATGATTTATGTACTGATGTACATAGCTGACTTTCCATGCAGCTTTTCGCAAAATCTCCTTAACACTCTTCCCTTTAACTTTCATGAAATGTTAGTTGACAAAGATAAAGGTTTGAGTAATGGTTTATAAACTCCTACTGCGACCCACGTTACCACTAGACCAACAGTCACCTCAATCATGAAGGTGAAAAAGGCACAGAATTAATGGTACAGCCCCTTTACCACTTAAACGTTTTACAGCCTTTCGCCTCTTCAAGAGGGTGTGAGTCAAAAAGGAAACCAAAAACTGCAATAGTAATGTGATACCAAAAATAAAATAATTGTCCAATCAAGGTTCTATAAGAAAAGGAGTCTTCAATTAAACTAAACGTGGGAACACATTATTAAAACACTACATTGAGCACAGAATATGCAGCACTTGGTAACACGGGGCACTCTGGGTATAAAGGCTGGGATATGAAGGCAATTTTCTTGGTCGCAATGTACAAATGCATGTTTCTTTAAAAATTTATAGGGTGGCTTCTTAATTGCCAAAAGGGCCTTTAAAACGGGGCTATGTTACAGAACCTCTATGTTTACCAGTAAATCCTCTACTTTGGGCTTGACAGTCTCAAGCTAGGCTTCTGGGTGCTTTTCAGTGGTTAAAGTCAGTGTAAAGGGGGTTGATTCATTTCGACAGAAGGCAAACACAGTGCTGTTCAACACATGGAAATGTGTTTGAGGCTCAAACGAAGTTTGTAAACAGGTGTAGATCCTCATGAGTCAATTCTTCGAAGGTGCTTTGACATGCTGATCCAACTGCAGCAGTAAACATGTTTGGACTGGATCCAAATATGTGATGCAGTTCTACAGCAGAGATCGGCTGGATACATTTGTAGAACAGACAAGTGATGGTTAAGTAGGCGGCTCAGAAGGCTTGATGAAGTTTGAGACCGTAGAGTGTCAAATGCAGCTGTGTTTGATCTTGCAGTGACTAAAATGTTACTTGAAAGTGCTGAAGACAGCTAGTAAGTGGTTCAAAGCAGGAAAAAGAAACCAAGGCTACTACTTTTGAATCTGTATTGCTGTGGTACCCTGTCTGGGAACCAGGATCCCAGACAAAAGGCAAGTCATTCTTCTGTCCTTCCCCGCTTGGAAGGTTATGACAGAAGATTACAGGTGTGTCTCCTTCATGGGGCAGATTCCTATGTACTTGTGTTTCAGCAGCAGGCAGGCTTTAACAGAAGCATGTCTCTTCAAATGCTCCCATGAAGCAGCATGCAGAAGTTCTTGCTCCTTCCTTGGCAATCCCTTTCTTAACTCCAAAGTTAGGGAACCTCAGTGAGGATAGCCAAATAGGGTTCCCGTGAAATCATTCTTCTTACTGACTACAAAGATGATCCATCTAAGGGTGTGGGAGATCTTAGCCACTTACATAGTAATTTCCCAGAGTGGTTTGTTCCATTTCAATTCTTCTGTAGAGAGTCAATCTCAGATGTTGTAACAAGAGTTGTTGCATTCTGATGACATCTCAGCGAGTGCCCTGTCTGCAGGAAGTTTGGATGGGGCACAGGAAGTAGTTGTGTCTCTGGTGAAAGATCCTCACTTAAGCTCCACTATAAGTCATTTCTGTCATGTCTACATGATGAAAGAGACACCAGTCATTATTCGCCTAGTCCTTTTTCTCCATTGACGGTGGAGCTTTTTGGGAAGTATTGACTCCCAAAAAAATCCCAGGGATATGTCTTTGATGTTCATGGAAGGTCTCAGACCTTCCCAGTCACTTCACACAGGGAGCCCCATGACTGAGCCCAGCTCGCTGTTGTGTGTGAATCCAAGCCCTGGACAGAATATTCAAATGTTCTGACAACTGTAGAAGTTACAGAAAGCCAGGTGATAATAACATTACATCAGGTGTTATTGTTATTCAAAGTCAAGATGTATTTCCTCATACGCCACTATATCAAACCAGACATAGCTCTACTGTATTTTTAACGTTTTAACTAAATTGGTAGTTTTGTATAATTTCAATCAGGGGAGCCCACTTTTAAGGGCAGAACCTAGCTGTTGGAATAGTTTGAATTCCAGTAGCTGTTTCAGGAATGAGCATGCTACTCTGTGGTTGCCATGTTTTCAAACCACATAGCAATTGATGAGATGTCAATAGACAGGGCCCAGCTTAGGGAAAACATGTGTAATGCCCTTTTTCTGAAGAGAGCATTTGGAAAGTGAGGCCTGGTTAGCAGTGACAAATCAGCACAATTGTACATAGTACAAGTGTATGAATCTTGGGCTTGTTCACATGTGCAGATGGCTTTTCTTTGCATTGGAGAGTGGATCTAACATGAGCAAAGTCGTGGAGGGGCAAGTATAATTCTGAAATCATTCTGCAAACAGGCTTGGCACTTTAATAGTTAATTTCACTTGTTACCATCTTTTGGCAGCGTGAAATCAATGTCTTTATTCCATGCCACACAAGCAGCTTCTATCCCAGTATTCACACACTTGTCACCATCTCAAGGCTGGCAAGGTTGGCTGAGATTTCTGTGTGTAGAACAGTAGTAAATGCTTTACTGTAACCCAGGTGAATCATATCCATCATGTGATGAATATTGCAGAGTCATCACTGACCCCAGCCTAAAGTCTCCACCCACACGGCAAGGGGAAGGCAACCACTACCTGATCCTGACCTTGGGGAGGTATTCCACAGGTGAATCACATGTGAGTAGATGACTGTCAAGGGGAGGAGATGGCTCTGACAGGGGAGATACAGTATTCTTCCCTTGACTGTGAAGAAGAAACCCTAATTCCAATGTTTCTAATTGCTTGCTGTCATTATTCAGAACCCTCTAATTCTATGGACTTGAAACCTACTACTTGTAAACATCTTGAACAGAACTTTATTAATTCTTCATATGTGCATAACCTTTCTAAAACTCCTTTGAAATCTGATGTTCCTGATGATTGTTATGTAGACAAAAGTGTTCAACGAAAGACTTGAATTACTATAAAAATACTTTGGACTTCAATTCCCAGAAAGTTTTTAGTACTGGGACGAAGAAGAAGAGTAAAGAGTCAATGAAATTCAGCAGCAATACCAAGAGTAACAAGCAGTCTAGTTGTTATGCATTCAATCGATCACGCGGGAACATTTAAATCCTAAATCACCTCCCTGGAAGAAAGTGAAGGAGAAGTCGGATCGGGCCACAGTGTATGCGGAGCAGGAAACAGAGCCGCGGAGAGAGGCAGACATGTGGGAGTGAAGCAAGCTGAAGGGGAGAGGTGCTCCTGGACTACCAGTGGTCCACGTCATGTACCAGAGTGGCGGAAGACCCAACAGATACTGGAGGGCCCCAGGGTAGGGCAGCAAATGAAACGGCAATCGCAGACATGTTTTCCAACATGCTGTCAAATCCGAAGGCAGGAACCGTGGTGGTGAAACCAGCAGAGGACCTGAAAGGGGGTTTGGCAAGCTTTGGAGGTCACACCTGAGGCAAAGCTCTGCCACTAGAGCGAACCGCGAATTGGAGATGCCAGATGATAATGGTGAGTTGGCCCTTTGATGGTGGTGACTTTGGGCTTCCGACAAGAGCATGGACAATTAAAGGAGAGTTTTGAATATCTACCAAATAGATCTGCAGAGCGAACAAGAGGGCAAACATTTTGCAATTTTCCTGATAAGAAATGTCAGTTGGGGGAAACCTGGAACCAGCATTCCCATTAGCCAAAAGACTTTACAGAGAAACCAAGAAGGCCAAAATGTAGCAATTTTCCGGATAAGAGATATCAGTTGGGGTAAAGCTAGAACCAGCATTGCCATAGGCTTAACACATTGTAAAGGTAAAAAAGAGGCATAAGTTGTACACTTCTCCTGACATGGAATGTCAGTTGGGGGAAACCTGGAGCAAGCATTGCCAAGAGCCAAGAAACTTTGTAAAAGAGGTTGACAGAAGTAGAATGATAAAAAAAAAACATCATATAGGGATTGTCAGTATGGGAGGGTTTGTGCTAACCGAAGTCAGCACAGTTGTGCCACTAGGAGGTGCAATTGTGAGAATATTTAAGAGAAATGTAAATGTTGCTGGGAGACCTAATAAGAGCATTAGGTAATTAAACCGGAAAGTACACAAGGGGATCTGTGTGGGTCAAAAGTGGGATATTCCTGGCAGAAGAGTAAAACAGGATATCCAGAGTTTTCAGTTGAACCTTCTTTGATAAAAGATACCTGGCAGGAGAGCACACCAGGGGATGTCTGTGAGCCAACAGGAGGATATTCCTGGCAAGGGTGTATAACAGGAATTCAATGTTGTGTTGGAAAAGAGTTGAGAAAAGCTCCAGGAGACTTGCGACAAATTCGAAGTGATTTGGTAATTTTTTTAATAAACCGCGTGCCACATAATAATGGTAGACAATTCCCCTCTGCCATGTCGATCCACGATATTATTACGTGGCACAGGGATTGAACCTATGATGCGATTTCCAGACCCAATTATTGCCAACAGAACAAGGCTGTGAAAAAGAAAGTTTTGTTTCTGTTTGCCCTGATTTGAAAAAGACTAAAAAGTCGAAACACTTGTCATCAACAAGGGCAGATGTTCATTTATGTCATCAGCAAAGGCAGCCGTTTATTTGTGTGAATTAAAAATTACCAAATCACTTCAAATTTGGCGCAAGTCTCCTGGAGCTTTTTCCAATTTTTCCTACGTGCACCTGGTGGTTCAAGGCTTTCCACCACCACTCTGTGGAGACGCAACATTATTTTGAAAATATGTTGATCACAAGTATACTTTAGCAACACAAGAGTACCTGTTAGGCATTAGAGTCGCCAGCACCAGACCAGCTCGAGGGAAAGAAATCTACACCGAGTGTTGGAAAAAAGATTTGTTATAGTGAGTCTTTGTTGAAGTTGAATTTTTCAGTAGAGGAGTTTCTGGCAGGGGAATATACTTGCCAATCCAATGTTCTTGTGAAAAGAAACATTCTTATATCTATCTGTTGAAATTGAACAATTTGCTTTGTTATCCTATTTTCTACTAATTTACAACCGGAAACATTATTATATCAAGCCTTTATTAACATGTAACATGTTGCTTTGCCATCCTAAAGACTATAACAGACTGTCTTTCAATCAATTGCAACCTGTATTACAGAAAGAACATTGGCCTTGTCATCATAAGGGGAATGCCCAGGAAAGAGACATTTCAATCACCTTTAATGGAACTTTGGTGAAACAGAGGATTTCAGATGCATTTTCCTGAAACTGTTCAGGGGAAGGGAAGCTAAACCAACACAAGGTCACATTTCTTTAGTTGTAGGTTCATAGGTAGGGACATTTTATTTTGATTAGGGCAAGATATGACCTTTCCACACCCATGTTATTTTAATACATATACTACTGTTAAGAACATTGCAACTTTGTGCCCACCTCTCATTGCTGTCCCCTCACATTCAGCACTACCTAGAGAAAACCTATTGATATAGCATACTCTATCCTCTAAAATTGTGTATTATCCCATGTGGAGGTTTTATGAATGGAGATGAAATTGAGTCATGAAGCAACTGTAAAACCATTTTGAGCCATAATTGTTCAAAAGATGATAACCCAATACAAAGACTTCAAAGTTTTAAAGTTGAGCTAAAATGCTGTGAGTGTGCTAATTAAGACCTTCTTTCCAATGGCTTTATAATGCATGTTAATTGATATTTTTAAAAAAGGTAGCAGGCGCTCCTCTCCAGAAAGAACAAGGCATGATAACCTGTTCTGAGGTGAGAGTTTACAGTGCACGCTTTTTGCTCACTGTACCTTTCACAGATGTGAAATATCCATTTGCATATCAGTCTTTGTCCCGCCCACATGGGCAGTCCAGCACCGAAATGCTATGGCAATTCCTCTCTGAACAAGAGTACCACCAGCAACCCCATACACGTGTTTCAGCCTTGTTGGGCATCATCAGTGAGGTGAAGCTGTGCCTCTCTAAATACAGTGAGCAGGGAGTCCACGTCTGGTTGCCCCCAGGTAACCTAGGGTGACCAACCCCAGGTTCCTTGAAAACATTTCAAAAAAAGGTAGCAGGCGCTCCTCTCCAGAAACCTTTGCAAACCATGTTAATATATAGTTAACTCTACTATAATGTTGTATTTACTTGAATTAATTTAGCTTTTACAATGTGTTTCTAAAAAAAAGCATTTGTATTATCTCAGACTCTCTTTAGGAAATGGGTTATGGAGAGGTGTGTGCTGCTCTTTGGGATGTAGTTGGAGATGTAGTTCTGAGATAGAGGGAGCCGACACTGAGATGGAAGAGAGATGTTTGGCGGTGGCATAGGAGAGACGGTTGGATGACTCTGAGAGAGAGGAAGCATTGGGGAAGGATTCTGAGGAAAGCTGATGAGATCTGGCAGGGATCTGGCAGAGATAGGCCTGCCCTGACTGACTGGTTGGTTGCAGGGTTAGCGGCAGAGGAGAGACAGAGCAAAACACAGAGGAAAAAGGGGAGTTTTGCTGAATAAGACATGTGCATGGGGAATTAGAACAGACACTCACACAGAGCTCTAGATGGGGTAATCAAATAGGGATTTTGTCTTAGAGGGTGTGAAGTATAGTGTGGAATGGAGAGGAATGGTGTGACTATTAGATCGCTTGCATTAGAAACCTGTAAGGCTTATAGTTATTTCATTGCTGGTAGATTTTCACCAAAAGCATAAAAGGTGCACATTCGAGATTTGCATTATAGTAGTGTTTGCATCATGTATTGCTATGTATGAATAAAAGGGTTTCTATTGTTGAATCGATTCATGTGTTTTCTTTGTGTCTTATGTTAATGTGTCCATTGGAGTAACATAGGAGTAATTTAGGAGTAACACAGTGCACAACGGCCCTGAGATACAAGAGCAGGGGGGGGCATAGTGATCCACACACCCCTAGGAGATTGTCTAAGACTGGTACATGGTCGCCCACTAGGGGTAGGCCAAAGGTAGATTTGTATAACTGTCTCACAGTTTCTAACCATGCTATCATTGTGGGCCCCACAGATATCATCACTTTCAGTAATACGATTTAGTATCTGTATCAAACCACTTTATTTACTGGTGTAAAATTAATGGATATATTTTCACTCTTACACTGATGCTAGACAGATATATCTGTCTGCCCGTATTTTAAAGGAGGGATTTACTGGGTTCAGCAACTGTTTGAATTTGAATAGCAATTTGATGGACCTGAGTAGGTGAAAGCTAAAAACATGAAACATATATGTTTTTTAACAAGGTAACCTCCTTTGCTTCGAGATGTTAATACTACCATTCACCCTCAACACCCTGATTCCTTTTCTGATATAGTGGGTGCTCTGAACCTTATTACATTCTAAATTGGATTGCTTTAATGCATTGTAATCCCGGTTTCCTGTCTATACATTGAAACATTTGCAGGGTGTCCATAATGCAGCAGGCTGATTTTGCAACAGAGATACTATGGCCTCATTATAAACTGTATGACCGTTACTGGTGCTCTCCGTCCAAAAGTACTACTGCTTGATTACAAGTGCTGGCAATGGTAGTAAATCCCAGTTCCATGGAGTCCTATTGGACTCCATGGGGGATGTGCCGGTATTACCAGCCCCGGTAATACTGGAGCCTGTAATAACTGTCATTTTTGCCAGTAAAGCACCTGACTTAACTCCAACTCTTATCTGGAAGTAACTCAGTTGCCCCACCGTCAACCTTGTATGTTGTCGGTGCTTAAGGTGCTGGTAAACAGAATTACTGGCATGTTATTACAGCACCGGCTTGTGTTAGTTCTTGATAGATCCCTTTGCTCAATGTCGGGCACCATAAGAACTTGTTTATATAATACATTTAAATAGAATTCAAAGAAATCTGCCTCACATAGGCCATCACTCATTTGAGCATTGAAATAAAAGCTTACTTGCACTTGTATGTGCATATAGAAGAAACAAACACAGATCATAATTTCACTATGTACAATTGTGAATATACAAATAAGACTTTGCCTGAAATATAAAATACAAAAAAGTTAACGATTCACTGAGAAACCTATCTAGTAATTAGCTTTCATGACAATTTGCGTCTTAAAATATTCTCATTAAGGAGGTTGAGACTGCATAAAAACATGGGCCTCTGTAGCACAAACATGTGTAAGGAACAATCCTGAATAGTAAATTCCCCTGTTTGACATAAGCAACCCTTAATGTCTGCAATTTGTTTGTGTGATAGTGAAGAACAATTTTCAGGATTACTAATTTACTGTGTTCTAAAGCTTTGCTCTTACGGTATCCATACATTCTAATATTGTGTACATTTGATATCCTCCTGACGTTTCTTAGACAATTGTAAAAACCCACTTTCTCACACAGGCTGAGGATGTGTCAATTGCCACGTTATATTTATTTTTTAAGTTAGAAATACTTGAAATATATATTCCACATTCAGTCATTAAACAAAGGAAGAATTTAAATATATCATTAAAAATGCTGTCCAGACCAGTGGTCGACTGTAAATTGATCGAAAGACAAATGGTCGACGTAATTTGGTCGAAAACCAAATGGTCGAATTATTTTGGTTTTCGTTTAGGGGAACAAAAGGGTTTTTTAGAAAAAAAAGGGGGTTGGGGGTACCCCCCCAAAAAAAGGGGGGTGAAAATAAAAAAATAAAAAAATCGACCATTTGGCTTTTGACCAAATTGGTTCGACCATTTGTCCAGTCGACAAAATTTTTTCGACCAAATGTCTGGCAACCATTGAAAACATTAACTATTTAAATGTATCACGAATCCCTTCCATGTAGATGGGCAACCCTATTACCACCCAGCACTGTTTATAGTGTTTTCTCTATCCTAAAAGAAAGAAACCATACCAACCAACTCATTCTGAACCGTTCCTCCACATTGTGTGGCCACTGGATGTTTACTCTCCAGCTTTCTGATGGCTAACATGTTCTTATTGACTGTCTCCTTCATTAATTGTTCGGTGCTTTCAACAAGGCAACCCAATTATATAGATTGCCAAAAAGTACCAGACATGTGATTAACATCTTGATGTTATGCATTTTTTTGGGTGTATAATAAAATGTATGTTTAGTGTTTATCCCATGTTTGCTTGCCTAAATACAGAGGGATTTTGGAATCCATTTAGTCATCTTTTGTTTAGTTGATGGTAGCAATCTGGGAAATAATGCACTGTACAGCATGTTGATGGTTGTGATTGCTGGTTTATCTATTCTATTCTAATAATTTTTTGTAAGGCGCCAACTCGCCCGCAGGCCTTAGAGCACTCGACAGACAGTACAAACAAAGAACATATAGTAGAGAATTCCATTGGGCAACAATCTGGTCATGGTCGCTAAGGGTAAAAGTGGCAGGGGCCTACATCCCTCCTCCATCAAACAGATGAGTTTTGAGTGCTTTCCTAAACTGAGCAAATGATGGCAATTGTCTGATGGATAGAAGGAAACTGTTCCAAACTCTTGGTCCCAAGCATCAAAGCTCAGATCTCCATATGGCTTCAGTTTAAATGATAAACCCTATCATTAGAGTGCAAGGTGCATCTATGTGGCAATCTATTGATCTGTGACTGAAGGTACCTTGGGGTAGTACCTGCAAGGCACTTGGAAACTAAGCAAGCTGCTTTAAACTGGACCCTTTCATGGATGGGAAGCCAAAGCAGCTTCCTCCAAGCATGGGAAACATGGTCAATGCGTCCCAAACAACGCACCTCTCTGGTCTCTATTTTGGTTTGTCTGCAGCTCTTTTACATTAGACGCTGTACTGCCGACCAGTAAGTCGTTACAATAGTCAATTTTTTAATTGATGGTGGCTGTAGCTATCAGGGATCTGGTTTCTTCAGTAAGGTATGGTCGGATCTGCCATAACAGATATGCAGTATAAATGCAGCTGACACTTATTTTGCAACCAAACTTTCACAATTTAAGGTGCTATCAAAGACCACACCCAGTGTCTTGACAGAGCTTGAGACCTGAATGGTGGCGCCTCCCAGCAGGAATGTTTCATATTGAGAGTCGAGGGTCTTAAGTTTGGCCATGCTGCCAACAATCACGACCTCTGTCTTCTTGTCATTGAGTGCCAAGAAGTTATCTTGCATCCAGCTCTTTATGGCGTTAAAGACTCTAATGAACAACAGGGAGTCTGCCTCATAGGAGTCTGTTAGTTCCAGGACAATCTGGGTGTCATCCGCATAGTTTTATAAATGTGACACCCAGACCATCCAGAACATCAGAACAGAGTTTGGAATAACTATTGTAGAGCAGACGGGAGACGCTGGAAGCCTGAGGGACGCCACAACTAAGGGCCGCCTATTCTTACGGAAAGAATCTCTGGACAACCTTTGCTCTCCTGGGACCCAGGAAAGATCTAAACCAGTTTGCTGCTGATTTCGATGCATCTGCCCACCTCAGTTAGCCTGTCTGACAGCCTATCATGATTAACAAGATAAAACGCTGCAGACAAATCTTACAGCAGCAGCATTGCCACCTTCCCCTGGTCAACCATTCTGGTTAACATGGAATTGACATCTACCAATGCGGTTTCTGTACCATAATTTTTCCTAAATCCGGATTGTCTACCAGACAATAGGCCCTTCTCCTCAACCAAAGTGTCATATTGAGTGCAGGTGACTTTATCAATGATCTTGAGGAGAAAGGGGGCATTGATAATAGGGTGATAGTTCAGAGGTTCCAGTGGATCAATCCCTTCCAATCTGGTATCATTTCCTTGAGATCATTACCAATTCCTGACATTTGTCAACGTGTGTGCAAATACTTCCTTATTACTGTCCTGAGCAGTGTTCCAGGTGCAGCACTTGGTAACACGGGGCACTCTGGGTATAAAGGCTGGGATATGAAGGCAATTTTCTTGGTCGCAATGTACAAATGCATGTTTCTTTAAAAATTTATAGGGTGGCTTCTTAATTGCCAAAAGGGCCTTTAAAACGGGGCTATGTTACAGAACCTCTATGTTTACCAGTAAATCCTCTACTTTGGGCTTGACAGTCTCAAGCTAGGCTTCTGGGTGCTTTTCAGTGGTTAAAGTCAGTGTAAAGGGGGTTGATTCATTTCGACAGAAGGCAAACACAGTGCTGTTCAACACATGGAAATGTGTTTGAGGCTCAAACGAAGTTTGTAAACAGGTGTAGATCCTCATGAGTCAATTCTTCGAAGGTGCTTTGACATGCTGATCCAACTGCAGCAGTAAACATGTTTGGACTGGATCCAAATATGTGATGCAGTTCTACAGCAGAGATCGGCTGGATACATTTGTAGAACAGACAAGTGATGGTTAAGTAGGCGGCTCAGAAGGCTTGATGAAGTTTGAGACCGTAGAGTGTCAAATGCAGCTGTGTTTGATCTTGCAGTGACTAAAATGTTACTTGAAAGTGCTGAAGACAGCTAGTAAGTGGTTCAAAGCAGGAAAAAGAAACCAAGGCTACTACTTTTGAATCTGTATTGCTGTGGTACCCTGTCTGGGAACCAGGATCCCAGACAAAAGGCAAGTCATTCTTCTGTCCTTCCCCGCTTGGAAGGTTATGACAGAAGATTACAGGTGTGTCTCCTTCATGGGGCAGATTCCTATGTACTTGTGTTTCAGCAGCAGGCAGGCTTTAACAGAAGCATGTCTCTTCAAATGCTCCCATGAAGCAGCATGCAGAAGTTCTTGCTCCTTCCTTGGCAATCCCTTTCTTAACTCCAAAGTTAGGGAACCTCAGTGAGGATAGCCAAATAGGGTTCCCGTGAAATCATTCTTCTTACTGACTACAAAGATGATCCATCTAAGGGTGTGGGAGATCTTAGCCACTTACATAGTAATTTCCCAGAGTGGTTTGTTCCATTTCAATTCTTCTGTAGAGAGTCAATCTCAGATGTTGTAACAAGAGTTGTTGCATTCTGATGACATCTCAGCGAGTGCCCTGTCTGCAGGAAGTTTGGATGGGGCACAGGAAGTAGTTGTGTCTCTGGTGAAAGATCCTCACTTAAGCTCCACTATAAGTCATTTCTGTCATGTCTACATGATGAAAGAGACACCAGTCATTATTCGCCTAGTCCTTTTTCTCCATTGACGGTGGAGCTTTTTGGGAAGTATTGACTCCCAACAAAATCCCCAGGGATATGTCTTTGATGTTCATGGAAGGTCTCAGACCTTCCCAGTCACTTCACACAGGGAGCCCCATGACTGAGCCCAGCTCCCTGTTGTGTGTGAATCCAAGCCCTGGACAGAATATTCAAATGTTCTGACAACTGTAGAAGTTACAGAAAGCCAGGTGATAATAACATTACATCAGGTGTTATTGTTATTCAAAGTCAAGATGTATTTCCTCATACGCCACTATATCAAACCAGACATAGCTCTACTGTATTTTTAACGTTTTAACTAAATTGGTAGTTTTGTATAATTTCAATCAGGGGAGCCCACTTTTAAGGGCAGAACCTAGCTGTTGGAATAGTTTGAATTCCAGTAGCTGTTTCAGGAATGAGCATGCTACTCTGTGGTTGCCATGTTTTCAAACCACATAGCAATTGATGAGATGTCAATAGACAGGGCCCAGCTTAGGGAAAACATGTGTAATGCCCTTTTTCTGAAGAGAGCATTTGGAAAGTGAGGCCTGGTTAGCAGTGACAAATCAGCACAATTGTACATAGTACAAGTGTATGAATCTTGGGCTTGTTCACATGTGCAGATGGCTTTTCTTTGCATTGGAGAGTGGATCTAACATGAGCAAAGTCGTGGAGGGGCAAGTATAATTCTGCAATCATTCTGCAAACAGGCTTGGCACTTTAATAGTTAATTTCACTTGTTACCATCTTTTGGCAGCGTGAAATCAATGTCTTTATTCCATGCCACACAAGCAGCTTCTATCCCAGTATTCACACACTTGTCACCATCTCAAGGCTGGCAAGGTTGGCTGAGATTTCTGTGTGTAGAACAGTAGTAAATGCTTTACTGTAACCCAGGTGAATCATATCCATCATGTGATGAATATTGCAGAGTCATCACTGACCCCAGCCTAAAGTCTCCACCCACACGGCAAGGGGAAGGCAACCACTACCTGATCCTGACCTTGGGGAGGTATTCCACAGGTGAATCACATGTGAGTAGATGACTGTCAAGGGGAGGAGATGGCTCTGACAGGGGAGATACAGTATTCTTCCCTTGACTGTGAAGAAGAAACCCTAATTCCAATGTTTCTAATTGCTTGCTGTCATTATTCAGAACCCTCTAATTCTATGGACTTGAAACCTACTACTTGTAAACATCTTGAACAGAACTTTATTAATTCTTCATATGTGCAAAACCTTTCTAAAACTCCTTTGAAATCTGATGTTCCTGATGATTGTTATGTAGACAAAAGTGTTCAACGAAAGACTTGAATTACTATAAAAATACTTTGGACTTCAATTCCCAGAAAGTTTTTAGTACTGGGACGAAGAAGAAGGGTAAAGAGTCAATGAAATCCAGCAGCAATACCAAGAGTAACAAGCAGTCTAGTTGTTATGCATTCAATCGATCACGCGGGAACATTTAAATCCTAAATCACCTCCCTGGAAGAAAGTGAAGGAGAAGTCGGATCGGGCCACAGTGTATGCGGAGCAGGAAACAGAGCCGCGGAGAGAGGCAGACATGTGGGAGTGAAGCAAGCTGAAGGGGAGAGGTGCTCCTGGACTACCAGTGGTCCACGTCATGTACCAGAGTGGCGGAAGACCCAACAGATACTGGAGGGCCCCAGGGTAGTGCAGCAAATGAAACAGCAATCGCAGACATGTTTTCCAACATGCTGTCAAATCCGAAGGCAGGAACCGTGGTGGTGAAACCAGCAGAGGACCTGAAAGGGGGTTTGGCAAGCTTTGGAGGTCACACCTGAGGCAAAGCTCTGCCACTAGAGCGAACCGCGAATTGGAGATGCCAGATGATAATGGTGAGTTGGCCCTTTGATGGTGGTGACTTTGGGCTTCCGACAAGAGCATGGACAATTAAAGGAGAGTTTTGAATATCTACCAAATAGATCTGCAGAGCGAACAAGAGGGCAAACATTTTGCAATTTTCCTGATAAGAAATGTCAGTTGGGGGAAACCTGGAACCAGCATTCCCATTAGCCAAAAGACTTTACAGAGAAACCAAGAAGGCCAAAATGTAGCAATTTTCCGGATAAGAGATATCAGTTGGGGTAAAGCTAGAACCAGCATTGCCATAGGCTTAACACATTGTAAAGGTAAAAAAGAGCCATAAGTTGTACACTTCTCCTGACATGGAATGTCAGTTGGGGGAAACCTGGAGCAAGCATTGCCAAGAGCCAAGAAACTTTGTAAAAGAGGTTGACAGAAGTAGAATGATAAAAAAAAAACATCATATAGGGATTGTCAGTATGGGAGGGTTTGTGCTAACCGAAGTCAGCACAGTTGTGCCACTAGGAGGTGCAATTGTGAGAATATTTAAGAGAAATGTAAATGTTGCTGGGAGACCTAATAAGAGCATTAGGTAATTAAACCGGAAAGTACACAAGGGGATCTGTGTGGGTCAAAAGTGGGATATTCCTGGCAGAAGAGTAAAACAGGATATCCAGAGTTTTCAGTTGAACCTTCTTTGATAAAAGATACCTGGCAGGAGAGCACACCAGGGGATGTCTGTGAGCCAACAGGAGGATATTCCTGGCAAGGGTGTATAACAGGAATTCAATGTTGTGTTGGAAAAGAGTTGAAAAAAGCTCCAGGAGACTTGCGACAAATTCGAAGTGATTTGGTAATTTTTTTAATAAACCGCGTGCCACATAATAATGGTAGACAATTCCCCTCTGCCATGTCGATCCACGATATTATTACGTGGCACAGGGATTGAACCTATGATGCGATTTCCAGACCCAATTATTGCCAACAGAACAAGGCTGTGAAAAAGAAAGTTTTGTTTCTGTTTGCCCTGATTTGAAAAAGACTAAAAAGTCGAAACACTTGTCATCAACAAGGGCAGATGTTCATTTATGTCATCAGCAAAGGCAGCCGTTTATTTGTGTGAATTAAAAATTACCAAATCACTTCAAATTTGGCGCAAGTCTCCTGGAGCTTTTTCCAATTTTTCCTACGTGCACCTGGTGGTTCAAGGCTTTCCACCACCACTCTGTGGAGACGCAACATTATTTTGAAAATATGTTGATCACAAGTATACTTTAGCAACACAAGAGTACCTGTTAGGCATTAGAGTCGCCAGCACCAGACCAGCTCGAGGGAAAGAAATCTACACCGAGTGTTGGAAAAAAGATTTGTTATAGTGAGTCTTTGTTGAAGTTGAATTTTTCAGTAGAGGAGTTTCTGGCAGGGGAATATACTTGCCAATCCAATGTTCTTGTGAAAAGAAACATTCTTATATCTATCTGTTGAAATTGAACAATTTGCTTTGTTATCCTATTTTCTACTAATTTACAACCGGAAACATTATTATATCAAGCCTTTATTAACATGTAACATGTTGCTTTGCCATCCTAAAGACTATAACAGACTGTCTTTCAATCAATTGCAACCTGTATTACAGAAAGAACATTGGCCTTGTCATCATAAGGGGAATGCCCAGGAAAGAGACATTTCAATCACCTTTAATGGAACTTTGGTGAAACAGAGGATTTCAGATGCATTTTCCTGAAACTGTTCAGGGGAAGGGAAGCTAAACCAACACAAGGTCACATTTCTTTAGTTGTAGGTTCATAGGTAGGGACATTTTATTTTGATTAGGGCAAGATATGACCTTTCCACACCCATGTTATTTTAATACATATACTACTGTTAAGAACATTGCAACTTTGTGCCCACCTCTCATTGCTGTCCCCTCACATTCAGCACTACCTAGAGAAAACCTATTGATATAGCATACTCTATCCTCTAAAATTGTGTATTATCCCATGTGGAGGTTTTATGAATGGAGATGAAATTGAGTCATGAAGCAACTGTAAAACCATTTTGAGCCATAATTGTTCAAAAGATGATAACCCAATACAAAGACTTCAAAGTTTTAAAGTTGAGCTAAAATGCTGTGAGTGTGCTAATTAAGACCTTCTTTCCAATGGCTTTATAATGCATGTTAATTGATATTTTTAAAAAAGGTAGCAGGCGCTCCTCTCCAGAAAGAACAAGGCATGATAACCTGTTCTGAGGTGAGAGTTTACAGCGCACGCTTTTTGCTCACTGTACCTTTCACAGATGTGAAATATCCATTTGCATATCAGTCTTTGTCCCGCCCACATGGGCAGTCCAGCACCGAAATGCTATGGCAATTCCTCTCTGAACAAGAGTACCACCAGCAACCCCATACACGTGTTTCAGCCTTGTTGGGCATCATCAGTGAGGTGAAGCTGTGCCTCTCTAAATACAGTGAGCAGGGAGTCCACGTCCGGTTGCCCCCAGGTAACCTAGGGTGACCAACCCCAGGTTCCTTGAAAACATTTCAAAAAAAGGTAGCAGGCGCTCCTCTCCAGAAACCTTTGCAAACCATGCTAATATATAGTTAACTCTACTATAATGTTGTATTTACTTGAATTAATTTAGCTTTTACAATGTGTTTCTAAAAAAAAGCATTTGTATTATCTCAGACTCTCTTTAGGAAATGGGTTATGGAGAGGTGTGTGCTGCTCTTTGGGATGTAGTTGGAGATGTAGTTCTGAGATAGAGGGAGCCGACACTGAGATGGAAGAGAGATGTTTGGCGGTGGCATAGGAGAGACGGTTGGATGACTCTGAGAGAGAGGAAGCATTGGGGAAGGATTCTGAGGAAAGCTGATGAGATCTGGCAGGGATCTGGCAGAGATAGGCCTGCCCTGACTGACTGGTTGGTTGCAGGGTTAGCGGCAGAGGAGAGACAGAGCAAAACACAGAGGAAAAAGGGGAGTTTTGCTGAATAAGACATGTGCATGGGGAATTAGAACAGACACTCACACAGAGCTCTAGATGGGGTAATCAGATAGGGATTTTGTCTTAGAGGGTGTGAAGTATAGTGTGGAATGGAGAGGAATGGTGTGACTATTAGATCGCTTGCATTAGAAACCTGTAAGGCTTATAGTTATTTCATTGCTGGTAGATTTTCACCAAAAGCATAAAAGGTGCACATTCGAGATTTGCATTATAGTAGTGTTTGCATCATGTATTGCTATGTATGAATAAAAGGGTTTCTATTGTTGAATCGATTCATGTGTTTTCTTTGTGTCTTATGTTAATGTGTCCATTGGAGTAACATAGGAGTAATTTAGGAGTAACACAGTGCACAACGGCCCTGAGATACAAGAGCAGGGGGGGGCATAGTGATCCACACACCCCTAGGAGATTGTCTAAGACTGGTACATGGTCGCCCACTAGGGGTAGGCCAAAGGTAGATTTGTATAACTGTCTCACAGTTTCTAACCATGCTATCATTGTGGGCCCCACAGATATCATCACTTTCAGTAATACGATTTAGTATCTGTATCAAACCACTTTATTTACTGGTGTAAAATTAATGGATATATTTTCACTCTTACACTGATGCTAGACAGATATATCTGTCTGCCCGTATTTTAAAGGAGGGATTTACTGGGTTCAGCAACTGTTTGAATTTGAATAGCAATTTGATGGACCTGAGTAGGTGAAAGCTAAAAACATGAAACATATATGTTTTTTAACAAGGTAACCTCCTTTGCTTCGAGATGTTAATACTACCATTCACCCTCAACACCCTGATTCCTTTTCTGATATAGTGGGTGCTCTGAACCTTATTACATTCTAAATTGGATTGCTTTAATGCATTGTAATCCCGGTTTCCTGTCTATACATTGAAACATTTGCAGGGTGTCCATAATGCAGCAGGCTGATTTTGCAACAGAGATACTATGGCCTCATTATAAACTGTATGACCGTTACTGGTGCTCTCCGTCCAAAAGTACTACTGCTTGATTACAAGTGCTGGCAATGGTAGTAAATCCCAGTTCCATGGAGTCCTATTGGACTCCATGGGGGATGTGCCGGTATTACCAGCCCCGGTAATACTGGAGCCTGTAATAACTGTCATTTTTGCCAGTAAAGCACCTGACTTAACTCCAACTCTTATCTGGAAGTAACTCAGTTGCCCCACCGTCAACCTTGTATGTTGTCGGTGCTTAAGGTGCTGGTAAACAGAATTACTGGCATGTTATTACAGCACCGGCTTGTGTTAGTTCTTGATAGATCCCTTTGCTCAATGTCGGGCACCATAAGAACTTGTTTATATAATACATTTAAATAGAATTCAAAGAAATCTGCCTCACATAGGCCATCACTCATTTGAGCATTGAAATAAAAGCTTACTTGCACTTGTATGTGCATATAGAAGAAACAAACACAGATCATAATTTCACTATGTACAATTGTGAATATACAAATAAGACTTTGCCTGAAATATAAAATACAAAAAAGTTAACGATTCACTGAGAAACCTATCTAGTAATTAGCTTTCATGACAATTTGCGTCTTAAAATATTCTCATTAAGGAGGTTGAGACTGCATAAAAACATGGGCCTCTGTAGCACAAACATGTGTAAGGAACAATCCTGAATAGTAAATTCCCCTGTTTGACATAAGCAACCCTTAATGTCTGCAATTTGTTTGTGTGATAGTGAAGAACAATTTTCAGGATTACTAATTTACTGTGTTCTAAAGCTTTGCTCTTACGGTATCCATACATTCTAATATTGTGTACATTTGATATCCTCCTGACGTTTCTTAGACAATTGTAAAAACCCACTTTCTCACACAGGCTGAGGATGTGTCAATTGCCACGTTATATTTATTTTTTAAGTTAGAAATACTTGAAATATATATTCCACATTCAGTCATTAAACAAAGGAAGAATTTAAATATATCATTAAAAATGCTGTCCAGACCAGTGGTCGACTGTAAATTGATCGAAAGACAAATGGTCGACGTAATTTGGTCGAAAACCAAATGGTCGAATTATTTTGGTTTTCGTTTAGGGGAACAAAAGGGTTTTTTAGAAAAAAAAGGGGGTTGGGGGTACCCCCCAAAAAAAAGGGGGGTGAAAATAAAAAAATAAAAAAATCGACCATTTGGCTTTTGACCAAATTGGTTCGACCATTTGTCCAGTCGACAAAATTTTTTCGACCAAATGTCTGGCAACCATTGAAAACATTAACTATTTAAATGTATCACGAATCCCTTCCATGTAGATGGGCAACCCTATTACCACCCAGCACTGTTTATAGTGTTTTCTCTATCCTAAAAGAAAGAAACCATACCAACCAACTCATTCTGAACCGTTCCTCCACATTGTGTGGCCACTGGATGTTTACTCTCCAGCTTTCTGATGGCTAACATGTTCTTATTGACTGTCTCCTTCATTAATTGTTCGGTGCTTTCAACAAGGCAACCCAATTATATAGATTGCCAAAAAGTACCAGACATGTGATTAACATCTTGATGTTATGCATTTTTTTGGGTGTATAATAAAATGTATGTTTAGTGTTTATCCCATGTTTGCTTGCCTAAATACAGAGGGATTTTGGAATCCATTTAGTCATCTTTTGTTTAGTTGATGGTAGCAATCTGGGAAATAATGCACTGTACAGCATGTTGATGGTTGTGATTGCTGGTTTATCTATTCTATTCTAATAATTTTTTGTAAGGCGCCAACTCGCCCGCAGGCCTTAGAGCACTCGACAGACAGTACAAACAAAGAACATATAGTAGAGAATTCCATTGGGCAACAATCTGGTCATGGTCGCTAAGGGTAAAAGTGGCAGGGGCCTACATCCCTCCTCCATCAAACAGATGAGTTTTGAGTGCTTTCCTAAACTGAGCAAATGATGGCAATTGTCTGATGGATAGAAGGAAACTGTTCCAAACTCTTGGTCCCAAGCATCAAAGCTCAGATCTCCATATGGCTTCAGTTTAAATGATAAACCCTATCATTAGAGTGCAAGGTGCATCTATGTGGCAATCTATTGATCTGTGACTGAAGGTACCTTGGGGTAGTACCTGCAAGGCACTTCGAAACTAAGCAAGCTGCTTTAAACTGGACCCTTTCATGGATGGGAAGCCAAAGCAGCTTCCTCCAAGCATGGGAAACATGGTCAATGCGTCCCAAACAACGCACCTCTCTGGTCTCTATTTTGGTTTGTCTGCAGCTCTTTTACATTAGACGCTGTACTGCCGACCAGTAAGTCGTTACAATAGTCAATTTTTTAATTGATGGTGGCTGTAGCTATCAGGGATCTGGTTTCTTCAGTAAGGTATGGTCGGATCTGCCATAACAGATATGCAGTATAAATGCAGCTGACACTTATTTTGCAACCAAACTTTCACAATTTAAGGTGCTATCAAAGACCACACCCAGTGTCTTGACAGAGCTTGAGACCTGAATGGTGGCGCCTCCCAGCAGGAATGTTTCATATTGAGAGTCGAGGGTCTTAAGTTTGGCCATGCTGCCAACAATCACGACCTCTGTCTTCTTGTCATTGAGTGCCAAGAAGTTATCTTGCATCCAGCTCTTTATGGCGTTAAAGACTCTAATGAACAACAGGGAGTCTGCCTCATAGGAGTCTGTTAGTTCCAGGACAATCTGGGTGTCATCCGCATAGTTTTATAAATGTGACACCCAGACCATCCAGAACATCAGAACAGAGTTTGGAATAACTATTGTAGAGCAGACGGGAGACGCTGGAAGCCTGAGGGACGCCACAACTGAGGGCCGCCTATTCTTACGGAAAGAATCTCTGGACAACCTTTGCTCTCCTGGGACCCAGGAAAGATCTAAACCAGTTTGCTGCTGATTTCGATGCATCTGCCCACCTCAGTTAGCCTGTCTGACAGCCTATCATGATTAACAAGATAAAACGCTGCAGACAAATCTTACAGCAGCAGCATTGCCACCTTCCCCTGGTCAACCATTCTGGTTAACATGGAATTGACATCTACCAATGCGGTTTCTGTACCATAATTTTTCCTAAATCCGGATTGTCTACCAGACAATAGGCCCTTCTCCTCAACCAAAGTGTCATATTGAGTGCAGGTGACTTTATCAATGATCTTGAGGAGAAAGGGGGCATTGATAATAGGGTGATAGTTCAGAGGTTCCAGTGGATCAATCCCTTCCAATCTGGTATCATTTCCTTGAGATCATTACCAATTCCTGACATTTGTCAACGTGTGTGCAAATACTTCCTTATTACTGTCCTGAGCAGTGTTCCAGATAATATTTTGAGGGGACAGTATTTTACTTCCGATTTTTTTAAATTCGAGTGTGCAATTTCAAGAGACTAAAAATGAGTTTTCTCCTCAGCAAGAGATTGAAAATGAGTTTTCTCCTCTGCAAGAGAATACAACCTATCCAACATATACCCAATGCGTACATCAAATCAGAACTGTCATGAAACATCAGAAACAAAAGGGAGTTGTAGATCAAAGCTGTCTGGATTTAACCATTTTATAACACTTGTGGAAAATATTTTGCCATAAAATAACTTGTAAGTGCATGCTACACGGCTTCATTTTCAAATTTCTGGAGCACTGAAACTCTGTTAAGAACTAGACAGATTGAGACTAATATATTGCCAGCAGAGGGAGTGTGAGTAAGCAGGTGTTACAGTACAGAATGTTCTTACATAGTTTTAAATAAAGTGTAGGCAGTCAACAAAACAGTGCTAACCTCGAATTTGAGAACTATATAACTTCAAAATCCATTCAAAATCAATTTTTATAACATATGCTCCATGTGTTGTTGTTCTCATCAGGAAGATTACATGTGGTTTCCTTACCTATCATTTAAAACTGACATTGCATGTTCCAAAAATAATGTTTAATGCTTCACAAATGTAAGCGTTACCCTTAAGTAGAACGAAGGTAATCTGTTGTGACCACTAAGTATTCCACACAATACTCACTAGCCAGAATCAATTTTTACTGATTAGTTGGTAGCTCAAAGAAAGGCAAACTGAGCTTCCCATAACACCATCTCACACTGCAACATAAAATAAACAGCCTCAAACACTTGAAAAGCAAGCTAATTATAGGTGTGATTGTCACCTGGAGAATGGGGGTAGGCCATTCAGTCTATATTTCAAAAGACAAGATTATTTATACATGGTTAATTATATGATTGTGTTTGTTAAATGGTTGCAAACATCTGCATCCACTAAAACCCCTGGCTGTACAGCACATGACTGCCATGTTCAGGAGCGAATTTTAGTCTATGGCAAATAAAGTCTCCTCTTTCACTCCAACCATGCTTGAGAGGGTTGAATATGGAAGTCTCCAGGCTTGCCCTTTCTTTGCTTATATATATAATGTTTTTTAAAACATCATGGCTGAAACATGGTACCTATGTGAACAAAGCCAACAGGAATTCTGTTCTTTTTTTGTCACAGTATGTATGGCTGTGAAAGTCTGGCTGGAAGACTTTTCTTCCTTGCACGCCATAGTTTTACTGTAGCAATTGGGTAAAAGTCCTTAAAGGATGGTCCTAACATAAGCATTTTCATCAAAGTGTATTGGTTTCACTTTCAAGGGAGAATCGGAATTGTGTTTTAATCCTGTTGTGTGTGCTAAATTCCCATTTGCGTTCTTCACTGGTCACACGCATACATAACGCAATTCAGCATACTTTTGCAACGTTTGACATGAAATCACTGTGTAGACTAGCAACACGCCTACAGATTATTGCCATACTGCAATACTTATAGCTCCCCATGATCATAAAATGCAACAAAGGTCATTTTTTTATGTGTAAACGTTCATCATCTAATACAAAAGCAAACACGTTTTCCTCAACATGCAGACCTTAACTGTCATACTGATTTTTTTCTTTTTTTGCTTGTTCATAATATTTACATCTGCCATTGAGTGCTTCCCAATTTCTGACTCACTATTGTCCAAAATGGTTGCGGGTTCTAACATGTTACCCAAATGAGTGCAAATTGCATTGCACTTCTTTTGAAATAACTTCTCAATGTTTCCTTTTAGATTTGCGACGTACTGTTCTCTTAACAAGTTAAAGTCCACATCAGAAAGAGAACTGTAAGAGAGTATTACACCTTTAGTGTCAGGCAACCCGAAAGACATTCTCAAGTTGCCCAAATTATCATCGTCCTCTTTGAGTGAGGATTCAAGACTTATAATATTAGGATCTAGCAATGGCTACATTTCAGTAAACAGTGAAGTCTGTTTCTTTCATTCCCAGCAAAGAATTCTTACAACATTATATACATCTAACATAAATGCAGTAATAATTGGTTACTTGTAGTTGCATATGTATTTGTGCAGTGAAGAAGCAGTAGCGTATTCAACAGCAGTAAACTCAGATAGAACAACTACAACCAAAGCGTAGCTTCCATGGAATGCATCAACCACTTCTCTCCTACTAAGCAACCTAACTTAGTTTGTTTCTTTCATTTTTAAAACAGAATCATCCATTACTTCTTGCACCTTCTCAAGTTTTGTTGTTCTTATTTCGGAAGTGGGAAATAGGGCATATAAAGTATTAAACCAGAAAGTGTGTCAAGTACTGGCGTTTTCTTCATAGAGTCTGTGCATGCCAGATTGAGTCTGTGTGCAACAGTGTGTTTGTGGAAGTAATGGTGAGTTTTTGGACTGGAATTCCACACCAACACCTGTCTTTGAACTCAACATAACTTCAGCGCCATCTGTTGCAAGAGATGCAAGCTTTCCCATATCAAGACCAATACTGTCACCCGTGCTACATGTGCTTGCTTTGTCGTCGTCAATGTGTAAATTACACAAATATTTAGTAATTGGTGCTCCTCTACAGTCAAGGTATGAGATGCATATAACCAGTTTCTTTTGGACACTAAGATCCTGACTTTCATCTACCATAACATCAAACACAGCTTTAGTTGCATGAACACTTGTTTTTCCATGACAGATGCAATGCTACTTTGTACATCCTTCATTGAAGGCCAGCTTACATTTGTGTAATCTTGACTGTGTATAGTAGTAACCCGATTCTTATCTTTAAGTACGTATAAACTATTTACTTTTTCAGATGGCAACTCTTCTTTTGCTGCAAAAATACTGTACAGAACAATCTATTGTGATTCTGTCCTATAACTGCCACTACTGCCGCTACTACCTAAACATTCTAAATCAATGCTGGATATCACTTCTTCTTACCAACAATGTCAAACCAGGGTAAAAAATAATCCTTCTAGGAGATCTCAAACTGAGCCTCAATTACCCATATGACATCAATGCCCTTGCGCTTGCCAACACCATCACAGAACTTTTTCAGAACCACATCACTAGCCCCACGCACAACAAAAGGCAAAATTCTTGATTGGATTGTGGACCTTAATTGTGACATTAAGATCATCTCTAACTCACCATGTGCCTGGTCTGACCACCATGTGATTACCTTCACCATCCAGGACCTACCCATGTCCACACCAAGAAACAACACGGCCTCACTTGCACTAACCAAAAACAAAAAGAACATCACAGCTGGAAATATGCTTCCACTAATCAGCCCCATTACTTGTCCACAGAACTACAACAACCTCAACCCAGAAGAGCTGGTACAATTATACAACCAAATAATCTCGCAGGCCATAGGTGAAGTAGCCCCCTTAAAAAGGCGGAAAGCCAAACAATCGGCCCACCTCAACACGTGGTTCACCATAAGTCTAAAAAGACTGCGTAGTCCCAAGAGGGCTTCTGAAGGGGCTAGGAAAAAAAAAACCTTGGCTCTCAACAAAGAGAAATTCACACTTGCATCTACCAACTACAAAAATGCCAACCACCAAACAAAAAGTGACATATGCAATCAGATAATCAGTACTGCAAAGTCTGAGACTGAAGACCTTTTCTCAATCCTCTGAGAATTAAGAACACCTGTCACACAACCGACAAACAATGCATCAGAGACACTTACTGGTGCTCTGACATTCAAAAAGCACTGCTAGACAAAATTACGCTCCTCCAAACTAAAATAGATGCAAATCCTATATTAGTGCCAGATTTTATTAACATTGTTGAAAGTCTCAAAGCCTCCCCTTGTCAGGGAGACACCTGCCCACCTACCCTCATCAAAGAGGTGGTATCTGGTATTGCACCTTTCATCACAACCTTTATACATTCCTCATTTGAATCCTGCTCAGTCCCTTCCAATGTCAAAGATGCATGGGTCTGCCCACTTTTAAAGAAACCTTCACTAGACCCTAACATACCCTCCAATTATCGACCCATAACCACGGTACAGTTCCTACTACAAATCTTGGACAGGGCGGCTTACCTTCAAATTCAAAAACATCTTGAATGCAACAACCTACTTGGCCTTTGCCAATCGGGCTTTAGACCAGGCCACAGCACAAAAATGACTCTCATTGACCTAAAAACTTAAATGGATGACATAAGGGACAAAGGGAACATAGCCCTACTACTCCTGTTAGACCTTTCTGCTGCCTTTGAGCTGGTCATCCATAAGGTTCTATGTAAGCACCTTACATCAGCAGCGCAATTCTTGGCCAAAGCCACTGCCTAGGTTCAATCCTTTCTTTCATACAGAACCATGAGAGTTTTCTCAACCACAGCTACCGGAAACCCAGTCCCAGTCCTATACAGGGTACCCCAAGGCTCTTGTGTATCACCCACTTTGTATAATATCTTTACAAAGCCCCTATTCAATCTTTTAGAAAGCTTGGGTATCATCTAAACCAAATATCCTAATGCTATCCAAATACGCATTCATCTTTCAGGATTCTACCCAGATGACTCTAATCTCCTTAACAAAATCTAACTAATTATTCAGGCATGGATAGCACCACATGGCTTCTGCCTGAATAATGACAAAAACAGAGCTATTATTGATTGGCTCTCAAAACTGCCTCAATAAACTGCCAAGCCTTTTCCAATCATTCATTATTGACAACAATACCATCCAAGTTGCATAAGTAGTCAAAACACTTGGAATTTACTTGGATTCCAAACTTAGCCTCACTAAGCAAGTTAATGCCACAGCCTCCTCAACAGCTTATACATTTAAACCTAAAACCACCTGCAGACCATTCCTGCTCCCGCCAGTTGCATTATCCTAGCATGAGCACTTATTTGATCCAAACTGGACTATTGCAACACATTATACAACAGATCTAGTCTGCGCAACCTCAACAAACTCCAAGTACTCCAAAATAATGCTCTTAGAGCTGCCCTTGATATACCTAGAGCTAACCACATCACTGGCTCCAGACAAAAAGTTAAGTGGCTACCAGTGAAAAACTGGATCTTATATAAAACATTAGCCCTCACCCACAATGTTTTAGTTAACTCAGCCCCTAAATACCTCAACTGCAAGTTCCCAAAAAACCTATCCGACAGACCAACTAGATCCGCTCAATTGAACCAACTCAGCATACCAAGATATAAACTGGAAAAATCGGGGGGCAAGAGCTTCCCTGCCCTAGCTGCAAAGCAACGCAATGCGTTGCCTTCTGACCTCAGAACAGTCACAGTATACTGGACCTTTCAAGAAAAGCTTAAAAATTGGCTAGTCTCCCAAGAAATCTAGTCCCATAGAGTCAGATCACAGTCCTATCCTGTTTAAGTAGCACTAGTTACATCAGATTATCTACTTATCAACTGATATCTATTACAGCCATCATTTATTTACAAATATGTAAATATGGCTACGTCTCTGCTTTAACTCTACAAGTGTAACATGAAACAAATAACTTATTTGTTAACATATCATGATGATCACCAAATATGTTTAGACAAGTATTTATTCCTCCCATCTCTGCTTCTCTGCTTGAGCACTACAAATGTAATTTTCTAACGAACAACCACCTAATTAGTATGCCTCGTACCTGTATCTGCAACCTGTTAACCATGTGTTTTCAAATGTAACATGTAAACTCGCACCCGGATACCTTTGGGTTGGGAAGCGCTATATAAATAAAACAAACAAACAAACAAACAAAATGTGCAATTTCCGTTCAGCAGTTGGATGATTTTTGGAATCCTTGTGATGCAATGTGGTTGATATTTGAACATTAAGGGATCCTTCCTGTCCCCACACTTTACCAATGTTTGTTAATAGAAGTCTCCTATTATTTTGTTAATCCATTTTTGTTTCTAACCATAGATACCTAACTTGCAATTCAGCTAAATTTCTATCTTTAACACTGTGTGTTTTTCTTTCTGCTGCTCAACCTTGTCAACTACATTCCCAAAAATGTAATATACAATTGTTCCTGTTTCATTTCTTGATTCTCCTTCGAATACTGTCACTGCTAGGCACCTTGTTCTTACCTAGGAAACAACATGAACATCTTCAACCACCCTCCCTGACAGAACTTTTTTCATTTTATATTTGTTATGTGGTTGGACATAAAGTTGTTCAAAACTTATCATAGCTGCATTTGTGCTTTTGAATCTGGTTTCAGCATACTATCTATAATATATTAAAGACCCCACCTGTCAATGCTCTCAAAATGCAAACGAGATAGGAAGTTATTAAGTGCTGTGTAGACAATCCCTGCAGATAGCTTGATTCCTTTCCCATGTACTTTAAGTTATAATTACATAGGCTGGGATGGCTCTTCTGTGCCCCCCACCCCACACACACACTTTTGGTTCAGCTCTCTGAGTACTGGTTGGTCTGTTATGATAACTGATACTCTGGTTCTGCTGCTTATTGACCAAATACCAAAGGAGACCAGAAAACATTGGTATAGGGAGGTCTACGAGATGGCAGTAATATACAGTGACCAGGAGACTGTTTTATTAACTTAGGCCTCAACTCCATCTGAATCTACGACTGTTCACAAAAAGGTACCAGGACCCACACCTTAGCATTAATCAATAAGTGTAGGAAGCTACAGAAGCACACAGAATGTAGCTAACTTGGTGAAGGAAGATAACAACTCACGTCTGAACATGGTAATCCAGTGAAGAACAGACTACTTGGCTAAACTGTGTATCCTTTGCTCCAAGCTTGGCAACGTCTGTATGAATATCCCTAGGCATTGCTATTTATTTACATTTAAATGGCACTCTTCCACATCCCCCTAAAATCCACATCCCTCTATGTGCCTGGTGGTCTAGAAGCAGAAGCACAGTGCTCCAACTTGGGCACCTCTCCTGTTATCACAGTCCATGACTTATGGGGTGCCTGCCTACCTGCTGTTTCAACTCCAGGTTCCGTGTGTGAGTGTGCTATCTGTGCTGCCTTCTTCTTGGCTCCTAACCCCTTAACCACCAGTCTATTATGCAAGTCTATGCGAAAAGGACGAGCATACTCGTCCTGCCACAATGTGTGCTATAACAGAAATGTTCTTTGTTAATACAGTAACTTTCTTAAACAGCACCTTATGAAACACACAAAAATGTAGGTGTCAAAACCCTGCTTATTCAGTTCAAGATTTAGTAACCCAGTGCACATTGCACATGCTTCACATTAGTGCTTCGAGGCCAAGGATACACAAATAGAACTAGTTTGTGCTAGTGTCACAGAATAACATTTTCTGAGTGAGGCGAATTTTGGCCTTAACCATAGATACATCAAATTCTCTGTTCTTCTCTAGCTCACTTCCTTCATTGATCAATGTTAATTCATGTATGATTCCTCTTTTGTAATGCAGAAATGGTGCATTGTGTGCTCCATACACATTGTCTCCCTCCTTCCCTCTGCAACAAAAGAACATTTCTGTCCCTCTTTATCTAGTACTCGTGTTCTTTGTCCCATACTTTTTAGGCCCACTTCTATACTCAAAAAGTGCCGTTTCACACCACATCTTCTTTCTTGGCTCACTGATTTGACCATGCAGCTTATCATAAATGTGCACCCTCAACAAAAAACATGGTTTGTCATTTTTCTAATGTGCCCTAAAAAGTCTAAAACACCAGTAAAATGTTCAAGATGTAAAAAAGCCCTTTTTGTGAGGTTATTGGACCATGGATATGATCCACTGTAGGGTCAAATAGTCTGCCTGACAAAGGTGGTCCTATTCCTTGGTGTAGTGCTACCAGTTTAGCAAGATTGGGGATTATTACATTAGTGTGCTTAAATTGTGGGAGATGGTTGAGCCTGCATGCTTACACTTCGGATGTCTTAAGACCCACATTCTAATCTAGTGTCTAGATGTCACACTTAGCCAACCCCTGGGGTAAATCAGCATGTGAAATTGCACATGTCATGTTGTGCCCATGACAACCAAAATGGACACACAGGTTGCCCTTCTGAACTTATGTTAACTCAAAAAGCATCCTCTGCATGTGATGCTGCTCTGATGCCAATTCCATGCCAATCAAGTCATGGCACACTGTTATTGTTATGTTGTGGTGATTTTTACAGTGCACTGCTTCCATTTTCATGGTCTCAAAGAGCTCTGACGGATCTGAAAAGGGAGGAGAGCTCAGGGGGATTTAGCTAGTGGGATGGAGAGTGAGGGTGCAAGAGAGCGTTGTTGTGGTGTTGGTAGCTTCAATTTGGAAAAAACGGTCACTGTGTGTTGGGGATGCCTTTATTGTGGTATGGTTTGGTGCTGTGTGTGTATGGGCTGGTTTACGTGTCTGTGTTTTAGTTTTCTGTAATGTGTTGGGTTGATTTGGGTGTTGCAGAGTGTGTGCAGTTTGTGGTGGTTTTCATGTTTCTGCTGTGGAAGAGGTATGTAGAGGAATGTGTGTGTTTTGTTGGGTGGTTGAGAGTGAGTATGTAGCATACTGAAACGTTTTTAGCATGGGTAGAATTTAAATCAGCAACATGCAAGGTGGCAAAGTTCAAAAGTGTCAAAAAACCATGTGGCAAAATTCAAACGTGGCAAAACCACATGATGGCAAAATTCAAGGTGGCAAAGTTCAAAAGTAGCAAAGTTTAAAAGTAGCAAAACTCAAAAGTGGCAACGATTGAATGTGGCAAAAACGCAAAGTGGCATAGTTCAAAGCGGCAAAATTCAAAGTGGCAAAATCTCACAGTAGTAAATTTGAGCAACATTACCAAAAATCTGTATTTTCACAGGGTGCAGCAACCCACTAGAATGTTCTGATTTTTCTCACAGGGTGTAGCCTACCACTGGCATCCTCTGATTTATCTCACAGGGTGCAAACACCCTTTAAGATTCTCATGTGTTATCACAGGGCACAGCCATGCACTACATTTTGCAAGCTCTTCCACAGACTATTGCCCGTCTTTCCGGTGGGGAAATCCACCTTTGAGACCAGCCATTCCCCCATGACTGCCTTACTCCTTCCCCTCTAAACAATACCCTTTGGGATGGAAAAGTGGTGGAGATACAAATGCTGCACCAGGTTTCACACCTCTACTCATGGCCCAGCTCAGGTGCCTCCTTTCTGCATGATATCCAGGGGAACCTGCTCAAAGATACACGCTGTCAGTGGAGCATCCTTCAACCACTCATCGGGATGACACCAGCGAAAGGATCCTGCCTCTCGCCACACTTGTCACTGCCATTGCCCATTGGGCAGGCTGGATGGGTGTGGAGTTTTGCCATGGATTGCCCCGTGGTGCGTCCATGCAGCACCCCATCCCTCAGACATGTTAGGACCCCCAATCCTTCTCTTCCTCACCACAGCTGCTGGGGGATGGTGGTGGGGCTGGCTGTATGGTTGCTGGACTTTGAGGGCACATGCACCTGAGACACCCTACTTTGCCAACTTGTTCCTCATTGCTGTGTGCCCTAGGGCACCCGCCATGTTCGTTCCCTTCTTCCCCAACTTGGCCAACTTCCCACAGTTCTCCACCATGCAGAACACCTCAACCTCCTCTACCTGACAGTCTTGGTAAGGCAGAATTGGCCTATACCTAGGACATTGTGCAGTGTGTGGGTTGTTCAGAACAATGCTCCCTGCTATTCTTTCTTGGTTTAGACAACTCTTCCATTGCCTGCTCTGCCTCATACTTCTTAAGGTGCACTTCCTGCTGTGGCACACGCACTCCACACACTGGTCCTCCACCTGAGCCCACTCCTGACTGTACTGTCCCTCATCCATATCTGCAGTCCTGCCCTGCTGGGTGGAAGCAACTTCCTCTCTGATCCCACCCATTCACAACACAATTCCAACACTTCCTCCCATTAACTTACTGTGACCAGCCCCACCTACCACATGACAACCCTATCTGTTCCATAACTGCCTCAGTGTGGGCATCCACACGAGGTCCTCCATCCCCTGCCTTTGTGTTTGACTCTGCCAGGGCCTATTCTTCCCCTGAGAGGCCTCTCCCAATGCCTCCAGACTCCGAGGTTTGGCAGATCTCTGTGGTCTGGGCCATGAACAATCATAAAGAGCACAAGGAAATGCCCCCCAAGATCAGCAATCATTGGGGAACTTTCATACTTGAGTGTGGAGACAGCTGATCCTCACTGGCGAAGCTTCTTAGTCATAAACCATCAATCATGGGGGAATCAACTTCCTTCTGCTTAAAGGCAGCTGATACTCCCTCGTCTCCCTGGTAATGCAATTCAAGTCATAATCATGTTTTTGTAGCTGCAGTGTGAGTCTTATACAGATTGTGCAGCACTTTCTCTCCTCCCGTTCCCCAAAGTGTGTCTCTTCTCCTCCCCAATTGGCAGCCAGCACGCCATTGTGACATCCACAAATGCCAAGAACCACACAAATTCAAGAACTCTGTGAACAATGAGAACCACCGGTACCACCCCAAGAGGTCAAACATGTTGACAAACAGGGAAACACACAAAATAATACTACAGCTACAACCTAAATATAAAACCTACAACTACAACCTACAATCTACAAATGCAAACTGCATCTAAAACCTACAACTACAACCTACCACAATACTAAACAATAAAATATAAAAAAAGTGATTTGGTTGTGTTTTCAGCGACACAAAGAGATGTGGGGAAACTTTGTTTTACATTCTATTAAAGAACACAAAGGAAAAAAGCATAAGAGGAAAAGGCACATTTTCTTTTCTTTTTCTATAAAGGAAAACTAACACAAGACAGAAAGACATGCTGGATAAACACTGAGACAAAGGGGGCAGGAGAATGGATTCAAAACACACTAAATTGCTCAATTCTACAGAAAGGACAAACATGAAACAAAAACAAACAGACCTTCAAAATGCTCACAAACATTCAAAAACTCCCCAAACACCCTCATAGTGTGAACCTGCCCTGTGTTACTCCTTATCTCACATGCTAGCAAAACTTGCAAAGGATCAGGAATTGTGACAAGCACTCTATAGGGTGGGTACACATTATGTAGAAAGTTGATGAGCTCTAATATGCTGAATTATGTCAAAAACACACCTGAGGCGACACTTATTGGGTAGATGAACCTGACAAATAAACTCATTATACGTCATGAGTTCCCCTGCTTCGAATAGGATGATGAATCATCATGTGAAACCCGGAATCCTGCTGCAAATTTGTCAAGGACTGCATGCCCAAAAACCCACCCCATTCTTTTGCCAGCAACAAATCTTTTCCACAAGATGTGTCCACTACTGCAGGCAAGAATTGCCGAGGCTTACTGCCGAGGTGCCCCACTGGTCATGGGCCTCCACATTGGTCAAGGCCTGTTCATGTGTCCATTTGTTGGGAATCATAATGGCCTAGAACCACTTTTTTCAGTGGGCCCCCATCACATCATTTTATTTTACCCCACGGATTACTGGATATGGATAGCATAGTCTCTTTGAAGGGTAAACCATTGATACGTTATATTTCAGAGGCTAGGCTCATGCAATTCAGAGGTTGTCAGTTGAGATAGGAATTCTCTTTGTTCGGCGCTCTCTAGAATTTTTTCAACAACATGGAAGAATCCTGCTGATTGTGCCTTTTGAAATGGGAAGGGTAAAACTGAGAAAATGAATACAGTGAAAGAGACATGAAAGCTCTGATTGTGGGCCTCGTTTGTCATGGGCCGTAGATGTTTTTCACTGCAAGCTCACAGTTATATCCGGCTATGCTCAATGGTGGGAGGAAGCGTGTGGTACTGGTAGAAAAGGCGGTATGCTATCATGTCTGAACCCGCTTTAAACATTGGCGTAAAGGTGTACTGTTCAACGCTGTAAATCATCAGACGTTATTCTTGATCACAGCACTTAGACGCACAAGGTGCACGTACAAATCATTATCAAACAGGTTTGCACCAAAATATAAAGCATGCATTAACACAAAGGACATGTTTTGCTCACGATGTATTGGAAAACGATATCCTTGGGGGAGTTTCGACGTCTGCCTGACCTAAAGTCCACCTGTATAGGCAGACTGACTCGGTGGGAGGAAAGGACATGTGCTTTGGCATTACACTGTGTGAACATATCTTTAAAAAAACTGTAAAGGATTAATGAAAGTGTGAAGTGCACAAAAGGGTTTACATGGTGTGCCAACACCGCAGGCTCGGTCCAATTGTTCACGCTGTTCGCGCCCTTATGAAAGACTCCATTCAAACTCCATTTTTATTTACATGTGCAAGAACTATGTGAGCATCTGTCTCTAAAATACAGCCCATTTTATTCCTCGACATTGCAAAGTCTCCGAGGAGCAATGAATCCGGATCTGGGAATCCATTTGTCTGCATTTTGTGTCAGCAGCCGTCACAAGCAGTAACACGCGAGTGATGCATGTGTCTGGGGACTCGTCCTGCAGTCTCTGTGCAGTGGGAGAGCTGAAAACAGAGCTGGGCTCTCAGCGAGCAGCAGTCTCCACATACACCCCCATCTCACCGCCATCGATCTGTTTCCTTCCTCCCTCTACTCCCCCACTTGTTTTCCTCCACATTCCCAATGCCAAGGCTGTCCCAGGGGTGATAACAGTTATTAAAGGGGTTTTACATCGCAGGGTGTCAGAGGATGTCTGTCCAACAACTCAGCTGGCACTGTGGCACATACTATATGATACACGTTTCTGTTCTGCTCCTACTCTCGCCCTGTTGCCCTCCCTTTCCTTCTGTCGTTTAATCTATTAATCCTTAGCTTCACCTTCAGGTAAATAGAAATGGAGGCTATGAAGAAGTTTACACTTAGGACTCTTCTGTTCCATCACACAGCATGAAGATAGAGTTACTGAAACGGGTAGGCCAATATCTTGCATATCCAAAAGGTTTTGTCTTGTTATTATGCTTTAAAAGAATGTCATCCTCTTGTGACATGCTTGAATAAACCTGACTAGTCACCACCCGAGCTCACACTTCATACCAAACATACACCATGCAGGATATAGCTCACCCGCCACCATGCCTCCAAGACCATCTAGAAGATTTCCTGCACACAGAGTCTGTGACCTTCTTGTCTACACACATCAACTTTGCAGCAAAAGTGCCCTGTCTCCCATCCTTTCACTCCTATTAACTTCCCATTCCAACTCGACCGATCTCTTGCAGATACCCAAGTTCCAGGACATTCTGAAAATGGTAGTGGACCTGGGACAAAAAGCCACACAAAATAGCATTATTCATTACAACCTCTAATTTCCTTGATTTTGATAAACATGGAAGCTCAATCCAAAGAGCAGGGACACATTTATTGGGTGTGTCTGTCAATGTGAGAAGTATTACAGTGTTCCTAAAATCATTTAGAACATCATTTTTCATCAGTCACAAAATGTCTTTGGTTTCAACAGAATTCCTTTGGAATCTCCCTGGAAAAACGCCAGTTACACGATCCTTCCTCATGCTTTGGTTAAAACAAAACAAACCAAAACAAACTTTAAGTATTTCATTCTCATCACATTTTCCAAAACACTCATGGTGGACCATCCTTTACCCCGAGGAAACTGGAGCCTGCCTAACGCATACACTCCACATTGCCCTAACAGTTGCTCCAATTTAACAACTGCTCATTTCATCCCTTCTCTCAGGGTATCCTTAGCAACGCCTGTCATGCACATGCAGCTAATCAAATTCCAAATCCAAAGACATCGGCTAGTCAAAGATTCCCCTATACTGGTGGTAAATCCCAATCAAGGAAACGGCAAATACTCTGCACATTCTACAAGGACCTTTGCAGCTGAGAGACCACCAACGGGTGGGTGTTCCAGATCATTCTAGCTGCTTGATCCACAGAACTGGAGCAGAGAGCGGGAGGGAGCTAGATCAATGGCAACCCACAAGGCCCAGCAACAAATGATGTGGTCCCCATAATGTTGCATAGGTGGCCTGAAGTAGGCACTGAAGAGGGTGAATCTGTTTAAAATGTCTAAATATTGCCAATCCATCCATATGCCCCTTGGAGTCACCCAACGGAAGTGTGGGAAAAGCTATTGTATCTAATTGGCCCATTGGAAAGGGAATGGAACATGGAAACCAGCCTAATAGGACCCCAGAAGACCCTGCAACGAAAAACACAGTGTGATTTGCCACCAACATACAACTGATCAGCCACAGCAGGCTATTCAGTGGGTTAAACACTTTGCAATGTCAAAACGTTTCTGAAATTCATGTTTTGTCTGTCTCTCAGACAACCAACATGACGGTTATCCATGCCTTGCCAGCGTCATGGGGAACTGCTGCAGAAGAGGTTCTGCGGTGCAGGTGAGGATAGACCCCTACTCTGTCTAGGACCAGGGAAACATAAATGTAATCCGATATCGGAATAAGAGGAATAAAAAGAAGCCTAATCAAAAAACATCAGCACACGTTCGATCATGAACCTGTAACTCAAACAGGTTTATATAGTCCAACCTCGGTGTACGTTTGTCAGTGTTGGATTTTTGAATTACTCTGATAAGTTTTTGTCCTACTTGGTCAATCAAGTTAGCATCCATTCTTAGTGGGTTGCCATTATTAACCACTTCCAGTGGAGTATTACATTTTACTGTGGCATCCAAATGTGCTTAAACCCAGGTTAGTTTCAGTCAGTTATGGTCACCTTTCTCCGATGGTGTAACTTCCATAGAGAGTATGTTCCAGTGCTTAATTTGTGCCAGTGGTTGCCAGTGGGCAACACTGGCACTCTTTTTTGGCCACCGGCACTGATGCACGACATGGGTCATCTGTTTTGTTTGTTGTTGAAAGTTTTAAACTTTCATGTTTGTTTAACTGTCTTCTTTTGCGCTCTGCTTGCAGGCGCATGGCTGTCTCGGCCAGGCCTGCCGCCTGCCGCAGTACAGGGGCATGACGTGTGTGCACTCCCACTAAGTTTTCTTTGTGGAGCTCAGTTCGTAGCTCTGCCTCGGGGTCCAGGCACTTAGAATATAAATGTATATTCTAGTTTGCGCAAACAGCGCACTGAAAGAGACAACAGCCAATTAAAAGTATACATTTTGTGTTGCTATGGAGTATTTGATGAAATTCTGCATAGTAACACAGAATGTACAGTTTTGGTTGGCTGTTCTACACAGCAGCCAATGAAATTAAATATGGTCATGCCACGTGGGGTGGGTGATGGGCGCACAGCGCCACCTTCTTCTCATTTTACAGTCCGTCATCTCTATCCTGAGCCAGCCCAGCCACGTGCAGCGCGTGCCATGGCCTAGTTGCTGGCTGCAGACTGACCTTGCTATTTGGTGAGGATGAATCGGCCCACCTTCCCCCCACCCCCGGTGTGAATCATCACAGCCTACTGAAGGCCGCCAGACCGACTACGGTAAGGTAAGTGTGCTGCTGAGGGGTCGTCCGTGGTTGGGGGCTGTAGGGCGTGCCCAGTAACCCCTTATTCCATCACATAAAGGGCGGCTACGAGAGCGTTCTTTTCGGATGTCTGCCGTACACAGCCGACAGGCTTTTCACACTTACCCCCCAGCTCTCGAATCAGAGAGCAGGGAGTACAAAAAAAACTATTTTCTTGCTCTGTACACTGTTACCCTCTACCTCGCCACTCAGTGTGGTGTTTTATTAGATGCACGGACAAGAATGTGGAAAAAACATTGCAGATGGCAGTTGGATGGGTAGTGGCAGTTTAAGCCAGGAGTATTACACGCACCTCGTGTATTTAGCAACAGATTTATGGGCTGTGATGTCACTCTCCATGTCGACTGCTTTATTGGTTGATATTACAGTTTGCTGACTGTCAGGGAGAGAGGTCATGAACGGCTGAAGGCCCTGTACTATTTCACTCATATCTTTAATAGTCAGAGGAGGGATGTTTACACCCAAATATTCCCTTGGAGAGTAAGAAGAGCATCTTTCCCTTTTGTGGGATGGAGATGT
The DNA here is from genome assembly GCF_040938575.1 of Ambystoma mexicanum. NCBI lineage: Eukaryota > Metazoa > Chordata > Amphibia > Caudata > Ambystomatidae > Ambystoma > Ambystoma mexicanum. Next base: position 630,392,887 of record NC_090937.1, read on the forward strand.
TTTAGTCCTAGATTATTTGTCTTTTTGATTGACTGTACTTCTTTTCTCAGGTGTAGTGGACATATCAGGGAATGTGGTACAATGATCCACTTCATCTATTGTACCCTCCAATAATTGATGATCTGTTAAATCAACTCTTATAGTGTCCATAGATGTATTTTTGGCCATGTTGGATATGTAGGCCTTGCCATTGAGGCCGGTAATTGGGTCTCGTATATGAGATGTTTGAATCAGTTGGGGTACTTTTGGCTCCAGACGGTAATCAAGCCCCCTTTTAAGCATTTCAGGACCATGCCATTTCCATTTAAGAGGTGGGAGCAATTGTTTGTCGGAAGTAGGATTTGGCAACCTGGGTTCGTCAGTGCTCGTATTATGATGAAGTTTGTTGTTTAGACCAAAGGAAGCTTCTTCTATGGGTCAGCATAATGAATCTTCTGAACTTCCCTGTGTGTAATCATTTTGAATCTCTGGAGGGTATTTGTCTCGGTCAATATCCCAACTTTTAGATGTTTCTTGATGGTTTTCAGCTACCAGGGGGCTACAGTGACTTTAAATCCAGAGTCTCTGCTTTCTTTAACTTATCCAGTTGTGTTGGGCACAGGAGGATTATGTTCTAATAGGGTAGTCCTAAGTTGTACCAAGGGCACATCCCCCTGCCCACATGGGAGGATGTCAAAGGGGCCCCTGGTTGTGTCTCCCCCCTCTCGAGCAGAGCGATTCTGCAAGGAGATGCAAGGGTTAACATGAGCTTACCCTCCCCTTGTGTTAATCAGTTGAGTCTCTGGTGGATCAGTGTCCACCTAGGCATGTTCTTTTGCAGAATTTCACCACTCCAAATCATCTAAGGACACCATTGCGTCCTTGCCGTCCCAAAGAGTAGAAAAGAGGTCAGGCCCCAGAGTGGCAGAAGAGGGTGTCGGGGATAGAAATTGTCATTTCCGTAGGCTTACCTCCTCTCTCTGTTGTCGTTGGGCTGGTAGTGGACTGGGGGTCTGCCATCTCCTTTTTTGATGTGCTGGATACTTCTGATTTTCTAGTGGGGGTAAAATGAAAACTTCTCAGGCTTGCAGCAAGGTCTAGCCGGGGGCGACCTTCCAGCAAATTGTTCTTTCTCAGTTTCTTCGACGTGTTGGAATAGGTTTTCCACTGTCGGTCTTGCCACTCGCCTGCTCCAGTCAATGAACTTTCCTTAAGGTGGAAGTGACCACTTCAACAGTCAGTAGGCAGCAGCAGTCGTGGCTCACAGTGATCTGCAGCAGTTGGTGGTTGTACGGATTCCTCTAGTGCAGACAGGAGTGGGTGTTAAGGTTCTTCACCCTTCACACCTAAACACCCAAACACTCATCTGCACTCTGCCACGGCTCAGCCGATGCAGGGTGTATTTAGAGATCCGCCTCCTGCGGAAGCTGCAATAGTAAACAGACTCCAGTCTGTCATGACAAAAGAACAAAGTGTCTATTGCACCCAAACACTTGTCTGCACACTGCTGCGGCTCTGCCGATACAGCATGTATTTAGAGCTCCACCTCCTGTGCAAGCTGCAATAGTAAACAGACTCCAGTCTGTCACGGCAAAAGGAAAAGGTGTCAAATGCACCCCAAAAAAAGTATTCTTGTTGTTTCTGTGAAACAAAAAGAGAAAGAAAGCTACAAAAGAAAAAAAAAACTGTAAATACATGTAATTCCCAAAAGCAGTTAGGCAGTTAGTACAACATACAAATTGCTATAGTTGTTACAATATGTTTTGCCTCTCTATTGAGCAACTGAGTTTGACTTCTCACGTTGTCACATAGGTATAAGCAAACAGTTCAGAGATCTACCTAGAGCGCTACTGTAAATATATCGGAAACGCAGCCCAAAATGTGCCAGAATTCATCAAAACACATGGGGCTGTACATTTCGGGGGTCTTGTGTAGAATCATCTGCCTTCCTCAGGACCAAAATTGAACTTGATTGGTGACCACTGAGGAGAAAAGGGAAAACACAAAGGGAGGCCAGGCTGTGGTTGAACCTATATCCTGTGTGTAACCCTAATAGAAATGGTAGAAATCTCATGTATTAAAAATGTTATAAAAAAGAGCAAGTAAAAGATAAAGTGATCTTATGTTACCCTTCACTTATTCAGTAGAAACATAAAAACAAATGTAAATTTAGGAAATCTATATTTTTTGTTTCAAAAGGTTAAAATGATTTGCATTTTCTGGGGGTACAAATAGAGGCCTATATAGAAACAGTGCTTACCCGAAGGGAAGCAGCCCTGAAAGGTTGTCTCAGGCTCCAGGGCAGTTGCTACATTGGAGGCATGCTCGGGGGTTCACTAGATTTGCAGGCCGACTGCTCCACTCTGTAAAGTGAAGGGAAATAGGCAGGATTGTGAATGGGAGCTGCACGTGTCTGTGGGAGATGTAATAAGTGAAAAGTCTGGTTATCTCTTACCAACAGGCCTGCGGGCGTTCTTACAGGCGAAGTTGACGTGTGGGAGATTTCCTCTGTGGCAGACGGTGCTTGGCAGCTAGAGATTGCAGCAGGTGGTCCAGTTTCACCCAGAATAACCTGCAATTGGGATTGGTATCTGAAACATCATATGGTGAGTCTCTACAGAACAGTTATCTAGTTGGAGATCCAGGGCAGCCTGACCAGTGACCAGCAAAGAAAAGATTGCAAAAGCTTAAGCCTGGTCACTGGTTCCTTCTCCCATCCTCTCTGGCTTAAAAAATACATTCACTGAAGATGAGGCTCTCTGCCACCAATTTCATTTTAATTTTTTTGTACAAGGCTGTACAACACTTCTTGCACTAGGCATTTGCACTCCACTGTGCCAATGTGTAAAAGCTGCCTACCGTGCTCCCAGTAAATGCTGCCTATTGTAGGCAACTCCCTCAATCAGACCAAGCAAATACAACCCGCTAGGGAAAAAGGCTAGGTGCACCCTGTTTTGAGAAAGACAAGAGCTTTATTTTGTATACAAAAGAATAAGGCAGCAGGGTATTACGAATCCACTGCCAAAAAGCTCTCTGACATCTTTTGTGCAAGTTTCAATTTATAAACACACAAATCGTCACTCATGATGCACTTGATATACAGTGTTAATCTCCCTCCCTTGTTGGCTAGTGCCTATATACATGCTAATGATTTCATACAGCCCATCCTCCAATTGGTTCCGTTGTCTTTTCGCTCATCTTCACCTCACGTGTGGTGAAGATGAGCGAGAAGACAGCGGAAGCAATTGGAGGATGGGCTCTATGAAATCATTAGCATGTATATAGGTGATAGCCAATGAGGGAGGAGGATTAACACTGTCCTCGTCCATCATGGAATACTGCAAAGCTATTGGTTAACATCAACTGGCACCACCATACCTTCGATCCTAAAAACGTGATATGCACCTGGTTATCAACGTGAACTCAATGGGCAACTTCGAAGTCAGCCTGGTCCTTGTGAACAAAGAAACCCTCTTCTAATCACAGACACGTTGGTGCCCCCACTATGCACTCCCCACTTTATGGGTATCGTTCTTAGCTCTATTTGGCACAAAACATAGGTCATGCCATTGTCCACTTTCCCCTTTATCATTTCCCCTCCCCAAGAGTAAAGCTAGCATCCAACTAATCAATCTTGTTCACACAGGATTTAGGGCCCATTTCCTTGCACATCTGGTAGTTCAAATAGTGTGACCGTCATTCTGGGGGGCACTTGTGTCTTAAATCTTGGTTCATGTTTTGGCATCCCAAGATCTCTGTCTTCGCTCCCAGGAATATGCCCTTGATACTAGGCTGCAACCCTTCACTTCTTCTGCTGCACACATTCCTACCTAATTAGTTCAAAGGTCAAACTGATGTGGGGGTGTATGCGTGTTGTTTGTTGCATCAGGGAATCGGGTTACAAGGGAAAAGACCTTGTTCTGTGTTTCTGTGAAAACACAACCTGCGAGGATTCAGGCCGACTTGTAGATGTAGTGTTAGTTTGTGTTATGACCGTCTTGTTTATATATACTACATTCTACATAATTCTATTGCAGCACTACTGTCTAACTTCCCCCTATATGATTTTCCAGTCCAACCAATTGTCCCCACCCATTACACACCCCCTCCCTACACTGCCCCATGCTCATTTCCATATTCTAGTGTATTTTTCACAATCTACATCATCTCAGAGAGGCTATGGTCTGGATGTGCATCCCAACATTCCCCATTTAGTTAATCCTTCATTAAGTAACTTATCTCTTTCTCTTTGTCCATCTGTTTCATCCTTAGGAACCCATGCCCTACAAACATAATGCAAATTACCTCTGTCTCGTGTATATTTTTCTGGAGTATATGTAAGACATATGATATCCCCCTCACCTGCTAAATCTACCCAGTGCTCAGTGTAGTTCTCAGGATCTAGTGGGACTGATGTTAGTGTACCTAGGGGCTAGAGGGGTTGTTCAGTTCTGACCATGCATGGCTTATTCAAATCCTTAGTTTGAGCCTGCCTCTCTTTAGTGCCCAGGAGAGCTATCCCTGCCCCAATAGTAATCATCATTTTTGTGCTGCTCTTTATAGTCTTGACACAGCATGGGAGCATCATCTGGCGTGTGCAAACCCCCATCAACACAAACACCACGATCAGAACCAGTGTCTTCACCAGTGCCCCAAGCCCTGAATAGGGTATATTACAAACCTGTGATTTGGTTGTGCCTCTTCCCAAAAGTCATGGTGTTGATTTCACTTTATTTCACTTTATATTATTCCTGTTAGGATGATTGTATGGGTGTCCCCAAACTAGGTCTTGCTTCCCCTGACTTGCTATTAGCCTGTCCAGAATAAATCTGCATTAGGTTTTACCTACCTAGAATAACTTTGAGTCATTCATTAAGGGTGACATAGAATTTTGCTTTCCCTGGTCAGTTTTAGACAGACACAGTAATAGTATTAGGTTTATACCTGCCCCAAGTTGCTGATAGCTCCTTAACAAAGTATATGGGTTTTACTTATCATAGTTAGCTGTATGCCATTCTTACATAAGTTACAATAGTTACTGCTCATCTCCATCTGTGTTTCACTGATCTCAAAAGCACCTATAATTGAATATTTACTCAGCTAGTATAACTGTGTTATCACAAAATAAGTTATAGGTGTTTACTGCACCTAGGATAAGTGTTACACTATTCACAAAATGCATACTATCCAGTTGAATGATTATGTGATTTGTTTCCGAGCGTCACAGTAAAACTGGTAGGGTCTACTACCCTTAAATTACTAAATGTAATCTGAAAGTAACCATTGGTTTTTACTCCTCAAGAATAGGTGTGACCTATACTGAATGTATGTGAAATGGTTTGACTTCCCTAGAACTAGTGTTAGGTGTTCCAAATAAGGTTTATGCTTTGGTATGTGTACCTTCAAGCATAGGGTTGTGTTTTTATAATTGTGATTATATATAATGTGATAGTACTTATTTCCCCCAAGATTTATCTGGGCCTACTTGTATTTAAATAAACCATTTATTTTTTACAATACATAAATAAAGTTTCAGTGTTTCTTTGGACCATTCGTATTACAATTTCATTTGTACTGATTCTACAGCCCTCCCTCCCTCCTAAGATAAGCCTGGCTGCTCTGTCTACGCTACCAACAAACTGAGTTGGTACAGCCTTCTACTAAGAGTGGAGTCTTGTAATGGCTCAGTTGAATGGTTTTAATGAAGTTGGGTAGAACTTCAGACAAACTTTCCAGACAAGCCACACCTGTGAGGACCATTTATCCTACCTAAAACAAGTGCTTCAGGTGCTGCAGAATGCAGGTCTGACTATCAAGGTTATGAGGTGCCAGATAGCACATGGTACCATGACTTACCTAGGCAACCTTGTTGGTGGAGGTAAGAAACAACCTCTCGAAGCAAAGGTACAGGCTATGAAGGAGTGGGACATTCCCACCACACAGACGCAGGTGAGGGCCTTTCTAGGTCTCACCGGGTACTACTGGTCATTCATCACATGGTATGGGACCATTGCCATGCCCCTGAATGATTTAAATTCCAAGAAGAGGCTTCCAAGAAGAGGCAGAAGAAGGTAACTTGGACCCCTGCCTGTCAAACCTCCTTTCAGGATTTAAAGGATGGATTGTGTAGGGCCCCAGTTATGAAAGTGCCAGATTGTGATCATTATCCCGACAGGGGCCTGTGTTTTGGAGATTGGAGAAGTGTTAGTGCAGCTGAACTCTGTAGGGGTAGAGCAACCTGTCGCCTACATTAGCAGGCGGTTGACAAAAAGGCAAAGGAACTGGGCTGTCATAGATAAAAAGGCATATGCGGTCGTGTTGACCGTAAAGAAGCTGAAACCCTACATTTTAGGGTCGCACTTTACAATCCAGATGGACCACAGGCCTCTGCAATGGTTATTGGCCATTCAAGCCGATAACCTTAAGCTTTTGTGTTGGGCCATATCCCTACAGGGATTAGATATAGACATCCAGCACAAGCCAGGCTCCCAGCATGGGCATGCAGATGGCCTTAGACAGAACTTTTACCTTGATTATGGTCCAGACCCTTAGCTGGGTGGTGGTTCAAATATTGAGGCTGGGGGGCAATGGAGGAATTTCACCATCCGCACGGGGAATGTGTGCTCGTCTGGGCTTTCTTGAATTATTGAATTAAGAAAAAAGAAAATGAATCATGGGAGATCAACCTCCGAAAATATGTGAGGCCATTCCGCACATATTTTCCATGCTCACTGCACGAAACACATAGTCCAGTGTACTCTGGGAGGACACAGCCTAGAGGCACCGTCAGTACATTACAGCATCTCAAAAAGGGGGAAGGCACACCTTTCTCCGGCTATGGACAGCCTAATTAAATATCAAAGGCTCCATGGATCTGCCTCTCTGTTGTCTAGTTTGGCTGATGGCAGTGCATACTAATGAGCAATAATTAAGACAAACCTGTGAGGGGATTTGTTCACAGAACAGACAACAGGAAGGCAGGGATAACACCTCTTTGATAGGCAATGTGTACGCTTGAAGCTTTTCCCCACCACTCTGTATGAAGGAGAGTGAATGGCCTGTGTGTAGGTCCATTATTTACCATAGGCAACCCCTGCAGAGTGCACCCCTTTCAGAGGGGAGTAGTATGTGATTTTCTGCTCTCATTACAAACTTCAAGGGAGACCTGCAGTTTGATCAAGACCAACAGAGGGCTCAGTTAACCAAAGAGACACTTTGATCTACAACAGACAGGAAGATGGAGTGGATTTAGAAGTATATGTTGTCACCCCTCACCTTTCCTTTTGCAATGCATTCTGGTCCTGACCTCACGCATAACTGAAGATTGTTGGTGGGGACCTAGGATTGGTTCATTAAGATAGGCTTATCCTGCACCAATCGGTGGGGCCCATTTGGCTTTAAAAGAGGGCTGAACCCTTCACTTAGCAGATCATCTGACAAATTTGAAAGGAGTAAGAAGAAGGACTCATTTGGACCCTGGCTGAAGGTACAGTCTGCCTTACATCTTCTACCAGTGAAGGAGGCCAGGATTTCCAAGAGGGAATCAAGAACCCTCCCATAAACATCTCCCGGGAAACAGAGGGAGATACCAGACTGAGAGGACCCATCCTCCAGAACCGGTACCCAGGCAGCACACAGCATGCCCTTCTAGGTTCTGTGAGCAAACGTCCTATGACATTTTTGAGGCAGTTGAGCCCTCGACTACACCACTGACAGTTGTCACGCTGTGCGTCACACAATCCATCCAAGCAGCCTTGACCAGCGTTCCAGATCTGCTAACCAGCACAGAGACAACAAGTCTTGACCCCAAGCCGCCATGTAGGCCAGCCTGCAGCCATCCATCCAGCCTTGCTTGCCGAACTGCCTTCCCCCTGATACCCGCAACTCTCTCCCATCTCAAACTATGTCACAGGAGCTGCAAAGCATCTTGGAACCAATTTGATGCTGTTGAGCATCAAGAACATTGTGGTTCTGTCCCCCTGGTCCTTCTCTCGAGGCCCCTAGTGACATTTACAACCCATTGCTCCCTGTGTGCTGAAACCAAATAACCTTGAACAGTTAAGACTGATTGCTTTAACGACTTCCCTCCTTTCAGTATCCAGAGCGCATCCCTTTCCTTTGTGAAACTGTCTGTCCTATGCATTCCTCTACTATTTGAGTTGTATTTTGTAGTGTGCTAGAACTGCCTTTTGTAGTAATAATAAAGTAGATATTTTTATACACCCTTGACTGGACAATCCCTTTTATCATTGGGTAATAATTGTATTTTCACTGTGTTGCAACTAACCAACGATCCATGACCTTGTGGAGATAAGCCTGCCGTTCCATCCACGTTAACAAAATTGGACAAGTAGGTTTATAATTGATGTGTGTTCTAATCTGTTCAGATCCCTTCTGGTGTACTAGAGGTGTGAGGCTGATTGATGGTTTAGAAACTGATATCCATCTCTGGACCACTGGTGGCCAGGAAGTTGATTTGTCACACCCAATATGTCCATCAATGCTGCTTCTCCTTTTGCAAGATCTGGAACAAACAATGTCTTACTGTACTTAGTGTAAATGCCTACTGGAACAGTTCCATGCCCTCGAAAAAAAACTGGTATTCATCTCCTGATTGCACTTTTACCAGTATTTCACGTGCTTCAAATCATGTTAGTTTAGATATGTGAGCAGACCATATCTCTAAACAATTCTTATTAATATTCCATATGGCTTCTTCTCCGAACCCTGCCAAGCCCCCTGCTGCACAGCTCACCACAGCCTTCTTCCAACTGTTTCATTTGAATAATACTCCATCCAATTTCAACATAGGCTGGGGTTTGCATTGAGGGGCAGTTATCCTTTGCAAACTTCTCTTCATTTTTGTCCATTAGTACAACATGTACTTTGTGCCCCTGGAAGAGACTTCAAATCTGACATAGCGCTAATTGAACCAGACACTGGGCCTCTAAGGTGATATCTCCTGAGGTACTAACATTTTGGGTGCTCCTGACGCATGGGGGGTGAGGGAGGTGACATAACAACTCCTGTTGTACCTCTGTTTCCTCACTGAGTTCATATAGCTATAATACATATTGTTAAATTCTGGGTGGTGCACATTGGACATTGTATCAAACACTAGCCTGTTGTACTGATCATAGTCCCTCTCCTTTTCTTAATTCGCTAAAATGTACCACCTTTGTTAGATATTCATTATTTGGTGTTGTAGCTTCAACCCAAAAAATGTACAAATACTCAAACATATGTACATTCATTTGAGGTGCTACTACTACACCCCCGCCCCCTATATATGGCCTACCCATATAACATAACTAAATATATAAATGAACAACCCAAACTCAAACCCACACATAAGAGGATACAACAGAACACTGCAATTATTCACAAAATACACTATTTTAATAGCGTTCCATAACCTAGTCATGTGAATAAACATAATGCAATAAAAACATTCAAAAATATGTTTTTAAAATGTCTCTAGAAATCAAAAAGGTGAAAGAAAAACTAATAATACAACTAATACTGCTGTAAGTTGTTAAAAAATTGAATTGTCAACCAGTGAATGTAATTTAGAAACACACTGTCAAAATGCTTTTGCACGGGTTGTGGTGCTTTTCGAACATCAGCCAATGTACCCAATAACGCATTTCCTTTATTTTAACAGCAAGGAGAGTAGCATATACTACAGTGGAAGGACCATTGTAACAAGGTTCAATCCACCTGTGCTCCACATTTTTATATAAACTTTATCATTAGGAAAGAATTGCATTGGTGGCGAGCTTGCATATTCCGTTGCAGTGCTATTGTCGATGTCTTCCAATTGCCATGGAGCAATCTGTTGAGAAAGGTATTTAATATTAACTATGTTAAATACAAATGGAATTTATCCCTGAGGATCGACACACCACTGTGAGCATCTGAAGCACTGCGCACAGGAGTTAGTTGTGTTCATATTTCTCCCTGTCACAATCTCATGAGGGGAGAGGTGATGGTCCTTACACGGATGTGTCCTTAAACTGAACAAGGCCAAGGGGAGAGAATGCACCCAGTTCATTTTCAGTGTTGCGCGTAACTTGGAAAATGTTGTTTTAAGCAGATTGTTCATCCTTTCTAAAACCCTGTTGGTCTGAGGGTAATCAATGGAACACATTTAGATGGATTGTGACTGGGGTTCAGCAGGAGGTGCTGGTGTCACAGAAATCCATGTAAGCATGGAACATGCAGGGGGTCCCGGCTGGGCGATGTGCACAAGGTGGCTTACCTTTCAGGCCAGGATTGGCCTCTGCAGTCAGGATGTGCGGTCACAGTGATCTTTACGATCCCGTCCAGCATCTTGGTTGAGGCTTAAATAGTAACAGGTGGTTGATTGGAAAGTTGAGAGGCAATCTCTGATTGGTGGCAAAAGATAAGACGAATGATTGGTCAGCTCACGTTGTTCCATCAGAGGATGGAGTGTGACTTGAAATGGTTTGTAAGCTTAAGTATTAAGGCCAGTTAATATTGCTTCCTCTTATAAATGTGCAAGTCGTCAACCAGCAGGATTGTTAGAAAGGAGATGTAGGTGTTCATGAATGGTATGTATCGTGTTTTGCCAGTAAGTGATGCTGGAGCAAGGAGCAGTTTGGTTAGACAGGATAATTGTGTGTCAGCAAATGGTAAATGCTCTGTCTTGCTCCAGATTGGGTAATTGGTCAGTGTGTTGGGTACATAAGAGAATGATAGTGAAAGTGAAGGTTCAAAAAGGGCAGAGTTGAGGGTGGTGGTGTGCATTCCTGTGCCAAGACAGGGTGTGTAGAAAGATAATCCTTGTCCGGGAGGGGTTTGCGCTGCAGAGGGTTACAGGCTCTGTTATGAGGTTGGTGATTGCCTTGGTGTGAATCTGAGTTAAAAACTATTTTATAGACATGGTTGGCTCAGGCTGGTTCTTAAAGTGGTAGTTAGATTGGTGTTGAGGGCTCCCTGAGGGTAGGGAGACAGTGCATACCACAAGAAGGACTGTGTGTGAGTAGTTGAGATCCTTAGCTGTGTCATTTATGTTTTGGCCTTGCCAGTTCAGGCTGAGAGGGTTGACCAGTCAGATTGTGTGACTTGGTCTATTGCAGAAAAACATTAAAGTTAGTTATGAATGCTGGTAGAGATGTTGCAATAATGTCCGGTTCTCGAGCATGGATTGGGACTGAGAGCCACTCAAACTATACTTCTTTTTTTCATTATGATCTGGTTTCATTGTTGTTTTAAATATGAACCCTGTTGGATGGATATTTGGCGGGACATTGATACAATACGTTTTGCAATTGATGTTTTTTTCTCTTCTTTTTCTTTCTCGTTTCTTTTTCTTATTCTTTTGTTTTTATCATGCAATGTGACAATATGGCTGTACAAGAATAGTTGTTATATTTGGTTCAAAAAGTTCCATGTTCGTTTTGTTGTGGTTGTATTATTTCTGTATGCATATGTACTATCTCTTGCTAATGTTAAAATAACAATATTTAACCTTGAAAAACATTCAACTCCGGTTCAGTGTTTTTGTGCGCACAAATATCAAAATTCATGTAAAATGTTGTCGACTGTGGTATGGTTCATAACAACAACAGCCAGGTGTCGGCACCTTAAACACTAATAAAAATCATCAATGCAAACCGACCACAATCATGACTGATATTTCCACTGAAGTTATTACTAATGAACCAACTAGGTCCATTCAGGAATTTTATACATAGAGCACTGGGTCTATATAGATTACCACCCCAACTCCCTCCATGTTACAGGGTGAGCTTGAGGGTACTATGATGCTTTGATATAAAAGGGCCATAATAGTGTTGTAAATCTCCTCCTCTGCTGCCTTCGATAGAGGATACTGTTTTACTCACGGCACCTCAGAGCTGGTTATCAGGGTGATGTGTAGCAGCATGACAATTGTGCTCTAGCGCCTTGAAGCGCCTCTTGTGCTAGATGGGATTACCAATAAAAATCAAAGACCAAATAACCAGACAGACTCAAATAATATGGCAAAGTACAACTTTATTCTCAATTTAATTAAGCAGGGTCAACTTGCAGACATTGGACTGATGCATGCACACTCACGCACAAACTTGATTACACAGAGGTTTTATACCCCAATGTGTGTCATCTATGACATCATCCCATGTGGCAAACTGTAAACCCTATAGACGGGAGGGATTGGTTAGGAGAACATATCTACTTATAGAATACATGTGGGTTAGTACTTATTTTGCTGTCTCTTATCTGTGAGGCACACCTCAAGCTACCTCTAAATATGCATGATACTGATCATAGCAAAATGGACAAAATGGCAGCAGATTGGTCTATGCAACATTGTATAGCAGGCTGCACCATAGACCCCCTGATTGTTTGGCATTCCCGCCCAACCTTGGACGTTCGGCTCAGCTAGCAGCACATATGCCAAATGAAACCAGGGGCTTGAGTCACTCCCGCTCCGTGTTCACCCCTCCACCCACCTCCCATCCAGCCCAGCTCTCTCCCATTGGCCCTGCTATACCATCTGCAAGGGCCTGCAACCCTAATTGCGGCTGCTCCTTGATCCGGTGTGGTTCGTTCATTGCCAGTAAGTGTGGCGCCTTTTGAGTCCCCTTGGCGCCTGCACAGCTCCCAGCACCCAGAGGCTGTGTATTAGCCCATTCCCTCCACCCTCCCGCTTCCGTGATTATGTGCTCCTTGTTTCCCCTTTGTTGACTGTGTTTATTCTCCCTCCAATCCCTGCTCCGTGTTAACCCCTCCACCCACCTCCCATCCCGCCCAGATCCTTCCCATTGGCTTGTAGTGTCCTCTTATAGAACCCTCCTGGGCAGCCCTCTGCCTGGCAGCCCCTGCGGCTAAGGGACCCAAGGCAAACGGCGGCTCCTTATCGTGTCTGCAGGTGTCAGAAGGGGAAGCCAGTGGCCAGCTGTCAATCATCAGTGACTAGTAAGGACGGAGTGGCCCGGCCGAGGAATAGAGCCATCACTCTACCCTGAAACCCTGCCACATAGCACCCCTACCTACACTATAATAATTGTGCCATCTGCAGTTTTTTAAATTGCATTGTGAACCCTAGGCCCTTTTCCACAATTACAGGACTCTTAGACCTTGGTGTGTTTTTATTTAATTGCTTTGTGAAAGCATTTAAATTAAATTTCTTTGTGAAACCTAGGCCTTTTTCCCCACTTACACGACTCTTAGAACTAGGTGTGTTTTATTTAATTGCATTGCGAAAGCTAGGCCTTTTTCCCCCACTTACAGGACTTTTAGACCTAGATGTGCTTTCTCTGTTGGTAAACTCCATTGTGAAAGCAGTGCTATCTTTTGTTTTGCCTTCTTCTCTCGTCTTACCTTGTCTCCTCTGCTTACACCCCTCCCTGTGTCCTTCCCTAGTGTTCTCCCTGCCCCTACCACCACCCCCTTCTTCTTCTCTCGTCTCCCCACCTACTCTATGGTGCTCTCTGTCTCTCCTATCTTTTCTAACTGCTTCTCTATTGACTATCCTGATCCCCTCACTAAATCTGGTAGGAAGAAGTTTAGAAAGGACATCCTGGTCTCCAACCCAGGCCTCCCTATCACTGACACCTATACCAGTGCTTCCTCTAGGCACCCCCTCACCGGCATCCTCTTTGCCGTTCCCTCGCCAGACTTATGGACTCTTCATTTAGTCTCTGTGCTTTCTCCTTTCACTTCTTCTCCTATTAATGGTGGCACACGGTGGGAGGCCTCCTGGCCTCCTCGACTCCTCTAAGGTCATCATTATTATTTATCTGAATGGTACCAACTTGGTAAAAGGCCCTCTTCTCCACTTTGATAGATGCTTCCTGCACCTCATCAATTTCCTTCCTTCTCCTGCTGTCCCATATCTTCCTTCCACAGCTTCCTTGCCTCCCCCTGCTGTCTCCTCTTTGGCTACCTTGCCCTCTCCTCCTTCCTCTTCTGCCCCCCTTCAGGCTTCTTCTACACCTCTGCAGGGTGTACCTCTTATTTGTACCCCTCCCCGGGAAGTCTTTCAAGGATGGAAATCTTCTCCATATTGCCACTCTAAACTCTTGCTCAGCTGTCAAACTCTCCTCTGACATCTGCCACTTCCTTGAAGAACTTGGCCTTGATGTCCTCGGTCTCACAGAGACATGGTTCACAGCCAGCTCTGTCACAAGCTCTGACACTCTCCTCCCTAAAGGCTTCAAGATCCTCTCCCGCCCAGGTCCATCCGTTCCGGAGGTGGTGTAGCCCTGATTTTCCCCTAGTGGATTCCTGCCTCTGTCATTCCTACGCAGGCCTACTCCTTTTGAGCACCTCTTCTGCAGGCTCTCTCTCTTAGCCATTCCATTACTGTGGCTACATCTATTGGCCACCTGGTCAGGTCTCTTCCTTCCTATCTGAGTGGGCAGACATCTCCCCTTCCCTCCTAGTCTCGCCACTCAACTCCTCCTTTTTGGAGACGTTAACATCCACCTGGATGCTGCCTATCCTTTCTGTGGACTCTTTCGTGACCTCCACGACTCTCTCTCAGTCTCTATCCTCCCCTCTAGCCTGACCCACTCTGCAGGGAACACTCTATATGTTCTGATCTCTACAGACATTCCCCTCTTTAGCAACCTCACCACTCCTCTATCCTGAAGTGATCACTTTCTCCTTTCCTCCCAGCTCACACTCTCCACACCCCCAGGCCAAGCCAACTCCAGCACTGCCACCTACCTTCTCGGTTATCTGACCCATGAAGTGTGTGTCAGTTGAAACTTTCGCCACCACTTTCTCAACCCTCCCTCCCCCTTTGGCTGACTCACGCCCTGACAGAGCCTTCTCCATGCTCCACTCTGCTATCTCTGATACTCTTGATATTCACTGTCATGAGGATCTGCTTGTAGCCCAACACCAGGTGCAACTCCTGGTACAAATCAGACCTTGTTACCCTTAAACGCAAGTGCATGGTGGATGAAAGGAAATGGCGTGCTTCTCGTACATCCTCTGACAACTGACCTGCCGCCTGCTCCAAAGGCAATACCGGCTCTCTCTCCGCACCAAGAAGAGAGTTAACATCCAAGTCCACGTCTCTCTGGCATCTAACAATTCGGCCAAACCTTTTAAACAATGCAAGGAGCTTGCCAATCGTGCTGCAGTATCTACCTATTCTGTCCCCTCCCAGGCCCTCTGCACGGCCCTGGCTTTTCATTTCATCTCTAAAACTCAGGACATCCTGTCTTCTCTCTCTCTTCCTCCCCCCCTGTCCCCTCTACTCCCTGCTCTTCCTCTGGCCCTTCGTTGGCCACCTCTACTCCCTCCTTCTCTGCCTTTCCTCTTTTGTCCCCAGACATGGTTTCTAGACAAGTCTGATCTGTAAAAGTCTTGTTGAAACAGGTTGACCCCTGTTACTCTAAAACCATTAAAGACCACATTGACACCTTGGGCCCTACTGTGGCTGACTTCTGCAACCACTTTATTGCCACTGGGGTCTTCCCATCCCCCCTGAAGCACTCCCTTGTAAACCCTATGCTTAATAAACCCTCTGCCGACCCGTACTGCCTGGCTATCGCCCAATCTCCATCACTCCTTTCCTGGGCATACTCCTGGAAAAGCTGGCCATATCCCAGCTTAATCTTCACACTGAATATGTTGGCTGCTCCAGACCATCAGTCTGGCTTCTGAGCTGCCAGAAGCATGGAAACTGCTCTCCTGAAACTCTGTGAAGACCTGCTCGATTCCAACACCCACGTGTCCTCATCTTACTTGATCTCTCTTCTACCTTCGACACGGTCAACCATGCCATCTTGCTCAGCCTTCTTTGTGACAACCTGGGTATCACTTATCAGGCCCTTGTCAGAAGCTTCTCTCTTTCTCACCTGTTTTTCCTTGCTTGTGGTCTTCTTGGATGCGACTTACTTCTTCCTCATTGTCCGAGAGTTGTACAGGTTGGAGCATGAGTCTTCGGGTTCCAGTGTGGGGTAGCCGGCTGCCTAAGCCGGATAGCGTCCAGTATCCAGGAATGTTAGCCACGAATTCAGGAAGGAGGAGGAGCAAGTGTCCTACGCTCAGAGGATGTTCGAGACACCTCGGCACGAGTGCAAGACGGGGTCCGGGATGTGGGATATGGCTAGCGGGTAAAGGTAAGAATCTGGAGGGGGTTCCAGGAAGGAAGAAAAAAGGATAAGAACTGGAGATAGCACGGTTAATGGACTCAAAACATATGTCTAGCAACTCCAAGCAGTTGCGTTGAGACACGCAGAGCCGCAGGGGCGTGCCTGTTTTCTAGGAAGCAGAGTGTTGCACGTAAAGGCTAGAGTGCAGCGTTTCTGGGCCGTCGGCCATCTTGGAGGAGTCACTAAGCTCATGCCGCGGTGCATCATGGACCACGGAGTCCAGAAGGGCTGAATATGGTGGGTCATGACAGTATGCCTCCTCCTGAACCCAGAACCACCGGGTTTGCCCAGGTGGACTCGATGAAACCTTTGTATTAGACGGGGCATTCATGTTTGAGACTGGTTCCCAAGTGCGCTCGCTGGGGGGGTATCCCTTCCATTCTACCAAATATTGGAGCTGACCCCGTCTGTATCTGGAATCACATATCCTGGAGACCTCAAACTCAATCTGGTCATTGATGAGCACATGGTTAGGTCTAGAAGTAGTTCTGGTGGACTCTACATATGGTTTCAATAAGGAAGTGTGGAGGACCGGATGTATTCTCTTCCAGGATTCTGGAAGCTGGAGCCGAAAGGCCACTGGGTTAATGATTTCCTTAATGGAGAAAGGTCCATAATACCTGGGAGCCAGTTTATTAGGCTGCAGATGTCGAGGAAGACATTTTGAGGATAGCCAAACCTTATCCCCGGCTGCATAAGAAGGGCTTGGTCTCTGCTTGGTATCTGCATATCGTTTACTTCTATCCTTGCCTTTTCTAGGTGTTCCTTAGCGTCTCTATGTACATTTACCAGTGCTTCAATCCAGGAGTCAACTGCATGGACCGGGGTAGGATGTGGTAGAACAGATGGTAGAACCGAAGGATGAAATCCTTGACTGCAAAAGAATGGACTTGTCTTGATGGCCGAATGATCAGAATTGTTGTAAGCAAATTCAGCTACGGGAATCAAAAGTGACCAGTCATCCTGGACCTTGGTTGCAAAACTGCGGAGGTACTGTTCTAGGGTCTGATTTATTCGTTCTGTTACCCCATTAGTCTATGGATGATATCCCAAAGATAATGCACGCTGGATGCCTAATATTTGGCATAGTTGTTTCCAGAACTGGGATATATACTGAGGTCCTCTGTCAGAGATGATCTTGGAAGGTAATCCATGGAGCCTAAATATGTGCTTTGTAAATATTCCAGCCAATTCAAGCGAGGGTGGCAGTTTGAACAACGGTGTGAAGTGAGCCATATGGGCAAACAAATCAATAGTAACCATTATGGTTGTATATCCTCTGGATGGGGGTAATTCCATGATAAAGTCTGTGGCAATGATTTCCCAAGGGTGTGTTGGTAATGCGGGTTGATGTAGGAGACCAGCAGGTTTTCTGTTGTCATGTTTGTTCTGATTGCACACTGCACAAGATCGGATGTAGGTTCTTATGTCAGCAATAATTTTTGGTCACCAGAATTGTCTCTGTATGAGATGGAGAGTGGTAGTGATGCCTCGATGTCCCGAATGGAAGGTATCATGGCAGAGATTCATGATTTTGTCTCTCAGCATTTGTGTGTGTTTATGGCCAGCCGTTTGTCCTTGAAGAGATAACCATCTTTTGTTATTAAGTTCCATTAATTGTTCCTGGTGTATTCCTTCCAGAGATCGGAAGAAGGTGTTCTTGAACGGATGTCTTTCAGGAGGGAAATTGCTTGTGCCACAAACACGGTATTAGGGAACATCTTCGGAAAGGCCCGAGCTTCGACAGACTCATAGTCAGGACCTCTAGATAAGGCATCTGCGACAATGTTATTGGTTCCAGGAAAGTGATGAATTTGGAATTGGTAGTGGGCAAAAGAAAAAGCGCTAACAGGCTTGGTGACTGTTTCTGCATTCCAGGGACTGTACCTCTTGCAGGTTTTGATGATCTGTTCGTACTTGCACTGGATGTTTAGCACCCAAGAGTAGATGGCGCCAGTCGATGAAGGCTTGTCAGATGGCCAATAACTCCTTCTCCAGGACGGAATAATGGCTTTCACTGGGAGTCAAGGTGCGGAATAGGTAGGCAATAGGATGTTCCATCTTGTCTTCAAATTCTTGTTTGAAGACCGCTCCAATGGCATGGTCAGAAGCATCTGTTTCCACCAAAAAGGTTTGATCTATGTCAGGTTGAGCCAGGATTGGACCTTCAGTAAATTTTTCTTTCAGTTATTGAAAGGCCTTCTCCTGAGCAGTAGACCATTTAAATGGTGTATCCTTCTTTAGGAGTGCTACTATGGGATGCACTATGTCAGAAAATGTGGGAATGAATTTTCTATAGAAATGTACAAGTCCCAGGAAAGATTGAATCTGTTTCACAGTGGTGGGTGCTGGGCAAGAAAATATGGAGTCGATCTTGGCCGGATCAATTCCAATTCCTTTGGGGCTGAGCACAAATCCACGATAATGAAGTGTTTGGGCATGAAGGAGACATTTTTTGGGTTTGGCCAGGAGTTTGTGTTCAAGTAAACGTTGTAAGACTGCTTTTACATGTTTTACATGAATGAGATGGTAAGCAACCCTAGGGTCGAGTTTAGTGAAGATGACAGCACCACAAACTGCCTCCAGGATGTCAGAAATGAGTGGTAATGGATAGCGGTCTTTGAGGGTACATTGGTTGAGACCACGGTAATCCAAACAGGGCCTAAGTTCTTTAGTGTCTTTCTTTGGAACGAAGAAAGGGAAGCACTGGCTGGAGATTTTGAAGGCCGGATGGTCCCATTTGCCAGGCTGGTATCCAGGTATTCTCGTAGAGCCCTTTTTTCAGGTTCGGATAATATGAACATTCTCCCGAATGGAATCACTGCTGAGGCATCTGTGTCAATGGTGCAATCCTCAGGTCTGTGGGGTGGAAGAGCTTGAACAATGGCTGTTGAAAACACATCTGAGTACATTTGATAGATCTCAGGTACTTGGATAATGTTGGACACACTTAAGGATGATTGCTTGTGGTTCTGGGAGTTCACTGGGAGGTTTTGCAATGTTTCCTGAGACAAGCAGTGGGACATACAAAATTCAGAACCTAGAAATAGGGATCCGGCTGCCCAATTAATGTACGGATTGTGCTTCTGAAGCCAGGCATGCCTAGAAGCATGGGGTAATGAGCGGCCGTTATGATGTCAAATCAAAGCCTTTCTTGATGGTTGTTTATTGAGAGTAGAAATTCTTTGGTTTGGTGAGTAATGGGTCCTGAAAACAATGGTCTGCCGTCAATTCCTTCAACAGGTTGTATTACCTCTTTGGGCTCTCGAGGGATGTTATGAGTGACAGCCCAGTCGTGGTCTATGAAAATACCCATGGCACCGCAGTCCACTAGAGCCAGGCTGGGAAAAGATTATTTCTCAGTAGATGTCAAGAATGTCTGGAGAATCACTAAGGTGTTCTATCCTGGAGTATTCAAGGAAGGAATGGATGCGGAGCAGGCATCTTTCTCCCGAAGCTGTGCTCCGCTTAGGATCGGGAGCTGGCGTTTCCCGAACGCTGGGGTGGCGCTATAGGGCATTCTCTCACAAAACGTTTATCAGAGGCACAGTACATGCAAAGTCTGGTATTGATGCTACGGATCCTTTCTTGCGGAGAAATTGTTCCACGGAAGGCACTCAATTGCATAGGTTCTGGATCTGAGGCACGTGGAGCAGGTGTTTCCTTGGGACAAGGGTATTCTGCGGTTGTCTTTGGTGATGTTGTTTTAGTCTTTGTTTTCTCTGCCTTTCTCTCCTGGATCCTGAAGTCTATCTGTAGGGAAAGGTCCATGAGGGCCTGGAAGGAACTCGGACGGGCTACTCTGGCTAGCTCGTCCTTTACCTCATCACTCAAACCCCTTCGGAATAGAGTGAAACTGGCTTCTTGAGACCAATCGGCTTCTTTAGCTAGCTGATTGAAGCGAGTCACGTAAGTGAGAATATCCTAACTCCCTTGCTGGAATTCAAGAAGTCTTTCTTGTGCACTGTAGACAAGTTCTGGTCGATCAAACATGGCCCTCAGGGCTTCCACACACCCATCGTAATTATCCAAGAGCGGTTCTCCCGAAATGACTAAGGGAGTCGCCCATTTTAAGGAATTGCCCGTGAGGTGAGATATCATGAATCCGACTTTTGCTTGTGGCGTGGAAAAATAGTAGGGTTTGTAAGTGAAGTGCACTAGCCAGGAATCAAGGAAGGAATGCAGGGACTTGGAAGATCCATCATATTTGTCCACTACACCCCCTACCTGGGCGCTTTCTTTGACTGCGGAATCCCAGGACAGGACAAGCTGTTTTAATGCTGCATTTTCGGCCTTGAGGTTTTGAACCTCTGTGGTTAATTCTTGCATACCTCTCATGAGGTCTTGAACTGCAGCTTCCATGTCTGCTTCTGTATCGGGTTTTGGCATCTCAATCTGTCACAAGCTTCTCTCTTTCTCACCTGTTTTTCCTTGTGTGTGGTCTTCTTGGATGTGACTTCCTTCTTCCTCACTGTCCGAGACTTGAACATGTTGGAGCGCTAGTCTTCGGGTTCCAGCGTGGGGTAGCCGACTGCCTAAGCCGGATAGCGTTCAGTGTCCAGGAATGTTAGCCACAAATCCAGGAAGGAGGAGGAAAAATTGTCCTACGCTCAGAGGATGTTCGAGACACCTCGGCACAAGCGCAAGACGGGGTCCGGGATGTGGGATACGGCTAGCGGGTAAAGGTAAGAATCTGGAGGGGGTTCCAGGAAGGAAGAAAAAAGGATAAGAACTGGAGATAGCACAGTTAACGTCTCGAAACATACATCTAGCAACTCCAAGAAGTTGTGTTGAGATGCGCAGAGCTACAGTGGTGTGCCTGTTTTCTAGGAAGCAGAGTATTGCACATAAAGGCTAGAGCGCAGCGTTTCTGGGCCGTCTGCCATCTTGGAGGAGTCACTGAGCTCATGCCATGGTGCATCATGGACCACGAAGTCCAGAAGGGCTGAATTCGGTGGTTCATGACAGCCCTGGCTTGGCAGACCTCTTTCCTCTCTTATGACCCTCCCAGGTCCAACTTGGTTCCTTCCTCTCCTCTATCTCTATCTCTACCTGCAGTTTTCCCTTCGGGGTCTAACCGCTCTCCCTGGCTGTTCAACCAATACCTGGCACTTCTTGCCCACCGCATTGCCGCTCTCAGACCCAATTTTCAGTGCTATGCGGATAACACTCAACTTATTTTCAGGCTCCCTTCCACCACTTCTTCTCATTCTCTCATCTCTGACTGTCTGTTATCTAGGAGTGGTGTGCCGCCAATGATCTCTGCCTTAATGCAAATAAGGCTGAGATTCTCCTCATTGGCACACCTGCTTCCTCCTTTCCTATCACTCTCTGACTGCCCTCTCTTGGCCCTCTTCCTGCTCCGACCTATGTGGCTAAAAATCTCATGGTCATCTTCAACTCCGCACTTTCCTTCTCTCCTCACATCTCTGACATCTCTAAGAAGTCACCCTACCAGCTGCACTTCCTCAGAGTTATTCTTCCTTTCTTCTCTTTCCCCCAGAGGCTCATTGTCTCCAGAGCTCTGGTTCTCTTTAGGCTGGACGACTGCAACTGCCTCTTTCTAAATCTGCATGCTTCTCCTCTCCGCCCTCTGCAACTCATCCAGAACAGGACTGCAAGACTTGTCCTTGGCATGAAGCCCAGGGATCTTATCTCTCGAGGACTGAAATCTCTGCACTGACTCCAATTGGCTGTGAGGACTAAGTTCAAAACCCTCTGTATTGTCCACAAGGCCTTCTTGGGCCTGGGGCCTCAAAACCTTCAACTCTCTCTTCCTAAATATATTCCTTCTCAAGCTCTTCGCTCATCGGCCTCCAACTCTCTCAGGGTCAGTCGCTTCTCCAAGCAAAAAGTTGGTGGTAGATCTCTTTCCTCAGCTGGAGCCTCCATCTGGAACAGCCTCCCTGCCTCCCTTAAATTTGAGGAGAACTATCTCTGGTTATGGAAGCACCTCAAAAGCTTTGTCTTTGCTTCTGCTTTCTCTCCTACTCTCCCCTGCTGAACTCCTGGCTCAAACTGAAACTGTACTGGTCACCTGGGTACCCTCTGATCTTGGGCCCAGGCCCCCTCCCCCACCAGTTACACACCTGCACTGCCTGCATGGCAACCCCACACTTAGGGACTGTTTTCTGTATACCTACAGTCCTTTACCAACACTTGACACCTGATGCCTGCACTTTTTATTTATTGCTTTATTATCCTATTATGTTTACTGTCAATCCCATGTAGTGCACTGCTCCCTCTCCCATGCACTTTTCCACTTTCACTCTTCCCTTGCACTTGTGTGATCTCAATGTCACCATACCTAGTAATTTTGTCATCTGTCTTCCCTCTGTTCCCCCTCCCTTGCCTTGAAACACTTGTGTATAGAGGCGTTATAAATGCATTTCATATCATATCATGTCAGATTATTACTCATTTTCCCAATTAGTCCATCATCTCTCACCAGCCCAGCCATGAACCAAGGTTTCCCTTTTTTTGTTGACGTTGTAGCCTGCTTTCTGTTCTGGGACTTTCAAGGGAATTTAAGCACATCATTATCTTCATCCACAGCTTAATGCTTAGCCCTTGTTTTGAACTTCTGGATCATTTGTGAGGAGACTGCAAATTTGTCAATTTCAACCTCTTTTTTACAGCTATTTGATTTAATTATGCTGGGAGATATTGCTCCTCCCGCCCTAAAAAACTTGCTCATTCCATCTTGTAGGAGCCTTATTCATTGTCTATTGTCCAATACGTTGGCTCTTGCAAATGTTTTCTTCTTCTTTAATCTAATAGAAATATGTCTCATGTCCCTGGCTTGTACATCTGCTTCCCTTTGGGCCTTGCATCTATTTCTTGAAATAGCATCTTTTATCCCAGACCAACATAGACTCCTCTTTGTTTTGCACACAAAGCTAATTTACCAACATCTCCTGATGCTGCAACCCTGGTTTGTGTCTGAGGAGCTGAATTTAATCTTTCCACAAGCCGGTGTCCATTTTCCCGTTCTTGCCACGCTATATTTCCCTCTATAGCAAGCTTCTACATGTCTCATCTACCTGGCATTTCTGCATATTTACACGTATTGTTCAGCAAGTTACTTCATTCTTCTTTACATATATGATTATTTAATTGTTTCATACCTTTTTCTCTTATCACTTCTTTTACATTGTTAATCTTCAGTATTTTCATAATGTTTCAATATGTCCTCGTATATCTTCTTTAGGACATTACTCTCCCCACATCATAGTTCATTCAGCACTAAATTATATCCAGTGGTGCTTGCTGAAATACCTCCACATAAGAACCTTCATCTCATCCATTGCTAGGATACATTTCAAATGGTTATCTGAGTGCATATCATCTCTCCTACACTCGATGCGGTAGCGGCATAACACATGGTGTCCCATATAGGGCCCTTCTCCTGCTGATCCAGTATGACAGGGGTGAGGGTGCATGAGTTGGGGGTAATGCATCCACCCGCTCCTCTAGTTTCCCACCTCTTCAAACTTTCATTTCTTTGAAACCCATATCTTTGTCACCCCCTCAGGAGACCTGCATACTTTATATGTTCATACACACTCCAGGTCACGTGGCAGAAGTCTCCTGATGGTAGACAAAATATCCAATGTGCTACCTATTTTTTGTGATCCATAGGATAGTAGAACTTTGCTCCTGAGGTGCAAGGGCACTTTTCTTTATATTCTCATGGCTACCTTCCTCTTTTTACATCTGCTGACCAGTTCCAGCATCTATGCCAATCATGATCATCATCACAATAGCTTTCTTGGCTGTCTTCTTGCGCTGTCCAAAGAATATTCTTATAAGACAGAATCCCAGCAATACCAACACGATTATTGCTCTGAGTATTTTGAAAGCATTGGCCAGCCATGTTGGAATCCATGACAATAGGACTGAGATCCAGTCATCTCTTGCTGTCTCATCAGCGTCATCTTCCATCGTTGTGTGCAGGGTTATCAGCATAATCATTTCTTCTGTCAGGGTTCCATTCTCTCCATCATGGGATGGTGTGAATGAACAGCAAGAAGGCCCCATCTTGGCACACACGTCTCCTTCCATTGCTGTAATTAATTCCAGGACATACGTGTTCTGGAAAGCTATCAACCTGATGGCTCTCAATTCTTCTCAGATTGCATTGAATCCTTTTATTGTTGCATTAATCATCTGCAGCAGCTCACATCTAATGATTTGCAGCCATTTGATGTTCACTGCAATCTAGAGTCCTGGCATAAATAACAATGTCATTATCATTGCTGTGTTGCTGAACAGTTTGTGTTCATTGGGAATGTCTTCATGGGGCTTTATTGATTTTGATGAAATGTAGTACATTTTTAGCTGGTGAAGAATAAGCAATCTCTTCCTATTCCCATGTTCATTCATCTTTGGAAATTCACTGATATGGATATCCCTTTGAGGAATCACTAATTCTGGAATATCTATTAATACAATGGAACATATCCCTCCCCAAATTTTAGGCAACTGCATGTATGCTCTCGATCATCAGGCCCAATATCGATCCATCAGTACAGCAGTTCCTCCATTTATCCCTGGGACCTCGAGTGTCTGTCCACATCATTTGTTCTCTCCAACTAGAACTGAGCCTCCATTCTTGAAACATGGTGTTGCATTCTTCAATGCTTCTATAGATATTAGTCCTGCTTCATTGTCAACCCATGTTAGTAACTTGCAATACTTGGCCCATGATTCTAGGTATTTGTAATTCACTATTTGCACTATGGAATCTGGTTCTTTGTTCAATAAATGTGCTGGGCAAGATAGTAGTCCATCTACACATCCAGTACTGGTGGCAACACACCCATATACCAGTAGCTGAGGTATTTCCCAGTATCCTGGTTCTCCTGACCTTTTAGTCATGTCTGAGCAATCCATCCTCTTAATTTCGACAATTCTTATTCGTTCTCCAATCTGGGAAGGATACATACATTTTTTCTCGACCACCCCATACCACCCTCCATCCTTTTTGTCTTTACATCAGTATCGTCATATGGAAATGTCCCTCTTGATCGTCATCGTTAAGTTATGAATTTTCCTTCAAATTATCCTCTGGTTGTACATGCTGCTAGATCTCTGAGACATAGTGGATCTCTTTGGCAAAAAATGTCAGTGCTGCATTCATGGCATACAGTATTAAGGAACAGGCAAAGCAGCTTTATCTGCCTTTCTCCCTCCCACCTCCTTCATGTACTGATACCATAGGTTATTCTTTATATGAGCTGAATTATCATGATATGTTTTTATATCTTCATGATCTTCCCCAATATCCCTTTTAAATAGATGCCTTGTAAGGTTATACAGGATACTGTATGTGCTTTCATCAGGTGCAATAGTAACTGTTTCATTGTTCCTCTCCATGTCTGTATTGTTTCCTATAAAATGTCTTAATAGTATAAAGATCAGAAGGAATATACAAATCATAACACACAGTATCAGAATTATTACTCCACGAAAGCTCATCAACTTATCTGATGGCAATGAGCCTCTTATTTTCTGAACGCTCCCCATTTTTACTTTCACTATATACCTCTGCATGTCTCTAAGAATCACACCTTTATATCAGGAACTGCAAGATTATTGCTATGATTATTCTGAAAATAATATAATTGTTTTTAGGATTGCCAAAAAAATCACTATATTTACATACGTTCTTACTAAAGTAGGATAAGGCAGTAATATGTATGTAAAAACAGCATACAAGAATGTGTGTATTGTTATTATAATGGGTAACATAAAGATAAAATGTTCTTCTCTTCTTTCAGCTCCTGTAATTCATCACATTGTTCCCTTAGCCTATCTAAAAAAAGTTCCAATATAACTGCAAGTCTGTTTATTCCTTGTCAAATGTCAAAATAAATTGGCCTTTAGTCTAGTGCTGCTGTGTTCTTCATTTTCATTGTCTTTACACTTGGCCATAGATCAAATCAGCATGCGCAGAACTTCTTCTCTTGCTTCACAGTCAGTAGTAGCAGGAGGGGTCCGGGTTTCTCCTTTATATGCTTTGATGTTGTGCAAATGCAGTAAAGCTCTACTTCTTTTTAACTTGTCAACTGTAGGGGTAACTTCTTCCACCTCATATGGACCTTCAAAGCAAGGCGTGCTCCAAGTGCTTACAAACATTTATACCAGCACCTAGTCCCCTGGGTACAGGCTGGGATGTGTTAACAACTCCTCTGGTTCAATGGGTTGATTTTCTTTGACCCCTCCCTTCGGTTTTTGACCTGTTGAGACATAAAAGAAGCGCTTGCAGTCTTTGTTGTTAGGTAGTCATGGATCTCATCACCTAATGTCTTTGCTACACTATGGATGTCAGATTTTAACCTAGCTGGTGAAGTAAGAGGGGTTCTCATGTGGCGTCCAGTGGACAACTCATCGGGAGGTAGATGGTGATCTGAGTCAGGCTGGTTTCTTAGAGCACATGAAGCAAGGGGGCGGCAATGTAGCCATCACTTCTTTACATTTATCTTTACTGTTGAAATACTCTCCTTCAGTAATCCATTTAAGCATTCACAGACACCATTTGCCTGTGTGTGATACGCATAGAAAAACCTATGCTTAATGCCTAATCGAAATTATATGTTAAAATAGCTCATGTATAAAATGTGGTCCTTTGTCATCCGCAAAACCTCACACATACCCTACATTGGGAACACTTCACACACAAGGAATTTGGCAGCGTGTGTGGCATCAGGGTGTGTACATGGATCTGCTTCAATCCATCTAGAAAAAGGACACACCACGACCATCAAATATCTATAGCCGTTGCATGTCTGCAGCATATCCACATAATGTACATGTAGATGCTGAAATGCACTGTTGGGTCTAGGAATTGTTCACATCACTGTTCGCAAAGTGTGCCCTGCAGTACATTTCTGGAACACGATGCGATTTACTATACACTTTGCCACATGTTCTAACAGATTTGGTGAAAACCACTCTTCTGCTATTGTAGCAGCTAGACTCTTCTCCAACGGTACCCTCAATAATGCTAGAGGCATGCCTGGCTTTCCAGTGCTATCCTGTCTCCAAATTGCCTCAGTGAGGGATAAAGAACACCCCAGCTTTTTCCATAAATCCTTCTTTTCTTGTGGTGCTAAACCTTTTATTTCTATTAACTTATCATATTGAAGCCATACTTTACCAACATAAATCGTCCTGTCATCTGTGTAACACTTTCTATTTCAAAATGAGAAATGGTTTGGAAATAGGCTACCTTTTTGGCTTCTAAGTCTGTGGCTTTGTTTCTGCAGGAAATTACATCTTCTCTATTAGCATGCGCTGCACATTTTACGACTATTGGAGTGAATGGGAATGCTAGTACTTCAATATGTTTATCCAATAGGGCTGCATATTTCACTGGAGTGCCATTTTAGCAGAGGAAGCCCCTCCTATTCCAGCGTGACAAACCTACATGTACCATTGATGTCACATAGGCGCAGTCAGAGCACACCGTCAATTCCTCATCTTCGAATTTCTGAAGCGTGCCAATAAGCACCAATAATTCTGTAGCCTGTGATGAGCAATGCAAAGGCAATCTCACACTTACTACTACTTTTAATCCACCCTCTCGGTTCAACTTTACTATCTCTGATCCAGTATGCCTTTCGCCCATTGTTTGGTCAATTTTTGAAGAACCATCAACAAAAACAACTTCCCCCCTCCCGAGGGCATTTTCTCTAGCTTGAGGAATTTCATTAGTTTTCAGTATACGTTTTGCAATCATGTAGATAATCATCCTCCCTACTCTTCAGCTATGAACGTTGCTAGATTCACTGTATTTGCAACTTACAATTTTAATAGCAGGTTTCAATATAATTACCTCATATCCTGATGCTCTTTGTGTAGGTTTCTGTAAAATCGCAATTAATGCATGCTCTACAAATAATGCTACTGAACACCCCATTGTTATACTTGAAGATTTTTAGATCACAAATGCAGCATCAGCTAAAGACTGCTGACAGGGATAATGCCCTTTCATAACTGGATGTAACATAACACTATAATGAGCCAATAGTGTGTGTCCATGTTCTAATGTCATTTACTGTATAAGGACTACTGACATGACTTCTCCATTTGAATGGGAAAATAAGTAAAATTATTCACGATAATCCAGAATTCCCAACACAGGGGCTGTATTGATAGCATTTTTTAATTCTTCAAATCCTTCAATCATTTTATCTGTCCAGATTTTGCTTTTGCACACCTGTGCTTCTTTACGCCCTTTTAAAAGAGGTCAACTATATGCACTGTAATCAAAAACCCAGGCCCTGTAAAGTTACAAAGGCCTAAACATTGTTGTATTTCCCTCACTGTTTAAGGTCCCAGTATTGTAGCATCTCATTGTCAACTTTATATCCTTTTTCTCATATCATAGTCATGAGCTTAACTGAATCTTTTCTGCATTTTTCTTCTGTCTCACTACACACCAACATGTCATCCATATATTGGACGTTTGCACTTTCGAGCTTAATATTACCTAGGTTCATCTGAAGGACTCTATTAAAGATTAAAGGGAACTCACTTGCCCCCCGGCAAAACAAGTATGTTTCAGGTGAATATTTCTAGACGAAAAGGAAGTCAGATACTGTGATTCTTCATGAAGGAGAATTGAAAAGAATGTGTTCTTTAAATCTATGACTGTGAAATACTCTGTCTTAGTTGGGATGTTGCCCAATATTGTCACAGGATGTGAAACTAAAGCACATTCTGCTTCAACTATATTGTTTAGGGGGTGAAGGTCCTGTATAAATCTCCACAACCTCCCAGCTGATTTTCTCACTGGGTATACAGCCGTGTTACATGTGGAATCGGATGCTACTAATATGGTCTCAAATATACCTTCATCTGCCTCTCTGGACATGGGGTGTTGCTTTGAACGTGGCAAAGGGCTCCTGGTTTATGTTTGAGTTTTACTGTTCCTACTCCTTTTAATAGGCTCACGTCATATGGACTTGTGGTCCATAAAATATCTGCCATTTTCTCTAAATCTCCCTGAAAAAATAATAATTTCTTTTTTATCAACACCATTCTCGCGGTATTTATCTATTCTCTACTTTAATCCAATAAGTGAGATCTATGAAAAATACTAATTCATCACCTGGGTACACATCCTTAAACAACTCCTCATATGTAAAATATGTATGCCTGTATCCTTCACTAAGGGCTTTTACTGTTCTCCTCCTCTTCCCTCATCAATGGTCCCATGAAGAACCACCCTTTCCTCTCTGAACGCTGCTGCTTCTAACTCCAAGCAGATAATCTGCCCTTCTTCAACATCCATGGGGATTATTTCTGGTCTGAACAAAAACTCATCAAGTATTCTTAATAGTTTACCGATCAATCTGGGTAACCACAATAATAAAACAGTAACTCCATACATAAATACATCTTTATCTAAGGGAACTCCTTATAATGCCTTCTGGTCTGAAAAGGCTAGTATAAATTCTCTCACATTCATATAATGTATGCCTGGAGTGGAACACACTAGTCCTTCATCAGTAAAGATAACCAGTGTTTGCCTAGAATATAATAATGGCATTGACATGTGATGTTCTCTCATGGTAATGTGTCTGTAAAAGGAACTAAACTCATCACCAGAGAGAATCCCTGCACATTCATTGCAATCGCTAACTTTGGATATTTCCTCTCGCAGACACAGTATTGAATTGCTCCAATGTCCACAAGAAATGAAAATGTCTTGCCTCCTATCATCACCTTGACCCTTGGTTCCTCTTGAGGGTCTGGTGTCACAGATAGTAATAACATATCAGGTATCTCTGTGGGCTGTCCTATTGTGGATATAAATTCATCCCTGTACATGTGAAAGGATGTCCTCCTACCACAGTCACACTCCCCAATTTGGGTGCAGGTGCTTGCTGAGCTCCTGTAGTCATATTCCTTTGTCGCAACATAGCCTGCTGTGTCTGTGCTTGCTGAGTTTGTACCTGAATGTTTGCATGGGTACTTGCTGGAATTGTCCTTGTGGTGATTGCATTTGTAATGATGCTTGCTGTTTGTAGCACATATGTCTGAGCCTGCTTGTGATCTTGGGCATAATACTTCTGCAGTTCTGCATTATATTGTGGAACATAGCCCATCCCCCCTATTGGTTTTTGCCAATTTTTCTGCATACCTCCTCTGCTTCTACATGTTCTGGCTATGTGTCCTCTTGTTCTGCAATTCCAGCATTGTTACAGCTGTCCGTCATTAAATCCTCCTTGTCCCTGATGGTTTTGAATTCCCCCTTGTCGTTATCTTCCAGGCCATTTCCTCTTCCCCTTGGTCAAACATTTTACCCACTCTGATCTGTGGGATACAGTATGTTCTTTTGCTGCACTTTTGCATCTCTTGTGTCACGCCACCTTCAACATGTGTCAATACCGCTCCCTCTATGGTTATTTCTGACAACATTTTCTGGACTAACTTCCTTCCACCTGTTTTCTACTATCAGCTTTTTTCTTATTCTTCTCCTGCATCAATCAGCAATGGTGCACCATCATCAATTGTATTTCTGGCCATGGCTTCGCTTCCATCCCCACATGTTTCTTCATATGCCGTTGTAATGGTTCAGGCACTCTCTGACACAAAATGTGGTAAAATAATGCCACTGTTTTATTCCATGGTTCACGCGTCTCAAGGCGCAATCTCCTTGAATATCTTCAATATAAGCCACAGGGTCTTCAACCTCCCCCTTTTTCCTAGTCATTATCGCACCCATAGCTGATGTATCAGTTTATTGTACTCTGAGCGCCCACCATATGTCTGCTCTGCAATTATTAAATGGTGCTCCATCATGTGCCGTGTTTTGTTCAATAACACCTGCATATCTTGCTTGTTTCCAAATGTCATCAGTTCTTCTACAATGGCTGCCAGCAAGCCCTTTATGTCACTTATGCTAACATCATTCCTGATCTCATTCTCTCTAGCTCATAAATCCATTTTCCTCCACCAGAAGTTAAACTCAGTAATTTACATCTTAAATTGTCTTTACCCATTTGTGAAATTAAAATTTTAAAGGGTCCCTGGTAATAATCTATGGTCCTCCAGGTATATATACAATGAACAATAAGAAATGGACCAGTAGATTGAGGATGACAAAGTATTCTCCAATTAAATCTTCATGTAGATCATTTTATTTTTCTCAAATACACACAATGTTTTATCACAAAGTTAAAAGACATTGATTTATATATATATATATATATCTTACCCAATATATATATTGACACTCTCACAAACAGTATCCCTGCCGCTCATACACATTCATACATTCAACCATGGCTCTCTCTCTGTCTAAGTCAAAACCTGGTATTGAAACACATATACCTCTTTCACAAAGCCTGTCTAACACAAAGTTCTAACACCTTTTCTTTAGTACAAGTGTGACTATTCTGTGAACGCCACAGATAGTGTACAAAAAAGACGACACATGGTTCGGTTGTTTGTCTCGGGCTTTACAACTCTAGCCCTTTAGTTGATCCAACCTTCGTTGGGACAGAAGCTCACTGCCAATTGTGCCTTGCTTCAACAATGGATGGGGTGAGAGACATCATCTCCAGTGTAGAACTTGTGGAGTAAGTGCAACCAAACTGGGCATAGTCCCATGCAGACTCAACCAATTGCAGGTATTCAAAATGCGAGCAATTACGTCTACCAATAGCTTATTTGAGCTGGAATTGCCTTTGTCAAAATGTTCCAATATCCAATCAATGTGCTGATGTCTCTATTCACAGGGACGGGCATGTCATCCTCCTCATCGACTACCTTTTTAGGTTTTGGTGTATCCATAATGATGTTAGGCGATTCTCCATGGACTTCACTGTCCATAAGAGTCATACCACGTTCAGAATCTGTTGCATGCACGGCACTACCGAGAGTGAAATCTGCAGTAGTGTGCATCCTTGTTTGGTGAAATCTGCGGGCGTCTTCGTGTTCACCTGACCGTCATACACATGAAGTATTTCAAACCCATTTGTGGCCATGGTATATATTGTGGTCTTCCTCTCCCTTTCTCTAATAACGGGAATTGTGTGGTCTGTAATCATACCTTCCTACACTTCTTGATTTCCAGGCGGGGCTAGTATTACCCATTTGTCTCCATCCTTGTAGTGCCCTTAATCTGCTTACATAAGGCAGAATACGTCCCCTGTACTGCGCAATCGAGCTTGTGGTTGCTTGGTGTATGGTGCCGGTTCTGGTGTTTTCACTTTGGGGTACTCTAAATCTGACTATTTTACACCTTTTCCTGCACTCAATTCTTTTGAAAATCTGCATGCAACCTCCCTTTGTGCTCTCTCGTTTTCTTCCCTTTTTTTGTCTGACATCATTATGCCCCAGCTTGTATGATTATTATATTTTTTGTGTCATTAAGATTGAGTGTACTTAAATACATCGTTCTGTGCTCATCTGTCATGACGCCATTTAGCCTTACTCCAGTTTTGCTTGATAGAGATCCTTCTATATTCTCTTGGGTTTTATGCCCTTCTTTATCCCTAATTTTCCAATATAAATCCTCAAGTTTTTTCTCTACGCCATCTGTATCTCGCACATCAGCCCATGTTGGTATTCTTGGTGCCCCTTACAGCTCCCTATGCGGCTGTTGTGACCTCCTTTCATCCTCAAGTCGTTCTTGTGCTTCAATCTGTGCTATGTTTCTATGGCAAAGATACTGTATGTCATCATCTTTTAGTCCCCTACTTCTGTTAATTTCTTCTTCCCTTCTTACCCTCTTAATTCATCTTCCTCTTGCCTTCAACCTAAATTCTTTCATTCTTTGTGCTTCTATCTGCTCTTGTGTCTTCTCTTCTAAACTCTCGTTTTCTTTCCTCACCTCATGCCTTCTTTGTTCTTCCCTTTCACTTGCATTTACTTTCCTTCTCTTCTTTATAGGCCCAGCTACTGATGATGTGGGTTTGGGAATATTCTGACGTGGGTGGTAGGGGTGCCGTAGTGGGCAAGGGGGCATACATGGGATTTCTGTATCCTGACACGGCACGCATAGGGTAGCATCCTAATGGGGGACACCCATCTGTTTCCAAAGGGGCGACAGGGGTGCTTGGGACAGTAAAATCAGTAGTAGTAGTACTGCAAGCGGTGACCACCTCACATACTGCCTTGGAAGAATCGGTGGAGCTGATTTCAAAATCTTCCACCATTTTCCACAAATCCAATACTTCATTTAGTTTTTTTAGTTTTATTCCTTTCTATTGAGCTGTTAAAAATGTATACATGTGACTTAGTATCTTTCATTTATTTGTGCTCTGGTCCGGCCATTGTTAAACATCCCTCGCTTTGTTTCTGCACACCATTCCTTATGGTATTTAATAATATTATGTCAATGTACAACAAAAGGGCTTTTCACAAATAATACAACAGGGTTGTTGGCTTCATGATAGCTACCCCTCCACTTCAATGATTTTACAATATTACCAATACCCTTATCCAACCCCACCAACCCATATCCCTCCCCATAACCTCTTCTTCACCCACACACAAATACACAGCCATCTTACACCCTTCCTGAGTCACACCTCAATCGGCCCTACTTCTGCCACTACTAACCAAACTACAAAAAAAAATCACCAACAATAAAATCACAATAATTTCTACTTTTACGTTTCAACACCCCCAATATACTGTGTGAGGAGATCCCAGACCACTAAGTGCCTCTACCACAACTACTTTTTTGTTCTCTTGAACCCCTTATTTACCGGACAGAGAGTTCCCAGACTCACTGAATATGCAGAGCCACTATACATATCCTTATTTTCTTCCCTTATACAGTGCTGTCTTCTCCCCTATTACCTAGGGAAAGGATCCAATTACTCTAAAAACTATAATATAAAAACCTCAATACAAATGTGTGCAACACCACATGGTTTTCTCATCAATCCAAACTCTCCTCGCCACACATTTATACCCACTCTCCTTTACATCTCCCAACACTCATTCTTCCCCTCATACCCCACTTATTTTTCTCTAAATGGGGCACACTTACATCTTTGTGTTCACCTGATGTCCTCCATCATGGGGTCCCATCAATGACCTGCACAACCTGGGGACAGCGCCCCACTCCAAAGAACAGACAGGAATTCTGATTACAAGGCTTCTTTAAACCTCTGAAAGGTTGGGCACAAAAGGGATTCGTCGATGCAGGTGGGTGCGGCCCCTCTGGATGTGTGGCCAGTAATCCTCCATCTTCAGAGGCGTCACTGGGATTC
The DNA here is from genome assembly GCF_040938575.1 of Ambystoma mexicanum. Lineage (NCBI taxonomy): Eukaryota > Metazoa > Chordata > Amphibia > Caudata > Ambystomatidae > Ambystoma > Ambystoma mexicanum. The sequence goes on from NC_090937.1 coordinate 630,427,244, forward strand.
TGGCGGGTTCACCAAAAATGTGGGGCAACTCCCAGCAATCAGACCAAGAAAATGCAACCCACTAGGGAAAACGACTAGGTGCACGCTCTCTTTGAGAAAGACAAGAGCTTTATTTTGTATGCAAAAGAATAGGGCAACCGGGTATTACAAATCCACTGCCAAAGAGCTTGCTGATGTCTTCACTACAAGATTCAAATATAAACACACAAATCGTCACTCATGACGCACTTGATATACAATTTTTAATACCCCCACCTTCATTGGCTACCGCCTATATGCATATAGCCCATCCTCCAATTGGTTCCACTGTCTTCTCTCTCATCTTCACCACACATGAGTAATGTCCTCGTAGATCAAGGAATGCTGCAAAGCAATAGGTTAACAACAACTGACACCACCATGCCTTCGATCCTAACCATGTGATATGCACCTTGTTATCAACGTGAACTCAGTGTGCAACTTTGAGGTCAGCCTCGCCATTGCAAACAAAGCCGCCTTCTTCTCATCCCATACATGTTATCGGCTCCACCATGCCACCATGCACTCCCTACTATATGGGCATCATCCTTAGATATCATTGGCACAAAACATAGATCATGCCGTTCTCTGGGTTCCCCTTTATCAGATTCCCTCCCCAAGAGTAAACCTACCATGCAACTAATCAATCTAGTTCACAACGGATTTAGGGCTCATTTCCCTGCACATCTGGTAGTTCAAATAGAGTGACCATCATTCTGGGGGGGAGGCGCTAGTGTCTTAAATCTTGTGTTGTGTTTTGGCATCCCAAGACCTCTGCCTTCGCTCCCAGGAAAACAAACCTGGTACTGGGGTGTGCACTAATAAAATTGCGGCAAAAAAGTCATCTGTAAAAAGAATTGTGACAAAAATGTTGTGGTTTGACCCGGTAAAGGTGTAGCCATTATAACATTTAAGGGTAGCAGGGGTGTCCCCCACTTCCCTTAAATGGTATAATGGGTCCAAGGTTTGCGGGGTGTCCCCACATCCATTACATGGATTGCAGCAGTAAAACCACAGCCTTTTTGCAGCAATTATTTGTGTAAACAGCAATGTTTGCTGTGATTTTAACACATGGAACCGGTACTAGGCCACATCCCTTCACTTCTTCAGCTGCATACATTCCTACCTAATTAGTTCAAAGGCCTATCTGTATTGTGGGCATATGCATGTTGTTTGCTGTGCCTGGGAATCAGGATGCAATGTTCAGGCGAAGGATAAGGCTTTGTTGTTCTGTGTTTCTGTGAAAACATGACCTGCAAGGATTCAGATCTACTCGTAGACGCAGTGTTTGTTTGTGTTATGACTGTCGTATATATATATATATAAAACGAGTGTTGCAGAGACATTGGAAAGTGCTCACTATAGACAAGGACATTGGAAAGCCACTAAAGAAACATCCAGATATTAGCTTTAGAAGGAACATTTCAATTAAAGACAGGCTAGTTCACAGTTTTATGGATAAAGAAATACTCGATGATGCAAGCTCCTGGCTGAAGAATCGGAAGAAAGGCTTCCACAAATGCACAAGGTGCAATATGTGCAAGTTTGCAAAAAACTGTGCTACTTTCGAGCACCCAGTAACAGGGGCAACTGTGCACATCAATGAAAAAATCTCGTGCGACACTGAATACGTGGTATATATTTTGTCATGTAAGTGCAACAAGTGGTACGTGGGAAGCACCAAGTGCAAATTGAAAACAAGGGTGCAACAACATGTCAGGGCTATACACAACAAAGATGCGAACTATCCAATGGCCAAACATTTCACTGAATGCCACGAGAACAATATGGACAGTTTCGCATTCTTCGGAATCCATGCCATTGAAAATGGCCCTAGAGGAGGAGACCGAGAAAAAATGCTACGACAACAAGAAAATCGTTGTATTCTAGATTTCGAAACAAAACAGCCAAGGGGCCACAACATGGACGAAGAACTTTATACCTTTCTAGGGCATTGACCTTGAAGACCAATGGCACTTATGTCTGATATATGACTGATTAGAAGTGATTTCATTAACTGGATTCCATTAAATGTGAATCCAGATTTGTTGCATATTTTTAACTATATGTTTATCACATGTGTTTTGGTGATGGGTATTTGTGTGCTTTTTGTTGAGAGCCACGATTGTGGATTGCTGTATGTTTTTAAAACATTTGGACCTGTATGAACTGACACACAATGTAGGCTGGTGACATGGAAGTAACAATAATTGGGGTAATTTCTAAAAATCAATCTGATCCGAGGCTGTTAATAGACCTTTGTTAGCACTAAGCACTTTATGGACAATGAAAGTCTTTATGCACGTAAGCACCTGGCACCTTGACAATGCACTTTATTTGACAAATGTCGAATGCACTATGCACTTTACATCAAGGCATGAGACACTTTAAATAAAGGGAACAAGGTACTTCATGGAAACTACATAGTACCACATTATTCGGATCATGTGGAATATTACTCGGAATAAGCTGCAGGCACTATGCACTTTATTTTATAAATGGCCAATGCACCATGCACTTTACATTAAGGCATAAGACACTTTAAATAAAGGGAATTAGGTATTTTATGGTAACTACATAGTACCACATTACTCGGATCACGTGGAAACCAAATCATAAATCTGACATTTGCAGGACTAGTGTAATGTGTGCCGTAGAAGCCACCATACCACTAAAAAGCCACTAGTAGTTCATGAAGGATATTACTGGGTATTACGAAAGTCTGTAATGATTATTTAATCACTGACTTCACATGAACCAAACTAAGGGGGAAAAAAATACATTACAGGAACCAAGCCTGTCTTAAGATGGCCGCCGGCACACAATCAACTAGTTACAAACATATAAAACCCTTGTTTGTTTCCACTAAATGTCGATCCACATGTTCTGTTCTACAGTCATGCCTCTTTGTATTTAAACACTATGGTGATAGGATACTGGTGTTGTGAGCAAGCGGCGAGTAATGCCACGAAACGCGTCGACTTTTTGTTGGGAAAGCCGAGATGCAAGACGGCTTATATATGTTTATGCCAACTTTTAACCAATAAAGAGGTTATAAAGATATGCTGGTAGCGATTTAATTTGTGAAGCATCATCCGAAGGCGAGTGCTCCTCGAATGACTGATGGCAAGTCAGTTTCATGGATAACATATATATATATATATATATATTACATGGCCACGGTAGTGGCCATGTAGTTATGGTTAAGTTACTGTTTCCATAGGAAGAGCACTTTTTGGGTGGCTTATTACTTCGCTCTCCCTGGACGGATCCTCACCAAACTTTGCAAAAAAAGTATTTGGGTCACTCTGAATTGTTTTGCAAAGTTTGGTGAGGATTCGTCCAGGGGGAGGCAAAGTTATAGGGGGGGTCCCAAAACTTTTTTTTCCCATAGACTGAATGGGAAAAAAATTTTGCTCGCGCCTACAGCCCAAACCGCTGGACGGATTTCCACCAAATTTAGACCAGGAGCAGCGGCTTGGTCCCGAAAGCGTGCCTTTGCAAATTTGATGAAAATCCGTCCAGTAGCTTTTTTAAAATGACCAAAAAGTAGGTAAAAAAAAATGTGTGATATCTGTGTTCGGTTCGGGGACACACTACCCTGTTCGCTCCGCGGACAGTGTCCTGATTGGCCAATCGTCTTGCGTGATGTTCGCGGACATGCAACGTGGTCACTGATTGGACGGCGTGGAGCGTGAAGCGCGTCAGATTTTTCCGTAGCGCCCACCATCTTGGATTCGCAGACGTCCGCGGAAAGAGCGGTGAAACTTTGTTCAAAATGTGCATTTTGTAGAGTGTGTTGGTGTGTAGGAGTGTTTGGGGAGGGTGGGAGTGTATGAGATAGGATGAAAGTTGTGTTTTCTATGTGTTAGATGTTCTTTTTGTGTTCGATTTGTTTGCGGACATCACAGGTGTTCTGAAATGTTCTAAATAAACTGACTAGGGGGTGTTCTAAGGACTCAATATGTGTCTGTTTTGTTCGCAAGCAAAGTGAAACTGTTCTAAGAACACTCGCGGTGTCCGGGGAGTGTTTGTAGGGGGTGTCCTGAGGACGCTGTCCGTATTGTTCTCGGTCAAGTTGAATGTGTTCTAAGAACACCCGCGGTGTCTTAAATGTTCGCAAATAAACAAAATGGGGGTGTTCTGAAGACGTTTTTGAGAACACTCCCGGTGTCCTGAAATGTTCGTAGGGGGTGTCCTGAGGACGCTGTCCGTATTGTTCTCTGTCAAGTTGAATGTGTCCTAAGAACACTCGCGGTGTCCTGAAATGTTCGCAAATAAAGAAAATGGGGGTGTTCTGAAGACGCTTCTAAGAACACTCGCGGTGTCCGGGGAGTGTTCGTAGGGGGTGTCCTGAGGACGCTGTCCGTATTGTTCTCTGTCAAGTTGAATGTGTCCTAAGAACACTTGCGGTGTCCTGAAATGTTCGCAAATAAACAAGATGGTGGTGTTCTGAAGACGCTTCTAAGAACACTCGCGTTGTCCGGGGAGTGTTCGTAGGGGGTGTCCTGAGGACGCTGTCCGTATTGTTCTCTGTCAAGTTGAATGTGTTCTAAGAACACCAGTGGTGTCCTGAAATGTTCGCAAATAAACAAAATGGGGGTGTTCTGAAGACGCTTCTAAGAACACTCGCGGTGTCCGGGGAGTGTTCGTAGGGGGTGTCCTGAGGACGCTGTCCGTATTGTTCTCTGTCAAGTTGAATGTGTTCTAAGAACACCACATGGTGTCCTGAAATGTTCGCAAATAAACAAGATGGTGGTGTTCTGAAGACGCTTCTAAGAACACTCGCGTTGTCCGGGGAGTGTTCGTAGGGGGTGTCCTGAGGACGCTGTCTGTATTGTTCTCTGTCAAGTTGAATGTGTCCTAAGAACACTCGCGGTGTCCTGAAATGTTCGCAAATAAACAAGATGGTGGTGTTCTGAAGAAGCTTCTAAGAACACTCCCGGTGTCCTGGAATGTTCGTAGGGGGTGTCCTGAGGACGCTGTCCGTATTGTTCTCTGTCAAGTTGAATGTGTCCTAAGAACACTCGCGGTGTCCTGAAATGTTCGCAAATAAACAAGATGGTGGTGTTATGAAGACGCTTCTAAGAACACTCGCGGTGTCCGGGGAGTGTTCATAGGGGGTGTCCTGAGGACGCTGTCCGTATTTTCTCTGTCAAGTTGAATGTGTTCTAAGAACACCCGCGGTGTCCTGAAATGTTCGCAAATAAACAAAATGGGGGTGTTCTGAAAACGTTTTTGAGAACACTCCCGGTGTCCTGGAATGTTCGTAGGGGGTGTCCTTAGGACGCTGTCCGTATTGTTCGTTGTTAAGTTGAAAGTGTTCTAAGAACTATCGCGTTGTTCTAAAATGTTCGTAGGGGGTGTCCTGAAAACGGTGTCCGTATTGTTCGCTGGCAAGTTCAAAGTGTTCTAAGAACACTCACATTGTTCACGGACATTAAAAGTTTCCCATAGATCATAGTTGAAATGTTTGACTCTATGGATGTGATATGCTGCGGTGGTTGTTGCCAGGGGATAGAGTCTTGGGTGCATGGCTATTTGGCCATGCACCCAAGACTCTATGCCATGGTAAAAACCACCGCAGCATATCACATTCATATTTGCTTATAACTTTGGGTGAAAAACAAATGTATAAGGAATAAAGGTATTAGATACTATGGATGTGATATGCTGCTATGGTTGTCCTTATTCTTGTATACTTACTGTTTGGTCTAGTAATGGAAGTCCATGTTTTTCTTCTTCATTTCTGTGATAAAAGAAAATAGCATGTTAGTATTAGTATTTTGTAATGACTTATTACATTGTATAAGCAATATACTTTTATTTTTTTTCGACCCTCATATTTAGTAGAGTACAAATCAGAGTACTGTGCAATTTGCTCAGTTTCTGTATTTGTTGCTAAAATCATTGGGTCTGTGGGAGAAAAATAAATCCATGTTGGATTAAAAAAAAAACCCTTTTTCTGTTATGCTACAGTTTATTTGTTTGTTTGTTTTCAGTGTTCACTTGTTGTTTCTGGCTAATGCTTTATACTTTGCTTTGTTGTATTTTTTTTGGAGCAGTAACAGATTCTTCATTTGTTTTGATATTATAAAATTTTGGAGCAGTTAGATACCAATTGGCGTATTCTAACTGTCTATTTTTTAAATATATTTTCGTGGTTTTGATTTATCTATTTGGATATTGTTAAATTTTGGGACAGTTAGATACCAATTGGCGTATTCTAACTGTGTATTTTTTGGCCTAATTTAGTGGTATTCATTTATCTGATTAGTTGTTGTAGAATCTTTGAGCTGTTAGATAGCTTTTGGAGTATTCTAACAGTTTATATTATTTTAACACAAATTTATCATTTTGGGACAGTTAGATACCAATTGGCGTATTGTAACTGTGTATTTTTTGGTCTAATTTAGTGGTATTCATTTATCTGATTAGTTGTTGTAGAATCTTTGAGCAGTTAGATAGCTTTTGGAGTATTCTAACAGTTGATATTTTTTTAACACAAATTTACTTAAAGGTTTAAATACAGTTTATTTATCAAATTTTGGTTTTAAGAACATCAAATAAGCGTTTGTAAGATTTGCTGGTAATCTCTGCTTTAGAGTAATGGTACTATCATTACATTCAAACCATCCACATTTCTTTTTTATATATGCAGTGTAGTGCCCTGAATTGGTTGTGGCTCCTGCGTGGTAGATTATACCTATTGTTGTGAAGGTTTTCTTACCAAGTGATATTTGACCATGTGTGAATCCAGTCAGCTTGCAGTTGTTTTTTGTACCATCTGCATTGTAACGTAGAAGCACTAGTATTACGTATTTACTATGTGTTTGTATTACTAACGTGGAGCGATTATCTGAGTTGCAGGTAGAGCATAATCTACCATGGTGTGCATTTTGTACAAGTTGCTGAAATGGAATGGATTCACAATTTGGTATTGATATATATATGAAGCGTTCATTGGGGATTTCTTCTTGTGTCACATTGTTGCAGAGAGTGCATGTATGTTTCCACATGTATGAAATCTGAAAGACATTTATAGGTATGTTTTTGTTTTCCAGTACTTGTAGTAAGTACATTAGAAATTCTTGTGGATCTTCCTGTGAGTATATAGTGAATTTCACCATTCCAGCACAGTTGTCCAATTGTCGTCTTATTCCAAAAACACTATGGGGCCGATTCATGGAACAAACGTGCACCGAAAATCTTCGCGCAAGCAGGCGCAAGCGGAAAAAAACAGGCGCAAGCGCATGCATGCGATTCATGGAAGTCCCTGCGCGTGTTCACCTCGGGATGTGCGCCAAACCCGTGCATGGCGCACAAGTCACTGCAACATCCCGAAAGGCGTGCGCGACGCGCACAGTGAAAGCGCACAACCACGGCGCATACAGCAGAAAGTGGGCGGGACACAGGGCGTAACACGCGGAATGGGGTACAACGCGCGAAAATAAGGGCGTAACTGGGGACGTACTGCAGGGAAGCAGACGGAACGCCCACATGCACTCGAACCACACTTATTCATGGAATCGAATAGGGCAAAGCCACGCACAGCCAAAAACACGCACAAGCTGAAACACGTCCGCCACACGAAGGCAGGCGGTAGAGTCCCAGTGCATCACAAAAGTGGCAACATACAGCAATTGGGCCTTTGCGAGCGGGGCATGTGTATTGCGGGGGTTCGCGGGAAGCAACACACGCGGTCGAGCGGGGTATGTGTATTTCGGGGGTGCGCGGGAAGCAACACACGTGGTCGAGCGGGGTACGTGTATTTCGGGGGTGTGCGGGAAGTCACACACGCGATTGAGCGGGGTACATGTACATCGGGGGTGCGTGGGAAGTTACACACGCGATTGAGCGGGGTACGTGTATTTCGGGGGCACACGGGAAGTTACTCATGCGATTGAGCGGGGTACGTGTATTTGGGGGGTGCGCGGGAAGTTACACACGCGATTGAGCGTGGTACGTGTATTTCAGGGGTGTGCGGGAAGTTACACACGCGATTGAGCGGGGTACGTGTATTTCGGGGGTGCGCGGGAAGTTACACACGCGATTGAGTGGGGTACATGTATTTTGGGGGTGCGCGGGAAGTTACACACGCGATTGAGCGGGGTACGTGTATTTCGGGGGTGCGCGGGAAGTCACACACGCGATTGAGCAGGGTACCTGTATTTCGGGGGTGCGCGGGTAGTTACACACGCAATCTCATCAGGGTACGTGTATTTCGGGGTTTTGCAGGAACTTACAAACGCGATCTCATCATGGTACGTGTATTTCAGGGAGCGGGGGAAGTATCCCACGCAACATCAGCAGGGTACGTGTATTCCAGGGGTGCGCGGGAAGTTCCACACGCAATTACATCAGGGTACGTGTATTACAGGGGTGCGCGGGAAGTTCCACACGTGATCTCATTAGGGTACGTGTATTACAGGGGTGCGCGGGGAGCAGCACACGTGAATTGCATCTGTGGGTCCTCCCAGGTGTTCCCTCTACACCCTCCATGGCCCCTGCAGGTGGCTCACACCACAGGGGCCTACCCTGCACATGTCCTGCAGGCACCCCATCCACCATGGCCATGTCCCCCAGCCAACCCACATGTCAACTTGCACTACTGCCCACCAACGCATGTCTCCTGCACCCCCAGCCATCAGGGGCACCCTCCACCAGGCCCCCACCCATGTCTCCCACCACCCCCACCCCCCAGCACTGTGGGGCACCTGCCAGCAGGCCCCCACCCATGTCCAACACATGTTCCCCACCACCCCCACCCCCCAGCCACCAGGGGCAGCCTCCACCAGGCCCCCACCAATGTCACCCACCCCCCCCAGCAGTGCAGGGGCAGCCTCCACCAGGCCCCCACCCATGTCTCCCACCACCCCCACCCCCCAGCACTGTGGGGCACCTGCCAGCAGGCCCCCACCCATGTCCACCGCATGTTCCCCACCACCCCCACCCCCCCAGCAGTGCAGGGGCAGCCACCAGGGGCAGCCTCCACCAGGCCCCCACCCATGTCTCCCAGCACCCCCACCCCCCAGCAGTGCAGGGGCACCCACCACCAGGCCCCCACCCATGTCTCCCAGCACCCCCACCCCCCAGCAGTGCAGGGGCAGCCTCCACCAGGCCCCCACCCATGTCTCCCACCACCCCCACCCCCCAGCCACCAGGGGCAGCCTCCACCAGGCCCCCACCCATGTCTCCCACAACCCCTACCCCCCAGCCACCAGGTGCACCCACCACCAGGCCCCCACCCATGTCTCCCAGCACCCCCACCCCCCAGCCACCAGGGGCAGCCTCCACCAGGCCCCCACCCATGTCTCCCAGCACCCCCACCCCCCAACAGTGCAGGGGCACCCACCACCAGGCCCCCACCCATGTCTCCCTGCACCCCCACCCCCCAGCCACCAGGGGCACCCACCACCAGGCCCCCACCCATGTCTCCCAGCACCCCCAACCCCCAGCCACCAGGGGCAGCCTCCACCAGGCCCCCATCCTTGTCTCCCACCACCCCCACCCCCAACCCTCAAGCAGTGCAGGGGCAGCCTCCACCAGGCCCCCACCCATGTCTCCCACCACCCCCACCCCCCAGCCACCAGGGGCAGCCGCCACCAGGCCCCCACCCATGTCTCCCACCACCCCCACCCCCCAGCCACCAGGGGCACCCACCATCAGGCCCCCACCCATGTCTCCCAGCACCCCCACCCCCAGCCACCATGGGCAGCCTCCACCAGGCCCCCACCCATGTCTCCCACCACCCCCACCCCCCAGCCACCAGGGGCAGCCTCCACCAGGCCCCCACCCATGTCTCCCACCACCCCCACCCCCCAGCACTGTGGGGCACCTGCCAGCAGGCCCCCACCCATGTCCAACTCATGTTCCCCACCACCCCCACCCCCCCCCAGGGGCAGCCACCAGGGGCAGCCTCCACCAGGCCCCCACCCATGTCTCCCCCCACCTGCCGGCAGGCCCCCACCCATGTCCAACTCATGTTCCCCACCACCCCCACCCCCAGCACTGTGGGGTACCTGCCAGCAGGCTCCCACCCATGTGCAACTCATGTTCCCCAGCCAACACATCACAATCTAGATCCCTGGTCCCTATGGTCAGCCTCCAAATGCAAAACACCCACCCGAGTTTTGCATCCACCCACTCATAATTTGCAATTACATCACAGAACACCAATTGCAAGTTCCGAAACAAACACATTTCCCTCACATACACCCAATGGGTGTCAGTGAATCTCAAAACACATATCATGAAATGCATGAAACCAATGAGATACCACACATTGAAGTTCACCAAAAAAAATGTATTAAAGGAAACATAAATAGAATCAAAAATGAAGAAACAGAAATGTGAATGTACAAAAATTAAAAGAAGCATGTCCGTGAAAAAAAGCAAAACCAAAAATAAAATTCCATAGTAATGTTGTCCAAAGTCAATGGCCACAAAACAAAATCCAATGGGAAATAAAAAAGAAAGCCATTGCTCCATGGTTAAAATGTGAAAAAATAAATACAATCCAACAGTGAACTATGTACATGGGAACAAGCCTGGGTCCATTATCCCAACAAAAGAAAGGAAACCTATCTAACTACACTAACTAATAAAATAAACTATATACAAAAATGTGGCCAATGTCCGAAAGGTCCAAATAAAATCAAAACAAAAATGAAACCTAACACTACCTACATAACTGTGTACAAGGGCAGCGGGCTAGTTTCATGGCTCACTTGTGGATGTCCCGGGCCAGGGCATCATCGAACTCCTCGTCAACGACCCGGAGGCGGTCCTCCTCCATGGCCCTGAGGGTCCGCAGGGCTGTCGACGTGTCCACCTCCAAACCCCTGCGGATTGCCTCGAGGCACTCGGCCCGCCTCAGGGCCCTCCGCATGGAGTTCTCCGCCCTGATCATTGTGAGCCGTGCCTCTTCCGCCCGCTGCCGCTCCGCATTTATGGCGTGGCCCAACCGCTGCCACACGGAAGACACTCTCTGTCCTGGGTCCTCCTGCCCTCCGATGCCTGCCCCTCCGATGTTGAAGGCCCCGAGCCTTCATGGCTCCCACCACGTTGCTGCTGCTGCTGTGCCTCTGCCCGTGCACTGCCTCCTGCTGCCTGCACATCCTCTGCCGGCTGGGGTGCAGTCGTAGATGTGGCCACCCCTGCTGGACGTCCGACTCCCGACTGTGGCAGGGATGCCTCCTCCACCAGCCTGGCCGCACCGTCAGAGGCAGCTCCACAGGGAACCCAGGTTACTGATGGGTGGGAAGATGGCACGGAGGACGACTGGCGCGTAGGGGGTCCAGTTGAGGAGGGGGTTGTAGCAAGCCCCATCAGACGGAGGAATCCGGCCTGGGTGACCTGTCCCAGCAGGCTGACGTGGTCAACAAGCCATTCGAGATGACGTGCAGTCTCCTCATGAAAAGACTGCAGGTCACCTCGCATGGCCCGTTGACGCAACGCGACACCAGCCAGGACAGGCTCAATCCGGACCCGGATAGCCACGTCCGCAGGCAGAGGAAGGCCAGTTGACGTGAGCTCATCCCCTGGCTGAAAACGGGTCTGGACGTAGGCATCCCTGCTGGTGCAAGATGATGCAGGGACAGGATCAGGGACAGGATTGCACACAGGCACCTCCGCGGCGGCCTGTGCTGCCTCCTGTCCCTGGTCCTGCACTGCACCACTAACACCAGTGGGATCCCCACCTCCAGACCCCGTCTCTGGTGCTTGCACGGCCTCCTCCTCCACCAAACCCCCCACCAACCTGGATGACTCCGTGCCATCTTCCCCTGTTGGGCCCTGTGGGGTCCCAGCTTCCCCTTCTGCTGCCGAGGAGTCCAACTCCAACCTCCGCCTCTTGGACCTCCCCCCGGCAGCTGCGGCCTGGGACGCGGCACCGGACTCCTCACTGCCCGACGAGATCACAACATGGGAGGGGAGCCGGGCCTTGCTTCTCCGGCTGGCGGTGGGGGGTTTGGTGGTGGCGTGTGGTGATTATTCAGTAGTGTGCAGGTTGCACATCTGTTTGTATGGAGTCGAGTATGGGTGGGATCCCCGCCGCTGTGCTCCACAGCACCTTCTCCTCCCTCTTCATCAGTTGACGCTGCTGACAGGGAGAAACAAAACACAGGCATCAGGGCACTGTACAATGGACACATACACACATGACAGTTGTACATGAGTGGCATTGGCAAACCTCAGACATGTCATCACAATCCCCAACACACATGTCATTTCAACTCGCACACATGAGCCATACCACAGCCATATCGCAACTGCCAGCACCATCCATACACATACAACAGCATGAGCAGCCAAAGGTGAGCCAGACATCACATGCAACAGAGGAAGTGCACCACACATGTACACACACCACCACACTTGCATGCATGTGTACACCTCTGCCAAGTGTCGCAGTGTTCAGACGGGCATCCATGTCACATCTGCCAATCAGGCTTCCACATCCCGCTGTCACATGCATCCATGTTGCATCACTGTTGCACCCTTGTCAAATACACACACATGCACATGTACACAGTGCTGATACATGCAGCCGAAAACAACATACATGCGTGACATCACGGACATGTCTACTTACATACACATTCATCCAAACATTTGTGCCCACACAACTGCATTTGGCATGCAAGCCTACACACACAAGCACCATCCATGTCTCACACATACCAGCCCTCGCATGTGTTAGCCCCACAGCCCTGTACACCCCCACCCATACTCGACTCCATACAAACAGATGTGCAACCTGCACACTACTGAATAATCACCACACGCACTGCTCACAATCAGGATGCATGTACACTCACCGCTCGACTCCAGACGGGTCTGCTTCTCAAGGACCTGGAAGTGGAGCGCTGGGGATATGCGTTCCAGGACCCTCATCTGTTCTTCCGACAAGTGGCCCCGGCGCCCCTTGGCATCCGCTGCCTTCAAGAGGCGCCGGGCCTTGTTCAGGGTCCTGGACCTGAAGTCCACCCAGCGCTTCTTGACATGTTGTAAGTCGTGAACTGCCACCCTCTCCGCTTTGATGGCAGTCACGATGTCAGTCCAGATCCGAGTGCGTCCTTCCTTGTCGGCGCGGGAACTTCCGAAGAGGGCATCGTACTTCCCCAGGACTTGCTCCACCAGGACACCAACTTCGCTGGCACTGAAGCTGGTGCCCCTCTGCCTCTCTGGCCGGGGGTTGTCAGTGGTCTCAGATGGTGTTTGCCCCGACATGACAACCCCAGAGGCAGGAGTGGGTGGGCAACTGGGTCCTTGGGCTGGGCTGTGGAGAGATGGAATCCCAGTCGGGAGTCTTCGGTTCCAGCAGGGGTGGTCACATCAACAGCACCCCTGGCTGATATGCAGGCAGCAAATGGCAGGGCACGTGGGCAGCAGGCAGTCAGGCAGCAGCAGATGGCAGGTGGGAGCGTGCTCGGGGCTCTGGGGGCAGTAGTTCTGCCTTCTGGACAGGAGCGTGGTCTTCCGTGTGCTTACGCGTGGCCAGCTTGATACGGAGTGATTTGGCACGTGAAAAATCTGCACGTCAGCTTGTAATTCGAGGAAAGGCCCTTAGCGCGTAAGCGCGTCTGCACGCATATGCATTTTCATTGGACAGAAGGCCCCTCAAGCGCAAGCGCCCCTGTGACGTGACGCGTACAGACGTGCATGGGCATTTCAGCGCACGTGGAAAACTGCACGTCCGCGTGTAATACAAGAAAAGGCCCTTAGCGCGTATGCACGGCAGCACGCATATGCGATTTCATTGGACCAAAGGCCCTTAGCGCGTGAGCGCGTCTGTGACATGACGCACGCGGGTGTTTCCCTCATTGCACGTGATGACAGAACACACGTGGATTTCCACCAATCGCGTGTGAAAGACCCCGGCACCCCGGAACACACGTACCCAGGCTAATCGCGTGTGGAACTTCCTGCGCACCCCGAAACACACGTACCCAGGAGAATCACATGTACGCTCACTCCCCTCCGATCACACGCGATGACACTCGGACCTACAGTCTTACCACATATCCGAATACAGGAAACCCGCGCACGGCAAAAGACGTGCACAGGCGTCAACGCGTCCGCCCACATGAAGGCAGGTGGAGGCGTCCCCACGCACAGCATAAAAGTGCGCGCAAACAACAAACGCGTATATACAGCTATGATGAATGCCCCATTTGTCGCTGCACTGATCGTGGGACACCGCAGGAGGAGAATAGCCAGGGCACGCATTTTCGCACCACGGACAAGCCTTTTTGGGATGCCTGACGACCAGGTCTATGGCAGGTATAGGTTTCCACCCCATATCATCCTAGACCTGGTCAGGGAGTGGAAAGATGACCTCACATCCCGCACCCTTTGCTCCCAAGCATTGAGCCCCTTGGAGAAGCTGCTCAATGTCCTGCATTTTTTGGCCACTGGGTCATTTCAGCGGACCACTGCCATAGTGGGGGGGGGTCTCACAGGCCACGCAGTCACGCTGCCTACACCAGGTACTGGCAATCATGACAGCGCGCCCTTCAGTCCGCAGGCACATATACATGCCCAGAACACCCGCAGAAAGGCAGGCCGTTGTCCTGGATTTTTTCAGGGTGGCACACATCCCCAAAGTGCTCGGTGCCATAGATTGCACCCATGTGGCCCTATGTCCACCTAGGGCCATTGAGCACATCTACCGAAACCGCAAGCACTGGCATTCCATCAATGTACAGGTGGTATGTGATGCAAAGGGAATCATCACCTCTGTCTATGCAAATTACCCTGGCTCCACCCATGACCGTTTCATATACAGAATGTCCGCCCTGAGCCGGGCCCTGGAAGCTGGGCAGCATGGCGACACATGGCTCCTAGGTCAGTACAAATGCCCTTGCAGATGCATGCAAGTCACACACAGACAAATATCCAAACCCTAATGATCTCAACTATTATCACCTCCCCAGGGGACAGTGCCTACCCTCTGAGCAACCACATGATGACGCCAATCCGGAACCCCACCACACCACCCCAGGTAATATACAACGCCGCCCATATTGCAACCAGGGGCATAGTGGAGCGCACATTCGGAGTGCTCAAGTCACGTTTCCGCTCCCTTGACCGCTCTGGTGGGCAACTACTCTATGCACCACCAGTAGTGTGCAGGATCATTGTGGCAGCATGTGTCCTGCACAATGTTGCAACACGGCAGGGCGTCCCGGTGGACATGGTGGTGCCCCCACATCCCCAACCACAGGCACAAGCGCTGCCCATGGGAGGGGACAGGGCACGTGGCGAGGAAGCCCGGACCCAGCTTGTGGCCACATTTTTCACCTAAACTCCCACCCCTGCGGAGTGCACACAGGCCTGGCACATACCAGGTGACAATCGATGATGACAAAGAGACAGTCAACTGTCACAACCCTACCACCCTGAGATAGTTGCCATGGAAGTACCACATCGTCTACATCCCTAGCTACTTAAACACAAGCTATCCTGTGTGACCAAAAGGCACACATATGACATATGATATGGGCCATACACAAGTATTTCAAGGCGCAATGAGGCAGGGAGGGGGGAACAAGGGAAGACAGACAACGGTACTACTAGGCCAGGTGTCATTGAGATTGTGCAAGTGCAGGGGTAGGGGGAAGGCAAAAGTGCAAGAGGAAGGGTGGGGGGGAGTCCAGTACAGGGGAAGTAGCCCAAGAAAATAATACATAGGTCGGCTGGGGGCAACTGCAAAGGTAAGTGCAGACAATTGCTGGGAAGGGAGGGCTGTAGGGATAGAGAGACAGTACTGCAGTTCAGGGGTTGCCAGGGAGGCAGTGCAAGTGGAGAGTGGCTGGGCCAGGGACCGAGGTCGGTGAGAGTGGCCCAGTTGCAGCTCCTGTGCAGTTCCAGTGAAGAATTCTGCAAGGGAGAGGCAGAGAGTAAGCAGAAGCAAAGAGGAAGGTCTTAAGGTGCTTCCAGAACTGGAGATGGTTCCCCTCAAGTTCAAGTCAGGCAGGAAGTCTGTTCCGGGGGGGGGCCCTGCTGCAGAGAGAAATCTACCCCCAGCTAGTTGCTCTGAGAAGCGGATGACCCGGACATGCAAGGTGTGCATCACACACACCTGCAAAACAGGCCATGGCCATCACTGTCATGTCACGCAAACCCTCCCAAACATCAACATGACATGGCAAGCAATACCCATACACCAACACAGTAACGATAAGCTACACATTGCCATGTCCTAAATGTACAGTGGCATCGGACAATGATGCCTGACCGGGAATCAGATGAAATGATAGACCAACAAAATCTCCCACCCAAAATAAGTCATTTCCAAATGCATTACAAAAGTCGTAGACGTAACATAACAATGAATGCCTGTCTACATGCACATTATGCATTGCAAAATCAACACTGCAGCTCATGTGTGCAGTGTCCTACTCCTGCATCACACTGCTCAGCGCACAGCACAGTGAACAGCCATTGTGTGTGATGCACACCCTGAGCATCACATCTAAGTGACAGACCACATCAAACATCAAATTAGGCATGTACTGGATCCATAATCGGTCACAGAACATGTGCTGCTGGGACACAGTGGGCACCAGAAGGCAAACAGTGTACACGTGGATATGCAAGGGTGGGAGTACATGTAGTGCATTAGAGTGCAAGTGTGTGGTTCTGCAAGGACATGCACTCCACATATGCATGTGCACTCAAGTGACCATCAGTGTTCCCTACACATCACATGTGAACATCCACCATGTGCACACCCCAGCATGTCAAACCACAACTATCCCCTCGCACCTGAAAGGAAAACACAACACATGAACAGGCATTGATCAGCAGAACACAACATGTACATAGGATACCACCATTACTATGTCAGAGTTCTCATCACACTGCAGGGCAAGGCAACTATCAACAACAACCCCCCCCTCCCTCACAAATGACCATGACCCACTGAACAACTGCACCTGGGTCATGGAGCCCCCAACCCTCAATTCCACCTGGTCACAGGATCACCTTTACCCTTCGTCACCATCTCCCACCTTGTGTGTAAAAAGATGCCTGAACCCTCAGAATCCACACTCATTTCCGAAATCACAAAATCCAGGGCATAAAAACGAACCCGAACACCCTCCAGTAGATGACTTGACGTAGCAGTACCTCACAAAGGCCAAGTACTACCACAATGAGGCAACAACCAAGGTAGCACAGCAAAACAATGTCACGACAGGATGTGAGACATGTGTGGTACATGACATAGGATGATGCACCATGAATGGATGTGTATTGTCACAGGTCCCCTGTACAGGTGCGGGAGTGTCACGAAACAACCACCCCCATGTCCAGGGTGCCTGCAAGGTCAAACTCACACAGGCCCCTGAGACCCTGGTGGGGAAGGAGGTTCAGGGATATGCAGTCGGGACAGGTGGTGACACACTGGATGACTGGAATGAGTGGCAGGAGAGGGGAGGAGGAATGACACATGAAACTAGGGAATGCATGAAAATGTACAACCTGCATGAACACATACACAATCCAAACAAACTTGGACATCATTGTCATGGCCTTCTGTAGTCCAGGCTCAGGAGTGGTACGAACCAACCACCCCCTCTAGGGTTTTGGCGCCTGCAAGTTCGGGGCTTACACAGGCATCCACAACCCCAGTGGGGAAAGAGGGTCAGGGAACGTTGCTTGGATAGGTACGGGAAGCAGGAACACCGGGTAGAGGATACAGGTTTCAAAATTGCATAGGATCACGGGTGATTAGGGAGAGAAAACGTACCAAATTGAACCACACATACATCCATGCATCAGTACACTCCCCAGCAAGCCTATGCAGAGCAGTTCGAAAGAAAAACAACAAGACACTTACTCTGGTTTTGAGTGCTGGCCTCCTGCCTGCGCACTCTCAGGTCCGGTTACAGGTGCACTGCAATGCTGCAAAGAGAGCCACAGTCAACAACCTGTACGTGCCAATTACACAAAAACACAACACCAAACATGCCCCATAGCAACAAACTACTCTACAAACAGACAATCTGTGGTCGATGCTTCGTACCCATATATAACATCACCCCTGTGACGGGTCATACACAGTCAATCCAGTAAGTCAGCCGCTGGTGGGTGCGTGGCAAATGGAACACCAATGTGTCACAATTCACACAACATGCAATGTTCCCTGGGTAAGCAGACAGACCCATATAGCAAGCCATGACTACAGAGCAAGTTGCGTACTACCATGACCGAAACAAAGTTGGCAGTGCATTTATCATGAAGTACGTGGAAAAGATATGCACTGCACCTGAGTATGTCCCTTGCTGTATGTCCCTGTGAGCTGCCCCTTTCCATTTTTCGGAAGGCAACATGGTTGATACAAGTGCCTAAATGGACCTTAGTGTACCGGAGGGTATGTGCCACTGCCCCTGCATGTGTCCCAGACAACCCTACTATCAACAGCCATCAGTCCACAAACACATCTGAGCTGCATTGTGTGCTTCAACACCAATATTCGTCTAAGCTCACCCTCAGTGCTGTGACTAAGCCTGCATGTGCAACTCGCCTGGTGCAAGCTTTGCTGTGTCGTGGCCCCCCTGTGATGCTCACCTTGCCTGGAGTTCCTTGGAACGTGTCAGCAGTTCTAGGATGTGGGTCTGCAATCACTGTGCCTCTGCTTGTGCCCACATGTGCATGTGGGCACCAACAAACGGGTCCAGAATTCCGTCGTCCAATGGGACATGTCTGCTGGCAAAGGTGCTCTGGAGGCTCATCCCCCTGCAGAAAGGGCATGAAACACATGATTAATGCTTCAAAGTCATCTGTGTGTGTCTCATCAGGCATCTCATTACTTGACCATGTCACAGAGTCACATCACAAATCACACCATCAGTCCGTCTTTCACCTCCAAAGTGTGGAATACTATCTACAGCATGAATTGCAACAAGCACGTGTACAGGAAAGATATGAAACATACTACACAATGCATAGCAATCAATGTATACATTAATCATGACACACCCCATCTAGCAAAAGCTGAACAGTGGACAATGACACCTTAATCATCCCCACTAGGGGTGTCAACACAAGTCACACAGCACCAGACATGCCACAGATTTGACAGTCCAAAGCCCTTGTGTAATATTCTGTAACACCGCACCATCCTTGCGAGCCCATTGATAAAGGAGGCAGGAGTGGCATATGTGAGTCAAGGACCCCAAGCAGCAAACACATACACAAGACAACCATGAAGGGCCCAGCTGGAACAGACAGTGGATGCCTTCAAAAGCCACAAAGCACTGCACCGTCACATGAAAGCACAATAGACTAGCAATTTTAAACTAACTCAACTATTAACTGATTACACTAACAATGGAAAACCTACATTACCTATTTAAACTAACTATCAAACAGAAACTTAACTAACTAAACTAAAAGAAAAATCAAAAATGGCCACATACGACCCGAGGGGAGGGGAGGCACCCAGGAGGGGGGAGGTACAGGGTGCTGCTCAACATCCACATGCGATGATGCTGAGCCAAAAAAAAAATCCTCCATGGGCACAACGCCTGCACAGCCCGACCTATGTGGGAGATAGATGGTCGTCCGAGTCTGGTTCATCCTGTAAAGGAGGACGTGGCACAGTAGCCTGGCCACGCCTAGCCGCAGCTTGCCCCTCGTAGGCAGCAAGTCTGCCGGACGGGTAAGCCTGGTTCTGTGTGGCGATGTGACATAGGTCTGCATGCAGAACCTCACGTGATACACGTGCTTCCTCTTGCAAGGTAGTACGTGTAACACAGAGTTCCTCCTGCAAGGCCTGGCTGGACAACCGCTGCACCTCCCGGCAAGCCTGAAGCTCAGCCGAGATGGTACGCTCAAGCTGTGCAAACCTCTCCTCTGCCTGCTGCCTCTGGGACATCATAAGGACACCCAGAGTGGATCTGAGGGAAGCATACTCCTCCCTCAGGGCATCCATGTGCGCCTCTGCGTGAGCAGCAATTGCTTGATGCAGAGACGACATTTCAGCCTGGCGTGCCCTGTCTGAGGCCGCCATGCCCAGCCTGAGCGAGCGGGCCGTGGACCGTGCCGCCTGCTGCTGGAGAAGCACCTGCCTAGCAGGGGGGAGCACAGATCGGGCCACACGCTCCATGCTCTCAGCGATGTTCTCCATTGCTGCCCCCTGCCATTCGGAATTGGCAGTCATGTCTTGCTCCCACTCAGTATACAGCGGTTGCACGCGGTGACCGCGTTGCCGGGCTTGACCCCTGCGGGACCCAAGGACCAGGGGTCCTCGCTGTGTTGGCACCGCCTGCGGCTGCACGACTACATGCCCCCGTTGACGTGATGTCCCAGGCACATCAACGACTGGTGTGGAGGTTGACCCTGCGTCCCGATCCACCACGGGTGGAGGAACCAAGACTGTCTGATCCCTCAGTGCAGGTGTCGCAGACAGAGGAGTGTCCACATCAGAATCACTCACCCCTGACACATGGACTTGATGCTCATCCAACTCAACATGGACGTCAGAGTCGTCATCAAGGCTGGACTCATAGGCAGCCAGAGACAAGATGGACTGCAGCACTTGGGGGTTTTCGTGGCCTACCACCCCACAACCCCCACTAGTTCCGGGTTGATGTGGTGTTACCAACCCTGTGTCTGGCATGACAACACCATCCTCCGCCTCCATTGCGTCATCACCTGAAAAATAGAGAGAAAAAGGTCACTACACATGTCAGAAGCACACGACACACACACACACCGACAGCAAAGGCATCCGGCAGACATGTGACACACAACATATGACCTGGCATGCATGCTGGGTCTACTTTGAATAGCTTCTGTGATCAGACCTGTTGAAAGGTGGCAGTTTCCATGGAAGTGGGTCTATGCAGTGCAGAAAATGTGTACGCCACTCACTGCCTACATGTACAAGCACTCCATGGTGTGTGCCAGGAAATGTGAAGGCAGTGCAATGTCAAATTCAGACATCACGTGCATTGTGCATTCAATGTGTACCATGTCTAGAAGCCAAGCACCCCTCCACCCCAGTACCAAAGCAGGGATGCCTAGCATGGTATCAAAAGGCTGACCATACACCTGTGTATTGACAGGCAGTGTTGACTGGCATCAACAACTTAATGTGATTTAAATTACAACACTGCAAATGATGCTGGGACAGTGGTCAGGACACATGATGAAAACTCCAGAGGCCGCCCACGTGTGAAGAAGACACAACAAGAGTTGGACAGAGTCATTGGCCATTGAACAGGCTGAGGCCTGTGAGCCACACAGATTGTCAGAGCCTAAACATGTGTGCAACGCAGGACTGAGCCACAGTTGACATGGGGAGGCCGATGAGATGGCAGGCAATGTATGTAACCAAGGACTCATATTACAGTGATCATCCAGTCAAGGACACATAGGGGCATGCGTGCAATGCACATGGAGCATGAATGGGCACTCATGTCCCTGCGGGACATCTGACCCATGCACAGTACAAGTGGGATACCCTGCATCGAGTACTAAGGCTGTACCACACGGCATATGTCTGGCAGTTTCTACGCTGGAAGTTAGCATCTACACAGGACACATGAACAAGAAACTACACATTGGCAAGATTGAAGCAGACCAGTGCAAAGGTGGAACTGGGGTGCAGAGTGGCGGAGGTGGGGCAAGGGAGCATTCCCACATGGAGTCCCGCATGCAGGCAGAGGAGACATGCATGACGGTAGCATTGCATTACTTACACATCAGAACCATGTACACGTCACATGTAGCAGCAATCATGCACAACACATCCCACAAGTGAAACACACACGTCCTCAACAAACACGCATCAACACTCACTGGACTGGGCATCAAAGTCCAGCATCTCTCCCACTCCTTCGACCAATTCAGGTGGTATGAACTCCGCAACGAGAGCCTCATGCGGAGTGAGTTCTTCCTCCTCTGGTGCAGGCCCACCGCCAGTCACCAGAGTCAAGTTGTAATTTGAGGCACGCTTAGCCTTAGTGCTGCGCTTGATGTCATTCCAACGCTTTTTGCACTCCTGCGCCGTGCGCACCTCATGGCCGAATGAACTGACATGTTCCGCAACATGCTTCCAGTGGGTGTCACGTTGGGCAGCCGTAGTCTGACTATTGGCACCCACTAGCATGTCACGGCTGTGGCCCCGCACGTAGTCCACGAGGAAGTCCAGTTCCTGCTTACAGAAAGGCTTCTTCCTCGACGTGCAGGAGGTCGTGGCTGTGTGTGGAGTCCCAGCCTGTGCTGTAGGTGCAATCTTCCTCCTCTTGGACTGTGGCGCAGACCCTGGCTGGCTAATGCCGCCCTGACCAATATGGCCAGTGGGTTCGGTGGATTGAGCCAAGGGAGTGGCAGGTGGAGGGATGACCAAAGGCCTGACTTGTGTCAGTGGCAGCTGGGTGCCCACTAATGGACCCTGCGCAGCAACATGAGCTGTGGCAGGGTCATTGACCGCAATGGTCCTGGTTGGCAGACTCACAACCGGGGTGCTGTTGGGTGCATCTGCCCCTGCACTTGCCAACACCCGGCTGTTCGGGGCAGCAGATGACATGACTGCCCCAGGGACACGTGTCTTGGTCTGAGCAGCCCGGCGTGCCCCTATGGTTTCCCCCCTGGCCTGTTGGAGATCTACCAAGGGCTCTTCAAGTGCCAACGCAGCATGCGCTGGCAGACCCTGAGCATGGGTGGTGGTGTCCACAGCTGCACCTGCAGCTACCACTACCCTTGGGCCCGTGGCAGTCGATGGAACGGACTGCCGGGTCATACGGGTGCCAGAGCCAGATGCAGGAGCTGCATCCCCCGGAACCACAGGGGGTGGTGGCATGGCTGCACCGACACATAGCACAACATTGTGCTCAAGTGGCGCACCCCTGCCTCTTCCCCCTCTGTGGCTGCCCTGGACACCCTAGAGTCCCCCTACTCCCTGGTCACCACGGCCACGTCCCCGACCATGCGCGCCACGAGGAGGATGCCCAGCTGAGGCGCCCCTCACCTTTGGTGGCCTCCCAACCATGGCACAGATGTGGTAGTGCTGGCACAGATGAAGTGGTGCCAATGGGAGGTGTACACCACAATTGACCTGGGCAATTGGGGTGAAGGGGGTGGGAAGCAAGATGTTAACAGCCCCCCTGCACCTGCAAGGCTGTATGTGACCCCGCTGATGTGGTGATGGGTCACGCAATGCTCAGGCACCCCAAAACTGCAGTAAAACCGTGTACGCAACCCTGCAGCCTACGTGCGTGGATTCAACCTCCCGCAGTACGCGGTGGCACCCAGTAACACAAATAACGCGTACGCGTGGGACACGCAGGCTACTATGACATCGAAAATGGGTGCGATACACAGGGGCACCCGCAGTGGGAAAAAGAGCGTTTGCGACTCACCGTCTGACTAGCACGATGCAGAAAAACATGCGTCGCCAATACCCCCGCCAAAAGAAGAGATACGTCCTTGATAGCTGTGAAGTTGTGATGGCGCGCGAAACAACAGGAAGCAGCAACACACGTCGGTCTCCACGAAAGGCACGTACAGCGAACTGCTGGGCCCTCTCCCCTTTAACCCGTGCTGAGGGAAACGCACACGCGGGTCACCTCACTTACGCGCATGGGCCCTTTCCTCGTATTACACGCGGACGTGCAGTTTTCCATGCGCGCTTACGTGCATGGGCCCTTTCCTCGTATTGCACGCGGACGTGCGGTTTTTCACGCGCGCTTACGCGCTAAGGGCCTTTCCTCGAATTACACGCTGACGTGCAGATTTTTCACGTGCCAAATCACTCCGTATCAAGCTGGCCACGCGTAAGCACACGGAAGACCACGCTCCTGCCCAGAAGGCCGAACTACTGCCCCCCCAGAGCCCTGAGCACGCTCCCATCTGCCATCTGCTGCTGCCTGACTGCCTGCTGCCCACGTGCCCTACCATCTGCTGCCTGCACATTTATTTTTGATTCAATTCATGTTTTCTTTAATACATATTTTTTGATCAAACTTCAATGTGTAGTATCATCTCATTGGTTTCATGCATATCATGATATGTGTTTTGAGATTCACTGACACCCATTGGGTGTATGTGAGGGAGATGTGTTTGTTTCGGAACTTGCAATTGGTGTTCTGTGATGTAATTGCAAATTATGAGTGGGTGGATGCAATACTCGGGTGGGTGTTTTGCATTTGGAAGCTGACCATAGGGACCAGGGATCTGGATTGTGATGACATGTTGGCTGGGGAACATGAGTTTCACATGGATGGGGGCCTGCTGGCAGGTGCCCCACAGTGCTGGGGGGTGGGGGTGGTGGGGAACATGAGTTGGACATGGGTGGGGGCCTGCTGGCAGGCGCCCCACTGTGCTGGGGGGTGGGGGTGGTGGGAGACATGGGTGGGGGCCTGCTGGAGGCTGCCCCTGCACTGCTGGGGGTGGGGGGAGTGGGGAACATGAGTTGGACATGGGTGGGGGCCTGCTGGCAGGTGCCCCACAGTGCTGGGGGTGGGGGTGGTGGGAGACATGGGTGGGGCCTGGTGGAGACTGCCCCTGGTGGCTGGGGGGTGGGGTGCTGGGAGACATGGATGGGGGCCTGGTGGTGGGTGCCCCTGGTGGCTGGGGGGTGGGGGTGGTTGGAGACATGGGTGAGGGCCTGGTGGAGGCTGCCCCTGGTGGCTGGGGGGTGGGGGTGGTGGGAGACATGGGTGGGGGCCTGCTGGAGGCTGCCCCTGCACTGCGGGGGGTGGGGTGGTGGGGAACATGAGTTGGACATGGGTGGGGGCCTGCTGGCAGGTGCGCCACAGTGCTGGGGGGTGGGGGTGGTGGGAGACATGGGTGGGGGCCTGGTGGAGGCTGCCCCTGCACTGCTGGGGGGTGGGGGTGCTGGGAGACATGGGTGGGGGCATGGTGGTGGGTGCCCCTGCACTGCTGGGGGGTGGGGGTGCTGGGAGACATGGGTGGGGGCCTGGTGGAGGCTGCCCCTTCACTGCTGGGGGGTGGGGGTGGTGGGGAACATGAGTTGGACATGGGTGGGGGCCTGCTGGCAGGTGCCCCACAGTGCTGGGGGGTGGGGGTGCTGGTAGACATGGGTGGGGGCCTGGTGGAGGCTGCCCCTGCACTGCTGGGGGGTGGGGGTTTTGGGAGACATGGGTGGGGACCTGGTGGTGGGTGCCCCTGCACTGCTGGGGGGTGGGGGTGCTGGGAGACATGGGTGGGGGCCTGGTGGAGGCTGCCCCTGCACTGCTGGGGGGTGGGGGTGCTAGGAGACATGGGTGGGGGCCTGGTGGAGGCTGCCCCTGGTGGCTGGGGGGTGGGGTGGTGGGAGACATGGGTGGAGGCCTGGTGGAGGCTGCCCCTGCACTGCTGGGGCGTGGGGGTGGTGTGAGACATGGGTGGGGCCTGGTGGAGGCTGTCCCTGCACTGCTGGGGGGTGAGGGTTCTGAGAGACTTGGGTGGGGGCCTGGTGGTGGGTGCCCCTGCACTGCTGTGGGGTGGGGGTACTGGGAGACATGGGTGGGGGCCTGTTGGAGGCTGCCCCTGCACTGCTGGGGGGTGGGGGTGGTGGGAGACATGGGTGGGGTCCTGGTGGAGGCTGCCCCTGGTGGCTGGGGGGTGGGGGTGCTGGTAGACATGGGTGGGGGCCTGGTGGAGACTGCCCCTGCACTGCTGGGGGGGTGGGGGTGGTGGGCGACATGGGTGGGGGCCTGGTGGAGGCAGCCCCTGGTGGCTGGGGGGTGGGGGTGGTGGGAGACATGGGTGGGGTCCTGGTGGAGGCTGCCCCTGGTGGCTGGGGGTTGGGAGTGGTGGTAGACATGGGTGGGGGCCTGGTGGAGGCTGCCCCTGCACTGCTGGGGGGTGGGGGTGGTGGGAGACATGGGTGGGGGCCTGGTGGAGGCTGCCCCTGGTGGCTGGGGGGTGGAGGTGCTGGGGAACATGAATTGGACATGGGTGGGGGCCTGCTGGCAGGCGCCCCACAGTGCTGGGGGGTGGGGGTGGTGGGAGACATGGGTGGGGGCCTGCTGGAGGCTGCCCCTGCACTGCTGGGGGTGGGGGGAGTGGGGAACATGAGTTGGACATGGGTGGGGGCCTGCTGGCAGGTGCCCCACAGTGCTGGGGGTGGGGGTGGTGGGAGACATGGGTGGGGCCTGGTGGTGACTGCCCCTGGTGGCTGGGGGGTGGGGTGCTGGGAGACATGGATGGGGGCCTGGTGGTGGGTGCCCCTGGTGGCTGGGGGGTGGGGGTGGTTGGAGACATGGGTGAGGGCCTGGTGGAGGCTGCCCCTGGTGGCTGGGGGGTGGGGGTGGTGGGAGACATGGGTGGGGGCCTGCTGGAGGCTGCCCCTGCACTGCTGGGGGGTGGGGTGGTGGGGAACATGAGTTGGACATGGGTGGGGGCCTGCTGGCAGGTGCCCCACAGTGCTGGGGGGTGGGGGTGGTGGGAGACATGGGTGGGGGCCTGGTGGAGGCTGCCCCTGCACTGCTGGGGGGTGGGGGTGCTGGGAGACATGGGTGGGGGCATGGTGGTGGGTGCCCCTGCACTGCTGGGTGGTGGGGGTGCTGGGAGACATGGGTGGGGGCCTGGCGGAGGCTGCCCCTGCACTGCTGGGGGGTGGGGGTGGTGGGGAACATGAGTTGGACATGGGTGGGGGCCTGCTGGCAGGTGCCCCACAGTGCTGGGGGGTGGGGGTGCTGGTAGACATGGGTGGGGGCCTGGTGGAGGCTGCCCCTGCACTGCTGGGGGGTGGGGGTGGTGGGAGACATGGGTGGGGGCCTGGTGGTGGGTGCCCCTGCACTGCTGGGGGGTGGGGGTGCTGGGAGACATGGGTGGGGGCCTGGTGGAGGCTGCCCCTGCACTGCTGGGGGGTGGGGGTGCTAGGAGACATGGGTGGGGGCCTGGTGGAGGCTGCCCCTGGTGGCTGGGGGGTGGGGTGGTGGGAGACATGGGTGGAGGCCTGGTGGAGGCTGCCCCTGCACTGCTGGGGCGTGGGGGTGGTGTGAGACATGGGTGGGGCCTGGTGGAGGCTGCCCCTGCACTGCTGGGGGGTGAGGGTTCTGAGAGACATGGGTGGGGGCCTGGTGGTGGGTGCCCCTGCACTGCTGTGGGGTGGGGGTGCTGGGAGACATGGGTGGGGGCCTGGTGGAGGCTGCCCCTGCACTGCTGGGGGGTGGGGGTGGTGGGAGACATGGGTGGGGTCCTGGTGGAGGCTGCCCCTGGTGGCTGGGGGGTGGGGGTGCTGGTAGACATGGGTGGGGGCCTGGTGGAGACTGCCCCTGCACTGCTGGGGGGGCGTGGGGGTGGTGGGAGAAATGGGTGGGGGCCTGGTGGAGGCAGCCCCTGGTGGCTGGGGGGTGGGGGTGGTGGGAGACATGGGTGGGGGCCTGGTGGAGGCTGCCCCTGCACTGCTGGGGGGTGGGGGTGGTGGGAGACATGGGTGGGGGCCTGGTGGAGGCTGCCCCTGGTGGCTGGGGGGTGGGGGTGCTGGGAGACATGGGTGGGGGCCTGGTGGAGGCTGCCCCTGGTAGCTGGGGGGTGGTGGGAGACATGGGTGGGGGCCTGGTGGAGGCTGCCCCTGCACTGCTGGGGGGTGGGGGGGTGGGAGACATGGGTGGGGGCCTGGTGGAGGCTGCCCCTGGTGGCTGGGGGGTGGGGGTGGTTGGAGACATGGGTGGGGGCCTGGTGGAGGCTGCCCCTGGTGGCTGGGGGGTGGGGGTGTTGGGAGACATGGGTGGGGGCCTGGTGGAGGCTGCCCCTGCACTGCTGGGGGGGTGGGGGTGTTGGGAGACATGGGTGGGGGCCTGGTGGAGGCTGCCCCTGGTGGCTGGGGGATGGGGGTGGTTGGAGACATGGGTGGGGGCCTGGTGGAGGGTGCCCCTGGTGGCTGGGGGTGCAGGGGGACATGCGTTGGTGGGCAGTAGTGCAAGTTGACATGTGGGTTGGCTGGGGGTCATGGCCATGGTGGATGGTGTGCCTGCAGGACATGTGCAGGGTAGGCCCCTGTGGTGTGAGCCACCTGCAGGGGCTGTGGAGGGTGTAGAGGGAACACCTGGGAGGACCCACACGTGCAATTCACGTGTGGTGCTCCCCGCGCACCCCTGTAATACACGTACCCTGATGGAATCGCGTGTGGAACTTCCCGTGCACCCCTGAAATGCCCGTACCCTGCTCGCACGGGCCCAATCGCGTGTGGAATTTCCCGCGCACCCCTGAAATACACGTACCCTGCTGAAATCGCGTGTGGCACTTCTCGCGCACCCCTGAGATACGTGTACCGTGCTCGCACGGGCCCAATCACGTGTGGAATTTCCCGCGCACCCCTGAAATACACGTACCCTGCTGAAATCGCGTGTGGCACTTCCCGCGCACCCCTGAGATACGCGTACCCTGCTCGCACGGGCCCAATCGCGTGTGGAATTTCCCGCGCACCCCTGAAATACACGTACCCTGCTGAAATTGCATGTGGCACTTCCCGTGCACCCCTGAGATACGCGTACCCTGCGGAAATCGCGTGTGGAACTTCCCGCGCACCCCTGAAATACGCGTACCCTGCTCGCACGGGGCCAATCGCTTGAGGTACTTCCCGAGCACCCCAGTGATAGAGGTAGCCCGCTTGCCGTACTGGTACAGGGTTAGCGCAGCCCTTTGCGCTGGATTGGGTATATTGATGGCTTTTTCCTGCTCGAGAGGCGTTCTTGGGGGCGTAACTGGTGCTGCTGCAGGGTCGCTGCGCCACTGTGAGCCACGGCTGGTTTTGGTGGCTGGAATCCATGAATACGCTGTGCGCGGAAATGGATTTTAGCGCACGCGGCTGGCGCAGGGATTCGCACGCGCCCACTGTGCGCCAGCCGCGTGCGCCACTCGTGCGCTGAATTCTATGAATTACCCCCTATATGTGTTGTCAGGATTGGTTGCTGCATTTCTGTGAAGTACTAACATTTGCAAACATAATGGGTCTGTACTGTTTAAGTAAATGTTGTCAACAATTGGTGGTAATTGAAATAGAATATTAATTGCTACATTTGCATAGCAACTTACACCAACTATATTTGAGAATTTAAATGGCCCAGGTAGATCTGTATCTAACTGCTTTTTTTGGAGTTTGTCTTCCTTCTTTAAAGAAGTACCTGGTTTACTTTCTCTAATTGATTCTTTTTTTGTTTGTGTTACTTGATGAAGTATTAGTTTCTTTTACTCTCTTTAGAGGATTTGCAGTGACGTCCTGTTGCATTTCTGTTTGATTTAGTTTTCTTTTACAACATTTTAGTTTTTGTGGAACAGAATATGTGTTTAGATGGGGAGTGTATAGTGAGCGAAGTCTATTATATTCTAAAATGCAAGGAATATCAGCGTTTACTTTACTTGCAACAAAGTTGATTAGAAATAGACCGTCAAGTGTACGTAAGCGTGATAGTGCTACGTAGCTCATGCCTTCTTTAAAGACTGTGTTACCAATTTCTATCATTGCTTTGTCTACGGTAAGACCTTGTGATTTATGAATCGTGACTGCGTATGCAAGAGTTAGAGAAAATTCTGCGTACATACATATCTTTGAAGAGAAGGAATCTAGCTGTTGAGCGTCCAATCCGTTTTACTTCTGAAAGTTTGTCAGAGAGTATATTGACAAACTGAATTTTGTTGTCACGTGGGTATGTTTGAAAGCCAACAACTGTACCCAGTGCTCCATTAACTAGTCCTTGGTCCATGTCAAGGTTACGTTTAAGCATTACTCTGCAATTTAAGGATAATTTTAACATCTTTTCTAAGCCTGCTGTGTTTGAGATTGATTTCTCTAAATTATTTAGTCTTGTTGTGGCTTGGTCACACATGGGTAGTGTCATACCATGTACATCTAGTTTGTCTGTGGCGCTAATTTCCATAATTGGTTGCATTTCTTTACTTAACATTATTTCATTGAATTTGAGACAGCTTGCAAGAGTTGGCATTAAGGCCATACAATTGACATTTTTGTGGGCTAATTGTTCCATAACATCTGTAGCACATGCATTATCGCCATAAAGTGCATTAATGTGCCGGGTTTTCAATGTTGCTTCTGCTTCTTTAGAAAGTATACCAACTCTCAAACTTTTTAAAATGTTGGCATAAGTTAGATTTGCAGATTGGCGCATGTTTTCTGTTAATTCTCTGTATTGGAAATGTTGCCAAAGGTTGACATTTCCAATGCTGCCAACAGTTTTACGGCAGAGTTTGTGCCCTAATGTTTTAAAAATAGGTTCACCTTTTACTGGTGTTAATTGAAGCAGATCTCCAAAAACAATAATGTGTTTTCCTGCAAAGAGCTCTTCATAGTCTGTTTTGAGTACTTCTTGTAATTTGAGGTGAATCAAAGCTAACATCAGGTTGGAGACCATGCTCACTTCATCTATTAGTAGCATTTTCATTTGTTTCAATACTCTGCATAATTCCATTGCAGCTTCTGCAGAAAGTTTGTAATAGTCTAATTTGTTCTGGTGTTCTACTGGTAATAGTAGTAATCGATGTAATGTAACACCACCTATGTTGTAGGCAGCTAAACCTGTGGGAGCAGTGACAACAGCTGACAGTTTGTTGTTTGTCAATTGTTGAAGGAACTTACTAATGATTTTGATTAGGAATGTTTTGCCAGAACCAGCTTCACCACTGACGTACAGTAGTATAGGTTTATAATTATGGCAGGAACATTCTTTATTTTCATGTTTTACACCATGTGCAATTTGTTTTGTTACTTCTTGAAAAATGCTACTTTGCTCATTGTTTAGTTTTGATTGTAGTATAGTTAAGTCTTCCTTATCTTCATACTGACAAATGGTGTTTTCTACTTCTATCATAGCTAATTCTGCCTCATTTGTTATTAGTGGTTCTCCCAGTGGTTCTTGGCTTCCTGTTACAGAAGGTTGACTACTGTCAGGAGTATCCTTATCTAGTTGGGCTTGGAGTTCTTCTTCATGTTGCTGTTCATTGTGCAACATTGTTTTGTACTGTGTAAAGTTTACATCAGTTATAGTGCTTTCATTTGCTTTGAAAGCATCCTCATATGAGTCATAGTTATCTAGTAATTGTTCTTCATTTCTCCATGGTTTGAAGAGTTGTAGCAGGGACATGTAATATACTTCTTTATGTTGAGGAGTCTTCAACGACAATTTGATATGATTAATTAAATTTGGTTTAGTGAGTTTAACTAAGCTGCCTTCACAGTCTGTCACTCTATATTTACCTTTTTTTCATCGGGTTTCATATTATTTTTGTATGTGTAGTTTTGGGCTATTTGGTATAGACACATGTTTTCCAAAGTATTACTTCTGTTTGGGTAGTATGTGTCCAATAAATTCTTTTTTAAAATGTCTTGGCTGTTGGGATCATGTTTGGCTATTGTTTCTATAGATTCATATGATTTTAGAACTCTTTTTCTAGATTTAGCTGAACCAAGACTTAGCCATACTATATTTTCAGATTTACCATACAATGAAGTACCAGTTAAACGATCAGCTGCTTCATAAGATCCACATTCTCTATGGGTGAGCATTTTTATGCCCAAGCTGTATAATTTCTGAGATATTGTTTTATCTGATGACAGGTCATTCCAGAGATCTTGGAGCTCTGTCTTTTCTGCTTTAGTTAAGTATGCTGTGACATATCGTGCAACTGCAGTAGAATTGTCTGCAATGTACTGCACATCTATGTTTGCATTCCATAAGTGGGCAATGATTGCATTATAATCATTGATATATTTTTCTTCTTCTTTTCTTTTTATGTAATATGTATTTTTAGGTGACTTACCTTTAACACTATGTCTGACTGAAGACATGAGGTTGTTTACTTGACCTGTATTTGTAACTGG
Source organism: Ambystoma mexicanum (assembly GCF_040938575.1). NCBI lineage: Eukaryota > Metazoa > Chordata > Amphibia > Caudata > Ambystomatidae > Ambystoma > Ambystoma mexicanum. The sequence goes on from NC_090937.1 coordinate 630,459,066, forward strand.
TCTAGGGAAACCAAATCGGCATTTGGTGTAGCATTTGCCTTTGTTTTTGTATTTGCGACGACAATATTTTCCACATTTGTGTCTTTGAAATTGTAAAATTTGTGCACGAAGATCACTATTTGTGGCTTCTGATGGAATTTCACAAGTGACATATTTTTCAATATATTTCTTGACCAAATTTAGGAGCATCTTTAATCCATAAAAGCATGTGGATATGTGGTGCTCCTCTGGCTTGGTATTCTTTTCTCCAAAAGAAGTGTTGCACTTCTCCAAGGGGAGGAACAGTTTTATTACAAATAAAATGTAGCATAGCAATGAAGCGATGGTGAAAATATCTTGAAACATTAACAGGATCCAAAGAACAAAGTTCTCCAGGTGTTAGAATATCTATGTTTGTTTTGTTTTTATTTGATATGCGTAGGAAATCATGTAAATCTTCCATTGCATATTCTGCACAACTTAATGTAACAAACCAAGTGGGTGGACCAAGGTTTCTGATCATACAACCTACATCTCCATGGCGTTGAAACCAGTACTCTTTAGTACCACGCATATTTGCTAATAGATTTGTAATATTTGATTGTAAAACCTCATCCTTTTGTTGCACTTTCTCTAATAATTGTGTAGCTGTCATATTTTGAAAGTGTGATCCTGATTTTAATATGTGTGCAACTCCGTAACATAAAGTTGCTAGTTCACTTTCAAAGAGTAGGTGGAATATGTATTCCACATTTTGTCTAAATCTGGGATCTTCAGAATACATCCGTAATGAGCGGTATTCTGAAGCTGATATTTGAATAGGTCTATCATCATACCTTCCTCCTTTGCCAGTAGGAAAGAGTAGAGGAAAAGCACATGCTTCTATACTTTTTTCCCATATACTGATTGGCGATCCTTTTGTTTGACGCATTTGGTAAGTTTCCAGTACATCTTGTACGGTGTCATTACAGTGCAAAGGATGAATTGTATAATGGTCTAAATTATTTGATATTGTAGCAAGATCTAGTAGCTCAAATTGACCAGCTTCTTGTGTTTCTTGAATTATTTCAGTTGTATCTTTCAAGTTTTCTTCAATATTAATTTCTTTGTAATATTCATTATTCTCTTTAAGATATTGGAAGGCTTGTCTTACTTTATATAAATCTACCTGCTGTTGCCATATTTTTTTGTCTTTTGTAGGTACTCCATTTACTAATATAATTAAAGATTGCTGCATTGGACGTTGCACTCCTAGAGTATGCACATTTTCTTTTAGATTTAATGGTAAATAAACTACTTTTCCACGAATGCCTTTTACCAATTCAGAGGGAGGTAATTTTGCTGTTTTTGGTTGAAGGCGTATTATTGCTTGAAATGGGTGTAGTGTTTGAATTATGATGCTCTCATATAAATTAAGTTGTTGTAGAGGTTTTGGTACTGGGTATAATTCCAAATTATTTATGATAGAACGTGAAGGAGTTTGGTTGTTGTCAAGTTTTGTAGTGCAATAACTGCAAAGTATTAAGGGCTCAGTTATTTCATATTTGTTTTCTGCTACAAGGTAGAGAGCTAATTCAAACCATTTAGAATCTTCATTGTCTTCTATTTTGTATGATAGGTCCACAGTTTTTGTGTTACTTTTATAAAAAATTCTACGGCAACATACACATACATGGTTTGGTACTTCAGCTGATGTACTTTTAAATTTTAGTATTTCTTTTTTGTATGTGTTTAGCAAAAGGTTGCCATGTGTAGAATTGTTGCTTAATTGGTTTAAAGCTATTTCATTCTGTAAATGGCTTTCACTTCCAAAATATTTTTTCTGGATATAGTGAATTTCTTCAAGTAGGTCTTTTGCTGTACCATGTAGAAGGATGTTATTTAACTTTGCTAGTGCTAAAGCAGGACTTTTAGCATGGTACAGTTTATAGACTAGATTTCTTATAGTTGAATGATGTGTTGATATCCTTTTGATATCATGGAAAGTGGTTTTACAAGTAGGTCCTGTAATGCAGGCCAATGAATGTCCTTGTAGTCCTGTGTACTTACGCACTGGACAGGTATCTATATTTTGCAGTAATTTAATTTTGATTTTGTCTTTGCTTTTTACATATTTATTGAGGAATTGGCGTAAAGATTTGAAACATTGTTTGGGAATGTTACACATTGACGTGCATGGCCATTTGTACACTAGACGTTCTGATTCAGTTGAATGGAGGGGAAATTCTAAGTTTTCAGGGCATATTTTTGTTAGAAGTACTTCTTGTTCCATTATGGTATCATTCACTTTTTCATAACCTCGACCACTGCTATGTATGGCAATTGTATTAGTTTGCTTTTGTTTGTACGCTTCTTCATTAAAATATGGTTCTGTGCTTGTAGTGTGATTCCATTCACCTCCGCTGATACTTAAGAAGTTCTTTCTGTTGATATTTCGCTTATTGAGAAGTCTTTTTTGTAATTTAGTTATTAGTTTTGTTAGTGGTTTCATTTTGTTTAACAGTAAAATAAATACATTTCTTTTGAGAAGAATTGCACTGTCCATCAATGCTTCTAAGATTAATTTCCTTAAGCTTTGAACCTGATTTCTCTCCTGTTTTTATAAGATTTTGAAGGACTTTGTGACGGTATATTTTGGCTAAAATACTTTTCTTTTTATGCTTACTTTGCACTATATTAAAATTTGAAGAAGTAGTTTTATCTGTACTGATAGCTGATTTTCTGTTAATTGTTTTTTGGTTTGTTTTACATTTTGATAGAGGAAGCAAAGTTGTACTTGAAACTTCTTGTGTTTCATTAAATGATTGTATTAGCTGTTTTGTTTCAACTTTTTTTACAAATTCTGCTAGAGATGGATGCCTATGTTGGACACCTTTATTTTCATTTGCTCTACTTTTGCGTTGCTTTCTACGGACTTGACTTTTGGTAGGCATTCTTTAGGGTCTGTTGAAAAAAATAAAGACGATGTGGGTTGGGGTGTTCTGGAATGTATGTGTGCTGTGTGCATGAGTGTTTGAGTAAGATGATAAAGATGTATGTAATGGTGTGTGATTGTGCATTGGGAACTAAAATTAGTAGGGATAGGTATTCTTGAATTTATGTGTTACTAAACTGGGGTTCAGATGACAAAAAAAAGTAAGCTAGTGGTGTGGAAAAGTACAAATAGTAAATCTAATATATACAATTAAAACAGTTGTTTGTTCTATAATATGAAAATTGTAGTGGTTCAGTTGGGTAATTTGTGTGTCCAAAAATAGAAATTTGTGGGCCATTCTGGCTGTAAATCGCTGTTTAAGACATGGAACTTTTTGGACAAAATGGTACAAAATCTCTATTTTTAGACACCGAAATAGCTCGTATTAATGTTATAGTATATTTGATTAATAATACAAATATTATGGTGATATTTTACTTACTTTTTTTTTAAATTAACAGGTAACTTCTTAGTTTTTCTTTCTTCTTCGAATTCGGCTGCTTCTTTTCAGGAACCTGGTCTTCACTGCAATTGTAAAAGCTTCAAATTAGTAACTTTGTTTGTGTATAGCACTGTTTTTAATTTAGATATTTATTTTTTTAATTGAAATCCTCAGTGCCTTCTGTAAAACCATTAAACTAATTTATTTACATAAGATACATTGCATCAGTTCAGTACATATGATATGTTCTTAATGAACAAATTGTATTGAATGACTAACTGTAGCAAAAAAAATATCTTTACTATGTCTTGTGAAATTTATAATATATTAGTGAATACCACTATTTCTGTTAGTAAACTGTTCTAGGTAACTGTGCCTCAATGTCATGTCTAATTTAAATTAATTAAGTAAATAAATAAATAAAAACAAAAAATATGAAATTGTATAAGTATTTTTATAAAGGTTTAAACATAGATTGTGTTTGCATGCAATTTTGTTTGAATATATGTAGTCTATATATTTCATTTAAAAAATGTTAGTTTAACATGATTTGAATGTGTGTGTATAAAGAAAGTAAAAAGTATAAAGGTTTATAAGTGATAGTTGATTTTAGGAAATTGAAAAAAGTACAGTAAATTAATTTTACAGATTTTACAAGGTAAAAGTCTGTTTGAAAATGTGTTCATCTACTATACAGAAAATATGCATACCTGAAATTTATGTTCATGCATATGGATATGCATATGGATATGCATGGAGCTGCAAGTAGAAATCTTGAAGACTTGTACAGTATTTCTGGTAGATGCTGCTTGCCAATGATATGACACTTGTACTCAGAGAGATTCAGAGTACATTTGCAGTGCTGATCTATGATGATGCAGTTAGATGTAGAGGTCTTGAATGTGATTGGTGCATGGTCATGTGATTTTTGAGGTACATCCAATGAGGGAATGGCAGAGAGAGTGTAGTGGAAATGGTAGAAGGGCTGTTCATGTTACGATATGTCCGCGGACATGGCGGTAGTTCGCGGACATCAGGAGTTACATCCGGGGATTTTTGGGTTCAGAAGTCATGCAAATGAGAATAAGCACTGAAAGGGATTGGTCAGGAATGTTTGGTGGATGTGTTGTGCCAGGAGAGATTTTCTCAGATACTCTTTTTGCTGAGAGAACAAAAGATAGCTATGGCTGTGTGTTTCAGAAAACAGATTGTTTGGATTTTAGGAGATTCGTGGATACATTGGTTGAAGGTGCATGCAGAAAGCTGTGGAGTAGCTGTAGATCTTGGATTCCCACATGTGGAAGTACACTGGCATGGAGTACGTGGAATTAAGTGGTTGGACATGCTACTTCTCTGTGCTACTTTGGAGACAGAGCAACATCCAGACATAATTGTAATTCATTGTGGAGGGAACAGTTTAGGACATGTGACTGGAATATTTTTGCAATTTGCTATGAAAGAAGGATTTAGGAAGGTTATGGACATGTTTCCTAACTCTCAAGTGATATTTTCAAGGATTGCGCAGAGACAAATGTGGCTTTGTTCTTCTTCATTTGGTCCACAAATGGAAAAAGCAAGGCGCAATGTTAATAAGGCTGTTTGTGGCTTTCTAAGAGATTTTGGCATGTCTTCTTTTCACAATGAAAATATTATGTTTTGCAGTACATACATTTTTCGCAGAGATGGAGTCCATCTCACTTATGCTGGCAATCAGATTTTTCTGAGAAATGTACAAAATGCATTGCAACCTTTTTTGGAATTACAACAACGATTTTGAAGTAGATTTTAAGCATTTACAATTTTTGACTTACAAACACCACCCAAAGGCTCTTTTCAGAGCCACCACTTCTTTCCAGAGAAAATTACAATGTTTGTGATGGAGTAGAAACCCAATTTTTTTAATGTTCGCGAACTGTCCGCAGACTTCTAAAAAATACAAAGAGCCCTGCTTCATTTATTTTCACTTCTATTTTTTAACTGGGAAAGGCGGCTCTGAAAAGAGCCTTATTTTTTTTTGATTTTTGTAATTTTGTATTTTTTTTAGTTTTTCAGACACGACACACTAGGAGAGGAGGGTAAAGGAGGGTAAAGGGAGGGACACCAACCACAGGGATAAGAAAGGGCAAGCTGAGAGAGGAAGATGTAGAGTGGGTTTTATTTGGGTAGTGAGCAGGTCTTCTCGTGCTCTGAGACGATAGTCTCAAAAGCACTCCGAAGTCGCTCCCCCCTGCAGAGTACTGTGTCACAGTACATACATACGACTGTGACCCTCGAAAAGTAAGGGTCATCAGCATTCTGTATGGCCTGTGAGGCAGCTTGAGAAAGACGCTGTCCCACAGAGGTGGTCCTTGTGGTGACAGGATCAGAAACAGAGGATGAAGTAGAGGAAATCAACCTGCTACGTTCTTCGCAAGTTACAACCCTGCGAATAGCCACAGAGTGAAATGACCTCAGGTGTCGCTTCATAGTAGTGGTCCCAAAGCTGTAGTTACCGTGCTTCCCGCGACTGAGTATCATTTTGCACTCATTGCAGGTAACACTGTTCGCACGAGCTTTAGGACCATTCCCCTGAATGGTAAATAACCGCCACACCCAAGACTCACGCCTAGTGCGGGTAGTAGGGATTTCCTCTACCTCATTCTCATCATCCTCTTCTTCCTCCTCCGCATCCTCACTCCTGTTCCCCTCTTCAGGCCCTTGGGGAGGTGGTGGTGGTGGAGGGGGTGTGGGTGGTGCTGAAGCAGGTTCAGCACCAAGTGGCAGTTCAGCAGCCAAGGATGCCATCTCGATGATGGTGTAGTCTGCAGGTGGCAGCAAAAATCACTGTGTTCTGAAGAATAGCCAGAAACACAATGGGAATAAGCTCTTGGGCGTGGTCTTTTATAGGGTTGCTTGTGCACGGTCCGCGGACATGCGCACTGTCTGCAGACAGATCGAACACCAAAAAAGGATCGGAAAGTTTCAAAAGGTATATAGAAACTCAAGATTGCTATGTGGGACTTGTGCCATGGTGAGATTTTATTGGAAAATATTATGGATTAACTGAAAATGTACTTTTAAATTGTTCGGGGACACGAACAGTGTCCACATTTCAGGACACACGATGAGCGTGGGCGCGGTCATATGATCCGTTTGCGAACTAGTCCGCGAAGGAAGCGCCTGTCCGCAGGACACCAAGTGCACGGAGATTGGTTAGCGCATGCGCATTGATGTCCTACGGACACTGTTCGGGTTCTGAAGTAATTAAAAGTGCGTCACACGTGAAACAAACATTTCAGGACACCGCGTGTGCTCTTAAAAAAGTTTAAACTTGGTAGCGAACAGTAAGGACAGATATAGTGTTCTTCAGGACACGTGTAATTTAGTTTATGTACGAACATTTCAGGACACCAATTGTGTTCTTAGAACAGTTTCAATTGGGTAGCGAACACTACGAACAGGTATAGTGTTCTTCAGGACACCTCCATTTTCGTTTATGTACGAACATTTCAAGACACCAATAGCGTTCTTAGAACAGTTTGAACTTGCTAGCGAACAGTACCGGACAGGTATAGTGTTCTTTAGGACACTTTAATTTTTGTTTGTTTATGAACAATTCAGGACACCGCGTGTGTTCTTAGTACAGTTTCATGTTGCTAGCGAACACTACGAACAGTTGTACTGTTGTTCAGGACACATCATTTTCGTTTATTTACGAACATTTCAGGACACCAATTGTGTTCTTAGGACAGTTTTAAATTGATAGCGAACATTACGGACAGATATAGTGTTCTTTAGAACACTTTAATTTTTGTTTCTTTACGAACATTTCAGGACACCACGTGTGTTCTTAGAACAGTTTCAACTTGCTAGCGAACAGTACGAACAGGTGTGGTGTTCTTTAGGACACCTCCATTTTCGTTTATGTACGAACATTTCAGAACACTCGCACAGTCCGCGGACACTTTTATTGTTTTTAAAAAAAAAAACGGAAACTATTCACAATACAATATAAAAATTAAACTTTATTTAACATATATTAATAATTTATGACAGAGAAGGTGAGGCAGAAACAGAAACAAAAACAGGAGAATTTGGGGTTTCAACATGATTGGTATTAGGCGAAGAAGGGATGGAAATCTCATCAAAACGTTTTGGATTATGGAGAGGGTTTGGGGATAATTGACTGGGATATGGTGAGGAGGGACAAGTACATGTGGGGCAATGGTGCGAGGCTTTTGGTTTGAAATGATTTTCTACAAAAGTTTTTAAATTATTAAAATTAGCCAACAATACATCAATTTTTTCTTCTATATTGTGAAGACTGTTATCCATAACAGGGTTTTCTGAAGTTTTTTCTATTCTGGTATGCTCTGTACAAAAAAATAATATATATGTTAAATGTATATAAAAAAATAATAAATAAATGGTTTATTTTATAAAGTGTTTACCATTAGTTTCACTATCTTGTGACATTTCGTCATGTGGGAAATTGTCCTCTAGCCATTCCAGAGTACTAGACATTTCTGTGACAAAAAAAAAAGATAATATATTTTTTAATCTAATACAGAAGGTTTATAAATATATGAGTAAAATGAAGTACACTTACTATTTCTGCTTAGATAAGTCCTATGTATTCAGTGGGTCTGGTCTTGTTCTCAGTTCTGTTGTGTCTGTGAGGTAATTATGTTGGAAGCCAATTTATCCTCTTGTGGTATATTCCATTTCAGAACATATTGTATTTAAATGAATGGTTAGTGTGTTACATATATGGGTTACATTTCTTATGTATTACTATATATAATGTGTTTGTGTGCTGCTTTTTGAATTTGTTAAATGTTCCTATATTATGATATAACAATCAAACATACCCCCCCACTCCCCCCCACAGTTTTTAGGTAGTGGTACTGTTCTCCGAACATGTCCGCGAACATTAAATAAGTTCGCGGACATCAAGTTCATAAGAAGAGATTTAGTCAGTTCCATATGACATGTATATAAAGTCAAAGTCATTATTGTTAAGTTGTGCTACTAAAAACTATGAAATTCAGTGAAAAAACTTTGTTAAAGGGACGTTATGGTTAAGTTGTGCTACTAAAAACCTGTGAAATTCCGTGAAAAAAACTTTGTTAAAGGGACGTTATGGTTAAGTTGCGCTACTAAAAACCTATGAAATTCAGTGAAAAAACTTTGTTAAAGGGACGTTATGGTTCCAAGTAAAACGGAAAAACCCTTGAAATTCGCCAGTTATGGTAAGCTAAGCAACCATAACTCGCGCCACCACTGTGCACTGCTAAGACTAACACCCAGGACATCAAAGATGACATCACAAATGTCATTGATAACATCACTGATGACATCACATGTGTATGTACTTCTCATGAAATATGTGTAGAAGGGATTCTTATTATGTTGCGAAAAAAGTGTCAAGAATCATTGCAAGAAATATACCCTAATAAGTGCATTGAACGATGCATTGATATAAATAGCATCCTATTATGGGGTTCTATCTAGTATACTAAGCTACTCATACAGAAACATAACATTGTGTGCAGCGTACAAGATGAAGGTATGATATTCGTAATGTTAATATGTTGAATAATGAAATGATAATTGTTTTCTTAATAGATTTTTGTGTACTGTGAAATATGTAATAAGTAGCGAATAAAACCCATGTATTACATAATTGCATTACTATAGACAAAACACAAAGACACAAGAACACATACCAATATGGGCATATACAGGGAAAGTGAAGTTAGCAAAAAAGTACAAGTAGTAGCAGAAACAATTTATAACTTAACTGATTAGTTTCATGCAAATAAATGATTGCTCTGTTTCAAAGCTGCTATTTACCCTATGTATATGTATCACTTGATGTGATTGGACCCTAAGGAAAGTAGTGTGAGTACAATGTATACAAATATGACCATATACAGGGAAAGTACAGCCATAAAAAAAAACAACATAACTATCAGAAAGTGCTCATAAGTCTATTTATTATCGTTATGCACAAAAAGGATTGCTGTCTTTCAAGCTTGTGTTTTCCCATATGTATATGTTTCATATGATGTGACTGTACTCTAAGGGAATTACTGTAAGAACCTACTAGAATGATATTTCTACAAATAAAATAAAATTCTTAGTTTCTGACTGTTACTGAAGAAAACCATGTGGCCTAGATATGTCAGCAAAAGAAAAAATAGTGAGCCAGACATGTGATGTCATCAGTGATGTCATCAATGACATTTGTGATGTCATCTTTGATGTCCTGGGTGTTAGTCTTAGCAGTGCACAGTGGTGGCGCGAGTTATGGTTGCTTAGCTTAGCATAACTGGCGAATTTCAATGGTTTTTCGGTTTTACTTGGAACCATAACGTCCCTTTAACAAAGTTTTTTCACTGAATATATATATATATATATATGTATATATATATATATATATATATATATATATATATATATATATATATATATATATATATATATATATATATATTACATGGCCACAGTAGTGGCCATGTAGTTATGGCTAAGTTGGTGTTTCCATAGGAAGAGCACTTTTTGGGTGGCTTATAACTTTGGTCTCCCTGGACGAATCCTCACCAAACTTTGTAAAAAAAAGTATGTGGGTCACTCTGAATTTTTCTGCAAAGTTTGGTGAGGATTCGTCCAGGGGGGCAAAGTTATAGGGGGGGTCCAAAACCTTTTTTTTCCCATAGACATAATGGGAAAAACTTTGCTCACGCCTACAGCCCAAACCACAGGACGGATTTACACCAAATTTGTGGCAGGGGTGGCGGCTTGGTCCCGAAAGCGTGCTTTGATTTATTTGGTGTAAATCCGTCCAGTAGTTTTTTAAAAAATGACAAAAATGTAAGTGAAAAAAATTAGTGATATCTGTTCGCTCAGGACGGTGATTGGGCAAGCAGCTTGCGTGATGTCCGCGGACATCTGACGTGCTCTCTCATTGGATGCGGTGAAAGCATGCAGTGCGTCTGGCTTCAGAGACGCCCGCCATCTTTGTTCCTCGCCGCCTGCACAGTAAGTCTTGTGTCTGTCTCCTGTTCCTCCCACCCCCCATGTGTCCTTCTTGTCCCCCCCAACCCCCACTCATGCTCCGTGTCTCCCCTGTTCCTCCAGCCCCCCGCTCACGCCATCGGCACATGGTGGCCAGCGGAGGGCCGAGGAGCGGGATCTGCCGCCTGCACACAAACGCTGTATGTCTCTCTCCCTCCCCCCACCCCCGCTCATGCCCCGTGTGTCTCTCTCCCTGCCCCCTACCCCCCGCCCCCCGCTCATGCCCCTTGTGTCTCTCTCCCTCCCCCCCACTCCCGCTCATGACCCGTGTGACTCTCCCCCTCCCGCCCACCCCCTGCTCATGCCCCATGTGTCTCTCTCTCCCGCCCCCCCATCCCCGCTCATGCCCCGTGTGTCTCTCTCCCCCCTCCACCCCCGCTCATGCCCCGTCTCTCTCTCCCCTTCCCCCCACCCCCCGCTCATGCCTCGTGTGGCTCTCTCCCTCCCCCCACCCCCGCTCATGCCCCGTGTGTTTCTCTCCCTTCCCCCCACCCCCGCTCATGCCCTGTGTGTCTCTCCCCCTCCCGCCCACCCCCGCTCATGCCCCATGTGTCTCTCTCTCCCGCCCCCCATCCCCGCTCATGCCCTGTGTGTCTCTCCCCCTCCCGCCCACCCCCGCTCTTGCCCCGTGTGTCTCTCCCCCTCTCGCCCACCCCCGCTTTTGCCCCATGTGTCTTTCCCCCTCCCGCCCACCCCCGCTTATGCCCCGTGTGTCTTTCCCCCTCCCACCCACCCCCGCTCATTCCCCGTGTGTCTTTCCCCCTCCCGCCTACCCCCCTCATGCCCCGTGTGTCTTTCCCCCTCCCGCCCACCCCCGCTCATGCCCCGTGTGTCTTTCCCCCTCCCGCCCACCCACACTTATGCCCTGTGTGTCTCTCAGACTCCCGCCCACCCCCGCTCATGCTCTGTGTGTCTCTCCCCCTCCCGCCCACCCCCCGCTCATGCCCAGTGTGTCTCTCTGCCAGACGCCCACCCCCCGCTCATGCTCCGTGTGTCTCTCCCCCTCCCGCCCACCCCCCGCTCATTCCCCGTGTGTCTCTCTCCTTCCCCCACCCCCGCTCATGCCCCGTGTGCCTCTCTCCTTCCCCCCACGCCCGCTCATGCCCCGTGTGTCTCTCTCCCTCCCCCCACCCCCACTCATGCCCCGTGTGTCACTCGCACCTCCCACCACCCCGCTCATGCCCCATGTCTCTCCCCTTCCCCCACCACCTGCTCATGCCTCGTGTGTCTCTCTCCCTCCCCCCACCCCCACCCATGCCCCGTGTGTCTCTTCCCCCTCCCGCCCACCCCCCGCTCATGCCCCGTGTGTCTCTCCCCCTCCTGCCCACCCCCCACTCATGCCCCGTGTGTCTCTTCCCCCTCCCTCCCACCCCCCGCTCATGCCCCGTGTGTCTCTCTCCCCTTCCCCCCACCCCCCGCTCATGCCCCGTGTGTCTCTCCCCTTCCCCCCACCCCCGCTCATGCCCTGTGTGTCTCTCTCTCTACCTCCCGCCCACCCCCCGCTCATGCCCCATGAGTCTCTCTCCCTCCCGCTCACCCCCCGCTCACCCCCCGCTCATGCCCCGTGTGTCTCTCTCCCTCCCGCCCACCCCCCGCTCATGCCCCGTGTGTCTCTCTCCCTCCCTCCCACCCCCTGCTCATGCCCCGTGTGTCTCTCTCCCTCCCGCCCACCCCCCCGCTCATGCCCCGTGTGTCTCTCTCCCTCCTGTCCACCCCCCGCTCATGCCCCGTGTGTCTCTCTCCCTCCTGTCCACCCCCCGCTCATGCCCCGTGTGTCTCTCTCCCTCCCGACCACCCCCGCTCATGCCCTGTGTGTCTCTCTCCCTCCCCCCACCCCCGCTCATGCCCCGTGTGTCTCTCTCCCTCCCCCCACACCCGCTCATGCCCCATGTGTCTCTCTCCCCTTCCCCCCGCTCATGCCCCGTGTCTGTCTTCTGTTCCCCCGCTCATGCCCCGTGTCTGTCTCCTGTTCTCCCCACCCCCCACTCATGCCCCGTATCTGTCTCCTGTTCCCCTCACGTGCTGTGTCTGTCTCCTGTTGCCCCCCACGCCCCCGCTCATGCCCCGTGTCTGTCTCCTGTTCTCCCCACCCCCGCTCATGCCCCGTGTCTGTCTCCTGTTGCCCTCCACCCCCCACTCATCCCCCCTGTCTGTCTCCTGTTGCCCCCACCCCCCGCTCATGCCCTGTGTCTGTCTCCTGTTGCCCCCCACCCCCCGTTCATGCCCCGTGTCTGTCTCTGTTGTTCCCCCCACCCCCTGCTCATGCCCCGTGTCTGTCTCTGTTGTTCCCCCCACCCCCCTCTCATGCCCCGTGTCTGTCTCCTGTTCCCCCCACCCCCCGCTCATGCCCCGTGTCTCCCTCCTGTTGGCCCCCACCCCTCGCTCATGCCCCATGTCTGTCTCCTGTACCCCCACCTCCTGCTCATGCCCCGTGTCTGTCTCCTGTTCCCCCCACCCGCTCATGCCCCGTGTCTCTCTCCTGTTGCCCCCCCGCTCATGCCCTGTGTCTGTCTCCTGTACCCCCCACCCACCCTGTCATTCCCCCCTGTCTCTCTCCTGTTGTCCCCCACCCCCTGCTCATGCCCCGTGTCTGTCTCCTGTACCCCCCACCCCCGCTCAATCTTTGGAGGATTTGCAGTTACATCCTGTTGCATTTCTGTTTGATGTAGTTTTCTTTTAGAACATTTTACTTTTTGTGGAACAGGATATGTTTTTAGATGGGGGGTTATAGTGAACGAAGTCTATTGTATTCCAAAATGCAAGGAATATCAGTGTTTACTTTACTTGCATCAAAGTTGATTAGAAATAGACCATCAAGTGTACGTAAGTGTGATAGTGCTACGTAGCTCATGCCTTCTTTAAAGACTGTGTTACCAATGTCTATCAATGCTTTCTCTAGGGTAAGTCCTTGTGATTTATGAATGGTGACTGCGTATGCAAGAGTTAGAGAAAATTGTTCTCTGCGTACATACATGTCTTTGAAGAGAAGGAATCGAGCTGTTGATTGTCCTATCCTTTTCACTTCTGAAAGTTTGTCAAAGAGAATATTGACAAACTGAATGTTGTTGTCACGTGGGTATGTTTGAAAGCCAACAACTGTACCCAGTGCTCCATTAACTAGTCCTTGATCCACGTCAAGGTTATGTTTAAGCATTACTCTGCAATTTAAGGATAGTTTTAATATTTTTTCCAATGCAGCTGTGTTGGAGATTGAATTTTCTAAACTATTTAGTCTCGTTGTGGCTTGTTCATACATGGGTAGTGTCATACCATGTATGTCTAGTTTGTCTGTGGCGCTAATTTCAATTATTGGTTGCATTTCTTTTTTTAACATTGTTTCATTGAATTTGAAACAGCTTGCAAGAGTTGTCATTAAGGCCATACAATTGACATTTTTGTGGGCTAATTGTTACATAACATCCATAGCACATGCATTATCCCCATAAAATGAGATAACATACCAACTCTAATACTTTCTAAGATGTTGCCATAAGTGAGATCTGCAGATTGCCACATGTTTTCTGTTAATTCTCTGTATTGGAAGTGTTCCCAAAGGTTGACATTTCCAACGCTGCCAACAGTTTTACGGCAGAGTTTGTGCCCTAAGGTTTTAAAAAGAGGCTCACCTTTCACTGGTGTCAATTGAAGAATATCTCCGAAAACAATAATGTGTTTTCCCCCAAAGAGCTCTTCGTAGTTTGTTTTGACTACTTCTTGTAATCTGAGGTAAATCAAAGCCAACATTAGGTTGGAGACCATGCTCACTTCGTCTATTAGTAACAGTTTCATTTGTTTTAATACTCTGCGTAGTTCCATTGCAGCTTCTGTAGAATGTTTGTAATAGTCTAATTTGTTTTTGTGTTCTACTGGCAGGAGTAGTAATCGGTGTAAAGTGACACCACATATGTTGTATGGCAGCTAAACTTGTGGGGGCAGTGACAACAGCTGAAAGTTTGTTGTTTGTCAATTGTTGAAGGAATTCACTGATGATTTTGATTAGGAATGTTTTGCCAGAACCAGCTTCACCACTGACATACAGTAGTATAGGTTTGTAATTTTGGCAGGTGCATTCTTTGTTTTCATATTGTACACCATGTACAATTTCTTTTGTTACTTCTTCAGAAATGCTATTTTGCTCATTGTTTAGTTTTGATTGTAGTATAGTTAAGTCTTCTTTATCTTCATACTGACACATGGTGTTTTCTACTTCCGTCACAGCTAAATCTGCCTCATTTGTTATTAGTGGCTCTCCCAGTGGTTCTTGGCTTCCTGTTACAGAAGGTTGACTACTGTCATGAGTGTCCTAATCAAGTTGGGCCTGGAGTTCTTCTTTGTGTTGCTGTTCATTGTGCAACATTGTTTTGTACTGTGTAAAGTTTACATCGGTTATAGTGCTTTCATTTGCTTTGAAAGCGTCTTCATAGGAGTCATAGTTATCTAGTATTTCTTCTTCTTTTCTCCATGGTTTAAAGAGATGTAGCAGGGAAATGCAATATAGTTCTTGAGGAGTCTTTAATGACAATTTGATATGATTAATTAAATTTGATTTGGTGAGTTTTACTAAGCTGCCTTCACAATTTGACACTCTGCATGTACCTTTTTTTTCATCGGGTTTTATATTATTTTTGTATGTGAAGTTTTGGGCTATGTTGTATAGACACATGGTTTCCAAAGTGGTACTTCTGTTTGGGTTGTATGTGTCCAGTAAATTGTTTTTTAAAATGTCTTGGCTGTTGGGATCATGTTTGGCTATTGTTTCTATATCGTCGTATGATTTTAGAACTCTTTTTCTAGATTTATCAGGACCAAGACTTAGCCATACTATATTTTCAGATTTTCCATACAAAGCAGTACCAGTTAAACGATTTGCTGCTTCATAGGAGCCACATTCTCTATGGGAGAGCATTTTTATGCCTAAGCTGTACAATTTCTGAGACAGTGTTTTGTCTGATGATAGGTCATTCCAGAGGTCTTGGAGCTCTGGTTTTTCTGCTTTGGTTACGTATGCTGTAACATATTGTGCAACTGCAGTGGAAATGTCTGAAATGTACTGCACATCTATGTTTGCATTCCATAGGAGGGCAATGATTGCATTGTAATCATTGATATATTTTTCTTCTTCTGTTATTTTTATGTAATATCTATTTTTAGGTGATTTACCTTTAACACTATGTCTAACTGAAGACATGAAGTTGTTCACTTGACCTGTTTTTGTAACCGGTCTAGGGAAACCAAAGCGGCATTTGGTGTAGTATTTCCCTTTGTTTTTGTATTTGTGACGACAATATTTGCCACATTTGTGTCTTTGAAATTGTAAAATGTGTGCATGAAGATCACTATTTGTTGCTTCTGATGGAATTTCACAAGTGACATATTTTTCAATAAAGTGTAACACAGTGGCATCATTGTCTTGACCACATTTAGGAGCATCTTTAATCCATAAAAGCATGCGGTTATGTGGTGCTCCTCTGGCTTGGTTTTCTTTTCTCCAAAAGAAGTGTTTTATTACAAATAAAATGTAGCATAGCAATGAAGCGATGGTGAAAATATTTTGAAACATTAACAGGATCTAGAGAACAAAGTTCTCCAGGTGTTAGTATATGCTGTCCAGTCATTTGGTCGACTACAAACTGGTCGACTGCAATTTGGTCGACGTCATTTGGTCGAAAACCAAATGGTCGAATTTTTTTTTATTATTTATATATGTGTTTTGTGGGTTTTCGTGTAGGAAAAAAAAGAAAGAAAAAAAGGGAGTTGGGGGGGGAACCCCCCAAAAAAAACAACAAAAAAGGGGTAAAAATAAAAATAAAAAAAAATTCGACCATTTGGTTTTCGACCAAATTGATTCGACCAGTTGTCCAGTCGACCAATTGTTTTCGACCAAATGACTGGCAACCTTAGTATATCTATGTTTGTTTTGTTTTTATTTGATATGCCTAGGAAATCATGTAAATCTTCCCATGCATATTCTGCACAACTTAATGTAACAAACCAAGTGGGTGGGCCAAGGTTTCTTATCATACAACGTACATCTCCATGGCGTTGAAACCAGTACTCTTTAGTACCACGCATGTTTGCTAATAGATTTGTAATATTTGATTGTAAAACCTCATCTTTTTGTTGCACTTTTTGTAATAATTGTGTAGCTGACATATTTTGAAAGTGGGATCCTGATTTTAATGTGTGTGCAACTCCGTAGCATAAAGTTGCTATTTCACTTTTAAAGAGTAGGTGGAATATGTATTCCACATTTTGTCTAAATCTGGGATCTTCAGAATACATCCGTAACAAGCAGTATTCTGATGCTGTTATTTGTATCATCGTACCTTCCTCCTTTGCCAGTAGGAAAGAGTAGAGGAAAAACACGTGCTTCTATACTTTTTTCCCATATGCTGATTGGTGATCCTTTTGTTTGTCGCATTTGGTACATTTCTAGTGCATCTTCTACGGTGTCATTAGAGTGCAATGGATGAATTGTATAATGGTCTAAAGTATTGGATACTGTGGCAGGATCTAGGAGCTCAAATTGACCAGCTTCTTGTGACTCTTAAATTATTTCAGTGGTATCCTTCAAGTTTTCTTCAATATTAATGTCTTTGTAGCATTCATTATTGTCTTTTAGATATTGCAAGGCTTGTCTAACTTTATGTAAATCTCCCAGTTGTTGCCACATTTTTTTGTCTTTTGTAGGTACACCATTTACTAAGATAATTAAAGATTGCTCCATTGGACGTTGCACTCCTAGAGTGTGCACATTTTGTATTAGATCTAATGGTAAATACACTACTTTTCCTCGAATACCTTTCACTAATTCAGAGGGAGGTAATTTTGCTGTTTTTGGTTGAAGGCGTATTATTGCTTGAAAGGGGTGCACTGTTTGAATTATGATGCTCTCATATAAATTGAGCTGTTGTAGGGGTTTTGGTAATGGAAATAATTCCAAATTATTTGTGATAGCACGTGAAGGAGTTTGGTTGTTGTCAAATTTTGTAGTGCAGTAACTGCAAAGTGTTAAGGGGTCAGTTATTTCGTATTTGTTTTCTGCTATAAGGTAGAGAGCTAATTCAAACCATTTAGAATCTTCATTGTCTTCTATTTTGTATGTTAGGTCTACAGTTTTTGTGTTACTTTTATAAAAAGTTCTGCAGCAACATACACACACATGGTTTGGTACTTTAGCAGATGTACTTTTAAATTTCTGTATTTCTTTTTTGTATGTGTGTAGTAGAAGGTTGCCATGCACAGAATTGTTGCTAATTTGTTTTAAAGCTATATTATTCTGTAAGTGTACCCGGCCGGCTGCTGCGGCCTGGGACGCGGCACCAGACTCCTCACTCCCCGACGAGATGATAATCTGGGAGGGGAGACGGGCCTTGTATCTCCGGCTGGTGGGACGATCCCTGCCACTGTGCTCCACAACACCCTCTCAGCCCACTTCTTCAGTTGACGCTGCAGACAGGGAGCGATAAAACACAGGCATCAGGGCACTGTACAATGGAATGATACACACATGACAGTTGCACATGAGTGGCAATGTTTAACTTCAGAGAAGGCATCACACTCCATGAGACACATGTCATTTTAACTCACACACATGAACATTTCAAAAGCAATATTGCACCAGGCAGCACCATCCATACACATACAACAGCATGAACAGCCAAAGGTGAGCCTGACATCACATGAAAAACAAGGCGTGCACTAGACATGCACACATGCCACCACACTTACATGCATGTCTACATCTCCTCCAACTGTTGCAGTGATGAGATCGCCATACATGTCACATCTGCCATTCATCCTTCTACATATCAGTGTCACATGCATCCATGTTGCATCACAGTTGCACACTTGTCAGATACACATACATGCACATGTACACAGTGCAGATACATGCATTATGTACCACCATCCATGCCACAACCATGCCAATGTACATACACAGTAATTCAAACATGTGTACTCCCACAACTATATTTGCCCAGCATGCTTACCAACACATACACCATCAATGTGTCTCACAACTGAGAGGACTCACATGTGGCAGCCTCACGCCCATGTTCATACACATCCCTACATGGCCCTACATAAACACATGTGCAACCTGCACACTACTGGCACACCACGACATGCACAGCGTACTATCAACATGCATGTACACTTACCGCTCTACTCCAGACGGGTCTGCCTCTCAAGGATCTGGACGTAGAGCGCTGGGCATATGCGTTCCTGGACCCTTATTTGATGGTTCAACAGCTGGCCCCGGCAACCCTTGGCATCCACTGCCTTAGCGAGGCGCCGGGCCTTGTTGAGGGTCCTGGACCTGAAGTCCTCGCAGCGCTTCTTGACATGATGTAAGTCGCGGACTGCCACCCTCTCCGCGTTGATGGCAGTCACGATGTCCATCCAGATCCTGGTCCGTCCTTCCTTGTCGGCACGCAAACTTCCAAAGAGGGCATCATACTGCCCCAGGACTTGCTCCACCAGGACACCAACTTCAGTGGCAGTGAAGCTGGTGGCCCTCTGCCTCTCTGGCTGGGGGTTGCCAGTGGTGCCAGATGGTGTTGTGCTGGACATGGCAACCCCAGAGGCAGCAGTCGGTGGGCAACTGGGTCCTGGGGCTGGGCTGTGGAGGATTGGAATCCCAGTTGGGAGTCTTCGGTTCCAGCAAGGGTGGTCACAGCAACTACACCCCTGGCTGACATGCAGGCAGCAAATGGCAGGGCACGTGGGCAGCAGGCAGTCAGGCAGCAGCAGATGGCAGGTGGGAGCGTGCTCGGGGCTCTGGGGGGCAGTAATTCAGCCTTCTGGGCAGGAGCGTGGTCTTCTGTATGTTTTCACGTGGCCAGCTTGATACAGAGTGATGTGGCACGTGAAAAAATTGCACGTCAGCGTTTAATTCGAGGAAAGGGCCTTAGCGCGTAAGCGCGTCAGCACACGCACTTGATTTCATTGGACCAAAGGCCCTTAGCATGTAAGCGCGTAAGTTACATTACGGGCGCAGGCGTTTCTCTCATAGCACGTGATGACAGAGCATATGTGGAAAAACTGCACGTCCGAGTGTCATCGCGTGTAATTGGAGGAAATCGCCCGTGTACACGCGTATCTGACGTGTACGTGTGGGCTGGTTTAAAAGCTACGTGTAGGACGCCATTTCCTTGTACGTGCTTTTCATGGAGAGCGAGTGGGTGAAATCTGTACTTCTTGTCAGTTCACACGCGATTACTTCACAGCGTTTCTAGTTCGTACTCCCTGTTACCTCTGACAGCTCTTTTCTGAATTTTTGTTGGGCCTGTTTCCTCAAACAGAGTTCACTTCTCATTTTGTCCTGTCTCCTCAGACAGCGTACAATTCATCTTTTGGCGGGGGTGTTGCCAACGCACACACGTGCATATTTTTCACATTCTTTTTCCAAGCAGACGGTGAGTTCCGCACGTACTTAGCAACTGTGCTTGCCCCGTGTGTCGCGTTCCCCTTCAGAGGTAATTGTAGGCTGTGTGTATTACGCGTACGCTTAGTTTTGTGTTTCTGGGTGCCACAGCGTAGTGCGGGTTCATTTTTTCACGCACGTGGTCTACAAGGGGTTGCGTGCACGTTAATTTTTGATTTTGGGCTGCCTGTGCGTTGCGTGACCCGTCATCTTCCCCCAGGGGTCACAGACAGCCTTGTTAGAGCACTAGGGTACGAATTCCATCTAGTATCCTACCCCTTTGACCCCCAATTGCCCAGGACAATAGTTTACTGCAACTCCCATACGCACAATAACATCAGTGCCATGGTTGGGAGGCGACCAAGTGGTAAGGGAGGCAAAGGTGGCCGACCTTCAAAAGGTGGGCGTGGTGTGCACGGTAGGGGTTTTGGCCGGGATTTGCAGGGTGCCCCAATACCCCCATGTGTGGAGGAACAATCAGGGACACCCATGTCCCCCCCCATGGTTGAGGGAAACGTGGTTGACACCATCCCAGCTCAGCCCCTGCTGGACCAGCCCATTGTGGCACCTGACCTGGCACAGGATGACTACCTGGCTGACTTCCAGGTCAGCAAGTCTAGGCCATGTGTGGCGGTGCAAGTTGTTGTCACCAAGCCGCGTGGATCTGGGGCAGCTATGTCATCTGCTGCCCCAAGTATACAGGGTGGGGAGGCTGCAGGGGCAGCTGCAGCTCCCTCCAGCCCAGCTCTGACTCTCCCAGCAAGGACAGTGTCAGTCCAGGTCCATCAAACTGACGTTCCCCCTGCCAACATTACCCTGCAATCAATGCCTGCATCAAGACCTATGGTCATTGTGCATTCCCACACTCCTACTACCCAGTCCACCGGTGATTCTGCCCCTACTGACCAGAGCGGCGTAAGCCACTCTGGCTCTGTTCCACCTTTAAAGAAGAGGAAGAAGGGTGCTCTGGCATGACAGGCTGAGACCCCAGACACAGCTACACACTCCGGTACCTCAAGGAAGCCTAGTTTTAATGATCCGGAACTTGATGCACTTGTGGCCTATGTGTCAGCACATAGCCGCGAAATGGTGGTGACTGCAGGGTGCCAGACCACACCTGGTCAACATAGGGCACACTGGCAGACCATCGCGGACCGCATAAGTGCCCTTGGATTTGTGAGGCGCACAGCTGATGATTGCTACAAGCCGTGGAATGACCTGAAATGCAGAGCAAAGAAAAAGCTGGCCTCAAATCATGCCGCTACTCTGGTGACTGGCGGTGGGTCTCCACAAGAGGACAACAAACTCACTGAACATGAGTCTGTTGCTGGGGCCTTCGTCACAGAGGAACAGATCCAAGGTGTGGGAGAACTACCTGATTATGATGCATTGTCCGGTGAGTGCCCATGCATGTGTGTGTAATGCATATGTATGTTGTTTGGGTGACGGGTTCTGATTGAGTGCCAGATGAGGGTGTGCGTACCCGAGTGGTATGGGTCACCCATGTGCTTCATCCAAAACATTCAGCAGCCTTGGATTTGGGTGTGACAGTATCCCTTCTGCCCACAGTAGTAATTTAGCGCAACATTACGGCAGTTGCCCTTGTAGTGGCATCTTGCAACAACATTGTTTGTATTTTTCAGTGTTCGTTCAGGCTGATTGTTTCAATTCTCCCACTTTTGCTACGCATTCCTCAGCCCTATTGTCACATTTGTGACATGCTTCTGTCATTGATGAACCCCACATTGGCCCACATGTGTTACCTTGTTAGGTGAATGATTTGACCATTCAGGCTGATTGAGTATTGGCCTGATCACATACATTTTTGGGGCCTGTTTGAATGTGTATTTTTGTACACTGGATGTGTTGCAGTGTGTAGCACATGCCTATTTTGTCACACTATGTAGCAACTGGGTCCTGGGGCTGGTCTGTGGAGGATTGGAATCCCAGTTGGGAGTCTTCGGTTCCAGCAAGGGTGGTCACAGCAACTACACCCCTGGCTGAAGTGCAGGCAGCAAATGGCAGGGCACGTGGGCAGCAGGCAGTCAGGCAGCAGCAGATGGCAGGTGGGAGCGTGCTCGGGGCTCTGGGGGGGTAGTAATTCAGCCTTCTGGGCAGGAGCGTGGTCTTCTGTATGTTTTCACGTGGCCAGCTTGATACAGAGTGATGTGGCACGTGAAAAAATTGCACGTCAGCGTTTAATTCGAGGAAAGGGCCTTAGCGCGTAAGCGCGTCAGCACACGCACGTGATTTCATTGGACCAAAGGCCCTTAGCGCGTAAGCGCGTAAGTTACATTACGGGCGCAGGCGTTTCCCTCATAGCACGTGATGACAGAGCATATGTGGAAAAACTGCACGTCCGAGTGTCATCGCGTGTAATTGGAAGAAATCGCCCGTGTACACGCGTATCTGACGTATACGTGTGGGCTGGTTTAAAAGCTACGTGTAGGACGCCATTTCCTTCTACGTGCTTTTCATGGAGAGCGAGTGGGTGAAATCTGTACTTCTTGTCAGTTCACACGCGATTACTTCACAGCGTTTCTAGTTCGTACTCCCTGTTACCTCTGACAGCTCTTTTCTGAATTTTTGTTGGGCCTGTTTCCTCAAACAGAGTTCACTTCTCATTTTGTCCTGTCTCCTCAGACAGCGAACAATTCATCTTTTGGCGGGGGTGTTGCCAACGCGCACACGTGCATATTTTTCACATTCTTTTTCCAAGCAGACGGTGAGTTCCGCACGTACTTAGCAACTGTGCTTGCCCCGTGTGTCGCGCTCCCCTTCAGAGGTAATTGTAGGCTGTGTGTATTACGCGTACGCTTAGTTTTGTGTTTCTGGGTGCCACAGCGTAGTGCGGGTTGGTCATTGTGCATTCCCACACTCCTACTACCCAGTCCACCGGTGATTCTGCCCCTACTGACCAGAGCGGCGTAAGCCACTCTGGCTCTGTTCCACCTTTAAAGAAGAGGAAGAAGGGTGCTCTGGCACGACAGGCTGAGACCCCAGACACAGCTACACACTCCGGTACCTCAAGGAAGCCTAGTTTTAATGATCCGGAACTTGATGCACTTGTGGCCTATGTGTCAGCACATAGCCGCGAAATGGTGGTGACTGCAGGGTGCCAGACCACACCTGGTCAACATAGGGCACACTGGCAGACCATCGCGGGCCGCATAAGTGCCCTTGGATTTGTGAGGCGCACAGCTGATGATTGCTACAAGCCGTGGAATGACCTGAAATGCAGAGCAAAGAAAAAGCTGGCCTCAAATTATGCCGCTACTCTGGTGACTGGCGGTGGGTCTCCACAAGAGGACAACAAACTCACTGAACATGAGTCTGTTGCTGGGGCCTTCGTCACAGAGGAACAGATCCAAGGTGTGGGAGAACTACCTGATTATGATGCATTGTCCGGTGAGTGCCCATGCATGTGTGTGTAATGCATATGTATGTTGTTTGGGTGACGGGTTCTGATTGAGTGCCAGATGAGGGTGTGTGTGCCCGAGTGGTATGGGTCACCCATGTGCTTCATCCAAAACATTCAGCAGCCTTGGATTTGGGTGTGACAGTATCCCTTCTGCCCACAGTAGTAATTTAGCGCAACATTACGGCAGTTGCCCTTGTAGTGGCATCTTGCAACAACATTGTTTGTATTTTTCAGTGTTCGTTCAGGCTGATTGTTTCAATTCTCCCACTTTTGCTACGCATTCCTCAGCCCTATTGTCACATTTGTGACATGCTTCTGTCATTGATGAACCCCACATTGGCCCACATGTGTTACCTTGTTAGGTGAATGATTTGACCATTCAGGCTGATTGAGTATTGGCCTGATCACATACATTTTGGGGCCTGTTTGAATGTGTATTTTTGTACACTGGATGTGTTGCAGTGTGTAGCACATGCCTATTTTGTCACACTATGTAGCATTTTCCATCTCATCATGTCCATCTCACATGGATGGCTGACAGTATTCATTCACTGACATATGGATGTACTTCTGGAATGTACCATGGCTATGGTACATGCCATTTGTGTGATGGCATGTGTCATGTGTGTGTATTGGACATGCCACTCACAGGCCAATGTGTGATGGCAGTGCTACCCAGCATGCAGCAAATGTGTTGCTCTTCCATCTTGGTGTCATCAGTGTCTGCCTTTTGCCTCCCCTTCCAACTCAGTGACAGTGCATGCTTGGGAGGGTTATAGTCATGTGGGACATGTGTAAATCATGTACTGGTTCTGTAGCTTGTCAGGCCTATTTTTGTGCTATGGTGCTAATGCCTGTTTCTATTTTTTGTCTTTCATGTTTTTGCAGGGGATGGCGCACTTGATGCTGTTGACGTTGAGGAGATGGTGCAGACCCAGGAGGGATCTCAGGCACGACCGGGCACCAGTGGGGGACGTGGTGTGGTGGTGGGTGAGAACCCAATCTTGCTGCAGGCCATTCTGTCCAGGGGTGTCTCTGGGTGCACCTCCCCAGACCTCTATTCAGGTGCTGATTCGGATGATGAGACCTATGTGCCGTCGCAGGTAAGTGTTTCTGGCAGGGATTCTGTTCTGTCCAACCCACCTGCACCAGGGCAGGGGTAGAACCCTTTATGGGGATGTCAGTGTTGGTAAGTCCACCTTTGGTGGTTACGGATGCAGGGTCACACTCCACAACATCTGATCCTGTTCCTGGGCCAGCAGATCAGAGGGGGAATGCAGTCCTGCAGCCTCAGGCAGTGCCGGCACAGCAAGGCGCAGATCGCCTTGCCCCAAGCAGGTGTGGTGCCCGCCGACGCAGTGGCCGTACGCCACCAGGCAATACTGCATGGGAACAATCCATGTACGGTATGGCAACCCAACAGGCAGCATCAGTTGAGATGATGGCTTAAGCAATGGAGAGGGTGTCCACTTCCATTGTCCCCCCTGAAAGGCAGATGGAGCAACTACAGCAGGCAACAGACTCCATTTGCCAATCACACAGGGAGGACATGTTGGTGTCCAACAGGGACAGACGGGCGGCACTGGAGACTCTGCGCCAATCGATATCAATAGAGTCCCAGGGCCACAGGGAATCCCTGAGGGTAGAACTCCATCACCTCAGGGAGACTCTTGTTGACCTTGAGGCTTCCACTAACATGAGGACATAACAGCAGCTGGAGCGGCTCACACGTTCGCTCTCAGCTGAGATGCAGGCAACCCGGGAGGAGATCCGGGCATCATGTCAGGTGGTGCATGGGGATCTCCGCACTATAATCCTCCAGAATGAGACCTTCCACACCTGCATGCTTGCTGCCATGGAGGACCATACCAGGGCTTTGCGTGGGCTGCCTCCCATAGCACCACCACCTCCTGTGGCAGCAGCAGAGGGTGATGAGAGTGACAGCAGCAGTTCTCCCACATTGGCAGAGCCGTGCAGGCCATGAGCCCATGGAGATGTATTTTTTTCCCAACATCCACACAGGTGGCTGTTGGTGCACACCCTGGCTTCGGACCTCCTGGGTGGCCTCCCCCCTCTGGCCCCCACATGGCCATTTTTTTTTTTAATTTATTTTTTTTTTTTTTTACAGTGTGTTGCCTTGTGTGGCTCCCGTGGGCATCCACTGTATTCCTTCTGGGCACATGCAGGCTTGTCCTGAGTTTGGGTTAGATGCTTGGGTTTGTGAGACACACAGCCCTCCTGCTTCCCGTTTCCATGGGCTTACAAAGGGTGTGCCCAAGTGACAGTGACTTACACAGTGACGTTGGACTCCCATGAGCTGCGTGGGCAGTCTGTAGTCAATACTGTGTATACATTCCTAGTGGATATTGCTGTTGATTGTACACTGCATGGTGTATTTGTATGTGCTTGTGCATCCATGTCTTCCTCCTAATTTGCAGGTTCATTCGTCATGTCTTCACAAGGCCGTCTGCTTTGGAGATGGAGTTCATGTTGTAAGCAGTGAACTTACACATTTGCGTGGCAGCAGCACTGTACAGTTGGAAGTGATCAATGTGCTGCCATAATCAGGTTGTAAAACTACCACTACTTTAACTTAGTACTGTCATGTT
Organism: Ambystoma mexicanum; assembly: GCF_040938575.1. Taxonomy (NCBI): domain Eukaryota; kingdom Metazoa; phylum Chordata; class Amphibia; order Caudata; family Ambystomatidae; genus Ambystoma; species Ambystoma mexicanum. The sequence continues at coordinate 630,484,980 of NC_090937.1, forward strand.
TATGCTATGTTTGAGGTTGTGTAGCTGCATTGTATTGTTGGTAAGTATTTGGTCATGTGTGTTGTTAGTTCTACATTACTGGGAGCATATTGTGTGTGGCCAGTTTCCATTAGGGACACTGTACTTTGTGACACTTGTGTCATGTTTTGGGGATTGCTTTGTTTGCTCTCACATAGCATGACATGCTATGGTGTGTTGGGTGGCGGTGCTGGGGAGGGGTTGGGTGACAAGGCACTGTTGTTATGTTGTATTTTGCAAGGGGGTAATGAATTTAGCAGCATAGAAGTGTGTCTTTTGATGACACAGCATTGGTGGTGTTTGTGTAGGTAGGGATGCACACAATGTAACACTTCCAGGTGACCAATCTCAGGCTGGTATGGTTGTGACAGTTGACTGTCCCTTATGTCATCATCATTGATTGTCAGATGGTATGTGCCAGGGCTGTGTGCACTCCACAGGGGTGTGATTTTAGGTGAAGTAATTAGCCACCAGCTGCGTACGGGCTGCTTCACCCCGTGCCCTTTCCCCTCCCATGTGCAGCAGCCGTGCATGTGGTTGGGGATGTGGGGACAGGCCCCGGCGTGTTGCAACGTTGTGCAGGACACATGCTGCCACTATGATCCTGCACACTACTGGGGGAGCGTATAACAGCTGCCCACCAGAACGGTCAAGGGAGCGAAAGCATGACTTGAGCACTCTGAATGTGCACTCCACTATTCCCCGGGTTGCAATGTGGGCTGTGTTGTATCTTACCTTGGGTGGCGTGGTGGGGTTCTGAATTGGCGTCATCATGTGGGTGCTCAGAGGGTAGGCACTTTCCCCTGGGGAGGTGGTGATGGGTATCATTAGTGGGGTTGTGACATTACTCAGTATCTGACATGCATGCATGCATGTGCTGTGGCATTTATGCTCACCGAGCAGCCATGTATAGCCATGCCGCCCAGCTTCTAGGTCCAAGTTTAGGGTTGACATTCTGTAAATAAAATTGTCGTGGGAGGACCCTGGATAGTTGGCATATACTGAGGTGATGATTCCCTTGGCATCACATACTTCCTGGACGTTGATGGAATGCCAGTGCTTGCGGTTTCTATAGATGTGCTCTGATGCCCTGGGGGGACGTAGAGCCACATGGGTGCAATCAATGGCACCTAGGACTTTGAGGAATTGTGCCACCCCGTAGAGATCCTGGACGGCAGCCTGCCTTTCTGCAGGTGTTCTGGGCAGGTATATGTGCCTGCGGACTGATGGGCGTGCAGTCATGATGGCCAAGACCTGGTGTAGGCAGCGTGACTGCGTGGCCTGTGACACCCCCCCACTATAGCACTTGTCTGCTGAAATGATCCAGTGGCCAAGAAGTGCAGTACATTGAGGACCTTCTCCAGGGGGCTCAATGTTTGGGAGCACAGGGTGGGTGATGTGAGGTCATCCTCCCACTCAATCACCAGGTCGAGTATTATGTGAGGTGGAAACCTGTACCTCCCATACACCTGGTCATCAGGCATCCCAAAAAGGCTGGTTCTGGGTGTGAAAATTCTGGGCCTGACTATCCTCCTCCTCCTCCTGCGGTATCCCATGACCACTGCTGCTAGGAATGGTATATTCATCCTGGCGTCTGAGCTTGTTTGTTGTTTGTGCGCACTTTTATGCTGCTCGGGTCCACGTACGCCTGCTTCCTGCTGGTGTACGTGTTTCTGGATTAGCGCGTCTTTTTTGGCGCACGCGTTAGCCCCATTTGAATCCATGAATACGTGTTTTGAACGTGCGTGGGGCGTTCCGCGCATTTGCCTCCTGTACTCTCTGTTCCTCCTACTTTTGTTGTGTGCACCGCGCTATGTGCAATTTCGCTGTGCACGCAGCGCACGCTGTTTGGAGACGTGTGCGCCAGCATGCGCCACGCTGAATTTTGGTGCACATCCTGGGATTTACACGCACACGGACTTCCATGAATTGCTGTGCGCGGGTTTCGCTGCGATTTTCGCACTAGCACTGCGATTTGCACGTTTTCGCACGCTTTTGCATGCTTTCGCACGCTTGCGCTGAAAATTTCTGCGCACATTAATTCCATGAATCGGCCTGATAGTGTACTTAGGACGCACCCATTTTCATTTCTTTCCAGACATTTCGGACACCCGCGCTGTCCGCGGACACCTGAACTGCTTTATAATAAAAGACAAGAAATGAATTAGGACACAATATAATAATTTTATTTTATTTTATATGGATGTTAAATTTAGGACAGAGAAGGTGAGGCAGAAACTGAAACAAAAACAGGAGAATTGGGGGTTTCAATAGGATTTATACGAGGTGAAGAAGGGATGGAAGTCTCATCAAAACGTTTTGGTTCATGGAGAGGGTTTGGGGATAATTGACTGTGATATGGTGAGGGGGGACAGGTGCATGTGGGACATTGGTATCTAGTTTTTTGTTTCAAGTGATCCTCCACAAAGTTTTTTAAATTGTTGAAATGTGCCATGAGTAGGTCAATTTTTTCTTCCATGTGCTGGAGAGTCTTATCCAAGACTTCTTTTTCTTTACTATTTTCAAATTTTGTATGGTCTGTACAAAAAATAAATGTATATGTTAAATGTATATTAAATAGTATTTATTAATTGGTTTATATAGTAAAGTGTCTACAATTAGGTTCACTATCTTCAGACATTTCCTCACGTGGGAAATGCTGCTCTAGCCACTGCAGGGTACTAGACATTTCTATGAGAAAAAAAAATACAGAAAGTTTCCAAATATATGAATATATGAGTAAAATGCAGTACACTTACTAGCTTATGGTAAGGTGTGTTCTTACTGGTCTGTAGATCTGCTGTTGCTCTTAGTTGTGGAGTTTCTGTGAGACAATCATGTTGGAAGACTATCTTTCTTCTTTTGGTATATTCCATTTTAGAACATATTGCATTTAAATGAATGGTTAATGTGTTATATAGATATGGGTTACACTTCTTATTTATTACTACATATAATGTGTATGTGTGCTGGTTTGTGAATTTGTACAATGTTCATATGTTATGATATAACAATTAAACATACCCCACAGACTTTTGGGTAGTGGTGCTGTTGTCCGCATATGTCTGCGGACATTAGAAGAGTTTGCGGACATCAAATTCAGTAGAGGGGGTTCAGTATGTTCCATGTTACATGTACATAAAGTCAGAGATATTATTGTTAAGTTGCGCTACTAAAAACATATGAAATTCAGTAAAAAAACGTTGTTAAAGGGACGTTATGGTTCCAAGTAAAACCGAAAAACCCCTGAAATTCACCAGTTTGGTAAGTTAAACAACCATAACTCACGCCACCACTGTGCACTGCTAAGACTAACACCCAGGACATCAAAGATGACATCACAAATGTCATTGATGACATCACATGTGCATTCAATTTTCATAAAAACCGTGTGCAATGCATTCCTGTTTTGATGGTCACAAAAAAGTGTCAAGGATTATTTGCATAAATATCATGAGCTACTTAGTGCATTAATCAATACGTTGATAGAAATACAATCAATTATAAATTCTATCAAGTATACTAACATACTCATGTAGAAACATACGCATTGGGCCTCATTATGACCCTGGCGTTAAGGGGTTTTCAGCGCCGTAAAAGGTGTCGGCGCCGTTAAACCCTTAACGCCTGATTACGAGGTCCCTTTGCGGGACCCGACCTTAATGGCTGGTTTTACCAGTCGTTAAAGTAGGGTGCCGCAAAGGGACCTTGGTGCTAAGTACAGTGCCGCAATTTGCGGCACCGTACTTAGCGCCATCCCCATTCCCATTGAGCCCTATGGGGCAAAAATGGGGAAGGGCCCATGGTGAATGGGGAATTACCGCCCCGCCAACCTTGGAATGGGGTGGTAATTCTGCCATTCGCTATGGCGGACCCCGGCATGGACCATGGTGCTAATAGCACCATGGTTTAGTGCCGGGGTCGTAATGAGGCCCATTGTGTGCAACAAACATGATGGAAGTGTAATATACATAATTTTGCAATATTCAATACTGAATTGATAACTACTTTCTTATTACAGTTTTGCATACTGTTACACATGTAATAAGTGGCCATAAGAAGCAAGAAACCGGTGGTTTTTATCCCCAAAAGTCCACTAACACTCCATATGTCCTGGGACAGTCCTGTGGTGTTCGTATTTCTGCATTACAGGGTTGGTGAAAAGCAGTTTTTGGATGGCTTATAACTTTGGCACCACTCAATGAAACTGCATGTCATTTTGGAATTTGATTCTAGACCTAATTCCAAATGGTTTTGCAAAGATTTGTGGTATTCTGTCAAGAGGGGCAAAATTAGAGGGGGGGTCCCAAAATAGTGTGAGTAAAATGTGTACAAATATAAATATATACAGGAAAAGTGTAGTAATAAAAAAAATATCAAAAGTGCTGATAACCCTAATGATTATCTTAATGCAAAGAAACAATTGCTGTCTTTCAAGCCTATGTCTTCCCTTATGTATATGTTTTCATAGGATATGACTGGACCCTAAGAGAATTACTGTGAAAAAAAAAACTTGAGGGATAAATCTACTGATATAGTACCTTTTCAATTGTTATTTCCTGCCTCCTACTGAAGAAAACCATGTGCCCGAGATATGTCAGTAAAAGAATAAAGAGGGAGCCATTTGTGATGTCATCTTTGATGTCCTTAGTGTTCGAATTTCAGGTGTTTTTGGTTTTACTTGGAACCATAACGTCCCTTTAACATAGTTGTTTTACTGAATTTCATAGGTTTTTAGTACCACAACTTAACCATAATGTCCCTTTAACAAAGTTTTTTTACTGAATTTCATAGGTTTTTAGTAGCGCAACTTAACCATAGCGTCCCTTTAACAAAGTTTTTTTACTGAATTTTATATATATATATATATATATATTACATGGATGCGGTAGCGTCCATGTAGTTATGGTTAAGTTGGTGTTTCCATAGGAAGAGCATTTTTTGGGTGGCTTATAACTTCGCTCCCTCTGGACGAATCCTCACCAAACTTTGCAAAAAGTATATGGCCCACTCTGAATTTTTTTGCAAAGTTTGGAGAGGTTTGGTCCAGGGGCGGCAAAGTTATAGGGGGGTCCCAAAACTTTTGTTTTTTCCCACAGACATAATGGTAAAAAACTTTGCGCACACCTTCAGCCCAAACCGCTAGACGGATTTACACCAAATTTGCGACAGGAGTGGGGGCTTGGTCCCGAAAGCGTGCTTTTGCAAATTTGGTGGTGTAAATCCATCCAGTAGTTTTTTTTAAAAATTACCAAAATGTAAGGCAAAAAAATTTGTGATATCTCCGTTCGCTTCGCGGACGGACTTCCCGGTTCGCCCGCCGACAGTGCCCTGATTGGCCGAGCGGCTTGCGCGATGTCCGCAGACATTTGACGTGTTTGCTGATTGGACGGCGTGGTGCGTGAAGCGGGTCAGATTTTCTGTGGCACCCGCCATCTTGCATTCGCGGATGACCGCGGACAGCGCAGTGAAACTTGGATTAAAAATTGAATTTAGTGGAGTGTGTTGGTGTGTAAGAGTGTTTGGGGAGGGTGGGGGAGTATGAGATAGGTGCAATGTTGTATTTTTTGTATGTGCTAGACGCTTTTGTTGTGTTCGATTTGCCTGCGGACAACACGGCTGTTCTGAAATGTTCGTAAATAAGCAGAATGGATTTGGTGTCAAGTTGAAAGTGTTCTAAGAAGACTCGTGGGGTCCTGGAATGTTCGCAGGGGGTGTCCTGAAGACGTTGTCTGTATTGTTCGTTGTCAAGCTGAAAGTGTTCTAAGAACACTCGTGGTGTTCTGAAATGTACTTACATAAAGAAAATGGGGGTGTTCTGAGGACATTGTCCGTATTGTTAGCTGGCAAGTTGAATGTGTTCTAAGAACACTTGCAGTGTCCTGAAATGTTGAAAATAAACAAAATTGGGGTGTTCTGAGGACGTTCTCCGTATTGTGTGCCTGCTTAGCTGTATCCAATGAGGGAATGGCACAGAGAATGAAGTGGAAATGGTAGAAGGGCTGTCTAAGAGTTACGCGGTCCGCGGACAGGGCGTGCTACATCCGGGGTTTTCCAGAAAATCCAGCATGGAAAGAAGACTGTAGGGATCAGCCAATCAGATGTTGAGGTTGTGGATTTGTGTTCAAAGAGACTGTGTGTCGTGAAGATGACAGAAGTGGAGAAAGTCAGGGTGTTGGTGCCCGGAGATATGTTTGTGCATGGTTTACAACAGTATGCTCAATGCAGGCATGTTGCAAAGAATTTCGATGTTAAAGGAGTGGAGGTGGTGTGGAGCACTGTGCCTGATTGCAATGTACAGGGAATTGTACAAGTTTGTGAAGATATGGGCAGGATCAACAGTCCCCATGTGGTAGTTTTGCACTATGGTGCTTTCCATTTGGGCTATGTCAGTGCCCCTACTTTGTTGGCAGATTTGGAACACTTGGTTCAAGCAGTAATGAACATCCTTCCAAATGCCAAAGTCATTTTTTCTGGATTAGTACCTAGGGCAATATGGGACAATAGTTCAGTTTTTTGTCCTCAGCAAAACAATGATAGGTGTGTAATCAACCGAGGCATGTGTGCCTTCATGCTTAGAGCTGGAATGTTCTTCTGTAATAATGAGAATATTGATTCCAGTGATGCTGTTTATTTTAAAGAAGATGGCATTTCCTTACCTTTTATGGGAAATGCCGTTCTGTTTTGGAATGTAAGGGTTGCTTTGGAGAAGGTTCTGTGAAGATTTTAGGAGTAAAGTAAGAAAAATAAAAAAAATACAAAATAACAGGGGTCTGTCAAGCATCTGCAAAAAAAAAAAAAAAAAGTCTCTTTTCAGAGCCAACCTCAAAGGGGAAATGGGGAACACTATTTAAATTTACATTCACCACCCTCAGATTTTCGATACGTCCGCGGACATGGTGGTAGTCCGCGGACATCGAAATCACTAGCTAGGGGTTCAGAATGTTCTATGTTACATGTATATAAAGTCAGGGGTATTATGGTTAAGTTGTGCTACTAAAAACCTATGAAATTCAGTGAAAAAACTTTGTTAAAAGGGACGTTATGGTTAAGTTGCGCTACTAAAAACCTATGAAATTCAGTGAAAAAACTTTGTTAAAAGGGACGTTATGGTTAAGTTGCACTACTAAAAACCTATGAAATTCAGTAAAAAAACTTTGTTAAAGGGACGTTATGGTTCAAAGTAAAACCGAAAAACCCCTGAAATTCGCCAGTTATGGTAAAATAAGCAACCATAACTCGCGCCACCGTGCACTGCTAACACTAACACCCAGGACATCAAAGATGACATCACAAATCAACAGACCTACTGAGGAGAAAGCTAACTCATCCCATGTACGGAAATATGCAATAGATGTTCAGCAGTAGGCACCGGCTGGAAGGCCATTATAATGCATTCCTACCATACTTGCGAAGAATACCTCTTCCTCTTGTATGGTAGGAATGCATTATAATGGCCTTGCAGCCTGTGCCTACTGCTGAACATCCTAGAATCCAGAAGTAATATCATCTCATGCCAGTTAATGGACCATTAGCGAGGCAGAGCCTCCATATGCAATCTCATAAATCATGACTGGCATGCACCATATCGTAACATACAACTGTGTAAGATGACGCTTCAGAGGTCCAATAAAGTCCCAATCAGAAAAGTATACTGAAGTAGAAAAAAACCTTAAAGGTATGATTCAAGAAGTTTGAAATTCACTTAAAAGTTTTGTAATATATACTATCATATCACACTATAAAAAAACATAACATAAACTGTGGACAAATCTCACTAAATTGATAATGTAGAGATCCAAAATCTAGTCACATGCTATCAGCAAAGTATACTGATGAGAAATGATGCATTTTAAGTTGTATCAGTGAAGATTAAAATGTGCATAAAAGCTAAGAAATATAACATAACATAGCATGGCATAAATAGTGCACACAACTATATTAGATGCCATATTAGAAGTCCAAAGAAGTAGTCAACATCGAAGTATACTGAAGATGAATGACCACTGACAAAGTGTGATTTCGAGAAGTTTGAAATTCCCATAAAAGCTGAGTAATAAACAAACATAACGTAACAAAGCATAACATAACATAATGTAACATAATCAGTCACCTACAATCGACCAAGTATACTGATGAGGAAAGATACCTAAAAATGTGTGTGGTACCACCATGGAACAACAATGCCAATTTGCACAGTGTTTAAGTTTGTGTTATGGATGTCTTGCCTGCCAAGCCCTAGGGTAAGTTCAGTTTGTGTTGGGTAGTTTTTCATTTCATGTCAATGGTGGTCTAGGGTGGCCACACCAGATTCCTTGCTGTGCGCGTTGAGGCTGGTATGCAGTGTGGGCAATTGGCAATGGTTGCACAGGAGCGTCTTCTCCTCAAACCGTTGCCTTCATTAACCTGCAGTGTCTGTACGCCCATGACATAGGGCTCTTGACAAGTGAGCAGGAGTTTCAGCTCTCTTGCTGTCTCTCTCTGACATGGTTTCCATATGGGCTTGTGTGAGGCACTGATGGTTTCTCTGCAAAAGAAAGAAAACATGTCCAACACTTGGGTTCAGAGGCATGGTGTGATGCAGATTGGTACTGCACATATATAGATTGGCACTTGGGGAGGGACTAGGAAATGTAGCCCTCTCAACGGCAAATATCCCCTTATGCAGTAGTATTAACATAAAACAGCATAAAATCCGAAAATGGGTAAACGTAAATTAGAGAAACCCACTCTACTCAGACGAAACATGACACCTTTATGTTACACACACCTCAGCCATAAAACTGTCCTACAAACCACATATTTATTTTCCAAATGGCTCAACACAAATGCAACAATACACAGAGCTGAAAGGTTTGAAGCCACCCAAATTCTGCCTTTTCCAAAATCACAATTTACATTCAAAACAATGGAACGCTTATGTTGCAATCATTTTTTTAAAAACACTTCAAATCCTTTCCCGCAGATAATGAACGTGGTGTCTAAATGTCCTTATTGCGAAAAATGAGGAGAGTGTTTAACACAATTTAACCTGTAGTCTCATCAAAGGACTTTTTTACCTTCCGTGAGGAAAGCCTTCTCCACGATCCAGGACCATGCCTTACAATGTGGGCATAAGGAAAATCATGAAAAGCTTCAACGCAATCAAAGGACAAAGACCAGTAGTCAGCAAACATTGTTCACTGAAATGACTACTCATTTTCCAATCTTCAAACTTGCTATGGAAACAAACCAGCACATCTAGGAATAACCACTGACAGCTGCTGACATCCCACGTACACTACAGCACTTTTCAGCCTAGCAGTCTCTGAATTCATTTGATTATACTTTATCTGAGGTTTTGCAGTGTGCATCTTAGAGGGGTACTGCATCAAAGCACAGTTTAACGAGGGTTAGGATTAATACAAGCAAATCCACATAGGGAACATTGAAAACACATTATCAGTATGAATGAAATGGAAATGAGGGAGGGTAATGTGAAGAATCCAATGGAGTCCTCCCTGATCTCCCACTGGTGACCTCATCCCATGTGGCATGGGGATGGCAGCCGCTACCTGATCCTGAAACTTATGGGTTGCTATATGGGGAGGATCACATGGTTGGAGACAACCTCCGGGGATATGTCATGGCTTCATTCGATGAGACACAGTATCCCCCATTTGCCCTTAAAGACAGTGGGCCTCATTACGAGGTGGGCGGTAAGGGGTTAACAGCGCCGGTAAAAGTGCTGGAGCCGTTAACCACTTACCGCCCTATTACGAGGTCCGCTCGCGGGACCCGCTTTTGACGCCTGGTTTTACCAGAGGTCCATAGCGGGTCCTGCGAGCAGCCCAGCATGCTAACAACGGGCCCGTCATTAAAAGGCATGTTGTTAGCATGCTCCTCATTCCCATTGATCCCTATGTGGCCCAAATGGGAATGGGGATGGTCTTGGTCTGGGTTCCCTGAATGGGGAAATACCGGGCCCTCCAAGGTCGGAATGGCCCGGTATTTCCCTATTTAGGGCACCCGGACCCGAGTTTGGAGGCAACCATGCCCTTATTAAGGGCAAGCCATGGCCTTATTAAGGGCATGGCTGCCTCCAAACTCGTAATGAGGCCCAATAAATCCTCACATACCAAATACACCCAGTCTATAGCCATACAGCTGCACCCCCTGCAAAAAATCAGGAAAACCTTTCCCAAAATAATATAGATTACATTTCCAACTCTGGTCTACTTGATGAAAATGTCATGACTGCCTTCTTCAGTTCTAATTTTACATCATCTAGAACTGATCAATCATTCTAAACAGATTATCCAAGCCCTTTTTACCAACCATCAACAATGGACTTCTTTTCCCAGAATCACCCGAATGCTGGGACAAGGAAAGAAGACGGAAAGAGCATTGCAGAGCAGAAGAAGCCACAGACTCAATGAGCACTCTAGCATTTTTCTGAAAACACGTATGCCCAGGAAATTAAAAGGACAGAGGCAAACTGATGCTGTGCAGCTCACCAGTCAGGAAGAAGGGAGACATTGCAAGGTCAGGACATGCTGCCGAAAGGCCAGGAGCCGTGGGACCCCTCCTAGACTCTCGCGGATCACAGAAAACAGTACCTTACCAACCAGAGCTTGAACCGAAGTTGGCATGCTGAGGCGAAGTCGCAACAGACACCAGAACTAAGGGAAAGCAGTCACGAGAGAAAAGCAGGTGGTGCACCATTGCAGGTTGACCATGAACAAGATCGAAAATGCCAGCAAGAGCTGGTGAGTCAACCCGAGGACAACAGGGACCCCGCGGCATATAGGTGAACATGCCAAACAAGAAAAATAGAGAACAGAACAGAAGAAACAGAGAAAGTAATTGTAAGGCGAGATTGTGAATTGCAAACAAGACCCCTATCATTATTTGAATCTATGGACTGCAAATTCATGGGGAACCCAAATCAGATAATATACCAAGTGAATATATTATGTAACGTAGGGACAGTGCAACTGTGGACGTAGAGAGAAACATTGTGAATATTAGAAGCCTTGGCAGGAAAGTATGCCAGGCAATTACACGTGTGTGAATACAAGCAGTCCTGGCAGGAGAGTATACCAGGAAATTGCAAGTGTATAGATACAAGAAGTTATAATAAGTAATATTAGAACTGTGCTGATCAGACAAGAAGGAACAAAGTCCAGACAGAATGGAAAACCAGGATTTCTGAAAGAAACAGAATTACAAGACTAACCAGCTTTATTTATGGCAGTGCTATTGTAGGCCAAGATAGACACAAGGAACTGTTGTGTGAAACAAAGTTTGTATTAAAGAGGAATCCAGGGGAAGGGAACTACCCTCTCGAACAAATACTTTTTATTCTTGGAGATTTTTTTATTCGGAACCATTTATTCTTCATTTAAAACTATTTGCCAAGCACCTAAGAAAATACATTTCCTTCTTCACCTTATAGTTTAATTTACAATGTTAGGGTCAGAATAGAACTATGGACATAAGGACAGTTTTGATTTTGACATCCTGACACAGACATATCCTTAGTTTTGGTTTTAGGTAGGGAATGTCCTCTTAGAGAAGAGACTGATAGGCCTTTTACCAACCCTTTTATTTTCAATAATTTAACCAAAAACACAGCTAACATTTGTCTGACTTTCATTTCGGACTCCTCACGGTAAGGAGCACTGCAACACATTGCAGGCATTGCAGTTCAAAGGTATTATGAAAGGAATAAGGGTGATCACATCACATTTTGTGGTGAGAAAGGAGGTTCGGGACACTTCTGGTAACCATTCAAAGAAACAATGGTGGTTAATTCTTGGTTAGCATTTCTAAAGATGGTCCATCAAGTAAGATGAACGTGCTTGGGCGAGGAGGGGAGTGTTTATATATCTGGGGACGTGCCAAGCAGTATTTATTTTCCTTTTGGGTTTCTAGATTCGAGGGTAATGGGCTGTCTTGAAAGACTGCTAAAAAAGAAAGATTGTTTCAGATTCTATTTGAATTTCTAGTAGTTCAGCTATAGTTTCAGATTGAGAAGTTGTTTATTGGAGAGCGTACATCCCACTGGAGCAAGTGTCCAACCCCTGTGTCTCAGACTTTTGAACCATAATGTGGTTTGGTTGTTGTTCAGAGATGATTCTAGTGTGCTACCTTGAGCATATTTGTTGGTGGTATTGCTTGTTTAGATATGCTGGGTCCCTTTAACGAAGATTTGCATTGCTTTAAATCGGGTCAGTTTATCTCTTGCTAGCCTATGGAAGCTTTGAGTGAAAATGTGATGGGTTCCCTTTTTTAAGGCTACAACAAGTCTGGCTGCTTTGTTTTGGCTCGGCTTCAGTTGGTGCATGAGGATTTACTTGCGCCCAAGTACAGGAGGTTACATCAATAACATTTGGGAGTACTGACTCTCTTGTTACTTCCAGATTTATTCAAAAATGAACTGCAATTGTTCCTCAAATGTGAAGCTGAAAGGCAGATTTTTGGAAAAGAGAGAGTTCACCTAGGCTTGAAGGGAAAGGTGATTACCAACAATAATTAGTAGAATGTGTCCCGTTGGTGTCGGGGTGTGCTCATTATTATAGGTAATTCAAATGGCATGGTTTTCAGGGTTCACAGTCTCTTGATCTCAATCATTGTTACATTTACACAGAGGTTATTTATTTTCAATGGTCCGGTCCTGGACATTAGAGAAATGGAGACATATGTGTTATTTAACACCACCAATAGCAAAACAAATCAGAACTATTTGTGAAACATCTTTGTACATTTGGAATGCAGGGGCTTTTGTCTCTTATCCCACATCTTCTCATCCGGATCTATACTTCCTCTGTTAGTTGTGGGTGAAAGATAACTTTTTAAAAGCTGTTTAGACCTAAGTATGAATGTTTTTGTGATGTGTTGTAATGATTTAAGTGTTTCTTCCTTTATGAAGAGAAATCAGATTCTGGTTAGTTGGGTAAGGGCTACATTTTACAGGTATTTTTGCAATGAATAGAATACTGAAAATTAAATTATATTTTTCTCAGATGGAGATGTTGGTGTATGATTTTAATCAAGAGGAGCGTTGCCAGGGGAGATCTGGGCAGGATGTCTCAGCTGCAAATTTGGGGGGAGGGGGGATTACAGATTTCCGTAGCGTGTTGTACAAGGATAGTCATGTAGTCTTTAGTAATAGCTGCGATAATGTGATCACGTGTTCTTCTGGTTCTTGATGTTTTTAATCACTTTAGTCTTATGTTGTTATTTCCTAGAACCTGATGAATTTAACATGCATGTGATCTGAAATTAAACATATTCTGTAATTAAATATCAACTTAAACTGCTGAGTCAGTCAAATAATTATATATTTCGGAAACCTTTGTGGTCTTGCATTGGCTGGTGTTATGTGTTCCCGAATTTGTGTTTTCTTCCATTCTTTTGACTGGTAAGGTATCCCAGAATCAGTAAACGTATTCATATTCTAGACAATTCCCCAATAGGCAACACCACACCACAGGAAACATGCAACCTACAATGAAATGATTCTAAAAGAACGAAATAAGCCTCATAACCATACTAATAAAAAACCTAATCTTAAAATAAATATCAGATCATCCAATAAAAAATGCATGCAACAAAATCAAGTTGATTACAACTATGATCAAAATGTCATAGAGGGCGCTAAAGAACCGACCAGGATGGCGGCTCCTCTGAGGCTCCTAATGAATCCTGAGTAAACTCTGCTTCTCTGATGAGAAAACAGCCAACTGCACTGTCAGGACTGGGCTCCCTGAGAAGACACAGGCGTTATATCCAAATTCACTGCTGGTGTGCCATCCTATGCCCGTGGACACCTGGGTACTCATGAGCAGAGTGCACCAGGGCCTTGGACTCATTCACGCGGCCGGTGTACCCATCCAGACACAGCGAAGAAGGAAAGAGAAAGTAACCAATCGCAGCACCTACAGGAGAAGGCCCGACGGAGCCGCTGCAGAGCCGCCACCCTCCCCATAAATCATAATCAGGTGGCCGGAAGCAGGCGACGCCGAAGACCACCGCGGCGACCTTGGCCCTGCGACTGGACACCCTACAGCAGCGCCGGTCCGGCCTCCCGAGGAGGAGCCCGGCGGTGGCAGACCGTGGGTAAACCCAACAGTAGCGACACCGCCGGATGCAGCACAGCTCCACCCAACCCCAGTGCTGCAGCCCCAGTGAGCCCAGGCCCACCAGGTAGACAACGGAGTGACCATCAAAGCCGCGGGCGGGTGTTCAGAGAAACAACGAATTGAACAGCCGGTAAGGATGACCGCACGCACGTGGCACTCAGCGAGGGACCCCCCACTCCTCCCCTCCAAGTCCGGCTGGTAGAGGGGCATCGACATTGGTGGTCCAATGCTCCCCCGCCTCCCAACCACATCCTCCAAGCGGCAGCGGGCAATCCACAAGTTATGGGAGAAGCGCCCTCCACTTCAACATGCACAACTCGCAACAAGCCAAAACACCACGCGGGCGGGGGTGAAGAAGCATAAGAGAAGAGAGGTGTACACGGATCCCAATCATGCCCGCTACAGACCAGGCCAGCATTTTGGTCATCCCTACACCCTAAGCCCCGGACACCCACCCATAACCGATAGGAAATAACTACTATACCGGGCAGCGGGGACTTCCCGCTCTACACACCGCATATCACGATAATGGCATATACAAGAATGCTTGACCGCAATAACACGCTCCCCAGTCTGAGACAAACTGAGTTTGTTGTAATCCTGCAGTAAATCCAGACGTGAGGCGCCACAAGCAGACAATAACAGCTGCGAATGAGGGAAATCCCACAAACCCATCAAAAAGCATCGCCTCAGGCGGGGGGGTGGGCGACATAGCGACGCTACCCACCATGGACACTGCGCCCACGCTCCAGAAACCTCAGAAACCAAAGCGACGCCTAGCACCATTCTGCGGCGTGGACTCCTATGAGACCCTGTAAAGAACAAACCTACTCACCCTCAGACTAAGTAGTAGGGGACACAGAACCTTGCTCCGATCCTGTGATGACGCCCTGCCACACGGGCTCTACCTCCGGGGTGTGACGCTGGAACAGATCCCATAACACTGTCCAAGCACGGTTACGCTATTGGTGCTTCCCCACAACCTTAAAACAACAAGAGGGGAGAACGGGTTGAGGGCAATGCCTCAAATCGCTGTCTCAATCATACTGACTCTAACACCGGGCTGACGCCCTAAGCCCCTGAGGTTCGAGCACCTGCTCAAACTCCCATAAATCTTCTGTGGTGGCGATCAACTCATCTACATGACCAGACACCCCACTGACGACCCAGTATCAACCGCTTCTCACCAACTAGCCATCCACCTCCGCTAACGGGGAACAGTGAATCCTGCCCGGCCCCAAGCAAATCATACCCTACCATATCCCTAGCGCCTTTTAAGGCACAGATCCATGGGTCACACCATGGGAAAGGCCCACAAATCCCAACGCAAACTGACCTCTGAACCTGGAACCGTGTCAAGAACACCTAGGTCCACCAGCAGACCGGGGTCACCAACACAGGAATACATACATGATGACAAACCCTCTCAAGCGCTGGATATCAAAGAGATCCTTCTCGACTTGAAAGCTGGGATTGGACGCCTAGACTGCAAGATTGATGCATTATCCTCTAAGGTAGATCAATTACAGCATCACCTCTATAAGCATGCAGACAGGCTTGATACAGTAGAACAAAGGGTCTCAAACTTGGACGATACTACAGAAACATTGGTGGCCAAGGTGTCGACCCTGGAGGGCCAAATGAAAACAACAATCACAAAGAATGAAGACCTGGAAGGTCGCTCTTGGAGAAACAACATAAGGTTGGTCTGGATAAGAGAAAAACAACTACAGACGAGGATGGAGGACATGTTGAAAAACTATGCATAGAACTTTTCGGAACTGAGGCGTTGTCCCGACTGTTTGTTGTAGAGAGAGCTCACAGGATTCCGACTACTCGACCGAACCCGGGGGCGACGCCGTGTCTCATCATAGCAAAACTTCTCAACTATAAAGACTGGACACCATCCTGAGGCTTGCCAGAGACAAGAGAGAACTCCAGTTCGATGGAGATTCCATTCAATTCTACCCAGATTTCTCACCAGTCGCCCAATTGCAGAGGAGGTCCTTTGCAGGTGTCAAATGCTGCTTACAAGAGAACCAGTTGACCTAATCCATGCTATTTCTTGCCAAACTATGAGTCCAACACTAGGGGAAGATCCACTTATTTGAGTCGCCCGAGGAGGCAAACTCCTTCCTCGACAGAGTCGGCTGCAAGCCCCCCAAGAACAACAACCCAAGACCATCACTGAGAGACCGGGCGAGGAGGAACCCACCATGAGACAATATACAGACACACAACTAATTGGAGCAAAGGCGAATAGCACCATCAGAGGAACTCTCTGCTATATTAGAATGGAGCCTCTCACTTTGGAAGGTCACTAGTGCCCCAGGCCCAGCACTGTTAATGGTCCACAAACTGGAAGGGATACTAACCTTGGGCCAGTTGAGGGTTGCCCATGCAAGGGTGGGGGTTCAGAGACTGTTTGAGAATTGTGCCTTCTGAGACCTCGCTCCCCGTCACCCTACCCCCCAATCCTCTTAAATCACATCTTCTCGTCTCACTGCGGAAAGAGCACCAAGAGCAATCGTCACTATGCCTCTGAACCATCTTCGCTCTTCCCCACTGAGGGCATCAATTGCCTCCCACACCTCACAACTCACAGGTCAAATTCAAGGTTATCACCTGGAACATGAGAGGGGGCAACATCCCAGTAAAAACTTGGAAAATCCTACATTATCTCAGAAGACGCAAAGTAGATGTGGCCATGCTTCAAGAGACACACCTCCTCCCGGAATCCAAACACTGTTAGGCTCGCAAATGGGGCTGTCACAGATACTTTTCGTCCTACTCGTCATATGCCAGAGGGGTGGCCATTCTTATAGACAAGAAAGTCAATTTCAGCTTGGTGAAATCAGAAAAAGATGCTGAAGGCAGATCACTTTTGGTGACTTTTGTGAATTCCTATGCCCCCAATGTATATGGAGCGGGTAATTTCAACTGGGTTTTGTCTCAACTCGAGAGCTCCGGCTCTGCAACAATCATTTGGGGTGGGGACATGAACACACCAATTGACCCCCTGAAAGACAAATGACACAATACACACAATACATCCACTCGTCCATCTAGGGCGTGCCTTCGGATTCAAGAAATTTGCTGTGCATTTGATCTGATGGATGCGTGGAGACACGCTAACTGGGAGGCCAGTGAATTCCCCTTCCACTCTGCAGTCCCCAATACCAGCTCACGGATAAACTACCTCGTAGTGTCGGCTCAGAGCCTGTTTCAGCGGGGAACCTTCCAAATTCTGCCTAAGACCCTCTCTGACCATGCAGTGGTAGCTCTTGAGTACGGGCTCCCCAACACAAACCCAGAAACACCCCACTGGAGGTTTAAACCAGGCTCATGTCAGACCACCTATTTGCCACAGAACTACGCGAGGAAATTAAAACCTTGTTATGTTACATCGGCAGGTACACTCTGGGAGACCTTAAAATGCTACATCAGAGGAGTGTGCATAACAAAGGAATGCGGAATACTGAAACTGATTAGACGTGAACTGGTCATGGGTGAGAGCCGACTAAAAAGTCTGGAACTAACATGATCGAATTCCGATAATCCAAACAGAACTTAAAGAAGAACTTCTCAAGTTCATTAACATAGGGGAGCGAGAAGTGAAATTCATAAGCAGGAGGCACCAATTCCGTCAATACGGCAAAGGCCAGAAACCCGGAGCTCTATTGGCGCGACTGATAGCTGCTGACCAGAAACCCACGTAAGTTGAAAGAGTGTGCAACGCTGAAGACACACTGGTGCACACAGAGGAAGAGATTGTCGCGCATTCCGCTCCTTTTACCAGGAACTATACAGCTCCAAGCACACCACTGACCCCGAAACCCTTCAAGCCTACCTGAACGACACTGAAC